>NC_045622.1:57436116-60426949 GCF_009829155.1 Mustela erminea
TCCTCCAACTGCCCAACATGCCTTGCAGCTATCTAGGGCCCACTCTGGTTGGCACCTGCGTGTTGGAGACTCCACTGTTGGCAATCACTGGACACCACCAACCAGTGGAATTTCATTCTGGAAGACGACAACTCAAGTTGCCTCACCTCCAGCCAGCTGCCCAGGTTGAAATGGCTGGGTAAGGGCACACCAAGATCTGGGTTGTCAATGGAACAGAAAGTAAAAATGATCCCAGTGGTCACACACCCACTTGTCAGGGCCCTCCTGAGAATGTCTCATCTGATGGCAAGTAGGCACAAAGTATGCCTCCCACCTGAGAGAGCCCATCCATCAAACAAGGTGGGGCAAGGGAAGAGTTTCCTCTCTTGTTATACAATGTATTATCCTAGACTTCACCTTTTGTCCACAAAGTCTAAAATATTTGGCCCTTCACAGAAAAAGTTTGCCAGCCACAGCTTTAGAAATAAAAGATAAAATCAGTCATTTAGCAAATATATACATACCAGTTACCATAACATTTTAAGCTATATCTATACATTTTCTGTATCATGTCATCAAAGTTAAACTTTGGTCCGGGGCACCTGGGTGGCTCAGCTGGTTAAGTAGCCAGCTCTTGATTTCAGCTCCAGTCATGATCTCAGGGTCCTGGGATGGAGCCCTACATTAGGCTCCATGCTCAGCGCATAGCATGCTTAAGGAGTCTTCCTCTCTCTCCCTCTCCTTCTGCCTCTACCCCAGCCCCCCTGCTTATGGTCTCTCTCTCAATAAATAAATAGATTTTTAAAAATGGCCTGGGTGACTCAGTCGGTTAATCGTCTGCCTTTGGCTCAGGTCATGATCTTGCAGTCCTGGGATCAAGCCCCACATCGGGCTCCCTGATCAGCGGGGAGTCTGCTTCTCCCTTCTCTCTCTGCCCCCCAACTCATGCTCACACTCTCTCTCAAATAAATAAATAAAATCTTTAAAAAAAAACCTGGGGGTCCAAGGTCTACTTACTAAGAAGGACAAAGATCTTGCCTGTACATCAGGAGGCTTGTTTTAATAATTCTAAGGACCAATAAATTGCAACCTTCCATCTTTGAATGTTTATTATAGAAAACAACTTTTGTCAAAAATTTGTACCAGGAACTGTACGTGTTTCCTTAAAGTTGTAAGTTTCATTTATCTTAAAAAGTTGAGTGTATTCATCAATCTTGTAATATTTAACCCACTAGACATCATGATCTTATATCAATTAACCTGATTAGGAGCATAAAAATGGTCAATAATTCTCAATTCTGTTTTCCTCCTTGTATAGCTTATGCAAGTAAAAATGAACTGTAATTACAGAATAATCATCTTTAATACAATGCAGAATCTTGAACTCACAACTCTGAGATCAAGAGGTCGGACACTTAACTGACTGAGCCACTCATGCACCCTACAATGCAGAATCTTGATTTTTATTTTTTTAAGCACAACAGATTAGGAAGCTACCTGGGAAATATCTTGGTTTTCTTTGATGGGACTTGTTAGACTCTATACTGATAAATTCCTATAAACATTTGTGGAGCCTGTATATGGTTTCAGCCTGTACTACTCCTGGAAGAAAGAATTCCATGGGTATCCTCTCACTGTATAAAGTAAGGACTTACTCCTTTCAGTTTCAAAGAGACTCCTGCCTCTGATAGGATGATAGAGTTATAGGTAACTGGCTATAATCATTATTATGCTTACTTCTGTGACACTTTTCCATTAAGATATAGGTTCTTGGAAAACATAACCAATGATTTAGGACTCTATATATCCAGACATTCCTTTCTCTTTGCCAGCATAAATCCTGGAGGGCCCACTTTCCCATTCCCCAAAGCCCAAGTCTCCTATCCTGGGTGCCATGGCCCCCTTGTTAATATTCGCAACTTGGGTCCAGAAAGAAAGATACATCTAACCAGGCCCTCCTCCCCAAACACAAACAAAAACAAAAGCAAAGAGTACTTACTTGAATAATAAATTGAGACCAAAGAGGGTAAACATGACAGCCATGTAGCCAACAATGCCAGTGGCATAGCTGATTTTATAGATCAACAGGAACCACTTATAAACCAACCTGGAGAAAGGAGAAAAAATTAGCATAGCTGACATGGAAACTTGCCTAGAGGCCTCTGGATTACCACAATCTCTTATTCTTATATCAATGGGGACATTACGTTATTTGCTTAGGACTTACTAAGCAACTTTAGCTACTATTACAGACTTAGTCACTCCATTAATTGCAGAAATACCCCTGCACACCAGGAGGAGCTAGTGCTTTCTATTTTCCTGGTCTCAGATCGAGGGAAGAAAAGAGAGCCTTAAAAGTTTTTAGCTTCAAACAAACAAAAAAGCAGAGCTGACATTAGATAGCTATGCCCTCTCAAATTCAGATAGTGGATAAGAAACTGAAACTAGTAACTCTATCTATGTTCAGATGGGAACAGGTCGGGAAGGCCAGTTGTTCTTGTCAGGAAAGAGAATTCAAGGGAAGATGAAAAAGAGAATCAGCTATGGGCTCCCCCTCCCCTTAAAAAAAATACTCATTTAAGTAATCATTATATCCAATGTGGGGCTTTGAACTCCACCAACCCGAGATCAAGAGTTGCATGCTCTTCTGACTGAGCCAACCAGGCCACCCAAGCTTTTCGTACTGGGAATGGTTAACCTGAATACTTCTATGCTCCTATTCTACAGGACAATTATGAAATGGTATCTAATGAATTTGCTTCTGAAATTATTTTCTTTCTGGAGAAGAAGGGATAAGAAAGGAGGCACTCCGAGAATACCTTTGAATGGATGTGTGTGATGGTGGTGGGGTCATAAAATGTTCTCAAACGAAGAGCAATGCTCTCTATAAGTCAGTGAAAGTAGTGTGAAATCAAGAACAATACTCTATCTGGGATGACAGCAAATGAGGAATTCACCTGAAAAAAACACCTCAAGCCTGTCTGGCTCCGAGACCAAGTTACTACCAAGCTTGATGGACCACAGAGAGGAAGCTTAGGTCCCTACCTAAGCAAGTGGTCAGAAGTTCTCAGGCAAGGGAAAGGCCCAAACATTTTGCAATGCCTGCTCTCAGAACACAAAACTCCATTACCCAGGGTTTTGCACTCATCAGACAGGAGTGGGGCAGTGGAAAGGATGTAGAATTTTTGGCAGAATCTGGATTAAGTGAGTTTTATTAGCTGGGTAATCCCAGGTAAAATCAAATCACTACTCTAAGACAAGTTTATCTTACTTGTAAAAGGAGGAAACCATGATACCTTCCTCAATGGACTGTACAGAGCCCATTTCCTGGTATATATAATACATGCTCAATAAATGCTACATGAATAAGCATGGATGTTTATGAAAGTGCTTTGAAATTATAAAGCACTACAAATGTTAGTTATTATCATCAAAAACCTCCCATGTCATAGACACAATTTCAGTCATTTTACCTATAAGCTAATATTGGTTGTTAACTTTTTTTTCTTTTTAAAGATTTTATATATTTGTTTGACAGAGAGAGACACAGTGAGAGAGGGAACACAAGCAGGGGGAGTGGGAGAGGGAGAAGCAGACCTCCCATGGAGCAGGGAGCCCGATGTGGGGCTGGATCGCAGGACTCCGGGATCATGACTCGAGCCAAAGGCAGATGCTTAACGACTGAGCCACCTAGGCGCCCGGGTTGTTACCGACTCTTAAAGTATATTTTTACACTTTTTCTTCATAGTACCCTTTATGAGGGAGCAATTATTATCACATTTCTAGGGGTAAAAAGTTCAAGGCTCAGAAAAGTGAAGCCATACAGATCAGGTAATTAACTAGCACGGCTAGAGTTTCCAATAATCCACAAGCATCTGACTCCAGAGGCTCTATCTTCTATCATGGCCCTTAATGTAAACTACTTCTAAATCATGGAGGAACTTCTCAATCACTGACTTCACCTTGAAGATAAATTTTACCATGTACAAGGAAACTCTGAAGGCCAAAGCAGAACCTTACAGTGAAGCAGAACATAAAATGCATGGGAAAAAGAGCAACTTGCAACTTGGAAGCCTTGGCTCTGGCAGTTACAACTTTGAGGCTGGCTACTTCCTCTGCTAGGCTCTCCTGGACCTGTACACACGTCTCTCACAGCACTTACCAACTGCACTGAAACAGCTGCTTTCTTGTCCATCTCCTCCATTAAACCGAGCATTCCTTGAGGGCAGGGACCATGTCTTATCCAGCTCTGTATCCCCAGCGCTCAGCACAGGGCCTGACACATAGCAGGTGCTTGTTGAATGAATGAATGAATGAGAAAATCTCTTTCTTTCTGTCAAGTACAGATCTTAAATGACCTCACAAGCTGGTTGGGAGGATCAAACTAGAAATGCATTTGGACAAAATACAAAGAATAATACAGGCAGGGGCTGTTCTATGACCAAAGAAGCATTGTCTGTTGAAAAATTGCAAATTTGCTGAGATTCATTCATTCAACAAAAATTCAAAGAGTAGGCTACTATGTGCCAGGCCTTGTGGTAGGGCCTGGATATACAGGGACAAACAAAATACATGTGGTTCCTGATCTCACAGTTACAGTTTAGTGGGGGAGACAGACAGTCAAAATTTTATGTTATGTTCTATGATGGAAAACTATAGGGCCTATGAAAGACTCTAACAGAAAATCTTATTTAGAGATCAGAGAAGGGTTCATAAAAGGAAATAACATGTAAAATGAGACCACAATGATCCTCAGAATTTGCTTACTTATTTTGGTTGCTTTTAATATAAACAGACCTTGATATAAACTCTAAGGTAAGCTATAGAGAAATATTTTGGGGTTTTTAATCTATGAAGGGGGGGGCAGTTCTCCCAATCAGCTTGTTTTGGGGGGGGGTCCATGCTAAATAATCTTAGCAAACAGAAATTATAACTTTTTTCAGCCTAAACCCACCCCAAACCCATGCACTCCAACCCATTCGCTTCAGGAAACCTAGCTCTTCCCCACTACCTGAACTCTCACCTTGGTGTTGTCTGTACTAGTGGTTTCCGGGTGGCACGGAAGGTGACAAAAGCTGTGACAGCAGAGAACAAGATCCAGATCACTAGGAACCTCCACCAGTGCAGCTTCACTGTGAAATAGAGGGGAACAACCCACATCTGAAAGAGGGTCACCATCTGAAACACAAACACAAGCACTTCAGCGCTAGCCAGCTCCCTCTGTGCTCCGTCCGCAAGTTCACAGGGTCTGTCGTGTGTTCCATTTTTTAGCCTGATCCTCTCTCCCAGATTTCCAATGTTGGACAGAGGCACCACCTAGTGATGATCTAACTTAGAAACTTAGGACCATGCCTGACACCTCCCTTTCATCCCTCACCTATCTGTTGTATATATTCTTTCCTTTCCATGTGAGCCCTTGCTATCCCTTGCCTGGCTCACTACAATAATCTCTTTGTTAAATCTCCCTGCAGTCATCATCCCCCTCTCCAATCTATCCTTCCCAAGAGCACTGAGATGACCTCTCTAACATACAGTTTTGAATGTGTCATTCCCCTGCTTACAACCTTCTAATAGTCCCCTGCATACAGGATAACACCCAATACCCTTCAACAGGCATCAAATGCCCCACAATGTGCCCCAAACTATTATTTCAAGGTTGACCTTCTACTACTCCCTTGCCATTAGTTAAGTTGTACCCCTCAGGCTAAAACATCCTTTCCACCTGCCTTTCTGCCTGATAATATCACATCCAAGACACATGAAACCTTCGGTCTTCTTTCCAGGTAGGAGGAGTCATAACTTTCCAATGATCCAAAAGCACTTTCTTTTCTACCATCGTTGCTTATCTAGAGCATGGTTCAAATTAGTTCTCTGAATGTAAGCTCCTTGAGAGCAGTGACCAGGCCATATTCACAGATCTTCAATAAACTTAGATACTTGAGAAGAAAGCAGAACTAGAACCCAAAAGGGAGGCACATTTCTGCTGTAAAGAAGTCTCAGAACTCAGACTTCAGCTGAAGAGTTCCAAATATATAAAATGGTTCTAAGTCAGAAGTTTGGACTGATCACCAGTCCTTCCCTCCCTGATGCCTCTTAACTCCCTCCACCAACCACCTTGCTTTCCCTAGATGTCACTGTGCTCAGATGAGTAGCAGGTGTTAAAAAAAATTACTAATACTTAATGGGAGGCTTTCTTCCTGTTGTCATCAAAGGAAATGAAAGAACATTTAAAAAGGGCTGGGGATGGGGATGAGCTACAGAGAGGAAAATGGTAGCTAGTTTCCTAAAGTTCCATAGTGGAGAAAACTTGAGAAAGTATTTACTTGTTTCTAGACCAGTGCTACCTAATCAAAATATAATGGGATTCACATAAGTAATTTTAAGTTTCCTAGTAGCAACATTTAAAAAAGTAAAAAGAAACGCTGGTATAAATTATTTTTAAGGATTTTATTTATTTATTTGAGAGAGAGCAAGCAAACGGGGAGGAGCAGAGGGAGAGGGAGAAGCAGACTCCATGCTGAGCACAGAGACCGATGTGGGGCTCAGGCTCATGACCCCGAGATCATGACCTGAGCCAAAATCAAGAGTCAGATGCTCAACTGACTGAGCCACCCAGGTGGCCCCAGATGGTATTAATTTAAATAACATATTTTATTTTATCCAATATATCCAAAATATTATCATTCCAACATTTACTTAATATTAAAATTTATGAAATATCTTACTTTTTTTTGTACTGAGGCTTTGAAATCTGATGCGTATCTTATATTTATGGCATACCTCAAGAGAGACCAGTCACATTTCAAGTGCTCAACTGCCATATGGTAATGGTGGTTCCCATACTGGATTAGTGCAGCTTAGAGCATCTTTTTAGCATTTAGTTCTCTCCTACAGCTTCTAACAGACTGCTCTGTGGCAAGAAAAGGCCTTAGTGTTTTAGTGTTATTTTACTAAATAACAAATAATTTACTAAATAATAAATAACACTGAGAGGAGAATGGTGAACAGATCCCACTTTGCTTTAAAGCTTACAGATTTGTGTGCTCAATGGTGCTGGCTAATGGTCAGTGAACATTGTGTCTCAGTACCTGTTCTACTGTTCAGGAACCCCCCAGGCGACTTTCCAAATGAAATATCCTAAAATATCCCAATATGAAAAGTGCAGGAGCACTGGGATGTACTAACAAATGGCTAACCAAATAACACTCCAGGTAACATGACTGGAGATAATGGGAGGAGACCAGGAAAGGACATCATAACAAACCACATATTATTTAAGCAAGAGGATAAGGGCTCAGTTGGTTAAGTGTCCAACTCTGGATTTCAGCTCAGGTCATGATCTTGGGGCTGTATGATCAAGGCCCATATTGGGCTCTGTGCTCAGCAGGGGAGTCTGCCTGGGATACTTTCTCTCTCTCTCTCCCCCTCCCCCTATGTACTCTCTCGATAAATAAATTTTTTTAAAAACTTAAAAAAAAATACTTTAAATTAGGGAATAAGAGACAACCAGAATCATGATATTCAGAGGCAGTAAATAAATGGTGGTAAGATGTGGAAAGAAGAGCTGCAGGGTCTTTAGCCTTCACATGGTTAGCTTACAAAACAGCAGGCCCAGAGACTATAGAGGAACTAAATTACAGAGTCTGATTATATTTGTCTTCTCTGAGGGAACGAAAAAAAAAAAAAAAAAAGGGAATTCCTGGTCTCCTTCTAGCTTTTCCAAAAACTTGGCTGTTGCCTCCCCCAAAAAAAAAAACCAAAACAAAACCCAAAATAAAACAGTACAACAACAAAAACCCCAGCCTATCCCCTACTAGCCTTTTCCCCACTCCAATCAATGGCATGTTCTTTTTTTTTGGAAAATTCCAAATAAAAAGTTTAATTTCAGAAACTGTATTCACCATTTATAAATACACTAAAACATAGTCAATGCAAATCCAGATTAATAATAGGTCCTTTTTTAACAAAACAACTTTTCTAAAAGGTCACAGGCAAATGAGTGATTTGTTTCATCCGGAGTATTTAATTGGTTTGAAATAAGAAAATGAACCCTTTTTTCTAGATGTTGAAGCAAAAATTCTGAAGACAGATCATCGTTCAAAGAATGACAACTGACGCTTCATTCTGCTGTCCTTGGGATTCTGAAACACGCCAGCGATGGCTGAATCTTCCCTATTATATAAAAAAATCTAGACGCCTAAGGCTACTCTTACAACTGCAATGGAACTACCTCCTCCCTGTTAATGAGCCGTCTCTTCTAGAAACAATTTTATACATAATTTGATCAAATTGGGGTCAGTGCACAAATTTCAAAAGATAGCTCCCTGGTGTTGAGACAGCAGGTCCGAGGGTCGGGCGCCCTTGGCAGGACTGCTGCGTGCAGGCCCCTGGCGCGTGGGCTCGACAGCAGGTGTCCAGGGCTCAGGGCCGAGGTCGACCATGTAAAACCTGAATGCAGCAGAAGCACAGACCGGGACGCTCTCTCTACCAAGTCACTACAGAACTGGCACGGTGGGACGCGTCTGAGTTTAATTTCCTCTTCTGACGCCGTGCCTCCGTGGCAGCGAACACTATGTTCCAGAATGTTCTAAGAAGGAATCTAGTAAAGATAATTTATCTCTGCATGAGCTGTAGCTCTGCCTACTTTGGGTGCAGGGAGAGGCAAAAGACCTGGATTCTATTCTGGGTTGAATAAAGGCATAATCAGGAGTAGGCACCAGTGTAAAAGGAATGAAAAAATCTTCCCTTGCTTTTTAACTCTGAGGCCTAAAACTTTAAGGCTATAAAGCTACTCAACTCACATCATGAAAGAAAGAGAAAGACAAAGAAGGAAAGAAAAGGAATCGGGCTCTCTGCTCAGCAGGGGGCCTGCTTCCCTTCCTCTCTCTTGTGATCTCTTCCCTTCCTCTCTCCTACTGTGATCTCTCTCTGTCAAATAAATAAATAAAATCTTAAAAAAAAAAAAAAAAAGGAAAGAAAAGGAAAAAGGAAGGAAGGTAAAGAGGGAGGAATTTAGGGATAGGGTTATATCCTTTCAAACCAGATAGCCAATTAGAAGCCCAAAAGACCTAGATTCTAGTTCTGTGTGCTTCCAACTCACTGGGTCACTCTAAAGAGGTCTTTCCTCCTTGAGGGAAAGGTTTGACTTGATTTTTCAAACCCCTTCAAGTTCTAACATGCTAAGGTTCTATTAAGCAGCCTTGTAACTGGGAGAGCGAAGGCAGTGCTCATTCACTTGTACACTGAATATTTATTTTGCATTTAATGGAAAGAATGCAGAAATAAACATGATCCCTGGTCCCTGTCCTCAAGGAGCTAACAGTCCAGGGGTGCCTGGGTGGCTTAGTCGTTAAGCATCTGCTTTCAATTCAGGTCATGATCTCAGGGTCCTGGGATCAGAGCAGGAAGCCTGCTTCTCCCTCTCCCACTTCCCCTGTTTGTGTTCCCTCTCTCACTCTCTCTCTGTCAAATAAATGAATAAAATCTGGAAAAAAAAAAAAAAGAGCTAACAGTCCAACAGCAGGAGAAAAATAGAAATCAAATCTAAACCTTTAATTTTTTTAATAAAGATTTTATTTATTTATTTGACACAGAGAGAGAGATAGATCACAAGTAGGCAGAAAAGCAGGCAGAAAGAGGTAGGGGTTGGGGAAGCAGAGAGCCTGATGTGGGGCTTGATCCCAGGACCCTGAGACCATGACCTGAGCTGAAGGCAGAGGCTTAATCCACTGAGCCACCCAGGTGCCCCCAAACCTTTAATTTAATGATTCTATTAATCTTTAGATTTAAATTTTTTTTTAATTTGTTTGTTTGTTTTTGTTTGTTTGTTTTAGGTAGGCTCCAGGCCCAGCACAGAGCCCAGTATGGGGCTTGACTTCGTGATGCTAAGATCAAGACCTGAGATGAGATCAAGAGTAGATGCTTGGGACACCTGAGTGGCTCAGTGGGTTAAGCCGCTGCCTTCAGCTCAGGTCATGATCCTAGGCCCCTGGGATCGAGTCCCACATCAGGCTCCTTGCTCAGTGGGGAGCCTGCTTCTCTCTCTGCCTCTGCCTGCCACTCTGCCTGCTTGTGCTTGCTCTCTTTCTCTGACAAATAAATAAATAAAATCTTTTAAAAAAAAAAAAAAAAAAAAAGAGTAGATGCTTAACCAACTGAGCCACCCAGGCACCCCTAAAGATTTTAAGTAATTTCTACACCCAATGTGGGGCTCAAACCCACAAACCAATGGAGCCAGCCAGGCACCCCTCTTTAGATGTTTTTTAGAAGTTTAAATAGAAATCATTAAAGAATGAATAAACCAAGTAGAATGATATAGTAAAATGGACATTTTAGAATTAATGAGATCTAGGTATGAATCCCAATATAACTATTTACTGTATTAGCTTAGGGAAGTCATTTAACCATGATAAGCCTGAATTTTCCCAACTGTAAAAAAGGATTAACAGTATCTACTCTCAAAAGATTGTATAGATTAAGTGAATTTATGCATGGAAAGCTCTCAGAACAATGCCTAACAATGTAAGCATTTAATATAATGTAATAAATATAATGCAAATAGTCAATATAATAGCTCTTTAATATTAAAAAAAGCAGAATACATAATTCACAGTAAGCATTCAGTAAATGAGAGCTCTTATTAGGTCCTCACATGATCAAAACTGCATAAAGTCAAATGTAATAACGGAGCAAAGACTGCAAAAAGGCAAACAAAATAATCAAAATATTGAAACTGGTGGGGTTATAATGAGATAGAGATAAAGAAAAATACAAAAGATCAATGAAACCAAAAGTTGATTGCTTAAAAAGATTAAAAAAACAATAAACCTTTAGCCAGACACAAGAGAAAAAGAAGACACAAAATTAGAAACAAAAAAAGAAGTTAACAAACAATACCATAGAAATACAAAGAACTGTAAGAAATTACTACAAAAAATTATATACCAAAAAATTGACAACCTAGAAGAATTAGATAAATTCCTAGAAACATATAATCTTTCAAAACTGAATCTGGCAGAAACAGAAAATCTGAGCAGATTACTAGTAATGAAATTGAATCAGTAATCAAAAACCTCCCAACAAACGAAAGTCCAGGACCAAATGGCTTCACAGTGGAGTCCTACCATTTAAAGAAGAGTTAATACCTATTCTCCTCAAACTATTTGAAAAAGAAGAAAAAAAAGAAAAGAGAAAAGAAAACGAAGGAAAGGAAGGAAAGCTTCCAAATACATTCTATGAGGTCAGCCTTACTGTGATACAAAATCAGACAAAGACACTACAAGAAAACAAACAAAACCCCAAACAAACAAACAAAATACCTACAGGCCAATATCCCGCATACATATAAATGCAAAAACCCTCAACAAAATATTAGCAAACCACATTCAACAAACATTAAAAGGATAATGCATCATGAGCTGGTGGGACTTATTTTAGGGATGCAAGGATGATTCAATATTCAGAAATCATATTCCACATTAACAAAATGAAGGATAAAAATCATACAATTATCACAATAGATGCAGAAACAGCATTTGACAAAATAATATCCATTCATGACACAAACTCAGCAAAGCAGAGGTAGAGAAAATATACCTCAACATAATAAAGGCTTCACGAGAAAAACCCACAGTCAACATCATACTCGACGGAGAAAAACCAAAAGTTTTTCCTCTATGATCAGGAACAAGACAAGAATGTCCACTCTTGCCACTTTTATTCAATAAAGTACTGGAAGTCCTAGCCACAACAATTAGGCAAGAAAAAGAAACAGAAGGCATCCAAATTGGTAAGGAAGAAGTTAAACTTTTATTGTTTGCAGATGACATACCAGTATACATAGAAAACCCTAAAGATTTCACCAAAAAGTTTTCAGATTTCAGATATAAGATATCACCTATATTAGAAATAATATATGCGTTCATTAAAGTTTCAGGATACAAAACTAATTTATAGGACTCTCTTGCACTTCTTATACACTAAAAATGAAGTAGCAGAAAAAGAAAAGAAGAAAAAATTCCATTTGCAACAGTACCAAAAAGAGTAAGATACCCAGGAATAAACTTAACTGAGGAGGTAAAAGACCAATACTCTGTAAACTGTAAGAGACTGATGAAAGAAACTACAGATGACACAAATGGAGAGATATTTCATGCTCATGGATTAGAAGAATTAATATTATTAAAATGCCCATACCACCCAAAGCAATCTATAGATTCAATGTAATCCCTACCAAAACACCAACAGCATTTCTCGCAAAACTACTAAATTTGTATGGAACTGCCAAGACCCCAAAGAGTCAAAGCAATCTTGAGAAAGAAAAGCAAAGCTGGAGGCTTCATAATGCCAGGTTTCAAGATACACTACAAAGCTATACTTATCAAAACAGTATGGTACTGGCACAAAAACAGACACATAAATTATTCCAATTTTAGTATACGAGCTGCCAAAATAAGCACAGTAGACACATAAATCAACAGAACATAAAAAAGAGTTCAAAAATAAACTCATGTTTATATGGGCAATTAATCTAAAACAAAGGAGGCAAGAATATACAAAGACAGTATCTTCAATAATTGGCACTGGGAACACTGGACAGCTACATGCACAAGAATGAAACTGGACCACTTAAACTACAAACAAAAATTAAAATAAAATGGGGTGCCTAGAACCAACTTCTTGAGCCTGGGTGGCTCAGTGGGTTAAAGCCTCTGCCTTCGGCTCAGGTCATGATCCCAGGGTCATGGGATGGAGCTCCACATCCAGCTCTCTGCTCAGTGGGGAGCCTGCTTCCTCCTCTCTCTCTGCCTACTTGTGATCTCTGTCTGACAAATAAATAAATAAAATCTTAAAAAAAAAAAATGAACGTAAAATGGATTAAAGACCTACATAAAACTCCTAAAAGACAACATAGTAATTTTTTGACATTGGCTTTAGCAGCATTTTTCTAGATAGGTCTCTTCA
Source organism: Mustela erminea (assembly GCF_009829155.1). Classification (NCBI taxonomy): domain Eukaryota; kingdom Metazoa; phylum Chordata; class Mammalia; order Carnivora; family Mustelidae; genus Mustela; species Mustela erminea. The sequence continues at coordinate 57,449,059 of NC_045622.1, forward strand.
GCCAAGAGAAACAAAAGCAAAATTAAACTCTTTGGACTACACCAAAATAAAAAGATTCTGTAGAGCTGCACCTGGTGGCTCAGTCAGTTAAGTGTCCAACTGTTGGTTTCATCTCAGGTCATGATCTCAGGGTCCTAGGATCAAGCCCCATGTCAGGCTTTGCACTCAGCACAGAGTCTCTGCTGGAGACTCTCTCTCTGTCCCCCTGCCTTTGCTCCTGCCCCTGCTTGCTCTCTCTCAAATAAATAAATGAAATCTTAAAAAAAAAAAAGCTTTCGTAGAGAAAATAAAACAATCAACAAAATAAAAAGGCAACCTTCTAAATGGGAGACAGTATTTGCAAATGATATATCCAATATCCAATAAGGGGTTAATATTCAAAATACATAAAGCACTTCTATAACTCAAATAGCAAAATACAAATAATCTGATTAAAAATGGGCAGAAGACATACATGAAAAGATGTTCAACATCACTAATCATAAATACAAGTTAAAAAAAATAAATGCAAGTTAAAACCACAATGACATATTATCACATGCCTGTCAGAATGGTTAAATCAAAGACATGAGAAATGAGAAGTGTTAGCAAGGATATAAAGAAAAAGGAACCCTGTGCACTGTTGGTGGAATGTAAAATGGTGCAGCTACTATAGAAAACAGTATGGAGGTTCCTCAAAAAATTAAAAATAGAACTACCAGTAATTCCACTATTAGGTATTTACCCAAAGAGAACTGAAACACTAATTTGAAAAGATATATGCACCCTTATGTTTACTGCAGCATTATTTACAGTTGTCAAGATATGGAAGGAACACAAGTGTCCATTCCCAGATGAATGGATAAAGAAGATGTGGTTTACACACTGCAATATTACTCAGCCATAAAAATGGGAAACCTTGCCATTTGTGACAATATGGATAGACCTAGAAGGTATTATGCTATGAATTCAGACAGAGAAAGACAAATACCATATGATTTTACTTATATGTGGAATAAAAAAAATAAAATACAAACAAACCAACAAACAAAAAGCAGAAACAGACCCATAAATAGAACCAACTGAAGGCTGTCGGGGAAAGGTGATGGGGGAAAGGCAAAAGGATGAAAGTGAGTAGGAGTTACAGAACACCAGTTATGGAAAGAGTAAGTCATGGGGATAAAATGTACACCATATATAGTGGTTGGGAATATAGTAAATGGTATTGTAATATTGTATGGTCACACGCTTGTGGTAAGCATGGCATAACATATAGATCTGTTGAGTCAATATGTTGTACACCTAAAACTGATGTAAAATCATGTGCCAACTATACTTCAATTAAAAAAAAAAATCACCAAAACTTCTAGGGGGAAATATGTGGTGGGGTTATTGCAATTTCTTTAAAAGTTTAGTTTGTCCTTTCCAGAAATAATAAATGATCTAAAACACAAACCAAGGATTTGAGGTCACCTTCAGGTACCTGGACACACTCCATTAGGTAGGCATAAAAGCCAGATTCTGTTCAGGGCCTAGAAAGCAGTGCCTGACCAGGGGCCAAGCAGGGGGGCAAGTGAATGGAATAGCTTCCCACGTGAAAACTGGTAAGTTACAACTTGCCCTAATTTCTTTATTTCTACTGCAGTATTTATTATCATTCTGCTTAATAAGTAAATTGAAGCTTCTTCATTAAGGAAGGCATTTTTAGTGGCAAGCTTGGCGATTGTAAATTGCTGAAAGTTACCTAAGATTTTTAGAACAATGGCAGGGACGCTGGTGCCATCTGCTGGCGACATGTTATGCAGCCACATTAAGTTCAATAATTTGCTCAAGTGTTTGTGCCTGATGCTGTCACAAAGTAATGGGAAGCTTTTGCCCTAACTTCACTCCGAGGATTTGGGATGGTGAGACAAATGCATAAACTGAGCAGCCGTCAAGTACAAGCAGTGAAGCATTAAGTACTGACATGAGAGTTCAGAGGAAAGACAGCAGTGTGAGCAGGAGCCATCAAGGAAGACTGCCTAAAAGCGGCAGAACTCTGGCTGGTTCTGAGGGGGCTTGGATTTGACCAGCTGAAGAGGGAAACTGCAAGCCATTTATTTGCCTTTCTTTCCCTGAGTCTACAAATACAAAGCTGAAGTGAAGACTAGCCTGAAACTGTGTTCACTGATTCATTCTGCAAACATTTACACAGGACCATCCCAGCTTCTCTGATCCAGAAAGTTAAGAATAGATGCATGCTACCTTATCTCTCCACAAGACTATACAGCTGAAATGATAATGTTAGGCACTAACAATAAGAGCTAGACTGTATTTAAATAGACTGTCTTTCAGATTTTGTTCACCTCAGAAACTGTAATTCATGAAAAACCAGAAAAGAAGTCCCATATCACATCCTCCCCAGGGCACCAGCTCCCCTGCTGGTCTGCTCACGCTTGGCACTTTGGTCTTCAGGGTTCTCACCACTATTGTATTGCCCTATGTTGCGGGGGGCAGTGATCACCCACCATGCTTGGCTGAAAAGGAAAATAAAGGATGAACTGAAAACTGCATGTCCAGCTAGTAGAGCAAAGTAAGAGACTCGCAGCTAACAGAACAATCAGTTTGGAAAAAATACTGATAAATGGACAGAGGTCAACTGAAGGAAGGTGTTTAGGATATGTGTCACAGCTCTGGTCAATATTTTCGTGAATAATTTGTTGAAAATACAAAGGATCTGCTTACCAAACTGTGGACAGCAAAAAGTTTAGGAGCTGGAGAGAACAAGGCAGCAAACAGAACACAGAAGCAGCAAAATAAAAATGAATAAAAGTTTGTTTCTAGAGTTCTTCTAGCTCTAACACTGTATGAGTTACTAAGCTGAAATGAAAAACCAAAACTATATGAGGAAACCCAACCAACTACCCAAGTATAGAAGGAAAATGAGTGGCTTAATAGCAGTTTATGTGAAACAGATCTAGGGGTCTCAGTTGACCACAAATTGCCAGGAAATATATGCCAGCAGGGCCACTGACAAAAAAGCTAAGGTAACCTATGCTGCTTAACTAGGAATATGCCCAGAATGAAGGAGGCAGCAGTTCTATTGTTCTCTGCTCTGTCAAAGCATTCTTAGGGCTATACAATTAAGTCTTGGGACCACACTGTACAAAGAACATTGACAAAGAAACATGGCCATAAGGGAGCAGTCAGGATTACAAAGGGTCTAGAAACCAAGTTACATAATAAACAGCTGAAGGCCCTAGGACAGCAGACCTGGAGAACTATAGAGAGGCAGAGATGCTACCTTCAGTTATCTGAAGACTGTCCAGAGGCCCAGTAAGGAGATATATGCAGTGTAGTTCTGTGACCAAGTATGACCCCACATATTGCTAGAATACTCTACAGGGCAGAAACTTGGGTTTTCAATTCCCCTCTATCATACCCTAGCAAACTGTTGACCTTATCACATGAGGAAGACCATTCTACTGCTAACAGATATGCTAGATAATTCTTCCTCTGAGGCTGACCTGAAAAATCTGCCTTTGTGTACCCTCTGCCTCTGGATCCAACTATGGTCTTTCAGAGAGTTACACAGTACGTTTACTTCCGTGTTTCTTATGACTACTCTTCTAATACCTAGAATTTTGTCTTTTTCCCCCAACCCATCTTCTCTCCAGGCAAGAGTTAGCCCAAGTAATAATTTAACAAACACTTACTGAGCCCTTACTGGACATCATAAGAACTTGGACATCTGCTAAGAACTGCAGAATCCAGAGATAAAAAACTAAACCTCCTCAAGAACTTAAGACTACCAAGGAGAAAAAAAAATTATAATGCAGTATGATAAGTGCTATAAAGGATGTAGCCCTGGTAGCCAGAAAGTGGAGGAGAGGCTTTCAGTCCACAAGGCTTCCTGAAGAAAGCAATCTTTGACCTCTGAACTGATGGCCTAGTAGATGTAAGCAAAAGCATCATTATGAGTGAGTGTTCAGGATAAGGAACATGGTATTTCTGAGAAAGTACAAATAAGGAGGGAGGTTTGAGAAATGAGCCGAAAGAGCAGGCAAGGCTCAGAGAAGGCTGATGTCTGCATTACACATACAGAAGTTTTTATTATAGTCTGGGAGAAAAGTTTTTCTTTTGCATAGGAAGTGGGTTACCATCCTTTACCATCTTAGACGGTATTCTCTAGTCACATTTCAGTAATCCTCTTAATGTGTTTGTCTAAGAAAAATCTATAGTAAAGATTTCTAGGTAGGAGATTTTGCCACTCATCCATTCCACAAGGGAACAGCAGTTCAGGGGATAGGAGCTGGAAAAGATATGGTTTTTGGTAACAGAGATGATGAAAGCTTCCCCTTTGGAGATCTTTAAAAATAGGACAGATACTTTTCCAGGCATAAACTTACTCCTTCTCTTAAAATCCCTGTGGGAGCTAAGAAACAAGTAATATTAGACTCTGAACAGATGATGAAAACTGTGTGACAGAGAAGCTAAAAAAGCAAGCTGGGCCTAGGCTAGGTTTCCAATCCAGATCTTCTGTCTCCAAGTCCTGCCTCCCTGGTACCATTCACTTCTGAGTTTGCGATAAAACCCTGGAAAAGCTGAGGAAGCGGTATAATATAGATATTAAAGGGGTGGAGAAGGATGGACCTGGCCAAAAGTCACTGAAGAAGGAAATATCAGGAGAGTTAAAAACAAAAGTGACCATGGCAGAAACTGACAATATCTTGGAGCTTTTGAGAAACCTCAAAAAAATGGCTGAGTGCTCATATGAGAAGAGCACTTAACCAAGAATCAGATTTGGATTTATGTCCAGCTCCCCAATTTAATGGTCATGTACTCTCAACAAGTCTCTGCAGTGTTTTGCACTTTGATTTACTACTCTGAACAATGGAGTTATATCCCTATCCTGACCACCATATAATGCCACTGTGAGGTTCCAATGAGATCAGACAAGAAAAGTATTTTTTAAAAATACCAACAAATTGCAACTATAAGCAGCTTAAGGTAGTGTTACTACTGTTGTTATTACTGAAAAGAACAGTAACCTGAATTTTTTTTTTTTTAAGATTTTATTTATTTATTTGACAGAGAATGATCACAAGTAGGCAGAGAGGCAGGCAGAGAGAGGTGGGCGGGGTGGGGGGGTGGAAGCAGGCTCCCTGCTGAGCAGAGAGCCTGATGCAGGGCTCAATCCCAGGTCCCTGAGACCATGACCTGAGCGGAAGGCAGAGGCTTTAACCTACTGAGCCACCCAGGTACCCCCTGAACTTTAAATATAGAAAACAGCAGGACCTTTTGCTCCTCTATAGCAGTTAATTTAGATGAAGTTCTTTTAACGTGAAGGATGGACTTGAACTCCTAAGTTACAAAAAGATGTAACTTTTCACTTTTCACAGTGAAACCAGTGGACTGGTATACTTGCTCATAATCAGCCTAATGGCTGGCAGCATCCATGCTGCTCTCTGCCAGTGCTTCTCATTAAGGGTGAATTTCCTCCCCAGGGGACATTTGATGAAGTCTGGACACATTTTTGGCTATCATGATCAGGAAAAGGGATGCTAGTGGCATCTAGCAGGTAGAGGCCAGGTGTGCTGCTAAATGTCCTCCAATGCACATGGCAGTCCCCCATGAAAATAAAGAATCATCTGGCCCAAAATGTGAATAGTCTCCCTATTGAGAGACTGGACTAGGAGAATAGAACTAGTGTTTTTCCACTCAGGATTCATGTGTGCCCACTGAAAGGCTGGACTGCCAACTAGCACTAGGGAAAAACAGAAAATTTCATTCAGTTTGAGAGAAAAAGAGCCTTATCAATTAATTCCATCATTTCTCAGCATGTCCATAAGAAGCTTTTTTTTTTTTTTTTAAGCTCTGATAGCTAATCTCAAACAGTTCATGTTTCTACTACCTGACAATCATCCCAGTGTCTCTCCTTTACACAACATTCTCTGAGAAACCATTTTGCTTTGATTCTTTTTTATTCCCATTCTTCACTCTGTAGACATTTAATGTGTTTGATATATTTTTGTTTGTATTTGTACTTACAAACTGTATTTTTTGTGTATGTATTTTGATTTATTAGTTGGCACTATATTTTTCTGTTCCTTACTTTTTAGATCCACAAGTTGTTACAGGTAAAGCTAATGTGTTGCTTTAACTGCCAGAGTCCTGATATGCAGCCACCACATTTTACCTATTTATTCAGATACAAATATCCAAACTGCCTCTAACTCTTCAATTAACTGCCATAATTAACATTTAAATCAATACCTTCTCACATGTCCCTTTAGGATATGTCACAAGATATGTATATATTCCATCTGACTGAAACTCCCAGGCTGCTCTCCATAATACCTGCCCCAGCTTCATACCTACAAAGAACAGACAAAAGTTCCTAAAGCCTCTGATCCCTGCCAGCAGTTGGACATATCTAGCTTGTTAGTCTAGAATATCAATTATCATCAATTTTAATTATTACTAATCTCGTATTCTGCTATCAGTTAACTTTGCCTATCCTACCCTTTACAGAACAAGTCCCCTTAATCCCTTTATTTATTTATTTATTATTTATTCAAAGAGGGACACAGCAGGGTGGGAAGGACAGATAGAGAGAGGGAGAGAGAATCCCAAGTAGACTCCATGCCCAGCATAGAGTCTGACATGGGGGCTCAACCCCACAACCCCAAAACCACGAACCAAGACAAACTCGAGTCAGATACTTAATTGACTGAGCCGCCCAGGTACCACCCTTAATCTTAAATAATCAAATTTATCAAAATTTTATCTTATTTATCCACATAATTTTTATTAACTTCTTTTTTTTTGCCTTTCATAATTAGAACTTTAATCTATCCTTAGTTCCCTTTGTATAGCATGTGATACAGGAATCTAGTTTTAATATTTCTCCATATTCTCAATACAATTTACTTAAAAATGAATATTTCCTTCACTGATCGGTGGTTACACTTTTATTATCTTTTTTTAAGATTTAATTATTTGAGGGGTGCCTGGGTGGCTCAGTGGGTTAAAGCCTCTGCCTTCGGCTCAGGTCCTGATCCCAGGGTGCTGGGATCGAGCCCCGCATCGGGCTCTCTGCTCAGCAGGAAGCCAACTTCCCCCTCTCTCTCTGCCTGCCTCTCTGCCTACTTGTGATCTCTACCTGTCAAATAAATAAATAAAATCTTAAAAAAAAAAAAAGATTTATTTATTTGAGAGAGAGAGGGAGAATAAGTAGGAGGGCCAAAAGGGGAGAGAATCTCAAGTAGACTCTGGACAGAGTACGAAGCCCTGACACAGGGCTCAATATCACAACCCCAGGATCATGATCTGAAATCACAATCTGAGCTGACGCCAAGAGTTAATACTTACCTGACTGAGCAACCCAGGCTCCCCTATACTCTTATTGTATATTAAGGTCCTATTATACAGAGATCTGTCTCTGAGATCTGAGATCTATTTGTCTATTTTTATGGTATATCTTACTATTTGAAAAGGCAAGTCTTTGTCTTGGGAATTGCTTTCCTTCTCCCTTTTAAACTTCAAGTAGAGGGGAGAAATGAGTTAACCAGAATCTCTAATGAATATTCCCATCATTAGTCATGCATGGACCACTTTTAATTTTTAAAAATTACTTTTAATTGTGGTAAAAACTCAGAAAATTTACCATCTTAACCATTTTTTTAACGGACTTTTTTTTTTTTTTTTAAAGATTTTATTTATTTATTTTACAGACAGAGATCACAAGTAGCCAGAGAGGCAGGCAGAGAGAGGAAGGGAAGCAGGCTCCCTGCTGAGCAGAGAGCCCGATGCGGGGCTGGATCCCAGGACCCTGGGATCATGACCTGAGCCAAAGGCAGAGGCTTTAACCCACTGAGCCACCCAGGCACCCCCCCATCTTAACCATTTTTAAATGTATGGTTCAGCAGCGCTAAGTAATATTCCCACTGCTTTGTAACAGATATCCAGAACTTTTTCATCTTACAAAACTGAGACACTTCTATGCCCTTTAAATAACAACTCCCCACATCCCCCCTCTGCCCCAGGTCCTGATAACCACCATCCCACTTTCTGTTTCTGTGAATCAGACTACTCTAGGTACCTCATATAAGTGGAAGACAAATAAAAGCATTTGTCATTTTCTGACTGGCTTATTTCACTACACATAATGTTCTGAAGGATCACCATGTTGAAGCGTATAACAAAATTTCCTTCCTTTTTTAAGTTAAATTATTTTTAATAATATCGTAACTACTAAACCCATCACTCAACATAAAAACTGGAACATCTAAAACTACTTATATCTACCTATGTGCTCTTCTCTAGCCTATCCTCCATCTTCCATCCAACATCACCCTTATCCTGCATCTTGATTTTATCATTCCCTTGCTTCTTAAAATAAAGTTATATTATGCATTTACATATTTTTAAAAGATACTCTTTAGTTTTCATTGTTTTTAGCTTTCTATGAAAGGTACCAAGTTATGAGCAGCCTTCTGAATCTTTTTTCACTCAATATTAAATTGCTAAGAGTATCCTTACCATTACTTTTAACTACAGTTAATTATTTTTTGTGTTGTTTTATGTATTTCATGTTGTATATATGGTTTTATAAGTTACATAATATTCCATTGGGTGAATACAACAAAGCTTAACTTATCCAGTCACCTATACTTGGGTATTGAGTCATTTTTAAGTTTTTGCTATTATAAATAATGCTGTTATGGAAATTCTGGTACATCTCCCTAGTGTGCATATGCAAAACTCCAAGATCAAAATGAAGAGGCAACCTACTGAATGGGAAAAGATATTTTCAAATGATATAGGGGTTAATATCCAAGATATATAAAGAATCTATACAGCCCTACACAAAAAATAATAATGAAAGAATCTGATTAAAAATGGGCAGAGGAGGGGCCCTGTGTGGCTCAGCAGAGTGAGCATCCCACTCTTGGTTTCAGCTTGAGTCATGATCTCGAGGGTCCTGGGACTGAGCCCCACTTTGGGCTCCCTGTGCTGTGAGAAGTCTGCTTCCCCCCATCTCCTTCCCTCTGTCCCTCACCCCACTCTTGCATACGTGCACAGGCTCTGTCTCCCTAAAATCAATAAATAAATCTTCAAAAAAAGAAAAGATTCTAAAAATGGGCAGAGAACCTGAATAGACATTTTTCCAAATAAGATATACAGATGGCCAAGAAGTACATGAAAAGCTGCTCAACATCACTAATCATCAGGGAAATGCAAATCAAAATTATAGTAAGATATGACCTCACACAGAATGGCTAGTATCAAAAAGATAACAAGCCTTAGTGAGGATTTGAAGAAAAGGGAAGCCTGGTATACTATAAATTGGTATAGCCACTGTGGAAAACATTGTGGAAGTTTCTCAAAAAATTTAAAATAGAAATAAATAGAAATATCATATCTAGTAACTCCACTACTGGTTATTTCCTGCCCTGCGCTCCCTGACCCCAGCAAAAGAAACCATTAATTTTGAAAGATATGTGCCATCTCTATGTTTTTTGCAGCAATATTTACAACGGTTAAAATATAGAAGCAACCTAAGTGTCCAGTAATAGATGAATGGATAAAGAAGATGTGATATATGTGTGTGTAATACTATACAGCCATAAATAACAATGAGATCTTGCCATTTGTGACAACACGGATGGACCTAGATAGAGCCTATCATGCTAAGTGAAATAAGTCAGACAGAGAAGACAAATACCTTGTAACTTCACTTACATTTGGAATCTTAAAAAAAAAACACAAAAAACAAAAAACACACACCCACCAACACATATGAACAGAGAGAAACAGATTCATAAATACAAGGAGTAAACAGTTAGCTGCCAGTGAGGGAAAGAATTGGAGGATGGACAAAATAGTCATAGGGGATTAAGAGGTACAAACATTCAGTTATAAAGTAAGTCAGGAAATTGAAAAGTACAGCACAGGGAATACAATTAGTAAGACATAATAATGTACTGTGACAGATGGTACATATACAAATACAATGATACACTTATCGTTATACACTGTATAATGTACGGAATTGTTGAATCACTATGTTAAATACCTGAAAATAATACAAGATTCTGTATCAACCATACTTTAATAAAAAATTCAAGGAAACTAAAATAGCAAATACAAAATCTAGTCAACAATATGAACAAGTAATAGAAGAAAACAAATGACTACTAAGCATGAAAACATGCTCAACCTAATTCAAAAAGTAGTCAATATGGGCGCCTGGGTGGCTCAGTGGGTTAAGCCGCTGCCTTCGGCTCAGGTCATGATCTCGGGGTCCTGGGATCGAGTCCCACAATCGGGCTCTCTGCTCGGCAGAGGGCCTGCTTCCCCCTCCCTCTTTCTCTGCCTGCCTCTCTGTCTACTTGTGATCTCCCTCTGTCAAATAAATAAATAAAATCTTTAAAAAAAAAAAAAAAAGTAGTCAATAGCTTAGATATTTTCACTCTATTAGACTGACAAAAGAAAGAGCAAGAGAAGAAGGGAACACAGAGGAAATACAAAAACCACCATAAAACAAGTAACAAAATGGAAATAAGTATGTACCTATCAACAATTACTTTGTTTTTTTGTAAGACATTTTAAAGAATTTTTTATTTAAGTTATGTCTACACCCAACAAGGGGCTCAAACTCACAACCCTGAGATCAAGAGTCGCACAGTCCTTTGAATGAGCCAGCCAGACACCCCTATCAATAATTACTTTGAATGTAAATGGACTGAACACTCCAATCAAAAGACACAGGATGACAAAACAGATAAAAAAACAAGACCCATCTATATGCTGCTACAAGAGATACATTTCCGACTTAAAGACACATACAGAATGAAAGTTAGGGGATGGAAAAGCATTTTTCATGCAAATGGAAGTGAAAAGAAAGCCACGGTAGCAATACTTTTATTGGACAAAGTAGACTTTAAAACAAAGACTGGGGGCGCCTGGGTGGCTCAGTGGGTTAAAGCCTCTGCCTTCGGCCCAGGTCATAATCCCAGGGTCCTGGGATCGAGCCCTTCATCGGGCTCCCTGCTCCGAGGACAGCCTGTTTCCTCCTTTCTCTCTGCCTGCCTCTCTGCCTACTTGTGATCTCTGTCTGTCAAATAAATAAATAAAATCTTAAAAAAAAACAAAGACTGTAACAAGAGATAATTAAGGACACTAATAACCATAAAGGAGACAATCCATCAAGAAAACGTAACAATTGTAAATATTTATGTACCTGACTAGGCGCACCCGAATACATAAAGCAGCTAATAACACACCTAAAGGAAGTAATTGACAGTAATATAATAATAGTAAGGGAGTCAACCCACTTACATCAATGGATAGATCATCCAAGTAGAAAATCAACAAGGGAAGAGTAGCTTTCAATGACACATTGGGCCAGATGGATCAAACAAATATATTCAGAACATGCCGTCCTAAAATAACAGAATACACATTCTTTTCAAGTGGACATGGAACATTCTCCAGAACAGATCACATATTAGGCCACAAAACACATCTCAACAAATTTGAAACAAACCCACAATGGATTAAGGATCTAAATGTGAGACCTAAAACCATAAAAATCCAAAAAGAAAATATAAGCAATAATTTCTCTGACATCAACCACAGAAACATTTTCTAGATCTGTCTCCTGAGGCAAGAGAAACAAAAGCAAAAATAAACTACTGGAACTATATTAAAGTAAAGTCTCTGCACAATAAAAGAAACAACAAAACTAAAAGACAATCTACTGAATGGGAGAAGATGATGAACTATGACTTCACACCTGTCAGAAGGTCTAAAATCAAAAGCACAAGAAAGAACGAGTGCTGGTGAGGACGTAGAGAAAAAGGAACCCTTGTGCACTATTGGTGGGAAGGCAAACTGGGGTAACTACTGTGGAAAACAACACGGAAGTTCCTCAAAAAATTAAAAATATAAATACTGTATGATCCAGTAATTCCATTCCTGGGTGTTTACCCAAAGAAAACAAAAACACCAAATGGAAAGATATATGCACCCCTATGTTTATTGCAGTCATTATTTACAACACCCAAATTATGGAAGCAGCCCATGCCAATCAATACATGAATAAAGATGATGTGGTGTATACACACACACATATATACATACACACAAAGGAACATTACTCAACCATAAGAAAATGGGATTCTGCCATTTGTAACAACATGGATGGGTCCAGAGAGTATAATGCTAAATGAAATAAGTCAGTCTGAGAAAGACAAATACTGTAGGATTTCCTTCATGTATAATTTTAAAAAATGAACAAAGAAAAAAGAGACAAATGAAAAACAGTCTTTTTAGAGAACAAACTGATGGTTACCTGAGGGGAGGTGGGGGGGGGGTGAAATAGTTGAAGGGAATTGATAGCACACTTACCACGATGAGCCTGAGTAATGTATAGAATTGCTGAATCATTATATTTTACACCCGAAACTAACGTAACACTGTAACATTAACTACACTGAAATTAAAATTAAAAAAAGAAAAGTCTGGTACTGACATAAGTATAGTCATATAGTTTAATGGAAAAGAACTGAGAGTACAAAAATTAATGTATACATATATATTCAACTGGTTTTTTATAAGAATGACTAATCATTCAATGGAAAAAGAAGTTTCTTCAAAAATGGTGCTAAGACATGCAAAATCCATATGCAAAAAAATGAAGTTAGACCCTTACCTCACACCATTTACAAAAAGTAACACAAAACAGACCAAAGACCTACAAGTAAGAGTTAAAAATATAAAACCCTTCCAAGAACACATACAGATAAAACTTAATAGTCTTGGATTTGGCAACAGATTCTTAGATATAACACTAAAAGCATGAGCAACAAAAGAAAAAAATAGGTTTAAGAGTACCAAATTGGAACAAGTAGTGAATAAACCATAGAGATCTAATGCAAAGTATAATGCATATAGACACCAATACTGCAGTCTAATCAACAGACTTGCTAAGAGACAAAACCTTAATTATTTTAACCACTAAAAAGGATAATTATGTGATGTGACAAAGGAGCTTAATACTGTTATAATGGCAATCATACTGCAAAAAATAAATGTGTCAGTTAAGATGTTGTAACCTTAAATATACCCAGTGTCAGGGGCGCCTGGGTCGCTCAGCCATTAAGCATCTGCCTTCAGCTCGGGTCATGATCCAGAGGTCCTGGGATCGAGTCCTGCATCAGGCTCCCTGTAGGGAGCCTGCTTCTTCCTCTCCCTCTGTCACTCCCCCTGCTTGTGCTTGCTCTGTTTCATGAGTAAATAAAATCTCTAAAAAAAAGTACTCAATGCTGTGAAGTGTGTAAACCTGGTGATTCACAGACCTGTACCCCTGGGGATAAAAATATATGTTTATAAAAAATTAAAAATTAAAAAAAAAAAGTACTCAATGTTATATGTCAAATATATTCATTAAAAAAGAAAAAAAGAGATAAACTGGACATCAAACTTAAAAATGTTTATGCATCCTCTTTCCCATCCTGCAAGATGGGGAGTAAAAAGAACAAGTGTTGAGAAAAAAAATTTGAGATGCCAGATACTAAAGAGAAGAAAACTAAAACCAAGAAGGATGATGCTGGTGGCAAGGTTAAGAAGGGTAATAACATCATGGGGCACCTGGGAGGCTCAGTCATTGAGCATCTGGCTTCAGCCTGGGTCATGATCCCAGAGTCCTGGGATCAAGCCCTGCATCAGGCTCCCTGCTCAGAGAAACCTGCTTCTCTCTCTTCCACTCCCCCCTGCATGAGTTCCTTCTCTCGCTGTGTCTCTCTGTCAAATACATAAAATCTTTAAAAAGAAAAAAAGGGGGTAACCTCATGGCTAAAATGCCAAATGGAAAGCCCCACTGCAATCAAAACCCTCTCCTAGTCAGAGGAATTGGCAGCTATTCCTTATCAGCTATGTATTCCAGAAAGGCCATGTACAAGGGGAAGTATTCAACAGCTAAGAAAAGAAAGAGAAGATTCTTGCTTCTGTCACAAAATCAGTTGGTGGTGCCAAGAACAGTGGTACCAGAGTGGTTCCCCTTCACAAACGCTGAGGTATTATCCTACTAAAGATGTACCTCAAAAGCTGTTGAGCCACAGGAAAACCTTTTAGTTAGCATGTAAGAAAACTGAGCTAGCATCACTCCTGGGACCATTCTGATCATCCTCACTGGGCACCACAGAGGCAAGAGGGTGGTTTTCCCGAAGCCTCTAGGCCATGGCTTGTTATTTGTAACCAGACCTTTAGCCCTCAATCAAGTTCCTCTGTATAGAAAACACTAGAAATTTGTCATCGCCACCTACACCAAAATTGGTATCAGTGTGTGAAAATCCCACAATGTCTCGCTGATGCTTACTTCAAGAAGAGGCTACATAAACCCAGATACCAGGAAGGTGGTATCTTCAACAGAGAAGGAGAAATAGGAGATTACAGAGCAGTGCAAGGCTGATCAGAAAGCTGTGGACTCGCAAATTCTGCCAAAAATTAAAGCTGTTCTTCAGTTTCAAAGCTACCTCCACTCTGTGTTTTCCCTCACATATGGAGTTTACCCTCACAAATTAGTGTGCTAAATTTCTAACAAAGACCCTAATTAAATAACAGATCCATTAAAATGTTTATGAACCAAAGGACACTCTGGAGAAGGTAAAAAGGCAACCCACAGAATGGGAGAAAGTGTTTATAAATCATACATCCAATAATGGTCTAGTATCCAGACTATATAAAGAACACACACACACACGAGAAAAAACCAAGGAACAAACCAAAAGCAGTTAAAAAATGGGAAAAGAGGTGGAATATATACATGTAGCCAATAAACACATCCTTTTTTTTGTCAATAAATGTATCAAAAGATCCTCAACATAGTGAAATCATTAGGGAGATACAAACCAAACCACAATGAGATACTACTTTATGCCCACTAGGGTGACTATATGAAAGAAGAGAAAGAGAGAGAGGGGGAGGGAGGGAGGGAGGGAAAGAGAGACAGGGAAAGGAGGAGAGAGGGAGAGAGAGGGACAAGAGAGAAAGTGAGGGGAGGGAGGGAAGAGGAGAGGGAGAGGGAAGGAGGGAGGGGAAAGAGACCAGAAGAGAAGAGAAGCAAAGAACAAGTGTTGGTGAGAATGTGGAGAAACTGGAACCAATGCACTGTGGGTTGCAATGTTAAATGGTATAGCCGCTATGGAAAATTGTTCTCAAAAAGCTGAACAGTTCTACTCCAGGGCATACCCAAGAACTGAATACAGGTGTTCAAATAAAAGCTTATAAAGAATGTTCACAGCAGCATTTTTCACAAAAACCAAAGGGTGGAAACAACCCCAATGTCCATCAACTGATGAAGAGATAAACAAAATGTGGCATATCCATACAAAAAAGTATTATTCAGCCACAAAAAGGAATTAAAATTGTACTGATACTGCAATACTACTGAACCTTGAAAACATCATGCTATGTGAAAGAAGCCAGACAAAAGGCAACATATTGTATAATTTCATTTATATGAATATCCAGAATAGGCAAATATATAGAAAACAGATTTTTTGCCAGGACCTGGTGGGAGGGGGAAATGGGGAGTGACTGGTTAATGGATATGGGGTTTCCTTCTGGGTAATGAAAATGTTCTAGAGCTAAATAATGGTAATGGCTGCACAGCACTGGATGTGCTAAATGCCACTGAATTATATACTTTAAAATGGTAGAATATCCGTTCTTAAGGTTTTTCTTCTTTTTTTAAGATGTATTTATTTGAGAGAGAGAGTGTGTGTGCATGAGTGGGAGGGGCAGAGGGAGAGGGAGAGAAAAAATCTGAAACAGACTCTGTGCTGATCGTGGAGCTGACGTGGGGCTTGATCTCACGATCTGGAGATCATGACCGGACCTGAGGGAGTTGGTAGCTTAACCAACTGCGCCATTCAGGCAACCCATAAAATAGTGAATATTTTTATGTGAAATTTCTGTCAATAAAAAGAAAATTCTATTCTTCCACAGAGTATCTTAAAACTTTTATATCTTGAGCTTTTTTTTTAGGGGTGGGAGCAACAACAGTCACTACCATTAGTTTTAGAGTGTTACAAAACACTTTGCCATAGAATCTTGTATCATCTTCACAACCCATGAAGTAGATACCACCCCAACTTAGAGATAAGAAAAACAGGCTCAAGATATAAAGTCACATAGCTAGGAAGTGAGACAGCTGACGGATCAAATCAGACTAGGCTGGCTCCACTCTATCATACTGCCTACAAGCCAAACAGCTTCAACTTCTGGTAAGCTTGAAAAAGGACAAGATAGGACAGTACAAGAAAGGACAGCTTATTGCATACAAGCATCCTGGGCAAATTTTCTTCTTCCAAAGTTAGTGTTTTAATTAAAGCAGTAAAAATATTCATTGTATACAAGTTAATAAACATTTTTTAAAAATCTAGGTCATTATTTTATAAGAGTGGAATAAAGCAGATATTACAGATTTCCTTTCCCAATTTTTTAAAGATATGGCTTTAAGTTTCTCAGTGCAAGGTATTTATAATGTTGACATGTTTGCTCACCAGTGAAGTTCACCATAATGCTTACAGGGCATGGCAGTAAAGTTCATGGGATAATTGTGCATGCTCCTTATATAACTAGCTTCACAGTCATATTTTTTTTAATTTTTTAATTTTTTTATAAACATATAATATATTTTTATCCCCAGGGGTACAGGTCTGTGAATCGCCAGGTTTACACATTTCACAGCACTCACCAAAGCACATACCTCCCCAATGTCCATAACCCCACCCCCTTCTCCCAAACCCCCCTCCCCCAGCAACCCTCAGTTTGTTTTTGTGAGATTAAGAGTCACTTATGGTTTGTCTCCCTCCCAATCCCATCTTGTTGCATTTATTCTTCTCCTACCCCCTTAAGCCCCCATGTTGCATCTACACTTCCTCATATCAGGGAGATCAGATGATAGTTGTCTTTCTCTGCTTGACTTATTTCGCTAAGCATGATACGCTCTAGTTCCATCCACGTTGTCGCAAATGGCAAGCTTTCATTCCTTTTGATGGCTGCATAATATTCCATTGTGTATATATACTACATCTTCTTTATCCATTCATCTGTTGATGGACATCTAGGTTCTTTCCATAGTTTGGCTATTGTGGACATTGCTGCTATAAACATTCGGGTGCACGTGCCCCTTCAGATCATTACGTTTGTATCTTTAGGGTAAATTACCCAGTAGTGCAATTGCTGGGTCATAAAGCAGCTCTATTTTCAACTTCTTGAGGAACCTCCATGCTGTTTTCCAGAGTGGCTGCACCAACTTGCATTCCCACCAACAGTGTAGGAGGGTTCCCCTTTCTCCGCATCCTCGCCAGCATCTATCATTTCCTGACTTGTTAATTTTAGCCATTCTGACTGGTGTGAGGTAATACCTCATTGTGGTTTTGATTTGTATTTCCCTGATGCCAAGTGATATGGAGCACTTTTTCATGTGTCTGTTGGCCATCTGGATGTCTTCTTTGCAGAAATGTCTGTTCATGTCCTCTGCCCATTTCTTGATTGGATTATTTGTTCTTTGGGTGTTGAGTTTGCTAAGTTCTTTATAGATTTTGGACACTAGTCCTTTATCTGATATGTCGTTTGCAAATATCTTCTCCCATTCTGTCAGTTGTCTTTTGGTTTTTGTTAACTGTTTCATTTGCTATGCAAAAGCTTTGGATCTTGATAAAATCCCAATAGTTCATTTTTTGCCCTTGCTTTCCTTGCCTTTGGTGATGTTCCTAGGAAGATGTTGCTGCGGCTGAGGTCGAGAGGTTGCTGCCTGTGTTCTCCTCAAGGATTTTGATGGATTCCTTTCTCACATTGAGGTCCTTCATCCATTTTTAGTCTATTTTCGTGTGTGGTAAGGTAATGGTCCAATTTCGTTTTTCTGCATGTGGCTGTCCAATTTTCCCAACACCATTTACTGAAGAGGTTGTCTTTTTTCCATTGGACATTCTTTCCTGCTTTGTCAAAGATTAGTTGACCACAGAGTTGAGGGTCTATTTCTGGGCTTTCTATTCTGTTCCATTGATCTATGTGTCTGTTTTTGTGCCAGTACCATGCTGTCTTGATTATGACAGCTTTGTAATAGAGCTTGAAGTCTGGAATTGTGATGCCACCAACTTTGGCTTTCTTTTTCAATATTCCTTTGGCTATTCGAGGTCTTTTCTGGTTCCATATAAATTTTAGGATTATTTGTTCCATTTCTTTGACAAAGATGGATGGTACTTTGATAGGAATTGCATTAAATGTGTAGATTGCTTTAGGTAGCATAGATATTTTCACAATATTTATTCTTCCAATCCAGGAGCATGGAACATTTTTCATTTCTTTGTGTCTTCCTCGATTTCTTTCATGAGTACTTTATAGTTTTCTGAGTATAGATTTTGTGCCTCTTTGGTTAGGTTTATTTCTAGGTATCATATGGTTTTGGGTGCAATTATAAATGGGACTGACTCCTTAATTTCTCTTTCTTCTATCTTGTTGTTGGTGTAGAGAAATGCAACTGATTTCTGTGCATTGATTTTATATCCTCACACTTTACTGAATTCCTGTACAAGTTCTAGCAGTTTTGGAGTGGAGTCTTTTGGGTTTTCCACATATAGTATCATATCATCTGCGAAGAGTGATAGTTTGACTTCTTCTTTGCCGATTTGGATGCTTTTAATTTCCTTTTGTTGTCTGATTGCTGAGGCTAGGACTTCTAGTACTATGTTGAATAGCAGTGGTGATAATGGACATCCCTGCCATGTTCCCGACCTTAGCAGAAAAGCTTTCAGTTTTTCTCCATTGAGAATGATATTTGCGGTGGGTTTTTCATAAATGGCTTTGATAATATTGAGGTATGTGCCTTCTATCCCTATACTTTGAAGAGTTTTGATCAGGAAGGGATGCTGTACTTTGTCAAATGCTTTTTCAGCATTTATTGAGAGTATTATATGGTTCTTGTTCTTTATTTTATTGATGTATTGTATCACACTGATTGATTTGCGGATGTTGAACCAACCTTGCAGCCCTGGAATAAATCCCACTTGGTCGTGGTGAATAATCCTTTTAATGTACTGTTGAATCCTATTGGCTAGTATTTTGGTGAGAATTTTCGCATCTGTGTTCATCAAGGATATTGGTCTATAGCTCCCTTTTTTGATGGGATCCTTGTCTGGTTTTGGGATCAAGGTGATGCTGGCCTCATAAAATGAGTTTGGAAGTTTTCCTTCCGTTTCTATTTTTTGGAACAGTTTCAGGAGAATAGGAATTAGTTCTTCTTTAAATGTTTGGTAGTATTCCCCCGGGAAGCCATCTGGCCCTGGGCTTTTGTTTGTTTGGAGATTTTTAATGACTGTTTCAATCTCCTTACTGGTATGGGTCTGTTCAGGCTTTCTATTTCTTCCTGGTTCAGTTGTAGTAGTTCATATGTTTCTAGGAATGCATCCATTTCTTCCAGATTGTCAAATTTGTTGGCGTAGAGTTGCTCATAGTATGTTCTTATAATTGTTTGTATTTCTTTGGTGTTAGTTGTGATCTCTCCTCTTTCATTCATGATTTTATTTATTTGGGTCCTTTCTCTTTTCTTTTTGATAAGTATGGCCAGGGGTTTATCAATTTTATTAATTCTTTCAAAGAACCAGCTCCTAGTTTCGTTGATTTGTTCTATTGTTTTTTTGGTATCTATTTCATTGATTTCTGCTCTGATCTTTATGATTTCTCTTCTCCTGCTGGGCTTAGGTTTTTTTTCTTGTTCTTTCTCCAGCTCCTTTAGGTGTAGGGTTAGGTTGTGTACCTGAGACCTTTCTTGTTTCTTGAGAAAGGCTTGTACCGCTATGTATTTTCCTCTCAGGACTGCCTTTGTTGTGTCCCACAGATTCTGAACCGTTGTGTTTTCATTATCATTTGTTTCCATAATTTTTTTCAATTCTTCTTTAATTTCCTGGTTGACCCACTCATTCTTTAGAAGGATGCTGTTTAGTCTCCATGTATTTGAGTTCTTTCCAAACTTCCTCTTGTGGTTGAGTTCTAGCTTCAGAGCATTGTGGTCTGAAAATATGCAGGGAATGATCCCAATCTTTTGATACTGGTTGAGTCCTGATTTAGGACCGAGGATGTGATCTATTCTGGAGAATGCTCCATGTGCATTAGAGAAGAATGTGTATTCTGCTGCTTTGGGATGAAATGTTCTGACTATATCTGTGATGTCCATCTGGTCCAGGGTGTCATTTAAGGCCTTTATTTCCTTGTTTATCTTTTGCTTGGATGATCTGTCCATTTCCGTGAGGGGAGTGTTAAAGTCCCCTACTATTACTGTATTATTGTTGATGTGTTTCTTTGATTTTGTTATTAATTGGTTTATATAGTTGGCTGCTCCCACGTTGGGGGCATGGACATTTAAAATTGTTAGATCTTCTTGTTGGACAGACCCTTTAAGTATGATATAGTGTACTTCCTCATCTCTTATTATAGTCTTTGGCTTAAAATCTAATTGATCTGATATAAGGATTGCCACTCCTGCTTTCTTCTGATGTCCATTAGCATGGTAAATTCTTTTCCACCCCCTCACTTTAAATCTGGAGGTGTCTTCGGGCTTAAAATGAGTTTCTTGGAGGCAACATATAGATGGGTTTTGTTTTTTTATCCATCCTGATACCCTGTGTCTTTTGACTGAGGCATTTATTTAGCCCATTAACATTCAGGGTAACTATTGAGAGATATGAATTTAGTGCCATTGTATTGCCTGTAAGGTGGCTGTTACTGTATATTGTCTCTGTTCCTTACTGATCTACCACTTGTAGGCTCTCTCTTTGCTTAGAGGACCCCTTTCAATATTTGAACCGTTGTGTTTGGTGTTTGCAAATTCTTTCAGTTTTTGTTTGTCCTGGAAGCTTTTAATCTCTCCTTCTATTTTCAATGACAACCTAGCTGGATATAGTATTCTTGGCTGCATGTTTTTCTCGTTTAGTGCTCTGAATATATCATGCCAGCTCTTTCTGGCCTGCCAGGTCTCTGTGGATAGGTCTGCTGCCAATCTAATATTTTTACCATTGTATGTTACAGACTTCTTTTCCCGGGCTGCTTTCAGGATTTTCTCTTTGTCACTAAGACTTGTAAATTTTACTATTAGGTGACGGGTGTGGACCTATTCTTATTGATTCTGAGGGGCATTCTCTGAACATCCTGAATTTTGATGCTTGTTCCCTTTGCCATATTGGGGAAATTCTCTCCAATAATTCTCTTCAGTATACCTTCTGGTCCCTTCTCTCTTTCTTCTTCTTCTGGAATCCCAATTATTCTAATGTTGTTTTGTCTTATGGTATCACTTATCTCTTGAATTCTCCTCTCATGGTCCAGTAGCTGTTTGTCCCTCTTTTGCTCAGCTTCTTTATTCTCTGTCATTTGGTCTTCTGTATCACTAATTCTTTCTTCTGCCTCATTTATCCTAGCAGTAAGAGCCTCCATTTTTGATTGCACCTCATTAATAGCTTTTTTTATTTCAACTTGGTTAGATTTTAGTTCTTTTACTTCTCCAGAAAGGGCTTTTATATCTCCGGAGAGGGTTTCTCTAATATCTTCCATGCCTTTTTCGAGCCCGGCTAGAACCTTGAGAATTGTCATTCTGAACTCTAGATCTGACATATTACCAATGTCTGTATTGATTAGGTCCCTAGCCTTCGGTACTGCCTCCTGTTTTTTTTTTTTGTGGTGAGTTTTTTCCACCTTGTCATTTTGTCCAGATAAGAGTATATGAAGGAGCAAGTAAAATACTAAAAGGGTGGCAACAACCCCAGGAAAATATGCTTTAACCAAATCAGAAGAGATTCCAAATCGTGAGGGGGGAGAAAGGGGATAAAAAGAGGTTCAGAAAGAAAGAAAGAAAAGAATTTAAAAAAGAAAACGAATAAAGGAAAGTATAAAAAGAAAAATATATATATATATTAGATAAACTAGTTAAAAAACGTTAAAAAAGAAAAGGGTAAAAGTTAAAAAATTTTAGCAGAAGAAGAGAAAAAAAATGAAAATGAAAAAAAATTAAATTAACTGCAAGACTAAAGAATCACAGGGAGAAAGCCATGAGTTCCGTGCTTTGCTTTCTCCTCCTCTGGAATTCCGCTGCTCTCCTTGGTATTGAAACTGCACTCCTTGGTAGGTGAACTTGGTTTTGGCTGGATTTCTTGTTGATCTTCTGGGGGAGGGGCCTGTTGTAGTGATTCTCAACTGTCTTTTCCCCAGGCGGAATTGCACCGCCCTTACCAGGGGCCGGGCTGAGTAATCCGCTCGGGTTTGCTTTCAGGAGCTTTCATTCGCTGAGCGCTTTCCGTAGAGTTCCGGAGGACGGGAATACAAACGGCGGCCTCCTGGTCTCCGGCCCGGAGGAGCCAAGGGCCCGGGGCCCCACTCCTCAGTGCGCCCTCAGAGAACAGCACCCAGTAACTCCCGTCTTCCTGACCTCCGGCCGCGCTCCGAGCTCACCGAGCCTGTGACCGGTTCAAGGTAACCCCGAGCTGTGAGCTGTTGGCTCTGTCTCTGTAGCCGGCTTCCCCGTTCTAATACCTGTAAGCTCTGCGACACTCAGACATCCCCGATCCTTCTGTGACCCTGCGGGACCTGAGGCCACGCTGACCCCGCGTGGGCTTCACCCCGGTTTAGCATCTGGAGCGATGTCCCTCAGTGGAACAGACTTTTAAAAGTCCTGATTTTGTGCTCCGTTGCTCCGCCGCTTGCCGGGAGCTGGTCCCTTCCCGTTGCTTTGGATTCACTTCTCCGCCAGTCCTACCTTTCAGAAAGTGGTTGTTTTTCAGTTTCTAGAATTGCTGTTCTTCTTCTCTTCGATCTGCCGATGGATTTGTAGGTGTTTGCAATCTTTAGATAAGCTATCTAGCTGATCTCCTGCTAGCTGAAGTAGTCTCAGCCTGCTACTTCTCCGCCATCTTGACTCCTCCTCATATTTCCTTTTAAGGATTAACTAACGAATGACATTATCAGTGGTTTTCCAGCACTATGATGACTCCTACATATGCTCCTGAGAAACAGAGAGGTCAGGGTTATCCAACCCTGTATCAATCAGAGCGGCCTCTTAATTATTATTTTCCATACTGGGTTTTTCCTTAAGATACTATTTGAAGAAAGTATTCCACAGATTTTTGAAGAATACTTATTGAAAACTACTAAAGTACATATCTGCATCCTCACATCCTTTAGAGGTTTTTAAAAATCTTTGCAGATTAGCCAACATTGTATAATTAAGATGATCTCTAAATACCAGCACAGAAATGCCAATGGTGTTCTCATTCTACTCTTGGCTTATGAGTGTTCTTATTTTTCCAGGCTCAACTCAATCATCTCGGTAATCCCCACTCTATAGAGTACGCACTATAATCACACATTGACAAACAAGTGACTTATCTCAGATAACAGGGCAAAGCATGACCAGGGTCTAGACATGAAGCCCCACCTCGGGGGGCTAAACCTGCTGGATAGTCTCCAGCTCAAAAACTCTTGGTGTCATGTGGTGCTTCAGTGCATTGTGTCCTGAAGGTACAGATGTTTCTATTTGTGGTGCATGCCAACACTTGAACTGGCTATAAGCCAGTAATGTTCGGAACTTGTGTCTGCTCAAGGTCAAAGATTATCCTCTCTTCCTCCTATGCTCTAGGTTATCCCTTGTTCCCTTGATGGAAAACCCTTTCCAGGAGCAACATATGGTACAATAGAAATTATGCAATATGAAACAGAAGACCTGGGTTCAAATCCTGGTTCTATTAGTATTCCCTTCATGCCTCAATTCTCTGGGCCTCAGTCTGTTCACAGTACTTACCTCATGGGCTACTAGGAGGATTAAATGACATAGTGCAGCAGTTCACATCTTGTGGGCTACACAGCCCTGGGCATGTCTGATCATATTATCAGAGGTCTGAAAAAGCATATACTAGAGAAAAAGAACCATTTAGGGATGAAGAATAAAAACCCTGGAGTAAAACTGTCTGGGTTCATAACAGTTTCATCACTGGAGCAAATTACTTAGTCTTTCTGTCTCAGTTCCTTATTTGTAATTGGAGAAAGTATTACCTTACTGGATTACTACAAGGATTAGCTGAGCCCACAATTGTTAAGTACTTAGAACACTGGCTGGCATTAAGTGAAAATTCAATTAATGTTAGCTATTGTTGCTACTATACATGCACTTGTATTTTCTTTTTTTTAAAAGATTTTATTTATTTGACAGAGACAGATCACAAGTAGGCAGAGAGGCAGGCAGAGGGGAGGGGGGAAGCAGGCTCCCTGCTGAGCAGAGAGCCCGATGCGGGGCTTGATCCCAGGAGTCGAAGGCAGAGTAGCTTTAACCCACTGAGCCACCCAGGTGCCCCACACTTGTATTTTCTATGCAAAGTATTATCACGTAGGTGTTTGCCAAAGTTGATGCTAAAATGTTAGCCTTGTAAAGGTTAAAAACTTGTAAGATGATAGTTTAAAAAAAAAAAAATCCAGTACACTATACCTGTCATGTCCTAATCCAGAGTGGCTGAATCTATGATTTTAATCTTCTCAAGCTTACTGAGACTTGTTTTGTGGCCTAACATATTTTCTATGCTGGAGAATGGTCCATGTGCACTTGAGAAGAGTATATATTCTGCTGTTGTTGGGTAGCATGTGCCCTGTATATCTGTTAGAGCTAACTGGTTTATAATGCTGTTCCCTCTACTAATATTCTACCTGGTTGCTCTATCTTAGGGAAAGTCAGGTACTGAACTCTGCAACCATTATTGTCGAACTGTCTATCCCTCTTCAATTCTGTCAATTTTTGTGTCACATATTTTGGGGCTCCTTAGTTATGTTCATAATTATACTATCTTCTAGTTCGTTTGAACCTTTTATCAATATATAATGTCCTTTGTCTCTTGTAAATTTTTTTAAAAGATTTATTTATTTATTTATTTATTGATTTGACAGAGAGAGAGAGAGAGAGAGAGATCACAAGTAGGCAGAGCAGCAGGCAGAGAGAGGGGGAAGCAAGCTCCCTGCCGAGCAGAAAGCCTGATGTGGGGCTAGATCCCAGGACCCTGAGATCATGAACTGAAGGCAGGGGCTTAACCCACTGAGCCACCCAGGTGCCCTCTTGTAAATTTTTTTGATTTAAAGTCTATTGGTCTGAGATTTAATAGCTACCCCAGGTCTCTTCAGACTATGATGTGCATGGAATATCTTTCCCCACCTTTTTACTTTTATTCTCTGTGTCTTTGTTTCTAAAGTGAGTCTCTCATGTTTTTTTTTTTTTTTAATCAATATGCTAATCTCTGCCTTTTACTAGAACAATTTAAACCATTTAAAGTAATTACCAATAGGGACGCCTGGGTGGCTCAGTCGGTTGGGCAGCTGCCTTTGGCTCGGGTCATGATCCCAGCGTCCTGGGATCGAGTCCCACATCAGGCTCCTTGCTCGGCGGGGAGCCTGCTTCTCCCTCTGCCTCTGCCTGCCATTCTGTCTGCCTGTGCTCGCTCTCTCTCTCTCTCTCTCTCTCTCTGATAAATAAATAAAAAATCTTTAAAAAAATAAATAAATAAAATAATTACCAATAAAGAATGATTTACTTCTGCCATTTAGCTATATGTTTTCTGTATTTTTTTTTAAGATTTTATTTATTTATTTGATAGACAGAGATCACAGGTAGGTGGAGAGGCAGGCAGAGAGAGAGAGGAGGAAGCAGGGTCCCCGCTGAGCAGAGAGCCCAATGTGGTGCTCAATCTCAGGACCCTGGATCATGACCCGAGCTGAAGGCAGAGGCTTTAACCCACTGAGCCACCCAGGCGCCCCCCACCCTTTTTTTTTAATTAATCTAAATCCTACCTGTAAGATTCACTTAAACACTTGGTCTTCCCAACAAGGTGATCACCTTGCCCTCTATTTGAATAGGTCCTGATGAGTATCCCCTTCATGGATCTGTCCCAAAATGTTTAAAAGGGAAGACCTATCTTTTCTGGCCATAAAAGTAGTCTCAAGTTCTACCTCTTTTTTTTTTTTTACCATCTGAATCACTTGCCTCCTAAAAGCATACCCACCATACATTATTCATACATTATTCATACATAACATCTATTATCTTTGTCTATTCCCTGCCAAATGGAGCCTGGGTGAGGCTAGACCCTAGAATACCTAGGAGAGTATTTTGATAACTGTCAGAAGAAGAACTGAGAGTCAGTGGCTTACATTGTAGGAGCGGGGGTGCCTCTGTTTCCACTGCACCAGGAGCAGCTGGGCCACCACCAAAGTAGCGATGAGGATGAGGACCATTTCAGCGTGCATGGCTTCGTGGCCACGGTGCTTGGCATGCATGCGTGCGTGCTCAACCCTGAAAGTCAAACAGATGAGGCGAGGCAGGTCAGGGAAGGTGTGCTAGTAAAAGCGCAGTGCTTTCCAGGGATATCCCACAAGTCCATAGCTCAGAACATATTCCTGACCTTTGCAACTGCAGGTTATTATACAAATTAGGGGCTAGAAAAACACACACCCTAGAAAATGGGCAATGGGATAGAACAAGGGCTCCACGGACCTCAGAAGCTCAGCTACTGGAGTTAAGTTGGGTTGTCTGCTGCCCACCCCCAAGAGCAGAAACAGCTGACACCTTTCCTGTAGGAAAGAGGACCCAGAAGAATCTTGTCATTACTGCCCATTTCAGTCCTATTTCAACTTCAACCATCCCTGGAAGGACACAAAGTAACCCACAGAGAAGGATAACCATAAAGTCTCATACTCTTAGTCGATGATATTTATGACACAAATAAAGAAGTACTACTGCAAATGTGTACTAATCCCAGGGTTTAAGTCTTCCTTTATTTGTCCTATTCTCTCTGTCAGGACCAGGGATCCTGTTTAAGACTAGCTAAAGCCTGAAAGTCTGGACTGCTTTAACTTTATACTAATCCAACAGTGTACCTCCTCAAGAGCTTAAGGAAGAGTATAACTGGAAACTCTTATTTCATCTAAAGCTGGCATTCTCTGGTCCAGGGGAATGGAAACAAGTGATTGCCTTTGCCTCTTACAGTCAGAGTCAGCCAACAGAGAAATGAGGAAGGACTCAGAAAAATAAATACAAATACAGCCCATAGTCAGGAGCTTTTATGCCAATCCTCCATAGATGGGGGTATTAGGCAGAGAGGGAAAGGACAACAAATGATATCTTCATAGAGTTCCCAAGGGCAATGACAGACTATGTAAGAACCACCCAGTGGGATGAATTACAGACAAATGATAAAGCAAGTACAGGGAAAACTGTACAATCTAGGTGGTAGGCCTAAAGGTGTTTACTGTGTAATTCTTTCAACTTTTCTGAGATTTTTCACAGTAAAATGTTAGAGAGCAAACTGGTGGGGGGAGTGGGTAGCCAAATGTCAGCGGCCAGCCACAGTACCTAAGGGTTCATCTTCCATCAACTCATCCAGGGTAGGAGAATCTGGCAAACAAATAGTATGGGTAGGAGTCAGAAACTTAGGTTCAGACATCCATGTGGACTTGGCTAAGAAAATTCACATCTCTATATCACAATTTCTTCATCTGTCACAAAGAGTCTGTACCTCTGCTGCTTCCCACATAGGGTTGTTGAGAGGATAAGCTAAACTAAAAGGGCAAAGGACACTTTAAAAACCTAAGGACTCTGGGGAGTTATAAAGATAAGATAAATTTCTTATTGTCAGGCAATATTTGACTGAATGGATGTACATAACAACAATAACAATAAGAACAACAACAAAATCAAAGAAATATGGAGAAAAGACCAGAGAACAACAACTCTACTTGAGGTTCCCACCCAATACAAACATTGTCTTTACAATTTTTGTATGAATACGTCCACTGGCTGAAAACATATGCCTCTAGAGAACCATGTGTCTGGTGCATTGTAGGTACTCATATGTGCTAATAAAGGAATAAAACTCCCAATATTTTAAGGGCAGGAGCTCACTGCCTCTCAATATATCACAATTATTAAAAACGTCTCTGATAACAAGACAAAAATCTTGCTATAGCTTCATTCCCTAATGAACAACCTTTTATATTCTGGAACAACCGAGGACATATTTACTCTTCTTTCCCAATGCTACTCTTTCAAAGATTTATATGATCTTACTTAAAACAAAAACAAAAACAAAAAAAATCCTCTTTCTACTACCACTTTTCTGTGCCCTTTTAGGCTAACAGTCTGAGATCTTTTAAATGCTATTCATATAACATAATATAAAAACCATTAGCCTGGTTGCCTTCTTCTAGATGTTATCTAAGTGAAGATCTTCTTAATATGCAGTGATTACAACAAAATCAGTGTGGACTCAGTGAAACACAGTGGTACTTTCACCTCCCTAAAGCAGAAAGTATATTTCTATGAACATGTTCCAAATTTTGGAATGTTTTGATAGCTGAGGTACACAACAAACTTCAAGCATATTAAGCTTGAAGTTTTCTAAAATCTTGCTGGTTTTGTCACGTAAGTTGTTACCTTTGCCATTCTCTATTTTTATAATCTAAATGAAAGGGCTTTTTTTTTGCACTATTAATAAAGTTTACATGGTTGATTTCAGCTCATTGGTCAGCTACGTTGTAGGGCAAACACTCTGACGACTCTTTGATGAGCAATCACGATAATAAGGTATTTGTTGACTATTGACTCACTCTGGTTGCAAAGCAAATTAGTAGCAGAGTTGAGATCAGGAAGACACCATTCCCATATTTCAGCCAGAGCTCTCTGCTCTGTTTTGTGGATAATGATGATGTTAATGATGACAGTGATTTGCAAAGTGATTACACTTACTGGAAGCTTACCACATGCCAGGCATTGTTCTAAGAATTTCACATATATTAGTCCTCACAACTCTATGAGGTGTAAGTACTGTTGTAACCTTTCATTGTGCAAACCAGGGAAACTAAGGTAGTAAGAAATCAAGTAACTCGCCCAAGATAAGCATAGCTAGGAAATGGCAGAACTAGTAGTATTAAACCCATATAAATAGTTTGGTGTAATTACCTATTCACTCCCCAGGACTAAAGGAGCCACCCAGGAATACTGGAAAAGATCCCAAATGACCTCTCCTACTAGTCAAGTCATGGCTTCCCCACAGACAAGGAAGCAAAAGGGTACATATACAACTCTATTAGTAGGAAGAATTTAAAATTCCCAGCCTGAAGGGCCCACACCATCACACTTACCTCCATTGCTCTTCTGGAGAGAGGTCTGACATATCAACCTGTAGAAAAACACCACCAAAAAATCCATTACGGTCTTAGAACTGTGCCTGCCCAATATAAGGTGTTCATACATTCATCATTATCTTTAAGGAATTATGAAGAGCTTCAAGTGTCACAATCTTTACAAAGCCTTCCCCAATACTCTACTTCCCACTGATCTCACCCTTCTCTAACCACTTACTTTATCTCTTGTCTATGACTGACAGTGTACTGCATGTCTGTGCTAGGCAATGAGGACCGGAGAATAAACCCAACTCCTAAGATGCTCATAGCCTAATCAAGAATTCACACATATATACAGAAAATTTCTTTATTATATGCTGAGGACTAGCTATGGAAGAATAAAGAAGAGGCTTCTGATCCAATCTGTAGTGTTATAGACTGGCAAAGACTTCTGGAGATGTACCATCCAGATGAAGAAATAAGAGAAATATGTTCCAGGCAAACAAACTAACATAAAAATGAAGGACTAAAGTTACTTAGCATACAAATAAATGAGCATGGCTAGAGCAAAAAGTATGAATCAGGATTAGTGGGAGATGAAGCTAGATAAAATATTCTGTCATATGCTGTCTGACTCTAAATGGCCTCAGGGTAGCAAGCAGCACATTAGACTAGGGAGAACTAAGCTTTAGTCCCTGCTCTGCTATTAACGAGCAGTACAACCTTCCAATTTCAAAGTTCTGGTTCTATTTGTTAGTCTTGTCCTCTAGAGCAGGGTTTTCTCAACCTTTGCACTAGGGATATTTGGGACTGGATAATTCTTTGGTGAGGTGGGAGTTCCCTGTACACTGTAGGATGTTTTAGCAGCATCCCCGACCCTCTACCTTCAGGATGCCAAAAGCATCTCCACAGAAGCAACAATGTCTTTAGACATTGATGAAAACTGCCTAGAGTTGAAAACTGCTGCTCAAGAATAATACTAAATTCTTTGAGTTCAGGACTCAAGACTTCTACTTCCTTACAGCCACATAAAAGCATAACCAAGTGTCAGTACATAAGTCAAAAACATTACATTCATATATTCTTACACTGACCTGAGCTGAAAATGTTTCTCAATGTAAAGAGAGACAGGCCTTAGTCAAACGAATCAAACAACAAATATTCCGTTAGTACTTATGATGGTCAGGGCCCAATTTCCCACTGTTCCTGTGATAAATTCAGAAAAGTACTTTACACAGAAAGTCTGAAGTAAAATGGGCAGAACTCTCCTACTGAGTTAAATCAGCACATACTTATCCGGCATCCTTTATGTGTGTGTACACTACTCCCATCACTATTTAGGGAGGGCTTTCTGAATTTTACATGTTCCAGCTAAGTTATTAAAAAAAGAAAAAAAAAAAAAAGGCTATCTCAAGTCACCCACCTACTCCCTTTTCCTACCTCACACAATACTCACAGAATATATTCAGGAGTCCTAACTCAGGTCTTTATTTCCCCAGAACAAAAGAGGTCCCAGAATATCCCAGGACAAGTTGACATAAGAAATGGAAATGCCCATCTGGGTGGTACCTGAGCAGACAATTAAGGACCACGTTTCTTTCTTTCTTTCTTTTTTTTAAGGTTTATTTATTTATTTGAGAGAGAAAGAGAGAAAGTGCAAGCAGGGGAAAGGGCAAAGAGAGAGGGAGACAAGCAAGCTCCCTTGTGAGCAAGAAGCCTGAAATGAGGCTTGATTGCGGGACCCTGAGATCATGACCTGAGCCAAAACCAAGAATCAGACGCTTAACCGACTGAGCCATCCTGGTGCCCCAGGCCACATTTCTAAATAAACAACCCAGTACAGGTTTCAAAACTCTTTTCCGGGGCGCCTGGGTGGCTCAGTGGGTTAAGCCGCTGCCTTCGGCTCAGGTCATGATCCCAGGGTCCTGGGATCGAGCCCCGCGTCGGGCTCTCTGCTCAGCTGGGAGCCTGCTTCCTTCTCTCTCTCTCTGCCTGCCTCTCTGCCTGCTTGTGATCTCTCTCTGTCAAATAAATAAATAAAAAATCTTAAAAAAAAAAAAAAAAAACTCTTTTCCTTTTTTCCAACTTGGACTTGCATCTTGCCAAACCAGTCTGTTCACTGTCTCAAAACACATGGGACTAATTCCTGTCTCTAGGCCTTTGTATATTCTGCCTTCTGCTTACATTTCCCTCTTTTATCCCATCCAAAACCAAGCTGTCCTTTGAGAACCCAGCTGCAATTTCACCTTCTCTGAAGAAGCCTGCCCTGATCCCCTAGCTTAGTGACTTTGGCCCTCTGCTTTTCTCAAGCATGGATTTTTCTCCTTATTCAGAGTGTGGCACAAAGAGTCATATCAGCATTGTCTGCGTGCTTGATAGAAATGCAGAAACTTGGGACACTTGGGTGGGTCAGTTGGTTAAGTGACTGCCTTCAGCTCAGGTCATGATCGTGAAGTCCTGGGATGGAGTGCCACATCAGGTTCCCTGCTCACCGGGGAGTCTGTGTCTCCCTCTGACCCTCCCACTTCTTGCGCTCTTATTCTCTCTCAAATAAATAAATAAAATCTTAAAAGAAAGAAAGGAAGAGAGAGAGAGAGAGAGAAATGCAGATCTCAGGCATCACTCCAGACCCCCTGAATCTGAATTTTCCTTTTAATAAGGTCTCCAGATGACTCATATGCACATTAAATCTGAAAAGCACTGTTCCATACCAGTCATTCATAGTCTTATGTTATCTTAGATGTGATTTCCAAGTGATGTAACTGTTTTTTTTTTTAAAGATTTTATTTATTTATTTGACACAGAAAGAGAAAAAGAGGGAGAGAATAAACAGGGAGAGGGGCAGGCAGAGGGAGAGGAAAAAGCAAGTGCCCCACTGAGCAGGGAGCCTGGGACCCTGGGATCATTTCCCGAGCCTAAGGCAGATGCTTGACCAACTGAGACACACAAATGCCCCAATGTAACTGCTTCTTAAGGCCAGGACCAGGACTAAGGAAGGTGGGGGTAAACCAAGGGACCTAGGGCTCAAAATTTAAGGAGGCACTCATTTTCAGGTACTGACCCTCCATTTGCATGACCTTGAAAATGAGTGCCTCCTTAAAGTTTGCACCCTAGTGCCTCGTTTGCTTCACCCTAGTCCTGGCCTGCTTATGTCTACCTTGCTTCCATCCCATAAACCTGGAAGATCCCACAGAGCCAAGGAGAATACACTGCTTTGTGTCCCGAAAGGAGAATAGAACAACGCTGAGCATATACTAAGCATTTGAGTGAGAACTAGAGGAACCGAACAGAATTCTCTCCAATACAGTAAGTATGCTGACAAACCAGCATCCCACCTGGAGATGCTTAAATGTGAGTATAAATAAACATTTGAAAAATACTTAATAAGTATCTGGGAAAGAAGTATTCATTTGATACCAAGAGGCACCCAGAAAATCATGTTTAAAAACTCAATGTCAAAAACAACAACAACAACAACAACAACAACACAAGTACATCTTCAAAGAAGCAAGATGGTTAAGCAACTGCTTCCAGCTCGGGTAATGATCCCAGGGTCCTGAGATCGAGCTCCACATTGGGCTCTGCGCTTTGCAGCAAATCTGCTCCTCCCTCTCTGGAGCTCTGTGATCTCTTGCTTTCATTCTTTCTTAAATACATAAATAAAATCTTTAAAAAAGAAGCAAGACAACTCCATTGAAGGGAAAACTAAGAAAGATCCAAAGAACCAGGCCATGATAGTGATCAAGTGAGCTAATATCTATACCTTACTCTCTGGCTGGAAAACAGAGAATAAGACTTCTGACTTCATTGGGGGGCTGGGAGGGTAAGAACATTCAAGGTGACTACGTGATTTCATTGTCTTTCCTCCTGGGAGAGTGGAAGCACTTTATAAAGTACTGGGAGAGGCTGTGGAACCAAATGTTGACGAAGCACAGGTCAGTACTGCTTTCAGAGCCTCATGGAAAATACCTCTCAGAAGGGCAAGCACTAAGGCTAAGACTAGACTGGGGCTTAGAGAACTATTTAGCTCTTCCTGGAGTACTATGAATGCAAAGAGAAGAGACATGATTTGGCTTTAGTATTTGCGATTCTTTAAACTACATCCATACAGGTCTTCTAGCACAAGGGGAAAAATAAGGAAAACTGTAAACTATAGCTAAAATTAACCCCTACCATCTGGAAATACATCTTTATTTGCTCCCTCATTAATGCGTTTATTCATCTGGGTCCAAGCAGTAAGTCAGTCTGAGTATGCCCTGTCCAGAGCTCAGGCAGCTAATTAAGAAGGCTCTCCAGGCATGGTTACTGACTGATGGGTTCACATCCAACTCCCAAGACCCACACATAGAATGTTTTCTTGCCAACCAATCACTCCCCTCCTAGAAGCTCTCAAGGCCCTTGGTAGTACCAGTCTACCTAAGAACAGATTTGAAAGAAGTTAAATAAAAAATGTCCGGCAGAGAACAAGAGAAAATTTCATAAAAAGAGAAAATGCTGGGGCACTCTGGTGGCTCAAGTTGGTTAAGCAACTGCCTTTGGCTCTGGTCATGATCCTGGAATCCCAGGATCGAGTCCCACATTGGGCTCCCTGCTCAGCAGGGAGTCTGCTTCTCCCTCTGATCTTCTCCCCTCTCATGCTCTCTCACATAAGTAAATAAATTCTTTTAAAGAGAGAGAGAGAAAATCCTCAGGTGCAAAAGATTCAGGGATCCACCCTTGTAACCCAACAACAGGCCTCTTATAACCAGCAAATATTGGATACTCTGTGGTCTGAGTCTTTACACAGGCTGGTTACTTTGTCCATTAAGCCCCTCTCTTCCACCAAAGTACATTATGCCTTCCAACAAAATGCTGGCCAGATTCTTCTGGCTTGAAGGCTCTTTAGACGGACTCTATTCACTGAAGAAACAAACATCCTTTACTGCCTCCCAGAGCACGGGCCATAGTCCAGCAGCATCAGCACCCTGAGAGCTTATTAAGAATCAAAAGAATTTCGGACTCTACCCCAGACCACCTGAATCAGAATCTACACTAAATAAGACAGGTTTGTTAATCCATATGCCCATTAAAGTTTGAGAAGCACTGCTACTGCACCTCAGCACTCACATTCACAACCTGTCCTACAATCATACACTTCCGTGCACCTGATTCTTTTAATTAAAAGCTGCACTGGTATCTAATTTACATACCATAAAACTCACCCATTTAAAGTGTACTATTCAGTGCTTTTTAGTATATTCAGAGTTGTGCCGCCACCACCACCTCTAAGTTTAGAACACTTTACAAGCCCCAAAAGAAACCACATAACCAGTTAGCAGTCCCTCTCCATCATCCCCCAGCCCAAGAAACCACTAATTTACTTTCTGTCTCCATCTACAATTGCCTATTCTAGCTGTTTCATATAAATGGGATCATACAATAAGGTCTTTTGCGATTGGCTTCTTTCACTTAGCATAATGTTTTCCATGTTCATCAGGTTGTAGCATATACTGTAGTTCCTTTTTATTTCCAAATAATACTGCACTATATGGACACTCCACATTACAGCTATCCACTCACCTGTTACTGGACATTTGAGTTGCTTATACTTTCTAACTATTACAAATAATGCTCTTATGAACATTTATCTACAAGTCTTTTTGTAGACATGTTTTCATTTCTCTTGAGTATATATATCTAGGAGTGAAACTGCTGGGTCATATGGTAATTCTATGCTTAACCTTTTGAGGAACTGCCAAATTGTTTTCCACAGCAGCTGCACCATATTACATTCCCACCAGCACTGCATGAAAGCTCCAATTTCACCACATCCTCAACACCTGTTAGTTTCTTCTTCTTTTTTTTTTTTAAAGATTTTATTTATTTACTTGACAAAGATTACAAGTAGGCAGAGAGGCAGAGAAAGCGAGAGATAGAGAGAGAGAGGGAAGCAGGCTCACCGCCGAGCAGAGAGCCCGATGTGGGGCTCGATCCCAGGACCCTGAGATCATGACCTGAGCCGAAGGCAGAGGTTTAACCCACTGAGCCACCCAGGCGCCCCAAGTTTCTTCTTGATAAAAGCATCCAAGCAGGTAGGAAATGGTACTGCAATGTATTTTCAATTTTGCATTTCCCTGAAGGATAATGATGCTGAACACCTTTTCATATGCTTATTGGCCATTTATATAACTTCTTTGGAGAAAAGTTTATTCAGATCCTTTGTCCATTTTTTAAAAATAGACCATTTTAGATCAGTTTTAGGCTCATAGTAAAACTGAATGGAAAATAACAGAGATTGCCCATGTGTCCCTTGCACCCAAATATGCAGAGCTTCCTGATTATCAACATCCCCCACCAGAGTAGTACATTTGTTCCAAATGATGAACCTACCCTGATACATCATTTCACCCAAAGTTCATAGTTTACCTTTAAGTTCTTTATTAATGTTATACAGCTTACTGGTTTGGGCAAATGTATAATGTATACAGAGATCTATGCAACACTTTTGAGAATCATACAGAGTAGCTTCACTGTCCTAAAAATCCTCTGAACTCTGCTTATTTAACTCTCTTTCCCCCCAGCCCCTACCAAACACTTATCTCTTTTCTGTCTCTATGGTTTTCACTTTTCTAGAATGCCATATAGTTAAAATCATATGTAGCCTCTACACTGGCTTCTCTGACTAGTAATATGCATTTAAGATTCCTCTATGTCTTTTCATGGTTTGATCACTCATTTCTTCTTAGTAATATTCACGAAGATATTCCATTATCTGGAAATACCGTAATTTATTTATCCACTCACCTACGGAGGGACATCTTGATTACTTCCACCATTTGGCAACTGTAAATAAAGCCGCTATAAACATCTGTGTGCAAGTCTCTGTGCAGACACAAATTTTCAACTCTTACGGTGAAACACAGAGAGCACAATTACTGGATTGTATGGTAATAGTGTTTAGTTTTGTTCTTCTCCTTTAATACAGTATTGGCTATTCCGGGTCTTTTGCCTCTCCATCTAAAGTTTGGAATCAGTTTGTCAATACCCACAAGATAACCTGCTGGGATTCTGACAGGTGTTGCACTACAGTTATAAATCAGGTTGGGAAGAACTGACTTGTTGACAACACTGAGTCTTCCTATACCTGAACATGGACTATCACTCCATTTAATTAGTTCTTTAATATATTTTTAAAGATCTTATTTATTTATTTATTTGAGAGAGAGACAGAGAGCAAGCGAGCAAGTGAGCACGAGGAGGAGATGGGCAGAGGGGCAGGGAGAGAGAATCCCAAGCCGACTCTGCACTGAGCAGGGAGCCAGATGCGGGGCTTAATCTCATGACCCTGAGATTATGACCTTAGCTGAAGCCAAGAGTGGGATGCTTCACTGACTGAGCCACCCAGGCACCCCAGTTCTTCTTTAATACTTTGATCAGGGCTTTTTGGTTCTCCTCATATAGATCTTATAACAAATATTTTGCTAGATTTTTATTAGTATTTATGCTAATATGTCACTTCTATGGAGCTAAAGTAAATAGTATTATGTTTTTAATTTCAAATTCCATTTGTTCATTGCTGATATGTAGGATGCAATTGGTTTTTTTATATTAACCTTGTTAGATTTACATTATCTTGAAAACGTGCTATAATCAAACAGTAGTTCCAGAAGGTTGTTTGTTGATTCTTTTGGATTTTCTACATAGAAAATGATGTCATCTATGAGTAAAGATGCTTCTACTTTTTCCTTCCAAATCTGTATACATTTTACTCCCTTTTCTTTTTACATTAATTAGGACTTCCACAGTATGCTGCTGAAAAGCACGGTGAGAGGGGACATCCTTACCTTGTTCCTAAGCTTTGTGGGAAAGCTTCAAACTTCTCACCATTCAGGATGATGTTACCTGTAATTTTCTGTAGATATTCTTTTAAACTTTTATTTATGTATTTGAGAGAGCAAGTGTACACAGAGAGTGAGAAGGAGAATAAGACTTCTGCCGAGAAGGGAGCCCTTGGTCCTAGGACCCCAGGATCATGACCTGAGCTGAAGACGACACTTAACTGGCTGAGCCACTCGGGCAGCCCTGCAGATATTCTTTATCCAGTTCAGGAAGTTCCTCTCTGTTCCTAGTTCTGTGAGAATTTTTATCTTAAATGGGTATGGGATTTTTGTCAAGTGTTTTTCTTTATTCATACATTTATGTAATTTTTCTTTAACGTATTGATGTGATGGAATATAGTAACGGACTTTCAAATGTTGAACCAACTTGTATACCTGGGATTAATCCCACTTGGTCATGGTGTATGATTCTTTATATATACTGTAAGATTCAATTTGTTAATATTTTACTGATGATTTTTACATTGATGTTCATAAAAGACACTGATGTCCCCTCTTTCACTTATAGAAGTAATTTGTGTCCTCTTTTTTTCTTAGGTAGCCTTAGGCTACAGACCTACTGGTTTTATCAACCTTTCAAAGGTTCAGATTTTGATTTTGATTTTCTCCACTGATTTCCTATTTTTTTTTTTAAAGATTTTATTTATTTATTTGACAGAGAACACAAGTAGGCAGAGAGGCAGGCAGAGAGAGAGGAGGAAGCAGGCTCCCTGCTGAGCAGAGAGCCCGATGCGGGACTCGATCCCAGGACCCTGAGATCATGACCTGAGCCGAAGGCAGCGGCTTAACCCACTGAGCCACCCAGGCGCCCTGATTTCCTATTTTTAATTCATTGATTTCTGCTCTGTTTTTCATTACTTTTCTTCTACTTACTTCGGTTTTAATCTGCTTTTTCTAGTTTCCAAAGGTGGAGACGTAGATGATTTTATTTATTTTTTTCATGTCGTGGACTTGCTTCTTTAATTGCAGATGAACTTAGCAGTCAATGGCAAGGATCCACACTCTAACAAAAGAACCAACTACAGAATGGTTGTCTTCTTGAAGGAACAGTAACTTGCATTTGATTTTTCCAGGTTGGCTCATTCCCAAATGCTGAAGATTTGGATTCCTAAAGTCTTCTTCAGCATTTACCTAATTCTTTGTGGGTGGAAGCAGGGCTGGGACTATTTGTCCGCACATAAACTGATCCTTGCATAAATCACTTTTATAATGAGAAAGCAGCTGGGACACGTTGCCTTGTCTTCCCCATTCTCTTCATCTTCTTGGTGATGCACAAGTTATCCCCCCACAGGAGGGGACAGAAATGTCTCCAAGTTTTTATCATACTGGAAGTCCTCAATCTCCCCCTCATCATGAAAGAGCCATTGTCACTGGGGCCCGCAGAAGTCTTTTGCCTCCACAAGCCAACACTGCCCTGGGAAGGTCTAACTTGGCAGGCACAGGCCCCAGCTCGGGTGATTGATTTTAGATCTTTCCTCTTTTCCCTCTGCATGGTTTTCCCTGCATCCCACAAATTTCGCTACGTTGTATTTTCATTTTCATTTAGTTCAAATATGTAAATTTTCTGACTTCTTCTTTGATCCATGTGTTATTTAGAAGTATGTTGTTTGATCTTCAAATATTTGTGGATTTTCTAGCTGTCACTCATTTACTGATTTCTAGCTGAATTCCATTATGCTCTGTCAGGAGACATTGTATGATTCCTAGTCTTTTAAATTTGTTAAGTTTTGTTTTATGGCCCACCTTGTGTTTTATCTTGGTTGTGTTTTATCTTGGTTATTGTTTACATGGAATGTTCCATGTAAACTTGAGAATGTCTCTATCCTGCTGCTGTCAGATGAAGCAGTCTCATAGATGTCCATTATATATATCCAGTTGATTGATGGTGTCTGAACTCAGCTACGTATTTACTGACTTTCTGCTTTCTGAGTCTGTTCATTTCTGACACAGGAATGTTGAACTCTCCAACTAGAAAAGTGGATTTGTCTATTTCTCCTTACAATTCTGCCCACATATTTTGATACCCTTTTGTTAGGCACATATATATTACAGATTGTTATGTCTTCTTGAAGGACACTCTTTCATCACAACATAATGCCCCTCTTGATACCTAATAAATTTCCTAATAAATCTGCTCTTTCTGGGGTGCATGGGTGGCTCAGTTGGTTAAGCACCCAACTCTTCCATTTTGGCTCACGTAATGATCTCAGGGTCATGAGACTGAGCCCTGCATTAGGCTATACACTGAATGGGGAGTCTGCTTGAGATTTTCTCCCTCTCCCTTTGCCACTCCCTGACCCCCACTCGCCTGCTCATGCTCTAAAATAAATACATAAATCTTTGAAGTCTGCTCTTTCTGAAATATAGCTAGTCTTGCTTTCTTTTGATTAATATTAGTATGGCAGATTACTCTCCATTCATTTACTTCTAATTTATATGTGTCCTTTTACTTAAAATGGGTTTCTTGGGGCCCCTGGGTGGCTCAGTTGGTTAAGTGGCTGCCTTTAGCTTAGGTCATGATCCCAGGGTCCTGGGATCAAGGCCAACATCAGGCTCCTTGCTCTCCCTGCTTCTCCCCTGCCTGCCTTTTCCCCCGTTTGTGCTTGCTTGCTCTCTCTTGCTCACCCTGTGTCAAATTGAAAAATAAATTCTTAAAAAAAATTAAACTAAAATTTTTTTTAAAAAAATGGGTTTCTTGTAGGCAATATATAGTGGATTTTTTTTTAATCCACTCTGACAATCTTTTAATTGGTGCATTTAGACTACTGATGCTTAAAGTAACTACTGATATAGCTGGATTAATATCCACTACATCTGTCGATATATTCTGTTTGTTGTTCTTGTTCTTGGCTCCTGTTTTTGTTTTCCAAGCTTTTGTGATTTTTCTTTTTTTTTCTTTAAGTAGCCTCCATGCCTAGTACGGAGCCCAACATGGGACTTGAACTCACAACCCTGAGATCGAGACCTGAGCTGAAATCAAGAGTAGGAAGCTCAACCAATAGCTACACAGGCACCCCCAAACTTTTGCAATTTTAACTGAGAATTTTACATAATTATATTTTCTCCTCTTTCTTATCACTTATATTTGCTTTTATTGTTTTAATAGATGACCTAGAGTTTGCAGTATACATTTACAACTAAATAAAAAAATCCTTTTTTTTTTCAGATTTTATTTATTTGACAGATAGAGATCACAAGTAGGCAGAGAGGCAGGCAGAGAGGGAGAGAGAGAGAGAGAGGAGGAAGCAGGCTTCCCACTGAGCAGAGAGCCCAACATGGGGCTCGATCCCAGGACCCCGTAATCATGACCTGAGCCGAAGGCAAAGGCTTTAACCCACTGAGCCACCCAGGCGCCCCTTAAGTCCACTTTCAAATACTATATCACTTCATGGGTAATATGAGTAACTTAAAATAATCGTAATTTCTCCCTCCCATCCTTTGTTTCATTGCTGTCATTCATTTCACTTTTTCATAAGCATATCTACACACACACACACAAACATGCACACACATACACAGACACATAAATGCATACATAATCAAATACAGTGTTGGTATTATTGTTCTGAAAAAACTGATACACTAGATCAATTACAATTTTTTAAAAAGTACTATAAAAAAGGCACTATAAAAATTCATATTCAATGGTGAAGGACAAAATGCTTTTCCTTTAAGATCAGAAACAACGTCAGCATGTCTACCCTCACCACTATTATTCAACACTGAAGTTTTTAGCCAGCATAAAGCAATAAAAGGAGATAAAAGGCACACAAATTGGAAAGAAAGAAAACTGCCCCTATATGCAGATGACTTGATGTTCTATGTAGAAAATCCCAAAGAATCTACAAAAAGAAAAAAAATACCAGAATAAGAGAGTTCCGCAACATGGTAGAATATTATATAAACACACTCAAAAAATACATTTCTATATATTAGTAGAGAACACATGAAAACTGAATATAAATTTTACAATCATTCATTAAAAAAGTATAAGTAAAATAAATATTCCTATTATATCTTCACTTATTTCTTTTCTGATACTTCCTTCCTTTATGTAGATCTGAGTTTCCGACCTCTATCATTTTCCTCTCTCTAAAGAACTACTTTTAACATTCCTTGCAAGTCAGATCTACTGGGAACAAATTCTTTCATTTTTTGTTTGTCTTTATTTCTCCTTCTCTCTTGAAGGGTAAAGAATTCTAGGCTGGTGGCGTTTTTCTCAACACTTTTTTTTTTTTAAAGAAATAGAGTATGAGGGCGCCTGGGAGGCTCAGTGGGTTAGGCCTCTGCCTTCAGCTCAGGTCCTGATCTCAGGGTCCTGGGATTGAGTCCCGCACTGGGCTCTCTGCTCAGTGCGGGAGCTGCTTCCCCCTGACACTCTGCCTACTTGTGATCTCTGTCAAATAAATAAAATCTTTAAAAAAAAAAAAAGAAAAGAAAAGAAAAGAGAGTGTGCGGGGACAGGGGTGGGGACAGAGGGAGAGAATCTTAAGCAAGCACCATGCCTAGCACAGAGCCCAAAGTGGGACTCAATTTCATGCACCTGAGATCATGACCTGAGATGAAATCAAGAGTCGGACACTTAACTGAGTCACTCAGGTAGCCCTTTTCTCAACTCTTTAAACATTTCATTCTACCTGCTCTTGCTTCCGTGGTTTCTGAGGAAAACTTGGATGTAGTTCTTATCTTCGCTCCTCTGTAGGTAAGGTTTTCCTTAGGAAAACCTTTCCTTAAGGTCTTCCTCCCGTTTCTTTCAGGATTTTCTATCTTTGATTTTCTAGTTTGAAAAATTATGTCTAAGTGTAGTTTTTTTGCCATGGAAGGTTTTTTGTCTCGTTGTTGTTTTGACATTTATCCTCCTTAGTATTTTGAGCTTCCTGGATCTGTGATTTGCTGTCTGACATTAATTTGGGCAATTCTCAGTCATTATTGTTTCAAATATTTATTTTATTTATTTTTCTTCTGGTATCCCCATGATATGAATGTTTTAAGACTGGACTGCTCTAACAAAATGCAAAAGATTGGGTGTGGCTTATAAACAACAATTTATTTCTCACATTTCTGGAGGGTGGAAGTCCAGGATGATGGTACTAGATTTTATGTCTGGTAAGGGCTTCTGGGTTCATAGATGGCCACCTTTTGGCCATTTTCTCAAATGGTAAAAGGGGCTGGGGAGCTTTGTGGGGCCTCTTTCATAAGGGCACAAATCCCAATTATGAGGGCTCTGCCCTTATGACCTAATCATCTCCCAAAAAACTCCCCCAGCTAATACCATCACATTAGGGATTAAAATTTCAACATATGAATTTGGGGGTAACACAAACATTTTCAGACCATAGCAATGTATATCACAACTTTTGTAGTTGTTCCATGGTTCTTAGAAACTGTTTTCTCTAATGTTTTTTTCTCTTTACTTTTCACTTCTATAGGTTCCTATTGAGATACCCTCAAGCTCAGAGATTCTTTCATCAGCCATGTCCGGTCTACTGGCAAGCCCATCAAAGACATTTTTCATTTCTGCTAGTGTTTCTGATCTCTAGTGTTAGAATTTCCATCTCTCTTGTTCTTATACTGCTGTCTACTTTAGTCATTAGAGCTATGATCATATTAATCATAGTTGTTTTAAATTCCTGTTCAAATAATTCCAACATCCCTGTCATAGGTGACTCTAATTCTGATGCTTGGTTTTTCTCTTCAAACTGTGCTTTTGGGGCATCTAGGTGGACTCAGTAAGTGTCCAACTCTTGATCTCAGCTCAGGTCTTGATCCCAGGGTCATGAGTTCAAGCCCCACAATGGGCTCCATGCTGGACAGGGAGCCTACTTGAAAGAACAAAACCCAAAAAACTGTGCTTTTTGTCTTTTGGTAGGTCTTAGAATTTTTTCTTGATAGGTCGGCAAGGCACTGCTATAAATAGGCCTTTAGTAATGTGGTAGCAAGGTGTGGAAGGAGGAGAAACATACTAGAGTCCAATGACTGAATTTCAGTCTTTTAGTGAGCCTATGCCTGTGGAATATGAACTTCACAAGTGCTTCTCAGTTCTTCACTCATCACCCCTCTTAGGTGGGAAAGGATGGCTTCAGTGGGCTGGAATTTGGCATTTCCCTTCTCCTA
Source organism: Mustela erminea (assembly GCF_009829155.1). Classification (NCBI taxonomy): domain Eukaryota; kingdom Metazoa; phylum Chordata; class Mammalia; order Carnivora; family Mustelidae; genus Mustela; species Mustela erminea. Next base: position 57,492,222 of record NC_045622.1, read on the forward strand.
CATGGAAGTCTAGAGCTGGCTAGAGTTGGATTATTTCCCTTCCCCGGGGTCAGTTGGGCTCTGGCTAACTAGTTTCTCCTGATGGCAGACCACCACCTTGCTAAGAACAGAATGCTCTGCAGTATTTTTAAATAGTTCCCTTGCCCCCCGCCAGAAGCATGAGGGGATTTTTCTCAATACTCAGCTTAAGAGGGACGCCTGGGTGGCTCAGTCAGTTAAGCGGCTGCCTTAGGCTCAGGTCGTGATCCCAGGGTCCTGGGATGGAGTCCCACACCGGGCTCCTTTCTCAGCGGGGAGCCTGATTCTCTCTCTGCCTCTGCCTGCCACTCTGTCTGTGTGCGCGCGCTCTCTCTCTCTCTCTCTGACAAATATATAAGTAAATCTTAAAAAAAAAAAAAAATACTCAGCTTAAGAACCTGATAGAATCCAGGAGGCAGAACTCACAAAACTGGCAGGGGATGGGGGGAACCTCAATGACTGAGTCCCCTTGGAGCTTTTAACTCTCAGAGTGGTCAAAAGGGAGTCTCCAGCAATTCATCTAAGGCCCAGGTTTCCCTACTCCAGGACTGGTTCCCACAAATGTGTCTGCTCCTGTAAGTTGTGATTCTCTGTATTCAACTTTTGGTCTCTCCAATTTTCCAGGCTCTTATAAACTCACTTCTCTTATAAATCTAAGAATTACTGATTTATCGGTTTGTTTAGCTTTTTACTTGTTAGGACAAAGTAGTGAGTCCCAAGCTTCTCAGAAGCCATACTGGAAATTTCTGTACATTTTTTGATGGAATTATTTAATTTTTATTGCTGAGTTGTAAAAGTTCCCTACATATTCTGGATACAAATTCCCTTATCTGATACATGACTTGCAAATATTGTCTCCCATTCTGTGCGTTCTTTTTACTTTCCTGATGGTGTCCTTTGCAACACAAAAGGTTTTCATGTTGGTAAGTCCAACTTATTTATTGTTTTCTTTAATTCCTTGTGCTTGGGTGTCATATCTAAGAAATGATCATGATTTCGGATGTTTTCTTCTAAAAATTTTATAGTTTTAGTTATTATATTTAGGTCATTGGTCCATTTTGAGTTACTTTTTGTATATGGTATGAGGTAGGGATCGACTTCATTCTTTTGCATGTGGCTAACTAGTTGTCTCAGCATCATTTGTTGAGAAGACCATTCATTCCCCATGTGCACCTGATTCTTCACATTGGCTCTTTTCTAAGATGGTACAATCCTTGTTTTCCACATCATTTTCTCGAGTGTTCCCATAGCTCTATAAACTTTGCTGACAGAACCTCAGAAAAGACAATAAACAAATAAGAACATAAACAAGCAAACAAATAAATAAGGCCCCAAAGCTGTCTGTGAAGTTTGATAACATTTATTCCTTTACTCAAATCTCACTTAAGTACTCCTGTTCTAAATGTGCAGGTCCAGGGCTAGGCAGGGGATGCAAAGATGAACCAGACTTTTTTCTTGCCCTTGAGAAGACAGATAAAAAATAAAATAATTAGGCTGCTTGGGGCACCTAAGTGGCTCAGTGGGTTAAAGCCTCTGCCTTCCGCTCGGGTCACGATCTCAGGGTCCTGGGATCAAGCCCCACATCGGGCTCTCTGCTCAGCAGGGAGCCTGCTTCCCCCTTCCCTCTCTGCCTGCTTCTCTGCCTACTTGTCATCTCTGTCAGATAAATAAATAAAATCTTAAAAAAATAATAATAATTAGGCTGCTTTAAAAGTATGAACTTATTCAGCCCAGGGAGCACAACTGTTTCCTCTCTACAGAAGGCACGGATGAGATATAAAGGAGAAAAATGACTCACTGAAGATCACAGTTGAAATAGTGATGGAGAAAGGGTCACAGAACTTATGGGAGAAATCAAAGACAGGGCTTACGGCCTCAAATGACCAAATCAATTATTAGTCACAAAGTCCTCCTAGAGTCACATTATGATTTTCATGGGGCCCAGGTACTTCTGCCTTTGTGGGCCTCTTTCGCCATTAAAAAATATAGATATAGATATAGATATATATAGATACATATATGTGTGTGTATATATATAATATAAATATAAAATATATTAATAAAAAATAGACATATAGGGCGCCTGGGTGGCTCAGTGGGTTAAGCCGCTGCCTTCGGCTCAGGTCATGATCTCAGAGTCCTGGGATCGAGTCCCGCATCGGGCTCTCTGCTCAGCAGGGAGCCTGCCTCCTCCTCTCTCTCTCTCTGCCTGCCTCTCTGCCTACTTGTGATCTCTCTCTGTCAAATAAATAAATAAAATCTTTAAAAAAAAAAAAAAAAAAATAGACATATATATTTTTATTTTTTTTAAATTATTTTTACTAACATATCTTATTTGCCCCAGAGGTACAGATCTGTGAATCGTCAGGCTTACACACTTCACAGCACTCACCATATCACATACCCTCCCCAATGTCCATAACCCAACACAGTGCTCACTACTGGAGCAATACAAAGAAGATTAGCATGGCCGCTTTGCAAGGGTGACAGGCAAAATGTATTTATGACTACACTGCTACAAAGATGTATAATCCAAGCTGGACTGTAGTCACTTTTTAATTCTTAAAGGAAATTAAGATATTTTTGTGGGTCCCTTGGGACTGTACCTACTGTGCCTAATGGATAAGTCAGCCCTAGGTCTTGCTATCTCCCCACAGCTATGGACCACGTGTTCTCTCCCCAGCTGCCAAATCACTTTGCTCTACTGCTTCTAAGACTCTCTTCTCTCCTGGGTCTATCTGATCAAGCAGCATGAGGTTTAAGCTCATGCTACATCTCACTGCCTAAATCCACAATAAAAAGCAGCCTCACTCTAATCATACGAGCACTATAAAGTCATCAGAAAATCACTTGACAATAATATATATTCTGTGTTCAAGAATACTCCTGTGTTCAAGGTTTAGATATATTCATGAATGATCACACCCCCAAAAAAGAAGCAGACATATCATTGACCTGCAAACACCAAAGGCATGGGGAGCATGCACCTGGCATCTTGAATGTACCCAATAAATATTGTTGCTAATTCAATCACAAGACAAGGCATAAAGCAAAGTATATTTTCTTATAAAACTTACTTTGAATAAGCAGAAAATAAACATGTAAATAAACATATATTTATATATATGACATAAATTCTGTAGTATATGAAGGAAAATAAAACATGGTAAGAGAAGAAAGTGAAAAGGGAGACTGTTTTATTGCTATACTGTAGACACTCATTTCCCCTAAAGGTTTCCAACAACAGGAGAACATGCTGGGTGAGACAGCCAGTAAAACCCCATGTATAGTATGTCTTATTTCTTTGGGTTTTATCTCATTCCCACTTTTCACCCCAAGAAATGGGTTTAGGGCACAAACTACCCTTCTCAGTGAAAAGAAGAGCAGCTGAAGAGAAGAGCTAGTAATCTAGCACACCTATTTAATTGCTATGTGTCAATAAACAGGGTAACTTCCTCTGTGCCTCAATTTCCCCATATACAAAATGATGGGGGTTGGCTTAGGTGATTTTCAAGGTGCTTTAAAACTAAAATGGTATAATAATTCACACCAAATCTGTTTAACCTCCAAAGCTTTGGAGTCAGTTGTAATACTCTGGCTTTCCAAACTGCCACAGTTTCCTTATTTACCACAGAACTAAAAACAAAATACCTTCGGTAAGGTAAGGTGAGAATTAACAGGATGCTACCAGATTAAATCTATCAAACTTTACTAAGTGACTACCGTGGCATGCATCAGGAGTATCCATCAGTCAGAGGATAGCCTCTTGTCCTGGCTTCAAGTACCTGCTAACCATAAAGGGCCCTAAACTCTGGAATGCCATCCACTAGGGCCAACTGGCATTTCAGAGGTCCCAGCTGATCCTTCCAAGTTAGAAACTGATCAACCATGTAGCTACAGACTTCATTCTTTCACAAAAATTAGAGACAAATAAACCCAACCTTTGCGCTTGAGGTATTCATAGTTGGTGAGGGGCGGGGGAGGGGAAGAGACAGGACACAACAGAGTATTAAAGATAAAATAGTATAACAGGGATAACAACCATTGACATTTAAACAAAACACTACCTAAGCCCAGAAAAAGGAGAGATTAGCCATCTCCTAGACCTGGTAGGAATAAAGCACACCAGGCTGGCTGCCTCCTCTATCCTGTGGGGACAGATGCTCTGGTTCGCTAGGTGGTTAGGATAACAAGTACAAAAGTTCAAAGGCTCTCCATATTTGTAGCTCTCCATTCTCCTCTCATTCACATTCTTCTTCAACTCTGCAGCCCTGCCGACAATTCAAGGCCAATAAATCAAAGTGCAACCACTTCACTTAAAAAAAAAAAAAAAAAAAAAAAAAGACCTCATGAATCAGCTGGGAATCATGCAGACGTTAAATCTGTTTAGCCAAACTGTAAGGCCTGATACAGACAGCACACTTGGAGCAGGAAGTGAAGTAGATGTTGGGTGGTAACAACTGCTGTGGCTGCTGTCTGCCCATCACCCCCACCTCTCTACCATCACCAGAAAGCCAGGCCAGTTGAGTTGGGAAGGCCAGCTCATCCTCCTCCAGGTCAGCTGAGTTGGGAAGCTGTTTAATGAAAAATCTCAAATATATTAAAAGAAGAGGGATAGTTTAATGACTTCTCTCCCATACAACAATTATCAAATTTGGGGGCACCTACCATTCTTTGGTTCTTCAATTCCTTTCCCATGAAATTCCTACTTCTCAGACTAGCTTCTTCCCCACTGGCCCTCCGCTCACTTTTTCCTACATGCCCTCCACCCTCCCATGTACTCTATACCATTCCTTTAGGATGGTATCGGACCCAATCCAGATGCCACCTCTTCCAGAAACCCTTCCAGAGCAAAACTGTCCTTTCTATGGACTCCTAGAGCCTTTATATTCTGGACTATTCATCTGCTTGTCACATTTCCCACCTATGGAATCGCCCTTGAATTTTTCATTGCCACACCTCAGACTTTATCCCTTACTCTCTCCCAGACTACTGCAGTGACCTCCAAGGTGATCTCCCTGAATCTAATCTCGCTAGAACAGATGCACACCTAATAGCAGCCAGAGGATCTTTCTCAGATACAAAATTGACCGCATCAGCCCTCTACTTAGACTTTGATACCTTTCTATTACCTTTGGATTAAAGCCCAAACTTATTTGTATGACACACAAGGTACTTCATAATCTAGTCCAACCAGCTACTTATCTCACCACTCTCCACCAAATGGCTTATACTCCAGCCACACTGAACCACCTGAACCACCTACCATTCTAACATGTTCTTTCCTTTTATCACTCAGCGCTTTGGCTGGTGCCATCTTCTCTCCCTAGAATTCTTTCCTCACCTTCACTGTCTAGTTCATCTCTATTTGCTCTTGAAGATGCAGCTCAAATATCACCTCCTTCATTAGATATTTTCCACTGTTATTCATTCACACATTCATTCAACTGTGAGATGAACATATGCTAAGTTCCAGACTGGGGATACAATGATAAATAAATAACAGCTCTCACTCTCAAGATGCTTAGAGTCTATCAGATTGGGTAGAGTGATTCCCTTCCTCTTCTGCAGAAATTTGCAATTTATACATATCTCCAAGGTCACATTAGTTTTTAAATTGTTTCAGAGTCTGTTTCCATAACTTGACTCTAAGCATCTTGAGGTCAAGGATATTTTCTTTTTATTAAAGCTTTGTTGGGTGCCTGGGTGGCTCAGTGGGTTAAGCCTCTGCCTTCAGCTCAGGTCATGATCTCAGGGTCCTGGGATCAAGACCCACATCGGGCTCTCTGCTCAGCGAGGAGCCTGCTTCTCACCACCACCCCCCTGCCGCCACCTACCTCTCTCCCTACTTATGATCTCTCTCTCAGTCAAATAAATAAATAAAATCTTAAAAATAATAAAAAATGCTTTGTTGAGGTATAGTATCTATTTTGTGGAAAATTAAATGATTGTTCATATATTTACAGGGTGGTGCAACCATCTTACTTTAGATAATTTCCATCACTTTAGAAACAAACCTCATGCTCATCTATCAACTCCCCATTCACATTCCCAGACCTAATCAACCATAAATCTACTTTATATCTCCATATATTTGCCTTTTCTGGACCTTTTATATAAATGAAATCGTACAAAATTCAGTTTTTTGGACTGGCTTCTTTCAGACAACATGTTTTTTCAAGGAGCATCCATGTTCTAGCATATATCAGTACTTCACTCTTTTTTTTCTTGCCAAATAATATTCCACTGTGTAGATACAGGTTTTATTTATCCATTTACTGGTGGATAGACATTTGTGTTATTTCTACTTTGGGGCTATAATGAAATTATTGCTATAACATCTGTATATAAGCTCTTGTGTGGACACATGTTTTTATTTCTCAAGTATGCATCTTAGGAGTGGAATTACTGGGTCATCTGGTACCTCTATGGTTAATCTTTTAAGAAACCACCAAATTATTTCCCACAGCAGCTACATCATGTTGGATTTCCACTACCAGGGCATGAGGGTTCCAATTTCTCCACCTCCTTCGCAACACTTGTTATTATGTGCTTGTTATTATAATATCATGGTAGGTATGAAGTGAGTGGTATCTCATTGTGGTTTTTATTTGCATTTCTCTGATCGTTAATAATGTTTAACATCTTTTCATGCATTTAATGGCCATTTGTATATTTTCTTGGGAGAAGAGTCAATTCAGATCATTTGTCCAATTTCTATTGGGTTATTTATCTTTTATTGAGTTGTAAGAGTTCTTTATATATTCTGAATACAAATCCTCATCGGATATATGATTTGCAAATATTTTCTCCATTTAGCAATCTTTCTGGATATGGACTGTGTCTGAGAATCATCTGTATCTTATTCACCTTTATGTTTCAAAGAACTAGACTGGGGGTGCCAGGGTGGCTCAGTTGGTTGAGTGGTTGAGCATCTGACTCTTGATTTCGGCTCAGGTCCTGATCTCAGAGTCATGGGACTGAGCCTCACGTCAGGCTCTGCACTCTGTGAAGTCTGCTTGGGATTCTCTCTCTCTCCCTCTGCCCCACCCCTACTTGCACGTACACTGTCTCTCTCAAATAAATAAATAAAACCTTAAAAAACCAAACAAACAAAGAACTAGTCTATAATCTGGTACACTGTATATGTTCAGTGTTAGATGTATGTTACTTAATGTTAATAGCTTTGATGACAAGGAATGGGTCTTACTCATTCAGCATCCCCCTCATACTTGACACCTAGCACTACACACAAAGCACATGCTTTGGAAATACACAGAGACTGTGTAATTCTCCCCTGAGCAAACAGTGGAGATGATGTCAAATAAAATGGCCAAACAGAATTTTTCACATTTCCTCTTTCCCCTCTTAAAACTTCTACCTTGGTCCCTCCTGTTTCAATACCTGGTACTGTCAACAATGGTGCTGCCAATTAGTCAAGTTAAAGCAAAACAAATCCAAAAACCTGAAAGTCAAGCTCGATTATTTCCTTATACCTGATATCCAATCCACCAGCAAGTCCTGTAGGCTCCTGTTCAAAACATATTCTAAATTCATCCACTTTTCCTCATCATCTCTGCTATCACACCCCTAACACTATCATCTCTCACCTGAACTACTGCAAGTCTCCTAACTGCTCTCCTTGAATATCTGTCTACAATTCATTCTCCTCAAAGTATCCAGAAAGATCTTTTTTAAATGGAAACCAGCAGGGGAGCCTGCCCGTCTCAGCCGGTCAAGTGCCTTCAGCTCAGGTCAGTATCTCAGGGTCTTAAGATACAGCCCCGCCTCGGGTTCTCCTTGGGATTCTCTTCCTCTCTCTGCTCCTCCCCCATGCTTTCTCAGGTGCCCTAAATAAATCTTCAAAAAAAGATGCAAACCAGCTCACCTCACTCCCATCTTTCAAACTACTCAAAATCTTTTCATTGTATTCTCAGTAAAATTCAATGTGTTTAGCAGCATCTATGAGGCCTTACATATCTGACTATGCCATACCCTCACTGGTACTTTTTTCCCTTTGATTCAGACGATGATTCAGACACACTGGCTCTCACTTTGGTCCCAAAACATGCCTAACTCATTCCATGACTTGTACTTCTCCCTCCACTTGACACATGTCTGCTTCCAAATCTTCAAACTGCTAGGTCTTCCTCACTGAGGTGTTGGTTCAAATGTCACCTCATAGGCTTTCCATAACCTCTCCTAGTTGTTCTCTATTACATCACCCTACTTTTCTCAGAGGACCTGTCACCATTTGGAGTTACCTCTTTTTGTTATCTGCATGCCCCCATTAGAAAGTAAACTTCCCAAGAGCAAGAACCTTGGTTGTCTTGTTCATTGCAGAGTTACCAGGACCTAGAAAAATGCCTGTCATATTGAAGGCACAAGTATTTCAAGAAGGAAAGACTGAATGAACAATACAGATGACATATTTAATAAATGCTTGATGAATGTGTGAGTGAATGAATAAGGGAGGTGAATGGAAAGCACAAAAAAATAACTGGAAGCACTGCTATTTAGTATTTTTATAGCTGCTCACTTTTCTCCACCTTCACTGCCTTTACTTTTGCTCAGATCCTCATTATCTCCTAGCTACTTAAGTACCCCCAACTAATTTCTTCTTTCCCCAATCTGATCCCTCCAAAAATAACCTCTACATTTCCATCAGACTTGATCATTCTGAGACATAGATCTGAACATGCTACAAGCCCAAGCTTCTCAGCATGTTGTTATAAACGCTTCTCCAACCTTAACATTCACCGTTATTCCCCTACATTTAGCCTATACTTCAGTTATACAGAAATTCTTTCAGCTCCCAGAATATTCCATGTTGTTTAATGCCTGCAAATCTTTGCATATGTTTGCAATTTGCTGGACTGCTCTTTCCTACTCACAGACTCCATCTATTGAACTCAAATTTTATTAAGAACAAACTCAAGCATCTTCTCTATAAAGTCTTTAATGATTCCCCTAAGCAGAGTTAATCACTCCCTTCTTTGGGTCACCATGGTGTATAACACCACTTACACTATACCACAATTATTTGTTTCCATGTCTTGTCTTCCCCTATATGACTATCAGCCCCTGAGAGCAGGAACCAGGTCTTCATCTTTGTGTCCCCTGCACAGTATTTTGCATATATAAGCACTCAATAATTGATGACAGAAGGAATGAATAAACCCATCTTAACTCCTCAGTGGGCATTCAAAATCAACCTTATGTTGCCCCCAACCTGTGTTTCTAGATCTAGTACTTAGCCCTCACCTACCTGATGATCTCCAAATACACCCTTCTTTTTCACATTTACTTAAGGGCCTTTATTCCTGCTGTTCTCTTTCTAGTGATATTTAAACCATCCATTAAGGTCCAGCTCAGAGGGCTCCCTCTCCATGAAGTCTTCCCTAACCAAATCAATGAGAAGGGATTTACTTCCCCAATAGTACTTTGTTTTGTCTAATAAGGTAATTAGGACCTCAGATTTTATAATTATAGTCAATATCTTTCCAACTGGACTACATGTCCTAATTTCTAACAGAACTGTAAGCTCCTTAAAAGCCAGAAACATGATCTAGCATCTTTTCTCTCAACCCAAGTGCTTAACACAGTGCCTTGCCCAAAGCAAGCGGTTATCAACAAATGTTTTAGTAGTGAAGAATAATATATTTCAGGATCAGAGAGTCCATGCCTCCATTCTTCCACATATGTGATTTTACTTACCTTGGTATAAATTAGCCTCCTATTCATATGGTAAACTTTTACCCCTCCTTTAAGAATCAGCCCAATGTCATATCCTCTCTTAAGTTTTCTCCAACTCTCCCAAATACACTTACATGCTCCATCCATGTACCCGTGAAACCTTGTATATAACTACTCATTATACTATATTGTCATTCTTACTTGATGTGTTCCTCCCCAACTAGACCATGAACTCTTATGGAGCAGAGATAGTCTCATTATCCATTCATGAATTTCCAAGACCAAACAGAATATCTGGCATAATTTAAATGCTCAATAAAGATGTGGTGAACTTTGAAAATAGTGACTCCCTGTTATAGAGTACTCCAGCAATAGAGATCATGGAGTCCTACAGCCAAGTTCAAAGCCTACCTCCACTTACAACCTAGGCAATCTTGAATAAATTAAAATTACTTAGTTGGGTCTCTGTTTTTTTTTTTTCATCTAGAAAATGAGCATAATAATAGCATTAAAACAGAAAAGAACTAATGTCATGTAAAATGCTTACTATAGTGCCTGGTACACAGCATGCACTAAAAAGGTTAGCTATTGTTATCATTAGAGCAAAAGAAAAAACTGTTTCTGCAGGGTGTTAACTGACAGACTCAAGAAGAGATTAGGCTCAATCCTATGGACAATGGGGAGTAAAATATCCCTGGAGTCCTTTTTAAGTAACAGATACATTAAGTTATTGAGAACACCCTACTGGGGAAGGAGAAGAAAGGGAACACAAACCTTGGCAGGCTTATGCTTATGCTCTCCGTCTTGGGTTCCGTGTTGTCCCCACCACCACTTCGTCTTTCCCCACTGTTTTCTCCCTAGTTGCCCGGGGTCAAAAGCCTCATGGCCATAACTCAGCATTCCCTTGAGAAAGCTGCACTGTACAGAGAACTAATGAGTTTATGTTTACCTACAGATTTCCCTCTGAGGAGCCAAAAAAGAACAAGCGAATTCAAGAAGGGAAAACACAAAGAAATAAAGTGGAGATAAGGCAGGATGGCAGATGGATTATCTTGGGTTGGCTTTCATGGAGTACCTTTCAAGACAAACAGCCCCATGTAGGTTTGAGCCTACACATCCCAGAGGCATCCTCTGGCAGTGCCTGTGTTTGCATGTGCTTCCATGGGCCAACAAGGCAAAGAAGCAGGATCTAGGAAAAGGAATGAGTACTAAAAAGTTGAAGCTACAGAAATAAGAATTCTAGCCCAATTTGAAGAAAACTGCAACAGAGGTATTCAAAGAGGGAATAGACTGACCACGGGGGAAAAGCTCCCTATCATTAGAGGGGTTTAAATATAGACTGGGAGTGATCACTTGCTGGGGATGTTTGACTTGAGTGAAGGACTAGATTTAAGATTCAAGTGCAATAAACATTTGAATATCTACTCTATGCTAGCCACTATGAGAGACTAGGTGCTAGGAACACAGATGAAAAATGATATGGTTGTCCCCTCCAGGAATTCACTGCCTAATCAGGGAGATGAACAATATAAAATGGTAAAAGTTGACAGAAATCTATATAGGGTACTACTATGGGGCAGAGAGCAAATCCTTAAATTCTCTGCCAATGACTGACTGGTAAGGAGCAATACATTATTAATTACAAACGAAAATGCTTCATAAGCAGTTCAAAAGCAAATGCTATCAGGTGATACTGTGTTACTTCAAAAACAGACAGTTAAGCATGTCAGGTAACCTTTGCTATTGAGTCATTATTTCCCTCATCCTGAGCACAACTAATACCTATGAGAATTCATATTTATGATACCTTTTTTTTTTTTTTTTAAGTAGGCTCCAAGCCTAGTGTGAAGCCCAACATGGGGCTTGAACTCATTACCCTGAGATCAAGAGTCAGATGCTTAACTGACTGAAGCCACCCAGGCAACCCCATCATGTACGCAATAATTGTCTGCTATGTGCCAACCACTCGGTAAACAAAGAAAGACAATCGCTGCATTCAAGGAGTTAGAACATTTCTCTTCATCCTTTCCTCCTCTCTCTCCTATCTCCCTTTATTGACCAGATGACACCTTAAATTCCTTCTGGAAGTAGATGAGTTATTAAAATATAAGCTTAATCAAAAAGTGACTAGCAAAAAGCAAGAGTAAGCTGGGGATAGGAGTTGTAATGGGAAACACTGTCTGCAGACAGGGTATCTGCCAAAGTATGAGATTCTGACTACATTCTGAAGTCAGGCCTTTTTTGTCCACAACTTCCCTATCACCATTTTTTCCAAGATTTTTTATTTACTTATTTGACAGAGATGACAAGTAGGCAGAGAGGCAGGCAGAGAGGGAAGGGGGAAGCTGGCTCCCTGCTGAGCAGAGAGCCCGGTGTGGAGCTTGATCCCAGGACCCTGAGATCATGACCCGAGCCAAAGGTAGAGGCTTTAACCCACTGAGCCACCCAGGCGCCCCTACTGTCACAAATTATTAACAATAATTAGACATTCAGTCAGTCAGTCAGTCATTAGTATATACCTGATAGGAACTGTAGGGAACACAGGCAGAATAAAATACTAGGATCCAGGACTTGCAAAGCTGCAAGAGATCTCTAAAACATCCTCTAAGTCCAAACATGTCATTTCACAGATGGAGAAGTAAGGCACAGAGAGGTTGAAATCTTTCATGAATGCAATCTTCAAGCATTTATTGAATCATACTCTTTGCCAGGCACCAGTTATATGAGGATGGATAGGACTTTCAAGGAGAACCGAATTTCACGGGAGATAGACAAATGCATGACCCCAGTCAAATTACCTCTGTAAATGAAGTCACATACTTACACAGAAATGTCCAGTGTAGGACAATATAAAAGAACACAGTACTCACACTGCCCAGCGTGGTTAAGAGCAGAGGAGCTGGAGTCGTTTTGGATTTGAACCCCAGCTCTGTTACTTATCCAGTTGTATAACTTTGGGCAACTTACTTAAATTCTCTATACCTCAGTTTCTGCATCTGTAGAATGGAGATAACCATAACAGTACCTACTGTAAGGTTTTGGTATTAAGTTAGATAATGCATATAAAACACTCGGCACAGGACCTGGCACAGACTAAGTATTCTTATCTTATTTCAACTTCAGGACTTACCTGCTGAGCCCCGGTCTCAGAATCCTCCTCAACACAGCCTTCCAAGCATCTACTATCATTTGGCTGTCTCTGAGATAAAACAAATAGGCTATTCCTAGTCTAAAACCCAGGTGAATTGTTTATTACTGGTTTTTCCCCCACCACACTATGCTAGTTCTCATTTTATATGCCTTAAAATAACCCAAAGAAAAATGGTCAGATATCCCAGATTAAACATCAGTCATACACACCTCAATCCCTCAGTAAAACCTTGGCTTTGGCCAAATATCTCTAGAGAGGAAAACCCCTGGAAACAAGGAACATTTATCAAATGTCTATAGGGAAAGACCCACAGAAGGAAAAACAAAAACAAAAACAAAACAAAGCAGTGATTACTACTTTGAGGAAGCGAGGGATTTCTACAGCCTCCCTGTTAGGGGTTTACCAGTCAAGCTGGGAAGAGGAGATATGACATAACTGCCACTTCCTCCTTGATGTACCCACCACATCTATTGCCTAGCACAGCACCTGTGACATGTTTTGTACTTATTTATCAGTCTTTCTCTTCTTATGCTAATCCATGAACTCCATGAAGGCAATTATCACACCTTCTCCATCTTGGTATCCTTAAGCATAGCACTGTGCCTGGCACACAGAAGGTACTTCAAAAAAGGTTGATGAGTTTATAAATGAACACAGAGAAAACCATCAAAGGCAGGGAAAGAAGAAATCAGTGTAGATTAGATTAGTTCTGGAAGTCAGGACAGCCTTGGGCTAGAACCTTAAGTACAGGCAGATTTAGAAACACAACAGAGGGAAAGGACGGGCATTCTAGGCAGACACCTAGGCACCAAAACCGACCTGGCAGTAACCAGAAACATGGTGCACAGTATGTTAGGACCAGAAAGAGTTTTAAACATGACTTAGTCCAATAGTTCAATTCTCATAGGGATGTTGTAAACAGTCAATCAAAAACAAAAACACACGTACTACTAAGCAGAGGAACTGGCACATCACAAACTTTCACTAACTGGTAGCTATTATTACTATTACTCAGAAATAATAATTATCCAACACTGAGTAGGAGCCTGTTGTCTGCCACACGGCATGCTGAGGGAAGGAACTACAACAATGAGCAAGACAGGTTTGGACTCTGCTCTCTCTTATAGCTAAGAATCTGGTGGGGAAGATAGACAAAATAATCCTTGATAGGCATGGGATAGAGGAAGTACGGGAGGTGGGGGTGGAACTGAAGGAACAAAGAGTAGGGTCATCCAATCAGTGGACAGTAAAAGAGAGCTCCCTGATTATCAAATTGTGTCTTGAGACACCTTGAGGGGTTCTGAGTCCCCTCACAGACCCCAAGGCTTCAAAGTGAGATTTTGCTTGAATAAAAGGTATTGTGGTAAATAAAGGTTTAAACACCACAAATCTAGTTCAATCTCCTCTTCTGACAAGAACAAAATAGGGCCCAAATGAGGTAAATTACACATCTGAGGCAGCAATACTTCAAGTTAGTTATAGACTGGGATACTTGCTTTGAACTTGAGCCAGAAACTACTCACTGATCTGCATATCACATCATTCTGGCAGATGAACAAGCAATGGGAGTAGACGAATCCAGAATTCCTAGGTACTGGCCAGGCAGGCCGGCTGGCCCTGACTGGATGTTGACATGTTTTTTCTACCTTACATCCCAAGCCAGCTCTCGGTGCCAAAATGATGCCTCCAGTTCCTCTCTGAAGTTGGCCATCTACATGTTCCAGGAGGAATTCATGGCTCCAGGAGTGGGTCTGCTTCTGAGCCACCTATCTCATAACCATGATTTATCCCACTAATATCCCCCAGCACCATGTGGTTAGGCAAGTTGAGAGCAACAACTGAGTCTAACCAGTTATCACAGCCTATTTAATACCTAGCCTGAGCTGGCTAGACCCACTCTCATCTCCCTAAATACCACTAAGCTAATCACTCCTCCCATGGGGGTGAGAGTTGGGTGGGATGGGTCCTGCAGAGTCAAATTATTAGTAAATTAAAGAACCTGTGTAGAAAAACTAATATTCCTTTGGTTAAACCTTTACACCTCTCAGGAATGAAAGGCTACTTCATGTTTTGGAGATGAAACTTACAGACATAAAGAAAGGGGCAGTTTACTTGCTTAGATGAGTTTGCAGTTTAGGTCTTTTTTATTTTTTTTTAAGATTTTATTTATTTATTTATTAGAGAGAATGAGAGCGAGAGCACAAAAAGGGGGAGGGTCAGAGGGAGAAGCAGACTCCCCACCAAGCAGGGAGTCTGATGTGAGACTCGATCCCCAGCCTCCGGGATCATGACCTAAGCTGAAGGCAGTCGCCCACCCAACTGAGCCACCCAGGCGCCCTACAGTTTAGGTCTTTAAACTAAGGGGAAACAAATACTTTGGAATGTGGGAAAAAAATTGGGTTTAAATCTTAGCAATACCACATAGTAGTTGTTAGATCCTTAGCATTCTCAACTTTCTGATCTGATCTTACTGAACCTCAACTTTCTTGATCATAAGTAGGGAATACTAATAAAATTACTGTCACAACTGTGAGACTCAAAATACTCTTTGGAATCATGGTCACTTATGAAATATACTGTATCAATTTTTACATGAGATCCTAAGACCATACAGTTTTAATTACCGATCCCCAGAGCATAAAAAACAGAGAAATGGAACCAAGGTGCTCCTTACAGTACGGGATAAGCTCAGGATAGCACAGGCAGACCTGAGTTCGAATTTACACCTCCCAGCTCACATCTGTGGAATCCTACAAAAGTTACTCCAATCTCTTTAGCCTTACTCTCCTCCTGTATAAAATGCAATTAATACCACCTAACTCACAGGGCTGCTCTTAGTAATGAATGAGATAATGCAAGTAAAGGACTTTAAACACAGGCTGGTTAATGGTAAGGACTCAATAAACAGTAACCTTTTCCACCAGTAGATCATTTCCTAAACCCTCTTTTCCATACACTTCTGCAACACAAGAGAAGCACTTAGCACAGCCTAAATTACCTCAATTACTAGAGAAACATATAATGAAAAGATAAAAGAGGAAAGAAATGAACTGATGACTGCTATTCCAGATCACTTATCATACTAAAGATATGTGATATTGGAAAACACGGGTACAATATCCTGAAGAACAAAACCACAGCATGTGCAATCTTTCCAAAGAAGTGGCAAAGAGCACCAACTGCAGCTTAGTTAGGCTATCCATTACAGTTATCTGGGCCCCACAGGAGTCTCTCTACAAAACAGAAAGGGCTACAGGGAGACAACTCTGACGCCACATGCAAGTCACTACTTCTTTGTAAACCCAACCTTTATTTTTTCAGCTCAAAATCCATCTCTATCACAAAGATTTCACTGACTCAAGTGCTTGCCCCACTGAATTTTTCACACACTTCCATTATAACAATTATCTAGCACTACAGAGCTACTTACATATCTCTTCCTTACACTAAGTTGGTAAAGATTCTGTCTTACCTTTGAATTGCCAGTGTATAACACATAGTAAACCTCCATCCTTACAAATTATAAGAATAGCTTTCACCTTTTTCTTTACTAGCTAAGGCTGCTAAGAAACAGCTGGGTAGACTCTAGTATTACATAAACTAAAGTCTGCCAGACCAGACCCCTGTTTTTTTTTTTTTCTTTGTTTAGGGCGAGGGCGTTTGAAGGGTTAACTGGCTGTTCCTACTTCTCAGAGTTATCTCCTCAAACACACACACAAAAAAACAGAAACAGTCCATATAGAATTTCCAGACCACAGATTATATTCTTTCTCAGTAAAAAATAACAGAAGTTTCGGGGATGGATGCTAGTGGTTAAACATAAAGCTGACCTCCAGGCATGACACTCTAAGTCTATATAATACACTCATAATAAGCATATTATACAACTAGAAGCTCTTAAGTTCTTGAAACATAATGAAAGAAAAGGTAAGAAGCAAAAATCAAAAATGTCTTACATCAAAACTTGGAAGTTCTTTTCTTACATTTTCTTTTCTCCTTTGCTAATTCTTTAGCTCTTTACCTCAACGAACCCTGATATATGTAACTGAAATTGCCTCTCTCAAATAATAACTCATAACTAACAAACTATATGTAATAACTTCAATACTGTATTTCCTTTTTCCAGGGCGCTTTGAAATGTATCTCAATGAATCACAGCCAACTGTAATCAAAGAAACTTAAAGCTGTAAGGGGCCTCGGAGGTCATTTCCACAACCACCCCATGTCACCAAGTGGCATCTAAACACCTCTAATGGCTGGGAGCTATGGGTCTAAAATGGTTCTTAAAAATCTCCCCCCATTCTAACCACCTGTCGGGTACTCAGTCTCCTGCCACCTTAATGATACCAATCAGGTAAAGCAAATCCACCAAGTCATCCCACGACAGAGCAACAGTCTTGACTTCTCAAGTCCACTTCTACTCCCTTTCTGAGCCTCTCCCCCAGACTTCCCCAATCACCCACCCCAAAGCCTCTAAGATTCTGATCCCTCAGAGATCCCCTGGATTCCACTCCTGACAATCAATCTCCTTCCTCCCATCCCTCTGTGCTGTCTATATTGTATCCTGTGAAAGGCCATAAACACCCCTTGTTCTGAATGTACCTTTGGCCTCAAAATCATCTCCCTCTACTTTCTCACCTTCTCTTCACTTCTCAGCGCTGTCCCTTCATTCCTTCCAAACTCAATGTGTCTTTCTTCCTAGTGACTCAAGGACCACTGGTAATTAAATACATCCGTTGTTAAATGCCTATTAAACAGGTAAAGGGGACATACATCCTTAAGGAGCTCATCCTCAAAGAACTCATACGTTTAGAAGGGGCTAGAACTAGAGAATCACTTACCCCATAAGACTCAGTTCCTCTGGGAACCCTTCCCTAGCCCAAACTAAATTGGTCCCCTCTTTGCAGAGCCATCATTAAACCTCTGATGCAGTGACTAGTCTTCCCTGTGTGTCTCCCATCACTAGGCTGTGGCCTCCTCAATGGGAAGGCCCCTACGTCCCTAGCACTTAGCCCAGAACTCAGAGCAAAGATGATATGTAACGTTTGTTAAATGAGTGAATGGATGAATTCCGGTATGTGATCATTCGTTCATCCATTCAGAGCCCAAAACTTTACTAAGTACACTAGGTACAAAGTCCTAGAGTGTATGGAAAAATAAAATAGTTCTTATATAAAAAATAATGCTATAATATCAGCAGATTAGCACTCTTCCCCGGTCCGCGTCCCCAACCCCCACGCCAAACCTAGACGCGACTCTCCCACAGCTAAAGCCCGGCCTTCCCTTACAGAAGTCCACGCCCCTCCGACTCAAGCTACCTCTCAGCCCTTCAGTCCTACCCTAGGACCCCCAAGTAATACCTCAAATCTTAATGCCCCCATCCTCTCTGGCTTCCTTCCCTATCCTCCATCTCCATCCTCGAGGTTACTGCAAGTCTTCTACCCCCATGTCCGCCTCCGACTCTCCGAGTCCAGGGTATCTCTGATTTCCCTCTCCGCGCACCCGCCCCCCATTTGGCTCCTTCCCTCTCAGGGTCCCGCCTCTCCTAGGACCCTACTCCCGATTCCTCTCCTCCCCTCCCTTCAGTTTCAGGGTAAGCCTCTTCCCTCCTTGACTCTGAACTCTTCTTACCTCATCTAGCTCCCGTTCCCCGGCAGCACCTCCTCCAACCTCCACCTCCACCACTGCCGCCATCTTCACAACTCTACCCCTCCCCCGTCCCCGTGCTAGCCAGCTGCTTCCGCCGCTCAAGTGACCCTAGCCAATAGGCGGCTCAAGCTCCAGCAGGAGGGCGGGGCATCAAGACAGGCGGAGCTCTGAGAGGGACTAAGAGACCATCTACCTGATACTCTTTAAAGGTCAGGGAGGGACGGTTTCCAGGCACTTCCAAGTTTAGCTGGAGGAGGGTTCTTGCGAAATGAGAAATTGGGCCTGTATTATTTATAGTGCAAATATTTCACCAATTCTCCCTTTGGACAGCGAAAGAGAAGAGTCTCTAAACCGTCAACTTTCCCGACGCTCCCTCACTCTGAGCTCCAAGGAGTGAAGCGTGGAGGCTAAGGACTACATATCCCAGAACGTATTGAATCTGACCCGGAAGTCTAACTTCCGCGCTCAGATTTGTAGTGAGTGAAAATTTGCCTAAGATATTCATTTACAAATAGACATAAAATATACATAGCTACGCACGAATGTCTTCTTGCTTCGATGGGCGTCATCTTTCAGAAACAGCGGCTTCCTGAGACGACAGAACACATTCCGGGACTTGGGGTGGCGTAAGAGTCGTGCTCCAGGTCAGAAGGCGGAGGTCAGAGGGCTGGATTGGCGGGAGAATGGGTTTGTGGTCCAGGATCTGAGGCAGCGGTGGCTCTTCGAGGTCCATTGTCCCGGGTGAGGGGCTTTGCGGGGGTGTTGATGGGGAGGGGAGTTGCCGAGAATGGGTGGCCGTCGAGGAATGTACAAAACAGCGCATTCTGAGGTGCGGGGGAAGCGGCTGTGCGGCTTAGCCTGCTGAACCTGAGAGAAGAGCCTTGCGGCACCTCCACCGCTCCCAATCTGCTGTTGCGCTCTCACGCCTTAGGGTCGCTTTACAAATCTCCGTGCTCTTTCCCACCACACATCGTGCGTGCGCAGCCCCTATCTTTACCCCCGCCCATACACCTTATTCTCTCTGTGCTGCACCCCAACTTAAAGCTTCCTAACTCATTTCCACCCCCTTCTTATCGGTACATCCGGACCCAACACCATACAAACCTATGGCCCCTGCACGCTTACCCCGTGGGCGGCCCAGCTGGATTATCGGGAGAATAGTGCTAGGATGACCAGTGGACTCAATGCAGTGCCTGTCAACTTTATTTTAGGACCAACAGGAAGTTACAGGGTAACATTTACATCTACAGGCATCTTATTTACTTAAAAGGGGAATTTATTATGTGAAACAATACAGAGAATATAATAAATACCTTATAACCCAATCACCCCAAATTGAGTACTGACATCATGATCTCTTTGCGTCCTCATTTTTAAAAAAGATAAAATAATACGGATAAAGGTTGAACTTACTTGAGTCTTCTACTCTCAGACCCATTACTCTTTCATCTTTCTCAGACACTATTATCACAATTAGCTGGGTATTCTTCCAGTCCATTGAGAAAAATTCTGTGTATTAACAATGTAATTGTATTATTTCATTTTGTTTTTTGATGAAAATAAGTGCTATTTTCTATATCATTCTGTAACTTAACCTTTCACTATATTTTTTGAGAACTGTCCATGTTCATGTGTATTTACATCTAATTCAATTCTTTTAGCTGTTAGGTAGTATTCTATTATATAATGTATATAGTATTTTACCATTCCATTTATACATTCTTCAATTAATGGACATTAAAACTTTATGTTTTTTCCTATTAGAAATACTGTATCTGTCTGTACACATGTGAATCCCTCTAGAACTGCACTGTTCAAATAAGTTAACTACAGGCCACACATATGTGGCTATTCTTGGAATGTAGCTAGTTGGAATTAAGATGGGCTGGAAGTGTTTATGAGAGGGCCGGTTTCCCCATGTTATTGCCAACCCTTTACATTTTTAGACTTTTTAATTTTTTCTGGTCTTAGAAGAGAAGTACTTGCAATTTCCTTATTACCAGAAAGTATGAGGACTTTTTTAAAATATGGATTCTTGGTCATTCAAATCTTATGTAAATTGTATTTCTATCTTCTTTCCAGTTTTCTATTGGATTGTTTTTCCTTTTCTTACTGATTTATAATATTTAAAAATATATATTCTGAATACTATCCAAGTTTTTTATGTGTTGCAGATATCTTCTTCCAGTCAGTCATTTATATTTTCTATTTTAACCCTGTTTTTGTTACCTTAAGGTATTTTTCATGTTTCCATCTTTGATCACTTGAGTATAATTTTTTTAAATATGTTATGAGGTAGGGATCTACTTTTATTTTTCTTCACAAGTGGACCAATTTTTTGAACACCACTTGTTACTTCATCTTTTTTTGACAGACTCATGATTCTGTTCTATCTTATAGTCAACAGGATGCAAATTCACATTTATATGAGTCTGTTTCTGTAATCTGCTTGATCTGTCTTTTTAGAATTGTTGTAGGAATTTGTGGCCCTTTATTGGTTAATGAGTTTATCATGTTTGCCAGAAACTTCTGCTGAAATTCTGAATGGAATTATGTTGACTTAATATAGTATTCTTTTCTACAATTTTTTTTAAAGGGGCGCCTGGGTGGCTCAGTGGGTTAAGCCGCTGCCTTCGGCTCAGGTCATGATCTCAGGGTCCTGGGATCGAGTCCCGCATCGGGCTCTCTGCTCAGCAGGGAGCCTGCTTCCTTCTCTCTCTCTGCCTGCCTCTCAGTGTACTTGTGATTTCTCTCTGTCAAATAAATAAATAAAATCTTTAAAAAAAAAAAAAAGATTTTATTTATTTCTTTGGCAGAGACAGATCACAGGCAGAGAGGCAGGCAGAGAGAGGAGGAAGCAGGCTCCCTGCTGAGCAGAAAGCCCGATGCGGGGCTCGATCCCAGGACCCTGAGATCATGACCTGAGCAGAAGGCAGAGGCTTAACCCACTGAGCCACCCAGGTGCCCCTAAAGTATTCTTTTCAATGGCTCTTTATGCCTACTGTGTTTCAGCACCTCCCTGAGGTGTGAGAGATGATGAACATGACAAAAATCCACATCCTCAAAGTACCCACTACTTAGTGGGGAGAAAAACAGGATAAACATGCATGCCATTGCAAAAAAAAAAAAAAAACAAAGAACAACAGTATATACAAGTGCAAGGAGGTTGGAGAGCACTTAATCTTGGAGAGCTGCAAGCAATTTGATAAACCATGATCTTCATGAAAAAGATTGTATATATCTTACTCATCGCTGTGTATCCAGTACCAGTACAGTGCCTGATACCTACTAGACACCCCCAAAATATTAACTAAATAAAATATCCAAGATTGACAGCTTCCGGGTCTCCAAGCCTAGGGTATATTTTGGGGCTGGCCAAGTCAGTCCTCTGTATGTTAATGATGAGAGATGGTAGAGTTTTCACATCAAATCACAAATGTATACTGGGAATTCCTCCAAAACAGAGACCATATCATTTATTTTTATATATCCAATGTATCCCCGTTTGCAGGGAGTGGAAAAATTGTTGAAGTTCAGTGAGTTCCTTTAGTGGAATAATCAACTCTTAATCTGAAGGCCTGGAGAGGTGACTCGGGACTCATCTTACCTTTTTCTCTCTTTAAAGCTATGGCACCATACTGAATATGACCTGTGAGGAGTGCTTAACCTTTGGATGACCTTCACTAACTATTACCACTGTCAAAGCAGTCTGCCCCACTGTGAGCACTCCATGACTGCTGGCTCACTGGAGCTCAGTGTTTATGGTCATTCATTCAGCAGACATTTGCTAATCTGTTTCTCCCTCTTACACTGAGGATACAGAAATGAATTAGACATGAAGTCTGTCCTCCAAGAGTTTACAGTTGATCAAGGGACATAAGATATATACCCAGATAATTACAACACAGAATCAAGAGGATGGAACTATTGCTTGAGATGGTTGAGGTGGAGATGATATTTGAGCATCAAAGATGCATTCAATTTGACAAGTACAAAAGGGAAAGAGCATTCCAAACAAAGGCAATGGCATGAAGGATGTCTTCGAAATGGGGGTGAGGGGGAGAATTGGGGTTGAGGGACCAGGGAAGGAAATAAGAAGACCAAACATTATGGCCAAGAATTTATCAGGGGTCATGGACACATTCTCAGGAGCCAGATGGGTAAGGAACATGGATAAAAAGGGCAGGGTATAAATATTCGGAGAGAGATCCCACCTAAAGGCATTCAGACAACTCTAAAATACCTCTAGCCAAGGAATTGTTGAAGCTAAGTGATGGATGGGTAAGAGTCCACTATATTAACATGTGTTTTTGCATATATTTAAAATGTTCTGTAAAATTTTGGCAAATGACAAAGTATAAATATCCATAATGAACTTTCAATATTAAATAAAACAATGAGAGGTAAAACACTGATGAAAGGAATAGGAGCAGACGAAGTAGAAAATGTAGAGCTTTCCATTATAGATGCTTTGAGGGGCTAAGCTGCATTAATATTTATCAAGTACATACCATGTAAAAAGGGATTTGAATACATTGGCAAGCTATTAAATATTCCTAATAAGGGAGTAACAACGAAAAACAAATTTAAGAAGATTGATTTTAAAGGGAAGACAAAAATTGATAGACCTGTGTGTATGTAGTTGAACGTTTGTTGTATTTTTGCTATGTGCTAGGCTCTAGGGGTGTAAAGGTAAATGATTTAAGGCATAATTCATGCCCTGGAGAGCTCACCTACATATAGAACAAATATTACCTTGCTAACATATTTAGTACTTGCTGCTCTGTTTCCTGGTGCTTGCATGCCAGTCATTTCACGTTTGCTGGAATCTCACCCCCTGGTCCAGATCTGTTCCCCACCCACTGCCCCCTTAAGTCCATCATGGGAACCAGAAACAGTCTGACTGACTGCTGCAAAAATTACCAGAGAACCAGACATGGCCAATTTTGTTTTTCTTTTGTTTTCTTCTTCAGTAGTAGCATGAGGATTTGTTCTCTTCTGGAAGCTGACGGGACCAAAACATAGGCAGTGCAAAAAGTGGTGACAGAAGAAATCTTGGGAGAAAGTAATTTCGTCTCCGACTTGGGACAGCTGCTGGGCACACCATGGCTCCTGTAAAGATTAGCCATGTGGTATCATTTTCCTCTCAGGTACGTTAATTAGGCATGATGTTTTTCTTGATGACTGAGAGGAGTAACAAAAATAGGAGACTTGGCTGCACTTTCAGGATACCCCCAGTTTAACAGAAGGGACAGATCCTATCTTCGGGGATCCAAATTCAAAGGAGGACACATAGCCCTTGCCCTCAGGCTATTCCCAGAGTAATGCAGGATGCATAACGGAAGTGTTCCCAGGAAATAAAGGTAAAGAAGAGGAGGACATGGGGAGATGGAGAGGAGAAGTAAGTTGGGGGAAATTGGAGGGGGAGATGAAGCACGAGAGACTGTGGACTCTGAGAAACAAACTGAGGGTTTTGGAGGGGAGAGGTTGGGGTGATGAGTGAGCCTGGTGGTGGGTATTATGGAGGGCATGTATTGCATGGAGCACTGGGTGTGGTGTATAAACAATGAATTCTGGAACACTGAAAACAAATTACTAAAAAAATATATTTTTTTAATTATAAACCAAAAAGCTTTGCACAGTGGCAGTATCGTAGCCAATGAGGTTTATCCGAGGTGTGATTATTGCTGATTGAAATTATAAACCAAAAAAAAAAAAAAAAAAAAGTAAAGAAGAAAGCAACCTCAGGCCACCCTTAGTTTGAAGGGAACTGTCAAAACCATAAGCCCAAAGTCTATATCGGGGTCCCTTCTAGGCAGTTTAATTACTCTGTCACTGGGAGCAGACCAGAACATTCAAGGTCATTTCTTAGGTTATCACCTCCACCATCAACAGTGATCTCTGGGATGCCTGGCTCGCTCAGTCAATTAAGTGTCTGCCATCGGCTCAGGTCATGATCCCAGGGTCCTGGAATCAAGTCCCAGATCAGGCTGCTTGCTCAATGGGGAGCTTGCTTCTCCCTCTGCCTGCTGCTCCCCCTGCTTGTGCATGCATGCTCTCTCTACCTTCTCTCTCTCTCACAAATAGATACATAAATAAAACCTTAAAAAAAAAAAAAATCTCAGCCTCCTCCCTAAAAGTTCACTTTCAGGAAATCCCACTTATCCCAGTTAGGTCTAGATGTCGGCGCCTGGGCTCAGAATTGATCCAAAGGGCTGATTCTTAGGGACTTGCCACCCTTTCATCTCCTGCCATTTCTATCCATTTATCCTTTCTTTCTTCCCATTCCTCCCCTTCTGTTTACCCTAGTCTTTCTCAGAAGGTACCTTGGCATTTTGGATGGATAAGTCAGCAACTGTAGCAGTGTCATTTGCCCGGTGGGCTATTGAGCATCCATGGGCTCCAGATCCTGATGACAATGATGCTTTCTGGTCATTATGACAGTCGAAAACATTCCCACACATTTCAGAGACCCTTAAGAGAGTCTTTGGGAGGGGTGCCTGGGTGGCTCAGTGGGTTAAAGCCTTTGCCTTTGGCTCCCAGGGTCTTGAGATGGAGCCCCACATGGGGCTCTGCTCAGCGAGGAGCCTGCTTCCTCTCCCACCGCCCCGCCTGCCTCTCTGCCTACTTGTGATCTCTGTCAAGTAAATAAATAAAATCTTTTAAAAAAAAGTTACTCATACCCTTCTTACCTACATAGTCAGCCTAAATGTTTTTCTTCATACACTGAGCCTTCTAAAATGCCAGAGGTCATTGCTTACCACCTAATACTGAGGTTTTCAAACTGCATTCTACAGGCACCCACTTCTGGAAATTGAAGGCAGGGGTTCATATATGTCTTTAGGCCCCCAACTTGTGTTTTAACCAGAGCTCTGTTTTTATTTGTTGAAAATACACACAAACACACACACACTTTAAGATTTCAGTAAGAGGACGGGATTTTATTGCTAAAACAAAATTGAAAACCATGAATATAGTCTCCCTCCCCTTTACTTATAGATGAAGAAATTTAAATGCAGAGAGAGAAAGTAGTTTGTTCAGGGCGCTTCCACAAAAAAAAACTTTGGATTCGAACCGAGAATGTCTCTCTTGGTACTGCTGTTGTTGCCTTTGAACAAATCACTTGATTTCTAACCATCAGTTGTAAACTTAGAATAAAAATCTCATAGAGTTACTTTGAAGATAAATGATGTCTGTGAAAGCATCTTATAAATGAAAATAGTCTAGTGTGGTGGTTAAGGGCCCTGGATTCAAAGACCTAGGTGTTCCGAGTCTAGTCGGTTATTTAGCTCTTGTAACCTTGGGTAAGTTTCTGAATCTAGGCTTCAGTTTATTGATCATTTAACAAACTAAGAAGCAATAACGTTAGGTAAACTAAACAGTAAACTAAAGTGTTAAGAGGATGAATGCGGTAGTTTGGTAGAAAGGACAGTTGAAAGGTCTGTAAATCCTCTGGCACAATGATAACTCCCATCTAGTATCTTTCTGTCATGTTAAAATGCCTGGAAAGGTTTGGGAATGCAGGGATCCCTCCTCTTGGGCATCCTCTTTAGCCTTTGGCTCAGTGAAGGTCCTGATGTTCTCCTTCTCTCTCTGACTTAGGATCCCAAGTATCCTGTGGAGAACTTGCTGAACCCAGATAGTCCGAGAGGACCTTGGCTCAGCAGTCCTCAGGACAAGAGTGGGCAACTGAAAGTAGAACTCCAGCTGGAGAGGGCAGTGCCCATTGGCTACATTGATGTGGGTGAGTGAGTTCTCAGAGCTCTGGAAACCTCTGCGAGACACACGGGAGTAACATTGCCTTCCAAATGCTCCACCAGAGTGTCCCAATTCGGTCTAGCTGAGCACCTTTCATGGAATAAGCCCTTCCTGGTGTAAAGTGAGATGTGGCCCTTGCTCTTGGAACAGGTGTATGGTGTTGGCAAATTCTGAGGGTTCTGTTCACATAGAATGAAATGGGGATAGCATTCCCTGATTTAGGCAACGTATCTGCCCTACTTTGATCTGAGCAGTCTGGGTGAAGCCTTAGGACGCTGACATAATTATAAGTGCCAACAAATACAACCTGTCTACACCTCTAAATATCATTGTCAAGAGCACGCTGGGGAATGAGCTCTGCACACCAATCTGGGAAGGCTCCATAGGAATTTATGCGTTGAGAAGGTTGACCTTAGAGTTCTCTGGAGTAGAGAACCGACAAAGACCATTGGTCTCAGCTCTGTCAGGATAGAGAAATGTCAGGCTCCTTAGCAGAGGTTAGTAGAGACGGAGATTAGCATTGCCTGCCAGAGCCAGAGGACAGAGAAGCAACAAGTCTACTGAGTCAGGGAAGGGAAGGTTTCTGGCTGGGAGGAACACCATGAACCTTCATCTCATCTTTCTGTGGACTGAGGTCTCATCAACTTCAGTTGCTGGCTCTGTGCTCCTTGACCTTTCTGGGCCTCCAACTAGCTCTAGAAGGGAAGAATGTCTTTTTCCCACCCAATTCCTTATGCAGTCAAGGGAACATCTTCCCTTTACCTTTAAATTCTTCTCTTAACCTTTTGTCCCCAGGTAACTGTGGCTCTGCTTTCCTGCAAATTGATGTGGGCCGTTCTTCCTGGTCCCTGGATAGACCTTTTGTCACCCTGCTCCCTGCAACCATGCTAATGTCCCTAGCCGACTTAAAGCAGGGGAAAAACCGCTCAGGCGTCCGCATGTTTAAAGATGGTAAGGAGAGATGCTTAGGTGGCTCAGTTAGTTAAGCGTCTATCTGCAGCTCAGATCATGATCCCAGCGTCCTAGGATTGAGCCCCACAGTGGGCTCCATATTCAGCGAGGAGTCTGCTTTTCCCTTTCCCTCTGCTCCCTCTGCTTGTGCTCGCTTACTGTCTCTCAAATAAATTAATAAAATCTTGACAAATAAAAATGGTAAGGGAGGCAAAAGCAGAAATGGGAGAGAGTGAACAAGAGAGTTTATGAGAAAGAGATACAGTGATGTGAAGCTAGATGACTCACTATAGAGGGCCACGGAGCTGGGCTGGTAGGTAGGCTTGTGAGAGGGGCCTGTGCAGGAGCTCAGTTATATCTGTGGGGCATGGGGGAGTAGTGAATGAACAGCTGTATGATATGTTTGTGTATGAGTTCTCTGTCATGAGAATAGGTGATAACTGGGAATGTTTATGAGCTGATCTATACTGACACATAACATGATTCGGTGGAGCCTGAGGTAGAACTCTTTGTGAGTAGTGTTTTTATTTGTATAAATGTACATGAGTGTGAGTATAGTTGTCCGCCCCTCCCCACCCTTCATCCACGGTTTCACTTTCCAGTTTCAGTTACCTGCAGTCAACCACGGCCCAGAAGTACATGATGCTCCTTCTGATGCAGTGTCAGAGGTCAAGTAGTAGCCTAACTGTCACAGTGCCTAGCTACATCAGTGACCTCACTTCCTCTCACCTTGTAGGCATTTTATCATCTCACAGCATCACAAGAAAAGGGGAAAGTGTACAGTGAGATATTTTGAGAGAGAGAGAAAGAGACCACATTCATATAACTTATTAAAGTATATTATAATTATTCTGTTTTATTAGTTGTTGTTAACCTGTGCCTAATTTATAAATTCAACTTTATCATAGATATGTAAGTATAGTGAAAAAACAGTGTGTACAGAGTTTGGTACTATCTGTGGTTTCAGGCATCCACTGAGGGTCTCAGAACATGTGCCCTGCAGATAAGGATGGACCACTGAATAAGTGGTAGTGGAGAATAATGTTTATGGAAGTGATGGAAGGCTATTGGATGGATATAAGGAGGCGGTGCCCAGTGTTTCCTGAGTTCCAGTCAGTGCAGATCTGTGTTCACTAGGCACTGCAGAAGAACATGAGACCTGATTCCTGGCCTCTGGGGATTTAGAGTCTAGTGAGGATTTGTCCACATTAACAATGGAGGTGTTTGTAATGTTGTGAGGGAAGACTGATATGGGAGGGGCACCTTAGGTGCGGGAGATGAGGTACTACCAGACAGCACAAGGCGAGAAAGGTTTGCGGTACTGGTATGTCATACTGGGAGTGAGTCTGGAGACCACAGAGTGCTGTGGAGGAGGCTGAGATCTCATGGTCCAGGAAGGGTAGATCCAGCTCAGTCAACGCACCAGGAAAGGGTCAGCTCAGACCCCAACTTTGCAGGTACCTCCTGTCAAAATGAGACATTGAGAGACCTCTCCTGGAGAGGTGCAGAATGAGGATGTGCTTGTACTGGGCACAGTGTGGAACCCTGACAGAGAAGGGCGAATATGGGAAGGCGAGGCACTGGGCACGAGCACACCTTGCCTGGCTTGCTTGGCACTGCCAGACCCTGAGCACCGAGGCCGAACGGGCCAGTTACTCATGACCTCCATTCTTCCTTTTGTTGGAGTTTACCAACAAACCGAAGTTGTTGGAGTTTACAGTCCGTCTTTTCTTTCCTCTCCCCAGTATTGACCTTCTCATCCCCAATATTGACCTTCTTGTCCTCTCTCCCCTCGGTGCATGCATGTGCATGAATGTCCCTTTCATTTTCTTTCTTTTTCCCTTGAGATGATTTCCTGGCGCCAGCCTCAGGTGAGTCATGGGATCGACTTCGCCTGACCTGCTCCCAACCCTTCACACGTCAGCAGTCTTTTGGCCTGGCCTTCCTCCGGGTGTGTTCCTCCGTGGACTCCTTAGATGACCCTGTGGGAGGTCCCTCGGCCCCTAAGAGCTCTAGGCTGAGCCAGGTATGTACAGTGATGGAACAAGGACTTCATATTTTTCCACTTTTTGTTTCCAGTTTCTGGTTAGAAAGTTGGTGCTTGATTGAGGGATAGACACTCACATGCTCAAATAAAAATATAAATGGGCTTGCTACCCTTTTTTACAGGTAAGAGTGAATGCCCGTCCTCCCCTTTGACCTGTGGGAGAGTCAAGGGAGCGAGGCTTCAGTACAGTGTCACAGCTATTGGACCACTTGTTCTTTAGCAAGAATGAAGTCTCTTTTTGGATTCAAACTTAATCTCATACTTTAGGTGTAGGCTCCTGTGGGCTATGGCTTTCACCAGACTTTTCCTTCTGGCAACTGCAAGTAAGTGAGTCCCAGGGCTCACTTACTGTGTCTTTGTCATTGTTGTTGCCTGGCCCACCTGCCAGGAGAGCCAGTTAGAATCTCAGATACGTGCTCTGCGATTTCATCTGTTTTCCTGCCTTCTCTCCCTGTACAGCACACACATACTGGTGGATAAGATGGATAAGTATCTGGTCAGTGTACCTCCCCTCTTCTCAGCCAGTTTTCTAGTTATTTTTTTTCCTTCTAAACCCATTCAGACTCTTCCTGATTTCTTGTCCCTGGTGTCTTCATTTACCTTTCCAGTACCCTCCATCATAATTCCCTCCAAACAAGTACAAAGACAGAATCACACAAAGCTAGAGTCTAGAATTCTATGTATGAAAAAATACAGAGAGACCATTCCATACTTCATTCTACGTCTCAGCTAGGGAAACTTCCATATTCAAATTCACACAGTGAATCAGAGCCGAGGAGGGACTAGAAATCAAGTCTCCTGTGCTGTACCATAGCGCTTCCTGTGCACATACTGTGTCTTTAGAAGCTCCAAACATCTGGCATAGCCAAAAGTTCAGCCCCTGGAGTCAATGTCGAGGTTACTGAGAAAAACAAGAGACTGGACATTGGGAAGAGAAAACAAAGGAGGAGATGCTTTTGCCATACAGCCTCAGGGGAGACCCAAAGAACTGAGACAAAGTAAAGCTTGGTCTGAGATTTCCTCCTCCTTCCCTGGAAGGGTTAAAAATCTGCAGCAAGACCCGTTGAAGCATTTCCAGTACTCTGCTGATTCTGGCTCTGCTCTGCAGGGCCTGGGCCTGAGTGAGTGGAGATATAACCCTAGGGCCTGGCCTCTCTCCCATCAGACTCAAGCTCTGTGAGATTAGGAACCTGTTTTTCTTGTTCCACACTGATTCCTGGCAGCTGGCACAGAGCGTAGAACAAAGTAGGCTTTTTGAATAACTCACCGTTCAGGGGCAAGTTGTAGATAGAAACACCATAAAATTTACCATCCAAACTCAGAGTCCCTCGGAATGCAAAAAAAAAAAAAACAGTGCTGTGAATTTTATCAAGACAGCAGTATCGTCCCAAGCAAACCAGGATATGTGGTCTCCCTAATTATGGGCTATCGCAAAAAATCGTATCTCCCTAATATGGCCATCTCAATTACTCTGCACCTTTAAGACCCTGCTGGGATCAAGGAGGGAGTCAGCAGCTCCAGAGCCATAATGTCAGGAAGGCATTGAACGTTTAGAGCAGAAGCAAACATATTGCACACACCTCACATATATATGCACACATATTGTACGCAAACATACTGCACACACCTCAGTGAAACTACAGGGAAAGAGATCCCAAAACGTTTCTACAAGAGAGGGTTGGCACATGGAAACGTGAGTGGTAGCACTCAGTTTTGTTATTTAAGATTTCTAAAATTCCATAGGCTTTTTTCCTACTGTGTTGTAATAATGGTGTATGATATAATAGTGTATGACAGTGATAACAAAACATAAGGGCTTTTAGGTCTGTGAAATAGGGTCTTTTGTGGCACTGGTTTTCCAGTTAGGAAACAGAAGCACAGAGAAACTTGATGAGATGCCCCAGGTCACGTGGCTAAATAAGTCTTGGAGTGGATTTGAACCCACGCCACCTGACTCCACTTAACCTGTGCTCAGGAGCCCAATTCCTCATCTCACTTAGAGTTACAGTTAAATAAACCATCTCTCCACATCCATCTGGTTGTGCTTTCAAGTAGCATTCACTGTAAAATTTATGAGACAAGGTAAAGAAAAAATAAAAACCCTGGAAAATTATTTCAAAATTACTGCTAGGTCCAAAATGAGACTGTAATGGCACTTATAAAATATTAAACAGCAAATGTGATTACTTAAATAAATAAAATAAGCTGTGAATGTGAATAAAAATACTACTTGGGAGGGAGACAAACCATAAGTGACTCTTAATCTCACAAAACAAACTGAGTGTTGCTGGGGGGAGGGGGTTTGGGAGAGGGGGGTGAGGTTATGGACTTTGGGGAGGGTATGTGCTATGGTGAGTGCTGTGAAGTGTGTAAACCTGGCGATTCACAGACCTGTACCCCTGGGGATAAAAATACATTACATGTTTATAAAAAATAAAATAAAAATTAAAAAATCTAAAAAAAAAATACTACTTCTCGTACTTGCAGAATGAGGCCAAGGTCATGCTTTATAAGAAAGATGTTTGCTTTTAAAAGAATCTGTGATAGGGGCACCTGGGTGGCTCAGTCAGTTAAGTGTTGGACTCTTGATTTCAGCTCAGGTCTGGATCTCAAGGTCATGGAGATAATATAGGAATTAGGAATATAGGAATTAAACCCACATTGGGCTCCATGCTAGGCAGGGAGCCTCGTTAAAAACTAATTAACTAATTTTAAAAGATTAAAAAGAATCTGTGATAGAAGTATCTGAGCTGCAAGTTAAAGACAAAAATCTTTAGTTCTTTTAAATTCAAGGGAAAAAGAAAATTTGGGGAAAAAAAGGAAACAGGTACAAGTGAATTGACAGATAAATTGAATATTGACAAGATAGAAACTGTGGCACATACCACATAAATCAAATCTATGTAGAAATGATCTGTTGTGTGATTATCACATGTAGACATTTCTGGGGTTAGAAGTAGAGAGGTTTATAAAATGCCTGTGATAGTTACATATAGTGGCTAGTCCTAGTGGCTAGGCTAATACTTGTATCTATATACACATATACACATACACACATACACATATCTTTCTATCAGTGGCTAGAAATGGTGGCCAAATTGGTAGGTGTGTAGTTGCAGGTGAACAAAAAAGTTCACAAAAGAAATCATACTGGAAATTGAACAATATTACTACATAATATTCAGAAAAGAAAAATGATAAGAATGTCCCCAAATAGTTCAAAAGAGAACATTCAATATAGACAAACATATGGGTATACTTAGTTTCTCTCACATAGGTGTATGGAGATAAGTGGTTTGAGTTTTGTACCTACAGGAATCAACTTTACATACGCACAGATTGAAGCTGCATATATATATATATATATATTTATATTTTATATTATAATATATTATTTATATTTTGAAAGCATATATATATATGTATGCTTTCAAAAGTTTGCACATGATTATCAGTCCCATGGCCCCATTTTTCCCGACAGCATATATTTGATCTTTCAGGATTATGACTAAATCCTTAGCATTGGGGAACTAAGTATACAAAGTTACTGAATCTCGTATCTTGCAGCTGGTAGAGAGTGAACTCACAAGGAAACGTACCACATAAAGTTATGCCGAATATACATACTTGTTAAGCTGAAGCCCTCAGGTTTGGGACTATCCCTGGTACTAGGTGGCAGTGCCCCCTGGTGGTGAGTGTCTGTAGTTCATTCTTCTCCATTTTCTTTTCAGGGCTCTGATGCTCAGGAGTCTAGTCCCAGCCCCTGGCTGGCTAATCCTTCCATTCGGAGGACATTCTTCCCAGATCCCCAAACGTACGTAGCTACCAGAATGGAGGTCTCTTGTCCACTTCTTAGTTCTTTCTCCTGAAAAAAAAGAAAAGCTACCAAGTCACTCACAGGCACTCACTTCCTCCTTTCTCCCCACTTGATCACATCCTCTAGACCTAACCCTATCTGTATATCAAACTGGCTTTCTTGGTTACATATAGTGGCTTGGGGGAGCAGAATGGGGTCTCTGTTCTTAATGAAACCAAGTGATGTCTGTGTCCCTGCAGGAGCACCAAGGATATTTCAGAGCTTAAGAATATCCTAAAGCAGCTGCAGCCAGGGGCTTTGGGCCGTTCAGCCCAAATGGTGCTTTCAGCTGCCCGGAGGTTCCCCCCAAGCATGGCAAGCAGGAGAACCAGCCCCTCAGAACCAGGTCCTAGTCAGCCAGCCAGCACAGGTGAGTCCCACCACCTGCCTTTGGGTCCTCACTCTCTCTAGTACCATCCTTTCTCCCAGAATCCACCACTGCTATACAAAGATCCCTTACCAATGGGACCTCATGTGGGAGAACAGACAGTTGTCAGTGTGTTGTTACCAGAAGAGAAATCAAATATTGTATAGTATTGGCCTCAAAATCAGGAATCCTTATTTCTTTGGGCCTCAATTCCCTCATCTTCAAAGTGAAGGAATTAAACCACATAGTATATTGGCCTCTTGAAGTATTAATGTTTTGTGATCACTTTGGTAGGATGGTTAGGTCAGAGTGGTGGTGTATGGAGCTTAATGGGGGAAATAAAGTAAGGGAATAGCACTGTTTTATCACAAAGGAAAAAAGGATTAAATACGTCAGAGCTCCTACTTTGTACCAGACATTGCTAAGGCACTTTTACTAACTTAACTATTACTTAACTATTTAATGTTCATAACAAACTTATGAAGTAGATACTGTTACAGTTACACTCATTTTATAGAAGAATCTGAGGTTCAGAAGGTTTCAATATTCTGAGTCACACAGCTAATAAGTGACAAATCCAGGATTTGAACCCCACGATTCTTGGTTTTATCTGGTCTAGACAACAAAAGAGAGAACACGTAGAGTTCTCATTGAAAACCTTTAGTTTCACTCATTGTTTCATTGGGAAAATTTTTTTAAAGGAATCAATTTATCTGTCATTTTAAAGAACAATAAATTACTGAAATAATAAGTATGTTGTCTCATTGCAGAAATAGGGTATATTGGTCACCTATGGTTGCATAAACAAATTTCCCCACAACTTGGTAGCTTGCAACAATATTTATGATTTCACAGTTTCTCATAGTTAAGAATCTGGACCTGGCTTACCAGCATCCTCTGGGTCCAGATCTGACCCAAAGCTACAGTCACAGCAAGGCTCCGCTGGAAATGATCTGCTCTCTAGCTTAGTAGGTGCTTAGTAGGAACCAGTTCCTCATGGGCTGTTGGACTGAGGCTTCTCTCACTTTCTTTACCAGCCTCTCCCTGGAGCATCTTATAGTGAAGCTGGCTTCATCAGAGTACATAAACTAGAGAGCAAGAGAGAGAGTGCTAGCAAGAAGTCAGTCAGTCTGGGTCGCCTGGCTGTCTTGGTCAGAATAGCATGAGACTCTTAATCTTAGGGTTTGAGTTCGAGCCTCATGTTGGGCATAGAGATTACTAAAAAATAAATAAGCTTTAAAAAAAAAAGTAAAAAGAAAGAAGTCAGTCTTTTAGAACCTGATTACAGAAGTGGCAGCCCATCACTTTTGCCGTATTCTGTTCATTCAAAGCAAGTCGTTAGATTCTGCCTAAATTCAGTGGGAGGAGGAATCAATAGGAGTCATTTCAGAAGCTGTCTACCACATGAGGACGGAGGTAGTTTATTATTTTAAGAGACAGAAAATGGGAACTAACCTTTTGGGGGTCACCCAGTCAGGGCACTGGAGCTATGAAAGCGCCTTCAAAAATATTAAATCCTATATAAAGTGTTTTGGAAGTTCTGAATGGCTAGACAAATGGTTGTTGCTGGGTTTTTTTGCCACTCATTTGATAGATACTTATTGAACATCTCTATGTGCAAGGCTCCATGTTAGGTGTCAGGGATGCCACAGTAAGTAAAATAGCAGTGCTCTTACCTTAACTGAGAGACTTCTCCATGCCATACAAGTAAGTCTAAAACTTCAGACTGTGATAAATATTTCAAAGGCAAAGCATGGGACGCCTGGATGGCTCAGTTTGTTCCTCATCTAACTTCAGCTCAGGTCATGATCCCAGGGTCCTGGGATCGAGCCCCATGTTGGGCTCCCTGCTCAGTGGGGAACCTGCTTCCCCCCTCTCCTCTGCCCCTTTCCTCCTTCTCATGCTCTCTATCCTTCCCTTAAGTAAATAAATAAAGTCTTAAAAAAACAAGAAGGAACATCATATATTTTTTGTTGTTGTTGTTAATATGCTAGATTTAATGTGTACTTCTAACACAGAGCTCAGACCAGAGGAGCAGAACTCAGAGAATCATGTGGGCAGGACAAAGAGACAGAAAGTACAAGCCCGCAGGTGAGTAGGTCAGCCTGAAAGACCAGATCACCTCCCCAAACCTATTGCCCTTCTACACCTGTCACTCTTTCCCCACTGTGTCTTAGTTGGGTCAGAGCAACCTTGTGTCTGTATGTTGATCTCAGGGTCTGGACCTAAAGGGTAAATAGAGAAAAGATATCCTTGTCCGCTTGTTGCCAGTTAAATAAGGAGGGAGCTATTTGGTGAATTAGAATCTGAATATAAGTACATTGTACCTCATGGACTTCATTAAACTTGAAATCTTTTTCTGTTTCAAAGAACACTCAAGAAAATAAAAAGAACCCACGTAATATGTGAGAAAATATTTGCATATCATATTTAATAATGGACTTGTTTCTAGACTACACAGAGAATGCTTACAACTCAACAATAAAAAGAAAACCTAAATTTTAATGAACAAAAGATCTGAATAGACTTTTCTCCAGAGAAGATATAGGAATAGCCAATAAGCACATGAAAAGAATGCTTAATATCATTAGCAATCAGAGAAAAGCACATCAAAACCACAGTGATCACACCGAGTACGATAGCTGTAATGAAGAAGAGAATAGCAGGGGCACCTGGCTGGCTCAGTCAGTAGAGCATGCAACTCTTGATCTCTGGGTCATGAGTTCAAGCCCCATGTGGGTTGTAGATCTTACTTTAAAAATTTAAATTTAAATTAAAAAAAAAAAGACAATAACAAATGTTGGCAAAGCTGTGGAGAAATTGGAACTCTCATACACTGCTGGTGAAAATGTAAAATACTACAATCACCCTGATAAACAGTCTGGCAGTTCATCAAAAAGCTAAACATAGTGTTACCGTATGACGCAATAATTCCATTCCTAGGAATAGACCCCAAAAACTGATAGTC
This sequence comes from Mustela erminea, assembly GCF_009829155.1. NCBI lineage: Eukaryota > Metazoa > Chordata > Mammalia > Carnivora > Mustelidae > Mustela > Mustela erminea. The sequence goes on from NC_045622.1 coordinate 57,528,683, forward strand.
GGTTCAGCATCTGCCTTTGGCTCAGGTCATGATCTCAGGGTCCTGGGATTGAGCCTTGAGTCAGGCTCCCTGCTCAGCGGGAAGCCTTGCTTCGCCCTCTCCCTCTGCCTTTCCCCTCCTCCACTTGTACTTCTCTCTCTCTGTCTCAAATAAATAAATAAAATCTTAAAAAAAAAAAACCAAACTGATAATAGGGGTTCACACAAAAACATATAGACAAAGGCTCATAGCAGCATTATTCATGATCGCTGAAAGTCTAAACAGTTCAAGTGTCCATCAGCTGATGATCAGATAAACAAGATGTGGTCTATTCCTACCACAGAATATTGTTCACCCATGAAAAAAGAATGAAGTACTGATGCAAGCTCCAATATGGATGCACCTTGAAACAAGCTATGTGACAACAGTCAGTCCATAGAGGCAGAAAGTAGATTAGTGGTTTCGAGGATCTGAGGCGGAAGAGAGGTGGGGGTAATGACTACTAATGGGTTTAGGTTTTCCTTTTGGGGTGATAAAAGTGTTCTGGAATTAGATAGTCACGGTAGTTACACAACCTTGTGAATATCCTAAACCTGTTGAATAGTATACTTTAATAGGATGAATTTTATTGATATGCATTATATCTCAATAAAAGAATAATTTTAAAAAACCTGAAAGCAATAATAGAACTTCTGTTCTCAGATGTTCAAGGTTAAATGACTTCCCTGAGGTTGGATACATCAAGTGGGAAAACCAGGACTCCAGCCAGGGCTGCTGGCTCCACATCAAGGAGTCCACACTCTTTCATCCAAACTCAAGGTTCCTTCAGCCCTTGTAGCCTCTTACTAATAGCTGGTCTTTAACTGTTCTTTCTCACAGGCCTTTATCCAGCTCAAACACACGGCCCAAGCAGCGGGGGATGGCAAAAGCAGGGCAGAGAGAATACCACCGACGCCAGGCCCAAAGCAGTGGGATCCAGGATACTGCCCTGTGCCCCATTTGTGCAGGTGAGCTGCTGGGGCCCAGGGCTTATTGTGGGACTACTACTTGCAGGAGGACTAGGAGACCTGGGAACGCTGCCAGGGAACATTTCGAGCTTGGACCCCAGTCTTCTCCACAGTTACATACAAGTCAGTTTGGAGTACATGCTTATATTATGCTGGCTGAGCTGAGGAAGGGACACAGGCCCTGTCCCCAGGGGAAACACGAAACAAAGCAATAGGTTATACTGTCAGAGAGGGCCTAGCATTTCCTTCCCAACTCTTTCCCCCGTGTCCCAATTCTCTAAGTCCCTGTTCAAATGGTTCTTGTTTACCAGGTCTTCTCTGATCTTGTCAGCTCATCTTTCCCAGCTGGACCAGCGGTGTTCTCAGATTGCCTTGCACTTAGCCCTTCTCACTTCTGTGTTGTATCACAGTCACTTGTGGCCATAGTTTATCTTTACACCTGAACTCTACAGTCCAGAAGGAGAGGCCTAGGTTTCCGCCCCCCAGCTCCCGGCACAGTGTAAGGCCTACAGGAAACCCTTGATAAATTTTCGCCAATTCACGACCAGACAGTGTCTGGTGTAGGATATCCAGCCAGAACAAATTTCCCACAGAAACAGCTACACTGGGGTGGCATCGTGCCTAGGAGCTGGCCCGACTTTGCTAACCTCCTTCTCTCCCCCTTAGGCTCCTTCAGTGTTGAGGTTCTTCCCCAGCACGCTGCCACCTGTGGAGAGATCTCCCCACCTCAGCCAGCCTCTCCTTCCTCATCACCATCTTCGTCGCAGTCAGTACTGTGGGCATCCTCCCCAGAGAGCTCACCACCCGCTTCCTGGGTCCAGTGCCCTCTCTGCCAGTTGTACTTCTCAGCAGGAGAAGTAGAAGAACATGCCAGCATGTGTGGGGAGACTCCTCAGACGTGAGCCATGAGGTCCTGTGGTTTTGGTCCCCCTGCCCTCTGTGAGTAACGCTGGGGAGTGGAGCTCATGACAGCTGAGAAGAGCCAATAAGGGCAAGCTGTCCTCTCCCCTTCTATGCACTCATTCCCTCAGGACTCTTTGAGGGCACCTTTGGGCCCAGCCTACTCTTTACTCCCAGTTGTCAAGGCTGCTGTCACCATGGCACCCTGTTCTCCCAAGACAGCCCTATCCTTTTCCCCTCTGGAACTTCTAGGGTAGAACTGGTGATCTCTCTAGGGCTTTGGGACATAATCCAGAACGCCTTCCTCTCAGTGAGTGACGTGCATCCTCGTGCCCATTTTCCTGGAAGGAAAACTGAGACCGAGTGAAATAAAAGCACTGCCTAGCAGATAAGTCTTGTGATATACTTGGAAGTCAAGAGTGATTTTTGAGCATGAGACTAACCTCCAGCATCCCATGACCTTAACTCCCAGTACCCTGTGTGGGTTCCCTCCCGAGGTACAATCAGGTAACAGTGTTACTGTGTGACTTGAAGCAAGTTCTTCATCTTGGACCCAGAATTAACCCTCAGTAACAGAAAACCCCCATCCTCCTACTTGCAGAGCCATTAAAGGCATCAGATGGGTTGATGACTAAGGAATGGGTCTAGGCTCGGCTGCGGAACCTTGGGCAAATCCCAATCCCCATCTGTACAATGCGGCAATTGGACCAGAGGGTCTCTAAGGTCTGTTCCACCTGTGACATTCTCAGTTCTATTCCCACCTTTCTTGAGCAACTATGTCCTCTCCCCTTTCCCAGAAGTTTCCACTGTGTAGTACTCACCAGTTCCTCCAGTCTCCAGGGTACAGGGCAGAGGGGGAGCAGCTGGTCCTGGCAAAGGGAGGGCCCAGGGCGGGGTTTTGAACTCGAAGGTAGGAAAAAGGAAGCTGGGCACAGTCAGGGGAGCGGACAGAGCAGGAGTTAAGTCCTTCCGTCCCTACCAGCATAGGCGGGTGCAGCCATGGACCTCCTCACGGTAAGAGGCCTGCTCTCCCACTTTCCCTTATCCTGCTCCCATTTCTGGCCATAATTGATACAGCCACAGGGCAGAGAGGATGTCCTAGCTGCCATGCAGGTGATGGATATTGCCTCATTGGTGGAAGAGAGCCCCTGGAGCCCCAAGCCTGGGCCCAGAGAGAAGAGTAGTGGCGGGGGCTGCTAGGGCTGCTGTACCTGCTAGGGCTGGTGCAAGAGAGGGATGAGACAGCTCTGAGGAACAGGTGCCATCCAAAGTAGGAGAGGACAAAGCCAGGGAAGGTTGGTGGGGGAGGAGCATTAAGATCTGCTAGGAGGCCTGGACAGAGCTGAGGGGAGGGGAAAGCCCAGGTCAAAGACCCTCCTGCATGGACATGTCTGGACCTGTCTTTCAGAGGCTCTGGGACTCTCAGAGGGATGAGCAGCTGGGAGATGAAGTCAACAAAATGGGAGCTGGGTCCTGGGCAGATCTGGCATTAGACTCCATATGCAGCCCTGTCCACCTGCTTTAACTTACCCATTCTCAGGGTACCCACACGGGCCCACTGTGTTGGGTTCCTGGGAGGCTGGCAGCTGTAGGGAGGAAGGGGGCCCCTGGCCAGACCCAGGCCTGGCCCTTCCTCACCTAAGAATATACACAATAAAATGGTGACTAAGGAAACGTTTGTAATCTTCAGTGCTGCTGGTGTTTAAGATGGAGAAGGTGGCCATAAATGAAGGAATGTGTGGAACATAGCTCTAGAAGCTGGAATCGGATTCTCCCTTAGGGCTACCATATCCTGCCAACACCTTGACTTTTTAGCCCAATGATACTGATTTCTGAGTTCTAACCTCTAGAACTGTAAGAATAAATTTTTTAGTTTTAGGCCAATTTTTTTTTTTTTAAAGAAAATGATGCTTTTTTCAACTAAGACCCATTTTCTAAATACCAGTATTTCAGTAAAAGGGGTATTTATTAACAACGTAACAAATCTACACAAGAAGCTATTATTATGGTATGAAAGGGTGTTTCCAAAGTGACTGATTCCTAGAAAATATGGAAATGAAATTTATCCCCTACACAGATGTAGTCTTTTGGGGAACATTTATATTGTCGTTATGTAAGATGATTACATTAAATAAACCATATATACCAGAGTATAGGATGTATATTTGATGTAGAAATTAATTTCAGAGTATTACATAGCTAAAGGTGGTAGCATTGTTGTTTTTCCTTCTTAAAAGAAAAAAAATGGATTTATTTTTTTACATTATTATATTCCACATTTTGGGTGTTGTGAATTAGTAAAGATTCCAAAAATCCAAAACTAGTAATAGTAATTCCTATTTGAGTTGCAAAGTAGCATAAAGGGGAGTTAAGAACACCGGCTCCTCAGCCAGACTGCCTGGGTCCCCATCTCGTGTAAGTGGCTTAGCATATCTGTACCTCAGTTTCCTCTCCTGTTGAAGGGGGCATGATCGCTCCTACCTCACAGGGTTAATGTAATGAGTGAGTTGCTGTACTTGGGAAGTGCTCAGAAATGTAGCATATATACTACATTAAATGTACTTCAACATGTTCGTATGTGTTTGGGCAACAGCAAAATAGTATGGTGTCTAGGCTGAGGGCTGAAAGGTGGAAGGGCAAGGGAGGCCCCAAAGCAAAGGAGGTTGGAGATGGGCGGGTCCCACACAGGGGTCCCACCCTCTCCCTCCTTCATCCAGCCACAGCCCACCTGGACGGAGATCGTGAACAAGAAGCTGAGGTTCCCACCTCCACTCCTGGCTGCCATCCAGGAGGGGCACCTGGGCCTAGTGCAGCACTTGCTGGAGTCGGGGGTCGAAGCATCAGGCAGCGGGCCAGGTGGGCCCCTGAGGAACGTGGAGGAGGCTGAGGACCGCTCCTGGAGGGAAGCTCTCAATCTGGCCATCCGGCTGGGCCACGAGGCCATCGCTGATGTGCTGTTGGCCAATGTCAAGTTTGACTTCCGGCAGATCCACGAGGCCCTGCTGGTGGCAGTGGACACAAACCAGCCGGCCGCAGTGCGGCGCCTGCTGGCCCGGCTGGAACGGGAGAAGGGCCCCAAAGTGGACACTAGGTCCTTCTCACTGGCCTTCTTTGACTCATCAATCGATGGCTCGCGCTTTGCCCCTGGTGTCACTCCCCTCACCCTGGCCTGCCAGAAGGACTTGTATGAGATCGCCCAGCTGCTCATGGAGCAGGGCCACACCATTGCCCGGCCCCACCCGGTCTCCTGCGCCTGCCTTGAGTGCAGCAACGCCCGCCGCTATGACTTGCTGAAGTTCTCCCTGTCCCGCATCAACACCTACCGCGGCATAGCCAGCAGGGCCCACCTCTCGCTGGCCAGTGAGGACGCCATGCTGGCTGCCTTCCAGCTCAGCCGGGAGCTCAGACGTCTTGCACGCAAGGAACCCGAGTTTAAGGTCGGCTTCTCATACTCCTTCCTGCCCTTGGTCCCTCATATCTGTCCTTTCACACAGGCAGGGTGTGGTGGGGGTTCTGGGGAATGGAAAACAACAAAGATGATGAGGCCTTGTTCTGTTCTTAGTAACCCTCCATTTTGTTGTTGTTGTTTTTAAAAAAGATTTTATTTATTTGAGACAGAGCACAAGCGGGGAGGAGGATCAAGGGAGAGGGAGAAGCAGAATTCCCCACTGAGCAGGGGGCCCGTGTGCGGCTCAATCCCAAGACCCTGAGATCAGGACCTGCATAACCCTCCACTTTGATGGGGAGTTACAGAATCCTACCCTGAAGGGGGATCTCATTCTAATGGCAGAGAGCCATCACTCTAGGGCCACTTAGTTTTACGTGGGCAGTACAAACCCCAGCCAAGGGATGCCCTGGGTCTAAGGGAGGAGGGAGAACACAGAAAAGCAGCGAGACAGAGATGACCTTCAGTGGAACCCGTCCTTTCTAAAAACCTCCTGCGAGGTCCCACAGGAGGTTTGAGTACTGTGTGCTGAGCCCCCAGGCTTGCAATCCCAAGCAGGGAAGGTCACTCCTAGGATGCCCAGCTTCACTTCGTGCCTCTGTGCAGAATGCTATATGGCTTGCAAGAACCAGAAAAGAGAGGTCAGGAGGCTACAGCTGTTGTGCTCAGGGCAGACTCCTCAGAAGAAGCAGAATGAAGCTGGCTGCACAGCCAGGCGGTTTAAATACAAGTGAAGAGGGGTCAGGAGGATATTTGCAGTAGGGGTGCAGTGTAAGCAAAGGCTGTTGGATAGGAAAAAGTAGACATGGCCATGAGTGCAGGGGCCTGTGCAGGACAGAGAACATGAAGGGGAAACGGGCAGGTCCAGTGGCAGGGACTTGTCAGGACCCCAAATACCACTACGCCATTCCGTCCTTCACCCACCCACTGACATCCCCTATGTGCCAGGCAGACGTGGTCCCCATTCTCAAGATCACCATTCATTAGGTGGGGAAACAGACAACGCTATTGGAAGAGAGGCCGAAGGCAGGACGGGGGTCCATGCCAGCAGAGCCAGGGAGAGAGCGCGCAGCTTCATCAGAGCTGTGGAGGACTCAGAGCCCCCACTTCACAAGTAGAAAAGTGGGGTCCTTCTGAAGGACTTGCCCTCTATGCTCACAGCAGCCCCACGGAAGGAGGCAGCAGAGACTGTCATCCCCACTCTCCAGCCCCTTACCCCATGCGACATCACTTGGGGACAGCGCTGGGCTCGGGCCTCGCCTCCTGCAATTCTGTCCTGGATTCACCCTGGGATTGTGGCCTTGAGTCAAACCAAGGGTAGGATGAGTAAAGTGGAGGCAAAAGCCGCCCTACCTGGGTCTGCTGCTAAAATGGTCAGCTTCTCATGTAAGGTGGGTGCTCAGAAAAATGAACAAAATGAACACAAGGGAGGCCTGCAGAACAGGACGGGAAGTGGGACAGGAAACAGGGACTAGAAGGGGGAGGTACAAGGGACAGGCAAAGGCGGCAGAGGGTTTGGGCCATAATGACTCAGTGATGAGGCAGCGGGAGCACCAGAGAAGCAAAGATGACACAAGAGGCACCTCATAGCAAGGACAAGGGCTATAGTGGCAGAGAAAAAAGGAACAGATGACTCAGGGGAGCACCAGATGTGGGGAAGTGCCAGCCCGCAGCAGGACGGAGCAGGCCCAGGCCCACTGTCGGGAAAGTGGGGCTGACTTACTGGGACTGGGTCCGCCAGGGTCCACATGTACCTGCTCCTCTGCAGCCCGAGTACATTGCCCTGGAGTCGCTGAGCCAGGACTATGGCTTTGAACTGCTGGGTATGTGCCGGAACCAGAGCGAGGTCACTGCAGTGCTCAATGACCAGGATGAGGACAACGAGACTGAACCCGAGGCTGAGGGCCTGGGCCAGGCCTTTGAGGAAGGCATTCCCAACCTGGCAAGGCTGCGATTGGCCGTCAACTACAACCAGAAGCGGGTCAGCTGGGCCCTACCCTCCTCCCCTACCCTACCCCCATCCCTGCCTGGCCACGGCTAGGTGTCTCCCTGGGCAGCACAAGTAAGTCCTCTCCCTGACTTCCTAGACTCTGATCCCAAGCACCCTTCTGTCTAGGCTCTTGGCCCTGTGGGTCTCCTCACCTCCCTTCTTACCTTTAGTCTAAAGCCCCTAACCTCTACCCAGCCCTTGGAAGTCACACAACCCACCAGGACCCTACCTTCAGCCCAGACATCTGAGTTTTACTCAGCTCTGCCTCTGACCTGTGGAGTAAGTTTTGTCTAGTCGTCTTCTGTTGTTAGACTTCAGTATCTCTCTATTCAGCAAGATTAGATTAGATCTCCGATGGCTTAGATACCAAGTGATTCCATTATTCCCCACCTCCTTAGTTGCCTGTCCCTGTGAGCTAAAGACATGCTCCTTTCTAGCCTCCCCTCCCTCAGGTATCCAATCCCACCAGGAGCTTACCCAAAAACCTTCCTTCATAATGGCTTCCCTGGCCCTGCCCTCCAGGACACCAAACCCTACTTTCCCTGCATCTCCACTCCTCAAGACTGGTGCCCCACATCTCTAACAGGACAGGAACCCCTGAGGGTTCTGGGACTTGAGAACCTAGTTCTATCCATTGCTGCCTTAAGTTCAAGAACATGGGATCTGGGGATGCCTGGCTGGCTCAGCCAGTAGAGCACTGGACTCTTGATCTCTGGGTTGTGAATTTGAGCCCCAATATTAGGTACAGAGATTATAAGAAAGAAAGAAACAGAGGGAGGGAGGGAGGGAAAGAAAAAAAGAATGTGGGATCCGGAGAGTCCAGAAAAATCTTTGAGTTCAGCTTCTCCTTCATAGACTAAGAACTAAGGCCCAAAGAGGGGTGGGGTCTGGGGTCTGCCCAAGATCACACAGCAAAGGAGATGCCTCTCTTCTGAGCTGTCTGGCCTGAGAGAAAAGAAATAGGGCTCAATCTTTGGCAGGCAAAGAAGGACTACGGCCCCAGTTGGCTCCCCTTCCTTCCCTTCCTGGTAAACACCCACTCTGCTCGCGCGCCACCATCTCTGCTTAGTTTGTAGCACACCCCATCTGCCAGCAAGTCCTGTCCTCCATCTGGTGTGGGAACCTGGCTGGCTGGCGTGGAAGCACCACCATCTGGAAGCTCTTTGTCGCCTTCCTCATCTTCCTCACCATGCCCTTCCTCTGCCTTGGCTACTGGCTGGCGCCCAAGTCCCGGGTACCAAGAATAAATTAATGATAACTGCCACTTCTTGAGCCTTTTGCTAATGTCCCCATTGAGTCCCCTGAAGGGTTGCTGGGAAGTCGGTCTGACGCTGATTTATAGAGGAGGCATGGAGAACAGAAGTGCTCTTTTTGTCCAGGGGACCTACAAAACAGCACAGTCAGGATTTAAACTGAGGTCTCTTTGCCTCCAAAGCCTGATCTTTCTTTATATAAACCCTGTGCTCTCCTAAAGAGACCCCCGCCCCAGCCTACAAATTCTTTGAGAGCCTTTACGGACCTAGACGTTTTTATTCCTTCATCTCAACAAGTATCTCCTTGAAACCCTGCTGTGAGCCGGGTGTCAGGCCCGGCCCTGGGGATTTAACGAAGAGTGAGCGAGGTTAGCTGGGTGAGGAACAAGAAGAGTGGTTCTCCAGGGGAGCGGGAGCAGCATTTTGGAAGGGCCGGGGTAGGGTGGGGGCGGTTGGGGGAGAACATCAAGGATGAGTGAAACTGTAAGAATGCTTGCGTTGCTAAAGCATAAGTAGAAATAGCAAGTGGTGGGAAGCAGGCAGGGGCCAGATCTAGCAGAGCCTTATGAGCAGTGATGGAAGCCATTGTAGGGTTTTAAGGAAGGGAGCAATCCCATTAGCTGTGTGCTTGAGAAAGCTTGCTCTACTAGAAGCATGAGGATGGGGTGGGGGAGGGGGTAGGGCCGGAACTGGGGAGGTGGCCCTTGTCTAAAATGAGGACACAGGAGGAGGAAAATGACCAAGTTTGGGATAGAAGTTGATGAATTTATTTTTTAACTCAGTTGAGCCTGAGCTCAAGGAGTTTGTGGGACCTCCAAGGGGAAGTTCCTTCAACTCTATGATCTTCAGTTTCTTAGTTGAAAAAATGGAGACTAGTACTCATGGAGTACTAATGGAGTACTGATGGAGACTTATACTCATTCAGTTGTGAAGGAAATAGATATGAAATGTAGTACGTGCTCAGTAAATACCTAAATATGTACATGAGTGAAAGGAGGAGTCTGGAAGCTCCCAGGAAGCAGGGAGATAGGACAGACCTCCGAGACGAGCCATGCTTTCCCTCCTTGCCCCCAAGCTGGGCCGCCTACTGAAGATCCCAGTGCTGAAGTTCCTGCTGCATTCCGCCTCCTACCTGTGGTTCCTCCTTTTCCTGTTGGGCGAGTCCTTGGCCATGGAGACACAACTGAGTACCTTCCGCGGCCGCAGCCAGAGCGTCTGGGAGACCTCCCTACACATGGTTTGGGTCACAGGTACATGGGTGAGGGCTTTCATTTGTAGCAGTCCCCCAATGGGCTTCCTCTCTGTTCTTCAAAATAAGTACGTCAGTTGGGTAGGGGGGCTCTCCTTGTAGATGAACATATAATCAAACTCCTCTGGGCTCTCTCACACCAAGGGGCCTTTTCTGTTCACCCCTAGTTAGGGGATCTAGCCCTCTGATAAGACTCCCTGAGCAAGGGTGCCATACTTGCCCCACTCTGGATGTTCCTGTCCTCTCACAAATAAGACATGAGTCCATAGTGTCAGGTGGGAGGATACCCTGGTGTCACAGTAGCCTGCCAGTACACCAGTAGGCGACCTAGTCCTAAAAGCCATGGAACAGAAGAGCTCCCACACCAAACTGAGATGCCTACATCATACAGCTTATTAAATCCCTGAATGGTATTATCCTTGGGACAGCGTAGTTAGGGGGAGCCAAGTGGAGGTCTGAGCAGGCGCTCTGACAGCTGGAACTTGGCAAGGCCCAACGCTTCATCTATGGGAGAGACGTGGGGACGAGTGTATCTGGCCACAGGGTACGCTTGCCAACCATCCTGATGGGCAGTTATGAGTTGCCTCACAATCCTTGTGTGAAGGACACCGAGGACCCGAATGGGTATTACCAGGGGTAGCTGACTTCAAAACCAACGACTCCTGAGGGCTTCCTCTGCCGCGTGTACATTCGGCACATCACAAATATTCGGAGTCCACCCATCCCTTTCTCTGTATGTTCACCCACATATGTTCTAACCATTTTATTTGTTCAACACGTCACCCAAATAACTGATCCACGCTCAGTGTTTGAGTTTCATCCATTCCATCCGTTTTCATCTAGAGCAGAATCAAGTATTCTTAAACAATTCAGCAAAGGCAATTATGAGAACCCCAGAGCCCTACTTAGCCTCTGGCTGGTCAGCTCAGCAGGCTGGGCTGTTGGCCATTTCCTCAGCCGTCCTCCATTCCATTCCATTCAGCTCTAGCTTAGTTAGCAAACCCCCGAAGCTGCCAGTAGACCGAGTCCACTACTCCACCCAGTACCAAGCCAGTCAATAATGCTCGAAAGGAAATCTGGCCAAGGACCTCTGGGGAAGAAAACAATAGCAGTCCAAGAGGAGAAGTCTCTCATCCAGTGACGGACCTATGCTAAGTGGAGATAAAACCAATTCTGTTCCTGCCCACGGGGGAAGAAATGTCTTAGGAAACAAAACTGCATTTCTTCATGCACTAAGGGCTTGCTGCTACCCTACTGTGAGTGAAGCCCCAATCAATTAAATATGGTTCCATCTACCCATGCAACATCTACCCCAGGCTCACAAGAGGGTCTCCCAGCCCTGGCACCTGGCTCACTCCCCCTGCCCCTCCTTCCAATCTCAGCTTAAAGGTCACTTCCTTTGGGAAGCTTTCCCTGGCCCCCAAATCAGGGTAAGGATCCGTTCCTAAACACTCCCAAAACAGCCTCTCTATTCCCCTACTCCTTGATCTGAGCACTTACCACACTGGACTGTCACCACTGGGCAACTTGCCTGTCTCCCTTGATAGCATCCTGGGAGGCCAAGGACTGTATTTGTCTTACTCACCTCCGGACCCCACTGGTGCATGATAGGAGCTTAAGAACGTTGGCTTCATGGTGACTCCTAGGCCTGTGGACAAGCAGATGAATCAGACACGGTCCCTGATATTAAGCAGTTCAAAGTTCAGAAGAGGTGAGGGGAGACAGATTCAGAAAGAGATATCCCACAGCGCCCGGTGGCTGATGGCACCACGGAGATCTGAAGGACGCTGTGAGAGCTGAGGGCAGGGGGAACTCACCCCACCTGCATAGGGAAAGCTTTGAAGAGGAGGTAGTATTCAACCTGGGCCATATCAAACGGTCCCTTCTAGGCAGACAGAAACCGCACATGCTTGTATCTAGGGAATAGAGAAGGGTACAAAGCAGCAGGATTACTTGGCTAATGGGGTCCAGCTCCTGTGATACCCCATCCCCAGATCTGGCACTCAGAGCAGGCAGATAATTTGGAGCCCCTTCAAATCAATACTCTCAAAATATTTGTCCAGTATTTATTTGGTGGCAGGCAGGGAGAAACAGATTTAAATCATTCCTGGCCAGTATCAGCCTCTCCCAGGGGTTAGTTTTTTATGCTTATGCCTGGAATCATCAGTGCAGGCCGCACCCCAGGGGAGTCTGCCTCAGCCAGAAGGCTTTACTTGTTTGTTTCTGTTTTTGAGAGAGAGAGAGAGAGAGCACACAAGTGAGGTGGGGAGGGGCAGAGGGAGAGGGAGAGGGAGAGGGAGAGAGAGAATTTTAAGCAGTCTCCATGCCCAGCGCAGAGCCTGTCGTGGGGCTCGATCTCACGACCCTGAGATTATGACCTGAGCCCAAATCAGAAGTCTGAGGCTCAGCCCACTGAGCCACCCAGCCGCCCCAGGAGCCTTTTTTTTTTTTTTTTTTTTTTTTTTCCACAGAGGAGCACTCTGTCCTTCCATAGATTGCATGCTTATATGTTTTATCAACTCTGTCCCTGTGGTATTTTAGATCTCTGCCCGCCATGGTAGGTGCCCCCACACCATAACCTAGCTCTTCCCCTACTGCCTCCTTCAGGTTTCCTGTGGTTTGAGTGCAAGGAGGTGTGGATTGAGGGCCTGCGCAGTTACCTCCTAGACTGGTGGAACTTTCTGGACATGGTCATCCTGTCTCTGTACCTGGCAGCCTTCGCGCTGCGCCTCCTCCTTGCCGGGCTTGCCCACAAGCACTGCCGGGATGCCCCCAATGGGGCTGCCTGCCACTATTTTACCACAGCTGGTGAGTGCCTCCCCCGCCCGGTTCTGCCCGAATCCCCCAGCCCCTTCGCTCCCCTGGCTCTCAGCCTCAGCCCGCACTCCACCCTGCACAGAGAGAAGTGAGTGGCACACGGAGGACCCCCAGTTCTTGGCGGAGGTGCTGTTTGCTGTCACCAGCATGCTCAGCTTCACCCGCCTGGCCTACATTCTGCCGGCTCACGAGTCCCTGGGCACTCTGCAGATTTCCATTGGCAAGATGATTGATGACATGATCCGGTGTGTACGGTCCCTGCTCAGAGCAACCTCCCCTGTCATAGACTCCGTGGCCTCTGTGAAACTCCCCAGCCCTCTGCTACCCACACTGTGTGGCTCTGACTGTGCTGATGGTAAATCCTGTCCAGTAGGACTCTGACTCACTCATCCTTGATCCACATCTCAGCCCCTGCCTGGGAGATTGGCCCATCCCCTGATCTCACTGCTTCAACTCAGTACCTTTCATTCTAAAGGAAGAGCTCCTGCTTCGGCACCATTTTACTTTATTTATTTATTTTAGAGATTTATTCATTTATTTTAGAGAGCGTGTGAGTGCGGCAGGCAGGCAGAGGGAGAGGAAGAGAAGGACAGTCTCCTTAGGCATACTTCCCACTGAGCACAGAGCCTAACGAGGGGCTTGATCCCAGGACCCTGAGATCATGACCTGAGCCAAAATCAAGAGCCAGATCCTCAACCAACTGAGCCACCCAGGCGCCCCCAGCACCATTTTAAATGACTTCTCCTTTCCCATCCCTAATTTCTCTATTCTTAGTAGTCACCAAATGGAATACTTGTCAAGAGATACTGAGTCTGGGAGGATATCGCCCAATCCCTCTTCCCAGAACCTGACTTCTCCCAAGGTGGAGACTTTCTCTGACCTGTCCCCATCCCCTCCCCTGTCAGGTTCATGTTCATCCTCATGATCATCCTGACGGCCTTTCTCTGTGGTCTCAACAACATCTATGTGCCCTACCAGGAGACAGAACGGCTGGGCAAGTACGCTGGGGCAGATACAGGATGGGCAGCTGGGGGTTGGGACACAACCGCCTGGGGCTTAGTGATCACCTCTGCCTTCCTCTCCTTCCTCTTCTATTCTCTCATAATTAATCTCTTGTTGGGGCAATAATTAATTCTCTGTCTCACTGAATCACACTCATTCGTTTGCTAACTCATTCATTTACTCACTCACTTTCTTCCCAAACTTATCATTTTGAAAAATGTCAATCCTACGGAACCAGTAAAAGCACAGTGGACACCCAGACATCCTGCACCCAGCTCCAGCAACTGATGTTTTGCCACATTTTGCTTCATCGATTGCTCTCCTTATTCTTTTTTTTTCCTTGAAATGTTTAAAAGTTGCAAACATTCCCCAAATATTTCAGATCTCCTAAGACATAACCATAAGACCATGATCACATTCAAAACATTTATTTATATTTATTTTGGGGCACCTGGGTGGTTTAGTCGGCTCAGCATCTGCCTTTGGCTCAGGTCATGATCTAAGAGTCATGGGATAGAGCCCTGAGTGTGTGTGTGGTGGAGGGTCCCTGCTCAGTGGGGAGTCCACTTCTCCATCTCCCTCCGCCCCTCCCCTGCTCTTGCTCTCTCTCTCAAATAAATAAAATCTTAAATCTTTTAATCTATTTTTCTTTTCTTTCTTCTTCTTCTTCTCTTTTTTTTTTTTTTTAAAGTAGGTTCTACACCCCACATGGGGCTTGAACCTGAGATCAAGAATCCCATGCTTTATTGACTGAGCCAACCCTATGTCCCCACACTTAAAAAATTTAATACGAAGGGGTACCTGGCTGGCTCATTCAATAGAGCATGGGACTCTTGCTCCCAGCTTCATGAGTTCAAACCCCACACTGGGTATAGAACTTACTTAAAAAAAAAAAAAAAGAAAAAGAAAAAGAAATAAACAAATAATTTGATACTGATCCTAAATTATTATTTACTGTGTAGTTCTTATTCCAATTTCCCCAGGTGCCCCACTCCCCACCAAAAAAAAATCTTTCTAGCTTTTTAAAAATCTGAGATCCAATCTGGGGCCATGTGTTCCATTTTGTTGTCCTATCTCTTTAGTCTCCTTTAATCTGCAACACGGCCTCTATCTTTTCTTTGTCTTTCATAACAAATGAACCTTTTTGAAGAGTATGGATCAAGGCCTATCGCAGAGAGTGGCCCATAGTCAGAATTTATCAGACTAGTTCCTCGTGGGAAGATTCAAGTTAAGCAATTTTGGCAAGAACACACCTAGGCACTGATGTGGGTTTTCCATTGCATCCCATTGGGAGACAGAAGATGCTAGTGTAGCCCACTGTCGGGTCTACTGGTCTAGCAAACCTCTTCACTGTTAAGTTGCTAAGGATGCTCATTTAGCAATGAAAAGATATGTGGAGACTGTGTGACCAGCCTGTTCCCTTGGATCTCTGACTCTGTGGCTTTAACATCCATACATGAATCCCGGTGATCTTCTACTGCTGTTCTATCTGTGGCATCCTTCTATAAAGAAGTGCTCTCTTCTTTTCTGAAAATCACTAAAGATGCAAAGACTTTTTTTAAATATAAGAATCCATTACAGTTCATTACTCTTCTTGATGCTTAGTTCTTGCCAAATATGGCCAATAATTCTTGTATTTGTTTATTCACTCATTCAATGTCTATTCATTCATTTGCCCACATTTTGTGTCCATTCACCTTGTCATTCAGTTGTGGTGGGCTTTTCATTATTGTTGTTGAGTTCACACCCATTTACGGACACCTTCTTTGTAGGAAGTCCTGTCCCTGGCACTGGAAGCTGAGACAGAGGAAGTGAACCAGTCTCAGTCTCATAAAGAAGATCACCAGTGTTCATAAATAAGCTTGATCCAGGTCACTAACTGCTGTGAGGAAGGAAGGCTTATGTTGAGGATACCCAGAGGGGAAAGCTCCTTCTTCTGCCTTAGGTAATCAGGAAGGATTTCATAGAGAGGGGAGTATCTGGACTCCATTTCTTAGGATTATGTGGTTCAGAGAAGGTGCAGGGTATCCTGGGCAGAAAGGGAACATGCACCAAAGTGGGGACATATGGTTGGAGAATCACAAGATGTCTTCCACGGTTGGCATGTGGAGGGAATTCTGAGAGAGGAAGCTGGAGAGGGTAGAGGGGCCAGGTCACCAAGCTCACGAACGTCCTCCTGAGAAGCATGGGTTTTCTCAGGCTGGCCAGTTTGCTCCCAGTGGCCTTTCAAGCAAAGATGCTATTATAAATTCTTCATGAGTGCAACTATGGGATGGTTTTATTGATGATGCTGAAGGAGCCACTCTGGGGCCTGTGGATATTGGTCAAGACTTTGTCATTAGTTCCAGCATAAATGGAGGCTTTGTTCAGACCATTCCTCTTACTAAGAAACATTGTTCACATCCCACCTTTGGGGTGCTAGCTTAAAGGAACTGAGCTTACACAGTTTAAACCATGAATATCACCACCAGGGGCAGCAACAAACCATCCCAGCCTGCTTCGTGGGTCCTGGTGATACCATTCACTCCACAGTGACATAGGCCACCCCTCCTGGGCTGTTCACTCATGGGTGACACCTAATTAAGCCAAAGACATTTCTGCTAACCATCTCAGAGAGGTTGTATGGGAGGCATCTAGCCCGAGAGCAATTAGGAGCGTTTAAGGCTTGACGAGCAGAAGTACAATACGTCTGATCAGCAGTTGGAAAGAACACATTGGATGCCAAGTGGAGGATGGAATAACAAGAGAATGAAGCCAGAGACCAGTCGCAGAGGCAGTAATTGAGGCCTGAACTGGGGCTGAGGTAGAGGGAGTAAGACAGATTCACAAATAAATTTGAGAAGAGGGAGAATGTCGTAGAGTCTGAGCAACTAGCAGACATGCACATTTGACTGGGGGTAGAGAAGAGAGCCCAGAAGGGCTTCCTGGAAGAGGTGGCACTGGAATTGCTACTGCTGTGGTCCAAACTACCATCCCCTCTCACCCAGACCATGACAAGTTTCTTTCCTTCCTTTCCCTTTCTTTCCTTCCTTCCTGCCTGTCTTTATTCCTGCCTTCCTTCTTTTTTTCTGAGAAAGAAACAGCATGCACAAGCCTGAGGGGGTGGTACAGAGAGAGTGGGAGAGAGAGAATCCCAAGGAAGCTCCATGCTCAGCACAGAGCCCTACATGAAGCTCGATCCCAAGATTCTGATATCATGACCTAAGCTGAAATCAATAGTCAGATGCCCAGCCAACTGAGCCACCCAGGCACCCTAACCACAAATTTCTTAACTGGTCTTTATGCCCCCACTCTCTCATGGCTGCATCCTTAGCACTTTTGGCACTACTATATGCTCAGTAAATATTGGTTTACTGAAAGAATGAGTGTGAACTCAGAAATGACAAGAGTCAGTATGGGCCAGTGGGGCAGAACACCCTTGGCTGGGTCCTGGAGGGGGAGGAGGAGTGTTTCTCGCTGGCACTCAGGCTCTCCTCCTGCCCTCACATCCTATCCTTCGCTCGGCCACATGTGCCAGTTTCAACGAGACATTCCAGTTTCTGTTCTGGACCATGTTCGGCATGGAGGAGCACAGCGTCGTCGACATGCCTCAGTTTCTGGTGCCTGAATTCGTGGGCCGGGCCCTCTATGGCATCTTTACCATCGTCATGGTCATTGTGCTGCTGAACATGCTCATTGCCATGATTACCAACTCCTTCCAGAAGATTGAGGTGAGCAGAGGCCAGTTGAGGCCAGGGAGAAGGGACCCAGGAACAGAGAGGAAAAGAAGGCAAGAAGTCCCGACACTTGGGCTCCTGCTTGGCCTCTACTCTTGTCTTGTTTTGTGGTTTGGGGCAGGAGTTCCTTTCTAGACCTCATTTTCTTCATCTCTAAAATGAAGGTCTTAGGGATGCTATTCGTTTCTCCAGACCCAAGTCCGGTGCTCTTTCCCCTTCATGGTTTGGAGGAAGGGTGCATTGTGGAAAAGTAGGTGGGAACATGAGGAGGGAGAGAGAAGATGGACGGGCTGGGGTAGGTAGGTGGGCTGGAGAGCATAGGCAGGAATTGGATGTCAGAGGATGAAAGACAGTGGGGAGGAAGGGGGAGCCAGGCAGGGGAATGCGGGTGATAGATGGGAATGGGGAGAAGACAGCAGTGGGCACACTGCCGAAGAGGCATGGAAACCAGGAGAGCTTGAGACAGACGGGGTGAGCAGGAGGGCTGGGTACCAAAGTGGCCTTGCAGAGCCCCTGTCTCCTGGCACCAGGATGACGGGGATGTGGAATGGAAGTTTGCTCGCTCCAAGCTCTACCTGTCCTACTTCCGAGAAGGCCTGACGCTACCTGTGCCCTTCAACATCCTGCCCTCCCCCAAGGCCCTCTTCTACCTTCTCAGGTGATGCCCGCAGCACTCTCACTTCCCCGCCTCCCAAGCATCCAGAAGCCCCCACCTAGCTGCCTTGACCCCGTCCCCTGACTGACTGCTTGCTGGCCCCTCTGAATGTCTCAGGACAATTTTCCACTTCATCTGCTGTTGCTGCTCCTGCCGTCAAACCAAGAAGCCAGACTATCCGCCAATCCCCACCTTTGTGAGTACCTCCTCTGTTTGTCATTGGTCTTCTTCAGGCTGGGCCGTCACCTGTATAGTCTACACCGCCTGGTTATCTGCACACTCCTTGTCTGTCTTTCTGGTATGTTCCCCACAAAGCCATTTCCCATGTCCTCCTCTTATACCTGGCTGCCTTTCCCTGTTCCTGGCTCTGACCGTTCCTAGATTTCCAACTGCGGGTTACCCAGCTTCAACAAAAGTCCATACAGCCCTGCTCCCATGCCACGGGCACCCGATTTGTCTCAGATCTGTCCAGCAGCCTTAAGAAGCCACTAGAGTCCCTGCTGAGCCACAGAAGGATCAGGAAAACCCTACTCCCCCAAGCAATCCTTTTCAGTATTATATTTTTATCACTATTACTATACAATCTTTTTGCCATCAAAAAAAAAAAAAAGGTCCAAACTTCAGACAAACCTCTTTGCCCTAAACTGAGCCAAGATGTAGTTGAACATTAAAACAAAAAATGTTAAGAAACCAAGGCAAAGTACCCCCACAAACTGGGAAATTAAACGGATGATAGAGGCCTGAGAGAGGAGGCCGAGCCTCCAAGGGGCTCCCTTACCTCTTGTTACGTGTTCCCTGACCCGGGCTTGGCCTGGGAGCCCTATCCTGTTTCAGACCAGCATTAAGGCCGGGTCTGTAGGGGTTCCTGTTTCCTTTAAAATGTGTTACCCAAGGATGTCTCTAAGCCAGGGACTCCAGGCCAGCTCTGTGGGGGCCACAGGCCAACTCTGGAGCTCTGAAGTCCCTTGATCCCCTGAATGGTCCACAGTTTGTTGAACGAACACCAACACCTCTACGGGAAATAAAGATCTGTGTGACGGTCGTCCCTCCAGGTGCTGCCAGTCTAGCGTAGCAGAAGGAAACTGGTGGTGAATGCACATGACAGCAAGTACGTGACAGAGAGCAGCACGGGGCACATCTGGAGCCCAGAGGACAGGCCCCAGATCCAGACTCAGGAGCCAGGGAGCTTCCCAAAGCCCTTTAGAGCAGAACGGAACCCTGAAGGGCAAGCAGGAGGTTGGTGGGCAGACACAGTGGAGAAACCGCATGTGCTCAGCATGGGAAAACAGGACGCTTACAGGAAAGTAAACAGCCTGGGTTCCCAGTTCCCAGCACTCCCCAGCTCCGGGCCATCCCGTGTGGACACTTCCTTCACCCTAAAGGACCCTCTGACTCCAGATTCTGGAATTATCACTCTTTTCCCTGGTCACTTCCTGCTCCTGTCCAGGCTGCCAGGTGCCTATTCGCAGACCATCTGTCAGGGCTGCTCCACTCTGGAATGAGGCACACCAGGGGTTGTTCCCAATTCTCTGGGCCTGTGTCCAGTCCTGGATGCGCAGGGCCACTGCGTCCTGCCGGATCCCCCACACTAGCCAGCTGGGATCTCCCCCACTGCAGTCCCTCCCCTCTCCCAGCTGCCCCCACCTCCATGGCCTCTTCTTTGGTGATCCAATCCGATGTCCCTTCCCACCTGTCCTGCATCCTCAGGAAATGGCCTCCCTAAGTTCTTATTCCTTATTTCATACAAGGAAAATGCTTTATATATTCTGTAGCTATAAAAGGCCCAACATCCTCTTTCTACTCTGCCTGCCCCAGCTTCGCCAACCCCATCTTTCCCCTGAGAATATTTAAGAAAATTCTTTGCTTTTTTTATGAGTAAATATGCTAACTATAACATACTTAGAAGATAAAACTAGATAAAAATAATTATTTCCTAAGCATTTAGAGAGCCCCTATTCTCTGCCAGGGAAGTACTGACAGAGGAAGTAAGCATTACTACTATTTCTGTCTTATTTGGAGACCCTCAGGCCTAAACAAATTGAGTAACTTGCCTGGGGCGCCAAGCTGCTAAGTGACTGAGCTGGGATTTGGGACTGTATCTTCCCAGTCTAGCACTTTGCCTGCTAAACCTCTGTTCTCTCTCCACTCTCTGCCCCATCCACATGTCCTGCTTGCCCTCTTAGTACTGTTGTGGGGCCTATATCTGAACCCCAAACCAATCATTCCAACTTGCATGATAATTTCCATGCAGATGCCTCCCCACATCCCCTAGTTTCCCCCTCCCCAGCATTTGAAGGGAAGGGTTAACATGAACTAACTCAAGAAAACCAAGGTAAGGGGGCATCTGGGTGGCTCAGTGAATTAAAACCTCTGCCTTCAGCTCAGGTCATGACCCCAGGGTCCTGGGATCGAGCCCCGCATGGAGCCCCGCAGCGGGCTCTCTGCTCAGCAGGGAGCCTGCTTCCTCCTCTCTGCCTCTCTGCCTACTTGTGATCTCTGTCTGTCAAATAAATAAATAAAATCTTTTTTTAAAAAAAGGAAAGAAAAGAAAAGAAAACCAAGGTAGGGTTGGTGGTAGGAGAGAGAACTCAACCATGCCTGACTCAGCATTTTTGTCTCTGCCCCCCACCTGCTTCTGCACCTCCCCCACCCCCACCCCCCTACACCAGCTCTCTTATACTCAGCCTTTGCTCAGCTTCTGCTTCCTTCTGCCTTCCAGGACTGCACCGGTATCTAGCTATGTGGCCTCAAGGGACAGAAAGGTCTGCAGACTTGGCCTCCAACCTTTATCATCTGGGGGAGGGCACAGTGATTATAGAATGGCTGGGAGCAGGGGTAGAGTCTCTCTCACCCTCTGGTCTTCCCATCCCAGGCCAATCCCCAGGCGGGGTCAGGGCCTGGGGAAGGAGAGCAAGGGTCCTATCGCCTCCGAGTCATCAAGGCCCTGGTACAACGCTACATAGAGAGAGCCCAGCGGGAGTTTGAGGAGACCCGGCGGAAAGGTTAGTGGCTCACCCCTAAGCCTTCCCCATTGCATTATGGGAATAAATACCAGACACCCAGGCTCACACCCTGTGGTGTGACCCTCCTACTCAACGACTCTGAGCCATTCAGATATTTATTCCGCTCATTTACTTCAATCCTTCATTCCTGTGTTTTTGTTGACTCATTGACTCCATTTACCCACTGGCTCACTCACTTAACTCTTTCGTTCATTCACCCTTTGTTTCAGCCTCATCTTGGAGGGATAGAGGGACTGTGTAGAGCAGAGACACGGGGGAAGTTTTCAGATTGGTGAGACAGAGAAACCATCTTTGCAGGCAGATCATGCTTAGTTAGGAGAGACCCAAATTGCAATGGGAGCCCAAGGGAGATAAAGAACCTATTGCTTTGAGAGGTTCACGGGAAGGCAGAAGGATAGAGGACCAGAAATTGGAGAAAGCAGAGGTATAATTCAAACTGGGCCCTGAGGATGGGTAGATGGGAATAGGGCTGACAAGGGCAGAAACACAAATCTCTCCCCATTAAAAACTTCTCCATTCCTGTGATTCCTAATCTCTTCTCTGGCCCGCAAGTCTTTCCTTTGCATTGCCTGAACTCATGAACACCTCAGTCCCTCTCAGATTCACCCAGACTTTGCCTGCTCCTGACCCCCCACCCAAGAGCCAGTCTCTCACTTTCTCCAGTTCTACTCCCTCAGGCCCCGTAGGCATGATGTCCCCTGGGGTTCTGTTGTGAGGGAAGAAGTGGTTCAGGGCAGGCTCATCTTCTGAGAGACCTCCTCATCAACACCTTCCCCCACACCCCAGACCTGGGCAACAGACTGACGGAGCTGACCAAGACTGTGTCTCGCCTGCAAAGTGAGGTGGCTGGTGTGCAGCGGACCCTGGCAGAGGGAGGGACATGCCGGCCACCTGGAGGTGCCAGCATCCTCAGTCGCTACATCACCCGAGCGCGTAACAGCTTCCAGAATCTGGGCCCTCCCATCCGTGAAACTCCCGAGCTCACAGTGCCAGGGATTGAGGGGACCCAGGTACCTTCAGAACCTGGCCTTCAGGATGTTGGAGGGGCTAGGATGCCAGCTTCTGGAGAGTCTGATCCCTCCTCCCCAGCTCGTGTGTTAGTGCACAGGGAGCAGGAATCAGAGGCGGAGGGGGACCTGCCCTGGGAGGAAGATTTGGGGGTCAAGGGGGGGTCCTAAGGCAGTGGAAGAGTCCTTTCTTCAGTTGCTAGGTAGAGTCGCCTAGATGGATAAGGGCAGGTGTCATTTAGCAGAAGACTCTGCTGCTTTACTTGTCTCAATAAAATTTCTGTTCTGGATATCAGATGCCTCCAGAGTGTGTAAGAATCTCTGTCTCTTCAGGTTTTGAGATTCCCCTCTCCTCGCCCCTAAAAGGGACTCCTGTGGGAGCAGGACAGAGAGAAATGTCTTGCTCTGGGGTCCCAGATGTCCTGGGCTCAGGCTCCTACTTTGAGTTCCTTCAGATCTTTTGTGGAAAGAATTCTGGACTGGGAGGCAGGGAGCCTGGTTTCAATACTAACTCTCTGACCTTGAGCAAGTTGCTTCCTTCCTTGGCTTTCTATTCCTCATCTGACAAATGGGCCATTGAATCCATCTGTCCACCTTCCTTTCTTCCTTCAGGGAGGTTGTGAGGAATCTCTGGCTGTTAAAGCTTCTGAGTTTGCAAGTTGTGGTATGTGACCGCAGTCTGCACAGGGGACCATGTCTAGGAGTGCCAAGGCCAGAGCAGGGTAGATGATCTAGTCTCATGGAATAAACCAGTCAGGAAATTTGATGTCACCACACTGCAGTACTGTTTAATTGAGTGGCCATCGTGGTACCACCCTTGCTTGTCCCTGGGAATCCCTACCACACAGCAGGGCTCCCTCCACCCTACCAGGGCCTCAGATCCCCCCACATCCTGTTTGGGAGGGGAGATGACTGGGTCAGTCCCCATCCCTGGGGAAATGGTGGCTAAGGCTGGGTCTGAAACCACATTCCCACTTCGAGGCCGTTCGAAGCCCCCTTCTTTGTCAGAAGGTCACAAGTTCCTAGGACTCCTAAGTGGCAGACACTGGGCTTTCAGGGCCCAGCCCCCGAGAGCTGGAAGCCCCCAGGGGCCAAGAGCAGGGTCTTCCAGGAAAGCAGAGAGAAGTCCCCCTTGGAGGTGGAATGTGGCTGCCCTCCTGCTGGAGAGAAAAGAAAGGTGAGGGGTCAGCAGGGCCTGGGTGGGTGTTGGTGGGGAGGTATTGAAGCAGCTGAGGGAGAGGGCAGAAGAGTACTCACTTTGTGCAGACACACAGCCGCGCCTCTTCTCCCCTGCAGCAGAGCACAGAGTGAGGCCCCATGTGGCTAGACCCTCACTCCCCAAGCTTCCCTTCCCACCAGGCCCTGGCGTGGGCCATTCCCCTTCCCAGTCCAGCTCTCCCTTCTCCTAAACACTGACTTCTGGCTTTCTTTCCTTTTCTGGACCCTGGGAAATTTCCTCAGATTGCTGACCCATTGTGGCTCCTGGCCTGGCCCCTGTCGCTCCTCCATCTGTCCCTACCTCAGTACTGAAGGACAGCATGGACGTGTCCTGTCAACTGCATTAAGCCCAGGGAACTCCTGAGATCCGAAGCAGCACCCCTGTCATTTTCTTCTGCTTATCTACCTCCTTAACCAGGTTCTTGTGGTCAGTTAGACTGTGCAGCGGATGGAACCTTTTGAGAACATTTAGAGAACCACTCGAGAACCCAGAAAACACTTCAAGACCTTCTAAAAGCTGGCTGAACCTGTCACAGAGAACAGTAATTCCGGCTGACTTCCAGCCCTCAACTCCCCCATTAACCAAGCAGGTGTCCAGAAGGGGCGTCCCAGCTTACTCCCGCCACCCCACTGTCCTGCCTCCCTCATGCACAGCTCACCACCCAGGTAGGCGCAGTTAAAGTGGCTGCAGGTCTGATTATAGCTCCAGAGAGTCACCAGGCTCTGGGCTCCATCTTGCGAGAACCTGGTGACCAAGAAGACTTCATGTGGGGGGATCAGCACCTCGCGCTCCTCAGGAAAGACAGACAAGGCCTGGATCGGGGCCCCAAAGCAAGTCCTTAGTGAGAAGAAGGTGGCATTACCAAATCTGCGGGCCACTGCCTCATCCAGGGAGCTGGAAGCAAACTGGCCCAAGCGGACAGAGTCTCCCAGTCTCCTGGGTTCAAAGTGGAGGGTGCCCACACCTCGGAACACCACCTCCCCAGGTCCCTTGCTGCAGCCTCCACTGCCCCGCAGCAGCTGCAGGGCCCGGGTGAGGTAGAAATGCAGGGCCTTGAAGGGAAAGTGCCTCATGTAGAACTCCCGGGAGCTGCCACCTGTCCGCACCGCCTGGTTCAGCTCCCAGTACAAGGTGTTAGATGAGTTGGTGTAAACCATGATGGCGATTCCGTGCTGGGCTCTGAAGCCAGGGGGCAGGGTGAGCCGATGGCGCTTGTGCTCCCAGGCCTCCCGGGCTGCTTCCCAGGATTCCCGAAGCAGGGTGTGGCGGGCCATCTCCTCCTTCAGCAGGGGGGCTGCTTTCTCTTCCATCTCCTCTGCGCAGCCCACGTATGCATCGTCGAAGGTGTCTGGAGCCAGGCCCAGGGGCAGGATGGGAACAGCCTGGGCCTGTGGATGTAGGAGGAAAGAGAGGGGCCACATAGGAAAGGGGAGACATTCAGAGCACTGGACAGGGGCCGTGGTGGCAGATCAGTCCAGAAACAGTATCTCGTTTCTAGGACCAAACATCTAGGGTATGCAATTTGGCAAGAGCTCAAGGGCTTAAATAGCACAGCCACTGGAGGGAGACAGATGTGGGTTCAAATCATGACTTCCCTATCCCAGCTGTGGGATCTTGGGCCAGTTTCTTAACTTTTCTGAGTTTCAGGTTCTCCACGTATAAACTGAGGATACTTCCAAACTCACAGGGATATTGTGAGGACGGCACACATAGATCTTCACTTCTGTACATCGTGAAGGGGTCATTTTGTCATTAGCAAAGTTCTGCACCTGGTAGGAAGTGGGGCTAGATGACTTCCAAGCACTGTTCTGGCTCTAACAATCAGGATGCAGGTGATAGACAAATATACAGCCAATGTATATTTGACCCGGTCCCCATCCTTAGGTTCTCTTCCCCCTTCATGCCACCACATGAGGACACTGTCAGCTCTGAGACTGCTGAGTCCTCTCCTGCTTTAGAAGCCCATATTCCAAACCATGCTTTGGGGGGTTGGGGTGGAGGAGGTCAAGCGCTGGTCTGCGAAGGGCTGCGGGAAGCAGCACACAGGGAGCCCGAGAGGCTTTGCCTGGGCTGAGCCTGTGGTGGCAGACAGTATATGAAGGAAGGAAGAGCCTAATAGGACCAGTGGGTGGAGGTGGAGGTTCTGGGAGAGAGAATGAGAATGGAGAGTCCTGAGAAGAAGAGGATGAAGAGCACTAGGATCCTAGAGAAGAGTATCTGGCAGAGCTTTTTGAGGCGTCAGCCCCCCAGTCCACCTCTTTTGGGTCTGCCCCTGACCTGTTCCCTTTGTGGCAGGAGTAGGTTCTCCCAGTTACCTGCCAGAGGGAATGGAGGCCGAGGTAGCTGAGAGCCAGCAGCAGAGCCGCCAGCATCATTCCTGGGGGCGACTCAAGAGGGCGAGGTCCAGATGAAGAGGGCACCACTGGCGATGGGCTGGGAGACAGAGATCGGGGTCCCTTCCTCTGGGGTGTGAAGGGTCTCCGTCCGGGATCCGGCCCAAGATGCTGTGGGCGGGGCCGAGGGCGGGCCTAAGGGAGTGGGCGTGGTCTTAGATTTCACCCCGCACAACCCCAGGGCTCCGCTCCCCAGATCCCCACTAGCCCCCACGCTCAGCGTCTTCTGCCCGGGGACCCTTGCAATAGTAAACGCGGAGCCATAATTTGGCTCCGCCTGCAGAAAGGAGGGAAAGGAGAGCCAGGGACCCACCTGGAAGTTGCAGGGGCGACAGCGGGAAGGAACACTGAGCGCTCGGGCCGGCGGGGGGCTTAAGTCCCGGCGGGTGCTGCGCTGTCCCGGGAGTCTAGCCGATCAACAAAGTCCCGCGGCTAACTATAGCCCCCGCGGCGGTAACCCGACACCTCTCTTCTGCAACAACGGACACCGGGTGGGGAAGCGGGAGTGGCGCGGGAAGGGGCCGAGGGGCGTACCTCCCCTTCCCTAGGACTGCGAGTTCTTTCTCCAGAATCCGGTTTGGCTCCAAGCGAGCGAGACCGGGTTTGGGGGAGGGACCTGCGAAACTTGGCCTCTCAGGTGGGCCCCGACCTGGCGGAGGCCCAGCTCTCAGCCCACTAGACCGGGGGGGCCCACGAGGGTCCCGCCCACCAAGAACTGTCTGTGGTGCACTCGCTGATTTGCATGCAATTTGCATATGGCCCACTCATGGGGGTCACGGGTGATCCAGCATCTGAGCGGCACCCGCCAGCCCCCTTCCCTTCAGTAGGGTTGGACCAGCTCTCTGTCTCACACCCTGAGGGGCCAGCCCCTCTCCCTCCACAGACCCTCTCTCTCTGGACCTCTTAGACCCAGGTGACCCCATGTTTATAAACACTAGCTTTTCCCCTCCCCTGCTGTGGGTCTGTCTATAAATAACCTGGCTCTGAGTTTTGGATGCCCAATCAGAGGTAACAGGAGAAGGGACCAGCTGAGAAATCAGTAAGCAGCTCTGGGGACAGACAGCTTTCTGGCAGCTTGAGCCCTGGGGGTGGGAGGGTTACTCCCAAAGTGGTCAGGGGAGTTGGGGTCCCAAATGTCAGGATTTAAGAGATGTTTCCTGCTGCTTGCTGGGGCTGAGGTGAGCACAGAAAAGTTAGACTGACTTCAGGGCCTCCATCCTGGTTTGGCTCATTCATTTAGCTCCATTCCCATTGCCCCGTTCCCTCAGGCTGCCAGCCAGGTAAAGAATTTCCTTCCTCTAAAATCCTGCTTTCTCCAAAAATCCTTCCTACATACCAAAAAAGACAAACTGTGTGCCTGGGCTTAGAGAAGTGTGGGGAGGGAGATGGGAAAAGTGTCATCCCCCCAAACCAGAGAACTTGTCAGGCAAACACAGCCTCTAAACAAGTACTCTTGTCCTCTTCCAATGAGATGGACCATCCCAAAGATCACCTAGATCAGAATATCCATTCCTCTATTGTTCACCATTACTGTGAAAAACCACATCTTGACTCTTTATCCTGACTGCCTCTCATCCTGGAGGGCCCAGAGCACCTGCAGCTGTTGGAACAGAAGGAACAGCCTGGGACAGCCAGGCCTGCTGAGACATGGCCCTGGTACCAGCTCCACTGGGATCAGGGTTTTGTCCTCTTCCCACAAGGAGGTGCTTCTCCTATCCCCAAATGTGGAACTCCAAGGAAGGCCCCAAAAGATGCAGTCAAATTTCGTCACAGAGCCAGGGTCCTGAGTGAGGCAGAAATCCTCCAAGATCACAGAGCAAATCAGTTGCTGGCCAGACCCAGCCTTCTGAATCTGGGAATTCCTTCTTGCACATTAGGGAGTCTCCATGCTCACATAATAGGAACACAAAGTAAGGAGATAATGAGGACAGTCTAAACCCAGTGTGGAGGTGGTTGTTCCAGCCAGGGTCCTTGGTGCCTCAGGCCACCTTCTCTCTAGCCCCAGGGGTTCCTTTCTTTATGGGAGTGCACTGGCCCAAGGCAGACTGGGCAGAGGCTAGTGTTCCCAAGCCTTCAGGAGACATCCAGAAATAGATGGGGGAGTGTCACATTTCTGAGCAGCTGTGTGGGTACAAGCAGTGGGGGACTGACAGTATAAAGGAGAAACCTGCCTTACCCCTGTCCTGGTGGCCATAACTGGAGAGCAACACCAGCTTCCCTGGAGAAGGCCTAGGTAAGGGGCACACCACACTCCTCCTGGGTACAGGGCAGGGAAAGACTTTTTTTAAAGGGGAAATTTGGGTTATTGATGATGGAGTTCTAGGAGTCAATAACAACAGTTTCAGGGCAACTTTTATCTTATTCTGTTCAGGCTGCTATAAAATACCACTGACTGGGTAACTTATAAGCAGCAGACAATTATTTCTCATAGTTCTGGAGGCTGAAGGTCTGAGATCGCTGTGCCAGCATGGTCAGGTGAAGGCCCTCTTTCTGGCTTGTAGCTGACACCTTCTCATGATGTCCTCACATGGTGGAAGGGGCTAGGGAACTCTCTGGGGTCTCTTTTATGAGAACAGTAATCCCAGAGCGCTCATGAACAAATTATGTCCTAAATGTCCCACCTTCTAAAGCCATCACAGGAGGCATTAGGATTTCAACATATGAACTTTGGAGGGACACAAACATTCAGATCATGGCATCTTTGAAGGAGAGGTCTAGGATACCTGGAGGGTTTGGGGACTTTGGGAAATTGGGGGGTTCCTGAGGAAGGGATTTGGAGTCACATCCCTAGAAAGGAATGTTCAGTGAGGGTCTGGATGAGGAGAAACTATGCCCTGAGCAGGATGAGAGGAGAAACAGAAGGGTGGGTAAGATATAAGGGGTGACCCAGCACCTCCATCTCCTCCCCTCCCATAACCACCCCATTGCTCTGGCCCCACCTCATTCCCCCCAACACTGCTCACCAAAGTCCTCAATCTACCTGTTCTGCAGTGGTCTACACTATTAATGTAACCAGAAAGCCTCTCAGACTCAGCAAACATTCCAAGAGACCTCAGCTGTGCCCGGCTTGGGCTGAGCTCTGGGGACACGGCACAGGTCATACCCAGTCCCTGTCCTCAAGGAACTCACCGGCCAGGAGGGGAGACAGACACATCAGGGCAGCACAGTATGATTAGGACAGTGACTGAGAAAGCACAGGGTGACTGAAGAGCACAGAGAAGCCAGAGAGCTCCCTGGAGAAGGTGACCCCTGAGCTGAGTCTTGAAAAGTGGAAAGCAGGATGGCAATGTGTGCAGAGCCACAGGAAAGGAAGCAGTGGGGCCTCACCTGCAGCTTTGTTCTGTTCTGTAGAAGCCAAGCGGGGCGGGGGGGCGGGGGCTGGAGCACAAGGCTGAAGAGGTCATGGAGGGCTAGGTCACAGGGCACCTCAAATGCCAGCATGAGGAGGGCTCTGTCCTAAGGGCATGGAGGGAAGTTGTGTTTTGTTTGTTTGTTTTCCTTTCTAGATGTGTTCCCATCTTTTCCCTCATAATTTTCATCCCAGCATTTTTACTCTATATGCCG
The DNA here is from genome assembly GCF_009829155.1 of Mustela erminea. NCBI lineage: Eukaryota > Metazoa > Chordata > Mammalia > Carnivora > Mustelidae > Mustela > Mustela erminea. Next base: position 57,557,902 of record NC_045622.1, read on the forward strand.
AGGTATTTCTTCCAGTCGGATTTAGCACAGAGGATTTTAAGCAGGTAAGCAACCTGACCAGTGGGGCTTTAGAAACACCTGCTCTGTGGAGGGTGGGTCAGCAGGGGTGACAGTGGAGACTGGGGCGTGGGGGGGGGGTAGGGGTAGACTGAGCCATGAAAGGGACGGGGAAAGGGAAGGAGCCTCTAAGCTAGATCCATATTGTGATCAGCATTAGTTGGCAACTAATTGAGTGTTTGATGAATGTTCGAATGTGCTTGATGAAGTGACCGTCTTGGGTGACTGGGTGAAAAAGGGGGACGGTATATTACATGAGACTCTTCCGAAGGCAAGTCAACAGGAATCATCACAAGCTAGATGAATCCTAAAGAGGAATTATCACAGGGCGGCTGGGTGGCTCAGTCATTAAACATCTGCCTTCAGCTCAGGTCATGATCCCAGGGTCTTGGGATTGAGCCCTGCATCAGGCTCCCTGCTCAGCAGGAAGCCTGCTTTTCCCCTCCCATTCCTCCTGCTTGTGTTCCCCCTCTCGCTAGGTCTCTCTCTGTCAAATAATAAATAAAATCTTAAAAAAAAAAAAAGAGCTATTATCATAAGGGTACCAAGGTATTTCATGGGACCCAAGTGAAGAGCTTCTAGAAACCCAAGGTGTCTCAGTCCACCTGTGCTTCGGCTTCAAGCAACCCTCTCTTTGCTTCTTGGTCCTCTTTTTCTTCTTTCTCTGGCATTCTCATGTCTTCTCAGACTTAAATACACCCATCACACAAATGTATCATCTTATTATCCATTCTCCTATCTTTTGGACATCTGCCCCTTAAGAATCCACATGTGCCAAACTGAACTCACTGTTTCCCCTTCAAATCTAATGCTTCATTCATTTTTTTGTTGAGCACCTATCATGTGCTGGGATGGGCAAGATGAACTTTTAAAGTCCACTCTGCTCCTCCTCTGTATTGGCAGCCTAGAGCATGAAAACCTCGTGTCATTCTTGGTTTTTCCCTCTTCACATCTCCTGTGTCCCATCAGACACCACATCTAGTAAATTATACCTAGTGATTCTGGGTTCATCCTCACTGCCGGTATCTTAGGCCACACAATTCAATGTCCTCAGTCTGATATCAGAAGCCAGACTTCCCTATCTCAAGCCTCTGAGCTCTCTCTCTCACTGCCTTGTTTCTGCAGGGCAGAGATGGGGGACAGAAGCAAGGGCAAAAGAGTTGGCTTAGTGAGTTTTTGCTGTATAACCGTTTTGCTATGTGCCACAAAATCTCAGTGGCATGCAAAAATTTATCCTTGTGCTCATGGGTCTTTGGGTTGACCACCACTTGGCTAAAGTGAGTTTGATCAGGGTCCTCTGCTTCATGTTGCCAGTCTGCCTGAGCTGACCTCCTTTTGGCAGGCTGAGCTCAGGTCCGCTCCTTATAAGGTCATTCTGGGATCCAGGCTAAAGGAACAGCTCTGGGCCACACTGTGATGGTTTGTGACCCAAAAGACCCTTTCTCTTGGTTTAGATTCCCCCAAAAGCAGACCCAGAGACAAGGACCTGGGTGTAGTGAGTTCATTTGTAAGTTGATCCCAGAAAGTGAAAGAGTGGCAAAGGGCAACGGAGAAGAAAGCCACCCCCACCTCTGCCCCACAAACAGAAGTGTGTTAATGAGCCCACTGTGACCACTGGGATCAACTGGGGCTTAGTCCTGCTGGGATCCTCAGTAGGAAAGGGAATCTGACTACTACCCCTCATTGGTTAAGGGTTGTCCCTGGAAACATTAAATCCCCTGCACATTTGGGCTGCCCTGAGCAAGCTTACAGGGTGTTGGAGAAAGCCCTGGACACAGAAATAATATGGAGCAGTAGAGGTGGGGAGCTGGGCAGGAGCTAAGGTGTCCGCATGCATGAGAACTCTCCACTGCACCTGTGTGTGGACTTGCCAGGGGCTGAACCATCAGCATTGACCTCCAAGAACCAGAGGGGATTGTGGAGCAGGGGCGTTTAATCTGGAACTGGGGGCAGAGACACTGGCACCTGAAATGTATGTGACACTGTGTGAGAGTGTGTGGATCCATTTTCTGAGGAGAGAGTTCAGTTTTCATCAGATTCCCAAAGGAAAAGAACCACTGACTGTCTTACATTGTAAAAGGAGGAAAACAGGAATACCTGTGAATCCGCTTATATGTGCACAGAGGATCTTCGGAAGGATACACAGAAAATGGGAATGTTGGTCTCCTCTGGGGAGATGGGGCGAGGAATTAGTGAGCAGTGTTTTACAGTGAACTGTGTGCCTTTTGGACTATTTAAATTTTGAACAATGAAAATGTATTATACCTTTAGAAAATTAAAATTTTAAAACAGTAAAAATTAAAGTTAAGATTGATCTTATTAGTGAGCAGAGATGTGAATTAAAAAGTAGATACTATCTGTGCCCACCGGTTTAGTGAAAGTTCAAAAGAGATCATGATAACCAGCCCCGCCAAAGATGAAGAGGAAAGGGCACACCCATTTACTGTTGTGGAAGGGCAGACCAGGGCCGCTGGCAATTTGGCAGGGCCAAATAAACAATTCATATCCTTTAAACATCATATAACTTCTTGATATCTTTCCTATAAAAATATATATGGCCACAGGTAGACAAAGATTTCCATACACGGATGTTCACCGAAGTATTATGTGTAATGTCAAAAATGTCAAAAAATTAGGAAAAAAAACCATCAATAAGAAAATGGCTGAACAAATTATGGTTTAACTACATTACAAAACCCCATGCTGCCATTATAATGAATAAGGTAGATATGTATATATGAAGGTATATATGATGTAGAAGGAAGTCCTTGATAGACTGTTTCTTGGAAATAAATGTTACAGGATATTTATGTGAAAGCATGTTCCTTTTTCTTTTTGAAAAAAGAAAAATGACAATAAAAACCAAAACCAGCCTGTGCACAGAAAGCTATGTGTGTATGCATATTTAAATATTAAATTATTTGCGCGTGCACCAAAAATGGTCCTAAAGCACACTATTATCACGGTAACATCAGGCACCGGTAGGAGTGAGAGAGGACACAGAGAGAGAAAGAAGACTGGAGCTTGGACTCTGATTCATTCATGCTTGTTTCTTTTCACTATGAGCAGGCATTAACTTCGTAATGAAAGAAACAACGAAGTAGCCGCACTGGTTTAGAAACTGCTGGGACTCTGCCTTCTTGGAGCCTCCCTTCCCACTCCATCCTCTCCTCATCTACAGGACCCCTCACCCCCTGGGGGTCTACACCTGTCCCTGCCCAGGAAGCAGTTGAGAGCTTAAGGGAGGAGGGCTCAGTACGCAGCAGGACTGCGGGAGGGAAGGATGGCTGGATCCTGTCCCTGGAATAGCTCCATGGCCCCACCAGCTGGCCTGTCCTGGACCTGTTCCAGCCTCACATCCCCCATGGGGTGAAGCCCAAACCTCTTACTGGGGCAGTCAAGACCTTTCACGACTGGCTCCAGTCTTGCCAACACTCCCTCACTGCAAGCTCTGCCACGCTGGACAAAATGTCTTTCACTTTTTACATCCAATAACCTTGGCTCTTCTCATTTCTGCTGCCCTAGATGCCTTTCCCACCCCAAATCCCACTCCTCTCCCAGTCTCCACTGCTTGAAGGCTTATTCTCCTATTCTCCCTGTAAGACCCTGTTCAGATAACGTCTTCTCCAGGAAGTCTCCCAAGTTCCTGCCGGCAAGAAGGGTCCTCTCTTTCTCTTAAGCCTTCATTTCTTTCTTTTCTTAAAGATTATTTATTTATTGGATAGTGAGAGAGCACAAGTAGGGGCGAGGGGCAGAAGGAGAAGCAGACTCCCCACTGAGCAGGGAGCCTGATGAGGGGCTCCATCCCAAGACCCTGCGAGCATGACCTGAGCCGAGGGCAGACACTTAACCGACCGAGCCACCTAGACGCCCCGAGCCTTCATATCTCTGTTGTGACTCTATGCCAACCACTGTGAGTGGTACAGACTAGGTGCCCATTAATGTTTATTCATCTGTACAGATTAACATTCTCATTTTCTAGATGAAGAAACTGAGACCCAAAGAGAGACAGTAACTTGTCCAGGGCTCCCTCCAACATGCAGACCCCTGCCATGCTGTGTCTGCTGCTTGTGTGCACGGGCCTCCTGGAAGCGCCGCAGGTGTGGTCATCCCCCACTGTGTCCCTGTCACTGGGAGCTGCACTGCGGGCTTCCTCTCAACTCTGGCGGGGGTTGGGGAGTGGGGGAGTCGTGGGAGGAGAGAACAACTGATATTTCCAGTGGGGCTCGCCCGGCCTGAGGGGACAGCCTCAGACCCTGGTGTCGGAGAGAGGGCAGCTAGTTGTTCCCAATCCCTTTTCCCTCAAGGTGGGTTTGGGGCCATCAGTGCCCTTCTCCTCTCAGTGGAGAAATGTAATGACAGGCTCCCATCTCCTGAGGCTCATCCTCTCAGTCCTTATTGCTCCCTCTCTGCCAGGCCCAGAGCCACCTCATCTCTCGACGAGACCTATTCTCTCAAGAACTGCCCCTGGATATGGCCCCAGCCTCCTTTGATGACCAGTATGAAGGCTGTGCAGCAGCCATGACAGCAGCTCTCCCAGATCTCAACCAAACTGAGTTCCAGGCCAACAAAGTGTACGCGGATGGCTGGGTGCAGGCAAGCAGCCAATGGCAGGACCGCCAGGCCTGGGGGCCAGAGTGGGTCCTGAGCCCTACTGGGTTGCCCCCGCCACCCCCTGGCTTCCGCGATGAGCATGGGGTGGCCCTCCTGGCCTACACCGCCAACAGCCCCCTGCACAAGGAGTTCAATGCCGCCGTGCGTGAGGCAGGCCGCTCCAGAGCCTACTACCTCCACCACTTCTCCTTCAAGACACTCCATTTCCTGCTGACCGAGGCCCTACAGCTGCTGGGCAGGGGCAGTTCGCCCCAGTGCCACCAAGTGTTCCGAGGGGTGCATGGCCTGCGCTTCCGGCCGGCGGGGCCCGGGGCAACGGTCAGGCTGGGGGGTTTTGCCTCCGCGTCCCTAAAGAATGTTGCAGCCCAGCAATTTGGGGAGGACACCTTCTTTGGCATCTGGACCTGCCTCGGGGTACCTATCAAGCGCTACTCCTTCTTCCCTGGGGAGGAGGAGGTGCTGATCCCCCCCTTCGAGACCTTCCAGGTGATCAACGCTAGCAGACCGGCCCAGGGCCCTGCCCGCATCTACCTCCGGGCCCTGGGCAAGCACAGCACCTACAACTGCGAGTACATCAAAGGTAGGCAGGCACGCGCCTGGCCGCACCTGGGCACAAGACAGGCTTGCCCCTGGGGCTCAGGGGACATGTACATAAGTACCACAATCAAATGAACAGTGAGGGGGACCCAGTTCTGTCCCTCTCCCCGCCACCCCCATCCTGTGCAGCTAAGGGAAGACAGGCTTCTGAGGTAGTATGCCACTTGCCCTTTGAGGTACCTAAGCCAGGGCTGGCCACTTGCCCACGGGAGGCTGAAGAGCGTTTCCAGACCGAGGCAGGTAGCCATTTGAGGGCCAAATGGAACTGGTCAGGCTTTTCTTCCAGCTGGAAGCTGGAAGGCAATTAATTTCTGGCCACAGTGCTGACACCCAGACCATTGTTGCCAGGTATGAGGAAGAGCCCCAAACTCAGTTTCTGAGAGGAGTGTGTGTGTTCGGCTGAATGAAACCCTGTGCTGTTGTGTGGACTGGATGGGGGTGCCGGCAGGATGCTGAGACAACAGTTGGGTTCCGTAGTCCCAGCTCAGTCTGTTGATCCCCCAGGACTCACCAGAGGTAGAATCATGAGGACAGGCCCAGGTTCCTAATCTCTGAAGGGGCTGTGGGCTGCTGGTCCTGGCTGAGTGATGCCTGGGGCCTTGTGAGGCCCACTTTGCATCATTAGAGCCAGGTTGTTGGCTGAACTGTGGACCACATGTAAAATGGGAGAAGGTCCAGTATGGCTTCCGTTCCCACCAGGGACAGCATCATGGGTGTGCATGAGTTGACAGAAGGTAAGGAAGACATGAAAAGTACATGAACTAGTGCCTCCTTGGCTGGTACACAGCCTGGGAGAGGTGGTCACACAGGGAGGCAAAGTTACAGGCCAGGGAAGCAGGAAGAGCACCCAGAAGAGACCCTGGCTTTGAGGGCTGGCTCCCTTCTAGCTCTGCTGCTCATGGGTCAAGTCAAACACAGGCAAAGGAGGCCCCACCATAAGGAAGCCCGTTAGAGGAAAATGTACCAGCTTCCATGAGAAAAAGCCAGAGACGGACCCGAGGGTTCTAGGGTTCCTTCCTGTCCTGAGAGCCTTGGTTTCTTCCCTACAGACAAGCAGTGCAAGTCCAGGTCTTGCCAACTTGGTAACTCAGGTAAGAGCCTCAAGCTTCTGCAGGCCTCAGCTCAAGGGTGAGAGGGCTGCCCTGGGGTGGCACTCCTCTCCTGCATGCACAGCCCTGCGCAAAGGAAAACAACCCCCTTCTAATCCAAACAAGTAAACCCTCTCAAGCAGACCCTGCGAGAGTGGTGAACCTACCTCAGAGGTCATGCGTGAATGTATGGGGCAGTGGTCATGCAAGCTTACATACCTGCCCCCCACCCAAGTCTGGGGCTGCCCCCTCCCTCACAGGAGGCCACTGATGGGGCCCCAGAGAGATCTGGGCTGCACTGGGGGCATGGAGTCCCATGGCCATGCCCACCCACAGTCCTCCCTGGGCCTTCTCCTTCAGCTGCAAAACCCACTGTCTCTATCACTGCCCTCAGGACTCCCTCAGACCACCTTCCAAGGTAGTGGTCAGGCTCTGGGTGCTGGAGACCTGGGCTCTCATCCAGACTCTGCCCTAACTCTCTCTGTGACCAATCAAGCCCTCTCTGAGCCTCAGTCTTCCTAGCTGTATAATATGCATATTAGACTAGATGATCCCCAGGTCCCTCTCAGCTGTGACTATTTCCTTCCTTTGAATACCTTCTGTACCCGGGCCTGCCTGGGCCTCACTTCTCCAGGTGGGAAGGGGCTTTTCAAGGAACCAACTGGAATAGGCCAGGAGACTTCAGCCACTACTCCCCCTTAGGTCCCTCCTCCCTCCTCCAGGGCTCTATGAACAGTGGACAGGAAGGAGCCTTAGACTTCATTTTGTTCCCACCATTCTCCATGACATAATACCATTCAGAGTTCCAGGAATCCTCACCACGACCCAGTGGTGTAGGCTCCGTCATCGTCCCTGTTCTACAGATGAGGGAACTAAGCCCCAGAGAGGCAACCAGCCCTACACACACAGCTAGTCAGGGCTGGGGTCCAGACAGCCAAACTCTGAACCACCACCTCTCCCCAGACACCATCTCATTTTATTCTTACTGTACAATAAACTATTGGAAGGGGAAAGAAAAGGCAGTATATCATTATATAGTAAAGGGAGACCCAAAGATAGAAGGGACCTGCCCAAGGGGACAGAATGAGTCAGTGGCAGAGCCAGGGTCAGAATCCAGATCTCCAGCCTCCAACCAGCTTGAGTGCCGGTAATGTCATCTCACGCAGTGGACAAGGTTAGGATTCCCCCCAGTAATCAGAGGTTGCACAGGGGGCAAAGATAAGCATCACTAGAGCTCACTCATGGCCTCCCCTTGTTTACCCCACCCTAGAATGACTCATTTGTGTCGGAAGGAGGCAGGGGCACAGAACCTCCTAGTGCCATCTGGAAAGGGGCCCGGGGCCCTTTCATCTGCCTGCTGTCCTCCCTGAATTCTTGCTTTTCATATCTGGCTCCCATTCCACCTTGTGGGTCAGTGTTTCCAGCCCACTCTGCTCATTCCTCTTATCGTGTTTGTGTACCTTATTTTGCACTGAAACCTCTCTCTCTGCCTCTGTTTTTCCTGCAGCCATGGGTCAAGGCCCCTCTTCTTCAGTCTGGTCCCTCCTACTGCCAGTCTGGCTCCTTGTCAGGGGAACCTTTCCATAGAGTCCAGGCCTGCCATGATCCATCCAACACTGAACAGCCCCTCCTGGCCACCGCGCTGCCTCAGCCCGACATGGGGATGTCGGCCCCCTATGTGCTTTAAGAGCAGCCAGGATCCATGGTGACCTCTGTAAGCAACTCTGGGACTTTCTCTGGCAGCTGCCAGGTTTGCTGATGGAGAATTTAGGGAATCTGGGGACTGAGCCTTCCCCAAGGCTTTAAGAGTGAGACACTGAAAGGGGGCAGCAGTCTTTAATGGCAGGCAACCACTCATTTGGAGACTAACGATGAAACTAGTTTGAGGAGGGATTGGGGAGGAAAGCACTTGGCCACGGTATTTGCTGGTATGACTCGTGGCTCACATATGCACCTGGAAAGCTCCCATTCACTCTTCCAGGAAGGCTTCTCTGACCTCCCCCAGCTGGTTGGGCTAGGGCTCCTGCCTCTTTGCTCCCACGGGTCCCTGGCTGCTTCCTTACACCACATGTCAATGTTTGTCTCCCATGTCAGTCTGGGAGCTTCCTGAGTGCAGGGACAGGATCTAAAGCACAGGGGTGGTGCCAGACAGACAACACGTGACAGTCGGAAAGAAACAAACCCCTCGTGAATGCCTCACTGCTGCACTGCCCCACCTTGGTCACTTTGAAGCTCTTTGAATGTCAGTGTGTGGGAATGATGTGGATGGGCTCCAGCTCCAGAGGGCAGAGAGCAGGACAGACAGCAGAGACAGCATCAGGTCCACTGCCAGGGTCTCAGCTGAAGACTCCGTTGAATTCTTGTCAGCAAAGACATAATCTCTGCCTTGATCTATGCGTCCTGAGGCTCCTGTCTCTAAAGACCCAAACCTGGACCCCTACTTTCCACTACCACAGGCCCCGAGGTAAAACAGCATTGAAGAGGTGTGAGGCACACACTTTATTGTAAGTTGAGTCTTTGGGGCTGAATCCTCGTGTGGCCTCCTCTGGAAACGAGAGAATGAATTCTGGATCCCCTTCCCCGAGTCCTTCCTAACACAGCAGCCACGGAGGAAGGAAGAGAAAACAAGAAGTATGGTCGTTCTGTTTCTCATGTGACCTGCACTCTCGCCACCAAAAGCTCTAACATGCAGCATCGAAATTCAATTCTGCCCCTCCAGGACTGTGTTTCGATCTTGGCCCTTCTTAGAGTGTCCCTTCTGTAGGAATTAGGGCAGTGGCAAGCTATGGATTTCCCTTAAGGTTTAGGGTATATAGACAAGCGATCCCTGTGGTTTGTGAAATCAGCAGTGCTAAGCCTGGAGGAAGAGTGTCGCCAGCTCTTAGGCACAGTGGGGAGAGACTAGGTGGCCTAGCAGAGAGCCAACCACCACCTGGCCTTTCCGTTCCTCTCTGGAGGGGCTGTGGTTGCACCAGACCCCTGGAACTCACAGGGCCTGCACCAGCACCAGGAGGCTCATGACCAGGGCCATGGAGAAGAAGATGCCCAAGAAGAAGCGATCCATCACACGGGCTAGTCGCTTCCAGTCCTCATGGCGGCGCTGGGCAGCCCGGTGGCTGTGGAAGGTGTTAGCAATGGTAGCTACGTGGCGCAGGAGGGCTTCCTGACGGCACAGACACTGTGGCTCACGGCAAGGAACTGCTGGAGGGCGAGCATCTCCGTTAGGAGGCTGGGGACTAGGGGGTGACTCAGGTGGTCTAGACTGCCCACAGGGCTCCCCTCGTTCCCGCACGCACAGGCCTCGTGCCAGGCGTCCCAGCAGGAGGGCCCGAGCCCAGGCTGGCACTGGTCGGGCGCTGGGACCACAGTAGTGCAGGTTCATGATAAGGATGGTGAGCGCTGTGGAGAATGTGACCATGGTCATGGTGGCCATGTAGTACTTCCCTGCAAGAGAGAGAGTAATCTGGGGCCCAAAACAAGAACTCAGGGGGCCTGAGCTTGACCACCGCCTCAACACAAACAGGCACCAGCTCACCCACCCTGAGGCTTTCAGGACCCTCCAATCCCAAAGGATGGAACCAGGAAGGACATAAGGGCCAAGATCTCTTCATCCCCTGTTCTTACAAGCGGGTTCTCAGAAGCTACTTGCTCCCTAATTGTTCTCCTCACTGCTGGACACTGCACTCCCCCACAGACCGTGACAGTCACTCTCAAATGGTACGAGCGCAATCTGGGGGTAAGTTACTGATCCTTTTGCACAACTGGGATAACAGAACCTACCTCTAGATGTGTCGTGATGCCTCTCTGAGTTAATTAAAAAAAAAAAAAAAAAGTCACGTGCTTAGGAGATGGCCTGGCACACAGCCAGAACTCAACGCATTTTGCCGGCTAGGACAGGTGAGGGGTGGGGTGTCCTTCCTCTCCCCTCCATCTCCGAATGAGGCACGCTCCCAGGATGCTCCCTCCTCCCGCACCGACCTGGGGTTGCTGCGGAGGGGGCCGGTCCCTACCCTACCCTGCCCCGCCCCGCCCCGCCCCGCCCCGCCCCTGTGGAGACCCGCGAGCCTGGGCCGGGAGACCGTCTCTGGGAGGCGGAGGCTCTCTCTTCTCGCCCCTGCCCCCCCAGCACCGCCCCCTCGCGGCTCACCGATGAGCGGCACGCTCTCCGCCGGCGGCATGCTCTCAGCCAGGAGCAGCTGGAAGACGGTGAGCGCCAGCAGCACTGTGACGCCGAGCGACACTTTCTCGCCCGAGTCCGCCGGCAGGTGGAAGGCCAGCGGCGCGAGCAGCGAGATGAGCACGCAGGGCAGCAGCAGGTTGCACACGTAGGCGGCGGCGCGCCGGCGCAGCAGCAGCGTGAAGGTCACGTCGGGGTAGGGCTCCGAGCAGCAGCCGTAGGTGAGCACGCGCCGCCGCGCCGGCATGCCCAGCACGCGCCACTCCACGTTCTCCACGAAGTCGGCGAGGCTGGCGGCGGTGCCGCGTGGACGCACGTCCAGCTGGTGCCCGCCGTGCGTCCAGGAGCCGAACGTCAGGCCGCAGCGCTGCGCGTCGAACGGGAAGGCCGACACGTCCACGCGGCACGAGCTGCGCGTGATGGCCGGCGCGTCCCAGCGCACGGCGCCGTCGTGCCGCAGAACCACGTTGGTGCTGGCGGAGGCCGGCGGCTGCGCGTCCGCCCTGCGGAGCAGGCAGGGTGGGACTCCCTGAGGCGGCAGCGCATGTGGAGCCTGCGGGGCCACGCAGAGGACAGAGCAGGGGGCAGAGAGGCACCTCCGTGCCTTTGGAGGCTTAGAAGGGGTGGCGCCTGCAGGGCCGAAAGGAGACCCAGATCTAGGCCCGGGCAGTGTGAAAACACATCTGCAAGAGCCGGCGCCCGGCTGCATGGTGTCATGTGAGAATCTCCTGGAGGGCCCCCAGGGAAAACATGCAGAGCTCTATGTTGTCTGGGAAACACTGAACTGCTTTAGGTGGCATCAAGGAGGGCTCCACAGGGATATGCCCTGGAGGAAGTCCCGAGGCAGGCCCTCGGGGAGTCCCGAGAGACTTGGAGCAGGCCTGAGAGGGTGGAGAATGCCGTCAGGGGTACTTGTCTCCCAGAACTCTCTCTGTGAGGGGCACGGAACTGGCCCTGGACTACACAGTGGGTTCCCAGGAGACATTCAGCCTGCGTCGGCTTGGGACAGACTAAAGAGGGGGTGTCCTGGAGGGGCTGTGAGCTCCTGGCAGCTTAGGAGGGTCCTGGGGGAAAAGCTTCCAGGTTAGGTTTGGGGGGTGGGTGAGGATGGGGAATCAGTGGATACCTAGAGCCTGGGGCAACAGTGGGGAGGGGTTATGATAGGGGAGGGGCCCAGGAAGACAGTACTTGTTGTAGAGTACGATGTCTGGTCGCCACACGAGACTGCTGGGGATGCGGATAGCGTCAAGGCCACCGTAGGCATCGGGGTCCCATCGTAGGTAGGCATCTGTCCACTCCTGTCGGATCCACAGGTACAGGGTCAGCACCTGGTTCCGCTCATCCTAGTGGGGGGCAGGGAGTGGGCATAGATGTGGACACATCTATATGCACACCCTTCCCTGTGTGTAACACACTCACCTACAGAGCTCTGGAGGGACCACAAAACCAGCTGTCTCACAGTCCAGTTCCTACACAGGCCTGACCTTGCTATGTGACCTTGGCAGTTCCTTTTCTTCTTTAGCCCTCAGTTTCCTTAGTAGTTACATGGGTGATAATTCCTGCGAGGCAGGAATGCAAGTGTGCAAAGTGTTGAGCACACTGTGGGCACCCAACAGTTAGTATCTGTTATTATTGTTGTTGTTAATATTAACATTTATAGAAAAGAATTGTTTGGAGAATAATCCCAGTCTCTCACTGCACCCCACCCCACCCCCGCGCCAGTTCCTTGACACTACCACCACAACACACCATGTCGATGATCTGGGACAATGTCACCTCCAGGGTCACATTCAGAGCCTGGTCTGTGTCTGCCACGGGTCTCAGGGCACTTGTGTAGTTGGCAAAGAGATCACGGAAGAGTTTGTGAGCCAGCTTGCCCTCGGCGCCCAAGCACTCTGGGGGACCAGGAAGAAGGGTTGTCCATCTGAGACCCTTGTCCAGGGGCCTCTGTTCACACCCTCCACCTGCCTGTGGCTGGGGCCCTGTCGCCTGGTCTGCTGTCTCATGGCTACCTACTTGGCCCTCCTGAGGTCTGCTCTGTCCATCTAGCTGTGGCTCTCCCTCCTCCCTGGACTGCCTCCGTGGAAGAGCGAGGTGGAGGCCGAGGAGTGAATTGATACTGTCTTCTGGAGCAAGGCTGACAGGTTTCTTCCCCACCCTTTCCCTTCCTAAAGACCTGGGTTCTGCCCACCCTACTGCGAATGCCAGAGGGGCCCAAATAGGTGACAGGAGTACCGCCCCTCACCTAGGTGTTGTGAGCCCCTTTGCCACCACCCCCTACTTTCTCTCTAACCTATTTCCACTTATCCAGCTACAAGTCTATGGATTTTTTCAAAGCTTCTGATGCCATGGACCATCTGTTCTGAAAACACTCTCTTCCCTAGGCTTCCGTGACACACATTGTTTTCAGGCCCTGACTCACGTGTTGTTCCCCAGAAGCCTGTCATTGTCCTTTTCTTTTTAGCCCGAATTTTTCTCCTCAGCTCCAGACCCATAAACACAACAGTTCACTCCTGAATGTCCTATTGGCTCCTTAAACTCTGTAGGTCCAAAATAGGAACTAATTTCCTACCCCCATGCTCTGAAACCCTGTTCCTTGTTTTGTGGTCCCTCTCAGCAAACAGCACCCAACCCCCCATGATGTCAGCCAGAAATCTGGGAGTTATCCTTCCTTTCTCCCGCCTCCCTCTGCACCCCTGCCCGTACCTAGGTCCCGTCAGCCATGCTGCTGGGCATCCTTTGAATGTCTGGTCGCCCCTGCAGCTTGAGTGGACCCAGCAGCAGCCTCCTCACGGCTCCTGCTGCTGGTGCAGCCTCTTTAACCCTGCCCCACATTTCTGAGATGAGGCTTTTAAACACTCAAGTCTGACCAAGCCATTAGCTGCTTAAAACTATTCAGTGGTTCCCCATTGCCTGCTTGATAAAATCCAAACTCTGCCTGGCGTTCAACTACCTTCATAATCTGCCCCACCCTCACCCCCTTGGCTTGTCCATCACTGCTCCCACCAGAGCCAGGCAGGTCTCCTGTCCTCTTCAGCACCTCCATCCTCCATGCTACCCAGATAGAATGCTGGTTCCCAGCAAAGAAAAATTCCCAGTAAAGAGAAATTGGATGTGGACAGAGATCTGGGGAAGAAGGGAAACAGCTGCAGGGCCCGCTGGTGCAGGGCTGGTTTACTGCACGTCACACCTGGAAACAGGGAGAACAGAAACAGAAGGCCCAGGCTGGAGACCGAGAAGCCGAGGCTGAAGTGGTGGCTCCTGGGCCCCATGCTCCTGCCACAGCAAGACTTAGGGCTGGTCCGAGGGTGTGAGTCTTGGGACCCGACGGAGGGCAGCATCAGGCTGTGCTGGCAAGGATGATACCTGGAAGTCAGAAGTAAGACTGAGATCTCTGCTGAGGAGCCCTGTGGCCTTTCCAGTTTTCTGACCCTCCTGTTTGTACTTGCCCTTGGGTTTTAGTACTTGATCTTGGCATCTGCTCATTCTGCTCCGCCGGTGCTTGCCTCTTCTAGTCTCTGTCCCTGCCCTTTTCTCTACTCTCCCCAATCCCCCGCCCCTCTTACCTCCCACTAAGCCTCTCCATCTCCATTTCCTTGTGTCTCTTCCTCTGGAACTCTTTCTTGCTCTCTGCCTCTTTGACTTTGGTCTTCCTCCTTCCACTCTCTCTTCCTTTCGCCTTCTATTTCAACCCCCTAACTTCCTTTCTCTGGCCCTCATACCTCGACTCCGGATGAGCCTGGTACACTCTCAGCAGGACAGGGGCAAGGACTCTTCATCAGCCCTGAGCCCTCTGAGGCATAGGGCTGCAGGCCCCTCCCCTTCGCCCTTTTCATTAGCTTATTTACAGGGCTGGGACACCTGTGCCCATGGGAACAGAGCAACTGAAGCTGGCACCTCAGGTTACTGGGACCTAAATTATTCAAATCATAATGCAGCACCCAGGCTCAGCTCAAGCGCAGCCTGGGGTGTTGGAGAGCAGAGATGCTGGGGTCAGGATCTGCAAAAGACTGGGCTTAAGAGTGTGAGGGGTCAGAGCCGTGCGTGGTGGTGTCCTCCTAGCTCTGCCACCATTGCTGGATTCTCTTTTTCAAGATTTTATTTATTTATTTTTCAGAGAGAGAGGTGGGGGTGGCACAAGCAGGCGGAGGGAGAAGCAGGGTCCTTGTTGAGCAAGGACCCCAATGCAGGACTCGATCTCAGGACCTTGGGGTCATGACCTGAGCCGAAAGCAGACACTTACCCAGGCGTCCCCATTGCTGAATTCTTGAGGCTCCCTTTATTTTAATTTTTTAATTTAAATGCAGTTAGTTAACATATAGCATATCATTAGTTGCAGAGGTAGAGTGTAGTGATTCATCCACTGTGTATAACACCTAGTGCTTATCACATCACATGCCCTCCTTAATGCCCATCACCCAGTTACTCTGTCCCCCCACCCAGCTGGAGGCTCCCTTTAGACTGACAGCTCTGCCTCCAGTAAGAGATGGAGCACATCGGTCCAGGCTGGGCACTTTGTGCCAAGCAAGCTCTCCCCTCCTGGGGGGAATGGGACTGAGCCTTAGCTGAGCCTGTGGCTCCAGGTGGCCCCGCAAAGCTGGAGATGCAGCTCACATCCTCATCTCCAGCTCCCTACAGCCATCCTGATCCAAGTCTCCATGTTCTCTCTATGCCCCAACACCATAGGTGACATTGGGTAGCAGGAAAAACACAGGCTTTAGAGTCACTTTCAGCTCTGTCTTACGAGCAGTTTGACCTGTGCAAGATACTGAAACTCTCTGGGTTTGTTTTCTCATACAGGATAATGTGATTAACAGTCCTCACTTCAGAAGTTATAAGGATTAAATGAAACAAGCAATAACACAAGGCAAGTGCCTAGAACATTGCCTGATGCACAGCAGTTAACAAAAAGCATTTATACTATAATCCCAGTGAATTACTTAGAATATTCTATCTTCAGGAGCACACCCTTAGATTCACAAGCCCCCAGCCCCAGGCAACCACTATTCTACTTTCTCTCTCCATGATTTTGACTTAATAGCTCATGTGAGTGGAATCACATATTCTTCATTAAAAAAAAAAAAAGATTTTATTTATGAGAGAGATAGCATGAGCAGGGGAAAAAGGGGCAGAAGCTGAGAGAAAAGCAGACTCCCTGCTGAACCGTGAACCCAACCTAGGGTTCGATCCTGGGATCGAACATGTCAGAAGTTCTTTATTTTAAGGCTGTATATATTTTATTGTATGTATATACTACATTTTTGCTTATCCATTCATTCCCTGAGAAATACTTAGGTTGCTCCCACATTTTAGCTAGTGTGAATAATACTGCTGCGTAAGGAAGTAGAAATATTTCAAGACTTACTTTCAGTTCTTTTGGATTATATACTCAGAAATGGAATTGCTAGGTCATATGGTAATTCTATTTTTTTATAATTTGAGTAATCGCCATACTACTTTCTACAGTGGCTATAATATTTTTTCCCCACCAATAGGGTTCAGTGGTTCCCATTTCTCCACATCCTCACTGACAGCTGTTACTTTATTTTGTTTTGTTTTGTTTTTATACTAGCCATCCTAATGGGCACAAAGTCATATCTCACTGTATTTGATTTACATTCCCCTAATTAGTGGTTAAGCATCGTATCATGTGTTCATTGGTCATTTGTATGTCTTCTCAAGTCCTTTGTCCATTTATTAAATTGGGTTTTGTTGTTGTGTTCTAGTTCTTTTTGTATTCAGGATATCACTCCCTCATGAGGTGTGTAATTTGCAGATGTTTTCTTCCATTCTATGGGTTGCTTTTTTTACTCAGTTGATTTATTTTTTTGGTGAACAAAATTTTAAATATTTTATAAAGCTTAATTTATATATATTATTTTTTTGTCTGCACTTTGAATTCATATCCAATAAATCATTGCCATATCCAGTGTTGCAAAGTTTTTGCCCTATATTTTCTTCTCAGAGTTTTATAGTTTTAGTTCTTACATTTAATAAGTCTTTGATCCATCTTTAATTTTTGCGCATGGTGTTTACATAAAGGTCCAAGTTCGTTTCTTTGCATGTAGATATCCAGTTTTCCTAGCATCATTTGTTGAAAAGACTGTCCTTTCTCCCATTGAATGGTCTTGGCACCTTTATCAAAAATCATTTGACCATGTATGTGAAGGTTTATTCCTGGGCTCTCTGTTCTAGTCCATTAGTCTATATGTCTGTTTTTATGCCCATACCACAATGGTTTGGTTTTTTTTTTTAAGGATTTATGCATTTTTTTGACACAGAGAGAGAGAGAGAGAGAGATATCATAGGTAGGCAGAGAGGCCGGCAGAGAGAGAGGGGGAAATAGGCTCCCCGCTGAGCAGAGAGCCTGATGCAGGGCTCAATCCCAGGATCCTGAGATCATGACCTGAGCTGAAGGCAGAGGCCTAACCCACTGAGCCACCCAGGTGCCCCAGCACTGTTTTGATTACTATAGCCTTGCATTAAGTTTTAAAGTCAGGAAATGTGAGTTCTCCAGCTTTGGTCTTTTAGACAGGACTGTTTTGGTTATTAGAGTCCCTTGAGATTCCTTATGAATTTTAGTTTGGATTTTTATATTTCTGGAAAAAAAAGCCACTGAGATTTGGAGATGGATTGCATTACAGCTATAGATCATTTTGGTTAGTATGGACATTTTAAGTTTTCCATTCCACGAATGTGAGATGTCTTTCCATTTGTGTCTTAATTTCTTTTAAGCAGTGTTACATTTACAGTGTACATGGTTTTGCCTCCCTGGTTATGTTCACTCCTAATGATTTTATTCTTTTTGATGCTATTGAAAATGGAATTGTTTTTGTAATTTCCTTTTTGGATCGCTCATTATTAGTGTATAGAATGCAACTGATTTTTGCATGTTTGTTTTGTGTACTGCTTCTTTGAATTCATCTATTAGTTCTAACAGTGTTGTTGTTGAACTGTGTCATTATTGTTATCATTGTTTGGTGTAATCTTTAGGGTTTTCTACATATAAGATCATACCATCTGCAAACAGCTTTTACTTTTTCCTTTCCCATTTGGATATCTTTTATTTGTCTTTTTTTCCTAATTGCTCTGGCTAGAACTTCCAATATTATGTTGAATATAAGTGGTGAAAGTAGATATCCTTATCTTTTTCCTGATCTTAGAGGAAAAGCTTTCATTCTTTCACCATTGAATATGCTGTTTGTTGTGGGTTTTCATATATGGCTTTTATTTATTTTTAAAGATTAATTTGAGAGAAAGAGAGAGGGGGAGAGAGAGAGAGTAAGTGGGAGCAGTGGGAGGGGCAGAGGGAGAAGGAGAGAGAAAATCCTCAAGCAGACTCCCTGGCAAGTGCACAGCCTGACACAGGGCTCAATTCCAAGACCCTGAGATCATGACCTGAGCTGAAACGAAGAGTTGGACACTTAACTGACTGAGCCACCCAGGTACCCCTATATATGGCTTTTATTATGTTAAAGTAGCTTCCTTCTATTCCTAGTTTGTTAAGTGTCTTGATCATGAAAGAATATTGAATTCTGTCAAATATTTTTTCTGTATAAATTAAGATGATCATGTGCTTCCCCCCCCCATTCTGTTAATGTGGTGTATTACATTGATTGATTTTCATATGTTGAACCATCCTTGCATTTCAGAAATAAATCCTCCTTGGTCCTGGTGTGTAATCCTTTTGCTATGCTGCTGAATTAAATTTGCTGGTATTCTGTTGAGGATTTATGCATCAATGTTCATGTAAGATACTGGTCTATAGTTTTCTTGTAGTGTCTTTGTCCAGCTTTGTAATAAGGGTGATTGTATATATTAAATGGGTAATTGTAGGTAGGGGTGCCTGGCTGGCTCCGTTGGTACAGCATGAGAGCTTGATCTCAGTGTTGTAAGTTTGAGCCTCACACTGGGTGTAGAGATTACTTAAAAATAAAATCTTTAAGTGGGTAATTGTATGGTATGTGTATGTGAATTATATCTCAATAAAGCTGTTGCCAAAAATATCATACTCCATCGTGAATGAGAATTAGCTGAAACAAGAAAACAACCACAGAAACAAGAGCAATCACAAATATTGAACATTTTAATTAATAATAATTTGAATAATATATTTTAGGTATTGCTCTAAGCACTGTAACATACATTAATTCATAATTCTTACAACACTCTATAAAGTAAATACTATTATCTGTTCCATTTTATAAATGAGGTAACTTAGGCACAGGAATAACTTATTCAAGATTCTATAATATATACCAATGGACTCAGGATTTAAATACCGATCATTGGAGTCCATGTCTTTCTAAAAAATTTTTTTAAGGATTTTATTTGAGAGAGAGAGAGAGAGCACAAGTTGGGGTGGGGCAGGGGACAGAGGGAGAAGCAGACTCCCCACATAGCAGGGAGCCCAATGTGGGGCTTCATCCCAGGATCCTGACATCATGACCTGAACCAAAGGCATATGCCGAACCAACTGAGCCATCCAGGCACCCCAGAGTTCATGCCTTTCTATGCTACAACTGTACAGCCAATTTTAAAAACAAAGTATATGTATGCATAATATGATTTAAATACAAAGGATTGAAAATTTATTAAAGAATAAGAGAACTATCAAAAATGAGCAGGTTGGGCGCCTGGGTGGCTCAGTGGGTTAAGCCGCTGCCTTCGGCTCAGGTCATGATCTCAGGGTCCTGGGATCGAGTCCCGCATCGGGCTCTCTGCTCAGCAGGGAGCCTGCTTCCCTCTCTCTCTGCCTGCCTCTCCATCTACTTGTGATTTCTCTCTGTCAAGTAAATAAAAAAAAAAAAAATGAGCAGGTAAAAATTAACTAGTCAGGAAACGACAGATATTGGTGAGGATTTGGAGAAGGAGGAAGCCTCCTATACTGTTGGTGGGAATGCAAGCTGGTGTAGCCACTTTGGAAGATAGTATGGAGGTTCCTCAAAAAGTTGAAAATAGAGCTATCCTATGACCCAGCAATTGCACTACTGGGTATTTACCCCAAAGATACAAATGTAGTGATCCAAAGAGACACCTGCACCCCAATGTTTATAGCAGCAATGTCCACAATAGCCAAACTATGGAAAGAGCTCAGATGTCCATCAACAGATAAACACACACACATTATATATGATGTATATATATACACAAAGGAATATTATCCAAATGAAATACTGGCATTTGCAACGATGTGGATGGAACTAGAGGGTATTAGGCTAAGCATAATTATCATATGATCTCACTGATATGTGGAATTTGAGAAACAAAGCAGGGGATCATAGGGGAAGAGAGGAAAAAATGAAACAAGAGGAAACCAGAGAGGGAGACAAACCATAAGAGACTTTTAATCTCAGAAATAAACTGAGGGTTGCTGGATGGAGGGGGGTGGGAGGGATGGGGTGGCTGGGTAATGGACACTGGGGAGGGTATATGTTATAGTGAGCATTGTGTGTTGTGTAAGACTGATGAATCACATACCTGTACCCCTGAAACAAATAATAAATTATACGTTAATTTAAAAAAATGAACACTTAGGTTTAAAAAGCAACCACAGGGGCATCTGGGTGGCTCAGTGGGTTAAGCCTCTGCCTTCAGCTCAGGTCATGATCTCAGGGTCCTGGGATTGAGCCCTGCATCGGGCTCTCTGCTGGGTGGGGAGCCTGCTTCCTCCTCTCTCTCTCTGCTTGCCTCTCTGCCTACTTGTGATCTCTCTCTGTCAAAATAAAATAATCTTTAAAAAAATAAAAAATAAAAAGCAACCACATAATTTACTGAAATTAATAATGTAAAAATTAACAGAACAGAGACAGTTGAAAAGATAATTAATGAATTTAAAGACAGAGTTGAAGAAATTACATAAATACAAACCAGGAAGATAAAAGAAAGAAAATAAGAATTTAGGAAGCAGAAGAAAAAATGTGAAGGTTAAATATATACTTAATCAGAACTTCGGAAGGAGAAAATCAGAGAATGGGGAGAGTCAGCATTAAAGAGAGAACAGCTGAGAGGGGAAAGAGACAAAAAAAACAAGGAACAAAAATAGAATAATAAAATGTTAAACCTAAATTCAAATTTATCAATGTTTACAGTAAATGTAAATGGCCTAAAAACATTAAAAGGCAGAGGAGCACCTGGGTGGCTCAGTGGGTTAAAGCCTCTGCCTTCAGCTCAGGTCATGATCCCAGGGTCCTGCGATCGAGCCCCACATCGGGCTCTCTGCTTAGCAGGGAGTCTGCTTCCTCCTCTCTCTCTCTGCCTGCCTCTCTGCCTACTTGTGATCTCTGTCAAATAAATAAATAAAATTTAAAAAAAAACATTAAAAGGCAGAGACTGTAAAGACACTATTGAGATACTAGGAAGACAAACTATAGATTGTGAGAAAATATTTACAAATTACATAGCCAGCAAAGAACTTGCATGCAGAATACATACAAGAATTTCTCAAAACCAAACAATATAAACCATGTAAAATTTTTAAGAAACAAAAAATTTAAAAACAAAGGAAAATCACAAACCCCTAAACCCAAAAGAAAAAAAAAAGTGTCCTTTGATGAATGGATAGATAAACTACATCAGACAATGGACTATTTACTATTCAATGCTAAGATGAAATGAGCTATTAAGCTAAGACAAGACATGGGGGAAATTTAAAAGCATGTTAATACAATATGATGAAAGCAGTATCTGAAAGGGCTATATACTGTATTGATTCCAACTACATGAAATTCTGGAAAAGACAAAACTATGAAGATAGTAAAAAGTTCAGTGGTTGCTGGGGGTGGTAGGTGGGGCCAAGGAGATGAATCTGCAGAACACAGAGGATTTTTAGGGCAATGAAATTACCTTGTATGATATCATAACGGTGGATACATGTCATTATACATTTGTCTAAACATATAGAATGTGCCATACACCAAGAATCAACAATGTAAAGTTCACTACCTGTAGACTTTGGGTGATAAAGAAGTGTCAATGTAGGTTCATCAACTGGTACCATACTGGTGGGAGATGTTGATAATAGAGGAGGTTATGCATGTGTAGGGGCAGGGGAATATGGGAAATCTCTGTACCTTCCATTCAATTTTGATGTAACCTTAAAACTCCTCTAAAAAATATTAAGTCTTAAAAAAATTTTTTTAGGGCGCCTGGGTGGCTCAGTGGGTTAGGCCGCTGCCTTCGGCTCAGGTCATGATCTCAGGGTCCTGGGATCGAGTCCCGCATCGGGCTCTCTGCTCAGCAGGGAGCCTGCTTCCCTCTCTCTCTCTCTGCCTGCCTCTCCGACTACTTGTGATTTCTCTCTGTCAAATAAATAAAAAAAAATTAAAAAAAAATTTTTTTTAAATGGAGGGGTGCGTGGGTGGCTCAGTCATGAAGCACCTGCTGTCAGCTCAAGACATGATCTCAGGATCCTGGGATCAAGCCCCGAGTCAGGCTCCCTGCTCAGCAGGAAGCCTGCTTCTCCTTCTCACACTCCCCCTGTTTGTGTTTCTCTCTATGTCTCTGTCAAATAAATACAACCTTTAAAAAAGTTATTTTTAATGGAATGAAGTATTGATACCTGCTACAACATGGATGAAACTTGAAAATATTATACTAAGTGAAAGAAGTCAATAACAAAAAGATTATGTATTACGTGAATCCATTTATATTACATTCTATTAAGAAAAACAATTGGTGGGGCGCCTGGGTGGCTCAGTGAGTTAAAGCCTCAACCTTCAGCTCAGGTCATAATCCTGGGATAGAGTCCCACATTGGGCTCTCTCCTCAGCAGGGAGCCTGCTTCCCCCTCTCTCTCTGCCTGTCTCTCTACCTACTTGTGATCTCTGTCAAATAAATAAATAAACAAAATCTTAAAAAAAAAAAAAGAAAAGAAATGAAAAACAATCGGGGTGCCTGGGTGGCTCAGTTGGTTTAGCGTCTACCTTCGGCTCAGGTCATGATCGTGGGTCCTGGGATAGAGACCTGTCTCGGGCTCCCTGTCCAGCATGGAGTCTGCTTCTCCCTCTCCCTCTGCTGCTCCCTCTGCTTGTGGTTTCTATGGCTCTCTCTCTATCAAATAAATAAAATCTTAAAACAATAGTGAAGGAGAACAGTTGCCAGGAGTTAGTGATGAGTAGGGTATGACTACAAAAGGATAGGAAGAGGGAGTTTTTTGGATGACAGAACATTTTATGACTGTGGAGTAGTTATACAAATCTGTATGTGTTGAAATTAACAGAAATGCACACCAAAATAAAAGTGAATTTTCCTATATAATAATGTAAAATATAGAATTTAAATCAATTTAGTTGGTTCATAACTAATGTAATGCAGGTTTACTATACCTGCCAAAGAAGAAAGACTAAGAGTGGGTGGTTGGTATTTGGAGAAATGGGTGTGAGGGTGAAAGATACTTTCTTTTTTACTGTACCATTTTCAGCAGCAATTATTCAGTCTTATAGGGGTACAAGAAATTACACTTAAAAATAATGTTTTGCAGGGCAGCTGGGTGGCTTCTGCCTTCGTCTCAGGTCATGATCTTAGAGTCCTGGGATAGAGCCCCACATCAGGGAGTAGGGAGCCTGCTTCTCCCCCTCCCTCCACTTGCTGCACCCCCTGCTTGTGCTTTCTCTCTCTGTGCCAAATAAATAAATAAAATCTTAAAAAAAAAAAATGTTTTGCAGGGGCACGTAGCTGGCTCAGTTGCTAGAGCATGCAATTCTTGATCTCTGAGTCATGAGCCTCACATTTCGTAGAGTTTCCTTTATTTCTAGGTGCCCCTAGAGTTTCCTTAAAAAAAAAAAAAATGTTTGGGGCTCTTGGGTGGCTCAGTGGGTTAAAGCCTCTGCCTTCGGCTCAGATTATGGTCCCGGGGTCCTGGGATGGAGCCCTGCATTGTGCTCTCTGCTCAGCAGGGAGCCTGCTTCCCTCACTCTCTGCCTGTCTGCCTAATTGTAATCTCTATCAAATAAATAAAATCTTTAAAAAAGTAATTAAAAAATGTTTTGCAGACTACCTCAAGGGCAAAATAAAGGCTAACTTCAAGAGTGCTTCAAAACAGCAAGGAAGTAGTGCACATATAGAACAGACTGAAGAGTTAAACATGCTTTTTATCTGTTTAGCTTCAATTTGCAAAACAACACATTTGGAATTCATCTACATATGACACACAATTCAAATTCTTGGAACACCTGGGTGGCTCAGTTGGTTAAGCATCTGCCTTCTGCTCAGATCATGATCCCGGGCTCTGGGATTGAGTCCTGTGTTGGTGTTGGCATGGGGCTCAGCAAGGAGTCTGCTTCTCCCTCTTCCTCTGCCCCTCCTCCTTAGTGGTGCATGCTCTCTCTCTCAAATAAATAAAATCTTTTAAAAAGAGAGAAAAAAAACAAATTCTGACTCCAGTAGCCTGGGGCTAGGAGTGGGGATGTCTCTCAGGACCAGCCAAGAGGGTTCCTGGCTTCACACAGGATAAAGATAAAATGTGAGCCAGCAGGTGGCGAAACAGTTTATTAAAGATACATACATAGAGAGAGATACAGAGTATCTGGGAGACTTAGAGGAAAATAAGATGAATTTCATTTGTTCAGGACCTGGGGGTTTTAGAAAGGATGGTGGTCTAGCGTGCATGTCCTCTCAGGCATTCAGGAACTGGTTAGAACAAAGACGAGGGCCCAGGTGTTATTCTTTGGAGCCAGAGGGTCTTGGTGTTGAGATGTCTGGCTCCCTTGGTGTCGAATGCACATATGATAGCTTCCTCTGGTCATTCTCATCTGGTCCTTCTTAGATGTTATTTATGCTAGAGAACCATTAACTCTTCTCCCTTACAAGGAGAACATAGGTTATTTGCATTACAAGGCCTGAGTGAAGTGCTCTGGGGGTGCAGGTCCTAGTGAGAAGAGAAGCCACGAAAGCAGCAAGGGAAAGAACCCAGCCTTTTCTCTCCTGGGGTCCCTTCGGTTTCCCTGTCTCATTTCCACAGTATACTCTCTGACTAAAGACTGATGTGTAAATTGGAGTTTACACGAAAAAAAAAAAAAGCTAAAATATTTCTTATACTTACTGTATTTTGGGGTGAAAATGTTATATTGAAAAAAAAAATCCAGGGGCACCTGGGTGGCTCAGTGGGTTAAAGTCTCTGCCTCCAGCTCAGGTCATGATCCCAGGGTCCTGGGATCAAGCTCCGCATCAGGCTCTCTGCTCAGCAGGGAGCCTGCTTCCCCCTCTCTCTCTTCCTCTGCCTGCCTCTCTGCCTACTTGTGATCCCTCTCCATCAAATAAATAAATGAAAAAATCTTAAAATAAAAAAATGTGCGAGAACCAAACGTGTGTCTTCTGAAAGTGATAAAACACACCACCATCTACTAACTGGGGAGGAGGAGAGTGGGGAGTGCAGGGTGGCAGGGTGGGGGGGCTGGAAGAAGGAAATTGAATCTAATCAAACCTCTAGATCTAACCAGCAGTATCGAAGAAGTAAAGGGGAGTATATAGTAAGGAGCAGTATACAGGAAATAGAGGCACAACCAGCCAAACCTAGAAGGTCCTAGTTCTTGATCCTAAAGGACAAATGACCCAGTTACTTTAACAAATAAAGGGCATTTAAAAAGAGAGAGAGAAAAGAAAGGGAACACTGGTAATAAAGATACTTAAAACTAATCAACCAAATGCAAAGTGTGGACCCTGTTAAGATCCTAATTCAAACAATTCAACCATGGGGTGCCAGGGTGGCTCAGTTGATTGTCTGACTCTTGATTTCAGCTCAGGTTATGATCTCAGAGTTGTTGGTTCGAGCCTGGCATTGGGCTCCATGCTCAGCAGGTAGTCTGCTTGAGATTCTCTCTGTCCCTCTGCCCTTCCCCACCATGCTCACGCATGTTCTCTCTCTCTCAAAAATAAACAAACCTCAAACAATTCAACCATAAAAATTTAGTTTGAGACAACTGGGGAAATTTAGAAATGCAGAGGGTATTAGTTGTTATGAGGAATTATTGCTGGTTTTGATGGTAGGACAAGGGTGCTGTGATTGTGTTTATAAAAATTTACCTGTTAGCAGGTGCCTGGGTGGCTCAGTCAGTTAAGCATCTGACTCTTGCTTTCAACTCATGTCCTGATCTCAGGGTCGTCAGATTGAGCCCTGCATCCGGCTCTGTGCTGGGTGTAGAGCCTGTTTAAGATTCTCCTGCTCCTTCCGCCCTTCTACCCCACTCACACATGCTTTCTCTAAGAAAAAATTTAAAAATACTTGTTAGAAAAGCTTAGCTATTGATGAAATGATGCCCTGCCTTAGAAATACCATTGTGGGGTTGGTAGAATAACAATGGAGGTAAAGATAAAGTAATATTGGAGAACTGTCAAAATGTTGAATGTGGATTCATTACATCATTTTACTTTTGCCTGGGTGCAAATCTCTACAATAAAAGGTTTAAAAAAAAAAAAAACCCTTAGAAAACATAAGAAATGAATATTTATGGGGCACCTGAGTGGCTCAGTTGTTAAACATCTGCCTTCGGCTCCGGTCATGATCCCAGCGTCCTGGGATCAAGCCCCGCATCAGGCTCCCTGCTTGGGAAGAGGCCTGCTTCTCTCTCCTCTCCCACTCCTTCTGCTTGTGTTCCCTCTCTCACAGAGTCTGTCAAATAAATAAATACAATCTAAAAAAAAAATTTTTTTTTTTAAGCAGAAATCAATACATTATAATACAGAGCTCTGGTAAAACTGGTTAAGTTGAAGAGCTGGTTCTTTGAAATACAACAAAAAATCTGGAGTAATTTTCTGTTAATAAAAAGTAGCATCTGGGTCAAAGAGTAAAACATCTGAAAAGAGCAGCTATCCTGGAGGCCTCCGCTTGGCTAAATCTATCATTTAATCTCGAAACTTTTCCTGATTTTGATTTTGGCATTACTCCAGCACTCTGCTAAGGAAATACACTTACTTTGGATGTTGTATGTAACTGGAGTCTGTTGAGTTTTGAGAAAATGGATTTTATATGTTTTTTATTAACATATAATGTATTATTTGCCCCAGGGGTACAGGTCTGTGAATCGCCAGGTTTACTCACTTCACAGCACTCACTATAGCACATACCCTCCCCAATGTCCATAACCCAACCACCACCTCCTACTCCCCTTCCTCCTGCAACCCTCAGTTTGTAAGATTAAGAGTCTCTTATGGTTTGGTCTCCTTCCCAATCCCATCTTACTTCATTTTTTCCTTCCCTACCCCCCAAATCCCCCACATTGCCTCTCAAATTCTTCGTATCAGGGAGATCGTATAATTGTCTTTCTCTGATTGACTTATTTACCTCAGCATAATACCCTCTAGTTCCATCCACGTCGTTGCAAAAGTCAAGATTTCATTTCTTTTGATGGCTGCATAATATTCCATTGTGTGTGTATGTGTGTGTGTATATATATATATATATATATATATATATATATATATATATACCATGTCTTCTTTATCCATTCATCTGTTGATGGACACCTAGGTTGTTTCCATAGTTTAGCTATTATGGACATTGCTGCTATAAACATTTGGGCGCATATGCCCCTTTGGATCACTATGTGATTGCTGGGTCATAGGGTAGCTCTATTTTCAACTTTTTGAGGGAACTCCATGCTGTCTTCCAGAGTGGTTGCACCAGCTTGCATTCTCACCATCAGTGTGATTTGTTTTGATTTCTCCACATCCTTGCCAGCATCTGCATTTCCTGACTTGTTAATTTTAGCCATTCTGACTGGTGTGAGGCGGTATCTCATTGCCGTTTTGATTTGTATTTCCCTGATGCCAAGTGATGTGGAGCACTTTTTAATGTGTCCATTGGCCATCTGGATGTCTTCTTTGCAGAAATGTCTCTTCATGTCCTCTGCCCATTTCTTGATTGGATTATTTGTTCTTTGGGTGTTGAGTTTGATAAGTTCTCTATAGATTTTGGATACTAGCCCTTTATCTGATATGTTATTTGCAAATATCTTCTCCCATTCTGTCAGCTGTCCTGTTTTTATATTTCTGAGAAACTTAAATTTTTTTTTATTTCAATGGAATTTTGAAATATAAAAGAGCTTCTTTTTTTTTTTTTTTAAAGATTTTATTTATTTATTTGATAGACAGAGATCACAAGTAGGCAGAGAGGCAGGCAGAGAGAGAGAGAGAGGAGGAAGCAGACTCTCACTGAGCAGAGAGCCCGATGCGGGGCTTGATCCCAGGACCCTGAGATCATAACCTGCGCTGAAAGCAGAGGCTTAACGCTCTGAGCCACCCAGGCACCCCTAAAAGAGCTTCTTTATCATTAACTTTGAACTGTAACTCTCTGATGTAACACAGCTATGATAAACATTTGACTTATATACATATATGTATATGTATATGCATACACATATATATGAAACACTTATCATAAAAGGAAATACTGCCTGTATGCACAATTCTTAGCACTTCTAAAGTGCTTTCTATAGCACACTCTCTTTCTATAAAACACCTCTCATAAGGTAACCACAACCACAACCACAGCAATACTCTGTGACTCAGGTTCACAGTAATGGAGAGAGATTCCCAGGAGTTACCCTTGTCCTTCGAAGTCTAAATTATAGCCCCAGATCCACCCTGCTTTATCTCCAAATTCCTCCATGTCCCAGTGTCTATGGCCTAATCCTAACTGGAATTTGCTCACCCCATCAGCTTAACAGGAAAAAAAAAAAAAAAAAATCCAAATAGTACACATCAGACTTATTTGCTCCCTCTGGAAAACAACTGTGTTTAGCAGCAAATATCTACGATCATCATCCCCTTTACACAATGGAAAATGAAATTAAAAGTGAAGTATGACTCAAGTTAAAAAAAAAAAACAAAAAACTGCCAGGATGGAATAGCCAAGCTTTGAATCCCAAGTACATTCCTAAGGGCAATGAGACTTTTCCCATATCCCCCACTGGGAAGCCAAACATAAATATATACTTATACATGTATTTATATAAATATAAGCAGTCAGGGGCACCTGGATGGCTTGGTTGATAAAGTGTCTGCCTTCAGCTCAGGTCATGATCCCAGGGTTCTGGAACCGAGCCCTGCACTGGGCTCCCTGCTCAGTGGGGAGTCTGCTTCTCCCTCTCCCTCGGCTGCTCACCCTCTTTTGACCTCTCTCTCAAATAAGTGGATAAAATCTTAAAAAAAATATAAGCAGTCAGGATTAACTAATAATCTCAACCCCCTCACCCTAAATTTGCCCTAACTTTGATTGTTCTTTCTTTAACCCATGGCCCATCTCCCTTCAGACTGTAAATCAACCAAGGCCACTGTAAAGATCCTTGGAATAAGGCTCAAAAAAAAAACACAAAGGGAAAGCCAATAGCAGGAATGATATAAACATTTTATTTTTTTTAAGAAAGTAGCTTCAGAAAAAGAGGAAAATAATCTAGATCATTTATTTATATATATATATACTTTTTAATAAAAACCTTTACATAATCTTCATGCATAAAGACCCAGAGGTGGCCATGTTGTTTATGACAGCTCTGAATTCCAGCTGTCGCGGGCCTTTACCTGGGACTCCCCATTGCTGACAGCAGTGTAGCGAAGGCCCTCCTCTTGCCTGTAAAGCCCAGCTCCCTGCCTGCCTCAGTACGGTTTTATGTTCTGGAACTATAGACGATGGGTAGGAAATGCTTTGGGCTAGAATAGGAAGGACAGGGAGGACTACCCAACCTGCCGTATTTTATTCAAACTCTTCAGGCAAATCTAGACAGGAAGCCTAGCAAGATGACTGAAAACCAGGGACCAAATTGAGTTCTGGAGTTTCCCAGGGACATGGTGTCTGTGACCAAGAGTTCCTGCACATGGTAGTAGCACAAGTCTGATGTCCATGGAACATTCAAGGCAGGAACAAACAAGCCTTAAAGATCCATCCCTCCATGGCAGGCACTCACTTCTACCCTAAATGAGTCAGAAAGACTCTGTTCTGTTTCCTAACTCAGTCCAACCCTCTTTTGACTCTAAAACAGTGTTAACTCATCAGCCCACTTAAGAGACAAATTTTCTTTCCTTCTGTGGATAGTTTATCTGTTAAGGAAGGACAATCTTTGATCAACATCTGTCCTATTACAAAAGGGTTAAGGTAGGAGTAGGGTAGCAGGGTGGCATGGTGGGTCACAAGATCCAGAACAACTGAGAGTGGAAAGGATTCCCTGGTTCTCTGGGGGCAATTCTGCGAAAGGTATTTTATTGACCATTTTTTTTAAAAGGGGGGGGGGGGAAGAATGCTCTTAAAGATGGTAAAAAAGAGACTTGGTTCCTTTTTTGGGTTCTAAAAGCCCTTATGCTTTGTTCAGTATTAACAAAAGCTCTGAACAAATGGTGGATGCTGCTTGGGGCAGCAGGAAAAGAGGATGGATTCCATAGCCAAATAAGAGAATGGCTAATAGTGCCAATCAACTCAATGCAGGGGATCGCTGTGTGGTGAGTGTGAATAAGCATGTGAGTGTGGTGGGAGGAACCTGGGGTTCACTGGCTCCCAACAGTCAATTCTCGCAGGTAGGACTGTGTGAGGCCACGCAGTTCCTCCAAGGCATAGTCCTCAGGCATGGGGAGCTGGCCAACATGGGGAGCCAAGAGGCCCAAAGGGACTCGCTGAGGGTCTGGTGTCGAGTCGGAGGTTGTTTCAGGTGCGCGCTGAAGGCTCCATACCACCCGCAGCAGGTTGGCTGCACGTTTGGCCATGTCTGGAGAGAAAAAATGAAGTGAGCATCAAGGACAAGGGCTGGTAAGGGTGTGCATCGGGGCAGAGGTATAGCAATCATGAAGACAGGAAGCAAACAGGCAGGAAGCAGGCAGAGAGTGGAGGCTTACCAGACTGGGCCAGGAGATCCTTGGCATTGTAACACTGCATCTGCTGTATGCGATTGCACAGAGAGATCACTTTGGCGTGTAACTGCTCAAGTTCGTAAACTGAGCAATCCACCTACAAAGAAGCAGAGAAAAAAGTTAAATCAAGAAGAGCTCCCATCACCCGAATTCCAACCACAGACTGACTATGCAAAACTCTGAAACAACAGAAAAAACCCAGGAGGCTGCGTGGCAGTGTCATGTCACCACTATCCAGCCTGATCACTGAGAACAAAGCACAACCTCAACAATTATTCACAAGAGGAAGTAACAGGGTATACCAAAGCCTTGAACTGGTTAAGTCTTGAAATCAGCATTAATAAACCACGTAACTAGCAAGCCTTAATATGGTCTCAAAAATCTAGATAAATCTGGACTCAGATTATATTAGTTAAGAGTAGAGAGCAACACAGAAGTGGAGCCCAAACTAGCCTGGAATTTAGGTATCCTAGCTCTACATTCACAACCCTTCCTAAAATAATGCAGGTCCTATTCTCACTGTATGTCCTCTCTTTTGTGTTGCTATCTACTCCCATGGCCCCAATTATTATTATTATTTTAAATTAATTTATTTGAGAGAGGAAGAAAGAGAGTGCACGTGCAAACAGGGGGAGGGATAGGAAGAGTGAAAGGCAGAGAACCGCAAGCAGACTTCGTGCTGAGTGTGGACCTCAATTTGAGACTTGATTCCATGACCCCGAGATCACAGCCTGAGCTGAAAACAAGAGTTGGATGCTTAACCTACTGAGCCACTCAGGTGCCCCACCTATGGCTCCAATTATAATCAATATGCTGATGATTCCTAAATCTTTAGCCTAATATTCCAATCTTCCATTCTCCTTTCCAGACCCATTGCCCTAGCACAGGATACCATTACTTCTTAATTGAAAAAATCTTAAGAGCTGGATCATGATCTTCAGTGTCATCCCTATTACATCCTTTTCCCTACCATATGGTAGCCACAGTGATGTTTCTAAAAATCATTTAAAAATTTCTGAAAGTTTATTTATTTATTAAATTAATCTCTACCCCCACCATGGGCTTGAACTCACAATCCCAAGATCAACAGTCACATGCTCTTCTGAGTTGGCCAGAAACCTGTATCTTTATTCTTTACTTACATTCTGAATACTTTCCAGCAGCATCTTATTCCTGCTTGTCTCACATATGACTCTTGGTTGGCTCCCCTTCTCTCAAACTCTTCAAGTAAACCACCCTACTTGCTAAGTATCCTATCACCTCCTCCTTCTCTAAATGCTCATCCAACCCTTCCACAAAGCACCTTTCTCACTGAATCTACTTTAGGGAGGGCTTTGCAGAATCTACCCGTTAGTGCCTCTACAAGTATTTTTTTAAAAGGATTGGCTGATTGATTGATATGACGGGGGTGGTGGTGGTGGTGGTGATGTGCAAAAGCAGAGGTAGCAGGAGAGGGACAATCAGGCTTCCCACTAAGCAGGGAGCCTGATCTGGGGCTCAACTCAGGACCTTGGGATCATGAACTGAGCCAAAGACAGATGCTCAACTGACTGAGCCACCCAGGTGCCCCAGCCTCTTGCAAGTATTTTTTTTTTGTCCACAAGAAATCAGCCTTTAACTGGACCTTTAAGGGTGGTAAATACGATGAGGTCTTTGCTCTCAGGAAACTCATGAAAAATAAAGAGATGATCAGGTAGAGATAAACCTTGAAGAATCACAAGCCGTGCAGATCATTTAAACAAGGTGATATGGCAGAAAAACTGGAAGGCTATTTCAGATTGGGGGATCGGGAAAGTCTTTTCTGAAGAAAGTCATATCTTTGAGGGGACCTGACCAAGGCTAGAGGGACAAGCTTTCTAGGCAAAGAGAACAGCTAAAACTGCAAGATGGGAATGCAAAGAAAATTTAGATGGCTAAAACGCAGAGTTCAAAGAGGAGAAGAGAAGAAGATAAAACTGGAGAGGTTTTATACACCACAGGATCAAAACTGGAGGTCCTCAGAATTCATAGTCTATGAACTTGGACTGGGAAAAATAATATTTATTTTTGCTGACTTTTTACTACATATTAGCATTTAATTATTAATGCAGATTTTAAGAAATAACAGAGACTTTGTGATCAATAGACATCACAGCTATTTTCATATTACATTACAACTGTTAGTGATTTTTAAATATAGTACTTCACCAAAGTTAGAGTAGTTAGGGGATCCACTGCTGGGCTTGTTAAATTTAAGATGTTAAACCACTTATTCCTGTAAGTTCTTAATAGTTTGACAATGTATTTTAACATAGCTAGTTTCTTTTGTAATTCCATGAATTTAAATTTTATGCATTAAAGCACATTAGACAGCCATCCATGGGCTTCACCAGACTGTCAAGGAGGTCCACAGCAAAAAAGGTAAGAATTACTGATGCAGATTTATAAGAGTTGCTAAGGAGCACTTTATCCTAAGTGAAATGAGAAGCTCCTGGAAGGTTATAGATGAGAGTCAGATAATATGACTTGGGTTCAGAAAGATCACTCTGGCTGCTGCATGGAAATAAACTGTAAAGGAACAAGTGCAGAAGCAGGGAGACCAATTAGGTGTCTACTATAACAGTCCAGGTGAGAGATTCTGTGACTTTACTACACCCACACGACTCCCCTCTCCACTCTACCCTCCAATACTACCTTATTAAAAGTTTCCTGGAGGGGTGCCTGGGTGGCTTAGTTGGTTGGGTGACTGACTCCTGATTTCCGTTCAGGTCATGATCTCAGGGTTGTGGGACTGAGCCCCATGTCAGCAAGGAGTCTGCTGGAGATTCTCTCTCCTCTGTACCTCCCTCACTCATTCACTCAATAAATAAATAAGCAAATAAATAAATAAAATCTTTAAAAAAACCTAAACTGTTTTTTAAAGTATACTTTAAAAATTTGACCACTCTGTCAGATATCTATGGTAATCTGTGTTCCTCCCCTCCTTTTCAGAGGAAACAAAGAGAGGTTAACTTATTTGCTTATAAACTAAGCAAATAAAGGCTATGAAGTTGTAAAATAACCTTATTTTATACCAAATAAAGGTTAAACCACATAAAGGTTATTTGTTTAAGGTCATATCACAGCTAGTGAGTGAGGGAACCATGAACTGAACCTAACCATTTGGCTTCAGAACTTGATTCTTAGCCTTTATACTCTATTGCCTTTAATCTTAAAGTAGATCTCCCCAAAAGGAGCTCATGATAACTTGGGAGACAGATGTGGATAAGTAACTATAATAGAGTTGGTAAACAAGTGTACCAAGTGCTTTGGCAGTGAAAAAAGAAAATGCAATTAACATTTCTTATGGGAAAAGGAGAACAAAATAGAGCTTATAGCAATTTGATCTTAAAGGATGAGTGTGTGTGTTAGGAGTGAAATACAACCAGCTTTGTTGGAAACACCATGAGTAATTTAGTGTGATGAGAGCAGAGCAGGCTGGCAACTGGAATGTGGGGTAACACTAGGAAGAAGGCATGAGTGACAGGTAAAAGCCTCTATGTGGGCTTGAAATCTATGGTTAAGAGTCTGGTCTTTGGGTGTTGGGCCTCTGCCTTCGGCTTGGGTCATGATCCCAGGGTCCTGGGATCGAGCCCCGCATCAGGCTCTCTGCTCGGCGGGGAGCCTGCTTCTCTCTCTCTCTCTCTGCCTACTTGTGATTTCTCTGTTCTCTGTCAAATAAATAAATAAGAGAGCTTAAAAAAAAAAAAAGAGAAAGTCTGGTCTTTGCGCTATAAGCAACAGAGGCCTATCTTATGACTACTGAAACAGACGCTAATACATTTTGATAAAGACCTTAAAAAACTCTAATACTTGCAATTTTAAAAACATAACAAATGACATGTGAGACAATAACTACCCTCACCAAATCTTTGACCTTACTACCTCTCTCATCCCTGAGCTTTTCACTCAAAGGAGGACTGCACAAGGGGAGCAGACTATAGGTGGACAAACCTCAGGAACGTATACTGTACATACTATTTGGTAATAAGCACAAAACAAAGAAGATTTTTTACATTTTGATACAGTGTCATAGTGGCTACAGCAAATCAGCCCTATCAAAATATCCCGCCCGCACTGACAGTTCCATCTCTGCTAATGAGGTTGCTCAGACATTCTGAGGTCCCTGTGCCTTTAAGGGCCAGGGAAAAGGAAAACCAAGCAATAGTTTAAGGAATTCAGGTACCTGCTGTATCTGGTGAAGCATCTCAATGATCTGAATATAGTCCAAGTAAACAAGCCCAGATGTTTCCCAGTCCTGGATTAGGCTGCTGCGCTCTGGAGGTGCCAGGTCTTCCAAGAACCCCTTCAGGTAGTCATAGTTCTCATTAATGATGGCATCTGAAGAAACAAAATATTAAAGCACTCTGTCTACACAAATATATGGTTCTCAAAAGTACCATGGAGGACATGGCAGCGATCCAAGAGAGGAAGGAAGGGGAAATACATATACATACACATATGTATGTATAATGAATATTTCACCTTCGTGACTTATTTCATAACTGTAAGTTTGTACCTTTTGACTCCCTTCACTCATTTTGCCAACCTCTACCCCACACCTCTGGCAACCACCCATCTGTTCTCTGTATCTCTGAGCCATTTTTATTTTTTTAAAGATCCCACATACAAGTGAGGTCATACGTTATTTGTCTTTCTCTGACTTATTCCACTTAGCATAATGCTGTCATCCGTATTGTTGCAAATGGTTAGGATTTCATTCTTCTCTATCGCTGAATAATATTTCGTTGTACATGTATACTATGCATACACACAGAGAACATTGCCTTTATCCATTCACCACTGATTTTGTTTCCCTATCTTTGCTATTTAAATAAAGTTACAGTGAACATGAGGGTGCATATTTCTTTTCGAGTTGTGTTTTTTTCTTTGGATAATTACCCAGAAATGGAATAGATTGTATTCCTTTGGCTAGATCCTATGGGTAATTCTAGTTTTAGTTTTTTGAAGAATCTCCATATTATTTTCCATAGTGGCCGTACCATTTATATGCCCACCAACAGTGCACAGGCTTCCCTTTTCTCCACATCCTCACCAACCTTCTTATTTCTTATCTTTATGACAATAGCAATTCTAACAGAGATCATGTGACATTTCTAGTGCCTTTGTTTTGCATTTCTGATTAGTGGTGCAGAGCATCATTTCATTGTAACCATTGGCCATCTCCTTATGTCTTCTTTAGAAAAATGTCCACTCAGATTCCCTGCCTAATTTTTTTTTTTTAAAGATTTTATTTATTTATTTGACAGACAGAGATCACAAGTAGGCAGAGAGGCAGGCAGAGAAAGAGGAGGAAGCAGGCTCCCTGCTGAGCAGAGAGCCCGATGTGGGGCTCAGTCCCAGCACC
Source organism: Mustela erminea (assembly GCF_009829155.1). Lineage (NCBI taxonomy): Eukaryota > Metazoa > Chordata > Mammalia > Carnivora > Mustelidae > Mustela > Mustela erminea. Next base: position 57,593,654 of record NC_045622.1, read on the forward strand.
CCGGGATCATGACCTGAGCCAAAGGCAGAGGCTTTAACCCACTGAGCCACCCAGGCGCCCCCCTGCCTAATTTTTTAAACAGATTTTTTTTTTTTTTTTGCTATTTTTATGAGTTCTTTAAATATTTTGGATGTTCCCTATAACATCCAAAACTTTGACAGGAATTACATTGAATCTGCAGATTGTTTTAGGTAGTAAGGACATTTTAACATTAATTCTTCTAATCCAAAATGTCAGATAAATGATTTACAAACATCTTCTGCCATTCCTAGGTGTCTTTTCATTTTGTTGATGGTTTCTCTTGGAGCTGTGCAGAAATCTTGTTAATTTGATGTAGTCCCATTTGTTTATTTCTTCTTTTGTTGCCCCTGATTTTGGTGTCCCATGCAAAAAAAAAAAATCATCACCAAGATGGATTTCAAGGAACTTACTGCCTATGACTATGTTTTCTTCTAGTTTTATGCTTTCCGGTCTTATAGTTTAAGCCTTTTTAAAAAGATTTTATTTATTTGACAGAGAGAGACAGCAGGAGTGGCAGGCGGCAGGTGAGAAACAATCATGTTCGATCTCAGGACCCCAGGATCATAACCTGAGCCAGAGGCAGATGATTAACTGACTGAACCACCCAAGTATGTGGCAGTTTAAGCCTTTAGCCATTTTGAATTATTTTTTGTACACGGAATTCAATAGTGGTCCAGTTTAATTCTTTTGCATGTGCTGTCCACCCTTCCCAAAACCACTTACTGAAGAGACTGTATACTCTTGGTCCCTCTGTCATAAAATTAATTGACCACATATGTGTGGGTTTATTTCTGGGCTCTCTATTCTGTTCCAAAGATTTAGGTGTCTGTTTTCGGGCCTATACCATACTGTTTTACTATAGCTTTGTAATTGAGTTTGAAATCAGAGAGTTTAATGTCTCCAGCTTTGTTGTTCTTTCTCAAGATCACTTTGGCTATGGAAGGTCTTTTGTGGTTCCACACAAATTTTAGAGTCGTTTGTTTTATCTCTGAAAAATGCCGTTGGTATTTTGACAGGAATGACACTGAATGTGTAGATTGTTTTAGGTATAGTAAGGACATTTTAACATTAATTCTTCCAATCCACAAGCATGGAATATCTTCCCATTTCTTCCTATCTTTAATTTCTTTGATCAATGTCATAGTTTTCAGGATATAGGTCTTTGACCTCGTTGGTTAAATTCATTCCTAGGTACTTTATTCTTTTTGATGCAACTGAAAATGGTACTGTTTTCTTAGTTCCTCTTTCTGATCATTCATATTAGTGTACAGAAATGCAACAGATTTCTATATATTGATTTTGTATCCTATAATTTACTGAATTCATTTATTCTAACAGTTTTTTGGTAGAGTCTTCAGGGTTTTCTGCATATACTACCATGTCATTGGCAAATAGTGACAGTTTTCTTTCTTTCCAGTTTGGATGCTTCCTACTTCTTTTTCTTCCCTAACTGTTCTGGTTAGGATTTCCAACACTATGTTGAATAAAAGTGGTGAAAATGGGAACCCTTCCTTGCCCTCTTCCTGATCTTAGAGGAAAAGCTGAAAGCTTGTCACCACTGAGTATGTTAGCTATGGGCGTGTCATATACAGCCTTTATTATTGAGGTATGTTCCTCATATACCAACTAGTTTTATCATAAATGGATGTTGAATTTACCAAATGCTTTTTCTGCATCTGGTGATACGATTTTTACCCTTCATCTTGTTAATGTGGTGTATCACACTGATCTGTATATGTTAAACCACCCCTGTTATAAATCCCATTTGATCATGGTGTATAATCCTTTTACTGTATTGCTGAATTCAGTTTGCTAATAATTCGCTGAGAATTTTTGCATCTATGTTCACCAGGGACATTGGTCTATACTTTCCTTTTCTTATGGTATCCTTGTCTGTATTTGCTAGGGGTGATGCTGGTCTTAATAAAATGAGTCTGGAAATGTTCTACCCTCTTCTATTTTTTGGAAGAGCTTGAGGAGGACTGGTATTAATTCTTTGAATTCTTGGTAGAATTCACTAGTGAAGCCATCTGGACCTAGACTTTTATTTGTAGGGAGTTTATTTCTAATTCAATCTGCTTTACTACTAATTGGTTTCCTCAGATTTTCTATTTCTTCATGATTCAGTCTTAGAGGCCATATATTTCTAAGAATTTATCCAATTCTTCTAGGTTGTCCAATCTGTTGGTATATGTGTTCAAAGTAGTCTCTAATGATCCTTTGTATCTCTGTGGTATCAGTTATAATGTATCTTTTTTAATCTTGGTAAACAAAATTTCCTAAATATACAAAGAGTTTAACATAATTCATGTATATCAAGCATATCCGTATGGTAGAGTAACAACCTGTCATCCCCTGCCCCTCTTGCCCCTCATCCAAGCCAAATTTCTTCTGCACAGAGAACTTCTGCAAAGTGTAATCTGATTCAAGACTGCAAAGTCCCATACAGAACATCATCCCTGGCCTGACTGATTATGGGGTTCAGAGGTTGGAAGAATTTGGGGAGATTCCAGGAGACACAGGCCCTCATCTGAAGCACTCACCAGAAGCTAAGTGCTTGATGATGAATTTGTGGCAGCGGTTCCAGTGTCCAGCTTTAAATAAATAGAGGGCCTCCAGGTGCTTGTCAGATTCCATGTGTGCTCGCACTGCTTTGGCCTCATTAATCCATTCAGCAGGCACACAAAGCTTTTGGGTCAGGAAAGTCTCCTTAGCCCAAGACTCAGGGGTTTCTAATAGTTGACAGTGCCGGGTAAGCAGCTCTCGAACCGCCTTCTCACGTATGCTGTAGGAAGAAAAACAATGCTGAATAAATCCTATCCTCACTGATGGAGAAGGGCGCCTCAGACAGGACAGAATGACCCCTGAGATAGTCTCTCAAACTGTAGGCCTTAACATTTAGTGGACCACTTCAAAGTACATTTAAAAAAAAAAAAAAAGAAAGAAAGAAAAAGGCCAGATTAGCATTTATTTGCTTAATGAAATGGAAGTATCAAAGCACGTCATACTTTCACAATGAAAAAATAGTGAGAACTAATACTCAAGGGAATGTTGTCCAGTGCTAAGAAAAGGCTTTCCCTTTCTTTTTTTTTTTTTTTTAAAGATTTTATTTATTTATCTGACAGAGAGAGATCACAAGTAGGCAGAGAGGCAGGCAGAGAGAGAGAGAGAGAGAGAGAGGAGGAAGCAGGTTCCCTGCTGAGCAGAGAGCCTGATGCGGAACTCGATCCCAGGACCCTGAGATCATGACCTTTGCCGAAGGCAGCAGCTTAACCCACTGAGCCACCCAGGCGCCCAAGGCTTTCCCTTTCTTATCTTTATTTTCTTCCTGGTAACAGGAGATCAAGGACCAGATAGCAGAATCCTATCTTCCAGAGAGTAGTTAGTTCTTCAGAGTTCACTTCCAACCTCCTCTCTTCCTTTTCTCCCATATGGTCAGTACAAGTAAATGAAGTACTTTTTAAAGGAAGGGCTCTTCCAGGTCCCTGTTTGCTTTTTTTCCCCTTCAAAACTGTCAGCTTTCATAATTCATCTTCTCTCTGCCTCTAGATTTAGGTTACCCTCAATCTTTTTGGTCTCAAGGCCCCTTGAGGAGACCCCTTTTCTTTTCTTTTTTTTTAAGAAGATTTTATTTAGGGCCACCTGGGTGGCTCAGTCGTTAAGCGTCTGCCTTTGGCTCAGGTCATGACCCCAGGCTTCTGGGATCGAGCCCCGCATAGGGCTCCCTGCTCAGCAGGAAGCCTGCTTCTCCCTCTCCCACTTCTCGCACTTGTGTTCCCTCTCTCGCTCTGTCAAATAAATAAAACCTTAAAAAAAAAAAAAAAGATTTTATTTATTTGACAAAGAGAGAACAGTGAGAGAGGGAACACATGCAGGAGAGAAGAGGGAGGAAGTTTCCCACTGAGCAGGGAGCCTGATGCGGGGTTTGATCCGAGGACCCCAGGATCATGACCTGAGCCAAAGGTGGACCCTTAAAGACTGGGCCACCCAGGAACCCCTCGAACGTTTCCTTTTCTATCTGGATCAATGGACCAGCCATTTATTTGTTAATTTTTTCTTTTAAAAGATGTTATATATTTCAGACAGAGAGAATGAAAGACAGCTGGGAGGGGAGGAAGGAGGGAATAGGCAGAAGGAGAGAGAGAGAATCTCAAGCCGCATGGCGTGAAATACAGGGTTCAACCCCACTACCCTGAGATCATGACCTGAGCTGAAATCAAGAGATACTCAGGAAACTTAGCCACCCAGGTGCCACAAAGAACCAGATTTATCTGTTTTTATTTATTTATTTGAGAGATCGAGAATGAACGTGCTTGCAAGAGAACACAAGCAGGGAAATTAGCAAAGAGAGAGGGAGGAGCAGGGAGTCTGACATGGGGCTCCATCCCAGGACCCTGGGATCATGACCTGAGCTGAAGACAGAGGTTTAACTGACTGAGCCACCTAGGCGCCCCCTACAAAGGTCCAGATTTAAATATCAAATCAAAACTGGTCTCCTCATTTTAGAATCTTTTCTGAACACCTTTTTCAAGGCTTTCCATGGACCACACCCCCCAATCTCAGCTGCTTCATTTCTAAAATTCTTTAATGGGGGTGGCTGGCTGGGTCATTAAGAACATCGACTCTTCATCTCAGGATCCTGAGTTCCAGCCCCATGCTGAAGCGTAGAGTTGACATAAATAAATAAACAAAATAAATTTAAAAATTCATTTTAAAAAACCCTTTATCAGGAAAGAGGATTTGCTTTCCTAGAGCCTACTCTTAAATCACCAATTATCTTATTTTACCATGTGAAATTCCCCATGAATTTGTTTAAATAAAGGAAAGTATGAAGTAATTTTGCTTCCTCATAAAGAAGAGAAGAAATTCCTTAACGGGAAGGCTGTGCTAGATGCTTTATACTTTTACTCCCTTAAAAAAACAAAAAACCCCAAAACACCCCACAAACTTTAAAAAAATATTTTATTTATCTATCTATCTATCTATCTATCTATCTATTTATTTATTTATTTTAGAGAGAAAGAGAAATCTGGGAGAGGGGCCGGGGAGGGGAGGGAGAGAGACATAATCTCAAGCAGACTGTGCTGAGCACAGAGCCCCACATGGGCCTTGATCTTAAAATCCTGTGATCATGACCTGAGCTAAAACCAAGAGTCAGATGCTTAACCTACCAAGACACCCATGAACCCCTTAAACAATTTTTTTTATTAATTAATCTCAATGCCCAATGTGGGGCTCAAACTCACAATCCCAAAATCAAGTCACACACTCCACCAACTGAGCCAGTCAGGCACCCCTCCCTCACCTCCTTTAATCCCACAACCACCTTTGACTAGGTAGGGATTAATATTATGATTTTAAAGATAAAAAGGGAGTATTTTTGGGGCGCCTGGGTGGCTCAGTTATCAAGTGGCCGCCTTTGGCTCTGGTCATGATTCCAGGATCCTGGGATCGAGCCCTGCTTCGGGCTCCCTGCTCAGCGGGGAGCCTGCTTCTCCCTCACCCACTCCCCCTGCTTGTGTTCCCTCTCTCACTGTCTGTCAAATAAATACAATCTCAAAAAGAAATAAAAAAACACAGATCTTTAAAAAAAGAGAGAGAAAGAGAGAGAGAGAGTGTAACTTTAACTAAAAATCAAAAGTGAGTAAGCTTTACTCCAAGTCCAAGTGAGTACACGATGGATCTAGAATTGAGGGAGGTCTGACTACAAAACTGAACTTTCCACACTATGTAACTTGACAGACAGTGCAACATAATGATTAAGAGCACAGACTCTGAGGGTGTTGAGTTGGAAGACTCTGCCATTTACTGTGACCTTGAGCAAAATACCCTACTTAAGTCTCTCTGTGCCTTAGGTTGCACATCTATTAAACAGATATTTTAAGAGTGCTTATACATTCATTATGAGCATTAATTGAGTTGATTACTTACAAATGAGTTGTAAAGCATTTACAACCGAGTATAATTTATGTAAAAGTACTATATGACAAAGTACTATATAAATGTTTTTGTTATTAGTGTAATACCATGCTACTACCATTAACAAAAAAGAAACAATCTCCAACTTTATCTCATTCACACCATGGAGAAAAGCCTCTTCTAAGATAAAGAACAATAATATTAGACATCTAAGCAAGAATATACTGGTAAATACAATACTATCAAACTTGAGGGGCAGATGTGGGTGGATGGCAAGAGAAGGCTAGAGAGGGAGAAAGTCAGCAGACAGAAAAAGCAGGGGCCCTCCCTGACTACTCATTACATCATTCCAGAGCCGCTGAGGCAGCTCAGCAAACACTGTTTCTGCATAATTCCTGAACACACCACATTCAAGTGAATCTGTGTCTAAGTTAATGGGATAGCTTCATGTGGACATATCCTTCCTTTTCCTGTTCATTTTTTTCTGTTCCTGGCTAGCATTTTCCCTGATCGCCATAGTGCATAGAGATCTCTTCTCACTTCTCAGACTACTGAGAGGTCTTATGATAGACAGCGTAATTTGGCACTTAACTCAAGGCAGTCTCACTTCCAACTTTTTCACGTGACTATAGAGATAGCTGTGGGCTGAACTCTTAAAGTTTATCACAGGGCTGGACCCAAAAAACATTCTAGATGCTTACTTACTGAATTAAACCCTAGGAGGCTGATACCGTTGGCACTGCCCTGTAGCACTAAATATATAGTGGGTTCAGAGCTTCTTACTCACCTTGAGTTCTCAATGTGCAGGAGGACAAAGATGGCCCACTCCCAGAGCCCCTCACTTTCCAGTTGGCCAGCATAACTCGTCTGTAGTACACCCTCACACTGTTCTGAGAGATGAGTATAGTTAAGAGCCCGCAGCACCTCCCACAAGTGCCAGCTTAGGCGATAGTCCAAAGGATCGGCTGTTATACTTCGGGGCTCCAGCAGCTGGTTGAGATCATAATGTCTACAAAGGAAAATGTACTGAGTTATCATATCAAGGCAGCAGACCATCTGTATTGGATAGATCAACTGTTCTGGTTATGGTTTAGAAGATAACAAAGGCAGGCACCTGAGAACAGAAGCATTACAGACCACATGGTCTCCCTCTGAGACTGTGCTCTATCAGTCTATTTCTAGGTTCAGCCAGATGACAGAGCCTTCTAAAAATGAAGGCACCTCCTCTTCTGTGGTTGTGTGATCTGACAGGTATGCTGGTCAATTTGTCTGGCTTAGATATTTACCATCCTGGTACATGGAATCTTCACAACTCTTAGTCTTCATTCCTTCATTTAACATTTATTTATTTTTTTAATTTTTTTTTATTTGAGAGGGAGCACATGAAAGTGCATCAGCAGGGGAGGGGGAGATGGGGAGGGAGAAGTAGACCTCCCACTGAGCATGGCCTCAATCCCAGAATCCTGAGATTATGACCTGAGCTGAAGTTCAGATGGTTAACCGAAGGAACCACCTAGGCACCATGATAAACCACTTAAAACATATAATTGCATTAGGATCTTTCAAACTGTTCTATTATATGAAGTTGCTAGAGTGAGAATTATCCTGTTTATCTGAACAGCTAACTAGTCTTCACGATGGTTACTTCCTTCTACGGCTTATAATTTCTACCTCTGATTTTGTCTACATGGGCATTATACTTTATATAAGGAAATTCCGGTGCCCTGAGTTTTTAAAGAGTCCCTATACAGACTTCTCTTTCTTTTGCTGGGATCCCAAAGATTTTAATGGTCCTGGACCAGTATATATGTAAAGTTCTTAGCGTGCAATTTCCACATCATAAGATCAGTATAAAGTAAGATCTCACACCTGTAAGTTCTATGGCTTAGATTACCATCCAATAACTTTACCTTTTGAGTGAAGATCCCAGATACTTTATAACTTCCTAATACTTCCCCAAGTAAAGAACAGAAGTTTTCTTGACCAGTGTTGTCAAACTGAACTTTGTGGGATGATGGAAATGTTCTATAACCTGTTCTGACCAACGACAGCCAAAAGCCAGCCACATGTAGCTACTAGACATGTGAAATGGGGGCTACTGTGAATGAGTAACTAAATTAAAAGTCTACTTAAATTAAAACAGCCATATGTGAATAGTAGCTATTATGGTGGACAGTGCAGTTCTAGACTATTTGTATGGGACAGACTGTGGATTTTTTTCAATTTTTAATTTTTTTATTAACATATAATGTATTATTAGCCCCAGAGGTACAGGTCTGTGAATCGCCAGGTTTATACTTCACAGCATTCACCATAGCAGAGTGTGGATTTTATATAAGGATTTAGTCATAACAATTCTACCTTTCATGAAAAGGTACTATCTCCTCTTACTCTGGTTTCTCTATTACTGGCACCTTGAGATACTCCTTTTTCTTCTTTTTTTCACACTAGATAAGCTGACATACAGTAAACATACAGTAAACATACAGTAAACATATTTAGAGTGTACAATTTTCATTAAGTTTTAATATATGTACACACCTGTGAAATTACCACCAAGGTCAAGACAACAAACCAACCTCCAAAAGCTTCCTTATGCCCCTCTATAATCCCTCTCTTCCTGCCCCTCTTTACAGCCACACTTCTCAGGCACATAATGATCTGCTTTCTGTGATTAATCAGTTTGTATTTTCCAGAATTTTAGGTAGATTGGAATCATACACTATAGTTTCTGGGTACTTTTTTTTTTTTTTTTTAATCTCAGTCCTTTCAAAACCAGGTAAAATTATCTTGTGATTCACTGTGTTATCATGTGTATCAACAGTCCATTCCCTTTTATTACTGAGTAGTATTCCATTACATAGATACACCAAAATTTGTTTATCCATTCATCCTTTGATAAAAATTTGGCTTGTTTCCAATTTTGGGCCATTACAAACAGAGGTGTTACAAACACCTGTATTCAGATATATGTCTTCATTCTTTTGGGCAAACACCTAGGAGTGGCATGACTGGATCATATGCATGCAGTATGTCCAACTTGCTTTACTTTCTATTCTGTCAAACTGTTTGCCAAAGTGCCAATACCATTTTATATTTTTCACCAGCAGTGTATGAGAATTCAAGTTGCTCCACATCTATGACACTACTTGGTACAAGACATTTTTCTTTTTTTTAAAAGTAGGTTCCAAGGGCGCCTGGGTGGCTCAGTGGGTTAAGCCGCTGCCTTCGGCTCAGGTCATGATCTCAGGGTCCTGGGATTGAGTCCCGCATCCGGCTCTCTGCTCAGCAGGGAGCCTGCTTCCCTCTCTCTCTCTCTGCCTGCCTCTCCGTCTACTTGTGGTTTCTCTCTGTCAAATAAATAAATAAAATCTTTAAAAAAAAAAAAATTGTTTAAAAGTACGTTCCATGCTGGGAAGAGCTTACACTCATGGCCCTCAGATAAGACCTGAGCTGAGATCAAGAGTTGGAGGCTTAGCTGGCTGAGTCACCCAGGGGCCCCTGGTCTTTTTAATTTCTAGCCCTTCTAATAGGTGGACAGTGGTATCTCATGATGGTTTCAATTTGCATTTCCCTATTGTCTACTGATGCTGGACACTTTTTCTTTTTTTTTTTTAATTTTTCTTTTTTAAAGATTTTATTTATTTATTTGGGGGAGAGAGAGAGAATGAGAGAGAGTGCATGAGAGGGGAGAGGTCAGCGGGAGAAGCAGACTCCCTACCGAGTAGGGAGCCTGATGTGGGACTTGATCCCAGGACTCCAGGATCACGACATGAGCCGAAGGCAGTCACTTAACCATCTTAGCCACCCAGACGCCCAATGCTGGACACTTTTTCATGTGCTTGACATCTAGATCTTCTTTGGTAAAGCAAATGTTTTAATATTTTGCCCATTTCAAAATCTGGGTTGTTTTATTGAGTTTTAAGAGTTCTTTAAATGTTCTGGGCACACCTGGGTGGCTCAGTTAGTTAAGCAACCAACTCCTGATTTCAGCTTAGGTCACGATCTCAGGATTGAGAGATCAAGCCCCACATAAGGCTCCAAACAGCACAGAGTCTGCTTGTTCCTCTCCCACAGCACCCACCCACTTGCACGCCCTTTCTCTTATATAAAAAAAACATTTTTTAAAGGAGTTCTTTATATGTTCTGGATACAAGATCTTTATGAGATGTATGAATTGCAATTATCTTCCCCCAGTCTGTGGCTTGTCTTTTCATTCTCCTAACAGTTTTTCAATTACTAATAATTTTTAATTTTTTTGAAGTCCAGTTCACCAATTTTTTCTTATATAGATTATTTATTTGGTGTCAAAACACCTCTGCCTAACTCACAGTTGCAAAGATCTTCTGGTCTGGTTTTTTCTGTTTGTTTTCTGGGTTAAGTTTGAAATTTAGGTTTCTGATCCATTTTGAACTAGACAAATAATAGAGATAAGCAATTAAACCAAAAGCTAGCTGTAGGTAGACCAATCAAGAAAATAAAAAAGAAAAAGGACATATATCACTAATATCAAGAAGGAGAGAGACATCGTTACAGATCATACAGACATTTAAAAAGGATAATAAGAAAAAAAAAGAATAATAAGGAAAATGTTATGAATAACTTTATGCCAATAAATATGGGATAACTTAGGGAAACAAACTCCTTAGAAGAAGCAAATGATTGAAAGTGATTCAAGAATAGGGGCGCCTGGGGCTCCTGGGTGGCTCAGTGGATTAAAGCCTCTGCCTTCAGCTCAGGTTATGATCTCAGGGTCCTGGGATCGAGCCCCGCATCGGGCTCTCTGCTCAGCAGGGAGCCTGCCCCCCCGACTGCCTGCCTCTCTGCCTACTTGTGATTTCTGTCTGTCAAATAAATAAATTTAAAAAAAAAAAAAAAAAAAAAAAGAATAGGGGCGCCTGGGTGGCTCAGTGGGTTAAAGCCTCTGCCTTCAGTTCAGGTCATGATCCCAGGATCCTGGGATCAAGATCTGCTTCGGGCTCTCTGCTTGGCGGGGAGCCTGCTTCCTCCTCTCTCTCTCTGCCTACTTGTGATCTCTAATAAATTTTTAAAAATCTTTAAAAAAAAAAAAAAGGATTAAAAAAAAGAGATTCAAGAATAGAAAAATCTCAACAGACTAGTTAAGAAATTGATTTTATAGTTCAAAAATGTCAACTGAACTTAAAATGTAAAACCACTTTTCATTTCCTTAGTAAAGAAAATGAAAAAAACAAGCCCTTACATTAGGATAGCTGCAAAAACACATTTAAATAAAGGACTAATATCCAGAATATATAAAGAAATATTGTAACACAACAAGACAACTCTATTAAAAAATGGGCAAAAAAATGTAAACACTTTTGCAAAGGAGATATAGAGACAATGGTAAATAAGCACATGAAAAAATGCTCAATATTGTCAGTCATTAGGGAAATGCAAATTAAAGCACTACTTTAGTTATTTATATTTTATCACAATATAAAACTATTATTATCTAGGGGCAACTGGATGGTTCACTCGATTGAGATTGAGGCCCATGTCCAGCTCCCTACTCAGCAGGGAATATGCTCGTCCCTTTTCCTCTGCCTCTCCACCCCACTTGTTTATGCTCTAATAAAGAAAATCTTAAAAACAAATAAAAACTGTATCATCCTCTACCACAGTTACATACTTAATACTTTAAAATATTTAAGGAACTGAAATGAGATAGGAGTGATTAGTTATGACTGGAAAAAATTCCTTATTGTTTCTGACATGTCCAATAGTTCCAATAAGATAGTTTAAATTTACTGATTGTAATAATAGCATGTGTTCATACATTGCTGTAGGATAAATAAACCACTGTTTATTTAGGATATTTAGGATAAATAAACCACAACACCCCCCCCCACAATGAGATGCTATTATATGCCCACTAAAATGGCAGAATTTAAAAAGCTGACAATACCAAATTTTGAAGAGAATATGGAACACCTAGAGATCTAGGTGGGGATGTAAAATGATATAAACACTTTTGGATATATTTATATCCAAAATATTCATGGCATTTTATTCATCACAGCCAAAATCAAGAAAAACTATCCATCAATAAATGAATAAATTATTCAATTTAAAAAAACCTTCTAATATACATATTAACATGGATAAGTCTCAAAACCATTATGTGAGTGAAAGAAGCCAGACACAAAATTTAACAGAATGATTGTGTAAAATTCTAGAAGAGTGAAATTAATCTACAGTAACAAAAAGTCAGTTAGTTATTTGTCTGGGGGTGGGGACTGATTGCAAAGGGGCATGAGGAAACTTTAGGGGGGTAATGCTATGTTAATTATGAGTTACACTGTATTAAAATGCACACTTCAGTATTTGTAAATTGTATCTTCTTAAAGTTAAACACTTTTTAGATCTCTACCCCTAGATCCAAAGTTCTCTGCATTCAACCACTACAAATTATAATTTGTTAATTTATACAAATTTATGGCAAGTTGGTTTCACATTTAAGGAAAAAACTCAGGAAAGGACTCCCTAGAGCCAAGTAAGCCCTACCATACATGGTTCTGACTCACCTGTCACTGTAGAGTTTTAGAAGGTGAAAGCAGACATCCTGAAGTGGTCTCTGTGAGTTTTCTTCCTCCTTTACCACATAGCCCGAGCCCTCCAGGTATGCAGGAAGTGGGGAGCAGGCATACCTGTCAGCCTCAGAGGAATTCTGAAAGGAAGAATTTGATAAAACAGTCACCAGTTACAAGTGTGTTTCAATAGATATGATCATGTATCAATAACTTAGACATATGTATTAAGAATGATGACATCCTAATGGAATGTGTCAAGGATCTTAAGCTTATTTTGCAGTGACACAGCCAACCTGTCTTCAAGGGACTACCAAAGGCTTTGGATAGCTGTCATTAATCCTCATACTTTCTTGTCATAATTCTTTCTTTTTTTGGGGGGTGGGGTCACAGTTCTTATTATACTCAGGTTTCTTTAGTGTTCTCTTTCTCCTGACAAATGGTATCAAAGGTAGTAACTACAGACAGTAGGAACTGAAGAAATGATGGCTTTTTTTTTTTTTTTTGACAGAGATCACAAATAGGCAGAGAGAGAGAGGGAAGCAGGCTCCCTGCCGAGAAGAGAGTCCGATGTGGGGCTCGATCCCAGCACCCTGGGATCATGACCAGAGCCAAAGGCAGAGGTTTTAACCCACTGAGCCACCCAGCTGCCACCCAGCCATTTAACCCACTATTAATGGCTTCAAAAACATTAATAGTGGCTCTTGCGTGGCTCAGTTGATTAAGCACCAGACTCTTGGTTTTGGCTCAGGTTATGGTCTCAGGATTGTGGAAGTGAGGTGTGAAATCTCTTAGGATTCTCTCTCTCCCTCTGACCCTCCCCCTACTTCTCGTACTCTCTCTCAGGAAAAAAAATAAATTATAAACCCTACATTAATAATACTTTTATTTATAGAAAAGATCTTATTTGGTGCACCTGGGTGGCTTAGTTGGTTAAGCCTCTGCCTTTGGCTCAGGTCATGAACCTAGGGTACTGGGATCGAGCCCCAAATCGGACTCCCTGCTCAGCGGGGAGCCTGCTTCTCCCTCTTCCTCTGCCTGTTGCTCCACCTGCTTGTGCTCTTTCCTCTTTGTCAAACAAATAAATAAAATCTTAAAAAAAATAAAAAATATTTTATTTATTTATTAGAGAGGGAGAGAGGGAAAGAGAAAAAGAGGGAGAGCGTGACGGGGAGCAGAGGGACAGGGAGAGAGAATCTCAAGCAGCCTTCTTGTTGAGTATAGAGTCTGATCCGAGGCTGGATCTCACAGCCCTGAGACCATGACCTGAGCTGTAACCAAGAGTCAGATGCTCAACCAACTGAGCCACGCAGGCACACCCTCACATTAGTAATTCTTTTTTCTTTTTTTTTTTTAAAGATTTTATTTATTTACTTGATAGAGAGCACAAGGAGGCTGAGAGGCAGGCGGGCGCAGGGGGCGGGGGAGGGGAAGTAGGCTCCCCACTGAGCAGAGAGCCCGATGCAGGGCTCAATCCCAGGACCCTGAGATCATGACCTGAGCCGAAGGCAGAAGCTTAACCCACTGAGCCACCCAGGGGCCCCACATTAATAATTCTTTAACCTCAACACAGTTAAGGCATATGATATATGATATTTAAAGGCAGATTTTTCAGGCCTGCTAATTTGGGGCTATACAAAATTTGAGGTTGGGCTGTATCCAAGGAATTCCCAAAGGAATAAGACAGCATTAGGAAAAAAGAAAAACCCTCTCATTTGGGGGCAGGAAAACTGCTTTAAGAAAGTCAACTGTGGAAACATCATATTAAATAAAATAGAAGGAGATACTTGGAGAATTTTAAAAGTAGCCCTGTCCAGAGGCAGGAGAAAAGTTTCCCATCAGATTTCCTGGGTCCATTTCAATTTTATGGTACTTTCAAAGAAAGCAGTTAGGAAAAAGTATTATGAAGTATGACTTGGGTGTTTTTTTCTCTGCAGTACTTTTCTGGCAAAAACAGAACTCCCCCCATGACTCTTGGTTGGCTCTACTGAACATAAATACCTGAAATGCTTCTTCATACATGCTGAGTGCCCTGGAAATGGAGGCTGTTGGTGGAAGCAAATACCAAAGATGCACAGCCAGGGCACGTTTCCAATCCAAACACGAGCACACATTGATTTGCCTATGCTCTGTGAGCTGCCAAACCTGCAGGAGACAAAATCATCACCACAGCTATGTGTCATACATTATCTTGTTACTACCCAGATCTGCAAGTTACTCACTTAGTCAAGTAACATTTTATTTCTTTTTTTAAAGTAGTCTATCCCCAACATGGGGCTCAAACTCCCGACCTTCAAGGTCAAGAGCTTCATACGCTACCAACTGAGCCAGACAGGTGTCCCTATTTAAATAACATTTTAAATGAACTAGACTGGCAGTGTTATTGATCCAAATATAAAATACTTGGTGGCAGGTGAGAGGGCAGATTTAGACTATCGGTGCTTTGAGAAGAGATAAGAACCACAGAAAGTGAAGAGGAGGTCTTCTTACTGCCTGCAGTTGCCATCTTATAAAACTTTAAGTTGTGCATAAATTCTGACCAGCTACTTCACTGCTGGAAAGCGATAGCAATATGTCAATCAGACAGGCAGCAATGGCTTAAAATAATTATGCTTTCTCACCCACAGAATGAACAAAAGTGGCTATTAAAAAGAGTGATGCCACATGACATGAAAAAACGTCCATATAGTTAACTTACAGAACTACCGTGTATAACTGATTTTATTGGAATATACACATGTGTAAATATGCACACATATATGTTGATATGGACTTACATATGTCTGGAAAGAGAATATAAATTATTTACGTTATTTACCACTAGAATAAGGGATATGGTGAACTTGATTTAATTTCTATATGACCAGTTTTCTTTTACAAGGTACGTGATGTACCTTTGTAATTTGAAAATATTTACACAGAATTTAAGAACAAGTTGCTTAGTTATATGTCACAGTATACAATTTACAAAGCTAGTTCTGTCCCTTAACCTCAAGCCGTCTTGGATTTATGAGAAAACGTATGCAAGTTAATGAGAAAAGAGGAAAGTACCGGTTTTCCAGCCAACAAGGCAAAGATACGCAGTCTCTCATCTTGGATGAAACAGTTAGCCTGGAGCTGTTGCCAATCCACCAGCTGCATAGTAAGCAGCTCCCGGACTGACTGGCTACCCACCAGCTGGGATAAAAGAAGGGCAAGACGATGATCACCTACAAGAGAAAACAGTTCTCTGGTGATTGCGAAGATTAAAAGACTTGCGGAAAAACCTGGGGACATTATCTTATTTCTTCTAGCCCTCAGGAGGAAGACCTTTACACTGTTACTGCTTTCTGCAGTAATGCCAAAACATTGTTCAAGAACTTACCATTCTTCTGCTTGGGTAGAAAAAATTCGAAATAGTTTAACCTAAATTACATTAGACTATATAGTGTACAGAGTTCAATGTTAGATCTATTACTTCTGCAACCCTAGATAAAGTACTTCATCTGTAAAATGGAGCAAAGAATTATCTGATTCAAAGGTGTGTAGTGAAGACTGAGATCACATAATTGAAAACATGCCCAACGAGAATGGCACTGAGAAATGGCAAAATGAAACCCAGACAAAATGTTATGTGTGAGAATCCCTGACACTCTCACTCTCACAGGTCTAGTCATCTCTATTACTAAACATTTTTAAGTACAAAGGACTGAGGCAATAAAAAGATTTTCATTAACTAGAATGTGAGGGAATAGAAATTCCAGTTGATGAAAACTTCCAGCTAAGCTGTAAGTTAAGAGGAAAATGCTTTGTTCCAGCCCTTACTACAAACCTCCTGTAAGTCAGTAGTCCTTCTCTTGTTTTTGTATATGGGTCAGTGCTTAAATATCTATATAAAATACCATCCTGCCAGAACTGAGGCTGTCATCTCAAAAGTTTCCTTCATAAACTAGAGAGGCCTAAAGGAAAAAAATCATGCACCAGGAACACATCTGGAAATGTGCAGGACACATGGTCTCTCTATATATAGGTAATCAAAGCATAACTGGATTATGATTCATTCAGTAAGTGTTGTAGCCCACTTGACCATGAGCTGCTAGTTTTCTAGGTGAGTGATACCAAAAGGAAAAAAGATGATTTCAGTGTATCTAGAGAACCCAAAACAGAGGATTTATTGGCCAAGATGTATAACTATCCTTGTCACTAGAGATGGTGGAGTTCAGAGCTTGACACAATATATTCATTATGATCCTCTTTGCGGGGCACCTGGGTGGCTCAGTGGGTTAAAGCCTCTGCCTTCGGCTCAGGTCATGACCCAGGGTCCTGGGATCAAAACCCGCATCAGGATCTCTGCTCAGCAGGGAGCCTGCTTCCTTCTCTCTCTCTGCCTGCCTCTCTAACTACTTGTGATCTCTGTCAAATAAATAAATAAAATCTTAAAAAAAAAATCCTCTTTGCTTTGATTACAGTCAACAAACCAACTGGCTGTTGCCAATCCCTGACTTTTCAAGAAGACTGTCCTCACTGATGAGGATTCTAGGTTACTTCCTCAAGTTAATTTTAGTGTATGGCACAAGCTAAGAATATAAATTAATCTTCTGCATATGAATATTCAACTATCTCAGCATTATCTGTTGAAAAGACTATCCTTTCCATGTTTAAATTATCTTGGCATCTTTGTCAAAAATCAACTGACTATAAATGGAAGGGTTTTATATTTGAAGTCTCATTTCTATCTTGTTCTATTTTTCTATGTTCATCCTTATGCCAGTACCACATTGTCTTGACTGCTGCAGCTTTACAGAAGTTCTGAAAACAGACACGTGTTGAGTTTCCTGATTTTGTTCTTTTCCAAAACTGGTTAGGTTTCTTACATTTCCAAATAAGGATCAGCTTATTAATTTCTGCAAAAATGTCTGTAGTGGGCATTCTGATAGAAAATGCACTGATGTATAAATCAGTTAAACAACACTGAGGTTCCCAATCTATTACTGGTTCTCAATCTGAGTGGTTTTGTTCCCCAAGGAACATTTGGCAATGTCCAGAGGGTTTTTTTTGGTTGTTACAACTGAGGGTAAAGGACTCTTATGGGCAGAGGGCAGGGATGCTATGCTACTAAGTACCTTGCAATGCCCAGGACAGCCTCCACAACAAAAAATTACCAGCCAAGAATGATAATAGTGCTGAAGCTGAGATACGTTTCTTCATTTACGGAGATCATCATTTCGTTACTGTTTCATAGTTACAGTACAAGTCTCATTTTTGTTACATTTATTCCTTAATTTTATTCTTTCCAATGTTACTGTGAATGCCATTGTTTTTCTAATTTCATTTTGGATTGCTTGTTGCTAATACGCAGAAACACACCTGAATTTTGTACACTAATCTTGAATCCTGAGATCTTGCTGAACTAGTTTATTTAGTCCCACTGCCTTTTCTGTTGATTCCTCAGGACTGAACTATCAACATACAGAATCATGCCATCTTGGAATAAAGACAGTTTTACCTCTTCCTTCTTAATCTGTATAGCTTTTGCTACTTTTCCTTTCTTGATTACACCGGCTACAATATCCACTACAATTCTGTATGGAAATGGTGTTCCCAGAGAGAAAAACGAAACAAGATGAAACCAGAGAGGGAGACAAACCATAAGAGACTCTTAATCTCAGCAAACAAACTGAGGGTTGCTGGAGTGGAGAAGGGTGGGAGTGATGGGGTGGCTGCGTGATGGACACTGGGGAGGGTGTGTGCTATAGTGAGCACTGCGAATTCTGTAAGACTGTTGAATCACAGACCTGTACCCCTGAAATAAATCATACATTCTATGTCAAAGAAACGAAAAACAAAACATTCCCCCACTCCAATTTAAAAAAAGAAAGAAAGAAATGGTGATTTCCCAAATGGTGAAATCTTCAGTCTTTCAATATGATGTTAGCTGTAGGTTTCTGTGCATTTGCTTTGATATCAGGTTAATAATGTCACCATAGAACAAGATGGGAACTGCTCCCTCTAATTTCTGAAAGAGTTGTAGAGGGCTGGTATTACTTCTTTAAAACAGTGCTGATGGGGCGCCTGGGTGGCTGAGTGGGTTAGTTAAAGCCTCTGCCTTCAGCCCAGGTCACGATCCCAGTGTCCTGGGATGGAGCCCCGCATCGGGCTCTCTGCTCAGCGGGGAGCTTGCTTCCTCCTCTCTCTCTGCCTGCTTGTGATCTCTGCCTGCCATATAAATAAATAAAATCTTTAAAAATAAATAAATAAATAAATAAAACAGTGCTGGTTACCAGTGAAGACATCTGGACCTTGGCTTTTCTGAGTGAAGATTTTTAGTTAGTAATTCAACCTCTTTACTTGTTATAGATCTATTTAGATTTTCTTTTTCTTGAGTCAATTTTGGTAATTTATATTTTCCTAGGAATCTGTCAATTTTATCAAAGTTACTGAATTTGATGAGAGAATTTTTCATAGTAGTCCCTTTTCTATAAGGTTAGTAGTGATGTTCTTTCATGCCTATTTTTTGGTAATTTGTGCCTTTTTTTTTTTTTTGCCCCCCCCCCCACCCCCATGCTCAGGGTAGTGACAGTTTTGTAAGCTTTCTTACCTTTTTCAAAGAACGGATGTTCAGTGTTATTGATTACTGTTTTTTTACATTGTCATTTTCATTGATTTCTGTTCTAGTCTTTACTATTTCTTCTACCTTTTGGTTTAGTTCTTATTTTGCTAGTTTAGAAGCTTAGGTTATTGAGAGTGCCGACTCCCAGACCACCAGGGAGCTTCTAGAAGCTTAGGTTATTGAAGTGAGGTCTTTATTCCTATTGGGTAGATATCAGGTAACACTGATAGCATTCAAGTATTTTATTGTCTTTAAAATATTTTTTAAAGATTTTTATTTATTTGTCAGAGAGAGAGAGAGAGAGAGCATAAGCAGGGAAAGCGTCAGACAGAGCTGGCAGAGGGAGAAGCAGACACCCTGCTGGGCAAGGAGCCTGCTGTGGAATTCGATTCCAGGACCCTGGGATGACGACCTGTGCTGAGGGCAGACGCTTCAATGACTGAGTCACCCAGGTGTCCCAAGTATTTTACGTTCTTTGATATTGTTTAGTTGTTCTATCAATTATTAAAAGTAGAGATAGTGAATCAATGGTTTTTAGTAAGCTGAAAGGTAATGCCTTGCCAAAAGTTTAACCTTAAAGAAAAGAAAAAAAAGTGGGGGGTGGAGGAAGGAAAAAGCAGAGTTTGTGAACAAATAAATCTAAGGACTTGACTTCTAGCGCTCCTTGAGATCTTCCTCTGCTACACATATATGTGTTGGTGAGCATAACTTTCTCTCTTTAATGATTCATAATCTTTTTAACTTTATAAAAGGCCAATGCTGAAGATAAATTTCCACTATAGAAAAATATATGAAGATCACAAAAAGCTAAACATGTAGTGACAGTGGAATGCAACTGTCCATGTAGAAAAGTTCTTGATTCTAGCTTGTCCATGTAGAAAAGTTCTTGATTCAGGCTTTTCCTATGATTGTTCCTTACAATCCAAACTGGCCAAGGCCTCCAAAAATAAATCCAGTTGATGGCTCTAATTATTTGGTTTCCATAACAAGGTTTCAGTAACAAGGTTTGATCAGGGATTTTATTATACACAGATTAAACTGAACTATGCCATCTTTTATTCTTACCTAGATTTGTGTCTGGACAGTTATCAAATACTTGCTAAATGCCTCTCATTAGTGGAAGGAAAACTAAAAAAAGCACAAATACAAAATGGGAAATCCTTGGGAAAAAAAAAAAGTAGGTATCTCAACCTGGAAATTAAATTTACACACTTACTTGAATGAAATATGTGAATTAATACAAAATACCTGTGTTTAAAAGGTTCAGAGAATTGATTATAGAAGGAGGGAAAAAACACCCAAATGTCAAAAAAGGAATTTGCTAACATGGTACATTTGTAGATAAAAGAATACAGAGAAGCATTTGAATATAATATCTATATTGGAGATCATGAAAAGAATACCATCTCTATATATATGTAGCAGGGTACCATCTTTGAAAAGTTTACAGGCATACGTTGCTTTGTGTACACAAATTTTAATATACCTTATATATTACAAAGTAAACAGTCCAAGTCCAAGCTGTACATTGAAATGTATAAAGTAAATACTGAAGGATTTAGGTGAATTGGATTTATTGCTTTTTGCTTATCACTATCTTCTAGTTTCATTATAAATGCATATGTAGAAGTAAACTAAATGCTTAAGGTTCTAAAAAGAAAACTAGAGAACACAGTCCCTACTCTGGAGGAACCAGCAATCTTCCTGGAAAGTTTATACTCAATTTAGGCTAGAAGACAAAGGCAAATCTACAAATTAAGGGGCAGGAACCATTAGTGAGTAGGATGTAGATAAGGATACAGAGAAGGACCATATGCCCTACCTGACTGCTGGGCCAGAGAGCAAGCCTCACTGATCCTCTTGCCTGTGAGGTAGCTGAAGACAGCCTCCACAGGCCTGTCTTTTCTGGTTAAGGAGACTTCCTCCTCAATCTGAGGTGCAGCAGTATGGGATAGCCAGCGAGAGAAAGTTCTTCTTCGCTCCAGAATCTGAATGTATTCACTAGGTTCATCCAGTTGGCTGTCAGGCTCCTTCAGGTGGCCCCATAAGGCTTCACATAATGTCCATGTTAGGCTCCAGTGCTTCACAACTAACACAGACAGGAAAACAATGCTATGACATGAAGTCAAAGTATCTACACAGAGGACATCACTCTAATTGTGACATAAAAATACATAAATTAATACATACCCCGAATAACCACTCAAGCTGATTGCCCTTAATCTGTCTCCAGCTCACTCTGCTGTGTCTTACAAGTTCTGGAGGTGTGGAGTATAACTGCTTGTTCATTCCACGTTACTCAGGTACTTATATAACAAAAGTAACTCTATGCTCCTTTTTTTTTTTAAGATTTTATTTATTTGACAGAGAGAGAGAAATCACAAGTAGGCAGAGAGGCAGGCAGAGAGAGAGAGAAAGAGAAGGAAGCGGGCTCCCCGCGGAGCAGAGAGCCCGATGTGGGGCTCGATCCCAGGACCCTGGGATCATGACCTAAGCCGAAGGCAGAGGCTTTAACCCACTGCTTTAACTCAGGCGCCCCACTCTATGCTCCTTTAAATAGATTCTTCTAGCTGCATTATGGCTAATATAATCTCAAATGACAGAGAAGAGTCCTCCAACTTGATTACATTCTGTTTACAAAATGCTTTAAGAAACATGAAGTGCTCTAAAAACTTGTGAGGGAGTTTTCTCTCCTGTAGTAGGCACAGCCCAACATTTAGTGAGCCTAAATGACACCATTAAAAGCACTTAAGAGGAAAGCCATCTCTAAACTACACAATGTAAATATAGAGTAGTTGCCATCTTCATTTTACAGATGAGGAAACTGAAGTACAGAGCATTAAGTAACTTGCTCAAAAGTTATAGGCAAGAGCGAAGATTTGAACCCAAGTAATCTGAGTCCAACTCTACATTCTTAAGTACTATTCATATTGCTCCTCAGGAAGGAAAGCAAAACAGAAGCACTGTTTACCACTAAGCCAAATACAAGAATACATGGGGGGGCGCCTGGGTGGCTCAGTGGGTTAAAGCCTCTGCTTTTGGCTCAGGTCATGGTCCCAGGGTCCTGGGATCGAGCCCCACATCGGGCTCTCTGCTCAGCGGGGAGCCTGCTTCCTCCTCTCTCTCTCTGCCTGCCTCTCTGCCTACTTGTGATCTCCCTCTGTCAAATAAATAAATAAAATCTTAAAAAAAAAAAAAAAAAAAGAATACATGGGAAGATGACACACATGTTTGAAAAGAAGATGAGACACCTGAAGCAAACCCAAAGAAATGAATATACACAATTCTCAAAATATGTGGTATGGAAGAGTTTAAAATAGTCACCATTCTTGAATAATGGTGAACTATTATGAAAGGTGTAACATTAAGATTTTTCTATGATTTTAAAATAGTAAGTTCCCAATTTTAAAAAGCCCTTTACCAAAGTACTGGTTTAGAGTACCATGGTCACAATAGTAATAGAAAGGTAATGGGAGAGGTTAGGAAGGGAAGTCAGGAACATTAAATTGTTGGGAGGACCAAGTGGTGCTTAAGCTGGACATGGAAGCATTTAGAAAAGCAAGAAGGAATGGCTTTTTCTCCTTATGTTCTCTGGGTGGCAGAAGGAATGCAATTTCGAATATCCAAAGAATTTGGCTATAGTTCCTATAAAAGAGGACTTGTATGTTAAAAGTCTTAAGAGTAATTATAAAACTGTTATCAATTCTCCTTCCTTGAGATTTTGCTCATTCCAACTCAACTACAGACAAGCATGAGCTCAGGCATCCGCTCACTACATTGGCCTAAGGAAATCTGTCATAGAAGCATGAACACATGCTTCTATGGCAGTTCCTGCAACATCAAAGGTTAGAACAGAAACAGTCCATACTTACTTTGAGCTTCCAGAAAGTCTCCTGATGCTTTCTTAACCCAATTTGCATAGTCATGAATGACAGCAACTCCTGGATTAGGGACAATGAGAGGACACAGCTCATCCACATGCACAGTGCTATGTTTTAATTTGAGCTCCAGAGGTATCTGGTATAACTGCAGGTCTTCATCTGGCTTCTTTTGTCTCAAACTGAGTTTTTCCAAATGAACTTTGAATGGAGACTCAGTAAGGCTATAAGACCAAATGACAAACAAGACAGAAAATGAAGATAAGATAGATGCTAGAATTTTCCTACAAACCTCTGTTTCTTTTTATGATTACAAAGAGAGTGCAAAACATTTCCCTGTGATTTTACAGAAATTCTATTTCTTTTCATCAAACTATAATGAACTTATTTGCTATATAATGAGTAGACAAATCATTTGGCCCATGTATTCAGCCAGGTTATAATAAGCATGTCAATACAGTTCAGCTTGGAGAGTGGCTTCAACATGTATCTAGACATTATGAAATCCAAGGGCCAATACTGTGGAATACTTATTTCTCAAATAACACTTAGTAAGGTCTCAAAAGTTGTGAGGCTAAGCTCATAAACACTGTAGAACTGACTCTAAATTAAGATGAGTATATAATCAATCCAGCCTTGATCGACTTTAAGATTGATATTAACAACTTTCAAAATATGACAACATACATAACCTAGGTTTAGGATCAACATTACTAATGGTGAGGTTCAAGAGATATTATTGCTGTTCTGTACTTCTTCAGCGTCAACTTTAAAAACTAAGCATAATAGGTAATCAGTCATTTAATCTGTAATAAAGACAGCACAACTTGTTACACAGAGTAAACAGGAAAACGTTATATATTTTGCACAAAACTCTATGCATATGTCTAATAATTGCCAGAAACAACTATACATATATCATCTGCATGAGATACATATATATATACATATGCATACATGTATATGTACATGCACATTCATATGTATACACATACACAAAGTATACAGAACTGTAAACACATAAATAAATGTTAATAATGTGGATTGTGTAGCGATATATAACATAATACAGTAATCAGATGTCATCATTTTTCTTTTTTTTTAAATAAGGTTTACACCCAATGTGGGTCTTGAACTCATGAAGCTGAGATCCAGAAGTCATATGCTCTACCAACTGAGCCAGGCAGGAGCCCCCTATCAGATGTCATCTTATTTCCAAATACTTATGCATGGATTATACACAGTTTATACATTCACCTGACCAGGCCCAAGATAGAGGAAATGCGCTTATTTGAGAATATACCTTATATATGAAAAAAACACAAATATCTAGGTGAGAAAAAAGGAAAAAAAAAGACTAATGTAATAAAAAGGATGAAAAAAAAAACACAACAAAATAAGGAATGCTGCAGCATCAGCTTTGGGTCTGTTACATTTCCAAATAAAGTTTAACCATTAAATGAGTATTATATACTCCACATCTTGATGATACAAATGGGGTTATTTTATTAATCACTTTAGTTTTTAATTCTACAAAGATCTTCTGCTATCTGAAGTTGTACTAAGAACATTTCTAGAAAGATCACAAAGCAGGGACCTGACTTTGGGTCTCCTGACAATGAAAAGGTTTTTCTTACCTACCAGGTTGTCTTTCTCAAAAAGCATAAGGAAATTGTGACTCACGATTTAACAGCAACTGGATTAGGCAGGAATCCATATTCCATAGAATCAGCAATCTGATGATTTTCTAGTTCAGGAGAGCCACTCAGCTGTTCTCCACTATTAGCAAGAGTCCAGTTGGGGCCCCAACCAACTCGAAATGAGCGTCCCATAAATAGAGCCATGTCCATCAGGAGTTTCCCCTTGCCATAGGTGACAGACTTTTCAAGAGGGACTAGGCCTGGTTGTCTGCGTGTACCCACAGTTTTCAACTGAACTTCAGGGGCTGGGCTGGGCACTGTAAACACAGAGGTCAGGGGTGGAGGGACAGACCAAGGGGATGTGGATGGGATATTCATCAAAGATGCTGCTCTGGGAGTACGACATTCTTGTACAGAGGCACTTGGTGAAAGAAAAGTTCCACTAGTAAACTTTGATTGTAGTAGTAACCCACCAACTGAAATAGGGGGGAAAAAAAGACGATTAGAAAATATAGTCTCTCTTGCTTCTTGAACAGCAAAAATCAGTGAGGTTGAAATTACAGTTTTATCAAACCAATTAAATCAGACACAGATGATAAGCAGCAAGTCAGTCTGTGGAATACTCTTTCAACCAGGAAATCAAGGCTAGAAATTTAGTGATGATGATGCCAACTTTAATAACAAACACTACTACTACTATTTTAAAGAAATTATTAAGCTCTTATCTGTGATTCTGTATAAGCCATTCGTATACATGGTTTCATTTCACCTTTCAATAACTTCAGATGAACAACACTTTCATCCTCATTTCGTAGGCAGGAAAACTGGGCTCAGAAAAGTGTTTATTCCAAATCCACAAAGCTACTAAGTGGCAGGATTGAGAGATTAAGCCCAGGGAAGTCTGACACCAATGCTCCTGCCAAATGTTACCATTTCTTAGTCCATAGAAAAAACTTAGTAAGATCAAAATTCAAATTGCCACCACTCTAATGCTCAATGCTAGACTCAATAAAACAAAACCCACTGAGGCATCTTGTGCCCTTCAGAAGGACAGTTCTTATTATTACTGTCTGTTCTCTAATACTTTTAAAACAAGAAGTCAGTTATTGAAGTATGAGATTTTCATGTAGTGCCCATTATGGAAAAGGTTACAGTTAATGTTTAATTGAGGGTTTATTAGTTGAAATATTTTTAAAAAGGAAGTTAGTAATAATAAGTTTCAAGTCTTTCACTTGAAAGAATTGAAAACTAAACACCTAGTTTTTAAGATAAACAAATCTTTTCCTGGTATTTCCTCTGGCTTTCAAAACATTTTGAGATTCATTGACATCAATACTCTATCCCTAATCCCGTTACAAGCCCCCAAAAAGAAAAAAGGGAAAGCTTTAAAATCAAATATTACTTCCCTAAGAATTTGGGGAGGTTTAGGAAAAGGTAGAAAGCTGACAGGTTTTTTGCATTTTAAGCAGCAACATTTGCCCCTGGAAGGCTATAAAATAAGGACAGCATGAGGATTGCACAAAAAGAGTACAGTGTAGGACAACTTGCTCATTCCTCTAAGGTGTGATAAAAATTAGAAAATCTGAGTTTATAATCTAATCCACATTCATAAACAAATAAAAATATAACCTGAACAAAACACAAATACTTTGTTGTCCATATATAACTTCTGCATCTGCACCAATAAAGCTGATTATGGTTTTTAAAAACTGGCTCACCTAACGTATTTATGAGTATATCTCCTCCTGACATTCTTATGCCATATGCCTTTAGGGGGATATTTGCTAGAGAAGTTGACTCAGCTTAGAAGAAGACAGGTGAAAAGCAGGACTTTACAGCTTTCTCATAAAATATTAGTTACAGTACCTAAAGAACGGGATTTGGATGAGTGGGATGCTGAAATGGGGAGTCTGGGAGAACAGATTTCTTGAGAAGTATCTGCTTTAGAAGGAAGGTGACTGAAGCGTTGATCCAGAACCATATCTACATCTTCTTCATCAGCAAGCAATGATGCTTTCATGATCTAAAAGGCAATACCTATAGAATGAATGTGCTCCCCCAAATTCAAAGGCCATAAAA
Organism: Mustela erminea; assembly: GCF_009829155.1. NCBI lineage: Eukaryota > Metazoa > Chordata > Mammalia > Carnivora > Mustelidae > Mustela > Mustela erminea. The sequence goes on from NC_045622.1 coordinate 57,620,328, forward strand.
GAAAAATGCAGTTTCCAATAACCAACAAATTGCTTTGCCTGAGGCTGTGTCCAGAGTTAGTATAATATTTGCGTGGCTGACTCTATTACATAGCATGTGCCTGGATGGCGGAAATTGCAGAATACTCCTCTGTTTCTAGAGTCTCACCAAAGCCTGGCACACAGCAATTGCTCACTTGTTTGCTGAATGACTAACTTCAAATGTAAGACAAAGGCTCAACTTTTAACATGTCAAAGCCACAGGCAGGGGGAAGTTGAGACAGTTTAAAGAAACCTGTATCTTCTAGGCTATTAAAAAAACTTTTATGGAGCACTTTCTAGAGCCTCAAAACCACCCTATGAAGGAAACGAAGTATATTTTGTAGAGAAAAATTAGTGCTCACAGATGTTAAATGACTTGCCTAAAGTCACATAGTAGTAGTTACAAAACCAGGGTTAGAATCCAGGTCTTCAGTATCTCAATACAGCCTTCCCCTTCACTCCCAGAATGGAAAAATAAAGCCCAAACCCAGGCCATATTCTTGTTTTTTCCTCACTACAATAACCACTCAAAGCTCTTCAGTAAATAACCAAGGAAGGAGCCTGAGGTTATGAAAGGGAGATAAAGATTAGTTTGGCTCCCTGTTGTAGTAAGGGTAGATTAGGACTTCACCTGTAAGACATGTGGATTAATTCCCAGTGAAGATGCAATGTGTGTTGAGGCAGACACAGGCTCCTGATCCTCAGGCACGCTCTCTTCTAACATGGAATCCAAAACTGGCTCCTGGGTGATATCTACCATGTCACTGTCCAGTTCCACAACCCTCCCTAACTGCTCCACCTCTGGACTCTGGCTCTGTAGACAGCAGAAAGATCAGGGAAGCAGCATTAAATTACACCAAACAGACATAGAGCTTTTAGACCATATCCAGCTTTCGGAGTATAATATAGCTATGACAATGTGAGGTAGCATATTTGCTAAAAAGGATTTCATAATAATTACCCCAAGCCCCCCCTGTATGTACTTGGGGTCCAAATACAGATTCATGAGATCACCCTTTGGTAATATCTTAAGGTCTGGTGTCTGAAACCTAAGCCCTACACTGAACAAATGGTGGTCTTCAAACAAAGATTATGCCTTAACTCATTTAGCTAGCAAATATAATTCTCTGATATACACAGGGTGACCCTGCCCCATCACACTGTCTTGTAGCCAGAAGCCATTGGGAAAAAAGAATAAAAATTACAAATACCAAAGTCTCCATTAACTTTGCATTTTTTCAAAAACAATTAGAAAAAATTTCCAGTTAACAATTTAGGCCCTGGAATTTATCTTTTGGGTGACTGAATCTTAAAGGTTAGCTGGGCCCTGCATGTGCAGTATCATGTAAGATATGAGGAATGTCTACTCTAATTATTCAAAAAGGAAAAACAAAGTGATACTAGAAACAAATTTTTTTTTAAAAATAAGCTCCACACCCAACATGGGGCTTGAACTTACGACCTTAAGATCAAGAGTTGCAGGCTTTACTGACTGAGCCAACCAGGTGCTCCCTAGGAACAACTCTAATCTAGGAATCATTCCTTTATGTTCAAGTGCCAAGAGTTAGATTTACATTTATTAAGCAGTTTTCAAGATATACCCATGACTAACAGTTTATGATTTGAAAAGGTAATAACTCCTCAACCTGAAGCACACTGTAAAATATCTGGTTCAGTACAAATCATTAAGTTGTCCTAAACTTGCATATTACCTGGTAAAATGCTAACAAGTGGCTAAACCGATTCATGAAACATTCTCAAATTCAAAAAGTTTTACTATTTTTCTTATCATGATATCATCTGTAGATTATTAATCTTCCAAAGTTTGGGGTTTATTTTCCTAAGTGGCTTACTTCATGCTGACCCTTAGATGGATGCTATTATGTAACAGGTAGTTTTAAAAATAATTTCATGATTACTTTAGTCAAAGAAACATCCATTAGTGTTAACTTTTTCAGCTTTATTTTTAGTGGTATATTAGCTATTATTCCCTTGCATTTCTTTCTTTATTTTTTGGAAGATTTTATTTATTTGATAGAGAGAGAGACAGCGAGAGATGGAACACAAACACAAGGAGTGTGAAAGGAAGAAGCAGGCTTCCTGCTGAGCAGGGAGCCCGATGGGGGGTTCGATGGGGTGGGGAGGTCTATCCCAGGACCCTGGGATCATGACCTGAGCCCAAGGAAGGTGCTTAACAGCTGAACCACCCAGGCGTTCCACCCTTGCATTCCTCTAACAAATATCCTTACAAAAAGACACCATTTAGTAAGGTATAATAATCCTTCCATTTGTAACTGTAGAAAAATTGAGCTGTTGGATACATAATAAATTGTCACTTAAGACATGAAGAATCCCCAAGGTCTGCTCTAACAAAACTGAAGGCTAGATAATGGTGAAAGGCAAAAATGATAGTATTTTTTACCTACTGGAGAGGCTAACTTGATGTTAGCTTTGGAAAAAAAAAAAAAGGAAGTAGCCGTGATCACAATGCTCCCATTTTAATTACAAGAATTATGGGAACACTCTAACTCCAAAAGTTCTCTCATAAGTTAGTTTTTAACCAATTCACTTTTAGTAAAAGTTATTAAACTGCCCCATATATCCTCTTTGTCAACCTATCAGTTAGGATACCCTCCCTCTGTTGGGCTCCTATAACACCCTGTCTAAACCTGTTTTTTATGATTCATCATGATATAATATGATTTCTTGCATATGCAGTATGTATTTGTCCCACCACATTGTCAAAGCTTGAAAACAGAGATTATGGCCTACTATTCTCTGTAGCTATCACCAAACACATTGTTCAAGTCAACATTCATCAGACATTTTCTTCGTCAATTATACTGCTTAGTGTAGTGCCAGGCACACACTAGAGAAGGCAATTAATATGAAAGAACAAGGAGTGAGGATGTGTGAAAGGAAAGGAAAAAGGGGGAGGATGGTTTCAACTTACACTACTCAAAGGAAGAAATAACAGCAAGAGATGTTCACTTAGAATATTTTGATAAAATCCTCCCATTTTGCCTTAAACAACTCAAGTACAGACCTTATTTTTAAGAAGTGTGCTAGGGATCAAGGTTTTATTCACTCTACCCTCACGCAAAGACTTTAAAGCCATGAGGTATTATGTAATAAGTGGATAAGGGGGAAGTGAATGACTATGAAACTATGAGGAGCTGGTTAAGCTCCTAAGACCCCCATCAGTGAATTTTATTAAGTATATCTAAGCAACTGCAGCAAACTCCCCCAAAAGATGACTGTGTACTTATATTCAGAGAAATCTTGGGAGATCAGGTGCTTCTTCAAAGCCAGTCCTGAAAAGAAAAATAGACTAATAATAATAATATTAATAGAAAGATGGCTCAGAAGGAATGGAGGAAGTTTAAAAAAAAAAAAAAGCCCTTGGGAAATTTATGGAAAAATAAGGCAGATACTCGGAAAAACAGCCAAACAGAATATCCCTTTCATATTCTACAATCTCCCGAAAGTAGATTTTATGTTTAAAACCAGCACAGTACATTACAAATCCTAAGTACACAGATAATATCTGTAAAATGACTCTCTCTTTAGATATATGAAGGGTGAGGTTTCATGAGTGAAACCCTCAATGATTTTAGAAACCTTCATTTTCCATCTCACGAGAATCTTCCTCATACAAACAAAGCAACCAATATCCTAAAAATAAAGCATCCCTTAATCTAGTACATAAAATAATTCAAGCAGGTAAAGTAAATCATGACACCTTTTATTCAATAAAGGGTGAGCAACCAATCCACGGTCAAACAGGTATTTATACTGTTCTTCTCCCCCGCCAAATAATTGAATCCAGTTAACTACTGTTGCTGCCTGATTCCAAAATTATTTGTCTTCTAACTACAAAGAATGTTTTATATTCATTTGGCTAGAAAATTAGCTCTGTCAACATTACCATGTTCTCCGGAAAAAGTTCATCTCAGGGTTTCAAGGACTCACCAAAGTAAGTCTGTATGTTTCTACACATACATTCAGGGATATTACAACAGGAAGTATAGGACATTGCAACATTAATATCCGAAGCAAGAAGATTTGTAGTATACATTATATATATATGTAGTATATATTAATTACATAAAAATATAAAATATATATATACAGACTTACTGGATAAATTTAAATTTAGATAGCTGCCGTTTTACTTTTAAAAAGTATACACAAAATAAAATGGAATTTTTAAAAATCTTAATTACTTTTTTCTTTTAAAAAAATTTCTTACTCATTTGAATGTTACTGAGTGAACAACAGTAAGGTGTGAGCAAGTCAACTAGTCTGCCTCAATGATACTGAACCCAAGTTCAGTAAGAGGTGGAGGTAAAAAAGGCTATAGGTACGGTCTCTCTGCCTGAATGCCATCTGAGGTCTTTCAACAAATGGTTCTGAACCCTGGCCGCATATTTCAATCACCTGGGGGAAGGCATTTAAAATATAAATATGCCTGAGCCCCATGTTGCATCTATGGAATTAAAGGTCACCAAAGTAGTGTTGTAGTCAACTGAAAACTGGATCTCAGATCAGCATTTTGGAAATAATGTTCTAACACCAAAATGTTTCTGCAATTCCCTGATTGATCTGTGTGTTGAAGGTGTTTCTACCAACATCTTCTCTAACTTCAAAGGCACAGAAGAGATTACTATGTAAAGATTTAGTTACGTTAATGTTTCCTGGTTGCTTAGATTTACCTCTTTAGGAGCAAATAAAATCTTAAGAACAAACTACGAAGAGGGGAATGAGAATATTACATAAAAGGCAATGGGATAAGTGACCATTAAAAAACCATATATCTTCCTAATACCTAAAAAACCCTCAACTCTCAACTCCAAGAACCTGAGATTGTGCATAGGAAAAAAAAAAATGCTGTTTTGGACTGAAGAACACTGTGTCCTGAAATCAAGCTCCTCAGGGAGCCAGGTGACAGTGTGAAGATAATCATCTTGACACCAGAATAAAAAGACTGCGCCCTCTGTTCCCAATTCATTCAGATGGCACAAGGATTTTTCTCAGGCCAAGTAAAATGTAGGTCTTTGGTGCTAGTCTAAAACTACGCAACCACAAGCATTTCCTACCTCACTCAGGTCACTGGGGCAATATGAAGGAAGAATCCTTCATTACTGTTCTAACACATTAGTCTAAGATCTAAACAACTTACCCATTTCTCCCATTTCTGCTTTCCCCAGCCAAACACAACCTGCTTTTTAAATCAAACCAGGTATCTGAAAAAGATCCCACTCACTATGTTCTTTTTGCCCATTTTGATCCTTACCACATCTCCTCTTCCTATAACCTGGTTCTTCCGAAATTTTCTGGTGCTCTTCAAAAAGTTTTTTAAAGAGTTCTCACTTACTGAAGTGTTATCACAGAAATGTAGGGTTATCCCTTACTGTTTGTATTCTAGAAACGAATCAGCCTAAAAAAATCACTGATTGTCAAGATACAGTATGTAAATTTGCTGTCTATCCAGAGATGAAGTTCTTCTTTCACAGCTGCATCTTAAGGATCTAACAATTACTTTTATTAGCAGAAATGAAGGCTATCTGACTCTTATCCTAAGAAATACATATAATGTAAGATCAAAAACACTCTAGAAAGAAAGGGATTACACAAAGTATATGATTCAAAAAAAAAAAAAAAAGTGAACGTGGATAACTGGAAAACCAAGTCCATTTATAGCATTTCTTTAGTTCATTAGATATTTCTTAGGGTTTTATGCTATAAAGATTATGAACACGGAAGTCAATGTATATCCCATTTCCCACCTTTATCATGCCCTCCCTCACCTTGTACGCGCAAATATGAACATACATACACAACAATCTCCAGAAAATGCCTCCCAAGAAATTATTTAATAAATCATAAAAATTGCACATTTCAGCAGCCATAAGAATTGTAGCACAAAAATTCCAAAGGTCCTGCTTTTAGCAGCTGAGAGGTAGAGGATGCTTTACAAAGAAATTCTGTATTAAATTCTCTTCTTTGAGGGAGTATGGCAGCAAAGAAAAAAAATTTTTGTAACTTGATTGAATATAAACAACATCCAAAGGAAGTAAAACTCTTTATGAGTTGGAAAAGAAACTACCTGATATTTAAATTGCAAACCCCTCCCTACACGGACAAAAGTTTTATACTGGCTTAACAATATTGAAAGAGTATGACACAAGTAACTGCAATAAACAACACAGCCCCTCTCCCCCCACACCAAATAACTCATATATATTCTAAAACCTGATCTATTTTCAGAAATATTATGTATTGTTAAAATACAAATTATCAAGAGGTTACCTGAAGTGAAGTATAAGCAAACAATTTGAGAAAAATGGAGTTAAAAAACCCTTGCAGAAAGCTAAATGAACTTTTAAAAAACCAGGGAGGTAAAGAACAAGATTAAACTAAACTGCACATCAGGTAGTCAAGGAAAGTAAGATTTACTTTGTATCAACCCACACAAGCAAAATGCTATCTTAAGTTGATCACTGAGCAGAGTATTCAGCAAGTCCAAATGAAAGAGAGGGAGATGTTTAAGAATGACACTCTGTAGAAGGAATGATCCAAACAGCATGAGAATTCTTTAAATCTCTCAATTTAAAAAAAGATGCCAGGACCACCTCATGCCCTCCCTCATACTTGTCTCAACGTGATTGCCAATACGTTTGTACTCTTCAGAGTTCCAGGGGTCATAAACAGCTTTGTACTAGCTGAATGACTTCAACTTCTGTATCATGGATTCCATTCAAATTCACTGTCCTGTCTCTACCTGGGGTGGAGGTGCTGGCTTGCCATTAAGAGCCATCTGGAATGTGGTGGCCTGGCCTGCAGGAGGCAAAGGAGCAGTCTTCAACTTCTTTGTACTAGTTTTAGATGGCCGTTCCTCCTCCTCTTCATCAGAATCCTGAAGGCCATACTTAGAAAAATGGGAGACCTAAGAAAAAGGAGAATCCAACAAAATCAACTTTTTAAAAAGGACTTTATTTTTAAGTAATCTCTACATTGAATATGGGCCTCAAATTTACAACCCCGAGATCAACAGTTGCATGCTCTACCACTGAGCCAGCCAGGCACCCCAGAATCCAACAAAATCAATTTTAACACTTATATTCCTAACAGCTTCTAAAATACTTGCCCTTGAAATCATGCAGAATTAGCTTTAAAAAGAAAGAGTTATCAAAATATTTAAGACAGAATGAAACGTCATCTATCACATGTAATTTATTGCTGTCCCTAGATTTAGATGTTTAGTACATGTATTGGTTGCTTGTACGTAATACCAACTTACTAATAAGGAAACCAAATCTGGAAAAGCCATTACTATTTTCACATCTATATACTGCTTAGCTGTTCACTACCGACTTATGTCAGGCCTTCAGCAATTAAATTACACAAGTGGCTTAGAAGAGAAAGAAACCATTAGGTTAAACTATCAAGGAAGAAAGGATGTTAATGTTTTCATCCCCTGAAATCTTTAAATCAATGACAACTGAGGAGGGGTTAATATCAAGAGATAAAAATTCTGTCTCATGCTTCTAATGATACCGCAGATTGAAAAAACACTCCTTAGAAGTATATGTGAATGCTCATAGGATGAGGCAGGATGTGAATCATGAGCATAAAGTTTTTCATAGCTTCTTACTGTTCTGGGGTTTAACAAAGGTGTGTAATCTGGGGCAAATCATGCATCTCTATACCTGTTCCCTAATTTGTAAAAAAATAAAGAATTTAAGGGAGGACCTCTTCTAATACATTTTGTCACTCTAATCGCAGATTATAAGAACTAGGTTAAGTGACTATCATACCTTAAACACCCAAGAACCTGTTTCAGGACGATACTCTTTGAACTGAGCTCCCTGTTTCCTTGAAACTGCTTCCAATCTACCCTCATAGTTGATATCAGCAAGTCGATCTGGGCTCTTTATTAAACAACGAGATGTTTTATCTGTTGGCCAAACTCCATCCAGTGTAACTTCAGCCTTCCTGCAATGTACAATCACATAAAGTATAAATGTTCCATATTTAAGATCAGAAAGCCAAGTAATATCTATATAAACAGCAAATAAAGGTACCTGTGTTATTTTGGAATTACTCTGCAGATGTTTCATAAACTTGAGTCTTGCCTCCCAGGGTAGATAAGCTCAAAAAGAAGGAATTACCCACACCATCAACTGACTAGCTCAGTATCTGGTTCAAGGGTCAAACTTCATTCATTCTGAACTACCAGAGCACATGATCAATTATTTCCAATGAAATTTTAGTTAACACACTATACAGCCTTGACCACATTCAGTGCTAATGTCTGATAAGAAGACCTAAGTCTTAGTGAAGGTCTTAAAGTGCTATTGTACTTAACAAAAACATTAGTAATAACACCAACTGCCACTGATAAACAACAAGTGCTTAGAGAAGGAGATTAACAGGAACATCATAAGATTAACCATTAAGTAATGAATGTGACGGCATCTTGACAGGGATTACATTAAAATTTGTAGACTGCTTTGGGTAGTATGGACATTTTCATAATTTAAAGTCTTCCAATCCATGAACATGGGAAAAATTTCCATTTATTAGTCTTTCTTCACTTCTTCCAGCTTTTGCCTATCTGGTTGAATTTATTCCTAAGTATTTTTTCTTTTTGATGCTACTGTAAAATCAAATTTTTTTTTTAAAATATTTTATTTATTTATTTATTTGACAGACAGAGATCACAAGTAGGCACAGAAGCAGGCAGAGAGAGAGAGAGGAGGAAGCAGGCTCCCTGCTGGGCAGAGAGCCTGACGCGGGGCTCGATCGATCCCAGGACCGTGGGATCATGACTGGAGCCGAAGGCAGAGGCTTTAACCCACCTAGCCACCCAAGCACCCCTCAAATTTTTTTTCTTAACTTCCCTTTCAGATTGCTCATTGTTAGCATACAGAAATTCAACCAATTTTTGTGTATTGACTTTATATCCTGCTACCTTACTGAATTTGTAACTGTTTTTAGTGGAATCTTTGGGTTTTCTGCACAAGATAATTTGATTTCTGAAGAGAGATATTTTATTCCTTTCTAATCTGGATGATGCCTTTTATTTGTTTTCCTTGCTTAACTGCTGTGACTAGGGCTTCTAGTATTATGTCGAATAAAATTGGCAAAGTGGGCATCCTTGTTTTGTTCCTGATCTTAGAGGAAAAGCTTTCATTCTTTCACCACTGAGTATGACATTTTGAAAATATGGCCCTATTAAGTTGAGGTAGTCTCCTTCTTTTTATTTTATTATTATTTTTAAGTAATCTCTACACCCAACGTGTGGCTTAGAACTTAAAACCACAAGATCAAGAGTCTTGCACTCCACTGACTGAGCCAACCAGGCCCCCTGAGGTAGTTTCCTTCTACCTATAGAAAAGGTGTTGTATTTTGGCAAATGCTTTTTCTACATCTGTTGAGATGATCTGTGATTTTCTTCTTTAATTCTACTAATGTCATGTATTACACTGATCACTTTTTGTATGTTAAACCATCCTTGTGTTCCTGGAATAAATACTACTTGGTCATGGTGTATTATCCTTTTGATGTACTACTGAAGTCTCTTTGGTAATACAGTTGGCCTCTGAACAACGCAGGGGTTAGGGGAACCAACGACAGCGCAGCTGAAAATCTGTGTATCTTGGACTCCCACAAAACTTAACTACTAATAACCTACTGTTGAATAGAAGCCTTACTGATCACCTAAGTCAACTAACCCATATTGTTATGTTACATTTATTGTATATTGTATTTGCAATAAAGTAAGCTGGGAAAAAGGAAAATGTTGAGAAAAGTCTAAGGAAAAATACATTTAAGGTATTGTACTGTAAAAAAATCCATGTATATGGACCACACAGTTCAAATCTGTGAGGTTTTGAAGGGTCAAATGTATTTTGAAGATATTTACATCAGGGGCGCCTGGGTGGCTCAGTGGGTTAAAGCCTCTGCCTTTGGCTCAGGCCCTGATCTCAAAATCCTGGGATCAAGCCCCACATTGGGCTCTTTGCTCAGAAGGGAGCCTACTTCCTCCTCCCTCTCTGCCTACTTGTGATCTCTGTCAAATAAATAAATTAAAAAAAAAAAAGATATTTACATCAGTATTCATCAAGGATATTGGTCTATACTTTTATTTTCTTGTAGTTTCTTTTTCTAGCTTTGGAATTAAGGTAATCCTTGCCTCATAGTTAGAAAGTATTCCTTCCTTTTCAGTTTTTTGAAAGAATTTGAGGACTGACATTAATTCTATAAACGTCTGGTAGAATTTACCACTGAAGTCATCTGGTCAAAGGCTTTTGGTTGGGGGAGGACTTTTTTTTTTTTTTAATTACTATTCAATTTCTTTACTATAGGGCTATTTTGAATTTCTTCATGATTCAATCTTGGTAGGTTGTGAACATAAACTACTTTAACTATGGCCCCGTCATCTGTCCAAAGAGGTATCAGAAGCTAGTTTCCCAAATTAAAATATAGAGAAAGAATTAAAAATGGTTGCAGCAGACATAAGGAAAAAACCCTACTATCAAAATATATTTTTGGAAAATAAAAGCTGGACCTGATAGTATTAGGGAAAAGGAGTCAAAAAGTCCTAGTATAGCATTTACCACTTATACTTTCAAATTAGAGAAACAATCACATACTGTATAGTAAGTTAAAAAAAAAAAAGTTGCAGAAAAATGTATATAATGTGAAAAGAATTTTGTGAGTTAGTAGATTATTTTCTAAATATGTAAATAAATCCATACCTATTTAGCCCTTCACCCACAGGTGGTTTTTGGTTATCATCTAAGTAGACAATCACTTCTTTCCTTCGAATATGCACGATATCATCCAAATTTAGATTTGTCAAATTCACATCTCCCTCAAAATAGATTGAACCATAACCTATACAAGTAAAAGCAAATAGTTGAAAAGTCATTCTGTACAGAGGACAAATAACCTATTTTATACTTCCACTGACTAAATGCTCAAAAGAAAACCAACTATAAACATTAATCAATATTTCATTTTTAAATTTTTTAAAAGATTTCATTTTTAAGTGATCTCTACACATTGAACATGGGACTTTGAACTCACAATCCCATAATCAAGTCACATGTTCCACCAACTGAGCCAGCCAGGCTACCCCAAACATTAATCAAATCACCCAGTAATATCATCAATGGCTTATTTCATTCATAGTATATATCAGAAGATGACATCAAAACCAGTTATCTGGTTTAATATCTACATTTCTACTGCACTTATCCTCAAAACAGTTTTCTTAAATCTCTTCACAGTACCTGTACTACTGCTACACAAACAACCCTCACTTAGTACCTAGCTTGCAGAATAAGTTAAAATGCCAGAGAGCCCTCTCTAAAATACAATACAGCAAGATAAGATTTCCCCCCAAGAAAACTTTATCTGTATTAAATTATTAATATAAAGCTGAATCTAAATATTATTCATCTCTTATTACTCACTTTTCTTACTTAGTATTTTCTTGCTGATTATAGTATTTTCTTTAATTGTAGAAAACTGCAATGAGCCAAACAGTTACCAAAGAATGTTATATGGTTCTAGTCTTTGTTACTTGTCGATCAAAGTGTCTACTATGCAGGTCAAGGTAGGTCCAGATCCTTGGCTTAAATATTACAAAATCCTAAGCTCACACTCACCTTTACGACCAATAGTGAAGTCAGAGACAATACACTCCCCCTTTTCATTGGTTATTTTAGCAAGGTCATCCATAGATGGAATAGTATAGTAACCAACCTTAGTGAGAACAATGCCTATGACAAAAGAAAGAGAAAATATAATATTAATTGTAATTGTCCTTATGTAGAGAAATTTTCGTAATATTTATTTTACTTTTTCCTTTTTAAAAAGAGTAATTTTTTTTAAAAGACTTTATTTATTTATTTATTTGACAAAGAGAGAGAGAGCAAGAGAGGGAAACCAAGCAAGGGCATTGTGTGAGGGGAGAAGCAGGCTTCCTCCTGAGCAGGGAGCCTGATGTGGGGCTCAATCCCAGGACCCTGGGATCATGGTCATGATCCAAAATGAGACAACAGCAGACATTTAATGGCTGAGCAACCCAGGCGTCCCTTAAAAAAAATAATTCTTAAAATAATCTGAAATAATCCATAATTCAATTATTAAATAAAGAGAAAATATATAGGACTAAAGCATTTTTCCAAACTATTTCTTCTTAAGATTTTATTTATTTATTTGAAGAGAGACCACATGAGCAAGGTGGAAGGGGGAAGAGGGAGAGGGAACAGACGACTCCCTCCTGAGCAGGGAGCCAGACCCTGAGATCATGACCCAAGCCAAAGGAAGACGCTTAACCAAATGAGCCATCCAAGGGCCCACCAAACTGGTTTTCTGAGAAACACTATTCCTAGGAGAAACTGTGCTTTTTAGAAAAAGGTTCCTAGTCAAACTAAGTTTGGGAACCACGAACATGATAGTAAGTTACAGGCTCTGAGAATTTACAAAATGATTAAGACTTGATTGTTAGACTTAATCAGTGTTTTACATACTTACTTAATCACAGAACCTTTTCATATGGTCCCCATTAACATACTGCACTATGAAAGGCATTCCATAAAATGAGTTCTGAGAAAGGCTTACTTAATCCATTTTTCTTCTATTCTATGCAAAACCCAACATGGAAAAAAACCTGCCTTGATTCAGTGGTAGAGGCAGAACTACAACTCTAAACTCAATACTTTTTTAAAAAAGATTTATTTATTTGAGAGAGAGAGTGAGCGAGTGCGTGTGCACACACATGTGCACATATCTGCGAGGTGGAGCGGAGACGGGCAAAGGTGGAGACAAAATCCCAAGCAGGGGCAATTGGGTGGCTCAGTTGGTTGGGCCCCTGCCTTCGGCTCAGGTCATGATCCCAGAGTCCTGGGATCGAGTCCCACATCGGGCTCCCAGCTCCACGGGGAGGCTGCTTCTCCCTCTGACCTTCTCCCTTCTCATGCTCTCTCTCTCTGATGAATACATAAAATCTTAAAAACAAAAACAAAAACAAAAAAAAACCCAAGCAGACTCCCTGCTGAGTGCAGAGCCTGACATAGGGCTCCATTCCATCCCATGACCCTGAGATCATGACCTGATTCAAAATCAGAGGTTGGACAATTAACCGAATAAGTTATCCAGGTGCCCCAGGAAAGGAATTTTAAATTGGAAGGTGACAAACAAAGTCAGTGAGAAAAATAAGAAAAAAAAAAAAAATCTAGAGTGGGCATTTGAAAAACAGATGTAGTATCAGAATAATTTCATGTAGATACACACAAATATATACTTGGATTCTTAATGTGAAAATATACACTTGTTTCCTCAGGGCACCAAGTGACCAGAAAATATATATGAAGGCAAGAATATAATCAGATACAGAATAATTTCACAAACACTTAAAGAGTAACTATAAAACAATCTGAATGTTCACTAATAGAGGATAGATAAACCAAGTGTGGCATATATATAATAACTGAGTATCACTCAGCAATAAAAAAGAATGAACTGTTGATATATCATGGATGAAATAAAAAATAAAGAGCTAAAAAGAGTACCGAGAGTATGATTCCAGAGGAGAAGCCTGCTTCTCCTCTCCCTGTTGCTCTGCCTACTTGTGCTCTCTCCCTCTTTTGCTGTCAAATAAATAGATAGTATCTTTAAAAAAAAAACCTAGTAAACAATCTATCTGAGTTTATAAAGCTAGGGAATGTATAAGGATAGTCTCTGGCTATAAAATTTGGGATCTCTAAACTATACCAGGATAATTAATGACATGAATTTTAACTACTCCAAAGGTAAAAGAAGTATGTGAATTAAGAACCAAACAAAACCAAGGGAAAGTGTTTAAATGTCAACACTTTTTAAAATGTAATAAAAACATTTAATTAAAAGCTAAGGTAGTTGACTTCCACTAAATTGAAAACCTGAGAGAAGTAAGAGATGTCAAATGACTGGTAAAAGATTACCCATGCAGCAATCTGAATCTGACCTGCCGGATGCATATGGTAAGTATTATTTTCTATTTCTTCTCGGTCATCCTGCAGTGACTCCTCATGAAAAGAGGTCTCTTCACTGCTTCCTTCCAGCCCATTTCGCAAGGCAGCACGCATGTTTAATGCAACAATGGTATCATCCACACTGCCACTACTGTTGTGTTTATTTCCAGCAGTCTCCGGGGTTTGAGGAATGGGTTTGGCAATAGGATTAGTATAAAAACGTGACACAAGAGAATCATCATCTCCATCCTGCTGATGGTTCTCATCAACAGGTTTGCTCAGGAAACTGAATCTGAAAAGAAGAAACAAATGTTATCTAAAGAGCTACCTTTATAACAATGATAATAGCCAACCGTCACTGAAACTTTACTGAGTAATTCTACATATTAAAAAGTTATTTAGGGGGCGCCTGGGTGGCTCAGTGGGTTAAGCCGCTGCCTTCGGCTCAGGTCATGATCTCAGGGTCCTGGGATCGAGTCCCACATCGGGCTCTCTGCTCAGCAGGGAGCCTGCTTCCCTCTCTCTCTCTCTCTGCCTGCCTCTCCATCTACTTGTGATTTCTCTCTGTCAAATAAATAAATAAAATCTTAAAAAAAGAAAAAAAAGTTATTTAGACTGACAGAGAAAAATAAAATAACTTGCCCAAACTCAAAAAACTCTGAGAGCTAGAATTGGGACTTTAACACAGGAAATATGGCTGCAAATTACATCATCTATTTTCATGATCAGATTACAACTGAGCTATTTTCATGAATGAATGAACCTGAGCATCCCAATTTTTTAAAATAGATTTTATTTATTTGACAGACAGAGATCATAAGTAGGCAGAGAGGCAGGCAGCGAGAGAGAGAAAGAGAGAGAGACAGAGAGGAGGAAGCAGGCTCCCCGCTGAGCAGAGAGCCCAATGCGGGGCTCGATCCCAGGACCCTGAGACCATGACCCAAGCTGAAGGCAGAGGCTTATTAACCCACTGAGCCACCCAGGCACCTCTGAGCATCCCAATTTTTAGTCAAAAAAAAAAAAAAAAGAAAGAATAAGAGTGGTGCCTCAGTGGCTCAGTCAGTTAAACGTCTGCCTTTGGATCAGGTGACGATTCTAGGGTCTTGGGATCAAGCCCCGCATTGGGCTCCCTGCTCATGGGGAGTCTGCTTCTGCTTCTCCCTCTGCCTGCCGCTCTGCCTACTTGTGCTCTTTCTCTATCAAATAAATAAATAAAATCTTTAAAAAAAAGAAAAAAGAAAAAGGCACTCTACTACATAAGGTCAAAGAAGAGCAGTGAATTTCAAACAAAAAACTAAAAAGTTTAGATTTTTAATCTAAGCAAGGTATTAGAAAATGCTTCATTAATGAAAAATCAAATAAGAATTTTATCCAAAGAAAAAGAAAGAAAGAAACAAACAAAACACAGGAGTAAAAGGATGTATATACAATTTTTCACTGAAGCATCGTTTTGAATACAAAGAATACCAAAATAATCTAAACTGTCCTCCAATGGGGAACTAATTATCAAATATTCACAAAGATGGCTATCAGAGTCATTTAAAAAGTGGAGGCAGATACATTCATATTGATACAGAAAGACATTTATAATAAAATAAGTGGAAATAAGAGGCTATAAAATATTATATCATTCATGCCTAGTCTCTACAATGTACCTATATAAATAAATTTCTAAACTGTAAGAATATATATCAAACTATTAAGGATTATTGTGTATACTTCTATTTCCTCCTTTATACACTTATATACTTATTTTTATTTTTTTGGTGTGGTTACAATGACTATGTGTCATTACCACAAATAAGACATCCCTTATTTTAAGGGCGGGGGGGGGGTCAGGGGTGTCAAATATATGAGAACCCTGTCCAAAATGACACATGAATATCAAAATAATTACATAAATTGAATCAGAAGGTCTCCTATAATTTTAAGATCTAAAATACCCAAAAAGTAAAAACATGACTTAATTTCCAGGTGCTCATATGCTATAATAATATGCCACATTCACCAATATTCATAAATTTTCATAGAATGAATAAATTCCAAGCTCAGAATCTCTTCAAAATGAGAACAGGGTGCTCTATTAGAAATAACCCAAAACAAAATTCGGTTTACCTCTCCCCATTTTCTGGATAATCAGATGGTGAAGCTAGATCTTCCGAGTCACGATTAACAGGAGAGAAGAGATTGCTATTGTTAAGGTTCTTCAAAACCAACTTCTTAATGCTCTTCCTATAAAGAGACCAAAAGAAGAAAATAAAATAAAAAAAGAACTCAGGCACACATAATTACATAACTAACATTATCTTAAAAACTAGTCAAAAAGAGAATTCTTGTTCAGCTCTTACATATCTAAAAATGACCTAACAAGTTTAATTCACAATGTTTAATACATAACCAGAATATAAGATCTCAAATATATTACATTCTGGTGTTTGGAAGAGTAAGTGAAGCACTTAAAACAAAGTGGGAAATCTCAAAAACAGTCCTCCTCCTCTGAATCCTCAGCATTCTACCCAGACACTTAGTTAAGCCATCATACTATATCTTATATTTCAATTACTTCTCTAAATATCTTCTCTTTAATATTTTCTTCCTTTCTTGACAGTCAGGATTCATGACTGTCTCCTCAGAGAACTTGGAGTGCTGCCTTGAAGACAATAGGAAAGAGACATTTGCTGATTGAGTAAGATTCCTTTTTAAGGATGACAAGAAACAGGAGCAAAAAAACCCTGACATCCAGTGATGCAAACAGTCACAAATATCTTCAAACTTCACAGGTATGCATAGCAGGTTTACTTAAGGCAAGAACCTCTATCTTATATATGCTTCAAATAGAAGAACCGTAGAGGGGATCTTATCTTATTCAATCTCCACTTAAAAACTCCTTGGATTAATTAATGTGCTTTATTCCCTCTTTAAAAAAACAAACTACAGGGGCACCTGGGTGGCAAAGTCACTTAAGGGTTTGCCTTCAGCTCAGGTTATGACCCCAGGGTCCTGGGATCCAGTCCTGCATCCAGCTTCTTGCTCAGCAGGGAGCCTGCTTCTCCCTGTCTCTCTGCCCCTTCCCCCAGCTCATGCTCTCTCTCTCTCTGTCAAAAAAAAAATAAACAAAACCTAAAAAGAAAAAGAAATCTCTGAAAGTCAGTATTATCATCTTTGAGCTCTAATTATTGGCATAAACAATTTTAAAAATGTAATAACATAAAATAACTTTTAAAAAGACACAAAAATGAACAAGGTATTTCTTCAAAGAGATAAATAGCCAATATGCAAAAGGTAAGATATTCAATATTATTAGTCATAAAGGAAATGTAAATTGTAAGCATGAAATACCACTTCACACCCACTAGGATGGCTATTATAAACAAAACAGAAAATACTAAGTGCTGACAAGAAAATGGAGAACATGGAAACATGCACTGCTCTTAGGAATGCAAAATAGTGGAGCTGTTATAGGAAACAGTTGAGAGCTCCCCAAAAGGTTAAATACAGAATTAACATATGAGCAAACAATTCCAATTCTATTTTTTTTTAAAGATTTTATTTATTTATTTGTCAGAGTGAGTGAGAGCGAGCAAGCACAGGCAGACAGAGTGGCAGGCAGAGTCAGAGGGAGAAGCAGGCTCCCTGCCGAGCAAGGAGCCCGATGTGGGACTCGATCCCACGACGCTGGGATCATGACCTGAACCAAAGGCAGCTGCTTAACCAACTGAGCCATCCAGGCGTCCCCCAATTCCAGTTCTAGATACATACTCAAAATATCTGAAAATAGGCAAACAGATACTTGTATACCAAGGTTCATAATAGCACTATTTACATAGCTAAAAGGTGAAAACAACCCAAATGTCCAACAACAGATGAATGGACAAACCAAATGTAGTTTTGGTTTGTCCAAACAATGGAATATTATACTGTCTTAAAAAGAAATGAAGTTTTGGGGCACCTGGGTGGCTCAATGCGTTAGGCCTCTGCCTTTGGCTCAGGTCATGATCTCAGAGTTCTGAGATCAAGCCCTCCATCGGGCTCTCTGTTCAGCAGGGAGCCTGCTTCCGTCTCTCTCTGCCTGCCTCTCTGCCTACTTGTGACCTCTCTGTCAAACAAGTAATTGGAAATAAAATCTTTAAAAAAAAAAAAGAAAAAAAGAAAAAAACGAAGTTTTGTTTCTGGGTTTTTTTTTTTTTAACATTTTATTTATTTATTTGATAAGAAATGTGTTCATTTTTTATGATATAGAATTTAAGGAAATAAACCAACCAAAATATACAAACTAACAAAAAAAGGGAAAAAGTCAGTATGAATATAGAGGACGTAAATGATTAGCAAGTTTGGTCTAATTCACGATCACCATACCCAACAACTATAAAACACATATTCTTTTCAAGTGCACATGGATTATTTATGACAACTAGCCATATACTGGAGCATTAAAGCAACCCACAAATTCCAAAGACTCAAAATTACCTAGAACACCTTTTTTCACATAAACTAGAACTTATTTACAAAATGATCACTTAAAAATCTCTGTGTTAGGAATTTACACTCTTCCATAACCCAAGGCTCAATGTCCCCAGCCATGAAAAAAAAAAAAAAAAAATTTATTAGCATATATAATCATTGTCTGAATGGTAAAAATACTCCATGTCAAAACTTAGGGAATACAAATACAGCTGAACTGAAGAAAAATTTATATCTTTATTTTTTTAAATTTTTATTTATTTTTTAAAAAAGATTTTATTTATTTATTTGACAGAGAGAGACACAGCAAGAGAGGGAACAGAAGCAGGGGGAGTGGGAGAAGGAGAAGCAGGCTTCCCGCAGAGCAGGGAGCCTGATGTGGGGCTCGATCCCAGGACTCTGGGATCATGACCTGAGCTAGCTGAAGGCAGATACTTAACAACTGAGCCACCCAGGAGCCCCGAAAATTTATATCTTCAAATGCATATATTTGGAAAGAAGGAAAGCTGAAAGCTGAAAATCAAAGAACTACACATCCACTTAGAAAAAGGACAGAAAATTAAACACCAAAAAAAGGGGAGTGGGAAAGGCAGGCACTGAAGATATAAAATGAAATTAAATGAAAAAAAAAAAAAAAGAAAAAAGAAAAAAGAAAAAAAAACCCTTGTCAGAAACAAAAATGGGAATAACTCCACAGAGTCTACTGAAATGAAAAAGACAGTAAGGATACTTTTTAACAACTTTATTCCAATAAATTCAAAATTCTGGTTAGTTCAACAATGTAAGAATAATACTTGCCAAAAGTTAACACAAGAAATAAAAAGTTTAAGGGGTGCCCGGGTGGCTCAGTGGGTTGAAGCCTCTGCCTTAGGCTCAGGTCATGATTCCAGGGTCCTGGGATTGAGCCCCGCAACGAGCTCTCTGCTCAGCGGGGAGCCTGCTTCCTCTCTCCCTCTCTGCCTGCTTCTGTCTACTTTTGATCTCTGTCAAATAAATAATCTTAAAAAAATAATAAATAAATAAGCTTAATAGCCCTATAACTTTTATATAAATTAATAATTAAGAAAAAAATCAAAACCAAGAACAAGCCTTACTACAAATATGACTTCAGAACCACATGTCTTCACTGGTACCCTACATTTATTGAAAAGAAACAAAAAAACAAAAAACCCAAAAAACCAAAAAGGTCTATCTTACATGAATTATTCCAGAAAATAGAGAAAGTACTCCCCAATTTATTTTTAAGGTCAGCATAAATTTTATACCAAAACTAGGTAAGAAAGGAAAAGTCAGGTCAATCTAAGTGATGAACAAAATGGCAAAAAATCCTGGACAAAAGTTTACACAGTGAATCCTAACAAGCAAGTAAGTTATCAAACACTATCAGAGTCTGTGTGGAAAGAACTTAGGAGCAACTTAAAAGGGCCTCCACCAGCCAGAGATGGGACAACTTGGCAGTCATAAAAAAACAGCAGCTCCAATGGACGTAAGCACTGGAACAAGGGTTGGGGGTCAAATAAATAAATAAAACCTTTTTTTTCCCCCTTAAGATTTTATTTATTTATTTATTTGACAGACAGAGATCACAAGTAGGCAGAAAGGCAGGTGGGGGGGGGGGGGAGGAATCAGGCTCCCTGCTGAGCAGAGAGCCCAACGAGGGGCTTGATCCCAGGACCCTGGGATCATGACCTGAGCTGAAGGTAGAGGCTTTAACCCACTGAGCCACCCAGGTGCCCCAATAAATAAAATCTTTGAAAACAAAACAAAACAAAACAAAACAAAAAACCACAGGCATATTTAAAACAAGAAACATAGTAAAATATTCCCTTGGCCTTATAGTCCTTCATTTATTTAAAGATTTTATTTATTTGAGAGAGAGAGAGAGAGAGAGAGAGAGTGAGCATGAGGGGAGTGGTCAGAGGGAGAAGCAGACTCCCCCGCAAGCAGGGAGCCCTATGTGGGACTGGATCCTGGGACTCCAGGATGATGACCTGACATGAAGGCAGTTATTTATCCAAATGAGCCACCCAGGCACCCCTATTTATTTATTTTTAAAGTAGTCTCTGTGCTCAATGTAGGGCTTGAACTCACAACCCAGAGATCCAAAGTCAAATGCTTGACAGACTAAGCCAGCCAGGTGCCCCTCCCTCTTCAGTTTAAATAACACATCCTCAGAATAGCTTTTCTTCATCATTCTCCCCATTAGTCTCCCCTACAGTAGCAATCTCTACTACTCCTTTCTGTCACTTGTCTCACTTGTGATTACTGTCAACATCTCTCTCCTCTCACAGACTGTGAACTCAGCGATGGGAGGAATGTGTCTCATTCGTAGCTGCATTCCCAATGCCTACCAAACTTGGCACTTAGTAGTTACTTGATAAATGTTTGTTGAATGAAGGAATGAACAGATGAATTAAAGAATATTTTCCAAATTTACCATTCAGAATAAGTAAAATTATTGGCTTGCTCTATTGTAACTTCTGACTAGTATGAAAAGGTAAAAGACATGACAGCAATGAAGTTCTCACACTATCAATCTACCATATTCATCTTTAAGAGCAAACATAGTAATGTTCTAGAGGTGGCCATACTTATAAAGTCCTTCATGAATCCTTTATCCTCTGTGGTATTATATGGCAACTGTTTACAGAGTTACACAGTGATAGCCCAAGGCTTGGTTAGGAAGTGAACAGGGGCATATGCCATTTCCTTTAGATAGATAAATACAGTTAAGAGTAAATTCTAGACTCTAACAACTCAGTCATGGAAATGTGACAGCATAAACTGAAAAGACCTTCACCACAATCTCTATCTCCCCTTATCCCTTGGCTTAGATGATCCCCATCTCTTATAGGGAGGGAGCTGAGATTCTGAACTGAGATTCTATAATATTATTTAGCTTCTTTTATGCCTCCTAAGATGCATTTCTTTTCTTTTTCTTTTCTTCACAAGATTTATTTTTAAGTAATCTCTGCACCCAATGTGGGGCAAACATACCTATGTATGTAGAGCTATGTTCATGAGGGAAAAACAGACCAAAAATACAAATATTAAAAAAAAATTATATATGAGAAGGTATGAGAAAAAAAGAAAAGAAAGATGATTAGAATGTGAGGAATACTGACAAAAGAAAAGATGTATACAATTTTTTTTTTAAAGATTTTATTTATTTATTTGACAGACAGAGATCACAAGCAGGTAGAGGCAGGCAGAGAGAGAGAGAGGAGGAAGCAGGCTCCCTGCTGAGCAGAGAGCCCGATGTGGGACTCGATCCCAAGACCCTGAGACAATGAGCTGAGCCGAAGGCAGAGGCTTAACCCTCTGAGCCACCCAGGTGCCCAAGATGGATACAATTTTAAATAGACTGGTCAGAGTAGTCTTCGTTGAGAGGGTATGTGAGCAAACAAATATATATGTAAGCATGCAGGGTTAACTATATGCATTTATGCGGAGAAAAATATGTGCCCAACTGTTTATAGTGGTTAACATTTGGAGATGCAGTTTCAGAGCATCAGAGTTTCATTTCTGGGTTATTTTTAACTATATGCATTTATGCGGCACATTATTTTTCTTCATTTTTTTCCCTGCGGTACATATCAACATGCTAGGAGATATCTGCTCTAATGCATAATTTAAATGTAATTTAAATATTTACCAGCAACTCTTCTACATACTTTATGTACTTTTTCCTGTGTAATAATTATTGGTTCAATATCTGTATGTATGGGAATATAAAAATATGTAGATATAGGGGCACCTGGGTGGCTCAGTGGGTTAAGCCTCTGCCTTTGACTCAGGTCATAATCTCGGAGTCTTGGGATCGAGCCCCACATCGGGCTCTCTGCTCAGCAGGGAGCCTGCTCTCTCTGCCTACCTACTTGTGATCTCTCTCTCTCAGTCAAATAAATAAATAAAATCTTAAAAAATTTTTTTAAAATGTAGATATATTCCTTTTTATTGGTTTGGCCAATGTAACTTTTAAGAAAAAAGTATCTTCTGCTTAAAACAAAATTACGTGAAGACCAAAATCTCAAAATAAAACAAAAAACCTTCATACATAAAACTAGAAGTATATTAATAAAAATATTTTTATGTTAACAATGGTCATCCCTGAGAATGATTATGCCACTTTTATTATTTGTGATATTCTCTATTTTTCAAATAAAAACCGGAGTGCCCGGGTGGCTCAGCTGGTTAAATGTATGACTCTTGGTTTTGCCTCAGGTCATTATCTCATGGGTCATGGGACAGAGCCCCAGGTCAAGCCACCACCACCACCACCCCGCCCCCAGGGTTTGGGCTCTGTGCTAAGTAGAACTTGCTTGAAGACTCTCTCTCCCTGCCCCTTCCCCTACTCAAGTGTGCCCATGCTCTCTCTCTCTCTCTAACATAAACAGATAAATCTTTAAACAAATAAAAACCTAAACTTTTAACATTTGTACTGCCTTCAGGAAAGTAATTATATATCTTGTACTTAAATTAATATTTACATTTAATTTATGTTGAAAATAAACTCACTTGGGCATGAATGCTCCATTGGCTAATGATGGCTCATCGTCATCTAACCCATCAAAGAGATGTGATTTGGCTGTGCCTGTTGTTTGTAAAGCCTTTGGTCGAACTCTGGTGGCAGGGCGGGGTGTTAGTTTATAATGAGTAGGTGTAGTGAGAGCCTTCTGGGCTGCTGGATTTGTTGGTTTCAATCTCTGAAAAACAAAAGCAAGTAAAGCTCCAGTTTAACTCAAATGTATTATTTGGCCTTAAAAATTCTTAGGAACAGAGTTCAAATACCTCTGCCATTTACCCAGCTAGATACCTCTGTTTATTTTTCAACTAAACGAAAAATCTTAAGCTTCAAAGTAAAATGACATGCACCCATGAAGTAATATTCAATATCTGTGCAATCCAAATCACTCTGGGAAAAAAAAATAGTATTAGCTCACATTTATTCAAGCATTTAGTAAACGCTGATAGTTGCCATGAGTCAAACACTAAGTACTGGCAATAAAAATAATGAAATTATTTTCCCTGATTTCTGAGGAAATTACAAGTTTGTAGAAGAGACATATAACTAAAATAAGACTTCAGGTTGATTTTGATGGCACCTTTATTATGTTTCTACAACATCTGCAGGATGTTATATATTTGTTTTCCTTAACATTATACATGGGATTATATAACCACTTGAAACAACAATGTCTAACATAATAAAACCTTGTCACAGTTTATGTTTCTCTTTACAGTACAGACTGTTTACACTTCAGCAACAATGAATCTTCCTAGATCTTTTTTGTGATCTCTCACAATTGTGTGCCACTGCTTGGGATGTCTTGACCTACATCTACCAACTTCTCCATATATACTCAAAAAAAGTTAAATGTTACCTCTTTTGCAAAGCCTTATCAAACTCACCCAAAAATCTACACTCTTCCTTAACATGATATTCACCACTACAACATATACTATTAAGGGGGGGTTTAGTATATCTACTAAGTTGTGCAAGAATCACCAGTAAGTCCAGAACATTCCCCTCACTCCAACAAGAAATGCTGTGCCTCCCAATTCCACCCCTTACCCTAGGCAAACATGAATCCCCTTTGTCTCAATAAATTTGCCTACTCTAGGCATTTTATATAAACGGAATCATGTGGCCTCTTGTGTCAGGTTTCTTTCACATAGCATAATGTTTTCAAGGTTCATCCATGTTATACGGAACACGTTATCAGTATTTCATTCCTTTTTATGACTGAAAGATATTTCATCTTGTGTGTGTGTACACATACATATACATACAAAACATAATTCTGTTAAAAAAAAAAAAAAGATGGCACCTGGGTGGCTCAGTGGATTAAAGCCTCTGCCTGCAGTATACACACACACACACAAACATATTTCATTCCTTTTCATGACTGAAAGGTATTTCATCATGTGTATGTACACACACATATATATATATACACACACACATATAACATTTTTGTTTATCCATTCATCAGCTGACAGGCTATTTTACTACTGTATTTATTATACTGAGCTTGAGAAAATTTAAACACATTAACAGATCCAATCTTTCTCATTAAGTAAATAGCAAGCTCTTAGAAGATGTTCTTGCTTTCGTTTTGTATCTTCAGCAGTAAACACAGTGACTAGCACATAATTAGGTCTGTAATTATGCTGCACAAATAACAAATAATTTTCTTGTCTTTTCTTTTTAAAAGTAGGCTCCACGTCCAGCACAGAGCCCAGGGCAGGGCTTGAACTCGTGATCCTAAGGGTGAGATCAAAAGTCAGACACTTAGAGTGTCTGGGTGGCTAGTGGTTTAAGCCTCTGCCTTTGGCTCAGGTCATGATCCCAGGGTTCTGGGATCAATCAAGCCCCACATCGGTCTCTCTGCTCAGCAGGGAGCCTGCTTCCTCCTCTTTCTCTGCCTACTTGTGATCTCTGTCTGTCAAATAAATAAAATCTTAAAAAAAAAAAAAAAAGTCAGACACTTAACTGACGTCCCACAAATTAATTTTCATCTAAGCAAAACTTAGATTTATACAGCAGGGTTAAAAAGTACTTTAGGGGTGCCTGGGTGGCTCAGTGGGTTAAAGCCTCTACCTCCGACTCAGGTCATGATCCTAGGGTCCTGGGATAGAGCCCTGTATCGGGCTTCTCTGCTCAACGGGGAGCCTGCATCTCCCTCTCTCTCTGCCTGCCTCTCTGCCTAGTTGTGATCTCTGTCTGTCAAATAAATAAATAAAATCTTTGGGACGCCTGGGTGGCTCAGTTGGTTGGACGACTGCCTTCGGCTCAGGTCATGATCCCGGAGTCCAGGGATCGAGTTCCGCATCATGCTCCCAGCTCCATGGGGAGTCTGCTTCGCTCTCTGACCTTCTCCTCACTCATGCTCTCTCTCACTGTCTCTCTCTCAAATAAATAAATAAAATCTTTAAAAATAAATAAATAAATAAATAAAATCTTTAAAAAAAAAAAATTCCTATCTTACTTCTCTTTATAACTAGTTATAAGGTAATTCAAGAACCAGCTAAGGGAGAAGGGAGATGACATAAAAAACTGAATAATAGTATATCTGTAGACTGACTTACTAGAAGCCAGGCATGCATTATCTCATTTAATGCTCAACATTAGACAGTATTACTATTCCCATTTTACAGATGAAGAAACACATTTGGAGGCAAAAAGATACCCTCAAGGGGCACCTGGGTGGCTCAGTGGGTTGAGGCGCCTGCCTTCAGCTCAGGTCATGATTCTGGGGTCCTGGAATCGAGCCCCACATCGGGCTCTCTGCTCAGTAGGGAGCTTGCTTCCTCCTCTGTCTGTCTGCCTCTCTGTCTACTTGTGATCCCTATCTGTCAAATGAATAAAATAAAATCTTTAAAAAAAAAAAGATACCCTCAAGGCCTCAGATTGTATATAGTAACACAAGGATTAAACAGACCAAAGCCTACTTTTAATCCACACCACAGCGAGAAGATCATCTCAAAGCATAAAAAATTAAGACAAA
This sequence comes from Mustela erminea, assembly GCF_009829155.1. Classification (NCBI taxonomy): domain Eukaryota; kingdom Metazoa; phylum Chordata; class Mammalia; order Carnivora; family Mustelidae; genus Mustela; species Mustela erminea. The sequence continues at coordinate 57,646,350 of NC_045622.1, forward strand.
GTTAACTGTAGAAACCAGAAGAAAAGATATTGCTATGCCACTTAAGAACATCTTGATTTTAGGAAAATCAGCCTCTCTGAGCCTTGGTTTGCTCAACTATAAAATGGGAATAATAATTCATGACTTGGGTGCCTGGGTGGCTCAGTGGTTTAAAGCCTTTGCCTTCAGCTCAGGTCATGATCCCAGAGTCCTGGGATTGAGCCCACATTGGGCTCTCTGCTTAGCAGGAAGTCTGCTCCCCACCCCCCCGCCTGCCTCTCTGCCTACTTGTGATCTCTGTCTGTCAAATAAATAAATAAAATCTTTAAAAATAATAATAATACATGCCTTATTTCAGGTATTGAAAAGTCTCAGCCCTTACCTCCAGTCCAGTGTTCATTTCACTGTTTTAGTCATGCTGCCTTCCAGATACAGCAAACATAATGTATCTCCTGACTCAGTGAAAATCATAGATAATGTATCTTTAAAACTTACTTACACCTTGCTTTGTTTAGGTTCTCTATGTAAGAAATTATATTCTGCACATTTAGTTTCTCTTGATCTGAGAATAAACTTCACAAAAGCATCCTTAAATTTACCTCTTCTTTCTTCTTAGGGTCTGACATGGGATTCCGGAAGAGAGGAGAATCTCCAAAAGGTGAGTACGTTAAACTATTGATGTGCTGTTGGAGAACAGCTTGCTGGGCAGCAGAAGCATTGGGATCGGTCAGAGCTTTTTGAAAAAAAAAAAAAAGAAAAGAGAAGGCAAGATGTCAGTCTAGGGATCCAATGCAGTTATAGCAAGAGAACACAGAATCACTTTGGAGAGGTCTTCAAAATGATCAGACTCACTCAATGGCATTACTGGTGGAGTGCAGAGGAGCAAACTGTGAAGAAAATTAAAAGTCAAACTAATGGGTAAAAGATTCTAAGAGGCATTTCATAAGAGACAACACACACAAAATTTTACTTAGATGTTCACTATCACTAATAATCTATGAAACAAAATTTAAAACAACCTTGAAGAAATATTTTATATCTACCTCATTAGCAGTGCCACAGCTATATAAAAAGAATTATAGTCTTCGCTTCTAGAAACATCATAAATTGGTTTACTCTGTCTTAAAGAAACAAAAAGACCATACACAAACAAATACTATTTTTGTATTTTTTTAACCTACTCATTTCAATCATGGAAATTTAACCCAAGGGTTTAATTGAACTAGAAACAAAGAAATGTTTGTAAATATTCAATAAATATTATCTGTAATTGTTACGACTTGGAAACAATCTATATCCAACATTAACAGTTGTAAAAATCAAGCTACATCAACATGATGGGTTAAATAGTTATTCAAAATAATGACAATGTGTTTTACAGTGGAAATAAGGAAGTATCTTTGGTTTAATGTGGAAAGTAAAAATTCCAGAATAAAAAATATTAAGTACACTAAGACTTTCAAGAAAGGGGCAAATAAAAAATGGAAATGGCTGTTAAGTTTATTATTTACATTTAACATGCATATTACATTCAAGTAAAAATTGAAAGAAAAAATATCACCCCAATTAGTCTAATTTTCTTTTAAAGTGTGAAAACATGTAATTATTCACAGAGAATTTAGGGAATAGACATGGAATGATGATCTATAATCACACAGTAAAAAACAAACAAGAAAACCCCTGCAACTATTTGTGTTATACCCTGACTGATGAAGAAACACCAAAATATTTCCAAAAATACTGATTAAAAAAAATTAAATCATACCTAAGTAACTTTAGAGATAAAAATGCTTTCTTCCTTTATAAGTGTTTAAAATATGGCTAATGCCAAAACACAGTAAGATAATTTACACTGAAGGAGTCCCACAAACAAAACATTTGGAAAAAACCATACAGCGGCAACAAAAACAACAAACACTGAACAGCTAAAGCTAAATTAGTGAAAAGGGGGTAAATCCACCTTAGTCAAATTAAGCTTTCTTAAAATCAGCTGTATTAATTAAATACTAAAATACTGTATGCTAATATGTAAGGACAGAGTACAAGTTTGCTCAAGACTGTGAAACCCAGAGCAACTGGGTGGCTCAGTTGGTTAAGCGTCTGCCTTTTGCTCAGGTCAGGATCCAGACTCCAGGGTTGGAGTCCTGCATCTGGCTCCCAGCTCCTCGGGGAGTCTGCTTCTCCCTCTGATCTCCTCTCTCATGCTTTCTCTCACTCTCTCCCTCTCCCAGATGGATAAATAAAATCTTAAAAAAAAAAAACCAAAAACTATGTAACCCAGAAGAGATGTCATTTTAAAGAGCATATAGCAAATCATCATGTATTCAAAAAGTTCTGAAATCCAATTTAAGTATCAGTGAGAAAAATATATAAAAAAGTAGCTTTGGTACAAAGTGCCACACAGTAACAGCATAATGTTATTATATGGACTATTCAAGGAGACTCAAGAAAACCTGCATGCTTTTATAAGAATTCTAATATTCACTAGTGAGTCTGTTACTTGACAGGCAATTATCCATCAAAAATAACACTGACCTGCACCACCTGATCCCACCATTAACAAGTATAATAGGTCACCCTATCTGGGCTTACTCAAGAGAGTAAGAACTCCTTTTACAAATCCAAACGTAATCAGAAAAGTGTGTGAACAGGATGTTCTTATTTTTCTATGTTTAAATATAAAATGTTCTCTAAGTTAACTGTATTACTTAAAATATAGATAAAAGAGCTGATATGTTAGCAAAAAGCATAAGCACTAGTTGTTTTATTTATGTTTTATGTTTGTGTTATATTCAATTCTGGTCACAATAATTTGAAAATATACTGAAAAGCCACATCATGACCAAATGATTAAAGGGGACGGGAAAAAGTATAAAAAATAAAGTCTGAGAATAGAAAAACCTGATGATATTTTATCTGGAAAAAAGACAATAAGGTTATTGCAAACAAACTGTAACAGACCAGTTTGCTTAGCTTAGGAGGTAAAAGTAGAATCACTGAATGGTAATTCTACGGAGTCATATTTTGGTTTCTAAACAACCTAATTACCTAAATAAAACAATGGATGAGATTGACTTGGAAAACTGTAACTTAGGAACTCCCACAGTTAAGGCAGAATTCACATTAGCTCTAAAGCATCTATGATGCAAAGATATACATTCCTTTTCTTTGGTTTCTACTATTAACAGAGAAAGACAATTATCATATGATCTCACTGATACGAGGAATTTGAGAAACAAGACAGAGCATCATGGGGGAGGGAAAAATGAAACAAGACGAAACCAGAGGGAGACAAACCATAAGAGAATCTTAATCTCAGGAAACAAACTAAGGGTTGCTGGAGGGGTTAGAGGTGGGAGGGATGAGGGAGATGCGTGATGGGACATTGGAGAGGGTCTATGTCAAGGTTGAGTGCTGTGAACTGTGTAAGACTGATGAATCATAGACCTGTACCCCTGAAACAAGTAATACATTATATTCTAAAAGGCAATACAGCTACTTTTAAATGTGTGGTAACAGTACCATATGTAACTGTAATATCAAATGCTCATATCAAGAACTTTTAATTGACTTTAGGAAAAGACAAATTATCAAAAATCATTCAGGGGGTGCCTGGCTAGCTCAGTCAGAAGTTCATGCTACTCCTAATCTTGGGGTTGTACGTTCAACCCCAAAGCTGGGTGTAGAATTTACTTAAATAAATAAAACTTTAGAAAAAAATTTAAAAAACCAGTGGGGTGCCTGGGTGGCTTAGTCAGTTAAACGTCTGCTTTCAGGTCAGGTCATGATCACAGGGTCGTAGGACTGAGCCCCACATGGGGCTCCCTGCTCAGTGGGGAGCCTGCTTCTCTCCCTCTCACTCCTCCTGCTTGTGCTTTCTCTCTCTCTTTCTAATAAATAAATAAAATCTTGGGGCGCCTGGGTGGCTCAGTAGGTTGGGCCTCTGTCTTCAGCTCAGCCCCACATTGGGCTCTCTGCTCAGCCTGCTTCCCTCTCCCTCTATGGCTGTCTCTCTGCCTACTTGTGCTCTCAATCTCCCTCTCTGTCAAATAAATAAGTAAAATCTTAAAAATAAATAAATTAAAAAAAAAAATAAAGAAAGAACACTGGGTGCCTGGGTGGCTCAGTCCGTTAAGTATCTGCCTTCGGGGGCGCCTGGGTGGCTCAGGGGGTTGAAGCCTCTGCCTTTGGCTTGGGTTGTGGTCCCAGGGTCCTGGGATCGAGCCCCGCACCGGGCTCTCTGCTCAGTGGGGAGCCTGCTTCCCTCCCTCTCTCTCTGCCTACTTGTGTGATCTCTGTCAAATAAATAAATAAAATCTTAAAAAAAAGAAAAAGTATCTGCCTTCAGCTCAGGTCACAATCCCAGGGTTCTGGGATGGAGTCCCACATCGGGCTCCCTGCTCCATGGGGGAACCTGCTTCTTTCTCCCTCTGCCTCTCTCTCTCTCATGAGTAAATATATTTTTAAAAATCTTTAAAAACCCAAACTATTCAAAACACTACCAACTAAAAATGGCAGGTTACAATATTTACGGTACATCCTTCTATTGAAAACAACTAAAACTAAGGAATATAAAAAAAGTGAAAATATCTTTTAACAATAAAGTTGATTCTAATGTTCACACAAATCAATTAGACTTCTAATTCACCTCAACACCAAAGATCTAAGTTGTTGTTTTTTTTTAAGATGATTTTACTTATTTGAGTGGGGGCAGAAAGAGAGTACATGTGCATGCACAAACAGTAAGAAAGTACAGAAGGAGAGGGAGAAGCAGGCTCCCCACACAGCAAGAAGCCCGATTCAGGGCTCAATCCCAGAATGCCAAGATCATGACCTGAGCCAAAGGCAGATGCTTAACCAACTGAGCTACCCAGGTGCCCTTAGTAAAATCTACATTTAAAACAAAAAATGTATATATCTATAACCCACAGTGACAAAGAATGGGACATCACAAATGAACAGAAGAGAAAATATAACAAATTTCTAGGGGAAAAAAGTAGACAAAGCAGTGACAAAGCAGGATAGAGCAAAGTATAGCTTAGAGTACATTCAAAGGGTCTAAGAGCCCAAGGTGGAGCGTATCTGCCCTGTAGAAACCCAGAAAGATTAGGGATTCAATGACACCAAGATCCATGAAGTGAGACTGAAAGCAGGAGAGATGAACCAATGCAAAGTACATACACAAAACACCCATACCTTCATCCTCTTAATCTATGATCCTCAACAGATAAGCCAAACATCAGAGAGTGTGCTGCTGATGAAACCAAGTTAACATATGGAAAGAACAAGGGCAACTAGTTTCAGTACTTGCATCATCCCAGAGCTAAGAATGTGGCATTCTAACAATCAGAGGACCCGTGGATAATAGTTGGTTCCTGAATTACCTACCTTAAAGTGAAACTTACTGGTAAACTAGCTCTACTCACATACATACATTGCCAGTAAGCTTTTTATTATTTTATTCTTGAATATGAATGGTAAAGATCACAGAGCATTAAAGAGAAGAACCAAAGCAAAAATAATCCTGAAGATTTAAGGCACAGAAAAGTCCTAAAAAATTTTTTTAATGCCAGTTAACAAAGTTTCAAGAAAAATTGCATCTAAGAACTGGATGCTTGAGAAAGGGAACTTTCAGAAATGAGAAAGAATTCTTTTAAGTTGAAAATAAGAATTCAAAAGGATGATTTACAAGACATTCAGAAACCTCCTGAAAAATACAAACAAAGTTTAAAAATCAAGCATTAAGACAGAAATGGTGCACATGAGTGGCTCAGCTGGTTAAGTGCCTGACTCTTGACCTTGGCTCAGGTCATGATCTCAGGGCTGTGAGATCAAGCCTCAAGTCAGGCTCCGGGCTGGGCATAGAGCCTGCTTAAGAATCTCCCTGACATGGGAGGGTATGTGATATAGTGAGTGATATGAAGTGTGTAAGCCTGACGATTCACAGACCTGTACCCCTGGAGCAAATAATACATGGTATGTTAATAAAAATAATAATTTTAAAAATTTTATTAAAAAAAAGAATCTGACAAAGCATAAGAGACTCTTTTTTTAAATTAACATATCATGTATTATTAGCCCCAGGGGTATAGGTTTGTGAACCATCAGGCTTACACATTCCACAGCACTCACCATAGCACATACCCTCTCCAATGTCCATAACCCAACCACGCTCTCCATACCCACCCACCTCCCCAAGGCAACCCTCAGTTTGTTTTGTGAGATTAAGAGTCTCTTGCGGTTTGTCTCCCTCCTGATCCGATCTTGTTTCATTTTTTTCCTTCCCTACCCCCCAAACCCCCCACTTTGCCTCTCAAATTCCTCGTATCAGGGAGATCAATATGATAATTGTCTTTCTCTGATTGACTTATTTCACTCAGCATAATACCCTCTGGTTCCAGCCACGTCATTACAAATGGCAAGATTTCATTTCTTTTGATGGCTCATAGTATTCCAATGTGTATATATACCACCTCTTCTTTATCCATTCATGTGTTGATGGACATCTAGGATCTTTCCATGCTTTGGCTATTGTGGACACTGGTGCTATAAACATTTGGGTGCACATGCCCCTTCGGATCACTACATTTGTATCTTAACGGTAAATACCCAGTAGTACGATTGCTGGATCGTAGGGTAGCTCTATTTTCAACTTTTTGAGGAACCTCCATGCTGTTTTCCAGAATGGCTGCACCACTTTGGAATTCCCACCAACAGTGTAGGAGGGTTCCCCTTTCTCTGCATCCTCTCCAACATCTGTCGTTTCCTGACTTGTTAATTTTAGCCATTCTGACTGGTGTGAGAGGTGGATCTCATTGTCTTTTTGATTTGTATTTCCCTGATGCCAAGTGATGTGGAGCAATTTTTCATGTGTCTGTTGGCCATAAGAGACTCTTAATCTCGGGAAACAGAACAGGGTTGCTGGAGTGGAGGGGTGTGGGAGGGATGGGGTGGCTGGGTGATGAACCTTGGGGAGGGTATGTACTATGGTGAGCGCAAAGAATTGTGTAAGACTGATGAATCACAGACCTACAGCCCTGAAACAAATAATACATTGTATGTTAATTAAAAAAAAAAAAGAAAAAAGAATCTCTCTCTCTCGCGCCTCCTCCCACTCTAAAAAAATAATAAATCTTAAAAAAAAAAAAAGACAGGGTATAAGCAATTCAGTGAAATTTCAGGACAAAGGGAAAATCCTAAATGCTTGTGGGGGTAGTAGCTGAACAAGTCTCAAGAATCAGAAAGGCATCAGACTTCTCATCATATAATGGTTAATGGAAGCAGTATAGTCCAAGTTCTGGGATAAATTTTCACACTAGAATTCCCTAACATTAAGGCATGAGGAACAAAAAAAGGTATTATCAGACCTATAAGTGATCAAAGTTTACCCTTCATATACACTTTACTTAAAAACACATTCCCGACAATTCAGGAAATAAATAAAAGGGAAAAACCTACACCTAGGACAGAGCAGTTCCTACTAAGTAGACTTGAAGGGAATACTGGAAGCAATGATGAAGGCCTACGGAATAATCAAGAGTTCACACTGCTGCAGGAGGCAATGATGTATCCAAAGTAAAAGAATTCTGATACCATTCTTAAGAATTGGAACCAATTTAGGAAGGTAATAAGAGCCGGTAATCCAAGGGGGAAAAAGAATTACAAAATTCCAGAAGAACGAAAAAGCTGTATAAAAAAAGTGTTTATGTGGCTGGGCAGCAATATTTTCACAGTTGTGATAATATGCTGTGTTCACATTTACAACTTTTAAACTATTCTTTTATCAGAGAAAAGGTGAAGGTAATAATTATAGGACAGAATACATTATCATTGTTATCAATATGAAAATATAAAGATGGCAAAAGAAGAAATGAGGAAAAAAAAGAAGGGTAAGAAAGGGCACTAATACCCTTACTTATCAAAGGTACTCAAGAAATACTCTCTCAGTTGATAGAATAAGTAGAAGTATGTAGGGACATGACTTAAATTTGCAAAAGGCTTATTCAAATGTGGTACACAGATCATGACAGCATGGGAGATGAACTTCATCGTACATCTTTCTTTTGCTCTCTCTCATTCACTCAATTTATGCCAGGTGATAGCGGTTTTTGTTTTTTTAATCTCCAAAGAACAAATTTCTTTTAAAAAAGACATTTAAGCTAAAAAGTTAATTTTAAGTTAAAAATAATAACAACAGAGGTAGGAGGCAGAGAGGGCAAAAACTAGAAAAGGGTATTCAAATAAATGAAGTATAAAAGACAGTAGAGAAACTAAACTAAGGTATTTAGTAACATAGCTCTATTAGGAGAAGTGAATAAAGAACACAGGTAGGTGGCAAGTGAGCTCTATTTCTCATCTCTCATTAACAAGTTAAATTTACTTAAGACTTAATAAAGCACAATACAGCAACATAAGCAAATCATTTAGAGATACGAACTTAACTATAAACCAGAAACAAAGTGGCAGTAACAAAGCACTCTCTTTAGGGGACCAGGCCTGGGAGTGGGGAAGCAGAAAAGGCCAGGATCCATTGCAAGCCCTTCTGCATCACATGGCTATTAAGTGATATGTGTCTGTGTACTGCTTTGGTAGGGGTGGGATGGACTGGGAGGAAAATCAGGTCACCAAGTCAAGTTTTAGCAAGAAATAAATGGAGTAAAGCCTTCTAAAGTGACTGACACTTACCTACTGGGGCCTGGGGGGCTCCAAAGCCCAAAGTGGCTGTCGTAGTATTAAATCCAGGGGCCCCAAAGGCTCCTGTACCAAGAGGCCCTCCGATCTTAGGTTGGTTGTTCCCAAACAAAGATGCCTGTCCAGCACCAAGAGCTATGGAGACAAGAGGAAAGAAAAAGTGCCACAGGAGATCCTTTCAATGTTATGCCAGAGGTCAGTTACTTAAAAATATAATACATTTGGAAACTTCATAATGACCATTCATTTCAATAAGAGGTAATACAGTAAATGCTAGTTATTGCCAGGCACTGTGCTGAGTACATTATATACATCAGAGGCAAAATATTTAACCTCTCTGTGCTTCAGTTTCCTCAACTATAACATGAGATAGTAATACATAGCTATTTATCCTAAGGCTAAAATGAATAAACACATATTAAGCATTTAAAAGAGGACTGGTAGATACTAATATTCATTAAGTATTAGCTAGTATCTCAATTAATCTTCATAAGCCCGAAGTAGGAAATATCCACATTTAACAGATGAGAAAACTGAGGAGTTAGTAATCAATTCAATGTCATAAATGTAATAAATGGTGAAAACGAGGTTCAAACCTTGGTGCATCTGCCAATACAATTAGGGTTCTTAAATTGCTACAGTACAGTAATACAGAGTTTGAAAGAATTAAAAAAAATAATCAAGTCTCCTTAAATTCCAGTATTTGTAAATCAAAAAATGAAGCTGAACCAATCACAATGTCATCTTTTTGACTAACATATAGGCTAAACTATAGAAAACCAAACCCAATACATCTTCTTTGAACAGTAAGCAAGAAAAGTAATACTTTCAAATATGCCATCTCAGGAAAACTACTTTATACCAAGATAAACGTTTTGTTTTCTAAAAAGCTAAACAGGGGCACCTGGTTGGCTTAGTTGGAAGAGCATGCAATTCTTGATCTTGGGGTTGTGAGTTAGAGCCTCACTTGGAATACAGAGATTAAGTAAGTAAGTAAGAAAAGAAAGAAAGAAAGAAAGAAAGAAAGAAAGAAAGAAAGAAAGAAAGAAAGAAAGAAAGAAAGAAAGAGAAAACTAAATGCCTTGTGATGTGCTTACCAAGCAGACTCAAGTGTCATCATGAATCAGACCAGATGGAATAAAAACTTATTTCACCAAGGGGAAATCCACTGCAGAAACTTGTGTTTTAAATCTTAAGGAATTTTGCTTATGGATCTTGTGGTTGGCAGTGAAAATGGGGTAAATTTGTTTAGAATAAATTATTGGCATAAAAAAATTTCTATCCCCTCCTGCTGAAAAAGTTACCGGCAATTTAGAAGATCTAAAGTTCCTTTTAATGCAACAATGAAGTGAGATAAAAATCACTTCAAAGATAAAATACCTGGGGCGCCTGGGTGGCTCAGTGGGTTAAAGCCTCTGCCTTCAGCTCGGGTCATGATCCCAGGGTCCTGGGATCGAGCCCCGCATCCGGCTCTCTGCTCAGCAGGGAACCTGCTTCCCTTCCTCTCTCTGCCTGCCTTTCTGCCTACTTGTGATCTCTGTCTTTCAAATAAATCAATAAAATCTTAAAAAAAAAAATAAATAAAATACTTAAGAGGTCAAAAATATTAAGGGACACCAGGGTGGCTCAGTCAGTTAAGCTCCGGACTCTTGATTTCAGCTCAGGTCACAGTCTCAGGGTGTGAAATCAAGCCTCCCCTTGGGCTCTGTGCTCAGTGTGGAGCCTGCTTGAGATTCTCTCTCCCTCTCCACTTACTTGCACTCTAAGTAAAATCTTTTTTTTTTTTTTTTAAAGATTATTTATTTATTTATTTGACAGGCAGAGATTACAAGTAGGCAGAGAGGCAGGCAGAGAGAGAGAGGAGGAAGCAGGCTCTCCGCTGAACAGAGAGCCCGATTCGGGGCTCGATCCCAGGACCCTGGGATCATGACCCGAGCTGAAGGCAGAGGCTTTAACCCACTGAGCCACCCAGGCGCCCCTCTAAGTAAAATCTTTAAAAAACAAAAACAGAAACAAAAAAACTGCCCAGAGATTATGATTAAGAAAAAAAAAAAAGAAAGACAGGAACTCCATATTCAGAGATTCCACACAATATAAATTAGTGAGGGTACTACTGAATGGACAAAACATTACTTAACTGTATAACCTCATTATTAACAAGAAGACAATAATGAAGCAAAGGGATTATTTCTCCCAAATCCCAGCTTTGGAACAGGAAATGAGACTCCTTTTAATGTTCCAAACCATTAGAAATTCCTGAAAATTCCAAGAAAAACTGAAATTACTTCCTTGAAGGACATAGTTTACAGCACAAATTTCAGAATTCTTTATTTTTCCAGGGAACAAATACCTCTTTACCCCCTGAAAAAAAACTTAAAAGAAACACCAATATATAAAATAGAGAGGGACACCTGGGTGGCTCAGTCAGTTAAAGCATCTGCCTTTGGCTCAGGTCATAATCCCAGGGGCCTGGGATCAAGTCCAGAACCAGGATCCTTGCTCAGTGGGGAGCCTGCTTCTCCCTCTGTCTGCCACAACCCACTGCTTGTGCACTCTCTCTCTCTGACAAGTAAATAAAATCTTTTAAAAAGATAAAACATAAAAAAAAAAAAATGGACAAAAACTTCTCATCTGGATGGGTGTGTTTTCCCTCACCTTTGCAGCAATCCTGGATGAAAAAACATAAAACAGTCTAAAATTCACTGTTATTTCAATAATCCCCCAAAAAAGGGGCACCTGGGTGACTCAGTGGGTTAAGCTGCTGCCTTCGGCTTGGGTCATGATCTCAGGGTCTAGGATCGAGCCCCGCATTGGGCTCTCTGCTCAGGGGGAACCTGCTTCCCCACCTCTCTCTCTGCCTGCCTCTCTGCCTACTTGTGATCTCTGTCAAATAAATAAAATCTTAAAAACAAACAAACAAACAAACAAAAAAAGAACAAAAAAGGCACTGGGAGGTTCAGGTGACCTGCCTGTATATTGTTCCAATTTATTAATGGAAAAATAGCATTTTATCCAGATCTATCTCCTATTATGCAACTGGATTTTTATGCTTAATGAAAGTGACTAATAGTCCACAAGTTAAGGGACATTTTGATGGAAGATAAAGTCAATTTATGAAATGTGGTATATTTATAATTAGTTGTAGGTATCATAAAGCAAATATATGGAGGGCACCATAGTACTAGCAGCCCTAGAAACTCCAAAGATGCTCAAGAGAAAAGCAAAAATGGTTATATTCCTTTTGAGATCTTCTAATAAACTTTAAAATTTTATTTTATTTATGGTATCTTTTACTTTGGGTAATTTTTCTATGTATACCTTAGTATAACAATGAACTTTCCTAAATGTACCTTTAAATTTATTACTTCATGAACTTCAAGAACTAAAATTTCTTAATATTACCAGGTAATTACCAAGAAAATGCTATACTATTGATAGTGCCAATGAGAGTTAATATCACTGTCAAATCAGAAACTTAACACTCCCATGATTTAATGAGTGTTCCTTAGTCTGAGCATATCAGGTAGGAAAATACCACACACCAAAGAATAACATAAAATGTTTTACAGGAAAATTTGTTATTAGGAAATTTTACCGAGGTAGGAGTCTGAATCTCCATCACTCAAAACAAAAGGAGTATGAATCTCTATCACTCAAGACGAAAGGTGCACAGGAACACCCACTTAGCTAATGCTCCAAAAAGACATCACCCAAAGCTACAGTGCTCTTCTGCTTGTGATGTCAGGAAATGTACAGGTCATGAACATGGGTATTTACATACAACTCTCTCCAGACACACTGCTCTCAAAGCCTAAAGTCTGCTTTAGCAGAGGTGATCATCAAAGAATTCTAACAGTATAGGCACGATGGTTCACAGAATTCTCATTTCCCTACATGATCTACCTGCTGCAAAGGTTAGAGGTGTAAAATTCTTTACTGATTATATTCAGGTTTTAGTTTAGACAAACGAAGCATGAATGAGGGCTATATAACAATAGTAAAAATGTTATCTCTTGTCTCTGAGGTAGAATCATTTAAAGAAAACTGAATATACTCAAATAAATGAAAAGGTTGAGATATTACATTATTGTGGAAGAGAAGATAATAGCACTAGAAAAAGTTATAAAACATTATATAATTTGGACAATAAGAGAAGGCACTGCTAATAAATAACCTTCAAGACCTAGAAGCCAAAAGGAAAGAATGACAATTTTAACCACATAAAAATGAAACCTGTAACCGACGATACCATAAAATTAAATGATAAACTTAAAGACTTGGTGGGAATATCTCTAACAGACATTACAGTAGCATCTTACCCGAGCTTTAGGTTTAAGGTTCACAAACTGGTTAGGGTCAAAACTACCCTTGAAAAAGCTTGTAACTTGCCCACGCCAAAGCTAATTTTCCCTCCAGGATTCGAAGAGGACACTGATGTCAGATGATATATTTTGCTTAAGTTCAGGGTTCATGCTACACAAAAAACTAGAGCTTTTAAATTTTTATTTCTTATAAAATATATGTAATAGAATTTGGGTAAGTTAAAAAGTTCAAATAAAACTCTACCATACAACCCAAAAGAGTTAATATCCACAATACATAAAGAGCTCTCAAAAACAGATGAAGAAACAATGATCAAATATTATGAACAGGGAATTAAAAGATTGAAATGGCCAGTAAACATACATAAGGGTATCCTTCACCAGTGATCAGTGAAGTGCAAATTAGAATACATCAGTTTCCACTATCATACATGTAAAGATGAAAAAGTCCAATGACATGGAAAGGCATGGGGAAAATGAGTACTTTTATACAACGAGAGCAAAAATTCATACTGGCATTCTTTTTGGAAGGCAAATCCGTAAGACTGACCAATATGTGTGTATCTTCTGACCCAATTCCAACTATCAATTCCATAGTAATACTAACACATACAAAATTATGTAACAAAGATCTTCATTATTGCATTGCTAATAATATCAAATAACTCAAATGTCTACTAAAAGGGGAAAAGTGAATTATGGTATGTGTATGCATTCACATATCATGTGTACAGATGCACATACACACACAGTGGAATACTAAACAGCTATTTTTAAAGAATAAGTTAGATCTATACATACCGACTGAAGAAAAAAATATATGCCCAAAATGTCATGGGAAATGAAAAAATGAAATACAGATTACCATGTAAGGCAGATGCTTTCAGTTTGAAACATTTTTTTTTTTTAAGATTTTATTTACTTATTTGACAGAGAGAGATCACAAGTAAGCAGAGAGGCAGCCATAGAGAGAGGAGGAAGCAGGCTCCCCACTGAGCAGAGAGCCCGATGCAGGGCTCGATCCCAGGGCCCTGAGATCATGACCTGAGCCGAAGGCAGAGGCTTTAACCCACTGAGCCACCCAGGCGCCCCGAAACATTTTTGACTGTAGCACACAATATGAAATACAGAGACCCATAACACACATAACTGAAACAAAAATTAAATGATATTTAACCTTACTTTGTACAATGATTTTTGTATTCTAGTATTTTTATCCTTAAATGCTATCTGTATAGCACTGTTTAAATACCACATCCAACTAATGTGTCTCAGCCTTTGGTTTAAAAAAAAACACTCATGCAGGATATGGTTTATATTTAAGAATATAATAAAAAGGGGGCCTCGGTGGCTTAGTCAGTTAAGCATCTGTCTTCGGACAGGGTCATGGTCCCAGGGTCCTGGGATCAGGTCCCACATCAGGCTCCCTACTCAGTGGGGAGCCTGCTTTTCCCCCTGCCTCTGCTCCTTCTCCCCGCTCGTGCCCTTTCTCTCGAATAAATGAAGTCGTAAAATAAAAATAAATTTTTAAAAAGAGAATAAAATTAAAAAATACATAAAACACATACCAAGTACAACTGTGTGTGTGCACATTTGAAAAATGTATAAAATGAAAAAACTGTACAAAATGTGCATAAAGGAGTCTGACAAGAACATGCCAAACTTTCAATAGCTGTTACTTCACAACTGAAATATGTTGACTTATCATGATACTTCCTTATTGTCGAAATTTTTTTTAAAGCATTTATATCTTTTATTTGAAAAAGAAAATGGGGGGGGCGGCGCCTGGGTGCCTCAGCGCATTGTGCCTCTGCCTTCAGCTCGGGTCATGATCTCAGGGTCCTATGATCAAGCCCTGCATTGGGCTCTCTGTTCAGCAGGGAGCCTGCTTCCCCCTCTGTCTTTGCCTGCCTCTCTGCCTAATTGTAATCTCTCTGTCAAATAAATAAATAAAATCTTAAAAATAAAAAAAAGAAAAGAAAATGGAAGGAAACAGTTCATAGTGAGGTTCTATTAGAAAAGAAAGGACAAGGGTGCCTGGCTGGCACCCTTGAGCTGGTGGAGCATGCAGACTCTTGATCTTAGGATGGTAGGTTAAAGCCCCACATTGGGTATAGAGATTGCTGAATAACAAAAATCTTAAAAAAAAAAAAAAAAAAAAAAAAAAAAAACACAAAGAGGGTGCTGGCACCTGGGTGGCTTAGTTGACTAAGCAACTGCCTTCAGGTCTGGTCATGATCCTAGAGTTTCAGGATTGAGTCCAGCATGGGGCTCCCTGTCTGCTTCTTCCTCTGACCACCCTCTTCTCATGCTCTCTCTCCCGTTCTCATTCTCTCCCAAATAAATAAATAAAATCTCAAAAAAAAAAAGAGAGATGACAGATAAATGATCAGAGCACATAAGCAAAGACAAGAGATAACTGGACAGTGGAAACAGAAACCATGGAAATAAGTGGTTTGCAACTAAATGACCACAACCCATGGTCAGATGACTTGGGAAACAAACAATATATTAAGTACTTTAAAAACCACATTGAAACTGTAAATGCTAAAGCACTTATTCATTTTATGACCAATACTACTCTCATTATTGCTTAAAACAGTTTGGCAGGCAGAAGGGTCAATGTCTTCAAAGGCACTAAAAAATAATTAATAGTAGGAAAAGAGACAAAGGTGTCACAGCCCTACATGAAGGTGGAAAGAACCGACCTTATAAAACCTATTTGCTCATTACTTTAACTAACGCTCTTACTGCCCTCTTTTACTATTACGGTTATCAGCCTTACTTGATTAACAGTTCAAAGTCTCAAATGCATGCCTGTTACAACGGTAGCAGGAGGAAAATGAAAGTTAATAATGCCATCATACTGCCAAGTCTCATATTAAATATTAAAATTCCCAGATAAACTGGGACTATCAGAAGACAAACATCTGAGGCACCTGGGTGGCTCAGTGGGGTTAAGCCTCTGACTCCAGCTCAGGTCATGATCTCAGGGTCCTGGGATCGAGCCCAGAATCAGGCTCTTTGGTCACCAGGGAGCCTGCTTCCCCTTCTCTCTCTCTGCCTGTCTCTCTGCCTACTTGTGATCTCTGTCAAATTAAAAAACAAACAAAAAAAACTTACAAAAAAAAAAAAGACGGCAAACATTTTGTAGAAAGGGAAGCATACAACTTTTTAAAAATATTCATATATTATAGTAATTTTAGTAAAATTAATTGCGTAAGTTTAGCAAAACCATGCGTATATACATATGCATCTCTATTTTAATGGATGAATGTGTGTGTGTGTGTGTGTGTCTGTGTGTATGGTTTTTTGGTTTTTTTTTTTTAATTTCTTTTCAGCGTAACAGTATTCATTGTTTTTGCACCACACCCAGTGCTCCATGCAATCCGTGCCCTCTCTAATACCCACCACCTGGTTCCCCTAACCTCCCACCCCTGGGAAGCATACAACTTTTAAGATAAAATGTCCAAATGTTTTGAAACCTGGTAAAGCAAAACTGTTGGGAATGTTTTGTTAAGTCCAATTATAAAAATGTGAATCTAGGCCTCTTATTCTCAGGCATATGATCAAACAGAGGTCTTGGGTCCCAGCAGTTAGAAAGCCAAGTTCTGTCACTTCCTATATCTCATGGTACAGCCTTACCTGTTCCAAATCCTGCACCAAGCCCAGTTCCCAGAGTCCCAGGTCCTGGTTTACTTCCAAAAATACTACTCCCACTGGTATTTGTGCCAAAACCTAGAAGGACAAAAGAATAAGTGGACTATACTTTTGACATAACTCTCAATTTCCTATTCAAGGGAATTTTTAAAAAGGCAGTCTGACTCTAAGCTTTGCATCCTGTCAATTATTAATACTTAGAACTCGTAAATGGTAAGCTAACTTAACCTTTTTAAAAGAATTTTAATTTTGATGCCTATGAACATACCCCCAAATCTTCCTACTTATGTTTCAGACATCCATTTAAGCAAAGTGATTGTGCTTGAGCATACACATTCCCTTTGTTCAGGGCTTCAAACCTATTTTTCATGTCTAATTAATCGAAAAAAAATACATCTTCTCAAACTTTCACTAAAAATAAGACAGTCAGGGTGCCTAACTGGTTCAGTCAGTAGAGGATGTAGCTATTGACCTCAGGGTCATGAATTTAAGGCCCACAATGGATAGAGATTACTTAAATAAATAAACCTTAAAAAATACACATATATACGTGTGTGTGTGTTGTGGGTGTTTGTGTGTGTATGTATATATATATACATTTAGACACTTAACTAAAGCAGCTAAGGTTCTTGCTAACAGAAATTCACCTATAGGGGCGCCTGGGTAGCTCAGCGGGTTAAAGCCTCTGCCTTCGCTCGGGTCATGATCTCAGGGTCCTGGGATCTGGCCCTGCATCGGGCTCTCTGCTCGGCGGGGAGCCTGCTTCCCCCTCTCTCTCTGCCTTCCTCTCTGCCTACTTGTGATCTCTCTCTCTGTCAAATAAATAAATAAAATCTTAAAAAAAAAAAAAAAGAAATTCACCTATAAAAATCTCTACAGTAGTTTTGATTTTGAACAGATGAACAGATGAACCTTGTATCAGCAGTAATGTATGGCTGGCTGATCACACAGGAGGAACTTAAATGATGTCATACTCAATTAGCTCATAGGAGCACTCAAGGACTCAACTAGCTGATATTAAAAGAGAAAATAATCTATTAATAACTTTTCTTGGGTTAAATTGTTTCATTATCAGATGATGGAGAGTTAGACAAATAATCCTCCTTCACTATGACTTCACATCTAAAGAAAATCCTATGATTCCCCCCTTGAAAATCCACAGGTTTCACCACAAGACACCTATACTGCATTCTTGCTATTATTTCCCTTGTGTCCAAATATGTCCATGAAGTTTCTGCACTCCTTTTGGAGCTTATTAACAGCACATGAGCTTATCATTAAATTTTTTTTAAATAAAGACTTTATCGTTAAGTAACCTCTACACCCAACATGGGGCTCGAAATCAAGACCCTAAGATCAAGAGTTGCATACTCCAGGGGCACCTGGGTGGCTCAGTCAGCTGAACATCTGACTCTTTGTTTTGGCTCAGGTCATAATCTCACGGGTTATGGGATCAGGCCTGCACTGCCTCCACACTTGGCGGGGATCCTCTTGAGGTTCTCTCCTTCTACTCCTTCCCCAACTCACTCAAGAGCATGTGTGTGTGCAAACATGTGCTCTCTCTCTCTCTCTCAAATCAATAGATAAATCTCTAAAAAAGAAAAAGAGCTGCATGCTCTACTGAGCCAGACAGGTGTCCATTATTAATCTCTTTGATTAAGGGGGGAAATAAAAATCAATCACTGACCAGCAAACCCTGTTCATGGAACACTTGGAAGTCTTTTTTAAAAGGTACCATGGAGGGGAATTAAGTACTAAAGATAGCAGAGTAAAGAGAGTATTCTGATAGGACACTATCACCAATTAAGAATGCTACACTTAGTCATGCCAATATTTGGATTAATTATCTCAATGAAATCAATTTAAAAAGTTGAAATATTTAAGCAGTTCAAAAATATACTTCTAATGTCACTTAAAAATGCAAAGAATCTGACATAATCTGATACATTTAATAATTTGTACATTCATTAAAATTTTTCTTCAATTGTACTAATTATTAGCCATGCCACAAAATGGGAATACTGCTACTCAAGCACAGTATTTTTTAAAGAAAAAAAAATGGGAAAAATGTACTTGGAGATATTTTGTTCTTTTTGAGTTAAAATTTAACCAGAAAGGATCTTCCAGCCCCGTACACAGCAGAAAATACGATATTTGTGAACTACCTCAAACCCACACGAGGGAAATAAGTCCCAACTTACACTGTTTATACCACACATTTCCTCCGATTCTTACTGACAAAAGTTGATCAACTCTGTTATTTCAAAACAATTTTTAAGTGAAAATTAGTGGTCAATTAATTTACAACAAAGGAGTCAAGAATATACAGTAGGGAAGGACGGTCTCTCCAATTAATGGTGCTGGGAAAACTGGACAGCAAAAGAATGAAAGTAGACCACCATCTTACACCATAAACAAAGATTAAAGACTTGAACTATAAGACCTGAAAGTATAAAGCCACCAAGAAGAAAACATGGGCAGTAAGCTCCTTAACACCTGTCTTGGCAATAATTTTTTGGATTTGATCCCAAAAAGCAAAGGCGACAAAAGCAGAAATAAACAACTGGGAATACATCAAACTAAAAAACTTCTGTACAGCAAAGGAAACCATCAACAAATGAAAAGGTAACCTACTGAATAGGGGGAAATATTTGCAAATCATACATCTCATAAGAGGTTAATATCCAAAATATATAAAGAACTCAATCCAACAGCAAAAACGCAATTAAAATTAGGCAGAGGCTCTGAGTAGACCTCTTTACAAAGACACGCAGATGGGCAAAAGACATATGCAAAGTTGCTCAACATCATTAATCATCAGGAAAATGCAAATCAAAACCACAATGAGATATGCCCTCACACCTTTCAGAATGGCTATTATCAAAAAGACAAAAAAATAACAAGTGCTGGTGAAAATGCGGAGAAAAGAGAACTCTTGGAACACTGTTGGTAAGCATGCAAACTGCTGTAGACATTCTGGGAAACAGTACACAGGGTCCTCAAAAATTAAAAAATATAAATGCCATTATGATCTAGCAATCCCACTTCTGGCTATTTATCCAAAGGAAACAAAAAAAAACCTAACCCAGGAAGATATATGCACCCCCATATTCACTGCAGCATTATTTACAATAGCCAAAATACAGGAAATAACCTAAGTAGCCACTGACGGATAAACAGATAAAGATGTGCCATATACATACAATCGAATATTATTCAGCTATAAAGGACAATGAAATCTTGCCATCTGTGACAACATGGATGGAATCTGAAAGCATTATCTAAGTGAAATAAGCCATACAGAGAAAGACAAATATATTCTACATGATCTCACTTGTATGTGTAATGTCATAAAACACACACAAAAAACCAGCTTATAGATACAGACAATAGATTGGTGGTTGCCAGAAGAAGGAGATGGGGATGGGTGAAATGGGTGAAAGGGGATCTAAAGGTACAAACTACCAGGTATAAAATAAGTAAGTCATGACGGAGTGCCAGGGGTGGCTCAGGTGGCTCAGAGGCCAAAGCCTCTGTCTTTGGCTCAGATCATGATCTCAGGGTCCTGGGATCTAGCGCCAAATCCGGCTCTCTGCTAGGTGCGGAGCCTGCTTCCCCCCTCCCGCCCCCCTCTCTGCCTACTTATGATCTCTGTCTGTCAAATAAATAAATAACATCTTAAAAAAAAAAATAAGTAAGTCATGGAGATGTAATATATATGGCATGGTGACCATATTAAATACTGTCTTGCATATTTGAAAGTTGCTAAAATAGTAAATACTAAAGGTTCTTATCACACACACACACACAAAAGTATAACTATGTATGCTAACAGATGTTAACTAGTCCTATTATGTTGATCACAATACACAGAAAATCACGATTTACTGCCCAGCACCATCTTATCAATACCCAAAGAATCAACCTTATTAAACTGTTGCTCACAAGTGTTGAGATAATTCCTCTCCTGAAACAATTCTACTCCTCCATTCATTCAGAAATTCAGACACTATCTCATATTCACTTTATCTTAAACTCATCCTTCCCAGGAATAATTATTTACTAAGAAAATGAGTTGATGACTCTAAAGAATGCCTTAAGGATCTCTCGACACCTGCTGAAGCAGCAAGTAACCCAACCTTTAACTCTGTGAATTAATCACCAGCTAAATGAAACAGAATCCCATAATGACTAACACTAACAATGATGCTCTAAATTTTTGTATAATCTTACCCCATTTCCAGATTTGTTATGTGGCTTATTTTCAAATCAGAAGACTGTCCACAAACTCAAAATTGATAGCTTCCCAAGAAAACAAGAGTATCAAAGAAAGCCTTACTTAGATAGGATCCCTCACGGATAGTAACAGGATGTTTAATTCACCCAGAGTAGAACATAACTTGCTACCATGGAACCCCATATGACTCAGAGGGAATCCTTATTCTTAGGGACCCATTTATCCACTCATTAATTCATTTTATCAAGTTTTAGTGAGCACCTATTATTCTATGCCAGGCACTAAGTCAACACTGGCGATTATAAAAGAAAAAAACTAGGACAATTAAGATTCATTACATAAGCTAGTAAGGCATATTAGATAAAAATGAAATCTTTCGGGGCGCCTGGATGGCTCAGGTCATGATCCCAGAGTCCTGGGATAGAGTCCCGCGTCAAGCTCTCTGCTCAGCGGGGAGCCTGCTTCTCCCCTCTCTCTCTCTCTGCCTGCCTCTCTGCCTACTTGTGATCTCTGTCTGTCAAATAAGTAAATAAAAATATTTTTAAAAAAAGAAATCTTTCACTTTTAAATCATTGAACGTGAGTATAAACAGATTTATGAAACAAAAAAAAAACTAACAAATCAGAAATCTGCAATGATGGAAGAACATCAAGTATATTTCAGAAACCTAGCCCATTTTATCATTTTAGCCTATGTAAGCACCCAGATTTTAAAAATGTTGTGGTTTTTTTCCTGAACATGAACCATGCTACAAAAAGCATGCATTTTCAAAGGAAGAGCAAATTGGTTCTTGAGGGACTAAATGAATCAGTTATACAACAGCTTATGGCCCTTCAAAGGGCCACAGTACATAAAAAGATAAACAGAACACATGTGGTATTAAAAATCTCACAGGATGTGAAGATGATTAAGAAAAAATGGTCTGGGACGCCTGGGTGGCTCAGTTGGTTAAGCGGCTGCCTTCGGCTCAGGTCATGATCCCGGCGTCCTGGGATCGAGTCCCGCATCGGGCTCCTTGCTTGGCAGAAAGCCTGTTTCTCCCTCTGCCTCTGCCTGCCACTCTGTCTGCCTGTGCTTGCTCTCACTTCTCTATGACAAATAAATAAATAAAATCTTAAAAAAAAAGAAAAAGAAAAAGAAAAAATTGTCTATAAAGCTTTTCAGAGAAGGAGTGACAGTGATGAAAAAAGACTGAAAAACGCTATTTTAACCCTTAAGTATCTTTCCCATTTTAATTTTATAAAATAAGAAACAAGTACTCAAAATAGATACCCATGCTAACCAAGCCCACTACCTCAAAACCACTCTTTCACAATCAAAAAGCATTATAATTGAAATGATAATCACTACTAAGAGTGAGTGAGCAACACAACAAAAAGGGTTAAAGAAATCAAATTAAACGGGCAACTGGGTGTGCAGTCAGTTAAGCATCAACTCCTGCTTTCAGTTT
This sequence comes from Mustela erminea, assembly GCF_009829155.1. Taxonomy (NCBI): domain Eukaryota; kingdom Metazoa; phylum Chordata; class Mammalia; order Carnivora; family Mustelidae; genus Mustela; species Mustela erminea. The sequence goes on from NC_045622.1 coordinate 57,668,689, forward strand.
AGGTCATGATCTCTGGGTTGCTCAGCAGAGTCTGCTTGGGACTCTCTCTCTCCCTCAATAGCCTCCTCCTCACGCTTGTGCTCTCTAGGTGCCTGGGTGGCTCAGAGGGTTGAGCCCCTGCCTTTGGCTCAGGTCATGATCTCAGGGGTCCTGGGATCAAGTTCCATATCAGGCTCTCTGCTCCGCAGGGAGCCTGCTTTCCTCTCTCTCTCTGCCTGCCTCTCTGCCTACTTGTGATTCTCTCTCTCTGTCAAATAAATAAATAAATAAAATCTTGTAAAAAAAAAATAAATAAACACATAAATCTTTTTAAAAAATCAAATTGGGGGCACCCAGTGGCTTGATCAGTTAAGCATTTGCCTCCTTCGCAGGTCATGATCCTAGGGTGCTGCGATAGAATGCTACATCAGGCTCTATGCTCAGTGGGGAGCCTCCTTCTCTCTCTGCTGCTGCTGTTCTCGCTCAAACAAATAAAATCTTTATTTAAAAAATTAAATTAAATACAAAAATGTAGGAACTGTTACCTATTTCCTTCACATATATATTTCTGTAAAAAATACCACCTCCTAACAGATGCTTAATATAGTCTCTTTCTCCAGTACACTCTAAGACCATTCAAAAACACTGAAGAACTGTGTAAAACTGTTTAACTGAGGCCAGCCAGGCACTCCAATAACCATGTGTTTTCATTCACCTCACACTAAATATTCCCAGGACCTAATAATATATACCTGGTACACAAAATCCTTAACAGGTACCAGTCATAAAATGAAGTTTCCTTATCTGATTTAACACAAATTATGTTAATAATTTGTTTAAAATTTGATTAAGAACTTAATTAAGCAGTTATAGAAGACATTTAAAATATAATGTTTCTATTTTTTTTTTAAGATTTTTTTTATTTATTTGACAGACAGAGAACACAAGTAGGCAGAGAGGCAGGCAGAAAGAGAGAGAGAGAGAAGCAGGCTCTGCACTGAGCAGAGAGCCCGATGCGGGGCTCGATCCCAGGACCCTGGGATCATGACCTGAGCCTAAGGCAGAGGCTTTAACCCACTGAGCCACCCAGGCGCCCCAAAATATAATGTTTCTATTAAACAAGTTTAATTCTTCTAGCATATCTCTGAATAGGAGTTTCCAGTTATTTTTTAATTATTACTCAATGTTATCTGTATTTTCCAAATTTTAAAAAATGAACATGTAAGCAAAGATATACTTTGGCAAAAAAAAAAAAAAAAAAGAACATACATACATATATATATATATATATATATATATATATATATATATATATTATATGCTTTTGCAGCTTGAGGGAAAGATTCAAATTTCAGTAAGCATTATGCAATATCAGGGTGCCTAGGTGGTCAGTGGGTTAAAGCCTCTGCCTTCGGCTCAGGTCATGATCCCAGGGTACTGGGATCGAGCCCTACCATCGGGCTCTCTGCTCCGCGGGGAGCCTGCTTCCTCCTGTCTCTCTCTGCCTGCCTCTCTGCCTACTTGTGATCTCTGTTAAATAAATAAATTTAAAAGAAAAAATCTTAAAATCAAAAAAATTACAAAATCTCAAAAAAACAACAAAAAATCAAAACAAAAATGACAACAAAAAACATTTTTAAAAATCATCAAATCTCATTTGTACACTACTTCCCTGTCTGAAATCTGACCTAAAACAAAGTGTTACTTCAACCGTATGTGTTTTATTTCAGTTTCTCAACTATTGGTGAGGTAATTCAAAGAAAATGTATTTCCTTATTTTGGGAAAAAATCCATCTCCATTAGAGAAGCAACTTTCTACAAGGTACCAATGAATGTGCTGAATGGCCCATTTTATCCAAAGCAGCAAGTTAAGAGACTAATAATGAGGTAAAGCAATTTATATCCCTTCTAACTATGTCAACCCAAGTCCATGATTTTAAACCTTTCCCTCTGGTACTTCACATCAAGCCACAGCTTACCTGAGAATTTTTAAATATTCCCAATCATACGAATCAGGAGAATGATGTGTGGTATAGTCAGTGTAACTTTAAGAGAGCCAAACCTGCTTTTTATATGTACCAAAATTGGAAGTGTTTGTATTGGTTCCTAAAGTCAGGGTTGGTTTGTTACCAAAGAGCCCGCCACTGGTTGTACCAAATGAAGGAGCACTGGTTGTGCTGGTTCCAAATGTAGTAAGCTTGTTATTCCCAAACAGGGTCTAAAAAGAACAAAATACAGGAAAATTTTAAGTAATATAAAGATACACTCCAAATAGCAAACAAAGGCTACCTCAGATAAACCGGACTGTGAGGTAAACAAGAGAAGATGTCATAACTTTTATGAGAAAATAGGCATAATGTGAATAAAGACTATCAGAGAAGTTGGGGCGCCTGAGCCGCTGCTTTCGGCTCAGGTCATGATCCCAGGGTCCTGGGATCAAGCCCCGCATCAGGATCTCTGCTCTGCGGGAAGCCTGCTTTCTCCTCTCTCTCTGCCTGCCTCTCGCAACTTGTGATCTCTGTCTTTCAAATAAATAAATAAAATAAATCTTAAAAAAAAAAAAAAAAAAGACTATCAGAGAAGTATACTAATCTGAGCAAGATTAACTTTATAGAACATGCTCCTAGCCTGAGAAGTTAATGGCAACAATTCAGCACAGTATTACAGTGGGGCAAAGAAAACAACAAAGTAATCAAATATTTCTTTATCTGGTAACAGAAAAGTATTATGTATATAATCTGCCAGCAGCAACAGTGATGATAAAAAATTTAAACAAGTTAGAATATGGATGAACCTTCAAAACATGCTAATATGCTAAGCAACAGGAATCAGTCACAAAAGATTATATATTATATGATTCCATTTACATAAAATGTCCAGAATAGATAAAAGGCCTGAGGTCATTGGGGGAGGGGGATAAAAAGTGACTACTCATGAGTATGAGGTTTCCTTTTATTAAGGTAATACTGACTATGGTGACAATTCCATAATCTGTTGGTATGCTAAAAACCACTGAATTATGAGTTCTGGAAGGGTGAATTGTATGGCATATAGATTATATCTCAATAAAGTGGTTATTAAAAAGAACTTTTTGGGGGCGCCTGGGTGGCTCAGTGGGTTGAGCCTCTGCCTTCAGCTCGGGTCATGGTCTCAGGGATTGGGCCCCACGTAGGGCTCTCTGCTCAGCAAGGAGCCTGCTTCCGCCTCTCTCTCTCTGACTGCCTCTGCCTAATTATGATCTCTCTGTGTCAAATAAATAAATAAAATCATTGGGGAAACAAAAATTTTTGAAGCATTATATAATTTTCTCAATTTCTCATCTCAATTAGCTGCCCAAAGAAAAATTAGGAAATAACAGATTTCAATTTTCATGAAAATCACGTTTTGGAATTTTTCTTTTTCTCTTTTTTTAATTAGTCACAACGGCATGTTCAAAGCTTTTTTAATTGGTACATAATACAGATACATATATGTATATGTATATGCATACATATACATATGTATATGTATGTTCACACTGTTTCACACTGATTCTTATATAATTAAGTGGCCATACAGATTTTACTATTATTTTTAGGTAAAGCACACTCCTAAATAGTTTTTTACTTAAATGACTTAACAAGGAACACAATTCAGTTAAGTCTCCAACGTCATGAAAACCATGAGACCATTAACAATTTTAGCACTTGGAAAATTGCATACTTAAATTATCATACCGACTTACCACCCCAAAAAGATTTAGATATAGGAATTAAAAATTACCCAATTTTAAGAATGAAAGCATGTCACCTTAGACTCAATTTAACCAACCGGAGTGATATTTTGTTATCAGAAGTAAACTGTACATAAGCACTGAACCAAAGAAATTTAAAAAAAGAACTTACTACTTAAAAATTAACGTACTGAAGTTACCTGGTTACTCTTTTTTGCACCAAATAGCTTTCAATTATATCAGTATCAAGTCATATAATGTATCCAGTAAAAATACTTGAAAAAGAGTTAAATCATACTTAGAAATTCCTTTAACAAATGTATACGTATCTTCAAATTACAGTAAACTGTAAAAACCTACCGAACCAACAGCACCAAATCCAGTGTTGGGCTGCCCAAAGAGACCTGTTCCTGTTCCAAATGCTGTCCCAGTGCTGGTGTTTGTAGCTGTCCCAAAAAGACCTCCAGGCTGTGAAGCTTGAGTTACTCCAAATAAACCCTGCAAAAAGTAATCTACATTAGATGATATCCCACAATAGTCTGATTTAAGAGTCTTAGATTACTAACAGTTGCCATTTTTTAAAAGTTTATTTGATATACATATTACGCTAAACACACAGAGCGTTTCTTTTCTTCCCAACAACTCTTATGAGGAGGGCCATTTAAAAGAATGAAACGAAAATCCCACCTTGGGGCAGTTAAAAACTTGCCCAAGATGTCATACCTCCTAAGTGACAGGACCAGAAATCCATATCTACATCTAAGCCTGATGAGCTCCAAGGTCCTGGGCGGCTAATAAGACTTTATACTAACTCTTGTGCTCTATGAAACAGCAGGGTTGCAACACTGAAAACAAAACATTATGACAGAATGCTTCATTTTCAGAGAGTTATACTGAAAGAACTAATCAATTTGAGCTGGGGAATGGATTTTGAATCAAGTAAATGAAAACAAGCAGCAGAAATAATCAATTTGGACAGAGGCAGGAGAGTAATGTTAAAGTTTTTTTTTTTTTTTTAAGATTTTATTTATTTATTTGTCAGAGAAAGAGCGAGCACACAAGCAAGGGGAGCAGCAGGCAAAGGGAGAAGCAGGCTCCCCACTGAGCAAGGAGCCTGATGTGTGACTTGATCCCAGGGTCCTGGGATCATGACCTGAGCTGAAGGTAGATATTTAACCAACTAAGCCATCCAGGCATCCTAAGTCTTCTTAATTTGAGATGAGAAACTAACTCTTTTCAAATAAGCAAAGTTCACAATCACCCAATGTTTAAGAAGGTATTTTATTCATGCATTAGTTAACAACAACAACAAAAAAATACTGCAACTAATGGACTATTATTGCTGAATTGAGAATTCAAGTGTTGGTTTTTTGGTTTGTTTTTAAAGATTTATTTATTTGAGAGACAGACAGACAGACAGAGCACAGCCCACATGGCAGGTAGGAAGGCGGTGATAAGAGGGAGAGGGAGAGACAATCTCCCGCAGACTCCCCACTGAGCATAAAATCTGATGTGGGGCTCAATCTGACGTACCTGAGATCACGACCTGAGCCCAAACCAAGAGTCAGATGCTTAACCAGGTGTCCTAAACATAGTATTTTTAAAAACAGCTTTACTGAGACATAATTCATATACCATTAAATTTACCCACTTAAAGTTCATTATTCAGGTTTTCTTCCCTTCAGACTTAAGCAATTATCCCTACTCTCTAAATTTAGAACATTTTTCTCACTCCAAAAAAAAAAAAAACCCCAGGCCAGTTAAGAATCACTCCCTATTCCTAGGCAATCAATCACTCATCTACTTTTTGTTTCCATGGATTTGTCCATTCTGAGTATATTGTTATGAATGGAATCCTATAAAATGTGGTCCTTTGTGAAAGGCTTAACTTGTTTAAATTTGCCATGTTTAAAAGGTCCAACCACACTGTAGCATTTATCATTCCATTTATGGCTGAACAATATTCCACTGTATGAATACACATTTTTTTTTTTTAAAGATTTTATTTATTAATTTGACAGAGAGAAATCACAAGTAGACGGAGAGGCAGCCAGAAGAGAGAGAGAGAGGGAAGCAGGCTCTCTGCTGAGCAGAGAGCCCGATGCGGGACTCGATCCCAGGACTCTGAGATCATGACCTGAGCCAAAGGCAGCGGCCTAACCCACTGAGCCACCCAGGTGCCCCAATACACATTTTTTTAATTCATTCATCACTAACGGACAATTGAGATGTTTCTACATTCTGGCTATGTTATCATCATTTGTGTACAAAGTTTTGTGTTTTCATTTCTGCTGGTGAAATACCAAGGTATACAATTACTCAGTCAAATGGTAACTCTGTGTAACATTTTGAGGAAACACCAAACCATTTTCCAAAGTGGTTGCATTATTTCACATTCCTACCAGCAATGTATAAGGTTTCCAATTTCTCCAATTTTTGAAAATACTATGGTCTAGCTTTTTTATGCCTTCTTTCTGGATAAGAAGTAGTGTCTCACTGTGGTTTTGACTTGCACATTCCTGGTAACTACCAGAGTTGAGTATTTCTTCATGTGCTCATTAGCCATTTGTTTTATCTTCTTTGAAGAAATACCTATTCAAGTCTTCGGCCCATTTTTAATTGGTTATTGTCTTACTGAATCATTAAAGTTACTTACATATTCTAAATCCAAATCCTTCATAAAATATATAACTTACAAGTATTTTCTATCATCGGTGGGTGTTCTTTTCTCTTTCTTGATGGTATTCCTTTGACCCACAAGTTTTAATTTTGGTAAAAATCCAGTGTATTTTTTTCTTTTGCTTTTGGTGTCACTTTTAAGAAACCATTATCTAACTCCTTTTCTTTTTTTTTTTTTTTTTTTTTTTTTTTTTTCTCTTTTATGTTTATTTGCATTTATTCTGTGCAAATTTACTCCCGGGCCATAAGTTTTTGTTTCTTCAGTTTCTTCTGGGATATCTTTTTCTTCTGTGCAACCTCCTCTTCTGGTTTAGGAACAATCTGCTCTTTTTCAGTAAGGATCATCTCAATGTGGCAGGGAGAGCTCATGTATGGGTTAATGCGACCATGAGCCCTGTAAGTCCTACGCCGCATCTTGGGGGCTTTGTTCACCTGAATGTGCTCAATGACCAGAGAATCGACATCTAAACCCTTAAGTTCAGCATTACTCTCTGCGTTTTTAAGCATGTGCAGTAAAAATTCAGCACTCTTCTTGGGCCACCGACCTTGTGTCCAGCCCCACTGTTTGGCCTGGGCACACCTACCAACTCCACCATTGTAGCGACGGAATGGCACACACTGCTTCTGCAAAGTTACGTCTTTCAGATACTTGGTGGCTTTTCGGATATGCATACCCTTGATGGCCTGGGCAGTTTCACGTGTGTTCTTAAAGTGAACACGGAGATTTGAACCTCTTGACTTGCATGATTTCGTAGGGTTTTCCGGGTCAAGCGAATAGCGAACCATTTTCAGAGGTCACCCCAGGCCGCTGAGAGGAAGAGTCTAACTCCTTTTCTTGTTAGAATTTTATAGTTTCAGGGGTGCCTGGGTGGCTTGGTCATTAAGTGTCTGCCTTTGGCTCAGGTCATGATCCCAGGGTTCTGGGATCAAGCCCCAAGTTGGGCTCCCTGCTCTTCCAGAAGCCTGTTTCTCCCTCTTCTACTCCCCCTGCTTGGGTTTCCTCTTTTGCTGTCTGTCAAATAAGTAAACAGAACCTTAAAAAAAAAAAATTTATAGCTTCAGCTATTCAAGTATTTGATCCACTTTGAGTTAGTGTGTATAGCTGCTACAATGGTAAGAAAGGGTTCAGTTGCTTTTTTTTTTTCCAACTGCATTTTTGTGCATTGAAAAATCAACTGTTCTAGGGGCACTTGTGTGGCTCAGTCAGCTGAGTGTCCAAATGTTGATTTCAGCTCAGGATCAAGCCCCATGTTGGGCTCTGTGCTAAGCATGGAGTCTGCTTCTCCCCTTCCCTTTCCTCACCTCCCTCCCACTCATACATTCTCTTAAACAAATATATAGTCCTAGCACCATCTGTTGAAAAGATTATTCTTTCCCCATCGAGAACTGTTTTGGTATTATTGTTGCAAATCAATTATCTATAAATTTGAGGGTTTATTTCTGGACTCTTAACTTTATTCCACTGATCTGTATGTCTAGCCTTCTGTTAGTACCACAATCTTGATTACTATTGCTTTATAGTAAACATTAAAATTGAGACATGAGTCTTCCAGCTTTCTTCTTTCTCAAGATTATTTTGGCTATTCTGGGTTCCTTTTTATTCTCTTTAGAATGTTTTTATCATGAAAGGGTGTCAAAACACTTTTTCTGTACCTACTGAGGCCATCATGGGGTTTTTGGTTTTTTCTGTTTCTTTTCTTTTCTTTTATCCTTTTATCCAGCCTTCCTTCCCCAGTGTGGGCTTGAACTCATTACCCTGAGATCAAGAACTAAGCTCAGATCAAGAGTCAGAACCTTAACCACCTGAGCCACCCAGGCAACCCTTTTTTATTTTTCTGGTTTATTAATTTTTCTATGCCGAACAAACATTCTGGGATGAATCCCTCATGGTCACAGTTATAATCCTTTTAATATGTTACTGAATTTTGTCTGCCAGTATTTTTAAGATTTTGTGGTCTGGCTGTAATTATTTTTTAATCAGGTAAAGTATCTTTAACTTAAAATCCAGTTAAATACCAAGAATTCAAATCAATAAATCATACCTCTAATTAATCTTAATTTTACTCTTCCCTAAAAGAGTCCTCAGAAATAAACTGGCAATGATTCTAAGTACTTCCTTCCTCTTGCTTTTTTGCACAGAAGTACCAATTATCCAATAATGGCTCTGAGTTTTAATGCTCTCTTATTTCACGAATTACACATCTTTGCCTGACCCCACACTTAACAAGGTTAAAGAATACGCTCAAATATAGCCAGTGATTTATAAGCATTTTCTCTTCTTACTCTATAGAATGTGGACAGAACCAATGTCCTAAGGTGTAGCCTTCAGGATGGCCAATTCTAGCACATTAAGCAGCTCCTACTGAAATATCCTCAGAAAGAATACGCAACTTGCTCAGAGTAGAGCTTGTACTGGAGTACAGGTTTTAATTATTTACATTTTGCCCTTTTCTTTACCATCAACCCTTAAGAACTAAGAACTTGTAGTCTGACATGATTAGAAGTCTCATTACTTAGCTATGTAAATGTAAGATGTGGAGGTAACTAAGGGCCTGGTTCCTTACCATGGTGTTGGTGCTTGGCTGTCCTAGTGTGCTGGTATTACCAAAGGAAAAGCCAGTGTTCTGAGTGGTTGTGGCCTGGCCAAATGGTTTGCTGAAGAGGCTGGTGGTCTGCTGATTCTGTTGTCCAAAGAGACCACCGGGATTTGCTCCAAATCCAGTGGTACCTTTCAGAAAAAAAGAAAAAAAGGAAAGTAAAAACAAATGGAGGGAAAAAACACCCAAACCCTCAAACCTTACAGTTACTGCAACAGCCTTATTACTCTTAAATACCTAAGTTACCCTACATTCATTCACGACCCAGAAGATAACCATTTCACTTCCCATCCTTTTTCACCTAACCTGGATGTGGTTCAGACTTTTAATTCCTACAATAATATTCTGACTCCAAACACTCTTCTCCTCTTGTGAGTCCAAAACTTTCTATTCTACAAGACACCACACTACACTCAAAATCTGCATGTGTATTTCAACCCTGCCAGACTAAGTTTTTCTTGAGAACAGAGGCTTTCTCTTTTTAATTCCCGCATAGGATACACTGTACTCAATCATGAATACATGGCTAAACTATATCACAAAACATAAGTACTGAAATGAATGTTAAATGCCACTTAAACGTGTATTTATCTGTGTATTTGTGGGTGTATAAATCTCTCTAAAAGGTCATGAAAAAGTCTAACTTAGAGCTTGTTTCTATGGAGGAAAAATGGAAGCTGGGGGAGGGAAAGAAGATTAACTTTGGTTACAGACTTTTTCGTGTCTCATGAACTTTTTATCATATATAAGTATTACCTATACAGGAGTAGTATTTGTATTAAAGTAATTTAATCATCATCCTAGACGTTCCTCTTTCACATTTCACATCAAAGCAATCTATAGCAAACTCCATCAGTTCTACATACAAACTGGGCCTAAAATCTGACATTATTACCATCTCTATCTCCTTAACCAACCCACCATCATCTCCCATGTGAACAAAGCAACAGCTTTCCTAAAGGATTTGTTTTCACCCTTGCCCCCTTACAATCTTTTTCTTTTTCTTGAGTTATTATAGTTTGATACACTATGTTACATTAGTTTCAGGTGTACAATGTAGTGATTCCACAAGTTCTAGGTTATGCTATGTTCATAAATGCAGCTACCACAATCTACTCTTAACAGAACAGTCTTCAGATCATCCTTCGCTCATAATCACATGACTTCTTTTTCTACAGCCTCTAATGGCTTCCCAACTCAAAAATTCAGATCTTGACACTGGCCCACAAAGTTCTATAAAATATAGTCCTTATATCCCTCAATACTTCCCCTTAGTCCTTATCTCTTTGGAAAAAAACTCAAGGTTTTCAGATTTATAGCTTCTCTGGCTGTAATATTCTTCCCCCAAAATTTATACAGCTTTATTCTCTGCCTTCTTCAGAGAAGTCACTGTTCAAATGCTACCTTATCAAAGTGAGGCCCTTTTTAACTACCTTCATTTAAAACTCCATTTCTCTCCATCCCCACATACATATCAGATACTCTATTCCTCCAACATCCCTGAATTCTTTTTCTCCACAGCATCTACCACAAAATGACAATTATGTTTTAGTTATCTGTCCCTCCTCAATATGGCTCAATATGGTGCCAAGTGCTTACTAGTTCCAAAGGCTGTTTTGTTCTGACCATATGCAAAGCCTGAATTAGTGGTAGAGGAGCTGAAGAGTCCTGTCGCACTGGAGGTGGCTGGAGAAGACCCAAACAAGCCAGCTGTGGTACCTGCTCCCACTTGGTTCTGCGGGCCTTTCCGGTTAGCCTGATAATCCTCTAAACGAAGTTCCTAGAGGAAGCAAAAGCGTATTTCCTTTCTTAACATGCAGCCAAAAAAATTATTTAGGAAACTAAATACTTAAATTTAGAATTCAATTTCCATGTTCACATAGGAACCATGACTAAAAAACAGAAAATTATAGAACATTAACTTAATACCATTACAGTAATGGTACTGTAATGGTACTCTACACTTTCAACAGTGTAGAGTAGACATTAAGATCCATACCATAATCACTAACACCACAGGCCAAAGGACCAACCATATCTTAATTTTAATTTTCTTTTCTAAAGAACAGTACTTCCTTTTAGTAAAATGCTATGTAATAATTTTATCTACTCCCACCCCAAACGTAAAAATTAGCTGAAAAGATGAAGGATGCTGGGATAGGGTGAGGGGCCTCAGAAAACTAGGGGAAGAAGGGATGAAGTTTAACATTAACAGTTTTGCCTCACAAGTCAGGGTGTTTCTGTACACTCCAATAAAGCAAGTATAATTTGGGATACAGAGGAAGCAACAGCTACAATCAGAGTCAATACTCAAAATATATAACACACAATCACACAGCAGTTAAGAATGAACAAACTGTAACTTCATGCAATACCATGGATAATCCCACAAAGTGGAAAAACAGACTTAAAAGTATGTAATGTAAGATTTCATCTATATAAAGTTTGAAATGAGGAAAACATGGGCAGTCATGATAGTAGTTACCTTTGGAAGGGGGGGAAATCATCACTAGGGAGTCAGAGCATGGGGGACATCAGAAATGCTGGTAATGCACTGTGACTTGATGTGGATCCTGGTTACATGGGTATATTCACTTGGTGAAAACTTACCGTATGGTACACTTATGACTTTCCATGAGTTTATTAAAAACATGCGTATCCATGTATACGCACACTGCCCAAGTAATGTGAGCAACATAAAATCACAAGACTATTTAGTAGAACTACACCAGTATATTCAAGCTGCATATTGCCCTGCCTAAAACAAGATGTGTATAATTACTACATTAATTTAAAAAAATAATTGGAGGGGCACCTTGGTGGCTCAGTCAGTTAGGCATCTGCCTTTGGCTCGAGTCATGACCTCAATGTCCTGGAACTGAGTCCTACATGTTTCCTGTTCATCCAGGAGTCTGCTTCTCCCTCTCTCCCTGCCCCTCCCCTTTCCCTGCCCACTTGTGTTTGCATGCTTGCTCTCTCAAATACATAAATAAAATTTTTAAAAACATGTGACTTATTCACTGTCAGGGTTATGAGTTAAAGCCCCACACTGGGCACAGAGCAGACTTAAAAAACATATGTGTGGGGCGCCTGGGTGGCTCAGTGGGTTAAGCCTCTGCCTTTGGCTCAGGTCCCAGGGTCCTGGGATCGAGCCCCACATCCAGCTTTCTGCTCAGCGGGGAGCCTGCTTCCCCCTCTCATTCTGCCTGCCTCTCTGCCTACTTGTGATCGCTCCCCGTTAAATAAATAAATAAAATCTTTTTAAAAAAATATGTGTGTTAAGTTTTTTACAGAAACCCAGTGTGAGCTACTTGATCCTAAAAAAAAAATCAAAACATTTTTAAAACCTACTTTCCAATAGAATCAAAAGGTTAGGCTGATATTCTGTATTGCATTTTACTGACCTCTAGTGACTTGCTTTCGTATTCTTTCATAGCAGTAATACACTGGTGCTTGGTACTGATGTTAGTGCTAACTCCAGCTTTAACCATAGTATCTGTACCAGTTGGAGGCTGCAAAGGAAGATAAAGGCAAATTTGAAAGTCTGAAGCAAATATTTAAGTCCAAACTCTAAATCCCTACTCTCACAGACATAATTCTTCAATCACTAAACTCTATAGTAACTAGTCTTGTAGGTCTTCTGCTAAATGAGACAGTTTCAAGGGTGCTTAATATACTGCATTTCTGATCTCCCCTGGCTTACGTCAAAGTTATCTAAATAAATCAATGTCAGTAATAGTTATAACAGTTATTAAGCCCCTAACCAAGCCATCTAATTATCTACTAAAATACACTTAAGGAGAAGCTGGGTGGCTCAGTCAATTAAGTGTCTGCCTTTGGCTCAGGTCATGATCTCAGGGTTCCGGGGCTGAGCCCCATACTGGGTTGCCTACTCAGCGGGGTCTGCTTCTCCCTCTGCCTCTCCCCCAATTTGTGCACAAATGCTCGCTCTCAAATAAATAACGGGCACCTGGGTGGCTCAGTCAGTTGGGCATCTACCTTTGGCTCAGGTCATGATCCCAAGGTCCTAGGATAGAGCCCTGCATTGGCTCCCTGCTCAGCAGGAAGTCTGCTTCTCCCTCTTCCTCTGCCCCTCCCCCCTACTCATGCTTTCTCTAATAAATAAAATCTTAAAAAATATATATACAGTTAAGATTACATGCATAAGAAAAACTATCCAATTTACCCAACATGTACATTTAAACTTGTATTTCTCAGTCCTATCTCCTACTCTGCTCTGAAATGTTTATTTATTTAATTTTTTTGAAGTGTCTTCTTTATAACTTGTTGCAATTAAGAAATACAGAAGAGGGATGCCTGGGTGGCTCAGCTGGTTAAACAGCTGCCTTCAGCTCAGGTCATGATCCCAGCGTCCTGGGATCAAGTCCCACATCAGGCTCCTTGCTTGGCTGAGAGGCAGAGGCCTCTTGGCCTCTCTCCCTCTGCCTCTGCCTGCCACTCTGTCTGCCTGTGCTCATTCTCGCTCCTCGCTCTCTGACAAATAAATAAATAAAATCTTTAAAAAAAAAAAAAAGAAAGAAATACAGAAGACTGGCTTTTCCCCTACAACTAACTAATGATTTGTGTGTATTTGTAGATGTATTTGTAGATGTATGTAACCAAATGTATTTGTAGATGTATGTAACCAAAGATTTCCACACGTACTGTCAGTTTTCTCAATTACTATACTTTTTAATAGAGAACACAGTATTTTCACTATCATTTATATTTAATTTTATATTAACTTAGGGTTCTAAATTCAGTATGTTTCTAAATTCTAAAGTTCAGTTTTGAGGCAGCTGGGTGGCTCAACTGGTTAAGCGTCTGCCTTTGGCTCAAGTCATGATCTGTGAGCCCTAGGATGGAGCCCCATTTCGGGCTCCTGGCTCAGTGGGGAGTCTGCCGCTCGCTCTCTCTCTGCTCCTCCACCCTGCTCTGTCCCTGTATCTCAAATAAATAAAATCTTAAAAATAAAGTTCAGTTTCTAAATTATGAATTCGATGGGGGTGCCTGGGCGGCTCAGTGGGTAAAGCCTCTGACTCTGGCTCAGGTCATGATCCCAGGGTCCTGGGATCGAGCCCCACATTGGGCTCTCTGCTCCACAGGAAGCCTGTTTCCTCCTCTCTCTCTCTCCTGCCTGCCTCTCTGCCTACTTGTGATCTCTGTCTGTCAAATAAATAAATAAATAAATAAATAAATAAATAAATTGTGAATTCGCCACCTTGCCTAAGAAATTCTTCATTTCCTAGAGTAAATTTTAACAAGAAGCTAAGCCAAGACCTATTTGTGCCAGATTTTATTTGGGCTAATTGCCCTCTGGCCTATCCTAAGTATCTCCCAACCAATCACATCAAGTAGTATCTTCTATCAAGTAGTATTCCATACATTTTCATTAACAAATCTTCCATTCTAACCTTCTACCACATTCTTTCATAATAGTCGAAGAAAACATCAAACTCTACTGCCCTGCTCTGCCATTTCATCAACAAGTTTTATTTTTCACTGGCACATGGAATACTGATGCGTTATTCCCTGAATCTCCTTAAGAGGCCCTATTCTTTTTTAAGACTATTGATTTGTTAAACTTTAAATTCAATTAACATTGTGTATTATTGGTTTTAGAGAAAGAGTTCAGTGATTCATCAGTCTTATATAATACCCAGCTCATTACATCATGTGCCCTCCCTACTGATCATCATCCAATTACCCCATCCTCCCACCCCCAACCCCTCCAGCAACCCTGTTTGTTTCCTATGATTAAGAGTCTCTTACCGTTTGTCTCCCTCTCTGATTTTGTCTTAAAAGAGGCCCTATTTTCAATAATTTCTTTATGTTTGCCCCTCATTCCTTTATATATACAAGGAATGATGATTATTCAGAGCCAAGTCATGAATGCAGTAAATACAAGCTCAAGCTCATACTACCTATTGTAATCAACCTTGTGAATATGAATTTGATTGGGTTGAGCACGATTCAAATACACATATTCAAGATTAATATTTCATGACTTTTCATACCTACTATACAAATATTTAGAGATTTTGTTCTTAACACTTTCAGGAAGAGTGAGACTAAAACCTATGCATAAGTGGAAAATGGAGAAATTTTATTTCATCCTTCAAAGAGATATACAAACAGAAGAGTAATATCCACAAAGACTAGAGAAAATACTTACATTAAACTTAATAGTGGTCCCAGTAGGAGCAGCTGTAAAACTGCTTGGCCCAAAGAGGGAGCCAGATGTGCTACCAAAAGGATTAGAGGTTGTATTTGTAGTACCAAAGAGTCCCCCACTGCTAGTACTTGTTCCAAAATCTGTAAATTAGAAAGAAAAATGAGATGGCAACAGTTAAGAGTCTAAGAATCTGTAAGATATCTTTAAACTGGGCTGTGGTGCCACAGCAGCATTACTTTCACATTCTCAAATTCTCTCTTTCAAATCTCCCTAGCAAGTACCTTCAAACATGTTTCATACAGACACATACATAATTCTAGGCTTCCAACTCTGAAGTGAAATAAAATCTGAATCCCTTTGTCAGCTAAGTGTCTATAAAGTTCTTGTTGGGTAAAGTTGGAAGACAAGTGAAAAGAAATGGTACTCTATTTCATCATAAATTTTATCTCATTTCTCCTTTTTTGATAAGACTACATGCTGAATGAACTTGTCTTTCTGAAAACATCACAACAGACTTCAACAGGGGTCACTGTATATTTTATTTACATACATTAATACAAACACCTAAACAAAACCAAGAAGTTCAAAACACACAAATGATCCTATTAGGGTAACCAGATTATCATTAAATTTTGCGCAGTAAAATTATATGGAAAAATTAGTAGGCATGTTGATTATTTCTTAGAATAAATTCTCTGATTGCCTTACTTTTCCAAAAACCTGAATTTCAAAAAATAACATAAAGTGAATTTAACTCTTATCTAAGGAATATATTTTTCAAAGAGAGATATTACTTCTCAAGAAGTTATACATAAGGTGCAGAAATGTCAGTAAGCAATAACACTATCTGCCAGTATTTAATAGTAAATTATATCTTAATCACCAATTTAAGAGGAGTCTGATTTCATACTGGCAACTGCTATTTCTTTTCTAAAAACATGTTCTAATGTATGGCTTCAAGTAAACAGTCACATCTCTTTTGAATTAGCAAGTTAGACTGCATTTTACATTATCATGGTTAAATATTTCAATACCCCACAACTTTCCCTCTGTGAAACAGTGCTAGCTGGCTAACATTCATTCTGCTATACTTTTGCACTGGGAATGCATCAACTCACAGGGAACACCTGTTCAACTAGTAGTGCTAACCTCAAAGTACTGTGTGAATTATCCCTAGGCCACATTTAGAATTGAAGCAATCAATTAAAAACATCTGCTATCTGGGTAGCTCAGTCGGTTAAGTGTCCGACTCTTGACTTTAGCTCAGGTCTTGATCTCAGGGTTGTGAGTTCAAGCCCCATGCTGGACTCCATGAGCCTAATTAAACAAAATATCTGCCATGGATAAGGAATGGAAGAGCAACCATGTCACATCTAGTATGTTATTCCTGCTTTAGTCTCTAATACCCAATGTGAAACAGGCAAGAAGAAGGTGTCCCTGCAGTACAATATGGAGGAATATGTGCATTCCTCCTTGAATTTCTCCTGTCTTAACATCTATGACATTGCTCTGGCCTGGCTTTTCATCCACTCTCTGGTCATTCTATGTCAGCAGGCTCTTCCTCTAAATATCCCTTGAATACTAGTGCTTCTTAGATTTTCAATCTTAGAGCAATGTAGCCCCCTCCTTTCCAGCCTATTAAAATTTCCAATACATTCTGAGGTTTTCCTCTCCCCAATGTTTTTGCTACCTGGTGGAGAAAGGGGGTAAATCAACACAGGGAAAAGAAAAAGAGGGAGTACATTCAATAAGCAAATCAAATTATTAGATGCAAAAGTCCAACGATGTCCTACTTACTTCCAAAGCCAGTTGGTTTATTTTGCGCAAAGGCATTGTTCTGGGATGAGAAGAGACTGGTCCCTGTACCTGCAGTTCCAAACAAGCTATTTGATGTTCCTGTTGATGTGCCAAACCCAAAGCCAGTGCTTGTGGAGGTAGCTGGCTGACTAAATGAATTAGTACCAAATAATCCTCCTGGAGAGATGGAGAGGAAAAAAACTGTTAAATACACGGACTAGAACCACTAAATGAAGTCCTATACCAGCTAAGAATAAACCAACCATATTCCAAGTAAAATCCCTACCTGGTTTGGTCTGGGAATTTCCAAAGAGGCCTCCAGTATTGTTGCTAGAACCAAATGCAGATGTTCCAAATGCTCCTCCACTAGTAGTGCCAAAGCCAGTGTCTGAAAAAGGAAAATCCAGAGTCAAAATAAAATCTCAATCAGGTGACCCACTGGAAAGGATCTTAGTATTTCTTAATATTCTGTGTTTGAACAGGATAACTGGTCTAAACTGAAAATTATTTTTTCAAAGTTCCATCAGACTACAAATTACAGTTAAAATTAAGCCAATTAAGCCAAAATGATAAACATTTTATTCATTGTTCCAGGAGAAAAAAAAAAGTGAAGAGGTGTGACTTTTCAATAAAGTTATAGATGTCAACGGGTTAAAAAAAAAAAAAGAGTGCGAAGGTAAGTAATGATCTCGAGCTACAGACAAAAGCAAACTCAAAGTGTTAAACTCTCTAGACATTATATATTCCAGAGTCCCTGAGATGAATGATCCTTACTTAGGGGAGTGCATGAGAAAGACCTGGAAAGGTTTTTCAGAATACACATGTTCAAGTTCCAACCAAGATTCTAATTCCATAGTTCAATGACAGGAAATACATTCTTTGAAAACAACAAAACAAAACAAAATGAAAGGGGACCCTGGGTGGCTCAGTCCCTTAAGCATCTGGCTTCAGCTCAGGTCATGATCTCAGAGTCCTGGGACTGAGCTTCTTGTTGGACTCCCTGTTCAGTGGGGAGTCTGCTTTTCCCTCTCCCCTCTGCTCCTACCCCACCCCTTGTGCCTTCTCTCTAATAAAATCTTGAAAAGAGGGGCGCCTGGGTGGCTCGGTGGATTAAGCCACTGCCTTCGGCTCAGGTCTTGATCTTGGTGACATGGGATCGAGCCCCGCATCAGGCTCTCTGCTCAGCGGGGAGCCTGCTTCCCCTTCTCTCTCTGCTTGACTCTCTGCCTACCTGTGATCTCTCTCTCTGTCAAATAAATAAATAAAATCTTTAAAAAAAACAAAAAATCTTGAAAAGAAAAGGAAAAACAAAAAGATTCTCTCTCTGCCCCTCCCCCAACTCCCCCCCAGGCTCATGCACAGGCTTAAAAAATATATATATACATATACATATATATATATGTATATATGTATATATGTAACATCTATATATATCAAGTACCTTCTGTGAATGATAAAAAAACCATGAAAACTCCAAACTTATTTCTATTTCTTATAAAATTCTAACAAGATCTTACCTAGTTATCAAAGAGATTTTGTTATAAGACCAAAGTATGAATAAAATTCCTATCTAAACTATCAGAATGATTTTTTCTTTTTAAAAATTTATTCAAGTATAATTAACAGTGTTATATTGTTTCAGAGTTTCATTAGTTTCAGAATCTGTATTTAAGACTGTGTTTCTTCATATCTTTTTTCTTTGTTCATTTGTTTTCTTTCTGAATTCCACATATGAGTATAGGTCTTTCTCTCATTTTTTTCACTTAGGATTATACCCTTTAGATCCATCCAGGTTGATACAAATGTTAAGAGCTCAGTCTTGGGGCATCTGGGTGGCTCAGTGGGTTAAGGCCTCTGCCTTCCACTCAGGTCATGATCTCAGGGTCCTGGGATTGAGCCCTGCATCGGGCTCTCTGCTCAGCAGGGAGCCTGCTTCCTCCTCTCTCTCTCTTTCTGCCTGCCTCTTTGCCTACTTGTGATCTGTCAAAAAAATAAATAAAATCTTAAAAAAAAAAAATCTCAGTCTTTATGATTAATATTCCACTGTATATATCCACATATTTATCCATTCATCAATCCATGGACACTTGGGTTGTTCCCATACCTTACCAATAATGCTGCAATAAACATAGGGGTGCACATTTCTTTTTGAATTAATATTTTGGTTTTCTTTGGGTAAATACCCAGTAGCGGAATTACTAGATTGTATGCTGATTCTATTTTTAATTTTCTGAGGAACCTCCACACTATTTTCCACAGTGGCTGCACCAGTTTGCATTTCCACCAACAGCGGGCAAGGAAGGGTTCCTTTTGCTCCACACCCCCGCCAGCACTCGTTATTTCCTGTGTTTTTTATTTCAGCCACCAGAATGGATTTGTTCTTAGTAAGAATAGCTTAAGTTTCTCCCCTTGTTTTGTAAGACTTACTCTGCCCAAATGTTGAAGTTGTGCCAAAGCCACCAGTGCCACCCCCAAAGGGTGTTCCAAATGACTTATTAAACATCTTCAAAATGAGTCTTTGCTTCAGCAAGCTGAAAAGAAGAAAAAATTATCACCTTTTAAGGACCACAGAATACAAACTAATTCTTTCAGAAAATGTCACTGTACAAGTTTAGTCCCATCCAAACTACAGCATAATGTTCACTCTCATTCAATATCCTAAAACTCTATATAATAAAAGGCCTTCTAAAATTCAGCTGAATTACTGGTACCATAATTTAAGGTTAAACTTCAGATCTCACCAACAATCATCCCTTTAAAACAATGTTTTTGGTTTTTTTAACTTTTTTAAGTTCCCTTCTAATGAAGATTTTGGGTCCACTATGCCAGACCTAGGAGGTTATCCACAATACTGATTAAAAATTATAATGATATTCTGCTATCACAACCACCTGAGAAGGTAAAATTGTTGTCAGGCTGTTTTTGCATTATAAAAAGTTTTTCTGCCTCATTTGGGGGAGAGGGTATATAAAATGCTGTAATGGTAAATGTTCTTTAAACTACGTATGTCCCTCCTCCCATCTCCAAATTCGAGATTCTAGTGCCCTGACACTCTCTTTGAAATAACTTCTTAAGACCTTTCTTTATGGTCTCCTACTTACCTATCTTTGTCTGGGAACATTACAGAATATCTTTGGTGAAAATCCCCCAACTCACACGAATGACTCCTCTCCAGTATCAAAACTATGCACTTAATGAGTTGGACCAAAGTATTCCAACAAATACAAAAGTTTGGTTTTGCATAAACGATTTGCATAAAAGACAACTTAAAGACAGTCTATTCAAAAGTAAACACTGTCCACCTGTACCCCTGAAACAAATCATACATTATATGTTAACTTAAAAAAAGTCAACACTGTCCTGATAAATTTTCCTTAAACTTAAGGTTATCTACTACCTCTTATCAGCCAGCAGACAAGAAAATACTTAGTAAACGTACTTTTAATATAAAAATCTCAGAAAATAGCCAATTATGCTTATCTGGATTTTGTAACAGGCAGGATGATTCTTCCATTATTTAAACATGATGGAACAGTTTTTTTCTTCTAGTAATATCATACCCCATTCATATAATAGAATTAAACACTTAGAGGTGCTCCCCACAATATTAGTTACCCTTTAGTACTTTCAGTAATTCTAATAACCAAAACATTTTGTGCAACATTGGAAAAGATGAAGCTGTCCCTAAATACCTACGGTTTTACAAAAAAATCAACATCCTGCCCACTCAACTCCCTAGGAAAAAACTCCAACACTTAGTTCTTTATCCCAACATCTGGGAATTTACTAATTCCAATTAAACAAAGCTCACTGAAACCAGCAGTTCAAGAGAGCCACATCAGAATTAGTTAGCAAGCTTTTCAAAATAACCACCCCTCCCCCAGGCCCCATTCTAGAGATGAGGACCAAATTAATTAATGTCCAGGGTTGGGATGTAGACATTTGTATTTTGAAAGGCTCTTCAAGTTACTCTAATGCACTCTCTTGGAACCAGAGGCTATATTTCACATAATCATCATTTTTCTTTTAGTAATGAGATTTGCTTGGAGTTTCCTACCTTCTCAACTTAACAGGTGTCACGCAGTACAGAATGAGCCTTTCCCCTATTAACTGTCAACTTTTCTTTCCAGGGAAAATATTCTTGGAAGTACTTAGCAGAAGTCTAGACCTCTATGGTCTTCCTATGTATTTGTTTTTCAACCGTTCATTTGGAATTGACAGTTGTGCTAGGGGTCAGATGTCTCGAAAATTTCATTTTGACTGCAATCTCTCTCATACTGCTGTCTTGAGCAACAGCCCTATCACATCCACTTCACTCTCTGTTGATTACATTTTTTGACCCATCATCAGCACAGCAGAAACTATAAGGAGTAACAGTTATTACACTAAATTTGCCATCCATTTTCTTATTCATCCCCACAACCAGCAATCTGTTCATGTATATCTGACATCTATACAGCAGATGTGTCAGGATTCAGAAGCTAAGTAATAGTTTTTTCTCTGTGACATTCACCCTTATATTAAAGGTTTTAGTGTTAATTTGGGAACTAGGTTCTACAGGCCAAATCCATAGCTCCTAACAATCAAAATTTGCTTTTTAAAATTCTTAGCCTAACACGGGTGCTTGGGTGGCACAGTCAATTGAGCATCCAACTCTTGATTTAGGCTCAGGTCATCATCTCATGAGTCATGAGACTGAACCCACGCTGGGCTCCCCAGTCAGCGGGGAGTCAGCCTGAGATTCTCTATTTCCTTCTCCCTCTGCCCCTTCCAATACTCCCTCTAGGGCACACACTAAGATACATAAATAAATCTTATTTTTAAAAAACCTTATCCTGGAGCGCCTGGGTGGAGCACTTGGTTAAGTGTCTCTTGATTTCAGCTCAGGTTATGATTCAGAATCATGAAGTCAAGCCCCTCTTTGGGCTCTGTGCTCATCTCACAGTCTGCTTATCCCTCTCCCTCTGCTCCTCCCCTGCTCATGCTCTCTTACTCACTCTCTCAAATTAAGAAAATTTTAAAAAACATAAATTTAAAAATCTTATCCTAACATAAAAACCTAACATCACATATATTTCATAAGGGATTTTAAATAGTAATAAAATATCCTAGGAAACACCTAATGGTTTATAAGCTTTTATACATTATCTCAACAATCCTAAAATTATGTTATTATGCATCACTATCTGTACTTTAAGGATGAGAAAAGAGGATAGAGTGTTTACCTAGCCTCCCAAGGTCAAAGAAGTAGTAAGTGGTAGAGCCCCAGTTTAATCTATCTTCTGACTTCCCATGGACACCCTCAAGCCTAGGAGGGAACATACAAAGCAACAAAGAACATGTTCAGTATTAAAGAAATTCACTGCATCTGTTCCAGACCTAAGCACAAGGGACAACGCGGGGACCAAATCCAATTTGGACTCTTGGGAAAAAAAGGTTCTCACTCAAGTTCAGCCTGTCTTTTGGGGGTTCTGGCCATGATGGGCTTGGCTCAGTCTCAAGCCTGAGCATACTGGGATTTAAGTGTTTGGGTTTTTTTTTTAAATTATCACCATGGAAACAAACCAAGATTTTGGAAACAGCTTCATGATTTTTATCATAATTGCTAGAAACTGAAGAATGGCTAATGCAGTTAACCCTTTGCCCTTTAAACAAATCATTTTCTTGACTATGCTATGAAATGCCAGTGACTCAGTGAAAGATGTCCCATTCTTTACACTTTCCCCTTCTAAACCCACTAATTCATTCTTTAAAACTTAGCCCAGGGGATGCCTGGATGGCTCAGTTGGTTGAGCATCCATCTCTTGGCTTCGGTTCAGGTCCTAATCTCAAGCTCCACACTCAGAGCACAGTCAGCCTGAGATTCTTTCTCTCTCCCTCTGCTCCTTCCCCTCTCTCATGTGTGCACGTTGTGCTTTCTCTCTCTCAAATAAAATCTTAAAAAACAAAAATCCTAGCTCAAGCTCAAATGTCATCCCTTCCATAAGCTTTCATAGCTCCTTCTAGCAATTAGTCAAGTCATTCCTCCAGGCTTACAAAGCACATGATGATTTGTTTATAAGTATTCATCCTGACTCTGACTCTTTATGGTGGACAGTGTGATAATACCAACTACACAGATCTCCCTGTAAGAGAGAAGGATCTGTAGTCCCAGCTGGTACAAAGTATTACTGAAAAGATAACCCTGAGCTACTGATCCTTTTCAGAACTGCCTCCACTGAAAAGCTGCCTTACTCAGTGTTATATCCTCTTCCAAGGATAACCCACATGCAAAATGAGGCCCCTTCACTCCCACTTAAAAGCTAATTCTAAAGGATGCTTCCAGCTTCACATTCCCACAGGATTGCTGAGGCCGTCATTAAAATAATATCACAACTTGGGGCGCCTGGGTTGGCTCAGTGAGTTAAAACCTCTGCCTTCCGCTCAGGTCACGAGCCCAGGGTCCTGGGACTGAGCCCCGCATCAGGCTCTCTGCTCAGCAGGAAGCCCGCTTCCTCCTCTCTCTGCCTGTCTCTCTGGCTACTTGTGATCTCTGTCTGTGAAATAAATAAAGTCTTAAAAAAAAAAAAAAAAGATAATATCACAACTCAATTTCTCCCTCAGCCCATTCCCCTTCTCTCCCAAGGTGGTTATCTCAAAACACTGTAATAAAACTCATGCAAGAAGACTATCTCTAACTCAGAGTCTGCTTCCCAAGAAGCTCAACCTTCAAAAAATCCAACCCTCCCCAATACACAATGAACTTCTCCAGGATCAATAGTACCATTGGTTTACTATCCCAGAAACTAAAAAAGGATCTGAAACATATACAATTGACCTTTAAACATATTAGAACTTCTGGCACCCTCCAAACTTAAGTACCTAATAACCCACTGTTAGCTAGAAGCCTTATCAATAACATAAATAGTTAATGCATTACTTTGTATGTTATGTACATTATACACTACATTATTACAGTAAAGAGCTACAGAAAGAAATGTTTAAAAGGTCATAAAGAAGAAAAAATAGGGGCACCTGGGTGGCTCAGTGGGTTAAGCCTATGTCTTCAGCTTAGGTCATGATCTCAGGGTCCTGGGATCAAGCCCCACATCGGGCTCTCTGCTGAGCAGGGAGCCTGTTTCCCCCTCTTTCTCAGCCTGCCTCTCTGCCTACTTGTGATCTCTGTCTGTCGAATAAATAAAATAAATCTTTTTAAAAAAAAAAAAGAATACATTTATAGTACTGTACTGTAATTATTGAAACAATTCCACAGGTAACTGGACATGCGCTGTTCAAAGTGTTGTTGTTGGACGGTCAAGTGTACTGATTTTCTAAACTAATGATGATAACCACTAATGTGTTTTTTTAAACAAAGGCTGTATGATCAAGTTATTTTTTTTTCAGGATTTTATTTATTTGACAGACAGAGGTCACAAGCAGACAGAGGCAGACAGAGAGAGAGGAGGAAGCAGGCTCCCTGCTGAGCAGAGCCAAGCTGAATCCCAGGACCCTGGGCTCATAACCTGAGCAGAATCCAGAGGCTTTAACCCACTGAGCCACTAGGTGCCTCTGATCAAGTTATTTTAGAAGTAACTTCTTACTTAAAATCAAGTGTGATGAATTCTCAGAACAAAAGGATAACCATGAAAGAAGGCTCTTGGTAAAATTTTTCATTTAATTAAGAGGTTGGAAAAAGGAAGAGATCACAAAATGGCTGAATACAACCAGCAAAAAGTTGTTTGGTCTGTTATATATATGGTATATTTCACATATATATGTATGCATGTATGCAGAAATGTTTATGTATGTGTATTTATTATCACAAACTAGCTGATAACATTTAAAATAGGGGTATGTAAAAAAAAAAACAGATTTTGGGTCTCTCATAAAAAACCTAATGATTAAGCAAACTAGGGACTCTAATCATTTAGTAATAGTCTGGAGTTTAGTAGCAACTGCCCCCCCCCCTTTGGTAAAGTGTAATCTCCAATGTGCCACAGTGCCCACCCAGCATCACTCATTTCCATCAGCTGCTGTAGAACCCAGCAGATTCTGAGTTTGTAATTTCTGATATAATCAGAGAAAGGACCCACATGTTTAAAACTGGAAAAGCAGTAAGTGCCAGGAAGCACAAGAGGAAGTAAAAATTAGAATGTGAGCAGGAAATATGAGGAAAAATTTGTGGGGATTCAGAATGTGAACTGGACCTTGGGGAACTAGAAAGACAAGAGAGGAAATGAGGACCAAGATAAATAAGGTACACAGGTAAGAATAGGTATTTGTGTACCTATCCTATCTGGCCTTGTATTTTACAACCAGAGCTCAGCTTCTCTCATATAATAAGCATAAATAAATATACTTATCAGTTCATTAGACAGACGTCTTTAACCTTAAATTATCCAACTGAAGAAGTAAATCAGAGCACTCTGCTATGTATGTATCTAGGATATGGTATCAAGAATAGGACACCACCAGAACATTAGGGCAGTTACCTTAGAGAGTTATTTCAAGTAAAAGACGTTTAATGAAAAAAAGCAAACTGCAAAAAGATACATTTGGCAGATTATATAAAAAAGAAAAGAAAATATACTCTTATTTATTGATATGTATATACACAGTACGAGAAAAAGGGGAGACTAGAAAAAATACATGAAAATGGTTGCCTATGGAGAAAGGAAGGTAAATGATATATGGGGCAAAGAATTCAGAGGACCCAAACTTATTCCTCACGTTTATTTCTTCTATTACCAGCAGCAACAACAAAAAAGATATAGAGGATGCAGATAATCTGTACTAACTCTATTCTCCCATTAAAAAAAGGGAGGGAGGGGGAATGTTGACAGCAGCAATGGCCACGGTCGACAAACTGTGGAAAGAACCAAGATGCCCTTCAACGGACGAATGGGTAAGGAAGATGTGGTCCATATACACTATGGAGTATTATGCCTCCATCAGAAAGGATGAATACCCAACTTTTGTATCAACATGGAAGAGATTATGTGGAGTGAAATAAATCAAGCAGAGAGGGGAACCTGGGTGGCTCAATCATTAAGTGTCTGCCTTCAGCTCAGGTCATGATCCCAGGGTCCTGGGATCAAGCCCTACATCGGGCTCCCTGCTCAGTGGGAAGCCTGCTTCTCCCTTTCCCACTTTCCCTTACTTGTGTTCCCTCTCTCACTGTGTCTCTCTGTCAAATAAATAAATAAATAAATAAATTTAGAATGAATAAATAAATAAATAAATCCAGCAGAGAGAGTCAATTATCATATGGTTTCATTTATTTGTGGAGCACAAGAAATAACACGGAGGACATGGGGAGATGGAGAGAAGGGAGTTGGGGGAAATTGGAGGGGAAGATGAAACAGGAGAGACTATGGACTCTGAAAAACAATCTGAGGGTTCTGAAGGGGCGGGGGGGGGGGGTTGGGTGAGCCTGGTGGTGGGTTTTATGGAGGGCACGTATTGCATGGAGTACTAGGTGTGGTGCATAAACAATGAATTCTGGTACACTGAAATTAAAAAATTAAAAATTTTAGGGACAACTGGGTGGCTCAGTTGGTTAAGCAGCTGCCTTCAGCTCAGGTCATGATCCCAGCATCCTGGGATTGAGTCCCACATCGGGCTCCTTGCTTGGTAGGGAGCCTGCTTCTCCCTCTACCTCTGCCTGCCACTCTGTCTGCCTGTGCTTGCTCTCACTTCAAATCTTAAAAAATAAAATAAAATAAAATAAAATTTAAAAAGGGGGGGGCACTGGGTGGCTCATTCATTAAGTGTCTGCCTTCGGCTCAGGTCATGATTCCAGGTTCCTGGGATGAGCCCCACATGGGGCTGCCTGCTCAACAGGAAACCTGCATCTCTCTCTCCCACTTCCCTGCTTATGTTTCCCCTCGATGTGTCTCTCTCTGTCAAATAAATAAATAAATAAATAAATGCGGGGGCGCCTGTCTAACTCAGTTCTCAGAGCATGTGACTCTTGATTTTGGCTCAGGTCACGATCTTGGGTTTCTGAGACTGAGCCCCACATCAGGCATGGAGCCCACTTAAGAATCTCTCTCTTACTCTGCCCCTCCCTCACTCACACTAGAGATCTCCCCCTCTTAAAAAAAAGGGAGGAAGTAATACTAGAGATTGTTGGAGTGGAACTTCTAAATCCATTTTAGTTCAAAGGCATAGCAAAAAAAAAAAGGGGGGGTTTAGGAGCGCCTAGATGGCTCAGTCGTTAAGTTCTGCCTTTGGTTCAGGTCATGATCCTAGCGTCCTGGGATGGATCCCAGCATTGGGCTCCCTGCTCCACGGGAGGCCTGCTTCTCCCTCTCCCCCTGCTTGTGTTCCCTCTCTCATTGTGTCTCTCTGTCAAATAAATAAATAAATCTTTAAATAAATCTTTAAAAAAATTTAAAGGTATATCACACATTCAAACCTTTATCCTTTTAAATATATTAACCTGTCCCAAACTGAAATAGCAGCTAACATTTTAATTCTTACTATGTCCCAAGCACTGGCCTAAGTACACTTTACAAATTATCTCATATAAACCTCCCAAGAATCCAAAGAGGTAGGTATTTTGATCTCTATTTTAAAATGGTGAAATTGAGCATGATCACAAAGCTACTTTTGACTATTGGCTGTGTGTATAGAGCCTAGAACTCCCACAAAAAGAACAGTGGCAACTAAAGGTAACATGACTTTGCATTCACTATAAATAAGAAAGTTATAAAACCAAAATTTGGCACTATTACTCCAGCCCTATCAGGACAAAGACACACTTCTCTGGCAAACATGACAGATCCAATCATCAGAAAGGAAACTGCTCGCTCTTATGGAATGACAATTTACGTGGCCTAGAAGAACTTTCCTGCAAAGATTAACCACTTCCTTTATGGATGGATATACTTAACACTCACTGCAATTTTTTTTTTTTTTTTTTGGTAAGACATATTTAGAAAGAAAAGATAAAAATGAAATAGTCCTATACAGAGAGAAACAATGCCATTAAATAATTTACTTTGTTCTTTGTGCTGATCTTTTTAAGTAGGCTCCCCACCCAGTGTGGAGCCTAATATGGCTTAAACTCACTATCCTGAGATCAAGAACTGAGCTGAGATCAAATCAAGAGTCAGGCGCTTAAACCACTGAGCCACCCAGGGGTGCCCTGTGCTCGATCTTCTAATTAGTAATTCAGACTGTCAGATGTCTCAGTCAATGCCATGTCTGACTTTGGCTTGGGTCATGATCTCGGGGTCCTGGGATGGAGCCTGCGACTGGCTCGCAGCTCACCAGGGAGTCTGCTTCTCCTGCTCCCTTAGCTCCTCCCCTACCCTGCATGCTCTCACTCTCTCAAATGGACAGATAAAATCTAAAAAAAAAAAAAAGACTGTCAGATATAAGAAAGAGGAAGCCTTAATAATAGACATCAGTAGTCCAGTATTCCCCCCATTATCCCAAATGAATCTTAATATCTTAATCTTTTGTGCACTTTGTGAACTCTGGGAACAAAGATCGACCTCAGTTTTCCTCCAGAAGAGTGGTGGACAGTCCCCGAAACAGGGTAACAACCCAGCAATTGCCAACTTTAAGCACTATCTGAATGACTAAGCAAGGGGCGCCTGGGTGGCTCAGTGTGTTAAAGCCTCTGCTTTCAGCTCAAGTCATGATCCCAGAGTCTGGGATAGAGCCCCGCATCGGGCTCTCTGCTCAGCAGGGAGCCGGCTTCCTCCTCTCTCTCTCTCTGCCTCTCTGCCTACTTGTGATCTCTGTCTGTCAAACAAATAAGTAAAATCTTTAAAAAAAAAAAAAAATGAAGACTAAGCAAGCTTGCTGCTCTCTGACAACAGAAAGTTACACAACTGGGAAGTAATTTTTCCTCTCCACTTTACTGAGTTCCTCTGTACAAAATTCTTAAGAGCAAAAACAGTAAGTAACTCCTAGATGAATGAAGTACTACTTCCCAGCTTACAAAAAGTACTTTTTCATATATCTTCTCATCTAATCTTCACAAAAATACTAGAATAGACAGGAATTATCTTCCACAGTTAAACTGAATGGAAAAATAACTGTTACTTTTTGCCTTGAATAGAAAAGGGATGGGAGAGTTAGGCAGAATTCCAAAAAGTTAGCTTAGTCTTAATCACAAGGTATCACATCCCAGCAAAACCACCTGCTATCCTCTTGTTTTACTGTATCCTTCCTACGATCAATCCCAGTTAAGCCATTCCTTTGTTAAAACATTCGCTTTTCTCTAAAAACTATGTCCCTTTTTCTTTTGTATTTTTTTTAAAGATTTTTATTTCTTTATTTAACAGAGAGAGTGACAGAGTATAAGCAGGGGAACAGCAGAGCAAGAGGGAGACGCAGGCTCCTTGCTGAGCTGGGATACCCAGGCACCCCCTCACTTTTTCTTTCTAAAAATTGATGTTCAGGGGCACGTGGCTGGCTCACTTGGGGGAGTGTGTGACTCTTGGATCTTGGAGCTGTAAGTCAGAGCTCCAAGGTCGGTGTAGCAATTACATTAAAAAATAAATAAATAAAATCTTGGGGCACCTATATAACTCAGTCGGTTAATCGTCTGCCTTCAGCTCAGATCATGATCCAAGTGTCCTGGGATCAAACCCCACACCAGGCTCCCTGCTTCTCCTCTCTCTGTCGAATAAGTAAAATCTTTAAAAAAATGATAAAATCTTTTTTTTTAATTTTTTAAAAAAATATTTTATTTATTTATTTGCCAGCCAGAAATCACAAGTAGGCAGAGAGGCAGGCACAGAGAGAGGGGGAGGCAGGCTCCCTGATGAGCAGAGAGACCAATGCGGGGCTCGATCCCAGGAGCCTGGGATCATGACCTGAGCTGAAGGCAAAGGCTTCAACCCACTGAGCAACCCAGGCGCCCCGATAAATAAAATCTTTTAAAATTTATTCATTTATTTATTTGAGAGAGAGGGTGATAGCAAGAGAGAACATGAGCAGGGAGAAGAAGCAGGCTCCCTGCAAAGAGGGAGCCCGATGTGAGACCTGATTCCAGGACTCTGGGATCACAACCTGAGCTGAAGGCAGACGCTTAATCAACTGAGCCACCTTGGTGCCCCAGCAATAAATAAAATATTTTTAAAAAGAAAGAGAAAAATATCTGGGGCGCTTGGCTGGCTCAGTGGGTAGAGCGTGTGACTCCTGATCTCAGGATTTTGAGTTCCAGCCCTACACTGGGTGTACAGATTACGTAAAAAAAAAAAAAAAAAAAAAACATAAAAAATAAAAACTGCTGTTCAAGCCTCACCTATTCCACACTGTCCCAGATTAGACCCTCAGACTCTTATCAGTATAAAAACACATCCCCTTCCCCTCCCCCATTCCAAACATGATTACATAAACTAATGCCTCTCAGCTGCTTTGAGTTATGCAATATATTTGCTGTCATACCAGCCCCTTGAGTGTATGAGCTGTTTTCTGCTCTAGTAGAAAGCATCTGAATTTTGCTTAATTTCATCCATTAAGGTATAAATTAATTTAAAATAATCTATATTATCTAGTTGAGCTCCTTTCCTCGCTGTGCTGAGTGGCATTTTCACTCCTTTAACATAACCTTCGTTTGAAAAACAGAAGTAGTGAAAAGAGTACATCAGTTTTGGAGTAACACAAATCTGTATTTAAAACTCTCCACCACTTACTATCTATGCAATTCTCTGAAAATCTAAAATTAACTCAAAAAGTTAAAAAGGAATTTAAGAAACCCTGCCATTTGCTACTGTGTAACTGTACTTGTCAGGATATTCAACCTTTCAGACCTCTATGTCTACAATTAACAACAGGGATTATCCAGCCCACACTGAAGGACAAAGACGCCTCAGACTAGAGCTCCTCAAAATTAGGTTTGTTTGTGTTTTCCTAAGATTTTTAATTTTTTTAAAAGTAACCTCTACACCCATAAGCAGGTTTCTGTTTACCTTTTCAACAAATATTTTTATAATACTTTTAGTTAGAAAAATGTAAATTAATTTCCCCTCGCTCTAAGCCTTGACTGCTCAATGCCCAGCTGGATCACCATACATAAAATGATTTCACAATACTTCAGTGTCCTCTAGTGACCATTTAATATAACCATAAAATACCACTGTAAACAAAGAAAAAAAACACTTGCTCCACACACACTGAGGTCACTCTGATCATTCTCTTCCACTCATCTCACCTCTCTAGTCTCATTCCCAACAAGTCACCTTTAGTCTACAAATCCATTCATCTATTTCTTTTTTTTTAAAGATTTTTTTTATTTATTTGACACAGAGATCACAGGTAGGCAGAGAGGCAGGCAGAGAGAGGGGGAAAGCAGGCTCCCTGCTTAGCAGAGAGCCTGATGCGGGACTCAATCCCAGGACCCTGAGATCATGACCTGAGGCGAAGGCAGAGGCTTAAACCCACTGGGCCACCCAGGAGCCCCTCCCCTATTTCTTAAGAAGCTTAATCCACCAAGAAGGTGTGTAGACACCAGAAGTCTCTATGTCAAAGGAGCATGCAGAAATAAACAAGGTATGAAGTGATGAGTGAGTGCAACATGCATTCATGAAGTTTGAACTGCTCCTTTCCTGAACAACAGTCCTAATTCAGTCAGTTCTTTCTTCTCTTGATCAGTGGTTTTCAAATATTTTTAGCTATGTAACCCAACACAGAAGCTGCTCTGGCCAAAGTAAAGAGGGAAAGGTTCAGTAGAACTCTACCAGCAGGGTGCTTTCAAAGAACTGATGTGAAAAATCACTGTCCTTTCTAGATTAGTAATTCTGAAAATGAGGTCTGAAGGCCCCTAAAAGTCCTTGAGACCTATTTCAGAGTGTCCATGAAGTTGAAACTATGTTCATAACAATACTAAGGCATTATTTACATTTTTTTTTTTAACTGTACTAACCTCAGCACTAGGGGGCAAAAGCAATGATGTATAAAACTGCTGGAGCCTGAGCATGAATCAGGACAATGACCCAAACTATAAAACAGTTATTGAATTCTTCATTGCCATACACAGCACACACAAAAAATACTTTCATGTGAAAGCCTTTGATGAAGTTGTAA
The DNA here is from genome assembly GCF_009829155.1 of Mustela erminea. Lineage (NCBI taxonomy): Eukaryota > Metazoa > Chordata > Mammalia > Carnivora > Mustelidae > Mustela > Mustela erminea. The sequence goes on from NC_045622.1 coordinate 57,700,655, forward strand.
AAATTACTGATTGTATTAATTCTTGACATTTCAGTACACATTTTTAAAAATATTCTGTGATTATTCTTTGAGAGAAAATGGTAAACATTCAAAAGCACTTCTGTACATGGAAATACAAGAGCTATCTCAAAGAAAAACACCTGTGTGATTACCTGAGTAGAAAGCTGAACGAGCTGATCTTTCATGGAACACCATTTTTACTTCAGAGAATAAATGACAAACTATGGTTATTCAGATTTGAAATGAAAATTAGAAATTGCCTGCCACTATGAGCTTGACAGCTCATTCTTAAGACTTATCTGATGAGATGGGTGGAAATGTTAACAAATGTATAATTAAATTTGTCAACATTCGGAAGAGCTACATAACCCAGTGAACCAATGATTTCTTAATGACCAATGCACGATGCCATAAAATTATGCATGAGTAAATATCCATTCAAAGTGCAAGACAAACCACTGAAATTTAAATGTAACACTGTACTAAGTTCAATAATATGGCTTCAGGGCACCTGGGTGGCTCATTCAGTTAAGAGTCAGCTCTGGGGGCGCCTGGGTGGCTCAGTGGGTTAAGCCGCTGCCTTCGGCTCAGGTCATGATCTCAGGGTCCTGGGATCGAGTCCCGCATCGGGCTCTCTGCTCAGCAGGGAGCCTGCTTCCTCCTCTCTCTCTCTCTGCCTGCCTCTCCGACTACTTGTGATTTCTCTCTGTCAAATAAATTAAAAAAAAAAAAAGAGTCAGCTCTGGCTCAGGTCATGATCCCAGGGTCCTGGGGCAGAGTTCCACATCGGGCTCCCTTGCTCAGCAGGAAATCTGCTTCTCCCTCTTCCCCTCCCTTCTGCTGAATGTGTTCATGCGTGCTCTTTCCCAAATAAATCTTTTTTTTAAGATTCTTATTTAGTTATTTATTTGAGAGAGAGAGAGAGAGCACATGCATAAGCAGGGGTAGGGGCAGAGGGAGAACCAGACAGCATGCTAAGCAGGAAGCCAATGTGGGGCTTGATCCTGGAACTCCTAGGTCATGACCTGACCTAGAGGCAGGCACTCAACCAGCCACCAAGGTGCTCCTGAAATAAGTAAAATCTTAAAAAGTAATAATAATATGGCTTCAGATTCCATATTGCAACAAGTCTTCACAAACGTTTGGGATGCCTGGGTGGCTCAGTTGTGAAGTGTTTGCCTTTGGCTCAGGTCATGATCCCAGGGCCCTGGGATCAAGTCCCACATCGGGCTCCCTGCTCAGTGGGGAGCCTGCTTCTCCTCTGCGTATGCCTTCTTTCTCTGTCAATAAATAAAGAAATGTTTGAGGAGAATAACTACAATTATTTGAAAAGATTATTAAAACATTTTTCTCCGTCTACTCATCTGTATGAGGCTGGGATTTTTTTCACATACTTCAATCAAAACAACTTATCAACTGTGAATGCAAAAGATCTGCAAATCCAGTGATGATCTACTAAGTCAGACATCAAAAAGATTTACAAACATCCATCACCCTTGTCACTAAACTTTTTAGTGATTTTTCATAAAACTATTATGTTAAAAAATGAGTTTATTATTCTTTAAGTCAGTATCTTTTGAAGCTTTAATTCCTAGTATAGTAAATATGAGTAGAAATAACCCCACATAACAAAAGCTGTCTGGAATCTTTAATAATTTTTAAAAGTATAAAGGAGTCCAAAGATCTCAAATTTTGAGAACTGCTACACTGCACTATTGCTATAGCTTCCTCCTAATTTGTCTGCCAGACTCCAGTTTCACATCTTCCAATTTACCCACCACCCACTAGCTTAAACTCACGTATCAGACTTAGCTAATTAGAGCTGTATTTTAATAATTTTTACTTCTCTACTACGAAACTACAATTATGCTGAATTAAGTACAAACTCTTCAATAAGACAATTCTGTGTCAATGGGACAAGACACCGATCAATGCATATAACTACCAGTGAAATGGAAAAATAATGGGGGGCGCCTGGGTGGCTCAGTGGGTTAAGCCGCTGCCTTCGGCTCGGGTCATGATCTCGGGGTCCTGGGATCGAGTCCCGCATCAGGCTCTCTGCTCAGCGGGGAGCCTGCTTCCTCCTCTCTCTCTCTCTGCCTGCCTCTCTGCCTACTTGTGATCTCTCTCTGTCAAATAAATAAATAAAATCTTTAAAAAAAAAAAAAAAAAAGAAATGGAAAAATAATGGAATTCCACAGCACCACATTTAATTACATTTAACTACATCAATTCAACTACAAGCTCTTTTTGCCTCTTCCACAAAAAGAGAAATAGATATTGCTTTATTTTCCCAATGGCCTATCCCTTTTTAAACAAGACCTTGATTTCTATCCCGGAAAAAGGGAGGATACCACAGAAATAAAGAGACACTAGAACTCTTAGCTTTTCAGCTTCCTGATACCAGATTTTGATAACTTAAGGGTTTTTCAAGGACACTTTACTTGTTTAAAAGTATTTTATTTATTTATTTGACAGAGATCACAAGTAGGCAGAGGGGCAGGCAGAGAGAGAGGAGGAAGCAGGCTCCCTGCTGAGCAGAGAGCCCAATTCGGGACTCGATCCCTGGGACCATGACCCGAGCTGAAGGCTGACCCACCCAGGCGCCCTCAAGGACACTTTAACAAGATGCAATTTATTAGGGGCACCTGGGCAGCTCAGTCAGTTAAGTGGTTGCCTTCGGCTCCGGTTGTGATCCCAGGGTCCTGGGATCTTGCCCCATCTCAGACTCCTTGATCAGTGAGGAGCCTGCTTCTCCCTCTGCCTGCGGCTCCCCCTGCTTGTGCTTGCTCTCCCCTCCTTCTCTGTCAAATAAATAAATAAATAAAATCTTAAAAAAAAAAAAGATGCAATCTATTAGTTGACTTTACAAGCATACATCAGGCAAGTTAAAGGTAGGACTTTACTGAAATACTGGTAATGTTTTCTCAAAAGCAGTGATCTCTCCATCAGGGCAATTTTGCCTCCCAGTGGACATGTGACAATACATGGAGACCTTCCTAACTGTTGCAGCTCAGGGAGCTGGGTAGATTTGGGGAACGCTGCTAAACATCCTACAATACAAAACATAACTCCCAAACGAAAAGAATTATCTGGCCCAAAATGTCAACAGTGCAGAGGCTGAAAAATCTTCTCCAGAAACCTACTATGCCAAATACTTAGATTCAATTCCAAACCCAAAGAAATGCACCAAATTCTCAAGAAACACTGTATATGGGGCGCCTGGGTGGCTCAGTGGGTTAAGCCTCTACCTTTGGCTCAGGTCATGAGATCAAGCCCGGCATCAGGCTCTCTGCGAAGCTGGAAGCCTGCTCCCTGCCCCCCCACCTCTCTGCCTACTTGTGATTTCTCATTCTGTCAAATAAATAAAATCTTTAAAATAAAAAAAGAAACGCTGCATATATATATACCTTACCCTCTACTACCTGTATTGTGTGTGTGTGGTTTTTGTTTTTTTTTTTTTAAGATTTATTTATTAGAGGGTGCCTGGGTGGCTCAGTGGGTTAAGCCGCTGCCTTCGGCTCAGGTCATGATCTCAGGGTCCTGGAATTGAGTCCCACATCAGGCTCTCTGCTCAGCAGGGGGCCTGCTTCCCCTCCTCTCTCTCTGCCGGCCTCTCTGCCTACTTGTGATCTCTCTCTGTCAAATAAATTTTAAAAATCTTAAAAAAAAAAAGATTTATTTATTAGAGAGAGAGAGCGCAGACTGAGTGAGAACACAAGTCAGGAGAAAAAGGAGAGGTAGAAGCAGGCTCCCCAATGAGCAGGGAGCCTGATGCAGACAGAGCTTGATCTCAGGACCCTGAGATCAGGACATGAGCCAAAGGCAGCTGCTTAATCAACTAAGCCACCTAGGCATCCCCCTCTATTACCTATATTGTTAAATCTCCAAAAATTTCTTAGTCCCCTAACCTTTTGACAAATTAATAATAATTAATAAATAATAAATAATATAATAATATAATTTTAGACGGGCACTCTGTTAGAAATTAAACATCACTACTACTATCCCTTACTTCTTAGGCTAATTGCTACAATAAAGATATCAAAATAAAATAATATACCCAATTTCTTCCAAACTGTGAATTTGGTTCCCTAAAAGTTCTATTTGCTCTCTACTATCTAGGAGCTAGCAGACATGAATAAAGTCAGGTACCAAAGTACCATGTAATATATGAACGGTAGGAGTCCTCTTATCTAAGCCCCATATTTCAGGAGCACACTTATACCCAGTCTTTTTATAGACTCTTTTAGGTTTAGCTGTTCCATATTTGTTTATCCCTTCAAATAAACACTGAACGCCTACTATGTGCCAAGCAACTTGAATACAAAGATAAGACAGGGGTTCCTGGGTGGCTCAGTTGGTTAAGCATCCAACTCTTGATTTCAGCTCAGGTCATGATCTCAGAGTTGTGAGACTGAGCCCCCCACAGCTTTGCACAAGCAGGGAGTCTGTCTAGATTCTCTCTCTCTCTCTTCCCCTATCTCAATAAATAAATATTTAAAAAAGACAAATACATTTTACCACAGTCTAATAACATAAACAGCTAAAATACAAAATGATTTGTGCTATAAATAGAAGTATCAAATAAGTGTTATGGAAGCTTGCAGGAGACAGAATGCCAGGAAAGGCTTCCCAGAAGAGGGTGATGCTTGAACGGAGAAAATGTCACAGAAAATAGACTCTGTTCACATCTCCGTGTTTAGACTACTGTACTCTTCTGCTCTTACACGCTAGTTTTCAGTTTTTGCCTTGTCAGCTAAACAACAACAAAGTAATGATTTGACCACTGTAAAAATACCAAAGTGGTAACTTTTAATTCAATTTCCTCAAATCTTACTGAAGAGTGAAAAAATAACTCTATTAAAGTATTTCCCAGTACCTCCAATTTGTCCAAGTTCTGGGTTTGTTTTTTTAATAGCCTAACTTCCTCCACTAAGTAAGCAGATCATCTGTCACCCAGTTAACAAGCACTGCTTTCTGAATTTATAAGACTGTCACAGGGAATGATCACTGCTCTTTTCTTTCTTCCAGTTAGTTTCTTCTTCCAAACAGTTTTCTTCTCACCTTATCCAACTAAAATACTTTGAATTCTATGACTTCCATGGTACAAGAACCACAAAATTACCGCTGCCTATCTTTCTAAGTCTTATCCGTATTTCCTGCTTTCTATTCCAATAACGTTATGAGTCACTAATTGGATTCTTCCTTCTGAGTCCCCAGCAGCTGACACAAATAAAAATTTCAGATTTGGAATCGGAAATTAGCCAAACACGTAGTCTTACCGTTTCGTTTCCAATACATTTATATCATTGACATTTTTTAACCAACTTTTTAGTTCTCATGGTTTGGGTCAGGGTACCGCAAATGAAGCTTCTGCCTTTACACAAACAGAAGTGGTACCAACCAGATCAGAAACGCGATCAAAGGCTGCTTCTAACTACCGAATGCTCCCCCCACTAACTTCCAAAGGGAACCTTCAAATAATGGGAGGGTGATACATGAGAAAAAAATTTCTAGACTAAATCAGATCTGACACCAGGGAGGGTGATACAGGAGAAAATTTTCTAGACTGAATCAGATCTGGTATTGGCTAATCCTGTCCCTTCTCTGGACCTCAGTTTCTCTATCTATAAAACTTGCACGTGATGTACGGTAGGGGGCTGGCTTTATTTTTTAGGTCTCTATGGCTATAGTAATCCAGAAATCACATCTTTTCTCCTCATCCAGTTTTACATGGAACACGTGGGAGGACAGAAAATAACCTTTTACTCCACTAAACCGTCCTTAATTTTCAAATACTAACAAACTCCCGACCCACCCACCCTAAACCTCGGGCTGCAAATTTTCCCCGAGGAGACGCCAAAGGCAAGTTAAAGCCTATCTAGCACGACGGTCGAGGGAAGTGCTGGGGAGACCCAATTCAGGGTCCTAAGACGCTGCCCCCGCAAAGGGCCCGCCCACCTAATCACCGCTGGGCAAATGAATGAGTACCACCAGATACATGGTCGTTCCCTCCGCGTAGGCTGCGACGGGAGACCCCGGGGCCCAGACTCCACCGATCTCGATTCCCTCTCAGCGCCCGAAGAGCCCGGCCTCCGGGCCGCAGGGTTGAGGGCCCCGCCCCCTCCCTCAGGGCAGAAGGTGCGCGCCGGGGCGCGAGACTTCCGCGCGGAGGGCCTCGGCACACCCGCCCGCCCTGAGAAGAGGAGGAGCCTGTCTGTCCGGGGCCGCCACCGCCCGGGTTCCCGACTTACCGCGGTGCGGCGGGGGAAGGGAAGTGTCAGGAGTGGGGGCCTAGGCCCCTCCGCCACCCGCCGCTCAGCGAGCAGCGCGCGGCCGCCACGAAACCGTCGCCGCCGCTACCACCACCGCCACCGACCGCCGCTTCGGGCGCAGCGCGCAGAGGGCCCGACTGCGTCACACGCCGCCCGCCGTCAGAGGCTCGCTCCGGGCGCTCCGCCCTCGCTGTCTGCGCATTGGCAGGCACCTCCGCCACTCTAAGTCCGCCCTGTTATTCATTGGGCAACAAGTCTTTTGAAACCGAACGTGAAGGCGGTCTTTGGGAGAAGGGGAGAAGGGGAAGAGGAGGGACTTGAGGAGTTACGGAGAGGAAAGGGGAGGGGCGGTGAGAGAGACAAGTAGTCCCGCCCCTCTCTGCCGCGATTGGCTGGGGGAGAGTCGTGATGTCATACAGGGCCCCCTCGAAGTGGGCTTGTGAGTGGCTGCGTTGGGCGGGGTGTGGGAGAAAGGTGGTGATGCTATGCCGAGGCTCCGCCCCCTGTCTTGGAGCCGAGACAGTCGGGCCGCTGAAACTCGGGCCAATCAGAAGGGAGGCTCCTGGATGGCATGGTAACTATTCTACCCTTTCCTTGCCCCAGTCCGCGGGCGGTGATGGGAAGGCTTCCCCGTAGTACTGCCCGCACTTCCTGGTCAGACCACGTGCGGAGCCGGAGGGCCCTCCTGGGAGGTCTGTCTCTTCGAGTAGCTTTCCTGCAGCTGCTCTGAGGCCCCAAAACCTGGCCTCCTGGTTTCCCAACCCATGCCACCCCTATCACAACCTTTCCCTCTCTGAATCCCTAGAATAGACGCTCTAAGCATGCCCTAAGGAAAGGGCTCAGTGTAGGATATGTTACAAATGAGGATTCTTGGAACTTCTTAACCACCTGCACTTTAGGATCTCCTATTTATTCTTAAAGGTCTGGTTCAAATATGCCCACCTTCTCTGGGATACATTCCCGGATCTCAGAGAGTTGGGCTAATGCTTCGGCAGGCTTCTGTTACAGCCTTGTCACTTTGTATCCTACTGTTTACTTTTCATTCCTCTGTGCCTAGGCTCTTAGAGGTCGGACCTGCATTTTACTCATTTGAGTTTCTTCCCCCTCCCCGACTTGATATTACAGGGGAGAAAGTTGAGCATGTTCTAGAAAATAGACTTAGTGACTGAGGGTCCCCCACAGAATAGCAGGAACTGTCCTCAGAAAGCAAAATGTATTCAGGCTACCTCTCCACCACCACCTTCTGCTTGGAAGATTAATACAAAATGAAAATGGGCTCTGCCCAAAAGTAGATGAACTTACATTGAGGGTTGGGTGGTAGCAAGGGATTAGAAATAACTCATTTGTCAAAAAGTGGAGTGGTTGTAAAGATGAAATAAGATAATGGATAGGAGAAATCTGGTACCTTGTAGATGCTCAAAGGAAAAAAATATATATGGATGGTCAAATGCTAAGGCTAGTTTAAACATCTGACTTCAGGCACTTGTCCCCTGCTTCTGCATCCAAACATCCCTTCCTCTCCTCCACCCTCCCTTGCCTGTGTTCTACATTAAAAAGTCATTAACTCTTCCTGGATAATTTACTGGAGCTTCCTCACTGCCCTCATGAAGCTCTGATTTCCCACCCTCCAGTCCTGAGACCCAACTATGATTAAGCCTCTCCACTACTTATTTATTCTGGTATCCCTAGGGCCCCACACACATTAGGTCCACATTAAATGTGCGACCCATGAATGAATGAATTATTGTCTTAAGTAGAATAATAGTAAAGTGTGGGACTTTTGAGTCCATGAATTCTGGGTTTAAATCTGAGCCTAACCATTTATTAGCTGTGTGAACTTGGGCAAATTTCTTAACACCTGAACTTCAGTTTCCTTGTTTGTAAAATGAGGGTAGCAATTGTAATTTTAGGGTTGTTGGGAGAATTAAATGAGATAAAGCATTTAGTATGGTACCCGGTATACAGGGAGCCCTCAATAAATGATAATTTTTCTTGTTCTTTAAAAATATCAAGGAATTCCTGGGGCGCCTGGGTAGCTCAGTCATTTAAGCATCCGGCTTTTGATTACAGCTCAGGTTGTGATCTCAGCGTCGTGAGATCGAGTCCTGAGTCAGGCTCCATACTGAGCGTACAACCTGCTTCACATTCTCTCTCCCCCTCTGCCCCTCCTGCCCCCTGCTCACACACGCATGCACACTGTCTCAAAAATAAATAAATAAATATCAAGGAATTTCCATTGTAAATATTCTAAGATGTGGCTTCTGACACAAATGGGGCTCAAAAGTATGTTCTGAGTGAATAAGTAAATATATTCAGTCCAAAGTACTAGTGGGTATATAGGAACAGGGATCCTTAAATAGTGCATACTTGTGGGAAGACAGGAGGGGGAGACATTGGATGAGGGGTGCCACAAGGAGAAATTTCCTATAACTCTGGTGATTTCTACTTAGCAGGACCTCTTGTTAGGTCCTCTGGTAGGCATGTGGCCCACAAGCTCGTCATTCCCAGGTACCTCTCTAGGAAGGAATTTGTGGACCTCATACTCTTACTCTGTCCAATTCTCACAACACCCCTTTGATTATTATCATCTTCCTTCTTCCCCTCTAAAGAAAAGGTGTTTTGTGCATGCTTACAAAAGCTTGCTGAGCCAAATCCTCTCCTGGGCATCAGGAGCCCAGAGAGGTCCACATGTCAACACTCTGCTCTGGCCAGGAGAGAGAAAGCAAAAGAAAGTCTAACTCTGTCTTAGGAATCCCCAGTCTCTCACATACATACTCTGGGAACTGACCCTATGCAGCTTTGAAGCACTGGTGTTCAGGGAGGAGACAGGACCCTTAAGGACCACAGAATCAGGGAAGGGCAAGAGACTTCCTTTCAGAGTGATGGTCTAGATTTCTTATGTGGTGCATTGGAAAGAGTGGCAGAATTGGAATCAAACAGCTAAGTTCAAGTGCCAGTCTCGCTACTTTTCAGACCTTGCACAAATTATTTAAGTATTCTGTGACCCAGCTTCCTTGTCTATAAAATGGGCACAAAACTCCCCATGTTGTAAGGTGGTTGTAAATGTCAAATAAGGGAATTTGCAAAGCACCAGGCACATTTGACACACAGTAAGAACCCAGTAATTGTTGATTTCCTTCCTCTTTTCCTACAACCTGATAGGGAAGGATGATGTTTATAAATAGCATATAATTAGATTTTCATAAATCTTGTGTGGATACATTTGACTTTGAACTACAGCATTTAAAGAATTTACTAGTATATTCAGGAATTTATCTAACTTTTTTTATTTGTCCTTCCTGTTCTGTTTCCTTCTTTTACTCTTTTTTTCATTTTGCTTCTTTTATAATAATAACTTTACTTTTTTTTCTTTTTTTTGAGGCCCAGTTCTGCCAGATTTTTAAAAAATTGAGTTATAGAAGCACCTGGGTGACTTAGTTGGTTAAGTGTCTGCCTTTGGCTCAGGTCATGATCTCACAGTCCTGGGATTGAGCCTTGCATAGAGCTCCTTGCTCAGCAGGGAGCCTGCTTCTCCCTCTCCCTCTGCCCCTCCCTCTGCTTGTGCTCTCTCTTTCTGTGTCAAATAAATAAAATAAAATCTTTAAAAAAATTTTTTAAGTAAAATTGAGATATAACTCACATAACATAATATTTATCCATTTAAAGTATACAATGCAAAGGGTTTTAGTACAGGTGACTCTTGAAAAACATGGATTTGAACCTGGCAGTTCCACTTATTTATTTTGTCTTTAAACATTTATTTATTTGGGGCACCTGGGTGGCTCAGTGGTTAAAGCCTCTGTCTTCAGCTCAGATCATGATCCCAGGGTCCTGGGATTGAGCCCCACATCAGGCTCTCTGCTCGGCGGGGAGCTTGCTTCACCACCTGCCCCCAACCCCCGCTGCCACTGCCTGCCTCTCTGCCTACTTGTGATTTCTGTCTGTCAAATAAACACATAAAATCTTAAAAAAAAAAAGAGAGAGATTTATTTATTTATTTGAGAGAGAGAGAGCAGGAGCGGTGGGAGGGACAGAAGAAGAGAATCTCAAGCAGACTCCCTGCTGAGCAGGGAGCCTGGCACAGGGCTCCAACTGAGGACCCTGAGATCATGACCTGAGCTGAAACCAAGAGTCAGACGCTCAACAGATTGAGCCTCCCAGGCACCCCTGAGTAGGTCCACTTATAAGAGAATATTTCTCAGTAAGTATAATATAGTACTGTAAATGTATTGTCTCTCCTTTATGATTTTCTTAATAATATATTATTTTCTCCAGCTTATTTTATTGGAAGAATACAGTATGTTTTATATATATATATATATACACACACAAAGTATGTGTTAATCAAGCATTTAATGTTATCGGTAAAGCTTCTGCTCAACAATAGACTCTTAGTCGTTAAGGTTTTGGGGAATTAAAAGTTATACTTGGATTTTGGACTGTGAGGGGTTAGCCTCCAATACCTGTATTGTTCAAGGATCCACTATATTCACAGAGTTGGGGAACTATCACCACTATCTAATGCTAGAAGATTTTCATAACCCCAAAAAAGAAATCCCAGACCATTAGCAGTCATTCCACATCTCCCCCTTCCCCCAGCCCTTGGCAACTACTAATCTACTTTTTGTCTCAATGAATGTGCCCATCCGGACATTTCCTATAAATGGAATCATACAATATGTGGACTTTGTGTCTGACTTCTTTCACTTAACATAATGTTTTGAAATTTCATCCATGTTGTAGCACTTCATTCCATTTTATGGTAGAATAACATTCCATTTTATGGATAAGCCATATTTCATTTATACACTCAAAAGTTGAATGACATTTGAGTTTCTACCTTGTGGCTACTATGAATAATGCTGCTATGGATACTCGTGTACAAGTTTTTTGTGGACATACGTTTTCAGTTCTCTTATGTTTATACTTAGGAATGGATTTATGGGGTCCTATAGTAACCCTGTGTTTAACTTTTTGAGGAACTACCAGACTGTTTCCCAAAGTGGCTGCACTATTGTATATTCCTGCTAATAGGAGATGAGGGTTCCAGTTTCTCCATGTCCTTGCCAACACTTGCTATTTTCTTTTCATTATTATTATTATAGCCATCCTAGGGGCTATGAAGTGACATCTCATTGTGGTTTTCATAAACATTTCCCTAATGACTAATGATGTTGACCACCTTTTCAATTGCTTATTTTGCATTTAAATCTCCACTTTCTTACCATTCTTTTGAATTATTTTGTTTTTCCTCCTGCCAGTTTAGAAATTAAATTATCTTCTTATATAATTTTAGTCATCTCCCTAGAAGTTACCACGTGCATTCCTAAGTGTGACGCTAGTTAATACCTTTATAGGTATAATAAGCCATAGGGAGTTAATAAATAGTTTGCAGCAAGGGAGGCATGCAATCAGATCTGTTTTTTTTTAAGAAGAGCCAATGTGGCTCTAAGTGGAGGATGATGAAGAGCTAAAAGGACAAGGAGGCCAGGGAAGGAGAACCACAGGAAGCTTTCCTTGACAAGTGCATCCTGCATTCACTTCTTTTCTGCTTCCCACCTCTCCACCGTCCCTCATGCTACTGGGGGCTGGGACATCCCTGTAAATAAATGACTGGTCAGCTTTGGGGTATCTGGTATGTGTGTGTAGATGGGGGAGTGGAGCAGTGATGTTGGCCAAAGCTGGAAAGGGGTGGTGCTATTTCAGGCACAGGCCTCTCTGGGGGTATGTCCAGGCATGAGGCAAACCAACCAGGAGGGCAGGAGACATTGGAAAGCTTCAACAGCAGCAACAGCTACTTGGATGATGAGCAAATGCCCATTTGGCAAACACCGAGTACCCGCTGAATGAAGGAGAGACTGGAGGCTTAGATGCTTGTTCAACTTCTTTATCTGTACAAAGATTCCATCACATTTACCTCACCAGATTATTAAGAGTATCAAATTAGAAAGGGTACAGAAAGTTCCTGGCACCTAGTTAGAACTCATTGTTCTCTTTTGTTTTTCCTCACATAAATCAAGGTAGCTGATGGGCTTTCGAACTGGCAGTGGACGAAACAGATTCAGAGAGGGTCAGTGACAGCTGTGGTCACACTTCAGAAAAGGCTCAATCAGGACTGGTTCAAGCTGTAGCTTCCACATGGGGTCCTAATAGCCATGATGTAGTGAGTATTTTCCACATGCCTGGCACACTGCTACTTTACTTCATTTAATTCTCACAGCAATGCTGTGCTGTGGATATTCCTAAAACCATCTTACAGATGAAGAAACTGAGATTCAGGACTGTATGGTGAATTGCCCCAATCACCGAAGAATTAAAACCAAGATTAATGCACCTCAAGTGTCAGACGTTGGGGGTAGTCTAGAGGCAGAGAGAAGGGACCCAGTCTCAGGAAATGGTATTTAGAGCCAAAGTAACAGACAAGGTGTCAAGACAGGGAATAAAGGCCAGGAGCAGGCATCTGTGGGTTGGAGCTAAACAAAAAGGGCTGACACAAAGCCCTAAGGTAGGAAACCTACATCTCGTTAATGAAACTAAAAGGAAATCGTTCTTTTAGTAAAGTTTTATGAATTGTTCATTTGTCCTGAAACCTTAAAGGATAGGGTGGAGGAGAGTTCAAGGTCAACAAAAGAAGTTTTTAGCATAAGGCACCCAGGGATGCCTTAAATGTCTGTCTTCTGCTCAGGTCATGATCCCAGGGTCCTCGGATAGAGTCCCACATTGACCTCCTTGCTCGACAGAGAGCGTGCTTCTCCCTCTGCCAGCTGCTCCACATACTTATGCTCCCCACCTTCCTGCTCCCCAACAAATAAATAAATCAAAAAAAAAAAAAAAAAGGCTTCACCCCTCCAGACTTGGAGCCCACAGGAGAGAGAAATCTTTAGGTTCCCACCATTGCCTGGCTAGGGCCAGCCACATGGAGGGCCTAGGCTGAATAAATGAACAAGAGTTAACACATGAAAAAGAGCTCTGGTAAATTCATCAAATCTGAGCCTCTGTATGCCCACCTGCAAAGTGGTGATTAGTATAGCTACCTTGTGGGGTTAACATTATACAGTTGACGCCCCCCCTTTTTAAATTTTATTCATTTATTTGAGAGAGAAAAAGAGGGAGGAGAGAGAGAGTAAGAGGGAGAAGCAGACTCCCCGCTGAGCAGGGAGCCCAATGCGAAGCTCAATCCTAGGACCCCAAGACCACGACCTGTGCTGAAGGCAGATGCCCAACTGACTGAGCCACCCAGGCGTCACTATACAGTTGACTCTTGAACAACACAGGGGTGAGGAGTGCTGAACCCTGGCACAGTCAAAAATCCATCTATAACTTTTGACTCCTCCAGAACCTAACTACAGATAGCTACTGTTGACCAAAGCCTTACTGATAACAAACTCAATTAACACATAGTTTGTATGTTCTGTGTTTCATATTCTGACAATAAAGTAAGCTAGAAGCAGAGAGAACATCTTATTCAGAAAATTATAAGGAAGAGAGGGGTGCCTAACTGGCTCAGTTGACAGATCATGTGACTCTCGATCTTGGGGTTTTAAATTTGAGCCCCATGTTGAGTGTGTAGCCTACTGTAAAAAAATATAGTTTTTAAAGAAAGTCATAAGGAAGAGAAAATGCATTTACACCACTGCGCTCTCTATATATACATATAAAAAATTCACGTATAAGTGGACCTGTGCTGTTCAAACTCACCATCGTTCCAGGGGCAACCGTATGGGGATTAAGAGAATGCCCTCAGGGGTCAGACCCTGATCCTGGTTCTGACATTTGTAACTGTGTGAATAGGTAACATATCTTTCCTGTTTTACACTGGTGAAACGGAAATAGTAATAGTATTTACCTCATGCGGTTTTTATGAGGGATTAAATGGGATAATGCATAAAAAGTAAAAACAAAACAAAACAGTCCTTGGAGGACAGAAAGTGCTCAAAAGGTGCTAATTATTACTGTGGGGATTTAAATAGGAAAATGTGATGGTGACCATGTCTAGCTCGGGAGGTCCTTTACCACCTGCAGGTGCTCTGACAACCCCGAGTCCTCCTCAGGTTCCTTTATGGGTCAGTCAGAGTGGAGAGGGACCCCTGGGGGCTGGTTTCTGGGATTCCACACTCTCTTGGCCGGGAGTGACGGGGGCGGAGCGGAGGACAGCCTTGCTCTGTTCTGTAGGACAGGACAGGGCGCCCTCTCCTGATCAAGGGTGGGAACAGTTCTGGCCCAGAGCTTTTGGGGTGGTTCTCACTGATCTCTCTCTACCCATAAGGTGCTCTTCCCTTTGCTCGAATCGGCTCTGGGGAGCAAAGTTAGGGAGGGGGCGTTGAGGTTGGGGCAAAGCTGTTGTAATGTTTCAGAAGGGCGAGGCTGGACAATTCGGCTATAATGGGAGCGTGGGCAGGAGGCACTGAGGTTAGGAAATTGGAGAATTCGGGGCCCTGTTGAGTTAATTTTATGTTCTTTCAACAGGTGATGGAACACAGCTGAAAGGTAAGGTGACAAGGTGGCTTATCCAACGTGTCAAAACCAGGGGTCCAGGGCTCTTCCGGCTGTCCCCACGCAGCGGGAATTAGTGGAGAGGCGGAGAGCTGGAGAGCATGGCACCAGGGAACGCGGGATCGAGGGGGACAGCCAAGGGTCTAGGTCCGCAGGAGTGGGGAGGAGCCAACGGAGGATCTGCGCGCAGTTTCCTCCCCAAGCGCGCTGGCCCCGCCCCCGCCGTTCCCGCTCCCGCCCGCCCCCCGCCGCTTGCCCCAGGCCCGACCTGGGCTCCGCTCGGGTTCCCCCAGCGCCCGGCCCGCGCTGATGCGGCCTCCTCGCCGCCACATCCTGGGTGAGTATGGGGATGGGTGTGCTGGACTGCCGGGCAACCCCACTTGGGGGAGCTCCGCCACGCGGTCCGGCCTCCTCAAGGCCCAGCCCCACGCTCTGACGGTGCTTGCCCAGGATCTGCTGCTGTCCAGACTTCTAAACCAACCCTTCTCCCCCTCTACTCTCCGTCATGGTGGCTGGGTGTGCATTGGTTGAGCTCTCCCTTCTCTTCACAAGGACTGTTGGTTGTCATTTCTCTTTAGGTACGGGGGATGGAGGTGTGTGTTTTGGGGGGCCTGGAACCCCATGAAGTAATTTCAAATCCCACCTCTGTCATTTATTAGCCTGTGACCTTGCACAAGTGTTTTAAACTTCCCTGAGCCTCAGTTTCCTCTTTTGTAAAATGGAAATACACAGGCAATAGGGCCTACCTCATCGAGTTATAGTGAGGATTACAAGAAACAATGTGCACCAAGTCTATCAACTGCTGTTCATGCTCAGGAGGTGCCAGGTAAGTATGGATTCCCGCTGGAGGCTGAGAAGATCTCTTGGACCTTTGGAGATAAGATAGGGGTACTTCTAAGAAAGCAGTGTCCAGCTAAGTAGTTCCTTTGAAGCAGTTAAGAGCTGACTGGGACTGAACAGCTGCCCTTCAGGTAGTGAGCTCCCTGTCCTAAGACCTGGAGTAGTAAAATGGCCATGTTTTAATGGCCTTATTAGTAATCTAAACCTCCTGATTTTCATGTCCCACAGCTGGGGGAAAGTCCTAGAGTGGTTAGATGACTTGTCCAAGGTCACACAGCTAAAAGGGGGGCCAGCATACCTCTAAGC
This sequence comes from Mustela erminea, assembly GCF_009829155.1. Taxonomy (NCBI): domain Eukaryota; kingdom Metazoa; phylum Chordata; class Mammalia; order Carnivora; family Mustelidae; genus Mustela; species Mustela erminea. The sequence continues at coordinate 57,716,572 of NC_045622.1, forward strand.
CGTGGAACAGACCATTCCTCCAGCCTCTTTCTCCACCCACTGTCTTGGGCAGTGCATATTCATCCCCTGATGAACTGGTCTTCAGTTTGGGCATCCCAGTGGTTTCTGAGGGATCCAGAGCTGCTGGGTTGAGGGAGGGAGCTAATGCTGCTACAAGCACAGCATCGAGATTTGGGCTGGGTGTGGAAGTTGTTCCCCTTACCTCTGGGGACTTACAGTTCATTTGGGGACAATCCAAGAAATGTGTTTGATTTGGGCAGTCACCAGAGCCACTTCCACCTCCCCTGGGAGATCCGTAGCCCCTGAAGAGAGAAAGGAACTTGGGCAACTGGGGCAGGCTGCCTAATCTGACCTGGCAGAGAGGCTAGTGAGGGAAGATGGAGGAGAACACAGAGGCGTATTCACCCGCTTCTGGAATGTCAAGAGGTGCTTCCTGAGGGTGGGTCCAGGAAGAGTTGGGGCTTGATCTGGCAAGACCTTTGAGTCCTGAAGGGCAGGTTCTTTATGAATCTGGAGCCAGCCCTAGTTTGGCCACAATCAGCATAAGTTCCAAGGATGGCTCTCCATCAGGTTCAGCATCGGGCTCTGAGGAAGAACCTTCCTCTCTCTTCGTCTTGGTTTCTCTGTCTTTTGCAGTGGGGCCAGAGCTCATGGACTCATCTATACAGGATTTGATTTACTGTTCTTTCTCTCATGGACAGGCACCCCTTCTCTCTCCCCTCCTAATCTGACCTAACCTGACCTTTCTGCCCAGACCTCTGGCCCAGAGAGGCAGGGGTCAAAGAAGGCTAGGGTTGTAGTTTGTGATGCTGTGGGCCCCACATCTCCACACTGTGGGCTCTTCCTTCAAGTTGTGTGACCCTGAGCAGGTTCCTGCTCCTCTCTTGGACTCAATTTCTCCTTCTATGCACTGATGGAGGTTGGGATTGTTGGTGTGTACTTGGTTATTATAGCTCCTGACCTTCCTATCCTCATCTCGGGGGGTGGGGGGAGTCACAATCCTCGGGAGCCTTTACTTCATCTCTGGAGGGGGATGGATAGGCCCCATGGGTACTGGGAAGCCTCTAGAAGCTGACAAGGCAGCTCTTTCCAGCAAACAGCAAGCCCAGGCCAGCACTAGGCCTGATTCTGCAAAGCTTTTCACCCCCAGAGCATGTGAGGCAGTAGGTGGGGACGAGCACGGGGTCAGGGCCCTACTGGCTTCCATGGAGGCCTTGCTGCTGTGCTCTGTGGTGCAGGCACACAGAACCTGGGAAGGGATTGAAGGTACAGAAGGTCCCGGGCCAGTGGGTGAAGCAGAGAGAGCTGACGGGAGGCCCTGAAGCCTGGAGGCTCAAAGGCCTGGGGGAGGAGATGGGCCCTTCTGTCCACTGGGAGGTTTTAGGGTTGGTTCCTGAAACAAGAGAGACCAGTTAAACCAGCTCCTGCTGTAAATCCAGCTGTAAGGGAGAAGAGGTTCTCCCTATCGGTTCAAGCCTTGTTTTACCTCAGAGTGGGTTTATTGTCTTTCCTCTGAAATTGAGGATGAATATTCTCTTGGGATTCTGAGTCAGTCTTCTTCGGGACAGGAGCTGTCCAAGCCTAGGGGCTAGATGGCTTTCTTCTCAGACCCTTCACCCCATAGCACAGCTAAGCTGAGGACTGAACACAAGGGCTGGCTTTGCCACTGAGTCCTGGCCTTGCTGCCTTGGGTCTTGACAGCACATTACTTCATCCCCAGGTCTGACAAGATGTACCAGGTCCCACTGCCGCTGGACCGGGATGGGACCCTGGTCCGGCTCCGCTTCACCCTGGTGGCCCTGGTCACGGTCTGCTGTCCACTTGTGGCCTTCCTCTTCTGCATCCTCTGGTCCCTGCTCTTCCACTTCAAGGAGACTACGGCCACACACTGTGGGGTAGGGCTTGCCCAGGGGGCTCAGGGAACGATATCTTCAGGCCCAATTGGATCTTTTTTGGATCATGATTCTGTTGTTAAAGGATTAGCGAGGTCTCCAGTGGGGTCCATCAAACAAATTGGGCTGCTGGAGGTTAGGATGCCTGTAAATCGAGGTCTCAGGAATGAGCCTTCTGCCACTTTCGATGGAAGTCACTAGGGCCTGCAGTCCCTGAAGCTGGGCAGTCCCAGGACCAAGAACCCAGTCCTTACTTGATAGCAGGGTAGATTCAGGAGCCCCAGGGTTTTGTGAGGGATGAAGAGAGAACAAGCCTGAGCTAGAAGGAACTGGAGCCTCTTAGTGTGTCACTGTAGGCTGTGCCTGTCTCTGGGGGAATGTGATTCTGTATGCGTGTGTGTGACTGTGAGGGACACAACTATGTGTGGGAGAGACTGTATCTGTGCGTGTCTGGATGAGGGCCTGATGATGATGATGTGTGTGTGTGTGTGTGTGTGGTGTGTTCCATATATGTATATGGGCTATGTTCTGTTGGCACCCATGCACCTTCTACTCTGGGATATGGCATGCTGGGCCAGAAGAAAAGACATGAGTTTTCTCTGTAGTATCTCAGAGTAAAGAGGGTGAGCCTGTGTTGACCTCTGTTACACTCCTAGCTCATCTACTGACTCTGTATTACCTGAGACACGGAGACTGAGCCTCCCCATGTCTAAAATCGAGTTGACAATTCCCATCCTGCTCCTCAGGGCCAGGATACAGCTCTAGATAGAGGAAGAATAGGAAGGTCGTTTGGGCAATGGTGAAGGGTGAGGAGCAGAAGGAAGAGGAGGAAAAGGAAATTGTCAGGTTAGAAGGCAGGGCAGGAGAGGAAGAGTTTAGGGGCTGTAGGTAGAAAAGAGGCAGGGCCTGGACATGGACCCTTGCAGGAGCATCAAGAGAGCTCTGTAGGCCCCCACTCATTTCAGATTCCTGCCTCTCTATAAAGAGTATCTGCTCCAGAAATAGGGCTGCGACCAGGACTGAGACTGGGGTATGGCTGGCAGTATGGAGTGGGGCTTAGTTCCTTTGTTCATATGACTTGAAAGTTTTCCCTCTCCTTGATTTGTCATTGAAGAGACGTTGGCCTTGAGCTCTGGGCAGCCGTTCTGATGAGACCCAAGGCTGGGAGCTATCAGAAAGAACATAACTGGAAGAAAAGAGGGTGTCCAGGTGATCTGGGTGGGGGGAGATCAGAAAGGGTCCAACTAATGGCCTTTCCTGAGCTAGTTTTTACCTTAGATAATGCTTCAAATGTTTCTCTCACACTGGTCAACTCCATTGTATCCTGCAAAACCCTTTTCAAGTGTTACCTCCTTTGAAAAGCCTTTCCTAGCCTCCTTGGGGGCAAACTGAATCACTCTTTTCTCTGGGAGTTCCCTGTTTTATCTTTCCTGCAGTTCTATCACATCATGTTTGTATCTCTGTTCCCCACCAGACTGGGAGCTCCTTCAAGGTGAGCACTACATCTGAATCAGAAAGAATTTGTTGGATAAATAAACAGGACAACTCCCCCCCACCCCCAACCACCACACACACATACCAGCCCAGTACCCTGGGAAAAAGAAGGCCCGTAGTCATAGCCCATACAGAAAATGATAATATTTGTATAGCATATGGAGTTAAATGGAGTAGGCTGTTTGCTCTGCCCCACATCGCTGTCTCCTGAGGGCTAATGGGATCAATAACTCAGCATACCTGACATATCTAGACCTCATTCTTGGCATATTAGTTAGGGAGCTAAGGCATAGGCATAGTGGCACAGGTACCTAGTCCCTCTGGGTCAGGACTGAGTGAGCTTAGTGACCCAGGGGAGATTTTGTCCCCACTCCCTGGGACTACTGTGTCATAGCCACTTAGGGGCAGTCTAGGTGGATGTCTGCTCTGAATTTCTCACCTAGAGTATTCCCTGAATGGCCAACCCTAGGAATAAAAGAAGTAACTTTAGTCTAACGCATCTATAATTAGATGGCTCTGCCTCTGCTTGCATATCTCCAGTGATGCGGCACTTCCTTCCTCTCCAGACAGCCTATTCCAAGGAGGTCTAGTAACTAACAATTAGCAAGCTGTTTTTTGTGGCAAGTGCACTTTCTCTTTCTGATGAATCTCTGCTTTTGCCCTGGCTCTGCTTTGGGAAACTGAGAGCTCCTTTCTCCTCCTGGTGTCAAGCCAGTCCTACAGAGATGGGACAGCAGTAATTGCGGGGGGCGGGGGGGGGGCGGAGTTTACTCTTATTGTGTAGCATAGCTCCACTTCTTTCGGGCAAACTTCACAGGACATGCATCCTAGCCTTGGCCCAGTTGGTCACTCCTCTCTCTATCCGAGGCCCTGCTATAGGCATAGGACTTCCTATGGCTTGGGTAGTAGAGGCAAAAGCAGGACCATTGCATTCCTATTACTGGCTGTTAGATCCCTGTTAGGGCGTCTTGGGCTGATGTTAGCTGCTTCTGCAGAGGAGGCTGGACACTGATATGGCATATTCAGGCCCATCTAGATCTCATTTGGATCCTGAATCTGTTGTCCTATGACTAGCTGGCTCTCCAGTGAGGCCCAACAGACCTACTCTGGCTCCCAGCAAAAAGGGGTGAAATCCTATTCTGCTTTCTCCCTTTCCCTTCCCAGAAACCTGCCTGTTTCCCAGGACACAACCCTCAGAAATGTCCCTACACCCATCCCTGGCAAGGAAGCTTCTGTAGGCTGTCGTTAGCCACTATCACTCTTATCTTTGCAGAGTGTTCCAGGGTTTATGATATGGTTTTGTTGGTTTTGGGAGGGCTGTGTGCTTGGGCAGGCGTGGAGATCTAGGCTCCGTGGGTGGGAGGGTAGGCCCTGAGGAACTAGGGGTGGGACCCTCCAGTCTTAGAATAGTCTCAGTCTGGCTAGGGCCCTCAACTCAAGCCTCGGATCCATCCATCAGCACCCAGTGTGAGTGTTGCCAGTGCGAGCCCCCTCCCCCATTTCCCTGATACTGAGCTGGACTAGTGGACTGGTGTTCCCTTAATGGAGGGAGGTATGTGTCCCAAGGGAAGTTTGGTCCTAGGACTTAAAAGTCAAAGCCATTTCTGTCTGTCCCCCCAGAAGGGAACCCAGCTTGCAAGTCATGGTGGTCGGGGCAGGGGGAGGTGGGAGGAGGGAGTTCTCTGCTTAGAGGGAAAAGAGAATAGAGGAAGGTCAGTTCCTTTGGGCTAGGTCTGTCCTTGCTAGGTCCGGCCCAGCAGACAGGCTCAGGGTGAGTGGAGAAGATTCCTGTGGCCCTTAGAGTCCCATAACCTTTGGACTGGGTGACATGGTCTTTGCAGAGAGGAAGGAGATGGAGGTCTGGGCCTCTGCAGGGACCCTGGTATCTTGAGATGACAGTACTGCTGGCCTGAGGCTTGGATCATTCTGAGCCTGGGGGTGGGCTGGTGGGCAGACTGTGACCCCAGTGAAATGTTCAGGGCACTCCCACTGTTCCTGGTTGAACTTGGGTGAAGAGCAGGAATGTGGTCAGACGGGGTCAGTGGGAGGGCTGAGACTGAGCCAAGGGTCCTTCATTTAGGTTATTTGGCCTGAAGAAAGCCTTGACTTGGGAGCTTTAGACTGTCAGGGGCTGAAACCTTAGTTCTAATGTTTGATCCTGGCATAGTTCTCTCTTTCTGTGGAACAGAAATAACAACCTTTCTACCTCTGACCCTTCTAAGTGGGTATGTGCCAAAGGGATTCCTAAGAGCTGACCCTGCCTGACCGAGTGGCTCCCTCCCCATCTCTCTCTGCTCTCCTGATCTTCTGCACTGCTTTCCTTTTCCCCTTGCATTCTTTCTACTCTGGCTCTTCCCTCTACCCAGAGGAGCCAGGTCCAGAAAAGTCCTCAGTTCCTGAGGCCCACGTGTCCCACCAGGCCCCAAGTCGTGTCCCTCACCCTGCTTGGGCACCACTCCATACAGGATGTTCTCTGCGGCCTCACAGCCCTTGGACCCAGATGGGACTGTGTTCCGGCTTCGCTTCACGGCCGTGGTCTGGTGGATCATCACTTTCCCCATATTCGGCTTCTTCTTCTGCATCATCTGGTCTCTGGTGTTCCACTTTGAGTACACAGTGGCCACTGACTGTGGGGTGAGTGCCATGCTCCCTTGCACCTGGTTCAGGGCCTGGTCAGGGCCAGGTTGGGAGATGGCCATGAGAGTGGAATCAGAGAATAAGAGAGGAGGTGGAGAGTCAGAGAGAGGGGAAGGGATGAAGGGATATTGGGGGGCAAGTCAGAGTTGGGGGAATTTGTGGGGAGACACTCAGTGAGAGTGGAGTCACAGTCCTCTAAGAGAAGCCACAGAGGGGAAGGGAAAGGAGGGGATAGGTAAAAGAGGTCATGAGAGGGAGGAGGAGGCTGAAGAAAGTCCAGACTGGGAAGGAAGCCAAGAATGGGGAGTCAGATGCAGCCAGGAGCCAGGAGATGTCGTAGTTGGGCTTAGCTGAGACTGGGGCCTGGCCAAGAGGACCCCCAAGCCTTGCCCTGGAATCTTCTAGTTTGGTTTCTCCCTCTGACAACCTTGGGCCCCACAACTTGTGTCCACTCAGGGCTCTGCTGGCTAGAAACCTAAATGGACTTCCTGCCTCTATGAGCAGTCCACTGGGCCTTTCTGAGGGCCCAGGGGTAGAGTTTTGGGTCAGGGGCATGGAACTGAACATTCACTTGCCTTTAGCCTCTCATCCTACAAGAGATAGTCCTAGACACAGATGGTCAGGCACAGTGAGATGGGAGGCACTGTGATAAAGGGGAGCACAGGGATCACGGGGCCCAGAGCAAGCACTTAGTGTAGCCTAGATGTTGGGGAGGACTTCCTTCCTGAAGCAGGGGGCATTGCAGCTATAGGGGTAAAGAAGGATTTTGTGAATGCCAGGCTGACAACTTCTGATTTTATCCAGAGGGCAGTGGTGAGCTTTGGAATGATTTTAAACAGGGAAGGGACATGATCAGATTTATGCTTTAGAAGACCATTCTGGCTCCTGAATAGAGAATATTTGTAAGGGCAGGGAGCAAGTATAGGGAGAGAAGTGAAGAAGTTAGTGCAGTAATTCACACTAGTGGGGAGACCAGAGCTAAAATAAAGATTATGAGGCTAGAGAGTTGAGGATCGAGTCCAGAGAAGGGTAGCAGGTTGAATTGTAGGGATGAGAGGTTGTGTCCAGTTGGCAAGGGATGGGGGCAGTAGACAGAAAATTCATCCATAACTTTGGGGGATTTTTGTCAAAGGAATTAATCTCTACTGGTGAAATCTGAGGTGCTATGGTAGGGAATTTTTTGGACCCTCATCCTTTATACCATGTGAATTTCTGATCTACTGCCCCACCATAGATCCACTGAGTCAGGTCTTCCATGCCAGTGGAGGGTTTGTGTTCTTGGGGAAAAATGGTTATGTTCCCATCTCAGCACCCTTAGCTCTGAGCTCATGGCGAAACTTAAGGTGAACTGGGTAGCTGGTCTCTGATAGCTCCTGATGTTGCTGGCACAACTGGTGAGCGGGGAACTCGTGTGCTTTGGATGGGGAGACATATGTGAATATCTATACCTGATTATACGTGTGTGTGTGTGTGTGTGTATCAGTGTGTCTGTGCATGTGTGCATGAGAGGGGTGGGGGAGAGAAAGAGAGACAAGAAGATGCCTGCTCTTAGCAGCCTTCCTCCACCCATACTCTGAGAGGAGTTTATGAAATCTCCCTTCCTTCAGAGGCATCCCCCAGGCTCTTTGCCATCTCTTTACCTGTTTTCCAGCATCAGTCAGGACTCTGGGCTCTCCCAGCCAAGCTTTAGAAGCTCATGCTCACACACACACACACACACACACACACACACACACACACACACACACACAAAGCTCATGCTGGTTCCACTCCCCTTAAAGTAGCTAGGGTTGGGGCAGGAGTTTTCAGAATGAATATTCTAGGAAGTGGAGGCAGCACTTTTACTAACCTTACTGAGGGGACCTAACTCAGAGGGGCAGAACAGTAAGGAGGCTTGGAGGTCTCAGAAACTCTGGCAAAGGTATGATTCTCACCTCTCTCTCATATGCAGTCTTCCCATCTTCAAGAACCACATAGCTGACCAGCTCTTTGTAGGATTTTCAGGGAAGTAGGTCATATGAAAGCCATCACCATAGCCATTTGTGCCGCAGATGCTCTGTATACATTATATTCAGTATCTGCAATCATCCTGCAAGGTAGGTGGCAGTATCCCTATTTTGTCGGTGAGGAAATCGAAGCTCTGAAAGGGGAAGTGACCTGCTCAAGGTCACTCAACTAATAAAGGCAGAAATGGGGGGGTGCCTGGGTGGCTCAGTGGGTTAAAGCCTCTGCCTTCAGCTCCGATCATGCTCTCAAGGTCCTGGGATCAAGTCCCGCATCGGGCTCTTTGCTCAGCAGGGAGTCTGTTTCCCCCTCTCTCTGCCTGCCTCTCTGCCTACTTGTGATCTCTTTCTCTCATTGTCAAATAAATAAATGAAATTTAAAAATTAAAAAAAAAAAAAAAAAAGGCAGAGATGGGATACAGACCTGGGTTTGTGTGGCTCCAGAGCCTCCATGCTGCCTCTTTACTGACAACTCAAGAGTGTCTGAGCCTGGTCTCAAGCTAAGGTATCTCAAGCCATTGCCTTGAGAGCAGCACCCTCTCTCCAAGAGCTCTGCACTTAGCTTCCTCTGATAGTGCTGAGGGCAATCTGTCTCCTTTTCTGGGAAGCCTTTGAAGCCCCTGGCTGATGAGCCCCCAGGCCAACCCCTGCTCTGTGAGCTGCCTCCACCTTCCTTCCCAGCCTTGATGGAGACCGCATCCCCATTAAGAGAAAGGAAAGGATCTTCTAGAACTGCATCTGTGAAGCCTGGCCCTGCTCTGGCTTTTGCTGGAAGTCTAAAAAAAGCCACAGAAAGTGTGTACAACAGGCTAGTAGCTTTCAGCTTTTCAAGAATCCTTTAGAAATGTAGATTCCCATAGTCCAGACTGGCTACATTCTCACACGATCCCCAGTGAGTTATATGCACATTCAAGGTAGAAGCATTGCTCTAGGCCCTGGAGTCTGAGAGGTCCTCCTCCTAGCCCTGGCTCTCCTGTCACTTATCCCTCATGCAGACAACACACCTATCCTCACAGCTGTGTATGTGACCTCCTCCTCCTTCCTCAACGTTAAAGAATAGTGCTCCAGTTCTTTAAGGAATGAGGAGTTCCAGCTTTGAGAAAGATGAATGGGGGAGATGCTCCAGAAAGGGGTCCTTTTCTTAGACTATCCAGGTTAAGAGCACCCACTTTCTTAAGCATGTTCAGGGTGGGGGGACCCTTCCGACTCAGGTCCCCCCAGGATCTCACAGTACCCTCTACCACCTTGGCACATCTACCTGAAAGAATAAGTGAAGCTGGGAGCAGTCAGAAGAACCACTCGGCTGCCCAGTGCATCCAGCACTGTCCCAGGGAAGCTCAGGTGGCCTGTCCTCATGACTATCTATCCAATCTAGGATCCTGGGCTCATCGAACCTCCCTCAGGGCCTTATCGAAGGCAAAGCTCTGTACGACGGGCTCAGAGAGCATCTGAATCTGTCTCCAGCTTCCGTAGCCATGTAGAGTCCCATCAAGTTCCCGCACACGCCCCAGCCTGCCCAGGGAATGAGAACAAGCACCCTGGTGGAGGCGGGGGGACCTGGCAGGGACTTCTCCCAGGAGCATTCTGGAGGATCTCCTGGAAGGAGAGGGGCTGGAGTGGGGCCTCAGGAGAGCCAGGGTGGTTCTGAAGGAGGGAGAAGGCTCTCCAGGTGGGTGGGGCCGGCAGAGGCCTGTCCCCAGACAGCTCACAACTCTCTAGGTGCCCAATTATCTGCCCTCGGTGAGCTCAGCCATCGGTGGGGAGGTGCCCCAGCGCTACGTGTGGCGCTTCTGCATCGGCCTGCACTCGGCGCCTCGCTTCCTGGTGGCCTTTGCCTACTGGAACCACTACCTCAGCTGCGCGTCCCCGTGTCCCGGCTATCGCCCGCTCTGTCGCCTCAACTTCGGCCTCAACGTGGTGGAGAACCTGGCGCTGCTCGTGCTCACCTACGTCTCCTCTTCCGAGGACTTCAGTGGGTGCCCAGATGAGGGAAGGAGGAGCAGGGAAGGGTTGGGGAGGGCCACCCCCACCCCCGCCCTCCCTCGGACCTTAGGATGCTTGGATGCTCCCTGCAGGGCGTGCTCCCAAACCCCCTCTCTCCCTCCAGCCATCCATGAAAATGCTTTCATTGTGTTCATCGCCTCATCCCTCGGTCACATGCTCCTCACCTGCATTCTCTGGCGGCTGACCAAGAAGCACACAGTAAGTCAGGAGGTACGGTCTACCCCTAGTGGGGCTCGAGGCGGCCCAGAGGAACATCCAGGACACCTGTCCTCAGGATGCGGGTCACGGTGAGGTGGGAGCTGGAGTTCCCATGGGAATCCGGGCTGGGGCTGGGACTTGCGGACAGGTGGAGGGTGGTCGAGTGGGTCGAATCTAGGACTATATTCGGGTGGTATGGGAGACTGGAAGATAGCAGAGCTGGGGGACTCCCAAGTTGGGGCAGAATGAGGAACAGCACCCAGGGTGCTGTGGGTTAGGAGCAGTATCAGCGGTCTGTGGTACCTCCAGTGTATATATACACACACACACACACACACACACACACACACACACCCCTTTCTTCCCCCTGTAGTACGTGGAGGGGTCAGATTGGTGGGTGACTCCAAGTAACTTTCATATTCCAACTGGCTGAAGTGGGAAGGGCTTCATTATCCTCACGAACGCAGGGATAGGAACATGCCTATCATTGCTGCTGCCCTTGCCCATACCCCCTTCCATAACCCAGGGAGGTAAGACACAGCTCTTAGGAACTGGGGCCAGGAGGGGAGGCTGCCCACACATATCCAAAGGGCCACACAGTGATCAGATAGCCCATCCTCTAGGACCGCAAGTCCTACAACTGGAAACAGCGGCTTTTCATCATCAACTTCATCTCCTTCTTCACGGCGTTGGCTGTCTACTTTCGGCACAACATGTATTGTGAGGCTGGAGGTGAGGCCAGGCTGGGATCCACTGGTGGTCATGTTTTCTGTAGTGTGCATTATGGCAGTAGTCTTGGGGGGCTTGCGCCCACTGCAGAAATGTGGTGGTGATTTACCAAGAGGCCCTGGGGGGGGGGTTGGAGGTAGAAGGCTCACCATGCCCTGTTCTTGTGTTCTCACAACAGTGTACACCATTTTTGCCATCCTGGAATACACTGTCGTCCTAACCAACATGGCGTTCCACATGACGGCCTGGTGGGACTTCGGGAACAAGGAGCTGCTCATTACCTCCCAGCCTGAGGAAAAGCGATTCTAAACCCTTTCTCTTCTGCTAGGAAGGAGGCGGTCCACTGCCCAGAAACTAGAAACAAGACATTACACTCTGGCCTTCCCCGCCCTGTGTCCTCTGTGGGCCGTGCTGAAGTGGGGGAAGGGGGAGAAGAAAGGAGGAAGGGCACAGGACAGGGCTTCAGGCAGCTCTGCTGGCTTCTCCTTTCCCTCACCCCGCCTGAAGGCACAGGAACCTTCAAGCAGCATCACCCTTATCTGAGAGGCCCCAAGAGGCTGAGCTGGCAGGAGAGCTCCACCATCTGGTGCTAAAAAAAGTCCTGAGGTTCGTAACCACCGAATCGGTTCTTGGCCTTTACATAGCCACCTCTTGCTGAGGTCAGGGACCACTGAACAGTGGCTGCTACCTGAAAACCACAGCCATCTCTCACCACCGGGTCATTTGCTTGACTCATGTGTCTACTTATGTCCTGTGCATACCCAGGCCTAGGGCCACCATCCCATGCTAAGTTTGCTCAGGTGTTCTAGCCCTGACTTCACCTCCAACTTAGAGTATGCTTCCCTATTTAAGCCTCAGTGTGTCCATGTGGGTGATGGCAGGGGAGGGCTGTAGGATTTGCATGGGCTCTGCCAGTGGTTCTGACACTACTTTGTGGAGGTGGTGTTCTGTACCTGAAGGGCAACCTGCTCCAGAAGGAGTGCTGGCACAGCACGTATTTCCCTCCCATCTGAAATCTCTGGCTTACAGACTCTTCCTCCTTGGCAAAGGTGTGAGGTGGAGTCAAAGGCAGATTCCTGCCCCAAAATGGGCTCTCTGGTGTCCCCTATCCTCCCTTCTGCCTCACGCCCTGACCTCTTTGGATTGTACTATTTTATTTCAAATAAAATTCTTTTTGTTTTTGTTTTTTTCCCCCAAAAGCCTGGGCTAGGCTTATCTTTGTTTCATGAACTGAGGTGAGGGACAGGCTCCAGGATGGAGGGAATAAGTCCATTGCAAGGTACGATTCCAAGCTTCCTACCTTAGGCCTGAAGTCTTCTAAAGCTGGTCTAAGCCCCAGTTTTGGTAAGCAGGAGTGACTGAGCTGTCCCTGTTATGACTCTAGGCTTGATAGCTGGGATAACTCAAAGTCTTCGGTTGAGGCACAGGCTCTTCCAGCCCCAGCTCTGTCTGGTAAAAACCCTGTCCCCTTAGGGGTGTAAGGGAACAGCTCTCAAACAAATGCATGACTCTGAGCACCTGTCTGCAGGCTAGTGGCTCTCAGCTTCTCCCTTTCTGAGCCTTAGATCAGTTTTTTTCTTAGGTTTTGCATCTCAGTCCACTACAGTCAGTGGCTGGGCCCCTGACTGGCCCCTCCAAGGGAGCCCAGAGCTTTGTTAGGGAAATTGGGGGGTGGGGGACCACAATGAAGCCTATTGTCTCCTGTCCCCTTTTACAGGAAACAAAAGGCTCCCAGTCTCTGGGGAGCCCTAGCCCATACCCATCCCCTGCCCAACCCCCACTGCCTAGCACACAGGGAGGAGCCAGGGCCACTGGAGACAGGAGGTTTTATTGATGCTGATGGGGGTAGGAAAGCCCCCCCAGGAGCCTGGGGAAGTGGGGGCTGAGTCAGTCAGCAGATGCATAAGGCCTGGGCACAGGGGGGTAGGTTAGGGCACATTCATCTTCTCAGGATTCTGTGGCTCCTTCTTTGGGGAAGGGAGAGAGCATTCTGAGGGGGGAGCAATTCGAAGAGCAGCAAGGGAGAGGTTAGGGACAGCTGAGGGCTCCTAACCTGAGAGAAGGCACCACAATAGGCAGCAACATCTGTGTGGAAAGCTGGATCAACTGGTCAGTAGGGGAGATGGGGGAGGGGCACCCGGGTTGGCTTCTTGGAGAGGGGTCCGACCTTGGCCTGGGTGAGCTCTCAGAAATACCTGGTGTTCCCAAGCAGAGTGGGGCAGGGCCCAGAGCCCCCTTCCCTATGGGCCTCATTTAGGAGAAACAGGCATTCAGAGAAAAGGGCATTCAGGGACCCCCCTGGCAAGGGGTGCCAGAATTAGTCCTTAAGGCACAGCTGGGGGCAGACAAGGCGCCAAGGCACAACTGGTGGGGGGGCAGGGGCAGCCTCCAAGCCAAGTGCCAGGGTCACAAGAGGACACAGGACCGCCCACGCTTGATGGGTGTGGGGTTGAGCACGGCCCGGACAGCCTCAGCAAACACTTCCTTGACGCCGTCCTGCTGTAGGGCCGAGCACTCGAGGTAGCGCACAGCATGGATCTGCTTGGCCAGGGCCTGGCCCTGCTGCGGTGTGATGGGCGCCTGGCCCTGCTCCTTAAGGCGCCGGAGGGTGTCAGGCTGCGCTCTCAGGTCCTTCTTGGTGCCCACCAGCAGGATGGGCACATCAGGGCAGTGGTGGCACACCTCTGGGTGCCACTTGTGCCGCACGTTCTCGTAGGAGGGCGGACTGGCAATGGAGAAACAGATGACAAAGACGTTGGTCTGAGGGTAGGAGAGCGTGCGCAGCCGGTCGTACTCCTCCTGGCCCGCTGTGTCCCACAGGTTTAGGTTCACTGTGCGCCCGTCCACAGCGCTCTGGGCGCTGTAGTTGTCGAACACCGTGGGGATGTACTCCTTGGGGAAGGCGTTAGTTGTGTAGCAGATGAGCAGGCACGTCTTGCCCACAGCCCCATCGCCCACCACCACACACTTGATGCTCTGCATCGTGGGCGCAGCTGCTACAATGGAGGCAAGGCCTCCTTCCCCTTCCGGGCCCCTCCGGATGCAGTGACCTACAGGCAGATCACAGGGACACACATGGTTAAGGAGGCCTCTAGCCGCTGGGGAGAAAGAAGGGAACACGTGGAGGGAAACCAGCCCCTGTTCTCTCAACCTGACACTGTTCTGCAATCCCGTGAAGACAGATCTCTGAGACAGAGACAATGAGAGCGAGGCCTGGAGACCAAGCCACGACGCTCAGGTGCAGGGAGGATGGCAGTATAATGTGTAATGTATTATGTAAAGCAAGTAAGTTCTGGTACCAGACCGAATAAGGTCTAATCCTGTTTTTTCTATCTGCTGCCCGTGTGACCCTGGACCAAAGACTTAACCTCTGCATGCCTCTGTATTCTTACCTGGAAAATGAGGAAAAAATGCTACCCTACCTCACTGGGTTGTTGTAAGGCGTAAATGGGCACATCAAAGGCATTTGATGCCATTGGATCATAATAAGTATTTGGTTAAGTATTAGCTACATTTTTCCCCTCCAGGCAGTACAGACACAAAAAGTGAGGTATGGAAGTAGGGGGTCTACCAGATCCTCTACCAGATAGGGACCCCTCCCACTGAGTAGACTGGAGAGGGGTTCTGGCTCATAGCTGCTGTCCCAGGTCACTCTGAGATGCAGCCATGGGTAGAGCTTCTACCAACTCAGGGCCCACCCTGCCCAGCACACTGATGTTTTAACCCCAATTCTGACATCTTGGCTACTGAGTGCAAACCAAAAGGCACAGTGAGAAATCTGCTGAGTAAGGAGCAAAAGTCTCTAGACAGCTGCCCTATCTCAATCCAGGGTGCTTGAGGGACGGGAAGAAAGCGGGAGAGCTGATCTCGTAACTCTCACAAGCACAGTAAACCCTATCTGGCAACTTGGTGCAAGAGAATACTGGGGGTTGAGCCAGGGCTGGGCTTTGGTCTGGAATCTGGTATGTAATGATTAATGAGGCAAAGGCTCTGGCTCCCAGATATCAGCGTCTTCTCTCAAAGCCCCTGGTAGGGTAGGGTAGATCCTCCAAGCCAGCCAAGAGGGATGGGCAGGAGAGGAAAACAAATGTTTGATTTGCCCCTTCATGTTCCGTCCTTTTCCTTAGATCATAGCATGTGCCTCTGAAAAATTTCAGAACCTTCCAGACTCTTGGATAGAGAACACAGTGCCATTAAAACACTATCACTGACAATCCATGCTTAAGTCAGACTGGCCAGGGATTGTAATCATAGTTCCACCAACCAGTCATGTTTGATCTTGGGCAATATATTTAAGTTTCCTGGGTCTCCAGTTTGTCACCTGTAAAATGGGAATCATCTTGCCTATTGTGTTAGAATTGCCAAGAGTATGAACAAACATGAAGAAAGTGTTTGGCATGAGGTGTGGCACATAGGAAGTGCCAAATAAACAGGCTGCTGTCATTATTAGTGGGGGAAGTACAAGAGAAGTCCCAGCTCCACACCATCGCCCTGATCCCTCTACAGTTCACAGGGCTTTGGGGTGAGGAACTGCTCTTCTGAGTTCTGGAACAGAGCAGAGCTTCCGGAAACCCTGTGATTATTTATACTGGTGTGGCAAGATTCCTCCTCTCATTGGCTATTTCCTCTCAGCCACGGGGGACTTTTTCTGGCCAGTATGTGACTTCCTTTCCCCGACTCTCTCCCACAACCAGATCCCTACTCCCTGGGAGGGAACAGCCCTGTTTTAGACACACAGGATCTCTACGTGTCCCTCTTTCCACCAAGCACCAGCACCGCTCTCCCATTTCCCCCATTCTACTGTATACAAACTATACTCTGGTCTGAGAACCCCATACCCTCCAGCTGGACCTCTCAATCACTGGTTCAGAAGCCTCAAAAGTCAAATGGAGGGAGGAGGAAGAATTCCCCCATTGGAAATGGAAACCGAAATTCTGGGGGCAGGGATCTGCACAGGACCCAGGGATGGCCCCAGCTCCCTCCCAGGTCTCTACTTCCCCTGGGACCAGAGTGGAAGGAAACGGTTTCATCCTGTAAGGTTGCCTCTCTGGGCATTAAAAATACTTCCATCTTGGATAGACAACGTTGGGAACAGGTCTGGGAAGGAAATAAAGGTACTCTGGGGCAGTGGAGAGAACCTCAGACTGGAAGACAAGAGACCTAACCTAAGTCTTAGCCCCAGCTTTGCTCTGTTGCTGATTCACTGTAACCAAGCATAAGGTACATATTGTCTCTGGGCCTCAGTTTCCCAGTCCATGAAATGGGGAGAAAAATGCCTGAACAAGGGTACTAGATGGAGGAAATGAGACGTCAAGAGCCCTGGGAGTAGAGGATAGGATGATGGGGGCAGAAAAGCCCCCAGGTGGGGGTGGGAGGGCTGAGTCAGGAAATGCACAAGGCCTGGGCACACTGGGGCAAGTTGGGGCACACTCATTCTCAGGGTTCTGTGACTCCGTCCCTGGGGAAAGGAGCAACCAGGTTTTTTGGGGAAAAGGGCCATTACTTGTGTCCACAGGGTTAATTGGGAGACAGTGGCATTTTTGAGAGGATTCCTGGGCTTGTAAATCTTCAGTTTCACACAGAGCAGGGGAGTGGGTGTGGCAGTGTGACCAGGAACTCTTCCCCTACAAGCCCCACACTGGGCTGGCCCAGGCAGGAAGGCAAGGAGGGAACTCTGGCCGCAGTCATAAGGCCCAAGAGACTGGAAGTAGAGCAGGCTCCAGGCAGCTCTCTAGGGAGGGGTTATCAACCAGCAATCAGCCTTCAGCGAAGCTGGGAGGGACAGGGTCGCTTCCGGGCTGGCAAGGGAACAGGGACTGACACCGGAAAAGGAACATGAGTGAGGTAGTGTCCAGAAACAGGGCAAAGCAGCAGCAGTGTGGTATAGAGCCAGGAGCACTAGATCCCTGAATCTGACCTCTGGGGCTCACCTGCTGACTCCACCCCTTGATCAGAAACCCTCACAAGGGGGCGCCTGGGTGGCTCAGTGGGTTAAAGCCTCTGCCTTCAGCTCAGGTCATGATCCCAGGGTCCTGGGATCGAGCCCCACGTCAGGCTTTTTGCTCAGCGGGGAGCCTGCTTCCTCCTCTCTCTCTCTCTGCCTGCCTCTCTGCCTACTTGTGATCTCTGTCTGTCAAATAAATAAATAAAATCTTAAAAAAAAAAAAAAAAAAAAGAAACCCTCACAAGGTACAACCTTTCTTAGGTCACGTGATGTTGTTATTTGACCCTTACGACTACCTACTGGTAATATTCCTAATTTACATATCAGGAAGCAAACCCAGGGCAGTTAAAGTAACCCAACATCACACAGCTAGTCACCCTGGAAAGCCAGGACATAAACCCCAGTTTTGTGATACAAAGCCCCGTGTCTCCCTCAATGTGTCACATAACCTCCAAGTTACCCCTTACCAGCTGTCTTAGAGACCTTAAACAAGTCAGTCACTTTCCTCCCTGGAGCCTCAGTTTCTTCATCTGTACAACAGGAACGAAAACACTTGCCCTCCCTGCCTCAAAGGGCAGCACTGAGGAACCCTGAGCACAGGAGTAAGTGTGCTTTGTAAACTGGGAGGTGCTGTGCATACAAGAGTTACAAAAGCAATGCCTTTCATCCCAAAAGGCAGGAAGCACTAAGTATGTAAGGGTCTGAGTGGTGCCATCAGCCCAATTCTCCCCACTCGGGTCTAGCTCAGACTTCTAGCCTCTCTCCCCGGACAACTCTTTCCTCTGAAATGCTATGGCCTAAGCTGGGTCAAATAAGTTCCCACAGCTCATTTAAGGAGAGCACATGCTAGGAAGTGAGGTCCAATCTGTGCCACATAAGAAGGGACAGTCAATGCTGCAGAGGCCCAACAAATAGAGAAGCCTGGCCACGTGGAGTCTGGGATCATTTGTGACTTATTCACTAGGTGACTCTTTTTTTTTCTTTAAAGGACTTATGTTTATGTAAGTAAGTTAATGTTTGCAAATCTCTTTAGTGTCAGCCAAATTACAATGACTTATTCTGGCATTATATTCTGAACTTAGTTCAGATCCTGCCGGGTTCCTCAGCCTGACATTCAGAGTTCTTCATAATCTGGTAGGGATTCTGGAGTCAGATAGACCTGGATTTAAATCCTAGCTCTGCCTCTTATGAGCTCAGTAACAGCACCAACTTTAACCTTAACAGGTTGCTAGAAGGATTAAGTGCAATGTATGTATCCAATGTATGTATCTACTTTGCAAATTAGAGTTTCCAGCTCCCTGATCCAGAGGGATCTCCACTTTCCCTTATAAACAAGCCAGGCTCATTCTTGCTTCTGAACTTTTCTTCTTGTTCTTCTGTATGTTGCTCCCCTCACCCCTCTCACATCTTCCTGCATCCAGGCCTAGCTTCAGTCTGACAGTCCCATGAGTCCACAGCGTGGCCACCTCCTTTAACCCTTCTTAGGCTCTGGAATTCTCCTCCAAAAGCCATACATAAGTTTCCTAGCTCGTGGATGCCCCCCCCCCCCAATACTGAAGCTTAAGCTT
Organism: Mustela erminea; assembly: GCF_009829155.1. Lineage (NCBI taxonomy): Eukaryota > Metazoa > Chordata > Mammalia > Carnivora > Mustelidae > Mustela > Mustela erminea. The sequence continues at coordinate 57,735,041 of NC_045622.1, forward strand.
CTCTTGACTGCCCCCACAGAAAAGCTAAGCACAGTGTAAGCTAAGCACAGTGTGCGGCCACTGCGTTCTGATCTGCTTGCTTCTAAGCCCCATTGCTGAGATCTGGAGATATGCCTCAGATGCCCGGGATTGGACAATAACCCTACAGCCAAAAGCTTTGACTGAGATAGGCAAAAGTCTCTCCTCCCACTGCTCCTGAAAGCAGCACAGCTCATGGGGGGCTAATCCTGTCTGGGTGTGGTCTCTGGAGCCCAGAGTGCACCCTGTGGGACCTGGTCTTGGGGTGTGGCCCAGGCAGGCCCAGAATGGGGGAGGGAAAGGAAGCAGCAAATTGCCTGATTGCCAGATCTTGGTGGCCGTTAGAGCAGGGGAAGTGTCCCAACTGGGAGTGGGGGAGGGGAGGAATGGGCTGTAAGAAATGGGGGAGTGTGGGAGCAATGGGAACTTACTGCAGCCTTCTAATCTGCCTCGCTGGCATGGAGCTCCCCTTCTATAGCGTTTCCCGAAACTCATTCTAACTACAGTCTGTCTGTGGGCATTCTGTTTCTGAGCTCGGGCCACACCACCCTGATCCTCCACATGCAGCCTCCACAAAACACATAAAACAACAGTATTTCCAGTCCCTGTGGGAATCCAGCATTGCTTCTCCATTTCCATCCTCCAACCTGTCCTTACTCCTGTGCGGGCCTCTAACCTCGGTCCTCCAGAGTCTGGTACTCTTGTCACTATCTCCAGGAAAGTTTTTGTAAATCATCCAAATTCATAATGACTTATCCCATCCCAGGCCCGGTCCCCGTTTTCTCTCACAGGTACATTCTCTCTTGCATCACAGGGAGGCTGATCTGAATCTTATCTCTCGTCACTAGATTGGGAGGGTCTCGAGGGCAAGGTCCTGGCTGAATCTATCTCCCTCGGCTGAGCACAGCACACAGTGGCTGTCAGTAAATAAATGAATGAACTCAATCCATCCTGTATGTCTTCGTACATGGGAGTTCCTCTTCCTAGAATTCTGTTTCCCCAGCCTCAGAGCTTCCCAGTCCTCCAGGGTCCAGTTCTCTCCCCCGTCTTCTCCAGGACACCAAAGCAATCCCCTCTCCTGCCCTATCTTCCCCAGCACTGTCTGAACCATTTATTCACTGCACTGAACAAGATGCCTCATGAGGAGGGAAGTCTGTCCTGCTTACTTCTAGAAGCCCAGCAGAGAGCTGAGCAAAAGCTGCAGACAGATACACATCTCCTCCCCCATCAATCCAGACTTTGATTCTGGGAACAAGGAAGAGCCTCCATACCCAGGAGACACGACAAGGGTAACCAACTTCCTCCTTCCTCTGTGGAGTACAGTTTAAGAGTAATGAACACACAGGCTAGATTGCTCTGTCCTCAGGTGGAAGGGTGAGAGGGGGGATGTAGGCACAGCTAGCCCGGAGGGATGAGGAAGATGGGTAGGAAAAGTCACCTGATAAGGCTAAGAACTGGTTAACACCAGAAGACCCTTGGTCAAAGATGAGGTAAGGGTCAGAGTTAGTATTGGATATGGCTTCAGAAACTCTTCAAGTCTGTTGGTCTCGAAGGACAGGTGGAGAGGTGATATGGAAAGGCTCAGAGGGGCTGCAGCTGGTTGCAGCTGGGCTAGGAGGAAGAAGCTGGGGGAGACATGAGGTCAGTGTGGGGCTGGGACCAGGCCAAGGGCTGAGTCTCTCTTGTTCTTCCCCTTCTCCCCATCAGAGAGAGCCTAGTTCCCAGCCTTAAAAAAAAGAAAGAATGTATGTGAAGAACTCTCCACTTCTTGCTATCCTCCACCCTTCACCCCCTGCAGAGGATCCTACAGGCCAGCAAGTAGGGTAGGAGGCTAAGAGAGTGACTTTGACTCTACCTGGTAGGGATTAGGAGGAGGAAACAAGACAGGTGTAGCTGGGAAGGCTTCGGGGGGCTGGGACCCTTTCACTAGGTCCCAGTCCCTTCCTTCTCTCACCATCCCAGGTCCTTGGGTGCTCCACAAAGGGTGAGCCCAGGGCCGGGGCAGCTCAGGCTGGAGGAGCGCTGGAGGAGCTAAGGAGGCTGGCCCTCCCCCACCAAGCAGCACAGAGGAAGGCTCCAACACTTGCTTCCTCCTCTCTTCCTCCTCCCCGCCTAACAGCCCCTCAGCAGTCCCGGGGCCCCACGAAAGGCCTGTGAAGTGGCACTTCCTTTGTCTTTGCTCACTTCACACGATGCTATACAGAAATGCCATCCTCCCAATCCTGCCTCCCCCACCTGAAAATACCCACAGAGAGACCCAGGGCCGCTCTATCCCTTCAGCCCCGCCCCAGGTCTGAGGGGGTTTCCACAAGGGAAAAACACATCAGGGAGGAAACTCCGGCACCGATTTTCCACTGTCAGTGGGGCAGGGCTGGAACAGGGCAGAGGGCACTCCCCCAACTTGCTGCCCCCTGGCATAATCCCCAGTGGTCTGCCTAATTCAACCTGTCAGAATCCTTGTGCTTTGGGGGAAAGGAGCCACAGGTCCCATCCCTGGACAGATACTTAAGAGACTATGGAGGCCTGTCAGATCAAGGCTGGCGTGAGACAGAGGGCCCAGAGTGGGGGTGCTACTATGAGGAGATTCTTAGGGGACGGAGGAGTGATAGAGCTCTCAGTATTCTCTATGCTCACTTGGAGGTATTAACAGGCAACTCCTTAACATTGGAACTCAGTGACAAGAGACAAAGTTGACCAAGGTTATACAGATTTGGGAGCAAATCCAGGACAAGGACCTGGGGCTCCTAACCTTCAGCCTGATGTCACTTCCACAAAGGAAAAGGTGAGGACTGTTACTCTTGCCTGGAAATGGGCCCATGTTTCTGGCCTCATTAAGGATGACCCAACAATGGTTTTATTCCTTCAGGAAATGGTCCAAAGGGATCAGGTTGATGCCTGAACCCTTTCTGCCTCCAAGTTCCCTGGCTCTCATGTCTAGCCAATACTAGGCTGCCCATGATCTAGAACTGACATTACTAGACAGAGAGCCACCCTTGCCTGCCCTAGCTGAGGAGCTCTTTCTATAAGCTCTAGCTCCTGGGGAGATGTCCTCTGCCCATGATATGAGGACAAAAGAGGAAGCTAGAACTAGACAGAAAAACCAATCTGTCCTGGGGAGGTGGCCCAGGCTTTGTCTTTGGTTTCCCTCCTCACAGACCCCTACTAGCCTCACCACTAATGGGTCTACACTGTATAGGGAGGCAGAGGTCTTCATTCTGTGCCCAGGCCCATCACCTTCTTCCCAGCTGCCCAGCTACCCCCATTCTAATTATCTTCCCAACTGTCTCACTATAGCAACAACTTCTCATATCTTCCTGCTATGACCTCCTAAAAGCTCGTATCAGCCACCTTATCCAACCTAACACATTTGGCCAGAAACAACTCTCCATATCCTAGATTCCCAACCAAGATCTGTGACAATCTCACATCAGTCATTTCTTCCTAAAATAAGTACTAGTTTAGTGGGTGGGGAGTCAGAAGTCCTGGATGGTTTTTTAATGAGCCATGATACTGAAAAAATTCTTTGCATGCACTCTTGAGCTGAAATTTTTTACAGGTCTGGGATTTCCTCCAGGAGTGGAACCCATCTATACCTCTCAGAGTCATAGTAGGAGATACAGGTGGGTGGAAGAAGGGACAATTCAAGGGAGAAGGACAACTATGACAGGGGAAAAGACAGAATGAGGAACCAGATTAGCACTTAAATCTTTTTGTGCTTGGGAATCCCAAAAAGTTCCCCTCTACTTCTCTTTTCTTTTTTTTTCTAATAGAGAGAAATGAATACAGTAGACTTGAGGAGATGGAGAGGCAGGATCTCTCAGCATACTTCCCCAAGACTTGAGGAAGGAGCTTTAGAATGAGGATGGCAACTTACAGAGCCAGGCTGGACTGAAATAAAAATCTAGAGAAATTCCTAAAACAGAGGGAGTTAGGCTCCTGGGAGAGAGGGGGAATATTAATGATGTCTGATGGCAGAGGGGTTAGCAGAGGGCTCCCTGGTCAACAAGACCCTGATGTAGCCCAGGGCACGTGGGTTCCCAGCCTGGGCAGGTCCTGTAAGGAAGCAGGGAAAAGGGAGCACCTTTGCCTCACACCCCTCTTCTTTGCCTGTACTGGAATTAAAACAGTTAAGACCTAAGTTAGATCAGTAACATAGTCTTCCCTCCAAAATCCTGCCTTTGCCCTCTCCCTTTCCTTCCACCACACCAAGGTGACCCTCTCCCGCTCTCCCTAACAGGTGGTGTTGGAACCAGAAAGCACTGGAGTCAAGGCCCTTCAGATTCCCCCTCAGCCTCCACACCTAGCCTCTTGGTTAAGCATCCAAGGGTTTGGTGATTTTGATTTCCCACGGCCTCTCTCACCAGTCTTATTCTTGTGTCGCTCTACCCTGAGCGCTACAGACTGCTTCCTCCTGCCTAACCACAACCTCACCCACTGCAGGTTCCCTTCATTCGGCTGGTTTCCCCTATTCTGGGCACTCTCGAGGCTAAGGACAGTTATTCTGTCTCCAGGAGATAAAGATATAGATACATGGACAACACCTCGCAAATAAATAGAGAGGAAGGTTTTCCAGCCCTTTAATCATGTTTATCACCGGGAGGCTGTAGCCTGTTTCTCTAAGGTAGGGAGATTTGAAAAGGCTCTCAAACTCCCCAAAGATCTGGACCCCAAAGCTGGAGATAAATGGCTGAAAGGGAAGGAGACGGAGAGATGGAGAGGCCTGAGGGAAGGTGGAAGAAGCAAGAGAGTGGATATGCGTTTGGGAGCCAGAAGCTGGTAAGGGGAAGGGAAGGCAGAGGCTGAAGGTAACACAGGTGGACAGAGGAGCAGGTCAGGTGACAGGACGGGGCCTAGGCATGAATGTGTGTTTAGGTGAAAGATTACAGAGGATGCAAGAAGAGGGTGATGGACAGTCTGTGGATAGGGTCTGAAGAAGGAATGGAAGAAGAGAAATGAGAGTGTACAGAATTCAGGGACTAACGATGGGGGGCGGGGGCGGGAAACAGGGGCCTCCGAATCATTTCCCAAGGCCAGAGCCCCTGCTGCCTCCTCAGAAGCTCTATTCTCTCTTTCTCCTCAAAACAGTCCTGCTCTCTGTGATGCCATCTTGTCAGGGACCACCAGTACCTCTGAATGAGAGTCATTTCACCTCTGGTCGCGGGACAAGACCAAGTCTTCTCCTTCCTCACTTTGCCCCCCAAAGAAGCAAGGGCAGGCCCAGGTCAGGTAGGCATAGAGATGTTTGCTAACTAAATACCTGTTGCTTCATTCCAGGGATGGAGAGGTTGGGCGTCAGAAAAACGGCATCCAGAGAGCGGGACTGGGGCTGGCGGGACTCTCCGCGCCCGGCCCCCGCCCCCCCCCCCCCCCGCCCCCCCCCCCCCCCCCCCCCCCCGCCTTGTATAGGACCTTGGACTGCAGCCTGCGAATGTGGGTCTGGATTGGCACCGATCTTCCAGGGAGGGAGCTCTTCCTCCGCAGTCTAGGGCTTCAGACACCACCTCCCTCCATACTCCCAAATGTCACAACTGCCGGAGTAGAGGGAGAGCGCCTTCTCCAGCTCAGAGGGTCCCCTTCCTTCACACACTTCGGAACCCCCCCCAACTTCTGAGGTCACCCCACTCGAGTCCCATCTCCCACTTCTGAGCTCTTCCACTTCAGAGACTCTTCTCTCGGAGCGGGAGACCCTCCCACCTCAGTGGTCCCTCGCGGCTCCGGGAGCCAGTGGAGCCTCGCCATCCTCCCGCGGTACAGAAACCCACCCTCCCAGAACCGCCGCCTGCTCGCAGTGGCCGGCTCCGCGCCCCGCCCGGCCGCGCCCGCCCAACTTGCAGTGAGCCGAGAAGCTCCCGCCCGCGGCCTCCCGCAAGCAAACTTCCCCGGCCGGTGCCGGCGCGCAGTCCCCGCCGGCCGGGATCCCCTCCCCCGGACCCTCAGTCCGCGGGCCCGCGCCGGGCCTCACCTGGTGCCCTCCCCGCCGCGGGGGAGCTGGGGGCGGCGGCAGCGGCTCGGGGCTCGAGAAGGAAGTGAGACCTGGAGGCCGGAGGAAGTGGGGGGGGCGGGCCGGCCGGGGCGGGGCGCGGGGGCGGGGCGCGGCCTGACCAGGAAGTGCGCGGGGCCTGGGGCCCCCGCCCGGGTCTCCACCCCCACCAACCCCCTGCCCACTCCTTCCCTGCCCCTGGCCGGGTCCTGGGCTCGCCCGCAGCCCTCTGCCTCGGAGGCCCTTAAGTCAGTCCTCCTAAGGTCAGACTGCCCCGTCTTCTCCTTGCCACCCCCACCCCAGTAGAGGCCCTAAGCCAGGGCGCTAGGCTTTAGTCCCCCTCCCCGTCTCTCGCCCCCACCAACCCCCGCGGGAAGATGCTGAGAACAGGCGCCCCAAGGTTGGGCGCCTCAATCAAGCCCGGGGATCGAGCGCTGGCCAAGGCTAGGGGTTGGCAAGAATGGGTCCTGCTGGGGCAGTCCCCACCCCTGCCCCGAGCCCCAGGGGAGTGCGGAGTGGTGGTGATTCAGCAGTGGGAAGGCCCCAGACCCCTGGGGAGGGTGCGGAGACTGGGGGAAGGGGAGCTGGCGTCAGCACCCGAGGAAAGACAAGATCTGCAGAGGCGCCGGCGGAGCCGCGGGCCCCAAAAACAGGATGTCGTGTCGTCGTTCCGCAACCGGCTGCTCGGTGCGCCTGGGCTCTGGGGAGGGGGCGGGGCGGGTGCAGGACGTAGGGCTCCCCTCGCCCGCTCTTCTCGTCAGGGCGCGCAACTGCTTAGGGTTGCAGGGCCGCACCCAGGCCCGAGATCCTGCCGGCGCCCTGGGGACCAATGGGTGGACGGGCTCGTGGGCGCCCTCTGGTGCTTTTGCAGCCGGGTCTTGCTCGTGGAGCTCTGTGACTCCAGAATGGGTATCCTTCCATCGTTCAACATAAACTTTCTGAGCGCCTACCACGTGCCCAGCTCCGTGCTGGGTGCTGTGAAGGAAAACTGAAAGGCGTTTAAGACAAGCTCCCTTGTCTCCAAGAGGCTTTCCAGATAAAGAGGAAGAACAACTCCGAGAATAAATAGCTTAACCTTTAACCTCTCCTTCATCCTGTAGTTGTGGAGATAACATGAGAATGGATGTGAAAGGGCTGCTGTCGATGTCTGGCTCAAAGTAAACATTCAACAAATGCCTTTAAAAAGAAATCATGCAAAAAATAAATAAATAAATAAATAAAAAGAAATCATGCTATAAGAATGAGTTTCCTAAACACAACATGTCTGCCCGCGTCCCTGGGTCTTTGCCGATTCTCTTACCCCTGTCTTTCCTTCTTTCCTGGGTTGATCGCCAGGCGAAATCCACTCAGACTTTCACGATTTGGGCCTAATGGATTACTCCCTCCCAGGTTGCCATTACCCCTCCTCCCACGGCACACGTGCACACAGACCCCCCCCCACCTCTGCCCTACAGTTGATAGTCTCTCCCAATGCTGTCGAATGCAAATAATTTAAGTTATATATGTAGCTCAAAATATTTGAGCGATGACTTTTTTAAAAAGTAAAAAAAGAAACAGATAAAATTCACTTAAATGCTATATTTTACTTAGCCCAGTATATCCAAAAGATTATTCAACCTGTAACCAATATAAAAATTTTCGACTATAGAAACGAAGGGGATATTTTACATTCTTTTTTTCTACTAAGGCTTTGAAATCTGGTATGTCTTTTACACTCACAGTACATCTGAATTTTGGCTAGACATATCTCATCTGTGCTCAATAGGACATACAGCTAGTGGGTAAGGTATAGGACAATGAAGGAGAGAGTCTTACCGGATTCAGGCTGGTGGATGACTGAGTAGGTGAATTCATTTTCTACTAGCCTTCTGGGAAAGCTTATCCTGATCCTCCTAGGTGGAGTTTGGGTTTGTCTCCTCCCTCCCCATAGCACTTGGAACAGACTTCTCTCTGTGGAGGAGAGAGCAGGAAAGACAAAGGGAAAATCTGATTCCCTTCTGTACCCTACTAGGAGTACATGGCTGGTGCTTGGCATTTGATGATGAAGATAGGATTGTGAGTTTCCATAAAAGACAGGGTTCAGTGAAGGACTACATACTAAAGCAGCTTCTATGAAGCCATTAAAAACTGTGCCCCAGAACAAAGGTTTTTGAGCTGAGTTCCCAAAGTTCCCTTCCCAGAACTTGAAAGCAGGAAAATCGTGGGGCTCTGGCCTCCCTTCTTTTCAACTGGTTAGTTTGCTTTTACCTGATTTTTAGTCTAGTGTTCTGGATAAAGAGATTAAAAAAAAAAAATACGGTTACTTACTTGAGAGAGATTGAGAGCACGAGGGGGAAGGACAGAGGGAGAGGAACAGACAATCCCAAGCAGACTCTGCACTGAGCACAGAGCCTGAGATCATGACTCTAGCCTAGAGTGGAGGCCCCAACTGACTGCGCCACTCAGGAGCCCCAAGATCTTCTTTTTAAAAATTTCCTGCAAAAAATACTTGAAAATCAATTTTAGAAGCATAGTGGTGGGAATAGGGTACATACACATGATACGCAGTAGACCACGAGGCTGGATTGGCTGCCTAGGGTCAGACTGAATTTCCAGAGCCCTTGATAATGGGGATGCCTGGCCCTGGTTCAGCTTGCTTAGGTGTGAGAAACTGACTTGACTTTGAGGATTTCATGGTCTGGTGGGATAGGGGGCTGCTGCATATGAAGATACCAGAGGAAGCAGAAAGAGCCCTGGGTTGGGCTTCAGAGGACCTGAAGTCTAGTCTTGGCTCAGCCAGTTGGCTACTGAGGCTTTGCATTAGGCCTCATCCTTTTCTAGGTCTCAGACTCCTCCACTGGGAAGCAAGGGGTTAAGTCAGATGCTACCTTTGAGCTCTGACTTTCTATGATACACTCTTTAGAATAATAAAGTAATTAAGGCTTATGCGTGTAGCTCATTGCTCATAATGCTTTGATACCATTTAGGTCATCTTGCTTTGTGCTCTAATTGTATCTGTGCCTGATGTCTGTCTTCCCCACTGACTGTAAGTCCTTTGAGGTTGTGTCTGATTCATCTTTGTGTTCACCCACTGGGCCTGGCACAGGCAGGCCTGAGCACCCATTTGTCTTCAGCACACATCTGTGGAATAAAATTGAGGTAAAAAAGCACTGATCTGAGAAAAAAAGCAAAAAAGCACTGATCCGTGTAGAACCATTAGAGGCCAGGTGACTTAGAACCACTTTTAAGGCACAGATATAGGATGGGCCAGAAAGGCCACAGAAGTGGGAGACAGGTAATGGGGTGGGACACCCGAAATAGGTGGGACATTCTCAAATATCTGCAAAGGGTTCTTGGAAGAGGAAGATGCTTAGCTGGAGTATAGGAAGAGGGCACAGGGTCCAAAGGGCTGTTTCTTCTTCCTACTCTCTCACTTGCTTTTCCCAAGTAGGTGAGCTCTTGGTAGATGGTTTATGTTTGTGCTCACAAGCAGCTGAGAAGCAAGGACACCAGCTGGGACATTCAGAAGAGAGACAATGTATGAAAGTACCTGGTTGGGGGGGGGGGGCAGGTAAAACAGAGAGATCATAGGCAGGTTCTGAAGCCAGACAGTCCAGGATTCAAATCCTAGTTGTACCACTTTCATCGTGGCCTTTGACAAGTCACATGAACTCTCGCATTCATTCCTTGAACTGTATTTATTGAAAACCTTCTCTGGGCTAGGTATAATGTCACATGCTAATGACGCAGTGGTGAAAACATAGATAAGTTCCTATTCTGATGTAACAGCAAGGGAGATAGATCTTAAACAGGTGATTATGTGCTGTAAGAGCATAGGAACCATTTAGTTCCATTTTAAAATGGAAATGACAATACTATGGGCTTTGTGGGATTGTGAGGATTCATGAAAGAATGCAAGTAGAATGCTTAGGAGATTGCCCAGGGTGCAACAAACATTAATTTCTCTGTATGCCCATGACTTGATTCCCCTAGAAGAGCAGGGTAGAGAGAGAAAGGAGGAGGAGAAGAGCCTTGAAATGTTTTAACCTCTGCCCCGGTCTCTTCTGAACAGGTCTTTCCAGCCTAGTCTGTATGAGCTCCATTTCTTGTAGCTCACCAGGGGCTCACAAGGGTCTTCTGCTCAGTGTCAGTCACAGCCTCTTCAGACTAACCCTAAATCTGAGTATTCCTTTGTCTCTGGTGGGGCTCCTCTTGATTCCCTGGTGTTACCTCTCATCCTACCTTAGGAGGAGAAATAGGAGTCTCCCCTCATTACTCGTCTTCATTGTTACCCTCCCCCCCAAACGGGCCTGATGTCCCATTTTGTGACTTGGGAAGATAATGAGTGAGACTGGAGATAGCAAAAAGAACAAACAGAGGAAGTGACAAATGAAACAGAGTTCTACAGTTGCATTTTCTGATCCATTGTTCCTGATTCCCTCTGAGGAACTAACTAGTTACGCAGAGGAAGGGCTAGGGCCTTGCCCTATCTTCTAGGAGGGTCCCTCCTCCCAGGCAGGTGGGTTCTCCAAATTGGGTGGTACCCACCTGGTTTGTCATAATCCCCTCTGGGAATTCCTCCTTCTTCAGCCCTGGTGTGTTCCAGGAACAATTCAGTTTGTGCGGGCAGGCAACAGTGCCAGGATGTGAATCTAGGCAATCTAATTCCAGAACCCCTCCCCCTCACCCCAGCTGTGTGCCTCTGCACACCCTCGGATTGCTTTAGGCAGTTACTTGCTCCTCCTCTGTGCTGACTCACCTGACCCTGAACCAATTCCTCTCAAGACATTATCAACAAGTGCTAATTACTGTTCATATAGAGATTTCCCTCCCAAACAACTCTTGGAGGGTAGGTACTGGATTATTATGAACAGGTGCTCAGTATATGTTAAATCAATAAATGAACATTGGTTCTAAGATCCTAGACCTGATTTTGGAAGAGTAGACTATTTTCTTTGTGAAACTAGTGGGAAGAATTGCTAGAAGCCAAAATCTCTACTCATTCATTCCTACCCAGCCAGAACCTGAGCCGTTTCTCAGTGATAGCTGTACTTGCAATTTTTGGACGCCAGGGGGCGCCACTGATAACACAGCCCAAACTCGAAAAACTTTTGTGGGCAGATTTAGGACCCTTTATTGCACTTCTACTGAAGATAGTCATTTTCCAAATGAAAGCTTTTCGTAACCAGAAACCCCGTGGTGTAGAGGAATGACAGCTAGAGATATGACAGTTCATAGAGAACACACATCATTCATTTATGCACTTTCATTGAGTACCAGCTTTGCACTGGCTCAAGTCCTAACCCTGGAGAATATGAAGATAAATAAAATTCAGTCCCTGATGAGCACAGAAGCTAATGGAGAAGATAGAAACTGATGAGATAATCATAATTCAGCTATAAGATATAGCAGAAGACTGGAGACATAGGGTCAGTCAGGCAAGACAGGCAAGGTGGTGAAGGAAGGAAGGGGTGACTTTTGAGATGGGTCTTTTTTTTTTTTTTTTTTTCGCTAATAACAACTTTTGGTTCATGCTATGTTGTCATCATTGTTCAAGGCACGGATGTTTTTCTTTCACTGGAGCTGAGACTTGCAGGATAGAGAGAAAATTCCAAAGGACAGAGTTTGGTGTGGTGGCCTCAGCCTTAGTTTCTTTTTCTGTAATGAGTATAGCCTTGTCTTATTCAGCAGAGCTCTTGTGAAGGAGAGAAGATGTTTGATATGGCAGCTCTGGCAAAGAGTAGCATAGAGGCACGAGAATTGTTAATCCAATTCGATTTAACCAACATCTGCAGAATTTCAGGAGCAGGGCCCTAAGAACAATTCAAGTAAGATACACCTGGTGTATGGTAAAGGCTTGGTGTTTAGGTTTAAAATAGACAGATGGGGGAAACAAAAAGCTCTCTGTTTCCTCTTGAGACTCATAATGTGATGAGGTGTTCTTACAGAGGCTATACTCATGTGAGGACCCAACATAGGGACTACTGAAGTGAGAGTCAAAACTTCAGATCTAGGAAGATCCATGAAGTCTCAGCATTTTCCTGTTTTGTAGACTATTAAGGCCAAGCTGAATTAATAATCTGGTACTTATATATCCTGTAGTTGGGGATACTGAGATCCAGAGGGGAACTGGCTTTTTTCCCCTCTAAGTATTTTATTTATTTATTTGAGAGAGAGAGAGAGTGAACAGAGGGGAGAGGCAGAGAGAGAGAGGGAGAAGCAGGCTTCCCTGCTGAGCAGGGAATCCAGTGGGGGCCCATTCCCAGGATTCTGGGATCAGGACCTGAGCCAAAGGCAAAGGCTTAACCGACTGAGCCATCCAGGTGCCCCTTCTTCATCATTTTTAAATGTACAGTTCAGTCATGTTAGGTACATATGCATTGTTTTGCAACCAGCTTGAAATATTGAACTATATCCATTAAACAATTCCCTATCCTCTCCTGGCAACCACTGTCCTACTCTCTGTCTCTCTGAATTTGACTACTTTAGGTACCTCATAACGTAGAATTATATAGAATTTACATTTTGTGACCAGCTTATTTTACTTAGCATAATGAACGTCAACTTTCATCCATGTTGTAGAATGTAGAACTTTCTTCCCTTTTTAAGGCTGAATAATATTCCACTGTATGTATATACCACATTTTGTTTATTCATTTGTCTGTCCATTTAGATTCTACCATTTGGCTATTGTGAATAGTACTGTTATGAACATGGGTGTACAAATATCTCTTTGAGACCCTGTTTTCAATTTTTTTTAAAGATTTTTATTTATTCATTTGACAGAGAGAGATCACAAGTAGGCAGAGAAGCAGGCAGAGAGAGAGAAGGAGGGGAAGCAGGCTCCCTGCTGAGCAGAGAGCCTGATGTGGGACTCGATCCCAGGACCCTGAGATCATGACCTCATGACCTGAGCTGAAGGAAGAGGCTTAACCCACTGAGCCACCCAGGCGTCCTCTTGTTTTCAAATTTTTGAGTATATATCCAGAAGTGGAATTGCTGGTATTGTATGCTAATTCCTTTCTCTCTTTTCCTTCCTTTCTTCCTTCCTTCTTTCTTTCTAAAATTAAGTAGGCCCCACACCCAATGTGAGGCTTGAATTCAGGACCCTGAGATCAAGAGTTCCATGTTCTACTGACTGAGCCAGCCAGTCACCTCATATGCTAATTCTATTATTAGTTCCCAGCCACCATTTTAGCCTCACAGGAAACGCAACTGGCTCTGACAGGTTCAAGTTCTTGGTAAGAATTGGTAAGAGAGCCTCACTTCCTGCCTTCAAGACCCAGGCTTTTTGTATCAAGTGAGTTATGCTCCCATACTCCTTTAAAAATCATGTGGTAGCTAAGAGAAATAATGCAGTCAAGTTTAAAGGAAATTAAACATGTTTTACTTTCTTTTTTTCTGGACTGTTCTCTTAGGCAAGTGAGTGAACAGGCCAAGTTGACTTAGGCAGAAGTGACAAACTAGCAATCTTAGTGATTAATTTACACCGCAAATGCGTTTATATGGTCCATTTAGGGCTTTTTACTTACTTATTTATTTATTTTTTATAAGGACCCCCCCCCCCCCCCCCCCCCCCCCCGAGAGATAGAGAGAGACAGCACAAGCAGGAGGAGCACCGGCACAGGGAGAAGCAGGTTACCTGCTGAGCAAGAAGCCCAATGCAGGACTCAATCCCAGGACCCTGTGATCATGACTTGAGCCAAAGGCAGATGCTTAAACCACTGAGCAACCCAGGTGTCTCAGGGCTTTTTACTTTTAAAAATTAATTGCTAGTACTAAAAAAAGTGATATGTCATGTAAAAGTTCAACTTTCCATCTTCTCTTAAAGATGATCCAGAAATACTGAGTTCACCTTCCTGCCTGCTCTCCAGTGTGCCATAGTCCCTACCACTCCCTATTACCCCCCGACTTCTCTGAATTGTATTATCTCTCTGCCAACTTTGCCATTTGAGCTTAAGGCCCCTAACTCAGTGCATAGGTCTAGTAGAACTTAGGTCAGGGGCTCATCTTCTGTTCTGGACAGTTTCCTAGCACAGAGTTGTTATTCAATAAATATTTTAGTGATCAAATGAATTAATTCATGTCTACCAGCTTTTAGTGAGCATTTACTACATGCCCGGCCTATGGCTGGATCCTCCTTTCTCAGAGATGAATAAGGCACAACCCCCTGACCTCTGAAAACTCAATCTTATGGGATGGAGGGAGGCAGACATCTGTAAGGTCCAATTCTGGACCCAAGGCGTTGGTCAGAAGTGGAAGTTTCTGAGGAGGAGACCTTGAATTGTATCTGGAAGAAGGAGAGAGCCGTTATACCCAGAGCTGGAGGTAGAGGGGAGAGTGTTTCAGACAGAAGCAACAGCAGATAAAAAGGCGGGGTGGTGAAGGTTCAGTGTGTTTGAGGAACTTAAAGAAGGCCAGTGTGACTGGAGCTTGAGAGTGGGGAGAGCGGTAGTAGATGAGGTTAGAAGTGTATTTTTATATCAGCTGTCTAACCCTTAAGCCAGGCAGCTGTTGGGTAAATCCATGTTCCTGGTCTTCAGAGGGCTCTCTCAGAACAGGTAGCTGGCTTAGCACTGTCAGTCAGAGGAGGGACTGTGCCCAATTCCTTCTCCTGCCTCCGGTGCCAAGGACAGGGTAGGGCACAGAGCAGGTTTTAGTCAAGATCTGCTGACAGCATACTCGAGAGAGAACAGGAAATGCAGGCTCTGTTGAAGGAGGCCCAGGCGCGGCTCTCTCTTCACTGGGGCACTCATTCTAAGTCGCTAACACCTTCTCCAACCGACACAGAGAGCTGGGAGAGTGATAGGCAGAGAGGAACCAGCCACGGGCCCTACCCACAAAAACCTCAAAGGGGAGGGGATTTGAGGGGCAGGTAGGAAAACGGGCGGTGACAGTTAAAGGAGCGCATCCGACTTCTCTTGAATGTGGCAGGAAGGGGGTGGGGGTCAGCAGATGGGCTGATGGGGTCCTTTAGCCGAGACTTAAGGGATGCGTAGGGCAATTTTAACTACAGTGTTTTGGACGTTTCGTTTTGTTTTCTAGCATCATTTCCTCTGAAAACACTCTCAGTCCCTAATAGGTTGCCCTGGGGCGGATCCTTGCTTCACTCTCCAAACCCTCCGCAAAGGGGCTGGGCCTCCCCGGAGCTCGAGTCCTGTGTGCAGCACCCAGATTTGCCCGCCAGGGGCCGCTGCGCGCGGCTGACTAAGCGCGCAGGTTCCTAAACTGCAGGGAGGAGGAAGCTGATTGGCTCCGCGGCGCAGAGGGAGGGCGGAGCCTGAAAGCCGGCCCGAAGTGGGGGGCTGGGAGCGTGCCCCCGGCCCATCCGGGCCAGGCGGTTGTCGCTTCAGGCATCCCGGGATTGCAATCGTTGTGCCGGGGGTCTCTCTCCAGCTCGGCTTTAGAGCTGAGGCGAGTGGAGCAGCACCGAGGCCCGGAGATCGGGCAGGGCAGTTACTGTCGCCGTCGCTGCAGGCCTGGGTTACCTGAGCAACTGCGTGTCCGGGGCGCGCCCGCCCATCCGCGGGCGGTTAGAGCGGGAGAGAATTCCCGTGGGGGAAGGGGAGGCCGGGTCCCGACCCTTGGCGCGGGAGGGGGGTCCTGCAGACACCAGTGCGGACCGGGGCCGGGGAGAGCCCACCGCGGGCTGAGGGCACCCATCGACTGCCTCTAACAGGTTATTCCGGGATAAACCCGGCGCTGGGGCGGGCCGGGCTTCGCTGGGGGCCGGGCGGCGCGGGGCGGGCCTGCAGGAGAGCACGCCCCCGCCCGCCCCGGGCCCGCCCCGCGCCGCCCGCCAGCCTGCCGGGGAGCCGCTGTCCCGGGCCTGGCCAGTACGCGTCCGCCTGCAGAACCTGGGCACCGCGGGCCGCCTGGGCACGGGACTGGGCGGGGGCGCCGACCTCGGCCTAGGAGGCCTGGGATCCCGGAGCCGCCCGCGCCCGCGGGGACCTGCGAGTTGCACGCCCTCTCCGAGCCTGTGCTGCTCCCGGCTACTCGGCGGGGAGAGGCCAGGTGCCCCCCTCTTCTCCTCTCTTCCCTTCCTCCCCCACTCCGGAGCCCGCGGGAGATCCCGCCAGTCCGCCTCCTCCCGCAGAGGTGTAGCCCGCTGCGGAGCTGACAGCGGCCCCGCAGCCACCCTGTCCAAACTCTCCGGAAGCGGCTAGAGCAGACTTCGGCGCTCAGGCCGCCGCAGCTCCGGCGGACCCACTGTTGGAACGGAGGAACCCGCCCTCCTCCCGCGCCCAAACTTGGAGCACTTGACCTTTGGCTGTCGTAGGAGGCAGGCCGGCGGGTGCCTGGACAGCTGCGGCGCCTCGAGGGCATCTTGCCTGGGGTTCCAGGACTGTCGGCTACACTTCTGGGCTCCCGGCTTTGCTCTGGGATCCCGAGGTGTCCACATCAGGCGCATGTTAACTGAGACCTGGAGTCATGGATGTGTGCGCCCGTGTTGCCCTGTGGCTCCTCTGGGGGCTTCTCCTGCATCACGGCCAGAGCTTCAGCCATAGCCACAGCGAGAGGGCGACGGGAGCTGGCTCGGGGGCTAGTTCCGAGGAGTCCACTGCAGCAGGTAAGGCCTTGCCACGGGCTGGAGTGGGCTGGGAGCGTTGACTCAGAACGGAGGGGCAAGTTGAACCTTAGGTTTCTGCATGTGCGGGTGATAGCACTGCCTGTTCTCAGCAGTGCAAGGAGTTTTTTCTGTTCAGGAGCCATGGCTAATGTCTCTGTCCCTGGCAAGCAACTTTCCTCCTCCATTCTCCCCAGAATGTCTTCTGTTGGCAGTGAGAAGGGGTTGGCCCTTGGGGCACCTTGGCCTTTCAGATCAGCAAGCCAGGACCCATTCTCAGGACTACTTTTCTGGAAGAATGGCCTAAGCAGATGATAAGTCTATTTGCTCTTGGCCAGTTTCAGCACTTGGCAGCACAGGGGAGGTTGAGGCTACTTGGGTTGGGCAGGGAAAGTCAGGGCTGGGCCAACTCTGTTGCCCTATAGCTTGGTGTTGAGGTGTGCCTTTCTGTTCCAAGAAGCGTGGGAAACTTAGTCCCTCCCTTTCCTTAGGTAATCTGCTGTCTTTTAGCTATCCCATTTGAAATATCAAGGTAGTTCGTTAGGTCGAATAC
The DNA here is from genome assembly GCF_009829155.1 of Mustela erminea. Classification (NCBI taxonomy): domain Eukaryota; kingdom Metazoa; phylum Chordata; class Mammalia; order Carnivora; family Mustelidae; genus Mustela; species Mustela erminea. The sequence continues at coordinate 57,752,141 of NC_045622.1, forward strand.
TATTTACCACTAGGGAGTTAAATGGATTTTTCTTATTGTGGGTATGGTATAATTTCTGGGGCCACTTGTTGATTTATTCCATTTCTTCTGACTGATGAGGGTAGGAATTCTATGATATTTTTGATCTGTCCTGTTTTTCTTTATGTACTCATGGAGGCTTGTTAGATACCAGGAGCCCTGGAGTTCTGTTGCAGAATGCAAAAGAAAAGAATACTTTTAAAATTCAGTTGTTTTACACAAGGCTTAGAAGGAATTTGGTTTTCTTTCCTCGTTTCTCTTTCCCTGGTACTGTGTTCTATCCAAAGCAGTGGGCTGCAGATTAGGGAGAGTTTATAGCTGAGTTTTTAATGAGATGACTGCTCAGTGATACCCACTGATAGAAGGAGGGAAAGGAAACATAGGTCATGGTGGCTGGGAAGTTTCATGGATGGTTGCAGATGCTGGCTTTGATGGTAGACCCTTTCTTGGAAAACCCTCTCTTTTAACTTCTTTGATTGGGTTGGGTGTACCTGCAGCTGAGTTCCAAGTAGGGTTGCCCTGCAAACAAGCATAGGACCTAGGCTGTTGTTTTGAAGATTGGTCTTTCTTGCAGATGAATCCTTTTCCTCCATAAGGTATCTCCTTGGCCCCGGAAATGTAGCTCAAAGCTAGGTTTTCATTGGTCTGTGAGGGGAAAGTCTAGTAGGCAGATGTAGATCAAACTGTGAAGTAGAGCCTAGGAACATCTCTGCTGTGTCAGTGACAGTCCCGCTTATAAGGCTGAAATGTCCTTTTCTCACCCGAAAATATGAGTGCCAGCGATAAAATGAATATTTTTGGAGGGCGGGAGGTGATTTATATTTTAGACATGAGCTAAAGTGATGACGTTCTGAATTTTAAGCATTAACTTTCAATTGAGAAGATTGTGCTTAAGGTAAGAGGCCTTCCAGCATCCCTCAGAACCATGAGGTGACTTGATCTTGTGGGGACAGCCCTCCTCATAGCATATCTCAGAGGCCTGGCTATGCTGATTATACCACTTAGGCCTCTGGTTTGGTCCTTGATTCCTCTCAGTTCAGAAATTAGTTTCTGTTGTCATAATAAAACTGAATCCCAGGGAGGGAAGTCTTAGAGAAGGACCCTAGATGCCAGGCATGATTATAGTTTGTGGGAACCTGGGGAGCCCAGCACTGTTGTTCTAGGTTGTCCCTTGGGCCTATCTGAGACTTTGGCTTAGGCAGGGACTCTTTTTTTTTTTTTTTTGGGCAAAGAGGTGGCTTATGGACTGGGCTCTGCTAAAGGATTTGGGGAGAAGCTCCTTATGCAGCCAGGAACCCTCCTAGCCCTTCCAGTCTCCATGTATTCTTAGACCGCAGGAGTTTTACTTGCTCTTAAAGCTGCCATTTCTCTTATTATCTTTGGCATACCTGGTCAATTTATATGTTCTCTGTAGTTTATATTTTATAATTATACAGCTATTTTTTCCTATAAAAGGCTCATGATAGCCTAGTAGAATGCATGGCAGGTGGTATGAGCCCCTATTTTGTAGGTCAAGAAAGCAGGTCCTGTGCTCTCTTACAGATAGGTCTTAGATTTCTTCCATCTTCTCTGGCCCTGCCCTGTTAAAGGAGTGCTTAGGCAGGGCCAAGAGAATGTTACTTTCTTCCTGGTCATTTATTTAGGCAGGCCCTGGTAACTGAGCTGATAAGATCCAAGGAGAAGGCTGTCATTTTCTCACCTGGAGAGTCTTCTGCAGAGGCCAGAGAATTGGATTTTTTTTTCTCATTGGATGTATAGGTCTATCTTAAAACCCTGTTCCTGCAGTGAAGGCAGGTGTTCTGCTAAGAGGCCCTCTCATCCGACAGCGGAGAGTCCATTCCTGTCCCCTTCTGGCTCTTTGATTCCTGCACACCCAGCTGGGCTAAGTCATTTTCTCAGTAAAGATCTGGACCTGGGTGTGCCACCCTGGGGACTGCATTTCTGAAGCTGGCCTGAAACTGATGCTTAGAAGCGTAGACTCTGGGCTCATTGCTTCCAGAAACTCAAAAGGTTTTCTGCAGAATGTTTGTGGGAGATCCCAGGTGAGTCAGATTGTGACTCCCAGGGTGGGAGATAACTCTGATCCAGAACTATGGTGTGATTCAGTATAGCCAGAACAGGACCCTGGAGGATAGACATCCAAGCAGTGTGTGGACTACAGGCTGGGTTCTCAATCAACCCCTGATGGCCGTGGGAGGCCAGAGCCCTGTCTGCCCACCCAGCTAGTTGCTGCTGCCTCCAAGGCTATAAATGGCCTGGCCATCTTGGTGGCTATGCTAATTTTAGCTGAGGGTAGCTCCCGGAACTGGATGGGGGCCAAGGGCAGGTGGGTGGGGCTTGGCCCAGGCGAATATTGGGGCTGGGAGAGGGTCACACTAATCCTGGAGCAACGAGGACATCATCTGTACCCACACCTCAGCTTTGACAATCACTCCTTAGCTAGGTTAATTTACTCAGCAAACTCTGAACAGTGCCAGCTCATGTGCTGTTTATTTAACAGATATTTGAGTGTCTGCTCTGTGCCACATGCTATGTTCAGTGGCAGGAATTTAAGGATGAACAGAACAGATATGTTCTCTGCCCTCAAGGAGGTTACCGTCTAGTGGGGAGATAAGAAATAAATACATAAATATTTTATCATGGTGTGGTGCTATGGAAGAAAGCCTAACCAGAGCAGTGTTTTGAGAAGGGGAGGAGGACAGAGATCCAGCTCAAGGAGCAATTCAGTGCCTAGGAAGACATTAATAATGGTGTGGTAATAGCAACTAATATTTGTTAGTGCTTAGTGTGTGGCAGGCACTGTTCCAAACATTTTTTTTCACTAATTCTTTTTTTTTTTTTAAAGATTATTTATTTATTTATTTGACAGACAGAGATCACAAGCAGGTGGGGGGGGGGAGAGGGGGAGGGGAAGCAGGCTCCCTGCTGAGGAGAGAGCCTGATGGGGGCTCTTCTCCATCCCAGGACCCTGGGATTATGACCGGAGCCCAAGGCAGAGGCTTTAACCCACTGAGCCACCCAGCTACCCCTTCACTTAATTCTTACTATCATCCAGTGTGCTGGGTATTAGCCCTGTTTTATATTTGAGGAAATGGAATCAGAGGTTAAGTAACTTGCCCAAGGTTATACAGCAAGTAAGGAGTAGAGTTAGAATTTGAACCCAGGCAGCCTGACTCTTGCCTCCACCTCAGCCCTTAGGTTATACACTCTCACATTTTGTGATAAACTCTGTGATAGAGGTGTTGTATACACACACACACAAGGCTGTGGGAAGCCCAGAGGAGCAAGTGACTAACACTGCCTGGGAGAGCTGGGGGAGGCATTTCAGTTTCCCCCATAATTTTTTCTCAGATCTTGGGAGATAGAAAGTGGTTGCCTAATTCAGAAGTTAAGAGGTGGAAACATCAGTTAGGTCAGCCCACTTATTTTTTTTACAAATGAGGGAACTAACATCCAGAGAAGCATCAAATACAAGTTCTACAGTGGGTTATTGGTCAAACTAGATGAAGACAGTCAAGTCAAGGACCCTGACTTAATTGATTATTCAACCCACAAGTCCATAGTGAGTGTTTACTGCTTACTTTGCGCTATGGAAGAGACTTAGGGGTACCAAAGGAGTCTAAGTCTGGGGGCAGGGGGCATGCTCTGTATTAAATATAGCATAATGCACAGGCTTAAAGAAGCATAGAACCAGGCAGTGTAGACAGCATAGGCTAAGAATTAAGAGAGCTGTTTGTGGGTTAGGGTCAGCTGAGGTGACTAGGGAGGGCTTCCTGGGAACCAGGAGGGAGTGGTGGTTTGATGTGGGGAAGGCTGGAGGAAAGGGCATTATAGATGCCTGGGTCACCAGTGTGAGTACATGGAGTCTCACAGTTGGTGGCTGAACAATAGCTGCTTCATACTTGGCCAGCTACCTCGCATGAGAGCCTGTAGACAGGAAGATCACAGTTATATGTGATCTAGGGGCAGGGCTAAGAGCTACCATAATTTTGAAGTAGTCATAAATGTAAATACTATTTTGAGACGTGCAAATATAATGTGGTGTGAAAATGTCATTTCTTTTGGTGACAAAATCATAGGTACTGTTATGAATACTGTGGTTTGTTGCCCATAAGATATAATGGAAAAAAATGTTAACTTTCAGTAAAAGAAATTTGGAAATAAAGATGTAATTTCTTTCCCATCCAAATTCACAGGGTCCTCTGAATTCTATCCATGGGCTTCTCAGGAATGTGGGGCCTTCATGTTAAGAACGCCTGTTCTCTGGCAAGGAAGGGATGAGGTCTTGTTGAGGGAAATGGTTTCCTTGGGCTCCATAGAACTTGGGTTTGAGTAAAGGGGCCCCTCATTTCCTGCTGAGTAACTTTGAGATACCGTTGCTTAATGACTTCATGGGCATGCTGTGGTATGTTTCCCTTTGTGGGAAATGATACTCCAGGAAACAGCAGCTCTGGCTGTCAGAATTCTAGGGAGAGAAGTCTGGGCTTCAACCAGAACTTTCTCTCTCTTTCTTTCTTTTCCTCCTCCTCCTCCTTTTCTTCTTCTTCTTCTTCTTCTTCTTCTTCTTCTTTCTTTCTTTCTTTTTCTTTTTTTGGTTACTGCTGATTAAAAAAAATGAAATATTTAAAATATACAGCAAGGTATAAAGAATAATACATTGAATACCATGTGCCCAGGACACAGTTTAAGAAATAAAATAATAATAATACAGAGTTTTCTTTATTACCACCAGGACACTTTGTATACATTTCTGATGTAACACATAACAACATTGTATATATGTTTGCTCTCTCCCAAGTATAAAGCCTGTGGAAGAAGGGAAGATGGGTTGTACTTTATTTATCTCTGTTTTTATTTTGCCCAGCCTAAAGGTTAAAGTTTGTTGGAAAAAGCCTCTGTTAAAGTTTGTTGGAAAAGATGCAGTCAGGGCCTGTTTGAATGGATCACATTTTCTCTCTTCCTTTCAAACCATCTCATATCTTGGTATACATTTTGGACTTTTCCTCAACCCGTGGAGGTGCTGCTCACCCAGGGTACTTGATATTTTCATCCACGCTCAGAACTGTTTATTCTTTTTCTTTTTTAAAAAGATTTTATTTATTCATTTGAGAAACGGGGAGAGAGAGTGCAAGCTAGGGGGAAGGACAGAGGGAGAAGGAGAAGCAGGCCCCCCTGCTGAGCAGGGAGCCCAACATGGGGCTTGATCCCAAGACCCTGGGACCATGATCTGAGCTGAAGGCAGACGCTCAACCGGCTGAACTACCCAGGCATCCCTGTTTCTTCTTTTCAATCTATCTTATTTTATCCTTAACTTTGGAATTAGGTGGGACTATTTTTATTATTATGGTCTTTTAAAGTGACACATTGATGGTTGAGAAATTTGCGTTTTTGCTCCCATTGCTAAAAATTTGTACGACTAGAACTATACCTCTGGGGATCCGTGTGCCAAGCCTTTGCTGTTTTTATCAGAATGTATTACCTGTTGATGTGTTCCTCACGGATCTGGCACTTAGAGCCTTTAGCCTCAGTGGTCTGGTGATAGCTATGTTGACAGGGTGTTTGAATAGACTAGTCATGTATCACCAAGAGTCTTGTAGAGTCTATAATCTTAAGAACCATGCTGTGCCTGTGGAGTTATCTGTGTCTGTGCTTGCCTTCCTCAGTATACCGTAAGCCCCTCGGAGGGTAGGACACCATCTCCTAGCAAAGGCTTGGCATGTAATATACTTCGTACATAATGAAGTTTGTAAAACTACACTGAAGGGAATTTATTTTCTGCTTCTGATTCTCCGGTAGTTTACTAAGCATTTGGTTAGAAGTTGGAAAAATTTTCCTTGGAGAGGGTTAGGTAATGTTGAACAAAGAAGCTTCACTTAGAAAGTTCGCTGTTGGGGTGGCTGGGTGGCTCAGTTGGTTAAAGCCTCTCTGCCTTTGGCTCGGGTCATAATCCCAGAGTCCTGGGATTGAGCCCCACATTGGGCTCTCTGCTCAGCGGGGAGCCTGCTTCATCCTCTCTCCCTGCCTGCATCCCTGCCTACTTGTGATCTCTGTCTGTCAAATAAATAAATAAAATCTCTCAACCCTAGCTTTTGTGGATCTGAAAAACCTCAGTTAGAATCCAAGTGTCTGCTTGTGGTAGCACCTCTCTAAAGGTAGTTGCTTCTCTTAACCTCCTACAGTTCTATGGTTTAACTTGAGGTATACCCATCAAACACCTATAGACTCTGGGTATAGCCGAGCAAGGCTTTTATTCAGGGCTTACTCTAGGCTGTAGGGAAGCTATTGATAAAGTCTGGGTGCTTGTATTTGACCTAACCTCCCCACCCCATACCCCCTTCCTTTTACTGGGTGTAACCACTTCCCTAGCCCCACCTGCAGGCTTGAAATGGCTGACCGGAATGGCCTGGTCCCTGCCTGTAATGGTGCATAACAAATTATCCCCAAACGCAGAGGCTTAAAATAGTAAACATTTATTATCTCAAAGTTTTCTTTGGGTTATAAATCTGGGTGCTTGCTTAGCTGGGTGCCTCTGGCTCAGGTCTCTCATGACGTTGCATCAAACTGTTGGGTTGGGGCTAAGGGCTTGATGAGGGGTGGCACATCTGCAAGTTAATTTATATGGTTGTTGGCAGGCCTTGGTCCCTTGCCACATGGGACTCTTCATTGGGTTGCTTCATGACACGGTAGCTGGCTTCCCTCAGGACAAGTGAGCCAAGAGGGAGTACCCAAGCGACAGTCTTTTTATTGCCTAATCTCGCAACTGATATGCCACAACTTCTGCTGTATTCTGTTTGTTAGAAGCAAATCAGTAAGTCTGGCCCATACTCAAGGTGAAGGGCTTACACAAGCCTGTGAATAACAGCAGGGTGGGGATCACTGGGGGCAATGGTATCACCCTAAGACCATGATACATTTACCCTGCCTGTGGTAAAAAGAAGATGCCTGTGGTATCACCCTAGGGCCATGATCTTGGGAACAATGGCTTTTAGGAGCTATGCCCTCTTAGCTTTTCTTAAACTTCTTTTACTTGCCTCCTAGAGTTTTGTGGAGACTCTCTGTACTCCCTTTGGTATTGTGTCCTCTTGCTTCATGCATGACTTCATTGCTTTGACATGTAGAGTTGGCATGGCCCCTCCCTCTATATTCTTCCTGTATCTTAGGCCCAATCCTAAAGTAGCTTTTTATCCTAGTTTCTAGCCTCGTCTTGCAACTCCTCATTTTGGTACCTTCAGTTCTGAAGCCCATTGTACATCTACTGACCTTGGAGACTTTACCATGCCAGCTTGGCCTCAAAGACTTATTAATGGCATTGACTTGGAACTTACATACTGACAGACGAAAAACTTACTATGACCTTTTAGGTCATTGGTGTTGGGTGCTAGGACTTAACATCTTAGTATGTCAAAGCTGAAGGGCTTTTAAGGACCATCTCTCCTGTTTTCCACGTGAGAGTAACGAAACTTGCCCAATGTCTTAGCCTGGGCTAGAATCTAATTTTGTCTGATTCTCATTCATATGCTATTTCTACTCTGTGCTAGAGCCCCTCTGCCCTAACACAGCCAGTGTGGATTGTTAGGGGGTCTGAGGCCTATACAGAGGAGAACTAGAAAGCAGTTTGCAATATTGTATCATGTTCACAGAAACTGGGCTGGGCAGAATTGGGAGTATACAAAGCCAGCGCCAAGCACTGTTTCTAAGGAGTTTCCTGCACAGCTAGAGAGATTTCATATAAGGCCCAGGAAAGGCAGCCCAGGAGGATCTGTGGCAAAGGGTGTCTAATAACTGTCTGCATTCTGTACCACTCCCTTGGGATTTCAGTTCAGGGTGAGGAGGGATCTCTGTCTCTTGGGACGTGAGGAGCAGGCTTCCCAAAGGAGGAGCATCCAGTCACTGTGCTGCGTGTCTCAGTGGTGTTTGGCTCAGCTACTTGCATTATGTACGGACTTGGGGCCTCCCCAGGCAGGGTAAATGTGTCTAGAGCTTTGTGGGACACCTGGAAAGTGCCAAGGGGAAGCTCTTGGGCCCTGAGAATTTGACAAAGCCTTGCCTGTGTTGGCATAACTTGCTGGGGCAAGGGGACCTGCAGAGGGATGGCTACGGCCCTGTCACGTTTGTCGGAGTGGAGCAGGTTTATTTCATGAGAGACCATGAGACAGAAAACCTGAAATGAGCCAGCAGCCCTGTACTTTAGTCTTCTGCTGGGGAGCTTGGGGTAAAGATGGTGCAGCCTCTAAAATCCCTTGGTGGGTGGTAGTTTCCTTCTCCACCCAGGCTTCTTGTCCCAGACCACTTGGCCTTCTTCATCTGCCTCTTTTCCTCTCTCTGGGCCTTGGCCCAGCCACTCTATTTTCTTTATCCTGGTCTGCAGAACCTCACGGTGTTTCTCTTTTACCTTTACTTATGTCATTGTACTCTCCTCCCAGAATGCCCCCCTCTCCTCCTTTCTTCCTACCTAACCTCTCAGTCCTCTGGGAAGTGTTCCCTGACAATACTAGCCACGAGTTCCCTCTCTCTCCCATCAAGCTCTTGGGGCGCTTGGGGTCTCTACTACTCTGGGCACTTCACACCCTGAGCACAAGCCTCTTGAAGCAAGAGATAAGCCTGCTTTAGAATCAAGAGCACTGGCTGAAGTTCTTACTGGCTGTAGGACCCAAACTACAGGGTTCTCACTTGAAAAATGGGGTTAAAAGAGAGTTAATTTATATGAAAGTGTTATATAGATTTTAAAGTCACTTTTTTTAGTTTTGTGATATCTGATAAATATCAGATAGTTTTCTTTTTTTTTTTTTTTTTTTTTTTTTAAAGATTTTATTTATTAATTTGACAGAGAGAAATCACAAGCAGACGGAGAGGCAGCCAGAGAGAGAGAGAGAGGGAAGCAGGCTCTCCGCTGAGCAGAGAGCCCGATGCGGGACTCGATCCCAGGACTCTGAGATCATGACCTGAGCCGAAGGCAGCAGCTTAACCCACTGAGCCACCCAGGCGCCCTATCAGATAGTTTTCTGATTTTTTTTTTTGTTTGTTTCATGTTGCATCTTTTCCTCTGTCTTGAAGACAAGAGCCATGTCTGATTTGTTGGCCGTAGTACGTATCTTTAGGATCTCTCACCGTGCTGGTCAGAGACTGTGTGCTCAGTAGGTTGCTGGTGGATAGCAACGAGTGCATCCTTGGACTGAGTAGGCACGGAGGGAGAATGCTGGATAATGTGATATCAGTTCCAATGAAAAGCTTAGACAGAGAGCTCTGACAGTAGGGGTAGAATTCACAGGGTGGGTTTTCTGAGGATTTTTTTGTCCCTAGTATTTTGTCCTTATTTGTGGAGGACGTACTGAAGCTGTGCTTGACAACAGTTATTAGTTACACTGGGGAATGGTTTGGCCCTGAATTCTGGCTAACAGGTTTTTTTTTTTTTTTTTAATAAAAATTTTAAAGTTTTTATTTATTTATTTGTCAGAAAGAGAGAGAGAGAGAGAGAGCACACAACACAGGCAGGGGGAGTGGCAAGCAGAGGCAGAGGGAGAAGTAGACTCCCTGCTAAGCAAGGAGCCTGAAGAGCGACAGCGGCTGGATCCCAAAACCCTGGGATCACAACCCCAGCCAAAGGCCGATGCTTAACCGGCTAAGCCACCCAGGCGTCTCTGGCTAGCAGGTTTTGTTTGTCACAGCAACGGATACCTGAGCAGGTGGCTGCAGCAGGGCTGTGCTCCGAGAGGGCTGACATGAGTCCTGTGGACAGGCCTTCCTTGCGTCCTGCTATTCCTGTCTTTGGTTCCATGGTCTACATGGGTGTACCTCAGGTCATACTTGAGGCAGCCAAATGAACAGAATACACTTTAACTGCTTTTCTTAGCCTGGGTTGTGGGATGGAGGGGGGAGCCTTCTTTTCTGCTGGCTTTTAAAACTTTATCTCTGATTCTGGAACTCCCCGGACCTCAGAGAACTCCAGCCTGAGCAGACATCACAGCAGCTTTCCTCCCGGGCACTTTCCTCCAGGGAGACTTGGTGGAGGAGGCAAAAGTTTAAGAGAGTCAGCTGTGCTGCCAGCATGGCCCAGCGAGGACAGATCCGTCCCTTTCCTCTGTTGGCCACATTCTACGGAGCTCCTGGCTGCCTAATGTGCAGTTCTGGCTTAGGTAATGACCAGAAATCTCACTGGCAGGTCGGCAGGCAGGCTTCCAAATCTCATGTGCTTCTAATTCTCTCCAGGGTGATTCAGTAGCTCTGCTCCCGTTCGGCCTCTCTGGGTTATCTCAGGCCTCTCAGGAAGCTCTCAGAACTCTCATCACTACTGTGTATGTTAAAACAAATGTGTCCATGTTTGCCAAGTTCCCAGAGCCAGCATCTAAAATGTAGTGGCCAGGGGAGACGGCTGCCGCATATAATACATGCCCAGGTTAGAAAGTAGAGTGTGTGTGTGTGTGTGTGTGTGTGTGTGTTTGTATTTGCACGCCTGTGTGTTGCGGGATTGCCAAACTCCAAAAGACCTTGTTTCATGTAATTTTTGCTGATGAGGGCAAAGTTCACTGAAACTCACCCTTCCTATCGCTAAAGAGATAAATATGTAATTAAGACAATTCAAATAAGTTGATGATAAGAATGATAGTAGCTACTATTCACTGAGAACCTGTTACGTTCTAGGCACTGGGGTAGGTGCTTTACATCTGTACAACAATACAACAGTATTTTTCTCATTCTGTAGATGAAGAAACTGTAACTCTGAGATTTAAGTGATTTTCTCAAGGTTATTAAGCCAGGATTTGAATTTAGATTTATCTGACCCAAAGGCCAGTAATGTTTCTATTTTAGTTTAATAACTTGTGGGGAGAGAAATAAACAGTTGTTTTAAGTTAGGTAGAGATATGCATTTGGATTAAAAAGTGTACAGCTTATCAGACTGTTGGTGGCATTGGTTTCTTCCTTAAGTGGCTTGGAAGAAATGGGATTAGGAATTTGGTGTGGGGGAGGGAATGAAAAGGGTGTATTTCACTTATAAATTCTGAATGGGACTATCACAGTGGTGAAGTATATAGCTACAGAGTGGTGTGTGTTCAGTTGGTGTCTTCCCAGAACTAGCATTATGGTTGAACTCTTTTGGATACAAACTTTGGGATAGAGTCTGTATCTTCGTAGTGTTCTTTACGTCCTCAGTCAACATTTAACAGTGTATGTCACATGTTATGTGACAGTTCCTACCCAGTACAAGTACTGTGTATAATAGGGGAGTATAAGATGTGCACTGATTTTTTTCTTTATTATAATAAGAGCCGCTGTTTATTGAGTACCTACTCTATCCTAGGACTGGGCTATTTACTTTCACATACATGATCTTATATAATCCTCACAATGGGTCTCCCATTTTTTTTTTTTAAGATTTTATTTATTTATTTGAGAGAGAGCGAGAGAGAGTGAGAGAGAGCATGAGAGGGGAGAAGTTCAGAGGGAGAAGCAAACACCCCACAGAGCTGGGCGCCCAATGTGGGACTCAATCCTGGGACTGCAGGATCATGACCCGAGCCAAAGGCAGTTGCTTAACCAACTGAGCCACCCGGGTGCCCCTGGGTCTCCCATTTTATAGTTTATTGTGCAAGGTAATCTAGGTTCAGTGCCTTATGAATAATACTGATAGTCCTTTTGGAAAATGAGATCAGGGAAGCTTTGTGGAAGAGGTGGTAGCTTAGTGGCTCTTCAGGTACTTCAGGTAGAAATATAAGATATGTTGAGGCCAGCATTCCAGCCAGAGGAAATGTCATGAGTGAAGGCATGGAGTGGAAAAAAGTAGTCTCTAGGGGACATTAGTTAGTTCAGATTGGCTGGAGAAGAGCATCTATGAGGGAGCATACTATAAAATAAGGCAGGAAAGATTGAGGAAAGATCAGGGAAGACCTCAATGCCAGGCTAAAGAATTTAGACATGACTTTTTAGGCAGAAAGTCATTCTTGCAGGTTTTGACCAAGGAAGGGACATGACCTGAGTTTTGCTTTGGGGAGCTTAGTCTCAGAGTGTATATACAATGCTTTGGTGGCCATGAGGTTGGAGGCAGGAAGCCCAGGTAGGAGGCTTTGTGGAGATTAGGGTCTGCATTGTGGATGTAGAATCAGTAGGACTTATGGTTTAAGGGTAGGAGGGAAAGAAAGAGAAGAGTCAGAGGTACATCCATGTTTTTAGTGTAGGTAATGAGGAGTCTGGTGGTGCCATTAATAGAAAACATGACAGTTGGAAGGAGGGTCATTGGGGTGCTTGGGTGTCTCAGTAGGTTGAGCATCCGCCCTTGGCTCAAGTCATGTTGCCAAGGTCCTGGGATCCAGTTTTGCATCAGGTTCCCTGCTCGGCGAGGAGCCTACTTCTCCCTCTGCTAGGTGCTCCCCCTGCTTGTGCATGCTCTCTCTCTCTGTCAAATAAATAAATAATTTTTTTTTTTTTTTTTTTTTTAAAGAAGGAGATGGGTGCTTGGGTGGCTCAGTGGGTTAAGCCACTGCCTTTGGCTTGGGTCATGATCTGGGGATCATGGGATCCTGGGATCGAGTCCCTCATCGGGCTCTCTGCTCAGCAGGGGGCCTGCTTCTCTCTCTCTCTGCCTGCCTCTCTGCCTACTTGTGATCTCTCTCTGTCAAATAAATAAATAAAATCTTTAAGAAAAAAAAATAAAAGAAGGAGGGTCAGTGCTAGGAGGTGGTACATGGAGGGGTAGTTGACTTTATTTGAAGTGTCAGGCAAGGGGCTATACTTCACAGTACTCTAGAAACCAAAGACTGCTCTACACACTTATTTCAGATCTCACTATTTTATGGATGAGCTTTCTGGTGCCTAAAGAAATGAATTGATTTGCCTAAGGTCATACAATAACTGCTTTGTGGATTCCAAGTCTGAGAATCCAAGTTTCTTGTTTTTTAGCTGTTAAGCTTTCTGACAAAGTTGGGCCTTCACTGTAGGAAAATCAGAGTCTTGGAGATGAAAAAACTTGGGTTCAACTCCAGGCTTTGCCATTTTCTGTTTATAAAATCTTAAACAGGCTCCCTTTTCTCCTAGAGCCTTAGTCTCCAAATTTGCAAAAAAAAACCCCTCAAAAAACCCAAACAAACAAATAAATAAACTCTACCTTATGAAAGTAATAGAAGATAATATCCTTTGTAAAACTTTTTTTTTTTTTTTAAAGATTTATTTATTTATTTGACAGAGAGAGAGAGAAATCACAAGCAGGCAGGGAGGCAGGCAGAGAGAGGAGGAAGCAGACTCTCTGCAGAGCAGAGAGCCCGATGCAGGGCCCGATCCCAGGGTGCTGGGATCATGACCTGAGCCGAAGGCAGAGGCCCTAACCCACTGAGCCACCCAGGCGCCCCCCTTTGTAAAACTCTTAAGTGCGGTGTGTGAGGGTGTTATTCCAGGATTATGGCTTGAGGTAGAGCCCATATAAATAGTGAATATTTTGGCCAAATATGAGCAGACTTAACCTTATAGTTTTTCATGGGAGGTCTTCTTTCACTTTAGGCTGTCCTAGACTACTCATCTGCATTTGGGGCTCTCTGGGGATGTTCCAGGTTTTCCATAGTTACACATCTCTACTTTTCTAGTGGGAAATGGAGTTTCTGAAAGAACATTAAGTAATCTTATCCTATTAGCTGTTCTTGGCCTGAGAGATGAGCACTGTCCCCTCCCCTCAGGGTCTTCCACCAACTTTCTGCAGGCTCAAGGCGTTGGGGCAGAGTGATAGCTGAATTTGAGGCTATGCTTTGGGGGAGCCTCCTGCTAGATGAGGTGAGCCCTGGCTTGGAGTCCCCTTGAGGTCATCTCTTCAGCTTAGTACACCTGTTCCTGAGTCCTCTTGAGAAGTGGGAGTAGGCTGCTTGTGTTGTCAGGTCTGTGGTTACACAGCTGCCGGTCACCGAAGCAGGCCTAAAAGTGGCCATCTTGTCTGATGTCTTGTCACATCCCTCCGAGAGAGTGGAGGGGAATGGCAAGATTTTCTAATAAAATAGCTGCTTCTTGTTTTGTTGCTTTTGTCTTAAAGCATTTTCTTTTCGCTTACTTCTCTTGAGCCTTTATTTCTTTTTTCCCCCCTTTCCTGGCTTGGTTTTCTTGAGTCTTCACAGTTTTCTTATGGGATAGGTACTTTAGTAAAAAAGAACACTAGACTAGGAATTGAGTAGACATAGCTAACGTGGGTGGTGATACTCTTGACCTTTCTGGGCCTCTGTTTCCCCCATTCCAGGTATTTTGGGGATGATAGAACTTACAAGGTTGATGTGTACAGATCTTATGAAATAATGTGACAGGTGTTTAGTTTTATACATATAGAAGTAATTTATTATTAGTTATCCTTTGAATTTTCTGGTCCTCTAACTAATTCCCTGGTTCATCCCTTCTCCTTACTACCCCCTGTCCCTTGGGTTCTCACTTTTCTTTACAACCTTCCTTTTTCGCTTTCAATGACAACAGGAGAAGGGAAGGGAGAGGCAAGGGAGAGGGCCTGAGCCTGTGGGAAATACAGAGATTGTTGGCTTTCGGAGTGTGGCATCTTATCATTAACTTGAGCAAGACGCTTTACCCCTTCCTGCCTCAATTTTCGTATTTGCCTGTTGGTTTACCATGTAGCGCTATTCTTTTGAGTTTTGAAGTTATTTCTATTTTGGAGAATCTCCCTTTAAAATACAAGTGTGACTGGGGCGAGATTACCCCAGAACTGAGAATCAAAACTAGCCTTTGCTAGCTTTTCGGGTGTGGATCAGCTAGGGTATAGCCACTGGGAAAATGAGTCACAGTAGGACACCAGGGTGGAGGAATGGAGCCTGGCAAAGCAAGGCTTAGTTTACTGATGCTGGAAGGGTGTCAGGGCCTCAGGGCATACTTGATACTGCCTCTCTCGCAGCCCACACCCAACTGCTCTTCCTGTACTTAGCCAGGAGTTAGAGCTTGGTCAGGCCTGATTCCCTCAAGAATTCAGTGATGAAAATTAGGGCACTTGAGCAGATCTAATTGGCTGAACCATGTGAAGGGCAGAGTCTTTCCCTCGGGGCTCCTTTTAATCTCCTGTGGTTATAGACTTTTAAGGTTGGACTAATTAAAATGTTGGCAGCTGGACTCAATACCTTTCTTACTGGGTCCAGCTCCAGCCTCCTGTAGTACCAGAAGTTGGCACAGAGCTGTGTTTGCGGGGAGCTGAGGAGTGGGTTTCCATCTCCTCATCTAACTAAATGCACAGTGATGTGGTATTTGCCCAGAATGGGTTGCCGTGGTGAAGAGAGATAGGGCCTGAGACCTTGATCTGGAGATGCCTGGATTTGCTACTCTCTATAAACTCCTGAGATGCCTTCAGGTTGAGTCTCTGTTCTATTAACCTCCGAAGGGCTTTACTCTGTTAGCTGGAAAGTAATTTCCCTTGTTTTGGGGCACTCCCCCTGATGTGTGTTCCTGTTCTAACCAGAAGAAGGGAGAAGGAAAGGATGTTTATTAGTTCCTACCATAGCCTAGGTTGGGGCTAGTGTTTTTCACTAGCTGTCTTTGGAGATAATGTATTATGCCCATTTTACAGATGAGGAAATACTCGTGAAAGGAAAGTAATTTGCCTGATTGTCATTGTAGCCTGTTAACAACTGAACCAGAATTCAAATCCGGGTCTCTCCCAGATCCTCTTGTTACCTTTGTAAAGTAGCACAAATGATTTCACATCCGACTGGACTTCCATGCTGAGCTAATTTCTTACCTCCAGAAAGTCATCTTCAGTTTCTGCAGGCAAAATTATTTTCTTGACCTGAATTACCAGAGCCTTCTGCCCATGTCTAATCTGGCTGATACTCATGAGGCATGGATCTGCAGCCGCCTCCCCCAACCCCCTTCCTATTTGACGACTACCGCTCCTGAAAGGGGTGGCACTCATGATGTGTGTTTTGTTTTTGTTTTTTTAAAGATTTTATTTATTTATTTGACAGAGAGAGAGAGAGAGAGAGCGCACAAGTAAGCAGAGCAGCAGGCAGAGGGAGAGAGAACTCTGCTGAGCAGGGAGCCTGATGTGGAGCTCGATCCCAGGACCCTGAAAACATGACCTGAGCCTAAAGCAGCCACTTAATCAACTGAGCCGCCCAGGTGCCCCTCAGGATGTGTTTGTTAAAGATCCGAATGAAGTTGTAATAATGTTAGAATTTCAGGCATCGTGATGCACTGGTAAAGGGAAGGGTGTTGGGCAGTCCTGGCTAGCTCTCTGAATCAAGCCAAGCCTGGGTTTTCTTGATTTGCTCAGAGCTTTCTGTGTTATACCAGAGGCAATAGGGCGTTTTATGTAGGATGCCTTTTGGGTTCCTGGGGAGCAGGCCTCTGTTCCTCTAGGTCCTTTTCTTTGGCATCTGGCTTTAGAGTTTCTTTCTTTCTTGAAGTTTCCTTGTAATTAGTAAAGTTAGGACAATGCAGATGAATGGTGGTGGCAGAGCCCTCTGTCTGGCCTTGGTTACTGGAATATACCTCTTGATTGTGGGGAGGTGGGTGTGAGGGATGGAGGTACGGGGTTGGGTTACTTTTGAAAGAATGTGCTGAGTTATTAATCTGTAATTGAAGCTTATACTTTCTGCAATCTTTACCTAACCGTCTGTGTCACTTCAGAAGCTAAAGTCTTTCCAGAAGAAGGCAAGTCTGTGAAGGGATTTTCATAAGTTGAATTATCTTTCTCACTGACTTGAAAAAATTATAAAAGTATTTTCAGGGCCTTTTCTACACATATAGCATATATGCTTAGTGTTACACATCAAAATTTCTTTTGGGAATAAATGGCAAATTAGAACATAAAAAAATACAGTTAAAACACCTTTAATGGGAAAAGTAACTAAATATTACTAACAAAGTAAATACCACAATAGGATGAAATTCAATGGTGGTTTTTGTTTATTTGCCCTGTTTTGATGCTGTGGGAAACCTGAAAAGCTTATTCAGACAGAGTGGTCTAGAGAGTGATGTGCTACTCTTTTGGGTTCTCTCGTATTGAGAATAGATGATGAGGTATTCTTAGGAGAAGGGGAGGAGAATGCATTCAGGACCAGGGGGAACTGTGCTTTAGCTCAGATGCAGTACTCAATTGTGTAGAAGGACACAAGAAACTCATAACTAAACTTTCTCGTGTCTGTTTCTGTTCTAAATGGGCACAACACCTACCTTGTTAAATTTTATGAGGACTAAAGAAGATAACGTATGGAAAGTGTTTTGTAAACTCTGAAGTCTGCTGGCATCTTGCTCATTGGCTGGAGCCGTTTTGTCAGTACTACAAGGAAGCTTTTGCTTTAAGGTTTGGCTTGCCATAGGTGGGAAGAGGGATGCAGACTCGATGAGTACAAGTTGAATGCTGTCTGGGAAGCCTCTGAGAGGAATTCTTGTGAGGTGAGGGAAAGGACTGGATTCAGTCCTTCCATACGTACTTGTCGAGTCCTGCCTGCAAGCGGAGGAAGAAATGCGTGGATCAGACTATTAGATGTGTGGTGTGCTGTATTTGGAGACAGCTGTGTTTGGGAAGGAACGCTCCATAATGACAGAGCTTTCGCATGCCTTACACACTGCTCTATATTCACCCAGGGCTAGTGCTTGGCACAGAGTAGTCTCTCAATAAATAATTGTTGAAAGAAAAGTTTTTAGAATCAGGCCGACTAGGCTCAGATTTGAGGTCTCTCCTTACCAGCCCCTTCTTTGAGCAAGTTGCCTCATCTTTCTGGGGCTCTGTTTCTTAATTTATAGAAGGGGACTAGCAGAAATCCCTGGGTGGCTCAGTCATTAAGCGTCTGCTGTCAGCTCAGGTCATGATCGCAGGGTGCTATGATGGAGTCCTGCATTGGGCTCTCTGCTCAGCAGGAAGCCTGCTTCTCTCTCCCCTGCTCATGTTCTCTCTCTCTCTTTTTGACAAATAAATAAAATATTTTCTTTTAAAGATTTTATTTATTTATTTGACAGAAAGACAGATCGCAAGTAGGCAGAGAGGCAGGCAGAGAGAGAGAGAGAGGAGGAAGCAGGCTCCCTGCTGAGCAGAGAGCCCGATGCGGGGCTCCATCCCAGGACCCTGGGATTGTGAACTGAGCTGAGGGCAGAGGCTTTAACCCACTGAGCCACCGAGGCACCCCGACAAATAAATAAAATCTGAATAAATAAATAAACAAATAAAATGGGATTAGCTATCATACAGGATCATTGGGAGGATTAAAAACATTTAAAAGTTGGGGGCGCCTGGGTGTCTCCGTCCGTTGAGCTTCTGACTCTTGATTTCCACTTGGGTCATGATCTCAGGTTCCTGGGATCAAGCCCCGTCTTTGCAAGCTCTGTTCTCAGCAGGGAGTCTGCTTGAGGATTTTCTCAATTCTCCCTCTCTGTACCACCCCCTTGCCCCTGCCTCAAATAAATAAATGAGTCTTTAAAAAAATTTTTATAAGTTTAACAACTTTTGTAGGAGTCCTAGTAAGAGTGCTCTATGAAAGATCATTTTCCTTTTTCCCTTCCTGATTTACAAAGTGTGGTGGAAGCACTGAGGGAAAAGCACATCTAGCCAATGGCTTCACAGGTTTGATCTGGCCATGCCTTCCTTAAGTATCAGATTAGAGTTATTGGTATTATTTCTTCACAAAAGGAATTCTCTGGTTAGACGAAGCAAGGATGTGGTCATTAATATGCTCTGCTTCTCGGCATCTCCCATGGTCTTGGTGGGAGGGTGGCTCTTGTCTGTCAAGGCAAGGTAGCTTGCACTGCAGGTTTGTGCAGAAGTCGTTTCCAGAAAAAGCAGCTTCCACTGGGGAGTCTGGACTCACCTGATTTGGATTAAACTTTTACAGCCAGCCATCATTCCCTCCACCAGGCCCTCCCTCAGTAATTGTTAGTTATAGCTTTGAAAACGTGTACTCAGCTTGACTTCTGTTCTGGATCAGTTGTAAATTCTCCCTGGACTTGGAGCAGAATGTGTTTGCTTGGGTTAATCAGGTATTTATGAGTTGACCTTTCCTGGTGAAAACCTAATTTTTTCCTCACGCCTGAGTGACTGCAGGCTGAGGGCCTTGTTCTCAGACATTCCCGGAACCACTGGAAGTTGCCTCAGGTTTGGCTGCCCTTGTCCTATGTACATGAGGACTGTGGGATCTGTCTGCCCCACAGCAGGGTGCCCAGCACCTTTCCCTTATCTCTTATGGAAAGACACTGGAAATACCACTCCCCTGTCTTTTATCATCATTTTAGACTTCAGAACTTTCTTTTCTGGTTTAGTTTCATGGGAGGAATTGTTAGACCGTCAGGTAGAAAAGGCTTCTTGCTTGCGAATTGAAGCCACGTGGCAAGAAGTGAGTAAAGAAGGTGTTCCTGGATGGGAGTGGTCCCGCACTGGGTAAGTTAGTTTGGGGCTCAAATGGGCCTGCTGACTTCTAGAGTCAGCAAGTGCCCTAGCTATGTCCTCAGTGCCTTCCTTGGGGGGCTGAGCATCACAAGGGAGATCTCAAATGTGGGAGCTGGGAAAAGGGAGAGGGTTAAGGAAAGGAATTAAGGAAAGAAAAGAGAACTTGGCTGAGCTACTGCCTCATGCCTGCTGCTTTAGACCAGTTATTCCTTTCATCGTCACAACAACCTTATGAAGTTTACGGACAATGAAACTGAAGCCCAGAGAAGTTAAGCAACTTTCCCAAGGTCACAGGGCTGGTGAATGATAATGGTAGTAGTTATCATCTGTTATATGTTGGGAAGGCACCTGCCAAGTTTCTTTTTTTAATGTGCTTTATATAATTTAGTACATACCATCAGCCTGTGAAAGATTGTTATTATTTCTGTACTGCAAATGAGGAAAGTGGGAATTAGAGAGTTTTGGTTGCTTCATGAAGGTCACTGATGTGGCAGTCAGTGCGGGGATTTGAATTCAGAGTCCTGTGATGGCAAAGCTTGTGTCTTGATGTTCCTGTCACTGCAGACAGAAGAGTTAGGATTCAAATGCAGTCGTGAGGGCAAGGTTCATGTCTTTATCCATAATGCCATCTCCCTAACCTCTACAGCGCCTGCCACATTGTTAGTGCTCAACAGGTGTTTGCTGTCAAATCCAGCTCTGCTCTCCCCTGTTGCTCCCTGTCGCCAGTGAGCGGCATCTTGCCCCAGCCCCTTGGCCTGACTGTCTTCTCTCCACAGTCTGGCCTGACCCTGCCTGTGCACTGTGGCCTCCCTGCCCTCCCAGAGCACAGCATCTGATCAGCACTGTTAGTCTCCTGCTGCTTCATCTCCTTCCCGCCGGCTGCACATTTCTGCTGTCATCGTCCTCTAGTCCTGTCCGTTCTTTTCTGTGTGGTGTCTCTGACTGATCCCAGAGATTCCCCTTTTGAGACTGTAATCTTCCAGGTCTGTATCATATAATTTGGTACTTAATTATCTACTCTTTCACCTTCTAATTGTTTCATGGACATTAATCTTCTCTCCAGCCAGCTGGTGGTAGTCCTATTATAATGACCCCACAGTTACTTTTTCCTTTGCACTTTACAAAGCCCTCTCCTGTTCAAGATGAGTCTTTCTGGGGGCGGCTAGGTGGCTCAGATGGTTGGGCGTCTACCCTTGGCTTAGGTCATGATCTCCAGGTCCTGGATCAACCCCCATGTCGGGCTCCCAGCTCACTGGGGAGTCTGTTTCTGCTTCTCCCTCTGCCTCTCCCCTTCCCTCTGCCTTGTGCTCTCTTTGTCTCTCTCACTCTCAAATGAATAAATAAAATCTTAAAAAAAAAAAAAAAGATGAGCCTTTCTGTCCATCACACCCATAGCAAACCTGTGAGATATGATGGTAGGGGGGGTTATTATTTCTGTACTATAACAGAGAAAACAAATGCAAAAAGTCAGACAACTTCTCAAGGTCATATAACTATTTGGGGACACAACTGAGGCTAGGTCTCAGCTCTACTGATTTCTGGCTTTGTGTGTTGTTTGCTATTCCTTCCACATGAGTGTTTGTCCCTGGCATTTCCCAGGACCCTGCCTTCGAGGGCCATCTAAGGCGGAACATCTACATTTGGGTGTTCAGGAGGCGTGACTGGTGACCCAGGGAATGCCGGGGAAACCCAGAGAGCAGTTTCAGGTACGTCTCCGAGGTGTTGGTGCCCTGGGTTGCTACTGCCTGAGAGAAGTTCTGACCCTGTGGCGGCCAGGGTTAGTGTTCAGCTGACAAGCCCTGATTTATTTTGTGTGGTCAGAGCATTCTCCCACAGACGTCCAGGAAATAGGACAGGATGTGTGAAGCTGCACAATTTCGTGGTGTGGCAGTGGCGTGAGCTTGGGGAGCAAGCAGACTAGAGCTTAAAATCTGGCTTTGCTGTTGTTTATTAGTCACTTGGCCCTGGAGAAATTGTTAATCTGTATGAGTCTTAACGCTACTATGAGAATGTATTTAAGGGCTACATGATGGCTCTTAAGGAGGTATTTGTTGGTGGGTTTTATTGTCCATGTTATTGTAAGTGTAAGGCATGAGGAGCCTGAGGAGGACATGCCTATGACCCTTGCAGGTTATTTCCTGTGGTGTGGGTGCGGGCATGATGAGCTGGAATATGGGGCCTGATGTCTCTAGTCTCTATTGACTGCTGTGCGCAATGCAAATGGCTTTTGGACAGCAGAGGGATGGCTTCAGAGTCAAACTTTGCTGGTAAAATCCTTGTTTTCCTGAAAAACTTCGGCATTAGAATTGTTGCTTGCGAAAAATCAAGGACATGTTCTTCTTTTTTTTAAAAAAATAATTATTTATTTAATAGAGAAAGCATGTGAGAGAGAGCACAAGCAGGGGGAGGGAGAAGGGGGAAGAGGAAGGGGGACGGGCAGAGGGACAAGCAGGCTTCTGGTTGAGCAGGGAGCCCAATGAGGGGCTTGATCCCAAGACCCTGGGATCATGACCTGAGCCAAGGGCAGATGCTTAACCGACTGAGCCACCCAGGTGCCCAAGAACACAGTTGTTATTGAGAGATTTCAGTGATTTCTGAAATCAAGTGTTGCTCCAAATCTATTTTTTTTAAAAAAGATTTTATTTATTTATTTCACAGACAGAGATCACAAGTAGGCAGAGAGGCAGACGGGGGTGGGGGGTGGGGGAGGAAGCAGGCTCCCTGCTGAGCAGAGAGCCCAATGCCGGGCTCCATTCCAGGATACTGGGATCATGACCTGAGCTGAGGGCAGAGGCTTTAACCCACTGAGCCACCCAGGCATCCTGCTCCGAATCTATTTTTTAAATACTTCACTATTCTCCTTAAACCCCCATCATTCCCCAAAAGCAAATCAATCAGATTTAGATGATTGTGTGCCGACTGTATCTTCTGTCTACCTGGCCACCCAACCTCCAGCTCTTAGAGATAGCACTGCTCAGGACTGCTGCTTGAGGGGAGGTCATTCGGCGCCTTTCCCTGCTCTCCACCCATGACTGGGCTATGCTGTAAGGGAAACAGAACAAGTACCCACGGACCCTATTCAAAAAGGAGTTTGCTTTCTCATAGGAGACTTTAGAAGGCCTGACACAAGAAATAACTAGAACACAAGAGCAAAGGAATATAACTCATTGCTAAAATGGCAGGTTTGGATGCATTGGGACATGAGGGCAGGCTTTGTGGAAAGGCAGGAAGGAGAAGCTGGATGGAAAAACATTGGTGGATTTGAGTTTTTTAGAATATGGTATCGTGGGCCATTCGCCTTTTTTTTTTCCCTAACTCAGGTGAAATTCACATAACATCAAATTAACCATGCACATGTTTGACTAAGTGGTATTTAGTACATTCACAATAGTCTGTCAGCAACATCTCTGTCTAGTTCCAAACCATTTTTATACCCCCAAAGAATCCCGTACTCACTAAGTCGCCAATCTGCATTTTTTCTGTATGGATTTACTATTCTGGATATCTCATATGAATGGAATCATAATATATGTCACCTTTTGTGCCTGGCTTTGGCTTAACATAGTATTCTGGAGGTTCATTTTTGTTTAGCATGTGGCATGTGGAATAAAGCAGTACTCCCTTCCTTTTTATAGGTAGCTGGTATTCCATTGTGTGTGTATACCATGATGTGTTTATTACTCTGTTGGCAGACACTTGGCTGTTTCCATCTTGTGGCTATTGTCATGGTACTGCTATGAACATGTGTGTACATGTAGTTGTTTGAGTACTTGTTTTCAGGAGTAGAATTGCTGAATATATACCAGGAGTAGCATTGCTGGGTTGTGTGGTAATTCTATGTTTAAGTTTTTGAAGAACTGCCAAACTGTTTTCTAAAGTAGCTGTACCATTTTATACTCCCTCCCAACAGTATACAAGGGGGTCCAATTTCTCTACATTCTGACATTTGTTATTTTCTGGGTTTTTTTTTTTTTTTTTTTTTTTTTTGGTTATAGCCATCCAAGTGGGTGTGAAGTGGTATCTCATTGTGGATTTGATTTGCATTTGTCTGATGACTAATGATGTTGTCTTTTCCTCTGCTTCTTGGCCACTTGTACATCATCTTTGGAGAAATGTCTATTCAGATTCTTTGTCCATTTTTAAAAAAAATATTTTTATTTATTTACTTGACAGAGAGAGGAAGTACAAACAGGAAGAGTGGCAGGCAGAGGGAGAAGCAGTCTCCTCACCAACCAGGGAGCCTGATGTGGGGCTCAATTCCAGGACCCTGGGATCATGACCTGAGCTGAAGGCAGACGCTTAAGCACCTGGGAGCCTCTGAGGCACCCCTCTTTGTCCATTTTTTAATTGGGTTTTGTTCTTGTTGAATTGTGTGATGGTTAATTTTATGTGGGCTGGGCTATGGGATTCCCAGAGAACTGATAAGACATTATTTCCTGGGTATGTCGGTGAGGTTGTCTTCAGGAGACATTAGTATGTGGATGAGGAGTAAGTAAAGAAGGCTACCCTCACCAATACCAGTAGGCATCATCCAGTCTCCTGAGGGCCTGAATAGAACCAAAAGGGGAGGAGGGTAAACTTCTTCTCATTGATTGAGCTGAGACATCCATCTTCTCCTGCTTTTCTACATCAGAGCTCCTAGTTCTCAGGCTTTAAACTTGGACTAGGACTTATACCATCACCCCACCACCTGGCCAAGCCCTTTGGACTTGTTCTGAATCACCAGCTTTCCTGATTCTCTGCAGATGGCAGATCGTGGGACTTTTTGGCCTCCATAACCATGTGAGTCAATTCCTATAATAAATTTTCTCTGATATATATATTTATACATATCTGTATCTCTCTTTCTATCTGTATATACAGACAGAAATGTTATGTTTCTCTCTGCCACCTAGCCCCCACATTGGGTTCTGTTCAGCTGGGAGTCTGCTTAGGATTCTGTCTCTCCCTCACCCTGTGCCCCTCCATCTCTCCCTTCTCTAAAATAAATAAGTGAATCTTTTAAATACATAAACTTATTTATTTAGGATATATAAATAAATTATTTATTATATATATCTATATATCTTTTATGTCTCTCAGCCTATGATCATACTTTTTCTTTTGTCTGGAATATCCTTCCCTTCTTCTGGTGGCTGAGATTATAATTGTTCTTCCCAGCTCAGGTCAAATGTTACCCCTCTGAGAAGCTTTACTAACCCCTTTCTCCTCCTTATGCCACTAGTTAGGTACTCTTTGCTGTGAACATCTCTATAATGGTATACTTTTTTATTGTCTGCCTCAAATCATGAGAATATCTGGGTTCTTCTGTCCCTGTACTTTTGTGACTTAGCAAAATTACTTAAATTTTCAAGGTTAGGGTTTCTTAATGTATAAAATGGTAGCAGGAACTGCCTTGAGATTGTGGGGAGAATTGTAAAGATTCAGTGAGTGATTGGACATTGAAAGTGCTTTCTTAAATGGTGAGCGGCATGATGCTTGACTCTGCCCTTTCTAAGTCAAGAGAATGAGTGAACAGTGTGGGAGCCAGTCAGATGTTTTCAGCACCTGCAAGGCCAAAGGTGTGTACATGAATGTTTGTAGTAGCATTATTCATAGTGGCCAAAAAGTGGAGACAACCCAAGTGTCCATCAACTGATGAATAAACAAAAGATATATCCGTATAATGGAATATTATGCAGCCATAAAATGGAACAGAGTACTGATACATGCTACAACATGGATGAACCTTGAAAAATTTTGCTAAGTGAAAAGACAATGTATTTTATGATTCCATTTATTGGAATGTCCAGGATAGGCATATCTGTATAGACAGAAAGTAGATTGGAGGTTGGTGGGGGCTAGGTGGCAGGAGTAATGGGGAGTGATTGCTAATGGGCATGGGATTTATTTTAGGGTGATGGAAATGTTTTGAAATTAGATCGTGGTGATGGCTTCCTTGTTTTTTGAATATACTGAAAAACATTGAATTGTACCTTTATTATTATGATTTTTTAAGATTTTATTTATTTATGTGAGAGAGGAAATGATAGAGAGAGAGAACATGAGAGGGGAGAAGGTCAGAGGGAGAAGCAGACTCCCTGCTGTGACTCCAGGATCATGACCTGAGCCGAAGGCAGTTGCCCAACCAACTGAGCCACCCACGTGCCCCTGAATTGTACCTTTAAAATGGTGAATTGGGGACACCTGGGTGACTCAGTGGGTTAAAGCCTCTGCCTTCGGCTCAGGTCATGATCCCAGGGTCCTGGGATTGAGCCCCGCATCGGGCTCTCTGCTCAGCAGGGAGCCTGCTTCCCTCTCTCATCTCTGCCTGCTTCTCTGCCTACTTGTGATCTCTGTCAAATAAATAAGTAAAATCTTAAAAAAAATGGTGAATTGTATGGCATGCAAATTATATCTCAATAAAATCAAAAATAACTTGGATTTGCTAAAAACTGTTGGTTTGAACACAGTTGTAGAAATTTATC
The DNA here is from genome assembly GCF_009829155.1 of Mustela erminea. NCBI lineage: Eukaryota > Metazoa > Chordata > Mammalia > Carnivora > Mustelidae > Mustela > Mustela erminea. The sequence goes on from NC_045622.1 coordinate 57,777,965, forward strand.
ATTTATTTTCTTTCTGATTGGAAGTCTTCTCCCAGCCCACAAAGGTGAGGACTTATGGACCCCTTCCCAGTTTTAGATGTGAACCTGAACATGATTTGGGGCTTGGGCCCACCAGTGGGTGGGTTGGGGATGCAACATTGTCCTCCTTTGATTCAAGGGACTTTTCTTGCGTTTGGCTGGGAGAAGTATGGATGAATCACTCCTTATAGTCTGAAGGATGTGGGATGTGAAGAGTGAGCTGTCATCTCTGTTCTGATGACATCTTGAGTATCACAGTTGTAGATCCAAATATAGGTGCTGAACCATTTGCCCTGAATTCTTCATGGAGAATTCCCTGGGAACCAGTGGAGGATAGGGAGAAAAACAGATAATCGAAGCTTGTGGGAGCAACCAGGTGAAACCAGGTGACAGACACCAGTGACAGATACTTTTTTCATCTTCTTACAGATCAGCTATTGAGAGCTCAAGGTAAGTTTTTTTGCTTTCTTTCTTTCTTTCTTTTTTTAAAGATTTTATTTATTTATTTGACAGAGGGAGATCACAAGTAGGCAGAGAGGCAGGCAGAGAGAGAGAGAGAGAGAGAGAGAGGAGGAAGCAGGCTCCCTGCTGAGCAGAGAGCCCAACACGATGCGGGGCTTGATCCCAGGACCCTGAGATCATGACCTGAGCCGAAGGCAGATGCTTAACCATCTGAGCCACCCAGGTGCTCCAACTTTTTTTTTTTTTTTCCTTTTTAGTCTGTAAACACTTTTTGGTGGGCTCTCATATGGCCATTCCACTGATTGTGTCCTGAAGGAGTTCCCAAACAGACACTGGAGGTGAAACAGATTTCTAGGATGCCTGGGGTCCAGGGAATGGTTCGGCTGGGATGCATACTGTCAGAGGAGGGAGAGATGGCTGTGAGCTGGATGATGAGAGGAAGCCTAGGAAAGCCAGCCAGAACCCAAGGCTGGCAGATAGCGTACACTTGGGACAACAGGGAGAGCAAGGCAGGATACATTCTTGTCTTCGTACTTGCTGTCTTGTCAATGTTCCTGCTTACTTTCACTCTACAGTAAACCGGCGTTTGAGCACCTACTCTGAGGCTGTCTTGGTACTGGACAAAACTAGAGACGCGGACATTATGAGATGTGGGACCTGCCTTTTGAAATGCTTAATATTTTGGGGAACACAGAGATGGGAAGAGTTGACTCTAGTGTCATGGGTCAGGGTGCATAACAGGCATGGGCTGGGTGTGCAAGACTGTGGACTGACTGACTCTGATTTGGGATTAGGGAAGTCTTCATTAGTCAGCCGTTGAGACAGGGCCTCCGTAGAGGAACCTCTTAAGGTCATTTCCAGAAGGTGGAGCAGAGGTCTAGAGTGCTTCTTTGTCAGGTGTGGGCCTTTGATTTTGCCCTCACATCTGTGTCCAGGAATAGTGCCCTCCCTGCTCTCTCCTCCCTTCAGTGCTCGGCTGACTGTGGAAGGCCCTTCCCTGTCCTGCACTTGTTCCATTGCTGTTTTGGGAAGATGAAGCCTGAGAGGTGCCAGAGCTATGCCAGTTGCTATGGGGCTAGAAACAGGTGAGGCCTCTGGCCTGGTTGAGTTCAGGAGTGAGTGGTTTGTCCTCTTGAGCCAGCTTAAGGCCTGCCTTTGCTCTGAAACTGGATAAGTAGTCCACACAGCTTGTTTTTCATTTGGGGCTATTTTCAGCCCTGGAGCCCAGCAAGGTGGAATGATTAAGATGCTTTTGTCGGGTCCAAGCTTTTGCCAGATTGTATTTGCCAGGATATAGACCCAGTCATTTCCCAGGAGGTCAGCTTTCCTAAAAGGAAGAAGCACTTTGCTCTCCTCTCAGTGGGTACTCATGGACACTCAAAGGTGGGTGGTCAGCTTAATATTGCAACCCAGGTCCTAAATGGAGATGCGGTAGTTTGGAACATTGCTGTATGGTCCCTAAAGCAGTTTTGAGGAACTCATCTGGATCCTTCTGGCATTTTTATGATCATTGCGATGGCTGGGTTCTACTGGGGGAGGGGCTCTCTCAAAAGGTCGACACCTGATGCTGGCCAGGGACTCGATCTTTTCGATGCCAGTGCGTCTCTAGGACCAACAGAACAGATAGCTCTGGTCATGGCAAGTGACCCATCCGTGGTCCACGTCCGAGTCTTCCCTGGAGATCCCTGTTGAGTGAGTGCTTCTTGTGTGCCGGGCAGCTTGGGTGGGTCCCAGGCTAGATGCTGAGTGTGTATCCGAGATACCCAAGACAAAATCAGCACAGTGCTCTGCACAAAAATAAATACTTGCGGTTTAGTACACATTGGTCTACGAACATAACAAAACCAAAACCAAAATAGTTTTTACAAGAACTCAGAAGGGTTGTGAGGAGGGAGCTAGTAGTCATTGGGTGCCCGCTATGTGCCAGGTCCTGTGGTAAGTGCTTCCACATCTAACTCTCTATACATCCTTCTGAGGTGATTGTTGTCATCAATATCTTACATGCACAGATGAGAGCTTCATTACTTGGCCACAGTCACTTTTTGTCAGCCTTACCTCGATGCTTTGCTGAGGATCTGCATCTTGGCATGGCAGGTGCCTGATGGACTAAGTGTGCCTCATTTTCAGTATTAGGTGGCGAGTGGGGTGAGTGGGGCTAGTGTGAGTCTTTTTGAAGTCAGCAGGCGGTACTGCTATGTGCCTAGGCAGGGTGTGGATAATATAGGTAAGAGTAATAAAATGTGTATAACCTCGAGGAAGTACCATCTCATGGGATGATAGGTATATAGATATTATAGGATCTAGGTATAAAGGAGCCATTAAAGCAAGGTGGGGCCCCTTCATTTTGTGAGGGGTGTGGTGGCTGCCAGCTGTTACAGGGAGACCTTCTTTACCTGAGCTCTGCTCCATCCCTGCAGCTTCTCAGAGTGATCTTCCTCACTGCTTGACCGTGTGTTTCAACAGTGTTATGAGTCTTACCTTGTAATTTCTTGAGACTAGATGCTCATTTTTTCTTGCCACCACTTAGTCTTGGGTTGCTTAGCCACTCGGGATCTAAACTGCCTTGTCTGTAAAATGAAGCTAGTGATAGGTATATTACAGTCTGAAAGCAGGGACCAAACCAGGTGTTGATCTCTGGAGATTCCCCTTGTTCTCCCAACTCTGTGATTTCTGTGATCAGACCTGTCTGGTCCTAATACAGGGCTGGGCATCTAGGGGGCTTGGAATTAAGTTTGTCACAGAGGTTACAGAGAATATTTTATGGCACCTCAGAATTCTAATACTTTTCTGTCACCACCGTTAGACCCCGCAGTAATGACAGAAGCTCTTGGCTTCTCCTGGCCAGTCTCGTGGACTAAATCAGTGTTTCTAGCCTGAAGGTAAGGATGTGACTGAAGTCTTAAGTTCAACAGGCTATTGCATGTACATATGTTTTCTAGTGTGGTGTCTTTCATTGGCAGCTGTGTCAGTTAGAGCTAGTGGTTTCCTTTTTGCTTCTGGAAGGTACAGCCTAAGCAATGGAATGGGACCCCACCCTTAGGATAGTCACTTCTTCAGGCACTGGGGCAGAAGTCTACAGCTCCATGAAACACTGGTCATACACAGTACCCACCTGAACTCTAAACTTGTAAAATAGTCAATTTTGGTATAAGACTTGGGGTGGGGGTCCCAAGATACCTAGCAGGAGGTCGCAGAAACTGAGCTACAGCTAAGTCCATCATTAACTAATCAGACAGTTAATAATAATAAAAATCATAATGCTAATTGTTAATAATAAAAACACATGTATATTGAGTACTTCTGTGTTTTGTACAATTATTATTTGTCTTATTTAATTCTCACAATAACCAGTGAGATAGATACTGATATTTTCATTTTATACATGAGGAATCTAAGGTCACATATCTAGTAACTGGTGTAAGTGGGACTCAACCTAATTAGAGATTTAATGTTCTAAATCCAAGGCCTGTGTTTTTAACCATTGCACTACGCTGCCTCCCCAGTGATCTGGGTGTATGCTTATAGTTCTGTGGGCCAGGCTGCCTTGTTGGGAGGAAGGCGATGTAGTAACAGGTTGTTTCTTTCTCAGCACCTGAAAGAGTCATTTATTTTTGGAATGTGTGCTGAGTGCCAGGCACTGTTTAGATACCAGAGATACTAATTTTGTTAAGTTGTATTTTTATTTATTCAATTAAAAAAAAGTAATATAGCAAAAAGTAGAGGGCATTGAGCTGGATGTAGAATCCTGGCTCCACTTCTTACTAGCTTTGTGACCTTTGAATGGCTTACTCAGCTTCTCTTAAATCAATTAATATGTTTAAAGCTCTTAGAATAGTGTGTAGCCCAGGGTGAGTGCTCAATAAATGTTAGCTATTGTTGTTGTCATTATGATTATTTTGTGTGTGTGTGTGTGTGTGTGTGTGTGTGTGTGTGTGTGTGGTGTGTAAGTAGACTCCATGCCCAGTGTGGGCCCAGTGTGGAGCCCAATGCAGGTCTTGAACTCATGAGCCTGAGATGGAGACCTGGGCTGAGACCAAGAGTCTTTGCTTAACCGACTGAGCCACCCAGGTGTCCTGATGTTAGCTATTATTAATACTATTTATAAATTGAGGGCTAATAAATAGATCAGACTGTGGGAATACAGTGGTAAACAAGATAATTTCAACCCTGACCTTACAGAGTTTATAGTCTAGTGAAGAAAATAGATCTATTTATTAATTTATTTTTAAACACATGTTTAACAGTATGATGAGTAGTGGAAAGAAGTGCAGAGTGGTGTGGGTTGCTGCAGAGAGGGACCACACAGCGTCTGAGGGCTCAGGAGTTTCTGAGTAAATGTCACAGGTGAGCCCTGGGGTGGAAAAGAAACAGCATAAACTCCGGAACCTGACTGCTCTGCCACTTATCCATGCCACTTTTGGCAAGTTACTTAATTAGTCTGTGCCTTTTATCTGAATAGTGAGGATAATAATAGTATCTATTTCACAAGGTAGTTATGAGGATTAATAAGTAATATTTGTAAAGTGCTTCGGGTAGTGCTTGGCATGTAGTAAGTAGTCTATAAATAGGTTAAATAAAATAAATAGGTGAAGGACACTCTTTTTAAAGCATAAATCTTGGTATTCCTCTCTTTAAAATCTTATATTGTCCTGTCTTGTGGGTTAAAGTCTGTGTTCTTTAATATTGCAAATAATAGGATGATCATATCTTCCTGGGATAGACCTTGTTTACAAATACTTTTCTGGCTCTCTTTTACTCTCAGAAGTGACCATGTTTTGGGGTTCAGTGGGTTGAGCATCTGACTCTTGATTTTGGCTCACTTCATGATTCCAGGATCCTGAGATCAAGCCCCACTTTGGGCTCCATGCCCAGGGTGGAGTCTGCTTGGGATACTCTTTCTCCCTCCGCCCCTCCCCCTGCAGGTGCCTCCGCTCTCTCTCTCTCTCTCTCTCTCTCTCTCTCTCTCAAATAAATAGATAAATAAATAAAATCTAAAAAAAAAAAAACCCAAAACAAAAACAGAAGTTACCCCGTTTAGACCATAAATTACATGACCATTCACCATAGTGACCTTCCCCATGAGGCTTTCCGTGGTCTGGCCCCTTCGTATTCCTCCAGTCTCCTCTTTTGACATTGCTCTGCTAGTACCTTACCTAAGCATTTCTAGGGACTACTTGTCGTCTCCAAAAGCCATGTCATATTTTATCTATCTATCTATCTATCTATCTATCTATCTATCTATCTATCTATCCTGTTTCTGAGGCTTTGTATGTGCTGTGCTCTCTGCCTGGGATGACCTCTCCCTTTTCCCACCATCTTTCTTCCCCTAGCACCACCCACTTGGCATACACATACTCATTCTTCGAGATAAACCTCAATTATCTTCTCTAAAGACTTAGCCTTGCATACCCAGCTAGGTATTTTCTCTTTTGTGCCCTTACTGTAATTAGTATAGCTTTTCATTATGATTATTATCACCATTGTACTATAATTATTTACTTTTATGGTGTCCTGCCAGATTTGGAGTTGGGCAAGGACTGAATACTCTTTATTTCATTAAAATAAAGTATTGAGTTATGGCATAAACATGATTAAATGAATGAAATGCTTGATGCATTTTATGCACGTATACACCAGTGTAACTACCACCTAGGTTAACATATAGATGCATTTCTGTATCTTTCGAGTCTGGCATGGTAGCTGGCAAATGTTTTCTGTAAGGGACCATATAGTAAATGTTTTAGGCTTGATGGGCCTTATGGTTTTTGTTGAAGTGACAGGTTGTTGCAGGAAAGCAGCTATAGGCGGTATGTAATGAACACGCATGGCTGTGTTATAGTAAAACTTTATTTGCAAAGACATGTATTGGTCAGGATTTGGCTGGAGGACCACAGTTTGCATATCTGTTATCTAGCACCGTGCCCAAAGACAAAATAGAAATTCAGTAAATATCTGTGGATTTACTGACAGAGACTTTGATCTTAGAACCCATTTTCTTGATTTTTCTAGTAGTGGAGCAACTTGTACCTGCAGTACTTTCGAGAAGTACATCTTGAAACAGGTTGCCTCTCCACAAGTTGTGTTCCTAAGGGAATAAAATGTCATGTCTTCCCACACAGTTTTGGTGGCCTGTGGTCTCTGGTAACTTGGGGGTCCATGAAAGCAGTGAAGGGGTGTATTTGTGTAATCTCTCAGGCCATGGACCATGTCTTCTTCATTTTGTCTGTAGTGCCTGCCACAAGGTTTTGGAGGGGACACTTAGTAAATACTTGTTTTTGAATGAATAAATGAATGTAACTTGCTTTCAGTAAGCCTAATGGAAATTGTATATTTACTTACAATAAAAGTGTCTTTGCTTTTGGTTTTTGTGTCAGTGCTGTGTGGTAACACTAGTTTGCTCAAGCTGATTGGTGCTTTGAGTGGCAGTTGATGACATCATAGGACATAAACCTGTCCAGTGAGTGAATGACCTTGGACATAAGTATACGGCCAAAATAAGCAACTGGTAGCACAGCCCAGTGCTTGAATGTCTGCATGTTTACTTTCACTTTCTTCCTCATTAGTATCAAAGCCAAGATGATGAGGTGTATGATTTCAAAATATTCTGAAGCTTTGATAATTGTATACAGTTGGTTGAAATCTGGATCAGCGTTTTGAAAAGAGAAAGTAGTGATATTAAACACAGCTGAAAATGTTGAATTATTTCTCAATAAGTGTACTTTGTTTATACACAAGATCATTCAAAACATGAGGGGCTCTAGAAAGAAAATAGAATCTAAGTGTTGATAAAAAAGATAGGTTTCATTATTTCTGAGTCAGAAATAGGCAGTTAAACTGTCATTAACGTGAAACATTTTTCCCCTGAGAGTGGGCCTTTATCACAAGTGCCCGGTACTTATTTATTTTTTGTCATTTGGTATTGGTAGTTAGAGACACCTAGGCTGAGGGTAAATTTTCAGTCATCTCTAGGGCACTTGCCCACTACTGCCTTCCTTCTTCCCCCGACACACACGTTATAGCTGGCTAGGCACATAGGCACACCATTTAATCTTTTTTTTTTTTTAATGTTTTATTTATTTATTTGACAGAGAGAGAGAGATCACAAGTAGGCAGAGAGGCAGGCGGGGCGGGGGAGCAAGCTCCCTGCTGAGCAGAGAGCCCCATGCGGGACTTGATCCCAGGACCCTGAGATCATGACCTGAGCCGAAGGCAGAGGCTTAACCCACTGAGCCACCCAGGCACCCCCACACCGTTTAATCTTAATTCCTGCTGCCTCTCATGTCTTCACAGAGTTTTATGTGTGTTTTCTGAAGATTTGAAGGGATTGGCATCAAGGCTGGGGTGGGATGGGGTTGAGTAGTGTCAGGTTTAAAAGGCAAGTTATCTCCCTAAGGGGGCCTAACAATCATACATACTTTAAGAATACACAGTATTTTATACACCTAAAAAAAAAAAAAAAAAAAAAAAAAAAAAAAAAAAAAAAAAAAAAAGAATACACAGTATTTTAAGCTCTTATTTTATTTGATCCTTGTTGCTATCCTGGGAGGTAGGCCTATTTGCACAAGGGTTAAGAAGCTCAGAGGGTAACTTTTAAAAGGTGTCACACTGCTATTAAGATGTAGAGCCAAGATCTGAAGCCAGGTTCTCTTACTCAGGTATCTGTATTCCCTGTAATGCAGCTTTGGTTTGCGGACTGTTTCTAGGTATCCTAGGGTTTCCCAAGCTGCCTCAGGGATCACTGTGGGAGAAGTGAGTCATTGGAAGAGTTCTAGGCTTTACTTACATGTCTCAACCGTAGTCCCTCATACTCAGCTTATTTTAAATTTATTTTTATTTATTTATTTTTTTTAAAAGATTTTATTTATTTTATTTATTTGACAGAGAGACAGAGAGAGAGAGTGAGTGAGCACATAAGCAGGGGGAGCAGCAGAGGGAGAGGGAGAAGCAGGCTCTCCACTGAGCAGAGAGTGTAATGTGGGACTCGATCCTAGGACCCTGGGATCATGACCTGAGCAGAAGGCAGATGCTTTATGGACTGAGCCACCCAAGTGCCCTCAGCTTAATTATTATTTTTTTTTAGATTTTTTTATTTATTTGTTTGACAGATAGAGATCACAGGTAGGCAGAGAGAGAGAGAGAGAGAGGAGGAAGCAGGTTCCCTGCTGAGCAGAGAGCCCGATGTGGGGCTCGATCCCAGGACCCAGGACCATGACCTGAGCCGAAGGCAGAGGCTTTAACGCACTGAGCCACCCAGGCGCCCCCCTCAGCTTAATTTTTAACTTGAAAAAACTTTTGGGGTTGCCTGAGTGGCTTAGTCAGTTAAGCATCTGACTCTTGATTTTTACTGGGGTCATGATCTCAGGACTATGAGATGAGATGAAGCTCTGTCCTGGGCATGGAGCCTGCTTGAGATTCTCTTTTCCAGGGCACCTGGGTGGCTCAGTGGGTTAAGGGTCTGCCTTTGGCTCTGGTCATGATCCCGGGGTCCTGGGGTTGAGCCCTGGGTTGGGCTCCCTGCTTAGCGGGGAGCTTGCTTCCTTCTCTCCCTCTGCTGCTCCCCCTGCTTGTGCTCTCTCTATCCCTGTTAAATAAATAAAATCTTTAAAAAAATTCTCTCTTCCTTTCTTCCTTTACCCACCCCCCCCGGCTTTTGCTTATGCACACTTTCTCTCAACAAAAAGCAAAAAAGCCAACTTTTTGTATTATGGAAAAATTTAAACATTTAAAGCTAGAGAGGACAGGGGCACCTGGGTGGCTCCGTTGGTTGAGCACCCCACTCTTGATTTCAATTCAGGTCATGACTCAGGGTTGTGGGTTGGAGTCCAGCTTCACTCAGTGGGGAGTCTGCTTGAGATTCTCTCCCTCTTCTTCTGCCCCCCCCATTCTTTCTCTCTCTCTCTCTCTCTGTCTCTTAAATAAATAAATAAATCTTAAAAACAAAACTAGAGAGGGGCACCTGGGTGGCGAATCATGATTCCATGGTTCTGGGATCCAGCCCCTGCTCTAGGGCTCCCTGTGCAGCAGACAACCTTGGTCTCCCTCTCCCACCGCCACTCCCCCTGCTTGTGCTCGCATTCTCTCTCTCGCAGATAAATAAATTAAAACAAAACAAAACACAAAAAACTAGAGAGCGTAGTATAATGAACCTCTATGTGTCCGTTACTGCCCGTCTATAATAATGTACTCAAGGCCAATTTTATTTGACAGAGAAAGAGCAGGAGAGCACAGCTGAGGGAGTGACAGAGGGAGAAGCAGACTCCCCACTGAGCAGGGAGTCCAGTGTGCGACTTGATCTCAGGACCCTGGGATTACAACTGGAGACGAAGGCAGTTGCTTAACCAACTGAGCCACCCAGGCGCCCCTCAAGGCCAGTTTTTTTAATCCTATTTCATCTTTACCTTTCCATCTGTTTGGATTATTTTGAAGCACATTCTAGGCATATTATTTCATTCACAAACATTATTGTGTATTTCTAAAAGAACTGTATTTGAAAACATAACCGAAATACCATTATCACACCTAAAAATATAACAGTAATCCTTTAGTATCATCAACTAGTCAATGTTTAAGTTAATTTATTTATATCAGTGTCCAGTGAAGCTCTGTACATTGGTTGATCTAAATCTTTTTTTTTTTTTTAGTTTAATATGGTTCCATTTCATTATATTTGGTTTTGTTGCCCTTGCCTGAGGAGATAGATACAAAAAAAAAAAAGTTGTTTAGACCAGTGTCTAAGATATGCCTATGTATTCTTTTTATTTTTTTTAACATTTTAAATCATTTTTATTAACATATAATGTATTATTTGCCCCAGGGGCACAAGTCTGTGAATCATCAGGCTTATACATGTCACAGCACTTACCATAGCACATACCCTCCTCAATGTCCATAACCCAACCACCCAATCCCTACTCCCCACCCACCAGCAACCCTCAGTTTGTTTTGTGAGATTAAGAGTATCCTATGGTTTGTCTCCTTCCTGATCCCATCTTGTTTCCTTTTTTACTTTCTAACCTCTCACAACCCTCCTCCCTGTCTCTCAAATTCCTCATATCAGAGAGAGCGTATGAAAATTGTCTTTCCCTGACTGGTTTATTTCATTCAGCATAATACCCTCTAGTTCTGTCCATGTCATTGCAAAAGGCAAGATTTCATGGTTTTTGATGGCTGCATAGTATTCCATTGTGTGTTTCTATGTGTGTGTGTGATCACATCTTCTTTATCCATTCATCCATTGATCCATCGATGGACATCTAGGTTCTTCCCATAGTTTGGCTATTATGGGCATTGCTGCTATAAACATTCCAGTGTATGTACCCCTTCAGTTCACTACATTGTATCCTTAGGGTAAATACTCAGTAGTGCGATTTCTGGATCCTAGGGTAGCTCTATTTTCAACTTTTTGAGGAACCTCCATACTGTTTTCCAGAGTATGCCTATGTATTCTTCTAGGAATTTTATGGGTTCTGGTCTTATATTTAAATTTTAAATCCATTTTGAACTTATTTTTGTGTAGGGTGTAAGAAAGTAGTCCAATTTCATTCTTTTCTGTATATTTGTTCAGTTTTCCTAACACCACTTATTGGAAGGATTTTTCCCTGTTTTACGTCCTTGCCTCCTTTGTTAAAGATTAAATGACAATATAAATGTAGGTTTAATTCTGGACTGTTCTTTTTTTTTTCCTCCAAAGATTTTGTTTATTTATTTGACAGAGAGAGAGAGGGATCACAAGTAGGCAGAGCGGTAGGCAGAGGGAGAGGGAGAAACAGGTTCTCTGCTGAGCAGAGAGCCCTATGTGGGACTCAATCCCAGGACCCTGGGATCACAACCTGGGCCGAAGGCAGATATTTAACTGACCGAGTCACCCAGGTGCCTGTGGACTATTATTGTATTCCATTGATCTATGTGTTTGTTTTTGTGCCAGTACAATACTGTTTTGATTATTATTGTTTTGTAGTATAGTTTAAAATCAGGGAACAAGATAGTTTAGTATAGTTTGAAATCAGGGAACAAGATAGTTTAGTATAGTTTGAAATCAGGGAACCTTCAGCTTTGTTGTTCCTCCTTTTTCTTTTTTTTTAAGATTTTATTCATTTAATTGAGAGAGAGAGAGAGACAGAGAGAGAATGAGAGAGAAAAAGCATGATGGGGAAAGGGGTGAGGTCAGACAGAGAAGCAGACTCCCCGCTGAGCAGGGAGCCTGATGTGGTACTCAGTCCCAGGATTCCAAGATCATGACCTGAGCAGAAGGCAGTTGCTTAACCAACTGAGCCACCCAGGCGCCCATGTTATTCTTTCTTAAGATTATTTGGCTATTTGGGATCTTTTGTGGTTCCATGCAAATTTTAGAAATATTTGTTCTAGTTCTGTGAAAAATGCCACTGGTATTCTGATGGGTTTGCACTGAATCTGTGGATTGCTTTGGGTAGTATGGACATTTTAACAATATTAATTCTTCCAATCCATGAGCATTATATATCGTTCCATTTATTTGTGTCTTTTTTAGTTTCTTTCATCAATGTCTTCTAGTTTTCAATTTTATCAGTGTCTAACAGTTTTAATATCTTTCATCCATGTCTTACTATATAGGTCTTTTACCCCCTTGGTAAGTTTATTTATAAATTTATTCCTAGGTATTTTATTCTTTTTGATGTAATTATAAATGGGATTATTTTCTTATTTTTTTTCCTAATAGTTCATTAATAGTATATAAAAATGCAACATATTTCTGCATATTAATTTTGTATCCTGCAACTTTACTGAATTACTTATTAGTTCTAATAGTTTTCTGGTTGAGTCTTTAGGGTTTTCTATATATAGTATTATGTCATCTGCAAATAGTGACAGCTTTACTTCTTTTCCAATTTGGATGTCTTTTATTTCTTTTTTCTGGTTGATCTAAATCTTGAGTTTCTTCTAATCCATAGTTTCCTCCCCTCTCTCTTCTTTTCCCCTTTCCTTGCAATTCTGTGTTGGAGAAACTGGGTTATTTGTCCAGAAGAGTTTCCCAGTTTCTGGATTTTGCTGATTATTCTCTATGGTGGCATTGAACATGTTTCTATGTTCCCTGTATTGTACTAGAAATTGGTAGTTGGATCTTGAGGTTTCATCAGATTCAGGTTTAATTTTCTTTTTTTTAAGATTTTATTTATTTATTTGAGAGAGAGAGAGAAAAGAGAGAGAATGAGTGGAGAGGAGGGGCAGAGGGGAAAGCAGATTCTTGGCTGAGTAGGAATGTGGCTGGACTTGATCCCAGGACCCCGAGGTCATGACCACAGCTGAAGGCAGACGCTTAACTGACTGAGCCACTGAGGTGTGCTGCTTTTCTTTTTTTTTGAAAGGATGTCCAACTATATCTAGTTTTCTCTCTTTTTATAATGTTTAGAATGATGAGTAGGTTCAGATATTGTCAATTTGATCTATTTGTTAAAATATTTCCCATCAGCTTTTTTTTTTTTTTTAAAGATTTTATTTATTTATTTGACAGAGAGAGATCATAGGTAGGCAGAGAGGCAGGCAGAGACAGAGGAGGAAGCAGGCTCCCTGCTGAGCAGAGAGCCCAATGCGGGGCTCGATCCCAGGACCCTGAGATCGTGACCCGAGCCGAAGGCAGCGGCTCAACCCACTGAGCCACCCAGGCGCCCTGACCCATCAGCTTTTTATAAAAATTTTTTATTTTATGTTTTTAAAAAGATTTTATTTATTTAATTATTTGACAGAGAAAGAGATCACAAGTAGGTAGAAAGGCAGCCAGAGAGTGAGGGTGAAGCAGGCCCCCTGCCGAGCAGAGAGCTCCTGATGTCATGACCCCAGCGGAAGGCAGAGGCTTAACCCACTGAACCACCTAGGCACCCCTCCCATCAGCTTTTTGCCTGATGATTTTAGGAGCCACTGATGTTTGCTACCTAGATCCATTATTTCATTAGAGATCTAATTAGATATTGAGAGTCCTAATAAATAGATTTAATTTGAACTGCATTTGAAAGAGAGGGTTACACTGTTCAAAAATAAAGTTCGGAGACTATTAGATTGTAGAGCTAGCTGCTCTCTAAGAGCACCAATAACTACAGGAATCAGGAACTCTTTTTTTTTTTTTTAAATATTTTATTTGTTTATTTGACAGCTAGAGAGAGAGCACAAATAAGCAGAGTGGCAGGGAGATGGGGAGAGAGAGAAGCAGGCTCTCTACTGAGAGCCTGATGTGGGGCTCGATCCCAGCACCCTGGAATCATGACCCGAGCTGAAGGCAGCCGCTTAACCAACTGAGCCACCCGGGTGCCCCAGGAATCAGGAACTCTTAAGTGGGGACAGTGACTATAACTTGTAGTACTTTTTAAACCTTCTTTACTTCCTCATGTGTACTGTTTTTGGCCTACAGTCCTAACCAATGCAGCAGTTAAAGCCTTACATTACAACAAAAAGGGCCCATATGTTTTAACTTTTACAGAGCAGAGTGGATGGACTGTGTTAGTCTAGAGCCAGGCTTGGGGGAGGGAGCCTTAGGGGTGGAATGAAAGTTCTGCTTTAATGAACAAAGGAAGTGGTTAAGTCTCTGGGGCCTATGCAACTTCTAGAAGAGCCTGCAAAGTGACCTTGACAGCATCTAAAACTAGATACTTCCAGTTAAGAACAGGAGGACTGATCCCTTATCCTTATTCTCTAGCATAAGGGGACTTTTGCAGGGACCTCTTAGCAATAGCTTTGGTTGATGCTTGGCTGAAATACCTTAGGTCAATCTGGCCAAGAGAAGAGCTTCTGTGGAGCACTTGGTGTTCTCTAGCCTTTGCAGAGGTCACTGGCAGACAGGCAGGGGAGCAAGGCCTTAATTAGTAGGGACTGCTGGAGCAAAGCTGTTTGGGACTCTGCCGTGGGACTGGCTCCTTCTGCCGTGGGACTGGCTCCTTCTCCTAGTGACAGTGCAAATACTCCCTCCTTTTACAGCTTTCAGGTCTCTGAGAGATGGCCCTTCTTTGTGAGCTTCAAGACACTTCTGTGTAGTACTCTTGAAGGCTGATTTTAAAAGCTGGTGTGATGGAATGACAAAAATTCTTTCCTTCTGTGCAGTGCTTTTTCAACCACACTTTTTTTTTTAATTTTTTATTTTTTATAAACATATATTTTTATCCCCAGGGGTACAGGTCTGTGAATCACCAGGTTTACACACTTCACAGCACTCACCAAAGCACATACCCTCCCCAGTTCAACCACACGTTTTTATTTCATTTGTTCTGAACCAGTAGTCTGTGAGTTGTAGATGAGGAAATTGAAGCCCAGAAAGTAGTACTTAATTAAGATTATAGCTAATTATACTCTGGATTCCCAGAGTGGAGGTCTTCCTACCAATATTTGAAAGACAAGGGGGAAGGAGGAGGATGGCAAATAGAATCGGGTAACTTTTATGTGCCAGGCACTGTGTAAGGCGCTTAGCTAGTTTTCTCACAATGTTATATGGTGAGAAAATTGTACTGCTCTGAGCCCCAGAGTGGTTAAGTAACTTAGCCAAGATTATAGCTGAGAAGTGGCAGTGCTTGGATTCATCTATAAGTCTGTTTGACTTTAGAGCCTATGTCTTTCTATCACTATACTATATTCCTTGACAGTTGTTTTTCTGAGAAATGCTTACTGAAGCTGCAGATGTGATGCTGGGAATAAAGGTTACAAGAAAGTGTAAGATTCAGTGATCTCTGCCCTCGTGGAACTCATAATTTTGGTGATGATTGACTGCTACCTTAGAGGGAATGGGGACAAGAAGTAGATAGAGGGATAGGAGGCAGTGGGAGCCCAATCTTTCATGATAGAGGATTTGTGATATGAGGCTTCCCACAGAAGTAAGTACCTCAGCTAGTCTAGCGATGAAGCGCATAGGCTCTGGGGTCAGTCTACTTAGGTCCCATCACTTGCTAGTAATACTTTGGGCAAGTTACTTCACCTCTCTGTGCCTACTTCCTTATCTACAACGTGGAGATAATCATATCTACTTCTAAGGGCTGTTGTGATGATTAAGATGAGATAATTCATGTTGAACATTTAGCAGATTGCCTGACACATAATAAGCTCTCATTAATTGTCAACCAGTGTAATTATCATTGTCTAACCTGTGTTTTTCCCGTATGCAGAGCAAGTTGAGACAAATGAAGGCAGGTTCTCTTAGGATCTCTTACTATCAATAAACTGGGAGTTTATTTAAGCGATTTCAAAATATTCCATTAAGGCCTAAGATTCTGTCAAAATAAAAACTGACACCTAATTGTTTCCAGGAGGGCAGCTCTTTGTATCGGGTGGCAGCCAAATGGGGAATGTCCCTATTCCCTCTATCATAGCAATGAGCAGTACCAAATTACGAGTTCAGTGAGTGCAAAGATTACTTAATCTTACACTTCCTTATATCTCTTGTACCTAGGATTGCATCTGCAGCTCAGTGAAGATTTTTTAGAATAAACAACTGTCAAGGAATATAGTATAATGATAGAAAGATAGAGGCTTTAAAGTTAGCAGGCAGATCTGAATCCAGGTTGACTTTCTCCCACGCTTATTGTGCTCAAGAAAGTAATATAATTTTAGTAGTCCAAGTCCAGTTCCTATTTAGTGTCCCGTCCATTTGGGGAATTGTGGAATAATAGTACCTTTATACATTTGTACACTGCATTCTTTTAAAATAAGTTCTTTAAAAGTAAATTAAAAAATAAAATCAGTGTTCTTCAGAATATCGCTCTCATATGAAAAGACAATAGGTATTACTCTAAGAGACATTTAAGGTCAGATTTGGAAAGTCTAGGAGCCTTTAATATGATAAGGAAAGGTGTCTAGGGTTTCCTACATTTTTTTTTTTTTTTTTAAGCTTGAACTCATGACCCTGAGATCAAGAGTCCCATGGTCTGGACTGAGCCAGCCAGGTGCTTCTCCTATTTTTTTTTTTTTTTTTTTTTTTTTTGGATTACGAAATTCCACCCTTCTCCCTGCTGCCTACCCGCAAACTCCAAATAAACCCATGTACTGACATTACATAAGACACTCGTGATTCACAGAGTTGTTTTAATGATCACCTGTTCATTGAAAACTCTTGAATTTGTGTTTCCAGCTCAGATGTCTCTGAATTTTAGACTTGTTTATCTAACTTCTTAATTGAGATTTTGGATGTCTAGTCAGCATTTTATTTTATTATTTTTTAAAGATCTTATTTATTTATTTGTCAGAGAGAGAATACACAAGCAAGGGGAGCAGCAGGCAGAGGGAGAAACAACTTCGCTGTGGAGCAAGGAGCCCGATGTGGGACTTGATCCCAGGACCCCAGGATCATGACCTGAGCCCAAGGCAGATGCTTAACTGACTGAGCCACCTAGGCATCTTATCTAATCAGCATTTTAAACTTAACAAATTCACACGCTTTCAGTTTGTCAGCAGATCCTATTGTTTTACCTTTAAAATGTATCCAAAATTCAGGTATTTTTCATAACTTCTGCTACTACCACCTTGATCTGAACTACTCTTGTCCCTTTTCTTGGAGGGTTAATAGCCTTTTAGTTGGCTTCCTGCTTTTGCCCTTGTCTCCCAATAGTTTGTTTTAAATGGAACAGTTAGAACGATGCTTTCAAAATGTAAATCTAATCATATAGCTCTTCTGTTCAAAACTGTATCTTTTGAGAAAAAGCCCAAGTCCTGGGCTCTCAGTTACCTAGCTTATCTTCATCTCCCTTCCATCTGCTCACCCTGCCCTGCCGGCCTCCTCGCTGTTCTTCCAACAAGACGGACATGCTCCTCTTCAATTTCATGCTCCTGCCTCGAGCCCTTTGCATTTGTTCTTCCCTCTTTTTCCTCTGAGTAGCTCCTTAGCTCATTTCTTTCCGATCTTTTGATCAAATGCCAAATTCTCAGTGAGGATTTCTTTAGTCATTCTATTTAAAAATAGCCACTCCTTTCTCAAAGCACATTGCAACCTCTTTCTCTGAATTTCTCCACAGCATTTATCACCTTCTGATAGATTTCTTTCTCCAGCCTTCTACCTTGTTAGTTGCACAGGAGGGGGGATTTTGGTTCCTTGCCAGTCCTCAGTGTCTAGAATACTGACTGGTATGTAGCATAGGCTTAGTAAGTATTTGTTGAATGAAATCATTTGGGGTAGGTACATTGATAGAGGTTGTACAGATACTTGTTTACTTTTCTTCACAGCCTAGCAAGGTGAGGACAGTTATAAGTGACGAAAATAATTTGTCCGAGATTGAATGGCTAGAAGGTTGTACCGCCTGGGTCTGCTGCACTTAATACATTGCCAGATCCCCAAAAATATTATAGAAGGGCAGAGTCTAAATATTATTGCTTTGCTGCTGAGCGAAGTGTATAAGCCATAGGCCTGGATACCAGAGGAAAGGCAAAGTCTGAATGTCCTGCATTGGGCATTGTTCATTGGCTCCCATGGGAACATATTGATACCCGGGATGCAGCCGCAGCTGGAAACCAACAACGTGCCTGGAAAGAGGGCTCTGGGTGCGATCTTCCTGTGTGCCATTTGACACACCATTGGCTTGTACACACAGAAAGGAAACCCCTTCTGGGTTTGTGATGATTTAAGGAAAATCTTCTTCTCTCCTCCCTGGGAAAGACCTTCTTCCCACAGTTTGGAATAACATTAGATTTACTTCAGGCTGGTTACCTCACATCGCTCTTCTTTCCTGAGGTTTAATGTCAGCCAAGGTCGGAGTGTCAGCCACATCCAGGGTGTACTGGAGTGTGCCTTTTTATGGGGTGGTGATTAGTGTGGTGATTAGTCAGAGCTGTTCCTAGAGTAAAATGGGACTACTGTCTGAACTCTCTTTAGGGTAAAATGAGGCTGAATTCAGATGTGATCCTAATAGAAGTGTGTCACTGTCAGAAAAGAAGGCGAGGAAGAATAAGATTGGGATGCAAACTGCGCCCCCCGCCCCGCCACTGGGATATACACTCTCTCTTTCCTAAGTCTCCATACCTGGTACCACCCCCACCATTTTTTTTTATTGTGATAAAATACATATAACATAAAATTTACCATTTTAACCATTTTTAATTGTACACAGTTCGATGGTATTAAATACATTTATGGTGTTGTGAAACCATCACCACCATGCATCTCCAGGATGCTTTTCATCTTGTAAGATGGAAACTTATACCCATTAAACACTTACTCCCTTTTCCTGGTGCCCCTGTCCCCAAGCCCCTGGCAGTCACCATTCTACTTTCTGTCTCCATGATTTTGACTACTCTAAACCCAGGACCCAGTAAGTTTGGGGTGAGGGGCCTGGTGAAGCCTTGGACTTGAAAGAGACCCAGACACATGGAGCAGAAGCAGCTGGGTCAGGTAAGATTGTTCTCAGTGACATGATAGGAGCAGAATAGGAAGAAGTGGAAAAAAGTCATCATGGGGTATGACATGGTCAGTGACATGTCCAGAGAATAGTGATAGTGAAGTGTGCATCAGAATGGTCCCCAGTGTAAAATGAGACTGGAATCAGAGCTGTTCACAGGAAATAATGAAAATAGGATGAGAACTTTCCGCAGGGTAAGGTAAGCCCGTGGGAAAAGTGTAGGGGGGTAACAATACTGTTCCCAGGGTGAGAGAAAGAAAATAGTATGTTTGAGCAGGCACAAGTAGCAAAGGAAGCATAGTGAGAGGAAAGAATTTTAGGGCAGCATATTGAGGAGTTGAGGCTAGGGAGACAAGCAGATCTCAGATTGTAGAGAGCCTTGTATGTCCTGTTAAGGATTTGAAACTTTATTCCTTTGGTAATGCAGAGTCCTTGAAAAGTGTCAAGGGGTAGATAGTCAAATTTGCTTCTGGTCACTGTGCCCTGTGTTTCCAGGAGAGCTAAGGCCAGGAAAGGCTAGATAGACTATGACAGCCTAGGGACTTGAGGCAAATGTTTGCTGGAAACCACAAGGATCTGGATTATGTGTCTGAGTTGAGATATATGAGGGAGGGAGTGGAGTCTCAGGAAAATCACAGAGCCTTTCCTGGACTTTACCAAAAACTAAGAACGTAGGGCGGCTGGGTGGCTCAGTGGGTTAAAGCCTCTGCCTTCGGCTCAGGTCATGATTCCAGGTCCTGGGATCGAGCCCCGCATCAGGCTCTCTGCTTGGCAGGGAGCCTGCTTTCCCCTCTCTGCCTGTCTCTTTGCCTGTTTGTGATCTCTGTCTGTCAAATAAATAAATAAAATCTTAAAAAAAAATCTTTAAAACAAAACGAAACAAAAAATGAAGAACCTCCTAGTTGTACAACACTGTGAATGGGCTAAATGCCATTGAATTAATTGTCACTTTAAAATGGTCAATTTTGGGGACGCCTGGGTGGCTCAGTCAGGTAAGCGTCTGCCTTCAGCTTAGATCATGATCCCAGGATTCTGGGATGGAGCCCTGAGTAGGGCGCCCTGCTCACTGGGGATTCTGTTTCTCCCTCTCCCTCACCAACTGCTTTGCCTACTTGTGCTCTATCTCTCTGTCAAATAAATAAACAAAATTTTAAAAAATAAATAAAATAGTCAACTTTAGGGGTATATGGGTGGCTAAGTCGGTTAAATATCTGACTCTTGTTTTGGCTTAGGTGATGATCTCAGGGTCATGAGATTGAGCCCCATCGTCAGGGTCTGGGCTCACCACGGGGGTCAAGGATGTGACTAGCCATAGCAGGAAGTACGTGAGCCCAAGGCATGTCCTTTTTTTTTTTTTTTTTTTTTTTTTGCATATTTATTTATTTATTTATTTATTTTTTCCAGCATAACAGTATTCATTATTTTTGCACCACACCCCGTGCTCCATGCAATCCGTGCCCTCTATAATACCCACCACCTGGTACCCCAACCTCCCACCCCCCGTCCTTTCAAAACCCTCAGATTGTTTTTCAGAGTCCATAGTCTCTCATGGTTCACCTCCCCTTCCAATTTCCCCCAACTCCCTTCTCCACTCTAAGTCCCCATGTCCTCCATGCTATTTGTTATGCTCCACAAATAAGTGAAACCATATGATAATTGACTCTCTCTGCTTGACTTATTTCACTCAGCATAATCTCTTCCAGTCCTGTCCATGTTGCTACAAAAGTTGGGTATTCATCCTTTCTGATGGAGGCATAATACTCTATCCCCAGGGGTACAGGTCTGTGAATCACCAGGTTTACACACTTCACAGCACTCACCAAAGCACATACCCTCCCCAATGTCCATAATCCCACCCCCTTCTCCCAAACCCCCTCCCCCCAGCAACCCTCAGTTTGTTTTGTGAGATTAAAAGTCACTTATGGTTTGTCTCCCTCCCAATCCCATCTTGTTTCATTTATTCTTCTCCTACCCACTTAAGCCCCCATGTTGCATCACCACTTCCTCATATCAGGGAGATCATATGATAGTTGTCTTTCTCTGCTTGACTTATTTCGCTAAGCATGATACGCTCTAGTTCCATCCATGTTGTCGCAAATGGCAAGATTTCATTTCTTTTGATGGCTGCATAGTATTCCATTGTGTATATATACCACATCTTCTTGATCCATTCATCTGTTGATGGACATCTAGGTTCTTTCCATAGTTTGGCTATTGTGGACATTGCTGCTATAAACATTCGGGTGCATGTGCCCCTTTGGATCACTACCTTTGTATCCTTAGGGTAAATACCCAATAGTGCAATAGCTGGGTCATAGGGCAGTTCTATTTTCAACATTTTGAGGAACCTCCATGCTGTTTTCCAGAGTGGCTGCACCAGCTTGCATTCCCACCAACAGTGTAGGAGGGTTCCCCTTTCTCCGCATCCTCGCCAGCATCTGTCATTTCCTGACTTGTTGATTTTAGCCATTCTGACTGGTGTGAGGTGATATCTCATTGTGGTTTTGATTTGTATTTCCCTGATGCCGAGTGATATGGAGCACTTTTTCATGTGTCTGTTGGCCATCTGGATGTCTTCTTTGCAGAAATGTCTGTTCATGTCCTCTGCCCATTTCTTGATTGGATTATTTGTTCTTTGGGTGTTGAGTTTGCTAAGTTCTTTATAGATTCTGGACACTAGTCCTTTATCTGATATGTCATTTGCAAATATCTTCTCCCATTCTGTCAGTTGTCTTTTGATTTTGTTAACTGTTTCCTTTGCTGTGCAAAAGCTTTTGATCTTGATGAAATCCCAATAGTTCATTTTTGCCCTTGCTTCCCTTGCCTTTTGCGTTGTTCCTAGGAAGATGTTGCTGCGGTTGAGGTCAAAGAGGTTGCTGCCTGTGTTCTCCTCAAGGATTTTGATGGATTCCTTTCGCACATTGAGGTCCTTCATCCATTTTGAGTCTATTTTTGTGTGTGGTGTAAGAAAATGGTCCAATTTCATTTTTCTGCATGTGGCTGTCCAATTTTCCCAGCACCATTTATTGAAGAGGCTGTCTTTTTGCCATTGGACATTCTTTCCTGCTTTGTCGAAGATTAGTTGACCATAGAGTTGAGGGTCTATTTCTGGGCTCTCTATTCTGTTCCATTGATCTATGTGTCTGTTTTTGTGCCAGTACCATGCTGTCTTGATGACGACAGCTTTGTAATAGAGCTTGAAATCCGGAATTGTGATGCCACCAACGTTGGCTTTCTTTTTCAATATCCCTTTGGCTATTCGAGGTCTTTTCTGGTTCCATATAAATTTTAGCATTATTTGTTCCATTTCTTTGAAAAAGATGGATGGTACTTTGATAGGAATTGCATTAAATGTGTAGATTGCTTTAGGTAGCATAGACATTTTCACAATATTTATTCTTCCAATCCAGGAGCATGGAACATTTTTCCATTTCTTTGTGTCTTCCTCAATTTCTTTCATGAGTACTTTATAGTTTTCTGAGTATAGATTCTGTGTCTCTTTGGTTAGGTTTATTCCTAGGTATCTTATGGTTTTGGGTGCAATTGTAAATGGGATTGACTCCTTAATTTCTCTTTCTTCTGTCTTGCTGTTGGTGTAGAGAAATGCAACTGATTTCTGTGCATTGATTTTATATCCTGACACTTTACTGAATTCCTGTATAAGTTCTAGCAGTTTTGGAGTGGAGTCTTTTGGGTTTTCCACATATAGTATCATATCATCTGCGAAGAGTGATAATTTGACTTCTTCTTTGCCGATTTGGATGCCTTTAATTTCCTTTTGTTGTCTGATTGCTGAGGCTAGGACCTCTAGTACTATGTTGAATAGCAGTGGTGATAATGGACATCCCTGCCGTGTTCCTGACCTTAGCGGAAAAGCTTTCAGTTTTTCTCCATTGAGAATGATATTTGCGGTGGGTTTTTCATAGATGGCTTTGATGATATTGAGGTATGTGCCCTCTATCCCTACACTTTGAAGAGTTTTGATCAGGAAGGGATGCTGTACTTTGTCAAATGCTTTTTCAGCATCTATTGAGAGTATCATATGGTTCTTGTTCTTTCTTTTATTGATGTTTTGTATCACATTGACTGATTTGCGGATGTTGAACCAACCTTGCAGCCCTGGAATAAATCCCACTTGGTCGTGGTGAATAATCTTTTTAATGTACTGTTGAATCCTATTGGCTAGTATTTTGTTGAGTATTTTCGCATCTGTGTTCATCAAGGATATCGGTCTATAGCTCTCTTTTTTGGTGGGATCCTTGTCTGGTTTTAGGATCAAGGTGATGCTGGCCTCATAAAATGAGTTTGGAAGTTTTCCTTCCATTTCTATTTTTTGGAACAGTTTCAAGAGAATAGGAATTAGTTCTTCTTTAAATGTTTGGTAGAATTCCCCCGGGACGCCGTCTGGCCCTGGGCTTTTGTTTGTTTGGAGATTTTTAATGACTGTTTCAATCTCCTTACTGGTTATGGGTCTGTTCAGGCTTTCTGTTTCTTCCTGGTTCAGTTGTGGTAGTTTATATGTTTCTAGGAATGCATCCATTTCTTCCAGATTGTCAAATTTATTGGCGTAGAGTTGCTTATAGTATGTTCTTATAATAGTTTGTATTTCTTTGGTGTTAGTTGTGATCTCTCCTCTTTCATTCATGATTTTATTTATTTGGGTCCTTTCTCTTTTCTTTTTGATAAGTCGGGCCAGGGGTTTATCAATTTTATTAATTCTTTCAAAGAACCAGCTCCTAGTTTCGTTGATTTGTTCTATTGTTTTTTTGGTTTCTATTTCATTGATTTCTGCTCTGATCTTTATGATTTCTCTTCTCCTGCTGGGCTTAGGGTTTCTTTCTTGTTCTTTCTCCAGCTCCTTTAGGTGTAGGGTTAGGTTGTGTACCTGAGACCTTTCTTGTTTCCTGAGAAAGGCTTGTACCGCTATATATTTTCCTCTCAGGACTAAGGCATGTCCTTTTTTTGTCCTTCTTTCTTGTTGGCTGCCAGAGTTATCTGACAGGTCTGTCTAACCATGGTTCTTCCCTACTCAGAAGCCTCTGCTGCTTTCCCATTCCCCACGGATTATAAAATCAAGCTTTTGATGGATTCTGGTATTCATGATATTCCATTGATCTGGCTTTTCTTTATTGCCTTCTCAGCAAACATCTTTGTTTTCATTCCCGCTTTCCATTTTGCTTGAATGTCTTCCTTCCTTGTCTGGTAGCTCCTCATCCTTCAGAACCCAGCTCCTGCGTCACCACTTTTCTGGAAGCCGCCTCTGATTTCCATGCCCATAGGTAGGAAGCCCTTTCACTGTTCTCTCATTATACTCGATATGTCTGTTAGGTATCTCACTGTGTTATGATTGCTTTGTGTGTAGTTGTCACACAAATTGGGAATTTTTTTAAAGACAGGGACCCTACTTTGTTTTTTCTCTGCATCCCTCACCCAGTTTTGCACAGAGATGATTCTCATTGATTATTTTAGAGAAATTCTTATTTCTACACCGTAAATACCCAGTCACAAAAGACAAATAAAAATAATAGGCTCTGTTGGTATTGGTCTGTGTAGTGAGGCTAACAGGAAGCATCAAATCCATAACAGCCTTGCATTCCTTTTCTTTCCACTCTAGCCAACAGATTCCATGGAACAGTAACTGCAAACCTCAGGGCTTAGAAATTAGTTCTTGGGGTGCCTGGGTGGCTCAGTCGGTTGAGCCTCTACCTTCGGCTCGGGTCGTGATCCCAGGTCCTGGGATTGAGCCCTGTATCGGGCTCTCTGCTCAGCAGGGAGCCTGCTTCCCCCTCTCTCTCTGTCTGCGTCTCTGCCTACTTGTGATCTCTGACTGTCAAATACATAAATTAAAAAAAAAAAGAAATTAGTTCTTTCATTAGAAAAATAATAAAAAAAATAAAGAGTATCTGAAGTGACTATAAATGGCAGAGACGGTTAGTTGTCTTTGCCAATATTGACTCTCTCATTCTTTTTTAAATGACAGAGCACTTGAGTTTTAGCTGGGCGTATATCAACTTTTTGTAACTCTGCAACTACATGTGGCCCGGATGCCCAAGTTCGAACTAGTGGAATCTAAGTGGAAGTGGCATATCTGCCACTTTTGGGATCATGTGCTTAAAAGTACTGGCTGAATGTTTCTCTTGTCCTTTTTCCTTCCTGCCAGCTGGGGGATGATGAGAGCTACAGCACTTTTTGGTCCCAGAGATGGAAGTGTCACATTGAGTGAGGACGACAAAGTTCCACTCTCTGCCACAGACTGCTCACTGCTGAACTGTTATATGCGAGAGAAGTAAACTTCTCTTTGATTTAATCTACTGTGAACGGGGTCTCTTAGTTATAGTAGCTTTAGCTACCCCTCACTGATGCAGGGAGGTGTTGGGTTAGGGCGGCCTCAAGTTGCTTCTTCCTGCTGCTCCTGGATGACTCTCAGTCTCCTTGCTGGGGCTCCTTGCTGTTGCTTGCCCTGCCTCTTAGCCCTAACTCCTATTGCTCAGATGATTCCCTGAATTCTTTCATGTACTTAAAAAAATGTATTGAGGTGAAGCTTGTATCATTATGAAGTTAACCATTGTAAATTGAACGGTTCAGTGGCATCCAGTGCACTCACAGTTTTATGCCCCCACCATCTCTATTCAGTTCCAAACATTTCCACTACTGCAGAGTAAAGCACCTACCTATTAAGCAGTTTCTTCCCATTTCCCCTTACCCCTGGCAGCCATCAATCTACATTCTCTCTGTGGATTTAATTATTCTGGGGATCTCATATAAATGGAATCATACAATATGTACCCTTTTGTGTCTAACTTCTTTATTTTTTAATTTTTATAAAGATTTTATTTATTTTTGCACAGGTTGCTTGCCCTGTGTGTGTGTGTGACAGAGAGAGAGAGAATGAACAGGAGCAGGGGAAGGGGCAGAGGGGAAGGAGACTCCCCACTGAGCTTGGAACCCCATGCGGGGCTCTATCCCAGGACCTTGGGATCAGGATCATGGCCTGAGCTGAAGGCAGATGCTTGACCAACTGAGCCACCCAGACACCCTGTGTCTTTAATTTAGCATAATAATTTGAAGGTTTGTCCACATTGTAGCATTTATCAATACATCATTTTCTTTAAAAGCTTTTTTATTGTGGTAAAATATATGACATACAATTTGCCATTTTAGCCATTTTAAAATACATAATTCTGTGGCAATAATTACATTCACCGTGTTATACAAACATCCCCATTCTTTGTTTTCAAAACTTTTTCGTCATCCCAAAAGGAACTCTGTACCCATTAAGCAATAACTTCCCCTTAGCAACTGTTAAATTCTAATCTATTTTCTATCTCTATGAGTTTGCTTATTCTAGATATTTTGTATATCCTGTATTTTATATAGGGTCATACAGTATTTTTCCTTTTGTGTGTGGCTCATTTTACTTAGCATAATGTTCATAAGTTTCATCTTTGTTGTAATATATATCAGAAAACTTCATGCCTTTTTATGGCTGGTATTATATCATATGATAATAGAATATACACACACACCCCACCCCACAGTTGTTTGTCCATTCTTCTGGTGATAGACACTAGTCCTGTGGGCTGGTCCCACCTTTTGGCTCTCAGGAGTAGTGTGGTGATAGACATGCATGTACATGTACTTGTTTGAGTACCTGTTTTTTTTTTAAGTAGGCACCATGCCCAATGTAGGGGTCAAACTCATGACCCTGAAATCAAGAGTAGTATGCGCTACTGGCTGAGCCAGCCAGGTGCCCCTGAGTACCAGTTTTTAATTGTTTTGGCTACATACAGGACCTAGGAGTAGAATTGTGATTAAAGCATAATTCTATATTCCACTATTTTAGGAACCACCTGAACTTTTTTCCACAGCAGCTGCACCATTTTACATTCCTATCAGCAGTGTCTAAGGGTTCCATTTTTCAGTTCCTTTGCCGATACTAGTTATTTTTCATTCATTTTGTCTTAGTTACAATTATTCTAGTGAGTGGGATGTGGTGTCCGTGTATTTTTTTTTAAGGTTTTATTTATTTATTTGACACAGAGATCACAAGTAGGCAGAGAGGCAGACAGAGAGAGAGGAGGAAGCAGGCTCCCCACTGAGCAGAGAGCCTGATGTGGGGCTCGATCCCAGGACCCTGAGATCTTGACCTGAGCGGAAGGCAGAGGCTTTAACCCACTGAGCCACCCAAGCACCCCAAACTGAGTATGTTTTTTTATTTTATTTATTTATTTATATGAGTTTTTTTTTTTTTTTTAATTTTTTTATTTGACAGACAGAAATCACAAGCAGGCAGAGAGGCAGGCGGTGGGGGGGGGCAGGCTCCCCGCTGGGCAGAGAGCCCGATGTGGGGCTCGATCCCAGGACCCTGAGATCACGACCCGACCCGAAGGCAGAGGCTTTTTTTTTTTTTTTTTTAATATTTTATTCATTTATTTGACAGACAGAGATCACAAGTAGGCAGAGAGGCAGGCAGAGAGAGAGAGAGGAGGAGGAGGTTCCCTGCTGAGCAGAGAGCCTGACGTGGGGCTCGATCCAGGACCCTGAGATCATGAATTGAGCTGAAGGCAGAGGCTTTAACCCACTGAGCCACCCAGCCACCCCGAAGGCAGAGGCTTTAATCCACTGAGCCACCCAGGCGCCCCTGAGTATGTTTTTTTAAAGGATTTTATTTTTGGGAGTGGGGTTGGGAGAAGGGGGGTGGGGTTATGGACATTGGGGAAGGTATGTGCTATGGTGAGTGCTGTGAAGTGTGCAAACCTGGCGATTCACAGACCTGTACCCCTGGGGATAAAAATATATGTTTATAAAATATTAAAAATTTAAAAACAAAGGATTTTATTTTTTATCATGTTATGTTTATATTTTTAAAGGATTTAAAAAAAATTTTAAGTACAGTCTACTCCCCAGCTTGGTGCTCGAACTCAGTACCCCAAGATCAAGAATCACATGCTGTACTGACTGAGCCAGCCAGTCACCCCTCATTGTGGCTTTGATTTGCATTCCCCTAATGATGAATGATGTCGAGCATCTTTTCATGTATTTGTTGGCCATGTGCATCCTTGGAGAAATGTCTGTTCAATGACATTAAATGACAAATCCTTTGTCCATTTAAAATTATCTTGTCTTTCAGTTGTTGAGTTGTTAGAATTCTTTATATATTCTGAATACTAGACCCTTATCAGATAATATGATTTGCAAATATTCCTTCCCATTCTATAGATAGACTTTTCACTTTCTTTTTTTTATTCTTTTTTTACATATATATTTTAAATATTTTATTTATTTATTTGACAGAGAGAGATCACAAGTAGGCAGAGAGGCAAGCAGTGGGAGAGGGAGAAGCAGGCTCCCTGCTGAGCAAAGAGCCCCATGCAGGACTTGATCCCAGGATCCTGAGATTATGACCTGAGCCAAAGGCAGTGGCTTAACCCACTGAGCCACCCAGGCTCCCCTGTTTTTCAGTTTTTCCAAATTTTACATTTGTTGTGATGCTGTCTTTTTGTGAGTGACAGAACTACAACTCCAGCTGACTTAAGCAAGGGAGGGACTTAGTGACTGAAGTAACTAAGAGGCCAGAAGTCTATTTACCTTTAGAAACAGCAAGGTTCAAAACAGCAAGGGTCTTGAATGATATCATTTGGACCTAATCTCTCTTCCTTTGGCTCTGCTTTTCTTTGTTTCGTGTCATTCTTAGGCAGGCTCCACCCATGCAGTGGCAAAGATAGTATCAGTTTTGGGTGTGCATTCTACTAGCTAAGTAACCGCTATTGAAAGATAATACCTCATTCCTGACGGTGCTGGCAGCCTAGGGTACGATTTTGGCTTGGGTCATGTGTCCACCCTAAAGTAATCACAGAAGAATGCGGGACTTTCATTGGCCAACAGTTACATTCTTGCTACTCAGGGAACCCAGGAGTTAGGGTCAGCTCCTTGGAGCCATGTGGGCTGAGAGCAGGTAAGAGTGGTCCCTTAAGGGAAGATCAAGGTGCATTTACATGAAAAAGGGTTTGGGAAGTGGGGAGATAGATGAGCAAAATTCACAGACGTTTACTACAAAAAAAAAGAAGCCTGTTTCCAGTACTTGAAACTCAATCAAATAGAGCTGCTGTGCTTGAAGAACCAGGTATTACCAAGGAACTTGGGTGAGAGGAGAGGTGTGCAGAGCAGAATTTGAAAACTTCTGGACAGTTTATCCACTAAATATTTGTTTGATGTGTGCTAGTTCTTGAATCCTTTCTTCCTATCCTTCTGGACTTCTGTAGAAGAGATTGTTCCCTCTAGTCAGGGAAAGTGAGGTAAGTACCAGAGCCAGTTACTGCCTGGAGCTGAAGAAGCCAAGGACCTTGCTTAGTTAGCCCTGACAGCAACCTGCTTTTCTTTCTTTCTTTTTTTAAAAAAAGCTTTTATTTATTTATTTGAGAGAGAGAGTGAGAGAGAGCATGAGAGGGGAGGTCAGAGGTAGAGAAGCATATTCCCCATGGTGCTAGGAACCTGATGCTGGACTCGATCCTGGGACTCTGGGATCATGACCTGAGCAGAAGGCAGTCACTTACTTAATCAACTGAGCTACCCAGGCCCCCAAACTGCTTTTCTTGATGAAGCCCCAAGCCTTTCGAATTTATTTATTTATTTTTAAAGATTTTTATTTATTTGACAGACAGAGATCACAAGTAGGCAGAGATGTAGGCAGATAGAGGGGAGGGGGAAGCAGACTCTCTGCTGAGCAGAGAGCCCCAATGCGGGGCTCCATCCCAGGACCCTAAAATCATGACCTGAGCCAAAGGCAGAGATTTAACCCACTGAGCCACCCAGGTACCCCAAGCCTTTCGAATTTAAATAGAGACTCAGAGAACAGGAAGGAGTCACTTTATAATGTACTGGTTAATGTGAATGGTGAAATATAGTTGTATCCTCAGCATTTTGCAAGGGCTCCGTGTGCTAGAGTGTATAGAGCTGTGAGCTGGATTCTGTTTTATAAATTGCCCTTATACATCAGCCAGCTCACCACACAGCTAACAGCCATTCAGTATTGTTTTTGTTTTTTTTTGTTTTTTTAAGATAAAATAGTGAACATAAAATTTGCTGCTTTAAAGTGTACAGTTCAGTGCTTTTTTTTTTCCAACAGTGTTGAGCAACCATCACCACTATCTTAATTCCAGAACATTTCATCATCCTAAAATGAAACCCCATTACCCATTAATCAGTCACTCCCTATTCTCTAGCCCTTGACAACCCACTTTCTGTCTCTGTGGATTTGCCTGTTCTGGACATGTCATTTAAATGGAATCATGTCTGGCTTCTTTCACTTAGTATAATGCTAGTATATATTTATCTTATTACTGTCTTATGATACTTTTTTAGAAGTAGAATTATCTCACAGATCTACCAGGTAGTCATTTCTTCTATCTTGAAATGTATGCTTGGGATGGACCTACCTAACAGTTGGGAGTAGCACCCACATCAGATCCTTGACCTGTCAAATAAGAGCTCTCATAGTGGGGAAGGGCAAGTAGAAGCCTTTTCAATTGCTGCCTGCTCCCCTCCAGTGAGCGTGAGTCAAAACCAATACCACATTCTGTGAGGGACGGTGGAGATTGGTGCTACTCTTAAGTATCTTAAGAATACAATGATGGTGGTCCCTATTATATTGACATTTAATTCATTGGTCTGCCTTCCTACAAAACTGGATGGATCCTAGGGAATGTGACTTCAGCAGTTCATCTGAATAGCCCTAATTATGACTGCTGGTGTGCGTGTGGCATCTTTGTTAGAGCATGTTAATATGTGGACATTGATTTGGTGAATGCACTCTTTTCTATCTCAGTCAGTCCAGTGGAGCAGATTCAGTATACCTTTCTGGTTTTGCTCAGGGCTGCATAAACACTTCCACTCCTGTACTCCTTGTCATGCTCCTAGTCATAATCATAGTCATTACATTGATGAGGTCATGCTATAATCAGCATGAGCAAGAGGAGGTGAGCACTTGCAGGCCTTGGTAAGATACATGGGCTCCACAGTGGGTTCTGTCACCTTCTTTGCCAAAGTGGATGTATTTGTTTTTAAAATATGTCCACAAATGTTTGATACTCATACTATCAAGAGATAGAGCCAATTCCCCTCTTCTTGACTAAGTTGGTAACTTGAATCCAACAAATAGAGTAAACTAAAAGCGATGGTACATGACTTCAGAGACTAGGTCATAAGAGTTTGTCTGTCTCTTGGATCACTCACTCTGGGGGAAGCCCACCAATATATTGTGTGGGCTCTCAAACAGCCTAGGGAAAAGCCCACATGGAGAAGAACTGAGGCTTCCTTGATTAACCCCCATCCTGGAAGCAGATCCTCCAGACCCAGTCAAGTCTTCAGTGACAATAGCCCCCTTCATGAACCTTTCTGAGAACTCTGAGCCAGAACCACCTGTTAAGGTGCTTGCTGATCCCTGACTCTCAGAAACTGTGATAATAAATGTTTATTGTTTTAAGCAACTTAGTTTTGTTGTGTAGCAATAGATACTAATACACAGCCCCACAAGCTGTATGTGAGAGTTCTAGTTGTTGGACATTCTTTTCGACACCTAGTATTTGCCTATTTTTTAAATTTGAGCCCTTTTGGTTAGTGTGTAGTATTGCTGCAGGTGGTTTTAATTTGTGTTTCCCCAATGATTGACGAAGTAGAGGATCTTTTTCTTGATAAATATATGAATAATATGTACATATGGCAAATATATATATATGTCTAGACAGTATGTATGTGTGTAAATACGGCATATATACACATTTATCATATCTATATCTATCCATACACATACACACTTTCTGGATTTATTATTCTGTGAAGTGTTCAGGTTTTCTGCCCACCCCCCGTTTTATTGTGTTGCTTGTCATTTTATTTGTTTGTTGGAGTTCTTTATGTATTCTGGAACATACAAGTTCTATATTGTGAATATCTTTTCTCAGTTTATCAACTTTTTCTTTTATGTTTAGCCCTTTTTGTGTTCTTTTAAAGAAAACTTTGCCTATTCCAAGATCAGGAAGCTATTCTTCTATTTTCTCACTTATAAGCTTTATTCTTGGGGCGCCTGGGTGGCTCAGTGGGTTAAGCCGCTGCCTTCGGCTCAGGTCATGATCTCAGGGTCCTGGGATCAAGTCGGGCTCTCTGCTCGGCATCCGGCTCTCTGCTCGGCAGGGAGCCTGCTTCCCTCTCTCTCTCTCTGCCTGCCTCTCCATCTACTTGTGATTTCTCTCTGTCAAATTAAAAAAAAAAAAAAACTTAAGCTTTATTCTTTCATTACTTTCACACAGATCTGCAGTGATGTGAAGTTACTTTTTTGGGGTATGGTGTGAGGTAGTGAAGGTATATCCCCACATCCCTCACCCACAAATGGATATCCATCCAGTTGATCTAACACCATTTATTGAAAATATTATTCTTTCCCTTCTGTACTGTAGCGTCATCTTTGTTATAAGCCAACTGGCCATTATGTGTGGACCTGTTTCAGATTCTCTGTTGTATTCCATTGGTCATTTTGTACATTTGCACCAAGTCCACTCTGTCTTTATTATTATTATAATGGGTGTTGATATTTGGTAGTGTAAGTCTATCAGCTTATTCTTCAGGATAGCCTTGACTGTTCTTGGTCCTTTGTATTGCTAGATGAAATTTAGAATCAGTTTGTCAGTTTCTACTAAGAAAAAAAAAACTTACTGGAAATTTGACTGGGTTTGCATTGAATCTGTGTTTTAATTTGAGAGGACTGACATCTTAATTAGATGTAGTCTTCCAGTTCACAAACGTGATATGTCCTTCCATTTAGTTAGAGCTTTCAGTTATTTTTTCTATGGTAGTCTGTAAGTTTCCTTCTGGCAGTCCTGTATCCCTCCCCCTTGCCCCAGGATTTAATGTATTTTTGACACAATAGTAAATGGTACTACTACATTTTAAAGGTATTATTATTATTATTATTATTACTATTTTTAGAGGGAGAGAGAGAATCTTAAGTAGGCTCCCCTCCCACTGAGGAGCCCCTGGATCTTACAACCCTGAGATCATGTAAAAGTCTTATTTTTTATAAATTAAACCGTTTCTGTGAAGTCATTTAGCATTCAACACTTCCATCTTCAATTTCTTTGCTGTAGTAGCTTGCTTAAGAATGACTCAGGAAAGAATTCCATGCATAGTGCTGTTTCTTTACCCCCACCTAGAATCCTTTTAAATTTCCGGTTAAATCAGCTGCTTTATCAGTGGGTATACTTAAGTTGTGTTTCATAAAACTATTTATTTATTTATTATTTTAAAAGATTTTATTTACTTACTTGCAGAGAAAGAGAGAGCATGAGCAGGCAGAGGGAGAAGGAGGCTACCTTAGCAGGGAGCGCAATGTGGGACTCTACCCCAGGACCCTGGGGTCATGACCCAAGCCAAAGGCAGATGCTTAACTGCCTGAGCCATCCAGGCACCCTAATTACTTAAAATAAGACTTTATTTTAGTTTTTAAAATTTTATTTATTTATTTGAGACAAAGAGAGAGACCAAGAAGGAGCAGAAGGGGTGGGGAGAGGGAGAAGCAGACTCCCTGCTCTCTGAAGCTGGGGCTCAATCCCAGGACCCAGAGATCATGACCTGAGCTGAAGGCAGATGCTCAAAGGACTGAGCTACCCAGGCGCCCCAGAACTTTATTTTAACAAAATAAATCTTACACTGTAGAAGATTTTTTTTCTCTTGTACATTTTCCCTTTATTGGTCCTTAAGTGACAGTTCCTTTTATATTTCACTGTTTAACAGAATGTCTTGACAGAATCCTTTAACTGGCACGTGAAGAAAACTTATATCCTACTGTATAGCAAATCTCCTATGCTCCATAATTTGTAATATTTTCTTAAATCCTAGGAAATATTTTGTTTTTACTTTTTAAAGATTTTATTTATTTATTTGAGAGAAAGAGCCAGGGAGAGAGAGAGAGAGAAAGAGAGAGCACAAGCAAGGGGAGCATCAGAAGCAGAGGGAGAAGCAGACTCCCCACTGAGCAGGGAGCCCAGTGTGGGGCTCAATCCCATGACCCTGAGATCATGACCTGAGCCAAAGGTGAGTGCTTAACTGACTGAGCCACCCAGGCACCCTGGAAATATTTTATATATGTTGTTCAATCAGCATTTGCTAACAAATGAATGCAGTTTGAAAAATAGAAAAATACTGCTTTTCATGTACCATTTAGCCTCATTTTTTACTGCAGCAAGAAGGAAATAGGGTTTCATAATGATATGTGCCTTTTGTTTTTCACTGTTAAGCAGGAAACCTATGAAGAGACTTCTTAAATAGATTGGGTTTTCTCTGGACTTTAAACATCACAGAAAATATATAGAGGTTTATCTGTAGATTTAAATTTTAGATCTGTTTTTGGCTTTATTTCATTATTTAATACAAGGGTGAACAAGCTATGCCTTCTTATATAAATAAAGTTTTATTGGCACACATCCATATTCATTTATTTACATATTACCTATGGGTACTTTTATACTCTAATGGCAAAGTAATTCAGTTATAATAGAAAATATATATCCTGGACACCCAAGTGGCTTAGTTGGTTAGGCTTGGGACTCTTTTCTTTCTTTCTTTTTTCTTTTCCATATTTTATTTATTTATTTGAGAGAGAGAGCCAGAGGGAGGGAGGAGAGAGCACAAGCTGGGGAGCAGAAAAAACAGAGGGAGAAGCAGACTACCCACTGATCTGCCTGATTTGGGCAGATGTTTAACCAGATGAGCCACCCTGGCGCCCCCGGGCATGGGCCTTTTGATTTCAGCTTGGGTCATGATCTCGGGGTCATGAGATTGAGCCCAGAGTCTGGCTCTGCACTCAGGTGGGAGTCTGCTTGAGATTCTCTCCCTGTGCCACTCTGCTGAAGCATGTACCCGTGCATGCTCTCTCTTTCTCTCAAATAAATAAATAAAGCTTTAAAAAAAAAATGTATGGCCTGTGAGCCTAAAATATTTACTCTGGGATTTCAGAAAATATTTGCTGACTCTGATTTAATATACCACTAAGGATGCAATTCATTATTAGTAATAAATGTAAACCCATATTTTAAGTAGTCTCTTGATAATTTTGAATTTTTTTGGTCAAGTTATTGTTTGAAGCAA
Source organism: Mustela erminea (assembly GCF_009829155.1). Taxonomy (NCBI): domain Eukaryota; kingdom Metazoa; phylum Chordata; class Mammalia; order Carnivora; family Mustelidae; genus Mustela; species Mustela erminea. Next base: position 57,812,914 of record NC_045622.1, read on the forward strand.
TTAGATTATTTTTTACCCTGTACTGTAGCTTATAAAAAGTTATACTAAGAATAGAAGGGTCAACTTTGTTATTTTACTATTATTTATTTTTATTTGTAATTTTAATATTATCCTTAATCCATGAGGATTATTTTTTTATTTTTGTTTACTTATTTGCAAGAATCCCTTAAAATCATTTTATCTGTGTGGTGAGGGTTGGTTTGGTTGGTAAAAAAATAAAAGCCATGATATATAAGTTCATTTAACTGCAATACCTCCTAGTATCCTAAAAGCAAATGAGTGACTTCACTGATGTTCTCCCTCAGACACTGTGGAGTGCCCCCTCTACCCTCAGGACATCTTGTATGTGGTAGTTGATGTGGAAACATCTGACAGACTCAGAAAGGGGATCATCCTTAGTCTGTACGGTTAATATTGGCAAAGCATAATTCTTTTTTTTTTTTTTTTTTTAATTTGACAGAAAGAGAGAGATCACAAGTAGGCAGAGAGGCAGGCAGAGAGGAGGAAGCAGGCTCCCTGCCAAGCTGAGAGCCCGATGCGGGCCTCGATCCTAGGACCCTGAGATCATGACCTGAGCCAAAGGCAGAGGCTTTAACCCATTGAGCCACCCAAGCGCCCAGCAAAGCATAATTCTTATGTTTTAAGATTAAAAACAATTATGGGGGCGCCTGGGTGGCTCAGTGGGTTAAGCCTCTGCCTTTGGCTCAGGTCATGATCCTAGGGTCCTGGGATGGAGCCCCACATCAGGCTTTCTGCTCAGCAGGGAGCCAGCTTCTTCCTCTCCATCTGCCTGCCTCTCTGCCTACTTCTGCCTACTTTTGATTTCTCTCTCTGTCAAATAAACAAATAAAAAATCTTAAAAAAAAAACCCCAACAAATATGGAATAAGAGTTTTCACTTTTCTTCCTGTACTTTTATTGGAAAGTCTTGTGCAATCCATTTTGGAGATGACTGTCTTAATATATATTGTTTGTATAAATTCCTTCTGAATGTGGGCATGATTTCTGAATATAAATACAAGTTTATGGCGTAATACAACTCTGAGTCCAGTAAAGTCGACCTTGTGTGGACAGTGTTGCCAGCAGCTGCAGTTACAGAACCTGGAAGCCGAGCAAAGCCTCCCTTAGATGCTTCATCTGTTCTTACCGTGTGTGGGCCGCTCTGTTCCAATAAGATTGTGAATCTGTGGCTAATTAATCCAAGAATTTAACCTTCGAACGGAGGATATAGGACTGTGTCTTCTTACCAGTCCATAACCCACCAGAAATACTGCAGTGAGCACAACCACCAAGCCAGCAGGCCTTATTAGTTGGGGATTCACTTTGTGGAGTTAACAAAAGTTTAAGTATGGAGTCACAATGCTTGGGTTCAAATTCTGGACTTTCTATTTTATGAGCTGAGTATTCTTAGACAATTTTACTTTAATCTCTCTATGACTCAGTTTCCTCTGATGTTAAATGGGGAGAATAGTATCCAATTTATAAGGTTACTAGGAAAAATCAGTTTTTCCATATAAAGTGCTTGGAATAGTATCTGGCTTGTGTGAAATGCTCAATGGAATGTTTGTTAGTGTTTCACTTTTTGAAGGCTCAGATTTTGTCAGCACTCTGAGAATATTTATTTTTCTAATCAGACTTTCTTTTTTTTTTTTTTAAAGATTTTTTAATTTATTTATTTGTCAGAGAAACAGCGAGCGAGAGCAAGCACAAGCAGACAGAGAGGCAGGCAGAGTCAGAGGGAGAAGCAGGCTCCCTGCGGAGCAAGGAGCCCGATGTGGGACTCGATCCCAGGACGCTGGGATCATGACCTGAGCCGAAGGCAGCTGCTTAACCAACTGAGCCACCCAGGCGTCCCTGGACTTTCTTTTTTTAATGTAAATAGTATCTATTCAATTATTGTTTTTTAAATTATTCACATATGACGTATTATTCGTTTCAGGGATACAGGTCTGTGATTCATCAGTCTTATGTAACACACAGGCCTCACCACCACAGGTACCCTCCCAGTGTCCATCACCAGCCACCCCATCCTCTGACACCCCCCTCCCCTCCAGCAGCCTTCAGTCTAAGCAGACTTTCTTAACCAAATTCATGAGGCTGATCTATGAAACAAGAATGCCAGTTTTTAAGTTTACCTCGAGACATGGAACTATCACATCTACTGGAATGCCTGTTTTGGTAGGATCAGTGCCTTTTCTCCCTTTGGGTGGCACCGTGGAACACCAAATCCTAATCAGAATGGTTATGGTGAATATAGAATCTGAATAGGGCCTTAGTTAGATGAATGCAGTGTTTTGTTCTAATGCCAAAGTGGCTAAAATGAGTATTTATTACCTTTTAAGAATTTCTTCACCTAAAATGCCAGCCATTCGCTTTCAGCCTCTTTGTCACTTGCCATAGGTTCTTTTGGTCTGATCCACTCCCCGTGGACTTGGACTCTGAAGAGCTGGTGATGTGAAGCAGCAGATGGCAGTGGTGGTGGTGCATGTAGCAGAGTGGAGCTCCTGGGATAGCAGAGGTGTGGTACAGTGGCTGTGTTGTGGAGGCTGGCGGTAGTGGAGTGCCTGGGCATTGGCAGCTAGCATTCACTTGGCTTCTCTGTGCTCTGTGGAGCAGTGTAACAGGGGAACATGAGGTTTGCTGACAGACTAGTTCTGCCACCTGATTTTAGGCATTGTTCTTGGCATCTGTCTCTGGTTTTCCACTTTTTCAGGTGAAGCTGAGCTTCTCTTTTTAATAAGTTTTTTTTTTTTTTTTTTTTTGCTTAGACTATCCAGAATCAGTTTTGGTTGTTGAACTTGTAAACTAAGTTGCTCTTGCAACTGGGAACCCTGGCTGATCCAGGGGCTATGATAGCCTGCTGCAGTCACCTCACAGTAGGGATGCCAAGGTCATGGGAAAGCAACTGGAACGTTTTAATGTCATTAGCTCCCTCTCTCCTTGAGAATGTTAGAATCGCTCTATTCCCAGGGCCGTGGCATATAGCAGTTGCTCAGTAAACCTTTGTGGAAGGAAATGAATGATGGGCTCATTCTGCCAATGAATCCATTTGTGTGTCTGCCAATACATGTCTGTGACTTTGCTTTTTCCCACCTTCTATAGCTGATCAACCTCCCTGATAAGGGATACATTTTTGGGGGGTGCCTGGGTGGCCCAGCCTCTTAAGTTTCTGTTTCCAGCTAAGGTCATGATCCCAGGGTTCTGGGATCGAGTCCTGCATTGGGCTCTTTGCTCAGCAGGCAACCAGCTTCTCCCTCTGCCTGCCGTACCCCCTGCTTGTACTCTCTCTCTCTGATAAACACATAGATAAAATTTTTAAAAAAAGAGGATGCATTTTTTTCCTTAGGTATGTCAATACACATGTAATCCTGGCTTGGGAACTATTCTGTCTTTTAAACTCTCTTGGTTTATCTGTCCTCTGTGAACTTTTTATTTTAGCTCTGGGATTATGTGATTATGATTGTGATTTGTGTGTGTGTGTGTGTGTGTGTGTGTGTGTGTGTATAGAAGGGCCCCTCGCAGAGCCCTAAAGTACCCATAAGAACTTGAATCCTTTCCTGGTATCACAGCTTTCTTGGCATTCTGGAAGCCATCATTTCTTGAATCTTCCTCATGAGGCTTGTTGGTGGAATAAAGAAAAGACCATACGGGGCGCCTGGGTGGCTCAGTGGGTTAAAGCCTCTGCCGTCGGCTCAGGTCGTGATCCCAGGGTCCTGGGATCGAGCCCCACATTGGGCTGTCTGCTCAGCAGGGAGCCTGCTTCCTCCTCTCTGCCTGCCTCTCTGCCTACTTGTGATCTCTGTCTCTCAAATAAATAAATAAAATCTTTAAAAAAAAAGACCATACAACCATAGATAGTGACGTGCGCGCGCGCGTACACACACACACACACACACACACACACACACACACACTGAACTATAGTTGAACCTCAGATTTGCCACCTAATAACTTACGACTGTTGGTAAATTGTATATACATATCCTCTTTTGCTTTTCCTCTGATGCCCTCTCTGAGATTGGGAAAGACAGGAAATACAGGCCTTTTATTTCCTCTTTCCTCTTGTTTTAAAGCAGGCAGACCTCTGCTTCAGGTCTGCCCTTTATGAGAATTGGCAGTTAGCACCCATACTCTCCTGCCATGAGGTCATTTGCTTATGTTTCCTGAGCTTCTTCCTGGGGGCTATGAGATGATGACCTTCTGAGGCTGGAGGTGCTAGGATTTTGAGAGTTTGGGGTGGTTTGTTCCTAGTTCATTCAGTTATTGCCTTTCTTCCTGGTGAAATGGCTGAGGCTGGTGGCGGAGGGCAGTACACCTGAGGTCCTTCTCTCTCCATCCCTAGAACACAGTGTTTGACTTTGGGTTCCCATAAATCAGGACTGGAGCTTTGGGATGAAGTTCTTTGAACATGCTAATCAAGGCGTAGGGATCCTCTGGCCTAGCCTTCTTGAGTTTCAGGCGCAGACACAAGCCTTTAACTTGTCCAAGGTGTTAGTATCTGAAGATACTAACAAGGGCAAATTGGGATCCCTGCAAAGGCTAAGCTCCACCTGAGACCCACTGCAACATAAAGCTGGCAGGGTTGGGGAGGGGTAGGGTTTATTCTGTGGTTGCCTTTCCTGCATCTTGTCAAGAGTCAACACCTCACTTCATTTGCTTTGGTTTGTTCCCACATTTCATTATTTAGAGAGGACCTCAGTCTGCAGTGCTTGGTCTGAATCACACCCTAGTCCTAAACTGTATGCTTGGGGCTGTAGGTTACCAAGTTTACAGACAACAGTCTTGTGCCTCTGTGGACACGTGACCAGCTATGAATAGATCTGAAGTTCTGAGAGAGCCTCAGCTCTTCCCCCACCTCCCCACTCCCAGCAGCCTTCCTGGTGGTAATTTCCTCAGTGCTCAGACAGCTAGACAGAGAATGGAAACAGGGCAATCTGCCCATCCCCTTTTAGGAGGCAATGCAGGCTTAAGTCTGTATGAGCAGGCTCTGGCCTCTTGGGTCTTTGCTGTATCAGATGAAGTGGAAGTGCTTAGCATTTAGGAGGGAGTAATACCCTTCTGCCCTGGTTGGGATTTTTGTTATTTTACAGAGATTGCTAAAACTCAGAAAGATTTACTAAGTAACCCACTGTCACGCAGCTAAGAACTTGAGTCCAGGTCTTCGGATCTTGTCCTTTCTAAATGACAGCTTCCTTCTTTATAACTGTCTTTAGTAAATATAGGGCTAGGATAATGGGGTGATCTATCTTTGGGGCTACTTGTGATATTGATTGATTCCATATGACTTGGAGAAATGGGGGTGAACCTGAAGGGAGAGGGAGAAGGAAGGCCTGTCAGTGTGTGAGCAGCAAAGGGAGCTAAGTGGATGGCTGTCTCGGAAGGGCTGCTGCCCTGTGCCACCTTAGTGAACCCAGGTCAGATAGTGGCTGTCCTGCACGCTAGTCACCATGTTTCTTTACATGGCATTCAAGGCACTCAGAGGTGGGGTTTCTGCTTCAAAACCCCTACTGTATCTCTCCTTACTTCCTATCACACAGACTGTTCTTTGTTCTATTGTTCACCAATCTGCTTCCATCTTCCAAGCATGGACATTTATAGGCTCTGGGAAGATTCTAGTTAAGACTTAACTGTTGGGGCGCCTGGGTAGCTCAGTGGGTTAAAACCTCTGCCTTCGGCTCGGGTCATGATCCCAGGGTCTTGGGATCAAGCCCCACATTGGGCTCTCTGCTCAACAGGGAGCCTGCTTCCTCCTCTCTCTCTCTGCCTGCCTCTCTGCCTACTTGTGATCTCTGTCTGTCAAATAAATAAAATCTTAAAAAAAAAAAACAAACTTAACTATTGTCCACCTAGGGCTGAGCAGGCAGTTTTGAATACCTAGTTACCCGAGAATCATTTTGGACTAAGCTCTCTCACTCATTCTTTCATTCCTTCACGTTCAGACCTTCTAACATATTGTGCACTCTTTCTATCCCAGACACTGTACCAGGCCCTGGGCATCAGTAACATGAGAAGACAGATATCGTTTGGGCTCTCCTGGAGCTTACAGAGTAGCAGGGAGTGCAAAAATGAAGCAAATAATTACAGTAAAATCTGATGAATGTCATGAAGTGGAAATAAGGGAAGTGATGAGAGGGTACATATTTCAAGGGAACTTTTATCTCCTCACATTACCTAAGGAGATGACATTTAAGGGAGACCTGACAATTGAGAAGAATTAGATAAGGAAATGGGGTTAAGAAAGGCAATTTAAGGCAGCAGACAGAGTATATGCAAAGACCTCTGGAGGCCAGGTGATAGGGATTAGGCCATGTTCATGTTGGTTCATTTATTAAGCAACCATTTACAACTGATGGGTTATATCATGTACTGGGCTAGGACTTGGGGTATAAGAAACAATCAGATGTCCCCTTCCTGTCTGGAGAAATTCAGTCAGGAACAGTGGCATCGCTCCTTGTAACCAGGATGCTAAGGTCACCCTAGATCTTGGACTCAGTCTCCTGGATTCCATGTGACAGGACTTAACACCTTTAGAGAAATGACCTGCCCTTGAGCATGTGGTGCACCTGTCAAGCAGAGAGGACATGGACCTTAGTTGGACACTTGCAGCATTTGCTCTTATCCCAGGCTTCACACTCACCAGATCGTTGGTTGATGGAGCTCATCTATAGAGTTGAGGTTGATGGAGGTCCAGAGATTGGTTTTTACCCCAGTAGGAACATAGTAGAGCCTTTCTGGCTGAGATGAAGTTGCCTTGGTTTTTGGAGCTCATTGTCACTGGTCTCGTGTTTGTTATTAGGATTGAGTGGTATCAGACCCATCCATTTTCTTGAACTGATGTCTGTTGTTAATGAGTTCTGTCTAGTGGACAGGAGTCTTAGGGGCTGGCTGTCTTGGACAATGCACTGTGTGACTGCAGGGTGCGGCATTGACAAGACTGTGTTGTGAATGGGGCCACCCCTCCCTAGTTGTGCAACAGTTCATCTTTGTGGCTCTGGTTGATGGGAGGTTATTTAAACATTGACTGTGGGCCCCAGGGTAGGTGGTTTATATTCTTCACTTAAGAGTCCCAAGAATGCTCTGAGGTAAATGCTATTAGGATCCTCACTTACAGATGGGAAGACTGAAGGTCCAGGGAAGCTAGCTCGTGGTGGCTTGGAGTTCGAGCTCTGGTTTCACTGAAGTCCATGCTTCTTCCCCACTCCCAGCTATTTCCCAGTGAGGTTACAGGCTTTAAGGTCTTGCCTCTCATCGCGTTGCCATGGCTTCCTTGGCCTTGTCTACTTGGACTTATCTGCCTGGCCTCCCTGTGTCAGTAACCCATGGATTCTCAGCATGGCCGAGGTTCAGGAATGTGCCTGCTTGGGAGATACCCTAGAGTATCTAAATTGTTTTTCCCATCTAAATTTTTGTGCATGTGTTTGGTGTGAGGCAAGAATATAACTGTGGCTAAAGTCACTTTTGAGAAGTAAGTCAGCTCCGGATTTGTCAGGCCGCCTTTCTCGCTCCAGCTTCCCCAGCACTCTCAGTAGGACAGAGACTAGGGGATAGTTCACCAGAGAGGAAGGAGTCTGAGTGAAAAAGGCACTGGGTCTGAGCATGAGTGGTGGGATGAGATCCCCTCAGGCTTCCTGAGGGGCCCAACTACTGGACTTGGTTGGATCTTTGTAAATTAGTAGCCCCCCTTCCAGGGGCTTATGTTCTTATTTCTTTCTTTTAATGGAGGACCAGTCTCTTTACCTGGGGATCCTGGAGCTACTGACCTTAGTCTGAGAGGGCTTTTTCTTTCCTGAGCTGTCAGGGGTGTAGGAGTATGTTTGCTGTGGAGAGGGAGGTGTGTGGGGCAGAGTCTGGGGAAGGGGTTAGTGAGGAGGGATGTGTAGGCACTACCTCAGCTGTGTCTGTTCACTCTTTCTTCTCCCCTGTGCCTCCATGGAGGCTTTGCGGTCTCCGTCTTGTGTGAAGAGTAGGGTCCTAAATACCACCAGGCTGCTGCACCCACCCATCTGGTGTTCCAACTCCACCTGACTGCTTGCAGTGCCTGAAGCATGACAGGCTTTTTTTTTCTGTTCCCTCTGTCAGGAATGTTCTTCCCTTCTTCTCTACCCCATGTATACCCACTGTATACCCACTCGTCCTTCAAGACCTAGTTTAGATGTCACCTTTTCAGTGATGCTGTCTTATCTCTTCTCTCTGTGGAGGGAGGCACACCCACTTCTGTGCCTGCACAGCACTTTGTACAGGCCTCTGTGGTGCTGTAATTATCCACCTAACTGTCTGCCTCCCTCTCCATGTATGGAGCCTCTTGAGAGCAAGAAACAGAGTCGGTTTTGTCTCTTGTTAGCAGGCACAGGGCCTGAGGGAGATCTGAGTATCCGTAATTGTTGCCTTGAATGATGCTGATGTCTGAGCTGGAGGTAGATGGTTGCCTACCGCTCTGTTGTGTACCTCCATGAGCTACAAAAGGGTTCTCTTCTGTGACTTAGTATACTGCACGTCATCGTTCAGGTTCCCTAGCCCTGTAACCACGGGTCGCAGTGGCTGTGATGCACAGGGAATCATGTCTGCTGTGCGCCACAGATGGTATCTTTGTCTGCTTTGCCTTACCTTGTCCTTCACCCACAGTGCTCTTCGAAGCCCCTGGGCCCCATCCAGGGAATGAGTAGAGAGGAAATGCCAGAAATGAGCCACTCTTGGCATCCTGACTCTTTGACTCTCAAGTTTGGCCCTGTGGGGCAGCACAAAGGGAGAAAATGGAAATGAACTGTTCCTAGTAACAGCAGCCGAAAGAGATCTCCTTCAGATTGTGTGTACGGTTGCCGGTGTGGCGGAAGCTGCAGCTGGGTCTGAGACCCTCAATTCTTCTTCTAACCTAGCTGCTGCTGCTGCTTCTTTTTTTTTTTAAAAATTTATTTATTTATTTATTTATTTATTTGACAGAGAGAGAGAGAGAGAGAGCAAGAGATCACAAGCAGACAGAGAGAGAAGGAGAAGCAGGCTCCCTGCTGAGCAGAGAGCCCGATATGGGGCTTGATCCCAGGACCCTGAGATCACGACTGGAGCCGAAGGCAGAGGCTCAACCCTCTGAGCCACCCAGGCGCCCCTAACCTAGCTTCTTCTAACCTTTCTCACAGGGCCGTGAGCCTGGAACAAGTCCTATTACACTTGGTTTTCCCCCCCAACATTAGGCCATGGACTGTGACATTGTTATTCATCTCCCTTCATTTTAATAGAGAAGGATACTCAGGTCCACAAGGAGGCATGGGACAAGCTCAAGGTCATATGTCAGCTGAGGCTGGACGATGGTCTTCCCACTCCCAGCAGAGTGCTACTCCCTTCGCTATACCTCTCTGCCTCTAATATCAGTTTTCTTTTTCTACTTGTAATTCCTGTAGATTGTGAACTTGGTGAGGATGAGTCAGCTGGGAAACTGATTATCTTGTCCTTTGGTCGCTCCCTCACTCTTGCACTGCCTGGACCCAGGAGACATTAAGGAAAGACTTGGTGAAGGACTGAATAAAAACCCAAGTTGCTGCAGGAGGACCTCATGAACTAAGCCAGAAGAAGACTAAAGAAAACAGATCCCTCTCTGTTTTCCTGGAACATCTTTGGTTTTGATGATGATTCCTGTGGTTTGGCTTTCCCAGTGTTAAACGCAGCATTGGCTGGAGCATGGAGGAGATGTGGTTTGTAACAGTGGTGTTTGATCCTTGTGGAAGCCAGATCTGTAATGAAGCTTCTGGGAACACACCACATCTGGGCTAGCCAAGGATGCCTTTGGGTCTTCAGACCTGTCCCTTGCTCCCTAGCAGCAATCATAGGAGATTCTGTGTAACGCTGCAAATTCCATTACAGATAGATAACATTTGTCCAGTGCTTATCATGCTTTCAGGAACTATTTTAGGTATTTTATAATTCTCTTAATCCTTATAATCCTCCATGAGTAGTTACTATAATTTAAAAAAAAAACTTTTCAAAGTGACTTTATTGAGTAAATTTATAAAAAGTAATATTCACTTGTTTTCAGTGTTGACAAATATGTATAGCCTTTGTAATCTCTCCCCTGTAGTCAAGGTATAGAGCATTTCCATCAATAGGTACTATTATTATCCTCATTCAAGAGGCAGAAAAGTGAGGTGTAAGAGGAGTTAAATGACACTGAAGGGATGTCCAAGGTCTCGTGGCTTATAAGTGATAGCACCAGGATTTGAACTCCAGAACCCATATTCTTAACTGTCATATTGCTTTCCATCTCTTCATTTGTGGTTCAGTCATGGCCTCTCTTGCTCAGGTGGATAAGACATTAAGGAGTAAGATAACTTAGGCTTAGAGTCTAAGCATTCAAGCATCCCGGGCAAGAGGCCCAGGGGTAGGCAGTGGGGAGGGATGAAACGGCAGTCTCAGTGCTAGAGTCCCAGGATCCAAGCAGGCAGAGCTACTTGCCTTTTGCCCAGTCTTTGCCTCTCCAGGCCTTGACTAGGGAGCCTCTTCACAAGGTATCATGTAGAGCCTGAAAAAGGGGCTGGCTCCTCGGCTTCCATAACTGAGATCTGACACAGAAGAATAGTCTCACGTGCTCTGGGAGTGCTGTCTGTGGTGGCCTGCCTCCAGTGCTGGGCCAGGCACTCTAAGGGCCACATGGACAGGCCAGAGCATATATAAAAGGAGGCATGATGGAGAGAGATCCTGAAAATCTAGTCGTTTGAAGAGGGGTTGAGGAACCAGATTTAGAAGTCCTGAAGAGCAAATGTAATCATTGTCTTCATATCCTGAAAGGCCATGCTTTGGACAAGCGCGTTAACTTGTTTTTCTCTGTGGCTTCAGAAGGCATAATTAGAGAGCCTTGTGGGTGGGACAGTATAGCATGTTTTGGAAAAACTGAGGTACAGTGGATATGACATACCTCATCAGCTTGTCATCAGCTTAGAGTACAAATAAGGTCAGATCTCTTTTCGATGGTAAGATTGATCTCTTGAATGAAGATGAAATTATCTGGAAATTTAGTACATCTCTCCTGGGGCCTTTCCTCTTTCTCTCTCTTTCTGAAGTATCTAAGAGCTTCATAGGCTTTTTCGGGCCAGCGGGGTCAGGCTTAGTTCCAGAGAACTAGAAAATCTTATTGGTTAGTGGGCTCCATTTTCAGCTTCTGTCACGGGCACACAGTGTGGCTTTTAAGACTGGCTGTCTCACAGTATGCTTTTTCCTTCTTTAGCGTAGCCACAAGGACTTGGTTCCACACAAGGGGTGGTGGTTCTTTGGGGGAGGATGACAGCCCCCCTTCAGTTTCACGCTTGATAGGCTCCACCACGCTCGAGCTCTCAGAGTGAATGCTCTTCAGTTCATATATGTATAAGTTCATTCACTGGAAGAGGGAACCCCTGCAGTCACCAGTTGGCAGGGTCTAGAAGTATTTTAGATTTAGCCACATTTCAGTTCCAGAACCAGTCTTCTTCTATAGTCATTTTGGTTATAGCATTGAACTTGAAACACCCATTCAGACTTTCTGTTTCCTCTGCGTGAGCACTTCACATAGGCTCGTAATGTCCCTTTCTACCTTTAACTTGACTTAGAATCTCAGTCTGTTAGGGAAATAATAATAGCATTGAACCTCAAAAGAAAGGGGTGAAGGTTTTAGTCTTTGGTCCTGAAAGGGCTTTGGATCCTATATATACATGTGTTCATTCATTAGTGTTCACTTTCCCTTTATGTACGAAGGGGTATGGGGAACAGTCTTGGCCAAGTCATAAAAGACCATGCTGTTTCCTTTCCCACTAGGGAATATGTGCTCCCTTGTTTTATATTTATATGGTTAAAAGGGGACCCTCTCAGAACATACGTCTGCGCCAAGGTGACTTGATGTTTCTAAGGCAGTGGGGGCTGACAACTTTAAAATGGCAGTTTCCATAACTGAAGCAGTTTGAATTACTGTTTAATCTGGTCCCCTGCTGTACAGGGAGGATTTTTCAAACTACTAGAAATTCCTACCATTGGAGTGGGCCACCCAGAGATATGAGTGCTTTGATATTACAACTGTTAAACAGACTAGCTGCCTAGGGCTATTGTGAGGAAATGCTGGATTTCTTAATAAGACCACCCACCATCCAGAATGGATAAGGTTAGCATCAGAAGATGTGAGAAGGGGCAAGTGGACCATGGCCGTGTGAACCTGGATTTTAAAACTCTGTCGTCTATGGGGGGATTTTTACTAATTATCTCCACTCTATCCTACTAGCTTCAGCAAGGTACTGCTCTCCTTTTATGTTTGGGTCCAAGTTGGGCACAGGAACTTTTCTTTATTACCATGTAACTGAACCCTGCATAGAATGTTGAGACAAGAATTTTCTAAAGACTCAGGGGTAACAATAGGAAAATAAACATAGTTATTGAAACTAGATAATCTGGCTTATATCATGTTGCTTGATCTCTGGGTCACCCAGAGGATATATGCATAAGCAGTGCCATCCTGATTATCTGGTGATGGGCTGGAAGCTAGATGAGTAATGAGTATGAGTTAGAATATGTTGGCCTCTAACATATAACTCTGAGACTGCAGGATTCTTCTAGGGTTTCAATCCTGAAAATTCTAGGACCGACTTTGTGCAGTAACTCCTAGAAATCTTACAAGCCCAATAGGGGGTCAGGAAAATGGGTGATTTTGATGCAGTTGAGGTTACCACGGGTCTCATTTCCACATTACTCCCAGCCACTGCTCTCCCCTTACACCAGAGAAATACAGAATAAAATACAGCCTCTTACGTTATATATGTCTGACTGTAATTTAAAAAAGCAGAGCCGGGGGCGCCTGGGTGGCTCAGTGGGTTAAAGCCTCTGCCTTCAGCTCAGGTCATGATCCCAGGGTCCTGGGATCGAGCCCCGCATCGGGCTCTGCTCAGCAGGGAGCCTGCTTCCTCCTCTCTCTCTGCCTCCTTCTCTGTGATCTCTGTCAAATAAATAAATAAAATCTTAAAAAAAAAAAAAAAAAAGGCAGAGCCGTACTCTTTGTCCATTACGTTGATCTGTCCTTTCTCATTTGACCCTCTCAACACCTTGTGATATGGGCAAAAAAGTGCCTACTAACGTCTTTTTAGAGGTGAATAAACTGAGGTCCAGAGAAGTTAAGTAATTTGCCTGTCCAGATTACAAACCAGATTGACTGGTATCTTCAGTGCAGTCAAGAACTATTTGTTAAGGGGGTGCATGGGTGGCTCAGTAGGTTAAAGCCTCTGCCTTCTGCTCAGGTCATGGTCTCAGGGTCCTGGGATTGAGCCCCACATCGGGCTCTCTGCTCAGCGGGGAGCCTGCTTCCTCCTCTCTCCCTGCCTGCCTGACTACTTATAATCTCTGTCTATCCAATAAATAAATAAAATCTTAAAAAAAAAAAAAAAAGAACTATTTGTTAAGGGACGCCTGGCTGGCTCCGTGGGTTAAGCATCTGACCCTTGTTTTCAGTTCAGGTCATGACCTCGGGGTCATGAGATTGAGCCCCATGTTGGGTTCCATGCTCATTGGGAAGAGTGCTTGAGAGTCTGTCTCTCCCTTTTTCCTTCCAGGCCAACCTCCCCCCCCCCACCCCCCTACGAGCCTAAGCACACACATACTGTCTCTCAAATAAACAAATAAATCTTAAAAAAAAAAAAAACTGTTTGTTGAATAAATGAAGCCTAGATTCTGGCTGTCCTTGGCCAGCATTTTGCTACCACATTATTCTGAACCCTCTGGGGGCTTCCTGTGAGCATCTGTAGGATTGGCTGCTTTTTGCTGACCTTCCCTTTGGGATTCCCTCATTCTATAGCTGAAGCTGTGTGCACTCTTTAGAGAACATCAGCCCAATTGTGTTCCCTACAGAGTGGGATGGGAAAAAACATTCCACCCACTGTGGTTCTTTTTTTGTTGCTTGTTTTCTGGGATCTTCGTATCATTGCCGACAAGAGTGACTCATAGACTGCACTGTATGATTTTCTTGGTTAAGAGAACTTTTTTCTTAGCTCTAGAAGAAATTAACCAATAGTTACGTATGGTTAAGACGCAGATGTTATTTAGCAACTTTACCCAGAGCACAACAAATCCCTCTTCTAACTGAGCCCAGACCTATTACTTTGGTTCAGTAAAACTCTGCAGCCTCTCTGTGCCTAGCCATGTGTTAGGGATTTAGAGGAAGCCCTTGGGGTGAGGGGCTTAGAATCCAGTTGGAGAGATAAGACACATACATAAGCAGGAAAATAGTTTGAGACAGTTTTTAAATAAAATGCAAAATCAAGTAGTATACATGTAAACATTTAAATGTGGGGACTAGGTCCTAAAGGACTTAGAAGGTATAGCAGAAAGCGTGTGTGCTTTGGAGCTGTGGTTCATTGACAGGTTCAGTCCCTGAACTACTTTTTCCTTATCTATGAAATGGGCAAAGTGATACCAGCCTCACGGGTGTGTGTAGATTAAATGAGGTGATGTGTTCAAAGCAGTTGCATAGTGACTGATGTATGGTAGACGTTAAACCCATGGTGATTCTCTCCCTCCCTCCCTCCCCTTCCTAGAGGAGCTAAGCCTGAAGGGTTGATTAGGATTCCAGGGAAGGAAGGAGGGAGGATGGCAAGCCAGGAACAGAAGGGCTGGTCTTGGGAGTGTGTTAGTCTGGTGGGGGTGGAGGGCACATGGGAGAAGCAGTGCGGAGTAAAGCAGAAGAGACAGAAGTTTGGACTTAATTGAGAAGAGGTGTGATTATGGGAGGTGTATTTAAGCCCTGTACACCTGTCTGCGTGTGCATTAAGGTCCTTATTGTTCTCTGCAGCATAGTGTAGTTGTTAAGAGCTTGACCTCTAGAGCCAGACTGCTTGTCTCTAAGTGCTACCTCTAAGTTTACTTTTCTGTGCCTTTGTCTCTGGATTGGAAAAATGAAATTGATAATATTGATAACTTGTAGGGTTTTCATGAGGGTGAATGAGATAAATATGAAGTGCTTAGAATAGTGCCTGACATATTGGTGCTACATAAATGTTAGCTGCTATAATCATAATTGAAACGATACGAACTTTTATAAAAAGCGTATGCTCTTACTGATGAACTCTAACAGTTAAATAAGTTGGAGGTGCCTGGGGGCTTATTTGGTTAAGCATCTGACTCCTGATTTTGGCTCAGGGCATGGTCTCGGGGTCCTGGGATCGAACCCTGGGTTGAGCTCTGTGTTTGGCGGGAAGTCTGCTTGAGGATTCTTTCTCTCCCTCTCCATCTTCTCCTACCCGTGCTTGGGCTCTCTCTCTCTGAAGCAAGTTAATTAATTAAAAAAAGAGCTGATCCATTAACTGAGGGATGTCAGTTGACTGATGTCTGGAGTTTGAAGGCCTCTGCAGAAGGAACAGGGTCATCAACATGCTGAGCGAGGTGAGACCTGCATGAAATGGTGGGAAGCAAGATCTGACCAGAAGGTGCAGGACAAAGAGGGGGGCAGTGTGCAGTGGGCTCTTGAGTTGAGGTGTGTCCGTGTTGAATCGTCTAGTGGAGGACATATTTTGCATCTGGAGGTAATTCCTGGTAGGGTTGGACAATAGAAGTGTAGGTCTTGGGCAGCCTTGTCAAAGAACTTGAGTTCCAGTGAGGGAAGTGCAGCATTACCACAGGGAGCAGTGCTGCCATAAGAAAAGTAGCACCACATACTTTTTGAGTGGATAAATGTTGTTCAAATAAAATAGGAGTGGTCATTGAGGACCACTAGGAAGCTGAAAGTTTCCCTCAGAGTAGGCAGTGGGATTTGGTTGGGGGGAGGGGGTAGGAAGGGATGGGCCATGCATGGAGTGAGAATGGGTTTATTGGATGATCAAGTTGCTAGTCAGACTTTAACCCAGTTTCTCTATTCCAGTGAGTTCTACAGAACACCACTGCTTACAATGGCCATATAATATCTACACTGCACATGGCAATCTCACCTCGTGGGCCGCAAAAGTAGCTCCCATTTCCTGGAAAGAGTGGTGTGTGTAGCCCATGTGGCACATCACCAGCTTCTTTGCTGATTTGCAAGTCCCGCAAGGGTCAGCCTGGGCTGGTCTTCTGTGGGGTTGGGGTGGGGGATGGGAAGCTACTCTCTTCTGTTGGGATAGTGCTTCAGGAAGGAGCCTGAGGACTGGCTCCCCTAGCCTTCTTTCCAGTGCTGCTTGTGCTTTGTGCCTTGGCTGGGCCTAACTGGAACATGGGTTTGGTGATTGTTGGGTAGGGTGGCAGGGACTGGACTGTTGGATTTTCTGCTTCTACTAAATGAACTGTGGTTTGTTATGACCTGTTTGCTTTGCTCTGTATTTGTGCTGCATTAAAGGATTTTTGTCTTCATCCTGACCGGCTCCAAGTTAAACCAATAGAAGTTTTCATTTGAACTGGACCATTTCTCATTTTAGCTGGCTTTTAGTTTTAAGTCTTTTTTTTTTTAATTTAAGATTTTATTTATTTATCTGAGAGAGAGCATGGGGTGGGGTGAGGGAGAAGGAGAAGCAGACTCATCACTTAGCAGGGAGCCTGATGCGATGCGATGCTCTATCCCCGGACCCTGGGATCATGACCTGAGCTGAAGGCAGCCGCTTAACCAACTGAGCCACCCAGGCACCCAAAGTTTTAAGTCTTAAAACCATTAGTGGTGGTGTTCACCAGCAGAGCTCTTGAAGTGTGAGTGCGCATGGTAGAGAAGTCTCTCGTGGAGCCTCAAGCTTACGCTCAGTGCTTTGGGTCTGAGTGCAGAGTGGAGCTAGATGTATAACAGAGTTTGATGGTTTTCCCTGGAACACATGCCCCAGAGGTATAATATTTTTGAAGCAACTAGGGCTATGGTGTATTTCATTGGTCCCACATCAGCTCTTCTGCTAAGAACCTGGGACTCTTTAGACTGCCTTTAGAGACCTCTCCAGCCCTGCGGACTTGGCATTCTAGCATCCAGATATTCCATATCCCCTAAGAGTAAGCCAGTAGCATTTTCTCTGGGAAGCCTTTCCCCGACCCTTAAGAGAGAATTAGTCATCTTGCTTCCATGCAATTTGGTATATCCCTTGACTGTAGCTTTTTCCTTATATCCCGATTCCCTGTCTTCTTCACTAGAAGGTAAGCTTTTATTCCCCCCTGTAAAGCTATTGTGCTGTAATAATAATTAAAAAGATGACTTACTGCTGAACTCAGCTTTTACCAAAAGAGCCATAGGCCCAAACCCCACAAAAGTTCCTGAACAGTTGGAAAAATATAGCAGAGAACAAACACAATTTCCTTCTTTCCTCCTTTCCATTATGTCCCACAGTCACATTACAAAGACTTGAAGAACAGAAATTGGTCACATATATGCAAGGTTCAACATAAGTGATAGAAACAAGTGAATTAGTCAAAAAATGGCTTCATCTGCAACCAGAAGCACAAACTAAAAGGTAAACTTTTGAAGGCAGAGTTGTTTTTTTTTTAAATTCTGTGGCTTTAGTACCTAACATAAGTTGTAAATAGAATAAACATCAATAATGAAGAATGGATGAATGAATAAGTTAATAGTAGGTTTTTAGTACTTTTCCTTCTTACCAAGAAGTCAAGACCCCACGTGGGTTGATTCGGCGGGTGGACCTCAGACTGCCACAAATTGGTTGTCTTCTGTGCAGACTTCAGATCATGTGAAATGTTCTCCCCTGCTAGGGTGTTTCCCCCTGGCCTTTCCTTTTTCAGCATTCCTCTCTTCTTTGCCATTTAAAGATCTGAATGCTGAGGATGAGCTGGTGGAGGGGAATGTTTCCCTGAGGACATGGTGTCTGATGGCAGCCAAGACTTTGTGGTTGATTAACTCACTGATTGAATCACTGACTTTGAGGCACCAGGGGAGGGAACGAGGGTGTACGTAAGCCAAGTTCAGAACTCTGCGAGGGTAATGAGGGGTGGACGGGGAAGTGGGGATAGGAGTGATGGTGAGATGAAAAGAGGATGGCTGTAGATACCTAGAGGTCACCCCATGTTCTAGATTTCCCCCTTTGTGGTCTAGAGTCAGAGCAGTCAGTCTAGTAGAAAGAACAGAAGCCAAGAGGCTTGACTTTTACTGCCACCAGCTCACTGTGCCACTTAGGACAAACCACTGCTGTTGGTCTCATTTCCTTCCTTCGTCAAGCAGGATCAAGAGCCTCTGCCCTGCCTGACTGCCTTGACTGTAGTGAGGACTGGGGACACATTGGATGAGAAAGCTCTGATCAGAGTAGGAGAAAAAGACCGTGACGCTGCTCATCCTCCCATCTTTTCTCACCAGAGTCCTCTGTCTCTGGAGGAATCAACTATTGTAGCCTAGTCCTTGATGCTCGGGTTCCTCTGGCCTTTCTGTTCTTTGCAGCCTCTAGGTAGTCATGCTTCATATGTAATGTGGGTGACCCAGTAAACATTGACAATTCCCTGACTGGAATTCCTATGGGCTGGGGGCCATGTTTGTTTGTTTCCTCAGCGTATCCCCAGCCCTTAGGACAGGGTTGGAACAGCATGCACTTACTAAACATTTCTTGAAAGAGAGTTTAAGTTTGAATACTGGATCTACCATATACAGTATTAACTTGATGCCAAACCAAGAGACTTGTCTTCCCTAAGCCCTAGTTTCCTTTATCCGTTCAATGGGAATCGTAATCCTTGTGTCTCAGGGCTGGCATGAGAAGTGAATCTATATGATATTCCAGTCCTCATGGAAGTGTAATTTCCCTCTATAGCTGCCAGCTGTGGTATGTGGGGGCCCAGTAATTGGCTAATTACTACACGATAGTACCCCCGTAGTGGCCTGCTGAACCCAGAGTTGCTTCTGGAGTGGTGTGTCCTGAATATTTAGCTCTAGGACAGAAGAAGGAAGCAGAATTTGGGATTTCCCTTAGCATTTCTGGCCTTTTCTGCCTGCTTACCCTGCTCATTCTTCCTTGGATTCTCTTCCTGGTATAGCTCAAATATTTTTCTGCCTCTTAGTTTTCCAAAGTATCTTAAGCAACCAGAGCACTTTTGTTTGGGTTCTTATAAGCTTGCTGTGTTTGGTCTTTGTTATTCTTCATTAGTTGGTAGTATATCCTGCTTATTTTCAGTTCCCTGACCTGTTGTACTTTCTCCATGGCCAACACAGCTGTGTATGAGGTAAGTCACTTCAGCGGGCTCCCTCTAAGTACACAGGTGTTTGAGGTAGAAGAGCTCAGTTCCAGTGTTTGCACCTCCTCTCTAGCCTTGGGGACCTTGGGCAAGGCTCTTTCTCTCTCTGGGTCTCAGGCTTCTTATCACTAAAATGACGGATTTGAACCAAATAAGTGGTTCCTAAGGGTCCTTAAATTTGGAGTGTAAGTTTGGACAAGTCATTTTTTTTTTTAGGGGGGTCTTAGCTTCCTCATCTGTAAGATTAAGTAAATTGGGCTGAATAATTTTTAAAGTCACTTCTGGACCTAAATATTTTCTCCTCATTCTCTCTCTCCTTTCTGCCTTGTATTGCTTTCTGGAGCATTTCTGTGACAGTTAACAGCTGTGGACAGGAAACCCTTGAACACTTCTAACTTGGCAAAGGTTGCTGCTCCCTCTGAACCTCATCCCAGCCCATTTCCTGTGTTTACAGTGTTTGGGTTTTTTGCTTAGTGACAGGCCTGACAGGCCATACTCCAGTTCTCGGGCATGGCCTTGTGCCGGTTAGACCAAAATGAGCACCAGTTTGGGAGTCTGGGAGACAAGGTTTCAGTCTCCACTAACCTCTGTTACCTTATGCAAAAACCTGCCTTCTCAGAGTTAAGTGTCCTCATCTGTAAAACCAGAAGGTTTAACTAGCTTGGCTGTTGTAGGATATTAATACTTGCCTCCCTTTTATTCCTCCCATGCAGGGCCCTCTGTTGAGCCTGTTTTTTCTACATACTCTATTGTGAAAGGGACCCAAGGTAGCTCCCTTGGCATTTGGGACAAAATAAGAGGAAGAAAGGAAGTCAAATAGTTATCTAAGGCCCAGATTGGCAGCAGAGAAGAGTTGAGGTGGGGGATGGGGGGCCTGGTGTGACCAAACTGCCCAGCAAATCAGCTATATAGTTGGTAACCAGGTGATGCCAGTGTGCATTTATTCTTACCAAGACTCAGAAGACAGACAGTATCCCAGTTACAGCCTTTCTTTTACCATTCACATGACTTGAGCAAGTCACTTAGCATATCTGTGCCTCAGTTTCCTCATCTGATATTAGGGATAATCAAAATACTGTCTTTACAAAGTTGTAAAAGAGAAAATGTATGTACAAGTCCCAGCATAGTTCCTGACATAGTCACCCCGCTCCCCTTCTCCCTTAGATGGTAACAATGTACTTAATTCTTGTGGAGATAGCAGGAGGACACTCAGGTCCCACTGCGGGGGACCTAACAGGCCAGCTGGGGACAGAGTCTGATTATGATTGGAAGAGATCTCATGAGGTGGTGCTGGAACCAGGCTGGGCTCAGTGCTGTGGCCTCAAAGGGCCTGGAATGGTTTAAGAAGGCTGGGGAGAATAGGGCTTTCCCTGAGCCTTGGAGGGCCAGCAAGTTCTGACCATGAAGAGCTGGGGGGAGAGTAACTTGAGGTACCCACCTACTCTTCCTCAAGCTCTGGGGCTTTGTATAAGTCCGTTTCACATTCATCCTCTTCCTCTCCATCTAGGCTGCTATTATCCAAGGGACTTACCCTTTTCCTTTTTACATCTTTTAAGAGAAAGAAAATTTGGAGGCAAGGGGATGACATAACATTTACCTGGAACAAACTAGTTTTACTTTAATCAATGGGCTAGATGGTTTACTTTCAATAATCTTACATCCTTAGGAAATTATGTTATTATGTCACATTTTACAGGTGAAGAAACAGTGCCTCCAAAAGGCGAAGCAGTTTTTTCAGCTCAAAATTAAGAGGCTATAATGACAAATCAAAAGAGCTCTGCATGACAATTGAGTATGGCTTCAGCTAGTTGAGAAGATACATATAATTCAGCAGTTCTCAGTTATGTTTCTTCACCCAAGTTCTTAGTAATCTGTAATGGTCCATCGTTTTGTGCTTATCTTCTAGAGATGGCTATCTTATTCCTGGCTCCTACTGTATATACCTCTTGCTCTTAGCAGTACTTCTCAATTCTCTAGATCTCCAGTTCTACCACTGACTAAGATTCAACCTCCCTACACCACCGACCTTAGATCCATCCTTTCATTCTTTTCCCATTTCTTTACCAAGCACCTACTGTAGGCCAGACCAGTGATGGATGCAAATATTGTTCCTGCTTGTATCTTTCAGTGTAATGGTTAGACAGTTATAATAAAAACAACTGGGTCAGGGAGCCTGGGTGGCTCAGTGGGTTAATGCCTCTGCCTTCGGCTCAGCATGATCTCAGGGTCCTGAGATTGAGCCCCACATCGGGCTCTCTGCTCGGCAGGGAGCCTGCTTCCCACTCTCTCTCTCTGCCTACTTGTGATTTCTGTCTGTCAAATAAATAAATAAAATCTTAAAAAACAACAAACAACTTGGTGGTAATCGAATGCTTACTGTGCACCATGCTCTAGTTGAAGCACTTTATATGTATTAACTCATTTCATTCCTAATACTCTGCGAGGTAAATGCTGTTTTCTTATTTTGTAGGTAAAGAAACGGAGGTATTACAGAGGTTCATTGGTCTAAGTTGTGATAGAGAGAAGCACAGGGGCCATGAGGGCACAGAAGAGGGCTCTTAATCTAACCGAAGGAGTCAGTGTAGAGAGTACTTCCTAGAGGAATTAGAAAAAGCCTGAGTAGAATCTTGAAACTTGAGTAGGAATTAGTCAGGTGTGAAATGGGGCAAGGATATTGTAGGCAGAGGGAACATCATGTACAAAGCCACAAAGTGAGTCTTGCATATTTATGGAACTGAAAGTAGTTTAGTGTGGTGGGAGTGTGAGGTGTGTGTGAGTGAGTGGTATGGGTTAAGGCTGGAGAGTTAAGGCTGCTAGGGACCACCTCTGGAAAAGCCTGTATTCTTTGCTACATTATATTTGGTGTACAAGCCATTGGTTTCCAGCTTCAGGATTTGAAACTGAAGGGGGTCCTTGAAGGGTGTCTGATGAATTCAAATTATTTTCCCAATTATTTTTCAGTCTGTGGATACTAAAAGTGTAACTGTTATTTTTATAGATTTTATTTATTTGAGAGACAGAGAGAGAGAGTGTGAGAGCAAGCACAGAGGGAGAGGGAGAAGCAGATTCTCTGCTAAGCAGGGAGCCTGACATGGAGCTCAATCCCAGGACCCTGAGATCATGACCTGAACCAAAGGTAGACGCTTGACTGACTGAGCCACCCAGGCACCCCAAAAGCATAACTATTATTATATGGAGGTTTTGGAATTCATCACTGAAAAAAAAAGGAATTACTATGGTAGGAGTTTGGGAGCTCTGCAGAGGACTTTTTGCTTTAAATTAGAATATTTATTGAGATAGTTGTAGATTTATATGCAGCGTAAAAAAAAAAATAATACAGCGAGATCATTGGGAAACTTTGCAGTTTTCCCCACAGTAACATTTTGACAAACTGTAGTATAATAGTATAACCAGAATATTGACGTTAACACAAACTGCCAATCTTGGTTAGATTTCCCCAGTTTTATTTGTGCTGGTTGTTTACGTGTGTGTGTGTGTGTGTGTGTATGTAAACATATTCCCATACCGTAACACCTTCATGTTGCCCCTCTATAACCACAGCTTTCTCTCCCACCCCTTCCCTATTCCTAACCCATCTTTCTTCCGTTTCTAAAGTTTTGACCTTTCAAAAGTGTTGTATAAATGGAATGGAGTTTGTAATCTTTTGGAATTGGCTTTTTTTGTTCAGCCATAATTCCCTGGAAAATCATCTAAGTGTTTTTTTGTATCATGACTTCATTCCTTTTTAATGGTGAGTAGTATTCCATTGTGTATAACATATATAACCATTCATCTGTTAAAGGCATATGGACTGATCCCAGTTTGGGGCTTTTAGACATAAAGCTTCCATGAACATTTATATACAGGGGTTTTTTTTTTTTAGATTTATTTATTTATTTTAGAGAGAGCAAATGCATGTGAATGGGGGATTAGGGAGAGGGAGAGAGAGAATCTCAGGCAGACTCCCACTGAGTGCAGATCCTGATGCAGGGCTTGGTGTCACAATCCTGAGATCATAATCTGAGCCGAAATCAAGACTCACTTAATTGACTGAGCCACCCAGGCGTCCCCGAATACGGGTTTTTACATGTGAACCTCTGAAGGACTTTATTCAGGAGAGTGGTATAGTCAGATTGGAATTTTAGAAAAATTATACTAACTGCTTTAGTAGAGAATGAGATTGAGAGAAACAAGCAGAGATGGGAAGATCACTGAGGAAACTATTGTAACCCAGGCAAAGTACATGGAGACCTGAACTCAGTTCTCTGTGAGTTGGAGCCTGCTCGGCCATAGAGGCCTTTCCTGAGAAATCACATCTGGCTCACTGGCATGCGGGAGCAGGGCCAGGGAGCCTGGCTTCTCAGGAGGCACAGACACACTTCGTTGTGGACAGTCAGCCCCCCTTCTGAGGAGTCGCCATCACGAGAGCTGAGAATTGCCATTGCCATCCGGCGAGGAAGGGCTGCAAACCCAGTTTTTGGAATGATCATCCTGACTGCAAGGTCTTTCAGTAGATGTTCTTGGTTGTCCTCTCTCAAGAAAAGAAGAAAGGGGGCTAGTTATCTTCTTCGTATTATTTGAGTGGAGGCTGATGGGGGGCAGGAAGGTGGTGAGAAACTGTTTCCTGGGTCTGGTCTCTTTGGGGGCCCAGGAATGTGTTCTCTGGTAGGCTGGCCAGTAGTGGGCCTGGGGCAGCTGGAGGATGCCCTCCAGCTCTGAGGGAACCTGGAATCCACATTGTTTTTACCCCACACAGTGGTGTGCCTGGCTCACCCAGGCATTTATCACTGTGCTCTTGGGGCCACTGTGATCAAGACTGTTGGGAGCCAGCTCCACTTTGGAACCAGAGGGGTATAATCCTAGAGGGTCTGCTAATGGGTTGGATACTCCCCTGGGCACTGTGCAATGTCCTTATCTGGGCAAGTTCTTTGGGGCCCATCCCAGCACTTTCAGAAAACTTTTCCCAGCAGAAATCTGTTTTGAGTTGTTTGTAATTATTTTTTTGGCTATCTCAGACTCCGACAAGTGCTGGCCAGGAGGCAGGAATGTTTGGGTCAGGTGCCAGGTCAGAGAATTTGGGGCAACTTTTGAACAAGTGTGTTTTGATTTAATTTCTCTGGAGCTGTCATGCTTCTTGGCACAGATACCTTTAGAAGGTAAAGACCTGTGGTATGTGGGACGCCAAAGCTGAGAAAGCAAACCTTCAAAACCCGTAAGCTGCTTTCAGTTGTCTTTAGACCAGGTCTTGTGTTGCCTGGGGCTCTGCCAGACACAGGGGAACACCGGAAAAATCAGACTCATCTATAGCTGGGAAGATAAGACTCACAGGTAAAGCAGAGAATAGACAACTGAGAAGCGAGTGACTAACACTTACAGGGCTTGACTGTTTTTTTCAAGGACTTTACTGATTTTTCAGATAAGAAAATCCTTAGGAGCACTCAGAGTATAGGAAAGTTGAAATTTAAAGACCTGCAACTACCACTTCTGTAATTCAGTATGTATTTTAATCACTGAGGCGCATGGGGGAACCCTGGAGGCCAGAGAAGTGTATCTTACTTCTTTTTGTATTCCTGGTGCTTTGGTTAGTTGGGCTAGCTAGCTCAATGTCAGCAATTAGGTGTTTGAAAGTCAGAAATCAGTGTTGAAGTGGTAGCATGTGAATGCTGAACTGGGGCTCAGAAGCTCTTAATTTAGTCAGAAAGGTTCTAAAAATTAGAGGGTGGACAGATAGGCTGCTAAGTGGATGGACCAGAGTCCAGAGCCCTGCAGGAGACATGGGAGGAGGCACAGGGAGTCAGAACAGCTAGAAGACCCCTGCATCAGAAGCCTGGGTTCCTGAGGTCATGGTCTGCTTGATGGGGACTAACTTTAGGGATTAGCTACCTTCTTTGGGAAGGAAGCTTCTTGTGAAACCAGTATTTGGAGAAAAGAATACTGAGAGGAAGAAGGTAGATATGGGACATGATGGGCAGGCTGGGTGGAGAGAGGCTGAAGAATTTATCTCATCTAGCAGGTGATTATGTTTCATATGATTAAACAGAAGCATATTCTTTAGCTCTTTTTGTTTCTTCCCACAGAGTGTACTAGTATTTTTTCTCCAATGTCTTTTTAACTTTGTTTTAAAGTTATGTCGTTTAACTTTGTATTTTTTCTCCAATGTCCTTAATAAGGAAGGGGTCCCTGGCTAGTGCTGAACACTAAAGACATTAAGGCAAAACCAGGAATGCTATTTTACCTTGGGAAATGGGTTAAGACCAGCTAGGACTCCTGGGTTGGCCCTCAGTGGACAAGCAGAATGTATTGCTCCTAATTGTGGGTCTTGGAAAGTAAGGGTTAGTATCTCTTTTTTTTTTTTCTTTTTTTTTTTTAAAGATTTTATTTATTCATTTGACACAGAGAGATCACAAGTAGGCAGAGAGGCAGGCAGAGAGAGAGAGAGGAGGAAGCAGGCTCCCCACGGAGCAGAGAACCCGATGCGGGACTCGATCCCAGGACCCTGAGATCATGACCTGAGCCGAAGGCAGCGGCTTAACCCACTGAGCCACCCAGGCGCCCAGGGTTAGTATTTCTAGGGAGCCCTCTTGCACAGAATCATCTGGGTCTCCCAACCAGACAGCCCTGGCACAGGAAGGCATCCCTATGCCACGCGGCATAGCAAGTTAGAGACTTCTAATCTGGTTCTGCCACTAGTTTGCTGACCAACCTCATGCAAAACACTCCCCTTTCATAGCCTCACTCTCCTCTGTCATAAGGCAGACAATGGGCCTTGATGCTTCCAAAACCCTTCCAACTCTGCTGCCTAGAGTCTAAGTACAATGGAGATCTCAACATCCATTACTCCCATTGTATGCCAGGAGTTTTTGCAAGATTGGTAAAAAGTACCCTTTGACTTTGGGTTTTACAAATTAATCTATGTGAGATGCTGTGCTGCTTGCTCTGGGGTTTGCTTTGTTGGGATGCCCTCCCTTCCTTCCACTCCTACTGTCTTCTGCCTGTTCAGACAGTGGTATCTCCTGCTACTCTGGTCTCTTGTGTCTTACCCTATTCTGTTTTGTGTCTTTCTGATTCGTATACTCTGCTCATTCTTGTACTTTTTGTGGGCAAGTACTGTGTCTGTTCATCTCTGTTTCAATTTGCTCTTTCATCAGTGGAGTTCTTTTGGGCATTCATTTGTTCATTCAGTGAATATTCTCTGGAGCCCAGCTGTTGTGCTAGGGACTTTGCTAGGTGCTGGGTGTTGGCTTGAAGCCAGGATTCAGCCATGAAGGCAGCCATGGTTCTTGCCACTGTGGAGCTTACGGTTTAGTGAAGAAAGATATTGAACAAATTATCACACAAATAATTATAATTGTGAAAAGTGCTATCAACAAAAAATATAGGGTGCTTTGGAGAATGTAACAATGTGAGCCTAAGCCACTTTGGCAGGGAAGATGATCAAGGAAGATTCTTGAAGAAAAAGTGTTTAAGTTCAGACCAACAGTATGAGTCAGAGTCTGCAGGTCAAGAAAGAATGAAGAGGCTTCCATACAGAAGGATTCTAGGTTATTCTTTCTTTCTTTTCCTTTAAATTTTTATTTAGATTCTAGTTAGTTAACTTACAGTGCAATATTTGTTTCAGAGTAGAATTTAGTGATTCATTGCTTCCATATAACACTTAGTGCCTAACACAAAAGTGCCCTCTTTAATACCCATCACCTATCTAGCCCATCCCCCACCCACCTCTCTCCATCAACCCTGTTTGTTCTCCATCCTTAAGAGTCTCTTAGGATTTGTGCCCCTCCCACCTTTCCCCCTCCCATGTGTTCATTTGTTTTGTTTCTTAAATTCCACATATGAGTGAAATCATATGGTATTTGTCTTTCTCTGACTGACTTACTTCAGTTCGCATAATATACACTAGATCCATCCATGTCATTGAGAATGGCAAGATTTCATTCTTTTTGATGACTGAGTAATATTCCATTATAGATGTATATACTGATGTAGTTTTGGAATGTTGGTGAGCTCTTGAGCCAATGGCCAAGAAAGAATTCTTCAGATATCTTTGGTGCAAAAAGGTGATTTTATTAAAGCACCAGGACAGGACTCGTGGGTAGAAAGTACTGCTGCACTGGGGTTGTGAGGAATGGCTGATTATATACTTGGGAGTGGGGGCAGGTAAGGACAAAGGAAAGTGTCCAAAAGGACTTTTTTTATGCTAAAGAAGACTCATAGGATGCTGGAGGCTTGGCTATTGTCAAGTGAAGATGGTTTTTCCTTCTAGTAAGACATTAACTTTAAGACAGTTGGGAGTTTTCTGGAGGAATGTCATACTCTGCCTGCCTCAAGTATTTGTCAGTGGGCTACAGGTTATAAGGACATTTTATTTTATTTTATTTACATTCCCTCTACCTTTGTCTCCCACATCACTGTGGAGGAGAGAGTGATGTTAGGGCTCCAGAAAATTGAGTCTATGGGTTTCTGAAAGTTAGGCTATTGATAAGAATGCCTTTTCCTTGTGAATCGCTAAGACATTTATAAACTGATGGAGACTCTTGTCCTGCAGGACTGTGATGTGTGTTAGTTACCCATTTGTTTTCTCTTCCCTTAGTTTTAGGGCAGCCGGAAGTGCCTGAGCAATGTCACACAGATCCCGCCTCGGGGGAGGGGGTTAGAGGGTGTCAGCTTGTGCTTTGTCCTCAGTTTGCCTTCTGCTTCTTCATCATATACCACGTCTTCTTTATCCACTCACCAGTTAATGGTCACTTGGGCTCCTTCCATAGTTTGGCTATTGTTGATAATGCTGCTGTAAACACCGGGTGCATGTCCCCTTTGGATCTGTATTTTTGTGTTCTTTTGGCAAATAGGAATTCTAGGTTATTCTCACCCCGGGTAGCACATTGGCATCACATGGTCTAAGAGAGAACATGAAACAACTGGGATGGTGCTTTCTGCTGGTGCTTCCTGGGAGAGTAGAAAGCCGTACAACTACTCTGGAAAGTAGCTTGGCACTTAAAACGTTAAATGTACCCCTGCCGTATAACCCAAAAGTTCTACTCCTATTGGAACTTGGGATGAAAAACTCATTTTCACTCAAGAAAAATGAAAACGGGCACCTGGGTGGCTCAGTGGGTTAAAGCCTCTGCCTTCAGCTCAGGTCATGATCCCAGGGTCCTGGGATTGAGCCCCACATGGGGCTCTCTGCTCAGTGAGGAGCCTGCTTCCCCCCCCCCCCCCGCCTGCCTCTCTGCCTACTTGTGATCTCTGTCTGTGAAATAAATAAATAAAATCTTTAAAAAAAGAGAAAAGAAAAATGAAAACAAATGTCCACACAAAGACTTGTACATGAATGCTCATAGCACTTTATTTGTGATAGCTAAAAACTGGTGGATGGGTAAACAAATTTTGGTCTCTTCATTCAGTGGAATACTACTCAGTGATAATGTGGAAAAAACTGATTCATGTGACAACACGACTGAATCTTCTGAATGCTGAGCAAAAGCCACCGGGCACAAAAGAGTGCATACTGGTGATTATATTTCTTTGAAGTTCTAGAGTAAGCAAAACTAATTTATAATGATAGAAATCAGATCAGTGGTTATGTAGGTGGGAGTAGAGGTTGGCAGTGAAATGCCAAGTGGGAACATTTTGGGACGATGGAAATGTTCTATATCTTGATGGGGTAGTGAGTATTTAAGTGTATGTGTTTGTCAAACACACTGAACTGTACACTTAAAATGGGGACATTTTATTGTGTGCAGCCCTGCCTTAAAAAATATCCATGCTCTATTTTTATAAATGTCAAGAAAAGGCAAAACTCATATATGGTGATAAAAGTCAGAAAAGCAGTTTCTCCTGTGGGGTGGGGTGAGATAGTGGTCGTGGTAGTATTAACTGGAAAGGGGCAAGAGGGAGGAGGTCTTCCTAGAGTGTTGGGAATGTTTTATTTCTTGATTTTGGTGGTAATTACTTAAATATATGCATATGTAAAAGTTAGTTGATCTATATGTTTATATACTTTACTGTATATATGTTATGTCTCAAAGAAAAAAAAGCAACAACTCCCCATAAAACCAAACCCATACCTAGGTCCCATCCACAGAGATACCGATTTAATTGGTCTGGGATGGGGCTTGAGCGTCAGCAACATCAGTGCTCCCTAAGTGAGTCTAATATGCAGCTGGAGTTGAGAACCAGTGTACTACATGTAGAAGGGAGGGGAGAGACTTGGAACATCAAAGGAGGATTGCACAAAGCTGCAGGAGTTGCTGGACGTGAGACCAGAAAGGTGACACGTGACAAATCATGCCGGGCCTTGCAGACCACTTTAAGAAATTTGAACTTCATCTTAAGAGTAATGAAAAGCTGGGATGCCTGGGTGGCTCAGTCAGTTAAGTGTCTGCCTTCAGCTCTGGTGATGATCCCAGGGTCCTGGGATTGAGTTCCACATTGGGCTCCTTGCTCAGTGGGGAGCCTACTTCTCCCTCTGCCTGCCCATCCCTCTGCTTGTGCTCTCTCTCTCTCTCTCTGACAAATAAATAATCTTAAAAAAAAAAAAAAGAGTAATGAAAAGCTTTTGAAGGGTTTTGAGTAGGGAGGTGACTTGGCTGGATAATCAATCAGCTGGTATGCACTAGCCCTGCCTGTGGGTAGTATTCCTGCTGATCCTCAGTAAGTATTCAGAATCTCTCCCCTATGAGGAGAGGATTTGGAATAGTTGAGTCTTGGAACTAGGATTGGTGCTTGTTTAGAAGTGGGGAGTGAGTGAAAGTGAGATGTGAAGGTTTTTGACACAAGCAACTGGAGAAGTAGGAAGTCTGGGGGGACCTAATGACTTTGGATTTAGACATGATGAGTTCACATTCCTGTCAGGCATCCTTGTGTGGAGATATTTAGTAAGTAGTTGGCTTCTGTGGGTTTCTGAGGGTCACAAGTGAAACTTGCAGCAGAAAGATCATTTTGCTTTTTTTGGAAAGTTGGCATCAATTAGTAATTTCTTTAAAAGGTAATCAGGGCTCTGAGGAGAGGTAAGATCCCTTTAGGAGAGAGAGTAGTATGAAGAAAAGAGAGAGCCGTGGATTGAACGCAGATCAGTTTCTTCAAAACTTCAACACTGAAAAGTCAGGTTTGGAGGAGAAAATTGCTTTTGCACATTCTGGAAAACAGTCCTTCATTTAGCAGATCTATATTGAATACCTACTGTGTGCCAGGCACTGTCTGAGTCTCTGGGGGGGGGATACTGCAGGGAACAAAAAAGTCCCTGTTCTGTGAGCATTGCTTCTGTTGGAGGGAGATGGACAATAAGCCAATCAACTAATAAGTGTATCATGTGTGAGGTGGTAGTAGGTGCTATGAAAAAATGAGAAAGACGTGAGCTTTGCCTTCAGATACCTTCAAATAACTGCAGTTGTAAGCTGACTGAAGTAAGGCCAGAAGAGGTACAAAGTCAGAAGTGCTGGTGGAATCAGAGGTTATAGCTCAGTTTGTTGCATATCGAAGCTCTTTACATTGCCAAGGCTGTGAATTTTTCCTTTCCCCTGAGGGCTTTCTATAATTATATTTCATACGAATTAAAATAATTGTTACCAAAGTAGTCAGATTGCAGTTTAGAGTCAAAATATAATTATCGTGCATTATAATAAACATATATAATATTTTTTAAGTATGCTAGTAAGAATTGTAAAAATATTTACTGACCACACACATATCGTAGGCTGTGCTTTTTTTTTTTTTTTTTTAAAGAGTGGTTACAGGTCTACAACAAAATTCAGAGGGAGGTACAGAGATTTCCCACATATTCTCTGCCTCCACATATGCATAGCCAACCCCATTACCAATGTTACTTACCAGAGTGGTACATTTTTTACAAAGGATGAGCCTACATGGATACATCATGATCACCCGAAGTTCATAGCTTCTCTCAGGGTTCACTCTTGGTGTTGTATGGATTATTTTTTTGATTTATTCTCCCTGGGGGGAGACACGGGAAGTCTTTTGTGTCAGTGCTGCTTGGGTGGCTGATACCAGTGCCAGCTTTGTCCATAAGGAAATCTCTTCTGAATTCCTGACCCCCCTGCTGAGAAGAGCTGGGCCTTTGCTTGGATATGAGACTGGATGTTCTAACAGGGGCAAGAGCATCCCTCAGGATGCTGGATTTCACCCAGTCCTTGGGAGTTGAGTCCTCTTTCCTCTGTGGCTGGACCTACTATGTGCGGTATTCCAAGAGGGCCCTTTCTTGCCAGTTCCAGGTCCCAAACCAGTTCCCCTTCTCATTCTTTACATTTCTGTGCAGAGGGTCCTTTCTCCTCCTACTCCCCTTCCCCTCTCCAGACCCCAGCCCTAGCTTCAGTTGAGCTTTTGGGCTGTTTTTTTTTTTTTTTTAAAGATTTTATTTATTTATTTGACAGATCACAAGTAGGGAGAGAGGCAGGCAGAGAGAGAGGTAGAAGCAGGCTCCCTACTAAGCAGAGAGCCCGACGTGGGGCTCGATTCCAAGACCCAGGGATCATAACCTGAGCCGAAGGCAGAGGCTTTAACCCACCGAGCCACCCAGGCGCCCCTTCTGTGCTGTTTTATCTCTGGAATGTCCTGGTCCTTCGTCGAATCTGAGTCTTCCTAGGGCTGGTGCTGTGTCTTAATCGTCTTTGGAGCCCTTTCTAAGGGTAAGGATGGATTCTGATCCCATGGAGAATTTCTGCAGAGCTTCCTGGTCCAGCTTTGGGGGGGTGGGAGGTGAAGTGGAGAAATTATTCGCAAGATTTCACAATTTCCAGAATCCATCCCTTCAGGTGCCAGCCAAGTGGTAAGGAGCAGTCTAGTGGCCTTCTCTGTTCCTGATCTATACCTTCTTCCTTACCTGCTGTTTTTCTCACTTCTTTCCCTTTGGGCTTATGTCTCACACCAGACAATCCATTGCCAGGCTCTGCTTCGCATGCCTGCAGATCTGTGGTTTCAGGGGGAGGAAATACTGTTCAGTGTTGAGAAACTGGCTGGAAGGGAGGAGGCATCAGGTGGATGGTGGATATTGGTGGGAGAAATTGGTCATTTGTTCTCAGCAATTCTCTTGTCTTTGGAGGAGATACGGTTTGCTATAAATCCATTTACACACACATTCATTCATTCAGCCAACATTTACTGATTTCCTACTTGATGGTGGATGTTAGTGAAGGTGCCATCCTAGGCCCTGGAAGATAGAGTGAGTCAAACCTAGTCCTTGCCCTTTTCTGGACGTGGTATGTGAACATCAGAGCATGAGAATTAATACAGCGGAGTTGTGTATAAAGTGCTTTGGAGCATAGAGTGGTGAATGATTAGCTCCACCTGGAGAAAGGAGAGGAGCTTGGGACACGGGGGAAAGACTGTGGTTTTGCCTGCCAGTGATTAACAAAGTGTGGTCTGCAGACCATTGAGGATCACCAAGACCTTTTCAGAGGTTCAAAAGGTCAAAGACATTTTAGTAATAATGCTAAGATGTTATTTGCTTTTTTTCCCACCATGTCTACATTTGTACTGGTGGCATGAAAGCAATTAAGTAAAACTGTTGGTTCCTTTTCAGGAGTCAAAGCAGTGGCACCAAACTGTGCCATTGGTCACTGTTTTCCTCACCTTCATATGCTCTGTTTAAAAAAAAAAAATTTTTTAAGATATAGACGTAAAAGTGTATGAATTTTATTAAAATATATCCCACGAGGGGCGCCTGGGTGGCTCAGTGAGTTAAAGCCTCTGCCTTTGGCTCAGGTCATGGTCCCAGAGTCCTGGGATCGAGTCCTGCATCAGGTTCTCTGCTCAGCGGGGAGCCTGCTTCCTCCTCTCTCTCTGCCTGCCTCTCTGCCTACTTGTGATCTCTCTCTGTCAAATAAATAAATAAAATCTTTAAATAAAATAAAATAAAATAAAATATATCCCACGAATACATGTCTCTTTAGTATTCTGTGTGATGAAACAGGAAATATGCATAAAGCACTTTTGCTGCAGGTAGAATTTGATGTTTATTTTAAGGAAGAGTGTTTGTATCATCAAGTTGGAAGCTGAACTACCTCCTTTCTTCAGGGAACACTTTTTTTTCTTTAAAGATTCTATTTATTTGAAAGAGAGAGACAGAGGTAGCAAGAGAGAACACAAGCAGGGATGAGAGAGAGAGGGAGAAGCAGGTTCTCCACTGAGCAGGGAGCCCCTTGTGGGACTTGATCGTAGTGTCCTGGGATTGACCTGAGCTGAAGGCAGATGCTTAAAGACTGAGCCACCCAGGTGCCCCAGGAAACACTATTTTTATTTGAAAGAATAACTGAGAGATAAACTACAGTTACTGAAACTAATTATTTGGCCGATATTTTCTTGAAAATGAATGAGATGAGTCTGCTACTTAGAGGAAAACCACTGGTAGTATTTGTTGCCAATGATAAAATTCTAGCTTTTATTTAAAACTTAGAATTGTGGAAAACTTGTATCTGCCACTGTGAGCTTGACGCTTCCCCAGATTTCAAGCTTTTCTGATGGGGGCACCTCAGTGGCTCAGTCGGTTAAGGGTCCAACTCTTGATCTCAGCTCAGGTCTTGATCTCAAGGTCATGAGTTCAAGCCCTGTGTTGGGCTCCATGCTTGGTATGGAGGCTACTTTAAAAAAAAGAAAGAAAGAAAGAAAGAAAGAAAGAAAGAAAGAAAGGTGGCAATTGGGTGGTTCGGTTGGTTGGGTGTCTGACTCTTGATTTCAGCTCAGATCATGATCTTAGGATTGTGAGATCAAACCCCACATCAGACTCCATGCTCCCTCTGCATTGCACCCTTCCCTCCACCCCCCTGTGACTGCTGGAGCTGTCTCTCAATCTTTCAAATAAATAAATAAATAATAAAACTTTTCTGATGAAATTAGTGGTGATATTAATAACTGATTGTTTTGCTATTATATGGATGAAATGGACCAATTTGGAAGCTAGGCCTAACTCATTGAATCACTAATTTTCATGTGACCAAGTGCATCGTGTTACAAAATCACACCTGATAAAAGATCATTGAAGATAGAGCAATAGATTTTAATGTAATAAGTACAAAAAGTTCATCCAGTTAGTTTCAAATTTCACATTGCAACTAATCTTTAATAAATCTACCACTTGTTGAGGTTTTTTTTTTTTTTTAAGATTTTATTTATTTATTTGACAGAGAGAGATCACAAGTAGACAGAGAGGCAGGCAGAGAGAGAGAGAGGGAAGCAGGCTCCCTGCTGAGCAGAGAGCCTGATGCGGGGCTCGATCCCAGGACCCTGAGATCATGACCTGAGCCGAAGGCAGCGGCTTAACCCACTGAGCCACCCAGGCGCCCACCACTTGTTGAGTTTTGATGTAATATTAGAGAAGAATGTTTACAGTTATCTGAGAAGTTATTAAAATAATCCTGTCTTTTCCAGCTACATATCTGTTTTGATCTTGGATCAAAACAACACATTGAATGTGGACATAGGTATAAAAGGTATAAAACTACAGCCATTTCCCATTAATCAAGATATTAAGGAGATTTGCAAAAATGTAAAATAATCCTACTCTTCTCAGAAAACATTTTTTTCCAGGAAACAATTATTTTTCATTAAAAATCATATTTCTATTAATGTATAGGAGATTTATTGGTCTAAAAGGAACTGATTACTACTAGAATTTGTATTTTAATTTCTAATATGGTAAATATCAGTTTGGGGATTTTCAATTTTCATGAGTATACGGGGGCCCTGAGACCCAACAATTTAAAAACCTGGTTCTGAACTAATCTTTTTTTTTTTTTTAAAGATTTTATTTATTTATTTGATAGAGATCACAAGGAGGCAGAGAGGCAGGCAGAGAGAGAGGGGGGAAGCAGGCTCCCTGCTGAGCAGAGAGCCTGATGTGGGGCTCGATCCCAGGACCCTGAGATCATGACCTGAGCCGAAGGCAGCGGCTTAACCCACTGAGCCACCCAGGCGCCCACCACTTGTTGAGTTTTGATGTAATATTAGAGAAGAATGTTTACAATTATCTGAGAAGTTATTAAAATAATCCTGTCTTTTCCAGCTACATATCTGTTTTGATCTTGGATCAAAACAACACATTGAATGTGGACATAGGTATAAAAGGTATAAAACTACAGCCATTTCCCATTAATCAAGATATTAAGGAGATTTGCAAAAATGTAAAATAATCCTACTCTTCTCAGAAAACATTTTTTCCAGGAAACAATTATTTTTCATTAAAAATCATATTTCTATTAATGTATAGGAGATTTATTGGTCTAAAAGGAACTGATTACTACTAGAATTTGTATTTTAATTTCTAATATGGTAAATATCAGTTTGGGGATTTTCAATTTTCATGAGTATACGGGGGCCCTGAGACCCAACAATTTAAAAACCTGGTTCTGAACTAATCTTTTTTTTTTTTTTAAAGATTTTATTTATTTATTTGATAGAGATCACAAGGAGGCAGAGAGGCAGGCAGAGAGAGAGGGGGGAAGCAGGCTCCCTGCTGAGCAGAGAGCCTGATGTGGGGCTCGATCCCAGGATCCTGAGATCATGACCTGAGCCGAAGGCAGAGGCTTAAACCACTGAGCCACCCAGGCGCCCCTGAACTAATCTTTTTACTTAGAATTCTCTTTTCTGCCTAGAGAAAGCCTACACATAATTGTTAGTTGGTATTTAAGTATTCATCAAAAGACATTGAATGAGCATCTATCAAGAACCTGGCTTTTGCTTGGGGCTGGGGACATGGTCCCAAGCCCTTCTGGAAATCACA
This sequence comes from Mustela erminea, assembly GCF_009829155.1. NCBI lineage: Eukaryota > Metazoa > Chordata > Mammalia > Carnivora > Mustelidae > Mustela > Mustela erminea. Next base: position 57,848,746 of record NC_045622.1, read on the forward strand.
GTCTCATAGGGAAGACAAACAGAGAACTGCAACACAGTATGATAAATGTTCTCAGTGATAGACCATAAGTGTTGTGGGAATATAGACTATTGTTATAATCACTTGTCAGCTCATCTAGAACATATGCTGATCTGTCTTATTGGACTGTATGTTTGTGTTTGATTCTTCATCATCTGACAGAGAGAGTGGCTGGTTAGCAGAGGATGGGAGCTGCTCACTTGTTTCTCTGGGAGGAAAGGAGGAGACTACAGATGTATGGATTGTCAGCTTTCTGCATGCCCTATGCAAGGTGTTTGAACAAATGTGGTCTGCTTACAGAGTTTGTCCTCATTTTACAGATGAGGCTTTGGAAGCTCAGAGAAGTTAAACAGCTTGTCCAACATCATATAGTTGTAACTGATGGAGCTGAGGTTTTGACATGCATGTTCTGACTACAAATTCAGGGCTCTTACTAATAATGCATTGCTAAATCGTTGGATCTTCCAAGGCTATTTCCACATGGCTGTGGGAAACCTTGCCAGATTGGAATGTGTAAGAGATGATAGAAAGGTCTCAGGAAGGAAAGAGAGACAGCCTAGGAAATGCTTGATAGCAGGAGTCATTTGTGAATTTTGGCTAACGTGGTTTTTCTGGACTGGATTCTCTGGCCTTATGGGACATCAAGATTTTGTATCCCTTTATCCTCAATCCCTTTAATCCTTCTCTATGTCTGATGATGCCAGCAGCAAAGGTCACCTGTGTGTCTGATCAGGTTACAAACCAGAGCCTAGTGTGGGAAGCCCAAACTTCTTGGACCTGCCATAGGCCTTTGGGAAAGGGGCTGGGTGACTTAGGCCAATGGTGCCTGGCCTGGAGATACCCCCATCCCTAGAGTTCAGTAAACTAGTTCAGCATTAAGAAAATGCTATTAGAAGTTATGCTTTAGGGCACCTGGCTGGCTCAGTTGGAAGAGCATGAGACTCCTGATCTGGGGATTGTGAGTTGGAGCCCCACACTGGGCATAGAGATTTCTTAAATAAAACTTAAAAGGAAGTTGTGCTTTACTTATGAGAAACCTGTGTGTGGAAATAGGCTAGTGAAAAGACTGGATTTCTTTGCTTTGGTTCAAAAATCTGTCACCTTAATATGGTTCAGGTGTGCTACCTATGGTTTTCTAGAACAGGGCTTAGCAAACTATGGCCCAGTGGTCAAATTCAGCCCACTACCTGTTTTTGTGAATAAAGTTTTATTGGAACACAGCTAAGCTCGTGCACTTATGTTTTGTCTATGGCACCCTTTGTGCTCTATGATAGAGTTAGGTAGTTGTAACAGAGGCTATCTGGTTCCTAGATCCTAAATTGTTTATTGTCTGGCCTTTTACAGAAAATGTTTGCTGACCTCTAGGGTAATCCTGATTCTTTCTTTTTATCCTGGTGCTTAGCACATCGTGTAATTATCACCCCTCTCCTCTAGTTTTATAACTAAGCTCCTTGAGAGCAGGAATGAGATCTCATCTCTTTATGCCCCGTGCTGATTATAGAGCCTGGCACATAAAGAACACCCAGTAAATATTTTTTAAATGGGTACATCATGTGCTGATCAAAAATCTCTGAGAGGCAATTAAAAATTTTTTCCTTGTTCTGATAGGCAATTATGTGTGCCTTTGATTAACACAAAAATAGGAGTAAGGGAAGGAAAGCATTATGTTGGTAATATTAATCCCAGTGCTGTGTGCTTCTGTCTATGAACCAGTCATTACTGCAGTTCTTTTTTGGATAGGTAGTTCGTGGATAGGAGTCCATGAACGAAAACGATCATGCCAAGAACTCTTGTTGGTGAGGAAGTTGAGAAACAATGCCTTAATGCTTGGCTGCATTCTCCTCTTTCTCTCAGTACCCACCCCACCCTCCACTCCAACTTGTAGGACAAATGTAGAAGAATATAAGATTATATGGAGATATTTCTTTGGTATGTATACTGTTTATCTTACTTTTTGGCTTCTGTAAAGCCATTTCCTCAGTGGGCTTCTTACCATCTGTGACTTCCAGAAGATGAAACCACCTTAAAGCTGTTTGGTTGCCTTGGCATAAAAGCAGTCAGGTGAAGTGTGGGCCTGGGAGTCAGTAGGCCTGGGCTCTCGCTGTGGCTATTCAGCTGTCGTTGACTTTGGGCACAACAGTTACCATCTGTGAGCTCCAGTATCCAACCTGTTTCTACTGAGTCACATATGGGACATTTTCCACATTTAACATTTATAGCACTCCCTCATTTTGAAAAGGATTTGAGCAACTAGCCAGTGAGAGAGAGGTGACTTGTCCTGTCCTGTTGATGCCTTTGACAGCAGACGGGAAAATGATTAAATGGTGTGGAATGTTTCAGGTCTTTGATTAGTGCTTTCTAGAAGGCTTCACAGCAGCAGCCTCTTTCCCGGTCCTTGCTTTCTCTTCTGTGACATCTTCTTCCTTGGGAGTCATCTGAGGATTCTTGCCAGAGAGAAGTTATCAAGATCAGGGTCACAGAGAAAGAGGAATTTTAGAATCTAAGCATTGGAAGACATTCTAGAAACTTTACTTACAATGTCTTTTTCAGATACCCGAGCTTGAGGCCTGGAGAAGGGAAGTGACCTCCCTAGGGTGACACGGTAGAGCTAAGGCGAGATGCTAGGCTCTTTCTGCTGTGTGCATAGTGTTTCCCAGGGTTCTTCTTCTTCTTCCTTTTTTTTTTTTTTTAAAGATTTTATTTTTTGACAGACAGAGATCACAAGTAGGCAGAGAGGCAGGCAGAGAGAGAGGGAGAAGCAGACTCCCCTCCAAGCAGGGAGCCCGATGAGGGGCTTGATGCCAGGACCCTGGGATCACGACCTAAGCTGAAGGCAGAGGCTTAACCCACTGAGCCACCCAGGGGCCCTCACAGGGTTCTAAGAGAGGGAGGGTTAGGTGGCCTCAGCTCTTGTGCTGGCTTTAGTGCCACATGACTGTGTATTGGTGGTGGAGGAAGCTGCCCTGTGGGCCTGTGGGCTTCCCACATTGTTGCAGCTGATGTGCTCAGGACCATGGGTGCCTGATAGCTCTCGCTGACTGTATGGCTCAGCATGTGAGGGCTCTCTGCAGGGAGCCCAGGGCTGGCACTTTGCTACTCCTAGCAGTGATAAGGTGAACGAGAAGGAAAACTTATTTTTTTGCCACTGTAGTAAATGGGATGTGTTCCTGTTTCTAGAAAGACTGTATTAATGAACATTTATTTATCGACTGACTCAAAGTGATATTTCATCTGAATATGTATTTCTTCCCTTACTAGTAAGGCGAAACTTTTTCCCCCTATGTCCATTGGTTGCTTGTATTTTCTCTCATTTATATATATATTTTCTTGTGAGTTACCTATTCATGTTCTTTGTTCTAGATCCCAGTGTATTCCTTTTTTTTAAAACTCAACATTTAAAAAAAATATTTTATTTATTTATTTGATAGACAGAGATCACAAGTAGGCAGAAAGGCAGGGAGAGAGAGAAGGGGAAGCAGGCTCCCCGCTGAGCAGAGAGCCCGATGTGGGGCTCGATCCCAGGACCCTGAGACCATGACTTGAGCCGAAGGCAGAGGCCCAACCCACTGAGCCACCCAGGCGCCCGATTCCCGTGTAGTCTTACTCTTGACTTGCCTGCCAGGCATTGATTAGGATAATAAGGCATTGTCCCTAAATGGGGAAGCTCAGCACATCATTGGGGAGAGAGTTGAAGACTGCATGAAACCCTTTTCTCGCTGTAGAAATAGCCAGTGAAGTGACTGCCTGAGGATTTAGCTGCTGGAAGCTATGGACCCAGGGACAGGCGGGGCACGGCCCACAGTAATGTTGTCTCTTGCTTTTCCTGTACAGAGTTTTGCCGGATTGACAAGCCCCTGTGCCACAGTGAGGATGAGAAGCTCAGCTTTGACGCAGTGCGCAGCATCCACAAGCTGATGGACGATGATGCCAATGGTGATGTGGACGTGGAAGAAAGCGATGAGGTGAGCTCTCTCACCGTGCCGTGGCTCTCTTCTCCTCCTGTGTGGACAGTCCCCGAAAGCTGTCCAGACACTCTTCCCTGTGGAGAGATGTTCTTGATGTTGGCTTGTTCTCTAGGAGCTCCTCCTTGTCAAGGGAGGTGATTCTGTAGGACCCAGCCTGTCCGCGTGCAGGCCTGATGTCTGTGTCTCTGCCTGGACTGGCTCCCATCGCCTACCAGCCAGAAGCACAACACTGACTGCGCTGTGCTGTTTGAGAGGGAGAGGGAGCCCCGAGGTTGGTCTCTGCAGTTCCCCTGCCTCCTTACTGTAATCCTGCTGCAGGCGGAGGGCATCCATCTGTCCTTGCTGTGTGCTCAGTCCTGTGTTGGCAAGCAGGAGAGAAGTCAAGGCGGTCATTATCTTGCCCTCTGGGAGTTTATACTCTGTTTGGGAGGAAGAAACACATGTTTCTAGAAACATCATTCTGAATTGCATGCCGCAGTTGCTGGGAGCCTGTTGAGTAGTCCAGATAGTAGGCATGAGAGAAATCTCTAGAAGGAAAAAACTCTGTTATTTTCTCACCTTTTGGCATCACTGCAGTTCCAATTCCACAGAGCCCAGAGTATGAAGTCATCGTGTGTGAAAAGATGTAAAGGTTTCAGTTGATTTCCAGCTCAACACGAGCCAGCAGTTTGGTGAAGCGGCCAAGTTGTGCCAAATCTTTAATAATGATATGGTGTGTGTCACAAGGGAGAGGTAAGCCCAGTCTCTTCACCCTGCTCGTCAGCCCACCTTAAGTTTTGAGCTCAATTTTGGATCTCACGTTGTTAGAAGCATCTGGAACGGTGAGAGCCTGTAAAGGAGAGACGTGAACAATGAAGGGCAAGGAAACTATGAAATGGAGACGTCCAGTAGAATTCAGTATTTATAGGTATCATGTATGTGCCAGGCACGATTGTAGACATGGGGCTGTGGCAGTGAAGAGGACACACGCATCTGTCCTCATATCATTTACAGTCTAGTGGAGAAACATGAGCCTGGAAAAGAAAAGATTCAGGTAATAAAATTTCTATCTTCAAATACACTAGGAGTGGAGGAATCAGATTTAAATATCGATGGTACAGGCAATGAAAACCACAACACTAGCTAGCGTTTATTGAATTCTTATTCCGTGCCAGGCACAGTGTTAAGCTCTTTGCATAATTAACTCTTTTACCTTTCTTAACAGCCTTTTGAAGTTGGTTTTATGGTCAAGGATTGGAGCCTTGGGAAGGCTTGTTCCAAGGACACACTCGGTACGAGTACAGATCTGATTTCAAAGCTCATGCTGTGAAGTACTGGTGTACTATTTCTCTTATTCTAAGGACAGAACCAGGACCAGTGTGAGAAAAATAAAATATGGGCATATTCTTTTAGAATAAAGAATTGTCTACCAGCACCATCTTGTAGAAAAGGCTTCCTTGGTAGGTATGCAGTGAGCTCCCAGTCACTTAGGGTGAGCCTGTAGAAAACAGCATCCTACTGACTGGTTAGCCGAGGGGATCCTTGTATTAGGTTGAATTAGATGAGGTCCAAGGAATTTATAGGAGGACAAAAATAGACCTCCTGGAGCAAAAGTAGATATTCAGGTGGCGTGGAAGGAATGGGGCAGCCTGAGTAGTAAGTAGGGAGCCAGCGTGAGCACAGATGTGGAGGTAGTAAGAGCATGGTGGGTGGGTTTGGTCAGACAGAGCAACCGTGGGGGAAGGCAGCAGGACAAAAACCTGGAAAGGAAAGTTGGGGCTCAGGCAGCCTGGCTGAGAGAGGTCTCCTTGTTGAACCTGCCAACTGTAGGTCCTTGAGCAAGGACGCCTGATAAAAGTAGCAGAACTTTTAGTTACATCTAGAAGTGGCTCTGGCCCTCAAAGAACCCAAATTTTATTTGCTTGTGCTGAGAATAAAACCATGTTCCTAGAAGCAGATGAGGCCTAGAGGCTTCCTGATCTCTCTCTGGGGGCCTAGCCACAGGACTAGGGGATGGATGGCACATCAGTTAAGAAGGTGATATGATCCAAGATCCACAAATTCCTGGATATCTTTGTTATCTGCTCCTCCTTTTTTTCACTTTCTGCTGATTGCTTTGTCAATGAGGGGAGGAAGAAAATGTTCTTTTTAGAGGAATGTTACCACAACAAAAAGCTCATCAGCACAAACTGTTCTAAAATAACACAAAAGCTGTCACCCTGCTCTTCTCTGTGCCAGTGGTGAGCTGTTCTTTTTCAGTATAACTTCTGGCTTTGCCTTGGCTTCAGCTGGTGGTGAGCGGGGCCTCCCATTCTGGGTTTTCATGACTTGTCACAAGCAACTGTCTTTGAAAGAGAAATAATGGTAGCAAAGTATGTGTGCTTAAGTCCGTGTAAACATACGAGACAACCTTAGAGGTCAGGTTCTAGCTAACTAGAGCGTTGGGTGGACAGCTCAGAGCTTAGAATATTGGCTGATGGGCCCTGAGGCGTGAGTGATGAAACCCTGCTTGTGCTGACCATGAAGGACATGAGCTTTTCATGACCACTTAAAAAGCCCTGCTGATTCTCCAAAGATCTTAACGCAAGTCTGAAGGGATGCCCTATAAGGCCTCATTTATTCAGCCTCATATCTAAGTTTTTCAGATGACTGAACTATAACCTCAGTTCTAGCTCTCTTAATATTTTAGCCATTTTTGAAATAAGTCTCTCTTTTCAAAGATTATTGTGAACAGAGTGGTGCCTTTATTTGAGTCATTCAAAACATGTCCTCAGGGCCTCTTACACGATTACCCCAGTTCCTGGATTCCCATATCCATTGTTGTGATTTCTTCCTATAATTTCCATCTTGTCTTTGATTCATCCCCATTTCTAATTGCTGTTTTTATTCTGCTGTGAGCTATGAAATTTGACTTATGGCAAGCTGAGACTCAGCAGGCATTTTGTAGAAAATATATAATCAGTTGTGTGGGGGGCAGCCAGTTTGGCTGCTCAAGGACTCTCTTTGCTTGCTTCTGAGTTGGCAGAGGCTATGGATTGTGGGCCCTTCAGATGAGCAAGATGGCAATCTTGGCGATGGTGCCCCTCATTCAAGGCTGGGAGAAAGTTCAACCAGCCCACCAGTGTGGAAATTCACGGCCTATGTTCTACTGAGACCTTGGGTGGGAACACTGCCCATTGGGAAAGGATTTGCTGCAGGGGGATGGTCCTATCGGGTTGTCTGGCAGTCTGAGGTATACAGAGAGAGGCAGTCAACAGCCACCATCCCTTTGACCTGTCCTGACATTTTGAGAGCAGTGTTATTGTCTTCCTGGAGGCTACATGGGTAATCAAGGCATTTATCCAGCTGTTAAACGGATTTTTATTGAATACCTTTTGTGTGCCCGGCACCATTATAGGAATAGGGATTCTATAGCAAACAAAACAGATAAGATTTCAGCTTTCACAGAGCTTGCCTTCTAGTGGTCTGTATGTCACAGGCAATTAAATAATGAGTAAAATTCTGAAATTAGGAAGAACTGTCATTGTAGTAGTTTAGTGACTTCTCCTTTAGTTTTCTTATGTAAAATGGTGGTTAATGACTCCTATCCTTGCAGGGTTACTGTCAGAATTCAGTGAGAAAAGGTAAAAGTTTCTGGCACAGTGGTGTGTGGGTGGCTCAGTGCAACAGCTATCTGACTCCTGATTTTGGTCTGGGTCATGATCTCAGGCTCCTGGGATCGAGTCCCGTGATGGGATCGCGCTCAGCGGAGAGTCTGCTTGAGATTCTCTTCCTCTTACTCTGTCCCTCTCCCAGATTGCATGGTCTCTCTCTCTTTCTCTCTCTAAAATTAAATAAATCATAAAAAAAGGTTTCTGGCACAAATAACTCCCAAACTGAACAACAGAAAACAAGCAACTCCAGAATGGGAAAAGATTTAAAAAGACACTTCATCAAAGAAGTTATATGGATGACAAAGAAATGTGTGAAAAGATTTCACATCACTCAATATCACCAGCCATTAGGGAAGTACAGATTAAAACCTCAGTGAGATACCACTACACCTCTGGCAGAATGGCTAAAATTAAAAAATGGACACCACCAAGTGTCAGGCGAGGAGGAAGAGCCACCGGAACTTTTGCTTATAGAGCTTCTGAGAAAGTTAAACATGATTTATTACCTGTCCCAGCAATTCTGCTTCTAGGTATCTACCCCTATAGATAAATGAAAATTTGTATTCATACTAAAACTTGTATATAGTGTTGATAGTAGCTTTATTTGGAGTGGCCAAAAGCCGGACACAGATCGATGTCCTTCCATGTGTGAGTGTGTAAACAAACTGTGGGAAATGGCTCAGCAATAAAAAAGGAATGAATATTGATGTACACCACATAGATGAATCTCAAAGGCCTTGTACTCAGTAAAAAACACCGGACTAAAAAAGTGACATGCTCTGTGATTCCATCTCGATGACGTTCTGAGAAAGACAGAAGTGTAGGGATGGGAGCTAGGTCAGTGGTTACTATGTGTTAGAAGTGTGGGGAAGGTTTGATTACCAAGGGACAGAATGAAAGAATTTGGGGGAGTAATAGAATTTTCCTGGGTCTGGGTTGTAAGACCCAGAGAGTCTAAGTATGTGTCAAAACTCATAGAACTATATCCCCCCAAAGTTAATTTCATCATATGTTAATTAAGAAAAAAGTTGTCAGCTTAGGAGCAGACACACGACTGAAGGTCAGTGAATGCTGGTGGTTTTCCCCTTTACGTTTCTTCTATATTTCTAGGAAAGCCCCCTACATCTGACAATTTGTATTTCAATGTTTGCTTCAGTGATGTGTCTCTCTCATCAAGTTGTGAGACTTTTCAGGGCAGGAACCACCCTTATTTCATTTGTTTGACTCTATTTCCCTGATGCCCAGCCTAGTCCTGTACAGAATGGGTGTTTAATTTAATCACCGTGTGGAATGACTGACTAATACTGCTGTAGCAGCCTGGTGTCTGCTGAGAAGGGAGGCTTGAACAAGGGTGTGATCACACATTTTGGGGTGGGGATGGGGATGGGTAGGTAGCAGTCGGAGCCCAGGAAGCTGCAGAACCAACTTCTGTTTTCGTTAGTGTCTGTGGTGTGTGGTGTGGGAGCATAGCACGGGGTTGAGAAGTGGTGCAATGGAGTCACACAGCCCTAGGTCTAAGCCTGGCTCTGCCTTTAGCAGCCATGGAGACTTGGAGAAGTTCTTGAATCTCATTCAGCCTCGGTTTCCTTGTTAGAAGTGCAGCAATAATAGTAGGTGTCTCCTGGAATTGTTGCGAAGCTCATGAGAGAAAATGGGTGAAGAGCACTCAGGACAAGGCCTGGTGTGTGGAAGAGGCTCAGTGATGGTTACCTTTTGCTATTCACACTTGCTGTGTGACATATAGGCGGGTAGCTGCACCTCTCCAAGCCTCAATTTATTCAGCTCTTTGAGGAGGGTAGTTCTTTGGAGGGTTGTAAGAATTGAATGTATGCAAATGGCTGGTGCATGGATAGGTGCTAAATCCATGTTTTCCTCCCTCAGTGTGATGGTGCAGATAGTGAGGGCTGGGCTCTATAGCAAGTTTCCAAATCAGCTCTCTCATCATCCCACGACCTGTAGCACTCAGCTCTGGGAGCCACCCCCCAACAGCATGGTGACTTGACCAGGGCCTGGGTGCAGGTGCTGCAGGAGGCAGTCCTCTATTCCCTGAGTGGCCCACATGGTGGGGGTGAGGCATGACAGCCTCTGGCCCCTGCCTGTGTGCTTCTGAAAAGGTCCAGTGAGAACTTCTCCTTTTCTCCCACCCATCTGGAAGGCAACAAAGCCATACTATAATACTATCATCAGATCTGTTTTGACATTAGTGGGGTAGAAGTTGACTTGCTTTCTCCCTTTTGTATTGTCCCCCCATGGGGCCCGCTGGGTCCTGGGGGACTGTGTGGACTGTGGCCAGATGAAATCTGGCACCAGGTGGAATCAGTGCTGGGGGAAGTAAACCTTGAGAGGAGAGGCTCCACCTGCAAAATCTAGAGGCCTGAAGGAGTTGGACTTGATAGGAGGTGGTACATAGGGAGGGAGAGAAGCCCCACGGGCTTCCTGCACGTAGCTGGTGCTCTGGCCAGCCTGGGCTAATTTGGGTGTGGGTGAGTATGCCCAGAAGTACTAGCATGATTACTAAGAATTGCTTTCCCTCCTTAGGCTTTGGGCCTTATTTCTGTATGTCCGGATGGCTGTGGGCACCTCTCCGTGCTCCCTTGCCTCTAGTTTCCCCTGTAGCTCCCATGTTGTACATGCTGCCAGTGATCTTCCCAAGTCACATTTTGGTTTCCTGTGTCCTATGTGATTTTCTTTTCCAATTCCACGTGACTTCCTTTGCCAAGCACTCCATCCCTTCAGATCTGGCCTTAGTCTTTCTTAAGACTCTCTGGACGGACCTCCTACCACTGTGGTTTTCCCTGGCCCTCATTGCCTCAGGCTCATTCCACGCTTATTGCAGTGCCCTATCTTTGCTCAGCTAGTTCTGCCTGGCTGAGATTAACTTCTTCTACCCTCCCCTTCAGCCCTCGGTCCTGTCCACATCAGTCTTAGATATCTTCTGGAATGCTCTGGACTCACTTGTCCTGAACTTTCCCTGACTTTTCCCACCCCCACCGATCTCTCTGTCATCCCAGGACTAACTCCCATAGCACACAGTCGAAAGCAACTCAATTTAGCACGTAATTAAAATGTCTTGTTTTGTGCCCTGAAGGTTTTGAGTATATTCTCTTGCCTGTAAGTTTGTCTTTTTTTGCACTATTACTGGGATTACTAAAGCACAACTCTGATCATTACTTCTGCCTTATAAAGGGAGTGCAGTGGAAAAGGAACATCCCTACCGTGTGCCAAGCCTTGTTCTATCTGTTGCATATACACTTTCCTTTAATGCTCAACCACTGTATGAGCTAGGTGTTACTGTGTTTTAGAGATGATGAAACTTAAGAGTGGCCTACCTTTACTTACTAAATTAATCTAAACTCTAACCTGCCCTTCAGTGCTCCCACAATCTGCCTTTGGCTTTCCTGACTAGTTCACATTACACAGTTTTCATTTACTTCATGCTACAATCATCTCAAATGTGTTCTTTCTATCTAATCGCTGTGCCTTTGCTTTAGATAAATTTTCATCTCAGTGTCTCTCTGGCTCCCATTTGCCTGTAAAAATTCCACTTGTCCACAAAGGCCTAGATCAGGGTGTCTTAACATCAGCATTAGTGACGTTTTGGGTTAGACGGATCTTTGTTGTGGGGAGCTCTCTTTGTTGGATGTTTAGCAGCTTCGCAACTTCTATACACTGGATATGGGTAGCAAACCTCCACCATCACTCCTTCTTCTCAAAGTTGTGACAACCAGAATGTCTCTATTGCCAATTGTCAGTTGCCCTGGGGAATAGAAGTACCCCTGATTGGGGTGCCTGGGTGGCTCAGTTGGTTAAGCGTCTGCTTTCAGCTCAGGTCATGATCTCAGGGTCCTGGGATCGAGCCCCGCATCGGGGTCCTGGGATCTAGTCCCACATTTGGCTCCCTGCTCAGTGAAGAGTCTGCTTCTCCCTGTCCCCTCTGCCTGTGCCCCCCACCCCCCGCTTGTGCTCTCTCTCTCTCAAATAGTAAATAGAATCTTAAAAAAAAAAAAAGTAGTGCCCCTGGTTGAGACCTGCTGGCCTAGATTAAATGTTTTCTCCTAGAAATCTTGTTGTTTCCCTATAGTGGGAAATAATGTTTTGTTTTCCATGCTCCAGAGTACTTGGCATGAATCTCTCATTTGGCATATTGCTCTGCTCTGTATTGTAATTAGTGCTCTATCCTGTTAGACTGTGAGTGCCTCTAGGGCCAGAAATCAGGTCTTTAAACATCACTGTTTCTCCCATAGTATCTGGTGCAGGGCCTTACACATAAAGGTGATGAGTTAAGTTTTTTTGAAATTTGATTTGAAAGCAATGATCTTATCACTTAGTGCTCCTTCAGTTGTTTCCTTAGGGCAGAGCAAGAGTGCAAGGTTGGTTGGTCAGCGGTATGGGGACGGTGTGCATTGGATTTGTGAGTTTCCTGCCGGATAGTGGCTGAGTCAGTGGTGGGCTGTGTCTAGGAATGTGAGGGTCTAGGATCCAGATACGACATTCTTTGTTTATGTATGATGTGTATGTCTGACCTCTGTGACTCCTTCTGTATGATATGTATGTCTGACCTCTGTGACTCCTTCCCTAACCCTCTACCCTATGCTGTGAGTCACATACAGAATCTGGATGGAGGTAAAATCACTATAGTTAAAAATACTAGGAAATGGGCGCCTGGGTGGCTCAGTGGGTTAAGCCGCTGCCTTCAGCTCAGGTCATGATCTCAGGGTCCTGGGATCGAGTCCCACATCGGTGTCTCTGCTCAGCAGGGAGCCTGCTTCCTCCTCTCTCTCTGCCTGCCTCTCTGCCTACTTGTGATCTCTCTCTGTCAAATAAATAAATAAAATCTTTAAAAAAAAAAATACTAGGAAAGATGTAGAGAAAAACATGTAGAAGCAGGGCAGAGATGAAAAAAAGAGGAAAAAAGGAATTCTGAAAGACTGTGTGACTGAGCAAAAGTATGCACAGTCTTTGGAGCAAAAAGATGAGGGGGTTAGGTTTACCTTCACCAACAGTTAGTTGCATGACCTTGGAAAGTTTCTTAAATCTGCAAGCTTTCATTTCCTCCTGGTCAAATGGGGGCATTGGTCTCTGCCTTGAAGGATTCTAGCAAAGACGAAACGAAATTCTGAGTAGAAAGTGCCTGGCTGGGACGCCTGGGTGGCTCAGTTGGTTAAGCGTCTGCCTTTGGCTCACATGATCTCAGGGCCCTGAGATCAAGCCCCACACTGTACTGGGCACCCTGCTCAGTGGGTAGTCTTCTTCCCTCCCCCTCTGCCTGTGGCTCTGCCTGCTGGGCTCTCTCACTCTCTCTCTCAAATAAATAAATATTAAAAAAAGAAAGAAAGAAAGAAAGTGCCCAGCCTGTGGTTTTGTTCACGTTGGTACTATTATGTCCTCCCCCCCGCCACTGCTCCCACTTGCAAGACCCATGCTGGGGGCTTTCCCTGCCCTCTCACACGGAACCTTTACAAGAAACCCGTGGGGGTAGGTATTACTTTTCCCATAAAACCAATAAGGAAACTGAGACTGAATTAGCTCATAGTTACCTCTTAGATCTTTTGCAACTCAGATCTACATGAGACTGATGAAAATGTTCTAAACTTGTGGTGATGTTTGCTCACCTCTGAAAAAGCTAAAAACTCTTGAGTTGTACACTAAATTGGTATGTAAATTATATTGAAATAAAGATGTTAAAAAAGTGAAAGTGTCCCTACAACACTGGTTGGTGTAGCGGTCACCTCCGCCTTGACTTGCTGTAGTCTAATCCCTAGGAACCCACAGGGTTCTACAGGAAACACTTTGAAGCCCATGTTGAGTTCTGTCTCCATTTGCCCCACTCCTGACTTTGACAGATATGCAGAGAGCTTCCAAGTCAGAAGTGCCGTGGTATCTGGAAGCAAAGACCCCTAGTTAGCTAACTGAGGGCTAGGTTGCCCGTTGTTGGGGTGAGTGTGGATGTTTTTTGAGGACACCTGACTGAAGAGCCCTGGGGCATTCTCTTTGGGAGAATCCATCCTCTTTTTCTCTCTCTCCCTGCCTCCTCCCTTCCTTTTTCCTTTTTATAGTTGTCACTTATGGGAAAGCTAAGACGGTAAGAAAGTTGTGGGAGAACCCAGGTGGTAATTCCCTCTCACCCACATACCAGGAACCTGAATCAAATTCTTGGCACTTACTATATGGAACTCCAGGAGGGGCGATGTCAGAGGCAGCTGGCTATGTTGTCCTGGTTTTATTTTTCCTGGATTCACCTTGTGCTCAGGGCCTCCCTCTGATTCCCACTGCTATTGCCGTGCCCGCCCCTGGGAATTGGAGCTTTCCCCTTGGTCCCTGGACCCAATCCTGAACATAGATTTCCTTCCTTCCTCTTTTAACGGCTTTGACTGCCTGGCACTTTTGCCTTTTTTTCCCTCCAGTTTGCTATATGCAAAATAGGGCAGAAAAGAAACAATTGCAAACAGCTTTTCAGATAACCTCAGCATGGGTTTCTGTGTACATTTCTGTTGCTGCAGTAATTCTTCTCTGACCTGAAGGATTGCTAGTTTGGAGGCATCTCTCTGGTTTTTTGCCTTCTAGCTTCCTGCCAGTCTCCTGGTGCAATCACCATCTTATCTCCTGCCTTGTAGAACATTCTGACCCCCTGCCCTAATCTCGGGAAAGCACAGATTGAGGTCTGCTCAGGCCTTTTGGACAGAACAGAGATGAGTGATACCATGAATGATAATCGTTCTTCAGGTGAAATCTGGTCCTTAGGCTAAGGGAATGACCCATCCCCATTTTTTCTTGTAAACATTTAACTGTAGGGTGGCGGTAGCATTCACCTCCCAGCTCTCACTGAGTTCAAGCCTTGCTCATGCATTCAGCCCAAACTCTTCTGAATATCTCGAATAAAGTATTTGGACATTGCCTTTTTAAAAGTCTAAGCATAAGCTTTGGAGGCTGACCTGAATTCAGATCCAAACTTTGCGGTGCAGAGCTGTAAGGCCAAGTAATTTGGAGCCTCACTTTCCTCATCTACAAAGTAGAGATGAAAATAAGGTACTCTTTGCCATTGATAAGCCCTCAGGGTAGCAAGAGAGGAAGACCTGGGACCTGGCTATGACAATGGCACATTTGCAGGCCGTGATGGTGGCGTGCGCAGGACTGTAGGAGTTGCGAGAGAAATAAGGGCAAAGTAATCTAACATGTGCTGGGGTAGCAGAAGACGCCTTGTCAGCCAGCGCTCAGGGCAAGGGACCAGTTGCCAGACAAGCTGAGCTACACATCAGAGGGAGTAGGCCTAGTTTGCAATCTGTCCCAGTGCCTTGGCCAGATACAGCATGAAGCAGCAGTTCCCCCAGATGGGACCGCTCATGTTTCCAGGAAAACCCAGACGGTGGTTTGCTTTGACAGACAGGGAAATTCTTTCTCACTACGCAGACTGTTGTTTTCCTCACCACCCCCCACCCCTCGCTGGTGAGTCTGCTTTGTCTGTTCTGGACTGCTGTCCTGTCAATGACATGGACTAGGTAGATTTGTAAGACTTCTCTGTGTGTTTGTATGTGTAGCTGTGTTTATGCGCCTCGTGTTTGTTTTTTTGCATGTGTGTACATCATTTTATGCCTTTTTATATTTGTATGTGTCTTTCTGTATTTAAGTGTGTCTGTATGATAGGAAGTGGAGGAAGGAGAGAAACATAGATCCAAGGACACAGGAACTGAGAAAGCTGGGTCGAGAATCAAAGAGAAGATAAGGAGGAAATGGTTAGGCAACAGCACAGTATGCAGGACCTGGAGGTTGAAAACAGAGGCAGAGGTATAATCGGGAGTCCAAAGATGCTGTTAATGTAGGCTGGCGTGGACCCTACATGGTGGTGGGCAGAATGCAAGGATGGGTCATCTAGCAGCCAGAAATGGCCAAGTCCAGAGAGAGAGAGAGAGAGAGAGAGAGAGAAAAGCCCTGCTTCAGGGATAAGCTTCCAAATCTTCCTGTCTAAGGAGGAATCAGGGGCTGGCCTCGCGTGCCTTTGGACCTGGTGTTTGTGTTGATTTACGCAAGTCTCTCTCTGCATGTCTGTGCATGTGTATCCCATTTAGTATACTTCATGGCATTAGAAACAATTGGTTTTGATGTAATGGCTGATCCGCTTGAGGCTTTGTGACCCTCCCCTTATTTGTTCTCATGTTCTCCCCCACTCTCCTTCTCCAAACATATTTTGTGTCTGCTGTGTACTGGATATGCATAGACTAACAATGAAGACAAATTTTCTGCTTGCAAGGAGCTCACACGTTAGTGAGGCAGGAGAACATACATGTCCTAATAGATGTTGTGATGAGAGAGTAGTTCATCTCCATACTCTGGAATTTTTTTTTCCTGGAATTTTAAGAGGAGAGAATTTCACTTATCCTAGGATGCCAGGAGCATAACCCAGAAGAAGTGATGCCTGAGATGGATTTTGGGAGATGCAGAGAAGTTAACCTGGGGACAGAGGTGGGAAGGGTACAGCCAGTGAAGGAAGTCAGTGGTTCTTTTAACTTGAGCATAGAATGTAACAGTGGGACCGGGAGGGAGAGGTTGGAGATGACATGAGGTGGGAATGACAGGCATTAGCCAGATTCTTGCCATACTGAGGAACTTGGATTTTATCCCAAAGATGATGAATTAGAAGGACTGTAAACAGAGATGGCTCTCATTCCGACTGACAGGGTGTCAGAAGCTGGCTTTGCAGAGCAGGTGAAACTGGAACTTGGTTTTTATTTTTTTATTTTTTTTGTCCCCCACCCACCCCACCCACATGAACTTGGTTTTTAAAAAGATGAGCAGGGTTTCCTGATGAAAAGAAGAAGGAGGAGCATCCCAGGAAGAAGGAACTTCATGAGTAAAGGCAGGAGGCAAAAAAAAAAAAAAAAAAAAAAAATACGGCAAGTTTGGGAGACATCAAGTAGGGAGGTGTCTAGGGAATAGTTTCTTAGTAAGGTAGGGTTATCTTTGATGGCTGGTGTGTGGTTCCTATAAGATAACAGATGGTAAGAATCCTTTTTGACCCATAATGCTGCATGAAAATGTCATTAGTGGTGTTGTTATCCAGCTTCTTCTTTTTCCCTTGGTGCCCAGCAATGCTAGCTCCTCCCAGCTGTAGGTCAGGTAAGCATGAGAAGAGCAGTGTGGCACAGATGCACCCGTCTTTTCTTGAGCCACGTGGCATCTTGGAGAGCAGGAGCTAAGATTAGAAGTCTCTGGGACTCAGAGGTCAGGGGCCGGTTGGCTCGGAACACACCATTCTCCACAGTATGAGCCCTCCTGCCAAAGGAGCTGAGTTCAAAAGAGTGAAACATTTATGAAGCACCTTTTACATATAGGCACCGTGAGGGATGTCTTACATGATCTCATTTTCTCCACGTCATCCCTGTGAGGTTGTCTGCATTTTACAGGCTTACAGTGACCTTGTGACCAAGTGCTGTATCTGGGAGATTTGTCCCAGGTATTACTTCAGAAGGCTTTCGATGTCTCTGGGGGGTGAGCAAGCTCTCTGATTAGTTCAGAGTGGAAAACTCTGTGGGTTTGAGGCAGTGTGGGCTTGGAAGGATTGGAAAGAGAGTTTCTGGGCTCTGTCCTTGGGACTGAGGATGGATTCAGCCATACCCTCCACATAGAATAGTGGTTCTTGCTGACAAGGACTGACTCTCTCTGTATCTGTCTCACCATGGTTTGTTCGTTCGTTTGTTCTTTTGTTTGTTTGTTCATTCCTTCCTTTCGATTTTATTTATTTGAGAGAGAGTGTGAGAGAGAGCATGAGCAGAGGGGCGGTGTATCGGGAAAGGGAGAAGCAGGCTCCCTGATGAGCAGGGAGCCTGATGTGGAGCTCGATGTGGGGCTTGATATGGGGCTCGATTCCAGGACCCTGGGATCATGACCTGAGCTGAGGTGCCCCTCATCTTGGTGCTTTAGATATGTCTGATGAATCTCTGTATTCAGGGCATCTGGGTGGCTCAGTCAGTTAAGTGTCTGCTTTTGGCTCAGGTCATGATCTCAGAGTCCTGAGATCGAGCCCTGCATTGGGTTCCCTGCTCAGCTGGGAACCTGCCTTTTTTTTTTTTTTTTTTAAATAATAAGATTTTATTTATTTATTTGACAGAGAGAGAGAGATAGCGAGAGCAGGAACACCAGCAGGGAGAGTGGGAGAGGGAGAAGCAGGCTCCTCGCTGAACAGGGAGCCTGATGTGGGGCTCAATCCCAGGACCCTGGGGTCATGACCTGAGCAGAGGCAGATGCTTAACTGACTGAGCCACCCAGGTGCCTCAAATAAAATCTTAAAAAAAAAAAAAAAATCTCTGTGTTCTTGGATCCCAGCACAGGGCATGTCACATAGTGTTGCTCATTTAAATGACTGGTTGGGCAAATGAATAAATAAAATGCCTCTTAATAAAGGCTTCTAGAACACCTAATGTCTTCACTACTCCCTCTTCCTTCCCTTGGGGTACTAGAACACACGAATAGATTTTGTTCTTAAGGAAAGTTATTTGGTATTGCTCTTTGACGCATAAGCCTAAATTCTCCCTCTTACAGTGATTAGGAGCCAGAAGCTTGTAAAAGAGGAACCTGAGTTTGTCTTACTCTTTGTCTTACTCTTTCTTTTTTTTTTAAAGTATGCTCTTGGCCCAGTGTGGGGCTTGGCTTCACTACCCCCAGATCGATCTGCATGCTCTACCAGTTGGAACATGCAAGTGCTCCAGCCTTACTCTTTTATATTCTCTGTTCCCAAGCCTTTCCCCTTGTCCCCTCACTGCCTAAAGGTGAGAGGCATTTAAAAGGAACACATGGTGAATACTCAACTCTTCTGCCAAGTGTTCTGTTTTGGAAATGGAGTTCAGGAACTTTTCCTGCTATTAAGTGCTTGGCTGGAATTGGGTGTCCCAGAGTCTTGGAAAGTCATGCCTAGGGCCAGTAGTATGGGGGAAAAATTGAGAGGGGAATCGGAGTTGACTCTTGTTTATAGAGGTTGTAAGGGAGAGAGAATTCCTCAATACTTGAAGCTGTAACAGAGGGAGGAGTAGGTATATTTAATCAAGGGGTCATGACCCCCTTCCTGTTTTTTGTAGAGTTTACAAACTAAGAATGACTTTTGCATTTTTAAATAGTTGGGGGAAAAATGCAAAGAAGAGTTTTATGGCATGTGAAATTTCCATGAATTCAAATTTCAGTGTCCGTAAATACAAAGTTTGACTGGTGCAGAGCCACTCATTTCATATTGTCCTTGGCTGTTCTCACAAGAATTGTGTAGAGTAACAAGTTCAATTGAGTAGTTGTAACAAGTTCTACCAAGCCTAAAATATTTACTGGCTGGTCCTTTATGGAAAAACATTTGCCTGGCCCCTGGTCTAACCCATCATTTTTTTTAAAAAACAGCTTTATTGAGGTAAAATACACTTACCATATAATTAAACCCCTTTAAAGCATATAATTCAGTGGTTATGAGTATATTCACAGATATGTGCAGCCATTACCATAGTTAATTTTAGAAACTTTTCATCACCTCAAAGAGAAACCCTATACACATTGACTATTGTTCCCCTATCTGCCTCTTCCTCATAGCCCTGAACAACTGCTAATTTATTTTCTGTATTTATAGTTTTGCCTTTACTGGACGCTTCCTACAAATGGAATCATATAATTTGTGGTCCTTTTTTAAAAAGATTTTAAAAAAATTTTATTTATTTGACAGAGAGCACAAGTAGGCAGAGCGCCAGGTGGAGTGGCAGGCAGAGGGACAGGGAGAAGCAGGCTCCCCACTGAGTAGAGAGCCCAATGCAATGGTTCGCGGACCCTTGGGTCATGCCCTGTGCTGAAGGGAGATCCCCAGTATGTGGTCCTATCTGACTGGCATATTTTACCTAGCATACGATTTTCAAGGTTCATCCATGTGGTAGCATGTGTCAGAATTTCACTCCATTTTATGGCTGAAGACTGTTCTATTGTATGAACACACTGCCTTTCCTTTTTCCTCTCCTCAGTTGATGGGCATTTAGTATGTTTTTACCTTTGGGCTGTTATGAATAATGCTGCTGTATACGGACATGTACAAGTTTTTGTGGACATACGTTTTTACTTCTCTTGGGTATATACCTTGGAGTGTCATTATAGGGTCTTACAGTCACTGTGTTTACCTGTTTGAGCAACTGTCAAACTGTTCTCCAAAGTGGTTGAACCATTTTGCATTTGTGCTGGCAATGAATGAGTATTCCAATTTCTCCAAATCCTCACCAGCACTTGTTATTATCTGTTGTTGTTTTTTTTAAATCACAGCCATCCTTGTGGATGTGAAATAATATTTCATTATGGTTTTGATTTGCATGACTAATGATGTCAAACATTTTTTCATGTGGTTATTGACTGTTTGTATATCTTCTTTGGAGAAATGCTTTATTCATATCCTTTGCCTGTTTTTTATTCATATTCATTTTCATTCATATGTCTTTATTCATATCCTTTGCCTTTTGCCTGTTTTTTTTAAATTGGGCTGTTTTGTCTTTTTACCATCAAGTTGTTAAAGTTCTTCATATATCTTAGATACAAGTTCCTTATCAGGTATGTCAGTTGCAAATGTTTTCTCCCATTCTGTAGGTTCACCTCTCACTTTTTTGATAGTGATCTCTGAAGCACAGAAGTTTTTGATTTTGATAAAGTCCAGTTTATTTATATTTGTTGCTCCGCAGGCTTTTGATGTCCTATCTAAGAATTCATTGTCAAATCCAACATCATGGAGATTTACCCTTGTGTTTTCTTCTAAAAATCTTAAAGACATCTGAAGCTTAACATACTTCACATGGATTCTAAGTACCACCTCATCTAAAACCTGCTATACTCGCAGGCTTCCTCATCTCGGTTGAAGGCAACTCCATTGTTTCAGTTGCCTGGCCCTGAAATACTCTGAATCATTCATATTTCCTTTCATACTCACACCCACTGATAAATCCAGTGGGCTGTACCTCCAAAACATAGCCCAAATATGATCATTTCACACAGATCACAGATCACTGTGTCTACAGTCAGTTTTCAGTGTAGTAGCTAGAGAGTTTTACAGGAAAAAATGCAAACCAGATCATTTCACCCCTCTGCTCAAAATCCTGTAATAGCTTCATTTTTCTTTTAGGGCAAAAGCCAGAGTGACCAAAAGAGTCAGGAAAGCCCTATGTGGTTGGCTTCACCTTATCATTACAGTTTCCCTATTTATTATAGGTCATAAGTCTCCCTGGGTCTTTCACTCCAGTCACACTGCTTGCTGTTCTGCAAACACATCTTGTTGTTTCTGTCTTTGGGCCATGGTTCTAGCTCTTACCTCTGCCTAGGATAGTCTTCTCCCAGATATCTGCTTTGATAATTCCCACATGTTTGCAAATATTTTTTCTTTTCTCAAACTTCTCCTAATCGATGAGACCTTTCCCAGACCACCCTATTTAGTAATGAATTCTGCTCACTCTACCCCATTTCTGGCACAGACCTACATTACACGTCACTTCTTTTTAATTTGTTTTACTCTTAAGGACTCAGTCACCTTCTGGATTCTGTCATTTAATCATTGATTATTATTTATTGTCTAGAATATGAGGTTAATGAGGGCAGGAGATCTGTTTTATTCAGATCCTAAATCCCTGCTAAATCTCTAGCCGCCTAGGATAGTACCTGGCTCAGTATTGGCATCCAGTAAATACTGTTAAGTGAATGAGTGAATCTTATTTAAAAAGAAGCAGATATATTTTTTCATGTGGATTCAGATGACTATCTGGGGTCATTTACCAGACTTGAGAACTCCCTTTAGTGTTTTTTGTAAGGTGTGTCACCTAGCAATGAATTTTCTCAGTGTTTATCTAGAAGTATCTTTATTTTGCCTTCACGTTTGAAAGATAGTTTTGCTGGATATAAGATTATTGGTTGACAGTTCTTTCTTTTAGCACTTTGAACATGTCCTCTCCCTGCTGTTTGGCATCCATTGTTTTTGATGAGAGTTTATTTTTTCTTTTTTAAAGATTTTTTTAAAATAGATTTTATTTATTTTGTTGACATAGACAGAGAGAGAGATCACAAGTAGGCAGAGAGGCAGGCAGAGAGAGGGGGAAGCAGGCTCCCCACTGAGCAGAGAGCCCGATGTGGGGCTCTATCCCAGGACTCTTGAGATCATGACCTGAGCCAAAGGCAGAGAGTTAACCCACTGAGCTACCCAAGTGCCCCAAGTTTACTTTTTTTGTGACAAATCATTTTTCTCTTGTTGCTTCCAAGATTTTCTTCTTGCTTTTGTCTTTCAGTATTTTCTTTTTCAAAGATTTTATTTATTTATTTGAGAGACAGAATGAGAGAGGGAGAGAGAGAGAACACAAGAAGGGGGAGGGTCAGAGGGAGAAGCAGACTCCCTGCTGGGCAGGGAGCCCAATGCTGTGGACTCAATCCTGGGACTCCAGGATCGTGACCTGAGCCTAAAGCAATCCCTTAACCAACTAAGCCATCCAGGCATCCCTGGCTTTCAGTATTTTCTATGATGTGCCTCTGGATCCATTTGCATTTATCCTATCCTCTCTGAAGTTTATTGAGCTTTCTGAATAATGTTTTTCAATAAAGTTGGGAATTTCCCAGCCGTTGTTTCTTTGAATATTTTTTTCTGCTTCTTTCTCTTTATAGTCTTTTTTTGATTCCCCCATTATGCCTATGTGTTTAATGGTATGGCACATTTCTCTGAGACAATTCATTTCCTTCATTCTTTTTTTGCTCTTTTAGATTGTGTAATTTCTTTCAGTCTCTCTTCAGGTTTGTCAGTTCTGTCTTCTGCCTGTTCAGCTCTCCTGTTTGAGCCCCTGACCTATACTTTTTTCTTAGTTATTGTACTTTTCAACTTCACAAAATCCATGTGGTTCTTTTTGGTAATTTATATTTATTGACATTTTTTACCTGATGTGACTTTGTCATCACACATTCCTCTAGTATTCGAACATATATATAATGTCTTTAATCAATAAGTCTTCTTCTGTTAAATCTGATATTTGATTACTCTCACAGTTTCCTTTGCTTGTGTTTTTTTTCTGGTATATGGGTCATATTTGCCTCTTAATCTGTATGTCTTGTATATTTTTGTTGGGAACTGGATGTTTCTGATAGTATATTGTAGCAACTCTAGGTACTGGTTCAACCCCTTCAGCTGCTTATTGTTTGCTTGTTCATTTGTTTGGTGGCTGGCAAGATCTTATTTGTGGTCCATTCCCTCCCACCCACTCCCTTCAGTGTGAAGCCTCTCCTGTTCTTCCTTAGAGGGTAAAGCTTTGGATATGTCCATAGTCACTTTTGGATGACAGTGGTTTGGGTAGGACCCTCATTGACTCTCTTTTCCTGGCCACATTTAGCTGTTAAGTGTAGTCTTCTGATTATTGTTTTCAACAGTGTTCCACAGACAGATCCAATCATATTGGGGCTCCTCTGAAAGGATAGTTCCTGAGATAAGTGTTTGAGATTTGTTGTTAACCCAGGAGGACTCTTCCCAGCTCATTCTCCTATTCTCACCAGCAAATTCTCCAGCCTACAGTTAGCTTTTATCTCTAATGAATCTACCAGTCTCCTCCTAGATGCCTTTCACCACTACCTTCACTATTTTTGAGAATGCACTTGGTCTTGAACTCCTTCACATTCTGTTGCAAATAAAATAATTTCCTTTAGGAAGAGGTTTGAAACTCTTTGTAAAGCCTGCTCTCCACCCCAGGCAAAATCTCTGAGCCATGGTTCTGGAGCTGGAGGTGGGGTAATGGTGTGCTTCTCTTTGAGTGTTTTACCCCACTTTAGGAGCTGAGCACTCAGTGGTGGCATGGTAGAAGCTTCAGGCTGTCTTGGCTTTCCTCTCCCAGAGTATATTTGCTGTCTTATAAGCCAGGGCAATGGCAGTCAGGGCCTCAGGATCCTCAGTGGCTTTGCATCCAAGGTGAAGTCCCTGCTTCTTAAGTGGGGGCTGGGTAGAAGCAGGGAGGCCTGCTTCTTGGCTGGACTCACCTAGAACTTAGCCTAAGCCACAGTAACTGGAGGCAGAGTGAGAAATGGAGATACACTGCTCCTCTCACACAGATAGCCCTTGAGCTGGGAGCTTGGGGTCAGAGAACCCTGTGTTCTTGGTGGCCCCAGTCTAGAGTGGAGTTCCTGTCTTACTGATTTGGAAGTGGGGAGAGAGAGAGGGAGCAGATACTAATTCAGGTTCTACAGACTCTATCACAGTTCTTACTGAGTTTTAGGAGATATTCTTAAGCAGATGTTTCTTCATTTGCTGTATGCTTTAGGACCATTTCCAGAAACTTTAAACAGTTGTTTTAAAAATTTTTTTCTTGTCAGTTTCACTGGATAATGGGTCCATGGAGCTTCTCATGCTATCAAGCCAGAAGTCCCTGCTGATTCATCAATTTTTGAAAACATCCTTACCCACAATACATTCTGTGCAGTGCTGTGTATTCCTTCTCTGAAAGATGTGGCAATATTGACCCCAATTAAGAAGATGATCCCTTTTCTCTAGAGGAATAGTTTTAAATTAGTGACCTATTTCTGTCCTCTTTTTCATGAGACAAGGATTCCCTAGCCAGTAGTACTTGGCTAGCTTATATACTTTGGTCCTTAAAATTTATAAGACAAGGGGCACCTGGGTGGCTCAGTAGGTTAAAGCCTCTGCCTTTGGCTCAGGTCATAATCTCAGGGTCCTGGGATAGAGCCCTGCATCAGGCTCTTTGCTCAGCAGGGGACCTGCTTCCTCCTCTCTCTCTGCCTGCCTCTGTGCCTACTGGAGATCTCTATCTGTCAAATAAATAAATAAAATATTTTAAAAATGTTTATTAAAAAAAATTTATACGACAAGAGATGTCAGCGTTTCCCAGTCTTTGCCATTCTGGCCAGGTGCCTAGAAGGCTGGAACTTGAGATGCTACCTTTAGGATTTAATCTCTATCATGTGCCCCGTTGGTCTCATGACATCAAGGATGATCCCATGACAAGGACTGGGCCTCAGAAGGATCCTGTGTATGTGCTGGGGGCTGGGTGCTAGGTGCTAGATATATGGGAGAAAAAGGGAAGGTGTAGTTGCTGCCTTGGAAGAAGTTCCTCTAGTGGTGGAAATAGCCATGTCAGTGGATGAGGATACTGCAGTAGCATGAGAGAATGCTGGGATGGAGTCATAGGAGAAGAACTTACCTATTAGTTTTGCCCATGCATAGAGTTGCTGACATGTAATTTGGGTCTAAAGAGATGACTGGAATGACCAAGAGAAAAAGTAGAGTGTTTGGGTGAGGGAATAGCATATGCAAAGACATTAGACTGGTGAAGAGCTTGATGCTTTCAGAGACTTTCAAGTAATTCATTATCACAGGAGATGGGAGAAAGTGGCAGTTGATGTGGCAAAGAAGTCAGGTAGGGTGTTGCATAAGGTTGTAGAATTTTGGTTTTAATTGGAGTTAACACTTTCAAAGTAAAAATCATAGAGGAGGATACAACAGACCTTCAAGGTCAGTAGATTACAAGTACCTTGTCTTAATTATCTCTATTGCTGATCTCTTGGCACATGGCCTTTATATAGCAATGACTTAGGAAATAGCTACCTTTTACCTCCCTGTGGCTCTTCTTTACATATGAGGGATCAGCATCACTGGAATAGTGAGCTCCAGGACTGCACATTCTTAGTATCTTTATATTCTTCTTACAATACATTAAATATATTCATATTTAAGAGAACATCACTCACACACAGGGAACTTATTTTGTGCCAGGCACTATTCTGAGTACTTCATGTGAATTAATTCATTTGTAATACCCTTAACATGAGGGTATTCTGAAGTTTTGTACTATGTTATCTCCATTTTACAAATGATATGCATCGTACACTGAAAGTAAGTGCTAGAACCGGGATTCAAATCCAGGCAGCCTGGCTCCAGAATCAGGCTCTAAGCCATCACGCTACACCAGATCCAAGCCAGTGTAACCCTCTGGCCCCTAGCTGAATATCTTTATTTTAGATTGGCTGACAGTTTGGAGACAGTTTCCTTCCTTTTGTGTAGGGGAGATAAGATGCATTGACTAGCTGTGGTACGCTAGGCCCCCTGCTGGGTGTTGTAGCGTGAGAGACATTCATTCAGTTCTTTAATAACTACATACCCTGCTCTGTGCCAGGCCTGTGCTTGGAAGCGGGCTTATGGAGCTAAATTACTGATTCGTTTAGGTGTTCCAGAGAATTTGTAAGACGCGGGTTAGAGATAATGACAAAATATAGTGTCTATATTTGAGTTGCTTAGAGATAGTAAGGGGGGGTAATTCAATAGTAATTACAGTGTAATGGGATAAGTACTGTCATAGATGTATGCCCTGAGAACTAAGAGAACAAATGGAATAGGGCAATTAACTTGCTTGGGAGAGGTCTGGAAAACTTCACAGAGGCAGTGACTTTTTCTCTAGCAGATAAAGAGAAGGAGAAAACATTTTAAATGGAGCACCTTGTATAAACGCTTAGAGGTATGATGAACATGGTTTGTTCAAGAAGCCTGAAGTGGCTTGATGTATCTAGAGCAAATGTTGCTGAACTTTTTTATTCTTTTTTTCTTCTTTAAAAAAATTTTTTTAAAAAAAGATTTTATTTATTTATTTGAGAGATAGAGATAGAGATAGAGAGAGAGACCTAGCACTAGTTGGGGGAGAGGCAAACAGAGGGGAGCCTGATGTGGGGCTTAATACCAGCACCTTGGGATCATGACCTGAACCAAAGGCAGATGCTTAACCACTGAGCCACCCAGGTGCCCCATGGTCAATATTTTAGGCTTTGTTGGCCATATAGTCTCTGTCACAGTAACTCAACTCTGCCTTTGTAACATGAAAGTAGCTATGGACAGTACCTAAACAAATGACTGCGACTATGTTTCAGTAAAGCTTTATTTGTAAGCAGCAGCAGGAAGCTGGATTTGGTCCATGGCCATAGTTTCTTGACCCTTGGTCTGGACTCTGGGTATCTGGTAAGGAGGGAGAACGGCTGCCTGGAGAGTTAGTCTATGACCAGATTGTAAAAGGCCTTGCAAATAAGGTCAAGAAGCTAGGGCATTATTCTGTAGGTGATAAGGAGCCATGAGAGTTTAAGTAGGTGCATTCGTATAGTTTACAGATTTGTACTTTACAAAGGTCATTCTGGTGACTGATGTGGTAGATGGAGTGGCAGAAGTGGGACTAGATGCACAGAGGTGAGTGAGAAATGACTGTCCTCTCGGTGCCCTCAGCAATAGCTTCTGATGTCACTGTGGACAGATACTAGCCCTATGAGACATCCAAGTCCCCAGCACTTTGTACAAATGGCATTTAGAGCTCTTGTAGCTAAAACATGGGTCCTTGTTAGATGTCGAAGAGGTGAACAAGAGTTGGGAAGCGTCTTAGATCTGGGATGTGTATCTTTTGTGTTCTAAATAGTGTGGAGGTATGAGGAAGGGGCTGAGTGGGAGTGGGGGTGCTGTGGTTTGGTTTGGGAGACAGGGAGGGTGAGCAGTTGGGAACACAGTTGGAAATGGGAGGAAGGAGTAATTTTCTAAGGAAACACCCAGGAGCTCTGCCGGGATCCCTGTACCCAGGGGCGCT
Organism: Mustela erminea; assembly: GCF_009829155.1. Lineage (NCBI taxonomy): Eukaryota > Metazoa > Chordata > Mammalia > Carnivora > Mustelidae > Mustela > Mustela erminea. The sequence goes on from NC_045622.1 coordinate 57,875,944, forward strand.
CTGCTCTTCTAGCTTTCAATCTGTGATTTCTGTTCACCACTGAGGCTGGCTGTGCCTGTTTTGTTGAGGATTCTAGAGAGATGTTTCCTCTCTGTCTGTCCTCACCCACATCTCATTACTGCTTCACCCGGGGTAGGGATGGGATTGCATTCTTTGCGCCACCACCAGGGAGATCACTTTTCTGAGCTCATAGAGCTAAATATACCTTGTGACAGCTGGTCCCTGCTCTTCGGAGAGCTACTGAGCTGTGGCTGTAGCCAGTGCTGCATTCCCCATGGTAAGGCAAGACTTTTAGGGAGCCTTCTCAGACCTTCCTGAGAGAAGAGCTACTACTTGCTCTGAGTCTGAAATAGTAAATCTTTGTTGTAGGGGCCAAAAGTTGCCTCTTTGGTTTGGTTTGGGTTTTGCTTTTTGTTGCTTTTAAACTTTGTCTTCAGACCTTAGCTATTAGCTGGATGGGGGCAGTGTTCAGAGTGGTAATATGGCAGTGTCTACCCCAGGCACCTTGGACGTCAGAGTTCAAGTTTGGTATAGCATTCTTGTCTGCTGTCTTGATGACTGGATCCCTGGGACCTCCATCAGAGCCAATATGGTTTGACTGGGGAGATAGACCGAAACACTGGTGAGGGTCTACAAGGCGCAGAGGAGTCATCTTTGATGAAGAAGGTTTTTCTTTTGCTTTCTCATCCGTATCTCACCTGCCTGCCAATAATAACAACCGCTAACATTTGATTTGTGCTTTACAATGTAACAGAGTGCTTCTGTGGGCATCAGGCATCACGAGCTCTCTGCCCTCAGCCCAGAGAGCACATGGCTCTTCAAAAGGGGGCAGCTGACGCTCAGCTCTGGCACATTGTTGCCAGCTCCCTCTGCAAAGCCAGGAGTGGAGCCCTGGGGGTGGGGGTGGAGGCCCTCATGACCTTCATCAACACCCACTCCCCCACCTCCAAGCTGCTCCAAATGACAACATGGACATCATGTCCTTTGATATGGACAATTGATTTTTTTCTTAGCTTTAAGTAAAATGTGAATAACAACATCTTCAGAAAATGATGCATTTTGAAGTTAATTTGTAATTAACTGCAACCTATATGAAAATAAGGAGTGGGGCGCCTTGGTGGCTCAGTGGGTTGGGCCTCTGCCTTGGGCTCAGGGTCTGGGATCGAGCCCCACATCAGTCTCTCCGCTCAGCAGGGAGCCTGCTTCCCTCTCTCTCTTTGCCTGCCTTTCTGCCTACTTGTGATCTCTCTCTATCTGTCAAATAAATAAATAAATAAATAATCTTAAAAAAAAGAAAAAGAAAATAAGGAGCTTTCCATGCTGACGCCAGCTCTTGACAAGTCCCTGAGCCACAATTTCTTTTCCAATCAAGTTGCAGCCCTTAAGCCCTTAAGATCCAGGAGTTCAGTGTCTAGATCTTTAGATTTAAAAAAAAAAAAGATAGCCTGCAGATGCCTGGCTGGCTCAGTTGGTGGAGCATGGGACTCTTGATCTCAGGGTTGTGAGTTTATGCCCCATGTTGTGTTTAGAGATTACTGAAAAATAAAATCTTTTTTTTTTTCTATTTTATTTTTTTTTTAAAGATTTTTATTTATTTATTTGACAGAGAGAAATCACAAGCAGTCGGAGAGGCAGGCAGAGAGAGAGAGAGAGAGAGAGAGGGAAGCAGGCTCCCTGCCGAGCAGAGAGCCCGATGCGGGACTCGATCCCAGGACCCTGAGATCATGACCTGAGCCGAAGGCAGCGGCTTAACCCACTGAGCCACCCAGGCGCCCCGTGAAAAATAAAATTAAAAAAAAAAAAAAAAGATAACCTGAAAAGCTGGATTTTCTTGGTATGAAATTTGATTTTTTAGAAAAGATTTTATTTATTTATTAATGAGAGAGAGACAGCATGAGGAGAGAGGTCATCAAGAGAAGCAGACTCCCTGCTGAGCAGGTAGCCTGATGTGGGACTCAATCCTGGGACTCCAGGATCATGACCTGAGCCAAAGGCAGTCACTTAACCAACTGAGCCACCCAGGCACCCTGAAATCTGATTTTTAAATATGGGTTCAATTTAGAAAATGCTCTATGGACCTTTAAAAGATAGGTGCAAAGGCAGCTTGTGACTTCTACAAGCATGCCTCATTTATTCCTTAGCACACTTAGATGAGAGGGATGCCTAGTTCTCATTCTGAGAGGGAAACTGGGTCAGAGAGGCCGAATCGCTTGCCCAAAAGTCATACAGGAAGGAAGGGGTCTGTTTCTGTAAGTTGTGCACCCTTTCTATTTATAGTATACTGCTTCTCATCCTCTTAAGGTCTGATTGGTGCATCCCACTTCTTTGTTCTCAAACGAGGTTCCCCTCAGCTTCAGGCCCTTCCTTCAGGTGTAGCTTCTGTCAGCCCACATTCCTCATTTGGCACATCTTCTCGCTGAGCCCCGTGCAGGTCCTCCTTGTACTTTCTTCCCATGAGTTTCTCTGCTCTCCCTGTACCTCAGTGATCAGACTTGCCTATGAAAAGCAGTTTATTTCTTATTGGTTCCCAATAAGCAGCTGGTATGTGTTGTCAGATAGTTTCCTAAAGTTAGCTGGGAATGACAGAAAAATCTCCTTTTTCTTGGAGATTTTGGCATTTCTGCTCCTTAGGCCTGCATATCATGTGTGTTTCTCTAGTCTTAGGTTAAGAGGGTCTGTGTTAGAGCCCAAGAGAACCAACACAGGGTATACCTATATCTGTAATCGGAGGGTTACAGGTTTGATCTCTCTTTAAAACATTTGTAAATCCCGACAACTTTCCATTACGTCCACACTACTACCTCATTTCGAGCTGGATTATTGTAATAGCTACCAAACTGGTTTCCTTGCACCTACCCTTGTCCTCCTATAGGCTGCTCCCCCGCACAGTATTTACAAGTCTTTCATTTATTTTATTTTATTTTTAAAATTATGTTCAATTAGCAACATATAGTACATGATTAGTTTTTGATGTAGTGTTCAGTGGGTCATTAGTTGCATATAAAACCCAGTGCTCCTTACCACATGTGCCCTCATTAATACCCATTAGAACAGTCTTTAAAAAATACATAAATGTAGGGGCACCTGGGTGTTGCAGTTGATTAAGCATTGGACTCTTGGTGTCAGCTCAGATGGTGATCTCATGGTTGTGGGAGCAAGCCCCAAGTCAGGCTCCATGCTCAGCAGGTAGTCTGCTTGAGATTCTCTCTCTCCCTCCATCCCCCGCCCCCAGCTCATTCTCTCTCTCTGGAATAAAGAAATAAATTTTAAAATGTATATATAAATGTGATCGCGTTGCATCTCTGTTCAAATTCCTCCAATAGCTTCCCTCTCAGAGTCAAAGTCTAAGTCCTTATAATGGCCTACATGGGTGCTTAGGATCTGGACCTCTGGTGCTTCCCTAGTTCATCTCCCACTAGTCACCACCTCTCATTTCTCTTTAGCCACACTGGCCTCTTGCTATTCCTTGAACATACTGAGCTTGTTCTTGCCTCAGGGCCTTTGCATATGCTATTCCCTGTGCTTTGGATAGTCTTCTCCCAGTTATTCTGCTTGCCTTTCTCCAACATCTTCTTCAGATATATGCTTGAAAGTTACCTTCTTTTTTTTTTTTTTTTAAGATTTTATTTACTTATTTGACAGACAGAGGCACAGCTAGAAAGGGAATACAAGTAGGGGAAGTGGGAGAGGGAGAAACAGGCTTCTTGCTGAGTGGGGAACCTGATGTGGGACTCGATCCCAGGACCCTGGGGTCATGACCTGCGGCAAAGGCAGACACTTAACCACTAACCCACCCAGGTGTCCCTGAAAGTTACCTTCTTTTTTTTTAAAGATTTTATTTATTTATTTGTCAGAGAGAGAGTGAGTGAGAGCGAGCACAGGCAGACGGAGTGGAAGGAAGAGTCAGAGGGAGAAGCAGGCTCCCTGCGGAGCAAGGAGCCGGATGTGGGACTCGATCCCAGGACGCTGCGATCATGACCTGAGCTGAAGGCAGCTGCTTAACCAACTGAGCCACCCAGGCGTCCCGAAAGTTACCTTCTTAATGAGACCTTCTGTGACCCCTCTAAAATGACTCCTCCTCCATGAATACCACTACTCTGCATTCCCTATTCCTTTTTTTTGGTTTGTTTTATTGGAATTACATAAGGGGATGTTAGCTCAATGACAATAAAGATTTGTATCTGTTTTGTTTATTACTTACTGTATTTCTAGTGCCTGGAACTATGCATGGTATTTAGAAATCTTCTGTCTGCTGACTAAATGAATGAATGAATTTCTGTCTCCAGACTGGCCATGTCAGACTGCTTGTGACTGTGTCTTCCCTGAGATGTCCCAGTGTCTGCTATCTAAGGTCTAGTGATCTCATCACTTAGGTGTCCAGTGAGAACAGTCAGACTCTCAACAAATTAATAAAATTGTCCTAAAATTAATTTTGAAAAATAAGCAGCTGAGATTGACAAGAAATATTCTGAAATATAAGAGCTATGGTAAGAGGAGGTCTAGGCATTAGAAATTATTTTTGAAGTATAAAATAAGATGAAAGGGATAATAAAATAGTCAACAACTAGTATAAAAATAGAAATATCATTTAGTGCAAAAGAATGCAGAGCCTAGAAATATACTTGAGTATACATAAGGACTTAATTTATTACTAAATGGCATTTTTCAAAATGAATAAAAGATAATTTAATGAATGAGGTTGGGATAACAAGGTGGCGACTTGGGGAAAAAATGTTAAAATTCACAGCTTACAGCATAAAATGAATCGAAGGTCAGATGGCCTAAAAAGCTGACTATTCAAAAAATCAAAAAATATTTTCGTTAGTTTAGTTTTTCTAAGAATTGACAAAATCTTTTTGTTCAGGGCTCTTTATCACATCACTGTGTAATCGTTATTAAAAATAAATTCTCACGGATGCCTAGGTGGCTCATTGGGTTAAGCGGCTGCCTTCAGCTCAGGTCATGATCCTAGGATCCTGTGATCAAGCCCTGCATCGGGCTCCCTGCTCAGCAGGGAACCTACTTCTCCCTCTCCCTCTGCCCAATGCTCTGCCTCCTTGTGCAAATGTGTGCTCTGTCTCCCTCCCTCTCTCTCTCAAATAAATAAATGAAATCTTTAAAAATTTTTTCCTAAAAGCTTCGATTTCTTTTGCTTCTTTCTTGTAAGAGTATATTATGAAAAGAAATACCAATAATTAAAGGACAGCACCTACAGTGCTGGGGAAAAATTTGGACAATAAAGTCAGAAATTCTGGGTTGGAATACAAATCTATCACTTACCAGCTGTAACCTTGAGCAAATGTTTGAGTTATCTAATGCCATATAACCAACTTCCCCCAAAGTCAGTGGCTTTAAACAGCAACAACATTTATTTTGTTATTTACCTGTAGTCGGGTCATGGCTCAGGAGGGACAGCTCGTCTATGTCCACTTGGGTTCAGATGCAGTGACTCAAAAGCAGGGGGCAGGAATCACCTGAAGTCTCAGTCACTCATATGTCTGATCCCTGGGCTGTGGAGACATCTCTGTGTGTTTCTAGTAAGTCTTTCCGCATGGTCTCTTCAGAGTGGTGGCTTTTGGGTAGCCTGGCTTTGTATATAGTTGTTGGCTCAGGGCTCTAAAGGCATGTTTCCCAAAAGGGAGAAAGCAAGGTAGACTCTGTATTGCCTTTTTTCACCTAGTCTTGGAAGTCATTTGACATCACTGCTACCACATTCTGTTTGTTAGAAGATGAGTCACTCATGTCAGCCTATATTCAGGGAGAGGGGAATTCACCTTCGGTGGGAGGATTGTCATAGAATTGTGGACACGTTTTAAAACCATCATAAATAATTTACTGTCTCTAAATTTAATGTGATTTGGGGTAAGTTGCATTATCTTAGAGTTATTATTGTTCATGTTTGTAAAATAGGTGTGATAATTCATTGGTTATAGAGGATTTGATGAAAAAGTATTGTAGAAGTTCTTGGAATATTGCTTAGTATATAAACAAGTGATCACAAATTGTTAATTGTTTTTCCCTATCCTTCTTCCTTCTTCTAGCATATGGAATTCCGGTTAACTATCAGTTAGTATCTTTCTTTCCATAGTTACAAAAATATGAGAAAGGACTCTCTTACTCATTTTTGTTCAAGTGAGACATACAACAAAGAAGAAGAGGCAGTGCAGTTGTCAACTAGGACATAGGCACATGGAAGGACAGATGAGTGACGTGGTACACATGTACATTGGGTGGATAGAATGTGTTGTGGAAAGCTGGATGGCCTGTGTGGAGATCTCGGTGGGCTGGCTCCTAGGTATCTCTTGTGACTTGTGTGCTTTTCCCTTGCAGTTCCTGAGGGAAGACCTCAATTACCATGACCCGACAGTGAAACACAGCACCTTCCATGGTGAGGATAAGCTCATCAGTGTGGAGGACCTGTGGAAAGCATGGAAGTCTTCAGAAGGTAATAGGCAGCTTGGTTGTCAATCTTTGTTGCTGGAAAGGTTTAGAGAAGACAGAAGAAGATGGCCAGGGACTTGGCTTTAAAAGTATATGAGGATAAAATGCTTTGTAAGAGCAAGTTATTAAAATGGTTCTACATACAGTCACCGAATAAGACTGAATCTAATCCTCGGGCTGGGAGTGGTGGAAGGTGCTCCGGTGTTGGAGCTGCTCTTTGTTGGAATTTCAATTGAATTCCATTGGGTCCCCACCTGCCTTCTCACCACCGACCCCACTTTCTGCTCTTCTCCAGAAATAGGGGGCTTGCTGGCTTTTTGAGGCAGCCCCTTCCTTTATAGCTCCCCACTTGGTCTCAGCTTGGTCTCTGCTGAGACCTAGATGATTCAAAGATTGGCTGGAAGTAAGATGCATTCTCCCCCTGAGTCCTCTCTTTTCCAGATTGTTTGAAGGAAACATGTTTTCTCAGTCTCCTCCTTGTCTTGGTTTCCTACCTGTGAACATTTTTGTTACTGTCTTAGATCATAGCTCCTAGAGTTGGACACAGACCTGCAGGGGTGGTTTGACCAGCTCAGAGTTGAACAGGACTTTCAACTTCTTAGTTCTGGACCCTGTATGCATCTTGTCAGTGCAGCCTGATTAGCTCCTGGAGCCTTCAACCATCATGTCGTTCTGTGGACTCCTGTTGAACTTATTAAATAAAACTTGAGTTATTTCTGATGCAGAAAACTGTTAAGCCATGACTACCATTTTTTTTTCCCCTGAAGCATTTGTTTCAGAGCTCTGAGTGAAAGAGCATATCTAATTGTGTGAAGCTTGACAGAGGAGGGAAAAACAGGGTTTTAGTCTCCTCTCCAACTCGTCTGTGGTTAGTGTCCTTTGATACTAACAAGATTGGAAGCAGTTTCTTCGCAGGGTCTTATAGGGAGGTCTTGAGGCTAAGAAGGGTTAAACTTAAGTGACCACCAGGGCCCCTGCTTTTGTAGGTGAGGAGCCTTTGGCTCAGATTTACAAAGTGATTGTTTGTTGTCATGTACTTAGTAGATAGCAGAGCCAGGACTTAGACCTGGACCTTCCTGTCCCCGAGTCAGTGCTTTCTATGCCATCCTGGTTGGAAGTACTGGTCTGGTGGTAGAGAAACCCAGTTTTGGTAGGAAATGAGGCTGTTTCTATTTTTGTTTTAATCTTACCTAGGATTATAGAATTTTAGATCTGGAAGGGATCATGTATAATTTAGGTCGGAAACATGAGATTATCCATTTAAAAGAAGCGTAAGTTAGCTATATAGACAGCTTTCTGGAAATCTTTAGGAGCTGAGTTCCTTGTGGGGGCTTTTTTTAAATAGCTCCTGAGCAGCTCTGGCTGTGTACTGTTGCAAGATCAACCAGTGAAATGATTTTTGGAATTATACCAGCACTGCCGGGAAAAATCTTCTATTAGTTCTGTTTAATTTTAGTTTTCTTCTTTTTTCTCTAACTACATGAGGACATGGCGCCTGGGTTTGAAAAGTGGGTTTCATTAAGTGGGAATTTGGAATGAAGATGGCAGGGAAAGCATTCCTGGCCTTCTCTGTAAACTCCACAGAAGTAGCTGGGAAGGGAAAGTGACCAAGAGAGGGCAGAAACAGGGAAGAAATCATAAGACTAAAATGCAGCCAAGACAATTTTCTGGTAAGAACTTTATTCCTGGATTCAGCAACTATTTGGAACACTTCCAGATATGTTCTAAATGACAGGAAGATGAAAGACAATGGAGTGAGTTTTAAAGGGTTGGTTCCCATTACTGAGGAGCAGAGAAACATCAGTGTGCTGGGAGGTAGCTCATAGCTAAGCTGCGAGGTGACATGTATGTTTTATGATCACTCATAATGCACCATGCCTGGTATGTGCCATGCCAAGCTAAAAGTTAGAATCTTCGTGTGGACTATTCCTCGGACAGTTTGCTTCATTATTTAGAACAAGGCCCCTAATCTCTGGAGTGATGATTTCCAGAGCTACAAAAAGCACGTGATCTTCTGGCGCTGGCACAAGCCGGCTGGCCTGAGTCCTGCTGGAGGAGATAGATATCAGCAGTGTTCGTTTGTGTGCAGAACATTCACCGACTAGTGCCAGTACCATCTACATGATTAGTGTTGTTAACATTTTCTGACTGATGGTGGGAGCCAGTGTTTTCTCAGTGTTATTTAGATTTTAACAGAAAAGCCTGATAATTGCTACATTAGCCAGTTCTAGACTTAAGTAATAAAAACCACGAGAACTAAAAAGCAACTTTAATATTTATATAGTATTTGATATATGGTAGCCACTGTTGAGAGTGATTTATATAGATTAACTCATTCGTTTTACACAAAACCCTCTGAAGTAGAAATACTATGATTGCCTCCATTTACAGCTGAGAAATACGAATCAAAGAGAGTGTGTAATGAAATAGTGCAATATGATTCTTTCACTGAATACCCAGTCAGTGCAGACTTCACAGGTTAAGGGCATAGTCCCCAAGAGGACTGCTGTCACTTAAGCCACCTAGCAGCCATAAACTCTGGGTGTTTCCAGCCACCTGTGCTCTGACCGACTGGCTATAAATCATGGGTTCCCACTTCCCCTCTGGTTTGATAAATTTGCTAAATGACTCGCAGAACTCAGGCCTGGTGCTGTATTTATGATTACAGTTTTATTGTAATGGATAAGAGTTAGGGCCAACGCCAACCAAACGATGAGAACAATAGGGCGAGGCTGGGAGGGTCCTGAATTTGGAGCTTCTGTCTCTTCCCCTGGCATCAGGACCTATCACCCTCCCGGCACATTAAGCATGAATGTGTTTGCCGACCAGAAAGCTCATCTGAGCCTCAGTGTCCAGAGCTTTTATGGTGCTCCTATTACATATACATGATTGATTGCATCACTGGCTCCATGAAGGGCCTCAGTCTGCACCCCTTTGTCCTTTCTGAAGTTTGGGGCTACTATCTCCTTCCCCAAAGCCCCAATCCACTAGTCACCTCGTTAGTCTTCCTGGTTACTGCCCCCCCCCCCCACCCTTGCAGAGTCATCTCATTAGCTCAAACTCAGGTGTGATCCAAGGGCAGCACCATGAATAACGGAGGGAGGGATTCTTATCACCACCTCGGAAAGAAAGAAATTGACGTGAAGACCAAATTCTTTGTTACACAAAATTAAGTAAGAAAGAGCTGAACAAACTGCGCTGGGGAAGAATCAAGAGCAAAGTGTAACTCCAGGGGTCCCAGCAGCAGGAGCTAGGGGATTGGCCTTTTCTAATTGGCTACTTTTAGATGTCTCTGCTTCATTCATTTGTCTTCTAAGTATCTTTGCTCAATGGTCAGATGTGGCGGAGGGAGAATCAGATTGGAAAAGTCTGGATCACAGACTTATGTGGGGTAGTGGCAGTGAGAGAATATGTATGGGCTGGGAGGGAGTGCAGCAATTTCCAATTCCTCTAAGACCCTGTGGAGAGGTGGGCAGGAGGGGGGCAGGGTGGGGTGGGGGGGGAGGTGGCAGTTCTTTAAAGGAAGGGAGGTCAGGTAGATTTTGTAGAATCTTTGAGAACCCGAATTATTGTTTGCGTATTTGAGCCAGTAGAACCAGTAACAGTGCCATTAGAGGGGTGGTGGGAGGCACTGACCTAAGAAGATTCTCCTCTAAAACACGGTTTCCATTCCTCTAAACAAAGTGCATCATTACTATTTTTTCTCCCCTTTCCTGGACATGAGATTTCAAAAGATGCTATCAGCCAAACAAAGTAATAATTTCTTTCCCCAATTGTGTGGATCAAAGATGTCTCAAACTATCAACTTTGATTCTAACTAAATAATATGATTCCATTGAAAAGCAAAAGAACCCAGTATTCTAGTGTGACTTTGAACTTTGCCTTTAGAAAATATTTCTTCTCTACTGGGAATAATTTGGAAATAATTCCAAATAGTAATTTGGAAATAATGACATAAACTCAACAGATCTCCAGTTCTGTCTGTACTATTCTTTGTAGGATGGGTTTTTCACAGGAGGCTGCTGGAACAGCACTGGCAAAACAGGAGGCTTTTAGAGAGAAACCCAGCAGAGCTGGCCTTTCTGTGTTGACATACCCAGTGGGGGCAGGTGGCATCGGACTTCTGTCTGAACCAGATCAGTATAAAAGAGTAGGCATCCCCTTTTTGCTTTTACATAAACCCAGGGAGAAAGATGTTTATCCTGTGGTTTTAGCTACATAAAAATTACTTTGCTAAGAGAATCTTTAAGTCATTGAGTTAAATACCTCAGCCATCCTTGCTACATTTTTGGGGTGGAAGATACAATTGACTTTTCTTTCTCTTGGATTCTTTTTTTTTTTTTTTTAATTTTTTAATTTATTTGACAGACAGAGATCACAAGTAGGTGGGGAGGCAGTCAGAGAGAGAGAGGGGAAGCAGGCTCCTCGCTTAGCAGAGAGCCTGATGCGGGGCTTGATCCCAGGACCCTGGGATCAGGTCAGTTCACGACCTGGACTGAAGGCAGAGGCTTTAACCCATGAGCCACCCACGCGCCCCATCTCTTTTAGATACTTGTTTTCCAACAAGAGAAACCCCCCCACTAGCATCAATGCGGTGATTTGACACTGCAGTCATTTTCGGTTTATATTAAATAGCTACTTGAAGTTCTTACTTGTCTCCACATTTATTAAAGGAAACTGAGCATCTCTCACCTATTTCTGTCACCAAGTCCTGAGGATTCTGCCTCTCTCCTGTATTTTATGTGCATCTCCTATGATGCTGCCTTATTTCAACTTCATCTTTTTGAAAGATTTATTCAGTTATAATTGATAATACAATCAGGGTAAATATTGAAAGTGTATGTAATTTTTTTGAGTTTTGACACGTGTATGCAAATGGATATCCTTTATGAGATAGACGTTTTGCAAAGATTTTTCTCCCAGCCTGTGGCTTATCTTTCTGTTGAAGAATATAAGTTTTAATTTTTCTGCAGGCCAGTTTTTCATTTTGTGCTTTTGTGGATCATCCCTTGGTGCTGTATGTAAGAAATACTTGCCTAAACCACGGTCACACAAGGATTTTCTCCCATGTTCTCCTCTAGAAGTTTTATAGTTGTAGATTTTATGTTTAGGCCCCTGATCTCTTTTGTATTAATTTGAGTATGTTGTGTTTGTATATGTTAAGTGTGGATCTAAGTTCTTTTTTTGTGCTCATGGATGTCTCAATTGTTCTAGAACCATTTGTTGAAAATTCTGTCATTTTCCCACTGCATTGCCTTATACTTTCTATTAAAAATCAGTTGTCCATACAAGTATGGGTTTATTTCTGGACTTTGTATTCTTCTTATTTTTCTTTTTTAAGATTTTATTTATTTATTCATGAGAGACAGAGAGAGAGAGAGAGAGGCAGAGGGAGAGGGAGAAGCAAGAGCCTGATGCGGGACTCAATCCCAGGACCCTGGGATCATGACCTGAGATGAGGGCAGATGCTTAACCAGCTGAGCCACCCAAGTGCCCTGGACTTTGTATTCTGATCTGCTCATCTATTTGTCTGTCCTTATGTCAATACCATGCTATATTGATTACAATAGTCTTATAATAACTCTTTTAGTTAGATAGTGTTCGCCTTCCAGCTTTGTTTCCCTTTTTCCAAGTTGTTTTGGCTGCTTGTTCTTGAATCAACTCATCAGTGACTACATAAAAGCCTGATCAGTTTGACAGAACTGACATCTTAACAATATTGAATTTTCTGATAAATAAGGTACATCTCTCTATTTATTTAGGAGACATACTTTCTCTCAGTAGTATTTTGTAGTTTTCAGTATACAGGTCTTTCATGTCTTTCGTTGGATTTATTTCTATTTCAAAGATTTTGATGTTATTATAAGTAGTATTTTTAAAATTGTGGTAAAATATGTAAAAATTTGATTTTTATATATTGGTCTTATATTCTGCAACCTTGCTAATAAATTCACTTATTAGTGAGATGCCATCAGAGTTTCAAATGAGATAATGAAATCTTCTAAGGAAAGTTTTACTATTTTCTTTTCCAATCTGAATGTCTTTAAAAACATCTTGTGGAGGCACCTGGTTGATTGAGTTGGTAGAGCATGCAACTCTTGATCTCACGGTTGTGGGTTTGGGCTCCATCTTGGGTGTTGAGATTACTTAAATACATAAGGTTTTAAAAAAATTCTTCTTGTCTGATTGCCCTGATTAGTATCTCCAGTACAGTCTTGAAGGGAAGTGGTAAGAGTAGGCATCAGTGTCTTTTTTCTGATCTCAGGAGGAAAACATTCAATCTTTCACGATTAAATATAATATTAGCTGTGGGGATTTCTTTTGCAAAAGCCTTTGGTCAAATTGAGGAAGTGACTTTCTATTACTGATTTGTTAAGAGCTTGTATCAGGAATGGATGTTGGATTTTATCAAATGAATATTCTGTGTCTATTGAGATGATTGCCTGGTTTTTCTATTTATATTTGCTAAGGTGGTGAATTATGTTGATTGTTTTATAAAGATTTTATTTATTTGAGAGAGTACATGGGCAGGGGGAGGGGCAGAGAGAAAGAGAGAATCCCAAGGAGACTCAATGCTGAGCATAAGCCCAGCTTGAGGCTTGATCTCACAACCCCAAAATCATGACCTGAGCCAGAATCAAGAGTCAGATGCTTAACTTCTGAGCCACCCAGGCACCCCCACATTGATTAATTTTTAAATGTTAATCCAGCCCTGCATTTTTGGGATAAACCCCACTTGGTCATTATCCTTTTATTATACGGTTGGATTCTATTTGCTAAAATTTTGTTTCAGATTTTTGTATCTTTGTTGATGAGGGATATTGGTTCATAGTTTTCTTATAATACCTTTGTTTTTGGTATCAGGATTATGCTGGCCTCATTCAATTAATTGGTAAGTATTCTGCAATTTTTCAGAAGACTTCGTATTAGAATTGGTATTATTTTTCTTCAGATACTTCCTAGAGTTCACCAGTAAAGCCACATGATCTTTGACTTTTCTTTGTGGGAAGGTTTTTATTAATAGTGTCAGTTTCTTGAATAGGTATAGGACTAAGGTTATTTATTTCTTCTTGAGTGAGCCCTTTTAGTTTATATCTTCAATTTTTCTATTTCATTAACTCATCAAATTTACTGGCATACATTTATTCATGATCTTTCTTAGTATTCCTTTAATATATTAATATGCTCAAGGAACCAATATTTATTCTCAAGAATATTCTCTATTGTTGGCTATTTCATTGATTTTTACATTCATCTTTATTATTTTCTTTCTTTGCTTACTTTATGTTTAATTTGTTCTTCCTTTCTAGTTTATTAAGGTGGAAACTAAGATCATTGATTTGAGGCCTTTCTTTTTTCTTTTCTTTCTTTTTTTAAAACTGTTTTTTTAATTTTATTTTTTTACAGATTTTATTTATTTATTTGACAGAGAGAGACAGTAAGAGAGGGAACACAAGCAGGGGGAGTGGAAAAGGGAAAAGCAGGCCTCCTGCCGAGCAGGAAGCCTCATGTGGGACTCCATCCCAGAACCCTGGGATCATGACCTAAGCTGAAGGCAGACACTTAGACTGAGCCACCCAGGCGTCCCTCCTTTTTTCTAATATAGGCATTTAATGCTATAAATTTCCTGTAAGTCCTGCTTTAGGTATTTTGAAAATTCTGATATGTTGTGGTTGTTTGCTTTTTTTCTACCTTGTAAAAATATCTAAAATGTAAAAATATCTAAAGTGAAAACTCAACTGGTGGTGAATTCTTTTTTTTTTTTTTTTTTTAAAGATATTATTTATTTATTTGACAGACAGATCACAAGTAGGCAGAGAGGCAGGCAGAGAGAGACAGGAGGAGGAAGCAGGCTCCCTGCTGAGCAGAGAGCCCGATGCGGGGCTCGATCCTACGACCCTGAGATCATGACCTGAGCCGAAGGCAGGGGCTCAACCCACTGAGCCACCCAGGCGCCCATGGTGGTGAATTCTTATGTGAATCCTTATTATCACTTTTTCATTCTTTCTTTTTCTTTTCTTTTCTTTTTTTTTTTTTTTTTTTTTTTTGGTCTGATATACAGTCTTCAATAACTTCATAATGTATTCCAAATTTACATTATAAATGTAGTGAATAAATTAATGAAGAGGCTTCCATGCAAAAGGAATTCCAAGTTATTCTAAGTTACTCTTTTTTTTCTTTTCCTAAAATTTTTAGTTAAATTCTAGTTAGTTAATTTACAGTGTAATATTGGTTTCAGGAACAGAAATCCTTTTATGTATTTTTAAGACCTTTTTCTTAAGTCCCTGAACATCATATATCTTGGTAGATGTTCCATGTACACTTGACTGTTGTTGGGTGGACTGTTCTATAAAGGCCAGTAAGGCCCTGTTGGTTGATGGTGTTGTTCAAGTCTACTGTATCTTGCCTGATTTTCTGCCTATTGCTCTTATCAGTTATTGAGGGGGAGTATTTAAATTTCCAGCTATAATTGTGGATTTGCATATTAATTTTATGAGTTTTTCTTCATGTATTTTGAAAGTCTTTTACTAGGTGCATAAAGATTTAGGATTTTTTTAAAAAGTCTATTTACTTAAGTAATCTCTACATCCAGTGTAGGACTTGAAGTCATGATCCCCAAGATTAAGAGCCTCATTCTTTACCAAGTGCCCCAAGATTTAAGATTATTATGTCTTCTTGATTAATTGACCTCATTATTGTGAAATGATATTCTTTTTTTCCTGGTGTTATTCTTTGCTCTGAAATCTCCTTTGATATTAATATGACTTTGTTTTAGTATTATTGGTTTTGTGTATCTTTTTCCATCCATTCACTTTTAATCTGTGTGTGTGTGTGTGTGTGTGTGTGTTTGTGGGGAGAGGGGCAGAGGAAGAGGTAGAGAAAATCTTAAGCAGGCTTCATACCCAGTGAGGAGCCTGACTTGGGGTTCGATCTCATGACCCTGAGTTCATGACCTGAGTTGAAATCAAGAGTTGGGTGCTTAGGGACACCTGAGTGGCTCGGTTGGTTAGGCAGCTGCCTTCAGCTTCAGGTCATGATTCCAGGATCCTGGGATTGAGTCCCGCATTCGGCTCCTTGCTCAGTAGGGAGCCTGCTTCTCCCTCTGCCTCTGCCTGACACTCTGCCTGCTTGTGCTCTCTCTCTGACAAATAAATAAATAAAGTCTTAAAAAAAGAAAAAAAGATTTGGATGCTTAAACTACTGAGCCACCCAGGCACCCCATTGTGTTTTTATATTTGAATCCATTTCTTATAAACAGTTTATGCTGGGGTCTTACCTTTTTTTTGCAATCTGAAAATCTCTGCCTTTTAGTTGGGGTATTGAGACCATTTACATTTAATGTGATTATTAATGTGATTAGATTTTAGGCTACTATCTTGCTATTTGTTTTCTGTTTTTTTTTCCTGGTGTTTTTTATTACCTTTTCTACTTTTGCTGCCTTTTTTGGATTGATAAGTGGTTTTTATGATTCTGTTTTTTTTTTAATTGGTTTAACTCTGTTTTGTTATTTTGGTGATTGCTTTAAGAGATAAAATATGCATGTTTAACTTATCACAGTCTACTTTCTAGGGATATTAGTATTTTGTTTTTTATTAAAATATAGTTGACACACAAATTACATTAGTTTCAGGTGTACAGCATAGTGATTCAACAATTCTGTATGTTGTGCTGTGCTTACCACAGCTATAGCTACTGTCACTATATGATGCTACTGCAGTTGCTGTACCACTGATTATATTCCCTTTGCTCTACCTTTCACTGCTGTGACTTAATTCATTCTGTCTGGAAGTTTGTATATCCCACTGCACTTCACCCATTTTGTCTTTTCCCCTTGTCCCTTCTCCTCTGGCAACCTCAAGTTTGTTCTCTGTTTTATGGGTCTGTTTCTGCTTTGATTTTAGATTCCACATATAAGTTAAAGCATATGGTATTTATTTTTCTCTGTATGACTTATTTATTTCACACAATGGCTTCCATCTGTGTTTTTGCATATGGTAAGATCTCATTCTTCTTTGTGGCTGAGTAGTGTTCCATTGTATATATAGCATATCTTCTTTATTCATCTACCAATGGATACTTAGATTGCTTTCATCTCTTGGCTATTGTAAATCATGCTGCAGTAAACAGGGATGCATACATTTTTTTCAAATTAGATGCATACATTTTCTTTGGGTAGATACCTAGTAGTAGAATTACTGAATCATATGGTAATTTTATTTTTAATTTTTTAAGGAAACTCCATACTACATTCCATAGTGACCACACCAGTTTACATTCCCACCAATAATACATGAGGTTTCTCAAGATATTATATCTTACCACATATATAGTGTAAGAACCACACAGTAGTGTACTTCCATTTCTTCCCTCTCAACCCCAGTTCCACTCTCTGCATTGTAGCCTGAAACTTTTCTCAAAGCCAGAAGCTAGGGCAATTGTATCACCTGCCTCATTTGTTTACTATATCTCAAAGATCACTGTCCATTCTAGGCTGATGTCCAGTGTCTTGAAAACCATTGTTTCATATATTTTGTCTTTTTTTTTTCCTCCTGTTTTTTTTGTTCATTTTTTTTTTCTTTTGGTTGTTTCAGGAGGGAGGATGAATTCCATTCTTGTTACTTCATCTTAGCCTGAAGCAGAAACCTCAGCTTAATTATCTTTTGCTTGGATGCTTTCATACTATTCTTGACTCATTCTAGCTCTATTGCAGTTTGTCCTTTGATTGGTTCCAGAGAGATCTTTCAAAAGTAAATATCTGGCCATATCTCTGCTTACATTGTTCAGTGGCTTCTCATCAAAAAAATTAAAAAAAAATAATGAAACAGTCATGCTAGGATACCAAATTCCTGGTTGGAAGAAACACTCTTAATTGGAACTTGGATGAATAAAGGTATTGCTAAAGATGGTACAAGTAAATTCCTGTGTAATCATATATGATAATCATATGTTATTTTGAAGATATAAAAATATTGGCTCTTCTATTGGTTAGGTAACACTTGAGTTTCTATAGAATTAGCAGTAAGCTTAGGTTACAACTGCTGTCTCATTTTGGACTCAACAAAATAAGGTACTTGAAAGCTCATTAGTTGTTGATGAAACAGATTATTCTAGAAAATGCCATTGATTCTTTAAAATGTTTATCTATGGTATGTTAGATGCATTAAAATTAAATGTCCATTTGTAATCTCAATGGAATTATCTCAGTTGGGGGAAAAAGATCCTATATGTATATATAAATAAAAAGCTGATTGTCTTTAATATCCTGAGAGTTTTTTCATATTTTAATACTGTGTTTCTCCATCATGCCCTATTCACCTTTGTAGTATTGGCCCCAAAAGTTACTGTAAACATGTCTGCTTTAAAAAAAGAAAAAAATTAACTGAATACCTTCTATATACCTGGCATTGTGCTAGATTAGCATATCAGGCCCATGCTTATTTCTGTGATCTACTTATTTTTATTTTTTTGAAAAATTTAATTAAAATTTTTTTATTATGTTCAGTTAACTACTGTATATAGTACATCATTACTTTTTGATGTAGTGTTCAGTGATTCATTAGTAGTGTATAACACTCAGTGCTCATCACAACATATGCCCTCCTCAATACCCATCACCTGGCTACCCCATTCCTCTATGCCCCTCCCTTCTGAAACTCTCAGTTTGTTTCCTGGAGTCCATAGTCTTTCATGGTTCATCTCCCTCTCTGATCTCTCCTCCTTTAGTTTTGCCTCCCTTCAGCTATCATCCTCCATGCTATTCCTTATGTTCCACTGAGTGAAACCATGTGATAATTGTCTTTCTCTGCTTGACTTAGTTTACTTAGCATAATCCCCTCCATTTCCTTCCATTTGATGCAAATGTGGGTATTCATCCTTTCTGATAGCTAGTAATAATCTATTGTATGTATATATGTACCACATCTTTTTTATCCATTCATTTGTTGAAGGGCTTCTTGGCTCCTTCCACAGTTTGGCTATTGTGGACATTGCTGCTATGAACACTGGGGTGCATATTCCCCTTCTTTTCACTACATCTGTATCTTCGGAGTCAATACCTAGCAGTGCAATTCCTGGGTCATAGGGTAGCTCTATTTTTAACATCTTGAAGAACCTCCATACTGTTTTCCAGAGTGGCTGTACCAGCTTGCATTCCTACCTACAGTTAAGAGGGTTCCCCTTTCACCACATCCTTGCTAACATTTGTTGTTAACTGTTTTGTTCATTTTTGCCGTTCTAACTGAGGTAAGGTGATATCTTACTGTGGTTTTGATTTGTATTTCCCTGATGGTAGTGATGTTGAGCATTTTTTCATATGTGTGTTAGCCATTTGCATGTCTTCTTTGGATAAGTGTCTGTTCATGTCTTCTGCCCTTTTTTTGATTGGATTGTTTGTTTCTTGTTTGTTGAGTTTGATAAGTTCTTTATAGATCTCAGATACCATCCCTTTACCTGTAATGTCATTTGCAAATATCTTTTCCTGTTGAGTGGGTTGTGTCTTAGTTTTGTTGACTGTTTCCTTTACTATGCAGAAGATTTTTATCTCGATGAAGTCCCAAAAGTTCATTTTTGCTGAAATTTTTAAGTTTAACTTAGTTAAAATATGGTATATTACTAGTTCCAGAGGTAGAACTTAGTGATTCATCAGGTGCATATAACACCCAGTGCTTATCACAACAAGTGCCCTCCTTAATGCCCATCACCCAGTTACCCTATCTCCCCATCCCCTCCAGCCACCCTGTTTGTTTCCTGTAGTTAAGAGTCTCTTATGCTTTGCCTCCCTCTCTATTTTTCTCTTATTTTATTTTCCCTTCCTTTTCCTTATGTTCATCAGTTTTGTTTCCTAAATTCCACATGTGAGTGAAATCATATGGTATTTGTCTTTCTCTGACTGACTGATTTTGCTTAGCATAGTACCCTCTTGTTCCATCCATGTTGTTGCAAATGGCAAGCTTTCATTCTTTTTGATGGCTGAGTAATATTCTGTTTTATGTATATCCTACGTATTCATTATCCATTCTTCTGCGGATGGACATCTGGGCTCTTTCCATAGTTTGGCTATTGTGGACATTGCTACTATGAACATTGGGGGTACAGGTGCTCCTTATTTTCTACAACTTTTCACCACATCTCTTCTATGGCTGCACTGATTTATTTGCAGTTACTGGGATATATCATTTCCTTTCATCCCTTGCTGCTTTCATATATACTGTTCCCTCTGTCCTTCCCCCTGTTGACCTGATTAAATTCTATTTACATTTAAGACTCAATTTAAGTATACCCTTCTTTAGGAAATTGTCCCCTGAAACCATATGCTAGGTTAGGTGCCAGCTGTGTTCCCACAGCTCCTTACCCTTATCTCATATTGGCATTTAGCACATTAATTGCAACTATCTGTTCCCTTGCCTGTTTTCACACCAGACTGCTTGAGGACATTATCTTATGTGATTTTTATATCTTAACACTGAGCACAGGGCCTGGCCCAGTGTAGGGATGAGGGAGACGAAAGTTTGTCCTTGCCTCTGCCATTGTGTGATCTTAAACAAGATCATTCGACATTCTGACACCTAGGTTCTCTTCCTGCTCTGCAGCCACGTCAACCTGGTTGGTGCAGGGTGGCCTAGTGTGCCTGTCACATGAGGCCTGGGCCTGAGGACCGGATTCTTTTTGCAGTGATGATTCAGGGCTCGAGGTTGACACCACATCAGAAAACCAAGACCCCTGCCTCCTTCTAGGCTCAGATGGCAAGCTGCTAGTGAAAGCCGGAAGGAAACCATTTATAGAGACAAACCATAGGCCTATGCTATGAACTACTTTTGAGGGAGGGCCACTTTGGTAAGATTCTATAGGTGTCTGAGAGTGTTCTCTATCCAGAGGAGCCAGATAAGAAGCTAGGCTTTGTGATGCCTTTTCTGTCTCACTCTAGCAATCAGTCTGTTCCTTTCTTGGTCCGCCTGCATCACCCCATACATACCTTTGATGTAACACTTATCACACTGTCTTATCCTCATGTGTTTTCTTATATGGCTCCTTCTCTAGAAGAGAGCCCTTGTGACAAAAGTTGTGCATATTGGTCTCTGTATGTAGTAACTTACCAAGAACCTACCAGAGTAGGTAGCGAAAGATAGCTTGGTGAACAGTGAGGTTAATAATAGCTAATATTTCCTTGGCATTTATGTATGCTAGGAGCTTCCCATATGTTCGCTTTGCTCTTGTGATGTGAGACGTGTGGTTCTCACCATTTTATAGGTGACAGAAAGGAGGCCCAGAAAGGTTAAGTAACCTGTCTGTGATCCTACATCTAGTAAGCATCAGATCCCGAATTCAAATAGAAACCCACCTTCTTAACCACTGTGCTGACTGGCTGACCAAAGGGCTGAGCAAAAGCTGACTGAGAGATCAAGTGACTAACAGCTGTGTGAGGGAGATGCAAAGAAGGGACTGGCAGACGTAGTTTTCTTTTGGGATGTGGGTTTGAAACCACAAAACTAAACGAGGGCTTCATTTGGAGACACCACCCGTCCATTAGGGGAAAGAGATCATGATTCAGGAGCCCATTTCTTACTGCTTATTCTTTCTCTGGCAAGAGAAAGAATTGGCCAAGTCTGAGGATCTGTTCTGGCATATTCCCGGAGGTATCACTATAGCTCAAGTGCTAGGGGGTAATGCTTACTGTTGCATCTTTCTGGAATGCCCTTTCCCCCGAGTGTGCACATGGCTCATACCTTCATTTCACTTTCTGTTCCAGTGTCACCTCATCAGAGAGGCCTTCCCCGAACTGATCTGAGGAAGTGCCATTCTTTATTCTTTTACTCTGCTTTATTTTTCTTCATTGTACTTATCACCACCCAACATAGAATTATTTGTTTATGGTGTTTTAGTTTGTCTCTCTCCACCAGCGTACAAGCACCAGGGATCTGTGGCTCTGTTGTGTGTACTGTTGTATCCCTAGCTCCTGGAGCAGTGCCTGGCAAGTAGTAGGTGTTTGATGTTTGTTTTTTCGTTTTTTTTCAGTGAATAAATGATTTTGGACCTTGAGACTACCAGTGTGCAAGGCCTTTTATCATTTGGCCTCAGTAATACCTCACTCTTCTTATTTCTATATGTTACCCTTCGACTCCAGACAAATTGGAGTTCATGTTCTCTGAACAGGCCTCACATTTAAAGTTCTGTCTTTGCTCACACTTCTTTCCTCTTTCATATATATGTTAAAATCTAGCATACTAAAATGGCCAGGTATTTGGCAATCCTGAATGACTTTATTTTTGGGTGGTTATTTCAGAGTAAAGTAGGAGAGTTAGTTGGTGTTTAGCAGGCCTCGGAGAGGGAAAGGAGCTTTTCTGGAAAGAGCAAAGACCTAGAAATCTGTGACCAATGTCCAAGGATGCATGAGAAAATAGTGCAAGATCCTGATTCTATCTAAGGTCTGCTGAAGTAAGAGCTACGACCGAGATGGCATCCAGGGCGGAGCCTTAAAGGTCTTCGTGTTGGAGGAGTTCTGCTGTTTGCCCCGGGGTGTCCAGGTGCACTAGACAATCAGCTGGGGTGCCACAAGACAATGCTATAGCTTGTGCTTCTATTGCATTTATCTCATTCTTTAATTTCTGTGTATGTTTTATAATATACCTCATGTCAGCATGTGAATCTAATTTATAAACAGATCATCATATATTGGCAAGGTATGCGCAAAACACAGAGTATGTCATGAAAAAGGTTGGAGACTACAGTTAGCCATCTCTAGGTTTCTTTAGGAAGGACTTGGTACAGAAAACGCCAAGGGTTTGGCCTTCTCTGACTCCTTGTAGTGCTGTCTGTCGTTTTGCCCGGAGATGTAGTTTTTGATCTCTCTAGGGACCTCATGGACAGGCTCCGGGTGATGAGAGGCTCATGACTTTAGAAGACTGTCTCTTGCTCCCATGTCCTCCTGGAATTTGGACACATGAGTCATTTGGAGACTGTATCTGTACGAAGCCCTCTTTGCCAAATTCTTTGGCCTTCTGCTGACAGCCACAGCTCTCAGTACTTGCTTTTACCTTCTTCCTCACTTTGGCCTGGAGATTCTTCACATTTTCTCTTTTGGAATAAGAAAGCAGAACAAGACTTCTAGCTTTTAGGTATTTGAACCTTAGGGACAAGAGGCCCTTATATCTCGCCTTGACTACTGAGTGAGAGGGACACAGGGTTGCCCTCTGACAAGGATGCAGCCCGTCCTGGCTTACTTGGCTCAGACTGTGGTGACTCTGGATGGTCATACCATGCTGCCGAACCTACCCAGATAGGGTGTCTCCGTTGGTAGCAGAACGATGTGTGGAGCACACACACGCACACGCACACACACAGAAGAACTATCTTGAGACTTATCCTCACAGCCGAAGCCCTTATCCTTTCCCCTATAGCTTAGCCGTGTGGGGGATGACTATGTTGAGAGTCCATCCTTCCTGGAGTAAGGTGGCCCCCTTATAGCCTCTCTGTCTCACTTAATGTAGTGTTTAGAGCAGTGGTTCCCAGCCGGGGTGGGTGGGGTGGGGCATCTTGTCCTCCAGGGAACATTTGGCAGTACCCAGAGACATTTCTGAGGGTCACAAGTGGCAGCATGCTACGTCTAGTGGCTAGATGCTGGGGAATATTATTAAACACACTCCACTGCAGAAGACGGCACCCTGACAAGGAATTCTTCTGCCCAGAATGTCAGCGGTGCAGACTGAGAAGCCCTGGTCGAGAGTGCCTCCTGCCCATCTGCACCACGGCAGAGGGTGCAGCTAGAGGAGTTCTCCCACGCCTGCGTCTGTGCTTGCACTTGTATTAAGGCGTCCTCCCAGGAGACAAAAGGCCCTTGTAGCTCAGCTAGCCGCAGGCCTTTCTAGCAACAAAAAAGTGGCCTTCTTTCCACTCCACATGCCTAGCAGAAAGGCCCCTTTGTGTGAGACGCGGCCGAGCGCCCTTGGCAGCAGTGGCAGAAGCGTGTTGTTCCCCACACTTCACAGGCTGGTACTTGTCTGTCTGCCTCAGATCTGTGTGTCATTCTGCTACACCTTCACTAGCCGGCATTCCAGACCATAGTGAACGAGCACATTTGTCATGTCATCAGATGTGTACAGAGGCAGTTACGTTCCTTCTCAGGAAGAAAAGGCTAATACGTCCCACTTTTCTTTCTTTCTTTCTTTTAAAATAAATTTATTAGTATTCAACATTACTACAGAGTATTTTTTTTTTAAGATTTTGTTTATTTATTTGGCAGAGAGAGACACAGTGAGATAAGGAACACAAGCAGGGGGAGGGGGAGGGGGAGAAGCAGGCTTCCCGCCAAGCAGTGAGTCCCATGTGGGGCTCCATCCCAGGACCATGAGCTGAAGGCAGACGCTTAACGACTGAGCCACCCAGGCGCCCCATGTCCCACTTTTCTAACCCTGATCTTTCATCCCTCCTTTCCCAAGCCCTAGGATTTGAACGTAGCTCTTGGACATTAATTTCTGTCTTCTTTTCAATGTTTTCTAGTCTGGGAATTCGAAATTTAACCAAGCAATGACTAAAAACCCTTAGCCTAAGCTTTTGGGACGCAGTCTGGGGGCACTAGATCTCCCCAAGCCCCTTCCCCTTCTCATCTCCTGTGCCTCTGCAGATAGCTTACCCCCAAAGTCTCTCGGCTTCAGAACTTCCCTCCTGAGTTCTAGAAGCTTCTTGAGGATATTGAGAGATTGGAGCATTTTTTCCTTCAACCTTGTTTCCTGCAGGGTGTCTGAGTGTCTAGTCTGTACCATGGGCTGGGCCGCACTATAGGGGAGGTAAGAGAATGAAGGGACAGATTCAGCCTTCCAGCTTCTCCAGCTTCCCTGAGCATGACACAAACAGCCTGACACCTGCGCTGTTGCTGCTGTGTATTTAAGGAGATTGTTGTTTCTGTTTGGGGGCCCACAGTCAGAACATGTCTGGAACTCCTCATGTGGGAGTCATTATTCTTTGAGTAAATTCTTATTGATGCTACTATGTATGTATATGTATGTATACTACTTTATTTTATGATTTATTTCTTTATTTTAGAGGCCCGAGAAAGAGACTGTTGGGGAGAGGGGTCGAAGGAGAGGGGAAGAGGAAAGAGGAAGAGAGAGAGTCTTCAAGCAGACTCCCTTCTGAGCATAGAGCCTGACCTGGGGGCTTGATCTCACAACCCTGAGATCATGACCTGAATCAGCATCAAGAGTCGGACACTTAACCGGCTGAGCCACCCAGGTCCCCCAGAGTAGCCCTGCTTTAGAGATAGTGTGGTGGGGTGGGCAATAGTGAACGGGACATAGTCCATGTCTTCACTGTTGTCTGACGTTTAGAAGGAACCTGGACAGCATTCTGATGAAAGGTAGTTTTTGGGAAAGACACGGACGGACCTTAAGAGAAGTGGCTGAGAATCTCACTATTTCATTCTGTTTCAGAACTTTTTTGGCTTCTTGCTGCTCACAGCAGTCATTTTCAAACTTGAGGAATGTACAGATTCCTCTTAAGGGAAATAATTTATCTTGGACCTACGATGCTGACTTAAATTGTTTTTGTTATAATAATTATTATTTGAAAATATATAAACAAAATGAGGTTTAAGTCACTATATAAAATTTGCATACAAATATAAACAAAACCAGATTGATACATTAAGTAAAAGCAAACTTCAAATCCAATAAAATGATGTTTTTGCTGAAACTCAGTTGCCCCCAGGCTTTTTAGGTTCAGCATGCCAGTGTTAGTAGTTGTCATCTGATACATATACCCTGGATATGATCCATCCAGCCATCTGTTTATCTGTCAACTAGAGAGAGAGGGCACAAGAGCACAAGAGTACATAATGGCTGAGAGCATGGGTCTGGAGCCACATTGCTTGAGTCCAGACCTTTGCTTTACCAATTCCTAGCTGCACAGTTATGGGAAAGTTATATATAATGTCTCTGTATTCAGTTTTTTCATCTGTGAAATAGAGATAAAATAGGACTATCTTTCACATGGTAGTTGTGAAGATTAATGAGTTAATATATAGGAGGCTCCTAGAACAGTACCTGTCATGTAGTAGGTGCCAGGTAAAGAATGGCATTTAGTAGTAATATTATCATGATCGTATTCTAGTTCAGGATGACTTCATCCCAAATGCTGGTGTAGTGAAAGAGCGAGTCCATCCCCTACAGGTCAAACAGAAAGTACAGTATGTACTCCATAATACTTAGGATTCTGTGGGAGGGGGAGATGATAAGCATATAAGTATGCGGTCAGCGAGAAGGCTGATGTTACTCTGACGGTAAGTTACAGTAGTGCTTGCATTCTGGAGTCATGGCTTGTCTTGTCTCTTCCCACAGTGTACAATTGGACCGTGGACGAGGTGGTGCAGTGGCTGATCACATATGTGGAGCTGCCTCAATATGAGGAGACCTTCCGGAAGCTGCAACTTAGTGGCCATGCCATGCCAAGGTCAGTAGGAGACTGGATTCCCTCCCCTGGGGGTGTGGGGAGTGCGGGGGTGGGGGTGGTCGCCTACTTTCAGGTTGCTCTGGCCGGTTAAGTGAGGTTCCACCCTTTCCAGGGCAGAATCTGTAGACCTCTCCTCTTCTCACGTCTGTTGTGCACTTACCATAAAGCATGACGGTCACTTGGCATCCATTCTCTCATTTAGTATTTCTGCCACGCCTAGGCATAGTACTAAGAGCTGCCATTTATTGGATGCTTAGTACGTGGCAGGCACTGCTGTTCAACACGTTGTATACAGTATCTCATTTAATTCTCACATCAATCCTGTAAGGTAGGAGTTATTGCATATAGATGGTGAACATGGCTAAGTAATGTTTTCAAGGTCATGTGGCTAGTTAGAGGCAAAATTGATTTGAAACTAAATCTGGGTAGACTTCAAAGCCTGTGGATGTTTCTTTCCTCTTTTGCTGTGCCCCCAGCAGGAGCCTCGGGGCTCTGTTAGCCTCCCCTGAATTATCCATATTCTGTGTATCTGCTCTAAAGAGGCAGTGCAAGGCTGGTGTGACTCCCTCAGCCCCAGCCTCCTTTCCGGAAAGACTCTTGCAAGGGCTGCGGTCCCCTAACTCTGCCTCCTTCACAGGCACAGTGCGCCGGGGCCTGTGGCAGGAGTGGGGAAGGGATGGAGCACTGCGTGGGCTTCTTGTGATGTCAAACTAGTGCCATGTGTCATTCAGTTATTAATCCATTTACTTACTCATTCGACACATATTTACTGGGTACCTGCTCTGTGCCAAGCACTTGTGCTGGGTGCTGGGGATAAAGCTGACAACAGCCTGCCCCTGCCCTCAAAGGGCTCACTGTCTGGTAAGTGCTGCTTACATATGATCTGTCATCTTGTTACGTAGGTGCACCTGGTTGTGAGCTTCCACAAAGGGGAAAGGGGAAGGTGAAGCTGTTGGAATGCCCACACATGGCAGCCTCTACCCCCAGAACTACTGGGCACTGCTGTCCAGGCCCAGATGAGCTGCCTTTTCCCTCCTCTGTTACCTGCAGCCTTCTCCTCACAGCTTCCTCTACTCTGGAGAGAGTAGTAATCCTAATGTTCGTACATCCCCTTATAGAATACTTGCCTAATTCTTATTTCAATTGACCCTCACAATTCTGGGAGGAAAGAATTAACTGCCCCAGCTTTTGGGTGAGCAAACTGAATTTCAGATATTTTATGATTTAATCCAAATTGGTAAGTGGTGGAGCTGGGACTTGAACCCAGGTCTCCTTGGTTCTAAGTGCCCTGCTTTCTTCCACTGCATCTTCCTTTTTCCCCATGTAGTTGAAGATAGGCTTCTTGGAAATATTCAGTGCAGTTCTCTTTAACAAAACGTTACCAATCATCTACCCTGGGCAGGGTTCTCTCCTGGGCCCTGAGGACAAAGAAATGCATTAGACCCCATTAAATACATGACTGACCATGAAGCTCCAGGATTTAGGTTTCTTTCTCATTACCCATGGAAACAGCAGCATTGCCTTGTGGATGCCTGGCTCATTCCATCTTGAGGAATAGCTATGGCTTAGATTAAAACTCTAAGGATAAACATTATCCTTAAAACATAGGATAAGAAGTCAGTTCTCGGGTCATGGGCTCATGTAGTCCTCTTGTAGCCAGACCCAGCCAAGCCAGGCAGAGGGGTAGAGGAAGCCAAGCTGTGGCACATTAGTGAGAGTAGGAAGCATGGAGCCTCAGTGCTTGGTGTGCTTGGTGTGTGGGAAGGAGGCATCATGGTATAAGGTGAAGAAGAGTCTGAAGGATTTGAGTTCATTTCCTGCCTTTGCCATTTACTTGCTGTATGACTGTGGGCAGGTAACTCTAAGTCTTAGTTTTCTTACCTGTGAAGTGGAGCTAATGACAGAACTGTGTTTCTAAAGTCAGAGGACTAAGGTGTTGTATGTGAAGAATGGTACAAGATACACAGCAGTTGCTTGGTAAATGTTAGCTCCTTTCTCATTTCTCTCATTGCTCAGAAATAGATACTATTCCAGTTCTTAGGTTTCTTTGACAAATAGACTGTGGAAAAGATGACATTTATTTTGATGAGTTAGATGAAGGCCAGTACACCTGATAGAAGTTTTCTCTCTAAAGAGGAACCCTGAGAACTCTCAGGCTTGTAGGAAGCATCTGATTTTCCATAAGTTTACACAGGAGGAGACAGGGTCCCAGAGGAGAGACCAAGCTGCTCAGGATCAGACAAGTGAGTTGCTGACTCAGCTGGGACCAGAAGCTTCATCTCCTGACCCCTTTACCTGCTGCCCCCCACCCCCCGCCCCATCGCAGTGTCTCTCTTATAGGCGGGCTGGCTTGATTGCTTCCCAGGGCTAGAGAAGGAAGTAGCTGCTCCTGCATGCCCAGGGAGGAGTGTAAATCACACACCACGATGTCAGAGGGCTCTCTTCTACCCGGGGAGACAAAACTATGCATCAGAAAAGAGCACTGCCTTCATGGAGTAGGATAGTGGTAAATGCTCATGTGTGGGGCTCAGACCAGTGCACTGATAACCTTTCATATCTTATACCCGTCTCCTCCTATACCCACTGTGTTCCTGCAGAAGAGAAACAAAGTCCAGTTTTTCCTGGGTCATTTTCTTGTTTACAGACCCTCTCTTATTAGAGTTATCATGAATAGTATGTTGAAGGTCATAAAAAATTACAGTAATCTGACTGGGAGTAAATTGCAGTGACTCAGATACAGGATAACAAGACTAATGCAGTTTGTCATCAGCAGGTTTATACTTAATGGCAGTGGGTTAGGATCAGAGGCCCTCAGAATCACTGGGTCATGTGGCATAGGGTTTGGAGCTGGGTTGGACAGGAGAATGCATTTACAAATGGTGGGAGTATGGGGACAGGTGTATAGTGGATAATCCCTGGCAGGAGAAACATGACAGAAAATTTGCAGTCGGGTGTGGGAATGGTCACAGATGGATAATCCTCAGAGAGTAGCATTCTCAGGAGATGGCGGACGTGAGCAGAAAGGGAACATTTTTGGTAAATGTTATGTGTCCTTCCTTACTCCCTGTTGAAAACCACTGGTATAGACTCTGTGTTCTGGAGTGCAGAGGGGAGCTATCACCAAGAGCTAGAGGTCATGGAAGTGTTCCTGGAGGAGGTGGGTAATCCCACCAGTAACCCTCCTGGTTTTAGCGGCAGGAAACTGAGTTCCTCCTCTTTGTTTCAACAGGCTTGCTGTGACCAACACCACCATGACAGGGACTGTGCTGAAGATGACAGACCGGAGCCATCGGCAGAAGCTGCAGCTGAAGGCCCTGGACACAGTGCTGTTTGGGCCTCCCCTCTGTGAGTGCTGCGGAGAGAAGGGCTGCTGATGTACCGTGGGACCCGAGGCTGGGGGGGTGGGAGGCCGAGGTCCTGGGTCTCCTGTGCATACATGCAAGGCAGCACCGCTGCTCTTTCCACTAAGAAATGAAAACATGAGGTATCAAATAGTGTTATATTTTAATACAGCCAGATGCAAGGTCCATTCATTAGATCCATTAAGAAAATACTCACTTTAGGCCAGTTCTGTGCCCTAGAGGGAGATCTGGATGAATCCTATTCTGCTCTAAGGGGATAAAATGAATGTGTCGGAGAGGTACACAATGCTTCTGAGGTCCAGAGGAGGGATAGAGAAGGCATCCTGTAGAAGAGGTGGCATGTGACCTCTGCCTGTAAGGGTGGGTAGGGCTTTATTTCGTGCGGGTGGCAGGAGAGAACATTCTTGGTGGAAGAAACAACCGGAGCAAGAATACAAAAGCTGAAATATGAAAAGTATGCTCAGAGATAATAAGGAACCCACAGGGTCTGAGCGCCATTTAGCTGTTCCTTACTTTCACTGTGGACATGCAGAGTGTATGAACTGATTGCTGATCATCTTCTGTCCTTGAACAGCCACAGAGGTCTCAGTGGACTTCCACGGAGTCACAGAGACATACTCAGGCCGAAGAAAGGAGTAGTCTGTTCAGCCAGGGATTACTTGAGAGAATTAGGTTGTTTAATTCCTGAAGATCTGCAAGGTGGGAATGGCCAATCCTGCCATCCTTTTCCTTATTCTAAGTGAACTCTTGGGGAGAAAAAGTGGTAAGATTTCTGAGAAAATTAATCTTCACCAAGCAGGCTTCTAGGGCCCACTTCTTGCCCTTTGGGGCTGTTGGCATCGGTTGAGGATGCCAGCAGCAGAATGCTGTAGAACCAAGAATCAGTCCAGAGAAGCAGCCAGCGGGCAGGGTCGGAGACTCTAGAACATTTTCCCATCCATGCGTTTGGCTTGATGGCGCCCAAGCTGATGTCTCATTAGAGGTGGGTGGGTCTGTCCTTTTTTGTTTTTTTAAATTTTTAATAAGCTTTATTTTTAAGCGTAGTCCTAGGTTTGCATCAAAATTGAGTGAAGATACACAGATATCCTATATGCCCCTGCCCCCATACCTGCCTAGCCCCCTCCATGGTTAACAGCACACCCTCCCCCCACCCTGAGTGGTACATTTGTAACAAATGATGAACCTACACTGACATATCACCAGCATTCAAGGGTCCACACTTTATATTGGACTTGACTCTTGGTGTTGCACAGTCTATGGTTTTGGACAAGTGTAAAATGATATGACCTACCATCATTATAGTATCATATAGGCTAGTTCACTGCCCTAAAGATCCTCTGTGCTCCACCTGTGTATCCTTCTCTCCCCCTCAATCCCTGACAACCACTGGTCTTTTTTTTTTTTTTTTAATTTTTCTATAGTATTGCCTTTCCCAGAAGGTCTGTGTCTTTTGAAAATGTAAAACAAAGCAACATGAGAGAAGACTGGTTTCCTTTTTCTCTTTCTCTTTCTCTTCCTCTTCTCTTGCTTGCTTGTTTTTCTTTCTTTCTTTCTTTCTAGGGCACATTTTTGCTTACCATTCATTTATAAGTTTTGGATAAATGACACAATGGATGGCTCTAGCGTTTATGGGAGGCCCACTACTGAGCAAAGGCCTCTCATTCACTTACATTTCTTGAACAACTACTGTATACCAGTTTAAATGACAGGGTCCCTGCTTTCAAGAAGCTCCATCTAGGGACACCTGGGTGGCTCATCAGTTAAGCATCTGCCTTCAGGTCATGATCAAGTCCTGCACGGGCTCGTTGGTCAGCAGCGAGCCTCCTTCTCCCTCTGCCTGCCACTCCCACTGCTTAAGCTCGCTCTCTCTCTTGCGTGTGCTCTCTCTTTTTGACAAATAAATAAAATCTTAAAAAAAAAAAAGTTCCATTTAAATGGAGATAAGCGGCGCCTGGGTGGCTCAGTGGGTTAAGCCGCTGCCTTCGGCTCAGGTGGTGATCTCGGGGCCCTGGGATCGAGTCCCGCATCGGGCTCTCTGCTCAGCAGGGAGCCTGCTTCCTCCTTCTCTCTGCCTGCCTCTCTGCCTGCTTGTGATCTCTCTCTGTCAAATAAATAAATAAAATCTTTAAAAAAAAAAAAAAAAGAATAAATGGAGATAAGCACATCAACAATACAGTAAGTGATCAACAAATACAGTGTTATAGCTGTCATGGAAACGTTTCCAGAATTCAGCTGAGAGCACAAAATGGGAACAGGTTTTCAATTTGAGTCCAAGAAGCTTTATGGAGGAGATCATTCTTGAGCTGAGTCTTGAAAAATGGAAGGGAGCTTTACTAGACTTTCCCATGAACAGCTTACACCCCTCTCTTTGTATATACCAGCAAGACTGTTACAGCAGAAGAATCAAACCCAGTGATAAAAGCTAGGCTACTTTTGCAGAGGCTATCCTCTGTTCCCCGCCAGGAGTGGGAGGCCTTTCGCAGCCTGAAAGCCTTCTTTAGTATTCTGAGATATATTATCAGACTGTTATTGTTCTGTATCAAAATAGGATTTACCATATCTGAAAGGGTGCATTAGAAACTGCAGGTCAAAGTAGGCAAGGATTCTGCCTGGGAACATCAACTGGGGCTGGAAAGCATGGGAACCAGAGTCCTAGGTGCCGATAATGGGTCCAGGGGGCCAGAGGTAGCAAGAGGGGCTAGTGTAGCAGGTTAGGCTGATACCAGCATGGGAGAGGTATTTTCTCCTAGGCTACCTTCATACAGCCTATAACTTACATGTGACCTAACCTACCGGAGTCAGAGGGCAGCGACAAACAGTGTTTTCTGAGAGGTAAGAAGACACTTCATACACACTAGGATAGGTATCTTAAAAACAAAAACAGGGAGACAAAATGTGGAAAATAACTAGTATTGGCAAGGGTGTGAAGAAATTAGAATCTTCGTACGTTTCTAATGATAATGTAAAATGATTCGGCTACCGTGGAAAACAGTGTGGTTGTTCCTCAGAAAGTTAAACGTAGAGTTACCATATAGCCCAGGAATGTACCCAAGGTATTGAAAACAAGCTCTCAAACAAGTCCAGGTACACATATCCAGAGCAGCACTGTTCACAGTGGTCAGAAGGTGGAAATAACCCAAGTGTCCATCAGTGGACATGTGGCTAAGTAAGTGGTAGTATATCAGTACAATGGACTGTTATCTTGCCACAAGAAGGAATTAAGTTCTAATACATGCCACAACATAGGTGAACCTGGAAAGCACGCTAAGTAAAAGAAGATAGACGTAAAAGGTTACCTATTGTATGATTCCATTTATGTGAAATATCCAGAATAGATACATCTGTAGAGACGGAAGACAGATGGGTGGCTGGCAGAGACTGGAGGAAGTGAGAAATGGGGAGGGACTGCTAGTGGGTATAAAGTTTCTTTTGGGGTAATGGTAATGTTCTAAAATTAATTGTGCTTGTGGTTGCACAACCTTGTAAATATGATAAAACCACTGAATTGTACATTTTTTATTTTTATTTTTCAAAGATTTATTTATTGGAGTGAGAGAGAGAGAGAGTATGAGTGGAGAGAAGGGCAAAGGGAGAGAGAGATGCAGACTCCCCGCTGAGCAGGGAGCCTGATTCAGGGGCCGAATCCTAGGACCCCAGGATCATGATCTGAACAGTAGGTAAACGCTCAACCAACTGAGCCACCCGGGTGCCCCTGAATTGTACATTTAAAAAGAGTGAATTTTAGGGTATATAAATTATATCTCAATGGTAATAAAACATGTAGAACTTGATTTTTTTTATAACTCTTAGACTTCCATTTAGAGAACTTCCTGTAAAATTTAGGAAAGTAAAGTACCTTGCTCTTTTCCAAATTTCCACTTATTGTGTGACCTTGTATAGGTTGGTTTTCTCAGGATGTGTTTTCTGATTTGTATTATGAAACAATTGAACTAAAGGATTTTGATTCCTTTCAGGTGAACATTCAATGGTTTTTGAGGGGAAAACCTTTGATTGAGAAGTGTCCTGGTAAAAGGATAAAAGATAGGAAGTCTGTTCCTTCCGCTGCTTGTCTATATCCTGTACTTTTAGGAATTGGTCCTTGGCCCTTGCCTTATCAAGTGACCTTTGGCAATTCAGTTCTCCTACCTAGATTTAGGTTTCCTTATTTGTAAGATGGGCTTTGTCATTAAATAGGCTCTTACTGGGTCCCTCCTTCAAGGACTCTGATAGACCTGGGTGTTCTCCTGGGAGCTTAGATTTTGGAATCCAGCAGCTATTCTGATGGCAAATACCGTTTGAATACTTTACTACTGATGGCTCGTTAAAGAAAATTTTTGAAAATTGCCAGATGGAATCTGAGGAAAATACTAGGAAGCTCTTTGCCAGGAGACTTCTGCAAGGATAGAGCCGTGCATGACGGGTACCTGCAAAGAATCCCTTGATCTGTGTCCTGTGGGGCCCTCCAGCTCTGTTTCCCATCTAAGCATGGGCTAAAATGCCAAATTCAGCACTGTTCCCTATCCAACCTCACAACCCCATGCAGGCTTAGTGTGATGGCGGGTACTGCTGAGCTGCTTCTGCCCCAAGGGTGAGTTCTTAAGGCTGTGGTCCTTCGGGCTCACCAGAAAGCAGGTAGTAGATAAACACCCCAGAGAACCTGGGCCAGGTACAGCTACCTTACCCAGCCTTAATGAAAATCCTGCCCTCAGTCGAAGCTTGAGAAATCTCAGATCAGAGGTTTGTTGTGCAGTAGCCACGAAGGTCTGCTGAGTGATCAGGGTCCCTCTGTCCCCAGCAGCCTCCCGAGTTTGGGAAGGGGGAAGAAGGGTCAGACTGGCTCATCACAGAGCACCTCAGGGCCCATTTTCCAACAGTAGAAGGCAACTCTGTCCTCCCCTCATGGCTGCAGAGTGCATGTGGCCTTTTCAGTCTCTGCCGGCAGAGCTGGCTCTAGGCTTGCATGATCTCTTCGGGGCTCTCCTAACAGTGCCATCCATGGTCAGGGGTTAGGTGTGCTCTGACGCATGAAGTCCCAAGGCAGCTTGCCGTGGAGGCCTTGGCTGATGCCTCACTCTGGGCCCCAATCATTCACTGAGGGGGCTTTTCCTCCTCGGAAGGGAATGTCTCAGAGAAATGGAGGCTTAGGAGATGAGTTGAGTTTTTGGAGGTCATTAAGCTCTTAAATAGCTGAGCCATGGCTCAGACCCTGTCTCTGGCTTCCATTTCAGTGTTTTTTGGTACTTTGTTGTTCTGTCCTCCACTTCTGGTGGAAGAAGCAAGATAGAGTATAAGAATTCCATTTGAAATCAAGCCAGCGGCTCTATCACTTAGTGGCTTTGTGACCTTGGGTACATTTGTTAAGTTCCCTGTGTCCTAATTTCCCCTAAATAAATGGTAGCTATGGTTTTTAGTATATGCCTACTGTGGTTAATCCTGGGCCAACGGCTAGTGTAGCCTTTGAGCTTTTAGCAGGGGTATGGAGAAGTATGCAGAGTAGTTGTTGGGGCAGGGGGATGCTGTGGAGAGGAAGGCAAGCCTACACCTTGTCTTACTTCCTCAGCAGCTCAGATAATGAGGAGAAGTCCGCTGGAAGTGGGAGTGGCTCCTCTCCAGCAAAGCTTGTTTTCTCCTCTGTCAGCTCTATCCTTATGGTCTTTTTCTTTTTCTTTCTTTCTTTTCAACTCACTTTTCACCTTCTCCAGGATGCCTTTCCAGCCTCTTCCCAGGCATGTTCAACCTTTCCCTCTTACTTTTCTTCTGGGATTCTATAACCCTTTATATCTGCTTTCTTTTTTCCTTCTTTTAAATAGCAGTCTATTTTCCTGTTACCCTTTAAAATGGAACTCTTTGAGAGTAGAAACAGCTTTGTTCATCTGTCGTCATAACTCCGCATATGGCCCAGCAATGAGCAGGTGTTAGGAAATGTATGCTAGAAGTTGTACAAGGAGACTGGGTGTCCTCAGAGCTATAGGACAGGGGAGATGGGAGAAGAGTCTGGCCGGGCTTGGTGGTGGGGAGACTACCGTGGAGTGTCTTCCATGGACTGGTGAGCCTGCTAAAGCCCTGTGTGGGCTGTAACCAGAAAGCAGGAGGAATACTGCGGGTTAACCACACAATTCAGCACAGACTGCTGTGTGAATGACCAAAGAAATTCCTAGCATACTTTTCGGCAGTAAGGGATGAATTAGGTGTATCTGCCAGGGGAAGGGGTATTGTGGGCAGCAGAGAAAATTGTGAGAATAGATTGGGAGAGGGGATTCTTCTAGAAAGTGATAATGATTGGAGGCTCACTTTCTTAGTGTGAACTGTACCCTGAAAATTCTCACCATTACTCCTGCATCTGTTAACATGGTAGCATCTCTTTATCCATTCATCTGTTGAAGGGCATCTTGGCTCTTTCCACAGCTTGGCGACCATGGCCATTGCTGCTATAAACATTGGGGTACAGATGGCCCTTCTTTTCCCTACATCTGCATATTTGGGGTAAATACCCAGTAGTGCAGTTGCAGGGTCATGGGTAGCTCTATTTTTAATTTCTTAAGGAATCTCCACACTGTTTTCCAAAGTGTCTACACCAACTTGCATTCCCACCAGCAGTGTGAGAAGGTTCCCCTTTCTCCACAACCTCTCCAACACTTGTTGTTTCTTGTCCTGATAAGTTTATGCTGAGCGAAATAAGTGAAGCAGAGAAAGTCAATTATCATATGGTTTCACTTACTTGTGGAGCATAAGAAATAACATGGAGGACATTAGAAGAAGGAAAGGAAAAGTGAGTTGGGGAAGGTTGGAGGGGGAGATGAAGCATGAGAAACAAACTGAGGGTTTTGAAGGGGAGGTGGGTGAGGGGATGGGTGAGCCTGGTGGGCATTAAGGAGGGCACATATTACATGGAGCACTGGGTGTGGTACATAAACAATGAATCTTGGAACACTGGAAAGAAAATAAAATAAAAAATAAAGAAGTAGGGAATCATGGATATTTAGAGGCAACTAGCAATCTCTGCCCTGTATCCAAATAGGATTTCCACTTCTAGAAACTAGTTACACAGCTATCAAAGACTTAATGCATAAAGATATTTAGCACAGCACTTTCTGAAACAACCAAACAAGAAAAAATTCTGGGGGCGCCTGGGTGGCTCAGTGGGTTAAAGCCTCTGCCTTCAGCTCAGCTCATGATCCCAGGACCGAGCCCCGCAGGGAGCTCAGCAGGGAGCCTACTTTCTCCTCTCTCTCTCTGCCTGCCTCTCTGCCTACTTGTGATCTCTGTCAAATAAATAAATAAAAAATCTTAAAAAAAAAAAACAAGAAAAAATTCTGAAATCTTTAAAGATTTAGATAAAAGAATTATGGCATACTGGTACAATGTGATGGTGCTCCATGTGCAGACATGGTTGGAATATATAGCTAAGTGAAGAGCAACTTGGGAAACAGAATAGAGCATAATCAAATTTTTTAATAAATAAATGTGAATTAAAAAAACCACAGTAGCATCTCATTTGTTTATACTCTCCTCCTTGTCTCAGGCCTGATTACATTAACAGTTGACCTCATTTTGCTACAGTCTGTTTGCAGCACTTAGGCTGGGAATTCTGCCACTCTCTGGATCCCAGGTCCTTGCCAGCATCCCTGGCTTTAGCTCCATTCACCTAGCCAGCCACTGCTGCTCTCCTAATGCTCCGCGGTCCATCTCCCTGGGCTGTGCTCACTGGTTCTGTGTGGGCTCTGAGCGCAGAGCTTGTGGCGGGGCTGGAGCCTGCTGTACTCCCCTTGTGCTCTTTGCACACACTTTGTACTATGACCCCTTCCCTGCTGAAACCTGCCTACCTTCTTCCCTTTTTCTTTCCTTTCTGCCTTTTCCGAGTACCTGCTCTGGTCAGGCTCTGTGTTAAGTATGGGGCCATAGGGAGAAGTAAGTCTTGTGCCCTGGCCCTGAGAAACTCACAGGCTATCAGAAGGCAACCAGCGTGAAGGTTGAAAAACACACAAGGGAGTCTCTGAGATAGCAGTAAATAACCCATGTTTACTGTCCGAAGAGTGGGTTGGTTAGGGAATCCTGGTCGGAGGAGAAGGAATGGAAATATTGCTGTAGACTATTGTAGGCTGGGCAGTGAGGAATGGAAATGGAATTATGATGGGGAGAAGTACATCATTAGTAAGGCATGGACTAGATTCTTAATTTCCCCTCTTTTTCTGATATACTGGTTTGTAGATTCTGTATTAGGGTTCTCCAGAGAAACATAAGCTGGATAGATGGATGGATGAATGGTTGGACGGATGGATAGATAGATAGATAGACAAATAGATATGAGGAGGTTTATTATAGGAATTGGCTCATGTGATGATGGAGGCCAAGAAGTTCCTTGATCTGCCATCTGCACTCAAAGAACCAGGAAAGCCATTGGCACTATTCAGTCCAAGTTCGAAGGCCTGAGAACCAGGAGGGCTGATGATCTATGTCCCAGTCTGAGTACAAAGACGCGACCAGCAGGAGTGCTGATATAAGAAGGCGGAAGAAGATGGATGTCTCAACTCAAGCTGAGAGAGCAAATTCATCCTTCCTCAGCCTTCTGGTTCTACTCAGGCTCTCAGTGGCCTTAGGATGATGAGTGACATGCACTCCATTAGTGAAGACAGTCTTCTTTATTCAGTCTACTGATTGAAATACTGATCTGTTATGAAGGCAACCTCACAGACACACCCAGAAAGCTTCCTTGGCATCCCTTAGCCCAGGCAAGTTGACATGTAAAATTAACATCACAGATTCCCTTAGGACTGTGGAGTTCAGTCCAGTCCAGGACTTCCCTGAAGGGACCTGATAATTCTCACCTCTCCTTCTTTCAGTTTTAAACTTCTCCTCTCCTTTAAATCCCACATCCACATTCATAATTACCTACTGGGACTGTCCATCTGAAGATTTCCAGAACACCTCAAAGCACCCTCATTCATAACTGCACGCTTGGTCTTGTTCATGATTATGTGACGATGCATTTGAAAGCTGAGGAAGCAGAGATCCAGCGAGGGCAGAGGCAAGCAGAGAAGCCAGACTTCCTAAGGCTAGTGCAGGATGCTGCTTTTGATGGCACAAGAATCTGTCTATGGAAGGCCTTCCATTTAACCTTAGAGGCCTGGCCATTTGGCCTTTGGGTATTCACCATCCTGATGGCAGTGCCATAGTCCATTCCCAGTGTGTCCTTTGGGAGAAAAACTTTACGGCCACACTAGGCTAGACTAGGGGATCAGCTCCATGGTGAGCGACGTTTGCATGTAACAAAGCAGAAGGCCTCCTGCCACACAAGTCGGAAAGTTGTAATGAGAGCCAGGATGTAGCAGAAAGACCATGCAGTCAGGCAAGTCTGGATCCGAGCCCTAGCTCTGTCACTTTTCATGGACCCCAGCAAGGCAGGGCTCCTGGGAAGCATCGGTGTTCTGGTCTGTAGAGTGGGAATACAAATACCCTGCCTTCTAGAATCACTGTGAGAATCCGAGCTGGTGGGTATAAGTGTCTGATACGTTATATATCTTTTCTATTTCCCTTGCTTTCCTGTGTGGGTTAAGGGGAGAGAGATAACATATTGGAAACTTACCAGTAAAGATTCAGTTCCACAGATATCTCCTGAATCTGTGAGTTGGCCAGCACTGTGCTGGGCACTGGCGTACGGACAAGTGACGACCGCTAGGGGCCACAGAGTCTGTCAGCCACATTAGGCTCATTTCCTTCCTGCCAAGCTTGGTGGCTCATGAGATGGGGCAGGCTGGATCTCTGAGCTCTGGCCATGCATTTGACAAGGCAGAGGGGTGTATGGACTGGATGCTGGTGTATTTAAGAGGAGTTACAACGGGTTGAAGAGATCCAGAGGCTACTGACAGGTGGAGCAGTATTACCTTAGAGGAGTGAGGGTCACTGTCAGATCCTGTCCTCGGCCCTGGTCATTCAGTATTTGTAGTCATGATTTGGGTGAGAATATGAAGTTGGAGAAAATAATAGGCTCTTGTTCCACCGTGATCTGGACAAGGTAGGATGGGGACTGAACAGAAGAGCCCGACACCCAGTCTGCATGCCCACCTGCAGCACTTTGAAGTGCTGGAGGTGACAGGGGGCGGGTGTTGGCTTTCGCAGAGTCTTATTTAAGCAGGAGGACCTCTGACTTTCAGCAAGGACGTAAAGCTGGTGTTGGAGCTGGGGAACCTTGGAAACCTCTGGTAGAGGCTGTGGGGGGCCGGTGTGTTCCAGAAAGAAAGGCAGCTCGCTGTGCTGCAGGCGTATCTCGTCTTGGGACCTGAAGGGCAGGAGCGTGAAGACTTGCCTGGGGTCGGGAGGCCCAGCCTGCTTGGAGGCTAGAGGACGGTCGCCAGGGGACCCTCGGTTTTCTCTGGCATAAACATATAAAGGACATGGCTGCCACCCCAGTCCTCATAACTCCCCTCCCTTGGATGGAAATAGAATGTGCTAATCTGTCTTTGATCCCACACCCATCCACATGCCCTGTTGCTCTGCTGTCAGTCAGGAACTATGAATATAACACTTTTGTCAGACTGGGCCTCAGCTACATGTGTCTTTTCCTGCTGTCTCGGGCCCACCTTGGTGGCTGCACCTGGGTCCTTTTGGATTCACCTTAGCCCTTGTCCTTACCAGGCCCTGGGACCCTGTCTGTCCCACTTCCCCCTCCTCGACCTGAGGGTAACCCACTACCCTGACTCCCAGGCCTGCAGCTTCTCCGAGCCCACTGCTACTCCATCCCAAATTGAGAACAGCCCAGGCAGGGGCCACGGCAGTAGCCCTGCTCTCCTTACGGGCTCTTCAGGTCTCCTGTGCCGTGGCGCAGAGCCCAGATCTGGTAGACTAGGAACAATGGCAGGCTCCAGCAGTGGCCCTCTTCTGCTTGGCTCAGTTCTCAGGACATATCTTTTGTACTTATCTTCTGGTATTGTTCCTTGTTCAGCTTTTCAGTCTTGCTCTGAACCCCAGCCACCAGCGCTTTGCCACATTGCCGCTGGGCATTCTCCAGAGGTGGCTCTGTCCCCCTATTCCTGGCACCTGCAGTGTCTTACACATTCCAGCCTCTCGATGTTCCTCCTGTCCTACCCGGTCTGTGGGTCAAGCCACAGCCTAGAAATGCTCTTCCACAGATGGACCTTGCAGACCTCTACCTGATCTGGGCTCTGTGTCTTATGCCTAGAAGAGGCGAGCTGTCCAGGGGGCCCGGCTTCTGCAGGAACTTCAGTTCCACAGCCAGGCCTCAAGCTCTCGTCATCTGGCTTTATACTCTTTATACCGACCGTCCGTCCCCCCTACTCTAGCGCTCTAGCATCGCTTACTCGTCAGACAGAAGCCCTTGCATGTGGGCACGTGGGCTCCTTGTAGGCCGGGGGCAGCTGGGATGTCCTGAGAAGGCACTCGTTTTTAGGCCAGTATGTTTAGTAAGCTTCCTGTCCTGCCCTCGGGCCTCTCATCTTTTCCAAAGAACTGTACTTCCACACGCTATACTGGTGTGTGGCAAGTGTGTGTCCAAGAAGAGAAACTAACTCTCTGCAGTGGGAAGGCCTCGTGCAGGACGGGATGCAGTGGGGTGTGCAAGGCTGAATGTGCGGGGGGCATCCTGTCTCACCACGGCTTCCTCTTCGGCAGTGACCCGCCATAATCACCTCAAGGACTTCATGCTGGTGGTGTCCATCGTTATTGGTGTGGGCGGCTGCTGGTTCGCCTATATCCAGAACCGTTACTCAAAGGAGCACATGAAGAAGATGATGAAGGATCTGGAGGGGTTACACCGAGCTGAGCAGAGTCTGCACGACCTTCAGGAAAGGTAAGGCCCTTCCCCTTCCCCACAGCCGTGGTGCCGCCAGCTCTTGGGAGCCTTTTGTGTCCACCTGGGCTGTGGGCCGTCTCACCCCGAGATATGCTGCCGTGGCTGCCGAGGCTGTGCCTACTTCCAGAACTGCTTTGGGAGGGTAGGGTCCTGCCATTGCTGTTGTGTAGGCAAATATTCCTCCTGAGGGCAGGAGCTTATTTCTGTCAGAGACCTTGAGCCTCCCTGGTTGGATGGCTTGCCCACTCTATCCTTCTTCCTGCATCTGAACTGTTATCCTTCCCATAATTAACTGTTCCTCACTGTTCCCCAAAGCTCACAAATCTGTCTTCCTAATACTTGTAGTTCTTTCTTGTACGGAATCTAAATCTCCTAAGTACTCAGTTGTTATGTGACTTTGGGTAAATCCTCTTCCTCTTCTGGGACTTAGTTCCTCATCTGTACTAAGAAGGGGTTGGATCAGGAAAACACTAACGGCCTTCTAGCTCTGACAGTCGGATTCTGTTTAAACAAAACATGGCTTAAAGACTATTATTGTAGGAGATCCAGCTGTGAACAGAGGTGGCAGTCAGTCAGTCAGTCAAAGTACTTTCTGATGTCTAGGAACCAGGTCTGTGCTGGGAATTGTAAGGAATTCACTGCTCCTGGGGCAACAAAGCTCACACACATACGAAGGAGCAGTGAGTACACTCTTAGTGCAGTGACTTGTGCCCACTGATGGCATGAGGACTCTAAGAACAGGAAGGGCACAGAGGCAGGAGATGAGTGGATATGGACTCCAGAAGGCGACCTTGAAAGATGAGTGGATTTTTGGGCGGGGGGCGGGGGGCAGTCCTGGTAGTTAAGGTTGAACATAGATAGAGTGAGGCCAGATCCCTGGCACCTTAAGACTCACATGGAGAAGTTTTAGTAAGATGCAAAAGGCAGTAGAGTGTTAATGCATGTATTTGGTATTGTGCTTTGTTTTGTTGTTGTTTTTTTTAAAAAAATTATTCATTTGAGAGAGGGAGAGAGGAGAGCGAGCAGGGGGCAGTGGCAGAGGGAGAGGGAGAAGCAGGCTCCCCGCTGAGCAGGGAGCTTGATGCTGGGCTCCATCCCACCACCCTGAGATCATGACCTGAGCCGGAGGCGGCCGCTTAACTGGCTGAGCCACCCAGGCACCCCAGCTTTGTTTTTGAGAAGAGGAGGGACCTACTTCAGGACTGTTTTTTAGAAAATTATTCTGGCAGCTCAGGGATTCCAGTGGAAGTCTTTGAGGAATCCATGTAAAAGGAAATGACATCTGGCTCTTTTCTGTCACTTTAAAATGATACTCTTCTTTGGAGGGCGGGGAAAGGATTTCTTATGAACTAGGGATTATTAGCTGCTTAAATGCATTATCTTTTAATCACCACAACTACGTTAGATAGGTACTTTTATCATCCCTAGTTTAAAGTTGAAGAGATGAGGGCTCAGAGAGGGTGAGTGCTTTGCTTAGGGTCACATAGCAGGAAGTAATGAGCCAAGAGTTTGGACAGCCACAGGTGCTGTATCAGTAAAGGTGGCCCTATCAGATTCATTTCCATGGTTTAGGTTTCTAAGGGGCAAGTGGAGTTTTATCTCTGAGCTGATTCCTGGCTACTTTTCTGGGCCCCTTGGTCCTGGGCCCTTTGCCAACTGGGGGCTAAATGCTGCTGTCTGGGCATTCTTCGTTTGTCTGAAAAGCATGTACTGTTTTCATTCCAAAGGCAAAGAATCCAGGCAGGAGACATTCCAAGTTTGGGGATAAAGCTAAGCTCCCAACCCTCCCTACTCCCCAAGGCCTCCAGAGCTTAATGACCACTGTGGCACTTGGAGGACCGAATGCATGCGCACGCCCAGAGACAGGCACACGCACGTATTCCTCTGACAGTGTCCAGAGCCCACACGCCTCCTTGTCCCTCCTTCCTCTACTGGCCCTGTGCTGCCAGATACCACTGAGCTTTTTTTTTTTTTTTTTTAACAGAGTTCCTGATACTTTGGGGAATAAATGTAATGCCACATGTGCATTCCAGGTAGGATTTCATGGGGTTTTGAGATAATTCTTTGATGCAGGGATTTTGATTCCCATTTAGAAATGAAGAAACAGGCCTGGTGCAAGGAATGGACTTGCCATAGTCCCACAGCTGCAGCCAGGCTGCCTCAATCTCTTACTTGTAAGGCTGACTGACTGCAGCCTTCAGGATGCTCAGGCTTCTGTGGAGTCTTTTTTTTTTTTTTTTAAAGATTTTTAATTTATTTATTTAACAGACAGAGATCACAAGTAGGCAGAGAGACAGGCAGAGAGAGAGGAGGAAGCAGGCTCCCTGCTGAGCAGAGAGCAGGATGTGGGGCTGCATCCCAGGACCCTGGGATCATGACCTGAGCCGAAGGCAGAGGCTTTAACCCACTGAGCCATCCAGGCGCCCCGGCTTCTGTGGAGTCTTGACCGTGCGTGTATTTGCTCATTTCTGCGCCCACTGGTACTTAACGATCTTCTCTACCAGATCTCGTTAGGACTATAAAAGGGGGTTTGGTTTTTTGATTCTACTTTAGAGGAGCTCCTTTCAGCTGGACAAGACTGACAGATCATAGGTTTTCCTGAAGAGGCTGCTCTTTGGTGAAGAACTGAATCCCTAATGGTGTGATTCCAGGCAGTTGGGTTGAAGAATACAGTAGAGGAGGGTATTCAGCAAGGGGAAGCAGAGGGGGCAGGAAATGGCGCCTCGGGTTTGCTTTCAGCTGTGCCTGTAGCGCCACCTGGTGTGTACCTTGAGGAGACCCACCCTCCCTTGCTCTCCAGGGACGGAGTGGGCAGAAGACTGCCGTTTGTCTGTGGGAAGCTTGCCGCCTGGAACTTTCCCTTTGTCCCTCCCTTCTCGTCCCACGACCTCATTTGTGGCTCCAGCCACTGACAGGTCTGGACTTGGCAGTTGTTAGAGGTTGAGTTCTGTCTTCAGAACTTCTGTTCTGTCTCTGCCTCTTCCGTTTCACCTGCTTGATTAACTCAGAGGTTAGTGCTTTTTTCTGAGGGCTCCTTTTGTTCTGTAACTTATCCAGCTGTACCTCATGTCTAAGCCATAGATCCCTGTCTTCTTCATCATCTTTTCCTCTCCTGCCCTGGTCTCCTGTCAC
The DNA here is from genome assembly GCF_009829155.1 of Mustela erminea. NCBI lineage: Eukaryota > Metazoa > Chordata > Mammalia > Carnivora > Mustelidae > Mustela > Mustela erminea. The sequence continues at coordinate 57,920,125 of NC_045622.1, forward strand.
TTGGTATTTCTCACTAAGGTAGGAAGACCCAACTGTGGCCAAGTCCTTGCTTTCTTCCAGAGGGATTAGCAAACTCTTTCTCTTTCTTCTGGGTCTAGCCCAGGCCTCACCTTCCCTGACTCCTCTCAGCGAGAGTTGATCACTCCATCCTTTGGGCTCATCCAACAGCTTGTATGTCTCTCTCTCATAGAACTTGTCACACTGTGTATAGTTACCTGTTTACTTGTCTATATTGGGCTAGATCCTGAGCTCCCCAGTGACAGGGGCAGTTTTCTCATTCATCTCCATGGATCTGAGACTTAGTGCAGGGCTTCGCATTCAGTGGGTGCTTGGAAGTGCTTGCTGAAGGAATGGATGAGTGAATGGGTGGATTAACGTAGATATGTAGAGGAAGGAAGGAAGGGAGGAAGGAAGGAGGCTGGGTGGTTTTGTCAGTGAGCAGAGGGACTGTGTGGGTGGGTACAAAGGTGTATTTTCATGATACAGTCCTTGAGATCTTACCACCATGGAAGATATTCAGAAAGGAAACTCAGGCCTGGGGGCAGCAGGGGATCTCCCAAGCCCTGCCCAGCCCCTTTCTCATGAATTTCATTTTTCTCTGCCTCTGGGAACAGGTACTTACGACTCCAAGAGTTGCTGCTCAATTCCTCATTCCTTTCTTGTTTTCCCTAAATATCCCCACTGCCACCACCCCAGTCATATCTCAGCCATTGCGCCTTCTCTGGATCTTTGGCCTAGCTTGCAGGGTATTCTACATTTGCTGAATCTTCCAGACAGCCCCAGGATAAGGGGAATAACTATGGGATTTGGAGTCATACAGATTGGAATTCTAGTCTCAGTTCTACCTGCAATTACTTTCCATTTCTAAGTCTTAAATCCGGACCTGTCAAAGCTGCTAATGGTACAATATTTAATTATCTGAAGGGAGGACACATGGAAGTACCCTGTAAACTAGCAGTTGTTGGGATCTTAGTATGTGAGGCACCTCGGAGGAGGGATTCACATATCCAGGAACCTAGCTTGATTACTGGCAGCAAAATGATGGCCAACATAAGAGACGTGGTTGCCACTATGTTTCCTTTTGGCCCTGAGCTAACTCACAGCCAGTCAACAAAATAAGGAGAATACATTCTCAGTGCCAGAGCCCTCATTTTCCTCTTTGATGCCCCGACGCGTGGCATATTGGCTGGCACCCTTGCCTGGCCTTCTCCAGCTCCCCGCATCGCCCCCAGGCTGCACAAGGCCCAAGAGGAGCACCGCACAGTGGAGGTGGAGAAGGTCCATCTGGAGAAGAAGCTGCGTGATGAGATCAACCTTGCCAAGCAGGAAGCCCAGCGGCTGAAGGAGCTGAGGGAGGGTACCGAGAATGAGCGGAGCCGCCAAAAATATGCTGAGGAGGAGCTGGAGCAGGTAGGAAATTGTACAAATTCCTGGGCGTCTTGGGGGTGAAGGGGGAAAATGTGCAGGGGCCAGAAGCCTGGCTGGAATGTTTCATGAGGGAGGACTTTGCAATCTGGCTTAAACGATACCTTCAAGAGTTGCTAGAGTTGTACCAATAGGCGTAGTGGAAAAGTTGCAAAGGAAATAGTCAAAGAATAGGGGATAACAGGTGTATTTTATTTTATTTTATTTTATTTTATTTTATTTATTTGACAAGGAGAGCGGGGAAGCAGGCAGAGGAAGGAGAGGCAGGCTCCCTGCTGAGCAAGGGAGCCCCAAGTAGGGCTCAATGTGGGGCTCAATGTGGGGCTCGATGTGGAACTTGATCCCTGGGACCATGACCTGAACTGAAGGCAGACCCTTAACAACTGAGCCACCCAAGTGCCTCGGGGATAATAGATGTTAACAGTTATTTTTTTCAAGCTTTTACTTGAGCATGTACCTGTATAACTGCCATCCAGGTCAAGACACAGAATACCTTTTTTTTTTTTTTTAAGATTTTATTAATTTGGGGGGAACTGGAGCTATGGAGGGAGGGGCAGAGGGAGAGGGAGAAGCAGACTCCCCACTGAGCAGGACCCAGGATCATGACCTGAGCTGAAGGCAGATGCTTAACTGACTGAGCCACCCAGGTGCTCCCCCAATATATTTTTAAGCACCCCAGAAGTCTCACTTTTGCTTCCCCCAACCTCCCCCATCAGTATTCCATTAGAAGGTAACTGCAGTTATAATCTCTAAACCAGATTTGTTTTACCCGATTTTGAACTTCATATAAATGGCATTATATATAGTATTTTTCTTCATGCTTGGTTTCTTTCACCAAGCATGTAGTGGTAGTCAGTTTATTCATATTGCCAAGTAATAATTCGTGGCACAAGAATATTCTAAATTATTTATCCATTCTCCTTTTGGTAGACGTTTGGGTTGTTTGCAGTTCTTTTTTATTCTCTCCTTTTCTGAATGACACTGCTATGAACTTCCTTGCACATGTCTCTTGATGAGCATAAGCACTTACTTCTGTTGGATATAATAGGGAATTTATATATTTAGCTTTATTAGAAACAGCCAGTTTTTGAAAAATGGTTGGACTAGTTCGTACTAGCACCAGCAAAGTGTGAGAATTCTAGTTGAGCCACAACCTAAAAACCTTGTTAGTTTTAGGCTTTTTAATTTTACACATTTTTAAAAAAGATTTTTAAATTTTTTTAAAGGGGTCACTTTTATTTATTTTTTTAAAGATTTTTATTTATTTATTTGACAGACAGAGATCACAAATAGGCAGAGAGAGAGATTGGAGGAAGCAGACTCCCCGCTGAGCAGAGAGCCCTATGCGGGGCTCCATCCCAGGACACTCTGGGATCATGACCTGAGCCGAAGGCAGAGGCTTTAACCCACTGAGCCACCCAGACACCCCGTAAAAGATTTTTAAATTAAATTAAATTTATTTATTTGACAGAGAGATCACAAGTAGGCAGAGAGAGAGGGGGGAAGCAGGCTCCCCGCTGAGCAGAGAGCCCGATGCAGGGCTCCATCCCAGGACCCTGGGCTCATGACCTGAGCCGAAGGCAGTCATTTAACCAACTGAGCCACCCAGGTGCCCCAATTTTACATATTCTGGTAGGGATGTAGTGATATTTCATTGTGACTTTAATATTCATTTTCCTTAATGACTAATAATAAGAAACACGTTTTCATAAATTTATTGACCATTTTGTTTGGGAATCTCTTTTGTGCTGTCTTCTTCTCCTTTTTTTTTTTTTTTTTTTTTTGGTCTGTCGTCTTCTTATTCTTAATGGATTTGTAAGAGTTCTTTATATTTTCTGAATGCAAGTCTTGTTGTCTGTATAGATGTATTGCAAATATTTTCCCAGCCTGTAGTTTGTTTGTTTGTTTTGCTCTCTTAATATTGTCTTTTAATGAACAGGTCTTGATTTTAATGAAGTCCAATTTAATCAATCTTTTTTTTTAAACAATTGGTACTTTTTGTAGCCTGTTTAAGAAATTTTGCCCATCCCCACGATATTTTTCCAAATTTTCTACTGGAAATATTATTGTTTTACTTTTCACATTTAGGTTTGTAGTTTATTTTGAATTAGTTTTTGTGTATGACATGAAGTAGGAAGTCAAGGTTCTTTTGTTTTTTTTTCAGGTAGATGCTTTATTATGTCATCCATTTGTCAGTCTCTCTACCACATTATCTTCTACTAAAGCTTGATATTGCTAGTAAGTTCTCCAGCTTTATTCTTCAAGGTGGCCTTGGCTCTTCTAGGTTTTTTGCATTTCCGTAATTAGCTTGTCACTCTACTGCTTTTCCCTACTTCCCCCCAAAAGCCTTGCTGGGATTTTTATAGTTTTTGCTTTGAATCTATAGATAAATGCTGGAAAAAATTGACATTTAATTTTTTATTTTTTTAAAGATTTATTTACTTATTTATTTGACAGAGAGAGACACAGTGAGAGAGGGAACACAAGCAGAGGGAATGGGAGAGGGAGAAGCAGGCTTCCCGCCAAGCAGAGAGCCGGATGCGGGGCTTAAAGGAGGGCTCCATCCCAGGACCCTGGCATCACGACCTGAACCAAAGGCAGACGCTAGTGGCTGAGCCACCCAGGCACCCCGAAAATTGACATTTTAACCGAACAAGTTTTCTAATCCATGAGCATTGTTTGTCCTGTCACCTATTTAGGTTATTTACTTATTTATTTGAGAGTGAGAGAAAGAGAGAAAGCTAGAGAGAGAGACAAGCTAGGCGAGGAGTAGAGAGAGAGCTGAGCAGAGAGCCCAATTCGGGGCTCGATCCCAGGACTGTGGGACCATGACGCAAGTCAAAGGCAGACACTTAACCCACTGAGCCACCCAGGTGCCCCTACTTAGGTGTTTTAAAATTTCTGTCAGATGTTATGTAGTTTTCAGTGTAGATATCTTTCACTTTGAAAAATTTTTTTAACTTGCTTATTTTTCTAGGCTTTTTTTTTTTTTTTTAAGATTTTATTTTTAAGCAATCTTTATGCCCAACATGGAACTCAAACTTATGACCCTTGAGATCAAGAGTTGCCTGTTCCACCAACTGAGCCAGCTCGGTACCTCTTATTTTTTAGCTTTCTTTTTGCCCTAGCTTTTTGAGGTGGAAGATTAGGTTATTGATTTTAAACCTTTGATATTTTCCAACATAAGCATTTAGAGCTGTAAATTTCCAGCTCAGCACTGCCTTAGCTGTTGCTGAGTTCTGGTATTTCATATTTTCATCATCATTCAGTTTAAAAGATTTTCTAATTTTTATTGCAATTTTTTAGGGGGAGTCCATGGTTATTTAGAATAAATATGTGGCCTAATTTTCACACACTTGGGAACTTTTCTAGTTCTTTCTCATTGATTTCTAATTTGATTTTGCTGTGGTCAGAGAACACATACTATATGTTTTCAATTATTTCAAATGTGTTGAGACTTGTTTTAGGTAAACCGACTAAACGATACAATCAGAAGGCAAAGAGTTGTCAGAATGGATAAAAATACAAAACCCAGGTATGTGCTGTTGATAAGAAATACACTTGAAGGATACAAAATGGTTCAAAGTAAAAGGATGAGCAAAGATACATGATACAAACACAGAAGAAACTAAATCAGGAGTAGCTATATTAGTATCAGACAAAGCAGGCTTTAGGGCAGGAAGTATTACTGGAGACAAAAATCATAAATATGTGAATCCAACAGTAACATATAACAACACTCAATTTGCATACATCTAACAATATAGTTAAAATATATCTAAAGCAAAAGTTGAAGAAACTAAAAGGGTAATAGACACATTTATAATCAAAGTTAGAGATCGTAAAGCACCGCTGTCCATAATAAGCAGCCCAAAATATTATTTTTGGATGTAGGCTGTACGGGTGTAAGACACTTAAACATGATTATCAGTTTGCCCTTATGGACACATACAGAGTATTTTGCCCGACAGCCGCCGGGTGCACCTGCTCTTTGGTGTTTGCCTAGTGCTTCTGTTCCATTTCCTCCTCTCCTGGGGATCCAGTCTTCATGCGAGACCTTTTCATTGGACTCCACTTGTCTCTTATGCTTACTTAGTTGTGTCTTCTCTCTCTCTCTCTCTCTCTCTTTCTCTCTGTCTCTGTGCTTTGGTTTGGTTATTTTCTATTGATTTATCTTTGATTCCCCAATCCTGTATTCTGCTTGAACCTTGTGGTGTTTAACCCATCATTCAGTGGGATCCTACTCCCAGATACTGTAGTTTTCAGATCTAGAATGCTCAATTTTCTCTCTTGTAGATTTCAGTTTCCTGCCCAGAATTTCTGTCTTTTTAACTATTGCTTCCATCTTTTCTATATTTTCCTGAAGATTTCATGGTTATTTTAAAGTCCTTTTGTGGTAACTCTCACATTTAGATCACTTATGAAACTGCCTACTTTTCCTCTTAATTATTGGTTATATTTTCCTGCCTCTTCTCATGTCTAGCGATTTATTTTCATTAAATGCTGGACAGTGTGTATAAAACAATAACAGAGACCCCAGATGATTTGTCCTCCATCAAATAGGGACACCTCCCACTCCCTTTCCTCTGTTAGGTACATAGTGTGAACATCTCATCACCTCAGGCCAATCTGAAATTGAGCCATGTTGGAACTGGGTTGTAGTTTTAGTAGGACTTGGTCTAGCACTCATTTGTCCCAGTTTCTCAACCGTGTCCCTTCCTTTTTCTTGAGAGCTGGTGGATTTCTTTTTCCTGAACCCATGAGAGATTCATGTCTGTCACTGGGAGGATTTTAATTTATCCCATCGGCCTCCTGCTCATTACAGCTTCACAATTTTGAAGTGTTTGAGGCAGGTCCCTTCCTTCCTGCAATATTTTGTTTCCCAAGTATTTTGAAATTATGGGAGATTTTAGTCTGTCCTTTGGCCTAGCTATGTGTTCTTCTGCACAGCCTCAGAGCTCAGTAAATGTTCATTGAAGAAGATGGTATGTATGTTTGGGATATCTCCATTTCCAATCTGTCATATCAGTACCATACTACCAACAAAAGCTAGGCTGGTTTTTCTGGGCTCTGGTGGAGTCCCACTGCCTGGGCCAAGCCCAGTTATCAGCTCTCACCCAGAACTATCAAAAGCCTCCAAGGAAGAAAATGGCTGACAGTTGTGAACTTGCTTAGAAAGGCTTTTTCTCCCTCTCTGGATTTTTAGTTCATTTAGTCCAGTGGTTCTCAAACTTTTTGGCCTCAGGACCCTTTTACTCTTAAAAATTATTTTAAAACATTTTTAAAGGGGAAATATGTTGCTATTTACCTAGTTAGAACTGAGAAAATTAAAAAAAATATTTACTAATTTGGGAGTGCCTGGCTGACTCAGTCAGAAGAGCTTGCAGCTCTTGATCTCAGGGTCATGAGTTTGAGTTCCACGTTGGGTGTAGAGATTACAAATAATCTTAAAAAAAAAAAAAAAACTAATTCTGGAACGCCCGGGTGGCTCAGTTGTTAAGCGTTTGCCTTTGGCTCAGGTCATGACCCCAGGGTCCTGGGATGGAGCCCCACATTGGGCTCTCTGCTCCGCAGGAAGCCTGCTTCTCCCTCTTCCACTATGCCGGCGTGCGTTCCCTCTCTCACTGTGTCTCCTCTCTCTGTCAAATAAATAAATAAAATCTTTAAAAAAATACTATTTCATTTAAAATAAATATATTAAACTCCTTATAAATCAACACAAATAACATTTTTGAAAAATTACTGCATTTTTCAAAATAAAAAATTAAGAATTTTTTTTCTTTACAATTTTGCAACTGTTTTTACTGTGTGGCTTAATGGACTACTGGATTCTTACATTAGTATCTCTGGTCAGTCTGTTTTGATATTACTCATGTAACCTCTGTAGAAATCCATAGTCATTATGAGAGAAAGGGAGAGAAAAAGGTAGGTAAATAATGTCTTAGTATTATTATAAAAATAGTTTGGTCTTACAGATGCTCTGAAAGGATGTGTTCAAAGATCACTGGGTCCTACTTTGAGAACCATAGACCTAGTCTTATTGCTTCTGTAGCCCTTTGATGTCTTTGAAAAATTTTCATAATTATAATAATTTGTCATTCGAAAATTTCATAATTTTTGTAACTTAGCTTTCCCCAGATTTTGTGTTGGATCAGAATTGTTCTTCTGTCATGACCTACTGCATCCTATAGGGAAGTGGGAGCCCGGTGTGACCCTGTAAAGCACATGGCCAGTGGTTATTAGCTGTGCTGCATATTAGAACACTGTGAGAGCATTTGAAATTTTTGATACCCAGACCAGCACCCCCAGATCAGGGAAATCCATTCAGGCCAACCCCCTTCCAGAGTAGCAATCTTTTTTTTTTTAAAGATTTTATTTATTTATTTGACAGAGATCACAAGTAGGCAGAGAGGCAGGCAGAGAGAGAGGGAGAAGCAGACTCCCTGCTGAGAAGAGAGCCAGATTCAGGGTTCGATCCCAGGATCCTGGGATCCTGACCTGAGCTGAAGGCAGAGGCTTTAACCCACTGAGCCACCCACGTGCCCCGGGAGTAGCAATCATTTTTAAAGTCTCTCTGACCTGAGCGGTTTGCATACCTCCTCCTGAGATCACCCTTCACTTATGGTTTGGATTTTCAAGGAAAAAAAATCCTTCCTCAGACAGAATTGAGATCTGCAGGACCAGTTGAGTGACAGACCAGGGACCAGAACCAGATTCCCAGTCGAGTGCTTTTTCTGCCACATTGTGTTGTCATGAGGTCTAAACACAGACCCCCAACTCCCAGAAAGAAGATGATTCACTAAACTGACCTGTGCCTCAAGAGAGCAGGGAGGATTGCTGAGTTTGGCTGTGCCCCGGGAGGGACAGCTCATTGTGTGGGCAAACAGCGCTCTAGTCCAGGCAACAGAAAAATCTCAGTTTGAGATCTGGTGACCTTAAGTAGGTGACTGTCCCCTGAGCTTGTGTCCTTGTAGTGTATAAAATACAAGCCTCTTGAGAGGCTTGAAAGCTCCCATGAGCTAGCAGGTGAGAACTCTGAACTCAGTGGTATCAGACAGAAGACTGGAGGGGGTCTTGGCATCAGTAAATGGGTCGCACCTCTTGGCTGCACAGGTCCGGGAGGCCCTGAGGAAAGCTGAGAAGGAACTGGAATCACACAGCTCATGGTATGCTCCAGAGGCCCTTCAGAAGTGGCTGCAGCTGACCCACGAGGTGGAGGTGCAGTACTATAACATCAAGAAGCAAAACGCCGAGAAGCAACTGCTGGTGGCCAAGGAGGGGGTGAGATGCGCCCTCCTGTGTCCTCTCCGCTCCTGGCCTGCTCCCTTTCCCTGCCCTTCCTCCTCTCTCCATCCCTCCTGTGGGACCAGGAGGTATCCTGGTGCTCGGTTCTTTTTCTTTTCCTGATATATAGTTCCTGATGATGTCCTCAAGTTTCTGGAGGAGGGAATGAGGGTATGGGTGTGCTCCCACCTGCCTTCTGGAAAGAGGAAGCCGGTGGAGCAGGTAGAGGGAAGGCTCTGACAGCCCCGGCCTGCCATGGGCCAGAGCACTCCGGGGGTCGGGGGTCTTCCTGCTTCTCTCAGTGCCTCCATATTCTTCCTTCCTCACTCTTTGCCCTTCCCTTGCCTTCCTTTTCCTTCTCTTCCTTTCTCTCGCGCAGCCCAAGCTGTGCTAGGAGGAGGGGGACCGCACCACAGAAAGGGACGTCTCATTTCCAGTCTCTAATCCCTGCTCTGTTTAAGCTGAGGACTTCATCTTTGCAGGCTGAGAAGATAAAAAAGAAGAGAAACACACTCTTCGGCACCTTCCACGTGGCCCACAGCTCTTCTCTGGATGATGTGGATCACAAAATTCTGACTGCCAAGTGAGTAGCACCTGCTGCCTGGCTCTGGTGACATCCACCCAGCCTCTGAGCTGGGGGAGGGCAAAGTCCCCACCCAAGTTGTACTTCTTCTCTGGTCCAGGGGCAGTGCTGGTCTCCCGCCCCAGCCTTTACCTGGCTCCTACCTTGCCCTTCTGTGTCTGACTTAACTGTGGTTCTGACCTGCACCCCCACCCCCACCCCGCTTGCTCCTCTGAGAGGACTCATTCCTGCTGGGGCTCCCAGGTGCCCATGGCTTCATTTGTCTCCCCATGCTCCAGGCAAGCTCTGAGCGAGGTGACAGCAGCACTGCGGGAGCGCCTGCACCGCTGGCAGCAGATTGAGATCCTCTGTGGCTTCCAGATTGTCAACAACCCCGGCATCCACTCCCTGGTGGCTGCTCTCAACATAGACCCCAGCTGGATGGGCAGCTCGCGCCCCAACCCCGCCCACTTCATCATGACGGACGATGTGGATGACATGGATGAGGAGATTGTGTCACCCTTGTCCATGCAGTGTAGGTGACCTCCTGGCTGTGGGGGAGGGAAGGGGCCTCTGAGGCAGGGGCTGAGAACTGTTGGCCATAGGGCTGAAACAGCTTCTGGGGCAGACACCGAGGGTGCACAGTCAGTGGTCAGTGCCGGGCCATGGTTCCGACGCCCAGCTCCCATTGGCTGGCTCTCCATAGTGGTGCTCTTGGTGGGGTTCCCTCACTGTATGTTCTGTCTGCCCCTCAGGGGCCATGTGTTCAGTGTGTCTCCTTCACTCTGTGTTTTCCAAATCCCTTTATCCTCCTCTCTCTTCCCCATGTGCCCTCATAAAAACAATTTCCTTTGGTGTTTCATAATACAAAAATGGTATTTATTTTTGCCTTCCAAGTGCTTTTGTGTTTTCATTTCTATATTCTTTATTCTTAATTGCTAAAGGGGATGAGTGGGATGATATCTTTTATCTCTCTGCCTTTTTGTGTGAGGCCCCATGAAGCAGTCCTCCCTTAAAGAGACATAGCCCTAAATCCTCTAAGCCAGAAAGACGTTCTTGTCCGGAGGGATCTCCTGCACAAGCATGTCTGGCTTTCCACCTGAGTTCTTGGACCTCTGCACCCTTTCCTGGGCCTTCCCTCCCCTCTTCTCCCCTCCAGTGGTGAAAGCTGAGTAGAGCAAAGTCAAAGAGACAACTCTGTGTAGGAAAACTTCTGCAAATGAGGGGCTGACCTCTGAGTGGCCCATTTGAAATTTTCTTTGGACCAGGGGCGATTTTAAGGAAAAGCTGTGGTCCTGGGCCCATATACCATGGGGGGCTGGATTAGGGGCTCAGTTTCAGAAAGCCAGATTCTTTCATCAGGCTGGATTCCAGCTCCAGACAGGATTTGTTTGTAAATTTGTTCAGCAATAGGTTGCCTGTGGCCAGACTGTGTTGTTACAGCAATGTGATACCCTATCAGGGCTTTAATCAAAGACCCAGCAAGGTTGGAATCACTTGCAGGCTGGCCTTGATCCTAAACGCTGTTCCATGGAGTGGGAGGGAACTTCATTAGCTCTGAGCCATCCACCCCTTGCCCCTGGCCCTCCCCTGATCCCACTGAAGGGTGGGCTGAAGCCCTCTGTAAATTAGATTCTCTTCTCCTTTTGGCCTGGCTGTTGGACCCTAGATGCTGCCTGGCTGATGGGGCGTAGGTTCAGTGACCGCTCTCTCTGCTCAACATCTGGTGGCTCGGATGATCAGTCCCTCTGGAAATACCCGGGTTTGAGGAGCCCCTTTGGGGCCTTTGTTTTTCCGACTTTTGGGACTAAACCAACACACCTACCCTCTGAGCCCCTTCCCCTGCCTGCCTCACTCCCCTGCCTGCTCCCTGTATTCCCTCAGCACTGCCCCTACTAACTGCTGGGAGAGGTTCGGGGGGTGAGAAGGATCAGCCTGCTCAGCTGAGGACCAGAGGGAGAGCACACATGGTGATGGAAGCCTTTGGCTTCTCTTTTCAGCTTAGCTAGACAGAAGTCCTGGTGGCCCTTCTTCCAGCTGGGCTGGGATGGAAAGAGAGAAGGAAAGATCCTTCTCCTCTTTTCTCCTTTTCACATTTCTCTCTTTTCCTCTCTTCCCCCTTTGCCTCTTCTCATTCCATGCTGCGTCTTCCTCTTCCGCCTCCCTTTCATGCCTTCAAAGCCACCAGCCGTAGAAGCCTTGTCTTCCCAGCCGTCCATCACCATGGAATCGTGTTCTCTCCCCTGTGGCCTCTCTGTGGCTTCTGGCACCCTTGTCACCTGGCTCTTTCTCCCATCTTTAGGGAGAAGTCAGGGTGGCCCATCTCTCAGGGTAAAGGAGGAAAAAACAAAGGTAGAAACTCTGCTTTCAGCTGGTGCTGGACGTGAGCCCAAGGGGGATGCTCTAGTACTTTCCCAAGTTACCCGGTGTCCACATATCCCGTTCACTGGGCATGGTGGCTGTCATCTGCCAAGAGCCTGATTGGTAGCGTTGCTCCAAGAGCTGGCTCTTTGTTGCCTGCATGCTTATTAGAAGAAATTTGGCAAGTGTAAAGTGTAAATATGAGCATAAAAAAGGGGCACCTATAGCCCCACCCTATTTGAGCATCTTCTCGTACAGTCTTCTGAAGTCTGTGGAATTTTAAATGATTTTTATGTGGTCGAGGTAATAATGACCACTGCTATTTATTGAGCGCCATGAACTGTGTCAGGTACTTTAAATGCGCTCTCTTGAAGCCTCACAACAACACTGCAGGGTTTTATAAATCAGGACCTCAAATCGGGAAGTAAGTTGCACAGAGTCATGGCTACAAGTAGAAAGGCCCCATTTCAGACTCTAGTCTTTTGTGTTTCATAGTTTGAGATGTTTCTTTTATGTCTAATTTTGTATCCTTTTGTTTCCCCTGAGCATTTTAATAGGTATTTTTGTATGTTTTTCAAATCTTAAGCAGCATTTTTAATAGTTTGTCAGCAATCAGATATACCATCCTTTTCCCCTTGTTCCAACTTTATGTGTACTTTCATACGCTTATTAATTCATATGTGATGAGCGTGTGTATGTATAAACCTTGTCCGCATTGAGAATTATTTCCTGAGGTTGGCTTTCTAGAAAGGCTGGTTCTTAGTGCTCTCCCGGACCTTGCCCCACACCCCTGTCCCAACCTGCCCTGCCTGTGTCCTCCCACTCACCCCCTGCCTCTCCTTTCTAGTCATGGTGACCCTCGTTCTCCCTCCATTGTAGCTGCCACTAAAACTGCCCTGGGCACCTCATCGTTAATCTCCCCTTCCTTTCAGGACCCCTGGTGGGAGGTCTTTGGGAGGCGGTGCCCCATTCTCCAGATGGGCACCGAGGGCCCAGAATGGCCCGCAGCAAGCATCTCACTAGGGGCAAACCTGCTTGCCTGCCAGCCCAAAGGAGGCTGGCCCTTCCTCACCCCTTCCTTCCTCTCTTTGCAGCTCCCACCCTGCAGTGCAGTGTCCGGCAGCGCCTGACAGAGCCGCAGCATGGCCTGGGATCTCAGAGGTTGGTAGAGGGCGAGGCTGGCCACTTCTTGACAAGCCGGGTCTCTCTGCGGCGAATGCGCAGCCTTTCATCTGGACAGTCTTTCAGTTCTGAAGGCCACGGGACCAGCTCTCCATCTGCCTCTGCTTCTTCTTCCTGCTCCTCTGCCACCACCACCACCACCACCACCACCTCCTCCACCACCTCCATCACCACCGTCCATGTCCACCCTGTTTATTACCATCACAGCACTTCCTATTTCCTCCAGATGGAGCCCCACCCTGACCCACCCCCTTCTGACAGCAGCGCTGTGATGCCTGGGCACTCAGAGAGCTTGGGGTATTGGCTGTCTCTCTTCTCTTTCTTTCCTGCCTTCCTTCCCTTTCTGCTGCCTTTACCTTGGCCTCTGCCTGCTGGTTGCTGCTTGCTCAGCTGTTGGGGGACGGGGGGCAGTGTGCGGTGGGGCATCTTCTCCTCATCCTGTCCTCTCCCGGCCCCGGGGCTCCTTCTTAATGTCAGCCTCACTTCCCACAACTTTGTGCTCTTCTCTGTGTGGGGTTTGCTGACCCTAAAAATGAGGACAGCACTCCTCCCTCATGGTCCTCTCACACTTGGGCCTAAACTATGCACCTTCACAACCGCTGTTTCAATGGAGGCCTTGCTTCCTTTGCTCCTTTGATGGAACATTTATGAATACCCATTCTGGGCCAGGCTCTGCGGGGCATGGGGTTCATATGTGATAAGATACAATCCCAGCCATCCAGGAGAGGTACACAGATAATTAGGGAACAATTTGAGAAGTGCTACGGGGGTGTTGAGGAGGGAGTGACCAGCAGTGTGCAAAGGGTGGAATGTTTCATGGAAGAGATGACATTTGCGACAACACCTGGTGTGCAGGAGAGGAAGAAAGTGTAGTCTAGGCAGAGGAAGCCTGACGCACAGAGGCGTGGAGGTACAAGAGAATAGGATGTATTTGTGGTTAGGACCTTGGATGTGTGTTGGTGGGAAGGGGTGGCAGATGAGGCTAGGAGGAGGAAGGGCTCTGAGGGGGGCGGTTTGGGCCATTACCCTTTAAGAGATGGAGGACTGCAAAAGGATTTCTAAAAGGAAGAGAATCAGATTTACATTTTGGAGATAGGGGCCTGTATGAAGAAGAGAAGGGGAGAGTACAGAAACTGCAGAGTTTCTGTAGACTCTGGGGTAGACCAGTAGGGGAGGTAGTGAGGTCTAGGGGTGGAAAGGAGAGGATTAATTTGGCAGGTGTCTGGGAGGGGTGGAGGAGAGGGAGGAACCTAGGAGGACACTCGGGTTTCTGGCTTGGGTGACTGAATGGATTTGGGACCCTACACGGAATTAGGGAACTGAAGAGGGGGAACAGGTTCAGGGTTTTGAGCAAGAAAAGTTTATCGGTGGGATGAGCTTAAAGTACTCACTTCAAGTTACTTTTTTTTTTAAGATTTTGTTTATTTATTTGAAAGAGAGAGCACAAGATGGGGGTGGTGGTCAAAGGGAGAAGCAGGCTCCCCACTGAGCAAGGAGCCCAATATGGGACTCGATCCTGGGACTCCAGGATCTTTGTTTTTTTTGTTTTTTTTTTTTTTCCCCGCAAAGATTTTTATTTATTTGACAGATAGATTACAAATAGGCAGAGAAGCAGGCAGAGAGAGAGAGAGGAGGAAGCAGGCTCCCCACTGAGCAGAGAGCCCAATGCGGGGCTCGATCCCAGGACCCTGGGATCATGACCTGAGCCCAAGGCAGAGGCTTTAACCCACTGAGCTACCCAGGCGCCCCAGGACTCCAGGATCTTGACCTGAGCCAAAGGCAGTCACTTAACCAACTGAGCCCAGGTGCCCCCACTTTAAATGTTCTGAAGGGTCCAGTAATTTTCCCCTTGTCCCACAGCTCATTAGGAACAGAACACAGTATAGAACTTGACTTTCCAGTCTCGGAACACTTTTTGGGTATTTCTGTGCTTCCCAGAGGTCTCAGTAAGCAAACTCTGGAAGAACTGATAAGAGGCTTTCTCCCATAGCTTGGTCTAGCAGGGGCTGGGCCATTCCCCACTAATACCTCAGGAGATAAGCTAGGATCAGAGATGAGAGAGCCTTGACCTTCCTTGGAACAAGCTTAGGGGAGCCTTAGAAAGTCCCTCTCCTCTAGAGGGACCTTTCTTCTTGGAAGTCGTGGCCTGGCCCAGCCCTGGCCTTGGGGCTACAGCCTGCTGACTGCTGTGGATTTGTGGATTTCTGGTCATGCTTCACTCTGGATGCCAGTTCCTCTTGCTCTGCTACTTCTTAGTTATCCGTGAGGGCTGTTCCTTTGTCTTTCACAAAGGGGCTGCCTTTGCTAGCACTTTCACCCAGCACAGTGGCTCATTTTCATTCTCATCCTCATTGCCATCCAGAAGCTTAGGCAGGGAGACTGCCCCTCCCCATAGAGGTGGAGAAGACTGGATTGGGGTTCAGGGTACTAGGGGATGCTGTGAATCCCATGCTCCAAAGGCCGAAGCTGAGGGCAGTGGGGAGGGAGGGCGGGGAGGTACCTGCACCCACCTGGCCTGTTCACTACTTAATTTTCTTTTGCACCATGCACCAGAGGACCATCTCTAAAGACAAACAGGCTCTCTAGTAAGGTTAGTAGCTTGGTATGGAAGCCCAAGGCAGCCCAGCCTGTGGGGAGGGACACCCCTGACCTGAGTGTCTCAAAGATTCAGGGAGGGAAAGTGAGCTTGCCTCAGCAGGCCTTTGACCTCCTGCGTCTACTGGAGCTTCCTCAGGCTCTTTTCTGGCTTTGGAAAGTCTCAGCTTTTAACTGATGACAAGGCACAGAGGGATGGGAATCATGGCCAAATGGGGCTTGGGGTAAGAGGAGTGAGGCTGGGAAGGCCCCAACGCACTGACCGCTCTCCCTTGGCATTAGAAAAGTAAGCCCCCTGGAGCCTCACCTCATCAGGATAGAGGGCCCCTTTTCCCAGTGCGGTTGCTCCCCATAACTGTCTCAGCGCCTTGCTCTGTGGTCCATATGTATGTGGAAAAGGCAGGGTATGGAGTGGATCATCTTGAAACTTAGGGAAAGGAGGGCATGTTTAGACAGAAGTGAGGACCGTATCAGATATACGAAACCAAATATGAAACTGAACGTGAGTAAACAGTAGAGGATGTGGTTGAAACAATAGCTGTAGGATGGAGCTGTAGCTGGCATTATTCTCTGCTGCTCCTTGTCTCCAGGAAGATACTGGCCCACAGGGTAGCTACCCAGTTAATTGCTTCCTACAGAGAAATAAACCTCAGGAGCTATGAGTCAACCTTCTGCTTTTGCTTATTTTTGGGCCCTGGTGCCCTCCCTAATTTTTGATCCACAGCCTCCTCCTTTCCAGATCCTATGGTGCTCTCCTCTCCCACTCCTGACTTTTCCCCTTTGCTTCCTGACTTGGGTGTTTAAGTGTTTCCCTTAGCCTTCTCCTCTGCCCCTACTATGGGTTCTCCTCTGGGAAAGTAGAGGGAGAGTTTAGAGACCGGCAGGGGACCCCCGTATTTACCCTTTTGTCTGTAGAGGCAGGAGAGGAGGCATCTGGAATTGGTTCATGGGCCTTCTTAGGAATAGCCAGCCCCTTAGAGGGCCTCAGCTTTCTGGACTAACCTCTGTGTGTGCATGTCCAGTGTGCAGTGCTACGTCCCCATGATTCAGCCTTGCAAAGAAGTCTCTTAAGATTGGCCCACGTATGGGTCTTCCAGCTTGACTGGCCTCATCATCTTCCTTCCCCCAAACTGTCTACATTTCTAAGTGATTTGCCAACATATCAGATCCTCCAAATAGCCTTGCAAGATAATTGAATTGGTAATTTCTTCATTTGGCCAAAATTGAGGACCAAGCAAGGTTAGATGACTTGTCCTAGGTCACACGACACGCCTCAAGCAGAGATGGAAATTATGACTTCTAGTGGCAGCTCTTCGGAACCACTGCCACCTTAGAGACCAGCGTCCTGTTCTGTCTTTCTGCACCTGCCTACACTCTCCCTTTCACAGAGCTCCGAAAAAGACCCCCCTTTCCAACTGCCAGCAGACTTTGGTTTGAACTCTGAAACACTTTCCTGAGTCCTGTGAGGGACTGCTGCCTGGCCTGCTGCCTGGCCTTTTGGGGGTGCATAAGGGATTATTTGCAAGGCTGTTCTAACCTTCTCCTCCCCAGCCTGGGTCAGGCCCACTTACTGCATGCGCCCTGTTCCTTGCTGCCTGGCCCAGTCTGGATGTGTCCCGGGGTGTGACAGGAGTCATTCAGGGAGGAAGGCATGGGGAATGGTGATTCAGGGTAATGTGTGGGTTCTGTGTTGGTTTAGGGTTGAGTTCTAAGAAATCCAGCCCGCTATGGGAAGGCAGAGATTTTGTTGAGGGGGTGGATTCAAGCGTATGGTTGCACCAGTTTAGGACCTGGCCACTCAGCAGGGTGGGGTCCCGTCATTAGAAAGTCCTTTGCCAGACAGATGATGGTGTAATGACTTTTGGTTTTGCTTCTTGTTTTTCTCTTCTTTCTCTATCACTTTTCCCTTTCTTTCTTTCTTTCTTTCTTTCTTTAATCCTCTTGGCCCTTCTTATTTCTTTCTGTTCCTCCTTTTGCCTTTCTTTCTCCCTGATTTTACCCTCCTCTCTCTCTCTTTCTTCCCCAACCTGTCCCCATTCCCTATTCCTGCCTGTCTCTTGTCCTGTACTTATGGCATACTCAACTACCTTCTGGTTTTCATCCTTCTCTCTTGCCTCCCTGCCTGTTCATCCTCTTTTCTCGCTCCTCCCCCTATTTCTATACCCATTTCCCACCCCTCCTTGTCTTCTCATGCTGTTCCTCTCTCTTCTTCACCTTTCTTCCACCCGCCTCTCCTGTATGTATCTCTTTCTTCCTCTCTGCCCTGTCTTGCAGGGATTTGACCCTTTCCGATTCGGAGTCCTCCCTCCACATGAGTGACCGCCAGCGTGTGGCCCCCAAGCCTCCTCCAATGGTCCGTGCTGCAGATGAGGCCCTCGGTGCCATGACTTCCAATGGCAGCCACCGGCTGATTGAGGGGGTCCACCCCGGGTCTTTGGCGGAGAAACTGCCTGACAGTCCTGCCCTGGCCAAGAAGGCACTCCTGGCGCTGAACCATGGGCTGGACAAGGCCCACAGCCTGATGGAGCTGAGCCCCTCAGCCCCACCTGGTGGCTCTCCACCTTTGGATTCTTCCCGTTCTCACAGCTCCAGCTCCCCAGACCCAGACACGCCATCTCCAGTTGGGGACAGCCGAGCCCTGCAGGCTAGCCGAAATACACGCATTCCCCATCTAGCTGGCAAGAAGGCTGTGGCTGAGGAGGATAATGGCTCCATTGGCGAGGAGACAGATGCCAGCCCAGGCCGGAAGAAGTTTCCCCTCAAAATCTTTAAGAAGCCTCTTAAGAAATAGGCAGGATGAGAGTGGCAGTGGCGGGACAATGTGTCCTTCCCTGGTCTTCTGCCCCCCTTCCTCCCCTTCCAAGATACCTGGCCCCTAGAGCGGGGTACGGGGAGGGGCTGGCCCAGGGGCCTGGCCACTGTACATACCTGCCCCCCTCATCCTTGGGTCCTTCAATATTATTTATTAACTGACCACCATGGCCTGCCTGCCCTGCCTTTCTCCCAACCATGGGCTGCTGCTGCCACTCCCTCTCTACTTCAGTGCATGTCTTAGTTGCTGTCCCCTCAGCCCTCACCTCCACCTCTGGGGTCCAGCTTCTGTCTCTGCTGTCCCAGTTTTGAAGTTTGGTTTCTTGTTTCTCTGTTTCCTGCTTTCAGGCTCCTCCCTCCCACCACTCCCCAACTTCCCCTGGCAGCCTGGGGGGGAAGATAGGAGGAGTAACTTCCGACATCTGTGCCTCAGACATGTTCCACCCCACCCACGATGGTTCTGTTTGCCTCAGACTGGGGCCTAGGGCCCAATATTTGAGGTCTGTTCTTTGGGAGTGTGGTGGGCCAGAAGGAAACTTGGCCTGGAGCTCGCTTGAGCCTCTAGGGGTTTGTGGGGGAGTGGAACACATTCCTAGAGAACAAGCTACTAGAGAACTTTGAAGAGAGGCTAGGCTAGGGGGTAGGTTGGGAGAGACTCCTCTCTTAGTTGGGGGATGAGTAGAAGCCAGATGTGTGGGCCACAGGGCAGTCACCTTTTCTCTCTTCTCTCACCTACACCTGCCTCTTTCTTAGCCCTGCTCTCCCACACTGCAGGAGGGTTTGACTATAAGAGGTGCTGCCCAAATGCTCTCTAAGCATCAGTACTCCTGGAGCTCAGGACAAATGGCTCCCCTGGCCATGGGAGCCTCAGTCATGATACAGGGCTCTAAGGGGACGCTGGAGCTGTTGGGCAGGATATTGTTGCATTTGAACCAAAAAATCATTTTTAAATTGAAAAAAGAAAATCTTCTGAATTTCCCAAGTGCCTGCACCACATACTCCCCTTGTCAGACCCCATTTTCATGTCACTGCATAGCTTGGGCCAGAGGCTCAAAAAGGACACAGCTGGTTTAGGGAAGGGGGTGGCTGAGGAAGATAGTGTAGCTGAAGACAGCTGTGTGACCTCTTCCCCCACACCCTTCCCACCCTCTAGGCAACTCTCTCCCTTACCTGTTTTTGCTATGGCTGTAAAGGTATTTTCCTTTTGCCCCACTCCTTCCCATGCCTTTACTCTGGGATCCTATTTTGGGCCTGGGGTGCAGGCACCTGGGGCTGGTCTTAGGAGGGTGCTAGGCTGCAGACTGCCTTGTACCCCCTGGACACCCTCACATGGTTTTTCTGTGTTATTTCATAAGACTCTTTGAAGTCCAATAAAGCATGTAGGAGATTTTAACCTCTGCTGGCTTTGACTCTCATTGTGTTCTTTGTGGCATTGGAGACAGGATGAAGAAGGGACTGTTCCCCTTGGACAGGGAAAACTGAAACTCTCATACACATACCCAAAAGGTCTCCAGAGAGGGCTGCCAGTTGAAATACCAGATGTCCCAGTTGAAATATAGGATGCCTGCCTGGTTAAACTTGAATTTCTGATAAAAACTTTTTTAGTGTAATCATGTCCCTGCAACATTTGGAACACATTATTTTTGTTTGCTAAATCTGATAACCCCATCTTTGGACCATCCTTACCCTTTGCCTATCACCTATGACTTTAAGAATTACTTCACAGGGAGCTTGGTGGGTAGTGAGGAACCGATGGAAAGATCTTATAAAGGGATGCCACATGAGCTTTCATGATAATCAGTTTGTGTCGTCCAGATCACAGGCTTCTACATCACTCTTGTGTATTAACGTCTTTTACCTATTCTCACTCCCCTCATTCAATCACCAAGCACTGTCCATTCTGCCTCCACTGTTTCTGCCACCACCCACTGGAGAATTATAAAAGCAAATGGGCCACGGCTCTGCCTTGGTCTGCTCAAAACTCTTCCAGAGCTCCCACTCCCATCAGGATAAAATCAAACACGGGCTCGCAGGACTTTCTTCCAAGGACTGAGTGTCAGATTTCCTCCGATGTAGGAGCGTGGGGCTCCCGGCTGCCTCCAGCTATGGATCACAGGCTGCAGCTCACATCGGATAGCAGTCGGGTTATTATATTCTAACAGTCCTCAAGGCAAGAAAGGGTTTTGAATGGTTGGGTTTTTATTTCAAAAATACCTGAACCATCTTGACTAAGGCCGGGGCGCGCCAAGGAGAGGGGCGGGCCCAGGCTTGGCGGGCTGTGCGCGCAGCGCGGGGTTCCGGCCCAGAGTTGGCTTTGCCCACAATCAACATGGCGGCAGGAGAACGGCCTTCTCGCCGGGCTTGCCCACACCCAATGTGGCCATGATAAAAAGGCGCAGTTTCCAGGGCCCTGCCCGTAGTCAACATGGCGGCTATCGGGCGAGGCCCGTTTGGGGCTGCGCTGGCCCTGCCCACGAGCCGGGACGCTGGCAGCGTCGAGTAAGCGTCATTCGAGCTCCGTCGCGCCGATTTTGCGTCTCGGGTGGCGGGAGCGGGAAGGGGATTCGGATTGTCGCGCCTCCGCTCCGTGGAGGAAAGTGTTCTCTGGCTCCGAAATCCAGTCCTTGCACCTGAGCGCCCCTCAGGAACCCGACCTTTCGCACTCTACCACCTTCTCGATCCCGCCGGCGCCTCTGAATTGCACCCCCGTCTCGAATCCTTCAGCGCCTCAGCCGCTAGCCGCGATGCATGTGATCAAGCGAGGTGAGAGGCTGGGGAGGGGGCAGCAGGTTACTGGGGAGCAGGTAAAGGGGTCGCGGGCTGCTGCCGCCCTTGCAATTGGCCACGCCCGCCCACCTCTACCGCTTCCCGCCCGGCCCGCCCCGGCTTCCCGCCCTGTCAAGCCCGCTGGGCCTCTGGCTTGCGTCAGTTTGTCCCTCCCGTCCCACCCCCACATTCGCCCCCCGCTGGTCTTCAGCTTGAGCCCCCTCTGCTTTGTCATCCTGCCGCCTTTCAAAAGAATACTACCTCCCGGGGCGCCTGGGTGGCTCAGTGGGTTAAGCCTCTGCCTTCAGCTCAGGTCATGATCTCAGGGTCCTGGGATCGAGCCCCGCATCAGGCTCTCTGCTCAGCAGGGAGCCTGCTTCCTCCTCTCTCTCTGCCTGCCTCTCTGCCTACATGTAATCTGTCTGTCAAATAAATAAACAAAATCTTAAAAAAAAAAAATACTACCTCCCCTTTATCGAGTAGTTACTGTGTGCACCGAGCATTTTCGGGGCAGTATTTATTAGCTCCGCTTCTCGGGCAAAGAATCTGAAGTGCAGAGAGGAGTGACTGACGCAAGGCCACCCTTGATAGTGAGGCCGGTTTTCGAACCCAAGGCTAACGTCGGAGTGTCCTGGAACACCCTGGGGCTGGTGACCTGTCCTAGGAAGTGGGAGGAGCCAGAAAGAAGGGACTGTTCTTCAGTTTCCTGATCTCTTTTGTGGGGATGTGGGGTGGAAAAGAACAGATCTTAGCCACAGACATGCCTGGAATTTGCCCTTTGTGGGAGGTGTGCGGCCAAGTTTGGGACTGGGGCTACTGATACCGAATCGGAGTAGGAAGGCCAGGACAACTTCCGACAGGATGGGGACTGACTGGGAAGAGCCAGGGACTCGGGTTCTTCCCCAGCAATTATTTCCCGTTAGACTTGCCGAGTTCCTCCTTTGTGCCAGATCTTTGCTTGTCAGTGTGAAATTATAAGAGGAGACAGCCCCTGCCTTGGCCAAAGTTTTAATCAGATTGGAAAAACAAGAGCAAAACGTGTGTCTAGCAGAGAACTGTAAGCAGGTAGGAACAAAGTTTGACTTGAATCTGCTTGCCTCTGTTAAAACAATAAAGTTATTTCAGAATTGTAGGCACTTACTACTGGTTGACTGACTGGTGGTTTCCTCCACTGGCCGGTTATCCATTCAGAAGATGCGGACTTTATGCCCACACTTAGCATCGGATTTGCCACGAACAGGAATTCAAAGAGTGAATGAGAAAAATTATTTAAAAATACAGGATTTAATGGATTCTCTGGGTAGGCAGGTGGTTGATTTGGTTTTGTCCAGGGAGTTTATTAAAAGCCAAGAGATAGAGAAGTGGACAGTGATGGCCCTTCTTCCAGTTTTTAGTATCTTGAGAACATCATTCTCTGAATTTCCCTGTCCTCCATTTTAGCTGATGAGACCAAAAGACCAGAATACACAGTTCACTTCTATTGGTCTGTTCCTGTGAATGAAAGAAACATCTGGTTTTTTAGAGCTTTAGAAAAAGGTATGGAAGGATGTAGATTCCCTTTTGATAAGTCTGTAACAAATATGAATTGAAAACTTGTGAACTTAAATTCCTGGAGTAGGTAACACCCCTGTGTTGTGTTTTTAACCTTAGGGTCTACTTTGAAATACTGTAGTTTAAAAAGTACTACCTACAACAAGCTCTAAAAGGTGGAGCTTATTTTGTTTCTTATTCCTTCAGAGAACATAATTTGATCCAGATGATTCTCAGCTAGATTCTGCTCGTGTAGCATTCAGCAGAGCTTGTTAATTTACACAGTTATACTTGAGTTTATTTTATTTTTGAACAAAATTTTTAAAGATTTTATTTACGTATTTCAGGCAGAGTGTGAGAGAGCACGAGGTGGGTGGTTGTTGGGTGGGGCAGAGGGAGAGAGAGAAGCATACTGTTTGCTGAGCAGGGAGCCTGGAGTGGAGCTCAGTCCCAGGACCCTGGATCATGACTTGAGCCAAAGGCATACGCTTCACTGACTGAACCACCCAGGTGCCCCTTATTTTTTATTTTTAATGTGCTCGGGGTTTTTCTTTTTCTCTCTTATTTTTGGCTTACCAATGAATAGCAGACTAGCTTCTGTCATTTTTGTTAATTTTAATGTAATTATCCAGGAGGGCAGCTGGCAGTCAACCTAACTTGTGTAGTAGCCCTCTTCCACTTATTCAGGGTTTTGCTTTCCGTGGTTCCAGTTACTCTAACAACTGTGTTCTGGAAGCCGATGATCCTCTCGAGTATTGTCAGATCAGTAGTAGCCTAAGTGTACATCAGAGGGCCTACATCTTTCACCTCACTTCATGTCATCACAGAGGCAATTTATCATCTCACATCATTACAAGAAGGGTGAATACAATACCACAAGATAGTTTGAGAGAAAGACCACATTTCACATAACTTTCATTGTAGTATACAGTTATAATAGTTCTATTTTATTACTGGTTTTTGTTGTTTATCTCTCTTTTTTTTAAAGATTTTATTTGTTTATTTGACAGAAATCACAAGCAGTCAGGAGGAAGCAGGCTCCCTGCCGAGCAGAGAGCCCGATGCGGGGGCCTGATCCCAGAACCCTGGGATCATGACTTGAGCCGAAGGCAGAAGCTTTAACCCACTGAGCCACCCAGGCGCCCCTATTGTTTATCTCTTAATGTGCCTAATTTATAAATTAAACTTTATCATAGGTATGTATGTATAGGAAAAACAGTATATATAGGGTTTGGTACTTTTCTGTGATTTCAGGCACACATTCTGTGATTTCAGTCTTGGAGTGTATCCCCTGCTGCTAAGGGAGTACTACTGTACTTACTGAATGTGCTTATATCTTGCTAAGGATTCTGGGGGAAATAATAGAGGAAGAAAGCAGCTTCATCTTCAGAGATCTTATGATTATTAGGGACATAGGAATAATCCACATGAAAATTGTTAGATAACAGAAGGAAATAGTAGATGAGTTTTTCTCTTGCTATCTTCAGATATTTTTCCTAATGGGAGAGTATTGTATTGCTCAAGGAGATTAAGGTTAAAGAATTAAAGTTGAGAACCATTGCAATAAACGCAGTGTAGCAGAGTTTTAAAGTGTGCTTTGGAATATAGTATATGGTTTTCAAAACTTTGGGTTGCAATCTACAGTAAGAATTACATTTTACATCATGACTGAGAACACACTAGTGTATGTGTGTGTGTACTAGTTTTCATAAAATGAAATTAACATTTCCAAATAATTCCTTTTAAAGCACCTATGTGTACTCTGGTAATCTCTCTTCTAAATCTGTTCTCTAGCCCTTCCTCTTTTTTCCCCTTACTCCCTCCCTACTTTCTTTCTAATCACCTCCACAGCCCACTGTATTATCTTACAAATCTGTGTGGATGTTCTGCTGGCACTGAGAAACAGTGGTGAGGAAGTAGACCTGCGTCCTGTTTTCAAGGATCTTAATAATCAATTGCAAAAGATAGACACATCAGAAAACTTAATATAATAAAATACGATAAATACCGTGGTAGGTAAAGTAAAGGCTGTAGGAGCCCATTTGTTCAGTTATTCAGAAAGTGTTTTTTTAGTATTACTTTGTGCCAGGAACTGTTTTAGGTATGAACAAAACAAGCTAAATCCCTTTTCTCATGGAGTTTACATTCTTGTGTGGGTGAGAGTGGTAAGTATACATAAGAAACAGGCAAAGGTAGGAATCAGTTAATTTCCAGATAGTCATTAGGGAGATCATGACAAGTAAACCCATAATAGAGGTGATGGAGAAGGTAATCTTGAATTAGATAGTCAGGGAAAGCTCTCAGGAGTTAGCATTTGCCCTAAGCTCTGAATAATATTAGGAGCCAGCTATGTGAAGATCTGTGGGCTGAGCCTTCCAGGTAGAAGGGATTGAAAGTTCATCTTGTAGAAGAGACACATCCTTGGTCTTACGGTATTAGCAATATTGCTGAAGAGAGAATTAGAGAAGATAGTTTATTTTATTTTATTTTTAAAAAGATTTTATTCACTTGTTTATTTGAGAGAGAATGAGAGAAAGAGCATGAGAAGGGGGAGGGTCAGAGGGAAAAGCAGACTCTCCCCTGAGCAGGAAGCCCAATGCAGAACTCATCCTGGGACTTCAGAATCATGACCCGAGCTAAAGGTAGCCGCCCAACCAACTGAGCCACCCAGGCGCCCCTAGAGAAGACAGTTCATAATCAAGAGGAAATCAGACAATTAGTATTCTAGAAGATTTCAGAAGAGGAAGAGGTCACTGTGAGTAAGTGTTCAGGGCAGGTCTCGTGGATGTGGTGAGAGTTGAAGATTAAGTAGGAGTTAGATGTATGGAAAGGTGGGAAGAGGGACTTGTAGGCAGAGCAAGGTACAGGTATTGATGTGAGTATGGGACTGGGAGGCCCTGTTCGGACTTAATGATGTTTCACTGGGAACAGGTGAAGAGGCGATAAGGGGCCAAATTAAGGAAGACTTTGCTTGAGAGAAGAGGATAATGTAGGCAGTGAGAAACAAGGATTAATGATGTGATAAAGTTAGCATCTAGGGGTTGCAAAGTTGACTAAGTGGAATGATAGGCTAGAGAGTGGTCCTTTAGACCATTAGTCTGCCTCCCCTTTCCCGTGCGAGTTAAATCAATTGCTATTGTACTTTTTGTCAGTTACCTGGTTAACTTGGCAGCTACAGAAATCTGTTTGCTAATATTGCCTTGTAGTCACCTGTCTGCTTAGTTAGCCAACTGGTAGAGCACTGACAGCCTAGTCCCAGTGAGGGCCAGTAGATTTACTCTGTTGCAGAGTTAAACCCTGCATATGTCAATCTGGTCAGAATAGGAGATCACAATGGTGATCAGAAAGAGAAGGGCTGCCATTCAGTGCACGAGAGCCCGAGGTGTTTTATTTCGTGATAGTTTTGTTGATGACAGGTTAGTAGTGCTTACTGTTGATTTATTCTTCAGCCAGCCACTGAGCTAAGTTTCAACATACAGACATGAATGAGAAGGCCAAGTGTAAACATATATTTAATATGTTGTCCTTAGTTACTAGTTAAAAAGAATGGGAGGGGCAAAGAGATAAATTAACATTTATTGAGTGTCTCTTGTGTATCACAGATAACTGTGATCGGTGTTTTCCCAATAAGAGCAACTATTTTTTTTTAAGATTTTAATTATTTATTTAATAGATCACAAGTAGGCAGGGGCAGACAGAGAGAGGGGGGAAGCAGGCTCCCCGCTGAGCAGAGAGCCCCATGCGGGGCTCAATCCCAGGATCCTGAGATCATGACCTGAGCCGAAGGCAGAGGCTTTAACCCACTGAACCACCCAGGTGCCCCAGATCCTGATATCTTGGCCCCATCTTGTCTCACCTCAGTCTGTGTGCTCACTGGGGAGTCTTGGGATTTTCTCTCTCTGCCCCTCCCCCAACTCATGCTCTCTCTCTCTATCTAAAATAAATAAATAAGATCTTAAAAAAAGGAAGAACTTCTTTACATTGTGTGAAGTACATTCAAAATCTTTTGTTACCTTAGAAGGGTATGTAAGCCAAATTTATCATGAAGGTGTTAGAATGGAAACAGGCTTTATTTATTTTTAATTTTTTAAAAGATTTTATTTATATTTGAGAAAGTGAGCGAGAGAACGAGAAGAGCGGGAGCACAAGTGGGGGGAGGAGCAGAGGGAGAAGCAGACTCCCCACTAAGCAGGGACCCCGATGAGGGATTCGATCCCAGAATCCTGGGATCATGACCTAAGCGGAAGGCAGGCGCTTAACCAAAGGCAGGCTTAGCCACCCAGGCATCCCTGGAGACATCCCTGGAGGTTTTTTTTTTTTTGTTTTTTTTTTGTTTTTTAGATTTTATTTATTTATTTGACAGAGAGAAATCACAAGTAGATGGAGAGGCAGGTAGAGAGAGAGAGAGAGGGAAGCAGGCTCCCTGCTGAGCAGAGAGCCCGATGTGGGCCTCGATCCCAGGACCCTGAGATCATGACCTGAGCCGAAGGCAGCGGCTTAACCCACTGAGCCACCCAGGCGCCCTCCCTGGAGGTTTTAAATCATTTAACATTTTGTAAATATTTGAGTTCCTGCTATGAGCTAGTCCTTGGTCCTTGGTCTGGGTGCTGGGGAATATATTGGTAAATAAAACATCAAAAACTCGTTTTCCTTCTGGAAGCTATATTCTCGTGGATGAGTGGAGAGACTCACACAGTAAACAAATACATAAGTAAAATATATAGTGTGTCAGATGATACTAAGTGCTATAGAGAAAAATAAAGCATAGAATGAGAATGGGGATAAGAAGAGCACACCCGTGTTTGGGGAATTGCAGTTTAAAATAAGGTGATCAAGGGAGCCTTACTGAGAAGATGACATTGACCAAAGACCTAAAAAAGTATAGATAGTCATGAGGCCAGGGTTGCCAGGGTAGAGGAAGTGAGGAACGGTGGGAAAGCAAAAGTTGAAGTTGGGGAAGGGGCACATAGGACAGGTTGTGCAGGGTTCTATGGACTGTTAGAATGATTTTGACTTTAATTCTGAAGGAGATGATAAACCACTGTTAAGGACTTTTGAAGGGGATAATGACATGATTTTGACTTAAGTTTTAAAGAATAATTCTGGCTGCTGGGTGGGACAAAGGAAGAAACATCATTTAGGATGTTACTGTGAGAATCCAGCTGATTTATATATAATGTAAGGGAAGAAGGGAAGACTTTGTGTATAGAATCCCTACTTTTTGAAGATAAAAAAATAATTTCTTGGGGCGCCTGGATGGCTCAGTGGGTTAAGCCTCTGCCTTCAGCTTGGGTTGTGATCTCGGGGTCCTGGGATTGAGCCCCACGTTGGGCTCTCTGCTCAGCGGGGAGCCTGCTTCTTCCTCTGTCACTCTGCCTGCCTCTCTGCCTACTTGTGATCTCTCTCTGTCAAATAAATAAATAAAATCTTTAAAAAAAAATAATTTCTTGATGAGTGTTGGGATCTGAATCTTTTATCTGTGAAAAAGCATCTCATGTTTGTCAATTTTTAAAGTTCATGTGTTGATTACCTCCGATTCTTTGATGTTGCTGTCTTAATGAGTGCTAATATGAATTGCATGGTTTGATTCTTCAGATGGCCGCCAAGAGCGGGTTATGTTCGACAAAATTACATCTCGAATCCAGAAGCTATGTTATGGACTTAATATGGATTTTGTTGATCCTGTAAGTAAATATGGTTTACATTTAAACCTTGCTTCCTATGATTCTTTCTACTAGTCCCTTATCTTTTATCATTTACTTGATAAATATTTTGGTTTGGTATTTTGGTTACGGCCTTGGATAAAAATATGAATTCATTGCTGAAAACTTATATTCTAAAATAAAACAAAATAAAACTTAGTTTCTAACTTTTGGTCCTGTGAGTTCTTTTCAGAGAATTATCAGAGTGAACAAAGAGGAAAACTTAACATTAACATTTCATATTAGAGACTTCCTTGGGTGAATTGTTTTATTCATAAGTGGAAAAGCCTATAGAAAGCTTGTTTTGGAGTTGTGGTCGTTTGTATAGGAACTAGTTTGAAATTTGCTTTCTTTTTTTTTTTAATAATGTATCTAATCTTTTTTTTTTTTTTTTTTTAAGATTTTTACTTTTTTATTTGACGGAGAGAGACAGCGAGAAAGGGAACAGAAGCAGGGGGAGTGGGAAAGGGAGAAGCAGGCTTCCTGCTGAGCAGGGAGCCCAATGTCGGTCTTGATCCCAGGACCCTGGGATCATGACCTGAGCTGAAGTCAGCCGCCCAATGACTGAGCCACCCAGGCACCCTGAAATTTGCTTTTTTGTTATTTATGTAGAAATACATTTAAGTAATAGAAAGTAGATTTCATGGACAACATTTAAATTAAAGAGAATGCTTCATAAGCAAGTTATTCTGTTTTTCTCATTATTTTTTATAACTCCCTTACTCTAGACCCTCATCATCTCTAATCTGGACTGCTGTGGCCTCTAAAGTGTCTTCCTCTAATCTTGCCCTGTTCAGGTGCATCTTACACATTATTTCCAAAATGATCTTTGAAATGGAGTCTCTAAGAACCCTTTTTCCAAAGCCATCTATATTGCCCCAGCCTTATTTAGGTATTTTATCTGTATTGCTGTGGCATTAATGCTGGCCTCCATGCATTAATCACATGATATGGAAATTAATTATATGTCTCTGTTCTCACCTAGAATCAAGGGTGGGCTCTGTCTTATTCTTGTGATCTGTAGTACTTGCCAAGTATGTAATTAGACACTTGATAAATATTGAATTGACCAAAATGTTCAAAAGAAAATAATTTTAAATGACTTTAAAATATGCTTATCATAAATTCTCTTTTATATTTGGGAATATATTATAAATAAATTATAAATAAATATTTTGAAATATAAATAAAATATATTTTATATTTAGGAATTCTAAACAATAATTAGAATAGTAGAATGTTAGAGTTGTAATGTATCTGAGAGATCATCCTAATTCATCCTCCTGTTTTAGAAATAAGAAAGGTTCAAAGAGGGGGAGTGACTTATACAAGTGACTTGTTATTTTATCCTGAGTTCTGATTACTCGCCATATAGTGCCAGAAACTATTCAGAAGACTTCACTATTCTTTTGCTGGACGTAACTTACCTCTTGGATCTGAGAAGAAAGTGATCAGGAGCTTGGTATTATGTATAATAAAGTAGAATGGATTATAAACTAGTAATACACACACACACAGACTTTTTTGAAGGGGACATACTTTGGTCATCTGGGAAGTGCATCAATTTTCTGTTGAATTAAGGTGTCTTAAAGATTCAGTAAACAGCCAAGAATTTGTTTTTCTAAAAAATGTATGGTAATAACTTGTGCTTTGTGTGTTTTAAAAAGGAGAATCTCTTACAATATGGTCTTGAAAACAGTGACTGCAGTGAGGTTGAATAGGATGTAGAGCAGGGGTCATGGTAACTGTAGTAACATAGTAACTGGCAAGTCCCAGTATCCTGAGCCTCAGTTTCTCACATGAAGAGGTGATAGTAATAATTAATAATACCCATCTTAACTTAGTGCTGTGGAATGTCAGAGAAGATGGTGAAAATCGAGCTACTTTGTAATTTGTGAGGTGCTAAGAAAAGAGTAGTCACTAACTGATTTACACCTTCATCTCCTTTAATTGGAATGATTAAAGTTTGATTCATTTGCTTTCTCATACTTGTCCTTAAGTAGGATTGGGGGAAAATGGGTAAGTATGTATCTTGAACCCCGACCACAGAGGCACAATTTGAATGAAAGATGAGGAGATACTTATAAAATCACTGGTTTGTTTTCAGCTGTTTTCTGGTGAGACCATTACTCTTTCTAAAAGCTGTCCTTGGGTTTTCTGTTTGTTTGGTGCTGCCTCTTCATTGCAAATGTAGTGTGGCTTTTCTAATGGCTTTGTTGGTTTGTTGGTTTACTTGGTTTACTTGGTTTACTAAGTTTGCCATAGTCCAACATTCTGAAAGATAATTTTTCAGAAAAGGAAAAAATTTTTTTTTCCATAATAAATTTTATTGTTTTCTTCATTGCTCTTTTAAGGAGGCTAATGGTTCTTGGGGAAGCTCAAGTAGTTCTTGGTTTTGTTTTAATAGGCTCAGATCACCATGAAAGTAATCCAAGGCTTATATAGTGGGGTCACCACTGTGGAACTAGATACTTTGGCTGCTGAGACGGCTGCGACCTTGACGACCAAGCACCCTGACTATGCCATCCTGGCAGCAAGGATTGCTGTCTCCAACTTGCACAAAGAAACAAAGAAAGTATTCAGTGGTGAGTCTGAAGGAAAAAGTTAGAATTCTCAGAAAATGTATAAGGCTCCTCAAATGAAACCTTAAATGTCAAAAGAAAAGTTGCATCTTATTTTAAAAATGTGCAAGTTAGTGGCAGAGAGGGGACTGGAACTTTCTGGTTCTCCATGCTGCTGACCTGCCATGTGAGAGTCATTGGGTCCTTTTCTTTACCCTTCTCCCTCTCTCTTTAAAAAGATTTTACTTATTTATTTGACAGAGAGAGTGAGAACAAATGGGGGAGCAGCAGGGAGAGGGAGAAGCAAGCTCCTCACTGAGGAGGGAGTCCCATGTAGGGCTAGATCCCAGGACCCTGGGATCACGACCTGAGCCGAAGGCGGAGGCTTAACAGACTGAACCACCCAGCTGCCCCTCCCCCCTTCTTTTTAAAGCCTGTCTTTAGGTGGTTGGTGGTGGTGTGCTTGAAAAAATTAGTAATATTTATTGACAAGTTCTTGGTTGAACAAAATATCCTTTGTCGCCATTGGCAAGCACTTTATTGCATCATTCCCATTTTACAGTTCTGGGAATGTGGACAAAGGAAGGTTAAATAATTTGTTCTGTATGTAACAAGTGATAGATGAAAAGTTAATTGGTAGACCCGAGATAGAAATCTTTTGGCTGTCAATTCCAGATCTTTATGTGGAGCTCAAATGTTATATCAACCTCTTCATTAGATTTATTGTAGATACATTAGTTATCCCAGAATTGATCTATGGGTTCAAGACAATCCAATCAAAATGCCAGCATTATGTGTGCCTAAGTAAGTTTTATATGTAAATGCAGAGGGCCACACTCTGCTATGATGTCTTGAAGAAGAGCAAAAAGACAGGGCTTATTAACTGTTTATAGAAATGAAATGCTTGGGGTGATAGATCATGAATTTAAAGTTGAGTTTCTATTCTGTTGGGATAAAAAAAATTGAGAGGAGGTAATAACTTCTGTTGTTCTTTATTTTCAACCAATAATTCTCAATGGTTTGGTGATCAGAATCACCAGGGAATCTTCTTCAAATTACAAAAACCTATGTTTATGCTAACTCTGGGAGATTGTTTCCCTAATTGAGGCATTATTATGTGTTTATTCAACATGTATATGGTTATTGAGCACTTTCTGTGCTAGGCACTGAGGGACGTTGGCATGAGAAAAAGGGTTTTAGACTATTACCGGAGGATTGAATTTGTTGTTAAGTGATTTTGACATTTATTTATTTAAAAAATTTTTTAGATGTGATGGAAGATCTCTACAATTATATAAATCCACATAATGGCAGACACTCTCCCATGGTGGCCAAGTCAACACTGGATATTGTTTTGGCCAATAAAGATGTATGTATAATGCTCTTCTGGTGAAAACTTTTTTTATAGATTCTTTTTTTTTTTTTTAAAACACATTTAAAAGAACTTAAACACTACAGATAGTGTAGGTAAAAAGTTATTTTCTCTCCTCTGAATTCTACTTTTCTTTTCTAGGGCAAGAATGTTTCATCATTTTTAAATATATTTTTCTAGAGCTATTCTATAATACGTGTGTGTTTGTATATGTGTACATATATATTTTTCCTTTTAGTGATAGTGTAATATGCATACTGTTCTTGCTAATACTTTTTTCACCTATAGGTTTATCTTAGAGGTGATTCTATATCAACATTTATGAATTTACCCTATTCTTTCTTTATTTATTTGACAGATAGATCCCATGTAGGCAGAGAGACAGGCAGAGAGAGGGGGTAAGCAGATTCCCCACTGAACCGAGAGCCTGATGCCAGGCTCGATCCTGGGACCCTGAGATCATGACCTGAGCTGAAGGCAGAGGCTTTAATCCACTGAGCCACCCGGGCGCCCCTACCGTATTCTTTCTAACAGCTGCAAGGCCTTCCATTTTATAGATGTCTTGTCGTTGTATGTATATGTAAGAATTGTTAGTGATGAATATTTGTTTTCCATTTTTTGTTGCAGTGAATATCCACGTATGGTAGGAGTTTTGCTCATAGATGAGTATATCAATAAGATAAATCCCTTCAGTGGAGTTTGCCAAAGAATATATACATTCAAAAATTTTGTTAAAAAAAAAATTAGTAGACATTGCCAAACTGATTCCCAGCATAAAATCTTGAGAGATCTTGCCAGCAACTTAAAAATATCCACTTGTATTTTAACCTCTTTCTTTCTTTCTTTTTTTTTTTTTTAAGATTTTTATTTATTTGACACACAGAGAGAGAAATCACAAGTAGGCAGAGAGGCAGGCAGAGAGAGAGAAGGAAGCAGGTTCCCAGCTGAGCAGAGAGCCCAATGCGGGAGTTGATTCCAGGACCCTGAGATCATGACCGGAGCCGAAGGCAGAGGCTTAACCCACTGAGCCACCCAGGCGCCCTTTAACCCCTTTTTTAACTAGATCCCACAGGAGAGAAAGGGAAAGATGTATAGATCTTGCCAACCTTTTGTACATGGGTTTATTTACCACCGATATTTGTACAGATTAGAAACCAGTTTTAACCTTGGGTAATACAATGATTAGTCAACTGTCTTTCAAAATATGTATCTGATGTTAAAGAGACCGAGAGAAAATTGAGTTGTGTGTTGTTCATGATGTGTGTTGTATAATCTGGAAGATAGGTAAACAAAAATAAAGAACAGCAGCAAAAACCTGTATTTGTAAATTAAATACTGATAAATATTTCAGTTCCCCATTATTCGTGCTAGGCACCTACCTCCTTTTGGCAACAAAGACACTCTTAAAAGTTTAAGAGAAAAGGAAAGGTTTCATAGAGATTTTTCTAGGCCTTGGCCATGGATCATTATTTAGAAACACTGTTAGTATTTTGAAAAATAATACTAACTCCATTTTTTTCTATCCAGAATGATTATTTGTACCTGATTCCTTTTGTTTTCCTTTGAACAGCTTTATAGCCAAGAAAAATTCTGTAACAATGACCAATTCTGCTATAAATTTCATTGTAACACACTAGTTTGTTTAAAACTGGTTAAATTTTTTTTGAAGAGCCTTTGAATTAATGTAATCCTACCTTCTGTCATTGTAATCATATATATTGTTACGTGCAGTTTAAAATGGGCTAATTTTAAGATAAAAAATATGTATTAGTAAATATGTGATACCAATACCTTTAGGTTAATAGGTGGTCTAAAAACATGTTCAAGGATAATAATATGGTCCCTCTTGTGCTCATGTTCGTTCCTTTTTTAATTAGAGGTGAACTGTAAATATAACGGGGAAAGTTTGGAAAATCATATTAATATTTTTACTTATATACAGTTTACGTGTTCTCTTCTAGTCTTTTAATACACATTTTTAAATGTAAGTAACGTATTCATTTGATAAACTATTTTATTTTCCTTAATGTTAGTTATAAATTTCTAGTCCACAATACTTAGTGTTATCTCCTGTATTCTGTGTCCATTTTAGTTCTGGAGTCAGGGCTAAAAGATATCAGATTTTGTGAAAATAAATCTAATTATCTTAATTACAAGGTTTTTTTTTTTTCTTCTTTACCTCTTTCAGCGCTTGAACTCTGCCATTATCTATGACCGAGATTTCTCTTACAACTACTTCGGATTTAAGGTAAATAATGGGTTTTAACAAGTGGAAATTCCTCCTTAAATCAGGAAATACAGGTTTTTGTTTATGTTTTAGTAATATAATTATAAAGGCAGTAAGTTTTGGGAGCCAGAATGGACCTGGGGTGCGGATTAGGTTAGGGTGGTGGTGGTTGTTTGAATTAAGGAAAGGTAGCTTATCCATTTGCAGTTTTTTGAATTCCAAATACTACTTGTGGATTACTTGAGTTATGTAGATACTTTGCTAGAATTATTCCCTATTATTCTATTTATATAACAACTATTTATTGAATCCCTACTATGTGCAAAGTGCTTTTTTAAGTACATTTGTGTTGATAAACAGTATTGTGTAGTGATCAAGAACATGTGTTGTTGTAGACCATCCAGATTCAAATCTCTGTTCTATTTCTTATTAGCAAGTTACTTAATCTCTGCTTCATTTTCCTCATCTTAGAATGGGGATAATAATAATAAAATTTCAACAACTAATTCTCTTGAGAATTAAATGTGTGTGTGTGTGTTGCTTACATCAGTGCCCAACCTTAGAACAGCACTTTGTAAGTGTTAATCATAAAGATGATGATGATGATGATGATGAAGAATACCAGAACTTCTGCAATTAACATTATACATATTAATATAGAGCTGGCTTTTTCCAGGATTTTTCTTGTAGTCTTTTCCAAAAAAACAGCCAACTGATAATGTTCCAGACTGAAGCCAGTTAAGAGTAAATATGCTGTTCTTTTCATTTAAAATATAAAAATGGAAAATATTTAAATAGATTGCCTTGGAGTGCCTGGGTGGCTCAGTCAGTTAAGAGTCTGCCTTCGAAGGCTCAGATCATGATCCCAGGGTCCTCCAATGCGGGGCGGGCTTCCTGCTCAGTGGGGAGCCTGCTTCTCCCTCTCCCTTTGTCCCTTACCTCCCTGCTCGGTCTGGTTCTATCTTGTGTGCGCATTCTCTCTCTGTTTCTCAAATAAATAAAATTAATAAAATAGATTGCATTATTGTGAAAGATATATCTCTTGTGTCTTTAAAAACTGTGCTCTGGAAGTATTTTGGTTGCTTTGGTTTTTCTAGACGCTGGAGCGATCCTATTTGTTGAAGATCAATGGGAAAGGTGAGAAATGAACGTATTTGTTATATTTTCTATTGATTACATTGAATATAGAGCTCTGAGCTATTAGCCTTAATATTTCTATTTAAACACTAACATTTTTAACTTTAGGTTTGGCTTTTGAATAATTGCTGGTGCTTATTGGTAGAAAGTTTTTTAAATTGTCTTCTGGTGTTCTTTTTTGATTCAGGTATGTGTCTCAGTTTAGTTTTTCCTGACATGTCCCATCATTTGAAACCCCTTTTGTTTTTAGTGGCAGAAAGACCACAACATATGTTGATGAGGGTGTCTGTGGGGATTCATGAAGAAGATATTGATGCTGCTATTGAAACATATAACCTTCTTTCTGAGAGGTGGTTTACCCATGCCTCTCCCACTCTCTTCAATGCTGGTACCAACCGCCCACAGCTTTCTAGGTATGTGTCATCTGTGGTCATTTTTAATGTTCCAAGATGGTTTTGATTGGGGAAATAAAGCTCCACCTGAAGAAACAAGGCAGTTAATCACATAAGAATTAATTTAATGAACATTGAATCACTCCTGCTCTAATCAAATGAGTTTTACATCCTGGAAAGATCTCCTGCAGTGTGGTAAATGAATTGGAGAGACAAACACTGATAATGAAATTTTTTAAAGTTGACTGTGATGATGTTGGCACAACTCTCCGAATATACTAAAAGCCATCCCTTATACACTTTAAGTGTAGAATTGTATGGTATATGAAATATATCTCAATAACATTGTTTTGAAAAAAAATACCAAAACTAATTTTGGGACTCTTAATAGTCTGTACAAGAGATTGTGGTAGTTTGGATTAGGGAAGTGAAGTAGAGATTGAGAGAGTAGACAGATTCAGGGATATTTAGGAGGTAAAATTGACAATTTGGTGACGTTTTGGATGTGGGGCAAAGTTGGTTCCTGAGTTTATGGGTAGAATAACAGAATTAATGGTGATGCCGTTTTCTGAAAAAGGGAACACTGAAACAGAATCCAGTAATATGATTTAAAAAAAATACCCCTTAGCAACATTAGTATATTGAGGAATTCAAGGATATGCTAACATCAAAAACTGCATTAATATAATCCATTGCACTAACATTTTATACCATCAAATACTCTTTTTTATAATTTAAAAAAATGAACAAGATAGATACAGAAAATAACTTTCTTTATTTGGTAAGAGATATCCACTAAAAACTTAGGTCTATTACCTCTGTTTTCAGCATTGTAGTGGAGGCTTGAGCTGGCATTGTAAGATAAGAAAAAAGTAGATTGTAAATGAGGGAACAAAACTGTAGTGATGAACAGATGGTATGGTTTTTACATAGGAAATTCAAGAGCATCTACACATAAATTATCAGAATTAAAAAGATTTCAGCAAAGTATCTGGATATAAGTTCAATATGAATTAAGGAGATCTCTACTTTAGCTTTTAGAAGATTAAATTTTAAGATATATCATTTATGATACTGGAAGGTACCCAGGAATAAATGCAATAAAAGATGTGGAAGGCATTTAAAGAGAAAATTCTAAAACATAATTGAAGGACATTAAGAAACAAATGGAGAGTGATTTTATATCATAAATGGATTTGATAATATAAAGATGTCAGTTTTTCTTAAGTTATGGATCCAGTCAAAATGTCGAATGTGCTCATTCCAAAATTTATGCTGGAGAGCAAAGGCTAAGAATAATTTCCTAGGCTTTTCAGAGATACCAGTTCTAATCCCTGGAACCTGTAAATGTTAATTTATAAGGAAAAATGGTCTTTGAAAGTATGATTAAAAAAGATCTCGACCTAGGGAGGTTTTCCTGAATTACCCAGGTGGGCCTTAAATCCAGTCAGAAGTATCTTTATAAGAAAGAGGCTGAGCGAGTAAGATACCTACAGGAGAGAAGAGGCAAGATAGAGATAGAAGCAGAAATGGGAGTGATGTGGCTACAAGCAGAGGAACCGCTAGAAGCTGGAAGAGGCAGGGAATCTCTTTTTTCCCTAGAGCCTCTGGAGGGAGTGTTCTTGACTCTGGCCTAGTGAAACTTACGTTGAACTTCTGGCCTCTGGAACTATGAGATAATAAGTTTCTGTTCTAAGCCATCAAGTTGGTGGTAACGTGTTAGGGCAGCTGTAGGAAACTGATGTAAATTGTAATAGCAAGTTTTAAAGAATAAGCCCTACCAGGTTTCAAGACTACCATAATGCCATGGTAAATAGGACAGTGTGATATTGGGACGCCTGGGTGGCTCAGTTGGTTAAATGGCTGCCTTCGGCTCAGGTCATGATCCAGTGCCCCAGGATCAAGTCCCACATCGGGCTCCTTGCTCGGCAGGGAGCCTGCTTCTCCCTCTGCCCACCACTCTGCCTGTGCTTGCTCACTCTCTCTCCCTCCCTCTCTGACAGATAAATAAATAAAATCTTAAAAAAAAGAAAAGAAAAAAAGACAGTGTGGTATTTACTCTGATAAATACAAATAAACCAGTGGAGTATAACAGAGAGCCTGGAAAGAGATTCAGGCTTATATGGGAAGGTGTCATTGCAATTCATTGGGGGAAATGGTGCTAGGGAAATTGGTTATCTTATGGAAGGAAAGGTAATTACCTTTCCCTTTTTCATTCCATATACAGAAACATGTTCAAGAAAGAAAATGTAAATATGAAAGTAGGAACGTTTGGAAGAACATTCGAGAAAATAGATAAATGTGTATTTTTTTCCTTACTTTTACTATGAATTTTAAATATTCAGAAAAGCTTAAAGAAAAGGTCATGAACACCCAATACTTACCTCTGCCTAGATTAAAAATTGCTACCATTTTGCTATATATACACACATATATATTTTTTAATCTTTAAAATAAAAAAATATTCTTTTGTCTGAGTCATTTGAAAGTGAGCTATAGATGTAATGACTCTTAATATTTCAACCTACATCTTAATCAGAGAATATGTATGATCTCAGTGGTAAAGGATTTCTTAAAATAGTTAGACAAAACAACATTAAGGAAAAATTAACTACATTAAAATTAAAAACTGTGAACCAAAAACAAAGTGGAAAAACAAGTTTCAGACTGAGAGAAGATAGATATATTTTTAATTTATTTATTTGACAGAGAGAGAGAGATCACAAGTAGGCAGAGAGGCAGGCAGAGAGAGAGAGAGAGAGAGGAGGAAGCAGGCTCCCTGCTGAGCAGAGAGCCTGATGCAGGGCTCGATGCCAGGACCCCAAGATCATGACCTGAGCCAAATGCAGTGGCCCAACCCTCTGAGCCACCCAGGTGCCCCCAGACTGAGAGAAGATATTGGCAGTGTATATTAACTGTCAAGGGATTGTGTCAAGACAAAACTAAATAGGAACATGGGCAAAGGATATAAAGAAATAATTCACAGAAGAAACTTGACTGGTGAATAAACATGTGAGTTTAGTAATTAGGAAAATGAAAGTTAACATATTGAGATGTTTCATATTTATCAGACTGATAAAAATTAAAAGGCTGATAATAACAAATCTGGCCAAGAATATAGAACACAGGGTCTCATACATTGCTAGGTGAGTATACTTACCCATCCACTTCGGAGAATCTTTAGTAAAGTGGAACACACACGTGTCTTTTGACCCAGGAATTCCTCTGCTGGGTTTGTATTCTACAGAAATCCTTCAACCTAAGCACCAGGAGATATGTTTAAGATTTTCTACAGCAACATTGTTTAGAATACCAAACAAATTGGAAATAACCCAAATGTCTATCGACAGGCAAATAGACAAATATATTGATATACTCATATAGTGCAACAATTTATAGCAATGAGAGTAAGCTAGTGAGAGTGACAACAGTAGGAAAGGATCTCTAACACAGTATTAAGTTAAAAGCAAGTTGCAGAAGGACAAATAAATGTGTAACCAGAAATTTAAAAATGATAAAAAAAAAAGGTAGAAATGCATGGATATCGTATGGGATTCTAATTCACTATATCTGTAGTGTCTGTTTTCTTGAAGTAGATGAAAAGTACGAAGTATGTCATACTATCTTTCTGAATAGAATCCATTTGAGTGGGTGTAGATTCAAGATAGTGAAGGGATCATTGGTAGAATAAGTTTCCTGAAGTAGGGAGCAGAATAAGTTCCAAATCACAAGTTAGGGGAGCTGTCTTCCAAAAGGCTGTAAAGGAGCTAAATTTTGGAGGGCCTTTCAATGAATTGTTTGACCATGGGATAGATGTTTCTTATTCCATAAATGTTTAATTTTACTTGGCTTAGTAATAGGTTGGAAAGACCTATTAGTTATGTATGCTTAGGAATTTGCATGAGAAAATGTGATAAAGCACATCTGCAGTCTGAGGAACATGTAAATTAATATTTTAGATTTTATTATAAAACTTCCTTCTAGGCCTAGCATCTGGGATAGGCAGCGAGATATTTTTAAAATAATATGATTTATTGATGTGTCTTGTATCATATCCAGTAAAAGTTTTGTTTTGTTTTTTTTTTTCCTAAAATACCTAGGAATTTTTTAAACCTTAGATCTTTTATTTGTCTAACTTACTGTTTTTGGGGTGTATAGTCAATGTTGTTTCTCTGTTTTGTTTCATTTCCTTGCTGAGTTGTGACTTTTTCTTCCCCCATAGCTGTTTCCTTCTGAGTATGAAGGATGATAGTATTGAAGGCATTTATGACACTCTAAAGCAGTGTGCATTGATTTCCAAGTCTGCTGGGGGAATTGGTGTTGCTGTGAGTTGTATTCGAGCTACTGGCAGCTACATTGCTGGGGTAAGCTTCTGTTTTGTGACTAAAAAATTGTAGGCTAGAGGGATTCAGGTTGAGAGGGCATATGCCCTATAGGGCTTGGGAGACCTGGCTCCCGGATAAGTTCTAGCCGGCTTTTTGACATGGAGGGAGTCATTTCACTACTTCTAGGTTCTGGTTTAGATTAGATGATCTGTAGGATTTTTTTTAGGTCAGATTTTGGAATTCAGATTTGTCTTCGCAATAATAATAGCACAGCTATCATTTATTGAGTGTTTACTATATGCTAAGTCTGTTATAAAAGCTTTACCTGAGTTACTCATTTAATCCTTACTACAACGGTAGGAGATAGACACATGGCAGGAACTTCACTCCTTATAATAACTTTGTGAGTATAGGCAATATTGGCTTCATTTTATTTTATTTTTTTTTAAAGATTTTATTTATTTACCAGAGAGAGAGTGGGGGAGAGAGCGAGCACAGGCAGACAGAATGGCAGGCAGAGGCAGAGGGAGAAGCAGGCTCCCTGCTGAGCAAGGAGCCCGATGTGGGACTCGATCCCAGGACGCTGGGATCATGACCTGAGCCGAAGGCAGCTGCTTAACCAACTGAGCCACCCAGGTGTCCCAATATTGGCTTCATTTTACAAGTGAGAAAACTGAGGCATAGATAATTAAGTTACTTCTAGAGATCAGTCACTTAATATGTGAGAGAGCCAGGATTCATGCTTTAAACATTGGCACCTTGTGATGTAAGTTTAGTCTTTTGCTAGTTCACTATTCGTTGAGAGTCAAAATAAGGATGTTGGGTAAGACCTGGATTTAAATTCTGTCTCTACTGCTTACCAGTAATGGAGGCTAGCATAAGTTATTTTACATCTCTGAGTTTGTTTCCTCACCAGTAATGTGAAGGAAATATCTAACCCTACCAATAAAGTTAGAGAGTCTAGAAGGAAATTACTGTATTATGTAGTGTTTTGGAGCACTTACACATAATAGTAGAGTGAGCTGTTTATTTATTTTTCTAATCTGTTTAAAGGCTTGCTTTGGAGTTAGAAGGATTATTTTTAAATAATTTGATGTGGTATCCTAGTTTTAGAAGTCTATATTTTCTTATCTTTATTCTAGATTCTATTTTATTGTTGAGAATCTCCATTTATCTTTATTGTCCTCATTTATCCATTGTATATAATTCTTACTGTAAGTTTCCTTGAATTCTTTAGGGAAAAAGACACTGTGGTAATGTTTTTACTCTACCCAAAATAGTTCTATATAAATGTCCACTAGAAGGTATGAAATTTAAATTTACCTACCCTGATTTCAGATTCTTTTGACTTGTAATGTTATATTTCATTGTAAATAAGAGATGTAACAACAACATTACAGCAATAATTAGAGAAAACCAGCATTTTGTTTATTTTATATTGGGTATTCTGTTTGCAAAGCAAAAGGAGAGATGGAGAGCAGATCCAGATATGAAGAGAGTAATTTGTTCACTGTTGAGCCATTTTGTTCTTTTGCTTTCTTAGTCGCACTGTTCTACTCCAGATGCCTGTATTCTTGGTTTCTTTTTCAGACTAATGGCAATTCCAATGGCCTTGTACCAATGCTGAGAGTATATAACAACACAGCTCGATATGTGGATCAAGGTGGAAACAAGGTATGTTATGTTACTTGAAAGTCCTGGAAATCAGAACTAGAAATCTTTAACCTAAAAACGTGTATGCTTCAAATAAGATGATTTACTCTCTGTATATTTCTAACTACTTTGCTAATATACTGTATATATTTGCAACTACTTTTTTTCACTTTTAAAATCAGTTTAATGAGGTATACTTTACTTACTTTAAGTGTGTACACACTTTTAAGTGTACAGTTTGGTGGATTTTGACAAATCTATATACTTGTGTAGTCACTACAGTAATCAAGATCTAGAACATTTCCTATTACCCCAAAATGTTTCTGCAGGCACCATTGATTAATCACATCACTCCCACCCATACATGCTTTGCCCCTGGCTCCAGGCAAGCAGTGGTCTAGCCAGCTTTTATTTATTTATTTATATTTATATTTTTTATTTTTTAAGTAAACTCCACACCCAGTGCGGGGCTTGAATTCATGACTCTGAGGATCAAGAGTCACATATTGTACCCACTGATCCAGCCAGGCACCCCCTAGTCAGCTTTTTTGTATGAAAGTTGATTGGCAAAGAATTTCTAAAGTTGTGACTTAATACATAACCTTGAAAAGGGGTTGTGATAGTCTTGTAGCTTTTTCTTTAAAAAACAAAAACAGGGGTGCCTGGGTGGCTCAGTGGGTTAAGCCTCTGCCTTCAGCTTGGGTCATGGTCTCAGGGTCCTGGGATCGAGCCCTACATTGCTCCCCACTGAGCA
This sequence comes from Mustela erminea, assembly GCF_009829155.1. Taxonomy (NCBI): domain Eukaryota; kingdom Metazoa; phylum Chordata; class Mammalia; order Carnivora; family Mustelidae; genus Mustela; species Mustela erminea. The sequence goes on from NC_045622.1 coordinate 57,962,764, forward strand.
CAGAGCTCAGCGGGGAGCCTGCTTCCCCCTCTCTTTCTGCCTGCCTCTTTGCCTACTTGTGATCTCTCTCTGTCAAATAAATAAATAAAATCTTAAAAAACAAAAACAAAAACACAACTCTGCCGATTTCACAGAGGGAGAAGTAAAGTTGAGAGGACTGGATTGTTTACCCAGTGTTAACAGCAGGATAGTTTGCAATTTGAGCCTGCCTCTGACAGATATGTAGGCATACTAATCACCTGTTAGCTTATGAATTTCCCTTGATGGACTTTATTTATTTTTATTTTTTAAAAATTAATTAGTTATTTAATTAGGTTCTTTGTAAGAAATTTAGAACACCAATTTGTGAAGGTAAACTCCATTTGTGAGAGAAAACAGAACAGAGGTAGCCCTGAAGCTGAAGAACAGCTTTGATTTTTGGCAGAATTTGTGAGTCCACAGCTTTCTGATCAACCTTGTCCTGCTCTGTAATTTCATATTTCTCTTTCTTGGTGTCAAAGATCTTACCCTCCTGGTATCTGGGCCTATGCAGCTTCTTAAAGTAAGCATCACTGAGAAGTTTGGAGATTTTCACACTGCTGATATAAATTTTGGTAGAAGTGGCAATGATGAATTTCTGTTGTGTTCTACACAGAGGAACTCGGTTGAGAGACAGCGGTCTGGTCACAAGTAACAAGCCATTGCTCAGTTGCTTCAGGAGAACTACCCTCTTGCCTCTGTGGTGCCAGTGAGGAGGATCAGAATGGTCCCAGGAGCGATGCTAGCTCGCAGTTTTCTCATGTGCTGACTGAAAGGTTTATTGCCATGGCTCAACAGCTTTTGAGGCACAGCTTCAGTAGGATAATACCTCAGCATTTTGTGAAGTTTAACCACTCGGGTACCACCATTCTTGTCACCACCAACTGGTTTTGTGACAGTAGCAAGAACCTCTCCTTTTCTTTTCAACCCTGGATTTAGCTGCTGAATACTTCATCTTGTACATGGCCCTTCTGGAACACATAGCCGATTGGGAGTATCTGCCAATTCCTCTGACTAGGACAGGGTTTCGGCTGCACTGGGGCTTCCCCTTCTTTGGCGTTTTTAGCCTTCGGGTTACCCTTCTGAGCCTTATCACCAACATCAGCTTCTTGGCTTCAGGTTTTTTCTTAGTATCCAGCTTCTCAGCTTTTTCGCCTGCCATCTTGCAAAATGGTAAAGAGAGCTCCCTTGATGGACTTTAAAAACGATCTGTGGAGACCTTGATAAGACATCACGTTTTTGATCTTTAATAAGAGCACAACATATTATTGTCAAAGTTAAGATGATTTCCTGTGGGCTTTGTGTACCTGTTATGTAAGGTCAAGTGAACTGTATGGCAGCTGAAAGGAAGCTCCATCTGCAGTTCACTAGGTCACTTTGGATGAGTTATTTCCTCTCGTTCTTATCAAGTGCACTTTTTTACTCCTGGACTTGTAAGAACAATATTACTACTTATATTTGTAGTACTTTTATTTGTATTCTCTCATTTAATTCCTTAATTGTAATGTAGATCAAAGGTGATATTCTAAAAGTGCTTTGGAAAATATGAAGTTTCTTTATTTCATTCTGATTCTGAAAAGAATGATGGTTTACTTGCTTTTAGCGACCTGGGGCATTTGCTATTTACCTGGAGCCTTGGCATTTAGACATTTTTGAGTTTCTTGATTTAAAGAAGAACACAGGAAAGGAAGAACAGCGTGCCAGGGACCTTTTCTTTGCCCTTTGGATTCCAGATCTTTTCATGAAACGAGTGGAGACTAATCAGGTAAGAAAGAGGTACCTGTTGGTAAGAACAACTTGATTCATATCAGCTTTCTTTTTTGTCATCTTAAATCATGGTTAAGAAGAATCCACCTAAGTGTTATGCTATGGAAGGCATCTTAAGCAATTTAAGAGATGCCATTCCTACCCTCTTGGGTTTTTATTCTCTAAAGCAGATTCCATCTGACTTAAATGCTTAAAAGGTCATGTATAAACAGGCGGAACTAGATGTTTGAGCCTGAGCCCGAAATGATTATTTATATAGCAGATTTCCAGGAGAGTCTGTGGAAGCCACCCTAACCCTTGTAATGTTCCTAATGGACTATGTGTGATTGGTTATTTCAAGTCTTTTATGGGTTCTTCCCTTTGTAGGATTGGTCTTTGATGTGTCCAAATGAATGTCCTGGTCTGGATGAGGTTTGGGGAGAGGAATTTGAGAAGCTATATGAAAGGTATGGGAAAAATGTGAAGTAGTAATTTTTAATCATGTGTTTCTTTTATTTGGGGGATTCAAATTTCAAAACCTCATCAGTTATTAACCAGTTTCTAGGAATCTTCAGAAATATCCAGGAGAGAATATGATTAGTAATTTTATTGTGGTCAGATTTGCTACCTGAATCTTCACCAAAATTTGCTTCTGTCTTCTTTCTTAATTAAAAGTTTGTGACTTAAAAACAGCAACAACAAAACCTTTGTGACTTATACAGAGGTGCTTTGGTTTTTAATTGATACTTATAAAAATTAAGGTGAAGGTTAATATTTTGCTTTGTCTCATAGTGTAAAGCAAATATATAAATAAGATATATGATATAAAAAGTTACGCTTTATGTTGCCCACAGAAATCAAGAACAGCCAGGACATGTGTCACTAGTTCATTAAATAATAGCACAGTAGTAGATCTGACAACTTTAGGTGTTATTCTTTTTCCTTATGATGGGTATTATTGATTTAATGGGATTTGGGTATATTCTAATGGGTCCAGAGCTGCCCGATTTTCCTCTGCTCTCTTAGCAAAACAGTAAACATTTAATAAGAGTTTTCATAATTTTATACATTAGTGTCTTCAAGTTGTCTGCAATAAAGATTTTCTTAGGGAATATTAAAATAATATTAGCTTTGCCTTTCAGTTATGAGAAACAGGGTCGTGTCCGCAAAGTTGTAAAAGCGCAGCAGCTTTGGTATGCCATCATTGAGTCTCAGACAGAGACAGGTACCCCGTACATGCTTTACAAAGATTCCTGTAATCGGAAGAGCAACCAGCAGAACCTGGGAACAATCAAATGCAGCAACCTGTGCACAGAAATAGTAGAGTATACCAGCAAAGATGAGGTAGGTAGACAAACTTCTGCCCTGAGTCCTGAGAGGAGAATCTTAGGCAGTTATTCTTTGTGAATCCCTTACTTGATTTTATTGAAATGGGGGAATGAAGTTTCCAAAGTTTGCTGTAAGTAGAAGGGCACTAAAGTAGAGGTGATAAGAGAAAGGAACAGATGTGATCTGTACCCTTAAATATCTTAGAGTCTAAACTATATAGAAAAGATTCACTTTTTTTCTTACACACCCATTGTTTAATAAACAATTAAAATAAATTTAATAATATTTTCTCAGTGTTCCGTTATGGCGGTTTAGGACAAACACAAGAATGTGTCAGGATGCTAATTCAGTAAGCAGGTAGAGAGTCTTTTCAGTGAATGGAGAGACAAAATTCTAATGGCAAATCTTTAAGGCGATCTGCAGAAGAGGTGAGGCTAGAAATGGGACATTTTTTTTTTTTTTTTTTTAAGTTTATGGAAAAGGGAAGAATAGCCTGTCAGATCAGAGACAGGTATAGGTTTTGTGCAGAGATTGTCAAATAAGTTTGTTCTGATGGAGCAAATACATTATGGTTTGGTATCTGCAGAGATGGCTATGGCTGGGGGTGGGGAGATAGTAGGTGAAATGTCTGGCATGTCACAGAGTAGGAAGCCCTTGTAGGTCCTGAAAGGAAAATAGCATCAAAAATGCTAGGATGAGAAGGATAGATCTTGTTTCTGGTAATAGAGTGTCTTGGTGTTAGAGGAGGTTGGAGGTTAGCTTGTGGAGATTATTGTAGCGGTTGGATGACAGGCTGCTTAGATGTTGGATGTAAACTATGGAAATGAGGAGGAAGGAGCAGATCCCATATGCTAGGACCTAAAAAACACAACAAATTTAAAGTTGGGAAGAAAATGTGAAGTGAATTGAACATACTGCTAGGGTTGTGGTTTAATTCAGCCAGAGTTTACTGAGCACCAGCTATGTGTAAGACACTGTACCAAATGCTCTGGGATGTAAATGATTATGGCTCAGGCCCTGCCCTCTGGAAATGTATAATTCATTGTTGGAGAAAACTGGCATATACTGTACTCAAGTAACCTGTTGTACAAGATAGATTATGCTATAGAGACTAGAGTGACCCTTAAAACAAAAATCAGGTCATAACATTCCTCCACAAAACACTTCTTTGACTTTCCAACCCATCCAGAGTTTGTTCATTTTTTAAAAATTGAAATATAATTCTCCTACCATAAAATCCACCCTTCTAAGTGTACATTTCAGTGTTTTTTAGTATATCCACAAGGTTGTGTAACCATCACCAATATCTAATTCTAGAACGCTTCTCATCAATCCAGAAAGAAACCTAATACCCATTAGCCCTCTTCCCCCAGCCCCTGGCAACTACTAATCTATTTTCTGCCTCTGGATTTCCCTCTTATGGGCATTCCCTATAAACAGAATCATGTAATGTAGTGGTCTTTTGTGTCAGGCTTCTTTCACTTAGCATGTTTTCAAAGCTTATCTGTGTTGTAACATGTATCAGTATTTAATTTCCATCCAGAATTCTTACAGTGCCGTATATGAGTTCATGCACAACTAGGTATGCCCATCTCATCTACTGTTACTTTCCCCTTTGTTCACTGTGCTCCAGCCCTACTAATTTCCAAGTATATCAAGCACACCCCCTTTATCAGGATTTTTGCTGTTTACTTTGAATGTGAAAATGCTCTCCCCTCCCAAATAGCCACGTGGCTTTGCTGTCTAACCTTTTCAGTTCTTTGTTCATATGTCTCATTATCAGTGAGGTCTTAACTTGACAACTCTGTTTTAAAATGGCACTCCTTCTGTCCTTATTCCTAGAACCATTTTGTCTTTTCCTGCCTTATTTTTCTTTGTAACATTTATCAGACTTAGCAATCCAAGCTGTGCTTTAAAAATGGGCACTTAGGCGATATGTGTAGAATTGAGTAGATACGAAGGGCATGAGGGAGTCTAGGTGAGGGGAGTTGAGATTTTTGTGTTTGGATAGTCATAATCAAAATGGGAAGTAAAGTGTATTCATTCAACATTATTAAGCATTTGTTATATACCAGATGTGGAACTAGTACTAAAAATATAAGTATAAATAAGATACGTTTCTTTCCTGAAAAAGCTTACCACCTAGTGGTAAATCACCTGAAAAGCTTTTTCAGAATTCACAAACTTGGATCCCCTGTTGTTAGGGGCTTATCAGAATTTCAGTGAGAGTAAGGTGGGAATGTGTAATTTGGAAGAGCTTTCTGGAGCAATGGAAGTGTATCTAGTGGCTATTGAGCACATGAAATAGGACTAGTGCAACTGAGAAACTGAATTTTTAATTTTACTTAAATAGCTATATGTGGCTATTGGCTACTGTATTGGACAGTACCTCTACTGACTGAGACAGGTACACTTAAGAAATTAGAGCACAGTGGGAGGTCTCTCTGGCAATAGAGCCATGGACTATGGAACACAGATTCTCTGTCTTACCTATTTCACTGCTGCATTTTACAACTCACATATGAATAGGTATTGGGATTTAGAAATGAACAGTGACCAGGGAGGAGATAAATATAAAAATTTATATAGAGCGTTAGAGGCTTACATGGTGGTGTCATTGACACAGGGGGAAGAAATAAAAATTGTGTGATTCTTGACCCTTTTTCTTTGCATTCCAGGTTGCAGTCTGTAACTTGGCTTCCTTGGCCCTCAATATGTATGTCACGTCAGAACACACGTATGACTTTAAGAAGCTGGCTGAAGTCACCAAAGTCATTGTCCGAAACTTGAATAAAATTATTGATATTAACTACTACCCTATCCCAGAGGTATGAATAGAAGTCTCCGCTTACTGATAATTCTTGAAATCCAACTAGTAGGAGGGACAGTCAGCCTGACAGTCTTCATTTAAACGGCTGTCATTAGAATGTTTGTGAGAAAATAGAGATTAAAAAAAGAGCGTGTGTCATTTGGTGCAGAATGTTGCCTTTTCTGTTCAGTAATGTCTCCTTCTTCTCTAAATCTGTTGGCACAAAGGCATGCTTATCAAATAAACGCCATCGCCCCATTGGAATCGGGGTACAAGGTCTGGCAGATGCTTTTATTCTGATGAGGTATCCGTTTGAGAGTCCAGAAGCCCAGCTACTGAACAAGCAGATCTTTGAAACCATTTATTATGGAGCCTTGGAAGCCAGCTGTGACTTGGCCAAGGAGCATGGCCCGTATGAAACCTATGAGGGCTCTCCAGTTAGCAGAGGAGTAAGTATATGGATAATGTTTCTTTTTGCCTGTAAGCTGAATGGTAGCCTTCAAAAAGATGTATTCACATCCTGATCCCTGGAACCTATGAATGTTACCTTTTTGGATTTCAGAAGGGTCTTTGCGGATGTGACTAAGGATTTCGAAATGAGATTATCCTGGCTTACCCAGGTGGGCCCTAAATCCAGCGACAATAGTCCTTACAAGAGACAGAGAAGAGGAGAGGCAACATGACCATGGAGGCAGAAGTCAGAGTGATGCACCCATAACCCAGGAATGCCTATAGCCACTAGACTGGAAGAGTCAAAGAACAGAATCTTCTCCAGAGCACCTGGAGAGAGCGTGGCCCTCCCAACATGTTCATTTGGGCTTCTGGCTTCCAAAACTATGAGAGAATACACTTAAAAAAAAAAATACGGAATTCTTCATGAATTTGCATGTCATCCTTGCATAGGGGCCATGCTAATCTTCTCTATCATTTCAATTTTAGTATATGTGCTGCCGAAGTGAGCATACATTTTTGTTATTTTAAGCCACGAAATTTATGGTGATTTGTTATACCAGACACAGGAAACTAATACGGTACTTTTGTTCTCTAGAGTAAAAAAGATACTCTGTTTTAATGTGGGGTTTTTTAAAGATTTTATTTTAGATTTTTATTTATTTGAGAGAGAGAGAGTGTACTTCCTTCAGTAGCACATACACTAAAATTTGAGAGAGCATGGGAAGAGAGAGAGAGAGAAAACAAGCTGGGGGGAGGAGCAAAGGGACCAGGAGAAGCAGACTCCTTGCTGAGCAGGGAGCCCCATGTGGGGCTCAATCCCGGGATCCCAGGATCACGACACAAGCTGAAGGCAGACACTTAAGCAGCTGAGCACCCCAAGATTTTATTTTTTAGTAATCTCTACACCCAACATGGGATTTGAATTTAAAACCTTGAGATCAAGAGTCGCATACTCCACCGACTGAGCCAGCCAGATACCCCTTTATTTTAATGCTTTATTTAGAACTAGTCATTGGTAAAAGTGACTTAAGAAGCATGCTAACTGTATTAGTTTTCTTTTGCTAAATTTAGTAGATAAAAACAACATACATTATCTCCATTTCCTTGAATCGGGGTCGTCTTGCCTTAGCTAGGTCATTTTGTTTGGGTCTCTCAAGGTTATAACCAAGGTCTTGATAGATGCTCCGGTCTGCTCTGAGGCTCAGAGTCCTCTTCCAAGCTCACCTGGTCTTTGGCAGAATTCATTTGTTTGTACCTGTACAACTCATGACATTGTGTTTCTTGAAAGCCAGTAGGAGAGAGTCTCTCATTTCAAGAAGGCCCCAGTCCAGTTTCTCTTTTGAAGGCTTTCACATGATAAGTCAGATCCACTCAGGATAATCTCTCTTTTGTTTAACTCAAAATTAGCTGATTGGTAACCTTAATTACATCTGTAGAAACTTTTCCTCTTTGCCTTGATTATGTAAGTGACACTCAGGAGGAGGACATTATACATGGCCTGTGCAACTGGGGAACCTGGGAACTGTGTTAGAATTCTGCTTTCCACACTGCCTTTATTATTGGTAGTATGAGTCTCTTCAGTGTGAAGTAAAATGTTATGTTATGTTTAGTCCTGATGTTCCTGCTGGTATTTAGGAAATCTGATAACCAGTGGTTTGAAAATAGGTGTTAGTAATAGCTAAGTAAATAGATCAAAGCAATTAAAGATGAAATTAGAATAACATTTTTATGTACAAAAAAAAATGCATCTCAGCAACATATTTACATGAATGTTAGGATTTCCTGGTTTGTAGATATGTTATGGGCCCTCTGAGGGCACACAGCAGGGACATGGGGAAGAGATATGCCTTAGCCAGTTTTCTTAGCCTGCTTTTGATCAATATGACTGCATGAAAGTTTGTTCAGAGAAATCTCTGGACCTTGTATTCCTCACACAGTTCCACTAGAAGACATCTGTTGGTTGTGGGGCATGGCAGTTAGTGATTTGCTTTTTGTCATGGTTTTAAATTGTTATAGAGTGATTTGTCTTAAGTTTGCTTTGTTTATTCCCTAGATCCTTCAGTATGATATGTGGAATGTTACTCCCACAGACTTGTGGGACTGGAAACTTCTCAAGGAAAAGATTGCAAAGTAAGCAAAGAGCTGTAAGGTAGTTTTAAAGTAAGGAGGGTTTAGGTTCTCATTCTGGCTTTCAGAAGTTAGGTATGTTATTTTAACTTCTGAAACTCACTTTTCCTCTTTAAAATGGGGCAAAAATGACCTATCTACAGAATTATTTTTGTAAAAATACTTTGTAAGATAATATATGAATAGTAGCCTATTAATAGCTTGATACAATGAATCTTAATAAATGGTAGGTGTTACTAGTTGGTCTTGTTTTAGGGGCGTAACTACCCAGATTAAGCAGTTCTTTTTCTCATTAAACTTCATATTTCCGAGTGTGCTTGCTTTTTAGGTGTTTTTCACTTTTACTTATTGCTTAACTACCTTGGGCATCTAAATGGCTTTTGCTGAATTGGTTGTCACAGGAGTAAGTTAGGGATTTGGAAGAGCTTTTGGAGGGTAATGTGTTAAACTGTGAAAGAAAAAGTAAAACTTGAGGTTTTTAAGGCCTTTCAAACTAATAAAAATAAAAAGGATTTAAGGGCGGGTAGGATGTTTTGCTTAGTGAATAATAAAACAAGTTGTTTTCACTTTCTTCATGAGCCTGTTGTCTCTGGATTATTAATGAATATGCAGAGTGTTTAATGTTTACGGAAGGAAGCAGTAGCTTTAAAAATACTCTTTAAAAAATATCTATTTGCCTTAAAATTGTTTTATTACTTAATAATACTTGTTAGAAAATTTAGGAAAATGTATGTGGGAAAGGGAGTAAAATGAAATTATCCCAATACCACCTCCTAAAAATCTGTTTGTATCTTTTTGTCTTTCATCTTTCAGACTTTCTTCTAAGCGTGTGTGCCTGTGTACATTTATATGCAAATTCAACTTCTACAAAAATGGACATGTATTTTATTTTATATTATTTTCAAAATACTATGGATATTTTTCTATATAGAACTTTTTAAAATTTCAAAATTAATACATAAATAACAAAGTTCAAGTACAGAAATAAAATGGAAGGTGAAAGCCCTTCTTTATACCTCTCCTGCCAACCACTTGTTCCACAAAACAAATACAAACCAACTTACTCCTTTTCCCAGAGATAGCTATTGTTAATGGTGTGTATTTTTCTAGACCTTTTTCAGTACATTTGCAGATGCACACAGTTTTGTTGCAAAAATATGATCAAATTTGATATTTTCTAAGACTTTGTGATTTATTTTCGATGTCTTTCTCTTAGTACTTGAAGATTTACCTAATGTTTTTAATGATTACAGACAATTCCATAGTTTGGTATGTCATATATATACATATATATATATATATATATATATGACTTTTCAAAATGTTTTCCTCTCTTTGGACCGGAAAAATCACTGTCCACTTTACTGAGGAAGTAAGACATGAAATTCACTGGTGATTTGCTTGATGCCTCAAAACTAGGAGTGGCAAAGTGAGATTAAGATCCCAGTAGTACAGATTCCATTAGGACATGAAGCTTTACGCTAAGTACTGGATAATTCCAGAGGTATAGAATATAGGAAAGACAAAATCTTGGTGTTTGAGAAACTTAAAGACTTAAGGTGAAACATGTAGCACACATAAAGTATACGTAAAGGTGTACAGATCATAGAAAATGTTTGCGGAAGAAATACTTACAGTTGTATTTAGTATTGTCTGCCTGGTCAGGAAAGATGTTCTAGTAGTCATCTCTTAGGCTGAGCTTTGAAGGATGAGCTAAGGGCAGCTTGAAGATTTCTGCATGTTCAGATGGCATATTCTTCCTTCAGCACTCTCTTTGGCAGTGAATAGAGGCAGAAGATGTTAACCTTCCTCTAGGAACTTGTGAGCGAAGAGGTAATAGAGGAAGTCAGGAATATACTTTGAGCATAATCTTTCCCTGTGGAGAATTTTGGTGATAGATGTTGGATTCTGACCACTTTCACATCATTATGTTTCCTGAAAGGGCTTAGCACAGTGATCATAGGGCACGTAGAAAAGAGTGAGGGTTGAATGAATGTACCCTGATACAGGTGGGGACTCTTCAACAGCCATTTGATTATTTCCTTAGGCAAGCTAGTGTATGAAGTACTAATAAGTCATGGCCTGATAAGAAACTTCAGCAGTAAAATTGTGCTAATTTTGTTTAGGAGTCAGGTGTTCAGAAGAGGGGTGAGCTATAGCACCCATACTGTGAGATGCATCTCTATAGGGGTCAAATTCAAAAGTCATTATGTGAGTCTAATGCATGTATGATGTTACTCACTCCATCTGCATTTACTGCAGTGACATGAAGTAGCTCCCTTCTGGGCAGATTGTAGCTTTAGTACCAGCACCTAATAATCTCCTTTTCTTTAGGTATGGTATAAGAAACAGTTTACTTATTGCCCCGATGCCTACTGCTTCAACTGCTCAGATTCTGGGAAATAATGAGTCCATCGAACCTTACACCAGCAACATCTATACTCGCAGAGTTTTGTCAGGAGAATTTCAGGTGAGAAGATCACAAGTAGACCTACAGGAGATCTTGCAAAAACCTGATGTTGGGAGTAAATGCCAACTCATATTTAGTATGTCCCTTTTGCTTTGTATGGGGGCAGAGCTTTGATAAAGTAAGTCCCTTTCATATCCAATATTTTTCTATGTTATTTAATAATAGACATTTAATAAATATCTGTTGAAAGAATGATCGTTAGGTAGGAAAGTATTGATAGGTGGGTAGGAAAGTAACTTGTTGATACTAGAATTCACACGATATTTAACCATTCTGTAATCATAATGATGTATACTATGACCTCAGATGCTTAAGTTGATGATACTCAAGATGTATACAGTGAAACTCAAGATGTATATAAAAGCAAGAAGTATATGGAACCATGACAGTAGTTCTCAACCTGGTTTACAAATTAGAATTCCTGGTGGGTAGGACCAGTGTTTTTTTAAGGTTCCCAGGTAATTCTAATGTGCAACTAGGGTTGAGAACCACTAATTTAAAAGATTTTTATTTGTGAATTTCCTGATCTCCTGAAATAAATTTCTGTAAGGTTTGGAGTGGATACATTTCTAATGTTTCTTCTTAAGTATTATTTTCTCCTTACTTGGGGGGAGGGGGAAGAAGTAATCTACACAGATTTACCCATTTTAGGCAATGCTATTTCTTTTCACTTTGGCAAATACTATGTTTCTTGAATCACAGATTAAGATTTTAAAGGAACATAACTTTTGTTTGGTAGGATGGGCCTCTCAATCTTGTAAAAGATAGACTTTACCAACTAATTTAATGTTAAATACTTCTTCAGTGATCTTATTTATTATAAGCTCAAGGACTGTGACCCTGTTTAGGCCCTATCGTTCTTATTATTCCTTGACATCTTTTTTGGTTTTCTGTTCAGATTGTAAATCCTCACTTACTGAAGGATCTTACTGAGCGGGGCTTATGGAATGAAGAGATGAAAAATCAGATTATCGCATGCAATGGTTCTATCCAGGTACAGTATGAAAATCAAGTGTGCTCTTTAGAATCTGAGTTGGACATTGGTACCTTCTCACTGACCCCATTCAGTAGAGAGAAAAGTCATTCACTGTGGTCATATGGGCTTGTGTTCACCTGCATTGTTGTGGTAGGCTTATATACATCTTTATATAGCTAGACTTTACCCTCTTGTTTGTGCAATAATATAAAGCAGTAGTTTCCAATTTCTCTGAACATTAGAATCAACTGGGGAGCTTTTAAAATTCTGAAGCTTAGGCTGCACCCCATAACAATTAAATTAGAATGTCTGGAAATGGAAAACAGGCATTAGTATTTTTTAAAGACCCCCTAGGTCATTCCAAAATGCATCGAAATTTTCGGACCACTGGTATAAAGTGTGAAATTAGAGAGTCAAACTTAATTAAGAAGTCTTTGGTGGAGACCAAGGACTCAAAGTCCAAAAAACAGAGCCACAGATAGTATTTAACAATAAAATATTTGCAGCCAAGAATCAAGAAGTATTTATTTGTAGATGGAGGGCTCTGTTTAAACATTTGTTTCCCTGGTAACACAGATAAGGATTTCTGTAACATTTCTCTATTTGTGGCAGAAATTGTAGCATTAGCTAATCAGCTAATCTGTAGCAGATTAACCCTAGACCTAAGAAAACATTATTTCTATCGACTCCAGAAAGGGTTTATTTCATTGCTTCCTTTGATTGTCTACATGTGAGTTACATCCCTGACTACTTTTGTTTTCTACAAAATTCAAGGGTCATTTATTGCTGCTTAGCTCTTTTTATTATTAAGTACCTCTAGAATAATGAATGTTTGGCTATGATCCAAATAGAAATGGATCTTATAATCATTACCACTAGCCAGATACTTTGTTGGTTAAATGGAGTTTTGTTGGACATTCTAAGCCAAAGGTTAAGAGCCTTAGGAAAACTGATAAGGATCATATTGTATGATGCTAAATGGTACGGTCAGATCTAGCAGAAGTAGAACTAAGGCCAGACCCTTGTGTCATTAATTATGTTAATTATCCCGATTTCTTCAGCCAGGCTGCAGTAAACATTTGTTTTTCCTTCTTCAGAGCATACCAGAAATTCCTGATGACCTGAAGCAACTTTATAAGACTGTGTGGGAAATTTCACAGAAAACCGTTCTTAAGATGGCAGCTGAAAGAGGTGCTTTCATTGATCAAAGCCAGTCTTTGAACATCCACATCGCTGAGCCTAACTACGGCAAACTCACTAGTATGCACTTCTATGGCTGGAAGCAGGTTCGTGGAGGAACTCAAGGAGGACTTGTTGCCATCTTGGGATATTTTGAAATTGGAACAGTTTTATATTCTAGCTACCTATTAGATACTGCCACCTAGCTGTTTTTTCATTTCAAATCCAGTATGTTAAAACCAAGTCATGGTTTTTGTACCAGATCACACTTTGGATTTTGTTTCTTTTAGGATTATTTCACTCTCAGTTTTGAAACCTTGGAGTTACCTACAATCCTCTCCTTATTCTCCATAGAATCACTCACCAAGTTGTGGTGGTTGTTCCTTTGTACTGTTTCTTGAGTATCTTTCTTCCTGTTCCACTGCCATTATTCTTAAGCTTTTTAACTGATCTCCCTGCTTCTAGTATCTGATCTAGGCTGTCTTGTGCCCTGCTGCCATTTCTGAAATAAAACTTTACGTGTGCCAGCCCCTATTCAGAAACATCCTTTGTTTCCCCACTTTACCTATTTACAGTATAAAGGCCAGTTCCTTAGCTTCTCATTGCCAGCGGTAAAGTCCTGTGATTCTGGATTCTATCCTTAGTACCTGGTAATCTTCTGGGTATTTATACAGATGTACAGTTTGTTTTTTAAATTTAAGAGATATTTATTGACCACACACTATGTCTTTGGGTTTACTGAATAGAAGATGATCCTGACCCTTGAAGTAGTCATCATCTGTTCTTTACAGAGACACAGTCTATCTCCATAAATAGTTATAAAGTAGACGTGTTGTTTTAGGCAAACTTGGAAGTCATACACCTAAATACAAGAAAAGACTAGAGAACAAAAATATTTGACACTTCCAAAGAGAAGCATTTTTAGTGGCAAAAGGAACACAGTATACTGTCTGACTCTTTCTACCTCTTCAGTATTTTTGAGAAGGCTTCCTAAAGGAGTTGGAATTTCAGGTTTAGAAAACAATCTGATTTGATTTATGGAAGTGTATTTTAAACATTGGTCCTGAATGCCTAGTGTTCTTAAAATTTCTAATAGCTGTATTTGCTTCCTTTGTAGGGTTTGAAGACTGGGATGTATTACTTAAGGACACGACCAGCAGCAAATCCAATCCAGTTCACTCTAAATAAGGAGAAGCTGAAAGATAAGGAGAAGGCAACAAAAGAAGAAGAAGAGAAGGAGAGGAACACAGCAGCCATGGTGTGCTCTCTGGAGAATAGAGAGGAGTGTCTGATGTGTGGGTCCTGAGGAAAGGCTTGGAGGAGACCAGCACTTCCTCACAGCCAAACTACTTCTTGAGCATAGATAGGTGTATGTAGTAGGTTTGCTTGAAGTACTAAGCCTTTGCTGGACCTTACTGCAGCAAAAGTGTCAGTCAATTTAAAGTACTGTTTCTATATAGAGTGAAAGTATTAATTTTTTAAAATTGTTATCTCTGGAATCAAAGTAGAAGTTTTAGGAGTGCAAAAGAAGTCACCTTGCAAATAGGAAGTGATTGAGTAGGGTTTCATTGCCCACCTGGCACCCTTTTTCTGGTGACCTCAGTTTTTGAAAGGAGACACAGTTTTGCTGCTTTGACTGGTGGGTCCAGAGAAGCAAAACTGAGTCATAACCTGTGAGAAGTGCTATCAGGACCTTTATCTGGATAAGCTCCTATAGGTCATTCTGAAATAAACATTTCTAAGTGATTGTGTGAGACCAAATTTGTCATTTATTTTCATACAAAAGTCAAATGTGAAAAAAAATGTTTTCTGTGCTTTGAGAGTTCAGAGAAGAAATTTTAAGAAAAATTACATAGATGCTGTGTAGAATTCTGATTTTAACATATGCCTATTTCCTCTTTTTATTGTGGTAAATATACATAACATAAATGTTACCATTTTTACCCACTTTAAAGCATACAGTTTAGTGGCATGAAGTTTAGTGGCATCACCACTACCTATTTCCAGAAATTTTTTTATCATCCTGCACAGAAACTCTAAACAACATCTTCATTCTCTTCTCTCAGTCCCTGATAAACTCTGTCCTACTTTCTATCTTTGAATTTACTTATTCCAGGTACCTCATATAAATGGGATACTACGATACGTGACCTTTTATGTCTGGCTTACTTCACTTAGCATGTTTTCAAGGTTCATCCATGTAGCATGTAGCAGAATTTAATTCCTCTTAAAAGCTGAGTAATACTCCATTGTGTGTATATATTACATTTTGTCTCCCCATTCATACGTTATTAGACATTAGGGGTTATTCTCACCTTTTGGCTATTGTGAATAATGCTGCTATGAACATTGATGCACAAGTATCTGTTTCAATTACTGTTTTCAGTTTTGGTGGGTATATACCTAGAAGTGGAATTGTGGGAATATATTATAATTATACATATATAATCATAATACAATATTTAGTTTAACTTTTTGAGGAACTGCCAAACTTCTCTGTCGGCATTGCACCATAGTACATTCCTACCTGTAGAGGATGAGAGTCCAATTACTCCACATTCTTGTCGACACTTGCTAGTTTTTTGTTTTGTTTTGTTTTGTTTTTTTTTATAATAGCCATCCTAATGGTTTTTGACAGTTTGATTTTAATGTGTCTTGGTGTGGATCTCTGAGTTTATCCTCCTTGATATTTGTTGAGCTGCTTGGTAAGTAGATTCACATCTTTCATTAAATTTGGGAAGTTTTCAGCCATTATTTCTTACATATCTTCAGATAATCTTTTTGCCCCTTTCTTTTT
Source organism: Mustela erminea (assembly GCF_009829155.1). Classification (NCBI taxonomy): domain Eukaryota; kingdom Metazoa; phylum Chordata; class Mammalia; order Carnivora; family Mustelidae; genus Mustela; species Mustela erminea. The sequence goes on from NC_045622.1 coordinate 57,978,668, forward strand.
CCTTTTGATCCTTTAGAGTTCATTCACTTTTTCTTCTTTTTTTAAAAATTTTTATTTATTTATTTTTAAGATTTTATTTATTTATTTGAGAGAGAATGAGAGAGAGCATGAGCGAGGAGAAGGTCAGAGAGCGAAGCAGACTCCCCATGGAGCTGGGAGCCTGATGCAGGACTCGATCGTGGGACTCCGGGATCATGACCTGAGCCGAAGGCAGTCGTCCAACCAACTGAGCCACCCAGGCGTCCCTCTTTTTTTTTTTTTTTTAAATATTAACATATAATGTATTATTTTCCTCAGGGGTACAGGTCGGTGAATCATCAATCTTACACATTTCACAGCACTCACCATAGCACATATCCTCCCCAATGTCCATAACCCAACCACCCATCCCTCCCCCCTACCCCCCAGCAACCCTCAGTTTGTTTCATGAGATTAAGAGTCTCTTATGGTTTGTCTCCTTCCTAAACTCATTTTGTTTCACTTTTTCCTTCCCTACCCTGCCACAAGCCTCCTGCCCTGCCTCTCAAATTCCTTAGAGAGATCATAGGATCATTGTCTTTCTCTGGTTGACTTATTTCGCTTAGCATAATACCCTCTGGTTCCATCCGAATCATTGCAAATGACAAGATTTCATTTTTTGGATAGTATTCCAGTGTGTGTGTGTTTGTGTGTGTGTGTGTATACACATCTTTATCCATTCATCTTTTGATGGATGTCTACTTTGGTTATTGTGGACATTGCTGCTATAAACATTAGGGTGCATATGCCCCTTTGGATCACTACATTTGTATCGTTAGGGTACATGCCCAATAGTGCGATTGCTGGGTTGTGGGGTAGCTCTACTTTCAACTTTTTGAGGAACCTCCATGCTGTTTTCAGAGCGGCTGCACCAGCTTGTGTTCCCACCAACAGTGTAGAAGGGTTCCCCTTTCTCTGCATCCTTGCCAACATCTGTTGTTTCCTAACTTGTTAGTTTTAGCCATTCTGACTGGCGTGAGGTGGTATCTCACTGTGGTTTTGATTTGTATCTCCCTGATGCTAGTGGTACTGAGCACTTTTTCATGTGTCTGTTGGCCATTTGGATGTCTTTGCAGAAATGTCTGTTCATGTCTTCTGCCCATTTCTTGATTGGATTATTTGTTCTTTGGGTGTTGAGTTTCATAAGTTCCTTCTAGATTTTGGATACTAGCCCTTTATCTGATATGTTATTTGCAAATATCTTTTCCCATTCTGTAAGTAATCTTTTGGTTTTGTTGACTGTTTCCGTTGCTGTGCAAAAGCTTTTGATCTTAATGAAGTCCCAGTAGTTCATTTTGCCCTTGCTTCCATTGACTGGTGATATTACTAGGAAGAAGTTACTGTGGCCGAGGTCAAAGAGGTTGCTGCCTACGTTCTCCAAAAGGATTTTGATGGATTCCTTTCTCACATTGAGATCTTTCATCCATGTTGAGTCTATTTTTGTGTATGGTGTAAGGAAATGGTCCAGTTTCATTCTTCTGCATGTGGCTGTCCAATTTTCCCAACACCATTTGTTGAAGAGACTGTTTTTTTTTCCCCCACTGGACATTCTTTCCTGCGTTGTCGAAGAGTAGTTGACCGTTTCTGGGCTCCCTATTCTGTTCCATTGATCTATATGTCTGTTTTTGTGCCCGTACCATACTGTCTTGATGAGTACAGTTTTGTAACAGAGCTTGAAGTCTGGAATTGTGATGCCGCCACCTTTGGTTTTTGTTTTTCAACGTTCCTCTGCCTACTCAGGGTCTTTTCTGGTTCCATATGAATTTTAGGATTATTCCCTTTCTTTGAAAAAAATTGATGGTATTTTGACAGGGATTGCACTAAATGTGTAGATTGCTTTAGGTAGCATAGACGTTTTCACAATATTTATTCTTCCAATCCATGAGCACGGAACGTTTTTCCATTTCTTTGTGTCTTCCTCAATTTCCTTCATGAGTATTCTATACATTTCTGAATACAGATTCTTTGCCTCTTTGGTTAGGTTTATTCCTAGGTATCTTACAGTTTTGGGTGCAATTGTAAATGGAATCGACTCCCTAATTTCTCTTTCTTCTGTCTTGCTGTTAGTGTATAGAAATGCAACTGATTCCTGTGCATTGATTTTATGTCCTGACACTTTACTGAATTCCTGCATGAGTTCTAGCAGTTATGGAGGGAAGTCTTTTGTCTTTTCCACATAAAGTATCATAACATCTGCAAAGACTGAGAGTTTGACTTCTTTGTTGATTCGGATGCCTTTTATTTCTTTTTGTTGTCTGATTGCCGAGACTAGGACTTCTAGTACTACGTTGAATTGTAGTGGTGATAGTGGACATCCCTGCCGAGTTCCTGACCTTAGGAGAAAAGCTCTCAGTTTTTCCTGGTTGAGAATGATATTTGCTGTGGGTTTTTCATAGATGGCTTTTATGATATTGAGGTATGTACCCTCTATCCCTATATTGTGAAGAGTTTTGATCAAGAAAGGATGCTGTACTTTGTCAAATGCTTTTTCAGCATCAATTGAGAGTATCATATGGCTCTTGTTCTTTCTTTTATTAATATATTGTATCACATTGATTGATTTGTGGATGTTGAACCAACCCTGCCACCCTGGAATAAATCTCACTTGGTTGGGGGGAATAATCCTTTTAATGTACTGTTGGATCCTATTGGCTAGTATTTTGGTGAGAATTTTTGCACCTGTGTTCAAGGATATTGGTCTGTAATTTTCCTTTTTGATGGGGTCTTTGGTTTTGGGATCAAGGTAATGCTGGCCTCATAAAATGAGTTGAAAGTTTTCCTTCCATTTCTATTTATTGAAACAGTTTCAGGAGAATAGATATCAATTCTTCTTTAAATGCTTGGTACAATTCCCATGGAAAGCCATCTGGCCCTGGGCTCTTGTTCGTTGGGAGATTTTTGATGACTGCTTCAGTCTCCTTACTGGTTATAAGTCTGTTCAGGTTTTCTATTCCTGGTTCAGTTTTGGTAGTTTATGTGTCTCTACGAATGCATTCATTTCTTCCAGATTTTCAACTTTGCTGGTGTATGATTGCTTATTATATGTTCTTATAATTGTATTTCTTTGGTGTTGGTTGTGAGCTCTCCTCTTTCATTCATGATTTTATTTGGGTCCTATCTCTTTCTTTTTGATAAGTCTGGCTAGGGGGTTCATCAGTCTTACTAATTCTTTCAAAGAACCAGCTCCTAGTTTCATTGATCTGTTCTACTGTTCTTTTGGTTTCTATTTCATTCATTTCCGCTCTGATCTTTGTTATTTCTCTTCTGCTGGGTTTAGGCTTTTTTTGCTGTTCTTTTTCCAGCTCCTGTAGGTGTGTAGGGTTAGGTTGTGTATGTGAGACCTTTCTTGTTTCTTGAGAAAGTCTTTTATTGCTATATACTTTCCTCTCAGGACCCCCTTCGCTGTGTCTGAAAGATTTTGAATAGTTGTATTTTCATTTTCACTTGTTTCCATGAATTTTTAAAATTCTTCTTTAATTTCCTGGTTGACCTATTCATTCTTTAATAGGATGCTCTTTAGCCTCCATGTATTTGAGTTCTTTCCAACTTTCCTCTTGTGATTGAGTTCTAGTTTCAAAGCATTGTGGTCTGAAAATATGCAGGGAATGATTCTAGTCTTTTGGTACCGGTTGAGACCAGGTTTGTTACCCAGGATGTGATCTGGAGAATATTCCATGTGCACTAGAAAAGAATGTGTATTCTGATGTTTTGGGATGGAATGTTCTAAATATATTTGTGATGTCCATCAGTTTCAGTGTGTCACTTAAGGCCTTTATTTCCTTGTTGATATTTTGCTTGGATGATCTGTCCATTTCAGTGAGGGGGGTATTAAATTCCCCTACCATTATTGTATTATTGTTGATGTGTGTGTTTTTTTTTTTTTTTAATTTTGTTATTAATTGGTTTATATAGTTGGCTGCTCCCATGTTAGGGGCATAAGTATTTAAAATCGTTAGCTCTTTATTTAAAAGTATTTAGAATTGTTGGACAGACCCATTAAGTATAATATAGTGTCCTTCCTCATCTCTTATAGTCTTTGGCTTAAAATCTAACTTATCTGATATAAGGATTGCCATCCCAGCTTTCTTTTGATGTCCATTAGCATGGTAAATTATTTTCTACTCCCTCACTTTAAATTTAGAGGTGTCTTTGGGTCTAAAATGAGTTTCTTTTAGATACCATATTGATGGATTTTGTTTTTTTATCCATTCTGATACCCTGTGTCTTTTGATTGGGGCATTTAGCCTATTTACATTCAGGGTGACTATTGAAAGATATGAATTTAGTGCCATTGTATTGCCTGAAGGTGACTGTTATTATATATTGTCTGTGTTCCTTTCTGGTCTGCTACTTTTAGGCTCTCTCTTTGCTTAGAGGCCCCCTTTCAATATTTCCTATAGGGCTGGTTTGGTGTTTGCAAATTCTTTTAATTTTTGTTTGTCCTGGAAGCTTTTTATCTCTCCTATTTTCAATGATAGCCTAGCTGGATATAGTATTCTTGGCTGCATATTTTTCTCATTTCGTGCTCTGAATGTATCATGCCTGTTCTTTCTGGCCTGCCAGGTCTCTGTGGATCAGTCTGCTGCCAATCTAATATTTCTACCATTGTATGTTACAGACTTCTTGTCCCGAGCTGCTTTCAGGATTTTCTCTTTGTCACTAAGACTTGTAAGTTTTACTATTAGATGATGGGGTGTGGACCTGTCTTTATTGAATTTGAGGCAGGTTCTCTGTGCCTCCTGGATTTTGATGCTTGTTCCTTTTGCCATATTAGGGAAATTCTCTACTATGATTCACTCCAATATACCTTCTGCCCCCCTCTCTCTTCTTCTTCTGGAATCCTAATTATTCTAATATTGTTTTGTCTTATGGTGTCACTTATCTCTTGAATTCTCCCTTCGTGACCCTGTAGTTGTTAGTCTCTCTTTTGCTCAACTTCTTTATTCTCTGTCATTTGGTCTTCTATATCACTAATTCTCTCCTCTGCCTCATTTATCCTAGCAGTAAGAACCTCCATTTTTGACTGCACCTAATTAATAGCTTTTTTTATTTCAACTTGGTTAGATTTTAGTTCTTTTATTTCTCCAGAAAAGGTTTCTCTAATGTACTCCATGCCTTTTTTGAGCCCAGGTAGCACCTTGAGAATCATCATTCTGAACTCTAGTTCTGACATATTACCAATGTCTGTATTGATTAGGTCCCTAGCTATTGGTACTGCCTCTTGGTTGTGTGTGTATGTGTGTGTTTTGTGGTGAGTTTTTCTGCCTTGTCATTTCATCCAGATTAGAATATGTGAATGAGGCACCTGGTGGCTCAGTGGGTTAAACCTCTGCCTTCAGCTTGGGTCATGAGCTCTGGGTCCTAGGATCAAGCCCCATACTGGGCTCTCTGCTCAGTAGGGAACCTGCTTCTTCCTCTCTCTCTGCCTGCCTCTCTGTCTACTTGTGACCTCTCTTTCTGTCAAATAAATAAAATCTTTTTAAAAAGGAAAAAAAATCTCTACTCTGCTATTAAAAAGAAAAAAAAATATATGAATGTCGCGGCCGGCGCGACAAACCGACCAGGAATGTGAGGGTAAGAGGATGGTGAAAAGAAATTAAGAGACAGGGATGGGGGCAGGAGGAGCACCAAGGAGGATGTCCCATAGTGCTAAAGTTTATTTTGCAGAGTTCTGATTTATACCATACAGTAAGGGAATCACCTCCTGTATATCTGGTGCTAGTTTCTATTTTGGCCTGAGAGTAGCCAGCCATGCAGAGATATCAGACAGCCTTGACCTTCATGGTTTGGACACTTAGGCCATAACTCAATATTCACAAAACAGGAGCTTTATTAACTTAGTCTTGAGACAGCAGCTGCAATGGCAACAAGCCAAACCTTACGATGTTCTTTCTCATAACAATCACCAGGGAAAAAAGGTGGCACTCTAGCTCACTACCCGTGAAAGTCCTCGGTTGAAGAGGTTCCCAAGAACAGTTGCTCTAATGGGTTAACCCCTTCTAGGCACGAGGCTCCCAACATTTCCCCCTTTTTGTTTTAAATGTAGAAAATAGATTTGTGCCTATGTCAAAGCAGCTGACCTGTTCCACCTATCACACATATAACACCATATGATTGCAATTAGTACAATTAAAATGAGCAATACATCGAATAGCCAAAAGGAATGTTGCAAAATGTTCCCAGGGTTAAACCCCCTGAGAGTTTTCAGGAATTGTTCAACAATATTAGAAGGGTCTATAATGTCCAAATGTGATTGTCTGATGGCGTTAATCTGCGATTGTAGCTCAGCCAGGTCCAGGCTCAAATTGGTATGATGCCAGATGCCACGCAAATGTCTCTGAACATTTTCCCAGGAGTGGTTATCTGCGGGTAAGGGCGTAACATATATGTGTTTATATCCTCCATGACATATTAATGACATTTGAGTCCGGAGCAAAGATAATTGATTTCCCAAATATTCTACTGCTTTTTAAGGCCATCTAGTCTACTCAATATCTTTCTATCAATGGTCTCCTGAGGGGATAAAGCATAAGATATATTTTGAGACAGAGTATTCACATGTTCTGCAGTGTGAAGGCTCTGAGATAATGCCAAAGAAGAGACAGTGGCTGTGGCTATTAGGGAAACTAAAGCTGCAATACCTGTTATAAGCAACATTCCTTTTGGCTATTCGATGTATTGCTCATTTTATTTTATTTTATTTTATTTTATTTTTTTTTAAAGATTTTATTTATTTATTTGACAGAGAGAAATCACAAATAGATGGAGAGGTAGGCAGAGAGAGAGAGAGGGAAGCAGGCTCTCCGCTGAGCAGAGAGCCCGATGCGGGACTCGATCCCAGGACTCTGAGATCATGACCTGAGCCGAAGGCAGCGGCTTAACCCACTGAGCCACTCAGGCGCCCTGCTCATTTTAATTGTACCAACAAATCGACATGTTTGCTTTAACTGTTTTTCTAATTCCAAAGCGAACTGATATCCATAGTTAGCATACCAAGGTCCTGTAACTTCTATAGGCAATAACATATATGGAGGTTGCATAGTTATAAACACTATTATGGGACCTGTGCCTGATTAAGGCAGGGACACAGGTAGACAATTTGTTAACACACAATGGTCACAATGGATATTATACAATAGATGTTCTTGTTGAAAAGAGGTGAGAATTATCTCAATCCCACTTCCAGTAAAAAAAAGGTTTAGGAACATAGGCCCGCAAAGTCAGATTGAAGTCTTTTGTGGCAGTATAACCATTTCTGGCTATTTGCACTCCCAATGGTCCCAGGGCAGCAACCAGTTTCTAGAATTCTGCATGAAACATCCCTCTGCTGTAAGTGGGGAGATATCTTCTTTTCCTCTGCTGATTTCTCCGATTCAGGGTCAGTGTTGCAATTTGTTGTCGCAGGGGTGAGGAGTCGGCACCATCTCTCTGGCATCCAGCGTGAGGTGTCCTCATTCTGTGGAAAAACACAAATAAAACCGTGTCCTCTGCGGAGGACAGGGTTAGGACCCTCCCAAGTGCCCGTTAGGGGGTCTTTCCACCTAGCATAAGGAAGAGGAGAAAAGTCTGGATGCCAAAAGCATTCAGCTGCTGTGTGATCTATATCATTGACATTTAAAAATTTTAAACATAAAGAGTTAAAATTAAATGCATATAAGGAGAGTATTTCACTGTTCCCTGTAGAATCTCCCCCTCTTTTAATTTTTTTGAGATATGATTTAAGGGTACCATTAGGTTTTTTGACAATGGCTTGTCCTTGTGAATTATAGGGGATGTTTATTGAATGTTTTGATTTGTTTGTAAATAAATATTTTTACATTTTTAAGTTATAGACATCTTAAGAAAAAAAAATTTTAGTCTGGAAGAGCAAACATTAGAGAACCAGTAATGTTTGAAATAAGACAAAACATTAAAAGATAGAACATTATAATTATTTAGTTCATATAGTTCCATGTTACTAAATCTGGTGAATGCAGTTTTAGTTAGTTCTGGAAATTTTTACCCATTCCAGTTTTAGGATTTTTAAGTATATCAAATATTTGTGTTTGTCTTGAAAGTCTCCCATATGAATTTTTTCTAAGACAGAATTTATCTTAAAAGAGAATTAAAACAATTACAAATGACAAAACTCAGAATAGATATGGTTAAGTTACCAGGTGATGACCTTATCAAAATATTAAAACTTTAGGAAATGTATAGAACTCTTAGAGTAGTTACAGCATTTACTCAAATGTAACCCAAGGTTTAGTAGTACTTATTGAGTATTTTAGTATATCAAGGAAAGGCCTTATGAGTTACAGAGATCTCATTTATAATTTAAATCTTGTCAGCAATTGCTAAAACCTTAGAAAGTTTTAAAATACATGCCTAAATATAATTAGGGATATTAAACACCTGATAAAACATAGAAACTGGGTTTTCTGGACAGGCAAAAAAAAAACCATAACAGATCAATTAACCTAAGAAAATTTTGCCCCTTTAAACAGATAGAAAACCAGCTTTTCTATATGTGTCTTTTCTTTTTTATTATTATTAAGCATGTAGTCCTAAGATAGTGGGTTTATTGGGTTTCCCTCCCATCATGAATGATGTCACAGACAAAGGGAGGGGGATCTTTCAGATGTTGTCCTGCTCGCGTCCCTCGCGGGAACTTAGGAGCGACTTAGCTAAGGTCTGTCCGTATAAACCCCGGACCAGGCTACTCCGTGGAGTAGATGACCGTTATGCCATATGACGCCCCGCAAGACTCAGGGTGCAGCCCACTCAGACTCCAGAGCCGAAGCGGTGGAGCCATACAGACACATTCACACAGTCAGGCACTCTTTAGACAGGTTGGACACCCTCCCCTTTGGGTATCCCTGGCTAATGGGATGTGATCAGTCTTACAGTTAGTAGAATTTTGTACTCTTAGAAACACCTTAATCTCTAGTGAAGACTAAGTATTAACCAATTGTCAACTGTTACAACAGAATTCTTCAGATGGCAAATTTATCAATCAGTTAAGTATAAAACATGTTTACCAACAGATTTAAATATTGTTATTTTCTTTGCTGTAATTAGTTAAAAGCACATACGTATATTCGATACTCAATGCTTTAGCACTTTATCCTATCTGGAAAAGACCTAGATGTCCAACAAATTTAATTTCATTTGTCATCCAAGCAAAGCTTTAAAGTTTCAGGTTACCAAAGACTGAAAGCTACTTTAATAATCACCCATTAAAACTCTGAGACAGACAATTAATCATCAACTTAGTCATCTCTTTGCTAACAGATTTTAACAGATTTTAACAAATAACATGAGCTTATTTGACCTGTAGTAAAAATTTTGAAGTTTTACATTTACTACTGTTAACTCAAAGGACATGTTTACCCTAATTAACCTGACAAACTTAACTTAGTTCAAATCCTGATTTTCATTCCTCCTGGGCCCACTCCACTTTGAATGTTTACCTGGGTGGAAAGATCTGGATTGGGGGACATTAGATCCAGGGGGTGCTCTTTTTGTTTCCTGACAGTGAAGAAATAACACGGGAAATGAGTGAGGGAGAAGCCCCTACGTCTATTAGGAGGAACAGAGAGAGAAAAAGGCAGAGTCCCCTTTGCTAGGGATGGCCCAGCAACCTGGGTATACTAGAAGAAGGCCTATTTACGTAATTATCTGCAAGGCCCTTTTAGAGACCTTGGACCTTTTTTGCTTCATAAGGGCCTGCAATGCAGTGACAAAAAGAAAGTTTGTTTCACTGATTGACCTTGCCCCATGTTATTTTACTCCTGCTGTCACCGGTCAACCCGGGCTCCTTTCACCTGATTGTCGGCAACTACTTGCCTGTATGTGCACTCCCTTGAAATGTTCTCATGTCCCCGTTCGGGTGCCACTTGTCGCGGCCGGCGCGACAAACTGACCAGGAACGTGAGGGTAAGAGGATGGTGAAAAGAAATTAAGAGACAAAGATGGGGGCAGGAGGAGCACCAAGGGAGATGTCCCATAGTGCCAAAGTTTATTTTGCAGAGTTCTGATTTATACCATACAGTAAGGGAATCACCTCCTGTACATCTGGTGCTAGTTTCTATTTTGGCCTGAGAGTAGCTGGCCATGCAGAGATATCAGACAGCCTTGACCTTCGTGGTTTCGACACTTAGGCCATAACTCAATATTCACAAAACATAGGAGCCTTATTAACTTAGTCTTGAGACAGCAGCTGCAATGGCAACAAGCCAAACCTTACGATGTTCTCATAACAATCACCAGGGAAAAAAGGTGGTACTCTAGCTCACCACCTGTGAAAGTCCTCGGTTGAAGAGGTTCCTAAGAACTGTTGCTCTATTGGGTTAACCCCTTCTAGGCACAAGGCTCCCAACATATGAACAAGAGAATAAAATACTAAAAGGGTGGCAATGACCCCCAAAATGTACGTTAACCAAATCAGAAGTGACCCAAACCCAGGGGGAGAAGAAAGGGGGGAAAAGGAAATAAAAAGTTAAAAAAGTTAAAAATTATATATATATATATATATATATTAGACTGATGAATAGAGCAGAGCCACCCACTTGATTTGGGTGTATTTTGGTCTCTTAGAAGAAACTACTTTCCCCCATTTTTTTTTTAAGATTTTATTTATTTATTTGACAGAGATCACAAGTAGGCAGAGAGGCAGGCAGAGAGGGGTGGGGGGAAGCAGACTCCCTGCTGAGCAGGGAGCCCGATGTGGGGCTTGATCCCAGGACCCTGGGATCATGACCTGAGCTGAAGGCAAAGGCTTTAACCCACTGAGCCACCCAGGCGCCCCATACTTACCAAAAATTTAAAGAAAGATAAACTTATATACAAAAATAAGGGTAAACACGATGAAGGGATGGAATAAGACTGTAAAGATGAAAATTTAAAAAAGAAACTAAAAAAGGAATTGATAAGTTGGTTGGAAAAAAAAAAAAGGAAGAGAAAATGTGCTCATGCTGGATACTAGAACAAAGCCATGTGCTAGATTAGGTTATATTTTGATCTATTGGAAGAAATTGTATCCCAAAATTTTTTTAGAAAACAAAGCAATCTATATGTATAGAAAAATAAGGTTAAATACAATGAAGGGATAAAATTATGACTATAACAATGAAGGTTTAAGAAGATTGTTTTAGAAAGGTATTGTTAAGATAAACTAGTTAAAAAATGTTAAAAGGGGAAAGAGGAAAAGTTTAAAAAAATAGAATAAGAAAAAAAATAAAAAAAATTTAACTTTGTAAGACTAAAGGATCATTGGGAAAATGCCATGAATTCTATGTGTCGCTTTACCCTGGCTCTGGAGTTCCGCTGTTCTCCTTGACAGTGAGCTTGGTCTTGGCTCGATGTTCTTGTTGATCTTCTGTGGGAGGGACATGTTGCTGTGACTCTCAAATGTCTTTGCCCAAGCTGGAATTGAGGGGCCCTTGTCAGGATCACGGCTAAGTAATCTGCTTGGGTTTGCTCTTGGAGCTTTTGTTCCCTGAACACTTTCTGTGGAGAACAGAACAGGAATGAAAATGGCGGCCTCCCAGTCTCCAGCCCAGAGGAGCCGAGAGCTCGGGCCGCACTCCTCTGCACAGTCAGAGAAAAGCAGCCAATCACTCCTGTCTCCCTGGTCTCTGGCTGCACTCCGTGCTCACTCTGCCTGTGACCAACCGTTTCTGTCTCTGGCACACAGCTCTGTTTGGAGTCTCCAAACCCAGCAGATTCCTGCTGTGCTGCTCCTCCCAGAGCAGGAAGGTGAGTCTCCCCAGATCTGCCACTTGTGGGGTCTCTTCTTGAAAAGTAGTGGCACGACTTGCCTTGGATTATGGTTTAATGTAACCCCGAGCTGAAAGCTCTCTCTTTGGCTCTGTCTCTGTAGCCAGCGTCCCTGCTCTGATACCTGGCAGCTCTGCCACACTCAGACACCCCCAATATTTCTGTGACCCTGCAGGACCTGAGACCACAATGTCCCCACGAGGGCTCCACCCCCCACTTAGCCTCTGGAGCGACATTACTCAGTGGAGCAGACTTCTACAAGTTCAGATTTTGTGCTCCACTGCTCCACCGCTTCCCAGGATTCGGCCCCTATCCCCCGCAGTCTGTCTTCCTGTTGCTTCGGTTTCACTTCTCCGCACAGCCTCCCTTTCAGAAAGTGTTCGATTTTCTGTTCCTAGAATTGCAGCTCTTCTCTTCTATTTCCTGTTGAGTTTTTAGGTGTTTGGAATGGTATGATACCTATCTAGCTGAACTCCTGGTATCTGACGTCATTTCAATCTACTATTGCTCCACTATCTTGCCTCTCCCAAGACAGTTGTTTTAATACCTTTGTATAGTAAGTCTGCTGGCTGGGCTTCCTCATGGATGTTTTCTGCCAATTTTTGTTCCTTTGAATGAGCTATATTTTCCTGTTTCTTTGTAATGCCTGTGATTTTTTTTATTGTTACTGGAATATTCTGTTTGAGACTTTTCCAAACTACTTTGGCAGAGACTATTCCCTAGTACATGTGATGACTGTAGTCTCCATACCTTTAGTGCATATTAAGTTAATGTTTTGACAGATTTCCTTGAGTTTCAGGAGCTCTCTGTGCAGATTGACTCTGTGCTGGGGTACTTTTTCTGCATGTGACTAGGCTTGCTTTGAGCCTAGGGATCTGTGATGGTAAATTTTATGTGCCAACTGGCTAGGCCATGGTATACAGGTATTTTGTCAAACACTAGCCTAGGTACGGCTGTGAAGATTATTATTTTTTTTAAAGATGAAATTAACATTTAAATTGGTAGACTTGGAGTAAATCAGGTTACCCTTCATAATGTGAGTTTCCTCATCCAACCAGTTGAAGACCTTTAGAGAAGAAAGATTGAGGTCTTCTAAGAAAGAAGGACTTCTGCCTTCAGGCGGCCTTTGGACTTGAGCTACAATATCATTTCTTCTCTAGGTCTTCTGCATGTTAGCCTGCTGTGACAACTTCAGACTTGCTAGTTCCACAGTTATGTGAGACAATTAAAATTTCTCTCACCCTCTCCCCCTCCTTCTCCCTCTCCTGCCTAACCACCTTTACCAACCCACCACCCATTCTCTCATTGGTTTTGTTTCTCTAGAAAGTGAGAACCCTGACTGATACAGATTTTGTTATCAAAAGTGTTTCTAGAGGAATAGAATCCTCAGGATGAGTCTTCTGAATTTGTTCTACAGTTTCTGGAATTGGTTCTCTAATCTGATTATATTTAAAGCCACATGACTATTTCTAGTAGTAAAAGTACTGATAGTTTATAGTGCGATGTGGTAATAGAGACACTCAAAATACCACCACTGGGTACTCCCAATAAAATACTTTAGGAGGCAAGGTTCTGGGTGATCATGTATATGTTCCACATCAAGGGTATATCAGCTCTCTGGCCCTATGTTATAATTTAGTTTATCTTGGTCACCTTTTCTACAATATATGACACTGCTCCAGTACATTGATGATCTGCTGATTGGACCTAAAAAGTAGCAACTACTCTAGACTTATTGATAAAATGTTTGTGTGTCAGAGGGTGGGGAATAAATCTGACAAAAACTCAGGGGCCTTCTTCTATAAGTGATTTTTTTTTTTGAGATATGTTGAGATGTTCCTTCTCTGGTGAAAGAGAGATTGTTGCATCTGGCTCCTCTTACAACCAAAGGACAGACACAGTGCCTAGTGGGCTTCTTTGGATTTTGGAGGCAGCATGGCATCACATTCCTCATTTGGGTGTGCTAGTCTGGCCTCTTTACCAAATGACCTGAAAAGCTACTAGTTTTGAGTGGGGCTTGGAAAAAGAGAAGGCTCTGCAGCAGGCCTAAGCTGCCACATGAGCTGCTCTGCCCCCTGGGCCATATGCTCCAGCAGGTCTGCGGTGTTGAAGTGGCAGTGGCAGATAAGGATGCTGTTTGGAGCCTCTAGCAAACTTTTAGGATTTTGGAGCAAAGTCCTACCCTTCTCTGTTGATAACTACTCACTTTTTGAGAAACATCTTTTGGCTTGCTATTTAGCCTTAGTAGAGATTAAATGCCTCACCATGGGCCACTAAGCAACCTGAGCTGCCCATCATGAACTGGTTGGTGTTGGACCCACAAAGCCATAAAGCTGGGCATGCACAGCAGCATTCCATCATTGAGTGGTATGCACATTGAAGTGGTATGTACAAGATTTGGCTTACGAGGCCCTGGAAGTACATGTAAGTTACTGAAGAAGTGGCCCAAATGCCTGTGGTCCTCACTCCCACTCCACCTCTCCCAACCTGCACCTGTGGCCTAATGGGGAGTTCCCTATGATCAGTAAACAGAAGGAGAGAAGACTCGGGCATGGATTACACATGGCTCCGCACAGTATGCAGGCACCATAGCCCCTTTTTGGGAAATCCCTGAAGGGCATTCTATTCCATTGACTATTGTGGAAGTCCTTTAAGTAGGGAGTTAACTTTTAGGTAGCTTACAGTGGCTGTCATGAGAAGAGTGGCCTAACCTATGGGTTTGGGTCAGACTTAAGTAACCTATCGGTCTGGTTTGGTCTTTGGGTCAGACTGGGCCCCAGGAGAAGACCTGGTCTGGGTGTCTGTCAGACTAACTGATCCTGGGCAGGACCTGACCTGTTTGTGTGGGCTAGTTGGATACTTGGGGTAGGCCTGACCTATGTGCCTGTGTCAGATTGGGGATATCAGGCCTGGGGCAAGAGGAAAGATTGAGACCGATAAGACTCTAGAACCCAACCAGTGTGCTTGGGTTAGACTGGAAACCGCAAGGCTGATCTGTATATTTGGTCAGACTGCGTGTAGGCTGTATTTGGGAGAGGCTGGGCCCCAGGGAAGGGCTTGGCCTGTTTATTTATTCCAGGCTGAATGTTCAGAGTGGGTTGTGGTCTGTCTGACTTGCTTTGTACAACTTCCAGTGGGGCTCTATACATCCAGATATCAATTGGGGCTTTCTCAGGGAGAAGAGGACAAAAAAACTAAACAGAAAGATAAATAGGTAATTTGGCACCTGTGTGGTTGGTTAAGCATCTGACTTGATTTTAGCCCAAGTCATAATCTCAGGGTCATGAGAAAAAGCTCCACTTTGGGCTCTGGGCTTAGCATGGAGTCTGCTTGAGATTCTTTCCCTCTCCCTCTGCCTATCCCTCCCTGCTTTCTCTCCTTCTCTCTCAAATAAAATAAATACTTTTTTTAAATAAAAAAAGAATGACAGGGGCACTGGGTGGTTCAGTTGGTTAAGCATCTGCCTTCTGCTCAGGTCATGATCTTAGAGTCCCGGAATTGAGCCCTCCATTGGGCTCCCCACTCAGCTGGGAGGTGTGCTTCTTTCTCTCCCTTTGCCCCCACTCATGCTCTCTCTCTCAAATAATAAATAAAATAATAAAAAATAGATAGGTATAAGTAATTTTATTATTGAATGGAAATAGAAAAAGCATTCTAAGAATTCAAAATCAATAGTTGGCCAACAATGGACCTGCTCTTGAGCCCATAAGCTCCTCATGATTTCAGCCTATCCCTCAGTAAAGCCTGCTTCTTATTCCCAGAGGTCACAGCCCCAATTTCCCCAGTTTATAAAGTCCTCTCACCCTGGCTATTTCCCCTCCACTATCATGTTTTGCATTCTCTCTGGCTTGCCCCTAACTTCCTGGGCTGATTTCTTGCTATAGAACATCTTTTCGACATGTTGCCGGATCTCCCTGGTCCTCACCCCATAAATGACAGGATTCAAGGCTCCTGGGAGCAGCAAGTAGATGGCACTGAGCAGGTTCTGGACATCCTGTGACACAGTCTTGGCTACTCGGAAGACAATGGAGGTGGAGAGACCGGAGAGGTAGATAGTGAGGATGACCAGTAAGTGGGAGCCACATGTGTGCAAGGCCTTGGCTCGGGCTCCCCCAGAAGAGATCCGGAAGGCAGCATAAATGATACGGGTGTAGGAGGCCCCTAGCAGGGCTAGATCAAAGGTCACGGTGACCAGCCTCATGGCCAGTCCCAACTTACTGTTGAAAGTCAAGTCTCCACAAGCTATGCTCAGCAGTGCAATATACTCACAAGTGAAGTGGGGAATCACCATTGTCTGGCAGAATCGAGCTTGTGACGTTAGCACCACCAAAGGCACTGCCACTCCTAGGCTCCGTGTCAGGGCAAGAATGGCCAGCACACCCAGCATTTTGGAGGTCATTAGGTCAGTATAGCGGAGTGGGTGACAGATGGCTATGTAGCGGTCTAGGGCCATGGCCAGCAGGAGGTTGTAGTCCAGAAGGAGAGTGAAGTAGATAAAGAACATCTGAGCCAGGCAGCCATGCAATGATATGGGGTTAGCATAATGCACAAAGCCCTTCAGCATTTTGGGCATCACGGCAGTGGCAGCACAAACATTGACAGCCAGGAGCAAGGCAATGAGTAGGTACATAGGCTGATGCAGGCTCTGCTGGGCCACCACTGTGTGGATGACCAGTGCATTGGCAGAGATGATGGTCACATAAAGGAAGGTAAGGGGCAGGAACAGGAGGGGCCGCCACTCTTGCAATCCAGGGAAGCCTATCAGGAAGAAGTTGGTGTAGGAGGTGTTGAAGGTGCTGGTATTTCCATCCTCACCCATTAGCTTTGGCCCTGGGGTTGGCCCCTGGAGTGGGGATCAGAGACTCTTAGAACAAAATGGTCAACGGAAGAAAGCCTATTTATTATTTATTTCCTTCCTTCCTTCCTTCCTGCCTTCCTTTCTTTCATCCTCCTCCTCCCCCTCCCTCTCCCCCTTCCCCTCCTCTTCCTCCTTTAGAGAGAGAGAGAGGGAGTGTGCATGAGTGTTGGTGGGGGGCAGAGAGAAGGAGAGGGTGAGAGAATCTTAAGTAGGCACCACACCCAGCATGGAACCTGACACTGGACTCGATTTCATGACCCTGAGATCATGACCTGAGCCAAAATCAAGAGTTAGACACTTAACCAACTGATCCACCCAGGTGCCCCCACTTAACTTGAACAAGGTCGGTTTGTGCCTGTCACGTGAACTATAATTTGCTCTCCTCTTTTGCATTTTAGGATCACTCAGGTAAATTCTCAAGGAGCTTCTTGATGCTAAAGCACTCAAGAAAGGAATGCTTTTTCACCTTGAGGCAGAAAGAAATTTCTGCCTCAAGGTAGGGCAGAAAGTGTGAAAAAGACTATGAGAATTGAGTAGATCAGTTAACTGGTTGATGAAAGTGTTGAGAGAAATTGAAGAGCTGTTTTGAGAGTCACATCAATCAAACTTAAGAGCCAGTTGGAAGTGGGGAGAGACAGAAGAACCAACAGTAATTTCGAGGGGTTTTGTCGGTTGTTGTTAGCTAGGATGACTGCATTGACGCTCCTAAAACCTGAGAAAGGAGCAACAGGGTTGGGGTGCTAGTAGGTACAATTAATTAATTGCATTTGGATGTGGTGAGGACTCATAGATGAAGAGATGCCCCGTCAACATGCCCAGTCAAAAATACGATGGAGTGTGATGAGGGATTAAGGCTGGAGATGACTATGTGAGGATTAGCAAATTTATAAAGGGCATGAGACAAAATCCTAAAATGCAGGTGACAGTGAGCAGCCTGAGAAAAAGAGGGGAGAGAAGCAGTGTGAGAGCCGGCAGCAAATGGAGTTCTGGAAACCAGAGGAGAGGCTTCGTTGCTCTGGAGGCTTTGATGTATAGGAATTTACAGACTGAGGCCAAAGGCCAATGCAGCCAAGTCACCCTACAAGGCTTAATGTTCTGAGTAGGAAAGGAGAGGGATGGGTAGATGAAGATTCCAGAGCCGTGTGCTCTCTACAAAGAGAGGTGCACCTCCTCCACTGGAAAAAGTCAAATCCACAGGCAGAACTCGTCCCTGTCCTCACAAACTGGCAACTGTGTTCTCTCTTCCTTCAGTTCCCAGGGACAGCTGTCTCTTCTCTCTTTTGTCCTCAGGACATCTTCTACTTCTACCTTAGTATATGAAAAAGTTTGTCTCTTTCTAGAGAAAATAAGCCTTACCTTAACTTTAATGACTCTCAAGCTTTCCATCTTTCTCCTCACCTTTATTTTCTATTTTTTTTTAAAGATTTTTGTTTATTTATTTGACAGACTGAGATCACAAGTAAGCAGAGAGGCAGGCAGAGAGAGAGGAAGGGAAGCAGGTTCCCTGCTGAGCAGAGAGCCCGATGCGGGGCTCAATCCCAGGACCCTGAGCTGAAGGCAGAGGCTCTAACCCACTGAGCCACCCAGGTGCCCCTATTTTCTATTTTTAAAAAAGATTTTATCTATTTATTTATTTGAGAGAGAGAGAGAGAGAGCATAAGCATGGGGATAGTAGGGGCAGAAAATCCTGGGAATATCACTGGAGCTGAAGGTAGATGCTTAACTGACTGAGCCATCCAGGCAGTCCCTTTCTCCTCACATTTAAAGCAAAGCTCCCAGACATGTCTTTAATTGTGTCAAGACTGCTGGCTTGCTGACAGAGCTCCCTGCTGGACTGACAAGTGTCAGGAGGGAGACCATGTCTTTTTTTTTTTTCTTTTCCGTTTTTTTTTTTTTTTTTCCCAGTTGCCCAGCCCTGAGCCCATGACTGAATATGTGCTCAGTAAGTGTTGTGTGGAAGGAACAAGTGAATGTGCAAAGGGATGTTAATAAAGATTCTTATCTACAACTTGGAACAGCCCTTGGAAGTTGAGTAGAATGAATGAATGAATGAAAAATGAAACCCATCAAGGCTTCAAGATCCCAAGTGATTTGTTTAATCTCACCTAACAAAAAGAGCCAGACCTCAAAATGTAGTTTTTCTAGGACTCTTCCATCCACACCGCACTTTCCCCCTCACCCCCCCCCCCCCCCCCCCCGCGACAGAGGCAGCCCTGGACAGGCTCCAAGCATTCTTAGTCTCAGCAGTGATATTAATTTATTTACTGAGCACTTACTACATGCCAGACATGATTCCGAGGGTTTTCCATGTAGTATTTCTTTAATACTCACAGCAACACTGAGGGATGAATACTATGTATTAACCCTGTCAATAGATGACACTGAGGTTGAGAGACAGTAACTAGTTTTCTTTAAGTCTCAGGCACTAAATGATCAGGCTAGGATATGAACCTAGGTTGTTGATGATAATAGGTGGAGTTCAAGTCAAATTTCAGGTTTTCCTGCCTCTAAATCCCCATCAATCTCCTATCCTCTCATCCCCTAACCTCACCGTGGAAACCTGTAGTGGTCTTCTGTCTCGGTGCAGGTTGCTGTGGTTTTGTTTTCACCTCTGAAAAGTGCTGATCTGTGAGGCTGAGGAGAAGGGATGGGTAAGTAGACCTGTGGCTCCAGGGGAGGAACCTGAGGAGGTTCCCAGTGGGCAGACATGTCCAAGGATGCCAAGGAAGAGACAAAGAGAAACCCAGAACTCCCAAGGGACCCCCGGAAGAGAGGCTGGGTGGAGGTGACAGTGTATTAACATTTTCATTTCTATGGCTCTTGGTATTTCTGAGAGAGAAGTCACAACTGCTGAGGGATTTCCTTCATTTTAGAGTTGAGCCATTAGAGGCTTAGAGAGAACAAGACAGGGTTCAGGTCAGGCTCCATCCCAGGGGCACCCAGGGATGACCTGAGGCTCCTGAGAAGGGAAGAGGCTCTTGCAATCTGGGGATTACATAGGCACTCAGGGTCACTCAAAGACAGGAAAGGATACTTGGGTGACAGGGGGAGAGCCAGGGACCTGATTTAGGTGCAGTGTGTGTGTGTGTGTGTGTGTGTGTGTGTGTGTGTGTGTGTATGCACACCATATGGAGGTACTTGCCCAGTGTGGATGTCTCAGGAGCTGGGGAAGGTGGTGACTTCAGTGTGGGTTCTGCCATGAAGAGCTGAGACCCCCCAAAAGCAGGGGCTGGCTCCTCTAGGCAGGCCTTGCCACCTTGTCCTCTGTCCTTTGTCCTCTATTTGAAAATAGCAGAACTGCAAAGCTCCTCTTTTTCTTCTCTGCTTTCTTTGGATTGAATATTTTATGACTTGATTCTACTTCTTAGTTTATTAGCTGGGCCTTAGCTGTGTCATTTTAGAGGTTGCCTTGGCATTTGTGGTCCATGTCTTTAACTCACCACAGTCTGTTTTAAGTTGCATTATTCCACTCCAACAAACAGTATGAAATCCTGACAACAGGCTTCTTCCATTTCCCCTCTCCCAGTGTTTGTGTTACTGTACTCATGTTTTATTTCTACATAAATTATGAACCCCACAATACATTGTCTATATTTTTGGCTTTCTACAATCCATTATATCCTGAGGAAATTTAGAAAAATAGGAAAAAATATGATTGAAAAATTCATTCATGTTGTATGGTACTGTATTTTGTTTTTAATTTTTTTATTATGTATACATTTGTTTATATTTATCATTATGATAAATGTACTCTTTTTTATTATTAACATATAACGTATTATTTGTTTCAAGGGTACAGGTCTGTGATTCATCATTCTTACACAAATTGTAGCACTCACCATAGCACAGACCCTCCCCAATGTCCATCACGCAGCCACCCCATCCTTCCCACTCTCCTCTGCTCCAGCAACGCTCAGTTTGTTTCCTGAGATCAAGAGTCTCTTATGGTTTGTCTCCCTCTCTGGTTTCATCTTGTTTCATTTTTCCCTCCCTTGCCCTATGTCCTCTGTTTTGTTTCTCGAATTCCTCATATCAGTGGGATTGTATGGTAATTGTCTTTCTCTGAATGACTTATTTCACTCAGCATAATACCCTCTAGTTCAATCCATGTCATTGCAAATGGTAAGATTTCATTTTTTGATAGCTGCTTAGTATTCCATTTTTTTCCCCTTTCCTCTCCTTTCCTACTCAGAACTTTAAGCCTTATAGGGTGACTTGGCTGCATTGGCCTTTGGCCTCAGTCTATAAACTCCTTTACGTCAAAGCCTCCAGAGCAACGAAGCCTCTCCTCTGGTTTCCAGAACTCCATTTGCTGCCGGCTCTCACACTGCTTCTCTCCCCTCTTTTTCTCAGTCTGCTCACTGTCACCTGCATCTTAGGATTTTGTCTCACACCTTCGGTAAATTTGCTAATATATTAGCAATTTTATGTATTATATATATTTTATATATACACATATATCACATCTTTTTTATCCATTCATCTGTTGATGGACATCTAGTTTTTTCCATAGTTTGGCTATTGTGGACATTGTTGCTATAAACATTCGGGTGCATGTGCCCCTTCTGTTCACTACATTTGTATCTTTAGGGTAAATACCCAGTAGTGCGATTGCTGGGTCATACAGTAGCTTTATTTTCAACTTTTTGAGGACCTCGACACTGTTTTCCAGAGTGGCTGCACCAGCTTGCATTTCCACCAACAGTGTAGGGAGGTTCCCCTTTCTCCACACCCTTGCCAACACCTGTCATTTCCTGACTTGATAATTTTAGCCATTCTGATTGGTGTGAGGTGGTATCTCACTGTGGTTTTGATTTATATTTCCCTGATGCCGAGTGATGTTGAGCACTTTTTCATGTGTCTGTTGGCCACCTGGATGTCTTCTTTGCAGAAATGTCTGTTCATGTCTTCTGCCCATTTCTTGATTGGATTATTTGTTCTTTGGGTGTTGACTTGATAAGTTCTTTCTAGATTTTGAATACTAGCCCTTTATCTGATATGTCACTTGCAAAACATCTTCTCCCATTCTGTCAGTTGTCTTTTGGTTTTGTTGACTGTTTCCTTTGCTGTGCAAAAGCTGTTGATCTTGATGAAGTCCCAATAGTTCGTTTTTGCCCTTGCTTCCCTTGCCTTTGGTGATGTTTCTAGGGAGAAGTTCCTGCAGCTGAGGTCGGAGAGGTTGCTGCCTGTGTTCTCCTCAAGGATTTCGATGGATCCCTATCTCACATTGAGGTCTTTCATCCATTTTGAGTCTATTTTTGTGTGTGGTGTGAGGAAATGGTCCAGTTTCATTCTTCTGCACGTGGCTATCCAATTTTCCCAACACCATTTGTTGAAGAGCCTGTCTTTTATCCATTGGACATTCTTTCCTGCTTTGTTGAAGATTAGTTAACCATAGAGTTGAAAATCCATTTCTGAGTTCTCTATTCTGTTCCATTGATCAATGTGTCTGCTTTTGTGCTAGTGCCATACTTGATGATTATAGCTTTGTAATAGAGCTTGAAGTCTGGAATTGTGATGCCTCCAGCTTTGGTTTTCTTTTTCAACATTCTACTGGCTATTCAGGGTCTTTTCTGGTTCCATATAAATTTAGGATTATTTGTTCCATTTCTGTGAAAAAAAATTGATGGTGTTTTGATAAGGATTGGATTGAATGTATAGATTGCTGTAGGTAGCATAGACATTTTCACAATATTTGTTCTTCCAATCAATGAGCATGGAACGTTTTTCCATTTCTTTGTGTCTTCCTCAATTTCCTTCATGAGTACTCTATACATTTCTGAGTACAGATTCTTTGCCTCTTTGGTTAGGTTTATTCCTAGGTATCTTATGGTTTTGGGTGCAATTGTAAATGAGATCAACTCCTTAATTTCTCTTTCTTCTGTCTTGCTGTTGGTGTATAGAAATACGACGATTCTTGTGCAATGATTTTATATCCTGACACTTTACTGAATTCCTGTATGAGTTCTAACAGTTTTTTTGGGGGGGTCTTTTGTGTTTTCCACATAAAATATCATATCATCTGCAAAGAGTGAGAGTTTGACTTCTTCTTTGCTGATTTGGATGCCTTTTCTTTTTGTTGTCTGATTGCTGAGGCTAGGACTTCTAGTACTATGTTGAACAACAGTGGTGATATTGGACATTCCTGCTGAGTTCCTGACCTTAGGGTAAAAGCTCTCAGTTTTTCCCAGTTGAAAATGATATTTGCTGTGGGTTTTTCATAGATGGCTTTTATGATATTGAGGTATGTACCCTCTATCCCTACACTGTGAAGAATTTTAATCAAGAAAGGATGCTGTATTTTGTCAAATGCTTTTTCTGCATCTATTGAGAGTACCATTATCTTGATCCCAAACCAGACAAAGACCCCACCAGAAAGGAGAATTACAGACCAATATCCCTGCTGAACATGGATGAAAAATTCTCACCAAAATATTAGCCAGTAGGATCCAACAGTACATTAAAAGGATTATTCACTATGACCAAGTAGAATTTATTCTTGGGCTGCATGGTTGGTTCAACATCCACAAATCAATCAATGTGATACAATACATTAATAAAAGAAAGAACAAGAACGATAAATGTACTCCTTAATCCCCTTCACCTATATCACCCATCCCTCCACCTGGTTACCCTCTGGTAACCATCAGTTTGTTCTCTGTAGTTATGTGTCTGTTTCTTGGTTTGCCTCTCTCTCTTTCTCTTTTCCATTTACTCATTTATTTTGCATTTTGAATTCCACATATGAATGAAATCACCTGTTATTTTCTTTCTCTGACTGACTTATTTTGCTTAACTTTATACTCTGTAGCGCCATCCATATTGTTGTACATGGCAAGATTTCATTTTTTTTTTTTTATGCTGAGCAGTATTCCATTGTGTGTATATACCTCCTCCTCTTTATCCATTCATCAACTGATGGACATTTGGACTGCTTCTATAGTTTGGGTATTGTAAATAATGCTGCTATAAATATAGGGTTGCATGTATCCCTTTGAATAAGTGTGTTTTTTTTTTTTTTGGTAAATATCAAGTAACGGGATTACTGAATCATAAGGTAGTTCTATTTTTAACTTTTTGAAGAACTTCTATTCTGTTTTCCACAGTGGCTGCACCAGTTTGCATTCCCACCAGCAGTGCACGAGGGTTCTCTTTTCTCCATATCTTTGCCAATACTTTTTTCTTGTGTTTTTTATTTTAGCCATTCTGACAGGTGTGAGGTGATTTCTCATTGTGGTTTTGATTTACATTTCCCTGATGATGAGTGATGTTGAGCATCTTTTCATGGATCTCTGTTGGCCATCTCTATGTCTTCTTTGGAGAAATGTCTGTCCATGTGTTCTGCCAATTTTAAATTGGGTTATTTATGAGGGTATTTTTTTGTGTGTATTGAATTGTATCAGTTTTTTTTATATATTTTGGATACTAACCCTTTATTGGATATGTCATTTGCAAGTATCTTTTCCCATTCAGTAGTTTTTTAGTTTTGTTGATCATTTCCTTGGCTGTGCAGAAAATTCTTATTTTGATGTATGCCTGATAGTTTATTTTTGCTTTTATTTCCCTTGCTGATGTTAGAGAATTTGCTCTCTTCAAGGATTTTTATGGTTTCAGGTCTCACACTTAGGTCTTTTTCCCATCTGGAGTTTATTCTTGTGTGTGGTATGGTGCAATTTCATTCTTTTGCATGTAGCTGTCCAGTTTTCCATTAGTTAAAGTGACGGTCTTTTCCCCAGTGCATGGTCATTCTTCCTTTGTCAAAGGTTAATTGGCCATGTAATTGTGGGTTTTCTGTTCTATTCTATTGATCTATGCATCTATTTTTATGCCAATGCCATACAATTTTAAGTACTACTATTTTGTAATATAACTTGAGGTCCAGAATTGTGATACCTCCAGTTTTGTTCTTCTTTTTTAAGATTGCTTTGGCTATTTGAGGTCTTTCATGATTCCATGAAAATTTTAGGATTGTTTGTTCTAGCTCTGTGAAAAATGCTTCTGGTATTTTGGTAGGGATTGCATTAAATGTGTAGATTGTTTTGGGTATTATAGACATTTGAACAGAATTTTATTTTTCTAACCCATGAGCATGGAATGTCTTTTCATTTCTTTGTGGCATCTTTAATTTCTTTCATCACTATTTTATAATTCTCAGAGTACAGGTCTTTCACTTCTTTGGTTAAAATTATTCCTAGATATTTTGCTGTTTGTGGTGCAATTGTAAATGGGATTGTTTTCTTAATTTCACTTTCTGTTGCTTCATTGTTAGCATATAGGAATGCAATAGATTTCTGTACATTGATTTTGTATCCTGCAACTTTACAGAATTACAGTTTTAGTAGTTTTCGGTGGTCTTTAGGGTCTTCTATATAGAGTTATCATGTCATCTGCAAATAGTGAGTTTTACTTCTTCCTTACCAGTTTGGTTGTCTTTTATTTCTTTATATTGTCTAATTACTATGGCTAGGACTTCCAGTACTATGCTGAATAAAAGTGGTAAGAGTGGACATCCTTGTGTTCTTCCTGACCTTAGGGAAAAGTTTTCAGCTTTTCACCATTGAGTATGATATTAGCTGTGGGTTTTTCATATATGACCTTTATTATGTTGAGGTATATTTCCTCTAGACCCACTTTGCAGAGGATTTTTATCATGAATGGATATTGTACTTGTGACTGTATTTTATTATTCATAGCATCCTAATGTATGAATGTACCATAATCTATTTACACATGTTATTGCTCAAGGACATTATTTTGTTTCTAGTTTTTCACAACTAGGAACAATGCTACTATGAAAATTCTTATACATGTATTTTGATGGCCAGGTATCTGAGGAGATTTATGGGGTCTTGGGGTATACATATCTTTAATTTCACTAGATAATGACAAGTTGTCTTCCAGAGTGGTTCACCAATCTACGACCTCCCTGGTAATGCATGAGAATTTTGTGGTTATCTTCTGGGAAATTTTGTATTACATGAATGAATCTGTTATGTTTACACAATACATGTGTGAAGTTGTACAGTGTGCAACCTGAACATCTTATATGCGAGAGGCTAAAGGTCAAATACTTTTTCTTATACTTATTTTTTGAAATGACTCTTTAAGTCTTTTGCGTATTGTCTGTCTTTTTCTTGTTGATTTGTAGTTGTTCTTTACATATTCTAGGTATCAGTTTTTTGGTTAAATTTATTGCAAATATCTTCCCCAAATCTGTGGCTTACCTTTTGGTTTCCTTTGGTGTGTTTTGATCAAAGTTGTGTCTAGTACATAGTGTATTTTTATGCAAATTACAAAAAGGTTCCCTGATGGTGTGGGCTGTAGTGTAGTGTGGGCTGAATTTCCAGCTTTGTATCCTCTTCCTTCCTCATCCTTGCTCTCTAACAGCTTCAATATCCTTTTCTCATTTTCATAGAGGACATTGGCTCAGTCTACCTTTCCACCCCAACTCCCGCCATTCTTCTAGACTACAATACAGTGCATTCATGTCCATGACCTATACTCCATCATGGTTTAATCATTTGCTTCCTTCAACACTAGTGACATATTGTCCATCCAGTCCAGGTCACAAATACATGATCATACTCCAGATCATTATCCATAAATGTACAACCTCCAAAGTCTTTTATTTTAGTGTTTTTCTTTCCAACCATCTCATTTCTTCTCACAATGCTCTACTAGGGCTGCAGAGCTATCTTTCCAAAACACAGATAGGACCTTGCCACTTTGCTGCTTTGTACTCTTACATGGCTACATACTGCCTAGAGTAAACCTTAAACTCCTTATCACGATAGATGAGGCCCTTCATCACCTGGCCTCTGCGTGCCCACCTGGCCTCCTTCCCTGCCTGGCCTATACTGTTCCTATGCAGGGAGACTGGGTTTGGTGGGGAGAGTCCACTCAGCCGTGTCTACCCATGCCTCTGTGCCTTTGCACCCACTGCTGCTTTTGGCTTGAAATGCCTTTTCTGGGGCGCCTGGGAGGCTCAGTGGGTTAAGCCTCTGCCTTCGGCTCAGGTCATGGTCTCAGGGTCCTGGGATCGAGCCCCGCATCGGGCTCTCTGCTCAGCAGGGAGCCTGTTTCCCTTCCAATCTCTCTCTCTGCCTGCTTCTCTGTGATTTCTATCTGTCAAATAAATAAATAAAATCTTAAAAAAAAAAAAAGAAATGCCTTTTCTTCTGTCTCCTTCCTCTCCTGCAAACATCTTATCTTTCAAACATAACTCAAATTCACCTTCTCAGTGAAGTGTTTTGAGTACTTGTCTTTCCTCTGTGTTCCTACAGAGTTTTATACATAAAGCTATCATTGATATTCCATGTCTTTATACCATGGGAACTTTATAGCCTGGAGCCTCCTTCAGGGAAGAGACTGTTTTTTTCCCCCTTTCTTTGCAATCATAGGGTTAGCATGGTGTATGTAAAGTAGCTGTTTGAAAATTATATATGAATGAATGAAAATCACATGCAGAAAAAAGGGGAGAAAGTTTAGAAGGCAGAGACAGAAGCTTACTTTATAGTTGGTTACTGTATAACTCTGGATTAGTAGCAGTTTACAGAAAATGGATAAAAGACTCTCAAAGAATAAAAAAAAGATAAAAAAAAAAAAAGACTCTCAAAGATGAAGGCAGATAGTCAAAGCCAGAATATGGCAGGGATGACGCACTGACACATTTATCCTCTTGCTAGTGAGAGTGACTGTGGGACCTCTAATTCCAAAGAGTTAGGCAGGAAGCTCCCCTTGTGAGGGCAGAGACTGGGGCTTCTCAGGTGGTGCAGGTAGCTGTTCCCTTTGGAACAGAATTGCCAGGTACTGCCTGATTTCCTTGGTCCTGGCTCCATAGATGATGGGGTTTACTAGACATGGGAGCAGTAGGTAGAAGGCACTGAGTAGGTTGTGCACATCCTGGGAGGCGGTGCGAGCCACACGGTAGACGATGGACGAGGACATGGTGGAAGAGTAGACGGTGAAGATGACCAGAAGGTGGGAGCCACAGGTGTTCAGGGCCTTTGAACGAGCTCTGCCAGATGAAATCTGGAAGGCGGCATGGATGATGCGGGAGTAGGAAGCTCCAAGGAGCAGCATGTCCAGGACTCTGTTGAAGATGCGGACAGTGAGCCCCACAGTCTTGTTCAGGGAGATGTCCCCGCAGGAGAGCTTCATTAGGGCCATGTGCTCACAGGCAAAGTGGTGGATTATGTCTGAGTGGCAAAAGTGAACCTGGGAGGCCAGCCCCACCACCGGAGCGATGATGCAAGTGCTCCTGGCAGCTGCCACGCCCAGCAGGCCAGCCAGCAACTGTCCCGTCAGTTGGGGTAGCGGAGAGGGTAGCAGATTGCAACATAGCGGTCCAGGGCCATGACCAGCAGGATGTTGCAGTCAAAGACAATGAGGAAATAGATGCAGAACATCTGGAGCAGACAGCGAGGCAGGGAGATGCGGTTGAAGTGCGTGGAGAAGCTGAACATCATGGCGGGCA
Source organism: Mustela erminea (assembly GCF_009829155.1). Lineage (NCBI taxonomy): Eukaryota > Metazoa > Chordata > Mammalia > Carnivora > Mustelidae > Mustela > Mustela erminea. The sequence continues at coordinate 58,006,780 of NC_045622.1, forward strand.
TCACGGTGGTGGCAACACAGATGCTGACAGCCAGGAGCAGAGCGATGAGCAGGTACATGGGTTGATGCAGGCTCCGCTGGGCAACCACCGTGTGGATGACCAGTGCGTTGGCAGAGAGGATCACCAGGTAGAGGCTGAGGAAGGGCAACACCAGGAGGGCGCGGGACTCCTGCAGCCCTGGGAAGCCCACCAGGAGGAAGCTGGTATAGGACACATTGGAGCTGCCATTGCTCCATGCTGACATCATTCCTGGGGTGCAGGATGGCTCTGGGAAGATAAGAGATACAGGAGGCCTGGTTTCTGTACCTGGACCCCACCAGGGCCTTTCTTACCCTCACCAGGCTTTGGTCTTCATGAGTCAATATTTCTGGAGAAGAAAGGAGAATTTAAGGGCCATAATTTAATAAGACACACATCTTTCAACAATTCTTTGCATTTCAAATATATTCTTCAGGGTAGATTTGAATGTAGGATTATGGTCAAATGATCTGAACACTTCTGAGCATGTTACGTAGATTTCTGAGAAAGTTGTATCAGTCTTGTTGCAGTCACTGGTGCTCATATTAACGTACTATGATTTAAAAATGTTATTAGTAATTTTGAGTTTGAAAAATACGATCTCATTTTATTTTATTTATTTATTTTTAAGATTTTATTATTTGTCAGAGAGAGAGAGGGAGAGAGAGTGAGCGCAGGCAGACAGAATGGCAGGTAGAGGCAGAGGGAGAAGCAGGCTCCCTGCCGAGCAAGGAGCCCGATGTGGGACTCGATCCCAGGACGCTGGGATCATGACCTGAGCTGAAGGCAGCTGCTTAACCAACTGAGCCGCCCAGGCATCCCTACAATCTCATTTTAATTTGCAGGTTCTCATTTGTGAAATTTCTGTTCATTATACTTTGCCCAGGTATACAAGGGACTAAGTATTTCCTGTAGCAGTTTAATTATTAACAGCATTGTCCCTTTTTTATCCATTGAAACACAATTTCTGAATCCTGTCAGTATTTTTATCTTGATTCTGATATTAAGACTAAGAATTTTAAATTTATAAAATGAAATTTATTGGCATTTCTCTTTGTGAGTTCTTTTCTTGGTTTTAAGCCTAGCAAGCCTTCTCTCATTCAAAGATCAAAATGTTCCTCTTTAAAATATGGTCTAATTTTTTCATATTAAATTTCGATCCTGGGATGCCTAGGTGGCTAGGTTGTTTAGCATCTGCCCTTGGCTCAGGTCATGATCCCAGGATCCTGGGATCAAGGCCTGCATCAGGCTCCCTACTCGGCAGGAAGCCTGGTTCTCCCTCTCCCACTCCCCCTGCTTGTGTTCCCTCTTTCACTGTGTTTCTCTCTGACAAATAAATAAATAAAATCTTAAAAAAATTTTTTTTTGATCCACACAAAATTCAGTTTTGACACAAAGTGACAATCTAACTTGATATATTTCTCCCCAAGTAGCTAAATAATTGTTCTTGTTTAATCTTCTCCATTGCTTTTTGTTATTATCATTATCCTAGATTAAGGTCTTATATGTGATGGGGTTGTATTATAGGTAGTGATGTTCTGATTGCTCTTGTGCCAATACCATGCTATTTTTTTTTTAAAAATAAAAGCTTTATTGAGGTTTAATCATATACCATATGTGGAGGCCAAGAAAATTAAGGCCATCCCACCTCAGGTATAGCATTAGCACAAGTACAGCTTTGGCAGCCATCTCAGGCCCAAGGGCTGAACTTTCCCCTACTTTACTTTAGTTCCAGGGACCCCCATCCTGCTTTAGTTCCAAGAAAGTACCCCACCCTGCAACACCCGTGCAACAGCTAATCAGCTTACTGCAGAAAAGTCTGAAACTTCTCCTCCTCCCTCGCACCCCCCCCCCCTCATAAAATCCCCTGCCTTAACTGGCGTTGGGGTCCAAGTCCCTACTTCGCTGCGTCGGGTGTACTTGGGCCCAAGCTTAAGCTTATAAAATAAACCCTCGTGTGATTACATCAGTATTGGCTCCTTGGTGGTTTCTCAGACATGAAAACTTGGGCATAACACATACAGTTTATCCATTTAAGTGTACAATTCAATGGTTTTTTTAAGTAAATTCATAGAGCTGTGCAACTATCACCACAATTAACATTTTCATCACCCCAAACAGAAATCCTTTACCCATTTGTAGTCACTTCTCATGTCCCCCAGTCCCCTCAGCCCTAGGCAACCACTTTCTGTGTCAGTGGATTTGACTATTCTGGACATTTCATATATATATATATGTATATACATACACACACATATACACACATATATATGTGTGTATATGTAAAGATATATAAATAAATACATATATATATATAAAGATCTTATTTATTTATTTATTTATTTATTTATTTATTTATTTATTTCACAGAGAGAGAGAGAGAGAGAGAATCACAAGTAGGCAGAGGGGCAGGCAGAGAGAGAGCGGGAAGCAGGCTCCCCAACTGAGCAGAGAGCCTGAGTGGGGCTCGATCCCAAGACCCTGAGATCATGACCTGAGCCGAAGGCAGAGGCTTAACCCACTGATCCACCCAGGCATCCTATTTTAAAGATTTTTTAATTTATTCATTTGTCAGAGAGAGAGAGAGAGAGCACACAAGCTGGGGAGAGGAGAAAGCAGAGGGAGAGGGAGAAGCAGGCTTCCTGCTGAGCAGGGAGACCCATGTGGGTCTTGATCCCAGGACTCTGGGATAATGATCAGAGCCGAAGGCAGACACTTAACCAACTGAGGCACCCGTACCCCATGGACTTTTCATGTTAATGGAAGCATACAGCCTATGATCTTTCATAGCTGGCTTTTCTCACTTGGCATAATATTTCCAAATTTCATGTATGTTGTAGCCATGAGTATATGGTTTCTTTGCAGTGGCTGGAGAGTACTCCATTTTCATTGATCAGTTGATGGATATCTGGGTGATTTCCACTTTTTGGCTATACTGAATAATGTTTACACAAATTTTTGTGTAAACAGATGCTTTCATTTCTAGGAGTCGAATTGCTGGTATCTATACACTCTGTTTAATCTTTTGAGGAACTGCCAGATTGTTTTCCAAAGCAGCTGCACTGTTTTATATTCCAACTGGCAGTACATGAGAGGTCCAATTTCTCCACATCCTTCTCAACACTTACTATTATCTGTCTTTTAAAAAGTTCTAGTCATCCAAGATGTTTTGATTTGTGTTTTTCTGAGAGATAATGATGTCGTGCATGTTTCATTTGATGTGCTTAGTGGCCATTTGTGTATTTATTTGGAGAAATGTCTATTCAAATGCTCTGCTTGTTTTTAATTGAGTTGTCTTGTATTACTGAGTTGTAAGGGAGTACTCTACTATTTTAGTCACTACAGCTTCATCCTTTATTTTGATTTTTAATATCAATTCTTTTGTTTTAAATTATTTTTTGTCATTCTCAAGTTTTATTCTTCCACACATTAGAATCATTTTGCCAATTTTCAAAAACAATCCTATTGTGATTTTTAAAAACTGGGATTTCATTAATCCTATAAATTATTCCATGAATGACTGATGTCTTGAAAACATTCAGTCTTTCCATTCAATATCAAAGTATGGTGTCTGGAAAAAGCCTTGATTTATATCTCTCAGCAGTTTCTTAGTGTTGTTTGCATAGGTCCCCAGCAGCACACACTATCCACTTCACTCACATTTCTATTTCGGGCGCCAAATATAGAACCTGCCACATAATAGATATTCTATATTTGTTGAGTAATAAATAGGTCTCCCCACATTTCTTGTTAAGTTCATTGTAGGTGTTTCTGTTATTAGTTACCATGAATAATACAAGAATTTTCTATCATATTTTTGAATTGGCAACAATTTTATAGAAAAGTTATTGATTTGGTATATTTGTATATTTACATTTTTAAAAGTTTTTTTGTTTATTTGACAGAGAGAGATAGCAAGAGAGAGAGCACAAGCAGGGGGAGTGGCAGGCAGAGGGAGAGGAAGAAGCAGGCTCTCTGCTGAGCAGAGAGCCCAATGTGGGACTCTATCCCAGGACCCTGGGATCATGACCCGCGCCGAAGGCAGACATTTAACCAACTGAGCCACCCAGGCACCCCTACATTTATCTTATATATTATATATATTACATATTGTACTTTAAAAATTTCCTTAGTAACTGAAAACTTTTTTTCAATTGATTTTATTGGGTATTCAAAGGAGAATTCTCCTCTTTCATTTTTTTCCCCCTCCGTTTTAAAAACTAGATTGTTATTTCTGTTTTATATCTTATTTCAAGGGTGCCTGAGTGGCTTAGTTGGTTGAGTGTCCAACTCTTGATTTCAGCTCAAGTCATGATCTCAAGGTTGTGAGACCAAGCACTGAGCTGAACCCTGGTCAGGCTCTGTGATGAGTGTGGAGCCTGCTTAAGATTCTCTCTCTCTCTCTCCTTCTGCTCCTCCGCTCCTGCTCCCACCAGTACTCTCTCTCTGTCTAAAAAAAAAAAATTAAAAAAATTACATTTTATTTCATAAAATCTTCTATGACAATGTTAAAGAATAATGATAAGAAAAGATATATTTATTTTTCCTCAGTTTTATTAGAACTCTTGTTTCTAATATTAAGTATAATATTGATTGTTCGTTTGAGAAAGATATTCTTTTTTATGTTAATGAAATACTGTTCTGTTTCTTGTTTTTAATAATAAAAAAGTAGGAATTTGTGTTTAATGTTTTTGGATGACTTTATGGAACCAACTATAATGAGCCAATGCTTTTAAAATTTGACTTGTTGACAAGTAGATATTTATATTTTTAAATTCTGCTGAAACTGGTTTGTTAGTATTTTATTTAGGATAGATCTAGAGGTTTCTTTTTTGGAACTATCTTTATGAGGTTTTAGTATCACAGTTATGCCAACTTCAAAATCAATTGGCTCAATTTCCTTTTTAAATTCTATTTTCTAGAATAGGTATTTTTTAAAAAGATTTTATTTATTTATTTGACAGAGATCACAAGTAGGCAGAGAGGCAGGCAGAGAGGAGGAAGCAGGCTCCCTGCTGAGCAGAGAGCCCGATGCGGGGCTCGATCCCAGGACCCTGGGACCATGACCCAAGCCGAAGGCAGAGGCTTTAACCCCCTGAGTCACTCAGGCACCCCTAGAATAGGTTTTATAGTATAGGAATTACTCATCTCTTGAGAGTTTGGGGGGAAACTCACCAATAAAACAATGTGGGCACAGACCTTTTCAGCAGATCACTGTTTGGTAACACTTAGAGATTTCTTTCACTGCAATTAATCTACATAGGTTTTTAGTTTCTTCTTAAGTAAATTTGGAAATTTGATAATTTTCCCGATTCATAAAGAATTTTAAATTGATTAGCGTAGATTCTTATAGGGTGGTTTGCATTTTAATCATGCAATCAAATACCTCAACCCAAAGAATGACTTTGTAAGCTGGTAGTGTTTTAAGTCAGGCTTATCTCAAATCACTGTATGGAGTTAGGAAATGTAGTCCTTTAGGATGTGTGTGAAAACAATAAATACACACTCTCACTAAAACACTCAGTGACACACACTGGGATTCCCAGACGTACCCTCTCCGACCGTAGACTGAATCCCGTAACAAAAACATGGCTCCTATCCTCGCTGCTCAGACACCATTCCCTGCCAGACAATTGCCTCACTGACATCAAAAACTCAGAAACATAGGGCAGCAGAGGGGGAAGATTCCCTGCTCGCACCCACGAAGCCTAAGAGGAAGATGGAGCTGCCAACCTCCCAGCAGTGATTCCTTTGTGGGCCTCTGGGACCACATGAGGCATTGACAATCATGCACGCACGGCCACTGGAGAGGACCGCAGAGGCCATCTTAGGGCTCCCTTTCCCTGACATGCATGTCTGCCGTGTGTGAGGCTCTACAAGCCCCTCCAAACTATATGTCAGGCCAGGAGATCCATGTGTACGTGGCTTCACCTGAGCATCTTTCCTCACCTAAGCCACAAATCCCTCTTTATGTAGTGTCCTCCCTCTGGGCTCAGCTGTGTCCTCTGTTAACTTGGAGGGATAGCTGTCTTCCTGAGGTGGTTTTCATAAAAAGGAACAGAGGGAAAACTCACATTGTTTTTGAGGGCCTCCCGTAGTCTGGGCTGTGTTAAGTACTTCCACATCAAGACTTCTTCTCACTTAGTAGCCATAGTGTCTCTATAGGCAGGTATTATGACCATGGGTCAGTCATAGGAAGTCCCCCTTTATTCATTTATTTGTTCTTTCAGTATATTTTTCTGAACCTCTATTACATACCAGGCACTCTGCGAGGCCCTGGGGCTTCTATGGGTGCATTACCTGGGGTTTCAATGTCCACAGTGCTAAGAGTCCCATAGGGAAGAGCCGGAGTGCTATGGGGAGACCTCTAATTCAGCCTCTGGGCACAGGAAAGACTCTGCAGAGCAGAGGACTTCTAACCTGGGGGTCAAAGCTCGAGCGAGCCAGAGGAAAGTGCGGTGGGGTGCAGAAGCTGAGAATTGGTGGGGTGGGCTCAGAACGCCAAAGCCAGGGTCCCGCTTACTGTTAGCACACCTTGAGGGAGACACTGGACTTGGCCAAAGTCCCACAGAAGAAAAGTATAAGAAAAACAAGATGGGAGAGTGGGAGAGAGAAAAGATGCATGAAGCCCTTGCAGATTCTCCACCACTGACGAGGTGGGTTCAAAGAGGAGGGATGTAGGTGAGGCTTAGGGAGGATTTCCTTCTGAGAGACCCGGAACGGGTAGGCGGGGAGGGGACATGCGTGCGGATGGGGTTGTGGTGTAATTGTCCTAAGAAAGGGGATGACAGCCAGGGCTGTGGGTACACATTGTCTTTCTTCCTTTGCCTGTCCCCTTGTCCCCTGGACCCGCCATCCCCTCTCTGGCCCCCACTGCCCACCCGAGCTGACCCCCTGAGCTGATACTCACTTGAACACAGGCAGGCAGCAGTGGAGAGAAGCGATGAGGCTCCCTCAGTGCACTGAAATGCAAGCCAGCTCCTTCCCCAGGGTGCCTGGCCCTGTGGTGACTCCTCCGTCTCCTAGGACTTCCGCAGGACCAGTCTGGAGCCAGGTCTCCTGACCTCCAGGCTGGACCCTTCCTTTTGGCCTAGGCTGCCCAAAGTCCCTGCTCTGGAGCCAGAGGAGTACAACTCAACACAAACAGGGGTATTCAGACCTCCTGCCCCAAACCCAGGCTGCAGCACCCCTCGGGGGAGCTCTGTCAAAGCAGGTGGGGCATGGAGCACAGGGTGTTGGTCTGTCCAATAGGCCCTGCTGTACATGTCAGTAATGAGGAGTGAAGAATTCCAAGGAAGTGAAACTTTTATTGAGCACGTACTATGTGGGGACTTTTGAAGGATCGAGGGCATTTATGTGATGTTTATGGGAGAAAGGGAAGAATTGGAAGCAGGGGAATGAGGTTGTGGGAGGCCCTGTTGAAGTGATCACCCCACTTTAGAGGTGGGCCACCTAGGTTTGGAGACTTTGGGGGGCTTATCCAAGATCATTAGATCTGTGGCAAACTGACTCTCTACTTCACCCCTGTGTCGTTACTGCTCTGGGCCTGGTGGTGGAGTGGATGGGGGTCAGGGGAGGCTTCGTGGAGAAGGGGACATTTGCACCCACCTGGAAGGTGCAGAAACAGCCAGAGGGAGAGAAGGGGGGCCTGGGATGGCTCAGGTGCAGCTTGACAGGAGGGGCAGGAATGGTGATGGTGGTGGGCGTGCTTGAACTCAAAGCCTCGGGTGTGGGGATTAAGGCAGGAACTAGTCAAGACTCTGTGGTCTGGAGCCCAGCAGTGTCCCCTCCTCCACCCAAGGGCATCCGGCTTGGGCTAGCTCCAGCCCTGCTGGACTGAGGTGGCCGGTGGGCTGTCAGGGCTGGAGGGTCTTAGAGGCATCAGGAGCCTGTCAACCCCCGCTGCTGCCCCAGGGCCACGTGTGAGTTTTGGGTAGAGGAGGGACTTCCGCACACGAGACTGGGCATAGCTCACGTCTGCTCCCCTTCTTGTTTGGGCCCTCCTGTCCCAACTCCCAGGGCCCCGGGCAGCCCTGGCTATAGGGTGCCCAGTGGGTTCCCTTCTCACTAGGATCCCTCCAGTTTGTCCATGCCTCTCTCAGGGTGGGGCCAGGGCTTGGAGCCAGAAGCCCAGGACAATGGCAGCTCTGCCGGGCATAGCACTCGGTCGGCTCACACTGTGGCCAACTCAGACCTTTGAGAATGGCTTGCTGGCTGTGTTTAAGCCTGTATTCATTTCCTAGGGCTGCCTTACAAACTACCACAGACTGGGCACCTTAAAACAACAGAAGTGTATTCTCCCATGGTTCTGGAGCAAGAAGTCTGAAATTAGAGTGTTGGCAGCTCTGTGTTCCCTCTGAAGGCTCCGGGGGAGACCCCTTCCTCGCCTCTTCCAGCTTTTAGTGGCTCTAGGTGTTCCTGGACTCATGCTGCAAAACTCTATAATCTGCCTCCTTCCCCTGGCCGCCTCTTCTGTCTCTTACAAGGACACTTGTCACTGGATTTAGGGCCAACCTGGGTGATCCAATCCAGCATGATCTCATATAAGCATTCTTTATTTAATTACATCTGCAAAGACCCTTTTTCCAAATAGAGTCACATCCACAACTTCCAGGGCTTAGGGCTTAGATGTACCTTTTTGGGGGCCATCAATAAACCCACTACAGCCTTCATACCTGTCGTTCAAAGGAATGAGAGAGGGACAGCGAGGGTGGCTTTGGCCTGGGCGGGCTCTGGATGCAGAGGGCAGGTGTGGGTGTGTGACACCCATCCAGGGGAGGCAAGGCTTGCTCTCAGGAAGTGTGTCTGGTCTGGGCTCCAGGGGTTCAGCTTAGAGGGGTGGGAACTCAACCCTGAATGTGAGACAGGGCTAAGCCAGGAAGACTTCCTAGGGGAGGTGTGCTTCTAGCCTTGACTTAGGAAAAGAGAGTTCAGCTGAGGGGAGCTGAGGGAGTAGTAGTACAGGCTGAGGAGACTCAAGTTTCCTTATCACACCAGCAGCTCTCAGCCATACTGCCCCCTCAGGTCTGGGGCTTTCTGGGGAAGGGATGGGTCCCCTGGCAGACTGGGACACTTTGTTACTGGCTAACTTACAGTGACAGGGTGAGGTATTGTGGCAGCTGAGTATGGATGGGAGTATGGTGCTGAGGGCCCTGGGAATGGCTTTGAGGCCCTGCGGCTCATCACCAGGACCCCACACCAGGGGCGACCAGGAAGGTGAGACATGAGGCCAGTCCACACACTTTCCATGCAATGTGCAGCCTGCCTGCCTCTGACCTCTCCGCCTCTCTACCCTCCCACCCTTGTGGGTTTGCCTCTCAATGCCCTTTCTTGGAGGGTCCAGCTCGCGTCCCCAGTCAGGTTCTGGGACATCATCCCATTCGTTCTCTCCCTCACCCCCCTTGTCTGGTTTGCCACCAACTCCAGCCTGTCCCTCCTCTCCCCGACCCTGTCTCCTCTCTGGTCTGGCTCCTGAAGCCGGTCCCGACTCACCTCTAGGCCTAGTGCGGGGGCTAGTCCCACCACCCCCTCTAGTCCTTCACCACCTTTGGTGCCAGAAGGATCCTTTGGGAAAGCAGATCTGACATTGACAACCTTCGTAAAACCCTGCAGAGGTTCCTCAACCATGGAGGCTGGCCTTCAAAGGTCTCATCTTCTGTTCCTCCCTGAGGGGCTGCCCTCCAGAAGGCCAAATCACACTTTGCCGCCTACCCCTCTGCCAACCAGTTGGTCCTCCCTTCTACATCACCCAGCTGCTGACTGCTTGCTCTAGGACTTCAGCTGCCACCTGCTGCAGGAAGACCTCCCTGATTGCTCTTGCCCCAGCTTCTCTGGGCCGAGACACTGTGAGTAGTCTTTGGGTTCAGGACTTGAGTCACATCCCATGGTGGAGGGCACTCTGGGCAGCCCAAGTGCCCTGGGACCTCCCTGACAGCTTCCCACTCCTCCCTAGGATTCTGTCCACTGTCTCACCTCCCTTTATCCCTTTGGCCCCTGTGAGCTGCCCTGTGCTAAACTCTCCTCTCTAGATTTCTCTCCTGGTTAAGGTGGTCAGGATTCTTTATTTCCAAACCTGCTTTCCGATGGGATCCACAGCCCACAATGATGAGTAAAAGTCTGATAATGGCCCCGGTTGGCTCCCTGAAGATTGATGGTGGATATCATGGCACATGGCATAGATGGGGAGACTTTCTGGGCACAGGAATCTCAGTGAAGCCCCTGCTATCTGTCTCGGGCCATCATCCCCTCTGGGCAGGGGTCCTTGGAAGCCCTATCCTGTGCCTCCCCCGCAACTACTAGCATCAGGTGGGAGGCAGTGCGGAGAAGCAAGCTCAGAGGCTTGAGATTGGACCCAGGCTCTGGCGGGGTGCACTTATTCCTCTGTTTCCCCTTCCATAAAAGGAGTACTGGGGCTCTCCTTCCTAGATCAAACTTCTGATGTTCCTAGTAAATTTCATGTGATTATAGTTTAGGAAGCTCCCCCCCCCCTTTTTAGAAGACCCTTTACTGAAGCTTGACGACTCACAAAAAGGTGTACATATTTACTTTATGCAGCCTGATGAGTGTGGGGATTACATGGACCCGTGCACCCACCACCACGGTCTAAGCCATAAACACATTGTCACCTCCAAGTTCTCCTCCTGCCTGTGTACTTATTCTTAGCGATAAAATACTGATTGTAAGATTTACCCTCTTCTGTGTTTCCAGCTCAGTTGGTTTCCTATCACACTGGGAGGTGGGGATACCACCACACTTGACGGCTGAGGGAACTGAGCCTTGGGGCAAGTGGTTTCAGCCACTTGGTAGCAGAACCGGGCCTAGAGTTGCCCCTGGCTCCTAGGGTCTTCTGGGCCCATTCTGGTTCCTGGGGTGCCAGAGGGTCCCTCAGTACTGGGAATGTGGGGGTTATTCTTCTCCCCATGTAAAGCCGACAGGGGACAGAGATGAGCAGACCTCCTTGCTTGGCACCCCCACCCCACCGCTCTCTCCGTGTGACTTTCCACCCAGCTTGCTGTATCCAGTCCTAAAAATGTGTCTCTGGCCCCTCAGGCAGACCCTCTGGCCTCTTCACCCTTAGCTCCTCGTCTGGGGAGGGGGCTGGGGAAAGCTGTAGGTAGCAGGCCAGTGGGCCCTGGCTCTGTGAGAGAGCTTCCTTCTGCAGGGAGGAAGGAGGTCCCTCCCAACAGGCTTCAGGGACCCTCCCTTTGGCTAGAGGGAGGATTCTGAGGAGAGCTCTTCCAGCAGGGGTGAGGAAGAACTGGACTGGGCCCTGGTGTCCTACCTCCAGTGAGGTCATGTCCCTGCACCTGGTACCCCCTTCTTCCGAGCAGACTCATCTATGGGTTTATCCTTGAGCCCAAAGGAAGGAATGTCAAGGCCTGAGGACAGGCCACCAGCTGCCTGATTTGAAGGGTCTTTCCTGATTTGCCTGAACCTGGGGCCCGAGTTTGAAAAGCCATGGGCATTGGGCCCCTGTTATCAGTTGTGGCTAGAGGGATTTGGCCCCCCATAGATTCCCTCAGCTCCCCTGCCTGGCTGGGCCCTAGAAGAAGGGGTGGCACAGTTAGCCCCCTCCTGCCCTTGGCCAGGTGCCGCAGCTTGGCTGTTACAGGCCGTATCTCATTTAAAACTCACAACTCCTTGCAAGGTGGTGATTGTGAAACCCATTTTACAGATGGGGAAACAGGCTCAGAGAGTTTGCCCTTGGCCAAGGCTCAGCATTAGTAAGTGGCAGAGCTGAGACTTGAAATCAAGTCTCATTTTGATCCCCAGACCCATACAATGTAGGCCTGGGCCCAGACTGGTAGTAGCTCCCAGCTTCCTTCAAGAATGGGAAGTGGGAGGGGGTTCTCCATAGACTGTGTCGGAGGGTGGGTCTCAGGGTGCATGAACGTGTCACTGAATCACTGTGCTTGCTCTTCTGTAGGAGAAAGGGTCCCCACTGAGAATCTACCAGCCTGACCGTCTGGGGGCTGGGTGCTGGGCCCACCCAGCTAGGGCCCATCCATCTATGGGCCTCATGTACATAAGGAAGGAAGGAGAACTTCCTACTCTGGGGTTCCTTTGAGCTGAACACCCTAGTCCTAAAAATCCAGACCACAGACCCAAAGACCTCAGGCTGTGGGCGGTGGGAAACCTGGCAAGTGCATTGATATGGCTCTTGTGTGTGTGTTGAGTGAGAGGGGCCATCTGAGAGTGGCTTTCCAGAAAGCCAGGAGGCCAAAGTCCCCTGATGGACCCATGGACATCCCTTCCCCCGACCTCTGCCTGCACTGCCCATAAAAAAACTTTTTGGTTCTTTGGGCCCTTTGGTCTCTGAGCAAAGCTTTTGGAGCAGGCTGTACCTCCCTATCCGTGTCTGGCCTGGGAGCCTGGCCCCGGATCTGTGGACCGCCCCTCTCTGGCTGCAGGGCTGACTTTCATCACTGCCTAGGCCAAGCCAGCGGAAACCACCTCCCAGAGAAGCCACAAGGTGGCACCCAAGCACTATGTTAGGGGAAAGGCTGCCTGGGCTTGTGCTTGGGGCCAGGTGCAGTCCTGGACCTGCCTAGATAGTTCGAGATGCTTTGCTCTTGGACTTTCCTGTTGTGCCCTACCACTTTTCCAGACTTCCACCTGTCCGCCAGACTGTGAGCTTGAGTCAACCAGAACACACTGGTGTCAGGGCCTGGGACAGGATATCTTGGCTCTGTGTGGTCCTGGAAAATTGCTTTCCTTCTTTGAACCTCAGTGTGCTTTTCTGAGAAATGGGCATAACAGTAACACCAATCCTATCTCCATCCATCAATCCAGTCATTCAACACATATTTATTGAGCACCTATCAGGCTATGTGTAGTGTAGCTGTGAACAAGCAAAACTTCAGAAATAAGACAAACTTCCAAATGAGATAACCACTGTACCTTACTTAGCACTGTAGCTCACACACAGCATGCAGCCTATACAGTGAGCTAAGGCTATCTCTCTAACCCTCATGATAGCTCTGCATGGTTGTCCCTAGTATTAACCCCATGTTATGGAAGGGAAAACAGGTAAAGGGCACACATTTGCCAAGGCCCATGCAGCCAGTAAGTGGCAGAGCTGAGACTTGAACTTGGGCTGTGAGACAGCCCTACTGCTGCTGGTGCTCACATTTAATGTGTGTTTGTGTGTGCGTGTGTGTACACACGTGTGTTCTCTGGGCTCCCTCCAGATCTTCCCCAGGGGACTTTGGATCAAGCTGGGTCACTTCCTTAGACCTCTTCCATCTTGATCCTCAGCCTCCTTCCTTCCCCTGAATCTCTACCTCCTCCTGCAGGTTTGGTCCTTTCTGGCAGAGGACGTCACTGGCCACCAATGATTCAGGAGCTCCTAGAAGGTCCCAGGCCCAGCTCCTTTCTGCTGCCACTTGGGGTCAACGCTTGCCGGGGAATGGAGGTCAGAGCTCTCTGCCCTTGTGCTGGCTCCCTCGTGACAACCACCACACTGAGCTCAGACCTTTGCTAAGGGACAGAGAGGAGAGACCACCTAAGAATGTTCTCTCAGGGACATTGTGTGGCCACCATCTGAATGGAAGGGGGCAGCAGGACACGCCTACCCCAAACTCCCCATTTCTGCACAGGCCATGGGATTCTTTGGAGGCAAAGGCAGAAGAAGAGAGAGGGCTCACCTCTCTCACCTCAAGGTTATATACCTGAGCAGGGAGAGGCAGGAAGGCATCTGTCAGCCCCCCTTCCCTGGGACGCCTCCCCTTCTCATGTAATGTGAATATCTCTTGCTTGGCTTACTGACCCCTGGTTGTGAGTTCCCTACGAAGAGGCAGGGTCTACCCTACACATCGCCCACCTTAGTGTGTGTTGCTGGCCCTGCAGGGTGTGACGGGGGCAGAAGGCTGAGGAAGGCTGCCCGTCCTGCCAGGGTGCTGAACCTTCTCTGGGCAGAAAAGCCCTGGGTTTCTGTCTGGGCTCAGCCGCCACCAGCTGGGTGACCTGGGCAGTGACTTGAGGTCCCAAACCTCAGCTTCCTCATCTGTGAGGCAGTGGGGCTATTTCTACACCATTCTAGAATTTGCAGACCACAATCACCTACATTATGGTGCTCAGGCCTCAGGACAACCGGCGTTATTGTGGGATGGACACTGCCCACCACTTACCAAATGATAAAGCTCAGCTTGGAGAGGTAGGTGACCTCTCAGACTGACCCCTGACCTGTCCTCCCACTGCAAGTATGTTCTGTCTCTTCCTGCTCGGGGAGGGCAGGGTGAGCATCTAACTGACCCTGGAAGCTCCAGGGCTGGTTCGGAAGCTGGCTTGGATTCATGGTTTTTGAACCTCTCTGGCCCCAAAGCCCGTGCTTTTCCATTCCACTGGGCTATGAAAAAGTATTAACCACAGTCATTGAACGAATGTGTTCACTGCCAGGACTATGACGGGCATTTTACACACACTGTCATTAGCCTCCCAATGTCACAGAATACATATGATAACATCCCCACTTTGTAGATGAAGAAGCAAAGACTCAGAAGTTAAGTTGGGGCAGTTTTCACAGCTGGTTCAGTGACAGTGATTTGAGCCCAGGTTAATCTCACTTCTTTGTAGGGAAAGGCTGCACGAGGCGGGCGAACTCAAAATCTCTGTGCCTCAGTTTCCTTATTTGTGAAATATGGGTAGGACTTGCACCTTGCTGGGCTTCCCCGGAGACTCAACAGGCGGATGCTCTGAGATAGCAACCTTTGGTTTATCATCTTTACTTCCCTCTCCCCCCCACTCCCTCCTCAGCTGGTGTGAGAGGAGATGGGCTAGCGAGGGGAGCGGCCTCTGTGAACTGGCCCAGGGCGGGGGATGTGGGGCCCATGCTTGTGTAGAGAACCAGACATCTTCTCCCTTTCAGGGAGGGAACGCCCCGGCCCTGCTCCGGGGTGTGGAGGGGGCTGCCACCCCACCAGGTGTCCTAGGATGGGGTAAGGAGTGGGGATAGAGCTAGGGCACCCCTCACCAGTTTGAGGGCACCCTCAAGGCTGAGGCTCAGGGGGTGGGGACTGGAGGCACCTCAGACCCAGACTGCCAGGCTACTGCTGAGGATTGAGCCAGTCCCCGCGGTGACAGCAGCGTATCCAGGGTGCAGCTGGATCTGGGCAACCTGGACAAACATGGGCACCAGCAGGGACCTGGGAGTGCCCCCCCCAGGACTGGGAAAGTTTGGGCCACTGCGGAGAAAGTTGTGACCACGTGGGAGACAGTTGTGGATGCTCCAACTTTTCTTGCTCTGAGCTCATCTCTCTCAGTCCCTGAGGTTGGCTGATGATTTGCCACCAATTAGGCCATAATGAGCTGGGCCTTGGTGGCCCGAGAGGCTCTCCTGGGGAACAGGGGCTCGGCAGGACACCTGGGGCCCCATTACAGCAGCCTGGGCCCGATGCTGGGGCCAGCTCTGTCCAGAGCCCCAAGGAGATCTGCTGGCCCCAGATGCCCACGTCCCTCGCTTGCCCGGCTAAACTTTTAATGAGTGGAAATGGCCACTCTCTCACTTGACTGTAGTCAGGCCTGCCACCTGGGTCCTGCTCACTCCTCCTTAAAGAGCCAGAGCCATTTCTAGAGTATGGCTTGCTGCAGTTTAAACTGATGGTCAATCAACAGACCCCAGGCATGTGGGATCTAGATGTTGACCCACTGTGTGACCCTGGACAAGCCCCAGGCCTCTCTAGGCCTTAGTTCCTAGGGGCAGTAGCCACGGCACTGGTGGAAGGGCCAGGTGCAATCACACAGACTGTCAAGACCTAGCTACTTGTGAATGGTCATTATCGCCTTTACTGTATCACACAACTCTGGCTGGGACCTTGACCCTTGACTCTTGACTCCTAGCGAATCAGAGCCCACTCTGGGCATCATTCCCAGATGCTCACAAAGGCTCTGTTTTTCTGGCTGCTGGCCTGCCCTCTGCCCCATGTTGGGCCCATCCAGCTCCTTGCTGTTCTTAGGGGAAGGGAGGTTGGGCCCAGGAAACCTTTCTCCTCCCCTCCACCATGAGCGTAAGAGCCCTGATATTACCAAGTCCAACCCTTACTTCACAGATAAGGAAACAGGCCTGGGAGGAACAGGCCCAAACCCAGGCTTCCTTCTTTTTCTGGGGCTTAGTAACAAAACCTTCGTGCACGGGTAGGGCTTTTAGTATCTTTTGGCCTTCTCAGCAACCCTGCAAGTGTGAGCATGCATCCTTCTGTTCATTTGGTTACTGTGGTCAAACTTGCAGGCTCGAAAGCCACATTGCCTGGGTTCAAATCCCATCTCCGGTATTTATCAGGAACATCTCTGTACCTCAGTTTCCTCAAATAGGAAAACAATAGTACTTACCTGATGGGGTCGTTGTATTAAGTGAGTTAGAATCCACGTAAACTATTTGGAACTGGGCCTAGGACAGAGCGGTTTCTCAATAATTAATAATAGCTTTTTTCCTTATCATAATTCAGTCATTCATTCAGCAAACATTAATTAGGTTTCTAGTGTGTGCTGAGCTTAGTGTGGTAGGCCGGGTAGCAGTGAGCCAGACCAACTTTTGGGGCTCAATTTTGAGGGGAAGACAGATATACATAAAGCCACAGTTTCAAGAGCAGGGGTTGCAGCAGGTAGAGGAGGGGTAAATCAGGGACCCAGCAGCAGGGGTGGGAGTGGGGGCTGGTGCTGAGCTGTCATGTACTGAGTGCTTCAGAGGGCTCAGGCCCTGTGTTAAGTACTTTATATCCATCATCTCAGTCCGTCCTCACTCACCGGTGTGGTAGATGATCCCGTCCTTTTACTGACGTGGAAACTGATGACTAAGTTACTTTTCTGAGACCACTCAGCCAGTAAACGGTGGGACTGGGGTCCAACCCAGGATGGGGGTGTCTGCAGTGGTGGTTGTGATGGGCAGGGGGCATGGGCAGGATAGGGGGTGGTGCCCTTCACAGAGAAGAAATGCTCTCATGGGGACTCAAGGCTTTGCTGACAGGCCCAGACCTGGTGTCTGGCTTCCAGCTCTGGCAGAGGCAGAATGTGCTCTGGTCACCCGCAGAGGCCCTGCCCCCAGGCTGCCTGGGTTCCAATTCACTGACCAGCAGTGTGACCTAGAGCAAATCACCTAATCTTCCCGTGCCTCAGTCTTCTCTGTAAAATGGGAATAATGATACTAGCCAATGCTTGTAGTCATTCTAAGTGCTTTCTTCTAACAATTTTGCATCTATTACTCATTCAATTAGCATGATCTTGGTTTTTCTAAGGTGGGCTAACACCTGCATAATTATAATGTATAAATTAATACATACAAAGCAGCTAGAACAGTGCTTGGCACATAGGAAGTGCTCAGCAAGACCACAGCGAGGACTGCTAAAAGATAATGAACATGAGGATGATCACAATAGCCCTAATAATGGAGCACACCCTCCTGGTTCCATAGTACTTTTCAGGTGTGGGGCCTTACACATCTGTTCTCACATTTGAGACTGCAGAGGCCAGCGTGTCCTGAAGCATATTTTACAGAACATAGTTCCCCAGAAGGCTCCTAAGTGTTTGTTTGTTTACTGGAGAGAGTGTGCACATGAGGGAGGGGAGGGGAGGGGCAGAGGGAAAGAGAATCTCAAGCAGGCTCCATGTCCAGCCCAGGCCTGCCGCAGGGCTGACCCCAGGATCTGGAGATCATGACTTGAGCTGAAATCAAGAGTTGGACTCTTAAGGGACTGAGCCAGCCAGGTGCCCTTCCTAAGTGTTTTTTTTTTTTTACATTTTTTAATTAAATTTTTTTAAAAAAAATTTTTAAAAGAGATTCCCCATTCAGTTAAGTTTGGAAAACACCAGAACCAAAGCAAGCAGTTTTCTTTTCTAAGAGACTCCAACTCCCCAAAATGTATTGTCAGCCTCCACGAACGCAGTTTCTCCTTAATTATTGGGCCACGGACTCACTTGTTCTGAGGAGCATCTGTGGGGGTTGTGAGGCCTAGAAGGTTCTTATGGAAACACTGGAGCAAGGAGCCCTGGCTTTGAGCCCCTCGCTGGCTGTGTGCCTTCAAGTGAAGTTACTCCACCTCAGTTTTCCTATCTGTGAAATGGGATAGCACACGCACAAAATAGGTCCCACCAGTGTTGTTCTGAGGACCAAAGGAGATAAAAGGTGTAACGGTGCACCCAGGCTGATTCCTGGTAAGCAGTAACGGGGGAGCCAATGTTAATTAATATCCCTACGACCACCCACCGGATGCAGATAAGCCGAGCTCAGAGAGGCTGGCAGGTAGCTCCGAAGCCCCCCGAGCTTGTGAGTGTCGGTCGAGACCCTTCCCGCCCAGGCCAAGCGTGGGGGCAGCGTGGGAGCCGGGGTGGAAGCGCCGGGGCCACGCGAGGCGGGAAGCGGCGAGGGCGGCCCCCGCGCAGGGAGCGCACGGCGGCCGGGCGGCACGGCGGAGCCAGCGTGGTTGCCAAGAGCCGGCCTCTCCGCCGCCACGCTCCCGCGGGGCTCGTTAGCGCCACCCGGCCGCCAGTCGTCGCCACGGCCCCGGGAGCCCGCGGGCGCGCAAACAGCGGATCCGCCGCGCGCTGACGAGGCCCGGGGGAGGCTGGGGCTGAGCGGGCCCCGCGGGGCTCTCGGGGGAACCGCCGCCGGGACCTCGGACGCTGGAGGCAGCAGCGCTGCGGCCGCGGCCGCGCGGGGGCGCCCGAGTCCACGGAACGAGCTGAGCGCCCGGCCGAGGAAGGCTGATTAGCCCCAGGGCCAGTACTGGGGGACCTCGGGCCGCAGGGTGGCTCTTGCTTTCTTAGCTATTTTAAATGTAACGCGAAAGGCCTGAAGCCATGGTCCGAGCCTGGTCGTTGTGGGAGACCGTCATTGCCCTGAGATTTTTGGACGCCCCCCCCTTTAAACATCACAACGTATTTTCTTTATTGGATGGAATACAGCTTTAGGAATTCCCTTTTAATTTTTATTTTTAAAATTATGTTCAGTTAGCCAGCATATAATACATCATTAGTTTTCAACGATTCATTGTTTTAATTTTTTTCCCCTTTATTACCTGTCTGCTGTCTTTCTCAATGACTGTTCTCTGTTTTAGCCTTAAACCCAGTTAATCTTCCTCCTCCCCTTATTAGAGGAAAAAGAACAAAATCCTCCTGGGTTGTCTCTGGGGTGTCTTACAGCGTGCACTTTTACTTGTCAACCCTGTTGGTGGAAGTAGCTGGGGTCTCGGTTTGTGTCAGTTCTCCAGGCAGCCTGTGTTGGGAAGCAGAGCCCCTTGGCCTGGGCCCAGCTTGGGGAGCCTGGGCTCAGGACTGAAGAGACCAGGCCTAGGCCTGCAATGCTCTGGTTGGCCTCAGTGTCCCGACTGTGGACCTGCGGCTGACCGGCTTCCCTCTTTGTTGTGTCATTATCCCCTTGCTCCAGAAAGCTATAATGCTTCTTCCCTTCTGCAAATAGCTAGTGTGTCCTTCTATCCCCGGGCCCCTCCTCACATACCTGTACTGTTAGCCTGTGCCCTGCAGGGAGGATGTCTGAGGATGCCTAACAGTAGTAATACCTCCGCCCCACCACTCCACTGTGACCCCTCCTTCGCGCTCAGGGTCACGTCTGACCGCGCTGGGATGGGGAAGGTTTGGCTGCTACGGAAAAGGCCAAGATATCTTGGCTAAAGATGGATTTTGGCTAGGAAGTGACCTCATCTGGCTCTTCAAGATCCCATATTTTATAGTGTCATGTCTTTCCCTTTCACCTGTGCAGGCTGACTTTATCTTGCTACTGGATGACAAAGAAACTTAATTCCTTTCTCACATATCGTCCTCTCGGCGCAAAGCTGGCTGGGGAGGACCTCACCTGGGTTTGTGAGGCGAGTGGTAACTGCAACTGGAGTCTTTGTCGGAAGGCCTGGCACTGGGGTCAGGCCAGCCATGGTGCAGGGACAGGGTGAACGCCCGTGAGATGGCTGGCTGCACTTTTGTGGCTCCCAGGCAGAGATGTGTATGGAGGGTTGGGAAGACAGTTCCGTATGTCCTCTGTTTCCCTCTGCACTGGGCCTGCCCTCTATGGTCACAACCATCATGGTAACTGCTGACTCAGTTTCGATGAAGCAGATGAGACCATATTGGGTGGCAGTCATGACTACTCTGTTCCTGAAGATGCAGAGGTGACACTGAAACTGAGTTGTGGTCTGGAGGCCAGGGGACGCTCACCTTTGGTACCGTCCTGGTTACAACTTCCCATCCCCTCACACTAAATAAAACCAAGCAGGCAAACAGATTCTCCTCAGTAGGCTGTTGTGCCTTCGGGTCTGCCCAAGGTGATCCTCTCTTTGGCCTGTATTGTTTCCCAAGAGCTTACTGGCCCTAATGCTTGGTGAGGACCTACATGTTGGCAGGAGCTGACAGGACAGGCTTCCTTCCTGCTCAGAAGAAAGAGGGTGCCTCCTGGGTCTGGAGGGCTACGGGGAAGAAGTCACCAGGCAGGTTTTGGTTACTGGCTCCATCTCTCCTGAGTCTCTAAGTCACTGGGGCTTTGGGCAAGTCAGTTCTTTGTCCTGCTCGGGCAGAATCATCCTTATGGGACCTTTCAACTCTTGAGCCTCCTCCTTCCACACCCAGGCGGTGATACAGGAGGGAAAGCCTTGGTGTAGACTGCATAGGACCCTTCACAGCAGGGCCTGTGGGAGGGAGGCCTTGGGTAAGAAAGGCTGAGTAGGACCTGAGGGTGGGACAGGGAGATGATGATTTTGGGGCTGGAAGATGACCTTCAGGCTCTCTTACGGCTTTACGGAGGCGAGAGCTGAGCCGCAGGTGGGTTGGCTACCGTACGCCCTCTGGTGCCAGGGGTTATAATGTTTTCCCATCTCCTCACCCTTGTCTGGCACCAAGCTTGGCTCTTGTGAGGCTCATGTGAGGCCGTGCTCATGAGTATGAAGCAGGAGGGAGTAAAGGAGGAGGGCCACTCGGTCACGGGCAAGGCCAGGATGTCAACGTGTGGGGGCTGAGGAAGCAGGTTGACGGTTCATGCCCTCTGCCCTGGGAGCTCCCCGTGTGGGAGATGGGCAGTTGGGTGTCAGGAAGAGCTTGAGACGGGGAAGGGCAGGTCAGACAGTCAGCCCGTGTGCCACGTATGGTAGTACCAGTCACTAAAGTATCGAAACACTAGGTAACCTTTAGGAAGAGCTTAGGTCCCAAGCCCCTTGATTGCCCCCAGTCTCCTTGGCCTCCAGACACCCTGCATGAGCACCAGCAGGGGTGGGAGAGCTGGAGCCCCCACACCTGCTCCAGGCCCTGGGTTCTGACCTCTGTCTCCTTGTGTCCTCCTGACCACCGCCAGGACCCCAGGGACAGCGCTGGAATTCCCAGACCCACTCATGAGGCCCTCAGGCTGTGGCTTCTGATGGGGCCAGTCACTCTCACACGACAACTTGTGGGGATTCCTGCCTCCCTTGTGAACTGTACCGGTGGTTAACTCACCACCCCTCCTGGAGAGGAGAAGGAAACAGCAGGGGAGGAATTCTCTTCTGGGCCTCTGGTCTCTCTGCGGGGGGGATAGGATGGCAAAACCTGGCAAGTATGTGGTCTTCCTCAACTGTGATGGAGAGGGCTGTGAGTGCCAAAGCCAGTCTGCAGGGTCTCCCTGAGACTCTGCCTCCTCTTTCTCCGGTCAGGGTCACCCATCTGGCACAGCAGACCTGTCACCTGTCCTCCCATTTCGGCACCTGGCATAAGCCACATATTCCTGGGAGCCAAGTGCAGCTGGGAGCCAGTGCCTGCCAAATGCTGGGAGCAGTTCTGCCTCTGTCCTCTGTGGGTGCTTGGCAGGCTGGGCCCCTGCTCTCCTTGGCCAGTTCCTGCCACAGCTAATCTCCTCCTTGGGGCCTGGGCCTGGCACTGAGCCCTCCCTGGCAGAGCGGACTGCATGTGGGTGTCTGCCAGGCAAGCCTGCCTCTGTTGCTGGCACTGGCTCCATTTCCCTGGAACCCTTCCCGGGGGCCACCGTCCCTTGCAGAGTTCTCCTGGGAGCCTGCCGGGGGCTTCTTTTGTGAGCACAGCACCCCGTCCTTGCCCTGGATTTCTCTCCCTTTGCTCTTCGGGTGTTCGCAGGGTGTTTTACTGTTTCCAAAGCTTTCACATTTTATCCCATGCTCAGAAGCCCCTCAAAGAGCAAGAGGTGGCCCTGAGATGGAGGGCCCAGGAGTGAGCCGAGTTCCCGGAGGACTGGTTCTGTCTCTGCCTTTGGGCCCTGGGACAGAGCTTGGTGTGGGTCTAAATGGGGCAGGTGTCAGGCAGTGCAGCACAGGGTGGCCTCGAGACTTCTTCCAGGGCAGGTATCAGAGGGGTCAGGAAAATCTGGAGCCTGCTGTGACTCCCTGCTTGCCTGATCTGAAACCAACAGGGAACTTTTCTCACAAGTGTCACGGCTTTGGGGTCAGTCTGAAAGGGCGGGGAGAAAGGGTTGGTGGGTTGGGGCTCCTGCATTACCAGGCCACATGGAGACAGACCTGGCTGAGAGCGAGCACAGGAAGTTACCTGGTGAGGTGGGGGGCCCACTAGGGAAAGATGTGGGTGCTTGTTCCTAAGTTGCCTCTGCATGATACCTTGAATGTCAAAGTTTGGGCAAATTGAAGTTGGTAAGAGCTGGTTTGCTTGGTTCCTTCTTGATGGTTTACAGCAGTCTGTCAGCCAGGTCATTCACCTGGACTCTAGGATAACTGGGGGATTGCTGGCTCCCTCATGGTGGTCTGTCTGTTCCTTCACTGGTCTGCTGGTCCTCAGGGCTGAGGACAGCTTTGTGCGTGGGTGTCCTGCCCCTGAAGCTGGCTGTGCCCTTGTGGCTTTTGGCCTTCTCCTTACGCCACATGTCGCCCTGATGGCGTTGGATTCCAATGGAGCGATTTGTGAATTCTGGGTGTACTTCTGGGAGGTGGCCTACCCCCCCTCCCATCCCTCCGCCTATTCTTCTGGGAAGACTTTCTCCTTGACCAGCTAATGTTCTTCTCTACCAGGGAGAGGGGAACAGCATCCTTGCGGCCTCAGGTGAGCTCCTCAGAGGCTGAGGGCTGGGGCCCATGCAGGAGCTGGTGTCCGCTGGACTCTGAAGTCCAGAAGACTCTTCTGAAGGGGATTGGGAGCAGTGTAGTTGGGGGACAGCTCAGGGAAGAAGATGGGCGAGTCAAGATGCAGTTCTTTGCTCAAGAGACTTCCCTTCCCCCGGTTGGTGGACCCAAGTGAGACCATTGGTGCTCATTTGAAATATCATTAGGTTTGCTTGCTCCCATGTATATTCTATGTTAAGATTTTTCCATTTTATCCTTGATTTGACTCACTAAAATTTTTTTATTCATTAAAAATTGAGTGAAATATTAACATGGCTCTAAGGCACAGACTTGGACAAGTTCGTAACTCTCCGGTGTCACTCTCCTCCTCCTTCTACCCTGTGTCCATCTTCTTGTTCTTTTCACTCAGTTCCCCCCACTCCCTGGATATAACCAAGCTTACTAACTTCCAGGTTACCTTTCCCAAGTTTCTTTTTGTACAATTTTGCAGAAAACATATATATTTTCTTATTTCCCTTTCTTTCATAAGAGGTGGCATACTATATAGGCTTTCTCACATTTTACTTTTTCACTTAATAATACATTTTGGAAGACTTTCCATATCAGTTTGTAGGTAGTGTTCTCTTTCTATAGCTGCATAGTATTCCACTGGCTGGATGTACCATATTCATTCAGCCATTCTCCTGTGTAAGTTCCTTGGGTCATTTTTGATATTCTGCACTTAGAAATAATCCTACAATGCATTCCCTTGAGCATACATATTCGTGTACAGTTGGAGATGTTTGACCAGGGTAAATTACAATAAGTGGGGAGAGCATGTGTCCTTTTGTTAGACAATGCCAAGTTCTCCCTGATTGGGGTTTACCAATTTGCATTCTGGCTAGTGATGTATAAGAGAGTCTGGCTTCCCCCAGGCTTGCTAACAGAATGTATAAGGTATAATTTTCAATTTTCCCCAATCTGATTCAGTAAGATAGTATCCTGGTGTTATATTAACTTGCATTTCTCTTATTAAAAGTGAAATTGAGTATTCTTTTCATATGTTTAAGGGACATTAAAAAAATTTTTTTTGGTAGATTGTCTGTTTCATGTCTTTGACCTTTTTTCTACAGGTTTTCCAAACTCTCATCCCCCTGCCCCAATTTTTAAAAGTTCCTTGTATATTAGAGATGTTAGACATTTATCTGCAAACATGGTTGTACATATTTTCTCCTAGTTTGTCATTTACTTTTTGCCATTTCTTTGTTTCTTTAAGAAGATTGGGGGTGCCTGGTGGCTCAGTGGGTTAAGCCTCTGCCCTTAGCTCGGGTCATAATCTCAGGGCCCTGGGATCGAGCTGCACATTGGGCTCTCTGCTTAACGGGGAGCCTGCTTCCTCCTCTCTCTCTGCCGGCCTCTCTGCCTACTTGTGATCTCTGTCTGCAAATAAATAAATAATTAAATTTTTTTAAAAGAAAATTTTATTTTCATATAGAGCAATGTATTAATCTTTTAATTCTTCTGGGTTAGTTTTCTTTTATTAAACCTAGGAATATTAAGTTACAACAAACTCCTTGTATAAATAAAATATTTGAACAAAATATTTGAATAAAATATAACAAAATATAATAAAATATAACAAAAATATTTGAATAAAATATTTGTAAGTTTTAATAACCTACTTTTCAAATTTTCAAGATTTTTTCACTTGTTTTAATGTTCTCGAAAAAATTAACCACTTAACCAATACATAAAACATGCACCTAAATGTCTGGGCCCCAGTATGGCTCAGCATAGTGCTGATGGGAGGCCCATCGCTCACTTTGGTCTTCCATTAGATCCAGTAGCAAGGCACAGTCCCTGTTCAAGAACTATGGCGGCAGCAGCAAAGCTCGCAGAAGCCTCAGCTGACTGGATTCTGAGGTCTCCAGTAAACTCCATGGTTTCCCATGCTGAACAGACTTGTAGGACAGAAAACCCTCACAGCTCCCCCGTAGTTGCCTCTTAAAACACGGCTTTGCATCTCAGCTCTTGCCTATCGCTGCCTTCCTCTTCACATTGCACTGGGATAGGGTGGCAGGACCCTAAACCCTGCCCCGCCCCGCCCCACCTTCCCTACAGAAGGGCAGCCCAGCATTGCCTTACCTCTGTGAAGGCACGCTCCATGCTCCTTGCAGATCCTTCAGACGCTCCTTTGGATATTCCCTGTTTAACTCTTTGTAGGTGATTCATACCTAAGAAGAAAAAGTAAAAATTTCGAAGCTGACTTGAATTTACATTTAAGCTTTTCACAGAAACTAAATCAGTTCAGATTTGCCTTTGTCCACATCTGCTAACTAATGAATGATAAGAGCCAATGCTTGTATTGATGGTAGGTATGATTTAGGGTTGATTTTGAGCTGCTTTTGAAATGCTTTAAAAACAAAGACATTTCCTGACTGTTATAGGAACTCCTATAAAATGGACAGCAAATCAAAGAATCTTGAGACCGGCCAAAACAATCTTGAAAAAGAAAAACAAAACTGGAGATATCACAATTTCGATTTCAAGTTCTAATACAAAGCTGTAGTAATCAAAACAGTATGGTACTGGCACAGAAATAGTCACATAGATAACGGAACAGGACAGAAAGCCGAGAAATGAGCACACAATTATATGGTTAATTAATTTTCAATGAAAGAGGCAACAATATGCAATGGACAGTCTCTTCAACAAATGGTATTAAGGAAAACTGGGCAGTTACATGCAAAAGAATGAAACTGGACTACTTTCACCATACACAAAAATAAACTCAAAATGGATTAGAGATGTAAATGTGAGAACTGATACCATAAAAAGTCTAGAAGAGAGCAGAGGGAGCAATGTTTCTGACATCAGCCATAGCAATATTTTTTCTAGAGATGTTTCCTGAGGCAAGGGAAATAAAAGCAAAAATAAATTATTGGGACTACATCAAAATAAAAAGCTTTTGCACAGGAAAGGAAATGGTCATCAGAACTAAAAGACAACTTAATGAATGGGAAAACATATTTTCAAATGACATATCTGATAAAGGGTTAATATCCAAAATATATAAAGATCTGAAACAACTCAACACCAAAGAATCCCAAATAATTCAATTTAAAAATGGGCAGAAGACATGGCTAAATGGCTAAAATTAACACAAGAAACAAGTGTGGCAAGGATGTGGAGAAAAAGGAACCCTGCTGCACTGTTGGTGGGAATGCACACTGGTGCAGCCACTGTGGAAGACTGCATGGAGTTTCCTCAAAAAGTTAAAAATGGAGCTAGCCTACAATCCAACAATTGCACTGTTAGGTATTTGCCCAAAGAATACGAAAACAGTAATTTGAAAGGATATATACACCCCTGTTTTATTGAAGCATGATTCAAAATAGCCAAATTATGGAAGCAGCCCAAGTGTCCACTGATAGATGAATGGACAAGGAAGATGTGGTATATATACACAATAGAATATTACTCAACTGTAAAAAGAATGAAATGTTGCCATTTGCAACAACATGGTTGGAACTAGATAGTATAACGCTAACTGAAATAAGACCATCAGAGAGAGACAAATACCATATGATTTCACTCTCATGTGGAATTTAAGAACCAAAACAAAGGAAAAAAGAGAAAGGCAAACCAAGAAATGGACTCTTAACTACAGAGAACAAACTGATGGTTATCAGAGGGCAGGTGGGTGGGGGATGGGTGAAACAGGTGACAGGGATTAAGGGAACACTTATGATGAGCACTGAGTAATGTATAGATTTATTAAATCACCATATTTCACACCTGGAACTAATATAACACTGTATGTTAGCTATACTGGAATTAAAATAAGAAATTTAATAGAATAAAAGAATCTTGAGAGATTTTTCCATGAACCTAGACAGATGGCTATTATATAAGTGAAAATCGGTGAAAGTGCTTCCTGATATTACCCACAATAGAAGAGATAACTGGCCATGATAGTGAACCAACCTTGGTGGGGTAATTCTAGGAGGTGTTGCCAAGGATGTTTCCAACACAGGTCTTAACCTGCCAATGACAGTCCTGGCAAAACTGTAAAGGTAGGAGATGGATGGACCAAGTCTCATGGTCCCACTGAACACCTCCAAGCGGGCCCCAAGTACTTCTGGTTATTGTTTATTCTCAAGGTGGAATGAGGTTTTGCCTTACTGGAGAGCTGTGGCTGTAATGTAGTTGCAGTAAATTCACTTGATTGTGTAGTTTTCTGGACTCGGGGAATCCCAACCTATCTCTGCAGTTAGAGGGACACACACTTCACTGGTACTCTCATTACAGAATGCTTTACTTTTTTCTTTTTTTAAGATTTTATTTATTTGTCAGAGAGAGAGAGAGAGAGCAGAAGCAGGGGGAATAGCAGGCAGAGGGACAAGCAGGCTCCCTGCTGAGCAGGGAGCTGGATGGGGGCCATGATCCCAGGATCCCAGGATCATGACCTGAGCCAAAGGCAGACACCTAACTGACTGAGCCACCCATGTGTCTCCAGAATGCTTTACTTTTTACTCCGAATTTCCACTGAGCTTTATCATTTACAAGCTTCAAGGAAGAGAGAGGACTATACAAATTCTAAAAGTATAATTATCAAAATTCTCAAAACCTCACACTGCCAGGGCCTGAAGCGGGGGGCTGGGGGGAGGGAGTCCTGTGGAGATGGGTCTTACTGCCCTCAGCAATGAGCAATAAGTGCTGATGGCAATAAGACCAGTCCCTCTAGGACCTACAGGTGAGTGGCTGTGGAGTTCATACAGGCTGCCTTCCTGTTTGCCATCCTAGATTCTGCACTGTTGGTACAGGCTGATATGACTAATTATGGATATTACTAATGACCGAGACGATACCTCCAGCTTTATCACCAATGGGTAAAAGCAGGATTTCCCAAACACCCACCTCTGTATTTGGTGAAACCTGGAGGTTTGGTTTTCTGAAAACAGCATCAGGGAAAAATTGTTCTTGAGCCTCAGCCGAAGGGCCATTATCAGGTCTGTTACCTGACATAGCAGTCAAGTTCCAAGGGGCTGATCCTAGTTCCTCAGCTTCAAAGAACAGTCACTTCTTCCTGATGTCTGGGCATCCACCCCATGAAAAAACCCCAAACTCAGAGTTATTAGGGATCCTCCAGAAATTTCTAACTGCAGCAGTGGCAGCTTCTGCTCAAGATGACAAAACAAGATTCATTTTCACATTCTTCAGTGCCGCCATTCATGTTGCCCATTATTATACCTTGATACCCTCTGGTGCCCTAACAAGAGCCCCTTTATCTTCATCCTATTAATTTTGACCTCTGTGGTCTTCTTCTGCTATGTAAGAAAAAACCCAAACCATAGCTACTGTTCTGAACTGAACTCATCACTGACAGAATCTAGTAACTGTCCCTCCAGACAGGTCAGAAGGAGAACTATCCACCATGGTCCCCTCCGGGTATCTAGGTTTTCTTACATTGTGACTTGCAACATTTGACCTTGTAACAGCTGGAGCTTGATTTCACACCGACAAAACAAAGTGCTCTGGCAGGGCTCTCCAAATCCTCCTGGCCTGACCCGCCTGTCAAGAGTGGGCATTGGCATCGGGCCATCCTTGCTACAAGAGTTGCTTTGTGCCCTTCAGGACACTCCAGCTTTCTTCTCAGAGCTGCTTGACTCTGTTCAGGGAAAATGACCCATATGGAGGGACACTAAGTTTGGACTCACTCCTGTTGTGCTAAAATGAGTTTCCAGTACAGTCTGTGCTCCACGAGGATGATGTGGACATCCGACTGCCTGCTGGAATATAGAAAGTCGAGCTTTCCATGTCCATAAATATTCCTTTACTATAAAGCTAATGAGTGCAGACTGTTCGTTAGCTGGATGCATCAAAACTAGTATAACCTTTTTTTTTTAAATTTTTTTATTTTTTATAAACATATGTTTTTATCCCCAGGGGTACAGGTCTGTGAATCACCAGGTTTACACACTTCACAGCACTCACCAAAGCACCCGAATGTTTATAGCAGCAATGTCCACAATAGGCAAACTATGGAAAGAACCTAGATGTCCATCAACAGATGAATGGATCAAGAAGATGTGGTATAGATACACAATGGAATACTATGCAGCCATCAAAAGAAATGAAATCTTGCCATTTGCGACAACATGGATGGAACTAGAGTGTATCATGCCTAGCGAAATAAGTCAAGCAGAGAAAGACAACTATCATATGATCTCCCTGATATGAGGAAGTGGTGAGGCAACATGGGGGCTTAAGTGGGTAGGAGAAGAATAACCTTTTTTTTTTTAAACTAGTATAGCCTTTTGAAAATAATTTTGTTTTTCTCTGTGCTCCTTCCAATTTTTTCATATTATGAACGATGATACAATCATGATCTTCTTTTCTACCTTTTACAACTTCTCTGGTTATTTCTTGGGAGCAAGCTGATGGATTTGGATTGATGGGTGAAAGGTAGGCACATGTGTTAAAGGTTTTTTTTTTTTTGTTTTAAACTTTAATTCCATAGTGCTGAACTGCCATTCAGTGAGATTTTATCTGTTTATAATCCCAAGAACAGTATGTCCATGGGTTCACTTGCTCATACCCCTATCAACACTGGGAATTGGCATGTCTTTTCATCTTTGCTGGAATGGGACATGACTTGTCTAATTTTGTCTTACTTAGAAATTCTGGGATTATTGGTGAACTTACCTTTTATATGTTCTGCTGGATTGTTGAGAAGCTGCTTTCTGGAGAGGTGGGTCTCTGGGCTGCAGAGGGCCCCACTTGTGTGAGAAGGTGGCCTGAAAGGGCCTTACCATCGTCAGCATCTCCTGCTGCCCCAAACCTTGCTTATTACCATTGTAACAACCAATCTATATACACCACGAAATATAAGAGAACTAAGAGGGCTGTTACCTCAAAGCTGTCCAAGAAATTCAGTTTTATGGATGTGGAAGTGAATGCCTGTGATCACTGAATCAGGTCTTTTGTGTACAACTTCGGATCTGCTAGACCTCCTCCCTCTGTCCCGTCGCTGCCGCAGACAGCAATGGCCCAGCTTCCTGCAGTCCTGCAGCTCATCTCCTCCAGCCTCCAGCGTGGTCTCTGAGCCTTCTGCCTCACCTCTTGGCGCCTCCCCATTGAGGCTGTTGTCTGACTGCCCTTGGCGCTCACACCTCAGCTGTGTGCGGGGGATTCATGCTCCATGGGGTAGGCCTCTAATCAGTGGGAGATGGAGCCAGTGGGTACACTCTATCCTGCCTCACCCCAGGGATGGTCTTGATGTGACTTAGGAGGATCATTTAACACTTACCCTTGCTCGCTTTCACTGCAGTGACATCTCCCTGCTCGTTGTTGAGTAGTCAAGCAGCGATCCCTCAGCAAGGCAGCTGCTATACTCGTCTTTCTTCCTGAAGTCCATTCTGACTCTTCCGGGAGTGGCAGTAGACTTGGCTGGCCCCTCCCTGCCTCCCAGTCTTGGCTCAACCCTCATATTCGCAGGCTACCTATTCTGAACTGCAACCTGTTCAGTTCAAGACAGAGTCCGACTCTCTTAACCTCTACAGTTTCTATTTCCACAGCTCTTATTCTAACATATGATACAATCTGCTTATTCATTGCATTTATGGTTTATTTTCTCTCTCCTTTTACCACACTGCAAGCATCGCAAAGGCAGAATCTTTGTTCGAAATGTCCCATTTTTGCTGATGCACGTCAAATGACTAGGACAGTGTTTGGATCATGGATGGCATGGACTGAAATAATTTTTGCTGAATGAATACATATTTATAAAACAATTAGAACAGTTACTGGTAGAAATACAAATTGTCTCTTAAACAAATACAGTGTGTAAAGTAAGAAAATTATCCATGTGGCCTCAGAGCTGAGGCTTTTGATAATTCTGCATGTATGCCAAGCTCCTTAAGATCAGATACACTGTGGGAGTAACAAGGCAGCTTTCCCCCACCAACTTTACATGTCACTGTGGGAGTAACGAGGCAGCCCCCCCCAACTTTATATGTAGACTCACATGACAAATCTCTCCTAGAATGAATTATGTGGTGAAGTTCTTTCCCTGAGGAACAAAGCTACTAGATTTATATTTCTGCCATTGTCACAGATGCTTGGTAGCTCAGAGATCCCTATTAGGCATTATCATGGCAGACAACTTTTCTAAGTTATGGAACAATTCTGCTTTCTAGTATGTGGCGCCAGATCTGTATGTTACTTTCTTGTTCAGTAATTTATTTTTTTGGGGAAGAAAAGGGATTTTCCTTCAAATGCTTTTCAGAATTAGGGGTGGTATCAGTAATAATAAAAAGTTTACAGTGTGCCTGGGTGGTTCAGTGGGTTAAATAAAGCCTCTGCCTTCGGCTTAGATCATGATCCCAGGGTCCTGGGATCGAGCCCTGCATTGGGCTCTCTCTGCTCAGTGGGGAGCCTGCTTCCTCCTCTCTCTCTCTGCCTGCCTCTCTGCTCACTTGTCTGTCAAATAAATAAATAAATAAATAATCTAAAAAAAAAATAGAAAAAAATTTACACTTCTCTCCCCAAGAGAATCTACCCCTGGGTACATTAGCCCTCTCTTGCTGGAGGGAATGGAGTGCTCTGGAGGTAGTCCCATAACCCAAAGATAGCAGCATGAGATCTCAGCACAGATGCTTTAAGGATGGAGACCTGGCTGTGTCACATATTAGCCATGTGATTTGGAGCAGTTTAGGCTGCCTGACTAAGCCTCAGTCTCCTGTTCTATAAAATGACGGTAACAGAACAAATACATCATTGCAACATTGACAGAATTAAATAGGAGCTCTCTAAGCTATTGTTCTTACTATATTTAAGAGCTCAAATTTTGGGTCCATTTCATGAGATGACGGGGCTTTGCAAGCTGTAAGAGACCAAGAAGGACAGTGGGACACTAGCATTGGCCATCTCTAGCTCATGGGAGCAGAAAGAAAGTGGTTCATTTTCACCTTCCCTTTTTGTGCCTCTCCTTGATGACTTATCTCTAAATAGACATCTAGCCCAGAGGGTGGTGGTGGTGGGGTGGGATCTTCAAAGAGACATTTATGAGAACACCCGGAAGGAAAGAAGGATTGGATTGAATAGGCAGTCCATGGAGAACTCCACTGGTGGGTTCTCTGGTCCCAGGGCCATGGTGGCGACAGTGGCTTACCAAAGGACAAGTCCTCCTGCACTGGAGCCCTTCCCAAGGTCTGGAAGGCTCACACATTCACTGTGGGGGCCACAGAGGGAGACCAACGCACATCATTTTCCACTTTCATTCCTTTCAAGCTTCCCCTTTTCAAGGTACCAACCGATACTGAAACTTATACACCTCAAACAATTTAATACAGCCTTAGTTAAAGAGGACAAACAATTGCACTGCAAAACTTTCTAACTGAATTTAAATAAAAAAACAATCTTGGCGCTCGTGGGTATCTTAGCCAGTTAAGCAACTGATTCTTGGTTTTGGCTCGGGTCATCATCTCTCAGTTTTGGGCTTGAGCCCCACGTCAGTGCAGAGCCTGCTTCAGAGTCTCTCTTCCTCTCTCTCTCTCACACACACACTCTCTCTTAAATAAATAAAATCTTAAAAAAAAAAAAAGAATCTCAAAGAAGTCATGTGAACAAACGTAGCTTAAAAAAGTTCAGTTCAGGGGCGCCTGGATGGCTCAGTTTTTAAGTGTCTGCCTTTGGTTCAGGTCATGATCCTTTAAAAAAAAAGTTCAGTTTGCTGCTATTCTGAGGTACACTAGGTATAAATTGTTGCCTGGGTTTTTGAAGTAATTTAAATGAAATAAACTCATGTGTTTGGACATAGAAATTTAAGAGGGCATGGATTGCATGGAGCACTGGGTGTGGTGCAAAAACAATGAATACTGTTATGCTGAAAATTAAAAAAAAAAATTAGAAATTTAAGTCCACTGATACCAGATGAAAAAGTGTCTGGAGAATATGAACCATCTCATAAAGGTAATTATAGAAAAACATAAGATAATCTTAAGGGCAACCAATTTTTTTCCTAAGATAGACATTAAAAAAAGTAATAGTATTAAAAAGATATTCGTAACATTAAGAAACAATTGACTCAATGTGGTTTTGATTTGAATCTCCCTGACAATGTTGAACATTTTTTTCATGTGTCTGTTAGCCATTTGTATGTCTTCTTTGGAGAAGTGTCTGTTCATGTCTTCTGCCCATTTTAAGACTGGATCATTTATTTTATGGTTGTTGAGTTTGAAAAGTTTCTTATGGATCTTGGATAACAGTCCTTTGTAGTGTCATTTGTGAATATCTTCTCCCATTCTGTGGGTTGCCTCTTTGTTTTTTGTTGACAGTTTCCTTTGTTGTGCAGAAGCTTTTTATCTTGATGAAGTCCCAAAAGTTCATTTTCACTTTTGATGGATGCCTGTCTCACTCTGAGGTCTTTCATCTATTTTGACTTTATCTTTGTATATGCTGTAAAAGAACAGTTGAGTTTCATTCTTCTGTATATAGCAGTCTTACTTTCCCAGCACCATTTATTGGAGAGACTGTCTCTTTTTCATTGGATATTTTTTCCTGCTTTCTTGAAGATTAGTTGACTGTAAAGTTGAGGGTCCGTATTTGGGCTATCTATTCTGTTCCACTGATTTTTGTGTCTGTTTTTGTGTCAATACCATGCTGTCTTGGTGATCACAGCTTTGTAATATAACTTGAAATTGGGCAATACAATGCCCCCAGTATTGTTTTCTTTTTCAACATTTGCTTGACAATTTGGGATCTTTTCTGGTTCCATTCAGACAGAGAGTTTGACTTCTCTGCCAATTTGAATACTTTCATTTCTTTTTGTTGTCTGCTTGCTGTTGCTAGGACTTATAGTATTATGTTAAACAATAGTGGCAGGAGTGGGCACCCTTATCTTGTTCCTGATCTTGAGGGAAAGACTCTCATTTTTCCCCATGGAGAATGATATTTTCTGTGGGTTTTTTCATAGATGTGTTTTGTGAGATTGAGGAATGTTCCCTCTGTCCCTATACTCTGAAGGGTTTTAGTCAGGAAAGGATGCTGTGTTTTGTCAAATGCTTTTTCTGCATCAACTGAGAAGACCATGTGGTTCTTTTCTTTCTCTCTCATCTTATTTATGTCTTCTATCACATTGATTTGCAAATGTTGAATCACCCTTGCATCCCAGGGATAAATCCCAGTCATGGTGGATAATCTTTTTAATGTACTGTTGGATCCTATTAGCTAGGATCCTGTTGAAAATTTTGGCATCAATATTCATCAGGAATATTGGTCTGTAATTCTCCCTTTTGATGGGGTCTTTGCCTGGCTTTGGGATCAAGGTAATGCTGACCTTATAGAAAGAGTCTGGAAGTTTTCCTTCTGTTTCTATTTTTTGAAACAGCTTCAGGAGAATAGGTATTATTTCTTCTTTGAATGTTTGGTAGAGGCCGTGATCGTATAGTGGTTAGTACTCTGTGTTGTGAATGTTTGGTAGAATTCTCCAGGGAATCTGTCAGTTCCTGGACTCTTGTTTTTTGGGAGGTTTTTGATCACTGCTTCAATCTCATTACTGGTTATCGGTCTATTCAGGTTGTCAATTTCTTCCTATTTCAGTCTTGATAGTTTATAGGTTTCCAGGAATGCATCTATTTCTTCCAGGTTGCTTAACTTATTGGCATATAGCTGTTGATAATAAGACTTTCCCACATCACTTAACCTCACAGAGCTTTTTTCCATATGGAATCTTTGCTATGTTTTAAGAATTGAGCTAACATGAAAGCATCCCCAGAATGGCCACCCATATAGGGTTTTGTTCCAATGTGGACCTACTGATATATAAGACTGGGCTTTTAGTGAAGGCCTTCCCACATATTTATATTTATGGGTTTTCTGGTAATAAGCACTGGCTTCCACATGAAGACCTTCTCCCTACTTGCCCCTGTCAAAATGAATCTGCTTATTTTTTTAAAATTTTATTTATTAGAGAGAGAGAGAGAGAGAACACAAGCAGAGGGAGCTGCAGGCAGAAGGAGAAGCAGGCTCCTCATTGAACAAGAAGCCCGATGTGGGGCTTGATCCCAGGAACATGGGACCACAATCTAAGCCTAAGGCATACACTTAACTGACTGAGCCACCCAGGCATCCTGAAACTGCTTATGTTTAATGAGACTTGAGCTCATACAGAAGGCTTCCCACACTGAAGATATCCCCAAAGCTTCTCTGATGTCTGATAAGATCATTCCAGTACCTGAAGGCTTTCCCACATTCTTTTTTTTAAAATAAATTATTCTTAAAGATTTTTTAAAAGATATTATTTATTTATTTGACAGAGATCACAAGTAGGCAGAGAGGCAGAGAGAGAGAGGAAGAAGCAGGCTCCCTGCCGAGCAGAAAGCCTGATGTGGGGCTTGATTGATCTCAGGACCCTGCGATCATGACCTGAGCTGAAGGCCAAGGCTTTAACCCACTGAGCCACCCAGGTGCCCCTAAATAAAAATTTACAATAGCATAAAAAACCATAAGATACCTTGGAACTCAGGGAGGGAACTGCCTGGAACCGCAAGAAAAATTGTCTGTTGGGAGGTCGAACTTGGGCACAGTACTCCCCATCCACCTGGAGGGAACCTTGGGGTGCAGGGGGTGCAGCACACACCATGACCACCCGAGAGAAATACTTACAATAGTTTATAAGTTGGGGGGAGGGGAGCATCTGGGTAGCTTAGTCAGTTAAGCATCTGCCTTCAGGTCTGGCCATGATCCCGGGGTCCTGGGATGGAGAGCTCTGCCTCAGGCTCCTGCTCAGCGGAAAGGCTGTTTCTACCTCTCCCATTCCTCCTGCTTGTGCTTCCTCTTTTGAGCACTCTCTCTCTCTCTCTCTCAGTGAAATAAATAAATAAATAAAATCTTTAAAAAAATGAGTTCATAAGGAGACACATATGAGGAAATGTTTCTCAGAATTTTTAGTCACATCTAGGAACTGGATATGTCCAGCATTGGGATAATAGATAATTAGGAGAATGCAGGAGGTAAAAACAATAAACTAGATGTAAGTGTTAGCAAGAGAGCAGTCTTAAAAATGGTAGTGAGTGAAAACCAATAAGAAAGAGAATGACATTTTGGAACAACACATTATATAAGTTAAAATGATTCATACAACAATTATCCATATTTTACAAGAATAAAATGCAAGCTTAAGTTAATATAGTAAATACATTAGAGTGAGCGCCTATGTGGTGGGGAGATGGGTACTGAGAATAAAAATACAGATGAACCTCATACATACTGGTGACATTTATGTGCTCTAAAATGAGGATTATAACTAATCCTGTTTGAAGTACACTAGGTATAAAAGAAGGAAAAAAGCAAATAAAAATTATTTTTAAAAATATTTATTACAAGTCAAGCAGAGAGAGTCAATTATCATATGGTTTCACTTATTTGTGGAGCATAACAAATAGCATGGAGGACATGGGGACTTAGAGTGGAGAAGGGAGTTGGGGGAAATTGGAAGGGGAGGTGAACCATGAGAGACTATGGACTCTGAAAAACAATCTGAGGGTTTTGAAGGGACGGGGGGTGGGAGGTTGGGGTACCAGGTGGTGGGTATTATAGAGGGCACGGATTGCATGGAGCACGGGGTGTGGTGCAAAAATAATGAATACTGTTATGCTGGAAATAAAAAAAAATATTTATTACAGAGAGAGAGAGGATGAGTGGGGAGGAGGAACAGAGATAGAGGGAGAAGCAGACTCCCCAGGGAGCAGGGAGCCCAAGGTAGGGCTTGATCCCAGGACCCGGGATCATGACCTGAGCCAAAGGCAGATGCTTAACAGATTGAGCCACTCAGGTTTCCCAGCAGATAAAAATTTTTAGTAATTGATACAGATGTTTTTGAGTTGAGAGGATAGAAGGAAAATTCTCAGTTAAATGAAAGCATAGTGGCCTCCCATAAAATATTATTGCTGTGAAATAATGGGTTAGAATAACTCCACAAAATTCAAGCTTTATGAAGTATTCAGCTTAATGCCCAGTGTTTACAGAATAGCCTCTCGTATTTTTTATTGCTTTCAATTACCTTTCTCCTCTCTGCACCACTGTGGCCCTTTTACTGGGACGTGGTTCTTCTCTTTATGGTACATCAAAGACATAGGCTTTGAGGTGCATGTTGGAGACTGGGAGAATAAAAATTTGCAGTAGTATGGAGTGCCAAAAATCTGCAAGAGTTAGGAATATACAGAAGATGATGGCTGAATAGGTGGACTTGGCCACCAAAGGATGTCAGAAGAAACGGGGCCTCAGAGGAACAGACATAGAACCCCACGCCACTGCCCTTGTGTTGTGATAGGGTGCTCAATTTAGGGTGCTGGGCAGTGTGAAGGAAAATTCAGGTCCTTGCGGGAGGTATGGAGGCTGAGAAAGATTGTGAAGGGGGTCACAGAATGATGGCAATGATGTATGGCACAGGCTCCCAGGGACAAAAATCCCTTCTCTTTTTGTACCCTCTGCACTTCCACCCCACCCAGTGCTCCTGAGTCCTTCCTCAGGTAGAAAAGGAATCCTGAAGGGACAGTGCGAACCTGACTCTTCCCTCACTAGAGACCTTTACCTCAGAGCTCTGTCGGGCGCACTGCCTCTGGCTGGGGAGGGCAGAGTTGTTCATGGCCCTCCAAAAGCTCTACCACAGGGTCTCTAAGAATAGCATGCACATCTTCTTGGTCCCTTACAGATTTACTCTGGTGATACTAGTGAGCCACTGACCCAGAACATGGCCCCTAAACTTTGGTTTTGGGGTAGGGGAGTGTTCAGGGGTCACTGACTTTAACTTCCTTTCCAGGTGAGGTCACTGAAGCTGTGAAAATATGTCAGATTTCTGTCCAGTCAGGAGTGGGGGTAGGGCAGTCTACTTGTCAGATAAGAAAATGGAAAGGATGGGGCCAGGGGTCATGGTGGAGGCTCAGGCTGATGGGAAACCGAGGGAGCAGTGATGGTGAGCAAACTGTGGAGGGACAGCTCAGGTGTGGGTGGTGAGGACAGAAGGAAAGAAAGCATGAAATGTGGGAACAGTATTAAAAGAAGGCAGGAAGGAAAGGAGGGATGGATGAGGGAGGTTTTCTCAACCTCAAATAACTTCTCACAATAGCCAAGCCCTGTATTCAAACCTTGAACATTGTATCTTTGTTTGAATCTTTGTTGTATCATCAGAATAGGAAGGTATCAGGGTGTGTTCTTCCTAACCTCCAGCCACCCCACTTTCCAACGCAGAGTCATCGACACCTATAATCTCCATGGAGGCAGTGGGACTTACTGGCCAAAGGAACAGGGACTTTTAGTCAGAGAGGGTCCAAATGGAAATGAATTTAGGAAATGTCTTCATATCTCAGTCTCTCAGTAGATAATTCAATGCCCTCAGCATTTTTGTTTTGTTTAGTTTTCAAGTTCCAAAAAGGCCTTATTACATACAGAGGGATAGGGGTTCAGTCCTTCTCAGAGGACCGCTTTCTTCACGGTTGTCAGGACACTGCTCAGCTTCTCTCTCTTCCTCTTGGCCTGGATGTGTGTTCCCACAGTCTTCTTGGTGACCTTGAGGGCGCGCTTGTCCTTGGAGACCTTGAGCAGCTCCATGGGTGGCTGCCTCTTTTAGGGTGAAGGTACACACCGCTCCATCATTCCCACATGAACTTGGTGTGCTTGGTGAGGCGCCCTTGGTGGCTGTGCCTTGGCTCGCTCAGGTTCTTAGTCACCTTGACACCCTTGTTGAGGCCCACGGCCACAGGGGATCGCAGAGCCATGGCTGTTGCTCAGTGGCTCCTGCGGTAAGGGGGATAAAATACCTCAGGTCTTACTAAGCTAACCAGCGAAGCATGGTAACCATTGTAATTGCTTTTTCTTTTCTCTTGGCTCAAGGACAGAGCGTCCGTACTATTCAGGATCATTGCATCCCACACTTCCTTTCATCTAGTCTAGGGCCTGCTCCATCAATTATCTTTCATCTCCTGTACCATTTTCTAAATCTCCTCAGGATGATACAGTTTAATATCTCCTATTTTCCTTCCCCCTCCCCCTCTCCCTCCTTCCTTCCTTCCTTCCTTCCTTCTCCATGCCCAGCCTGGAGCCCAATGTGAGGCTTGAACCCAAGACCTGAGCTGAGATCAAGAGTCAGATGCTCAACTGACTCACCCAGGTGCCCTAATACCTCCTATTTTCAAAACAAACATGACAGCTTTCCACGCATGTGCTGGGCCCTCTTCAGAGCCAAATCTCTGCTAATGCCCTTCACAAGATGGCTCTCTCTCTCCTTTTTTAAAAATATTTTTTATTTTTTAATAAACATATAATGTATTATTAGCCCCAGAGGTACAGGTCTGTGAATCGCCAGGTTTACACACTTTACAGCACTCACCATAGCACATACCCTCCCCAATGTCCATAACCCCACCACCCTCTCCCTACCTCCCTCCCCCTGGCCACCCTCAGTTGGTTTTGTGACATTAAGAGTCTCTTATGGTTTGTCTCCCTCCCGATCCCATCTTGTTTCATTTATTCTTTTCCTACCTCCCAAACCCCCCACGTTGCTTCTCCACTTCCTCATATCAGGGAGATCATATGATAGTTGTCTTTCTCTGGTTGACTTATTTCGTTAAGCATAATACCCTCTAGTTGCATCTGCGCAGACGCAAATGGCAAGATTTCATTTCTTTTGATGGTTGCATAGTATTCCATTGTGTATATATACACACCACATCTTCTTTATCCCTTCATCTGTTGATGGACATCTAGGTTCTTTCCATAGTTTGGCTATTGTGGACATTGCTGCTATAAACATTTGGGTGCACATGCCCCTTCGGATCACTATGTTTGCATCTTTAGGGTAAATACCCAGTAGTGCAATTGCTGGGTCATAGAGTAGCTCTATTTTCAACTTTTTGAGGAACCTCCATGCTGTTTTCCAGAGTGGTTGCACCAGCTTGCATTCCCACCAACAATGTAAGAGGGTTCCCCTTTCTCCGCATCCTCGCCAGCATCTGTCATTTCCTGACTTGTTAATTTTAGCCATTCTGACTAGTGTGAGGTGGTATCTCATTGTGGTTTTGATTTCTATTTCCCTAATGCCCAGTGATGTGGAGCACTTTTTCACGTATCTGTTACAAGCTGGCTCTCTTAAGGCATGTTGTCCCCACATCCTTTATAGCCCCCTCCACCTGGTTTACACCTTAGCACTCCTGCAGAGTTTCCCGAGGGCTTTCATTGACAAGTTAAAGCCTAATTCCTCTCCTGCTGGAACTTTCCACTGAAGCCAACATTTTTCTCAGTCTCAACTTATTAAGACTTTCTGTATCTTTACTTTAGTGAAACAAAATCTGAATTCCTCTGTTTTCTGAGAGAGTTCCTGTTTACCCTAAATTTAAAGTCTGTTATGCAACTATCCTCAGTTGGTTTGGTTTTTATTTTCGGGCAACATGCTCTCCTGCTAACTCAAATCTGTGTTTTTGGTTTTTTTTTTCAAGATTTTAATTTGTTTGAGAGAGAGAGAGTGAGAGAACACGAGCAGGATGAGAAAGGGGTACAGGGAGAAGCAGACCCCCCACTGAGCAGGGAGCCTGACTCAGGACTCAATCCTAGGACCCTGAGCTCATGGCCTGAGCCAGAAGCAGATGCTTACCCAATCATGCTACCAAGATGCCCCTGTTTATTTTTTTTCCCCAAAATTATAGATATATTTATTTATTTTAGAGAACGATGAGGGGTACATTGGGAGGGGCAGAGGGAGAGGGAGAGAATTCCAGGCAGACTCTGCACGGAGCACAGATCCCAATGGGGGTTTGATCCATGACCCTGAGATCAGGGCCTGAACCTAAACTGAGTCCAGCATTTAACTGACTGTGCCACTTAGGTGCTGTGCCCCTCAAGTCTGGTTTTGAAATGAGATGAGATATACACAAGTAATAGTAGATACAACATTTTATTTAATTTATTTTTTCTTCTGGCTCATCTACTCTCGCGGTTTCACCTTGCACCTGCACAGGCTGATGCTACTGAAATCTGAAGTTCCATCTAAGGCTTCTTCTGTAGCCTTCAGAGTTCAGGATCTGAACAGCATCAGCCTAACTTCGCCTCTTAATGCCTTAAGTTGAACATGGCAAAAGTAACAGTTTCTACTTCTCCTTAATTATCGATGTTAGTGGTTGGACTTCACATGCAGTCACTCTGTTTAGAGACCTGAGAGTCATCCTGGACCTTCCCAGATCCAATCAGTTGTGAAGTCTTACCAGGATTACTCCTAAATGTTTCTGAAACCCGTTTTCTCCTTCCATCACTAATATATGGTGCACTCTAACCTCTGATTCAAATTCAGAGACTTTTCCCCGCCCCTCATCACTCTGTTTGTGGAGAGGAAATACAAATGTGGGCTGTCCAAGGGTGCTGGGCAATTGGCTTCTTGTTCTAGGGGTAGGTTTTTGTTTTGAAAGAGGCTAAGAAAATATAAACTGAGGATAATTTTTTTTCTTAGTCCACTTTTCTATGGAGGTAATTCTTTTTTTTCTCTTTAGAATATTAAGGTACAGAGGACAAATACTTGTGTTTTTAAAAATTTTTTATTTAAATTCAATTTATTGTTTTTTTATATTTTTATTTCTAAAAAAAGATTTTATTTATTTATTTGACAGAAAGATAGAGAGAGCCAGAGAGCACAAAGGGGGGCAGGGAACAGCAGAGGGAGAGGGAGAAGCAGGCTCCCCACTGAGCTGGAAGCTCCATGTGGAGCTCCATCCCAGTACCCTGGGATCATGACCTGAGCTGAAGGCAGACACTTAATGGATTGAGCCACCCAGGTGCCCCTAAATTCAGTTTAGTTAACACATAGTATATTACTAGCGTCAGGGGTAGAATTTAGTGATTCATCAGTTGCATATAACACCCAGTGCTTATCACAATTACCCTCCTTACTGCTCACATCCCAGTTACCGCATCCCCCACCCACCTCCCTTTCCATAATCCTCAGATTGTTTCCCAGACTTAAGAGTCTCTTAGGACTTATCTCCCCCTCTGTTTTCCTCTTATTTTATTTTTCCTTCCCTTCCCCTATATTTGTCTGTTTTGTTTCTTTAATTCCACAAATGAGTGAGGTCATATGGCATTTGTCTTTCTCTGTCTGACTTATTTCGCTTAGCATAATACCTAGAGGACAAATATTTCAATGAAGGCTTTAGTGAATGGGACCACAGACATCTGTTTAATACAGGCATCAGGTCTGTGATATGAAGGCTCACATCTAGCTCAATTCAGAGCAATACTTAAGGTTTAGATCAATACTCAGTGGGATGTTTCTTTTATCTTCCTGTGGTGGCAACAGATATGGTCGTTGAGGTTCTGGAGATCCTGGTTGTGGGTCCTTTTTTTGTGTTTTTTTCACCTTCAAGACCCAATCAGTTTTTTTTTTTTTTTAAAAGATTTTATTTATTTATTTGATAGAGATCACAAGTAGGCAGAGAGTAGGCACAAGTAGGCAGAGGCTTAACCCACTGAGCCACCCAGGCACCCCCCAATCAGTATTTTTTAACAGGACCTGGATAATCATTTTATTTAAAAATTCCATCTGTTCCGTTTAATGGTTAGATCTTCTGTGGTTTGGTTTCTGTCATTTTTGGCCTCTCATTGTTCTTAGTTCTTTGGTGCTGTTTCTTGGCATGCTTGGTAATATTCGATTGGGTTTGCTTGGATAATAGATATTGTATATGAAAACTGTAGAAACTTTGACTAATGTTCTCTTTCTCCAAAAAGGAAGTTAGAATTCTTACAGGTTCTGATGCACTTTATTAGTGTTGGTCTTCTGTTGGTTGCCTTTACTTCTAAGGCACAGCCCTGCTGCTGTCTCAAAGATAAGCCTGGAGTGTTTACGAGTGCCTCCCCATCTGCTCAGGCCCTGATCTTTCTTTTCTTTTTTTTTTTTAATTTTTTATAAACATGTATTTTTATCCCCAGGGGTACAGGTCTGTGAATCGCCAGGTTTACACACTTCACAGCACTCACCAAAGCACATACCCTCCCCAATGTCCATAACCCCACCCCCTTCTCCCAACCCCCCTCCCCCCAGCAACCCTCAGTTTGTTTTGTGAGATTAAAAGTCACTTATAGTTTGTCTCCCTCCCAATCCCATCTTGTTTCATTTATTCTTCTCCTACCCACTTAAGCCCCCATGTTGCATCACCACTTCCTCATATCAGGGAGATCATATGATAGTTGTCTTTCTCTGCTTGACTTATTTCGCTAGGCATGATACGCTCTAGTTCCATCCATGTTGTCGCAAATGGCAAGATTTCATTTCTTTTGATGGCTGCATAGTATTCCATTGTGTATCTATACCACATCTTCTTGATCCATTCATCTGTTGATGGACATCTAGGTTCTTTCCATAGTTTGGCTATTGTGGACATTGCTGCTATAAACATTCGGGTGCACGTGCCCCTTTGGATCACTACGTTTGTATCTTTAGGGTAAATACCCAATAGTGCAATTGCTGGGTCATAGGGCAGTTCTATTTTCAACATTTTGAGGAACCTCCATGCTGTTTTCCAGAGTGGCTGCACCAGCTTGCATTCCCACCAACAGTGTAGGAGGGTTCCCCTTTCTCCGCATCCTTGCCAGCATCTGTCATTTCCTGACTTG
This sequence comes from Mustela erminea, assembly GCF_009829155.1. Taxonomy (NCBI): domain Eukaryota; kingdom Metazoa; phylum Chordata; class Mammalia; order Carnivora; family Mustelidae; genus Mustela; species Mustela erminea. The sequence continues at coordinate 58,050,438 of NC_045622.1, forward strand.
TTTATTTTAGCCATTCTGACTGGTGTGAGGTGATATCTCATTGTGGTTTTGATTTGTACTTCCCTGATGCCGAGTGATATGGAGCACTTTTTCATGTGTCTGTTGGCCATCTGGATGTCTTCTTTGCAGAAATGTCTGTTCATGTCCTCTGCCCATTTCTTGATTGGATTATTTGTTCTTTGGCTGTTGAGTTTGCTAAGATCTTTATAGATTTTGGACACTAGTCCTTTATCTGATATGTTGTTTGCAAATATCTTCTCCCATTCTGTCAGTTGTCTTTTGATTTTGTTAACTGTTTCCTTTGCTGTGCAAAAGCTTTTGATCTTGATGAAATCCCAATAGTTCATTTTTGCCCTTGCTTCCCTTGCCTTTGGCGTTGTTCCTAGGAAGATGTTGCTGCGGCTGAGGTCGAAGAGTTTGCTGCCTGTGTTCTCCTCAAGGATTTTGATGGATTCCTTTCTCACATTGAGGTCCTTCATCCATTTTGAGTCTATTTTCATGTGTGGTGTAAGGAAATGGTCCAATTTCATTTTTCTGCATGTGGCTGTCCTATTTTCCCAACACCATTTATTGAAGAGGCTGTCTTTTTTCCATTGGACATTCTTTCCTGCTTTGTCAAAGATTAGTTGACCATAGAGTTGAGGGTCTATTTCTGGGCTCCCTATTATGTTCCATTGACCTATGTGTCTGTTTTTGTGCCAGTACCATGCTGTCTTGATGATGACAGCTTTGTAATAGAGCTTGAAGTCCGGAATTGTGATGCCACCAACGTTGGCTTTCTTTCTCAATATCCCTTTGGCTATTCGAGGTCTTTTCTGGTTCCATATAAATTTTAGAATTATTTGTTCCATTTCTTTGAAAAAGATGGATGGTACTTTGATAGGAATTGCATTAAATGTGTAGATTGCTTTAGGTAGCGTAGACATTTTCACAATATTTATTCTTCCAATCCAGGAGCATGGAACATTTTTCCATTTCTTTGTGTCTTCCTCAATTTCTTTCATGAGTACTTTATAGTTTTCTGAGTATAGATTCTGTGCCTCTTTGGTTAGGTTTATTCCTAGGTATCTTATGGTTTGGGGTGCAATTGTAAATGGGATTGACTCCTTAATTTCTCTTTCTTCTGTCTTGTTATTGGTGTAGAGAAATGCAACTGATTTCTGTGCATTGCTTTTATATCCTGACACTTTACTGAATTCCTGTACAAGTTCTAGCAGTTTTGGAGTGGAGTTTTTTGGGTTTTCCACATATAGTATCATATCATCTGCGAAGAGTGATAATTTGACTTCTTCTTTGCCGACTTGGATGCCTTTAATTTCCTTTTGTTGTCTGATTGCTGAGGCTAGGACTTCTAGTACTATGTTGAATAGCAGTGGTGATAATGGACATCCCTGCCATGTTCCTGACCTTAGCGGAAAAGCTTTCAGTTTTTCTCCATTGAGAATGATATTTGCGGTGGGTTTTTCATAGATGGCTTTGATGATATTGAGGTATGTGCCCTCTATCCCTACACTTTGAAGAGTTTTGATCAGGAAGGGATGCTGTACTTTGTCAAATGCTTTTTCAGCATCTATTGAGAGTATCATATGGTTCTTGTTCTTTCATTTATTGATGTGTTGTATCACATTGACTGATTTGCGGATGTTGAACCAACCTTGCAGCCCTGGAATAAATCCCACTTGGTCGTGGTGAATAATCCTTTTAATGTACTGTTGAATCCTATTGGCTAGTATTTTGGTGAGAATTTTCGCATCTGTGTTCATCAAGGATATTGGTCTATAGCTCTCTTTTTTTTGATGGTATCCTTGTCTGGTTTTGGGATCAAGGTGATGCTGGCCTCATAAAATGAGTTTGGAAGTTTTCCTTCCATTTCTATTTTTTGGAATAGTTTCAGGAGAATAGGAATTAGTTCTTCTTTAAATGTTTGGTAGAATTCCCCCGGGAAGCCGTCTGGCCCTGGGATTTTGTTTGTTTGGAGATTTTTAATGACTGTTTCAATCTCCTTACTGGTTATGGGTCTGTTCAGGCTTTCTATTTCTTCCTGGTTCAGTTGTGGTAGTTTATATGTTTCTAGGAATGCATCCATTTCTTCCAGATTGTCAAATTTGTTGGCGTAGAGTTGCTCATAGTATGTTCTTATAATAGTTTGTATTTCTTTGGTGTTAGTTGTGATCTCTCCTCTTTCATTCATGATTTTATTTATTTGGGTCCTTTCTCTTTTCTTTTTGATAAGTCTGACCAGGGGTTTATCAATTTTATTAATTCTTTCAAAGAACCAGCTCTTAGTTTCGTTGATTTGCTCTATTGTTTTTTTGTTTCTATTTCATTGATTTCTGCTCTGATGTTTATGATTTCTCTTCTCCTACTGGGCTTAGGGTTTCTTTCTTGTTCTTTCTCCAGCTCCTTTAGGTGTAGGGTTAGGTTGTGTACCTGAGACCTTTCTTGTTTCTTGAGAAAGGCTTGTACCGCTATATATTTTGCTCTCAGGACTGCCTTTGTTGTGTCCCACAGATTTTGAACCATTGTATTTTCATTATCATTTGTTTCCATGATTTTTTTCAATTCTTCTTTAATTTCCCGGTTGACCCATTCATTCTTTAGAAGGATGCTGTTTAGTCTCCATGTATTTGGGTTCTTTCCAAACTTCCTCTTGTGTTGAGTTCTAGCTTCAGAGCATTGTGGTCTGAAAATATGCAGGGAATGATGCCAATCTTTTGATACCGGTTGAGTCCTGATTTAGGACCGAGGATGTGATCTATTCTGGAGAATGTTCCATGTGCACTAGAGAAGAATGTGTCCCTCACCCAGTTGGGTCCCCCTCAGCGAGACCACAGTAAGGTCATAAACCTCAGTTCTTTGCCACCCTTTAAGGAAACAGACAGTAGAGGTATCTTAGAGAGGGGCTCACTTAGAGTTGGGGTAAGTAAACCATTATATCTGAACCACACACTCTAAGGGGGTTGTAAAATGATAGCATAGGAGGGAGATCTTGGTTGCTTGAAGGCCTGATGGAGGAACTAGGGTGCGTGGGAGTGCTTTCTGAATGCTATTAGGTTAGTGCCTAAGCTTAAGCTCTAGGGAAGGACGTTGGGGAGGTTGATTTTGGTCTTCTGAGACTGGATTCTCTGTGGACCCCAAAAGCCAAGGTGAAGTCAAGTCTGTAATTAAGAGGCGAGGGGACTAGTATGCTTTTTCAGGTGTATCAGAGGAGGGCTGCCCCTTCTTTGCTCCTCACCACCACCCTTGTGGGGAATAGAGAGCACTTTGCCTTCCACCATATCTAGGTCCGCTCCCATTTGTGGTCTAGGAAAAATCAGACCAGAGTCTCAGAGAGCTGGGTTTATAAGCCCTTTGTCCGGTTCATCAGAACATACTGCACATTTCCCCAGTGGCATACAGGTACCGGGGAGAAAGAAGACAGTGCAGATGAAAGGTAAATTCCATTCAAGAAATTGATGGAAGAGGATGACAGAAAATATTTTCATGTAATTTCTCTTATAAATAACTTAGTGAATGAATTGAAGGAAGAGATGGTCTTTCTTGAGATACAAATTAGATTTGAGAACCATGTTCAAACAAGCAGCAAGAACGTAAAGACAAATCAAGAACAACAAAATGTAAATGACTGGGATTTCAGAAGGAGTAAGTTTCATTAACAGATGGGAGACAATAATTAACTAGTAGATAATAATAGACTAGTAGATTATTCCTTGAGCGGTTATAAAAGGCTCACTGTGTTTCAGGCTTCCTCATGCTTCCTCAACAGGGTTGTTATTGCCCCTAAGGAGCCAAAAATGATTTCAGGGGCTGGTGGTGGTAGTGGTAGTGGGACAAAAATCTTACACTTTTTATATATAAAGCCCAGATACAGTACAGAAGCAGATGTATGACTTATCTGTGCTATTGAAATTTCCTAGGGGGAATTAGGAAAAAAATGTCTAAAAAGGCTCCTTACGTGGGTGATAATGAATAAAAGATTGACAAGCAGTGAAGGCAGACTGATGAGAAAGGCAGATGCTGGTAAAGATTTTTAGCTCTGAGGAGAAAGAGAAAAATCTACAAACATTAAGCTAAAAAAACATTTTATGTATAAAAGAAGAATCATGTTGGGATTGGATTTTTTTTTTTTTTTTAAATCTCTAATGCTGGACCAAAGACAGTGAAATGGCAGTTAAGGACTATACCCAACCTCTACCCAGCCATGTTGTGGTTCATCCATCAGGGTGAAAGAAAAATACACAGCAGCTCTGAGGGTCTAATTCCCATTTTCCCCACCTACAAAAGTACTTGAGAGAAGACTTTTCAAACATTATCACTTATGTGAACCAGAACAAAATGGAGGTGGGGGGAATGTGAAGAAAAGAAAGAAAATATAAGAAAGCATTGAAGTTTATATTAAATAGTTAAATAATTTATTATGAAGTCTAATGCAAAAAGAAGGTGAGCTTTCAGACAAAGTCCATTCTAAGTTATAGGGATCCAGAAATCAAAGGGGCTAGCTCCAAGATAGATTAGATAAGGACCACCAACAAAACCTGGGAATTAGGAATATGGTCAGTGAAAAAGATGAGATTTACAAAATTTCTGTCGTCCAATAGCAGGGAAATGGGATGTGATTAGGAAGGGCAGAGAAAGTGTAGGTAACCATTTAATAGAATGGGAAATCAAAGTATAACTTCAAAATTAACAAGGACAAAATGGAGTGTATAACAACTAGTGAAGTACAAGGTCCTTAATGCAAAATGTGTATGGTCTAAATTCTGGCATTAATACATTTTGAAATGTAAAGGGTGGGTGTCAAAGGGATGACCGGAATTAGCTAATAAAATCAGGATGATAGTACATTCCATACCTAGAGGTTCTGATTCCATTGGTCTGCGATGGGCCCCTGGTGTTGATATCTTTTTTTTTTTTTAATCCTCAACAATTTTGTATGTGTGTAATACAGTATTGTTAGTTATGGGCACAACATTGTACAGAATATCTTTAGAACTCAATCATCTTGTATAACTGAAACTTTATATCCATTCTACAGCATCTGTGGCCACCTTGTGGGGCAGAATGAGAGGTAGCTCCCCATTTCTCTCAGACATTGGTAACTGTCATTCTACACTCTGCTTCTGTGCATTCTCTTTTTATATGACTTATGAGATTTAAGCAATAAAATGGTTTGATAAAATGGGCCTTTTTGATGGTTTTGAAAAATGGGATCTATGTTGGTAAGTTTTTTGAGATATCTTTAATTGACTGGTCAGATTGCACTGATTTGAAGAGCCATACAGTAGTCTTGTAAAAAATTCTTTAAAAAGATTTTATTTATTTTGAGAGGGCAGTGGGCTGAGCAGGGAGCCCACTATGGGGCTCTGTCCCAGGACCCTGGGATCATGACCCAAGCCAAAGGCAGATGCTTAACTGACTGAGCCACCCAGGTGCCCCTCCATTCAGTGCTCTTAGTTGGTATTTACATAGCTATCGTAAGCTGTCCTTAAAAAAACCTTTTATTGAGGTATGATTGACATACAAAAAGCTGTATATATTAAATGTATACAACTTGATGAATTTGGAGATAAATAGACATCTGAGAAACCATCTCCACAATCTGTGTGGTGAAAATATAATTTCCTCCAGAAGTTGCCTTCCTTTCTTCCTTTTTCCTATCCCTCCTCTCTAGTCAAATACAAGAGGGAACCAACAGGTGTAACTCCAGATTTAAAAAACACTCCGACTGGTAGCAGCACCCTTGTGAAGGGAACTAGAGGTACAAGTGATTCAATCATCTAACTGTTCTAATGATCAGATTATGGTTTGCATGATTAGATTCACTCCCCTTGATCAAACTGAATCCCTCAAGAAGTGCTAGAAGTCTCCACCCCCTCCTTGAAGGCAATTGAGTACAAATAAACCTGGCTCTTGTTCTGAGACACTTAGCCAGTGGAAGATCTATGCATGATTTTCCTTGAGAATCATAATTTTAAGAGTACTAAATGCAGAAAATGCTGTGTTGTAATTTCTAATATACTATCAGTGGGGATGTTGTCCAGCATGTGATTTGTTTACATTGGTGAACGATTTTATGAATTTTGGGGCAAAGCTGTGTTCAGCCATCCTATGGTTTACACAACTGTGTTTCTAGAAAATCCAAATATATTCATGTGCAAGAACACTTCCATGTCACTGTATGTGGAATTGAATTGGATGTCAGTTCAAAACCTCAAAACAGATTTCCCACCCATATTCCTGACCAAGTCGCTGTAGATCAGTGACACGCTTACCGTTGGCCTACCTGACCTGGTCACTGTCAACCTCAGTCCTCCTTCCCCATGTAGACCAACCCAGCCAATCGCAGGTTTCACATCCCTGCCTCAGGCGGTCGCACCGTGATGGAAATCGAGTGGTTTAGCTGGGATTCAGTGGCTTAGTGCCTGTAATCACCTCCCAGTTGTTGTGATTAGGTTTGGGTCTTAGGATCAGATGACGCTCCACCCACTGAAACCGAGTCCACCAGGAAGTCCTGGAAGTCTCTGCCCACTTGGATGGAGTGGGCTTATTCGGTCCGTTCCCTGTCCTCACACATCCCATGGGAAGAGCCAAACCCTGTGGGTCAGCGCCCTGGCAGCACCGTTCCCGCAGCCTTCACAGTCCCCCGCGGCCACCGCCATGCCCTGGTCCCTGCTCAGGGTGGTTGTGGTGTGCAGAAGCCATGTGAACCGCAGCATGGATGCCCACAGCCTCCTCCGCAAGAGAGGCTTCCGCGTCCAGTCTTATGGAGTCGGATCTCGGGTGAAGATCCCAGGACCCTCTTGCAATCGCCGGGTGAGCTTCGACTTCTCCACGACGTAGAAGCAAATGTACGAGGACCTTTGCAGGAACTACCAGGAACGCTACCGCAGGAACGGAATCCTGCACCTCCTGGGGAGAAACAAGGGGATCAAGCCGCGCCCCGAAAGGTTTCAGGAGTGCAGCGACCCCTTCGACGTCATCTACACCTGCGAGGAGAGTGTCTATGACGTCATCTACACCTGCGAGGAGAGTGTCTATGACCGCGTGGTGCAGGAGCTGTGGGCCAGGGAGCAGGCGACCCTCCAGCCCATGCACGTGGTCAGCGTGGCCATTGCCCACACCTTGGAGGACGCCACCTTCGGGGCTTTCCTCATCTGTGAGCTGTGCCAGAGCCTCCAGTGCGCTGGCGACATGGACAGTCTGGGTCAGCTGCTGCTAGCGGCGGAGGAGAAAACAGGACAGAGCTTTCTTCCCAAGGTCTGCATCTACTGATGGCGTCGGCTGGACGGGGCGCCCTCGTTAGGTCACCGCTTTCGTGTGGCATTTTGGACCAGTCGGTGGAGAAAGCCCTTTCTACCAAATTCTGTTTGTCTGATTTTTAGGTATATACTCTCCACCAGGGAGGAGTCGAGCAAGAAAAAGCATTTCTTGGGAAAGGAGGACGAGGACCAGTAGTCCCCCAAGTCCAGACCTGGGGACACTGTTCTGGGTCCTTTGGGCACAAAACGTCATTGAGCGCTCACATGGGTCCACGAGGAAGTTCCTGGAACCGCCTGTGTGTTGCAGATGAGAGAAGGAATGTTTATAAGGGACTGCCGCACAAGGGATCTGTTGAAGGATAAGCAGCGAATTAACATTCAAAGTCAACTGCAGCGGGAGGGTCTGCAGGACTGACGTCTGAGCACCACAGAGACCCCGGGCTGCTTAAACAGGAGAAGCCCCACCCGCAGCAGGCACCCAGACCTGCCCAGGCCTCCTCTGACCTCCGCACGCCTGGACTGACTTTGCCTCTGGTTACTTAACTTCTTACCCCTTGTATCTTGTTTGCCGTGTGACTTCGTATGAAGCCAAGTTTAATGTGTAGTGAAATGTTATTGAGCTTGGAATCCTGAACCTGCTTTCACCTTGCTTTATGATTAAATAAAGCTGACATTGTGCAGAGACACAGTTGGTACTGGCCTTTCTAACACGCCTGGGACAGTCCCCTCCCTGCACCAACAGGAGAAGAGACATCCTTAACACAAGAGGCCAGAAATTTAGGGACCAGAAGTCTGTACCGACAACCTTTGCTACTTGGCACTAATCATCTACCCCAGCCCAAGTTCTGTTTAGAGTTCCTTACTAATTAAAGCACCTGAAATTAGGCTTCCTTTATCCTGTCAATTCGTTAAAGATTTATTTTCTCTTTATCTAAGAAGTATAAAAACTGCCAGCTTTGGTCATTTCTTTAGGCTGTAGTTTCATTATTGCGCTTCCATGAAGCACATAATAAAATCCATTTTATTTTCTCCTGTTAATCTGTCTCATGTCAATTTAATTCTTAGTCCAGCTGGAACACTTTGATTGGTAGAAAATAATTTTTCCTTCTCTTCACTAATATGATTTTTTAGAAGAGCATCAAGTATGGAGAACTAGCTAGGATAAGACAAGAATTGATATCAAAAGATGTTTTTTTTCTCCCCCTGAAGGTGTGACTACTTTCTTCTTCCTGATTAAAAATGACAATGTACAAGATTGCTTTTATAATAAGAATATAAAGTTATTTCCAAGTTGGAAAAAGTTCACATCCTACATTCAGGATGAGGAAAACCAAATAGAATTTCTTATAAAAGAATATAAACAAAGCATGAGAATTTTTTTTTCCAGCAACCATAAATGTGGATTTTTGATGACCAAACACTAAGCAGAATGATACACTATGTAGGCAAATGAAATAAAAATTTGTCGTGAATCTCAAGAATCTCATGTGACTTAAACAAATTATGCATGGATGTTTATGAATCCTTAGTAAAGAATGAAAATTCATTATTTATGGCTTCAAAATATGAATCTCATGACCAATCCTGGAATGAATATAATCAAACATCTTTCTTTACATGAAAAACAAAAATTTGAAAATTATCTTTGCCTATGTATTGATATTGCAGATTGAAAAATAACTTTACTATTCATTAATTCAATAGTCAATGCCAGGGTAGGTATTAAAAGAGGTCTGTAGCAAGGTTGGTTTAGCTGGGAGAGCTTTTTTGTAGTGAAATACCATAAACGTGAACATTCGAAGTGGGATGGAGATTAGAGCAAGTGGGGAGGAATGGGCCAGCAGCTAGTCAGGAGAAGGTCAGGAAGGGGAATGGTACTTAGGGACCTGGGATCCAGGCCATTTGGAGAAAGGCAAGGCTAATGGAGACAGCCATGTCCCCGGGGCCCTGATGTAAGCACTTCCCTCAAGAGTTGTCATGAAAGAGAATAAACAGCCCAGTGCCTGGCTCCCAACTAGCTGAATGTCATCTCCAGTCTCAGTAAGATCTGGTGAGTAAATTAGACATGTGTGTAGTGGGGCAAGTTCCAGGATCAAGGTAAGGATTGGGCTGGTGTCGCATCCCAGGACTTTGCTGTATCAAGAGTGGTAATGACCAGAGCTACCAATCGGATTGCTTGCAGCAGAAGTGGAGGAGATGGTCTGAGAAGGGAGGTTTAGAGTACATGGGCAGCTGAGGTTAATGAAGCCTGCTCAAGAAAGAAGTAATTGAATGTGTGGCAAGTGCTCTAATGATTAGGTTAGACATGCAAAAACAGAAACAGACTTACTTCGAACCTTCTTGGTAAACATGACAAGAGCCCAGAGAATAACTGGGATTTCTTCTAGGTTTCCCAAAGCACGTCATGGGAAGCAGAGCAGGACTTCTCAGGCAGGTGTGAGGAGGGAATTAGGAGGGAGGGGCACTGAATGGGACATTGAGGATGAACTTGTGTCAGACCAAAGTCATCTTAATTTGGTCAGGAGACCAACTGAACAGGCAAATCCTCAGCCTTTGAGCTCCCTGCTTTCTCTCACTAGTTCTTATTAATGAAATGTCTTCAGGACACCTGGGTGGCTCAGTCATTTCAGTGACTGACAGTTGATCTCAGCTCAGGTCTTGATCTCAGGGTTGTGAGTTCAAGCCCTACATTGGGCTCCACCCTGGGTGTGGGGCCTACTGAAAAGAAAAAAAAATATTCAAAAAATAAATTTTTTTCTGCTACTCCCTTCCCCAAACACATGACCATCACCAGTTTCTGAAATCTACCCTCTCTCCAGCCCTGCCTTTATTCGTTTGTGTCTTTTACGGCATCTTCCTTCTTGCCATTTTCTTCTTTCCCAATCAGGTCTGTGGGGACACATACCTGCTCTTACATCCCTCTGATGCCATCCCACTGCAGATCAGCCACCCTCACTGGAGAGAACCTTGTCACAGAGCAGCCATATGCTCTATAGAAGACAGTGCCCTGACCTAGGCCAGCTGAATGGACTTCTCTGACGGGTGACTCTGATGGCAGAACACTTTCTCCTAGCACCTGGACGATGGAAATTGGAGCTGATTTTTTTCCCCAGAAAGAAAAATCAGGGGCATGAGGAGGATAACTGGAATGAAAGAAATAATGTTCATGAGTGTAAGATACACCTTAGCTACTAAGCTAGATGTTTTAAGATACCCTTTCATAGGGCGAATTACTATTTGTGTCCAATTCTTCAGCCTATCTGCATACAGATTTGATTTTCTTCTAAACCATGAAGGCAGAACTCAGGCAAATTACCATTTTTTCTGTTTCCCCAGTTTATAATATGGTGCTGAGAAACAGTTACTGCTTCCTGAATGACCAAGTAAATGAATGAATGTATACTAAGGACTGATAAAATTCCCACCTGCAGAAAACCTCCCAAATGTCATGCACATCCCTTTCCTAGCAATAAGGCCTTATTTTCCAAATCCAGTCATTTCTGAACTTAGTTTCCTAAGGTGTGAGCATGATTCCATCAATGTTACTTCTTTAAGGTCTGTTGACTCTTTCCACACGTGAGCCGATAATGTGGTGAAGCCCGAGAGATTTCAAATCTCATTTCCAGCAGTTAGGCCAAATCTGCCTGTGCAAACACCACCCTGCTTTCTTCAGTATTTCCCTACACACAGCTAACTGGGGCTGAATAAACACTGTCCAATAAGCATGCTATCCTTTGATTTGAATGCCCACATTTCCTGCTCTTGCTTCCTGCCCTATTCATTCTTTCCCTTATGATGAACCACCTACTACAACGTCAAGTTCAAGAAACATCTTGTTAGAGCCTTTCCAGATACATGTAATGATTTCCTTTGTGTATTCATAATCCTGTGTTTGTAGGAAAAATACATCCAACAATGTGTTTGATTTGATTAGCTTGGGATATAAATTAGACTCTTAAATTAGACTATCACTCATTGAGGTAGATAATACATCCTATTGACTTTTTATGTTTCTTATTGTTTGCATGTTCACAAAAGATGGAGAGTATGGGATATGCCAAAAGCTCCTAGTGCCTTCACAAAGAATCTTGCAAGAAAATTTGTATTTTCAGCTCTGTCTATGAATCCAATGTGATGTCTCTGGTAGTCTCCACAGGTATGATTTCCTTAAACCACACTGGTGTTAGCCACACAATCTTCCACTTCCTGGGCATTCCTGGGCTAGAGGACCAGCACATGTGGATTTCCATCCCCTTCTTCATTTCCTATGTCATCGCCCTGCTTGGGAACAGCCTGCTCATCGGCATTATCCTCACAAGGCACAGCCTCCGGGAACCCATGTACCTCTTCCTCTGCATGCTGGCTGGAGCAGACCTCGTGCTCTCCACATGCACTGTACCTCAGGCCTTGGCCATCTTCTGGTTCCATGCTGGGGAGATCTCCCTGGATCGCTGCATCACTCAGTTCTTCTTCATCCACTGCACCTTCATCTCTGAGTCAGGGATCTTGCTGGTGATGGCGTTTGACCGCTACATTGCCATATGCTACCCCCTGAGATACACCACTATTCTTACACCTGCTCTGATTGGGAAAATCGGTGTGATCATCTTCCTGAGAAGTTATTGTATGATTTTCCCCATAATATTTCTTTTGAAAAGATTGACTTTCTGCCAAAATAATATTATTCCACACACCTATTGTGAACACATTGGTTTGGCCAAATATGCTTGTAATGACATTCGAGTGAACATCTGGTATGGACTTTTTGTCATCACGTCGACAGTGGTCTTAGATGTCCTGTTAATAATTGTTTCTTATGTGCTAATTCTGCATGCTGTCTTCCACATGCCTTCCCAAGATGCTCGCCACAAAGCTTTCAACACATGTGGCTCCCATGTCTGCATCATCATCCTCTTTTATGGGCCTGCGATCTTTACAACCCTTACTCAGCGGTTTGGGCGCCACATTCCACCTCATATCCATATCTTATTGGCTAATGTCTGCATTCTGGTTCCACCTATGCTGAATCCCATCATTTATGGGATTAAGACCAAGCAAATTCGGGAGCAGGTGTCTTACATATTTTTCCCAAAGCAGAAATAACTTGGGCAGAGGAATAGCATTTTCAGCATCTCTAGTTATCCACGATGTGCTCTGTGGAAGCAGTGGGTGGAAACACTAGCAGTAAGTGGAAACACTGGGAAATAGCTCAGTGAATTCTGTTTTTGGAGCATGTTCATCAAGAAGGTGACAAGACTTGCATCTTCCACTGTCAAAGCAACAGAGAGAGCAGTGCCATTGACTGAGCTGGTTACCTCCTGAATGGAGTCTGTGGCTGGATATGTGAATTTCCAGAGTCATGTGTCCTTACCAGTAGCCTAATTTTTGGTAATGAATGGAATTGCAGGGAAGGAAAAATTCTTTCTCTATCCTTCAAGGTGCTCCAGCTGGACTAAGAATTAAACTGACATGAGACAGATTAAGAGGAAAAAAAAAAAAACCAAAGGTTTATTATGTGCACACAGAAGCCCAATAATGAAATTGAGACCTAAAGAAATGACTGAGGCAGGAAGTTTTTAAACTTTTTAGAGAAAGAGACAATAAATTTTTGAGGGATTGACAGAATAAAGAAAACAGGTGTTTGGGAGCTTAAATTAGTGGGGAATTCTATGCAGAAATTTAGTAGATTAGGAAAAAAAATAACAAGATTTGTTTCTATGGTTTTCTCAACTTTGAAGTCCCTATCTTTAGTGATAAGGTTGTATTTTCACTAGGTACAGAGAGAGTATTCTTCACGTGGGAGAGTATTTAGTGATAAGGTTGTACTTTCACTAGGTACAGAGAGAGTATTTTTCACTAGGTACAGAGAGAGTATTCTTCACGTTTTCTGCTTTCAAGAGGCCAGTATGAGTCTGAGAGTCCTTGCATTGGCTTTTTCTTAAGTAACTTTTATTAAAGTTTATTTTATTGAAATATTTCTATTTCAATTTCAATTATTTTTAATTTTATCAAAAATAATTAATGTACCAAAGTGACACTATTTGAGGCTGACTGCCCTTGGCCCCTATGAAATGAGAGCAGTGAGTGCTCTGGTCTTGGAAGTTGTTAAGTTATTCCTCACTGTGTTTCTCATCCTGTGAGATAGCTTGTGATATTCCTGGACAATCACATAAAAAGGGCCTAATATTTTGGTTATGCAGGGTGAATAACTTCTGGAAATCTTATGGACAGCATGGTGACGATAGTTAATAATACTGTATTGTATATTTAAAATTTGCTAAGAGATTTGATCTTTTTTTTTCAATTTAATTTTATTTTTAAAATTTCTTTTCAGTGTACCAGAATTCATTGTATGTAAGAGATTTGATCTTAAGTGCTCTCACCCTCTCACACGAATTGCAGCTAGGAAAGGAAGTGAATATGTTAATTAGCTTGATTTTGGTAATCATTTCACAGTATCAATATGTCAAAATGTCACATTGTGTACCCTAAATATATGTAATTTTTATTTGTCAGTTATACTTTAATAAAGCAGGAAAAAAAGAAGTCACCTAAAATACAACAATTAGATTTGTTAACAATTTGATATGTAGGTGTCCATATTTTTCTCTATATATCTTCATTTGTTTAAAAATGATGAAAATATAAACATATTCATAAATGTCAATGGAAATATATGTAGTTATACTTTGAGAAAAGGTGGAATTGTTTTGATTTTTTTTGAAAGATTTTACTTATTTATTTGACAGAGAGATCACAAGTAGGCCAAGTGGCAGGCAGAGAGAGAGGGGGGAAGCAGGCTCCCCACTGAGCATAGAGCCTGATGTAGGGCCTGATCCCAGGACCCTGAGATCATGACTTGAACTGAAGGCAGAGGATTAACCCACTGAGCCACCCAGGTGCCCCTTGATGTTCTTTTTAAAAACATCAATTTAATTAACATGTAGTATATTATTAATTTCAGAGGTAGAGTTTAGGGATTCATCAGTTGCATATAACACCCAGTGGTCATTACATCATTCGTCCTCTTTAATGACCATCACCCAGTTACCCTATCCCCCTACCCCCTGCCCTCCATCAACCCTCAGCTTCTTTCCTACAGTTAAGAGTCTCTTACGGTTTGTCTCCCTCTCCAGTTTGTCTTATTTTATTTTTCCTCTCCTTTCACCCACGATCCTCTGTTTTATGTTCCACATATGAATGAAATCATGTGATAATGATCTTTCTTGGACTGACTTTTCTTGACACAATACCCTCTAGTTTCATCCACGTCATTGCAAATGGCAGGATTTCATTTTCTGATGATCCACTAGGATCTCTGGGCTTTCTTTCAGAGCTAGTAGCCATTGGGGGCGGCAGCTGCAACTCCCGTCAAGCTTTCCCTGGGTGGGCTGGTGCTGGTGCCAGCTTCCCTGCAGTTGCTGGACATTCATGTTCCTAGAGTTGCTCCATGGACCTAGCAGGGTATGGGCAGTCTTGGCATCCCTTCGTTCTACCTTCACACGTTCCCCTTCTTCTCACTACATCTTACCTTTGGGGTAAATAGCTAGTAGTGCAATTGCTGGGTCCTAAGGTAGCTCTATTTTTAACATCTTGAGGAACCTCCATACTGTTTTCCAGAGTGGCTATACCAGCTTGCATTCCCACCAACATGTAAGAGTTTCTCTTCATCCACATCCTTGCCAACATTTGTTGTTTCCTGTTTTGTTAATTTTTGCCATTTAAAAAAATTTTTTAAAAAATTAATTTATTTATTTTCAGCATAACAGTATTCATTATTTTTTCACCACACCCAGTGCTCCATGTAATCTGTGCCCTCTATAATACCAACCACCTGGTACCCCAACCTCCCACTCCCCACCACTTCAAACCCCTCAGATTGTTTTTCAGAGTCCATAAGTGGTATAAGGTGGTATCTGGTTGTGATTTTGTTTTGTATTTCCCTGATGGGTAGTGATGTTGAACATTTTTCATGTGTCTGTTAGCCATTTGTGTGTCTTCTCTGGAGAAGTGCCTATTTATATCTTCTGCACATTTTTTGACTGGGTTATTTGTTTTTGAGTTTGAGTTTGATACGTTCTTTATAGATCTTAGATACCAACCCTTTATCTGTAATGTCATTGGCAGATGACATTCCATGGGTTGCCTCTTAGTTTTGTTGACTGTTTCCTTTGCTGTGCAGAAGCTTTTTATCTTGATGAATCAAGCAGAGAAAGACAATTATCATAGGATTTAACTCATATGTGGGACATAAGCAATAGCATGGAGGACCATAGGGGAAGGCATGGAAAACTGAAGGGGGAGAAATAAGAGAGGGAGATAAACCATGAAAGACTATGGACCCTGAGAAACAAAGTGAGGGTTTTAGAGGGGATGGGGGTGGGAGGATGGGGTAACAGGGTGATGGCTATTAAGGAGAGCACATGTTGTGATGAGCGGTGGGTGTTACATGCAACTAATCGATCTCTGAACACTAAATCAAAAACTGATGATTACTATACAGTGGTTAACTTAACACAATAAAAAATAAAAATCTCAAAAAAAGATGTGATACACACACACACACACACACACACACAATTGAATATTACTCTGCTATGAAAAAGAATGAAATCTTGCCATTTACAATGATGTGGATGGGGCTAGAGAGTATTATGCTAAGTCATTCAGAGAACATTTAATACAGTATGATTTCATTCATGCAGAATTTAAGAAAGAAAACAAATGGTAGGGGGTGCTGGGAAGATGGTAGAGGAGTACGGGACCCTATTTTAACCAGTTCCGAGAATTTAGTTGGATATCTACTAAACCATTCTGATCACCCATGAAATCAGGCTGAGATATAAGAATATATATCTGAATCTCTACAAGCAGAAAAATGGCATTTTTCAAGAGCTGGAAAAAAGAATCCTAAAATGTGTATGGAACTAGCAAAGACTATAAATTATGAATGAAATGTTAAAAAAGAAAAACAAATCTGGGGACATCATGTTGCCTGATTTCAAGTTATATTACAAAGCTGTGATCCCAAGACAGCATGGTATTGAAACAAAAATAGACACATAGACCACTGGAACAGAATAGAGAGATCAAATAGATCATAGGACTTCAACTCTATGGTCAACTAATCTTCAACAAAGTAGGAAAAAATATCCAATGGAAAAAAGACAGTCCCTTCAAAAAGTGGTTCTGGGAAAATTGGACAGCTATATACAGAAGAATGAAACTCGACCATTCTTTTATACCATATTCAAGGATAAACTCAAAAAGGACAAAAGACCTCAATGTGAGACAGGAATCCATCAGAATCCTAGAGGAAAACATAGGCAATAATCTCTCAACATCAGCCACAGCAACTTCTTTCAAGACATGTCTTCAAAGGCAAAAGAATCAAAAGCAAAATGAACTTTTGGGACTTCATCAAGATAAACACCTTCTGCACAGCAAAGGAAACCATCAACAAAACAAAGAGACAACCCACAGAATGGGAGAAGATATTCGTAAATGACACTGCAGACAAAGGGCTGATGTCCAGGATTTATAAGGAACTTCTCAAACTCAACACCCAAAAAACAAATATTCCAGTCAAAAAATGGGCAGAAGACATGAACAGACACTTCTCCAAAGAAGACAAACAAATGGCTAACAGACACATGAAAAAAATGTTCATCATCATTAGCCATCAGGGAAATTCAAATCAAAATGACACTGAGAGGAGGGAGGAGTCAAGATGGCGGAGAAGTAGCAGGCTGAGACTACTTCAGCTAGCTGGAGATCAGCTAGATAGCTTATCTAAAGATTGCAAACACCTGAAAATCCATCGGCAGATCGAAGAGAAGAAGAACAGCAATTCTGGAAACAGAAAAACAACCACTTTCTGAAAGGTAGGACTGGCGGAGAAGTGAATCCAAAGCGACGGGAAGATAGACCCCGGGGGGAGGGGCCGGTTCCCGGCAAGCGGCGGAGCAACGGAGCACAAAATCAGGACTTTTAAAAGTCTGTTCCGCTGAGGGACATCGCTCCAGAGGCTAAACCGGGGAGAAGCCCACGCGGGGTCAGCGTGGCCTCACGTCCCGCAGGGTCACAGAAGGATCGGGGGTATCTGAGTGTCACAGAGCTTGCGCGTATTGGAACAGGAAAGCCGGCTACAGAGACAGAGCTGACAGTAAGCTCGCAGCTCGGGGTTACCTTGAACCGGTCGCAGGCTCGGTGAGCTCGGAGCGCGGCCGGAGGTCAGGCAGACGGGAGTAACTGGGCGCTGTTCTCTGAGGGCGCACTGAGGAGTGGGGCCCCGGGCTCTAGTCTCTTCCGGGCCAGAGACCAGGAGGCCGCCATTTGTATTCCCGTCCTCCGGAACTCTACGGAAAGCGCTCAGGGAACAAAAGCTCCTGAAAGCAAACCTGAGCGGATTACCCACCCCGGCCCCTGGTAAGGGCGGTGCAATTCCGCCTGGGGCAAAGACACTTGAGAATCACTACACCAGGCCCCTCCCCGAGAAGATCAACAAGAAATCCAGCCAAGACCAAGTTCACCTACGAAGTGCGGTTTCAATACCAAGCAGCAGAATTCCAGAGGAGGAGAAAGCAAAGCACAGAACTCATGGCTTTCTCCCTGTGATTTTTTTTTTTAGTCTTGTAGTTAATTTAATTTTTTCTTTTTTATTTTTTTTCTCTTCTTCTGCTAAAAAATTTTATTTAAACTTTTACCTTTTTCTTTTTTAACGTTTTCTAACTAGTTTATCTAATATATATATTTTTTCCTTTTTTATTGTTCTTTATTCATTTTCCTTTTTTTCCTTTTTTCTTTTTTTTTCTTTCTTTCTTTTTGAACCTCTTTTTATCCCCTTTCTCCCCCCTCACGATTTGGGATCTCTTCTGATTTGGTTAAACCATATTTTCTTGGGGTTGTTGCCACACTTTTAGTATTTTACTTCTCTTTCATATACTCTTATCTGGACAAAATGACAAGGCGGAAAAATTCACCACAAAAAAAAAAGAACAAGAGGCAGTACCGAAGGCTAGGGACCTAATCAATACAGACATTGGTAATATGTCAGATCTAGAGTTCAGAATGACAATTCTCAAGGTTCTAGCCGGGCTCGAAAAAGGCATGGAAGATATTAGAGAAACCCTCTCCAGAGAGATAAAAGCCCTTTCTGGAGAAATAAAAGAACTAAAATCTAACCAAGTTGAAATAAAAAAATCTATTAATTAGGTGCAATCAAAAATGGAGGCTCCCACTGCTAGGATAAATGAGGCAGAAGAAAGAATTAGTGATATAGAAGACCAAATGACAGAGAATAAAGAAGCTGAGCAAAAGAGGGACAAACAGCTACTGGACCACGAGGGGAGAATTCGAGAGAAAAGTGACACCATAAGACGAAACAACATTAGAATAATTGGGATTCCAGAAGAAGAAGAAAGAGAGAGGGGAGCAGAAGGTATACTGGAGAGAATTATTGGGGAGAATTTCCCTAATATGGCAAAGGGAACGAGCATCAAAATTCAGGAGGTTCACAGAATGCCCCTCAAAATCAATAAGAATAGGCCCACACCCCGTCACCTAATAGTAAAATTTACAAGTCTCAGTGACAAAGAGAAAATCCTGAAAGCAGCCCGGGAAAAGAAGTCTGTAACATACAATGGTAAAAATATTAGATTGGCAGCTGACTTATCCACAGAGACCTGGCAGGCCAGAAAGAGCTGGCATGATATTTTCAGAGCACTAAACGAGAAAAACATGCAGCCAAGAATACTATATCCAGCTAGGCTATCATTGAAAATAGAAGGAGAGATTAAAAGCTTCCAGGACAAACAAAAACTGAAAGAATTTGCAAACACCAAACCAGCTCTACAGGAAATATTGAAAGGGGTCCTCTAAGCAAAGAGAGAGCCTACAAGTGGTAGATCAGTAAGGAACAGAGACCATATACAGTAACAGTCACCTTACAGGCAATACAATGGCACTAAATTCCTATCTCTCAATAGTTACCCTGAATGTTAATGGGCTAAATGCCCCTGTCAAAAGACACAGGCTATCAGAATGGATAAAAAAACAAAACCCATCTATATGTTGCCTCCAAGAAACTCATTTTAAACCCGAAGACACCTCCAGATTTAAAGTGAGGGGGTGGAAAAGAATTTACCATGTTAATGGACATCAGAAGAAAGCAAGAGTGGCAATCCTTATATCAGATCAATTAGACTTTAAGCCAAAGACTATAATAAGAGATGAGGAAGGACACTATATCATACTCAAAGGGTCTGTCCAACAAGAAGATCTAACAATTTTAAATATCTATGCCCCCAAGGTGGGAGCAGCCAACTATATAAACCAATTAATAACAAAATCAAAGAAACACATCAACAGTAATACAATAATGGTAGGGGACTTTAACACTCCCCTCATGAAATGGACAGATCATCCAAGCAAAAGATCAGCAAGGAAATGAAGGCCTTAAATGACACACTGGACTATCACAGATATATTCAGAATATTTCATCCCAAAGCAACAGAATACACATTCTTCTCTAGTGCACATGGAACATTCTCCAGAATAGATCACATCCTTGGTCCTAAATCAGGACTCAACCGGTATCAAAAGATTGGCATCATTCCCTGCATATTTTCAGACCACAATGCTCTGAAGCTAGAACTCAACCACAAGAGGAAGTTTGGAAAGAACCCAAATACATGGAGACTAAACAGCATCCTTCTAAAGAATGAATGGGTCAACCGGGAAATTAAAGAAGAATTGAAAAAAATCATGGAAACAAATGATAATGAAAATACAATGGTTCAAAATCTGTGGGACACAACAAAGGCAGTCCTGAGAGGAAAATATATAGTGGTACAAGCCTTTCTCAAGAAACAAGAAAAGTCTCAGGTACACAACCTAACCCTACAGCTAAAGGAGCTGGAGAAAGAACAAGAAAGAAACCCTAAGCCCAGCAGGAGAAGAGAAATCATAAAGATCAGAGCAGAAATCAATGAAATAGAAACCAAAAAGACAATAGAGCAAATCAATGAAACTAGGAGCTGGTTCTTTGAAAGAATTAATAAAATTGATAAACCCCTGGCCCGACTTATCAAAAAGAAAAGAGAAAGGACCCAAATAAATAAAATCATGAATGAAAGAGGAGAATCACAACTAACACCAAAGAAATACAAACTATTATAAGAACATACTATGAGCAACTCTACGCCAACAAATTTGACAATCTGGAAGAAATGGATGCATTCCTAGAAACATATATACTACCACAACTGTACCAGGAAGAAGTAGAAAGCCTGAACAGACCCATAACCAGTAAGGAGATTGAAACAGTCATTAAAAATCTCCAAACAAACAAAAGCCCAGGGCCAGACGGCTTCCCGGTGGAATTCTACCAAACATTTAAAGAAGAACTAATTCCTATTCTCCTGAAATTGTTCCAAAAAATAGAAATGGAAGGAAAACTTCCAAACTCATTTTATGAGGCCAGCATCACCTTGATCCCAAAACCAGACAAGGATCCCATCAAAAAAGAGAGCTATAGACCAATAACCTTGATGAACACAGATGCGAAAATTCTCATTAAAATACTAGCCAATAGGATTCAACAGTACATTAAAAGGATTATTTACCACGACCAAGTGGGATTTATTCCAGGGCTGCAAGGTTGGTTCAACATCCGCAAATCAGTCAATGTGATACAACACATCAATAAAAGAAAGAACAAGAACCATATGATACTCTCAACAGATGCTGAAAAAGCATTTGACAAAGTACAGCATCCCTTCCTGATCAAAACTCTTCAAAGTGTAGGGATAGAGGGCACATACCTCAATATCATCAAAGCCATCTATGAAAAACCCACCGCAAATATCATTCTCAATGGAGAAAAACTGAAAGCTTTTCCGCTAAGCTCAGGAACACGGCAGGGATGTCCATTATCACCACTGCTATTCAACATAGTACTAGAGGTCCTAGCCTCAGCAATCAGACAACAAAAGGAAATTAAAGGCATCCAAATCGGCAAAGAAGAAGTCAAATTATCACTCTTCGCCGATGATATGATACTATATGTGGAAAACCCAAAAGACTCCACTCCAAAACTGCTAGAACTTATACAGGAATTCAGTAAAGTGTCAGGATATAAAACCAATGCACAGAAATCAATTGCATTTCTCTACACCAACAACAAGACAGAAGAAAGAGAAATTAAGGAGTCCATCCCATTTACAATTGCACCCAAAACCATAAGATACCTAGGAATAAACCTAACCAAAGAGGCACAGAATCTATACTCAGAAAACTATAAAGTACTCATGAAAGAAATTGAGGAAGACACAAAGAAATGGAAAATGTTCCATGCTCCTGGATTGGAAGAATAAATATTGTGAAAATGTCTATGCTACCTAAAGCAATCTACACATTTAATGCAATTCCTATCAAAGTACCATCCATCTTTTTCAAAGAAATGGAACAAATAATTCTAAAATTTATATGGAACCAGAAAAGACCTCGAATAGCCAAAGGGATATTGAGAAAGAAAGCCAAAGTTGGTGGCATCACAATTCCGGACTTCAAGCTCTATTACAAAGCTGTCATCATCAAGACAGCATGGTACTGGCACAAAAACAGACACATAGATCAATGGAACAGAATAGAGAGCCCAGAAATAGACCCTCAACTCTATGGTCAACTAATCTTCGACAAAGCAGGAAAGAATGTCCAATGGAAAAAAGACAGCCTCTTCAATAAATGGTGTTGGGAAAATAGGACAGCCACATGCAGAAAAATGAAATTGGACCATTTCCTTACACCACACATGAAAATAGACTCAAAATGGATGAAGGACCTCAATGTGAGAAAAGAATCCCTCAAAATCCTTGAGGAGAACACAGAGGCAGCAACCTCTTCGACCTCAGCCGCAGCAACATCTTCCTAGGAACATCGCCAAAGGCAAGGGAAGCAAGGGCAAAAATGAACTATTGGGATTTCATCAAGATCAAAAGCTTTTGCACAGCAAAGGAAACAGTTAACAAAATCCAAAGACAACTGACAGAATGGGAGAAGATATTTGCAAACGACATATCAGATGAAGGACTAGTGTCCAAAATCTATAAAGAACTTAGCAAACTCAACACCCAAAGAACAAATAATCCAATCAAGAAATGGGCAGAGGACATGAACAGACATTTCTGCAAAGAAGACATCCAGATGGCCAACAGACACATGAAAAAGTGCTCCATATCACTCGGCATCAGGGAAATACAAATCAAAACCACAATGAGATATCACCTCACACCAGTCAGAATGACTAAAATCAACAAGTCAGGAAATGACAGATGCTGGCGAGGATGCGGAGAAAGGGGAACCCTCCTACACTGTTGGTGGGAATGCAAGCTGGTGCAGCCACTCTGGAAAACAGCATGGAGGTTCCTCAAAATGTTGAAAATAGAACTGCCCTATGACCCAGCAATTGCACTACTGGGTATTTACCCTAAAGATACAAACGTAGTGATCCAAAGGGGCACGTGCACCCGAATGTTTATAGCAGCAATGTCCACAATAGCCAAACTATGGAAAGAACCTAGATGTCCATCAACAGATGAATAGATAAAGAAGAGGTGGTATATATACACAATGGAATACTATGCAGCCATCAAAAGAAATGAAATCTTGCCATTGCGACAACATGGATGGAACTAGAACGTATCATGCTTAGCGAAATAAGTCAAGCAGAGAAAGACAACTATCATATGATCTCCCTGATATGAGGAAGTGGTGATGCAACATGGGGGCTTAAGTGGGTAGGAGAAGAATCAATGAAGAAGATGAGATTGGGAGGGAGACAAACCATAAGTGACTCTTAATCTTAGAAAACAAACTGAGGGTTGCTGGGGGGAGGGGGGTTGGGAGAAGGCGGGGTGGGGTTATGGACATTGGGGAGGGTATGTGCTTTGGTGAGTCCTGTGAAGTGTGTAAACCTGGCGATTCACAGACCTGTACCCCTGGGGATAAAAATACATGTTTATAAAAAAATAAAAATTAAAAAAAAATGACACTGAGATACCACCTTACACCAGTTAGAATGGCAAAAATTAACAAAACAGGAACAAACATTGGAGAGGATGTGGAGAAAGGGGAGCTCTATTACATTGTTCGTGGGAATGCAAGCTGGTGCAGCCACTTTGGAAAACAGTGTGGAGGTTCCTCCAAAATTCTTATGACCCAGCAATTGCACAACTAGGTATTTCCCCACAGGTACAAATGTAGTGAAAAGAAGGGGCACATACATCCCAATGTTCATAGTAGCAATGTCCACAATAGCTGAACTGTGGAAAGAGCAGAAATTCCCTTCAACCCATGAATGGATAAAGAAGATGTGGTCCATATGTACAATGGAATATTCCTCAGCCATCAGGAAGGATGAATACCCACCATTTGCATTGGCCTGGGTGGAACTGGAGAGGATTATGCTGAGTAAAATAAGTCAAGCAGAGAGAAAGACAATTATAATATGGTTTCCCTTATATGTGAAACACAAGGAGTAGCATGGAGGATGTTGAGAGAAGGAAGGGAAAAATGAAGGGGGGAATCAGAGGGTGAGATGAACCATGAGAGACTATGGACTCTGAGAAACAAACTGAGGGTTTGTGGTGTCAGGGGGGATTGGTTAGCCAGGTGATGGGTAGTAAGGAGGGCCAGGAGTGCATGGAGCACTCGACGTTATACACAAATGATGAATCATGGAACACTACATCAAAAACTAATGATGTACTGTATGGTGACCAACATATCATTCAAAAAAAAAAGAAAAGAAAAGAAAAGAAAAGAAACAAACAAAAGAACATGGGGGAAAAAAGAGAGGAATACCAAAAACCAGACTCTTAACTAAAGAGAATCAACTGAAGGTTACCAGAAGGAAAGGTGGGGAATGGGTGATACAGGGGATTTTGTCATGTACAGCTTTTTATGTATAAATATGTATGTGTATATGTATAAATATGTATGTGTATATGTATAAATATGTATGAGGAGTGCTCTTGTGATGAGTATCAGCTGTTGTATGGACGTGTTGAATGACTACATTGTACGCCTGAAACCAATATTGCACTATATGTTAACTAACTGGAATTTAAGTAAAAACTTAAAAAAGCAGAAAAAAAAAAACTTCTCTCAGTTCTCTGCCTTGAAATTAATGTCCAGACCCATATGAATGTTTGTAGAGTGCTGGTGGTAAGGTAAGTTCCTGGTAGTGTTTTCCTGTTGATTCAGTGTCCTTTAAGATAAGTCCCTCAGCTGGACAGTGGGTAGGCAGGGTCATGATTGGGAAAGTGTGAGAAGGATCACTTGAGATTGTAGTTGTGACTAATGGGAACAAGTATTTGAGGTCTTCTTCTGAAGACAGGAATGTTGTATTATTTTTGCCAGAAAATCCATTTGGATTTTGGTCTGTTTGGGCAAGGTAGGGAATATGACAGGGAGAGAGGTGCAAAATGCTGTGGGTACTGAAAGGGAGTGATCACAGTGTTGGATTGCAAAACCCAAGTGTACAAGAGTAGAAGAAGAAAAGGAATGGGACTAGATTGAGTGGACTGTGGAATGATGGCTGGTTTAACAGCACCTGTAGTTTAAAAGAAATGAATTAAAAAGATTGAAAAGTTGGAACTTTAAGATTGGTGAATGTGCTTTTTCCAGTTGTGATCTAGTGGCAGAGTTCTGGATGTTATTATAGAAGTTGGTTTCTCTGGTAGTGTGTAGACCAAGGCATTTGGGGAAGAGTCCAAACACTGAACATTGCAAGTGTTGGAGAGGTACACTCTGCTGTTGCTACAGTTCCTAAGGAAGCCTGTGAGTCTGGAGCTGAAATCATCATTAGAAATCCTGGAGTGAGAAGAGTGGGGCTCGATCAGGTGTTAATAGGTAAATAGGTAGGTAATATGTAGGTAAATACGGTGAGAGAATGTTTTCCAGGTGGCATGAACATCACTCGTGTTGGTGTTTTTACTAAAGGGAGGGGAGATTACGATTGGGAGTTGTGCTCCCAGCATCTGTGCTCCACTCTGAGGAGTGGGTATAAAGATTTGGATTTGCTAAGTTGGAGATACCACAGTGGTTTCTTGAGTAGGCAGCATGGTTTTAGTCAGGATGAAGAGGCAAGTGGAATGTTCACAAGTTGTTGAAGATGAAAAAACAACAGCACTGGATGCAGATTGCTAAGAGACTGGAATATAAATGTTATTATAGCAGTTAGTTAGGCTGGGAAGAGGGGCCTTGTCAATGAAGGTGGTCATATGGATGTCGATAAAGATGTATATGACAAATTTTTTATCTTGACCTGGGTTGTGTTTGCTCTATGATAAATAATTCATTAAGCAATTCATTTCTTTTGTTTTCTGTTTTTGTGTTTCTTTTCTATTTAATTTTCATTTTTAATTTTTATTTATTTTATTATTTTTTATTATGTTACGTTAGTCACCATACAGTACGTCATCATCATTAGCCATCAGGGAAATTAAAATCAAAACAACATTGAGACACAACCTTATACCAGTTAGAATGGCAAAAATTAACAAGGCAGGAAACAATAAATGTTGGAGAGGATGTGGAGAAAAGGGAACCCTCTTACACTGTTGGTGGGAATGCATGTTGGTGCAGCCACTTTGGAAAACAGTGTGGAGGTTTCTCAAAAAATTGAAAATAGAGCTACCCTATGACCCAGCAATTGCACTACTGGGTATTTGCCTCAAAGATACAGATGTAGTGAAAAGAAGGGCCATACGTACCCCAAGGTTCATAGCAGCAGTGGCCACAGTCGCCAAACTGTGGAAAGAGCAGAGATGCCCTTCAACAGTAGAATGGATAAAGATGTGGTCCATATATACAATGAAATATTACTCAGCCATCAGAAACGTGTTTCTTTTTTAAACAACAAATCTCCCCCAAATGAGAGAAATCCTTTAGAGTCTGAAAGGCAATAACCTAACATTATGAATGTGTCAATAACTTTTTTATTTTTAATTATTTCCTATCCCTCACAACCCATATCCAATATCCCCTAAAGTTCCTTGATTGTACAATCATATTCTGATTGTTTCTGCTTTCACTTCACTCTAGATCCAGTAAACAGGGGACATAATTTTTTAGCCTCATTCTGTTGGTCTGAGCAAATCCTGAGGCCACCACAGATGCAAGGGACCAGGTAATAGACTGTCCTTCATGATGGGGGAATTGGCTTGTATGTGTGGTAGACTGAAGGGCTATTGGCTGCCATTTGTGTAGATGGTCAGCTACACTTGACAAACTATCAGACCGACCAATATTCAAAAGCTTGACATATGCTGTGCTGGCAAGGCTGTGAGAAGAATTTGCTTCCGTACATTGCTGGCAGGAACGAAAGTAGGATAGTCTCTAAGAAGGGAATCTTTCTGTGTACAATCTGACTGTGAATGCATTTACCCATCAGGCAAGGTCATCTTACTTCTAGACATAGACTGTCAGATCTATCAAGAATTATCCAACTGAAGGTCTCCTGCATGGCTTGATAGGTTAAGCCTCTGCCTTTGGCTCAGGTCATGATCTCAGGGTCCTGGGATCGAGCCCCGCATTGGGCTCTCTGCTCAGTGGGGAGCCTGCTTCCCTCCCCCCTCTGTTTGCCTCTCTGCCCACTTGTGATCTCTCTCACTCTCTGTCAAAGAAATAAATAAAATCTTAAAAAAATGAATTATCCCACTGAAGAAGAGAGAGAAAAATAATATAAAAAAGCAAACTCTCAGGTCTTGGTACAACAATGTCAAAATATATATTGTTGGGGTTTCAAAATGAAATGAAAGAATAGGACAGAAAAATGTTTTCTAAGAAATATTTGCTGACTGTATCTAAATGAGGTAAATATAATGAGCTTACTGAGATTCAAGAATCTTCATGAACTTCAGAGAGGATAAACACAAGGAAAGCTCTGCCTAGGCCCATCCAAATTGAACTGAAAATTAAGATGAAGTGAAAAGTCTTGAATGCAGCCTAAGGAGTCAATCAAAGGCTATAGAAACTTGGCTAAGGTCATCAAGAATCACATGCCTTTACTAATTGTTAAGCTTGTACATTTATATACGCTTAGACAATAGAGTTCAACATCAGATTCATGACTGCAATTTGAAACTCATGAAAGTTTCACGTCATCCTTCTTACGAAGAATAAAACACTAAAAACTGAGACCGTCTTAATTGTGAGCATTTATATTACAATTTCAGTAAAATAGGCATGCAGCAAGGCTGGCTTAGGTGGTAGAAAGCTTCTGTATCAAAGCATCTGTAGAGAAATGAGAGAAATGGAGCAGGAAGAGGTGAAGGGGGATGGGCAATGGTCTTAGAGACCCAGCCCACCTGGGATGAGGATGAGGCTGGTGGAGAGGATCTGTCCCTGGGGCCCTGGTGCAGTGCTCCCTCAAGGGCTCTCATGACAGAGCATAAACAGCCCAATTGCTGTCCTCATGTCCGTTCCTGAAGACTCAATCTAAGGCTGTTGAGTGCATGTCTGTCTGGGAGTAGAAATGCTCCTGGATCAAGGTAAGGACTGGGCTGGTGTTGCGTCCCAGACAGGCCAGAGGTGACAGGAGTCTTGGAGGCTATTGATATATGTGGATGAAGAATGGAAAACCGGAGACACCAATCTGGTTGGTCATGGCCAATGGGGAGCGGGAGTTCTGGGAAGGCAGGTGGGAGTACATGGGCTCTCTGATGTTACTGACAGTTAGTAGACAAAGAGATGCCATCCAAAAAGTAACAGGTACCCTAAAAATTAGGGTGGGTATGAGATAACAGAAAGATACTGACTGAGACTGCAGACACACCTTGGCAAATATGAGAAGAGCCCTGGGAAAGGATGGGGGCCTGCGCTGGGCTTTAGAAAGCAGGGTGTGGGAGGAAGGGCTTTGAGGAGACAGCCAGGCTCTCTTGGGCAGATGTGAGAAGAAAGTGCAAGGGAGCAATGTCTGAGAGGGGACGTGGAGGATGAACATGTGTTAGAACAAGGTCATTCCAACAGAAGACCAATTGAACCGGGAGCTCTCCATTCCCTGAGCTCCCTAGTTTTGGTCTTCGGCTGAATTAATAAAGATATTCCTGCTTCTCCCTTCCTGCAACCATCTGGCTTCAGCAGCTTCTATGATCTTCCCTCACCTCAAGCCCCGGCCTGTGTCTTTGCTGGCCTTTGCCTTCCATAGAGCTGCTACATGCTTTCTAGAGACAGTGCCCTCCTTCAAGGCCAGCTGGACTCCCTTGAGTACCTAACCGTAGAACTGTTTCTCCCATCACCTGGAGCTGATTTTCCTCCCCAGAAAGAAAAAAAAGCAGAGGCACCAAGAGGGGGAGTCAGAGGGTGGAAGATACGATGTTAATGAGGGTAAGCTATAACTCAGCTACTGAGATAGGTATTTTGGGATATTCTTCCTCAAAGGGAATAAACATTTGTCCCCAGTTCTCCAAAGCTACCTGTATAAATTTGATTCATCTCAAATCATAAGCCCCTAGGTTTGTGGGAGGGTCTCAGTTTTTCATATCACCAGTTTTTGCTATGGTGCTTGAAAAATAGTTTCATGCTCAAAATATACTTGCCAAAGGACTAATGAATGAAAGTTTACTGGCAAACATATGATAAAATTTCTACCTTCAACAATTTGATGCTGTTGCATGCCCAGCAAGAATGAGCTTTCTCCTTTCCAATTTCAGTAGTTTTTAGTTTCCTAAGGTGCGAACCCAAGGAATTCCTCCCTCACCTTGGGGTCACAGGCCCTGTCAATATTCTTTCTTAAAGGGCTTATGACTTTCTTTCTTTCTTTCACAATTTTTTTTATTGTGTTAGTCACCATATATCATGAGTTTTTAATGTGGTGTTCCAAGATTCATTGTTTGCATATAACACCCAGTGCTCCATGCAATCTGTGCCCTCCTTAATACCTACCACCAGGCTCACCCAACCCCCCACCCACCTCCCCTCCAAAACCCTCAGTTTGTTTCTCAGAGTCCATAGTCTCTATGCTTCATATCCTCCTCCAATTTCCCCCCTTCACTTTCCTGTCCTTCTCCTAGTATCTTCCATGTTATTCCTTATGTTCAACATATGAGTGAAACAATATGATAATTGTCTTTCTTTGCTTGACTTACTTCCCTTAACATAATCCCCTCCAGTTCCATCCATGTTGATAGAAACTGGTGGGTATTTATCCTTTCTGATGGCTGAGTAATATTCCATTGTGTATATGGACTGTTCTTCTTTATCCATTTGTCTGTTGAAGAGCACCCCAGCTCTTTCCATAGTTTGGCCTTTGTGGACATTGGTGCTATAAACATTGGGGTATATGGACTCATGACTTTCCTTATGGGTAGGCAAATTATGTGATAGATTCTGAAATTTCAAATCTCATTTCTATCCATACTTGGTTTGTGACATTTGGCGATTCACATTCACTGGGTGTCATTTACTCTTAGTGTGAAATGGGAAAAATACCCAATTCCTGGAGTGGATCTTCAGTATCTAAATACAAAAAAACATGAAGGACTACAAAGTGTTTACTATAATCTCTGGCATAAATAGATGTATAACAAACACTGTATTAATTTCTCTGTGATTGTATAATATTCTATTCCTAGAATACCACTAGCCATTTAGAATCCTGTCTCTTCAGCCAATTACTATTCCAATAAATGTCCACAAGTAACCTTCTAAAGTAGTGTAATTGTTCTAAACTACTGGCTTCAAGACATCTACTGGCTGCCCCCTGTGTAAAGGAGGGATAGAGTCTAAGTATGAAGTTGAGATTAAGGCTCTTCACCATCAGGAAAAATCTGCCTGTGCAGCCCCTCCCCTGTCCCCTTTCAGTGTTTTCTGTGCATCAGCTGCCCTGGGCTGGAAATGTTTCAAGAACGCAAACCTTTTTCATGGTGATTCCCCCTTTTCCTTCTTTACCTTATGTTAAATAACTCAATCTCAAATTCAAGTATCATCTTGTAATTGCCTTCAGCCTCTCTGGCCCCACCGCCCTGTCTCCTTCTTACATTCATAACCACCTGCTTGTAGGGAAAGAACATACAACAATAGTTTTGGTTATTGGAAACATGTATCCTTTAATTAGAGTGTCACTCCTTGAGGGCAGGGAATATATTCTATTCACCATTGTATGTGTTTTATTATTTGCATGTTCCATGAAGGCAGAGTTTAAGATATGCCCAAGTCTCCTAGTGTCTTCACGAAGAATATTACAAGAAAATCTGTGTTTTCGCCTGTCTGTGGGCATAAGAGGTGAGGTTCTGAAAGATCTCCCCAGGCATGATTTCTTTAAACCACACTGCTGTTAGCCACAGAGTCTTCTACCTGTTGGGCATCCCTGGCCTTGAAGACCAGCACATATGGATTTCGATCCCCTTCATCATTTCCTATGTCATTGCCCTGCTTGGGAACAGCCTGCTCATCTTTATTATTATCATAAAGAGCAGCCTCCATGAACCCATGTACTTCTTCCTCTACATGCTGGCTGGAGCAGACCTCGTGCTCTCCACTTGCATAGTACCCCAGGCCTTGGCCATCTTCTGGTTCCATGCTGGGGAGATCTCCCTGGATCAATGCATCAGTCAGGTTTTTTTCTACTCTTCTACCTTCATCTCTGAGTCAGGGATCTTGCTGATGATGGCGTTTGACCGCTACATTGCCATATGCTACCCCCTGAGGTATACCTCTATTTTTACACGTGCTCTGATTGGGAAAGTCGGTGTGATCATCTTCCTGAGAAGTTATGGTACAATGTTCCCCATAATATTTCTTTTGAAAAGATTGATTTTCTGCCAAAATAACATTATTCCACACACCTATTGTGAACACATTGGTTTGGCCAAATATGCTTGTAATGACATTCGAGTGAACATCTGGTATGGACTTTTTGTCATCATATCGACAGTGGTCTTAGATGTCCTATTAATATTTGTTTCTTATGTGCTGGTTCTCCGTGCTGTCTTCCACATGCCTTCCCGAGACGCTCGCAACAAAACTCTCAACACGTGTGGCTCCCATGTCTGCATCATCATCCTCTTTTATGGGCCTGCGATCTCCACAAGTCTTATTCAGCGGTTTGGGCGCCACATTCCACCTCATATCCACATCTTATTGGCTAATGTCTGCATTCTGGTTCCACCTATGCTGAATCCCATCATTTATGGGATTAAGACCAAGCAAATCCGGGAGCAGGTGTCTTACATATTTTTCCCAAAGCAGAAATAACCTTGGCAGAAGAACAGCATTTTTGGCATCTCTTACTATCAGTGAAAGTGTAGTGAAATTGGTGCATGGTGTGGGTCAACTGAAACAGTAGGAAAAACTCAGTAACTTTAATTTATGGAATAAATTTATCAGGGGGTTTGTAGGAGTTATATTTTCTATTAGTCAAATAACCTCAGAGAGCTTTGTCATGTCTGCCTGGGCCAACTACCATCTGCAAATAACCTGAGACGGCATGAATTTTTTTTCCCTTTAAATAATAGCCTAATTATTAGAAATGCATCAGTAACAACAGTGCTCTATCCTGGGAATTTGCTCAACTATTCCTCACAGAGTTTTGCAATTTCTGAGACATCTTGTGATATCTGGGCAATCACATACAAACCCTTATTCCTTTATGCACCTCGTTTTGGCTAAAGGACATTCTTAGAATCAGGGATTCTTAGGCTTCACAGTTATTTCTACCACAACTTATATCCTACCATCACATGTCATTGTTATAGAAGAATGTAAATCAATTACATGTTTCATATTTTATAGAATAATATTTGAGTAGCCGGAGGCTAATCACTCATATTGGGCAAAGACTTCTGTGGTTTCTGAGAGGTGGGGCGTGGCTGGGGAGATGCTGAGGATGGGGGACACCCCCAATCTTAGTATCAGGCCATGTTCTTCAGTGATTCCTTCCTTAGCGGGGCATTCAAGACCTTTGATGACCTTATTCCTGACCTTCTTTATAGCAACAGTTCCCATGTCACCTTCCAAGAGGCCCAAGTGTCAGACACACCAGGCCATTAACGCCTCACCAGACCATGCCACGCTCTTCACATCCCTGCTCTGCCTTGGGATAACCTCCATCAGCTTGTGGAAACACCTGTTCCTCTTTCCAAACCCACTTCTAATCTGGTCTCCTCTGTGACATGCTCTCTAACCATAGCTCCTTTCCAGTGTGGTCACCAGTTGATACATCCTCTCTGAGAGAAATAACTTATTTGCCATATTTCTCTCTCTTGTGTATATATGTATACATATTACTGATATACTGCACCTAAGATTCTGTAACCTATTTCTCTTACTCAGTAACACATTGCTGGCATTGATCATTTCTACATATATGTAGATCTCTACAATACATTTCTACATATACATTGTATTTCATTGCACAGTTTTACAGTAGTGATTTTCATCAAGCTGGCTTTTCCAAGAATTTTTCTATGGCTTTGATTGTTTCTTTACAAGTTCATGGCTTAATTTTACTTGTTTCCTAAGTGTACAGCCCACTTTCTTTTCCAAATCAATTATTTTTAGGGGTCGTTTTTAATATAAGGTGTGGAATAAGACCATGTAAGACAACTGGAAAATAACAAAAATATAAAGAGTCACTCTAATCAGATGAAAAATACTGATACCTTTTTTGGTGTAATGCCCTCTATTCTTTGTTCCATGTGTATATATTGATATGAAAATATGTACAAGATCTTGAAATCTTAGCTTTTACTATATATGATAAATGTAATATAATATAATATATCATTAAAAATTTAAAATGATTATAATTTCTAATATTTGCATAATATTCTATAGTAATATTTTCAATATAGCTTTTCCCTATGTTAATAATATAAATAAGCCTGCTAAGAACATCTTTGTCATAAAGTTCTCTGAGTTTTCAACTTCTTTTTTAACGATAGATTCCTAAAATCTGATCCCCAGATCATCGTGATAAGTGTCCTCCTAATCCCCATCACTTATTGCACCCGTCTCTCATCTCCCCTCTGGCAACCACTTGTGTGTTCTCTATATTTAAGAGTCTTTTTGTTTCTTTTTTTCTTTGTTTGTTGTGTTTCTTAAATTCCACATATGAGTATTTGCCTTTCATTGTATGGTATTTGTCTTTTTTTTTTATGGACTTATTTCACTTAATGTTATACCCTCTAGATCCATCTATGTTGTTGCAAATGACAAGATATCCTTCTTTCTCATGGGTGAATAATATCTCAATGTATATATTTACCACATCTTTGTCCATTCATCAGATAAAGGTTGTTCCCATGTCTTGGCTACTGTGAATAATGCCACAATAAACATGGGAGTGCATATATCTCTTTGACATTCTGTTTTCATTTCTTTTTAATTTTTTTAACATATAATGTATTAATTGTTTCAGGGGTACAGGTCTGTGAATCATCAGTCTTATGCAATTCACAGTATTCACCATAGCACATACCCTCCCCAATGTCCATCATCCAGCCACCCTATCACTTCCCACACCCCAGCAACTCTCAGTTTGTTTCCTGAGATTAAGAGTCTCTTATGGTTTGTCTCTCTCCCCAGTTCCATCTTGTTTCTTTTTTCCCTCCTTTCCCCCATTACACCCTGCCCTGCCTCTCAAATTCCTTATATCAGAGATCATACGATAATTGTCTTTCTCTGATTGACTTATTTCACTTAGCATAATACCTTCTAGTTCTATCCACATTGTTGCAAATGGCCGGACTTTGTTTTTTGATAGCTGCATAGTATTCCACTATCACATCTTTATCCATTCATCTGTTGATGGACATCTAGGCTCTTTCCATAGTTTGGCTATTGTGGACTTTGCTGCTATAAACATTCAGGTGCACATGCCCCTTCAGATCACTACATTTGTATCTTGAGGGTAGATACCCAGTAGTGCGATTGCTGGGTGGTAGGGTAGCTCTACTTTCAACTTTTCGGGGAATCTCCATGCTGTTTTCTAGAGTGGCTGCACCAGCTTGAATTCCCACAGACAGTGTAAGAGGGTTCCTCTTTCTCCATATCCTTGCCAATACCTGTTGTTCCCTGACTTGTTAGTTTTAGCTATTCTAACTCGTGTGAGGTGGTATGTTGCTGTGGTTTTGATCTGTGTTTCCCTAATGTCCAGTGATGTTGAGCACTTCTTCACGTCTGTTGGCCATTTGGATGTCTTCTTGGCAGAAATGTCTATTCATGTCCTCTCCCCATTTCTTGATTGGACTATTTGTTCTTTGAGTATTGAATTTGATAAGTGCTTTCTAGATTTTGGTTACTAGCCCTTTATCTGATAGGTCATCTGCAATGACCTTCTCCCATTCTGTCAGTTGTCTTTTGATTTTGTTGACTGTTTCCTTTGCTGTGCAAAAGCTTTTGATCTTGATGAAGTTCCAGTAGTTCATTTTTGCCCTTGCTTCTCTTGCCTTTGGCAGTGTTTCAAGGAAGAAGTTGCTGTGGCTGAGGTCGAAGAGTTTCCTGCCTGTGTTCTCTTCAAGGATCTGGATGGATCAATGTCTCACATTGAGGTCTTTCATCCACTTTGAGTCTATTTTTGTGTGTGGTGGGAGGAAATGGTCCAGTTTTATTCTTCTGCATGCAGCTCTGTCCTATTTTCTCAACAACATTTGTTGAAGAGACTGTCTTTTTTTGATTGGACATTCTTTCCTTCTTTGTCAAAGATGAGTTGACCAGAGTTGAGGGTCTATTTCTGGGTTCTCTAGTCTGTTCCATTGGTCTATGTGTCTGATTTTGTGCCAGTACCATACTGTCTTAATGATTACAGCTTTTTAATGGAACTTGAAGTCTGGAATTGTGATGCTGCCAACTATGGTTTTCTTTTTCTTTTTCTTTCCTTTTTTTTAAAATTTTATTTAATTTTATTTTTTCTCAGTGTTCCAAAATTCATTGTTTATGTACCACACCCAGTGCTCCATGCAACACGTGCCCTCCATCATACCAACTACCAGCCTGGTGGCTTTCTTTTTCAATATTCCTCTGGATATTCAGGGTCTTTTCTGGTTCCATATAAATCTTAGGATTATTTTTTCCATTTCTTTGAAAAAAGTTGATGGTATTTTGATAGAGATTGCATTAAATGTGTGGGTTCCTCTAGGGAGCATAGACATTTTCACAATATTTATTCTTCCAATCCATGAGCATGGAACATTTTTCTATTTCTTTTTGTCTTCCTCAATTTCTTTCATGAGTGCTTTACAGTTTTCTGAGTATAGATCCTTTGCCTCTTTGGTTAGGTTTATTTCTAGGTATCTTATAATTTTGGTTGCAATTGTAAATGGGATCGACTCCTCAATTTCTCTTTCTTCTGTCTTGTTATTGGTGTTTAGAAATGCAACTGATTTCTGTGCATTGATTTTATATCCTGACACTTTACTGAGTTCCTGTATGAGTTCTAGCAGTTTTGGAGTGGAGTATTTGGGTTTTCCATTTAAAGTATCATATCATTGCAAAGAGTGAGAGTTTGACTTCTTTGCCGATTCAGATGCCTTTTATTTCTTTTTGTTGTCTGATTGCTGAGGCTAGGACTTCTAGTACTATGTTGAATAGCAGTTGGTGATAATGGACATCCCTGACGTGTTCCTGACCTTAGGAGAAAAGCTCTCAGTTTTTCCCCATTGAGAATGATATTCACTGTGGGTTTTTCATTGATGGCTTTGATGATATTAAGGTATGTACCCTCTATCCCTACACTCTGAGGAGTTTTGATCCTGTTTTCATTTCTTTTTGGTATATACCCAGAAATGGAATTGCTGGATCACGCAGTAGATCTATTTTTAGTTTTTTGAGATACCTCCTTATTGTTTTCCATAGAGGCTGAACAAATTTACGTTCATACCAGTAGTGTACAGAGCTCCCTTTTCTCCACATTCTCACCAGCACTTGTTATCTCTTGTCTTCTTGATGGTAACTGATCTAACGGGTATGAGGTGGTATCTCATTGTGGTTTTGATTTGCATTTCCCTGACAGTTAATGATTTGGGGCATCTTCTCATGAACTTGTTAGCCATTTGGACGTTTTCTTTCAAAAGAGTCTAGTTCCTCTCCTCATTTCTCAATTGGA
The DNA here is from genome assembly GCF_009829155.1 of Mustela erminea. Lineage (NCBI taxonomy): Eukaryota > Metazoa > Chordata > Mammalia > Carnivora > Mustelidae > Mustela > Mustela erminea. The sequence goes on from NC_045622.1 coordinate 58,086,805, forward strand.
TTGTTGTTTTTGTTGTTATTGAGTTGTATTTCTTTATATATTTTGGATATCAACCCCTTTTCTGATATATGGCTTGCAAAACATTCTATCATTCTGCAGGTTGCCTTTTCCTTTTGCGAACTGCTTCTTTTGTTGTGCAGAAGCTTTTATGACTGATATAGCCACAGCCGTTAGTGTCTTTCTTTTGTTGTTTGTGCTTTTGGTGACATATTTAGAAAATCATTGCCAAGGCCAATGTAGAGGAGCTTCTTCCCTTTTCCTTCTAGGAGTTTTACAGTATCACGTCATATGTTTAAGTCTTCAATCCATTTTGAATTAATTTTTGTGAGTGGTTTAAGATAGTGATTTAACTTCATAATTTGCATGTTTTTACCCAGTTTACATTTGAAGTAACAGACATTTTCCTTAGTTAAGAATTTATTAAAGTAATCTACAGATTTAATGCAATCTCTATCAAAATTCCAATGGTGTTTTTCACCATTGGAAAAAAAAATCCTAAAATATGTATGGAACCAGAAAAGACCCTGAATAGCCAAAAAAACCTTGAGAAATAATAAAGGTAGAAGCATCACACTCTCTGATTTCAAACTTGAACAAAGCTATAGTGATCAAAACAGTATGGCATTTCCATGAAAACAGAGACATTGATGAGTGAAGGAGAATTGACAGCCCAGAAACCTCCCCCACATATATGGTCAGTTAATTCGTGATAGAGGAGCCAAGAATATACAATGGTGGAAAAGACAGTCTCTTCAATAAATGGTGTTGGGATAACTGGCCAGCCACATGAAAATGAATGAAACTGAATTACTATCTTATACCATATGCAAAAACTAAATCAAAGTGGATTAAAGACTTGAATATAAGACATGAAACCATAAAATTCCTTGAAGAAAACAGCAGGTAAACTCCTTGACATTAGTGTTGGCAATGATTTTCTAGATTTGACACCAAAAGCAAAAGCCACAAAAGCAAAAATAAACAAGTGGAACTACAAAGGAAAACATCAACACAATGAACATGTAACATATGGAATGAGAGAAAATATCTGGAATTTCGACAAAAAGTTAATATCCAAAGTATGTATGAGTTGTTGAATTTATATAATTCAGTAGCAAAAACCCAACTGATTAAAAGTGGGCAGAGGAAATGAATGGACATTTTTCCAAAGAACACATCCAGATGGCCAACAGAGACACAAAAAGATGCTTAACATCACTCATCATCAGGGAAATACAAAATCAAATACAAATACAAATTATCACTTCAAACCTGCTAGAAAGGCTGTCACCAAGAAGGCAAGAGATAACAAATGTTGGTGAGGATGTGGAGAAAAGGGAGCCCTTGTGCACTGTTGGTGGAAATGTAGATTGGTGCAGCCACTGTGAAAAACAGTGTGGAGGTTCCTCAAGAATTTAAAAATACAACTACCATATAATCCAGAAATTCCACTGTGTGGGTATTTACTCCAAGGAAAGAAAAATACCAACTCAAAAAGATATCTGCACCCTCACATATATTGCAGCATTATTTACAATAACCAAGACATGGAAGTGACAAGGGTTCATTGGTGGATAAATGAATAAAGAAAATGTGGTGTGTATACATATATATACACATATATAAACTCATCATGATATAAAATATTTACATATAATATATATAATGTATATGTATACACACACATATTCAATAGAATATTTTTTCACCATAAAAAAGAAGGAAATCTTGCCATTTGTAAGAACATGGATGAACCCTGAAAGCATTATGCTAAGTGAAATAAATCAGATACAGAAAAATAAATACTGTAACATCCCAGTTATATGTAGAATTTAAAAAACCCCACCTACTGAGCTCACAGATACAGAGAACAGATTTGTGGTTGCTGGAGGCTGGGGTGTGAGTGACATGGGTAAAGGCGGTGAAAGGTGCAAACTCGCACTTATAAAATACAGAAATCACTGAGATGTAATGTATAACGTGGTGAGTATAGTCAATCACACTGTATATTTGAAAGTTGCTAAGAGAGTAGATCTTGAAAGTTCCATCACAAGAAAAAAAGTTTGTGACTGTGTGGTGATGGACGTTAACTAGGTTGATTATAGTGATCATTTGTCACATGTACAAATACTGAAGCATTATGTTGTGCACGTGAAACTAATATACTGTTATATGTTGAGTAAATATCAATTTTGAGAGGAGCAAAAAAAAAAAATTCATGTTTACTTTCTTACAATTGAACAGACTGGCAATTAGAAACCTTTCTTTCATGTTTCAGAAGGTGGCACCCTAGATCAAATTTGTGGTTTCTTCTGTGGGAGCTGGTTCTCCAGGATACACGTGGGAGGGTGTCCAGGGAGCTGGTACCAGAGTGGTGGGAGATGTGGCTTAGCACCTGAGGCTCTGTGGGGTTCTGGGGTGCTCCCAGAGGTCTGTCATAGAGTTCCTGCTAAAGTCCTGAAGCACACAGCTCGGAGTGCATTTCTTTAATGCTCTTTGATATTCTTATCTGCTTCCTTTCCTTTCTGTTCACTCCCTCCACTCATGGAGAACCCACCTCAGAAATCTGGGTGCTGCTGGAGAGAAACGGGTTTCTCTGGCCCTAACCCAGACAACAGGTGCACCAGGCTTTTGCTTTCCACCTCCTGCATGGGAGAAGCTGCTTCCCACCCCGCTGCTGGAGAAGTTGCCAGCTGGTGCTGCCAAAAGTTTAGCCCTTTCAGGGTCACTCTGGGAAAGGGGGTACTTCTGCGAGTTCATCCCTTTCTTCCAAACTCACCTGGATCCTGCTCCCATGATGTGCTGGAATCTCTCTTCAGGAAGGCCAGAGTTCTGTAAATTCTCTTTTGACCACGGGTGTATGCCCAGTTTTGTACTCACCAGGGGTTTGGTGTTCTTTCTCTCCCCCCCACCCCCCACCCATCCCACCACGGGGTCTCCAGGAATGGGGCAGGGCAGACTTGTGGACTCCTTTGGATCCACAGCCCTTACCCAGAGCCTCCCTTTATAGTGAGATGCACAGATGGGCTATCTATCTGTGTGCTGGATTCCTTCGTGTGCTGTGTAGAGGCAATTTTGTTCAGTTACAGATCAGTCTGATCAGTTGAGAGAAAAGAGAAACCACTTAGGCCACCACCGTGTTGGCATCACTTCTTCCACTGCTAAACAGATATAATTTTTTTGGTCTATCCTACCTCAATAAAGCTGGAAAGAAGAATCCCAAAAAGGAAAGCTACAGGGCAAGTTCATGAACATAGATGCAAAAAGCCTCAAGGAACATATTAGCAAATAGAGTCCCCCAATATTAAAAAGAAGTGTATACCATGTGTGCGTGGGATTTATTCCAGGTGTGCAAAGCTGGCTCAGTATCTGAAAATTGATCATGGTAATTTACCACATCAAAAGGCTAAAAAATATAAATTTTTTACTAATTATTTTACTAATTATTGCAGAAACAGCACTTTAAAAAACTAAACACTAACTCATGGTAAAACTCCCAGGGAAGTAGGAGTAAAGAGAAACTCCCCCAGCCTGACAGAGAAGTCTATAAACATATCTACAGATAACATTATACTTAATGGTGATAAACTGAATACCTTCCCCATAAGACAGGAAACCAAGTAAGGATGTACTTTCTTGTCAGTCTTATTCAACATTGTACTAGAAGGCTTACTTTTTTTTTTTTTTTTTTTTTTTTTTTTACTAGAAGCCTTACTTAGTGTAACAAGAAAGGAAATATAGGATATACTAATTGGAAAGGAAAAATCAATACTATGTCTACTCACAGATGATACAAGTGTCTGTGTAGAAAATTCCAAAGAACTGATTAAAAAAAACAAACAAACCCCAAAACAAAACCCAAACCACTTCTGGAACCAACGAGTGTAAGTATAAGTAAATGAGTTCTTTCCCTCCATACAATCTTAGACAATTGGATTTCAAATTAAAAGAAAAATATAATTTGAAACACTACCAGGAGGTGCACCTGGATGGCTCAGTCGGTTAAGTTAGGATTCTTGGTTTCGGTTCAGGTCATGATCATCAGGGTCTGTGCTCAGTGGGGAGTGTACTTGAGATTCTCTCCTTCTCCCTCTGTTCCCCCTCATCCCCTCAAATAAATGTCTTTAAAAATAAAATAAAATATTGTCGCAAATGGCAAGATTTCATTTCTTTTGATGGCTGCATAGTATTCCATTGTGTATATATACCACATCTTCTTGATCCATTCATCTGTTGATGGACATCTAGGTTCTTTCCATAGTTTGGCTATTGTGGACATTGCTTAGCGAAATAAGTCAAGCAGAGAAAGACAACCATCATATGATCTCCCTGATATGAGGAAGTGGTGATGCAACATGGGGGCTTAAGTGGGTAGGAGAAGAATAAATGAAACAAGATGGGATTGGGAGGGAGACAAACCATAAGTGACTCTTAATCTCACAAAACAAACTGAGGGTTGCTGGGGGGAGGGGGTTTGGGAGAAGGGGGTGGGATTATGGACATTGGGGAGGGTATGTGCTTTGGTGAGTGCTGTGAAGTGTGTAAACCTGGTGATTCACAGACCTGTACCCCTGGGGATAAAAATATATGTTTATAAAAAATAAAAAATTAATTAAAAAAAAATAAAATAAAATACCACTAGGAAAACATATGAAATACTTAGGTATAAATCTAACAAAATATGTGCAAGATATATATGTGAAAACCCACAAAACTCTGATGATAGAATCAAATAAGACATGGAGAAATGGATAGAGATTCAGTGCTTATAGATTAGAATACAGTATTGTTAAGATGTTAATTTTTCCTAACTCTGAATGTAATTCTAATTAGAATCCCATTAATTATTTTTAAGATTTTATTTATTTATTTGAGAGAGAGAGAGAGAGAGAAAGCATGACCAGGGAGAGGGGCAGAGGGAGAGCAGGTTCCCCACTGAGCAGGGAGCTCGATGTGGGGCTTGATCCCAGGACCCTGGGATCGTGACCTGATTAACCAACTGAGCCACCCAGGCACCCCCATCCCCCATATTAACGTTTTTATAAGTATTGACAAACATGATTCTAAAGTATTTATGGAAAGGCAAAAGCGAGAATAACCAACACAGTACTAATGGGGAGCAAAATTGAAGTATTCACACTACCTGAATTCAGGCAGCAGTAATCCAAACAGTATGACATTGTTGAAAGAATTTACACATAGATCAGCGGAGCAGAATAGGGAGCCCAGAAATAGTCTCACACATGTAGAGTCAGTTATCTCTGACAAAGGAACAAAAGCAACTCAATGGAGAAAGGACTGACATTTCAACAAATGATTCTCTGACTTATTTCACTTAACATAATGCCCTTTAGGTCCACCTGTGTTGCTGCAAATGGCAAGATTTCATTCCTTTATATGGGTGAGTAATATTCCTGCATATGTATATGTACCACATCTTTTTTTGTCCATTCATCTATTTATGGATACTTCAGTTGCTTCCTTCCATATCTTGGCTATTTTAAATAATTCTGCAGTAAACATGGGTATATATGTCTTTTTTTTTTTTTAAAGATTTTATTTATTTATTTACAGACAGAGATCACAAGTAGGCAGAGAAGCAGGCAGAGAGATGGGGGGGCAAGCAGGCTCCCCGATGAGCAGAGAACCGGATATGGAGCTCGATCCCAGGACCCTGAGATCATGACCTGAGCTGAAGGCAGAGGCTTTAACCCACTGAGCCACCCAGGTGCCCCTATATGTCTTTTTAAATTAGTTTTTTTGTTTCCCTTGGGTATATACCCAGAAGTGGAGTTATTGGATCATATGGTGATTCTAGTTTAGTTTAGCTTTTTTTTTTTTTTAAGATTTTATTTATTGGAGAGAGAGAGAGGCAGAGATAGTGAGAGAGCAGGAGCAGGGAGGAGAGGGAGAAGCAGGCTACCTGCTGAGTAGGGAGCCTGATGGAGGACTTGATGCCAGGACTCTGGGATCATGACCTGAGCTGAAACAGACACTTAACCGACTGAACCACCCAGGCACCCCTAGTTTTAGTTTTTTGAGGAATCTCCATACTGTTTCTCACCAGTAGCTGCACCAGTTTATGTTCTTACCAACAGTGCATGAGGGTTCCCTTTTTTCCACATCTTTGCCAATATTTGTTATCTCTCGACTTTTTGATACTACTCATTCATACTGGTGTGAAGTGTTACCTCATTGTGGTTTTGATTTGCATTTCCCTGATGATGAGTTGTGTTCAGCAACTCTTGGCCATCTGTCTTCTTTGGAATAATGTTTATTCAGTTGCCCTGTTCATTTTTAATTAGATTATTATTTTATTAATATTATTTTGGTGTTGAGTTATATTAATTCTTTATATATTTTGGATGTTAACCTTTTATTAGATACATTATTTACAAATATTTTGTTCCATTCAGTAAACCTTTTCATTTTGTTGATGGTTTCTTTCACTGTGCAAAAGTATACCATGTGATATCACTTATATGTGGAATCTAACCCCCCCTCAATGAATGAAGAAGCTAATAAACAGAAACAGGTGGAGAACAAACTGGTGGTTTCCAGATTCCAGAGGGAAGGGAACTGGGGGGATGAGTGAAATAGGTGATGGGGATTAAGAAGTACAAACTTCCAGTTATAAAACAAATAAATCACAGAAGATGAAAAGTATAGCATATACAGAGAATATAGTCAGTAATATTAGAATAATGTTATGTAATAATGTATGGTTATAGATGGTGACTACATTTATCATGGTAAGCATTGATAATGTATAAAATATATGTTGCACACCTGAAAAGAATATAACGTTATATATAAACTATTCAATTAAAAAAGACCACTGACTGAGCTAGCCAGGCACCCCAGGATAAAATATTTTCAAAAGGAATCTCTGAAAAAAAAAAAAAAAGAAAGAAAAGAAAAACACTGCATCTCTGCAGGTACTGGGTGGCTCATCAGTTAAGCGTCTGCCTTTCGCTCAGATCGTGGTCTCAGGGTCCTGGGATCAAGCCGCATATCAGGCTCCCTGCTCAATGGAAAGTCTGCTTCTCTCTCTCCCTCTGTCTCTGCCCCCTACTCATGTTCACTCTCTCTTTTTCTCTCTCTCAAATAAATAAATAAAATCTTTAAAAAATGCATCTCTGATAAAGGACTAATATCCAACATATACAAAGAACTCTTAAAACTCAACAATGAGAAACAGCCCGGTTATAAAATGAACAAAGTATCTGAATCGATACCTTAGCAAGAGTGATATATAGATGGTTAAAAAAACATATGAAAGGATACTCAGCATCATTTGTCATTGGCAAATTGAAAATTAAATGAAAACAAAGAGATGCCATCACACACCTTTTACAAAGGCTTATATGTGCAAATCTGATGATCCAGGTTGTTGGTGAAGATGTGGCAAAGAACTTTCATTCATTGCTAGTGGGAGTGTGTCTTCTTTGGAAGACAGTGGGCAGTTTCTTAGAAGGTTAAGCATAGCCTTACTGTACGATTCAACAGCTGTTTTCCTGGGTGTTTACTCCACTGATTCTAAACTGATGCCCACTTAAAAACCTACATATTAATGTTTATAGCAGCATTATTCATAATCACCAAAAACTTTAAGCAAGCAATATGTCCTTCACAGATAAATGGAGAAACAAACTGCGGCATATTCATACAATGGAATATTCAGTGACAAAACAAAATGAGCTATGAAGTCAGGAAAAAAATGTATGAATTTTATATACATATTGGTAAGTGAAAGAAGCCAGTCTGAAAAGATTATATGGGTATGATTCTATATGACAATACGGAAAAGGCCAAACTGGAGCAATGGTTAAAGGACCAGTGGTTTCCAGGAGTCTGAAGAGAAGGGAGATAGATGGTTGATGAGGGGAAACACAGGAGATTTTTTAGTGCCCAGATTTTGATATCTAAAACCATTCTCTAAGAGGAACAGGATCCTGTGGAGAAATTGCTGATCTTAGGCCTGGGGCAGGACATGCATAAGGTGTTTCTGGAGCATCTTGTGCCAGAGAGTAGAGGCATGTCAAACAAAACCAAGCAAAACACAGTGATGGTAGACATTAAAGGGACAAAGGAATCAACTAAAAGCTCTTCCAGTAGCCAAATATGAAGAATTTGGGCCGCAAAATAAAGCAATAGTGGATTATAACCCAAAGAAATATCCAAGCTCCCATACTAACATCAACAAATAATTGAATAAGTACATCAGTATGGGGGAGGACAGAACTCCTGTGCAGAAGAATTCTTACAACTTATATACATACTCCAGCCACAAGGAAGTGGAGCAAAACTCCCCACCTACGTGTGGGCTGTTAGGAAAGTCAGTTAGTGACTTTCCTCTGGAGAGTTCATTCTGGAAAGGGAGACGAAGAGTAACTCTGCAGTGGAGGAGCGGGAAAGACTCAGCCATGTGAATGAAATCAACATCAGCAGCCATGAGGCACCTTGCACTAAGTACCCTTGTTACAATGTGATAAAAACTGTAACTTTCCTCTGCCTTCTTCCTCCTCAAACCCTATAACCTCAGCATAATCACAAAAGGAACATCAGGCAAATCCAATTTGAGGGTCATCTTACAAAATACTCGACCTCTACTGGTTTAGCTTGTAAAGGTCATCAATGACAAGGAAAGTTAGTGCAGCCTAAAGAGAAGTTACTTCTAAATACCATGTGGTATTCTGAATGGGCTCTTGGAATAGAAAAAGGACAGCAGGTAAAAACTAAAGGAGTCTGAATAAAGTACGGATATTACTTAATGAAAATTCATCCATATTGTTTCACTAATTGTACCAAACATGCCACACCAATGTAAAATGCTAGCAGGGGAAACTGGGTCTATGGCAACTGTGTACTATACAGTTTTTCTTTAAATAGAAAGCTGTCCTAAGAAAGCAAATTTATAAAAAATAATTTGTATATTGATTTTCAGGTTATATATTTTGATTGGTAATGGAATTAATGTGTTTACTACTTTCCACTGAAACAGAAACAGGGCTATTTTACATAACAAGGCTAACATTGCATTTCTTGAAAGTAGTCCATGTGTACATGGAATCTGGTGTGGGCGTGACCAGGGAACCCTCAGGACCTGAGGCATGTGCATTCAGCTGTGGTCCCTTGGGTGTCAGCTTCCTCTGCGGTCTTTAGGCAAATGCATAAAGACTCTGCTGCCTGCTGCCTATTGCTCAGAATCCTTCGATTCATCCCATTCTAGCCCTTGAGAACTCCCTCTGAAGCAGGTGACTGCTGTGAAGTGACATTTCAGGAGGAAAACTGGCCATTGTGGGGGTGTGGGGCCTAAGGAGAACTGTTGAAAGTATTAGGAGTTCTGTGGGGAGCTAAGTGGGTAGAATAGGAGTGCTGACAGCTGTGGGGGGTTGAAGCTCATTCCTTGCCCTCTGATTTCACAAGGACCACCTACTGGGGTTAGTGGCATATTGTCAGTGTTTCCCAATTGGTTTTCTGAGATCTGCTTAAGATATGTATGCTACATTTCTTTCAAACTCTGTGTATAGGGACATCATGCTCATAGATTGAAACTGACTACACAGCAGTATTTTCACCTAAGGAGTTGGCAGACACCATAATGTAAAACAGGGCTTTTTGAAGAATTTATTATTAAAGGACTATTTTACCAGCACACCACTGGACCAGAGTCACAAATACGGACTTTCCCAGTAGAGTGGAAAGGGCTGTCTGGGAGGGGGAGACAGGACACTTTGGACTTGCATCCATGCCTTAGCTCTCAATGTGCCTGGCATTTTGAACCTCTCCGGAGAGGGTTCCACACTGACATCAGAGCCTGATTACTGTAAACATTTTAGGTTCTGGAAGGGCCTCATTCATGGCTCCTATCATCACCGTTTATGCCTCCCATTCAGTATTTATCATTACTGGGGAATCACACGGTATATCAGTGTGCTGGATTATGGGAGCATGCATACCTTAACAGACCATTCTCAGACCTCAGAAAGTTTACAATTGATTGGGAAACATTGACAATATGTTACCATCCCTGAGGTAGGTGGTCTGATGATCAGACTCTTCAAGAAGTCAGAGGGGAAAAAATAAGCTGTGGGCACACGGACAGAGTGGGCAGATAGTAAGAGGGCCCTGGGTTCAGGCAGCAACTCCACAACACAAATCAGGGATAGAACACTTGTTCAGCGGAGAGAAGATGCTTGGGTTAAGGCTGAAGAAGCCTTCATGAGGCACTTGAGGTTTTTTTTTTTTTTTTTTTTTTTTTTTTAAGGATTTTATTTATTTCCTTGACAGAGAGAGATCACAAGTAGGCAGAGAGGCAGGCAGAGAGAAAGTGGGAATCAGGCTCCCCGCTGAGCAGAGAGGCCGGCTCAGGGCTCAATCCCAGGACCCTGAGATCATGACCCAAGCCAATGTCAGAGGCTTAACCCACTGAGCCACCCGGGTGCCCTGCACTTGAGGTTTTTTAAGGTGCCCTTGAGTTCCTTGAGGAACCATTCCAGTTCATGCGACTTCACCCAGAGACCAGCCCCCACCTGGCAAGCTCTGTAGAAGGTATAGTTTTCCACTCCAAAGAACATTCCTGCATGCTGCTGCCAAGGTATCCAATGTCCATCAACATCTGTGAACTGGTCCTCTTCACTTCTCTTTTCAGTTACTTAAGACTTGCTCTCTCTCCATCACTTTAGCTTGCTATTCCTTTGTGCATCAGACCCAGTGGCATTTTCATATTGATTTTTATTTCTTCCAGTTTCTCTGGCAGAATGGCTTTCCTCTGGTCCCTACATATTTTTGCAGTGGTTGTGTGGCCACAGATGGACCTGGTGGTGGCTGCTCTCCACAGCAGGCCCATCCTCACAAGCCTCTCCTGGATTCTGTTCATGTGATTTTATTTTCAGGACAGCGTTGGCCATTTCTCAGGGGTACTATAGCAATGAACATAGGAGTGGATTTTCCTAGTCTGGTAATTAAATTTAGAGGGCGAGGGGAATAAACCTGGAAGGCCGGGGATTGAACGATTTTGTGTGCTTTCTATGTGCTAGGTAATGAGCAGGCATGGAGTAAATACAACAATGCATTTGGAAACTTTTTGTGGTCTTCCTCACCAGTTCTCATAGTTGGGTATGCTTGCCCTCTATGCAGATTCTGGTTCTTTCTTCTGTAGTGTGCTGGACAACAGAACTGTCTCAACTTTTCAGTCTTCCCCTGGCTTGGATACAGGATGCACAGAATTTTCGCTTTTTCTTTTTAGAGATAATACCAAGGAAACAAATAGCAAAACTGGTGAAGTTTCAATAAATAATCATGAAGACTTTGCAGTATTTTACCTGGTCTCTACCCTGTGGTGAAGGGTTAGGACATGGCTGCCTGCTGGGGCTGCCTTTGTTCCACTGCTCTCACCCCTTCCCGCATCCTGCCCTCTACCGTCCCGGCGCCCCCCACCCCCACCCCCCAGGCCCAGGTCAGGAGGGCATCTCATTTCCAGTAGTCTAGAAAGGTCTCTTTTTCTTAACCCATTTCAAAGATGAGAAAATTATGTCTAGGAAATTTAGAAAAGTTTCCAGCTCTGTTCTTTAAGTTGTGACAATATTCTCTTCTTTCTTTCTTTCTTTTCAGCGTAACAGAATTCATTGTTTATGCACCACACCCAGTGCTCCATGCAATCCGTGCCCTCCATAATACCCACCACCTGGCTCCCCCAGCCTCCCACCCCCCACCCCTTCAAAACCCTCAGATTGTTTTTCAGAGTCCATAGTCTCTCATGGTTCACCTCCCCTTCCAATTTCCCTCAACTCCCTTCTCCTCTCTAACACCCCTTGTCCTCCATGCTATTTGTTATGCTCCACAAATAAGTGAAACCATATGATAATTGACTCTCTCTGCTTGACTTATTTCACTCAGCATAATCTCTTCCAGTCTCGTCCATGTTGCTAGAAAAGTTAGGTATTCATCCTTTCTGATAAAGGCATAATACTCCATAGTGTATATGGACCACATCTTCCTTATCCATTTGTCCATTGAAGAACATCTTGGTTCTTTCACAGTTTGGCGACCGTGGCCATTGCTGCTCTAAACATCGGGGTACAGATGGCTGTTCTTTTCACTACATCTGTATCTTTGGGGTAAATACCCAGTAGTGCAATTGCAGGGTCTTAGGGAAGCTCTATTTTTAATTTCTTGAGGAATCTCCACACTGTTCTCCAAAGTGGCTGCACCAACTTGCATTCCCACCAACAGTGGAAGAGGGTTCCCCTTTCTCCACATCCTCTCGAACACACTTTGTTTGCTGTCCTGCTAATTTTGGCCGTTCTAACTGGTGTAAGGTGGTATCTCAATGTGGTTTTAATTTGAATCTCCCTGATGGCTAGTGATGATGAACATTTTTTCATGTGTCTGATAGCCATTTGTATGTCTTCATTGGAGAAGTGTCTGTTCATGTGACAATATTCTTGGAGCTGAAATTTATGTTTTAAAAAGTGGGTCGTGACAGTCCCTACTGGCTGTGTTGGAAGAAGAAATGAATGGTGTGTGGGGTAAGTAACATTTTTAGATTAGTGCCTAAAACTGAGAGGCTACTTTAAAAAGGTTAATTTCTTGATCTTATTTCACTGTGATAGCAATGCATGAGTTCATAAATTTCTCTCACTAGAGCAAACCTCATCAAATTTTAGTCTTTGCTCCCTTTTCCATCCTTTCCCTTTTCTATATAGCTGTCAGATAAATATATCCAAAATGCTTTCCAACTTCAAAACAATTCATGGCTGACCATTTTTCGTAACAGACGAAGTCTGTTCCCTTTAAATAATATTCAGAGCCAATCTACTTTTGTTGCCATTTTTTTCCCCAGTTGCTCCAAATTTGCAACATCTCAACATCACAGAACTGACAGGTGCTTTAGACATATTTTGCATTTGTAGGTCAAACATTTTTTTTTTTTTTTAGACTCCCAGACAACTTCTCTCCATTAATCACTTGACAATCTCTTAACTTGAAGACATCCTACTTTATTTTCAAGGTTAAGATCAGATAAGAAGTCATTCTTTTTTTTTTTTTAAGTTTTTTTTTTTTATTTATTTGAGAGACAGTGATAGCATGAGTGAGTGAGTGGGAGGAGAGGCAGAGGGAGAGAGAGAAGCAGGCTCCTCTCTGAGCAGGGAGCCCAACATGGGGCTCTATCTGAGGAGCCCAAGATCGGGACCTGAGCCAAAGGTAGATGCCTAACTTACAGAGCCACGCAGTTGCCCCTGAAGTCATTCCTAAGGCCATTATAAATATGAATAACAAGAATTACTCCTATTGTGTTTCCATATTGAAAATTTCCTGTATAACTAATATTGACTTAATCATTTAATTTTCATTAGTTATGTAAATATCTGTCTTATTTATGAGCTTATGACCTTGTTCAGAGAACAAATCACATCTTTAAAATTTTTTTTAATTTTAAAAATGTTTTCATTTAAATTCTAGCTAGTTAACATAGTGTGCTATTAGTTGCGGGTGTGTAATATGGTGAGTCAACACTTCCATACATCAGTGGGTTCTGATCACAAGTGCCCTCCTTCAATCAGCATCACCTGTTTCACACATCCCCCTACTCACCTCCCCTCTGGTGACCATCAGTTTGTTCTCTGTAGTTAAATGTCTGTTTCTTGGGTTGCCTCTGTATCTCCCTCTTTTTTCCCTTATTTTTGAACAAACTGTCTTATTTTCTGTTGGTATTGTAGTTCCTGGCACTCTCAAAATGGAATAGCATTAAGTAGATGTGAAAATCCCCTGGTAACAGCGAAGAAAATCTTTGTGTATAAACTGAATTTTCCTCTTTGTGAATAGGAAGGTCTGTTCGAGGCATGACTGCCTTAAACCACACTGGTGTTAGCCACATGGTCTTCCGCTTACTGGGCGTTCCCGGGCTAGAGGACCAGCACGTGTGGATTTCCATCCCCTTCCTCATTTCTTATGTTGTCGCCCTGCTTGGGAACAGCCTGCTCATCTGCATTATCCTCACAAGTCGCAACCTCCGGGAACCCATGTACCTCTTCCTCTGCATGCTGGCTGGAGCAGATCTCATCCTTTCCACATGCACCGTACCTCAGGCCTTGGCCATCTTCTGGTTCCATGCTGGGGAGATCTCCCTGGATCGCTGCATCACTCAGCTCTTCTTCATCTACTGCACCTTCATCTCTGAGTCAGGGATCTTGCTGGTGATGGCGTTTGACCGCTACCTTGCCATATGCTACCCCCTGAGATACACCACTATTCTTACACCTGCTCTGATTGGGAAAATTGGAGTGACTGTCTGTCTAAGAAGCTACGGTACAATTTTCCCCGTAATATTTCTTCTGAAAAGATTGACCTTCTGCAAAAGTAACATCCTCCCAAACACAGCTTGTAAGCACATTGTCTTGGCTCATGTTTCCTGTAATGACATTCGAGTGAACATCTGGTATGGGATTTTTGTCCTAGTGTCAACAGTGGTCTTAGATATTGTGTTGATTTTTATTTCGTATGTGCTGATTCTCCGTGCTGTTTTCCGCATCCCATCCCGAGATGCTCGCCACAAAGCTCTCAATACCTGTGGCTCCCATGTCTGTGTCATCGTCCTTTTTTATGGGCCTGGGATCTTTACAACCCTTACTCAGAGGTTTGGACACCACATTGCACCCCACATTCATGTCCTACTGTCCAATGTTTGCATTCTGGCTCCTCCTATGCTAAATCCCGTCATTTATGGGATTAAGACCAAACAGATCCGGGACCATGTGGTTCATGTGCTATTTACAAAGCAGAAATAACTTTGATGTTGGAAGCTGGTGTTCTTTTTTGTTAGCAATTCTCTCCATGCATAAAATGAGCTTCCACACCAGCATATGACAGCGGGTCAGGTACTAGTCAAATGCCATCAGGTCACGTTGCTGTTTCTAGTGATTTCAGTGTGATTTTGTACATGTTTCTTCCACAGTCTCTAAGGTGTCACTAAATAATTAAATAATTATTTAAGTAACACCAATATTTAAACATCAGTATCTTTATGGCCTTAATTAGCTTTCTCCCCCATAGAGTTGAGCACTAGCCCAGGCCACCTCTCTGAGTCTCACTCACTTTCCTCTCTAACTGTGGATGGGAGAATGACAGTGCATAAATCTTTGACAGTGATTTCTTCCTGGCAGTTGCTGAGCTTTCCTTTCCCCTGTGATGTATTTATTTTATAACTGGAAGTTTGTACATCTTGATCCCCTCCACCTATTTCTCCCAGCCCCAGACCCCTCCTCCCTCTGGCAAGCATCAGTTTATTCTCTGTATTTATGAGTCAGTTGCTGTTTGTGTGTGTGTGTGTGTGTGTGTGTGTTTGGTCCCTAAGCAGCTTATGTTTTGAGAAGCTATTATAAATGGTATTTAAAAAAATTTTTCTTTTCCAAATGAGTATTGTTTTCCAAAGTTGCCCTACAATATCAAAATCTACATCACTGGTAATAGAGTTGATTCTTGTATATTGACCTTCTTCTTGCCGGCTTCCTAACTCCACTTACGAACTCTTGCAGCTTTGTTGTTGTAGATTCTGTCTGTAGTTTTTCCTACAAATGTATAGCCATGTTGTTTTTGGAAAAATAAAATTTTCTTTCTTTTCATTAAAAAAAAAAGGAAGTATTCATGTTACAGTTTTGATTCAGAAGGCTGGAAGCTCAGGCAGAGTGATGATGATGTTGCAATCTGAAGGCAGAACTCCATCCTCTGCCTCTGTCTTTGCCCTTTAGGCCTTCCATTCACTGAATGAAGCCTGCACACATTATGGGGGATTGTCTGCTTCACTCAGAGTTTAACGATTTAAATATTAATTGCATTTAAAAAATATCTTTATAGCAACATCGAGACTCGTGCTTAACTAAACAATTGGGCACTAGAGTCTAGGCAAGTGGACACATAAAATTGAGCATCGTAACATCGCATATTTAAGTTGCAGTGGCTGTGATATCTCAGCACTCTGTGGCTCTAAGCCCTTTTCAGATGTTATTTTTCTTTACAACATATGCTGCTGCTGCTGCCGGTGCTGGTGGTGATAGTCAACCATCGTATAGAGCTGGCTGCCTCCCAGCTTTGCTTACTTATTTTGTTTATCTCCACATTCTTCCAGGTATAAGTTTGATGAGAAAAGCACTTTTGTGCTTTACCTACTTTATTTGTAGCACCACCTGTGGCAGTTGGTAGCACATTTTGGGACCTGTTAAGTATTTGTTGAATGAATAAGTAATGAGAGGATAAATGAATGAACCATATTTATAGTAGTTGCTGGTAGAAACTTTTTAAAAAAGATATTATTTATTTGAGAGCGAGAGTGAGAAAGAGCGCAAATCAGAAGGACAGAGGGAGAGGGAGAAGCAGACTCCCCGCTGAGCAGGGAGCCCAATGTAGGACTCGATCCAAGGATCCCATATCTTGGATCATGACCTGAGCCAAAGACAGATACTTAACCCTCTGAGCCATCCAGGCATCCCCCTGGTAGAAACTCTTTAAGAACTGTGTACCCTGATGCCTACTGATATCCACATAGTCAAACCATTCATTTTTTCCTTTGATTGTTCTTGTTTTTCACATCAGTTTTCATCACTTTAAGATAAGTCCTTTACTTACTGCTTTTTATTTCATTTGTTTTAGAGTTTCAGTTTTCTATTTAATATATCAATGATATCTGTTCATTTAAAAAATAGGTTATAGGAAACCTTGTAATGATCATAATAACCATACCCAGATAATAATCATTAATTTCTGGAAAATATTTTGTTCTTTAAGCATATTTTTACACATTGTTCTAGAAATCATTATATGATTTTTATGTCTTACATTTTTATTTAATATTACATAACCAGAATTTTCTTTGGCATTCAAAGTATTTATTATATATTAAACTTAACTTAATATTGTAATGATATATTTTTTAGTGAACATTATTTCAAAATATCAATGTCTTTCTTAGTTGATGCATCATTAACATATAGTGTTATGTTAGTTTCAGGTGTATGATGTAATGATTCAACAGTCATGTACATTATTTAGTGCTCATCCAGAAAAGTGCGTTCTTGATTCCTTTTATCTATTTTACCCATCTTCAACCCATTTCCCCTTTGATAACCATCAATTTGTTCTCTGTATTTAAAAATCTGAATTGTCTCTTTTTTCTTTCTTTCTTTCTTAAATTTCACATCTGAGTGAAATCATGTGGTATTTGTCTTTATCTGTCTGACTTGTTTCACTTAACATTATACCCTCTAGATCCATCCATGTTGTTGTAAATGGCAAGAGTTCATTCTTTTTTATGGCTGAGTGATATTCCATTATAAACATCACCTTCTTGATCCATTCATCTATCAGTGGACACTTGGGTTGCTTCCATATCTTGGCTATTGTAAATCATGTTGTAATCATCACAGGGGTGCATGTATCTTCTTCAATTAGTGTTTTCAGTGTCTTCTTTTTTAAAACTACCAGTTAACTACCAGTTGGTTCTTCTTCTTCTTCTTTTTTTTTTAATTTATTTGAGAGAAAGAGAGTGCACAAGTTGCGGGAGGGGCAGAGGCAGAGGGAGAAGCAGACTCCCCACTAAGCAGGGAGCCCAAGGCAGCAGGATCCCAGAACCCCCAGGACCCTGGGATCATAACCTGAGCTGAAGGCAGATGCTTAACTGAGTGAGCCACCCAGGCATCCTGAGAGTGAAAAAAATTTTGAAAGTGCAGGAGTAAATAAAAGAGCGGCTGAACCAGAAATCTGTAGCAAAATACACTTCAAGAAGAAGCTAAGATAAAGCTGTATTTACACACACACAAAAAAAACCACTGAGGAGGAGTCAAGATGGCAGAGAAATAGCAGGCTGAGAAAACATCAGATAGCTGGAGATCAGTTAGATAGCTTATCAAACCATTCCGAACACCTACAAATCCAACAGGAGATCGAAGAGAAGAAGAGCAACAATTCTAGGAACAGAAATTGACCATTTTCTAAAAGGTAGGACTGATGGAGAAGTGAATCCAAAGCGACAGGAAGATAGACCTTGGTGGGAGGGGCCAGCTCCCAGTAAGCGGCGGAACAACAGAACACAAAATTAGGACTTTATAAATCTGCTTTACTGAGGGACATCACTCCAGAGGCTAACCCTGGGTGAAGCCCAGGTGGAGTTAGCATGGCCCCAGGTCCTGCAGGGTCATAGAAGGATCAGGGGTGTCTGAGTGTCACAGAGCTCACGGGTATTAAAGCGGGGAAGCCGGCTACAGAGACAGAGCTGAGGAGTGGACTTTCAACTCGGGGTTACCTTGAACTATAATCTGTGGCACAGGCCACTGCTCTGTGAGTAGGGTCACCACAAGATCCAGGGAGACACCCCTTGGAAGAGCTCAGGGATCTGCAGGGTTCGGAGACTCCAGGTGGAGCTGTGTGCCAGAGACAGAGATGCTTGGTCACAGGCTGGGTGAGCTCAGAGTGCAGCAGGAGGCCAGGGAGATGGGAGTGATTGAGCGTTTTTCTCTGAAGGTGCACTGAGGAGTGGGGCCCCGAACTCTTGGCTTCTCTGGGCTGGAGATTGGGAGGCCGCCATTTTTATTCCTGTTCTCTGGAACTTTAGAGAAAGTGTTCAGGGAACAAAAGCTCCTGAAAGCTAATCTGAGTGACTTATTTAGCCTGGCCCCGGGTAAGGGCGTGCAATTCTGCCTCAGGCAAAGACACTTGAGAATCACTACAACAGGCCCCTCCCCCAGAAGATCAACAAGAAATCCAGCCAAGACAAAGTTCACTTACCAAGGAGATTGTGGAATTCCAGAGGAGGAGAAAGCAAAGCATGGAATTCATGGCTTTCTCCCCATGATTGTTTAGTCTTGCAGTTAATTAATTTTTTTAATTTTATTTTTTTCTCTGCTAAATTTTTTTTTAACTTTTACCCTTTCCTCTTTTAATGTTTTTAAGTAGTTTATCTTAACAATACCTTTCATAAAAAATAATCTTTTTTGAACCTTCATTATTATAGTCATACTTTATCCTTCATTGTATCTAACTTTATTTTTTGTATATGCATAGGGTTTTTTTTTCTTCTAAAAAATTTGGGGTAAATCTTATTCTAATAGATCAAAATATACCCTAAATCTAGCTCCAGGCTTGTTCTAGTCTCCAGCCCAAGCAAATTCTCTCCACGTTCTTTTTCCTTATTCTCCCAACCAACTTACTTTATCAACTCCTTTTTTAGAAATTAAAATTTTTTTTTCATCTTTATAGGCATATTCCATCCCTTCATTGTATTTACCCTTATATAGGTTTTTCATTCTTTAAAATTTTGGGAGGTAGTTTCTTCTAAGAGACCAAAATACTCCCCAAATTAATTGGGTGACCCTGTTCTAGTCACCAGTATTATATATATATATATATATATTTTTTTTTTCCTTCGTTTTCTTTTTAAAATTTTTTTCCTGAACTTCTTCTTATCCCCTTTCTCCCCTCCCACCAACGATTTGGGATCTCTTCTAATTTGGTTAAAGAACATTTTCCTGGGGTCGTTTCCATGGTTTTAGTATTTTATTTGCTCCTTCATATTTCTTATCTGGATAAAATGACAAGGAAGAAAAACTCACCACAAAAAAAAGAACAAGAGGCAATACTGAAAGCTAGGGACCTAATCAATACAGACATTGGTAATATGTCAGATCTAGAGTTCAGAATGACAAATCTTAAGCTTTTAGCAGGGCTCAAAAAAGACATGGAAGATATTAGAGAAACCCTCTCCAGAGAGATAAAAGCCCTTTCTGGAGAAATAAAAGAACTAAAATCTAATGAAGTTGAAATAAAGAAAGCTATTAATGAGGTGCAATAAAAAATGGAGGCTCTTACTTCTAGGATAAATGAGGCAGGAGAAAGAATTAGTGACATAGAAGACCAAATGACAGAGAATAAAGAAGCTGATCAAAAGAGAGACAAACAAATACTGGACCATGAGAAGAGAATTTGAGAGATAAGTCACACCATAAGACAAAACAACTTTAGAATAATTGGGATTCCAGAAGAAGAAAGAGAGAGGGGAGCAGAAGGCATATTGGAGAGAATTATTGTAGAGAATTTCCCTAAAATGGCAAAGGGAACAAGCATCAAAATCCAGGAGGTGCAGAGAACCCTCCTCAAAATCAGTAAGAATAGATCCACACCTCATCACCTAATAATAAAATTTACAAGTCTTAGTGACAAAGAGAAAATCCTGAAAGCAGCCCGGGAAAAGAAGTCTGTAACATACAATGGTAAAAATATTAGATTGGCAGCAGGCTTATCCACAGAGACCTGGCAGGCCAGAAAGAACTGGCATAATATATTCAGAGCACTAAATGAGAAAAACATGCAGCCAAGAATACTATACCCAGCTAGGCTATCACTGAAAATAGAAGGAGAGATAAAAAGCTTCCAGGACAAACAAAAACTGAAAGAATTTGCAAACACCAAACCAGCTCTACAGGAAATATTGAAAGGGGTCCTCTAAGCAAAGAGAGAGCCTACAAGTGGTAGATCAGAAAGGAACAGAGACAATATATAGGAACAGTCACCTTACAGGCAATACAATGGCACTAAATTCATATCTCTCAATAGTTACCCTGAATGTTAATGGGCGAAATGCCCCAATCAAAAGACACTGGGTATCAGAATGGATAAAAAAACAAAACCCATCAATATGTTGCCTACAAGAAACTCATTTTAGACCCAAAGACACCTCCAGATTTAAAGTGAGGGGGTGGAAAACAATTTACCATGCTAATGGCCATCAGAAGAAAGCAGGGGTGGCAATCCTTATATCAGATCAATTAGACTTTAAGCCAAAGACTATAATAAGAGATGAGGAAGGACACTATATCATATTCAAAGGGTCTGTCCAACAAGAAGTTCTAACAATTTTAAATATCTATGTCCCTAACATGGGAGCAGCCAACTATATAAACCAATTAATAACAAAATCAAAGAAACACATTGACAATAATACAATAATAGTAGGGGACTTTAACACTCCCCTCATGAAATGGACAGATCATCTAAGCAAAAGATCAACAAGGAAATAAAGGCCTTAAATGACACACTGGACCAGATGGACATCACAGATATATTCAGAACATTCCATCCCAAAGCAACAGAATACACATTCTTCTCTAGTGCACATGGAACATTCTCCAGAATAGATCACATCCTGGGTCCTAAATCAGGTCTCAACCAGTATCAAAAGATTGGGATCATTCCATGCATATTTTCAGACCACAATGCTCTGAAGCTAGAACTCAATCACAAGAGGAAATTTGGAAAGAACCCAAACACATGGAGACTAAACAGCATCCTTCTAAAGAATGAATGGGTCAACCAGGAATTTAAAGAAGAATTGAAAAAATTCATGGAAACAAATGATAATGAAAACACAATGGTTCAAAATCTGTGGGACACAACAAAGGCAGTCCTGAGAGGAAAATATATAGTGACACAAGCTTTTCTAAAGAAACAAGAAAGGTCTCAAATACACAACCTAACCCTACACCTAAAGGAGCTGGAGAAAGAATAACAAAGAAGCCTAAATCCAGCAGGAGAAGAGAAATCATAAAGACCAGAGCAGAAGTCAATGAAATAGAAACAACAACAACAACAACAACAACAAAAAACCCAAAAAACAAAAAACAAAAATCAAGCAAACAAAAAAATCCCACCAAACCAAAACCAAACCAAACCAAAAAAACCACAATAGAACAAGTCAACGAAACTAGGAGTTGGTTCTTTGAAAGAATTAATTAGATTGACAAACCCCTGGCCAGACTTATCAAAAAGAAAAGAGAAAGGACCCAAATAAATAAAATCATGAATGAAAGAGGTGAGATCACAACCAACACCAAAGAAATACAAACAATTATAATAATATACTATGACCAACTCTACACCAACAAATTTGACAATCTGGAAGAAATGGATACATTTCTAGAGACATATAAACCACCACAACTGAACCAGGAAGAAATAGAAAACCTGAACAGACCCATAATCAGTAAGGAGATTGAAACAGTCATCAAAAATCTCCAAACAAACAAAAGTCCAGGGCCAGACGGCTTCCCAGGGGAATTCTACCAAAAATTTAAAGAAGAATTAATTCCTATTCTCCTGAAACTGTTCCAAAAAATAGAAATGGAAGGAAAACTCCCAAACTCATTTTTCTTTTTCTTTTTTTTTTAATTAATTAATTTATTTTTTTTATTTCCAGCATAACAGTATTCATTATTTTTGCACCACACCCCGTGCTCCATGCAATCCGTGCCCTCTATAATACCCACCACCTGGTACCCCAACCTCCCACCCCCCGTCCCTTCAAAACCCTCAGATTGTTTTTCAGAGTCCATAGTCTCTCATGGTTCACCTCCCCTTCCAATTTCCCCCAACTCCCTTCTCCACTCTAAGTCCCCATGTCCTCCATGCTATTTGTTATGCTCCACAAATAAGTGAAACCATATGATAATTGACTCTCTCTGCTTGACTTATTTCACTCAGCATAATCTCTTCCAGTCCCGTCCATGTTGCTACAAAAGTTGGGTATTCATCCTTTCTGATGGAGGCATAATACTCTATCCCCAGGGGTACAGGTCTGTGAATCACCAGGTTTACACACTTCACAGCACTCACCAAAGCACATACCCTCCCCAATGTCCATAATCCCACCCCCTTCTCCCAAACCCCCTCCCCCCAGCAACCCTCAGTTTGTTTTGTGAGATTAAAAGTCACTTATGGTTTGTCTCCCTCCCAATCCCATCTTGTTTCATTTATTCTTCTCCTACCCACTTAAGCCCCCATGTTGCATCACCACTTCCTCATATCAGGGAGATCATATGATAGTTGTCTTTCTCTGCTTGACTTATTTCGCTAAGCATGATACGCTCTAGTTCCATCCATGTTGTCGCAAATGGCAAGATTTCATTTCTTTTGATGGCTGCATAGTATTCCATTGTGTATATATACCACATCTTCTTGATCCATTCATCTGTTGATGGACATCTAGGTTCTTTCCATAGTTTGGCTATTGTGGACATTGCTGCTATAAACATTCGGGTGCATGTGCCCCTTTGGATCACTACGTTTGTATCCTTAGGGTAAATACCCAATAGTGCAATTCCTGGGTCATAGGGCAGTTCTATTTTCAACATTTTGAGGAACCTCCATGCTGTTTTCCAGAGTGGCTGCACCAGCTTGCATTCCCACCAACAGTGTAGGAGGGTTCCCCTTTCTCCGCATCCTCGCCAGCATCTGTCATTTCCTGACTTGTTGATTTTAGCCATTCTGACTGGTGTGAGGTGATATCTCATTGTGGTTTTGATTTGTATTTCCCTGATGCCGAGTGATATGGAGCACTTTTTCATGTGTCTGTTGGCCATCTGGATGTCTTCTTTGCAGAAATGTCTGTTCATGTCCTCTGCCCATTTCTTGATTGGATTATTTGTTCTTTGGGTGTTGAGTTTGCTAAGTTCTTTATAGATTCTGGACACTAGTCCTTTATCTGATATGTCATTTGCAAATATCTTCTCCCATTCTGTCAGTTGTCTTTTGATTTTGTTAACTGTTTCCTTTGCTGTGCAAAAGCTTTTGATCTTGATGAAATCCCAATAGTTCATTTTTGCCCTTGCTTCCCTTGCCTTTTGCGTTGTTCCTAGGAAGATGTTGCTGCGGTTGAGGTCAAAGAGGTTGCTGCCTGTGTTCTCCTCAAGGATTTTGATGGATTCCTTTCGCACATTGAGGTCCTTCATCCATTTTGAGTCTATTTTTGTGTGTGGTGTAAGGAAATGGTCCAATTTCATTTTTCTGCATGTGGCTGTCCAATTTTCCCAGCACCATTTATTGAAGAGGCTGTCTTTTTGCCATTGGACATTCTTTCCTGCTTTGTTGAAGATTAGTTGACCATAGAGTTGAGGGTCTATTTCTGGGCTCTCTATTCTGTTCCATTGATCTATGTGTCTGTTTTTGTGCCAGTACCATGCTGTCTTGATGACGACAGCTTTGTAATAGAGCTTGAAGTCCGGAATTGTGATGCCACCAACGTTGGCTTTCTTTTTCAATATCCCTTTGGCTATTCGAGGTCTTTTCTGGTTCCATATAAATTTTAGCATTATTTGTTCCATTTCTTTGAAAAAGATGGATGGTACTTTGATAGGAATTGCATTAAATGTGTAGATTGCTTTAGGTAGCATAGACATTTTCACAATATTTATTCTTCCAATCCAGGAGCATGGAACATTTTTCCATTTCTTTGTGTCTTCCTCAATTTCTTTCATGAGTACTTTATAGTTTTCTGAGTATAGATTCTGTGTCTCTTTGGTTAGGTTTATTCCTAGGTATCTTATGGTTTTGGGTGCAATTGTAAATGGGATTGACTCCTTAATTTCTCTTTCTTCTGTCTTGCTGTTGGTGTAGAGAAATGCAACTGATTTCTGTGCATTGATTTTATATCCTGACACTTTACTGAATTCCTGTATAAGTTCTAGCAGTTTTGGAGTGGAGTCTTTTGGGTTTTCCACATATAGTATCATATCATCTGCGAAGAGTGATAATTTGACATCTTCTTTGCCGATTTGGATGCCTTTAATTTCCTTTTGTTGTCTGATTGCTGAGGCTAGGACCTCTAGTACTATGTTGAATAGCAGTGGTGATAATGGACATCCCTGCCGTGTTCCTGACCTTAGCGGAAAAGCTTTCAGTTTTTCTCCATTGAGAATGATATTTGCGGTGGGTTTTTCATAGATGGCTTTGATGATATTGAGGTATGTGCCCTCTATCCCTACACTTTGAAGAGTTTTGATCAGGAAGGGATGCTGTACTTTGTCAAATGCTTTTTCAGCATCTATTGAGAGTATCATATGGTTCTTGTTCTTTCTTTTATTGATGTGTTGTATCACATTGACTGATTTGCGGATGTTGAACCAACCTTGCAGCCCTGGAATAAATCCCACTTGGTCGTGGTGAATAATCCTTTTAATGTACTGTTGAATCCTATTGGCTAGTATTTTGTTGAGTATTTTCGCATCTGTGTTCATCAAGGATATCGGTCTATAGCTCTCTTTTTTGGTGGGATCCTTGTCTGGTTTTGGGATCAAGGTGATGCTGGCCTCATAAAATGAGTTTGGAAGTTTTCCTTCCATTTCTATTTTTTGGAACAGTTTCAGGAGAATAGGAATTAGTTCTTCTTTAAATGTTTGGTAGAATTCCCCCGGGAAGCCGTCTGGCCCTGGGCTTTTGTTTGTTTGGAGATTTTTAATGACTGTTTCAATCTCCTTACTGGTTATGGGTCTGTTCAGGCTTTCTATTTCTTCCTGGTTCAGTTGTGGTAGTTTATATGTTTCTAGGAATGCATCCATTTCTTCCAGATTGTCAAATTTATTGGCGTAGAGTTGCTCATAGTATGTTCTTATAATAGTTTGTATTTCTTTGGTGTTAGTTGTGATCTCTCCTCTTTCATTCATGATTTTATTTATTTGGGTCCTTTCTCTTTTCTTTTTGATAAGTCGGGCCAGGGGTTTATCAATTTTATTAATTCTTTCAAAGAACCAGCTCCTAGTTTTGTTGATTTGTTCTATTGTTTTTTTGGTTTCTATTTCATTGATTTCTGCTCTGATCTTTATGATTTCTCTTCTCCTGCTGGTCTTAGGGTTTCTTTCTTGTTCTTTCTCCAGCTCCTTTAGGTGTAGGGTTAGGTTGTGTACCTGAGACCTTTCTTGTTTCTTGAGAAAGGCTTGTACCGCTATATATTTTCCTCTCAGGACTGCCTTTGTTGTGTCCCACAGATTTTGAACCGTTGTATTTTCATTATCATTTGTTTCCATGATTTTTTTCAATTCTTCTTTAATTTCCTGGTTGACCCATTCATTCTTTAGAAGGATGCTGTTTAGTCTCCATGTATTTGGGTTCTTTCCAAACTTCCTTTTGTGGTTGAGTTCTAGCTTTAGAGCATTGTGGTCTGAAAATATGCAGGGAATGATGCCAATCTTTTGATACCGGTTGAGTCCTGATTTAGGACCGAGGATGTGATCTATTCTGGAGAATGTTCCATGTGCACTAGAGAAGAATGTGTATTCTGTTGCTTTGGGATGAAATATTCTGAATATATCTGTGATGTCCATCTGGTCCAGTGTGTCGTTTAAGGCCTTTATTTCCTTGCTGATCTTTTGCTTGGATGATCTGTCCATTTCAGTGAGGGGAGTGTTAAAGTCCCCTACTATTATTGTATTATTGTTGATGTGTTTCTTTGATTTTGTTATTAATTGGTTTATATAGTTGGCTGCTCCCACGTTGGGGGCATAGATATTTAAAATTGTTAAATCTTCTTGTTGGACAGACCCTTTGAGTATGATATAGTGTCCTTCCTCATCTCTTATTATAGTCTTTGGCTTAAAATCTAATTGATCTGATATAAGGATTGCCACTCTTGCTTTCTTCTGATGTCCATTAGCATGGTAAATTCTTTTCCACCCCCTCACTTTAAATCTGGAGGTGTTTTCGGGCTTAAAATGAGTTTCTTGGAGGCAACATATAGATGGGTTTTGTTTTTTTATCCATTCTGATAGCCTGTGTCTTTTGACAGGGGCATTTAGCCCATTAACATTCAGGGTAACTATTGAGAGATAGGAATTTAGTGCCATTGTATTGCCTGTAAGTTGACTGTTACTGTATATGGTCTCTGTTCCTTTCTGATCTACCACTTGTAGGCTCTCTCTTTGCTTAGAGGACCCCTTTCAATATTTCCTGTAGAGCTGGTTTGGTATTTGCAAATTCTTTCAGTTTTTGTTTGTCCTGGAAGCTTTTAATCTCTCCTTCTATTTTCAATGATAGCCTAGCTGGATATAGTATTCTTGGCTGCATGTTTTTCTCGTTTAGTGCTCTGAAAATATCATGCCAGCTCTTTCTGGCCTGCCAGGTCTCTGTGGATAAGTCAGCTGCCAATCTAATATTTTTACCATTGTATGTTACAGACTTCTTTTCCCGGGCTGCTTTCAGGATTTTCTCTTTGTCACTGAGACTTGTAAATTTTACTATTAGGTGACGGGGTGTGGGCCTATTCCTATTGATTTTGAGGGGCGTTCTCTGAACCTCCTGAATTTTGATGCTCGTTCCCTTTGCCATATTGGGGAAATTCTCCCCAATAATTCTCTCCAGTATACCTTCTGCTCCCCTCTCTCTTTCTTCTTCTTCTGGAATCCCAATTATTCTAATGTTGTTTCGTCTTATGGTGTCACTTATCTCTCAAATTCTCCCCTCGTGGTCCAGTAGCTGTTTGTCCCTCTTTTGCTCAGCTTCTTTATTCTCTGTCATTTGGTCTTCTATATCACTAATTCTTTCTTCTGCCTCATTTATCCTAGCAGTGAGAGCCTCCATTTTTGATTGCACTTCATTAATAGCTTTTTTTATTTCAACTTGGTTAGATTTTAGTTCTTTTATTTCTCCAGAAAGGGCTTTTATATCTCTCGAGAGGGTTTCTCTAATATCTTCCATGCCTTTTTCGAGCCCGGCTAGAACCTTGAGAATTGTCATTCTGAACTCTAGATCTGACATATTACCAATGTCTGTATTGATTAGGTCCCTAGCCTTCGGTACTGCCTCTTGTTCTTTTTTTTGTGTTGAATTTTTCCGTCTTGTCATTTTGTCCAGATAAGAGTATATGAAGGGGCAAGTAAAATACTAAAAGGGTGGCAACAACCCCAGGAAAAAATGCTTTAACCAAATTAGAAGAGATCCAAAATCGTGAGGGGGGAGAAAGGGGATAAAAAGAGGTTCAAAAAGGAAGAAAAAAAAAAAAAAAGAAAAAAGAAAAGAAAAGAATTAAAAAAAAAAGGAAAACACCTAAGAAAAATGTAAAAAAGAAAAAATATATATATTAGATAAACTAGTAAAAAATCGTTAAAAAAGAAAAAGGTAACAGTTAAAAAAAAGAAAATTTTACCCGAAGGCGAGAAAAAAAAAAAAAAAACAAAAAATGAAAAAGAAAAAAATTAAATTAACTGCAAGACTAAAAAAAAAATCACAGGGAAAAAGCCATGAGTTCCGTGCTTGGCTTTCTCCTCCTCTGGAATTCTGCTGCTCTCCTTGGTATTGAAACCGCACTCCTTGGTAGGTGAACTTGGTCTCGGCTGGATTTCTTGTTGATCTTCTGGGGGAGGGGCCTGTTGTAGTGATTCTCAAGTGTCTTTGCCCCAGGCGGAATTACACCGCCCTTACCCGGGGCCGGGGTGAGTAATCTGCTCGGGTTTGCTTTCAGGAGCTTTTGTTCCCTGAGCGCTTTCTGTAGAGTTCCGGAGGATGGGAATACAAATGGCGGCCTCCTGGTCTCCGGCCCGGAGGAGCCGAGAGCCCAGGGCCGCACTCCTCGGTGCGCCCTCAGAGAACAGCGCCCAGTTACTCCCGTCTGCCTGACCTCCGGCTGCGCTCCGAGCTCACCGAGCCTGCGACCAGTTCAAGGTAACACCGAGCTGTGAGCTTACTGTCGGCTCTGTCTCTGTAGCCGGCTTTCCCGTTCCAATACCCGCAAGCTCTGCGACACTCAGACACCCCTGATCCTTCTGTGACCCTGCGGGACCTGAGGCCACGCTGAACCCGCATGGGCTTCGCCCCGGTTTAGCCTCTGAAGCGATGTCCCTCAGCGGAACAGACTTTTAAAAGTCCTGATTTTGTGCTCCGTTGCTCCGCCGCTTGCCGGGAGCCGGCCCCTCCCCCCGGGGTCTATCTTCCCGTCGCTTTGGATTCACTTCTCCGCCGGTCCTACCTTTCAGAAAGTGGTTGTTTTTCTGTTTCCAGAATTGCTGTTCTTCTTCTCTTCGATCTGCCGATGGATTTTCAGGTGTTTGCAATCTTTAGATAAGCTATCTAGCTGATCTCCGGCTAGCTGAAGCAGTCTCAGCCTGCTACTTCTCCGCCATCTTGACTCCTCCTCCTCCCAAACTCATTTTATGAGGCCATCATCACCTTGATCCCAAAACCAGACAAGGATACCATCAAAAAAGAGAATTAAAGACCAATGTGCTTGATGAACACAGATGCAAAAATTCTCACCAAAATACTGGTCAATAGGATCCCACAGTACATTAAAAGGATTATTCAACTACTACCAAGTGAGATTTATTCCAGGGCTGCAAGGTTGGTTCAACATCCGCAAATCAACCAATGTGATACAATACATTAATAAAAGAAAGAACAAGAGCCATATAATACTCTCAATAGATACTGAAAAAGCATTTGACAAAGTACAGCATCCCTTCCTGATCAAAACTCTTCAAAGTGTAGCGATAGAGGGCACATACCTCAATATCATCAAAGCCATCTTTGAAAAACCAACTGCAAATATCATTCTCAATGGAGAAAAACGGAAAGCTTTTCCGCTAAGGTCAGGAACACGGCAGCGGTGTCCATTATCAGTCTTCTATTTAACATAGTACTAGAAGTCCTACCCTCAGCAATCAGACAACAAAAAGAAATTAAAGGCATCCAAATCGGCAAAGAAGAAGTCAAACTATCACTCTTTGCAGATGATATGATACTATATGTGGAAAACCCAAAAGACTCCACTCCAAAACTGCTAGAACTCATACAGGAACGTAGTAACGTGTCAGGATATAAAACCAATGCACAGAAATCAGTTGCATTTCTTTACACTATCAACAAGACAGAAAAAGAGAAATTAAGGAGTCAGTCCCATTTACAATTGAACCCCAAACCATAAGATACCTAGGAATAAACCTAACCAAACAGGCAAAGAATCTATACTCAGAAAATTATAAAGTACTCATGAAAGAAATTGAGGAAGACACAAAGAAGTAGAGAAATGTTGCATGCTCCTGGATTAGAAGAACAAATATTGTGAACATGTCTATGCTACCTAAAGCAATCTATATATTTAATGCAATCCCTATCAAAATCCCATCCATTTTTTTCAAAGAAATGGAACAAATAATCCTAAAATGTATATGGAACCAAAAAAGACCTCAAATAGCCAAAGGAATATTGTAAAAGAAAGCCAAGGTTGGTGGCATCACAATTCTGGACTTCAAACTCTATTACAAAGCTGTCATCATCAAGACAGTGTGGTACTGGTAGAAAAACAGACACATAGATCACTGGAACAGAATAGAGAGCCCAGAAATAGACCCTCAACTCCATGGTCAACTAATCTTCAACAAAGCAGGAAAGAATGTCCAATGGAAAAAGGATAGCCTCTTCAACAAAGGGTGTTGGGAAAATAGGACAGCCACATGCAGAAAAATGCAACTGGACCATTTCCTCACACTGCACACCTAAATAGATTCAAAATGGATGAAGGACCTCAATATGAGAAAGGAATCCACCAAAATCCTTGAGGAGAACACAGGCAGCAACCTCTTCGACCTCAGCCACAGCAAATTCTTCCTATGAACATTGCCAAAGACAAGGGAAGCAAGGGTAAAAATGAACTATTGGGACTTCATTGAGATCAAAAGCTTTTGCACAACAAAGGAAACAGTTAACAAAACCAAAAGTCAACTGAAAAATGGGAGAAGATATTTGCAAATGACATATCAAATAAAGGGCTGGTATCCAAAATCTATAAAGAGCTTATCAAACTCAACACCCATAGAACAAATAATCCAATCAGGAAATGGGCAGAGGATATGAACAGACAATTTCTGCAAAGAAGACATCCAGATGGCCAACAGACACATGAAAAAGTGCTCCACATGACTCAGCATCAGGGAAATACAAATCAAAACCACAATGAGATACCACCTCACACCAGTAGAATGGCTAAAATTAACAAGTCAGGAAACGACAGATGTTGGAGAGGATGTGGAGAAAGGGGAACCCTCCTACACTGTTGGTGGGAATGCAAGCTTGTGCAACCACTCTGGAAAACAGCATGGAGGTTCTTCAAAAAGTTGAAAATAGAGCTACCCTATGACCCAGGAATTGCACTACTGGGTATTTACCCTGGAGATACAAACGTAGTGATCCAAAGGGGCACATGCACCCAAATGTTTATAGCAGCATTGTCCACAATAGACAAACCATGGAAAGAACCTAGATGTCCATCAACAGATGAATGAATAAAGAATGTATATATATATATATATATATATATATATATATATATACACACACACACACACACACACATACATACACACACAATAGAATACTATGTAGCCATCAAAAATTGAAAGCTTACCATTTGCAATGACGTGGTTAGAACTAGAGGGTATTATGCTTAGCAAAATAAGTCAATCAGAGAAAGACAACTATCATATGATCTCCCTGATATGAGGAAGTGGAGAGGCAATGTGAGGGATTTGGTGGGGGTAGGAAAAGAATAAATGAAACAAGATGGGCTCGGGAGGGAGACAAACCATAAGAGACTCTTAATGTCACAAAAGAAGCTGAGGGTTGCTGGGGAGAGGCGGTAAGGAGAGGGTGGTGGGGTTATGGATGTTGGGGACAGTATGTGCTATGGTGAGTGCTGTGAAGTGTGTACACCTGATGATTGACAGACCTGTACCCCTGGGGCTAATAATA
This sequence comes from Mustela erminea, assembly GCF_009829155.1. Classification (NCBI taxonomy): domain Eukaryota; kingdom Metazoa; phylum Chordata; class Mammalia; order Carnivora; family Mustelidae; genus Mustela; species Mustela erminea. The sequence continues at coordinate 58,118,359 of NC_045622.1, forward strand.
CATTATATGTTTATAAAAAAATAAAAAATATTTAAAAAAAACACTGAGAAATTTGTAGTCAGGAACCTGCAATATGAGAAATGCTAAAAGAGGATCTTTAGGCTGGAGGGAAATGACATCCATGATGCTGGAGGGAAACTTGGTTCCTGGGGAAGAAGTCAAGTGTATCAGAAATAGTTAATATTGTGTTAAACATAAAAATTTACTCTCATTTGATTTCTTTAAATGCATATGACTGTTTAGAGTGAAACTTTTAACATTGTCCTGTGGAGGTTTATAATTATAAATCGATATAAAACATATGACAACCATAGAAGCACTGCGGGTGTGGTAAAGATATGCGGGTACAGGGGGTTTCCATATTGTTTATAAAGCTGTACAAGGCAAAGAACACATTGGACAAATTTCGCCATCTCCTCAGAATAAAAACTCAGCAAGCTGGAAGAGAAGGGATTTTCTTTACCCTGATAATTAGCATTGGTGTAAAATCAACCAGTAACATCATATTTAAAAGTGAGATTAAACAGTTTTCTCTCAAATCAGGTTTGGAGAGCCCCAGTGATGTGACCCAATTGTATGGCTCAGAAAGGGTGTTGTTCAAAGGACAGGTCTCTGTCTGCAGTCCTTGGGGGAATTGTTGTTCTTGAGGGCCTCAGGCAAATGCATAAACTCTGGGCTCCCTGGTTCCTATCACTCAGAATGTCAAATTGGGACTTATCCCATTTTAGCCCTTGAGAATGCCATTTGAAGCAAGTGAGTGAAATTTTATTGCTGAGAGGTAAAATTTCATGGGGGAAGACCTACTTCTGGCTAGATGTTATGGGGTCTAAAATAGATTAAAAATAGTAGGACCTTTTTTTTTTTTTTTTTGGAGTGACATAGACCCAGTTGGGGAGAACAGAGCAGTTTTGTCCTGGAGCCCTTAATACAGAGTCACAAAATATGAAATTCATGCAATTGTGTGCACTTCTTTGGTTCCCATTTTCAATGACATTATGTTGGTAGCTTGAAATGGGTCATGGTGGGAGTATACACCTGTGGAGATTGGCAAACACTATAGTTAGGCTTTGTTGTAAATATTTGTATGTATGCCTGTATGTATGTATGTACTGACTGACGAGTTTACCAACACACCATAGGACCCAAGTCACAATTATGGAAAGTCCCAGGAGAATGGAAAATGCTATTGTGGAGGGAAGAAAAAGGCAAGTATGGGTTTGAGGGACTCTTTAACCATTATTGTGCCAACAAGCCCTGACTTCTTAGAGATAAATTTCTACATTGGCCCCAGATCTTGACTACTATAAACATTTAAGATATTTATAAGAGCTTATGCATGACTTCACACCCATCAAGTTTTTGTCACTGGGCTGTTTTGTTAAACGTTTTGAGGGTTTATGTTGTGTTTCTGTGTGCTAGGTTCTGGGAGTGCCACAGGGGGTAGTCATTGACAGGAATCAGATTTGCTCCTAGCCACAAGCTAGGTACCCTAATAGTAGCCTGTAGTGGAAGCAGGGAAAAGAATAACTTAAGAGGATATATGTCATGAAGGTGGTGAGAAGTGCTCAAAATAGAGGTAACTCTTTCCACAGAACAAAACAGGAAGATTGAGATGACTTCTCTAAGATGCTGGAGGCATCTGGATCAAGGCTGTGAAAACCTTCATGATGCATTTGAGAGGCTTCTTAGAGTGACCTTGGATTAGACAACCAACCATTCTAGTACATCCAAGTTCACCTATGGACCAGACTCGAATCCCTGATTCTTTAGCTCTATTCCATGCTTCCTATAAGAAAAATTTTCTTTGCTGCTCCTTTCGCCTATTGATGTACTACACTATCTTGAAGGGTAACATCAGATAGGTACTCATACTTAAAACTTCACGAATACAGGGGCACCTGGGTGGCTCCGTGGGTTAAAGCCTCTGCCTTCGTCTCAGGTCATGATCCCTGGGATCGAGCCCCACATCGGGCTCTCTGCTCTGCAGGGAGCCTGCTTCCTCCTCTCTCTCTGCCTGCCTCTCTGCCTATTTGTGATCTCTCTCTGTAAAATAAATAAACAAAATCTTTAAAAAAAAACAAAACAAAAACCAGAACAAAAAAAACTTCACGAATACAGAAAGTGTCACTTCTCCTACTGCATTAGTTTTATTTTTTGCAAGTAAGACATTAACTTCACTTTCTTTGGTTGTATAAATCTCTCTCTTGTTTTTGTGATTAAGATCTCATTTAGAGGAAAAACTGTCTTTTTCATTCTTTTTTTTTTATTTTTTTTATTTTTTTTTATTTCCAGCATAACAGTATTCATTATTTTTGCACCACACCCCGTGCTCCATGCAATCCGTGCCCTCTATAATACCCACCACCTGGTACCCCAACCTCCCATCCCCCGTCCCTTCAAAACCATCAGATTGTTTTTCAGAGTCCATAGTCTCTCATGGTTCACCTCCCCTTCCAATTTCCCCCAACTCCCTTCTCCACTCTAAGTCCCCATGTCCTCCATGCTATTTGTTATGCTCCACAAATAAGTGAAACCATATGATAATTGACTCTCTCTGCTTGACTTATTTCACTCAGCATAATCTCTTCCAGTCCCGTCCATGTTGCTACAAAAGTTGGGTATTCATCCTTTCTGATGGAGGCATAATACTCTATCCCCAGGGGTACAGGTCTGTGAATCACCAGGTTTACACACTTCACAGCACTCACCAAAGCACATACCCTCCCCAATGTCCATAATCCCACCCCCTTCTCCCAAACCCCCTCCCCCCAGCAACCCTCAGTTTGTTTTATGAGATTAAAAGTCACTTATGGTTTGTCTCCCTCCCAATCCCATCTTGTTTCATTTATTCTTCTCCTACCCACTTAAGCCCCCATGTTGCATCACCACTTCCTCATATCAAGGAGATCATATGATAGTTGTCTTTCTCTGCTTGACTTATTTCGCTAAGCATGATACGCTCTAGTTCCATCCATGTTGTCGCAAATGGCAAGATTTCATTTCTTTTGATGGCTGCATAGTATTCCATTGTGTATATATACCACATCTTCTTGATCCATTCATCTGTTGATGGACATCTAGGTTCTTTCCATAGTTTGGCTATTGTGGACATTGCTGCTATAAACATTCGGGTGCATGTGCCCCTTTGGATCACTACGTTTGTATCCTTAGGGTAAATACCCAATAGTGCAATTCCTGGGTCATAGGGCAGTTCTATTTTCAACATTTTGAGGAACCTCCATGCTGTTTTCCAGAGTGGCTGCACCAGCTTGCATTCCCACCAACAGTGTAGGAGGGTTCCCCTTTCTCCGCATCCTCGCCAGCATCTGTCATTTCCTGACTTGTTGATTTTAGCCATTCTGACTGGTGTGAGGTGATATCTCATTGTGGTTTTGATTTGTATTTCCCTGATGCCGAGTGATATGGAGCACTTTTTCATGTGTCTGTTGGCCATCTGAATGTCTTCTTTGCAGAAATGTCTGTTCATGTCCTCTGCCCATTTCTTGATTGGATTATTTGTTCTTTGGGTGTTGAGTTTGCTAAGTTCTTTATAGATTCTGGACACTAGTCCTTTATCTGATATGTCATTTGCAAATATCTTCTCCCATTCTGTCAGTTGTCTTTTGATTTTGTTAACTGTTTCCTTTGCTGTGCAAAAGCTTTTGATCTTGATGAAATCCCAATAGTTCATTTTTGCCCTTGCTTCCCTTGCCTTTTGCGTTGTTCCTAGGAAGATGTTGCTGAATCTTTTTCATTCTTCTATATAACATATTTGCTGCCATCCTCTGAATCGAATGGATTAAGAAGGTGCTAAGAGTGATGACGATGTAAAAAAATCATTGAGTGTAATCTGTATTTTCTTCTGTTTCTGCACACAGATGGTGGAGTACCAGTGGTCTTGTCAGCCATGGCTGCCTTAAACCACACTGGTGTTAGCCAGACGGTCTTCGGCTTACTGGGCGTCCCCGGGCTTGAGGATCAGCACATGTGGATTTCCATCCCCTTCTTTATTTCCTATGTCGTCGCCCTGCTTGGAAACAGCCTGCTCATCGGCATTATCCTCACAAGGCGCAGCCTCCAGGAACCCATGTACCTCTTCCTCTGCATGCTGGCTGGAGCAGACCTTGTCCTCCCCTCATGCGCCGTACCTCAGGCATTGGCCATCTTCTGGTTCCCTGCTGGGGAGATCTCCCTAGATCGCTGTATCACTCAGGTATTCTTTCTCTCTTCCACTTTTGTTTCTGAGTCAGGGATCTTGGTGGTGATGGCGTTTGACCACTACATTGCCATATGCTACCCACTGAGATACACCACTATTCTTACACCTGCTCTGATTGGGAAAATTGGTGTGACCCTCTGTCTGAGAAGTTACTGTATTGTTTTCCCCAAAATATTTCTTCTGAGAAGATTGACTTTCTGCAAAAGTAACATCCTCCCAAACACAACTTGTAAGCACATTGTCTTGGCCCATGCTTCCTGTAATGACATTCGAGTGAACATCTGGTATGGGATTTTGTCCTAGTGTCAACAGTGGTCTTAGATATTGTGCTAATTTTTATTTCGTATGCGCTGATTCTCCGTGCTGTTTTCCGCATCCCATCCAGAGCTGCTCGCCATAAAGCTCTCAATACTTGTGGTTCCCATGTCTGTGTCATTGTCCTCTTTTATGCACCTGGCATCTTCTCTGTCCTCACTCAGCGATTTGGACATCACATCTCACCCCATGTCCATGTCCTCCTGGCCAATGCCTATAATCTGGCTCCACCTATGATGAATCCCATCATTTATGGAATCAAGACCAAACAGATCCGGGACCAGGTGGCTCATGTATTGTTTACAATGCAGAAAGGAATGTGATGATGGAAACTAATGTTGCACCGTTCTCAGTAATTCTCTCCATGCACCAGGTGAACTTTAGCATCAGAATATGGAAATGTACAGCTGAGAAACTAAAGGACCCCAGGTATTGGTGGCACCAGAATAATGGCATTAGAACAATTTTGGTTCATTTTGGTTTCTTCTGAAACCTCTAATCAGTCATTAGATGTCAGAGACTTTTGTGCTTAGATTTTATTGATAGAGTGGAGAACTAGATCAGTTTACCTCCTTGTCAGTTATACCCCTATAACCATACACTGACCAATATAAACCATAGACAGTAGCTCTTCCTGGAACTTTGCTGAAATATCCCTTTCTGATATGTTTTCACCTTTGAGTAGTTGTACATATATTATTACTCATATGAACATTTCTTTTGCTATCCTTTCCAGTGTCTTCAGCATATTAAATATTTTGCTTCTTGCACAAATTATTACAAAATATCATCTGTAGCTTTTATTTTATTTTTTTAAAAAAAAGATTTTATTTGTTTATTTGATAGAGAGAGATCACAATTAGGCAGAGAGGCAGGCAGAGAGGGGGGAATTAGGCTGAAGAGAGCCTGATGCGGAACTTGATCCCAGGACCCTGAGACCATGACCTGAGCTGAAGACAGAGGCTTAACCCACTGAGCCACCTAGGAACCCCACCTGTAGCTTTTAATTTAAGCATAATTTATATGAAAATGTGAATATACTTCTCTTTCCTAGAACTCAAAAGAAGTATCAATTTATTACATATTATGTTCATAACATTTTTATTCATATTCATTGTTTGGAAATAAATATTTAACAATAGTTCACTGCTTAGCTTAAGTATACTATATATAAAATAGTATATTAAGCAATTATTTCCACAAATTATGGTGAAGTATAAGAAATGTTTTCTTAAGAGTAACACTGACTAAATTCATGATAAGCATGTATTTTGTGCAATACAATAGCGCAGAGAGAAATAAATGGACCCTGGTGGGTCTATGTCTTTGGTGATGGAATCACGCTATAAGTATGTTTGTAGGAGAGAGGAGTATATTCCAGATCAGATAGTTAAATATTATTTATTAAAATATATTTTCCTATAGACAACTGATGAATTATTGAACACTATATCTGAACCTAATGATATACTACATGTTAGCCAATTAAATTTAAATAAAAACCAGACAAAATTTATTTTCGTTTGTATGTATGCATCAATATATGCTGAAACCATATGCATGGTGAATATGTACAATTCATTTGATACAGGTGATTTTTGTAACATGAAAAGAGGTATTAACAAAAACACTGTTGATTAATATTCCCTCTTGTATAGGAATGTAAGAGATGAATTATCTTGAGTGCTTATCTGAGGATATTTTAGTTTTGTCTTCATTTTAAAATTTTATTTATTTAAGTAATCACTTTACCCAATGTGGGGTTCGAACTCATGACCCCATGATCAAGAGTCAGATACTCTTCTGTCTAAGCCATCCAGATGTCCCTTATCTTCATTATTAAAAGGATAATTTATCAGTATAGAATTTTAGTTGGCCAAGATTTTTTTTCAGAACATTAAAAAGTTCCTTCGATTGCCATCTTTCTCCTTTTATATTGAGAATTCACCTGAAAATTTTATTGTTGCTCCTTTGAGTGTATTGTGCTTTTATCTCTGGCTACAGTTAATATTTTCTTTTGTCTTTTTTTTTTTTCAGGACATTTATTACCATGTGTTCATGTGAAGTTTGCTTTGCATGCATGTTTCTTGAATATGTGAGTTTATATCTTTCATCAGTTCTGGAACGTTTCCATCCATTATCTCCTTGAACATTGTTGCTGCCCCATTTTCTTTCTTTTCTCTCCATATATTTATATTAGATACCTCCAGTATGTCTACCATGTGTCTTATGCTCATTTATTATTATTTTTGCCATTATCATTCCTTCCTCCTACTTCAGTTTCTGTTGTTTGTATCCATCTATCTTCAAGTTCACTAAATCTGTTCTGCTCTTCCAAATCTACTGTTTAATTTAGCAACTAAATGCTTATCAGATAATCATGTGTTTCAGTTTAGTAATATCCATTTAAATTTTTTCCAGATTCTAATTCTGTGGATGAATTCTTCATACTCTCAAGTAACTTCATCATATTTTGCTCTCCTGAAGAGAATATTCATTAAAGTTCTATAATCTTTGGCTGCTAAACTTGTCTGATTACTGGGTCATCTGTCAGTATGGTTTCTTTTTTTCAGTTTTATTTCCTTGTTCACTGATCATAAAGTTTTTCTTCTTTCTATGTGCAGTACTTTTTAATTTTATGCTTGATGTTCCAATAAAAATTCTATAGAGGCTGCAGGTAATGGCATCTTCCTTCAGAAAAGTTTCTCTCTCCCTGGTGTTAGGATGAGGCCAGGAGCTGATCACCTCACTCAGGGAGGCCTGGATTTGTGTCAAGGTCAGATTTCAGTGTTAGTCATGCTTGTCTCCTGGGCTCTTATTCCTAGAACAGAACTCTTGAGAGGTTTTAGTTCAGATCCTAGAAGGCCTTCTTCTCTTCAGTCTTAAAAACTTAAAGAGTCAGTTCTTCCTTCAAAGATCTTTTGGCTTAAATCTTTAGACTGCCTCCGATGCAGTCTCAAAATTTGCAAAATGACAGAAATGAGAGGTTGAGATATGGTTTAGTCAAGCCCCCTCACTCTGCTAGATCTCTTAGGGGTCACTCTTAGGAATGTTAAGAGATTTAACACATCCCTTTTTGAAATTTAATTTACTTAACATATAGTGTATTATTTGTTTCAGAGGTAGAATTTAGTGACTCATCAGTTGCATACAACACCCAGTGCTCATTCCATCAAGTACCCTCCTTAATGCCCATCACCCAGTTACTCCATCCCTGCACCACCCCTAACCCCCAGGTCCCCTCCAGTAAGCCTTGGTTTGTCTCCTATAGTTAAGAGTCTCTTATGGTGTCTCCCTCTCTGATTTCATCTTTTTCCCCTTTCTTTTCCCTATGTTCATCTGTTTTGTTTCTTAAGTTCCAGATATGAGTGAGATCATATGATAACTGCCTTTCTCTGACTGACTTAGTTCACTTAGTGTAATACCTTCTAGTTCCATCCATGTTATTGCAAATGGCAAGACTTCATTCTTTTTGATGCCTGAGTAATATTCTGTTGTATATAGATACCACATTTTCTTTATCCATTCATCTGTTGATGGACATTTGGGCTTTTTCCATAGTTTATCTGTTATTGATGCTGCTGCTATAAACATTGGGGTGCATGTGCCCCTTTGAATCACTGTTCATATCCTTTGGATAAATTTCTAGTAGAGCAATTGCTAGATCATAGGGTAGCTTAACTTTCAACTTTTTGAGGAACCTCCATACTGTTTTCCACAGTGGCTGCACCAGCTTGCATTCCCACCAACAGTGTAGGAGGTTTCCCCTTTTTCCACATCCTCACCCACATATGTTGTTAATTTTAGCCATTCTGACCAGTGTGAGGTGGTATTATTGTGGTTTTGATTTGTTAATACAACCTTTCATTTATTTTTATTCTTATTTGTTTTTATTTCTTTTCAGCTCAACAGAATTCATTGTTTATGCACCACATCCAGTGCTCCATGCAATACTTGCCCTCCATAATACCTACCACCTGGGTCCCCCAACTTCCCACCCCCTGCCCTTCAAAACCCTCAGATTGTTTTTCAGAGTCCATAGTCTCTCATGGTTCATCTCCCCCTCCAATTTCCCTTAACTCCCTGCTCCTCTCCATCTCCCTATGTCCTCCATATTATTTGTTATGCTCCACAAATAAGTAAAACCATATGATAATTGACTCTCTCTGCTTGACTTATTTCACTCAGCATGATTTATTCTTATTTTTTAAGGATTTTACTTACTTGGGAGAGAGAGAGCATGAGAGAGAGCAGACAGCACAAGTGGGGAGGGAGGGATAGAAAGGCAGAGGGAGAGGCAGAATTCCCCACTGAGCAGGGACCCTGATATGGGGCTTGATCCCAGGACCCCAAGAATGTGACCTGAGTTGAGGGCAGATGCCTAACTGACTGAGCCACCCAGCACCCCTAACATGGCCTTTTAGATTCCTTTGGCCTGGTTCCCCAGCATCTAGTGTAGCCACAGTACTCAGCAAATGTTTCATAGGAAAAAATGGCTGTGTGTTTGAAAACTCCGAAGTTGAAAATGTTGACTGCAGTTCTATATGGTTACTGAAAAGCTCAGTGGGTCTTGCTTATCCCCAGGAGAAGCCCTCCTTCTGGACCACGATTGACCCTTAGCCCATGCCCAGAATTTGCAAATAGTTCCAGGGGGAAAAGGTGGTTGATAATTGTCAGCTTGCCCTTTTTTCCGCAAAGATTTGATTTATTTATTTGACAAAGACACAGTGAGAGAGGGAATACAAGCAGGGGTAGTGGGAGAGGGAGAATCAGGCCTTCTGCTGAGCACGGAGCCTGATGCGGGGCTTGATCCCAGGACCCCGGGGTCATGACATGAGCCAAAGGCAGATGCTTAACCAACTGAGCCACCTGGGAATCCCTGTCAGCTTGATTTTGAAAGTTCTCCTGTCCCTTGAATTTTTGTTTATTGGTCTTTGTTGCTTTCTTGGCTCTCTGATGGCTTTATATGTGTTTTTTTGCTAATTAATTGTCTTTCTCTGGTTGTAACAATGGAGATATTATCATGCTGTGTTTTACTATGTCATAACCAAAGCAAACATTTTAAAAGACTGTTAGTATTTGCTTCGATAACACAAAAATAATGAACCAATAACATTTACCATGGACAGGATATATATTTATGCCTTTGAGACAGCAGGACATATTACTTCTACCATTTCCATCTGAATATAAAAAATGGCCACAGGGTTTATACATTACACCTAGTAGGTAAACTTTAGGATGAATATGATTTGAAACCTTTATTGTAAAACTGGAGATAGAGGTGGTCCATAGAGGAGAAGCACTTTTCTTTACACAAATAAATGTCTCAATGTCTTTGGTCCCTCAAACCTAGAATTGTGCTTATGTTCTGTAACAGTCTCCTTTCAGGATTTTCTATACTCTGTGTGAATGCTAGCTCCTCCTTAATTTCCAGATGGCTCTAAGTTATTCTGAATCTTTTCTGTCACATTTCTGGTTTGCTAATTCTGTTTTGTGATGAATTTCTGGGAAGTAGCATGAAAAATAATACAGTGCTCATCAAGCAAATCATGTTCCTGAATCTGGGCTTGGCCACTTATTAAATGTTTAATTTTGAGTGGGTTTTTTATTTATATCTAAAAGCTTCAGTTCAACTATAAAAGGAATATGAAAATAGCTACATCACAGGGATGAAATGAAATGGTAAACTGTAAAGCACTTAGCACCTAGCCCTACATGTAACTAATTCTCTGTAAGTCAGTTGGATATATTGGCCTGAGGGAGATGAGGGAGGTCTGGACCAGAATTAGAGATTTGGTAACCACTTTCCATTTGCACAGAGATGGTCACTGAGTCTATGCATAATGAAGGCAGTGGTTGGCAACCTTGAATCCACATAGAAATCACCCAGAGAGCTTTACAAAAGTCACTTGATGTTTGGAAAAGCAACACAGCCCCCAGATCCTGACTGAATTGGTACAGAGCAGTGGCTGTCCAACTCTAGTGTACATTGCAACCACATGGAGGGTTTGTTCAACTGCACATGGCTGACTTCTGCCACAAGAGTTCCTGATTGAGAAGACTAAAATTTCACCTTCTAACACGTCTAAGCTGATGCTGGTGGTACAGCTGCTGGAGAGAAGATTCACAAACTTATGAATAGTCTCCTGCCAGTATAAGCCCTCTTTTACTAAGGTGTTTTTGTCAGGACACAGATAATAATTGTACTCCTGCTGCCCTCCTTAGAGATTTCCCCAATTTTCCTAAGCTCAGTGCTGAGGACGTGGATGTATTGATGAGAGATATTCTCTGACATGAAAAGTGGGTTTTCATATCAACAGCAGCCATCTGCTTGAGATGACGAAGTGACTGGATGGCCACTACTTACACATTCTTGTTTTGTCCAAATACGTCTCTGAGGAAGAAGGTTGGGGCCACTAAGGAGAGACCCTAAAAAGGAGGATGTTGGCAGTGGTCTCTCTTCACACAGAAAGTGACATGATTTGGCTCTTCTGTAGTAATTAGAAAATAATTATTTCTTGTTTTTCATGGGGAATGATGTACTATGTATTGAGTTTATCTTCTTTATTATCAAATTTCAAATTCTAGCCTCTTTCTGAGAGTTGCAACATTTCCTCCCCCGCCCCACGTGAATCCTGATAATAAATGCTGGAGAGTTGATTATCATTCAGGTGTACACACTCAGTGGGTTTCCCAATTAAAAAAAAAAAAAAAACAAAAAACAGCACCTGTCCTGGGATGCCACTTTACTTACGGTTAAAAAGACCCAGGAAGCTCATTGGCTCCAGCCTGACCAATCATGTCCAGCTTCCAACTCTGACCAGTCATGTCCTTTCACCTTCTATTTAAGTGAGAGTTCCGGAGTCCACTAGGGTCTTTGTGCTGCTAGCTAAAAGGAGGATTGAATGTGGGTGGCTGGATCTATCAGTTAGTTTCTCTTTTCTGTCGGTGCCTTTCTCTCTGCTTTTCTCTTTCTGCCTTTAAGAGACTGGGAATTTCCTGCTTCCTGGCTGTGGGAAAGACAAGCAAGATGAACGAGACACCTAGACTTAGTTCCCTTCCCTTTATCTCACTAAATCACAAAATTTAGTTGAGACTTAGGAAGTAAACAGCACTTTCTTTCTTTTCACTAACAGAAGAGTGAAACTTGGTACTAAGTTGAGAGAAGTGCTTGGAGCTGATCAAATACCAGAACCTACCTCTTAGTCCAGGTGGAGCTCATTTTCCTATCCAGGCTTCCTTTACTTTGCTGTTGTGGGGTTGTTGGTAAACTTGGGACTGGGAAGAGCTCTGAAAGAACTCTGTGGGTTGGGATAAGAAAATTAAACCTCTTTTATTAGGAAGGGTATTTCTAACTCTTGGATTTACTGACTTATAATGAAGGCTGCAGGAAGGACATTCTTCAATTGGCTCAAGCTTTAAGTCTAACTTTGGCATAATCTCTTCTTAAAACTAACCTCACCCATCCTTAATAGGGTTACTGGCTTTTATCTTTCCTGTTCTAATTCAAAATATCCCATGTCAGAAGGAAGTCCTGTCTGTAGTCCACTGTCCTCCTGATGCCTTCAGTATGCTTACTCTATAGCTACTTTCTGTCTCCAAGCCATCCAAGTCTTCTTTGAGAAATGACTCAGAATGTTTAGAGCATTTTATAGGACATTTGCCTTGTCTGAGATCCATCTTTTAAAAGCCTTTCTTCAGGATCCTCAGGCTGTTAGTCAAACATACATTATTCTTTCTACCCTTCCTCTCATTTAGATTCATTGACACCTGGGAAACATTCTGGTGTTCATTTAGGTTGTGATGCTTTTTGTCTTGCTGGAATTGGAGAGCCATTCCAATTGGCTCTAAGGGAATGGCTTTTACTGAGGGATAGTCCTCCTATTCCTGTTGGTCACCTCTCCCTTTGTCTTTTTTTTTTTTGTTTATCATTTATTTATTTATTTATTTATTTTTTACCTTTGTCTTTCAAACTCCTGACTTCATATCTACTTCATCCTCCTAGAAGCACATTATTCATCTTGTGTATTTTCCTTGGCTGCTAGCTGTTCTAGTCCTTGAGACTTTTTGTCTCAAGTGGCCTTTTTACAATATTTTCCTGACCTGGTTTTTAGATGACAGTGATCATAACAATCCTGTTAAGTCCAGTCCTCTGCATTTTGTGGGATTCCGGACCCAGGAGTTCCCTTTCCTACTTCTCATTTAAGCCTACAGATACTTCAAGAATCTCTTCCTGAGAGCTCCATTTTCTCCTAGGGTTTTGTATCCAGACATTACTCAGCCTGAAGAGTCTCCATGTGTATTTCATGATAATTTCTGGGGACAAATACAGGATATCCTGTTTTTTAAATAATTGTGGGTCAGTGCCGTCCTTCATCCTAGAATTATATAATCATGTGTACATGCTTTGGGGGTATGTCTTAGTCTCTAAAATTATTCCACAGTCTCCCAGAATACTCCTACTTGCCTCCACCAATAGTTTGCTCATTTGTCCCAGGCAATGTTTATCACTCAGTCCCAATTCCATCACTTCCCATACCTTTACCTGAGACAGATGCTGTGGGATCCCTATCTTTTCCTATCATGGATATACTGAACTACTTCAAGGGCAGTGTGTCCCTATTGTGGAGGTTTCTGTTGGATGAAGCCTCTTGACCAAGATAAGTTAAGAAGTCTCCTTCCCATTAGGGTGCTTGAACTAGGCAAATTACTTCATTGTCTGAATTTACAGGGTCAAAGGAGGACGGAGGACTAGAAACCAAAGAACAAACCCAGTATTTGGAGAGTATATGCAGAGTGACTGTGTAAAAGGCATAAACTTAGCTCCCTCTCCTCTTGAAGAAAATACAAGTTGCTGAACTCATGGCCCAGGAAGGGGAGAGTCTCCCATTTTCCTACCTACCAAACTGATCCTTGTTGGGGAGAGTACAGTGTGGAATAAGTGGTAAGAACGGACATCCTTGACTTGTTCCTGATCTCAAAAGAAAAGCTGTATTTTGGTCATGGGATAAGATATTAGCTCTGTGTTCTTCATATATGGGCTGTATTATGAAGTGGTATATTCCCCCAAACCCACTTTCTTGAGGGTTTTTATCATGATTTGAATGTTGAACTTTGTGAAATGCTTTTTCTGCTGATCATGCTTTTTTTGCTTAACATAGCAGCTGTATATTAAGCTGTAATTTATTTTTCATATCTAAAGAATTTATCACCCCTGTGGTTTCTAGCTGGGCCTTTTATAGACTTCTCTGTGACCCAAACTTTGAAGACACAGTAGCAATGTCATGGACTTTCATATGGCCTTAGGTCTACTGGGGTAGTTGGCAGCTGTCTTAACCCTTGGCACCACTGTTTTTCTGGCCTGTAGTGGTGTAAGTTGAGGTGCCAGTTTCAGAACTGCTAAATATTGCAGGATCTTCATATACTATCGACTTGACTAGCATTCTTTTCTGGTAGATGCTTTTTGATGGATGTTTGTTGCTCTATGAAGATAACCTTGATCTATGCCCATATGCCCATCTTCCTATCTCTACCCTTTACCACCTTGTCTTCAGTTCTTCTCCTTCCAGGCCTCTGACCAGCAGTCAAGCTATTTGCCACTGCCTGTTAGTATAGATGCATGTATTTAAACCTCACAAGACTCTTATGTAAAATGAATGCACTGGCTGAAGCAGGACCTCTCTACTGTTGTTCAAGGTTATTCTTGAGTAGGATGACTGTGCAGCATCCATCCATCTTGGGATTGAAATACCAAGTAGATCTAGGAGTCAAACTTTGGTATTTTCTTTGTGTTTATTTCCCATGCTCTAAAGTGTGCATAACCTAAGGCCTCCAACAAGCTACATTTCAAGTGTTCTATAGTCTTGTGTGGCTAGTGGCTACTAAATTGAATAGCATAGGTTATAGAACACTTTTGTCATCACAGAACACTGGTGGAGCATGGCTCCAGGATCTGGACTATGCTGTGATGAAGTAAAAGTTAACTAGCCTTCAGGTGAAATTACCGTTGTGCCCAAAGTTCATTTCAGGTGCATTAAAAATGTGTGAGCCCCTTAGGCAGTGGAAAAGCATCCACCAAATCCATGGCTGGGTGCCATGTACCTGAGGGTAGTAATGTGCTGTAGCTGAGAATAAATGTAGGGCTGTAGGTCCCTTAGGAGAGAGAACTGATGGAATCATCACCATGCACTCTTCCCAAGGTTCTGCTGAGTTTTTCCTCCCAGGAGGGGAGACATTTGGCATATTCCAAGTCTAAACACAAGGCACAGGATTATGAATATTGATTGGCTAATTGGCCTTTAGTCTCCTGACCATCTTGACTTTTGTACAGATGGAGTGGTCATTTACTAAACACCTGTTATGTGCTAGAGACCCTGCTAGGTGTTTTGTCTAACTTAAATAACACCATTAAGAATTCTGCAGTAGGGGCACCTGGGTGGCTCAGTGGATTAAAGCCTCTGCCTTCGGCTCAGGTCATGATCCCAGGGTCTTGGGATCGAGCCCCACATCAGGCTCTCTGCCCAGCAGGGAGCCTGCTTCCTTTCCTCTCTCTCTACCTGCCTCTCGGCCTACTTGTGATCTCTGTCAAGTAAATAAATAAAATATTTAAAAAAAAGAATTCTGCAATGAAGATAGGGATTCTGAGCCTAAGAAAAGTTAAATTTTCAAGATTGTGAAATGGAAGCGAAAGAAGAGTCAGCAAAGTAGATCTTTGCGACCCAGGAGCTCTATTGGCAAATTCTGATCCTCTCTGGCTGCTGAAATTTTGTATGGACTGTTCCCTCAATCTAAGATGTTCTCCAACCAGCTTTTCCTACAGAGGAGTCCTTCTCATTGAGAAATGTTCTTCCAGAGTTCTTTTCTTTCTACACCTCTGGCATTCTCTTCTATTGTATCCAATACAATGTCCATGTACTTATTAGAGTTTTGCAACTGCCCCTCAGAACAATGTTTTACTTAAAATATAACCCATGGGAAATTTTACTAGTTACCAAGAACATTTAGATATAGCCTTAAGAACCTCTGGGGGAGAGGATGATATACCACCTTGAAGGTGCGCAGTTGGGAACGCCCAGCCTGCCCAGGGTGGAACGCTGCCTGCTTCATTTTTCCGTTATCTCCCCTTTCCCCCGGAGAGCACCTGTGGCTACTTAGATAAGTCCTTTGAATGTGCTTGTTCAGCTATAAACTTTATACTGCTTGTACAGACATATTTTGCCCTCCTTCTTGTTTATCTACCAGGCATATGACTAATGTTTGGCCTGCTTCGGCTCTTCTGTTGATTACTAATAAAAGTAAGACTGAGGAGTTGTTCGGGGCAACCGTCTTTTCTACTGCTGTCCCCTGCTCCCTTTCTCTTGCAGCTGACTTGTTTGTGCCTCATTCTTCTCCCGTTTACCGACTGGAAACGGCAAGTTTGACTATATCAATTTTTTTTACTTGTAAATTATCTATTTCTGCCTCTTGAATGAATGCTCCATGAAGCTTGGGACCTTACCTTCCTTTTTTCTATATTGTATTTCCAGAACTGAGCATACTTTTTTTTTTTTTTTTAAAGATTTTATTTATTTATTTGACAGAGATCACAAGTACGCAGAGAGGCAGGCAGAGAGAGAGGAAGGCAAGCAGGTTCCCCGCTGAGCAGAGAGCCCGACATGGGGTTCAATCCCAGGACCCTGGGACCACGACCCGAGCTGAAGTCAGAGGCTTTAACCCACTGAGCCACCCAGGCGCCCCTGAGCATACTTCTTGATATATAATAAATGCTTAGTAAAAGTTTATTAAATGACTGAGTCCTGACGGAAGAATATCTAAGAGTAGAGATGACATTTAAAGCCCAGACCATGAGAGCCCCTACCCAGGATTTCAAACTCGTGGGTTATTAAGACAAGGTGAAACACTCCAAATAAGATAGCTGAATAAAAAGCTGAGTTTTCTTGAACTGCGTGATCAACTAGCTTGATCGTTATGGAAGTCAGTATTCTGTTTGTAGGACTATCTAGCCATGTAAACAGAAAAGGAGTAGCCTCTGCAGTTTCACGTCACAAAAAAGATTTGTTCATCGCATGAGCATTTATTTCCCCAAATGAAGCCCCCATGTCAGCCAGGTGAGCAAGTAGCAAGCTGAAATTCTCCTGCTCCCTCCTAGGCTGACTCCTATCCATGTAGCTGGTCTCCAGTGATAAGACTTAGGAGCTCACCTGTTTGAGCCATCAACCATGTGTTCAGTTCAGGAGCAGTGTGCATTCAAAGAAGTGGGTCCACACAGGCAAATAATTACTATTAATAATTAGCACAATTTTAGTTTCTTCTCCTTTCAAAGGTCATTAAAGGAATACAGGTCACATTCTATACCAATCCTTTATTTTTCTACTGTTTTTAGATTTTATTTATTTTCAAGTTGGTTAGCAGTGTATTATTCTGAGGTAATGTAGTAATTGATCTGCTGTATGTAATATCCAGTGTTCATTACATCAAGTGCCCTCCTTAATGCCCATCATCCAGTTACCCCATGCCCCCCTCCTGCCTGCCTTCCAGCAACCCTCTGTCTTCCCTATAGTTAAGAGTCTCTTATGGTTTGCCTCCCTCTCTGATTTTATTTTTCCTTCCCTTCCCCTGTGTTACTCCCTTCCCCTGTAGGATTGCCTTTCTCATTGAAATAATCCAAGTGTATTTTTATGAGCTATTCGGTACTAACTTTTGTGTAGTTCAGTAGTCTAGTATAAAGTTTAGGAAAACTCTTTAGGAATTGGTGTTCTCAGTGGGGTGCAGAGATCTGTTGAAGCTTCCCCATTATCCCAAATGTTGGGATATAAATGTTCCCATTTGTCATCAGCACCTTCATCTGTAGGCCCATTTTGGGATATACAAGCAGCTAACTTAAAGCTTTTCCTTTCGGGAGGCTGCATCCCCTAAAAAGACTGCCCCCTCAGAAAAAAACAAACTTGTGGCCAAACTTCTAGAAATGTTAAATGGGCCCCTTGAACTTCAGGATATTATGCAATGTCCTAGGCATCACTGGGCTCTAGTGTTGGGGGGTTTCATTCAAGTCCACGCTAGCTAGAGATCACCATGAAATAAGGATTGGGGATGTATGCCCTTTTTCCATGGAAGAGATATGTTCTTCTTGAGCCTCGAATTCTGGTGGTCTGTAGTAGCATTCTTCCTCAAACTTACCCTTGATACAGTGTGTTAGACTCTTCACTGAAATTTTTGTTCTTCTGGTCCCTTAATCTCTGCCATCCACTTGCTTTCCACGAGTTCACCTACACTCTCCTGTACATACAACTCCCCTTGCATACCTATAATGAAACATGCTTAACATAAAGAACCCCACTATATGTACTAGCACATGTATGTACTAACTACTATGGGAGCTGAATGTTGACCAAAATACCAATTGCAGAACTATTCTTCCAAATGTAAGTTTGTTAATAAACTAAATATACAGCTTTAACTACTTAGATATAAAAATGTCCTTTTTGTTCCTTCAGTTGGATGGGTAACACTAGCATGTGAACTAAATTTGCATTGATTGCAATTGTAAGAATTCTGACAAGCTGGCTATCTGCTGTAGCCAGATTCACATTGGAACTCTTGTATATGTAAACACGTTGTGCGCTAATGAACACAGATAATGTATTTAAAAATGAGTGTTTTGGGGCCCCTGGGTGGTTCAGTCAGTTAAGTGTCCAACTTTTTTTTTTTTTCAAATTGAGTTTTATGTTCAGTTAGTCAACCAATAGTACATCATTAGTTTTTGATGTAGTGCTTAACAATTCATTAGGTGCATATAACACTCAGTGCTCATCAAAACACGTGCCCTCTTTAATACCCATTGAAAGTTATATATATATAATTATATATGTAACTTATATATAATTTTATATATAAAAATTTATATATATAAAATATTTATATGTAAAAATATATAAAATATATATTAAAAATATATAAAAAATATATAAATGTATATAACTTTTTTTGCCAGATTTTTGATACCCATATTGTTTGACAGTACTAGGATTGAGACTAGGGTTGATCTGTTTCTCCACTAAGCTTCCCCAATCCTCATCAGAATTAATCAAAACAAGATGTGTGATACTGTGTCCTACAAAGCTGATCAGTGCATTTACAGTTTCCACAGGGCTGTGGGCAGGAGTCCTGGTGTTCCTCTGCCCAGTGCTCTTGGATGCAAGGCCCCCCTGCCTGGGATGCATGCCTGCATGGTGTGGACCTGCTATCATGCACACGCTTTGTTCTCAGCTCAAGTGTCCTGTCTTGTAGGATGTTCAAGGCCAGGTCAGGTGCTGATCTGGAAAGGATACATTTCCTGTTCCCTAAAGTCAGGCAGGTCACTTACATTTCCGGAAGTGAATTTCAACTACAGGCCACAGAATGCTGTCCTCCCCTCTACAGATTAGCATATGTGTGCATTCTTTTTACCTCCACATAAGTACATAAGAGATTCCAATCTTGGGAAAATTGTAATTCAGATAGGGGCTAGACTGAAGGAGGGGATAACTAGGCTGAGAAATAAAGGAAACAAAATCTTCCTTCCCCACCCCCTCCCCTTCTTTCCCGCCATCTCTTTCAAGACAGAGATTTACTGACATGAAAGATTTCAAGGACCAGTACATGTCAGTTCTGGATTTACTGACCACAAATCATCCTTATCTTTCAATGAAAGGAGACCCTGTAAAGTTGTCACAATAGGTAACAATGCATGAGCTGAGTTACCTGTATAATTGAAAGAATACAAATGGATTACCTTCTTTACTTCTAACATTCTTCATTTTTGTTAGTACAGATATTTGTTTATTTAGTAAATCATAATGAGCTATCACCTTCCTTTTGTTCTTCACAGTGGGCTACTTGGCAAAGGCATGAGACTTCTTAATGACCACAACTCAAGAGTGGGGTTCTTGCCCTGACCCTTGCCTCTTGCCACTTTGCTTTTAGAGCTCTGTGGACACCATGAAATTGAATGTAGAATAGTGCTTTGCATTTTGGGAGGGCATTGGCTTTTACCAGATTCTCAAAAACATCTGTGTCCTGCAAAGGGCCAGAGCACCATTGGAGAATCTTTCTCAGGTATCAAAATTGTTCTAGCAGGGGCATGACCGAGATGATCTTTCATATCATTCACAGCAAGAGTTCCATTTACCTTCAGAGGCACACCCTTTCCTGCAGTGGTCCCTGAGAGCTGGAGTCCATATGTGTCCAACTCTTGATTGCAGCTCAGGTCATGATCTCAGGGATCTGGGATCAAGTAAGTCCCACCTCAGGCTCCACTCTCAGGGAGTGTGCTTGAGGATTCCTTTTCTCCTTCTGCCCCTTATCATGTTTGCATTGTGCACACACTCTTTCATTTATATAAAAAAAAATATATGTATATATATATATATATAAAATTATACATGTATAAGTTTTTTTTTTTTTTTTTGGATGTTGAACCAACCTTGCAACCACGTGGTCATGGTGAATAATACTTTTAATGTACTGTTAGATCCTTTTAGCTAGTATCTTGTTGAAAATTTTGGCATCCATGTTAATCAGGGATATTGGTTTTTTTTTTTTTTAAATATTTTATTTCTTTATCAGAGAGAGAGGGAGAGAGAGCGAGCATAGGCAGACAGAATGGCAGGCAGAGGCAGAGGGAGAAGCAGGCTCCCTGCCGAGCAAGGAGCCCGATGTGGGACTCGATCCCAGGATGCTGGGATCATGACCTGAGCCGAAGGCAGCTGCTTAACCAACTGAGCCACCCAGGCATCCCAGGGATATTGGTTTTTAATTCTCTTTGGTGGAGTCTTTGGGATGAAAGTAATTCTGGCCTCAGAGTTTGGATGTTTCCCTTCCACTTCTGTTTTTTGGAATAGTTTCAGAACAATAATTATTCTTTGAATGTTTGGTAGAATTCTCCTCGGTAGCCATCTGGCCCTGAACTTTTGTTTGTTGGAAGGTTTTTGATTACTGATTCAATTTCTGTGCTGGTTTTGGGTCTGTTCAGGTTTTCTATTCTTCCTCTTTCAGTTTTTGTAGTTTGTTTCTAGGAATGCTTCCATTTCTTCAAGATTGTCTAATTTGTTCACACATAGTTGCTCATATTATTCTCCTATAATTATATTTCTGCAGTGTTGGTTGTGGTCTCTTCTGTCTCATTCATGATTTTATTTGGGTCCTTTCTCTTTTTGATAAATGTGGTTAGGGGTTTATTGATCTTATTCTTTCAAAGAACTAAGTTCTAGTTTCTTGATCTGTTCTTTTTGTGTGTGTGTGTTGTTTGTTTGTTTCTATTTCATTGATTTCTGCTCTAATCTTATTTTCTTCTCTTGCTGGATTTAGGCTTTATTTACTGTTCTCTTTTTGGGCTCCTTTTAGGTATAAGTTTTGTTTATGTATTTGAGACTTTTCTAGTTTCTTAAGGCCTGTATTGCTATATACTTCCCTTTTAGGACTGCCTTTGCTGCATCCCCAAAGTTCTGAATTATTGTTTTCATTTTCATTTGTTCCATGTATTTAAAAAAATTCTTTAATTTCCTGGTTGATTCATTCATTCTTTTGTAGGATGTTCTTTAACCTTCATGTGTTTGTGGTTTCTCCAACTTTTTTTCTTGTGTTGTCTTTGGACTTTTATAGCATTGTGGTCTGAAAATATGCATGGTATGATCTTGGTCTTTTTGTACTAGTGGAGATCCAATTTGTGACTATGATCTGTTCTGGAGAATGTTCCATGTGCACTTGAAGAATGTGTATTCAGTTGCTTTAGGATGGAGTGTTTTGAGTATATCTGAAGTCTTATCTGGTCCAGTGTGTCATTCAAAGTCCTTGTTTCCTTGTTGATCTTCTGCTTATCTGTTGCTGTGAATGGGGTGTTAAAGTCCCCCACTACTATCGGATTAATGAGTTCCCTTAATTTTGTTATTAATTGGCTTATATAGTTGACTGCTCCCAAGGTAGGGGGATAAATATTTATAATTGTTAGATCTTATTGAATAGACCTCTTTATTATGATACATTGTCTGTTTTAATCTCTTATTACAGTCTTTGGTTTCAAATCTAGTTGTCTGATACAAGGATGGCTACCCCAGCTTTCTTTTGAGATTCATTACCATGATAAGTGGTTCTCTACCCCCTCATTTTCAATCTGGAGGTGTCCTTGGGTCTATAATGAGTTTCTTCTAAGCAGCATATCAATGGTTCTTGTTTTTTTTCCCCTAAATCCATTTTGATATCCTATGTCTTTTGATTGGACCACTGAGTAGTACATTTATATTCAGAATAAATATCGAAAGATATGAATTTAGTGCCATTCTTTTTCCTGTAAAGTCACTGTTCCTGTAGATTGTTTCTTTCTAGTCTTCATTATTTTTAGTCTTTTTCTCTGCTCAAGGGATCTCCTTTTAAATTTCTTGTAGGGTTGGTTTAGTGTTTACAAATTCCTTTATTTTATTCTGGAACACTGAAAAGAAATAAAAAATAAAAATTTAAAACAAATTCCTTTAGTTTTTCTTTGAACTAGAAACTCTTTCTCTCCTATTCTGAATGACAGCCTGGCTGGATAAAATATTCTTGACTGTATATTTTTCCCATTTAGCACAGGCTGTCCTTTCTTGCCTTCCAGGTCTCTGGACAGGTCTGCTGCCAGCCTCATGTGTCTACACTTGTATGTTAAGGACCTCTTGTCCTGAGTTGTTTTCATGATTTTTCTCCTTATTTTTGTAATTTACAAGCTTCAGGATAATATGTTGAGGTGTCGATCTATTTTTGTTGATTTTTGAAGTGGGTTCTCTGTGCCTCCTATACCTGAATGCCTGCTTCTTTCTCCAGATTAAGGGAGTTCTCAACTATAATTTGTTCAAATCTTCTGCCCCCTTTTTCCTGCTCCTCATCTTCTGGGACTGCTATAATAAGGGTATTATTTTGACTTATGGAGTTGTTGAGTTCCTTGACTTTCCCTTTGTGATCTCCGTTTCCTTTCCCTCCTTTCAGCTTCCTTATTTTCCATTTTATTTTTTATATCACTGATTTACTCTTCTGTTTCATTCATCCTTGTTTTTATGGCCAGCTCCTGGGACTACATCTCTGCATTTTAAATTTCAGTCTGACTAGATTTTAGTTCTTCTCTCTATACAGTAGGGGATTGTCTAGTGTGTTCTCTGCTTTCCCCCTACCCAAGCCCAGCTAGTATCTTTGTAATAGTTGTTTTAAAATTCTAGTTCAGATATCTTAATTATATCTATATTGATTAAATCCTTCGCAATGAGTACTTCCATTCTTTTGAGGGTGAATTTATGTCTCATTTTGTCCAGAAATGAAAAGAAAAACCAAAACCAAAAAAAGTATATATAAAAATAAAAATTAAAGAATAAAATTAAAAAATAACACATATTAAAAGACTAAAAAATAAAAATACAAAGAATGCCATATACTGTTTTCCCCAAGAGCTGAAGCTTTGCAGGCCTCTATGATCAGTAAATTTGGTGAGAGCGAATTGTTTGCACTGGTCTTTTGGGGGAGGGGCCTGTTGTGCTGATGCTGATTGTTAGGAGTACTTGCCCTAGTGGAAATGCGCCTCCAGTGCACAGGGGGAGGGCTTGGTGTAAGGGGTTATGGACTCCACCAGGTGGTGCTGTTTTGCTCCCTGAAGGCTCTCAACACTGATGGGTGGAATGAATGGGGCTCCTCTGCTCTCTCGCCTGGAGCTGAAAATTCTCACCTCTTCACTCCTCAGTAAGCCTCAGAGAAAAGCAGCCAATCACTCTTGTTGCCATAGTTTCTGTCGGAACTCTGTTCAGGCGGCCTGTGACCAAGCATTTTTATTTCAGGCATGAGACTGAGTTTTAAAACTCCAAATTTCAGGGACTAGGCACAACTCTGCCTTTTTCTAGACCTCTCCTACGAAAGTGGTCATGTGACTATGCAGCAGTTCCTAGTTTATAGCAACACAGAGAAGAAAGCTGGTACCTAGACCCACTGTTCTCAGCTGGCTGTCTTGCTTCTATGCCTTGGAACTCTGCTGCACTCAGACACCACTGCCTGTTTTTCTTGTGACCCTGGGGATCCTCAGGCCATGCTGTCACACCTGGGATTCTGCTCCACTTCACTTGAGCACCTTTAAGCCAGGCACATCCCCTCACTGTAGCAGACTTCTAAAAGTCCCCATTTTGTACTCTACTTCTTTACAATACTTTGCAGTAGCTTCCTTAAGCAGGTTTCCCACCCCCTCTTCTGTATCATCAGCTATATCACTCTGGATTTAAGCTTCCACACCTCTAACCTTCCAAACAGTGGCCTCTTTTCTACTTGAAGACTTGCATCATTTTTCTTAGCCCTCCAATTGATTTCTCAGGTGTTCAGAATATCTAGTTATATTCGAGGGATGAGACAAACTTAGGATATCTCTACTCCTCTGTCATCTTAACTCCTCTATGCATAATTTATGACAACTTTATTGCTATTGGAAATCATTTGAAATTATAGATTTAGGAATATATTGTTTACTTGAAAATATTAGCAATAAGTATAATGTACACATGAAGTATATTTTGTGCCAAAAGAAATACTTGTTATGTAATAGTAAGTAAAAATATGACCTACAAATCATGATATATTATACATGAAGGTATCACTAAATGACAAAATGTTTTCTAAATATTAATGGTTTTATGAATAATTATTAGTAATTATACTTTTTTTTAAAGATTTTATTTATTTATTTGACAGACAGAGATCACAAGTAGGCAGAGAGACAGGCGGAAAGAGAGAGAGGAGGAAGCAGGCTCTCCACGGAGCGGACAGCCCGATGCGGGGCTCGATCCCAGGACCCTGGGATCATGACCTGAGCCGAAGGCAGAGGCCTTAACCCACTGAGCCACCCAGGCGCCCCTTAGTAATTATACTTTAAAGAATATTGTTAAAGTGCTGAATAATAAAAACTTAAATCTAAATAAATAAGTGGGATAAAAAAGATAAATAATGGACCTACTTTATTTTTATTTCTTTTCCATTTAAAAAAAAATTTTTCTTTTCAGCATAACAGTATTCATTGTTTTTGCACCACACCTAGTGCTCCATGCAATCCATGCCTTCTCTAATACCCACCACCTGGTTCTCTCAACCTCCCACCCCTCGCCCCTTCAAAACCCTCAGATTGTTTTTCAGAGTCCATAGTCTCTCATGGTTCACCTCCCCTTCCAATTTCCCCCAACTCCCCTCTCTCCATCTCCCCTTGTCCTCCATGCTATTTGTTATGCTCCACAAATAAGTGAAACCATATGATAATTGACTCTCTCTGCTTGACTTATTTCACTCAGCATAATCTATTCCAGTCCTGTCCATGTTGCTACAAAAGTTGGGTATTTATTCTTTCTAATGGAGGCATAATACTCCATAGTGTATATGGACCACATCTTCCTTATCCATTCATCCCTTGAAGGGCATCTTGGTTCTTTCCACAGTTTGGCAACCGTGGCCATTGCTGCTATAAACCTTGGGGTACAGATGGCCCTTCTTTTCACTACATCTGTATCTTTGGGGTAAATACCCAGTAGTGCAATTGCAGGGTCTTAGGGAAGCTCTATTTTTAATTTCTTGGGGAATCTCCACACTGTTCTCCAAAGAGGCGGCACCAACTTGCATTCCCACCAACAGTGTAGGAGGGTTCCCCTTTCTCCATATCCTCTCCAACACATGTTGTTTCCTGCCTTGCTAATTTTGACCATTCTAACTGGTGTAAGGTGGTATCTCAATGTGGTTTTAATTTGAATCTCCCTGATGGCTAGTGATAATGAACATTTTTTCACGTGTCTGCTAGCCATTTGTATGTCTTCATTGGAGAATTGTCTGTTCATATCTTCTGCCCATTTTTTGACATGATTGTCTGTTTTGTGTGTGTTGAGTTTCAGGAGTTCTTTATAGATCTTGGATATCAACCTTTTGTCTGTACTGTCATTTGCAAATATCTTCTCCCATTCCGTGGGTTGCCTCTTTGTTTTGTTGACTGTTTCCTTTGCTGTGCAGAAGCTTTTGATTTTGATGAAGTCCCAAAAGTTCATCTTCGCTTTTGTTTCCTTTGCCTTTGGAGACATATCTTGAAAGAAGTTGCTGTGGTTGATATCAAAGAGGTTACTGCCTATATTCTCCTCTAGGGTTCTGATGGATTCCTGTCTCACGTTGAAGTCTTTTATCCATTTCGAGTTTATCTTTGTGTACGAGAATGGTGTAAGAGAATGGTCGAGTTTAATTCTTCTACATATAGCTGTCCAGTTTTCCCAGCACCAGAAAAATAGCAGTTTTATAAATGTATTGTAGTATGTCACTGATGTGGACTATTTAGTCACTCAAATTTTTCAGGGAATATTTATAGACTACTATGTGGCATTGCATTAGACTGGAGACATATGCAGCTGAATTAAAGGAGCTACATGGCTGATAGAACATTTATTACAAACTGGGGACATTTATTACCAATTGTAAATTCAAAATTCCTGTATTTTGAAATAAAGCATGCAACATGTACAGTTTAATCTTACCATATATAAATCCATGAATAAGGGAGAAAAGAATCTTGGAAGGTCATCAGTGAAAATGTTCTATTGATAATCCTTGGATGTTGGAATCAAAGGATTAGTCCTATATACAAAATGATATAAATAAACTTTCTGTGGGTTTGATTTTATTAACATTTTATCATGGCATGGTCAACATAGCACTTAATACATATTGATTGAATGGGTGGTGAAAGAATAAATGAATGTTTGAGAGAATCTATAGGATTTTAGCTCCTAATATGCCTCTGTGCCTTCTGGAAGTCAAGGATGAAAAGGATGACCTAGAGTGAGGTGTGGGGCCTTGATAAACGTCCCTAACCACAATCCTATCCTCTGCCCTGCCCTCTCCCCTCTAAAACTTCTCTCTCCTTCTCTGTTCTCCCAAGTCCATACAGCCTCTTGGTACTTTTCATAGGGGGCTTCTAGTATTCAGGCAAGGAAGGGTTAAGTGCTTACTGTTATGTCACTGCAGTAGTGGAAATCCCAAGGGAGAAGAGAGTCACATGAATAAGTTCATGGTCGCCATGATATTTCAAAGATGCTCAGATGCAGTTCCTCTTTCAACCTGGTCCCCTGGCCACTGCACAGAGTCTCCTGGTTGTGGGAACACCCTGCCATCTGGGAAGGGGCATGGCTTCTGTCTGTGGTTCCTCAAGGCTGTGACAGACAGTTTGGGTGAGGAGAGATGTAGGTTGGTATTGACTCAGGATAGCCTGATTCCTCTCTGGGCTCTTCTGTTCATAGGCATCAGTGGTGGGGTCTGAGCATGGGGATAAATTTATTGTTGAAATATATAGGAAAAATGATGGATTGCCATCATCATTTGGTAACCCTTTAGAGGCTGTATTTGGAATTCACCATCCCCTGGCGGCAAAGACAGAGAGGAAAGACTAAAATGTTTCCCTAGATGCTTTGTGGCATAGTGGAAATACGAGTGGAAGGAGAAGCAGGAGACCTTCTTGACTCACTTTCTCTATAAACTTGGGAAAATTGCCTTTCTGTCTGTGGCCTTGGCAAAAAGTTACATGATCATTCTAAAGCAGGGGTTGGTAAAATTTTTTTTGTAAAGGGCAAGAGTAAAAGTCTTCACCTTTAAACATGGTCTCCATTGCAACTACTCTGTCCCACAAAAGTAGTCCTGAACAATAAGTAAATATGGTGAATGGTTGTGTTCCAATAAAATTTTACTCACAAAAGCAGGTAATGGGCAAGATTTGGCCCACAGGCTGTAGTTTGATGACCCCTGGTGTAAAGTGCCAACCAGAATTGATCTACCCAAACATGAGTCAGAGATCTAAAATATTGAGGTGAACTGGCGACACAGGAGTGTTGTCCTATGGTTGCATTTCTGTGAGAGTCCTTTCTTCTGGCAGTGGTAAGGGCTATAAGCCTGGAGACAGGGGAAGAGTGGAATAGTCTCTGGAAGCTCTACCTCTCAGAAGAAACTGATTTCATGTGAGGAGAATCAGTGTGCTGAATGAAGACAGCAAATTTATGACCTAGGTAAGTCGTAACTTACCTCTGTGGGAGTGAGTTTGTTAATGACTGTGTGTGAATTTGGGTGGGTATGTCTGTGAAGAAAAGTTTAAAAGTATGTATGTGCATGTTAATGTGTTCACAGTGCGGCGCTATTTGTATTAATAGTGAAAATGTGTGTTAGTGTATAAATCTTCATCAAAATTGGTAAGAGTGATTATACACGTGGTGACTATACAAATGAATGTTTGTGATAATATGCACCTGAATGGAAGATTGTGTGTCTGTATGTGGATCTGTAGCAGGCACAACTGGAATCAAATACCAGTGGGTCTGGTTCTAAACCTCTGTGATTTTTTTCTGTATTACATTGTCTTGCATGCCTTACATATTGTGGAATAGATAGGATTAGAAGAGAGTGGGGAGGAAGCCAGAGAAAGGTGGCTTAGGTAGTAAAAAATAACAAAATGGAAGTTTTAAAAGATAATGGAAGCTTTTATTCTAATGATCTTGGATTTAAATATCAGCTTAGCTATTAGTTGTTTGACTTTGAGCAATTTCTTGTCTGAGAGTCAATTTCTTCATGCATGAACTTGTGTTACACTCAATTTCATAGATTTAGTGTGATGATTATGAAATATCTAACACTTTTTAAAATTTTTTAAAATAAGTTTTTATTTTTTAAATTTCTTTTCAGTGTGCCAGAATTCATTGTTTATGCACCACAACATTAATAGGTATTTAATGATCACACAAAAGTATTGACAGAAATTGGAGATTCCTGATAGCAAATTAAAAGTAACATTAGATTTGGCAACTGTGATATGATAGATTATTTTAGAGAAGGAAGCCTTAGCAGCATATTGGGGTTATAAGTAAAGTGGGTTTGGGTAAAGATTAGGGGATGATAAGAGGGTAGAAGGAGAGAGAGCACATTCTTCTGTGAGACTAAGATGAAGGGGAATGAGATAGTTGAACATATTTTCACATGATATAAGAAGCTAACAGAGAGGGAAAGTTTGAAGTTACTAGAGTGACAGATTAGTGGGGAGAGGCTTAAAGAGAAAGTTGGGGTCCAGTGTGGATGGGGTCCAGCCAGATGGATGGCTGAGCCTTGAATAGGGGGAAAAGGTGATTCAAATATAAATTTGTAGATGGCAGAGTGATGGTGGGAAGTTTAAATGAATGAAAAATAATTGTTTTTATTGTTTTTGTTTCACCTTAAGCCAAGAGGAAGGAAAACACAATCCTGATGAAGGGGACCAACGTGGAGTAGGGCAGGTATGAGTGACTCTAAGGATGGTGTGGTAGCCAAACTCTAGCTCCACAATTTACTGGCTAGGTGACCTTGGGTAGGGTACTACTTAAATCCTGTACACTCTGTTTGCTCCCCTATCAGTAAGATGAAGGAAATGACTGCATTTATCTCAATCACCACAGTGTGAAATAATGTACATGCAGCCCTTAGTACAGAGCCCCTCCTAACTAATCTGTCTCCATTTTCCAACCTGTCTCCTCCCTTCACCATCCATCTTACACAAAACTGAGAGAGAGAGAACTACTTAAATAGCTAACTTCATCATGCTATTCTTTCATCACAAATCCTTCAGTGGCTCTTATTGCTTCAACATAAATTCTAACCTCCTTACACTGGTACTCAAAGTCCTCAGTGATGACCCCTACCTCACTGCATGACATTATTTTCTACCATTTTGTACCACATCCTCTTTGCTCTGGTAACAGTGAATCATAATTTTCCTCTAAACTCCATGTCCTTCTAGATCTCTTGGACTTTGTTCATGTTATTCCCTCCTCACATGACTTTATTTGATAAAACATTACTTCGTCAAGGTTCCACTTAGACTAGTGCCTTTTAGAAAACCTTTTCTGAATTCCTGGGAAGCTCTTCATGTTCCTACAACTCCTAGTGTTTAACTTTTCCTTTACATTATCTGTATCATTTAGATATTTTACTTAATTGTCTCCCCCAAGTAGGTTCCCTAAAGAGCCATGGTAGGTGCTCAGCAAGGCTTGTTAAAGTATTGTCAACTGTGACAAGTTTCCTATTGAGAGGCATATTATATTCTGATAGTCAAAGTGGAAACTCCAGTATTTGTTATTCACAGCTCTTAACTCTTTATAACAACCCGAGACTGAGATCTATAGCATTCTAGAGCTGGAACAACTCTATTACAAATTAAATAATCCAACTTCTTCCCAACATTAAATTTAAGGCAATTAAAGAGAGACCCAGAGCAGGGAAGTAATTTTACTGAGATCACATAATGCATAGAATGTCAAAGAGTTTTAACCCATATTTCTGGACCTTCTGACTAGGATTCTTTCCACAGCTCATCCAGTGAAAAATGATCTTTTCCTACCTACTTCAACAGTAGTCGCCCTTTTTTGGCAAAAGAGAAGAGGTGTCTGCAGATCTTAGACATCAACACTGGGTGACTTGTCCTGGGAATGGCAACCCTCAACTATACTGGTACCAGCCACTCATTCTTCGTTCTGGTGGGCATCCCTGGCCTGGAAGACCAACACACGTGGATTTCTCTTCCTTTCTTTATTTCCTACCTGGTTGCTGTCCTTGGGAATAGTCTCCTTGTCTTCATCATCATCACTGAACGTAGCCTCCATGAACCCATGTATCTCTTCCTCTGCATGCTAGCTGTGGCTGACCTCATCCTGTCTACTACCACTGTGCCCAAAGCCCTGGCCATATTCTGGTTTCATGCTGGGGAGATTTCCCTTGATGGCTGTGTCACTCAAATCTTCTTCATCCATGCCACCTTCATTGCTGAATCAGGGATTCTGCTGGCCATGGCATTTGACCGCTATGTGGCCATCTGTGACCCATTGCGCTATACTGCAGTGCTCAGTCGTGCCATAATCATAAGGGTTGCCCTGGTTGTGGTCATGAGAAGCTTCTCTGTGATACTCCCAGATGTGTTCCTGGTCAAGAGACTGCCTTTCTGCCATAGCAATGTGCTACCACATACCTACTGTGAGCACATGGCGGTTGCCAAGTTTGCTTGTGCTGATATTCGTGTCAATGTCTGGTATGGCTTGTCTGTTCTCCTCTCTACTGTAGTGCTAGACTCCTTGCTCATCTTGGTTTCTTACACCCTCATCCTCAATGCAGTCTTCCATCTCCCTTCCCGAGGAGCTCGGCAAAAGGCCCTAGGCACATGTGGCTCCCATCTTGGAGTAATTTCCATGTTCTACTTGCCTGGCATTTTTACAATAATTACCCAGCGGTTTGGACATCATGTTCCCCTCCACACTCACATTCTGTTGGCCAATATCTGCATGTTAGCTCCTCCCATGCTGAATCCTATAATTTATGGGGTCAAGACCAAGCAGATTCGAGAGCGTGTGGTCAGTACTTTTCACAGTGGAACCATGCTGAGTCTGTGTGACTAATCAGGTGGTATATTTACCACTATAGGGCCTCACATTTTCTTCCCCTGCTTTGCAGTGCCTTATGAACTAAGGGTTCTATTGGTTGTGAACAAAGTGATACATTATGACTTTGAAAGATAGATTGCCATATTGCTCTGAGAAGGGTAGTGTTTAGAAGGGTAGTGTTTAGGTAGTGTTTAGAAAGTTCATGCCCTTAGAAAAGGGCATGAACTTTTTTGGATATCAAAGTACAAGCAATAAAAACAAAATAAACAAGCAGAACTACATCAAACTAAAAAGCTTCTGTATACTAAAGGAGGCAATCAACAACAACAACAACAAAAAACAGGCAACATATGGAATGGGAAAAGATATTTGCAAATCATGCATCTGACAAAGGGTTAATATCCAAAAAATACAAAGAACCCATACAACTCAATAACAAAACTCAGTGGCAAAAGAATAACATGGTTAAAACATGAGCAAAGGGACTGTACACACTTCTTCTTCTTCTTCTCCTCCTCCTCCTCCTCCTCCTCCTCCTCCTCCTCCTCCTCCTCCTCCTCCTCCTCCTCCTCCTCCTCCTCCTCCTCCTCCTCCTCCTCCTCCTCCTCCTCCTCCTCCTCCTCCTCCTCCTCCTCCTCCTCCTCCTCCTCCTCCTCCTCCTCCTCCTCCTCCTCCTCCTCCTCCTCCTCCTCCTCCTCCTCCTCCTCCTCCTCCTCCTCCTCCTCCTCCTCCTCCTCCTCCTCCTCCTCCTCCTCCTCCTCCTCCTCCTCCTCCTCCTCCTCCTCCTCCTCCTCCTCCTCCTCCTCCTCCTCCTCCTCCTCCTCCTCCTCCTCCTCCTCCTCCTCCTCCTCCTCCTCCTCCTCCTCCTCCTCCTCCTCCTCCTCCTCCTCCTCCTCCTCCTCCTCCTCCTCCTCCTCCTCCTCCTCCTCCTCCTCCTCCTCCTCCTCCTCCTCCTCCTCCTCCTCCTCCTCCTCCTCCTCCTCCTCCTCCTCCTCCTCCTCCTCCTCCTCCTCCTCCTCCTCCTCCTCCTCCTCCTCCTCCTCCTCCTCCTCCTCCTCCTCCTCCTCCTCCTCCTCCTCCTCCTCCTCCTCCTCCTCCTCCTCCTCCTCCTCCTCCTCCTCCTCCTCCTCCTCCTCCTCCTCCTTCTTCTTCTTCTTCTTCTTTCTTTCTTTCAGAGAAAACCTACAAATGACCAACAGGTACATGAAAAAATTCTCAACATCACTAATTACCAGGGAAATTCAAGTCAAAACCACAATGAGATTTCACCTCACACCTTTAGCATGGTTTTTGTAAAAAAGACAAGAGATAACATGTGTTGATGAGGGCCTGGAGGAAAGGGAGCCCTTGTGCACTCTTAGAATATAAATTGGTAGAGCCACTAAGGAAAAAAGCATGGAGGTTCCTCAAAAAACTGAAAACTCAAACTGTCATATAATCAGAAATTCTACCTCTGGGTATATATATATGAAGGAAATGAAGTCACTATCTCAAAGAGATAACCGCGTGCCCTCATGTTCACTGCAGCATTATTTACAATATCCAAGACATTGAAATGACCTATGTGTCTAGAGAGATGAGTGGATAAAGACAATGTGATATACACACATACACACTATTACACAAAATGGAATACTATTCAGATATAAAAAGGAAATTCAACCATTTGTGACAACATGGATGAGTCTTGAGGCATTACAGTAAGTAAAATAAGTTGGAGAAAGACCCATACTGTATGATCTTACTTATATGTGGAATCTAAAAATAAACCAAACTCATACAAACAGAACAGCCTGGTGGTTTCTGGAGGTGAGTAGTGGGGAATGGAAGAAAGGGGTGAATGTTGACAAAGTGTACAGCTTCCAGCTATAAGATGAATAAGTTCTAGGAATGTAATGTATAGCATGGTGACTACTATAGTTAGTTAGGACTGCACTGTGTAATTTGGAAGTCTCTAAGAGAGTAGATTCTAAAAGTTCTTAACACATGGAGAAAAATATAACTATGTAAAGTGATGTATGAGTTAACTAACCTTATTGTGGCAATCATTTTGCAATATAGATGTATTAAATCATTATGTTTTATACCTTAAGCTTATAAAATGTTATGCCAATTATATTTTAATAAACCTGGAAGATAAAATGTACACATATACAATAGAATACTATTCAGCTATAAAAAGGAGAAAATGCCACCATTTTTGACAACATGACAGGAGGTGTTTTACTACGTGAAATAAGCTGGACACAGAAAAAAAATATATGATCTTTTATATGTGGAATCTAAAAAAGGCAAATTTACAGAAGTGAAGGGTGGAATGGTGGTTGCCAGGAGCACCAGGGTGGGGGAAATAGGCATTGGTTGAAGGTTACAAACTTTCAGTTATGAAACCCAAGGATCTAATGTACAGTCTGATGATTATAGTTAATATATTATTGTATACTTGAAACTTGCTGAGAGTTGACATTAAATGTTCTCACTACACACACAAAATGTAACTATGTGAGTCAAGGAATCTCTCAATCAGCTTGATTGTGGTAATCATTTCATAAAGTATACATGTATGTACATGGTGTACATATAAGTACACCTTAAGTGTATACAGTTTTTATGCCAATTACACCACACCAACACTGGAAAAAATTTAGAATATAATGGATAGTTTCATAAAAGTATCATAATCTATAAATTCCTTGATTATACCTTTATCATATGGCTGTGAGAGAACTAAAAAAATATAAACAGGATCTTGAATATATATGACAGAGTAAGCACTGGATACATTTTTAACTTCTTAGCTTGTTTATCTTTAAATATTTGGTGTGATAATTTCTGCCTCTTCTAATACAAAAAGAAGTTGTAGAATCAAAGACCACAAAAGTCAACAGGCCTTACTTGCATTTTAGTGGAAAATATTAGAATTAGAATTATTGCGAGACCTGTAACCCTGGGGATAAAAATATATGTTTATAAAAAATAAAAAATTAATTAAAAAAAAAAGAATTATTGCTGGTACAATCTTTCTTCATTTCTCAAGAGAATTTTTGTTTGATATGCAGGGTATACCTGGATCATTTTTTAGTAATTATTGATGGGTTAGAAGTTGAGATACTCTAAAATCTCTACAACTTAATTCCTTTCAATGGGGCCCAGGGGGATGGTAGTATGTCATTTGTGTAGTGGATATCTCCAAGTATTGGGGTAACCAGATATGCCAAGGTATTTGGATTTTGAGAAAAGAGAATATTTAAGTTTATATCATCATGTTAGTTTTCTCCTACTAGAATATCAATTCAAGGGAACAACTAATGGTGTACTATACAGTGGCTAACTGAACATTAAAAGAAAAAAAACGAACAAACTATCATTTACATTAATCACTCCAAGGCAAAGACATAGCAGCAGAAAAGTGGATTTTATAATTTACCCTTAAAAAATTTCTCTGTGACCTTGACATACAGAATCCCACCATTTCCCAGTACATCCCCATTCATATAGGACTGGGTGCTCCTTTTCTTCCTTCTGTTTATCAACCAAGACAACATTGATTTTGCAAACTTTTATTGGTTTAGCTCTATAATATCGTCATCTTGCCTGAAGATTCTGTTCTTTTTATCCTTCCTTCAAAGTAACTTCGTCCATTGTTAAGATAGACCTATATTCATTCTTATAAATAATTCTTTTTAATAAACCTTAAGGTCACTGACATCTTTGTACATTATCTAAATTTCATGAAATGAATATTTACCAGATTTACAGAGAGCAAACTGAGATTCTATTTTATTTAAAAAGATTTAATTCCAGTGTAGTTAACATACAGTGTTTAATCAGTTGCAGGTATATAATAGAGTGATTCAACAGTTCCATATATTACTCAGTGCTCATCAGATAAGTATACTTTCTTTTTCTTTCTTTTTTTTTTTTTTTTAGATAAGTATACTTTCTGTGTGTGTGTGTTTTTTTTTTTTTTTAAAGCGTGTGCTCCATACACAGTGTGGAGCCCA
This sequence comes from Mustela erminea, assembly GCF_009829155.1. Classification (NCBI taxonomy): domain Eukaryota; kingdom Metazoa; phylum Chordata; class Mammalia; order Carnivora; family Mustelidae; genus Mustela; species Mustela erminea. The sequence goes on from NC_045622.1 coordinate 58,153,341, forward strand.
ACATGGGGCATAAACTCACAACCCTGACATCAAGATCTGAGCTAAGGTCAAGAGTTGGAGACTCCACTGATTGAGACACCCAGGTGCCCCCAAGTAAATGTACTCTTAATCCCCCTCATCTATTTTACCCATTCCCCCACTCACCTTCCTTCAGGTAACTATCTGTTTGTTCTCTATAGTTAGGAGTATGGTTTTTGTTTTCTCTCTTTATTTTGTTCTTTGTTTTGTTAAATTCCACACATGAGTGAAATAATACAGTATTTGTCTTTACCTGATTGGCTTATTTCACTTAGCATTGTGCTCTCTACATCCATCCATGTTGTTGCAAATGCCAAGATTTCATTCTTTTTTATGCCTGAATAATATTTCATTGTGTGTGTGTGTGTGTGTGTGTATGTGTGTGTGTGTGTGTGTTTCACATCTTTATCCATTAATATATTGATGACCCTTGGGTTGCTTCCATAATTTAGCTATTGTAAATAGCTATAAACATAGGGGTGCATATATCCCATCAAATTAGTGTTTTCATGTTCTTTGGGTAAATACTTAGTAGTGCATTACTGGATTGAAGGATAGCTCTGTTTTTAATTTTTTGAAGAAACTATACTGTTTTCCACAATGGCTCTACCAGTTTGCATTGCCAGTAACAGTGCATGACCGTTCCTTTTTCTCCACTGCCTTGCCAACACTTGTTTTTTGAGTTTTTGGTTTTAGCTATTCTGACAAGTATGAGGTGATATCTCATCGTAGTTTTGATTTGCATTTCCCTGATGATGAATGATTTTGAGAATTTTTTCATGTGTCTGTTGGCCATCTGGGATTTGGAGAAATATCTGTTTATATCTTCTGCCCATTTTAATTAGATTTTTTTGGGGGTGTGTGTTGAGTTGTATAAGTGATACATAGAATTTTTTTGAGAGTTAGTGCATGAGTAGGGTTGGGAGGGGCAGGGGTAGAGGGAGAGAGAAAATCTTAAGCAGGCTCCATGCTCAGCATGCAGCCCAATGTGGGGCTCAGTCTCACAACCCCAAGATCATGACCTGAGCCAAGATCAAGAGTTGTATGCTTAACCAACTGAGGCACCCCAGTTTTTTAAAAATTAATTTGAATATAAGCCCTTTATTGGATATATTATTTGAAAATATCTTCTCAATCAGTAGATTGTCTTTTAGTCTTATTCGTTGTTTCCTTTGCTGTACAGAAGTTTTTTATTTTGCTATAGTCTCAATAGTTCATTTCTTCTTTTTGTTTCCCTTGTCTCAGGAGACATCTAGAAAAAAGTTGCTACAGCTGATGACATAGCAAGAGGTTACTGCCTGTGCTCTCTTCTAGGACTTTTGTGATTTTAGGTCTCATATTTAAATAGTTTATTTTTGTGTATGGTGAAAGAAAGTGGTCCAGTTTCATTCTTTTGCATATAACTCTCCAGTTTTCCCAACACCATTTGAAGAGATGGTCCTTTTCCCATTGCATATTCTTGCCTACTTTGTCAAAGAATAATTGACCATATAGTTGTGGGTTTATTTCATGTGCTTTCTCTTCTGTTCCAATGATCTGTGTGTCTGTTTTTGTGTCATTACTTTACTGTTTTGATCACCACAGCTTTGTAGTATAACTTGAAGTCTCGAATTGTAATGCCTCCAGTTTTGTTTTTCTTTTTTTAATCACTGTGGCTATTTGGGGTCTTTTATTTTTCCATACAAATTTCAAGATTCTTTGTTATAGTTCTATGAAAAATGCTCTTTGTATTTTGACAGGTATTACATTTAAATGTGTAAATTGCTTTGGGTAGGATAGACATTTCAAAGAAGAAATAATGCCTATTCTTCTGAAGCTGTTTCCAAAAAATAAAAATATTTGTTTTTCCAATCCACAAACATGGAATCTCTTTGTGTTATCTTCAATTTCTTTCATCAATGTTTTATAGTTTTCAGAGTATAGTTTTTCACCTTTTAAATTTTATTAATAGATATTTTATAATTTTTGTTGTAAATGGGATTGTTTTCTCTATTGCTTCATTATTGGTGTACATAAATGCAACAGATTCCTGTACATCAAATTTGTATCCTGTAATCTTGCTGAATTCATTTATCAGTTCCAGTAGTTTTTTGGTGGAGTCTTTAGGGTTTATTTGTATAGAGTAGCATGTCATCTGCAATAGTGAAAGCTTTACTTTTTCGTTACCTGTTTGGGTGTCTTTTATTTCTTTTTGTTATCTGATTGCTGTGACTAGGACTTATCCAGTACTGTATTGAATGAAAGTGGTGAGTGGACATCTTTGTCTTTTTCCTGACCTTAGGGGGAAAGCTCTCGCTTTCCCCCCATTAAGGATGATGTTAGCCGTTGGTTTTTCACATAAGGCCTTTATTACTTTGAGATATGTTTCCTCTAAACCTACTTTGTTGAGGGTTTTTATCATGAATGGATGTTGTACTTTATCAGATGCTTTTTTCACATCTACTGAAATGATCATTTGGTTTTTACCCCTTCTTTTGTTGATGTGATATATCATGTTGAGTGTGAATACTGAACTACCCTTGCATCTAGGGAGTAAATCCCACTTGATAGTGAATGATTTTTAAAAATGTATTGTTGGATTTGGTTTGCTAATATTTTGTTGAGGATTTTTGCATCTATGTACATCAGGGATAGTGGCCTGTACTTGTCTTTTTTGGTGGTATCTTTATCTGGTTTTGGTATCAGGATGTTTTCCTTCCTCTTCTATTTCTTGGAAAAGTTTGAGAGGAACAGGTATTAACTCTTAAATATTTGGTAGAATTCATCTATGAAATCATCTGGACCTGGACTTTTGTTTGATGGGAGTTTTTTTCTTTTAAATTAGGTTAGTCACCATACAGTACATCATTAGTTTTTGGGAGTTTTTTGATTACTGATTAAGTTCCACTGCTGGTAATCAATCTGTTCAAATTTTGTTTCTTCCTGCTTCAATTTTGGTAAGTTGTACATTTCTAGGAATTTATTCATTTCTTCTAGGTTGTCCAATTTGTTGGCATATAATTTTTCATAATATTCTCTTTCAGTGCTTTGTATTTCTGTGATGTCAGTTGTTATTTCTCCTCTTTCATTTGTGATTTTGTTTGAGTTCTCTTTTTTTAATGAGTCTGGCTAGAGGTTTATCAATTTTGTTGATCTTTTCAAAGAACAAGCTCCTGATTTAATTGATCTGTTCTATTTAGTTTCTAGGTCATTTATTATTTCCTTCATTCTGTGATTTGGGGATTATTTTTGTTTGTTCTTCTTTTTCTAGATCCTTTAGGTGTAAGGTTAGGTGGCTTGAGATTTGTCTTGCTTCCTGAGATAGACCTCTATTGCTATAAGCTTTCCTCTTAGCACACTTGTGCTGCATCCCAGAGGTATTGGACTGTGTTTTTTTTTTTTTTTTTTCATTTCTCTCCGTGTAATTTTTGACTTTTTAAAAAAAATTTCTTGGTTGGCCATTAATTGATTAGTAGCATGTTATTTAACCTCCATGGATTTGTGCAGTTTCCAGATTTTTTTCTTGTGGTTCCTTTCTAGTTTCATAATGAGGTCATGACCATGAGGTCAGAGAAGATAGATGGTATGACTTTGATCATACAATGATCAAACTGATTGAGACTTGTTTTGTGGCCTACTATTTGATCTAGCTTGGAGAATGTCCCACATGTACTTGAAAAGAATATGTATTTTGCTATTTTAGGATGGAATGTTCTGCATATATCTGTTAAATCCATCTGATCCAGTGTCATTCATAGTGACTGTTTCCTTGTTGATTTTTCTGTTTGGTGATCTGTCCCTTGATGTAAGTAGAGTGTTATGGTTTCCAACTATTATTGTATTATGATTTATTAGCTCCTTTATTTGTTATTAACTATTTTATGTATTTGGGTACTCTCATATTGGGTGTATAGATATTTACAGTTGTTCAAATTTTTGTTTAATTGTCCATTTGTTATTATAGTGTTCTTGTCCTTTGTTACAGTCTTTGTTTTAAAGTCTATTTTGTCTGATCCAAATATTGTTACCTGGCTTTCTTTTCATATCCATGTGCATGGTAGATGTTTCTCCATCCCCTCATTTTCAGTTTGCATGTGTCTTTAGGTCTGAAATGAGTCACTTGTGGGCAACACATAGATGGGTCTTGTCTTTTCATCCATTTTGTCACCCTATGTCTTTTGATTGGAGTATTTAGGTTCATTTACATTTAAAGTAATTTTTGATACATATGTATTTATTGTCATTTTGTTACTTGTGGGTTTTTAAAAATCCTTTTTTTATTAACATATAATGAATTGGTTCAGAGGTACATCTGTGATTCATCACTCTTACATAATTCACAGCACTCACCATAGCACATACCTTCCCCAATGTCACCTCATCCCTCCCACTCCCTCCCTTCCAATAACCCCCAGTTTGTTTCCTGAGATTAAGAGTCTTTTATGGTTTGTCTCCCTCTCTGGTTTCGTCTTGTTTCATTTTTCCCTCCTTTCCCCTATGATCCTCTCTTGTTTCTCAAATTTCTCATATCAGTGAGATCATACAATAATTGTCTTTCTCTGACTCATTTCACTTAGCATAATACCCTCTAGTTCCATCCATGTTGTTGCAGATAGCAAGATTTCTCTTTTTTGATGGCTGCATAGTATTCTCGTGTGTGTGTGTGTGTGTGTGTGTGTGTGTGTGTGTGTGGCATCTTCTATATCCATTCATCTGCTGATGGACATCTAAGCTCTTTTCATAGTTTGGTTATTGTGGACATTGCTACTATAAACATTTGGGTGCATGTGCCCCTTTGGATCACTGCATTTGTATCCTTAGGGTAAATACCTACTAGTGCAATTGCTGGGTCTTAGGGTAGTTCTATTTTCAACTTTTTGAGGGACCTCCATACTGTTTTTCAGAGTGGCTGCACCAGCTTGCATTCCCACCAACAGTGTAGGAGGGTTCTTCTTTCTTCTCATCCTCACCAACATTTGTTGTTTCCTGACTTATTAATTTTAGCCATTCTGGTTGGTGTGAGGCAGTATCTCACTGCGGTTTTGACTTGTATTTCCCTGATACGCAGTGATATTGAGTACTTTTTCATGTGTCTGTCAGCCATTTGGATGTCTACTTTGTAGAAATGTCTGTTCATGTCCTCTGCCCATTTCATGATTATTTGTTCTTTGGGTGTTGAGTTTGATAAGCTCTTTATAGATTTTGGATGCTAGCCCTTTATCTGATATGTTGTTTGCAAATATCTTCTCTTATTCTGTCAGTTGTCTTTTGTTTTGTTAACTGTTTCCTTTGCTGTGCAAAAGCTTTTGATCTTGATGAAGTCCCAATAGTTCATTTTTGCCCTTACTTCCCTTGCCTTTGGCAATATTCCTAGGAAGAAGTTGCTGCATCTGAGGTCAAAGAAAGAGGTTGCTGCCTGTGTTCTCCTGAAGGATTTGGGTGGATTCCTTTCTCATTGAGGTAGTTATCCATTTTGGGTATACTTTTTTGTGTGGTGTAAGTAATCATCCAGTTTCATTCTTCTGGATGTGGCTGTCCAACTTTGCCAACACCATTTGTTGAAGAGACTGTCTTTTTTCGACTGGACATTCTTCCCTGCTTTGCCAAAGTTTAGTTGACCATAGAATTGAGGGTCCATTTATGGGCTCTCTATTCTGTTCCATTGACCTACGTGTCTGTTTTGTGCCAGTACCATACTGTCTTGATGATGACAGCTTTGTAATAGAGATTTGTGGCTGTTTTTGTTGTTCTTTCTCATCCTTCTCTCCCTATTATGGTTTGCTGAACTTCTTTGGTGATATACTTGGATTCTTTTATTTTTTGCATGCTTATTACTGGTTTTTGATTTGTGATTATATATACTAAATTTGTATATAACACCCACATATAGCGGTCTATATTAAGTTGATCACTTAAGATTGAACCCATATTTAACTCTTCTCTCCCCATGTTTTAGGTATATATTGTCATATTTTTCATCTTTTTGTGACTCTTTTGACTGATTTTTACAGATACACTCATTCATACTTCTTTTATGCTTCCGACTTTTTAAAAAAATATTATATGGCCATTTAAAATCTTTAATCAAATTTCATCAAAGATTACCAGCCATATTACATGCCATGCTTAGCTTTCTATAAACAGCTTTGCTTTCTGTGTGTAAATCAGTGTTAACGAAATAAAAAATAAAACCGTATCCTAGGCAAAGAACTTTATTAACCTTGTTTCAAACTTTATTTGCAGGCTTCTTCAGCTTAATTAGCTGCAAAGAATGCATTGTGTATAAGCAAAAACTGAAAAGAGCTGCAGTGTCCAAGGGGCTTGGGCTTAAAAATATCAGAGATCTAGATTTTATCAGATCCATGAGCAAAATCTTAAAAAGCAGTCATAATATAAAATAGCAGCTCCCAGTAACTTCTTCAAGTTTTATCTTTTTCAGAAGTTGACTCAATTCAGTTTGCTTCATTCTTGGAAGCTTCATCAAAATTCCCCACAAGATCTGGAACTTCATCATCATCATCTGCTCCAGTAGCAAGTGGTGCTTTTCTATGCAGAGATTATTTGGGCAGAGCTTCAGCCAGTCTTCTTAAACTAGTCAACCTGTCTGCACCAAGTTGGTTTAAGATACTGGGTAGCATTTCTGTCAGCTGCTTTGTCTCAGCATGGCCTGTGTTCATGCCAGCGATGCCTGAACTTTGGGATTGTTAAAGTGGATTACTGTTCCTTGGTTTGTGAACATAATTCACTTTTCAATATGAGAGATATTGTTTACCCCTAACTTCTTTAAGGAGAACTGAAGTTTTTTTTTTTTTTTTTTTTTTTTTATCATCTGCTGTAGCCGTTCTATGAACCACCTTCTTCTTCCGCGAGCAGTTCCTTTCCCACCAATGTGCACTTGTGCTTGCAGTTTGGTGAGTTTCTCCTGGTTCATGAGTTTCTTTCATTTTGTTGGAGCAGAAGTGGGACCGCACAGGGGACTAGGGTGCTCAGAGGGGTCTTGGGCGGACCAGCTGAGATTAGGTGCACACACGTGGGGACGCAAGATGGCAGCTAGAGCATGCTTCCTACTTTTACTTGTCTTTTCTTTCCACTCAGAGTCCCTTTAACATTTCTTGTAGAACTGGTTTAGTGCTCATGAACTCCTTTAGCTTTTGTTTGTCTGCTAATCTCTTTACCTCATCCAGTCTGAATGATAGCCTTGCTGGATAGTCTTGGCTGCATTTTTTTTTTCACCTTTCAGCACTTTGACTCTATCATATCACTCCCTTTTGGCCTACAAAGTTTCTGCTGAAAAGTTTGCTGAGAGGCTTATGGGGTTCCCTTGTACATAACTATCTTTTATCATGGTGCTTTTAAAACTCTCTCATCATCAAAGAAGCAGAAACTAGTAGGAGATAAATATGATGGGATTTATTGCAAGGAATTCACTTATGCAATTGTGGGGGTAGACAAGGCAGGTCCTAAATCCACAAGACAGGGCATCAGAAACAGCAGGCTATAACTTTGGCAGGAGCTAAAGCTGCTAGGGGTAGATGGATCATCTTCAGTAAAGCTTTGCTTTTCAGGTTTTTTACTTAATTGTCCTGTATAAGTTAGGCAGGCCTAATAAAATCTCCTTAAAGTCACATGATTATGGACTTTAATAACATCTACAAAATGCCTTCACAGCAAAATTTAGATTAATGATTAAAGAACTGGGGGCTTATGGCCTAGCCAAGTTGACATATCAAAAATCTATCCCACCTTCCATTTAGATTGATACACCTTTTGACCAACTCCATTAAGAATATGTGGTTGGAAGTGCATGATAGGGATAGGGGAGCACAGGAGCTGGATATGTGATGTGGTAATGTAAGGCATGCATCACTCAGCCTTTATTTTCAAAGGATGATTGTTTTTCTATAAGTTTTGTGGAGCCATTTATGATCTGATGTGTGTATGTTACAACAGTAATCCTAAATGTATACAAGAACAAGGATCGAATGGGATATGTCAAGGCCCAATGCATTTAGGAAGCCCTTTTGCAAACCATGCAAGGTGTATAAGAGATCTGACAAAAGGGCTAGAGCTGGAGAGGAGAAAACAAGACTTGGGTCACATAAGACAGCAGAAACAAATTTTGGTTGATTGAGGTGGTTTGAGCCAAATAGAAGTAGTTTATTTCATGGAAGGAATCAGAAAGCAATCTAGTGCAAGAATGCTGATGTAGATTTTCAGGGAACTCCCCTGCCAAAGTCTGCTTGCTGGTATCCTGGCCCCTCTGCAGAGACAAAGTGGTTCAGAGTTCCTGGGGAAATGAGGAGGGTCAGTGGCTGAGAAGGGCACCAACAGGAGAGGTATTGGTATCCAGAGAATGCCACAACAGGTCAGTGGATCCCTATCACCCCATCTCCAGAGGACAGAGGACAAGAGGAGCTGCATTTCTTCCTCCATCATTAAAACCAGTACTGAAGAAGGGCCGTAGAGGTCCAGCGAAGGCACATTCAGAGAAGGTATAGATGAGGGAGCCGTGGTCAGTGATGTTATAGAAGGAGACAATGCGGGCCTCATAGTCCAGGAAAATCCCAACTTGGCGTGGAGGGACCTGAAGGTGGAGGGGAGTCTGGATGCAGGTGCCAGCCTCATATTTTTGTTTGTTCCACAGCCAAATTGTCCAGAAGCCCGTGTCAGGGCTGAGCAAAAATTGCCCCTTCCTTTGCACAGAGTCTCTACAAACACCCAGGTCCCAGGCCTCCTTCCCTGTCACATCTACCTCCCAGTAAACCTGTCCAGAGTCAAAGCACTGGGCACCCAGGACCATGGGATAATGGTCAAATCTGTCCTCATTTTCAGGCACTTCCTGCTGTCTGTCTCCGAGCCTTACTTGTCTCCGATCCTCTGAAAGGATGAGCCATGGATTGGCTGTGTGTGGATCCAGAGTGATGTGTACTGCAGAGAGAGGAGCACAGTCAGGCAGGGAGAGGGAGGGGAATCAGGAACCCTGGGCCTGTGGTGTGAGGTAAGGATGAGAGGTAAGCATGGCCTCACTGCGGGAGGAAATACCCCCCAGCCTGATTTTAGAAGGAACCACCTATCTGTCCCTGCCTCACCTTACCCTGACTGGCTATCTCTCCCTGACCCTGGGACCCATTCTGCACCCTTAACACCCCCTGTGTTCCCCAGTCCCACTTTCCTGGTGCTTGCCTCACCTCCACATGTCCTCAGCATCCTCTTCAACCCTGGCACAAGGCACACATTCCTCAGGTCTGGGGAGGTGATGTCCAGCTCCTTCAGGTTCCAAGACTCACTCCTGGGCAAACAGTTATAGACTCTGTTTCCAACTCTTGCCTCACCCTCCTGAACCCTGATACTATAACCTCACTTGTGGATAACACTTTGGTGCAAATTTACAAATACCTGTATTAGGATCCCTGAGGGTAGAAGGCAAAAAGTGGTAGAACTTAGTTCCTATCTAGGTGTTCCTGATTACATGAGCTCCTGAAGCTACGGTGTAGTCTCTATCTCCTCTTCAAGCCTGAGGTCAGCAGGCAAGCACATTCTGTTTCATTTTACAGGTGAGGTATCTGCTACAGATGGAATTACTTCCATAAGGAAGATTCCATGTTGCTGGTCTCCCCACCTGGCTATTTCTGGGAGATGTGTAACCAACCAGATTCTTTTTAAAGAAAGAGTTCTAGGAGGCTGTGGACTTAGAACTTCACAGAATTTCCCAGTTTGTTGGGGCTTCACTTTGTAAAGCTCTTATAGTCCAATTACTTTGGGCAGCTCACTGAGATGTCCATTAATTAGCATCAGACCAGAAAATATTTTATGGAAGACTGGATCTTTGAGAATAGGGAGTAGAATGGGGAAAACATCAGTGCATGTTTTTCTAACTTGAAAACCTTTCCCACAGGTATATATGTATGCTTCCTTCCACCCCCTCCTCTTATAAAGAAAACCTCCTCTTACCTTCCCAGGACATTTTTCACCTCCTGAGGAGAAAAGAGATAAGAGTATGAATTCTGGATCACTGGTTTATCATGGAGACCTCAAGACCTCAGTTCTGTGGGTGAGGTGATGCCCTTCCCCACAGAGGCCCATGGGACATTGCTTTACCCTGTTCCTCTGGGCCAATACCTGAAATATTTCCCACCAGCCTGGAGGAGAAAGGGTGTGGATATTTGTGGGGTAACCAGCATGGGTGTGACCTCTAGCGAGGAGAAGAATGACCAGTTTAAGGACTGTGATTCGGAAGGTAAATGAGAATGCCCAGACTTGTGGGTAGAGGAGTTGGAGGAAAGTGGAAAGAACAAGTAGCCCAGCTTGGCCAAAGCCCAGAGGCAGTCACAGGGTGAGAATGGCCAAGTCAGGGTGCACAGAAACTGCTCCATCTCATTTGCAGGCTTGTGTTGTTTGGGAAGGAAGGGCTTTTATGCTGGAGTTAATGCTACTTTCTCATGTATGTGAAATTGAATCATTTGAGAACATGCTGTTTCAGGCCTTGGGAGCTCTTCACTAGGAACTGGCGCCCTCCTAGGCCCAGTCAAAAGTGTGTTTAGAAAGCATGGTTCAGTGTTGGGAAGAAGCAAGCTTTAGAGTGGAAGAGGGTCTGCCAAATCAGGCCAATCCAGTCAGTCTTTTTGCACAAACAAAAACAAAGAATGGCTTCATGACCACATCTGACAGACACCTTGAAAAAGTTTGGGAAGAGGAAAACTGTAGGACATCAGAGCAGAAGGGACTTTTTAGACTCTGGTCTCCCATAACAAGGTAAACATATAGGGGATGAGAGAACATACAGGGATGAGGTTTTTGGTTGTTTTTTTTTTTTTTTTTTTTTTAAACAGTTATATGCTTATTTTAATTTTAGCTATGGCTCTTACTATTTGGGCTAAAGTGGTTAAGTTATTTAGCTGTAGTCTCTGAGTTTCTCAACCTCTCCGCTCTTCTGTTTTCTCATCTATGAAATGGGGATAACAGAACCCACCTCACTGCATTGTTGTGACAGAATGAATACACTGAGGTGTGTCCTACGTGCTATTTAAGAAATGGCCGTTGTAGACATGAAAACAACAACAAAAAAATCAGTAACATATCAACACATAATTTTGTGACTACTATTGCTTAGGACAAATTTCCTTTTATGGTGAATTTCTTCCAATGAAAGAGTGAGACCATGTTAAGAAAACACAATGCTAACAGGATTTGGGTAGTTCATAGAAATGGCAGGAAGTATGAAGATGATATACATTGTGACTAAAATCTGGGGAATCTTTGTTATTCAGTCCACTCCCTCCCTCTTGTTTCACAAGTGGAGAAAGTAGGTCTTGGAAAAGAAGAGCACTTGCCCTAGAATTATGGAGAGAACTGATGGCAGGGCTGGGGCTGGGCTACTGTCTCTTAATTTCTAATGCCATGTTCTCAGTTACGTCTATGAGAACTTTCCCAGGGCCAAACCATCATGAAGAAGCTTTTGTGGTTTCTCTCATTTAGTCCTCACAAAAATCCTTTGAGATATGTAATATTATAATGTCCACTTAACATAGGAGAAACCTGACACTCTGAAAGGTTAAGGAACTTTCTCAGGATCGTGAAGCTGGTATGTGTCAAAGCAGCTCTGATGGGGATGCCTGCTTTTTAAAATTGCTGCAAGGGAAATTCCCTCCTAAGTTGGACCTTTCCATGGCTTGAAAGCAGACCACTCATGGGTCTGAATTCTGGTTAGTCCAGACACCGAGTTTCATTTGCTGATGCTAGAGCTCTCTGAGGCTACCCATTTTTCAGTTCATCCTTGAGCCTCAGGGAGAGGGCCGGCTCACCTGCAGCAGCTCCACAGCTGAACCCCTGCTCCTCCTCTCCAGCTCCATCACCAGCTCCTGCAGGGCTTGGCTCTTCTGGGCCAGCATGGCCTCCACCTCCCCCAGGATTCTCAGTTGGTTCCTCTCCTCCATGTCTAACCTCTGCAGTTGCCGTTGCTCCTCTGTAGCCAGGAAGTTTTTCTGCTGCACAAACTCTGCATGAATTCTCAGTTTGTGTGTTTCAACCTGATTCTTTAGTGTCAGTGGGAAGAAAGAGAAGGTTCAGGAACGAAGGTGTTTATATCTATTTCTATTCCCTGTAGACTCATCACTCTGGGTCTGAGAACATACATATGTACACACTATTTTGCTGGGGAAGTACGAGGGTGAGGCTTCTGGGCTAACAGAGAAATGGGATTATGGGGCAGGGGGCACACTGTAGCAGTCCTTCAACCACAGCTGCATGGGCCCATGGTATCAGACTTTCTACAGCCTCTTTCAAAACCCAGTCAGTACCCAACTGAGCTGCTCTGTCTTCATTTCTCCATGAGTTCCTGAGACTGTAACACCTGTCCCCACCGCCAACAACCTCCCTCGCAACACTGTCCTCAGTCCTGAGGAAAGAGAGTCCTTGGATAATCTTTGCCATCTCCTATTAGTAACTGAAGGTCACTTGATGACACAGGATGACTCCTTTTGTCATCACAGCCTGACTTACCCTCTCCAATCCCAAATGTTCCCTTTCTGGGCTCTATTGGCCATGAGTTCCCTCCATTCCTCTAATCCCTGCCCCCTGCCGCCCCCCCATCCCACTTACAGAGGCATAACAAGCTTTAGTTCTCCATTCTACTTTGGACCAGTGATCTGGACAAGGTCAAGCACTTACCCAGTCACACTGTTTTTTCTATGTTTTGCCTTGGTCATTCCTGTAAGTCTGTTACTCACAGCCTTTGTCATTTCCTGACAGGTATAGTCATTGGTGATCTCTATATTTCTATTGGGGAACCTCTGTCCCAGACACCAAGGCAGGCATGCTATCATGTTTTAAGACTAGGCTCAAGGATTGGGAATTTAAGGTATGGCTTGCTCCTCTTGGCACCTTCTCCTAAAACTCTTGATTTTTCTGATTGGGAACACTCTCCTTTTTATTTTCTATCAGAAGATCTAGAGGGCAGCTGATTCTTCGAGAGTGAGATATACTATCACTCCACATATGGGCATAGCTATGGTTAGAGCTTGAGACCAGGACCCTGGACTCTGCCCTGGCTTCTGATCAGAGATTCCCTTTGGGATGTGACACTTGCCTTCCAGGCTGTTCTCTTTGTTGCAATATTCACTTCCATCTCTTCGGCCAACTCCTGTCCTTTTCTCAGTTTCCCTAATGCCACTTGAAGCTTCTCCTGCAGAGAAAGATAGGTTAGCACCCAATTAGACCAAGAAGTGGGGTGGGGTGGCATGAAGATGACCATGCTGGTACTTTGAAAAACCTGAGTGCAGAGAAAGAGGGAAGACTACAGTCTGACTGGGATAGGAATTCTGTGGATAAGAAGACTTTGGGAAAAGCCTGATGTTTCTTAAAAAATGCATCCAAGAAGATGGCAGAGGAATAGGAGAACCTATTTCAGCTGGTCCCCTGAACTAAGCTAGATATCTACAAGAGCACCCTGAACACCTGTGAAATAAGCCTGAGTTGTAAGATTATACACTTCTGGATCTCTACAGGGGCAGAGGATCAGCAGCGGAGTGGTACAAAGTTGTTGAGAGTGCACAGACTGGTATCAGAGGATAAACAGAAGGGGAAGGGAGCCACCAGAAGATAGAGCTACCCCATGACCCAGCAGTTGCACCTCTGGTTATTTACCCTAAAGATACAAATGTAGTGATCCAAAGGAGCACATGCACCCAAATGTTTATAGCAGCAATGTCCACAATAGCCAAACTATGGAAAGAGCCTAGATGTTTATCAACAGATGAATGGATAAAGAAGATGTGATACACACACACACACACACACACACACACACACACATACACACTGGAATACTTCAAAAACCTTAAAAATTTGCCATTCGCAATGACGTGGAAGGATCTAGAGGGTATTATGCTAAGTGAAATAAGTCAATCAGAGAAAGATAATTATCATATCTCTCTTACATGAAGAATTTGAGGGGCAGGGCAGGGGGTCGTGGGGTATAGGGAGGGAAAAAAATGAAACAAGATGGGATTGGGAGGGAGACAAACCATAAGAGACTCTTAATCTCAGGAAACAAACTGAGGGTTGCTGGTGGGGGGGTGGGATAAGGTGGCTGGGTTATGGGCATTGGGGAGGGGTATGTGCTATGATGAGTGCTGTGAAATATATAAGCCCGATAATTCAGAGACTCATACCCCTGGAGCAATAATACATTATATGTTAATAAAAAGATTAAAAAATCAAAAAATATCAAAACAAAACAAAATAAAACAAAACCTCCCAAAAAACTAGAGTCCGGGACCTGATGGATTCTCTGGGGAATTCCACCAAACATTCAAAGAAGAAATAATGCCTATTCTTCTGAAGCTGTTTCAAGAAATAGAAAGAGAAGGAAAACTCCCAGATTCTTTCTATGAAGCCACTATTACCTTGATCCCCAAACCAGGCAAAGACACTATCAAAAAGAATTCAGACCAATACCCCTGATGAATGTGGATGCCAAGATTCTCAACAAGATCTAGCTAATTGGCAAAGAAGTCAAACTCTCTGTCTTTGCAGATGACAGGATACTTTATGTGGAGAACCCAAAAGACTCCACCCCCAAACTACTAGAACTCATACGGCAATTCAGTAATGTGGCAGGATAGAAGATCAATGCTCAGAAATCAGTTTCTCATACACTAACAGTGAAACTGGAGAAAGGGAAATTGAGAAGTGATTACATTTACAATAGCACTGAAAAACACAAGACACCTTGGAATAAACCTAACCAAAGAGATAAAGGATCTCTACTTGAAAACTATAGAATAGTCATGGAAGACTGAAGAAGATACAAAAAGATGGAAAAACATTCCATGCTCATGGATCGAAAGAATAAACAATGTTAAAATTTCTATACTTTCCAGAGAAATCTATACTTTCAATGCCATCCTGGTCAAAATATCATCAGTATTTTCCAAAGTGCTAGAACAACCCACCCTAAAATTTGTACGGAACCAGAAAAGACCCCGAAATGCCAAGGAAATGTTGAAAAAGAAAAACAAAGCTGGGGCATCACATTGCCTGATTTCAAGCTTTATTACAAAGCTGATCACTAAGACAGCATGGTGTTGGCACAAAAACAGACACATAGACCAATGGAACAGAGTAGAGAGCCCAGATATGGACCCTGAACTCTCCGGTCAACTAATCTGCAACAAATCAGGAAAAAATATCCAGTGGAAAAAAGTCTATCCAATAAATGGTGCCAGGAAAATTGGACAGCTATATATAGAAGAATAAACTGGACCATTCTCTAAAACCATACAGAAAGATAAACTCAAAATGGATGAAAGATCTCAATGTGAGACAGGAATCCATCAAAATCCTAGAGGAGAACATAGGCAGTAACTTCTTTGACATTGGCCAAAGCAGCATCTTTCAGGACACGTCTCCAAAAGCAAAGGGAAAAAAGTGAAAATGAACTTTTGGGACTTCATCAAGATAAAAAGCTTCTGTACAGCAAATGAAAGAGTCAACAAAACAGGGGCAACCCATGAAAGGGGAGAAGATATTTGCAAATGACACTATAGACTAAGGGCTCATATCCAAGTTTTATAAAGAACTTCTCCAACTCAACACCCATAAAACAGATAATCAACTCAAAAAGTGGGCAGAAGACATGAACAGACACTTCTCTAATGAGGATATACAAATGGCTAACAAACACATGAAAAAGTGTTCATTATCATTAGCCATCAGGGAAAGTCAAATCAAAACCACATTGAGATACCACCTTATGCCAGTTAGAATGGCAAAATTAACAAGGCAAGAAACAACAAATGTTGGAGAGGATGTGGAGAAAGGGGAACGCTCTTACACTGTTGGTGGGAATGCAAGTTGGTACAACTGCTTTGGAAAACAGTGTGGATGTTTCTCAAAAAATTAAAAATATGAGCTACCCTATGACCCGGCAATTGCACTACTGGGTATTTACCCCAATGATACAGATGTAGTGAAAAGAAGGGCCATATGCATCCCAATGTTCATAGCAGCAATGTTCACAATAGCCAAACTGTGGAAAGAACCGAGATGACCTTCTACAGTCGAAGATGTGGTCCATATACAAAATGAAATATTACCCATCAGAAAGGATGAATACCCAACTTTTGCATCAATATGAATGGGACTAGAGAGGATTACGCTAAGTGAAATAAGTCAAGCAGAGAAACTCAATTATATGATTTCATTTACTTGTGGAGCATAAGGAATAGTATGGAGGTCATTAGGAGAAGGAAGGGAAAAGTGAAGGGGGGAATTGGAGGAGGAGACGATGAACCATGAGACTGTGGACTCCAAGAAACCAACTGAGGGTTTTAGAGGGGAGGGAGGTGAGGGGATGGGTTAACCTGGTGATAGGTATGTATTGCATGGAGGATTGCATGTTATATGCAAACAATGAATCTTGGAACACTACATCAAAAACTAATGATGTACTGTATGGGGACTAACATAACAGAATTAAAAAAAATGAAACCAAACTGTTGTTGGGCTGCAGGGGTGGAGCACTACTCATTCCGAATTAACAGGAGGCCACAGGAAATGTGATTCTTGCAGCATTTTCCCCAAGTATATTCCCTGCTCCTAGGGAATGAGAAAGTTGTGCTGAGCTTGCAGTTCTCTGCTTACATTAGATACGGAAGGTGGGAGACCCCCTACCTTTCCCCAACCCCTCCACTTCCACAGGTGATGCTGCCTGCCCACCACTGGGGAACAAAGACCTCCAGAGACCCATATTCCTTTTACCTGCTCATGCCTCTATGCTAGGGCCTCACCTGGTATTCCCGAGCAGCATCTTCAATAGGAACCATGTGGTGGTTACGGTGTCTCTGGGACTGGGAACACACCCAGCAAAGGGTCTTCCCATCTTCCTCACAAAACAGGTGCAGTTTCTCTCCATGCACCTTACACCGGTCCCCCTGTGTGTCCTCCTTGGCACTCTGGGCCATTTGTTTGAGGTTGTCCACCATGTTAGCCAGTGGCCAGTTGGGTCGGAGGTTTTGGAGCAAGAAGTTGTGCTTACACACAGGACAGACACCGCCCCCATCTTTCCCGACTTCAGAGATGCATTCATGGCAGAAGTTGTGGCCACAGTCAATGCTCATAGGCTCCACCATGGGATCCAGGCAGATAGGGCATGTAACCTCCTCCCACATCATTGCCAAGGGCGCTACTGAGGCCATAGGGCTAATGTTCTTAGTAAGCAGCAACGCAGAGATCCTGAGGGTAGCCTGGTGGGGAGAGGAGAAAAGGAAATGAGAAGATCATAAGCGTTGTGTGAGAAAAAACAGTCCAAAGGAGAATATGAGAATGAGTTTAGTGGAAGGGGTGAGAATAAGACCAGAACAGTAATTTAAATAATAAGAACTTCTCTAGTCTCATTCACTTAATCTAGTCAGATAGAAGGGAAAACTGAGTCCCCTTAAAGAGACTGTGAATGTTATTGAGAACTTCAGAGATAAAGCTGTTTACAACTCTTTTCTCCTCATGGCCATCCTTGCTTCTTTGTGCCTGCCCAGGTTTCTCCTATCCATTCCCTCCCCTCCCTGGTCACCAGTCCTCTGCTCAGTAGCTCATCATGATAGGGGCCGTTCACTACGCACACTCCCTATGCCAGAGAAGGTGCTGTGTGCTCTACGAACATCACTAATATGCATGATAATGGCAATCACATATCTGTGATTATGTACATAATATATTTATTATATATGTCTATCTGTATGTATCCATACCTGTAGGTATGCATGTGTGGATATGTTTGTGTTTCCATACACACACAAACTTGTAGACCAGGGCACTTCCTTGGGGGAACCTGGCAGCTGTCTCCATTGCCTCTGGGGCATGAACTCTTTTTTTTTTTTTTAATTTATTTTTTATTTTCAGCATAACAGTATTCATTATTTTTGTACCACACCCAGTGCTCCATGCAATCCATACCCTCTATAATACCCACCACCTGATACCCCGACCTCCCACCCCCTGCCCCTTCAAAACCCTCGGATTGTTTTTCAGAGTCCATAGTTTCTCATGGTTCACCTCCCCTTCCAATTTCCCTCAACTCCCTTCTCCTCTCCATCTCCCCTTGTCCTCCATGCATGCTATATGTTATGCTCCACAAATAAGTGAAACCATATGATAATTGACTCTCTCTGCTTGACTTATTTCACTCAGCATAATCTCTTCCAGTCCCATCCAGGTTGCTACAAAAGTTGGGTATTCGTCCTTTCTGATGGACACATAATACTCCATAGTGTATATGCACCACATCTTCCTTATCCATTCGTCCATTGAAGGGCATCTTGGTTCTTTCCATAGTTTGGCGACCGTGGCCATTGCTGCTATAAACATTGGGGTACAGATGGCCCTTCTTTTCACTACATCTGTATCTTTGGGGTAAATACCCAGGAGCGCAATGGCAGGGTCATAGGGAAGCTCTATTTTTAATTTCTTGAGGAATCTCCACACTGTTCTCCAAAGAGGCTGCACCAACTTGCATTCCCACCAACAGTGTAAAAGGGTTCCCCTTTCTTCACATCCCCTCAAACACATGTTTCCTGTCTTGCTAATTTTGGCCATTCTAACTGGTGTAAGGTGATATCTCAATGTAGTTTTAAGTTGCTAACACCGGAAACCATCCTACCCTTCTCACCCTCGAGGGTTAACTGTCGACAGGGGTCCCTGGGCCACGCTCCAGGCTAGGTTGCTGCCCCATTCTCCTGCTCAAGGTGGTCAGGCCGCGGTAAGAAGGCAGCCCTCAACACCTCCTCCTTCCCGGTGGGGTGGGAGTCACTTTCCGAGCCAGGCGCCCTCGGGCAGGGGCTGGGGTGTGGCCCCGACTGGGGCTCAGAGTGCTCCATTGGGACTGCAGGCTCTAAGGGGTGAGCAGGGATGGAAGGGGCCCTTCGGATCTGGGGCAGGGGAAAGAGGTCCCCCTGTCTCTGGGCCACTAGGGTCGGGGCAAGTCACTTACCTTTTCAGGGTACTCACCAGCCGGCTGCAAGTTGCCTATTTCACTTTCGATTTCCCGTCAGAGGCGCGTCTTGAAGGGAGGCGGGCTGAGGGGCGGAGAATGGGAGGAGAGAGTGACAAGCCAGCTGGGGCGGAGCTAGGGCGCAGCTGGTGGTGGAAGCCGAGGCTGGCTCTGGTGAGAGCTCCTTAGCTCTTCGTCCTTGCTTCCTGCTCCCTCCCATGTCCTCAGTATCTAATAAGAAAAAATATCGCATCTAATATGGAGGAGTCATGCTGCCTCCTTTGACACTGTTCACCATCACTCCATACCAACGTGCTGTGCCGTGCCCACTTACGGGAGCTGCCCTTAGGGAGGTTTGGATGGCGACAACAGCGCCTGGAGGTCTCTCTTACAGGCCACCCTCAGCTTCCTACTTCCAGAAACAAGTCCATTTGAGGAAGGACTCGATATTCATTCATTCATTCATTCATTCATCCATTCATTTAAAGATTTTATTTATTTGACAGAGAGAGAGAGAGAGAGTGTGTGTGTGTGTGTGTAAAGGCAGGAACACAAGCAGGGGGAGTGGGAGAAGGAGAAGCAGGCTTCCTCCCAAGCAGGGAGCCCAATGTGGGGCTTGATCTCAGGACCCCGGGATCATGACCTGAGGTGTGGGTAGATGCTTAACAACTGAGCCACCCAGGTGCCCAAAGACTTGATATTCTTTTAACATCAGGGGGTAAGGGATTTATACCACATGACACCAAGGCAGGTGTCACACCAGTGACTGGTAAGAAGGGAATTGACATTTACTGGGCGCCAACTGTGTACTTGTCACTGAACTAGGGATTTTCTGAGGTTATTTTTTATTTTAAAAATTGTAGTAAACAAAACTTACCATTGTAACCGTTTTCAAGTATATAGTTCAGTGGCATTAAATACATTCACTTCATTATGTGACCAAAAGCACCATCCACAGAACTTTTTTCATCTTGCCCAACTGAAACTGTTATCTGTTCAACAATAATTCCCCCATTATACCCTCCCCTCAGCCACTGGAAGCTACCATTCAATTTTTAGTCTCTACAAATTTGACTCCTTTAGGTGCCTGAATGTAAGTGGAATCATATAGTATTTGTTCTTTTGTGACTGGCTTATTTCACTTAACAAAAGGTCCTCAAGTTTCCTCCATGTTGTAGCATGTGGCAGGATTTCCTTTCTTTTAAAGGCTGAATAATATCCCAATGTTTACAAATGCATTTTGTTTATCCATTCATCTGTGAATGGACACTTGGGTGGCTTCCATCTTTTGACTACTGTGAATACTGTTGCTATGGCAGGTTGTATGATTTAAGCCACATAACAATTTAGTGATTTAGGAATTCTTAAACTCACATCCCAGGAGAGGACATGGAGTCTGAATGGAGTAAAGTGACTTGATTGAAGTGGCATAGTAAGTAGATGCATGAGAATTAAAGGTCCAGGGAAGACCCTTATTTTAGTGACAGCCCAGAGATAATAGGCTGCCCCGTCAGCTCAAGCAGAGGTTGTAGGAGCAGCTGGGAGGGATGTGGTCATAAGCTGTAGAGGAGGAAGGGGAAAAAAGGAAGGGCGAGGAGACTAGAATGACTCTCAATTCCTTCCAACTCTCATATATATATATATGTGTGTGTGTGTATATATATATATATATATACACACACACACATATATATACAGAATAATTGAGAAAAAAAAATATATATATATATTTGTCCCTGTATAACTGCTTAATGTTTTCTATAGATTTAGGGAACCTACAAATACTTCATGCCTTTTTGAAATTTCCAGTTCTGTTTTTAAGAGAATTTGTGTAGTGGAAGGTTATCATGTGACATCTAACATCCAAGTTGCATCACTGTACTGATTCGATTCCTGGACCATAGTTCCAGAAAGCAAAGTGGAAAAAAAAATCAAAGGAAGAGACCCATGTATGAATTTTCAGACACTCAGAAAATGCTCTGCTTCACATCACTGCACTCACTCACTCCTATAGGCAGTGAGTAAGCCACTGTTGGGTGTGGTAGAAGAGAACACAGGTCCCATGATAGGGCAGGCATGGATTCAGGGCTAACCCTGCCCTTTACCAGCCACGTGCCATCTCTCTGAGTTTCCTTTTTTTAACCTATTAAGTAAAGATATTAATAAATAACACAGGGTTGCTTTGGTTATATTCAATAATATGCATCCAGACTGATGGATAGAACACAGGCAAGCTCAGTATTGGTACTGGCTGTAAGACCAAAGCTGCTAGTCATTCCAACTTCCCCTCACTCACTGCCAGTACCTTAGTCCTCCAGTGTTATTTTCCTGGTGAGTCAACCAAATCATTCCTGAAGGATCAGTATCCTTAATGTTCTTGTCTTTAATGCACTGGCCATTGCCATCAGGCAATCATAACTAGGAATCTCTCCAATGTATATTTTGGGTTTTAGGCATAGTCCTTCTTGGCCCATTATGTACCAGCCATTTGAATTCTTCTTGGTAATAAGGATAATTCACTACAGCCAGTATGGAAACCCCATCCTCTATTTATCAGTGGCTGAAAAGCCCCAGAGCCAAGGGATAGTTGCAAATTCCAATTTATTAGAACCAGCTTTGCTTACTCTGGTAGAAAGTCCTAGTCATTGTCATTGTGCGCCCCACCTTTTTTTTTTTTTTAACTAAACAGGCTGAGCACTATATTGGTGGATGGAAAGAAAGTGTTCTATAAAGGAGCTATTAGTTTGGTGATAATAGGGGCCCCTTGATTCTCTGAAGTGTGTGTATATAGTAGATACGAAAAAATGCCACCATATATTTGTTGATTTTAATCACTTATCAGAGTTTATGGGACAACCTTCCTATGTCATATGTTGGGGTTTCCAAACTGGTGTCATAGCTGTGCCTTTAGCAGGGCATCTCATAGTCTTTTTGGGCCAACTTTTTTGTCTGATGGTGTACGTTGTAAGACTAATGCATTCCATAGGGCAATCCTATTATCAGAATTCTTTAATTGCAAAATCAGTTGCTCAGTTACAAGTGATGTTGGGATATCCTGATGGTTTAAGTCTAAAAATGGTAGTGCTGGAAGAAGCAGTGTAGGAGAGAAGATGAATCTGTCTTTGAAATATTACTACCTATTTTGTGAGGACAAATTGCTGTTGGTTCAATGCAACTAATGTGCCACTAGAAGACTATCTAGGTTCTTCTAGAAATAGTGAAAATTCAGGCTTAGAGTTGGCCTTTTATTTATCTGTCCAGAGCAGCAGGGATGGAGGCTCTAACTGAGCACGGGCTTCCCCTCACTGAGGCTTCTCTGTTTACCTCTACTGATATGGACCCTTGCACAGAAGTCCATTGAATGGCAACAGGTCACTGGAGCAGAGATAGATCAATAGCTACTGGATAGGTTTAATTATTACTAATTAAAACTGATGCATTTAGAGTATAGGTACCTGGCACGGGGTATCTAGTTTAGTAATAAGGGTTTAAGCCCTGTTTGATTCCATATGCAATGATCTTCACAACAGTCCTGGCAAGGCTTTTTAATATTTATTTATTTGAGAGTGAGAGAGAGAGAGAGAGAGCACGCATGGGCAGGATAAGGGACAGAGGGAGAAGCAGACTCTCTGCTGAACAGAGAACCTGATGTGGGGCTCAATCCTAAGATCCTGGGACTATGACCTGAGCTGAAGGGAGATGATTAACTCACAGAGACACCCAGGTACCCCCCCCCCCCAGCAAGCCTTTTATTTCTACATATTTAAGGCCAACTCTTCTCAGTCTCAACTCAAATAACATTTTCTTTATATAAAGACTTCTCTATTTCTCTCTTGTCTACTAAAGAGTCCATTTTAGTTTTTATACATACTTTACTTTCTTCTGGAGGCATAAGTTAGGATAGGATTGGTGCCTGATTAATCTGTAGGTAAAGTGGAACCCCAATATTGCGAACCATTTCAAAGACTACTAGATAATGTAGACTTTAGAGTGAATAGAATAGTCTCTCGGGAGCAGATGGAATTGCTCTTAGGTTTCATCCATCTACTTCCATTTACCATCTTCCCTTCTATTCCAGATTTGAGAGACAACCTAATATTAGCTATATTTATTAGCTTTAAGGCAAAGAATGCATCTCAGAATGCAGAGCTAGAAAAGCTAAAGAAACAGTTCATCAGAAAGATGCCCAAATGTCAACATAATTAATTAAAAAAAATAGTTAAGACTCTATTAAAAATCATGTCAACTTTTTAGAGCCTGAAGCATAAGAAAATGAAAAATTTCTAAGATTTCAATGAATGAGAAAAAGGGATGTGTGGTAGGTATGGGAAAACCTTATATTGGGGTACATCCCATGGAGGACCGAGCTTGGTCTCCTAATTGGGAAAACCACTAAGAAAACCTCAGGAGATGCTATGGCCTCAAGCAGACAGAACCTTGAAATGTCCTGTTCTTGAATCTGCAGGACACACTAGGACCTGGAGTGGAATAAAGAGGAGTCAGGACATCCTGTGGGGTAGCCTGTTACCTCTATATCGTCCCCCTTTCCATGCTAGAGAGAAAGGAAGAGGGGATGGTTGAAGTTAGTGAATTAAATGCTCTGACATTCTAAAATAACTGGCTGGGGCGCCTGGGTGGCTCAGTGGGTTAAGCCGCTGCCTTCGGCTCAGGCCATGATCTCAGGGTCCTGGGATCGGGTCCCGCATCGGGCTCTCTGCTCAGCAGGGAGCCTGTCCTCCTCTCTCTCTGCCTGCCTCTCTGCCTACTTGTGATCTCTCTCTGTCAAATAAATAAATAAAATCTTAAAAAAAAATAAAATAACTGGCCAATATTTTTCAAGACTCTCAAGGTCACAAAAACCAAGTAAAAATTGAGAAACTATCACAGATTGGAAGAGCCTAAAGAGACATGATGGCTAATTGCACTATGGTTCTCTGCACTGGATCTAGGACCAAAAAATCAATACTAATAGAAAAACTGTCAAAACCTAAATAAAATCTGGACTTTAGTTACTAGTAACGTACCACTCTTAATTCCTTAGTTCCAACAAATGTATTGTGTGTATGTAAGTTGTTAACATTAAGGAAAGTAGGGGGGAAGATATATAGAAACTACATGGCTTTTATAACTTTTCTGTGAATCTGAAAGTATCTTCAAATAAAAAGTTTATTTAAACCACCTCCCTCCCACTCCTGACCCTACCCAAACCTCTATGAATGTTAGGGGGAATGTGACCTGTGGATGGCAAGATAGGGGTGTCCAGACATTACTGAAAGCCTGTTCTCGATTTCCTACTGGAAAGGAAAGGAGGGTCTATGGAGCTTATATGATGTGCCAAGTCCTTTTCTGCATGCCTTCATAGTCTAGCATAATTCTAACAATCCTATGAAATAAGCATTATTCCTAGTTTATAAGTAAAGCATAAAAGGCTCAAGGGGTTAATTTGCTCATTACCACACAGTTGGTAAGTGACAGATCCAGAAATAGATCCCAGCTTTTCTACTACATCATGCTTGATGTGTGACCTCAAAGGGTATTACCAGGAGAGAGAGACATTGCTTCATCATTATAGCTTCATTTTCAACCACCTTCATTCCCTAGGTATGGGCAAAAAGAGAACTGTTTTCTCCTAACATGTTCCCCATGTATGAAGCACTCATGCACATCTCTTTGGCTACACTACCTGGGTTTCTCTTTGGGAGAATTTGGAAAGAACTTATATCTATTCTTTCTAGAAATGGAAATTTTTCATGGCCTCTGGTGCTCCAGCAGGACAGTTGGGTGCCCTGGTCTCTAACTATCCTCTTGGTCCCTACCTGCCTTCATCTGTCACCAGGCTGTTCATGGGGCTGGCCCTTTGGGAAAGGCAGGTGCTCAATCTGGGACAATTTAGTATTCTTCTGATACCCCCTATGAAAAATCATCAGGATTTTCTGCTTGATGCTGCGTTCCAAGTCCCAGAGCTGCCTAGCAGCACTCAGGGGGTTCAGGAAGTTCAACTACGAAAATCTCTTGGATTTGCACTTGGATCCCAGAAGACCAGTTATTCCCCTACTTCTATCAGGAGGATTATAAAGTATTGGTCTTTACTGACACAGCCAAAAAAAATGCTTTTCACAAACAGAGGAACAGATGAAAAGAGATTCCCACTCTGGAGCGATGGTGAGTACTGGCACTGGAAGGTCAAACCTGGGGTCCGGGGTGAGGAATCCTTATAGCTTCAGCCTGTTTCAGCATTTCTGCCTCTGGGCCACACTGAACAGTCTCTGTTTAGGGCTGGCAACCACCCTTCTGGTCTTTCCAAATCCCAAGAGATGAGTGTTACTTTAAGGCTTCTGCTGATCCTTTTTCTTATACATAATAGGCTTGGGTGGACATCTGTAATGAGTTCTTATTACATTAATCAATGCCTTCTTTCGAGCTAGACCATTCCTTGCTGTTCTGGGCTGAGAAACATGGTTACTTCATGATAATAGGAAACACCATTCCTTCTCAGTCTTCAATTGCCCGGCCAAATCTGGGCCAAATGAGCTGTAGATGAATCTCCAGGTTCACCTGCAGAGGCTTCTTGTAGGACAGGCTGAATCTGACAGATTTCCTGCATCATAGTATGGGGTTTCTGATTTGGGGGCAAAGACAGGTATAGGGGATGGACTCTGCCTCAGTCTGGGGTTCAGGTTTGTGACCAAACCTCCCTTGAAACAGCATATTCTGATTAGTTTCGGCCAGTATGGAGGGGTCACTTTCCATTTCATTCTAAGTCAAGAAGGCAGTCAGCTATGTAAGAGATAATCATAGTAAACATTGAAAAGATGGTGATTTCCTGATGAACCCATTTAACCTCACCAAAACTCAATGAGAAAAGTACTCATTATGTTTTGTGGATCAGAACATTAGGACAGAGAGGTTAAGAAATTTGCCCATAGTCATGTGGCTGATCAGTAGTATGAAGCCACGATTCAAACCCAAGCTGTCTGGGTCTATTGGTATATACTTCTACTCTGTACTGCCCATCCAGAATAAAATACAGGTTAGAGGCCAGCCTGTCCCAAACTCTGAAATGCTAATATGAGAAGACACATAATTTTAATAGAACATACAGTATTCATGTTATAAAAAACATTCAAGGAAGTTGGAGAGATCACTTTCGCAGACACTTTTGCCTTGTGTGTTGATTCTGGAGGGAAGATCACAGAAGGCTGGGTTATAACACATTGATAGGTACAGGCCTGTACACCAGGATGATAAATTTAAATTTAAAAATTTAATACCATTCAGTACTAGAGATATTCCCACCCCATCCCAGACCTTGGCATCTCATTATAAATAGCCAGACTGCATCAGTTAAATCTAATCAAGGATTCATAGTTGCCAACTTTTGAAATCAGGCAACAGATATAGTTAAATTTGAAGGGGATCTACTGTTCAAAAATATTTAAAGTGATTTAGAAAAGACTGATAGAATCAGACTTACTTAATGATTTTTATTACTATATAGATCCTAAATTGATACATAAATGAAAACCTTTTGAGGAACTCTGATTTTATTCCTCCACTCAGATTTCACTGCAATCTCATTGATAGCTTTTGGGATCTAAGTCCTGTATTGAAGCTATAGGCTCTGAGAATCTCTCTTTATATGTGGTAGGAGGAAGAAAGATGTATGGAGGGCAGGAAATCTCCCCACACATCCCCATTCATTCATAAATCATAATAGCAACTTCAAACAGCTAGAAAGCAGCTGGAGGTGGAAGGAGCCTGAGTTATTTCTGGGGAGTTAGAGACCCTGCAGACAGTTTGTGACTGCCCAGTTATAGCTGTGTGGCCCAGGCAGGTTTATGCTAAGCTTATTTCTGAGCAGAGCAGTGATAGAGCTAATTTTGACTACAGCAAAACAGCATCATGGGCTTGTGGAAAACTCGGATCCCTAGTTCCAAGATGCTGGTCTCTGCTAGGCTAGAGCTGTCCATACCAAAGCTGATTTTTCCATAAACTTCCTCTTGGCCCCAGGCCTGGGGCTTCTTCAATCCTAGGACTTGGCTGGCAAATCCAGAGGCTTAAAGCTTTACATCGCCACCTCGAGTGCTGGGGACTGATGCCTGGTTGCCATAGAAATCTTTTGGGGTAGGGGAAGGTGTCTCCAGTCATCTCTAAGCTGGGTTATTTCTTTGCAGTGGCTCATAGTTCAGCTACAGGCCATGTGGGCACAGAATTCCCTGACTAGAGAAAGACAAATTCTTTCTGGAACCTGAATGAGGAAGATTGCGGAGGGGCAGAAAGTGTAGTTTAATTCTGTCCCTCCCCACCCCTGTCCTCAGAAGGATCTGCTCTGCATTGTTTCCCTCTCTGTCTCCCTCTTTTTTCTTTCCAGATACAGTATTATCATGTTTCTCCTTTGCTTTCTCAGGAGACTACTACTTTGAGGAGAAAGTTCTTCTTCCTAAACCATGAGCCTATCATTAAACTTATGCATTATGCAGCACAGGGACAGTTAATAAGCACATGGGCCCCTTATAAACTTAGAACTTTTCTATGGGGGAAATTCAAGATTGATGCATATTATAAGTGATTGGAGAGGAGGCAAGGGTGGTAAGAGATCCCATACATCTATAGTCCTGAGCTTCTTTGGGGATGAACATCTGTGGCACTAATAATCTAGCTAGCACAAAGCAGCAGCATAACACCGTGCTCAAAAATGACAGTTCTAGAGTCAGACTGCTTAGATTTGAACCCAGGCTCATCCACTTTCTTACCTCATGATCTTAAGAAAGTTTTCCAATGACTTGGAGGCTCAGTTTTCACATAGCAAAGTGGGAATGATAATAATAATAACCACCTTACAAAGCAGTTAATACTCGAATATTAGCTTTTATCATTTTTAAGTGCTTATTATGTGCCAGGCACTGTCCTAAGTGCTTTGCATGCATTCTCATTTTACAATACTCTCAAGGGATAAATATTATTTTCAAAGATTTTAGAGGTGAGAATTCTGAGGAATGGACAGCCACATGAACTTTGGAGTCAAATGGATGGAGCTTGAAGCTGGCCTTCTGCGGACCTTTTGTGTGGTCCCTGTCAAGTTTCTGCATCTCTCAGACTATTTCTCCATTTCCAGAAGGGGTGTGTGTGATGCCACTAATAGGCTTTGGAAGTAGGGAGACTTCATGAGATAATGAATGTGAAATATGCTTGTTATTACATTTCAGTGCCTACCATGTGCTAAAGAGTTTATAATCTTTCCCTGTGTTCATGCTCTGTGATGTCAGTGTTCTTGTCCTTTTTAGGACAAGAACACTACTTTTTGGTGAACTCCTTGTTACTCCTGCAGCACAGGAGTGGAAGAGGAGGGAGCAGCCTCTCTGTATCAACCACCACAACACTCTTGGGTCTTGGGTGCAGGTGGGCTATGGAAGGGGACTTGGCCACTGCTTCCAGGGGATGAGTCACAACCTGTGTGAAAAGGCTAGAAAAACTAGAAATGACTGGAGCAGAAGGGTGTAGCTGGGCTGATCTGAAGACCGCTTTTATTGGGGGACCTCATTCCAGTGTCCAACTTCTGCATCTGCTTTAGAGGAAGTGGCTTTGGAGGGAGGGGACAGAAAAACTGGCCTTTAAATTGTCTTGAGGGCTGGGCACCTAATAATCATAAAGTGCCAGAACAATTCTTCCTTGTATAAAGCAATTGAGCAAATAGCTTTCTCTTTAGGCCAGCTTGGATTTAAATCCCCAGATCTACAACCTAGTTTCAAGACCTTGGCAAAATCACTTAGCCCCTCTGAACCCCAGTTTTTTTCAGGGAGACAAACCATAAGTGACTCTTAATCTCACAAAACAAACTGAGGGTTGCTGGGGGGAGGGGGTTTGGGAGAAGGGGGTGGGATTATGGACATTGGGGAGGGTATGTGCTTTGGTGAGTGCTGTGAAGTGTGTAAACCTGGTGATTCACAGACCTGTACCCCTGGGGATAAAAATATATGTTTATAAAAAAAAAAAAAAAAAGAAAATGGAAAAAGGGTTTCTCCACAGGGTTGAGGATTAAGCCAGCAATATGTGTATGGAACATTTATAAAAAGCCAATGTGTTATTTCTGACTTTTACATTATTTTGTAAGAAAAAAGACCTATGACCCTGAAGATGAAGGAAGGAGAAGGAAGAAAGCAAGGAGCATAGCAAAAAGGGAAAAATGGGGGCACCTGGGTGGCTCAGTGGGTTAAGCCGCTGCCTTTAGCTCAGGTCATGATCTCAGGGTCCTGGGATGGAGTCCCATATCAGGCTCTCTGCTCAGCAGGGAGCCTGCTTCCCTTCCTCTCTCTCTCTGCCTGCCTCTCTGTCTACTTGTGATATCTCTCTCTCTCTCTCTCTCTCTCTCTGTCAAACAAATAAATAAATAAATAAATCTTTAAAAAAAAAAAAAGGGAAAAGTGGGGTAGAGCAGAGTAGATTTAACACTAGCACACTGATATACAGATCCCTAGGAATCAGAGATCAGCTTCCACGTGCTTGAGATGTCAGACACTGACTTATTCTCAGGTGTGACTGTGGGCTTGTGGTTGTCATTGCACTCTGCTATGGACAGAAGCTTTGTACAAAATGACACTATATGGAATGGCAGTTGGCAAAAGTGTTGCTTTGGATGGTCCCTAAGCTGCTCTTTTGCTGAATAGACCATTGTGTTTTTTTGAACAGGGGAAAAGCCCCTCCATTTGGGCTCTGGTCTATCAGATAATGCATGTCTTGCCTGACATTAGGACAAGTTTTGTAAACTGTCTACTGCACTGTCTTGAGAATCAGTGCTGAGCTGAGATCAGGATCGTTCACTTACAGCAATTTAGTCAACCTGAGACTCATCTTATTGTTATGAGTGTAGGT
Source organism: Mustela erminea (assembly GCF_009829155.1). NCBI lineage: Eukaryota > Metazoa > Chordata > Mammalia > Carnivora > Mustelidae > Mustela > Mustela erminea. Next base: position 58,183,189 of record NC_045622.1, read on the forward strand.
AACATCCTTACTCAGTGTCTGGTACATGGTCAATAAATGATAGCAACTATTCTTATCATCACCATCATCATCATCATCATCAGAGACTGATGGGTGGATCCATATACACTCACATTGAGACAAAACCACATTCCTTTAGTCTATCCCTGCCTTATGTGAATTTTCATTGCTATATGCCACTTCCTAGCACAGTGCTTAGCATAGAACAGAAAGTCAGTTTAGTAAGATAGTGCTTTTAAGACAAGTCATCTATTCATCCTTTCAGCAAATAGACAAAATTGAACGAAGGAAGGCACATAGAAGAGTGTATATTGCATGATTCTAACAGGTAAATTAATCTGTGATATTAGAAGTCAGAAAGGTGGTTATCATTGAGAGGATGGGGTGACCAGAAGGGGTCCCAGAGTGTTCTTGGGGAGCTGACAATGTTCTGTTTCACTTCAAGGAAATTCAATCTTGACACTTAATTACAGGTAGGCTTTTCTATGTGTTTTATATACTTTAACAAAAAAAGAATTAACAAGTATAGTAAATTTGCTGGTAGAAAGATATCTTATGAGTAGTGTTTATAATGCTTAGGGAACTGGTGATAGAATAAGTTACAGATTTAGCATGGACAAGGTCTCTCCCTCTCTGCCCCAGTATAAAGATCTTACTTAGACCTGATCCTTCAGAATGAGGGGCCAGATCATTAAAAGAAGTTATGATAGGAGACATCCTCCTATAACAAATCTGATCACTGTTTCCTCTCTATGCATGTACTCATTTAATTGTCCATACTTCCCTTTTTTAAAGTTTTCTGAGAATTCTGTTGGAAATTTTGATAATGAATACAGAAAGACTGAAGAAAGTAGGACAGTTAGGAGGCATAAATATCTAGAGAAATGATGACAATTTGTAGTTTCATTGGGATCTGATTTGAGGAATATGTGTTGGAGTGGGGGAAAAAAAAACAAAAACCAAAAAACAGATCTCCCCCTCTCCCCCGGGAGATTTCATGGATAACAGGAATGGAAGGAAGGCCTGGCAGGTATTAGAGGGTGAGCCCTGGGGACAAAGTAGGGGAATTACAGTTTGTGCTTCTGTGAGACATTCAATTTATAATGCAAACAGATGTGAAGTTAGTAGACACAGGGAAGATGCAGTGCTGTTGCTGAAGAGAGAATCTGGAGAGAATGGAGAGTCTGAAGGTGTGATGGGAAGTTATGGGATCAGAGGAACTTTCACACTACACTCTGGCCTCCTTGCTTAACTTTATTAATCCTGGGGTTCTGGAAATTCAGCTGCTCTAACTCTTCAGGTGGTTACCCTCAGGCCAGTCAGCCTCACCCTTCTGCCCACACAAAGGAGAACTTCAAAGTACTTGGGGGCTATCATAAGAGCTTTTATGGCAAGAGGGCTGAAAGAGATATTTCAGAGCACAGTGCCTTCCTATTGAGTCCATGTCCATAGGACTGCCTCAAAAGCAGAGTCAGAAGCTTCAAGCAGCCAGGGAGGTGGAGATGGGCCTGGGGAAGATGTCATTTTAACAGAAGTACATCATCTGAGTTCCTATTTTGTTTACCAGACTTAGCTTGAAGAACTCTTGGATACTTACTCTTAAGTCAACCCATCTTCTCAGGAGAGAAATTTGTCGCTATTGAACACATTCAAAAGAACCTATATGCAGCCCCAAAGGAATTTCCAGAAAAGAAATACAGAAAATGTTGGTTTTATACAGCACTAGAGGAAAAACCAAAACCAGCCTCCTCAGACAGAGATTTTGAAAATACAACCTTTGTGTGCCTGTGTCCTTTCTAGTGTTGTTTGTTAATAGTGTTGTTTGTATATTGGGCTGTGGAAAACCTGCCTCTAAGAGTAAATAAAAATGGAGTCTCTTCTGCTTATTCATAATACCATAATACCTAAATCTTGACAGAAAATTATTCTCCATTCTTCATTATTTAATTTGAGGAGACACTCTGGAGATAGGCCTTTGAGTATAGCTTAAGTGAATAAAGAAGGTTGTTTAGGCCCAAGAAAAGATACTGAGTAGCTAAAGCAGTAAGCAGAGATCAACGCTTACAATGTATTCATTGTCCCTATATCCAAAGAGAAGGTTAAAGTAGCCAGGAGATGGAGAGGAATGGGCTTCTAAGGGGAATGAGGTTTCTTTCATGGCCTAAGAAAGGGTTATGGGGTAGATTTTCCTTTCCATACTACACTTATTAGGGACTTTATATAAGTGATGATCAAATGAATGAATGTCTCTTACTTGTAGGATGGACAACTCCCTCCTGGAAACACTATGTTCTCCTGCAACACCAGCACTTCTGGTCATTCTACATTCCTCCTCACTGGCTTTCCAGGCCTGGAAGCCTCTCATCATTGGGTTTCCATCCCCATCAACCTCATCTGTGTGGTTTCCGTCCTGGGTAACAGTTTCATCCTTCTCCTGATCCGCACAGATCCATCCTTACATGAACCCATGTACATCTTCCTATCCATGTTGGCAGCCTCTGATCTGGGACTTTGTGCCTCTACCTTCCCCACCATGATGCGGCTCTTCTGGCTGGGTGCTCGTGAGCTGCCCTTTGATCTCTGTGCAGCACAAATGTTCTTCATCCATGCCTTCACCTATGTGGAATCTGGTGTGCTGCTGGCCATGGCCTTTGATCGTTTTGTTGCCATCCGGGAACCTCTGCATTATGCCACAATTCTGACCCACTCAGCCATGGCCAGAGTAGGGGCTGCCATCCTGGTGAGGGCTGTCCTGCTCAACCTCCCAGGACCCATCCTCCTGCGACGTCTGCTTTTTCCCCAGATCAGTGTACTCTCTCATTGTTACTGCCTACACTGTGACCTTGTGGGATTGGCCTGCTCAGACACCCAGATCAACAGCTTGGTTGGCCTGGTCTCCATCCTCTTGTCACTGGGCCTTGACTCCTTCCTCATCATGCTCTCATATGCCCTGATCCTACGAACAGTGCTGGGCATTGCATCACCTGGGGAAAGGCTCAAGGCACTCAACACATGTGTCTCACACCTCTGCATTGTTCTCATCTTTTATTTGCCCAAACTGGGATTATCTGTGCTGCACCGAGTAGAGAAACACAGCTATCCTGCTCTGGCAGTACTCATGGCCAACCTGCACTTCTTGGTCCCACCCTTCATGAACCCCATTGTTTACTGCATCAAGTCTAAGCAGATACGTCAGGGCCTCCTAAAGCGCTTCCAGCAGAAAAGGGTTGATATCTCCCAGAAGAGCAGAAGGACCCAGAAACACAAGACCTCTGTGGGGAAACCTGGGTCTTTGGGTGGGGGAGAATTAGTGGTGGAGAGTTAATTTTTGAGGCTTGAATGATTCAGCTTCCATGGTTGAGCCCTTTGTGGGGACACAATCAGCTTATATAATTATAATTTTGGGGGACTTGAGAGCACTGAAAAGTATATTTAAGTATTACCTTGTTAGTCCTGTCATTGTTCTTATTAGAGCTATACTATTTCAGACTCACACTGTGACATCTCCTTTTCTAGGGGACCTAGCCACAGCACCTGAGAGGATGTGTATGCATACCCATTTGTGCAGGCACCTCTCTCCTTTTCCCCACTGGATTCCCCTCCCCCCATTTCATTTCCAAGCCTAAGGAAGAATTATATCCCTGTTATATATAAGGTTAGGTAGAAGTAAACTATATTCACTTTAACACTGCTTTCTCCCAAATTCAATATTAACCAGCTCACAAATCAAGAAACAGACAAGGGGGGGTGTGGATGGTGGGAAACACACAAGGTGACACTGTACATGTTGAATTTATCTAGCACTTATTTACAGCTTAGGGAGTGATATTTTTCTCTTGATTCTCTTCAGGCATGTCTCTGCTTTGAGCTTGAAGTTTGGTACTGGTAAACCCAGGAAAGCTGCTCAGCAGAACTCCTGGATCATGCTGGAGCATCAATGGTACAGGTGGAACAGCCCACTCACTTCCAATGCAGATGATTTGCTAGGATATAAGCTCAATGAGATCAGAAATTTGGGGACTGTTTTGTTCACTGATATGTCCCCAGCTCCAAGAACAGTGCCTACCATATAACAGGTGCTCAATATATATTGTTGAATATATATTGAGTAGGGAAGACAAAGGGACAAAAAAAAGACTTTATGGCTGGTCCTCAGGAAGGGAAAGGACTAAGAGATCTGAATGTCTGAGGCCTGTGGGGATAATGAGTAGTTGATAAATTGCAGTGGAATGAGGTAAGGATGGGATGTCAGATATCACATGATCAGGACATCAGGATGTGACGATATCACATGATTAGGAGGCCTGTTTCCAAGGATGCAGCTCAGAGAGGAGCTTCAATTTTTTTTTTTTTTTTTTTTTTTTGTGTGGAGATTTCCCCAAAGCTGTTTGCAAATTTCCAGAAGGAATTTTACCCAGAAACTGAAGGGTACCCCACACTAGAACTAGCATTGCTCTTGGCCTGCTCAGCCCTAAAATAACCAAACACTTGATGGGGAACTGAAATAGGGATATTCCTGGTAGAAAACCACTACTCAAATTTAATAGAAAAAGCCACAATAAAGCTATTTGGAAATTCTTGCTTTTATCTATAGCTACCTAGATAATTGATAATTTACTGCTTATAGTCATTTCTATGTATCATTTTCATGAACTGAGAGGAGAGAATAGGAACTCAGAGGCAGGAGGCAGGATAGGTAGCTGCGAGCCCTATACATGCAGTTCTAGCTGGAAAGGCTGTTTCCCCATTAGAGGTATTCATTTTGGCCACTGTATCCACTGTAGGATTCTAAAAAACTCAGATCCCCATGCTTATCAACAACTAGGAGAAGGCCACTGCCAACACCGTGTGTCTGAAGGTCACAGATCCTGCCCATAGAGGTCAAGAAGCAAGGATAATAAATCACTAGTTTAGAGTTACCATTTCAGAATATTGTATCTAGTAGTAGCCAGCTAAAGGCTTTAATAAGTCTAGTTTTTTTTTTTTTAGTAACCCACTAGTTTTTTTTTTTTTTTTAATTTCTTTTCAGCGTAATAGTATTCATTGTTTTTGCACCATACCCAGTGCTCTATGCAATACGCGCCCTCCCCAATACCCACCACCTGGTTCCCCCAACCTCCCACCCCTCACCTCTTCAAAACCCTCAGATTGTTTTTCAGAGTCCATAGTCTCTCATGGTTCACCTCCCCTTCCAATTTCCCTCAGTTCCCTTCTCCTCTCCATCTCCTCATGTCCTCCATGTTATTTGTTATGCTCCACAAATAAGTGAAACCATATGATAATTGACTCTCTCTGCTTGACTTATTTCATTCAGCATAATCTCTTCCAGTCCCATCCATGTTGCTACAAAAGTTGGGTATTCATCCTTTCTGATGGAGGCATATTACTCCATAGTGTATATGGACCACATCTTCCTTATCCATTCATCTGTGGAAGGGCATCTTGGTTCTTTCCACAGTTTGGTGACCGTGACCATTGCTGCTATAAACATAGGGGTACAGATGGCCCTTCTTTTCACTCCATCTGTATCTTTGGGGTAAATACCCAGTAGTGTAATTGCAGGGTCATAGGGAAGCTCTATTTTTAATTTCTTGAGGAATCTCCACACTGTTCTCCAAAGAGGCTGCACCAACTTGCATTCCCACCAACAGTGTAAGAGGGTTCCCCTTTCTCCACATCCTCTCCAACACACATTGTTTCCTGTCTTGCTAATTTTGGCCATTCTAACTGGTGTAAGGTGGTATCTCAATGTGGTTTTAATTTGAATCTCCCTGATGGCTAGTGATGATGAACATTTTTTCATGTGTCTGATAGCCATTTGTATGTCTTCATTGGAGAAGTGGCTTTTCATATCTTCTGCCCATTTTTTTTATATGATTATCTGTTTTGTATGTGTTGAGTTTGAGGAGTTCTTTATAGATCCTGGATATCATCCTTTTGTCTGTACTGTCATTTGCAAATATCTTCTGCCATTCCATGGGTTGCCCCTTTGTTTTGTTGACTGTTTCCTTTGCTGTGCAGAAGCTTTTGATCTTGATGAAGTCCCAAAAGTTCACTTTCACTTTTGTTTCTTTTGCCTTTGGAGACATATCTTGAAAGAAGTTGCTGTCCATCTAGAATTCTGATGGATTCTTGTCTTACATTGAGGTCTTTTATCCATTTCGAGTTTATCTTTGTGTATGGTGTAAGAGAATGGTTGAGTTTCATTCTTCTACATATAGCTGTCCAGTTTTCCCAGCACCATTTATTGAAGAGACTGTCTTTTTTCCACTGTGTATTTTTTCCTGTTTTGTCAAAGATTATTTGACCATAGCGTTGAGAGTCCATATCTGGGCTCTCTACTCTGTTCCACTGGTCTATGTATCTGTTTTTATGCCAGTACCAAAAGAAATTGAAGAAGACACAAAAAGATGGAAGACCATTCCATGCTCTTGGATCAGAAGAATAAACATTGTTAAAATGTCTATACTGCCTAGAGCAATCTATACTTTTAATGCCATTCCGATCAAAATTCCACCGGTATTTTTCAAAAAGCTGGAGCAAATAATCCTAAAATTTGTATGGCATCATAAGAGACCCCCGAATTGCTAAGGAAATGTTGAAAAACAAAAATAAAACTGGTGACATCACATTACTTGATTTCAAGCTTTACTCAAAGCTGTGATCACCAAGACAGCATGGTACTGGCATAAAAATAAGTCTAGTTTGACAGGCTACTGAAGAGGAGGTCATTTGAAAAGATAGCTTGTGTTATAGGACAAGGTTCCTCATCAGGGCCACAAATCCTGGACTGGACAAGCCTGTATATGACAAGCCCATGTTACTAGGTCCTTCTGCCCACTTCATCCAGCACCCCAAAACAGGAAGGTTCTGGTCAGAGATACAGCAAGTTCATCTTTCTGAGGAGGGTCCTACCTATTTCTGGTAGAAACTCACAGCCGACATGGTGATGGTGTTTAGGACCACAAGCAGCCCTGGGGTGTAAAAACAAAACAAAAAGTGTATACATGCCCCAAGGCTAGAGAAGTTCTATTGAGAGGGTTGGCAAAATTAAGCTTGGATATTCAACACCCAATCTAGGATTGTAGGGATCCTTTGACTTTGTCATTTCTTTTCTTTTCTTTTTTTTTTTAAATGATTTTATTCATTTCTTTGACAGAGAGATCACAAGTAGGCAGAGAGGCAGGCGGGGGCTGGAGCAGTTTCCCCACTGAGCAGAGAGCCCAATGTGGCACTCGATCCCAGGATCCTGAGACCATGACCTGAGCTGAAGGCAGAGGCTTAGCCCAATGAGCCACCCAGGTGCCCCCTAAGAGGATGTTCTTTTTTTTTTTTTTTTTTTTAAATTTCTTTTCAGCGTAACAATATTCATTGTTTTTGCACCACACCCTGTGGTCCATGCAATCCATTCCCTCTCTAATACCCACCACCTGGTTCCCCCAACCTCCCACCCCTCACCCCTTCAAAACCCTCAGATTGTTTTTCAGAGTCCATAATCTCTCATGGTTCACCTCCCCTTCCAATTTGACTCAACTCCCGTCTCCTCTCCATCTCCCCTTGTCCTCCATGCTATTTGTTATGCTCCACAAATAAGTGAAACCATATGATCATCGACTCTCTCTGTTTGACTTATTTCATTCAGCATAATCTCTTCCAGTCCCATCCATGTTGCTACAAAAGTTGGGTATTCATCCTTTCTGATGGAAGCATAATCCTCCATAGTATATATGGACCACATCTTCCTTATCCATTCGTCTGTTGAAGGGCATCTTGGTTCTTTCCACAGTTTGGTGACCGTGGCCATTGCTTCTATAAACATAGGGGTACAGATGGCCCTTCTTTTCACTCCATCTGTATCTTTGGGGTAAATATCCAGTAGTGCAATTGCAGGGTCATAGGGAAGCTCTATTTTTAATTTCTTGAGGAATCTCCACACTGTTTTTCAAAGTGGCTGCACCAACTATAACCTGAGCTGAAGGCAGAGGCTTTAACCCACTGAGCCACCCAGGCACCCTTGGCTTTGTCATTTCTACCTTTTCTAAACACCAACATTGAACTTGGAGACTTCTCTCATTTTAATGGCTGTCACCGTGCACAACTACTCTTAGATTCTGTGACTCTACTGACTTCAAAAACTGGAAGAGATTGGGGGGGGGGGAGTCTGTGTCTCTACTACTTTACTTTCAGGGTACAGACATCACAGCATGTTCCAATAATGCATTCCTCTGCTCCACAGATGTGATAACTACTGAAGTACTTGAGCCTGGCACAGGCGGAATCCTAAGATGGTTTCTAGGAAGTTTTGCTACTAGTTTGCCCACTTAAAATTATCAAAGTGGGAGATTATATATATATGTATATATATATTAGGTATATTATTAGTTATTAGTTAAAAAAAGTCTATGTACATGTATCTAAAAGCTCCTGCTCTTAATCTTTGGGCTAATAAGACTATCCCCCCAACCATGTCTGGGTGGCTCTGTCAGTTAAGTGTTTGCCTTCAATTTAGGTCATGATTCTGGGATCCCAGGACCCACATCAGGCCTGGGAGCTTGCTTCTCCCTCTCCCTGCAGCTCCCCCTGCTTGTGCATTTCTCTCTCTCTCTCCCTCTCTCTCTCTCTCTCTCTCTCTGTCAAATAAATAAGTAAAATCTTAAAAAAAAAAAAGACTATCCCCCACTCATGCAGAAAATTGGAGTTTTAAAAAATCTTACTTCTGGCCTATACCAGTAAAGGGCAGAGGTCCTCCATGGTAGCTTTCAAAGCTTTCTGCAGCCAGAAGACAGACTATTGAAAATCAGACCCAGGGTAGGATTTTAAGGCGGCCATAAATAAGAAGACAACTGAATGTTCAGTCTCAATAAAAAGTTTGCTTTGGTGTAGATGACCTAATACAGAAAGTGACCTGATACAGAAAGAGCAAGAAATGAAGCATTTCAGTGAATGAGCCTACAACTACTCAACCTTCCTTATTTTCTGAATCTTCCAGGCTGGCAGAAGCACTTATTTTCCCTTCACAAGGAGAGAAAAGTTTCTCTGCCTGAATATCACGACATGACCTTATTTGAAGAAGGTGCTTTGCAAGAAGTTTCTTGCTCTCTTTAAGAAGAAGATCTACTTCATCACTTTTCATGGTTTCCAAGCCTGGTTATACCTTAGTACAGTGTAGGTAGAGAAATACAGTATTTGCTTTTAGAGAAAATAACTTCTATGCAAAGAAAGTTGTAGGACAAGGGGTATACCCCTTGTCTCCCTCCACAAGAATCCCAGAAGTCTGAATCCCCGTTGAGAAACACTGTATTAACATAATACAGTTTCATCAGTTCTTCCCTTGTTTGCTGTCTTTTTTCCCTTCTGACCTTGCATCCTAGGGTGGCTCAGGCTCTGTATACCAATCTTAAGACTGCAACTGTCTCTATTTCTTAGAAAAACTGAATGGATTGTCCTGACCCACTTCACATGGATAGTCTTCTGTTTCTAGCCACCAAAACATTTAATATCCATCTTCTGACTCTTGAGATGGTCCAGACAGATACTTTATATCTACTCATTACTTCAAAGCATGTATTATAGTAGTAACTTATTTAAGCCACTTGTTTGAGTCATTCATCTGAATAGGATATAATGTTGGCCCCAGGCCTATTAGAGTTACAAAATAGAGAAAAGTAGTGTCATGAGAAGGGCTTGGACCTCTAACCCTGCTGGGAGATTGCTTAATTTAAATAGTGGATATCAGAAGGGAAAGAGAAACCAAAGGACTCTAGAGTGGACCAGTAAGTGAGGAGAGCAGGTGGGCCTAAAGAGAGGATGAGACAATAGAGCAGTACATGTTAAGATGAACCGGTTGGACAAGAATGAAGGAGCAGTGATCCTGGGCACCAGATATAGTTTTTCCTGTATTACAAAGTCAGAGAGACTGAAACTAAGAAAGTAACTGTACAATAGCTTAAATTAGGGTAGCATCCCTGATATCAGCAATTTCCTGTTGGGAAGACAGAGTTTGGTATTTTAGTTTCAGTAAGTTGAGAACAATTGGTAACATCTCAGACTTTAAACCTTCATAAAAGCTGTGCTTTAATAGTACATCACATACTAAAGACTTTGATCTTAGACTAAGAGAAATATAGGAAAATAAAATCTGAAAGCCTGAAGTTAAACCTCTTAAGATAAGATCTTGACACATCAATAAGTAAATCATGCCTGCTAGACAAAAACTAAAAACTCCTCAAGGCAAGAAAATGAGATCAAGAGATTTTTCAATACATCATTTACAGTGTCTGGTATACATTGAAAAATTACTATACATACCAAAAAAGCATAATCAAGGGGACACAAAGTTAGCAGAAAGAGACTTCTCATAGCTCATAATTTGGGTTAAACAAATATTTTCTCTTTGTGTTTAGAATTAAATATTAAAGCAAATATTTTACCATAACTATAAAAACAGTTTAAAAAATACAAAGAAGATGGGTAAATAAGTAACAATTGTTAGTAGGCAACCTTCTTGGGAGCTTCCTAGGTGTAATCTGAAACAGGTCCCTGTACACAGAAGGCAAGGAAAGATCGAAGAAAGAGGCAAGTCACTCCAGATTGGTGGGTAGAAGGTTTAATAAAGGCACTTACATATGAGTCCTGTCTTGGGCAGCCACAAGGTGAGTTGATCTCTACATCCACCCACCAGAACTTTAAAAGTTTATATAGAGGCCTTAACTGAGCTTAGTCATGTATACCACTCAGATGGTCTCAGACACCTTACTCTCTCAAGGATATGTCCTGGGAACAGCTCCCAGTGTGAGGATGGTAGGCAGAGCATACTCCCAAGGACAGGAGAGGAGGTGAGAGTGTCTGATTGTCTGGGTCCAATGGTTCTCCTAATTACCTCCTGATATGAGGATTTAAGGAGCGATTTAGAAACCGCATAAAAGAATCAAATTAAAATTATATATCTGAAAATATATCTGAAGTAAAATCATTATTGGGAAAAACATCAGATTGGATAATGTGAAAGAAAGGATAGAGAACCTGAAGACCAAGTCAATAAAAGTTATTCAGTATTCTATTAACCGGTTAAGAGAAACAGAAAAGAGTTTAAATAAGTAGAATGACATTTGGGTCTCTATCAAGTAGTCTTACATATAAGTAATTGAAGTCCCAGGAGGAGAAAAATGGGTCAGAAAAATAACTGAATTAAAAACATTTTCCAAATTTGATTACAAAATTATAAAATTAACCCACAGACCCAGGAAATTCAGAGTCCTAAGCAAAATGAATACAAAGAAAATTACACACTGACACAAAGTCAAACTGATGAAAACTAAATACAGAGGAAAAATGTAATCAAAACTTCTGAAAAAAGATATAATTATGGGAATAATAAGAATTATGAAAGACTTTCATAAAAAATGAGGTAAGAAAATGAAGGGCCAATGTATTTAGAGTGCTAAAAGGAAAAATAAATCTATCAATTTAGAATTCTATAGCTAGCAAAAAAAAAAAAAAAAGAATTCTATAGCTAGCAAAAATTTTTTTAATCTAAAACACATTTTTAAAAAAGATTTTATTTATTTATTTGACAGAGATCACAAGTAGGCAGAGAGAAAGGGGGAAGCAGGCTCCCTGCTGAACAGACAGCCCAATGTGGGGTTCGATCCCAGGACCCTGAGATCATGACCTGAGCTGAAGGCAGAGGCTTTAACCCACTAAAAGCCACCCAGGTGCCCCTCAAAAACACATTTTAAATAAGAATATTTTCAGGTAAAAAGTGAGAGAATTTCTTTCCAACAAACTTATACTACAAAAATGCTAAAAGAAGTTTTTCATGTTGAAGAGAAATACTATATGAAAATTTAGATTTATAGGAAGGAAAAAAGAGCACGGAAAATAGTAAATATATGCATAAAATAGTTTTATTAAATTCTTTGAAGTAGTTTAAGTTTAAGTTTATAATGCATATAAAATATATGTAAATACATAGCTTATGTAAAATATGTATAAAAATATCACAAAGGACAGAGTAAATGGAACTGAACTGTTTAATATTCTTATGTTTTACATGAAGAGATATAATATGAATTTAAGGAAGATTGTTATAAATTAGGGATATAGAGGGTAAGCCCTAGAACTATCTGTACAAAAATAATATGCAGTACAGATAATCACAAGTAGAAGGGATAGAATAGTATTTCAAGTATACCTAAGTATCCAAGTATTTTAATAATATGAAATACAGCTAACCACAAGTAGAGGGGATAGAATGGTATTTCAATATGTGTTCAATTACCTCCCTCCCCCAAATGCAATATAGCAGAAATAAAGGAATAAAGAACAAAGGAGGTAAATAAAAAACAAATGGTAAGACAGACAAACAGACTTAAAGTATATTATAACATTAAATGTAAACAGACTACACATTCCAGTTAATAAGCAGAATTTGTCAGACTAGATACATAAGCATTTTTGTTCTTTACAGTTACCTAAATTGAATTTAAACAAAAAAATTTAAAGATAAATATATAAAAATTAGAAATACGTATACACCTAATAACAGATCTTTGAAATACGCAAAGCAAAACTGACAGAAATAAAAGGAAAAATAGAGGAAAAGCCACAATTGTAATTAGAACTTTTTAACAGCTCTGTCAGTGACTGATAGGAGAGCCAGATAAAAAAATCTTTAAAGATATGGTAAAGTTGACCATTGATCAACTTGACCTGAGTGATAACCCTAAAATATACTCTAAACCTGAAGAAATATTAATTTGAAGTGCACATGGACTATTTACTCAGATAGGCTATATAAGGGCCATAAAACAAGTCTGAATACATTTTGAAGGGCTGAAATACAGTCAGCCCTGTATATTATGGTTTGCCAGCCATAATGGAATTAAATTATAACTTAAAAGCAATAATAAATATAGGAAATCACCAAGTACTTGAAAAGTAAACAATACACTTAAAATAACCCATGGGTCTTAAAAAAGTCATAAGGGAAATTAAACAGTAGTACAAAATATGTTAACACAACATATTAAAATATGTGGGATACAGCTAAAGCAATGCATACAGAGAAGCTTCTACATGTGAGTTTTTATGAAAAAAACTTAAAAATCAGTGACCTTAAGTTTCCACCATAAGAAGCTAGAAATAGAGGAGCAAATTAAACCCAAAGTAAATAGCAGAAAGGAAATAAAGAGCAGAAATTAAAGAAAAACAAATAGAGAAAAGTCAACAAAGCCAGTCTCATTTTAAAAATTAATAGAATTGATATACCTCTCTCCCCTACCAGCATGACAAAATAAGACAAAGTAAACATGAATAATGAATATAATAAAAGGTGACAAATCCTACAGAATTGAAAGGAAAATAAAAGGATATTATGAATAATTTTATACACTTGTTGGTATATTATGACAATTGTTATTTTGACAATCTAGAGAAAATGGAAAGATTGTGAAAATAGAAAATTTGAATAGAATCATATTCATTAAAAATTAAATGTAAAATAAACAAAGGAAACTTCAGACCCACATTTCTTTCCCATGTAATTTTATCAAATATTTAAGGAATACAATACATGTTATATGAACATTTTCAGAAAATAGATCAATAGGGAATACTTTAATACATTTTAGGAGGTAAACAAAACCCTGATATAAGAACTTGACAAGGAAATTACAAGAAAGAAAATTACAAGATCAGTATCTTTCATGAACACAGGCCAGTTATCCCTACCAAAATATTAGCAAACTTATTCCAGTAATATACAAATTTGATAGCACATCCTAACCAAGTGGGGTTTATTCCAGGAATACAAGGTAGTTTAACATTGAAAAATAAGTCAATTGGTATACTCCATTAGTAGAATGAAGGAGAAAAATCATGTGATTGCCTAACTATATGAAAAAAATGATGACCAAATTCAATACCATCGGAATAATTTTCAATAATTAGTAAAGAAAACTTATGAAAAACCTATAGTTAATATAATACTTAATTAAGAAAGATTGAATACTTTCCTCCTAAGATCAGAAATAAGACAAGGATGTTTGCCTAAATTTATTGAATGTTGTATCAGAGGTCCTAGCGAATATGAGATCAGAAAAAAGTTTCTTTTTTTTAAAATCTTATTTTTTTAAAAAAAATTTATTTATTTATTTGACAGAGAGAGATATCACAAGTAGGCAGAGAGGCAGGCAGAGAGAGAGAGAGAGAGCAGACTCTCCGTTGAGCAGACAGCCCCGATGCAGGGCTTGATCCCAGGACCCTGGGATCATGACCTGAGCCGAAGGCAGAGGCTTTAACCCACTGAGCCACCCAGGTGCCCCCTAAAAAAATAATTTCTACAAAAATTATTACTAGGGTTTGATTATATGTTTTCTAACAAATTTATATATATATATATTTACATATATATGTACATATACACATATATATATCAGTCACTGTGGAAGTACAGTGTAGGAGGACTTATACTATTTTGAGACTTATTATAAAGTTATTAAGACAGTGTTGATATGAGGATATGAGATTGATATGATAATCAAATAGATTAATCAAAGAGAAAAGAAAATCCAGAAATACATCCACACATAAAGAGTTGACTGATATTTGACAAAGTTGCCAAGGCAATTCAATTTGGAAAAGAGTCTTTTCAACAAATTCAGGAACTGAGTATCTGTAAGTGGAAAAATAAATCTTGATCTCTACTTCACACCATATACAATTATTTTTTGTGTTGGATCACATAGAATTAAAAGTTAAATCTATAAAACAAAGCACTAACCATGAATAAGATTGCTAATTTTGAATTTGCAACTAAAAATTTGTTTCATTATGTTCAGTTAGCCAACATATAGTACATAAGTTTTTGTTGTAGTGTTCAACGATTCATTAGTTACTTTATATGCAACTAAAAATTTCTTTTTATCAAAAGAGATCTATAAGAAAATCAAAAGGCAAGCCACAAAATTAGCCAATATTTTCACTATGTTTATATAACAAATGACTTGTATTCAAAATATATAAATGACTAGTACAAATCAATAAGCAAAAAGTTCAATAAAAATGGACAAAAGGCATTGACCTTTTATAGAAGGTGTATGCACAAACATTAAGTGTATAAAAAGTTGCTCAATGTCAGTCACCAGAAAAATGCAAATGAAACCCATAAATTACCATTTTACACATATTGGAATGGTTAAAATAAAAAAAGTTTGGTAGTTTCAAGAGTTGATCACGATGTGGAACAACTGAGAAGTGTCTTACAGCCCTGGCAAGAGTATAAAATGGTACAATTACTTTGGAAAACAATTCGGCAGGTTCTATTAAACATGTTTACCTTATAACCCAGAAATTCTACTTTTAGTGTAAGAAATAGTCATAGCAGTTTTTTATAATAGTAAAAAAAAAAAAAAAAAAAGGAAGCAACTCAAGTGTCCCCAAGTAGTTAAACTCAGTGTATTCATGCAATGAAATATTAGCAAATAAAAAGGAATTCACAGCTCATGCACAATATATGAATGAATCTAAAAAACATGTTGAGCCAAGGAAGTTAGACACATATATATTACATTATTTCACTAATATGAACTTTTAGAACACTTAAATTTGATCCAAGGTAATCAAAATCAAATAGTGGTTTTCTCAGTGGGAGACCCCTAAGGGTTTTACCTGGAAAGAGCACAAGGGAACTTTCTGGGATTATAAAAATATTCTGTATCTTGATTAAGGTGGTGGTTATTCTGTTGCACACATTTGTCAGATATCATCTATATATTTAACATATGCATTTTTTAGGTAAATTATACCTCATTAAAAAATAGTTTTAGAAAAATAAATCAACTGTAATCAATAGTCCCAGGTAGTGTATAGCTGGTTTTCTTGATTTCCCTAATAATTTGAATTAAATATCCTGGAGACTAGAATTTATTGGCCAGTCTGAGGTCTCTAGTTGCCTGGAAACCTGGGCTGTTTGTGGGTAAATTAAAGCTACTACTTTTGAGCCCTAAAGTAAAGGAAGAATTATTTTCATAACACAGGAGTCATTGAGAGTACATGGGTGGGAAGATTTTGCTGAGGCTGCCTATTCAAGTTGTCACCAGGGATTTATCTTCCTGAATCATCATTATATTTCCATACCTTAGAAGAGTGTTCGGCATGTTCCATATTCTCAGAAGGGTCAGTAATATTAGGAAATAATTATCCCCTCATTCCTAGATTAAATATTATTAGATTTTTGGTTTCAGGGTCTAGATTTATAGGAACTTACTGGGTAAGGGTAAACAACACAGAATTTAGAATTAAAAAGATCTGTATTCTGGCTCTGATATTTACTGATTTCTTGGGCAAGTTATTACCTTCTTAATCTTCTGCCTCTGGCTCTGTAAAGTATGGGTAATTATATGCCCTCATCAGATGGTTATGAGACTATAAGATGATGATGCATATTCTTGTGAGGCACTGCAGAGTGTTAGCTAATCCATTGCTATAACTGGAGGAAGTTCTGAAGACCTAGGTCTTCCTGAGCCTGCGAGTAGCCTTCTGTGCAAGCTCTTCCCTAACTTACTAAAATGCTTTGCTTGGGAGCCAAATACCTATTAACTCCCTATCTGCATGTGGATTCTAAGCAGGGATGTCAAAACCAGAGACTCTGAACTCTGGATCCTAATGAGCCTTCTAATCATAGCCATCACTCTCAATTCTAAAACCTGCTCTGGAGGTCAAACTGGACTGCTTTCTTGATTTTCTCTCCAACGAAGGGGTCTGGTCTTTTCCCTGGATATTTGAGGCTTCTTGGCAGCTCCACATGGCCACTCCCAGAGAACGGACTTGATATCATCTAGCCTGAGACTTTGTTACCGCACCTTACACCCAGGCATTGTTGAAGGCTTCTGAGAAAACAGGCTTTCCTATCTGTACAGACGTGGAATGAAAGAGGTGGGTACTAGGATCTCTTTTCTCTGAGCAATTTAGGTGTCCTTACTCAATACCCATGGTCCCTGTGCTTTTCCTAAACATACTTGTTTAATTTAGCTAATTAAACTAATTTGTTTCACTCTTGTCTCCCTACATGTAGTTCTCCTTTAAGAGTGAACAGTGAACAGTCTCCACAGGATTTTTGACCTAATCAAGTCCATACCCCTAGATTTTTAACATACTAAATGCTCACTGAAGAGATGAAAACTTTCACCTTCCTAGACTGACATTACACCTTGTTGCTTATTTCTCTGTACCATGGACATAGTTGTCCCTGTGGTCCATTGTTGAGTGTTCTGTCTCCATTTCTCTGCTTCTCCTCTCTGTGTATGTGTTTCTCCTGTCAAACTTGGAGTTCACTGAGGGAGGTATTCATGTATCCATACCCAAGTTGAAACACTTGACTATGGATGAGGATTATTTTTCCTTTTTAGATCATCAGTCCTATCTTTCTCATTTTATCAAGGTCTCCTAGAAGGTAGGAGCCATGTTAGAAGAGCAGTGTAGAATTCTCTGGGAGGCCATCATCAGCCTGGTGACCATGTTTCCCAATAGACAGGGCATCCATAAGCTTTGTAACCATATCTACATCACAAGTGGGAAATATCTGATGATTCTTCACGCAGACTGATGCTATATCTCCTTATCAAAGTAAGGATACCACTGGGTATGTGTTTTTCTCTCTCCACCATGCTGGTGGAGAGAGACCATTGACCATTGACCAGCAATGGTCAAGAGACCTTTGCTATTGGTTCACAAACTGGCTCCCATACACAAAGAGCAAGAAGAGATGAAGGAAAGGGGCAGACCACTCAAGACGGGTAGGTGGCAGGTTAAATAAGCAAGGGACTTCCTTATGAGATTAGTCTTGGTGGCCACAAGATAAGTACCTATCTGCAAAATCATTTTTTTTTTCCATCTGCTAAATCTTAAAAGTTTATATAGAGGCCTTAACTGGGTTCAGTCAGATATACTGTCCAGATGGGCCCAACAATACTTTACTCTCTCAAGGCTGTTTACATGGAACAGCTCTCACTGTGGGAATGGTGGGAAGAATGTACGTTCCAGGGACAGAAACATGGATAAGGATTGCCTAAATGCCCCCAGCCAACTCACAGGTTAACTGGCGGTTACATCCTCTCAGTGGCCTCCTCCAAGAATTGCTCAAGGCTTAAAGGAAGAAGACAGTTCCAGGGTGGGGCTGAAGACTTAAGAGTGAACAATGCCCCGCTTCATCAGTCGGAGGGCTCCATCCCGTATCTGTTTGGTCTTCATGCCGTAGATGATGGGGTTGAGCATGGGTGGTACAACAAGGTAGAGGTCAGCCAGGAGGATGTGGATGTGCCGGGGTACATGCTGGCCAAAGCGCTGTGTGTAGAATGAAAAGAGTCCTGGTGTATAGAAGAGAAGGATGACACCAAGGTGGGAGCCACAAGTGCCAAATGTCTTAGCCCTTGCCTCTTTGGAGGAAAGGCCTAACACAGACCGGATAATGAGTGTGTAGGAGACAGCGATGCAAATGGAGTCTGTGCCCACTACCAGCGTGGCAGCAGTGATACCATAGATGTTGTTTGGCCGTGTGCCCCCACAAGCCAGCTTTACCACAGCCATGTGCTCACAGTAGGAGTGGGCCACCACTCGGCTACAGTAGCTCAGCCTTGCCAGTAAGCAGGTGAGTGGGGTCATGAGCCCCAAGCCACGAAATACAGCAGCAGCTGCCAGCTTGCCCACAGCCTCTGGGGGCAACAATGACCCATAGTGCAGTGGCCGGCAGATGGCCAAGTAGCGGTCAAAGGCCATTGCTAGCAGGATACCAGATTCGACAGCTGAAAAGCCATGGATAAAGAACATCTGGGTAGCACAGGCCTCAAAGTTGATCTCAGTAGCATTTGTCCAAAAAAGCGCCAGGAGCTTGGGCACAGTAGAAGTGCAGAGTACCAGGTCAATGATGGACAGCATGCTTAGGAACAGGTACATGGGCTGGTGCAGGGCAGGCTCTGATCGTACCACCAGTAGCACTGCCATGTTGCCAAGTACTGCCAGGGCATACATGGAGCAGAAGGGAAATGCAATCCAAAAGTGGGATGCCTCCAGGCCAGGAATTCCCATGAGCAAAAAAGAGTTTGGGTTCTGATGGCTGTGGTTTGTGAACTGCATGGTCAGGTCCAGGTAGGGTGGGTAGAGAAGACCTTACTACCCAGCTCTGAGCCCCAGGAAGCCCTGAGAGATGAAGCCACAGGGATTCATTCTTATTCTGTGGCTGAAATGAAGTGGGCAGCAGAAAATATTTGAGTTAGATCTCATGAGAAATATCCAGGGATCAGGGTTGTAGAGCATTGGAAAGTGATGCAAGGCACAAGGTGAAGTTATCATTACCAGGGATCAAAGGAGTCCTTTCCACTTGTGCCTGATTCAATGATGTCTAGGCTGGGACTGCAGGGTGAGTGGCATGGCTATAGAACTCACTCTATGGTGAAGGAAAGTGACTAGAGAATCTTACCAGTCCTTACAGAATCCTATTCTGTTTAAATGTTCATTTCTTTCTGATCCATCTGCCTGTGGGACAATGAAAGGGTGACATAATGATGAAAGGCCAGGCAGATTGGATGGAAGACTCAAATGTAGTTACTTTTTAAGATGGGAAGATCAGGATGAGAAGTAATAGAAAGGAGAGTGGGGGATATTCAATGGGTTTTTCAGGGCACTGAGCCCATGGTTACTCATGGATGAGGCTCAGAACCTGGCTTCTGACCCAGAACAACCACCATATGGTGAGGGCCTGAGTCTCTTACAGCCTGCTAAAGCCATAACATTGCCTGGCTCATGTTAGTACTAGGATCCTGTGGTTGTTGTAGGTGTCTGTATGGATACTGGTAGAAACAGTGAGATGATGCAGAGTTGGTCAGTGGCAGAGGTCAGGCTAATTTGGCCATAATATGTGATCTGATAAAGTTATTGAGGGATGAAAACATAGTCTTATAAAAATCGAAGGTACATAAAGATGGTATAAGTGATTTTTAATCACTGGGGACACAATTGTTAACTGTAAGCAGATGTTAACTATGTCCACTGTGTATCTTTGCCTATTATCCATACTTTCCATGTCCCCTGATCTTCCCTTACCTATGTGTACCTTCTCATTACTCTCTTATCCACTAGCCAGCCAGTAACTGAGAATTTGAGAAAGAATTTGATTAAATAATAAAGTCAAGAAGGGGATAGTAGAGGAACAGGAATATGAAAAGGAAAGTTGAGAACAAGAACTAGGAATAGACATAGGAGATAGAAAGTATCTTTCTCACATTGATTTCTAATATAATGGGATTTAACTGTGTTCTGGTTGCTAGTTGGGACAGAGTGGAATTAACTGAAACCTCTGGAGATAGCCCATTTATATCCCCAACATTAAACCGCAATGCTTCTAACAATCCTTTATATCAGCTATACATACCCAGAAAAAAGAGGCAAGAAGGGAAAGTAAGCTCTTCTAATGTGGTCTGGGTGAAGGGACCCTGGACCAGTATGCCATCCCAGTGCCAACTGTGGCTTTCACTGTGATACTGAGACAATCATCTTGTCCCTTTATGTCTCATCATCCCTTCTTCCATGTGTTTCCTATTTTTTTTCTTCTGTACTATTTCCCCTCCCTGAATTTCTATCATTCAGCTTGGGATCAAGTATATCCAGAGGGTATTTCAGTTTTGTTGGTGGCTGAAGGGTCAGGGACAGAACAACCTGGGAGGGCGGTCCTTGTAAAATGGTATATGTAAACCTGTTCTGTTCTATGAATGAGCATATTATGTGCTTAGTTAAGCATGTAACTGCGTCTCTATATATGTTGCTGAATAAAATGCATGAACAAGGCTATACTCAGAAGACACAGGTACATACATTTAGTTAAGACACTGTTTTGGAGTGTCCATACTTCAAGGCTCTTTCTTTGGTGTGGAGAAAATTGAAAGCTGAATAATCTAGACATAAATGGGACAGTCTTGCTTTTCCCCTTTTTCCTTCTTCCACTCAGCCTTGTAATAATTGACTCGGTTCCCTCAGCCTGAGTTGCCTCTCAAAGAATGTTCACTCTATCTTTGAAGTTACATAGCGCAATGACTGCCTGCTCCCCTTGCCTCAGACCCATTTGCACAGATAGAGAAAATGAAGTTGGAAAAGCATATGTTGAACATAGTGTGCCCGGATTCTAAAAGAGATCAAGGTGGAAGTCTTGGGGGTCATCACTTCCTGTCTTCAATAATATTTGAGTTAGATCACATAAAAATGTCCAGGATAAGACTGTAGGGCATTGGGAAGTGACACAAGGCAGGAGGTGGATTACCATTGCCAGCATTCAAAGGAGCTTTTGTCACTTCTGATTCAATGATCTCTAGGCTGTGGTTTGGGAGCGGAGTGGCATGGCTCCCAAACCTTCTCCATGTTGGAGGTGAGTGGCTAGAGACACTTACAACTTTTTCTCTCTACCTGTGAATGCTCTTCTGCTATATTGTAATTTTCTTCTGATTTATCTTTCTCCAGAGATATGGCAAGGAGAGACTCTCAGCCCCTTCCACATAACTCACCCAGAATAATTCCACTTTCTGTCCCTCCCATTGTTCTGAATTGCCTTAGCATTTTGTATTAAAAAAGGCTTTACCTAAAATATGTTAGAACAGGAGCTCAAGTACAGCAACAAAGCTGCCTCCTGAGGAAAGGAACAAGTCGTTCATTGCTGGAAGTGCTTATGAGTATCTGGAAGGCTACTTGCCAAGGATGAGATTTTTATTAGTGGAAGAGTAAGAGAAGCCCACTTCAAATCTCAGCTCTCCTTTTTAAGTTATGTTTTGTTAGTCACCACACAGGACATCATCAGTTTTTGATGTAGTGTTTCATGACTCATTGTTTGCATATAACATCCATTGCTCAATGCAAATCTCAGCGCTCCTAACTCACCAACCGTGTGGTCGCAGTCAAGTCACCCAACCTTTGTCAAACTGCTTCCTCATCTGCGACCTGGAGAGATTGATTCCTACTTCAGAGGTTACTGTGAGGAGTCCTGATGGGGGACATTCATCTGAAGAGTACTATATGGTGCATAGCAGTGGTCAAGAAGTGTGATTTATTTGTAAGTCCCTTTTATCTGAAGCAAAGACCACCTCAGTGAGAAAATGATCTTAGTGCAGCCAGGTCTTTGGCCTGCTCTTAGTGTGCATATTATGGGGTTGATTATACAGACAGACTTACCAAGTCTGGGGCAGGGAGTGGTAGTGAAGTCTCAGGTCCTGTAGGGATTAGTGTGTGGGGAGCAAAAAGGCTGGAATATTTATCCTATTAAGGCCCTATTTGAGAGTAAAAATTCCTTAGGGATGAAGATGTTTAAAAAGACCTTTGGGATTCAGAAAGAGGTGGAAAATTGAAGTTAGAATATTTGGCTAAGGGAAGGGGGAAAATAGGGTAATACATATTTATCCTGAAAGCTTGGAGTAGATAGGAAAGGGGTGGACAGACACCTGCACACAAATAATATTAAAGGCTTTCTGGCATAGGAATACAATTTAAGAAATTTCACTTTTTCTCCTGGCCCCTTCCATGTGTCCTAGATATTTACTTCTCAATGTTTCTTTTGGCTAAACTACTTAGCTTCTCTGTCAGTTTTCACTGCAAAATGGAGAGGCAATTAAATGAGATGACATATGCAAGGCACTTATTGTGCCTGGTCTGGGCCAAGCACTTGGTAAAAAATTATTTCATTATCTAACACAATGATCATTGACTGAGCATCTACCATATGGAAAGAATTATGCTAGATGTGAGGGCATAGAGTTGAAGGATCACACCTTTTTGTTCATAGTCTGGTTTGGGATGGGCAGACATAAAAAATTAGTTATAATTTAATGAGAACTATAGATATAAAAAAAGACACAGGCTCATTCAGCAGAAAACAGTTAGTGCTGTAAAACTTAGCCAAATATTCAGAAGTAGAAGGTAGGCTTGGAGGAAGGTGTACATGAAGGAGAGAAGACAGCAGGTGTAAAACATGGCACACAAAGGATAATAGGCATTTTCTGGCAACCAGTGAAGCCCAGTTCAAAGTTAACATTTAAAAATTTTATTTGACTATAGTTGACACACAACATTACATTAATTTCAGGTGTACAAAATATTATTTCAGTATCTCTATACATTATGCTATGCTCAACACAAGTGTAGCTACCATCTGTCACCACACAGCACTATTACAATATCATTGACTATATTCTCTATGTTCTGCTTTATTCCTGTGACTTATTTATACCTGAATCTCCCACTCCCCTTCATCCATTTTGCCCATCCCCTCACCCCAACCCAATAGAACAGAGAACCCAGAAATGAACTCTTGCCTACATGACCAATTAATCTACAAAGGAGACAAACATACAATGGGGAAAAGACAGTCTCTTCAATAAATGGTGCTGGAAAAACTGGCGAGCAGTATGCAAAGGAATGAAACTGGATTGCTTTCTAATACCAGACACACAAAAAACCTCAAAATGGTTTAAAGACCTAAATATGAGACTTGAAATGGTAAAAATCCTAGAAGAGAACACAGGCAGTAATTTCTTTGACATTGAGTGTCAATGTCAAAGGAGTTAAGTCTCCTAAGACAAGGGAAACAAAAGCAAAAATAAAATATTGAGACCACCTCAAAATAAACTTTTGCACAGTGAAAGAAATCATTATAAAAACAAAAATCAACATACTACATAGGAGAAGATATTTGCAAATGACATATCCAATAATATACAAATAATGAATCATGGAACACTGCATCAAAAACTAATGATGTACTGCATGGCGACTAACATAATAAAATTTTAACCAACTGAGCCACCCAGGCGTCCCATAATAAAATTTTAAAAGGGGGTTAATTTCCAAAATATATGAAGAAATTATACAAAACCAAAAAAAAATCCAATTAAAAAATGGGCAAAGAAACTGAGTAGGTTATTTTTCTAAAGAAGAAATATAGATGGCCAGACGCATGGAAATATGCTCATCATCACTAATCAGGAAAATGCAAATCAAAGATAATCTGAGCTGTAGTGAGTATCCTTTCTTTCCTTTCATCCTCACAACACTTTATCAAATGCTATTGTGTGTGATGCTGTCACTTTGAATTTTATTGGTGTAACCTTAGTCAAATAACAGCTCTTAGCCTCTTGTTCCCCATCTGTAATAATGGGTAGGGTTTTCATGAGATAGTACATATAAGATGTTTAATAAACTGTATTAATAATATTAATAATAATATTAACAATACAGTTTAATACAGTTCATGTGACATGAAAAATCTTCATTGATTATTATTGTTATGATCATTACATTATCACCTTTCAGTCATCTTCCTACACAGTGGGTTTTGTGAAGGCAGATACCAGGGTGAATTAGTCTTTGATAGTACTCAAAAGAAGATAGTAATGATGTAGGGTATAGAGAGAACACTGTTGAATGAACAGATGGGATTCTAATTAAATGTAGGGCAGGCAGACATGAAGCTTGACTTCAGACAATAAGTCAACAAACCTACTGATGACTCAATTTTTTTCTGACATTGTCTTAGAGATACAAAGACTAGAAAAGATTCTTGAAAATGCAAATCAAAACTACAAAGATATCACCTCATGCCTGTCAGAATGGCCAAAATTAACCACACAAGAAACAACATGTGTTGGCAAGGATGTGGAGAAAGGCCAACCCTCCTACACTGTTGGTGGGAATGCAAGCTGGCGCAGCCACTCTGGAAAACAGTATGGAGGTCCCTCAAAAAGTTGAAAATAGAGCTATCCTATGACCTAGCAATTGCACTACTGGGTCTTTACCCTAAAGATACAAATGTAGTGATCTGAAGGGCCCAGGACTTGAATAGACATTTCTCCAAAGAAGATATACAAATGGCCAATTAGCTCAAGAAAAGATGCTCAACCTCACTAATCATTAGGGGAGAGCAAATAAAAACACCATGAGGTATTACTTCATATCCATTAGGATGGTTATTATTAAAAAACAGACAATTCTGAGTGTTAATGAGGTATTGAAATAGGAATCCTGTACCTTGTTGATGGGAATGCAAAATTGTACAGCTGGTGTGGAAAATGGGATGGTAGGTAGTTCCTCATAAAATGTTAAACAAAACTACCATGATCTTTCCCTAATTCAACCTGGGTGCTTCCTCTCTGACTGCTCCCAAATGAGCTTGTGAATCTCAAATCAGGATCACCACCTGTCTCTGTTTCTGCAGTTTAACTCAGACTTTAACACAAGCTCTGTGTAGAAGGCTTGCCTAAAACCAATGTGTTCTGAAGACTCTAGGTGAAGACAATTCAGTGCTTGTTCCTGAAGGACAAGACTGAGAACATCTAATACAGACTCTGGATGTTTCTGTCAGATGAGATGGGAAGCCAGAAGTATATAGTCTCAGTAGGAGCTGTTGGGCTGTCTCATGGAGAATTAGTTCAGGTTAAATGACAGAGAAGCCCCTCTGAAAACCAAATTCCCCTCTCAGGACTATGGCAGAATAGCAGATGCTGAGACCAGTGATAGGAGGAAAGCATTACCTTTGGTATTGTTATTAATGGTTGATAGTTAACTGAGTAATAAAAACATGGATGAGTATAGCTCAGTGATCTCACTGGATCCCAAATTGTGAGAGGTAGGCAGGACTAGGATAATTGTCCCCATATGGTGGGTAAGGAAACAATCCAAGAAACAGAAGTTAAGTGCCTCATCAAGGTCACAAACTAGGCTTTAAACCTAATCTCCCACTCATAACCTCAACTCACAGTTCCATCCACAAAATGAAACAAAACCTTAAAACTCCAAACCAAAAAAACAACAAAACAAAACAAAAAACCCCAATAACCTTGACCTAGTTAAAACTGAACCCCAGCTTTCTAAGTCCACAATCCAAGTACACACAGCAGGCATCTATTTGCATATTCTGAGGCAGCTCTATTTCTCAGTAGGCACTGCAGGGCAGGAAGGTGAGGGTGGAAAGAGGCCCAGTGATTGTGAAGCCAGACTACACTGTGCCTCAAGGGAGGCACTGAGTGCCACAGAGTGGTGAGAGAGTAGGGTTGTAGGAAGCCAGGAGCAGGAACCCCTGAAGATCAGAAACTGGGACAGAAGTCTCTAGAGTGACCTCCAGGGAAGACACCAGGCCCATCTTGGGTCCCTTTCAGGATGTTCCTCAGGGATTGGGCCTGCTGTTTCTTTTCTTTTGGGGAAAGAGTAGGTGATTATGAGGATATAGCCAGGCCTCTCCTTTCCAACTCTCTCTTTCCCAGCCTTCTCTCACTAAGGAAAACTGTATCAGGTTTTCCTAAAACCAGCAGAAAAAGAACTGAGCCTCCAGCTGGGGGGGTGAGAGCACACCAGGTTATTGGTGGCAGGGAAGACCAGGCGTACACAAAGCATAGTCAGGGAGGTAGTGTGAATGGGGTGAGGAGCAAGCAGACAGAGGAGGGGCACTTATGCTAGGTCAGCTGGCTCCTAGAGGGCTGGAACAGGGTACCTGGAAGACATAAGCAGCCATGTGAGCTAGGCTGACAGAGAAAATTAGAATAACCGGGATAATGGCAGAAATCAGACTGAAAACAGTAATGACTAGAAGGAATACCCAAAGGCTAAGTGGAGAACCACTAGGAGAAGTGTGTGTAATGTTTGAGGGGAAGAGACTAGGTTAGTATGTATGGGGAGGTGAGCTTTGGAGTGCATGGGCAGAGTCCCTTCCTCAGTACCTCTCATGCCCAAACAATTTATCCTTGTCTCAGGCATTATCTCACCTCCTGATTCTCTTGTCTTCTAGCATTCTCATCCTATATGTCTGTCTATCGAACAGAGGACCCACTTTCTATCCTCCTGAAGACTTCATCTTCTACAAATTTCAGATCCTCCCATGTCGCCGTTTGAAGAAATCCCTTTCTGCTTCCCAGGGCTGTGCTCCTTCTGTATGGTACATTAGGGACCACTTCAAGAAAGCCTTAACTAAATAACCCATACCAGGTTAGTTAATTTCTTATTAGTGCCACTTGCTTTCCTCCTACTTCACATTCTGGCCTCACCACAGTCAGAGCTGGTGTGATCGTCCTGGGACAAAAAGGAAAAATCTGAAATGGGGAGATGGAAGGACCAGGTCGGTATACTTGCTTATTAAAGGCGTTAGCAACAACTAGCTGTATCATTGCAGCATGGTCCTGTAAACAGCATTCTGGTGTGAGGGTCAGAAGTTGTGGAATCTAGTCCTAGTTCTGCTACTTACTTCCTCCATGACCCAATTTGGGGACTCAGTTTCCCAATTACATCTTTCTAAAGTCCTCTCAAGTTAAAGGGGTAGCCAGTTTATAATACTGACTGAATATTTTAGGTACAGAGCCACATGCACTTTTGGGGGAGACGAAGAAACAAGTGACCCAGACTTCCTTTTGTCATTTGCTGATGTCTTGACTATGCAAACAGGAGGCATAGTACAATGACACGTAAGGACTGGATAAAACACTTATACCAAGCAGGTTAAGAGTGCTGGGGTCAGAGGAGACTGGATAAGCAGGGTTGGATTGTGAACAGAATTGAGCTAGATTTCATTTAAACTTGGAAAGAAGGAAGCTTGATGAATTATTAAGGCATATAAACAGAATAGGCAAGCTGTGAGAATGAGGTATATGGGCAAATAAACCCGAGGGCCAGATATGGGCAACAGGAGCATACAGAAAGTAAGAGACAGGGGCACTCAGAGAAGAGGAGGGACCTGTTTGAAATCTGATCTACATAACTAAAATTGGTGAGGATTTCACAGAATTTCTCTCTGTGGATGTGCTCAAAACTGGGTGATACTCAGTAAATTTCAATTTGAATTAGATGGTAGTATATAATACATCAGCAGGAGAGGAGAACCTTTCTCCAGAGAGTCATTCATACATTTATTTAAATAGCACTTACTGATCATCAATAATGTTCAGTAGAGTCTGTGAATATAGAAATAAGTCACAGCCCTTATACTAGCAGTACTCACTCAAATGGGCAGACATTTGCACTGGCAACAAGGATCATACTCTCCTTATGTCATTTAATTCAAGGTATTAATGAGTCCTCATTGACAACACTGAGAAAAATCCGCCTGGAGGAGTCTGAGAAGACTTTACTAAGAAGGTGGCAGGATCTTGGCCAGGTATGGAAAGGGGCAGAGGAAAGCATTTCAGATAAATAGTATGAGCTTTAAGCATGCCTTTCAGGAAGTGACAGATAATCCAGTGTGGCTGAAACCAGGATGAATGTTTTAGGGAATGGTGAAGAAGTGAGGTTAGTAATTTAGGCAGGAACAAATTAATAAGCATGTTGAGTAGTTTTTAATTTTCCCTGTAGCAGTAAGTTCTTATAAGCAGTTTTCAGTAGGGATAGAATATGTGGTCTGTCACATTATAGTAGTAGATTGAGTAGGGGTAGAAGACTGAAGAGGAGGTTTTTTATTCAGATATAATTAATATGGTATTATTTTAGTTTCAGGTCGACAGCAGAATGATTCAATAATTCTGTACATTACTCAGCACTCGTAAGTGTACTCCTAATCCCCTTTACTCTTCTCATCTCCCCACCCACCTACCTTCTGGCAACCACCAGTCTGTTCTCTGCCTTTAAGACTTTTTGTTTGTTTTGTTTCTTAAATTCCACATATGAGTGAAATCACATGATATGTGTCTTTCAGACTTATTTCACTTAGCATTGTACTTTCTAGGTCCATTCATATTATTGCAAATGGCAAGATATCATTATTTATGGCTGAGAAATATTCCATATATTGTGTGGTGTATGTGTACATATCACATCTTCTTTACCTATTCATCTACGGATGGACATTTGGGTTGCTTCCATGTCTTGGCTACTATAAATAATCCTGCAATAAACTAGGGCTGTATATCTCTTTGAATTAGTGTTTTCATTTTCTTCCAGTGAATATCCAGTAGTGGAATTCCTGGGTTTTATGGTAATTCTAATTTTTTGAGGAACTTTCACAATTTTCCAGAGTGGCTGCACCAACTTGCATTCTAAGCAACAGTGCACAGAGTTTCCTTTTTTTCCGCATTCTCACCAATATTTGTGTGTTTCTTCTTAATTTTTAGCAGTATGACAGGTATAAAGGGGTAGCTCATCCTGGGTTTTTTTTTTTATAATTTTATTTTTTAAGTGTTCCAAGATTCATTAGCCATCAGGGAGATTCAAATCATCCTGGTTTTTATTCACATTTCTCTGGTGAAAAGATGTTCAACCTCACCAATCATGTGTCTGTTGATCATCTGTATGTCTTTGGAAAAGTGTCTATTCAGGTCCTCTGTCCATGTTTTAATCAGATTGCTTTTTTTGGTGTTGAATATATTCTCCTGTTCAGTAGCTTGCCTTTTTTCAGTTGATAGTTTCCTTCACTGTGCAAAAGTTTTTCATTTTGGTGTGGTCCCAATGGTTTAATTTTGCTTTTGTCTCCCTTGCCAGGGGAGAGCTGTTTGGTTTTACAGATCTATATGTCTATTTTTGTGCCAGTACCATATTGTTTTGGTTATTACAGCTTTGTAGAATATCTTGAAATCTAAGATTGTGATACCTTGATTGCACTGAATCCGTAGATAGCTTTGTGCTTTGGATAGTGTTGACATTTTAATAATATTCATTCTTTCAACCCATGAGCATGGAATTTCTTTGTGTCATCTTTAATTTATTTAAAGGTGTAGTCATTATAGTGACACAGGCCAGTGATATGAATCTGGGAAGACAAAAGTCACTGAGAGGAGAAAAGCAGCATGGGAGACAATTTAGGGGCAGGATCAAGGGGGCATCACTGACTTAGAAAGAGCTTCAGGAGCTTTGGAAGCTGGTAGGAGTCTATGACTGGAGCGTAATGAAGGGAGAGGTGAGAGGGGAGAAAGCTGAATAGTGAACAGGGGCCAGACCATGCAGAGACTTGTAAACCAGAGTGAGGAGTGTGGATTTCATCCTCACTGCAATGGTAATTCCATGAAGGTCTTGGGACAAGCCCTGGCCCAGTATAATTTGCCTGTTTAATGGGTTATTTGGCTGTAGTATAGAGAATGGAGTAAGCGCTCAAGTTTCAGACCACAGAGACCAGTTATAAGGCTTTTGTGGTCTGGATGAAAGATGGTAAATTAAATGAGAATGCTGTCAGGGGATAAGGAAAAGAGTAGGGAATAAATTACAGATTGTAAATAAAAAATTATAAATTTTTCAGATTGATAGGATTTGCTTATGAGCTGGATACCAAGGAAGGGGGAGAGGATTGAATCAAGGATTATACCTGGGTTTCTGACCTTGCTACAGGATAGATGGCCAGAATATGTGCTGAGATGGACAACGCAAGGGGAGGAAATAGTTTGTGGGGAGATAAAAAGATTTCCATTTTGGCCGTATTGTTTGATATGAATGTGGAACATCTAAGTGGAGAGGTCCAATAGGCAGTAGGATACACGTGTCTGGAACTCAGAGTAGAAGCTATGCATTTGATAATCCCCTGAATGTAGATGATAAAAAAACAAAACAAAACAAAAACAAAAATCCAAGTGGAACAAAAGCTAGCACCTAGTAAGGTAATATGAAAATAAAAGAGGGAATAAAAGAAGACAGAAAAGGAGAAGGAGAGAGTAAAGGGAAAAAACATAAGGGAAGGAGTGGAGATGGAAGGTGGCTTGGAAAGGACTGGAAATTAAATGAGGGATGAGGAAGTAGAGATCAAATACAGTCAAGTTTTTTATAAAATTGTGCTGTGAAGGGGAACCAAGTTAAGGGGTGATTAGATGAAAGAGGCAAAGCCAAAGAATACATGATGGTGCTGATATTAATCAAAATAAACATTGTAGAAAAGGGGGCAGACAGTAAGGACAAATAGCATGTGCACAATGCGTCACAGTTTGCGAGGTCTATTCTCACATGTTTTTGTCTTTTCTCACCATAAAACTTGGTGAGATGGTCGTGGGAAGTATATTGTGGGAAGTATGGTTATTGCCTTCAGTTATAGGTTGAGAAGCTAAAACTTTAAAAATATCAGAGATTAATGTTAGTTTCTGCTGGTAGACTGATGACACAATCATTACTCATGCCTAAGAATTCTAAAACTTTTCCCTACACCATGGTGAGGAGTTAAGAGTTTTATTTCTTTCACTTGGACATGCTGAATTTGAACTGTCTGTGGAACAACAAGGTAGAGGAAGAATACAGCAACTTAAGACATTGGATTTGAAGGCGGGAAACAAGAGTTCTCAAAGTTCAGGTTTAATATTTGACATTTTCTAAATATGTGATTGTCAGTGACTTAACTTTTAGTTTCTGCAGTCCAAAAAAATGCCCATATTTACTAAGCACATTTTTGTATTCTAGATTTGTGCTAATGGTTTTTATTTTTAAAATGAATTTTTTCCAGCTTTAAGATAAAAAAAA
Source organism: Mustela erminea (assembly GCF_009829155.1). Lineage (NCBI taxonomy): Eukaryota > Metazoa > Chordata > Mammalia > Carnivora > Mustelidae > Mustela > Mustela erminea. The sequence goes on from NC_045622.1 coordinate 58,214,626, forward strand.
AAAAAAAAAAAAAAAAAAAAAAAAAAAAAAAGATATAATTGACTTAGAATTATATTAGTTTGAGGTGTTCAACAATGACTTGATATATATATTATAAAATGGTTGCTGCAATAAGTCGAGTTAGCATTCATCACATCACATAGCTACAATATTTTTCTGATGGTGAGAACTTCTAAGATCTACTTTCTTTGCAACTTTCAAATATATGTTATAGTATTAACTATATTAACTATAGTCACCAGGCTGTACAGAACATCCCCAGAACTTATACCTGGAAGTTTGTACCATTTGTCTACCTTCACCTATTTCTCCCACCCTTAGTAGCCATAAATCTGTTTTGTTCCTGAGTTCATTTTTTTTTCCGAGTTCATTTTTAAAAAATCTTAATTTCAGTGTAAATAACATGTGTTCTATTAGTTTCAGGTATACAACATAGTGAGTCAACAATTCCATATATTACTCAGTGCTCATCAAGATACTCCCAATCCCCTTCACCTATTTCACCCATCCCCGACCTACCTCCCCTCTGGTAACCCTTTGCTCACTATAGTTGAGAGTCTTTGGTTTGTCTTTTTTTCCCCCTTTGTTCATTTGTTTTGTTTCTTAAATTCCACGTATGAATGAAATCATATAGTGTTTTTCTTTCTCTGACTGGCTTATTTCACATAATATTATACTCCCTAGATCCATCCATGTTTTTGTAAATGGCAAGATTTCATTTTTTTATGGCTGAATAATATTCTATTGTGTATATATACCACATCTCCCATATCCTTTTATCTATTGGTGGACACTTGGGCTGCTTCCCTAATTTACCTATTATAAATAATGTTGCAATAAACAGAGGTGCATGTATCCCTTTGAATTGTTTTTGCATTGTATTGAATTTTGTATTTTGTATTGAAGTGTTTTTGTATTCTTTAGGTAAATACCCAGCACTATGACTATAGGATCATAGGGTCTATTTCCAAATTTTAATGAATTTCTACACTATTTTCCAGAGTGACTGCACCAATTTGCATTCCCACCAACATTGCATGAGGGTTCCTTTTTCTATCTATTCATTTTTTAAAGATTATACACAGAAGTGAGATTGTACAGTATTTTTTTAAAGATTTATTTTTTAAAAATATTATTTATTTATTTTACAGAGATCACAAGCAGGTAGAGAAGCAGGCGGGGGTGGGGGGAAGCAGGCTCCCCCTGAGCAGAGAACCTGACGCAGAGCTCTATCCCAGGACCCTGAGACCATGACCTGAGCTGAAGGCAGAGGCCTTAACCCACTGAGCCACCCAGGCACCCCGAAATTGTACAGTATTTTTTATCTGACTTATTTCACTTAGAATAATGCTCTCAAATTCCATCTATGCTACTACAAATGGTAAGATTTCCTTCTTTATGGCTGAATAATATTTGTGTGTGTATCACATTTTCTTTATCCATTTATCCATTGTGCTAATTGTTTAATGATATCTCCATTCTCAGAATAAACCTTTAAAATATAAACTGAGAAAACAGAGAAGGAAGCACAGATCAAATTTCTGAGAAACAAATGTTTAAGCTTTTTCAAAGAGAATGATAAAAGGGATAAAAAGGAGATAGAAAGATAAAGGATCCCAGAAGGAAAAAGAATGGTGTAAAGTTCAGTCTTCCAAAAAGGTGGGAGTGGAGCATCTCTTCCTTTGAATGTCCTGGATGTTAGAAAGAAAAGTGGGTAAAGGTAGAAGCATGTAGAAATGGAAGTTAAATTTAGGTGAAGCAAAACAATGATAGGTCTTTTCATGTTCTCAAGTTGGCTGCAAATACGCCTTTAGGGGGGCCTGGGTGGCTCAGTGGGTTAAAGCTTCTGCCTTCAGCTCAGATCATGATCCCAGGGTCCTGGGACTGAGCCCCACATCGGGCTCTGCTCGGCAGGGAGCCTGCTTCCCCCTCTCTCCCTCTGCCTGCCTCTCTGCCTACTTGTGATCTCTATCTGTCAAATAAATAAATAAAATCTTTAAAAAAAATACGCCTTTAGTTGGTGAGATTGCTGAGCATTAAATAAAGACCTATGGAACCCTTGCTAGAGAAAAATTTATAGAACATGGAGGAAAGTGAAATATTAGAATGTGCTAGTCTTAATTATTTTTCATACAGCCAAGATAGACATCTGAAGGACAGAGACACTCCTTTCATAATTAGAGATGCAGCCTGAGTTTGGAACCAATTGGAAGACAGTGAATGTCTTGGGTAAGATTTGAACATAGCAGGGGTCTATATCTTTTACAAAGTGGTTCTGGGCCAAAGACCACAGAAAGCTCCTTTTCCACTCAATTCCTCAATGAAGAGTGCCTTGTGATATTCGCTTAATTGATATTGAATGTTGATTACCCAATGATTTTATATATATATATATATATATATATATATATATATATATAAAATTTATTTATTTATTTGACAGATCACAAACAAGCAGAATGGCAGGCAGGAATGGGGGGCGGCACAGAAGCTTTAACCCACTGAGCCACCCAAGTGCCACTTACCCAATGCTTTTCAAACATGTTGAGGGCAGAGATCATGTATTTCTCATAATGTATATTAGGATTATTTTCTAATTGAAGGACTAGAAATGAGATCAAGAGCTAATCCTTCCATGTGAATGGTCAGAGTTTGAAATTGAATGCTATAATTCTGTTGATACTGGATACCTTCTGGAAGAGCCCTGTGGAAGTGGATGACAGGAAGAAAATTTCCAATGGCCACATCAGCCTCCAATATCACCTCAACCCATCCGGCAGTCTTTGTGTTAATGGGAATCCCAGGCCTGGAGCACTTACATAACTGGATTTCCATTCCCTTCTGCTCAGCCTATACTTTAGCCCTGCTAGGCAACTGTACCCTCCTCTTCATTATTCAGGCTGATGCAGCCCTCCATGAGCCCATGTACCTCTTTCTGGCCATGTTGGCAACCATTGACCTGGTCCTCTCTTCTACGACACTTCCCAAAATGTTAGCTGTTTTTTGGTTCAGAGATCGGGAGATCAGCTTCTATGGCTGTCTGGTCCAGATGTTCTTTCTCCATTCCTTCTCTATCATGGAGTCAGCAGTGCTGCTGGCCATGGCCTTTGACCGCTACGTGGCTATCTGTAAGCCCCTGCACTACACTACGGTGCTGACTGGGCCCCTTATCACCAAGATTGGCATGGCTGCTGTGGCTCGGGCTGTGACACTAATGACTCCACTCCCTTTTCTGCTCAAACGCTTCCACTACTGCCGAGGCCCCATCATTGCCCACTGCTACTGTGAGCACATGGCTGTGGTAAGGCTGGCCTGTGGGGATACTCGCTTCAACAATATCTATGGCATTGCTGTGGCCATGTTTATAGTGGTGTTGGACCTGCTGTTTGTTATCTTGTCTTATATCTTCATCCTTCGGGCAGTCCTACAGCTTGCCTCTCAGGAGGCCCGCTACAAGGCCTTTGGGACTTGTGTCTCTCACATAGGTGCAATCTTAGCCTTTTACACACCTGTGGTCATCTCTTCAGTCATGCACCGTGTGGCTCGCAGGGCTGCTCCTCATGTCCACATACTCTTTGCTAATTTCTATCTGCTCTTCCCACCCATGATCAATCCCATCATCTATGGTGTCAAGACCAAGCAGATTCGTGAGCGAGTCTTAGGACTATTCCCAAGAAAGAATGTCTAAGTGTAGTGTGAGAGGCAGGTGGAGAAAGAGTGGGACAGACTGAATGCTGGAATCGGGGCAGGGGTATGAGAGGAAATAGAAGGATGCCAGAGTTTACATGCACAAGGAGGAAAACTGAATGATGTCCTGGTATAATGAAAAAAAATTAATTGATGCCCTGAAACTCAGTCATCAGTCTGATCAGGATTCATGGTACAATGTCCTTTGATAGCCTTTGGATTCAAACTGCTGACTTTGCTTTCTTCCCAAAGAGCCCACTCTATCACAAGGCATGACAAAGCCTTGACTCACTCTATCTTTGGTAATGTCATCTAAAGACACAAAGATGCTTTCAATTTTACTAAGACTTTGAGAACCTGAGTTTCTCTCCAGAGTCACTGGGATTAGGACCTGGGAAGGACCAAAATTTCATCTGAGGCAAGAGTAACTGTAATAATCTGAAAGCTGATGTCCAGTCTCTGGGTAAATACTACCAGTTTGGGGGAGCTCATGATCTTCCAGCACTACAGGTTCTAAGTCAGTTTTGCTTGTTAAAATTTATTTCTTCAATTGAATCAGCTTATGTAGTCTTTGACTTCTTTTAACCTCTATATTCTCATGGCCAATCCCTTTCATTAAACATTTTGAGAAAACATGTCCTCTGACATTTCTTTATCCATCATACAACACTTTCTTTGCAAATACATGTAGCTTATGTTTTCACCAAGAATGTGAATTCTTCATTTACTTGAGAATCCAGTCACATAACATCGAGTACCACATCTATGCTGGGTACTGGGAATATATCTATATCTATGTCTATATTTATATCTTTAAGATGGGCATGCTATACTTATGTCTATGTCCAAAGAGAGAGAAGTCTGCTTGAGATTTTTCTCCTATCCTATCTGTCTCCCTCTGAATCCACTCCCTGCTTGGGCATGCTCCCTAAAATAATAATAAATCTTAAAAAAAATGAAGGTGTCATGTGGCAATCTCACTTTGTCTCAATATCCTAGGTGATCATCTATCATGGGAGAGTGCTGAGTCCACATTACACCAAGGCCAAAGTTAGGAAAGATGAAGTAGGATCCAGTATACTTCTGTCAAAAGGGAATATGTATAGCTGGGGCATAGAGCTTTGAGATTGCTTTTAAAACATAACCTACCAAACCTAAATCATGCAGAAATAGAAACCCTAAGCATAACTTGTGTGAAAATTAAATCAGTAATCAAAACCTCCCATTAAAGAAAAACCCAGAAACACAGGGTTACATTGGTGAATTCTACCAAATATTTAAATAACTAACTCCTTCTCAATTTTGTAAATTTGTAAATAAACAAAATTTGTTGGTTTACTCCTTCTCAAATTTGTAAACAATCAAAAAAACCATGACTCTGTACAAAAACTGTACCTATAGTCAATAATGTATTATACACTAAAAATTTGTTAAGAACACTTAATATGAGAGCTATCCTCTTATCACAATAAGATAAAATAAAGACAATTTAAAAAGCATCTTTAAAATTAAAGTTATGGAAAACTTAGTGAGCAAAGTTCATGGCAGACCCTGATATTAACTAGTTTCCTTCTTTGAAAAATAGCATGAAAGTCAGCTGTAGGTAGACTATCACTCTTATTTATAAATATCTGAATTATTAATAAGTAATCACATCATCATCAACATCATAATGGCTTCTTGATTATATAGTTAGTGATCTATTCTTCCAGTGATTTAGGAACAACTGGACTTATTTCCATTTTAGAGGAAGGAAACAGATCTGAGATCAGGGAAGTGTCATTCCGAAGTTACTAATTACATTCCAAAGTTAGCTAGAATCTGCTTAGCTTCAGTCAATATGTAAAATGTATGCAAAATAAGATCAGATAACTTTGCTTGGTTAAGGTGGAGATCTTCCCTTTGCAGGTCACAGTCGAACAGGAATTGGGTGAAGTTTATGTTTTAATAAGGCTCTCTTTATTAGAAGACACTGCAAGGAGCGGGTAGAGGTAAGCAGAAGCAAATTAAAAACTAAGGCACAAGGATCTACCTGAAGTGGTTGGTGTCTGGAGAGTTAAGCATGACCCCTGGGAGGTATGATATGTACCACAAAGGAGAGAGGGGCATGGGCTGCAAGAAACTCCAGGGGTGGGAGCCCTGAGTTAGGGGAGTTCCCTTGTGTTAATCCCTAGAGAAGAGGCGGAGCCTTCCATGAGCCCCTGAAAACCCAGTTTGTGCTTCTACAACCTTTTCAGAGGAGATCAGAGGCTTGCAAAGACAAAGCCAGTGGCTCCCTTCCCAGCTCCCTCCTTCTCAAACTCCTTCCACTGAAGTTGCATGAAGCTAATGGACTGGCCAAGAATTCTACATCAGACAAATCACTGCAAACCCAAAGCTGGACTAAGGGAAACAAGAAAGAGGTAACAGGTGTGGAGTGAGAAAGGATAAGGGCACTCTCAATTTCCTCCTACAGCTAGCCTCAGTATCCGCTCCCTGCTCGCTCTTCCCAATTCCTTTATTGCCTCTATTTTGGTTCTTTTTTTTTTTTTTTTTAAGATTTTATTCATTCATTTGACAGACAGAGATCACTAGCAGGCAGAGAGAGAGGAGAAAGCAGGCTCCCCGTGAAGCAGAGAGCCCGATGTGGGGCTCCATCCCAGGACCCTGGGAACACGACCTGAGCTGAAGGCAGAGGCTTCAACCCACTGAGACACCGGGGTGCCCCTATTTTGGCTCTTTTTAAAAATTTTATTTTTTCAGTGTTCCAAGATTCTTTGTTGATGTACCACACCCAGTGCTCCATGCAATACGTGCCCTCAATACCCACCACCAGGTTCTCCCTACCCCCTGACACTTCCCCTCCAAAACCCTCTGTTTCTCAGAGTTCACAGTCAAATGGTTTGTCTCCCCCTCCGATGTCCCCCAGTTCACTTTTCCTTTCCTTCTCCTAATGTTCTCCATGTTATTCCTTATGTTCTACAAGTATTTTGGCTCTTCAGTGGAGGAGGTAGAAGTCCTAACAGTCCAACCCAAATATTTTGTCTACAAACTCCAGAAACTCCCACTTTTCTATGCCAGACACTAGTTCACCTCCAAAAAGTTTGGCTGATTATTTCTAAATGGATCCTGTCACTTCTCACTGATCATTTCTTTTCCCAAATTTGCCAGTATCCCTGTTCCAATTAGGAGGCTTCTGCATTAGTCAAGTGAGAGAAAATGAGGACTGAACTAAAAAGATACAGGGAGAGGTAAAAAATATGTATTTTTGAATAATGACATGTTTATTGAAACATGCTAGTTCCACCACTGTCTAATTGTCTCTTTCTAGGAAATTCGTGCTTTTTAAATTTTGGGGGGGGGGGATGTGTATTAAGGGAAAAAATTAGAGCCATTTATTTTGGCATTATTCTTTAAAATAGTCTTTAGAACAACCTCTGCCACACTGTAAGCTCTACAGGAAATCATTTTGCAATGCCATTTCAAATATATGGAGCCCAAATAATCTTTGCAATAAGAATATGGTCTTGGAAATTCAAGATTCTAAATCAAAGAAATAAGAGAAAACAAATATGATTCTCCTCTACTCTTTTTGAAACAGACCCACTTGAGTATTATGATAGAGACCGTACAGTAGAGATTGATACAATAGAGACTGGTTTTAGAAGTGTGCGCAAATTGTCACAACAGTGTAAACTTTCACTCTTGCTTAATCATCATCAGCAAAGACTTTTTAGTGGTAATTACTTCATGTTCCTCTCCAATAAAAACTCACATTTTGCTATATCCCCTATGAGTTCGATCATTTTATACTTCAGTATTTATACTTGGAAATAAATTTTTAAATCTTGCAAACAAAATGTGTGAGCATCTCACATTGATAAAATTGAGTCCATACTCTTGAAACTCCATAGATAAAAATATCCATAATCTTCAAAATCTTTTACTATACCTAGAGCAGGCAGACAGATACTTTGTAAAATTTTATTTTTTCCCTCCATTTTTTGGAGTTCCAGGTTCTTCCAGAGTTGCTGATGGCCTAATCATTCTGGCACCTTTTGAGTAGCGCAATGGGATTCGTTTCTTATAGGTTCTTCTCCCACAAGCCACATCCTTAAAGGACCTTAGGTCAGTGACTATCTTCCTGTCTCTGGGTCTTAGTCTTTCAAATTCATCATTTGGATATCTTTTTAAGATATGTTTATTGCAAGCATAACTGAGTACTTTCTGTGTACAGAGACTTATCTAAGCACTTTTGGGAGAAAAAAAATAGACAAGTTCTGTGGTCTAGTGTTGACATTTTTGGCTCTTGAAACAGTACAGACAGGATAAAATATTCACTGCAAAACAGGTTCCTAGGTTCTGGATAGTAGGGGACGATGACGGGCTCCATTCATTCTCCTATGCTGAGATTCTGATTCTGAGAGAGGTATATTTTTTATGAGCTTCAACAGAAATAGGGTTCATGCACTGTTGGACACCCTGTGTTTGGGGGAAGAAATTGCAAAGAACAGGTAACTTTCATTGTGTGAGGAAGTGTGGTCAAGTCATAGGGTCATCAGTTATGTTCAGAAGGTACACAGTAAGCCAGAAGAATATAGAGACTGAGAGGTAAAGTCAATTATGTTAGGTTTTGCATATTTACTGAGGGTTAAGATGCAACAGGTATGTTGGAACGCTAATCATTTATAGAGTGTGTTATGTAGCAGGCACTGTTCTTGGCAACTGTGAATATATGCTAGTGAAAAATGAAAAAAGTTCCTGCTGTCTTAAGTTTGTTTCCTACAAAGCCAAGAGCTCAACCTGGCAAAGAAGTGCAAATATTAAAAACACATGGAAAAACCCTCTCCAATGGGATTTGGATTTTATTCTGATACATGTAACCAAGGCTGGTGTAGCTTTCTTAGAATTTCTATCCTGATTCAACGTTAAATTAGAATATAACCAAATATTCTGGGCTTGGATAGTATAGGAAGGTCTGAGCAGGGTGAGAAGACCTATTTTCCAGTAGTCTGGTTGTCCATGCTTCATTTGATGAAATAGTTAACACTTAACCATGTATGTGAGAGGCTGAGGTTATAGAAGTGAATAAGGCATAGTCCCTTCATTCTGCAATATGGATGGTATTTGGAGAAGGATAGAAACTGAAGGAAAAAACCAGAAATCTGTACACTTGTTAGGCATCTTTTTTTCCAGTCGTGAGAGATAATAGTGCTTGAATAGTGTGGACATTAATTGGAGTAAGCAACTTTCCAACTAACTGTGGAGGTTGACCCAATTGGACCTGCTGACAGACTAAATCAAGGATGACTTGATTTTACGTTGAGCAACTGGCTGGAGAGGATACAATGTCCTGAGATGTGGAATGCATATGAAGATTAATGCCTTGAGAGTGAATTGAGATATCTGTGACTGCTACAGTGGAATATTAAATTGTTGGATAGATTAGCTTGCTGCTTAAAGAGGAAGATAGGGAAATTTATATTCAAGGTTTTAGGATCTGATAACCAAATTCAGGGTAAGTAGTAGAACACCTAGAAAAAGGATTATGTTAAAAGACTGTGACAAAGCAATAGTTTCATTTCTGTCCTCTATTTTAAGGCCCCTTGCCACTGGATAATTCTGTTCCATTTAAAAACATGCCATTTTCCCCTTTCCTTCTTAAAAACAATTGAGTACTCACACACACAACCCACATACATGCATACAAAGACGCACATGCACAAATAGCCTTCCCTTTACTGTACTTTCCTGTGCAGCCAGTATCCCTTTTACTGTCCCTTTTACTGTTGGTCTTTGCAGCAAACCTCCTCAAAAGAGGGAGCCATATCAACCGACTTAATTCCTTCCCACACTCCTCCTCCCCCATCTAACTCAATCAAAACAGGCATTGTCTCCCTCTATTCTAGAAAAATTTCTTACCAAGGTATCTAACCATTGCATTTCTCAACAGAAGGCCAGTTCTGTTTTGGAATGATCTGACTCACTAGTCGCATTAAACATGGTAATAGTTCCCTCCTCCTTGATGCATTCATTACATTCAATAGCCTTTCAAGAAACAGATGTTCGTATCATGCTTAGCGAAATAAGTCAAGCAGAGAAAGACAACTATCATATGATCTCCTTGATATGAGGAAGTGGTGATGCAACATGGGGGCTTAAGTGGGTAGGAGAAGAATAAAGGAAACAAAATGGGATTGGGAGGGAGACAAACCATAAGTGACTTTTAATCTCACAAAACAAACTGAGGGTTGCTGGGGGGAGGGGGTTTGGGAGAAGGGGGTGGGATTATGGACATTGGGGAGGGTATGTGCTTTGGTGAGTGCTGTGAAGTGTGTAAATCTGGTGATTCACAGACCTGTACCCCTGGGGATAGAGTATTATGCCTCCATCAGAAAGGATGAATACCCAACTTTTGTAGCAACATGGACGGGACTGGAAGAGATTATGCTGAGTGAAATAAGTCAAGCAGAGAGAGTCAATTATCATATGGTTTCACTTATTTGTGGAGCATAACAAATAGCATGGAGGACATGGGGACTTAGAGTGGAGAAGGGAGTTGGGGGAAATTGGAAGGGGAGGTGAACCATGAGAGACTATGGACTCTGAAAAACAATCTGAGGGTTTTGAAGGGACGGGGGGTGGGAGGTTGGGGTACCAGGTGGTGGGTATTATAGAGGGCACGGATTGCATGGAGCACGGATTGCATGCAAAAATAATGAATACTGTTATGCTGGAAATAAAAAAAAAAAAAAAGAAACAGATGTTCTGGAAATGTGGACAAGATGCCATTTTCAGTCTCTTTTGCTGACTCTTCCTCAACTCCTTACCCTAAATCCTTTCCACCCTAGTTCATACTGTTGGGATTGAGCCCTTGGTTCTCTGTTCTTCATGAACCCTTACGGTCTCGGTGATTTCAGTCTTATAGATCTTACCTGCTCCCAGTGATACCCAGTTTTTATCAGCAGACAAAAATCTCTCGAACTCCAGTCTCAAGTATACAAATGCGTCAACATGTTCACTTAGATTTCTGATTGACCTCTCAAACAACATATACACAGGTAACATCTTGATCCCCTCCTCCACAACATTCCCCCACCTCAGTTGAGAAAATTCCTTTTATTGGTGTTGAAGCCAAATCTCTCCCTGACATCTTTTTTTTTTTTTTTTAAAGATTTTATTTATTTATTTGAGAGAGAGACAGTGAGAGAGAACATGAGCGAGGAGAAGGTCAGAGGGAGAAGCAGACTCCCCATGGAGCTGGGAGCCCGATGTGGGACTCGATCCTGGGACTCCAGGATCATGACCTGAGCCAAAGGCAGTCGTCCAACCAACTGAGCCACCCAGGCGTCCCTCTCCCTGACATCTTTGACTCCCTTTTCTCGCATGACCTACATTTAATCTGTTGGATTCCACGGTTCTTTTCTCAAATATATCCAAAATTGGATTGCTTCTCACCACAAACAGGGCCATCCTGGTTCTTAACTAACATCCTCCCTTCCCTAATCTCTGGAATAGCCACAGAGTCTTTTCTCCTTACACCCTTACACTTTCATGCAATTCTTAGCATAGAGCTTAGAAGAATCTTAAAATTTGTCAAGGATGTCATTTCTTTGCTCTAAAGATATCTTTGAGAGAAATGAACATTTGCCAAGTTCTACAAAGGGCTACAAGGCCCTGTGTGGTCTGACCCCATCTTTATGGCCTCTATAGCTCTCTCACTCATTCACATCATCTAGCTACACTGGCCTGGTAGCTCAGCTTTGAACATTAGGCATATTTCTGTTTTAGAACATTTGTTATGACTGTTCCTTTTGCTTAGAATTTGTCACTGGGGTCTATTTCTTTATATTTTTCATCTTTTATGCCTCACTTCCTCTCATTCACCTTTTTGTTTTGGTCAATGCTGTGACAACCACAGGTATAGCCTTAGCGCAGATATAGCCTGACTTCAGCTGCATCCTGCCTCTGGGCTTCTCTGCTCCATTACATGGGGCACCTGCAGGAGACTGCTCAGCTACCCTGGTGAATATGTGAACCTGGAAGCATGAAGAAATTAACACTCTTTGGGTGAACCCTTGCCCTGGGTGGGGTGGAAACCAGTGGATAAATATACCCCTCTTCCATGTCTCCAGTGGACAATTCGGAGGTGCCTTCTACGTGATTCTTCCTATGGGATTGGACACATAGATCAACATGACCCAGCTCAGTAATGCATGCTTGGTTAGGATTCTGTACTTTCCTGTTTCATTCTTTCATCTCTTTCTTGCTCCCCATCATTTTCCCCACAAAATTACCTGTATGGAACCTAGGTTCTGCCTTTTAAAAAGAGACTAGATACTAAGCTATTTTCTTACCTCATTCAATCGTTGCTCAAGTTCCCTTCCCAATGAGGCCTATCCTGATCTCTTTATTTAAAACTGCTACATTCTCTCTCTCCAGCCTCAGGACTTCTTCTCACTCTCCTATGTAACTTACTTATTAGGTTATTATTCTTTACAAACCTTTAGTAAATGTGTTTTATGAAGGCATCAGTCTGTCTTGGTCTTAGATTTATCCTTAACCAATTTAGTAAAAATATTTACCCTCCCCAAAACTTGTTGAATATATTTACTAAATGTTTTCTGAATATAAAATTGAATGGAATATGTTAATAAAAAATAAGAAATTAAAAGAAATAAATAATAAAGGCAAAACCCACAAAAAAACAATTGAATGGAGTTTGATATTGAGCCCTCAAGAAATTCAATACTCAGCGGTAATTAGAAACTGGAGACTAAAATGACAGACAAGCTAAGGGAGATGGAAATGGTAGCATCAATGTACCCAACAGTAAAGAGGGTTTTAAGAGAGAGACCGTTGTCAATTCAGATAAAAGTTGCTGAGAAGTCAAGTTGCTTGAAAGCAGGTAAGTTACAATGGCACCATCATTCTGGAGGTCTTTGGTGGTCCAGATGAGAGCAGTTTCAGGAAAGTAATGAGAATGGAATACATATTTGAGTGTTTGATTGCCAAATGATAGTTGAGAGAATGTTGAGACAGAATATAAGCATTTTCTATATGTTTTCTGTGAAGAGAGGCAGAGATTTGCATAGGAGGATATAAGATCAGAGAAGGGAGAATATTAATTTTTTTAAAGTATGGTTCTATGGAGGAAGAGAAATATATCCTTAAATGACAAATAAGGTTCAGCAAACACTAACTGAACAAAAGGATTTTATATATATTCCCACTTACTATCCTCCCCTACAATTCTCACATAAAAGCAGGGGATTGCTATTCCTCATTTATAGGGGGGGAAACAGGGGCTTGAAAATAAGGGATTTATGCAAGGTCATGCAGTCACTTGATCCCAGAACTTAAGGTTTTAAAATTTTTCTGTACTGCATGGAAAGAAATTAGTTTTCAATTTGGGTATGCTGAGTGTGTGTTACTCATTAGGCATTCAGATAGGAGCAAAACAGTCTAGTTATTTAGGACTTTGGAATTGGAGAAAGCTGGAACTCAAACTCAGTTGTCTAATTATTAACTATGATATCTTAGACATATCAAGTTTTTGAAATTGATTTAAGATTGAAAAGAGACCAAATTTTTCAGAACTTGCTTTGTTCTGTTATAGTGGAAATATTTTAAGTATTATCTCAATGCTTACAAAAATTACTTGGATCTTATAAGAGAAAAGAGATTGCATAAAAACAGGGCAATTCCAATGTTTAATGATTTGAAAAAAGAAAAGTGAACTAGAGGGAAAGATAAAAATTGTTAAGAATAAAGGGCATTTGTTATGGAAGCCAGATATCAGTCCTCCTAAAGATAAGAGGTCTTCTGTGATGAAAATGAAGAAGCTGGGAGATACTCACATGAATAGGGATTTTAACACAAATTTACATAGAGAACCAAAAGGCACAGCTCCTTATTGTCTCAATAAGCTGGAGGCTGGGCTGTGCTTAGAGATTTGTGGGTGTGGAAAGGACCAGAAAGACATGTTCCAGAGCAGTTCTCACAATGATGGAACTATTCTGTATCTGAATAGTCCATTATGGTAGCCACTAGTGATGGTGGCTGTTGAGCACTTAAAAAGTATTGTGACTGAGATACTGGATAACTCTAAACAAAATTTTGAACAAATTTAAACAGCGACATGTGGCTAGTGGCAATCATATCCAATAGAGTGGTGTTAAACAGATACTGTGATTAATAGGGGAATTAGAAATTGTAAGCTTTATTTGACTTATATAGATATGCAAGGCCTAAGATTTCATGGCAGAAAATTGGTTTTTGTGATTGTGAACTTGTCATGTAGAATGGTACCAACACATATTCTAAAGAAATGGGTTGATTTAAACATTTTCATTTTTTTAAAATTTCTTTTCAGCGTAATAGTATTTATTGTTTTTTGCACCACACCCAGTGCTCCATGCAATCCATGCCCTCCCCAATACCCACCACCTGGTTCCCCCAACCTCCCACCCCCCAGCCTCTTTAAAACCCTCAGATTGTTTTTCAGAATCCATAATCTCTCATGGTTCACCTCCCCTTCCAATTTCCCTCAATTCCCTTCTCCTCTCCATCTCCCCTTGTCCTCCATGCTATTTGTTATGCTCCACAAATAAGTGAAACCATATGATAATTGACTCTCTCTGCTTGACTTATTTCACTCAGCATAATCTCTTCCAGTCCCATCCATGTTGCTACAAAAGTTGGGTATTCATCCTTTCTGATGGAGGCATAAAACTCCATAGTGTATATGGACCACATCTTCCTTATCCATTCGTCCGTTGAAGGGCATCTTGGTTCTTTCCACAGTTTGGTGACCGTGGCCATTGCTGCTATAAACATTGGGGTACAGATGGCCCTTCTTTTCACTACATCTGTATCTTTGGGGTAAATACCCAGTAGTGCAATTGCAGGGTCATAGGGAAGCTCTATTTTTAATTTCTTGAGGAATCTCCACACTGTTTTCCAAAGTGGCTGCACCAACTTGCATTCCCACCAACAGTGTAAGAGGATTCCCCTTTCTCCACATCCTCTCCAACACATGTTGTTTCCTGTCTTGCTAATTTTGGCCGTTCTAACTGGTGGAAGGTAGTATCTCAATGTGGTTTTGATTTGAATCTCCCTGATGGCTAGTGATGATGAACATTTTTTTTTTTTTTTTTAATCAGGGTATTCCTGGTGTTACCACGAGCACAGAAAACACTACCTTTTCTCCATTCTTTATGTAAGTGTCTTGTGATATCAATTCTAATGATGTTTAATGTTCTACCTACTCAATGAGATTCAAAGTTTCTTAAGGGTAGAAAATATGGATTATGCCTATCCAAGTCTATGAGGACTACTAACTAATTTTGCTTAAGGTATAGCAATGGGAACAAGCGCTAATTCTCCTAAGAAGGTATATATAGAAGGTGAAGGGACCCTGTAAAAACGGACAAAAAAAACTTCTACAAACCATGACAACCTCCAATATTACCACAACCCATCCAGCTTTCTTCTTGCTGGTAGGAATTCCAGGTTTGGAGCACCTGCATGTCTGGATCTCCATTCCATTCTGCTTCGCCTATACTCTGGCCCTGCTAGGCAACTGTACCCTCCTCTTCATTATTCAGGCTGATGCAGCCCTCCATGAGCCCATGTACCTCTTTCTGGCCATGTTGGCAACCATTGACCTGGTCCTCTCTTCTACGACACTTCCCAAAATGTTAGCTGTTTTTTGGTTCAGAGATCGGGAGATCAGCTTCTATGGCTGTCTGGTCCAGATGTTCTTTCTCCATTCCTTCTCTATCATGGAGTCAGCAGTGCTGCTGGCCATGGCCTTTGACCGCTACGTGGCTATCTGTAAGCCCCTGCACTACACTACGGTGCTGACTGGGCCCCTTATCACCAAGATTGGCATGGCTGCTGTGGCTCGGGCTGTGACACTAATGACTCCACTCCCTTTTCTGCTCAAACGCTTCCACTACTGCCGAGGCCCCATCAT
Source organism: Mustela erminea (assembly GCF_009829155.1). Lineage (NCBI taxonomy): Eukaryota > Metazoa > Chordata > Mammalia > Carnivora > Mustelidae > Mustela > Mustela erminea. Next base: position 58,230,272 of record NC_045622.1, read on the forward strand.
TGCCCACTGCTACTGTGAGCACATGGCTGTGGTAAGGCTGGCCTGTGGGGATACTCGCTTCAACAATATCTATGGCATTGCTGTGGCCATGTTTATAGTGGTGTTGGACCTGCTGTTTGTTATCTTGTCTTATATCTTCATCCTTCGGGCAGTCCTACAGCTTGCCTCTCAGGAGGCCCGCTACAAGGCCTTTGGGACTTGTGTCTCTCACATAGGTGCAATCTTGTCCACCTACACACCTGTGGTCATCTCTTCAGTCATGCACCGTGTGGCTCGTCAGGCTGCCCCTCACGTCCATATACTTCTTGCTATTTTCTATCTTCTTTTTCCACCCATGATTAACCCCATCATCTATGGCGTCAAGACCAAGCAGATTCGTGACCATGTGCTCAGTCTATTCCGGAGAAAGAATGCATAGATGCTATTGAGTATATGGATGTTGGATTGAGGTGGTAGGGAAATATCTTAAGTAGGAAAACTGTAATCTCCATGTTTGGCAGTTCTTTAGTATGACAAGGGAAATGAGGTTTCATTCCTCACAGATGCAGTTAGATCAAACTTTACCCTAACTGATAGCAGAGATTTGACCTTCCTATTCTCATAAGCTCATCACATGACTAAAGAAAACAAAGAAGCTTCCAAAATGCTATTGTTATCTAGGTGAAAGACAATAGGAATATTGGCTGAGGATGGCACAAGAATTTGAGGTTTTGGTGAACTCTTCATCTAGACTATGAATGAAAAATTGAACCACACATTTTGTGACCCAAAGGCCAACAATACTTCAAGTACTAAAACTGCTTCCATATCTTTTCTAAATGGTATTCATGCCTCTGCCAATCTATTAGCTTACTACCACCCAATGTTATTGGGTCTACATTTGGATAGATCCACTTAAAAAAAAAAAAAGATTTACTTGAGAGAGAGAAAGAAACGGAGAGATAGAGATAGAGAGAGAGAGAGAGAGAGGAGAGGTGAGGTGCAGAGGAAGAGGGAGTCCCAAGCATACTCAGCACAGAGCCCAATGCTGGGCTCTATCCCATCATCCCAAGACCATGACCTGAGCTGAAACCAAGAGCTGGATGCTTAACCGACTCTGCCACCCAGGAGCCCCTGAACAGCTACACTTCTAAGCAGACTTATTTCTTCTATTAAATCAGTAGGAGTCAGAAAAGAAGTCCAAGGAACTAATAGCCAATTCCTTTGTCAAACATTTAGCAAAGGAGGCTTCTGACATTCCTTTATGTAAATTTATATCACATAACTTTTCATGTGCATATGTATTTTTTTCTCAAACCACTTAGTAATATTTATTGAATGAAGAGACGAATACCATCTTTGAGCTATGTATTATGGAAACAAAGATTAATACCCTTTCCTTTTGAAGTTGAGACTTCTGAAGCTAAAGAAGTTAAAATATATAGTTGTGATAGGCTGTATTATTGTTCACAGATATTTACTCTCCCATCTATCTACTATGGGAGGGGAGTTTTCTCACTCTTGGAATGTTAAATATTGATATGTGACTTTCTTCAGCCACTGGAGTTTGAGTGGTCTTAAAATATTCCACGATAATTACAAACTTCAAAATGTGTTCCTGTAGCTTGGTCTAGTCTGTCTTGCTTTTTGCTTGTGTTAAAAGAATGGGCATGTCCCAGGACAGAATTTTTCCTTCAACCTAGACCAAGAGCCCTTGACTGTTCCCTGACCCTACCCAAACTCTTGCTTGGTTTTCTTCAGTAGAGATGGGGCATTGTGCGTGATAGACTAGATTAAAAAAAAAAATACTTACTCTCTCAGGGTATAAAACCTCACTGACTATGGGATTGGCTGTTTGCACCACTTTGGTCAATGGGACATTAGTAGATGTGGTACAACCAGAAACTTGAAATTTGCTTGTGCAATGGGGCTTGTCATCTTCTGACTTTGCTGCACCATAAGGCTATACCCTGGTTAGCCCATTTATCCAATGATAAGAGGAAAAAGTGGAGTAGAACTGCCTGATCAGCTTGCAGCTTGAAGTGGAACCTTAACAACCAAACCCACCTTGGATCAGCAGATTCCCCAGCTGACTTGTGCATGGATAAGCAAATCCCCCTGATAACAGCAGAGTCATCTTAGCCAATCTCCAGATGTATGAGAGATACATTTTTATTGTTATAAGCCACAGAGTCTGTGGATATTTTTTTCCACAGTACATCTTGGAAACTAATTATCTGTCATTGCTATTTAGTAAACTGAATATAGTAAATGGACTAAATAAGTATTTCCAGGCTTCAAGATCTGATTTGTCCTTATGTTTGGTACAGAAATGAACCTGCCCTTCAGGTGATACTCCTACCCTCCACAGAGAGTGATTTTGTCCAAATATAAGTCTAGTAATATATGAAATCAATTACTATGTAATAAACAATGTTCTGCATGTCTAGTTTTATTCACAATAGTCAAAGGTGATTTATCATCATATATTAATACTATGTGCTTAGATGGAACATAGCAGTATGAGAATACATACATGCTATTTTTAGATTTGAAGTTTTTACAGTTACATAAATAATCAAGAGGATATGGAAAATGTGTACTAATTCAAACTTAATTATAACACTTCCAACAATTCTTGCACCCCAGTTCTGGCTTTTTGGAGCCTGAGTAATTGTAAGTTGCCCCAACAATGCTTCTTCATGGACCCTTGACTGAGCCAACATCCTTTTTAGCTATGGTAGCCCCAAACCCATTGATAGCTTAGAATGGCCAACTGACAGAGTTGGAATGCAAACGAACATAAAGAAGACAAGCTTCATCCAATATTTTAATAAGCAATGTTAGAAAGAAGCACAATTCCTTGAATATAATTAAGTAGTGTTTTGTTCAGGATGCTTCCCTATCACTGCTGTGTCTGTTATATCCATTTATTGTATTTTTTAATCTGATATTGTACATTTCATCTGATATTGTAATTAGTAGGTAAGTATATATATTTTATCTCAGATATTGTAATTTCCTTTTTTGAAAGTTTGATTTAGGCATTTTTTTATATCTTTGATGTCTCTAAACATGCTCAATCTTTCCTCTAGCCTCTTAAACAGTTATAAATGTTTACTGTATATTCAACCTCCTTATTTACTAATTTTATTATCTGTACTTTTTAAAAAATTTGTTTTTGTTTTTCTTATGTGTATTTCCTGATAATTTTTGATTGAATGTCAGATATGTTTAATTTTACTTTTGGAAACTGGATACTTCTATATTATATATATATATATATATATATATATATATATATATATATATTCTTGATATTTATTCTGGGTCATCATTAAGTTGTTGAAACATGAAACCACTTCATCCTTTCGGTTTGTTTTTAGGCTTTGTTAGTCAGGACCAGAGCAGCTTTGAGTTTAGGCTTAATTTGTTACCACCATTGAGTAAAAACATTTTTGGAAAAAAAAAAAAAATCTGATGACTCATGAGGATTTCCACTCTGGCTTGTGGGAACAAGAACTATTCCCAGTCCAGGGTGAAAACCGGAGATTTTTTCCTCTAATATTCTGGGGGTGGTTTTGCATTTTGGGTAATTTCCTCCCAAGTAATCACTGAATGGTACTCAGATGATGGACTGCAGATCTCTAATGCATTTTTTCTCTTCTCTGGTATTCCAACCTATGAACTCTAGCTCCTTTGGACACTTATGTTTGATATATTATTTGGGGTGCCACGTATCTGAAATTAGAAGTCAGATTTTTTAAGAGTATGTGATCACCTATGTAGATAGAACAATCCAAGGACATAGCTAGATCCGGGCCTGGTATTAAAAAAAATTATTTTGTTTTGAGAGCAAGAGTGAGCAGGGCAGGGAGGGGCAGAAAGAGAAAGAGAGAGAATGTTAAGCTGGCTCCATGCTTAGCATGCAGCTCAACATGGGGCCCACTCTCATGACCTGAATCAAAATCAAGTGTTGGTTGCTCAACCAACAGAGCCACCCAGGTGTGCCTGGATCCTGGCATTTCTATCGCCATGGAATAGAACAAAAGTCGAGAATGATATGAAATTCCTCATATTAGAGAGATCATATGATAACTATCTTTCTCTGATTGACTTATTTTACCTAGCATAATACTCTGAGAGGCAGGGCAAGGGGGGTTGTTGGGGGAAGGGAGGGGAAAAAAAGAAACAAGATGGGACGGGGGAGGGGGAGACAAATCATAAGAAACTCTTGGGAAAAAACTGAGGGTTGCTTGGGGAGGGAGGAGAGGAATGGGTGGTTGGGTCATGGACATTGGAGAGGTTATGTGCGATGGTGAGTGCTGTGAATTGTTTAAGACTGAGCATTCATAGACCTGTACCCATGAAGTAAATAATACATTATATGTTAATTAAAAAAATGCAGTTACCATATGACCTAGGTCCACCCAAGAGAAATGAAAACATGTGTTTTCATTCATTAAAAACTTATACACAAATGTCTACAGCAGCATTATTCAAAATAGCCAGAAGATGAAAACTGATGAATGGATTTTTAAAACGTGTTAAGTTCATACAATGGAATATTATTTGACCATAAAATAGAATGAAGTAAAGATACATGCCACAACATGGATAAACCTTGAACATGTTACATCAAGTGAAAGAAATCAGTCACAAATGTCTACATACTATATGTTTTTTATATAAAGTGTCCAAAATATGCAAATCTAGAGAGACACAAAGTAGATTAATGGTTGCACAGGGCTCCTGGGGGAATGCAGGGCTAGGGAATGTAATGGCTTTTTTTTTTTTAAATGATGAAATGTTCTAAAATTAACTGTTGTTCATGTTTGTATTTTTCTGTGAATATCCTAAATTCAATGAATTATATACTTTTTGGTGTGAATTGTATGGCATGTGAATTATATACCTCAATAAAACTGTTTTTCAAAATAAAAAAAAAGAATGACATGAAAACAGGAGTGGTCCTCCTGTTTTAAATACAAAGTTGGATAAAAGACCAGAGGAGTCAGGAAGTGATAGAACATCCATAATCTACAGAAGATGTTGAAGTTGTACATATATCATTCTGTAGATTCCAAGATCCCTAATTGTCTAAAAAGGATGGTTTGCAAAATAGGAGTACAAAATGGCCTGCTCAGGTAGAGAAAAACCTTAGAATTTATTTGTTGCTATTTTCTTCAGCCTTTTAATATTTACATCATTGTAGGTTTTATATATATAAAATATAATGGTATGTGATGGTTAAGTACATATTTATAGGTTATGTACAATTATAGAAATACAATAATCAATGTGTAATTATATATACACACATGTAAATGATCGAATTTATACTTTATTGACTTGGATTTCCTAGATCTATTCCAGCCATTTGTACCTCTTTCTTGGGGAAGCATGTTCTGTTTTCTGCTCTAATCTTGGCATTAAATCCCTCCCTATTCCCAGGAGTGGCACTTGGTCTGTGTTTCAGGTAGTATTGACATCAAGAAGAGTTGAATTCTAAAATATTTCTATCACCACTCTTTGAAGAGATTCTTGCCTGCCTGTGTTTGGGAAGTGAGTTAAAGACAGACCAAACTTAACAGGACCAGACTGAAGAATGGTCCTCGATGCTACCCTCACTATAGTTTCATCTCCACAAATGACATGACTAAAGTCCAGGGATCTGAGGACCTCTCCTTTGGGTTAGATTCCAGTTTGGGAGGTGTCTAGTTACTTTTAGTTGATGAGTTCCTGTAATGCTGAGACTGCCCTCTGAGAATGTGGTTGGTTGGTCCTGGCTTTGTATCCCTCCTTAGTTCTCTCTCTCTCTCTCTCTTTTTTTTCTTTTGGTCCCTCCTTAGTTCTGAAGCTTTTTGTGACACTGGCAATGTAAAAAACACTTTTCAAGACAAGTGTGATAGTTTACAGAGAAAGAAGGATGATGTAAAGTTTGACTGTTAAAGGAGATCTTATCCTTATTTTAAACAGATGGGTATCAAAATATTTTTATAACACTGAATCCATTTAAAAGTTTGGTATAGCAGTTTTATTACAATGCCAATATTTAATGCAATCCAGGAATTATATATTTGAACTAGAGGACAAAAATTCTAGATGTTAAGTTGATTTTGAAAAATTATATATCTCTTTAGGCAGTTAAGGAGTTCACTTACAAGAAGTTAGAGAATCTCTTCTTTAAAGCACATATGTAGACCCTAGTGTTTGACTTGAGACTTCCAAAATGGGCAGAATTTGGATGGGCCTATTTTCATTCTCGAAATGCAAATCAAATACCTTAGCTTATGCTTCAGGACTGTATTCTGATTGTGATACCAGTCTCAATCCCTAATGATATTACACACTAGCTGAGGAACTAATATCATGTGCATGGCAATGTCAGCTTATAGGTAAATATAAAAATATTTGATCCTTAATACTGATTGCTAAGTCCATTGTTAGCACTTGGCGTGGGCTATAACAAACAGCTGTCTATGACCCAAAGGTTTTTTTCCTGAAGACTTAAGACTGCAACATCTTAATTGTATCAAGTTATAAAATACCTGGATGATATTTGATCATCTCATCCATCTGAACTTAAAGAAATTCATGCATTCTTAAATTCATTTATCCATATATCCAAACATTTGTTGATGCCTTAAATATGTTATGGGTGGCATTTTTGTACTCGTGAATTACAGGATCAGAATAGGCCAGTGTGACAGACTCATTTCAAAGAAACTTGAATGGTAGGAGCTAGAACCACTGTCTCTTCAGCACCCAATTTGTAACAGCCCATTCTGCCTTAATTCTGTTTTATCATCTGTTTAAAGCTTATTTTTTAAAATTATGTTCAGTTAGCCAACTTACAGTACATCATTGGTTTTCATAGTTTGGTTTTTTGTTGACTGCTCAAAGTTTTGCCCAAGAATTAGTTTGGAGTCCAAGTATAGTCTATTTGATGACTGACACCTTGTTTCTTCCAGTCTCCTGACTTTGGTTCACCTTCTTGTAAGCTTCTGTCATTATCAGGAATATCACCCACAGGAAAGGGAGTGTGTAGTTATATAAATGGAAGGAAGACATTTGGATCCTGAATCATGAGAAATGGAAGTTTCTATCCTCATTTAATGGGAGATAGAAAGCACAGGAAGTGGAGTCTTCTGAAAGATTCTCAATGGAATACTGCTCCTTCCCATAGCTAGTGCTCACAGGCATGTAAAAGGTTCCATTCCTGTCTTCCCTTGGTAAACAGACTTTTTCATTTTAGGATCTAGTAAAAGAGCTTAGGTGTCGTCTCCTAAAATCTTATTTTATAGATGCCGACAAAATTCCCAGATTAGTAGGGAAAAATCTCATTCAAGATAAAGTCATTGGTCCTCTATGTGTTTTTAAAATAGCCATAAAATGGTACAGCTTGATTTTCACACAAAGATAACACAAAGATCTTCACACAAAGATAAAGCTTGGGAAGATTGAGATTGGGGAAACCTGCCAGTCAAGAAGATATTTCTCTTACGTAAGACTATATTGTTAACCCAGAAAGGGCCTTAAGTGGTGTGGAAGTGGATCCTAAGCACTCCTGAGGTAAGTGAGACTAGGGTTGGGTAAAAGAAAGTAAGAGTGATCAGTCTGGCCAGTTTGTACACAACTCTGCTGCTGGGGTGAAGAAATGAGAATTAGAAGGTTATAGAGGAGACCATCCCTGCGAGGATCCTGTGGGGACATGATTGCAGTATCAATGGATCAACAGTATTAGAGAATCTAGTAAGAGACGGTCATTTCCCACAGTCACAATATGAAAAAGTATCATAAATCTAGCATAAGGATGTACTTGGGGTCAGAGACCCGGGAATAAGGAATAAGGAAGGAGAGAGTCCTCTCCTATGTGACTGCCATGGTGGAAATCTTAGAGGAACACACCCATCCCATACTGCAGTTTTAAGTTTAACACAAAGAAGAAGGTGACAGAAAAACTTCTAGGGGACTTTTAAAACCTGTATCAGACTAAACTACAAATTGGAATTAAGTTTTATAGCTCAATTTGATTTTAATTTTACTCAATTTTAATTTTAAGCCCTATTGTGGATGATGGAGGAAAAAACCTGAAGTGACATTTTGTGCAACTGAGCCTGTGACTTTGGATCTTTTTCACAGGTTATACGGGAGATGTTTAGAAGTATGTGGCCTCTTACCATCCCAAGACTAAATAAATGGGTGTCACTAGTTGAAAATCCTCAGATGTACACGAATGGGTGCTGGGGCAGCTAAGGAGACCAGAGGAAAGCTGGCTCTGTGAATGGACTTTCTGAGAGAAGCAAAGAAGAGAGTTTCCTAGAGCTGAGGTTGATAGATTCATAAATGAGAAACAACTACAGATATTCTATTGCTTTTCCAGGAACTTGCTTCAGTTTTTCCTCTCCTGGGTCTCTCAGTGCACAATAAAATACTATTATTTTTAAAAGGCAAGTTTATTCTTCATGTGAGGAATTATGCAGGCATGTTAGATCATCTCATTATATCCTTATAATAAACTCAAGAGAAGCTACTATTGCTACTTTCATTTTTAAGAAAAGAAAACTGGGGCTTAGATTATGAATACATCCAAAGCCTGCCAGTTATTGGTTCAGATCCATCTCTGCCTTTTACCTAAATCCAGAGCCCAAGTTCTTACTCACGTGTGTCACATGACCATTTACTAAAATAACTGTAAGGATGTCCCCTCCCTCAACTTTACCCCAGTCTTCACTCCTTCCATCAAGACTTACTTGCAGACCCAAGAGGTGCTGAGTATCTTTTATTCCCATCTTCAGTGTGGGTGATAGAAAAAGGACAGAGATTTGAAGAGGCACATGCACCCCAATGTTTATAGCAGTAATGTCCACAATTGCAAAAATATGTAAAGAGCCTAGATGTCCATCAACAGATAAATGGATAAAGAAGAGGGGGAGGTTTTATATAAGTATATATTATATGGGACTAGAGGGTTTTGTGTATTATGCTAAGTGAAATAAGTCAGAGAAAGAAATATTGTATAATTTCACTCATATGTGGAATTTATGAAACAAATCAGGTGAACATAGGGGAAGGGAAGGAAAAATAAAGGGAAAACAGAGATGGAGGCAAACCATAAGAGACTCTTAACTATAGGGAACAAACTGAGGGTTGCTAGAAAGGGAGTGGGTGGGAAGATGCGGTAACTGGGTGATGGGCATTGAGGAGGGCACCTGAAGTAATGAGGACTAGGTGTTGTATATGCAACTGATGAATCACTGAATTCTACCTCTGAAACTAATAATACACTATATGTTAAACTGAATTTAAATAAAAATTTAAATAGTCATATTTGTGTGGAGAAATGAGATACTGGATTTGAATAAGATGTTCAGTTACTGGACTTGTCATGTCCCCATACTACATTCACCGGGGTACATTCCCTTCCATACTCTTCTGAGCTTAGCCCCTTCATGAAAGTTACAAAAGAGCCCAGACAGGACTATGGTTGACAATGGGATTAAATGCCGTATTATAACTAAGCTTACACCCTGGGTCTGATAGGTCTGGGTGTTGTCATGGGTGGTTGTCCCTGGATGGAATGGGAGCACACGTTTGCCTGGTATTTCTCCTCTTTACTCCCAATCATTCAATGTCATTTAGAAACATCATATGGGGTATTTCTGAGATTATTTGGCTAAAAATTTTTTAGTAGTAACCCTGCTAAATGCAATTTAAACCGAGAATAAACGCCTTGGAAATCCACACACATTCTCTGCCTTATGTGGTATAAATCAGACTTAAGACAATATGCCAAAAAGCTATCCCATGACAAAGGTTCCTTGTCATTTCCTTTAGCATTGGTGCCACTGTTGGGTTTGAACATTTTTCTTTATTTTCTCTGAAGTCCAGGGCTGTGGTTAGGAGATAATTCTGTTAAACAAACTTTTAGCTCTGGGCGTCTATCTTTTCATCAACTCCTAATTATAAACAAAAATAAAAACAAAAATATAAGTAGGTAGGTTATATTTAGCACCAAAATTTATATTCATAGAACACAACCTTTCTAAAATAAGTGAACTTGGGTTTGGCACTGGACTCCAGAGTCCCTGATAAGGAGATGGGGAATGAACACCCCATCCCAAAATAGAGAAAAATTAATATGCTTAAACCCTTAGCTAGTTCCAAGTTTGTTTTCCTTTAACATTTTTTTTTTTTGGAAGATATGAGGTTTGAATACTGTTCTTGTTTAATCACTGGCTTCTTTAGATTATGCTTTCAAAACACTAAGATTTATTTTTAACCTAAGGTCATTCACCTTAGCTTTGTAATGGTTTGTAAAATGAAGTTAAATTCATTTGAACATTTTGATTTAGAACTAAAATAGACATACCATAATTCTGAATCACTAGAATTGGGAGTAGTTGCTTTATTTTTCATGCATTACCACAAGATTCTTGTAGGTTCCTAACCTGAAGTAATCATCTTGTTACAGAACTTCTATGATCAATAAAAGGGTCAAATCATAACAAAATAAATATGAACGAAGAATTTTTTTAAAAGATCTGAAGTTATTTCAAGGTTTGTATCTACCACTTATTCATTTTTACTCCATTCCCTACCCAACTTCTTTCGTGTCAGTAATCCCACTGTTACTTTCTTCCCTCTTTGTCATTTTATTATTTCAGTGTGGCTACTGTACTTCAGGACCATTTCAGGACTGCCAAAACAAAATCTCCTAGTGTCCTTCTGTCTTTTCCTCCCTGTTGCCAGTTAATTATTAAGAGGAAATGTGGAATAGTGTATTTCCATTTATTTAAATGGGGGAATAACCTGACTTGAGAACTTTAACGTTTATGGGCAGGAAGGTCCCACTCTAAGTCCTATTAGATAAAGATTTCTCACATTCATATTGCTATTCATCCTAATTTCTGGGGCAAGCCAAATAGATTCAAAAACTAGCCAATGCAGTTGAATTTTTACAAGTCTTCACTAAAAATTTGTAAACGGTCTTCAAGAAGGTGTTAGAGTAGAATTTTATCTTCTACAAATTGTGCAAAACATTCTTCAAAGAGAAACTAGAAATCCTTTATAAAAAATGTCAAATAGACCTATTTCTGTGGCCTCTGTGCAATTACTTTTATGTCAAATATGAAAAGAGATACTGTATAAAAACTCCTACCTTGATTTCCCCAGGTAGTCCTCTCTCCACTTTGAGAAAATCCACAGTCAAGTGGAATATATTCTAGCATTTTGCTTAGAACTTTATGGCTCATCTCAGGTAAGCCTGATCTTCATGGGTATGATTGTACTGGCTTCCCCAGTCAAAGTCATTTCCTGCTGTCCTTATCTGTATGCCCTGCAGATGCAGAATGGTCACTTGGGTTGAGTGCCTGCCTTGAGAACGTGGAGAAGTCTCTCTCGAATCTGTTTGGTGCGGACAGCATAGACAACTGGGTTGAGGATGGGTGGGATGAGAAGGTAAAAGTTGGCTAAAAGGATATGGATATGGGGAGGCACATGATGGCCAAAGCGGTGAGTGAGAGAAGAAACAGCAATAGGGATATAGAAAACAAGAATGGCACAAATGTGAGAACTACAGGTCCCTAGGGTTTTAAGCCTAGCCTCAGGGGTGGCCAACCCCATTACAGCCCTGAAAATCATCACATAGGAGGCAGTGATGGCTAATGAATCCAGGATCAATACCAGGAAGCCAATTCCCATTCCATATAAGTTGTTGACTGTTGTGTCACCACATGCCAAGGTAACTATGGCCATGTGCTCACAATAGGAATGGGCAACAATTTGGGTCCGGTAAAGAGGCAGCCTCAGGCGAATCATCAGAGGCAGGGGTCCAATGTAGAGTACTCCACGAAGGAGGGCAACCAGGCCCAAACGGCTCACTGCTGCATGAGTGAGCACAGAGGTGTGGCGTAATGGGTCACAGATGGCCACATAACGGTCAAAAGCCATGGCAAGGAAGATTCCTGACTCAACAGTGGCAAAACAATGGATGAAGAACATCTGGGTCAAGCAGGCATCCAGGTCAATGCTGTGGGCCCCAAACCAGAAGATGGCTAGCAGTTTGGGCATGGTAGAGGTTGACAGGACCAAGTCAATGACAGCCAACATACACAGGAAGAAATACATGGGTTGGTGCAGGCTGCGTTCCACCTTTATCACTGCCAAGATGGTCACATTCCCCACTACAGCCACCAGATACATAGAGCTGAAGGGGATGGAGAGCCAGATGTGCAGGGATTGCAGTCCTGGAATGCCAGTAAGCCAGAAAGAACTAGGCACCAAGCAGGCATTATTAGACATGAACATGTTTCAGGCAGTGGAGTATCCAGGAGTCAGGAGCACTTGATTTTTACTCTTATGAGAGATACAATTTCTGGAAACTGTAGCTAGATTCTTACTTTCATCCTGTGCAATTGGTGGAGCCTATAATAAAGAATTCTGAATGACTCCTTGGTATGTTACAGATTTTATTAAAGAAACTACATGGGGTGCCTGAGTGGCTCAGTAGGTTAAACATCTGCCTTCGGCTCAGGTCATGATCCCTGGACTGAGCCTAAGGTAGATGTTTAACCACCCAGGCACCCCAAGAGCACAGAGTTTACTTTGGGTCCTGTCCTGGTTAGGGTTGCCATCTTGCTGTTTCCCATCAGATTCTCAGCAACATTAAGTCTCAGATTCCCCATCCTCACCAGGGTGACTTTCTTCACACAGCCAAGTTTGTGCTGAGAGGTTTCACCACCTTTTTGGTCTTTACCCAGGCAAATTCCCCACATATTTCAAGGCCCATCCCAGATCATTTCTCCTCCACAAAGCCTTCTTTGGGATCTGTAGTCTATACCAGAGTGGGTGAGTAGTCACTAAATTCAAACAAGCCCATGCACATTTCAAATATTCTTTTAATTGTTCTTTATATTTTAGATATTATCATGGCAAATAAGCATGAAAATGGCCCTATGTAACCTCAGGGATTCCTAATTCTAGCTCCAACATAAGTTTTTACAGGGTTGCTTAATTCTTGGTCAGCCATAATTGCTGAAAAGAAAAAGGAGATTTGTGAACTTTAAAATATTCCACAAGTGTTCTTGTTATATTATCTCACCAACTTCAGCAATTCTTTGAATTAAGAACTTTAATATGCCAGTAAGTGATAACATGTGAAGTCTTTTCTTCAGAACTCAATTGTGAGCTTCTGTGGATTTATTGGACAGGAAAGGGAAAGGCATCTGGAGGCTGCACCACAGGGCACAAGCTTTGCCATCTAATAAACCAGATTTCCCATCCCAGACCTTTATTTTACTTGGTTTCTGGGCAGGTAACCTAACCTTTTGACAGTTCATTTTTTTCCATATAAAATATGGAGAGAATATCTACTATAAAGGATAATTATAGGGAACAAATGAAAGTAGGAGGTTCTCGGCACATGGCAGCAACTTTCTCTCCCTGAATTCTTACTGTTCACTATGGGGAACAGATCAGAACTTTAGATTCTGCAATTTGGAATAGTTCCTTTTTCTCTGTTACATGGGACATCTGAGGAGGTCTCAAAAATACAGGAATTACAGAGATGGGACAGGGATTTAAGTGGAATGGTAATAATTATACAATTTTATCTCACACCAAGGAGAATGAAGTGTTGTCTAAAAATATTGTGATAGACCCCCAATCCAAAGCAGAAAGAGGCTTGATTACTCTGTAAGGTAGGTTATTTATGAAAAAAGGAATTAATGTTCATAGGATGGACTTAAAACCAGATTTCTGATTTGTGCCAAACCCAAATTTTGTGCTGGGACAAGCAGAATATGAATATTTATAAAAGTAAAATCCACCAAGTTGATAACTGGCATCTTAAGGGGTGGTCTGAACTAGATTGCAGCCCTGGAATTGTGTTACTTTACAAACATTCCAGAGAAACAGTTTCTGTGTCAGCCTACATAAAAGCTTCCCCACATGAACACCGTCTCCAAGTCCTATTAGAAGCATCTTGGTAGGTCTGAAGCTTCTGAGAAAGAGGTTTTATTGTGGCAAAATGGATTAGCAGCAAGATAAACTTAGGTTCAACTACTAATTGCTGTTTCTGGCTTTGATTGAGGGAGTGTATACTTTGCCTCTGCTTTCAATCCTGTTTCCTAGTCTGTAAAGTGGAGGAAATAGCTACTGTAGAGTTTCTTCATGTATTAAATCAACTGTCTATAAATGTGTGAGTTTTTGTGAGCATGCAGAAGGTCAAGTGTTAGGAAGCCTGCCCCTCGGAATAGGTACTGTGTTCCCTCCTTATCTACTCCTTCCCTCTGTTCTTTGACCTCTTCCACAGAACACAGACACATAGTACTATTTCCATATCCTTCTTTCCTAACTATATGAATAGCTCTTTTAACATGGGTATAGTCAGTTGAAGAGACCTGCTGATGGTATAAGGATCAACTCAGGAGAGTAGTTTGTCTGACTGTGGGGGAAGAGACCAGAAGCCCGATAAGGTTAGAATAGTCCAATTTTTCCTCTTGTGTTCTGATGGACAGTATTAGGCAATGAGGTTCCTGCCTTGGGGTTTCTCCTTTTTTTTACAACCCAAGCCAAATTGTACTCTTTATTCTACTTTTGACTAGACCCAGGAAAATGATAAGTCCTGGCTGAACCAGAAGACAAATGTAGTTTCTGGAACTTGGAATTTGTGCCCAATGACTTTGTCCCCCTGTCTGAAATGTACTTACCCATTGGGAGTGCTGTCCACAGAGCCCTACGCTGTGTTACTGACAGGGGTCATCTCTTGTCTGTGTACTTGGACAAATTTAGTCAAGGGGAGGGCATAGCCTGGATCTCTTCACTATTTTGTTCAGTGTCCTCTTAATCCAGGTGCTGAAAATAGCCAGTTCTTTCCCAAGGGCAGCACAAAGAAACCTAAACACTTTCCCCTGGACCTTCAGTCACCCTGTCTTGGGAGCAGTCTTCAACTTCTAATCCCATTTCACTCCCAGCACTAGATTATAGACTTAACCTCTATTCCCCTAGCTGGGGTTCTTGACTGGCTCCAGGTTTCTGACCACCCAACCCCCAAGACGGAGGTATTTTAAGGACTCCAAAGGGGATACTGGGAGAAAGTTCACAAGAGAAGGGTGAAAAACCACCAGCTGTTTATATAATCCCCATGGATACTTTAGTTATTGTTTATGTTATTTAAAAAAAAAATCTAAGCTATGGCCTAGGTTTACTTTATATACTATGTATATTCACCAACATTGTGAATTTCCCTTCTTTTTAAAAAAGCATGTTTGGGGCACCTGGGTGGCTCAGTTGGTTAAGCTCTGCCTTTGGCCCAGGTCATGATCCCAGGGTCCTGAGATCGAGCCCCACACTGGATTCCCTGCTCAGTGGAGAGCCTGCTTCTCCTTCTCCCTCTGCCTGCCAGCTCTGCCTACTTGTGCTATCTCTCTGTCAAATAAGTGGATAAAATATATATATATAAAAATAAAGCATGTTTGATTAAAAATAAGATTTGTGGGGCACGTGGGTGGCTCAGCTGGTTAAGTGTCTGCCTTCAGCTCTTCACTTGCCTTATTAGCTCTTACTTTCCCTCTTTTTCTCCTTTCTAGTTCTTGGGTGCCATTATGAAAGTACGAAGTTGACTGTGCATTCTCTAAATGTTAATAAAACTTTGATTTTTTTCCATCTAGCTCTAAATCTTCCAACCATCTCTGGGAAGAATCTGTTTTAACATACATTAAGATCCCCAAGTAGTTCAAGGGAGGATGGTCTTCTCTGTGAAGATTCAAATTAAATAACTGTTAACATCTTAGGCAAAACTGGAAAGATATAGAAATTTATATGTAGGAGAGAGGCATCAAACTGGATTTTAAAGGCCACCCCCAGCCCCTCCATCAGGTTTGAGTCTAACTGGTATATTACATTTGTTTGAGTTAAGGTGTATAAGGTGATGATTTGGTACATATATGTTTTCAGATATTTACTACAATAAGGTAGTTAATACATCCATCACCTCACATGATTATGATTTTTTGATAAGTATACTTAAGATCAACATGCTTAGCAACTTTCAAGATATTGTTAACTACAGTTACCATGTTATAGAGGTGATCCACAAAACTTATTTTTCTTATAACTCAGAGTTTGAATCCTTTGATAAACATCTCATTTCCTTTAACCTCCAGCTGCTGGCAAACACAATTCTACATTTCCAGGAGTCTGGCCTTTAAATTCCATAGAGAAGTGAAATCATGTGCTATTTGCCTTTCTCTTCATGACTCATTTCACTTAGTGTAAAACAATAAAGGTCCGTCCAAACTGTCAAATTACAGGATTTCTTTTTTTAAAATTTAAAATTTTTTAAAGGTTTTTTTTTTTTTTTAAATTACTTTTCAGTGTACCAGAATTCATTGTTTATGCACCATACCCAGTGCTTCATGCAATATGTATCCCCCACAATACCCACCACCAGGCTGGCCCAGCTTCCCACCCCCCACAGGATTTCTTTTTTATGGTTTTATGTTTTATACCATTTTTTCTTACTGCTATGAGGTATTTATTCTTCAGTCAACCCTTATGAGGGCACTTATGAGTGCTAAGTACCAAGCAGAAAGATCTCACTGCTAGTATAACAAAACCCCTATCACATGAGAAAACATAGAGTAAGGCTATTTTCCCAACCAAGGGTGAGGGATGGTGTGGGAGGAAGGAAGGAAGAGACTGAGAATGAGAGTGAGCCACCACTGGAATATATTCCGTGTATCTCAGGCACATGTTCTTTTCTCTGCACCAGGTAGCCCCATGGGTGAAAATCTGCTTCTCTGAGTATCATCCACTACTCCTAAATCAGTGCCTTAATTGATGGATTCATTGTACAGGTCTATGACTTATTTGTCCTTAGTATGGATAACACTACAGAAGTTATCTTATTGTAGCATTAGGGACGGAAGAATATTCTGTCTTTCAGAATTGAACAAAGTTTTTTTTATATTGTGTATATCATTGTTGAATAATGGGCTACATATCTCATAAAATAGATTAGATGGTAATCACATACCAGGTATGTGATTAAGCCCAGATATGTGATTAAAAATCACCACCACCACTAACAAAACAGGACACATAGAGATTCCTGAAATGGTCAAAGATAGATCTATATGATCCAGCAACTTTACTTCTGGGTGTATACACACAAAGTAGATGAAAACAGAATAACAGATGTATGTATTTCCATGTTTACTACAGAGTTATTCACAATAGCCAAGATAATGGAGACAAATTAAGTGCCTATCAATGGATGAATGGATAAGGATGTGATACACATACACACAGGAATACTATTCAGCCATGAGAAAGGAGAACATCCTGGCATTTGTAACAATATGAATGTACCTTGAAGACATTCTCAGTGAGGCAAGTCAGAAAGAGACAAATACTATGTGACATATATATCCACATATCATATATAGATATGGCTATATATGATATGCGGGCTCTAAAAAAGCTAAACTCAAAAAAAGTACAACATAGTTTGGTAGAGAATGGGTGTGTGTGTGTACGTGTGTGTGAAGGAGAGAAGATGAGTGTTTAAAAGGTACAAACTTTCAGGGCGCCTGGGTGGCTCAGTGGGTTAAGCCTCTGCCTTCGGCTCAGGACTCTGAGATCAAGCCCCACATTGGGCTCTCTGCTCAGCAGGGAGCCTGCTTCCCCCACCCCCACTCCCCACCTGCCTCTCTGCCTATTTGTGATCTTTGTCTGTCAAATACATAAATAAAATCTTTAAAAAAAAGGTACAAACTTTGAATGAGTAGTAAATAAGTCCTAGAAATCTAATGCACAGCAGTGAATATGGACAATACTGTATTATAATCAAAGCTGCTAAGAGACTGGATCTTAATTATTTCAACCAATGAAGAAATTATTTGATGTAATGGAAATAGCTAATTATCACTGCAATGGCAGTCATAGCAAAGCATATAAATATATCAACATGTTGTTCACTGTGACATAATATGTAAACATAATTTCAATTAAAAAATTGCTGTTTAAGTGCTGAAAGAAAAAACACTGTCAATCAAGAAATCTCCAAATTATTCTTTAAAAATGGAGGGAATAAAGACCTTCCCAGAGGAATGGATTCATTGCTAGCAGAGTTTAATGATAAAGGCTGTCCTTCAGCCTGAAAGAAAAGGATGCCAGAGGGTAAATCAAGCATGTAAAAAAGAATGAAGACCAGAAACAAGGGAAATTTCATGACTATTGTTAGGTTTTCTTCATTTATTGACCTATTTATGTATATCCTATATACACATAACAGAGCACCAAAACGTAGGGAGGAAAAACTGAATTGAAGGGAAAAATAGTTGGAAATTTTAAAACCATATTCAATTTATGTAATAATTAGCAAGGATATAGAAAATTTGAATACCATCAACCAAATCATAGTTGACATTTATAGAACACTGTACAATTATAGTAGAACACACATCTTTTCAATCATGCATGGAACATTCTCCAGGATGAACCATATGGTATTCCATAAAACAAGTTAATAAATTTAGGACTGAAACTGTGTAAATATATTCTCTAATAACAATGGAATTAAGTTTGAAGTCAACATTCAGGAAGTCCTGAATATATGTAAATTAAACTTCTGAGGAATCCATGGCTCCAAAAAGAAGTCTTATATGAAATTAGAAAACATTTTGAGCTGGGTGAAAATGAAAACATAACCTATCAAAATTTATGGGACGGAGCTCAAGCAGTGCTGTGAAGGAAATATATAGTTTTAAGTGCCAAACATATAAGGAAGAAAGATCTCAGATGAAGAGTCTAAGCTTCCATCTTAAACTATAACAAGAGCAAATCAAACCCAAAGCAGGCCAAAGCAAGAAATAACAGTTGGAATGGCTATCTGTAAAATAAAACAGAAAAGTCAACAGAGGAAAAAAATTAGACCAAAAGCTAGTTCATTTAAAAAGAACTGTTATTCAGTCTTTAGTTAAGACTCAGAGAGAAAGAGACAAATACTAAAACCAGGAATGGTCATTGCTGACCCTGAGTTTTGTGGGTATGGAGAGGGCATGCTATTTAATGGCCTCTTAGAATTTTGGAAAAGACATAGCTAGGGTTGGCATAATTCAACTTTGGAATGTGTATAACTCTTTTAGTACCTTTAAAAAAATTTTTTTTTGTTGTGTTATGTTAGTTTATGATGCAGTGTTTATATACAACACCCTGTGCTCCACGCAATACTAATAAAGCACAGGCCTGACTAATTACTAGAGAAGGAATCCATCTCCCCACCAGACATCAGCTTGGGTGAGATTAGGAAAAGTTCTGAGATCCTTCTGGACAGACTGCAGTACAATTTATTCACTCCTGAGTTCTTCCCCAGTCTCATCTACTTATGCTGAGTGAAATAAGTCAAGCAGAGAGAGTCAATTATCATATGGTTTCCTTATTTGTGGAGCATAACAAATAACATGGAGGACATGGGGAGATGGAGAGGAGAAGGGAACTGAGGGAAACTGGAAGGGGAGGTGAACCATGAGAGATTATGAACTCTGAAAAACAATCTGAGGGTTTTGAAGGGGTGGGGGGTGGGAGGTTGGGGGAACCAGGTGGTGGGTATGAGAGAGGGCATGGATTGCATGGAGCACTGGGTGTGATGCAAAAACAATGAATACTGTTACACTGAAAAGAAATAAAAAATTAAAAAATTAAAACAAAATCTTGGAAATTAAAAAAAGGCATAAAAAAAAAGAACTCAGTAAAGCTTCAAATTGTCTAAAAAAAAAAAAAAAAAAAAAAAAAAAAAAAAAGAGAGAGAGACAGAGAGACAGAGAGACAGAGACAGAGACCCTGGTCGTGATACTGGTTTTCAAAGTCAATAGTAGACTGGAGTAGTGAGGCAGGAAGAGTGGTTTTGTTTCTATAGGTCATATGTTCAGTTTGGTGGGGTTTATGGCTGGCAGAGGTTACTTGGGATATAGCAGCTAAAAATCAACTACAAATAAAGTCAGCAGAGAACACTTTGATCCCTACTCACATTCTCCAACATTTTACATTGCTCTTTTTTTTTGAATATAGATTTCTCCCTTTTTGTGCTTTCACCTAGTAAGTCTTCCTTACCCTAACTTTATTCATGGGAGGAAGAATCTGGCCTACTTTGGATTTGCCACCTTCCTTAGTTATATAAACCAATTCCTTAAGATTACTCCTACACACACACACACACACACACACACACACACACACACACACCCCTCTGGTTCTGTTTTTCTAGAAATCCCTAAACTCAGCTTTTGGAAACTAGAAGAACAGACTTGTAAAAGTCAGTTTTCTAAATTGATTCTAGTGTCTAGAATTGGTTCTCTGATCTGATTATATTTAAAAACACTACTATTTCCAGCAGTAAAGAGTAAAGAATGAACAGTTCATGGCATGATAGGGCAATAGAGACACATGAAGTATTACCACGGATATTTGTAATTGAATACTTTTAGGAAGTAAAAGTATTCAAGGTTATAAGTGACCCTGTAGGACAGCATCAAACATTTATCAAGGTAACAAGTAGAATGGAATTGGCTAGTTATTCCTAATATTGCTGGACAAAGTTGGAGGGGGGAATAGATGAGCTCTGACATTTGAATTTCTAGTTCAAGAACTATATAAATGACCTGAAATTGTCTATGTGTGCCCTGTGGCCACAGGCCTGAGACTGCTGGGGTAAAACAAATAGAAATGACCACAGATTATCCTGGGACTGGCTCAATTACAGTGCATGTTGAACTCAGTCTTACAGGGTCTCTAAGAAAGTAAGGATCTTGACTGGGAAGAAATGGGATCCTGAAAGTTGGAATGGGGATATAGGAGAAGAGCCTGATAATGCTGGGACATTGAGCCCTTTCATTCTGATGAATCATCTTTGCCAGTGAAAGTGGCCTGTCTGAAGGGGATTCATCCTAAATTGGCTGAGGAACCTGTAGTGACTTCCCCTAAGGCAGTTGTCATACAGGATAATGCAGGCTCTCCTTGGGATCCACTTCCACTTTACTTTTTGGCCTATTACTGTGCTCAAGTTCCAGGAAGAGCTCTAAAGATGGGGTATAAAGTGTCACCTATGAGAAAAAGCATTATACTCCAAGAGAACTCAACTTTTCTAATTCATACAGACAAATCCAGAGAATATGTGTGGGAATGGACACTAAATGTGTTGGTTAATAGTGGAAGGAAGGTAAAATGGGATCTGGTTAAGTTTAATGAGGGGAGTCCAATAAGCAGAGATTCCAGATTTAATGTTACAACTCAAGGAGTTAGAAAAGGTCTAACAGTATGGTTTATTGGCTAAAACACGGACCAAAACATGGCCCACAATAAATTAACTTGAAATGCCAAATCTGCCTTGGAAAACTGTACAGAAAGGAATTCAGAGACTGGAAATGGAAAGTTAAGGTAGATTTGTCATTTAAGGTCTGTTTGCCCACCCTTACAGGGTCCAGAGAACATATCTTTCACCACAGCTGTGACAAATGAGTTTGTCAGGGGAACCCCAGTGTCTTTGAAGAGCTCTGTGATTGCTCTTTTCTGCAGGTCAGACCTTGGAGTCTACATGCAATGGGAGTAATCCTGCCATCCCAGTATCCAAGTGGCAGCACTTGGTCATATTTTCTGTCTCCTGGTGTTAGCTCTAGGCCTCAGCGCTCAGCTCTACCTCATAAAAGCTATCTGTGAAAAGCCCACAGCAAATATTCTCAATGGAGAAAAACAGAGCTTCTCTCTTAAGATCATGAACACAATAGGGATGCCCAGTCTCACTGTTGTTCAACATAGTACTAGAAGTCCTAGCATCAGCAATCAGACAACAAAAAGAAATATAGGCATTCAAACTGGCAAAGAAGTCAAACTCGTTGCAAATGACACACTATGTCTCCACCCCCAAATTACTAGAACTCATTAAGCAATTCAGCAATGTGGCAGGATACAAAAATCAATGCACTGAAATCAGTTGCTTTTCTATACACTAACAATGTAACTATAGAAAGAAGCTAGGGAATTGATTCCATTTACAACAGGACCAAAAACCGTAACATGCCCAGGAGTAAACCCAACAAAAGAGGTAAAGGATCTATACTCTAGAAACAAGAGAACACTTATGAAAGAAATTGAGGAAGACACTAAAAGATGGAAAAACATTCCATGCTCATGGATTGGAAGAATAAACATTGTTAAGTTGTCTATACTGCCCAGAGCAATCAACACTTTCAATGCCATCCCTATTAAAATACCATTGACATTTTCCAAAGAGCTGGAACAAATAATCCTAAAATTTATATTGAACCAGAAAAGACCCTGAGTCACTAAGGGAATACTGAAAAAGAAAAACAAAGCTGGGGCATCACATTGCCTGATTTCAAGCTATATTACAAAGCTATGATCACAAAACAGCATGGTATTGGCACAAAAACAGACACATAGATCAATGGAACAGAATAGAATTTCCAGAAATGGACTCTCAACTCTATGGTCAATTAATCTTTGACAAATCATGGAAAAATATCTAATGGGAAAAAAGACTCTAGTATATGGTGCTGGGAAAACTGGACAGGTACATACAGAATGAAACTGGACCATTTCCTTACATCATACACAAAGGAACTCAAAATGGATGAAAGACCTCAAGGTCAGACGGGAAATCTATCAAAATCCTAGAGAAGAACATAGGCAGTAACCTCTTGGACATTGGCCACAGCAACTTCTTTCAAGATATATCTCTAAAGGCAAGGGAAACAAAGACAAAAATGAACTTTTGGGACTTCATCAAGATAAAAAGCTTCTGCACAGCAAAGGAAACAGTCAACAAAACTAAGATACAACCTATGGAATGGGAGAAGATATTTGCAAATGAGAGTACAGATAAAGGGTTGGTATCCAAGATCTATAAAGAACTTCTCCAACTCAACATCACCCAAAACAAATAATCCAGTCAAAAAAAATGGGCAGAAGACATGAACAGACACTTCTCCAAAGACATATATTTGGCTAACAGACACATGAAAAATGCTCAATATCACTTGGCATCAAGGAAATTCAGATCAAAATCACACTGAGACACCACCAGTTAGAATGGCAAAAATTAACAAGACAGGAAACAACAAATGTTGGAGAGGATGTGGAGGAAAGGGAACACTCTTACACTCTTACACTTGGGAATGCAAGGTATAGAGCCACTTTGGAAAACCGTATGGAGGTTCCTCAAGATGTTGAAAATAGAGCTATCATATGACCCAGCAGTTGCACTATTTGGTATTTACTCCAAAGATACAGATTTAATGAAAAGAAGGGGCACCTTACCCCAACATCCACAGCAACAATGCTCACAATAGCCAAAATGTGGAAGGAACAGATATGTCCTTCAACAGATGAATGGATGAAGAAGATATAGTTTATATATACAGAATATTACCTACCTCTTACATTAAGGTGGATGGAACTGGAGGCTATTATGCTAAGTGAAATCAGAGAAAGAAGATTATCATATGGTTTCACTCACTGTAGAATATAAGAAGTAGCACAGAGGATCATAAGGGAAGGGGGAAAACTGAATGGGAATTAATCAGAGGGAGACAAACCATGAAGACTCTCTACTATGGGAAACTGAAGGTTGCTGAAGGGGAGGTGGGTAGGGGAATGGTGTGACTGGGTGATGGGCATTAAGGAGGGCATGTGATATGAGTACTGACTGTTATATGCAATTGATGAATTATTGAACACTACATCTGAAACTAGTGATGTACTATATGTTGGTTAATTGGATTTTTTTTTAAGATTTTATTTATTTATTTGTCAGAGAGAGAGGGAGAGAGAGCGAGCGAGCACAGGCAGACAGAGTGGCAGGCAGAGGGAGAAGCAGGCTCCCCGCCAAGCAAGGAGCCTGATGTGGGACTCGATCCCAGGATGCTGGGATCATTACCTGAGCCGAAGGCCGCCGCTTAACAACTGAGCCACCCAGGCGTCTCAGCTAATTGGATTTAAATAATTAAAAGAAATCAATGAAGTTGAAATCAGGAAGTCAATGGAGAACATCAACAAAACCAAGAGCTGGTTCTTTTAAAGAATCAGTATAAGTGATAAACCTATAGCCAGGTCAAGGAAGAAAGAAAAATTACTAATAACAGAAATAGAAGGACCACAACCACTGATCCCATGTAGGATTAATAGTATTTTGAACCACTCTATGCTCATACATTCGGTAACCTAATGAAACAGATCAGTTCCTTGAAAGACAGGTTACCAAACTCAAATAAGGAAAGTAATTAATAACCTTCCATAATGAGACACCTGGTCCAGATGGGTTCCCTGGGAAATGTCTCAGAAACAAAAAATCCTCTGCAAAAGGCTAGCAAACCAAATCTGACAATGCATAAGTATATGCTCTGTGACCAATGGATTTATTGTGTATGCATGGCTGACTCAACATTTCAAAATATTGTTGTAATTTATCTCAATTGTCTAAAGAAAAAAATCACATTATCAATAGATGCAGAAAAAGAATCTGGCATTCATAAACTATTAGCAAACTAGGGCTAAAAATGTAAAATTTAAGCCTACCCAAACTTTTGTTTTTCATTGCTACCTATGTAAGATTCAGGCAAATTAGTTAGCTTCTTTGTGCCTCAGTATCTTGATCTGAGAAGTGAGGACTCTAAGAGCTCATATCTCAGAGTGTTGTTTAGGTGAGAAGAAGGATTTGGGAAATGATAGCCAGAGGACCCAAAGTATAGCAGCACAATAAGTAAGGGGATGAGAACATGAGACGGAAGAGCAGTACTTGATACTGGCATAGCAATTTCATTTAATGAGTTAAACATTAAAAGAGCTTCTAATTCTCATTGGTATATTACAACCTATCATTTGTCAAGTCATTCTGACACCTGAATGAGCAGAGATTTCAAGTGGTATCTAGACTAATCTCATTGTCTATGAGGACATAGATCTGAAGGGGATTCCCTCATCCAGCTGTACATCCATAGTTGCTTCAGGCTCTAAGAGAAGCCTTCCACATACTGGAAAACACAGAAAAGAGGAGATTATTAATGGCCCTGTGTAGGGACTGGTTGAGGGAGGCTAGAGATTGGATGGTCCAAGCTGAGAAAGTTTATTGGAATAAGGGATATACAGGGGGGTTCAAGACAAGGAAGAATGTGGGGA
This sequence comes from Mustela erminea, assembly GCF_009829155.1. NCBI lineage: Eukaryota > Metazoa > Chordata > Mammalia > Carnivora > Mustelidae > Mustela > Mustela erminea. Next base: position 58,255,448 of record NC_045622.1, read on the forward strand.
AGCTTACAGAGTGAACCAGGTTTAAGGATAACTTCATCAAGGGCATAGGTCTCGTTAGTGTCAGAACTGGCAATTCACTAGACAGATGTGGGCTCAGGTCATGCTCCTAACCACTATGGTAGACCAGTTCCCCCAGAAGTGAGTAGGAGATCAAATTTGATCCCAGATTCTAAATCATGGCTCTATCACTTGTAAGAAGATTTGGCAAAATTCTTTATATTGAGCATCAGCATTCCCATTTATATATAAGAAAATTCACCTTTAGACTTCAGAGATGTATTCATGGCACCCAAATATTTATTCCCACATACTCTAATACAGCAGCTAGCCTAACAAGCTTAAGAGTTCTTTTCTAGAATTGCACATGAAGGATGGCTTATTTCAGAGCAAGAATAGTACAACTCATTGATAAAATTATAAACCAGAAATCTAGGTACTCTGGTATCCTTAGGCCAGCCTGACCTCTACATTTCACACCTTTGACCTCCATGGTAAACCAAATTGTAATAAGACAAGGCAGCACATTCAAATGAAGGATTATGGTATCTAATAAAGCTTGAAGTTTTCCTTTGTGTTGTGGAGCCCAGACTGTCCTGGTATCTCATCCTTGGGCCAGGATGCCCTCTCCTGGACAGTGCTAGAATCAATAGGGACCATGTTTTTGTTTTTTTGTTTTTTTTTTTTTTTAAGATTTTATTTATTTGACAGAGATCACAAGTAGGCAGAGAGGCAGGCAGAGAGACAGGAGGAAGCAGGCTCCCTGCTGAGCAGAGAGCCCGATGCGGGGCTTGATCCCAGGACCCTGGGATCATGACCTGAGCCAAAGGCAGAGGCCTTAACCCACTGAGCCACCCAGGCGCCCCAGGACCATGTTCATTCTTGAGTCACCTCTGCTTCCAAGGCTGAATAGACACCAGACACATTTAACATAGATTTAAGATACTAAATTATGGGGGAAGTTAATACCTTTAATGTTTTTATACAGCCCATAGGCATACCTCTCACAATGTGAGTGGGGAGAGAAAATTGCACAGTATCTGATTTTTAGGGAATAGGCATTCATTTGTCTTAAAGTTAGAGAAATTATTATCCCCTCTAAATACTGTAAGATATCAAACTTAATTAGAAACTTACAGCCAGGCTGAGCTCTAATTCTAAAGAGATTCCTCATCCTTTCTCTAGAAAGACCTTTCTGATTTCTATTCAGTGTCCTCAGAATACCTGCAGACACCAGGGAGGCCAGATACAACCAGCAAGAGCAGGACTTGGACCCTACCCAAGGGATCATGACTCAGTTAGAAAGTCTATTTTCCCTAGACCTCTCTGGATGAACTCTGACATACTAAGCATAGCTGTGCTTAAGTTTAGATTTTACATTCATTCTTCTGGGAAAAAGCCTGCTATTTCCCATGTCCACTGAGGGAAGTGGGAAGGTTACCAGTCAAGATGGAATTCCCTTGGCCCATAAACAGAATGCTTATAAGTGCCAGGCCTCAGAGACATTTGCAGAGCCCTAGGCTCTTGCTCTGACACTACCCAGCCCAGGTAAGAGCATCTTGTAAAGGGGAATCTGAAAGAACAGAGATCATCAGGAAGGCTTCCAAGCCTTTTAGGATGAACAGCCTTGGGACCCTTAGGCATTCTACTTCTGATTATATTCCTGTAGAACTCTCCAAGACCAGACTCCAAGGGAAGGAATGCTCTTGCAAGGGGATGTGAAGTGTGGAATTTGCAGAGTCCCACTCAGGAAGTCTGAAGCAGCCTCTAGTTCAATGCCAATACAAGGCCCTCCAAAACATCTCCAGGTGCTTTAAATAGGCAGTAGGTTATTCTTATTTGACATATCCAGGTGCTGGGCTCTCACAGGGATTACACTAGAGAATAAGATAGGCATCCTCTCTACTCTATTAAATATAGATTCTGTTTGAGGAATCATGCATGAGAGCAGGCAGCTCAGAACACTGTGTATATAGTACAAACATAGGCACTGAGCACAGAGGGAGGGTTAGAGCAGGTTTAAGGGGACATCTAGGCTATGGCAAGGAGCAATCATAAGGATTAGCTAGGTGAGGAAGAGGAGTATACCATCACACCACCAGGAGAAATCATGGGTAATTCTCAGGCAAAAAACATGCTACAGTTGGGAAGTGGGAAAATTCAGCCTTGTTGGAAGGTTGTGGGCAGCGTGAAGAACAGTAAGAGCCATGGCTGGTGTTTTTGCATAGAGCTCAGGTGGCACGTTGTGACTCATACCCTCACAATTATTCTGAGCAGGAGCAGCAGTAGCCCTTTTCTATTGTATTTAAAGTGTGAAGGTTGATTCTGACTAGGGAGGCATAAGCTAAGGAAAGTTAGGATCTTAGGGATCGAATGGGGGTTGGCAGAGTTAACCAAGGCTCAGTCCAACCCCATTTCACATCTCTCCAGTCATGGGTAGCTTCTTGTTGTGATGGAGTGCTCCTGGAGATGGATAAGAAGAGGAAGCTGCCATTGGGAAAACAGCTCTGTATGTTGTCAGGTATAGGATGAGGGAAAGAAACCAAATCTATCTTCAGGGCTTGAAACTAGTCCAGAGGAATGAAGACTTGTGGGTTGGCTTTAAGAAGGTCTATGATGTAGTAGAGGCTGGCTTGCTGGCTTTCAAGAGAAATTTCTCCCCATTTCTAGAGTTCTCTTGGTATATTTAGCCTTGTATGTACCTTGGGTTGTGAGATCCTCCTAAAACAGGAGGATCCTGCCCAAACTCAGAAGAAAACTGTTGATCCAGGTGTGACTCCGTAAGGGCTGGGACTCAAATGGCATCAAAGCAATAAGACTGCTGAAACCACATCACAGGAGAAGGGTAACTACTATGATGGGGGAGGAGCATGGGAAGAGAAGACAAATTCACTCGGCAAGTCCTGCCAACTTTTCCATTCAAAGACTTTCCCTTTCTGGAGTAAAGCTTACTGTCCACTTGAATATAACTTTGCTTAGTATAACATCAGGTTATGAAGGCCAGTCAAGTAGAGGCAGGGGTGAAGGAGCCAGGTCCTCTCTTATTTTCAGTTTATAAGTCCTGGTAGAGGTCATTTAGCCCTTGACTACCAGGAAATTGTTTTGCCTTTAGAACCAATTCAGTAAAGTTGACAACTTTTAGATTATGTGTCCTGCTGAGGACGCAGACTGCTTTGCAAAGACAATACTGAGTGAAGATTGTGTACTCTTGGGATCTGGTCTGACCCAAACTAGTGGCCTGGTGAAGGGAGCAAATGAAGGGACTGTTTGCTGAGGCCTGGGATGAGTTAAGGAAACTAAATAAGCGATGGTGAAGCACCAGAACAAACTTTGCACAGCATTACCTAACTCAGGCCTGATGACAAAAGGGAAGACACATTTGGTAGAACACCATGTCAGTGCCGTGTTTGGCAGGAAGGGAACTGGGGGAACAGATTCCTAATCTCTAGTCTCACTTTCCTATCTCCTAGTGGCCTCATTTTGGTGAGCCCACCCAGAAACCACAAGAGAAGGGAACCTGAGTGATGCAATCCATAAATATCAGTTTCTAGGGACCTAGGGCAGAGCTTCAGATGGACAAATGGAGAATAACTAGCACACAGGGTGAGAAGACCAGGAAAGGCTCCCTTTATCTGAGCTCACCTGGTTTCTACAATCATGGACTGATTCCTGTGTGCTTGTCTTGCCCAGCCCCACTGACTCAGCCTTCTTACCTTGCCTTTTTTGGCTATTGCCAACACTGTTCACATTTGTACTGACCTAGGAGAATCTTGGGTTGGAGAGGAAACCCAGGTCATGAAGACTTTTGTGGGATCAAGTCACTAGTATGGTTGTCATCCTCCCTGTTCCATGGCTCCCTGCAGAGACAGGCATTCCAAAGTCTGAGCTTTCCTGGATGTATTTTTGGTTTTGAACATTATTCTCAACAACTAGAAAGAGCTAATAATGCTTAGTGTTAATGTGTCGCACATTGCTTTCTCCTTTAATCCTCATGCCTCCTCTACGCCACAACAGTTTAAGTTTGTTGTCATATGAAGTCATTCATGTAACTGATAGGATAATAGCACTTGTGTCAGCTCCTACTGCCACAAGCTGAAACCAGATCTGGAAAATCCCAAAGCCCAGACTACTAACTACCCTGCTACACTCAACCCTACAACACACAAGATCTAGGAGACAAAGCTTCTTATATGCTTTTCCATGTCCTTGACATTCCTCTAATATGATAGGAAACATTCCAGTATGATCCTTTAGATCCTAGAAAACAAAACTCCGAAACTGTTCCCACGTATTTTTTTCATACTAATCTCTCTGAAGCCGGTTGCCCTGGACTCTGAGTATGGTATTTTTTCTCTGACCAAATACTATTCTCTAGGCTTCTTGCCACTAGAGCTTAATGTGTTTTCTTTCTTCCTAGGGATGGCCCTCTTCTCTTCTGCAATCTTCTCTATTCAGCCTCCATGAAGGGAGAAGGCCCTTACAAGGACCTGCCTTTGGGCAGACGCACAGACTGTGCTACATTCAGCAGCTTTCACCTTTCAGGAATCCCTTTGTTTCCATCCTCTGAAGTCCTTTATTGGCCCATGCCTCTGCTTTGTGATTTTTGGCTTGCAGGCTAAATGTTTCAACTCATGTATTAGCAAATGCTGGGCTTTAGCTTAAACTTCAAATTTACCATAGAGCCTAGACAGTCCCAGGAGTCTCTCACTGTATCTTTCAGCATCAACTATTTCTTCTTTTCAAGGAGCTTGCATTTTAAGACCTTCTAATATAATCCTGGGAGATGTCACATAGCCTACCTGCAGAGTTAAAAGACTAAAAACTAGTACTAGTCTGTCTCATGTAATTTTATTTATTGATGCAAGTACATTATTCTGAGAGTCCTATTATAAAGAAATACTCCTACATTCATTTGAATATGTGTTTAGCTTTTACTTGGCAATTTTTCAATACTCTGAAAGCATGAACGCGACACCTAAACTAGGACATTGTTCTATAGTTTCTTCTAAGAAAGTCTGTGGCATCAATGATCTTATTCTTTATTATAGAACTTAATAAAATATTCTTGTTTTTTATCTCTAGAAAAAGTTTCTTCTGCATTTTGGGCCACAGGTGAGAAGGTTCATTTATGAATCATGCTCCCTTCTCACAATGTCTGTTCAATACCCAGCTCCTTCCAGCTCACCGGCATCCCAGGGCTGGAGTCGCTGTATATGTGGCTTTCCATCCCCTTTGGCTCAATGTACTTGGTTGCTGTGGTGGGGAATGTCACCATTCTGGCTATGGTAAAGGTGGAACATAGCCTGCACCAACCCATGTACTTCTTCCTGTGTATGTTGGCTGTCATCGACCTGGTTCTGTCCACTTCTACTATGCCCAAACTGCTGGGAATCTTCTGGTTTGGTGCTGGGGACATTGGCCTGGATGCCTGCCTGGCTCAAATGTTCCTCATCCACTGCTTTGCCACAGTCGAGTCAGGCATCTTCCTTGCCATGGCTTTTGACTGCTATGTGGCCATTTGCAACCCACTCCGTCACACTACAGTGCTCACTCATACTGTGGTGGGACGCTTGGGGCTGGCTGCCCTCCTCCGAGGTGTACTATACATTGGACCTCTGCCTTTGATGATCCGCCTGCGGCTACCCCTTTATAAAGCTCATGTCATCTCCCACTCCTACTGTGAGCACATGGCGGTGGTCACCTTGGCATGTGGTGACAGCAGGGTAAACAATGTCTATGGGCTGAGCATTGGCTTTCTGGTCCTGGTCCTGGATTCCATGGCCATTGCTGCCTCTTATGTGATGATTTTCCGGGCTGTGATGGGGCTGGCCACACCTGAGGCCCGGCTTAAAACCCTCGGGACATGTGGTTCTCACATCTGTGCCATTCTGATCTTTTATGTTCCTATTGCTGTTTCTTCTCTCATTCATCGATTTGGTCACCAAGTGCCTCCTCCAGTCCACACTCTACTGGCCAACTTCTACCTCCTCATTCCTCCAATCCTCAATCCCATCGTCTATGCTGTCCGTACCAAGCAGATCCGTGAGCAGCTTCTTCAAATCCTAAAGACAGAAGCTAAGATTAAATGACTTACTTTCTTTTCTTTCAAATAAGCACATAGAGAAGGAATTGAAATCCGGTAGGCAGCTTGCCAAATGGGAATTTCAGCCAGTCTGAGATGTTGGGCCCAGTGTTCTCTAGTTTGTGTGATTCCAAAGGAATGCCAAGACAGAACAACTCTAAATTCTAAGGGTAGTTGTTTTTACTTTTCTTTTCTTTCTTATTTTTTTTTTTTTTAAAGACTAAAGGGTATTTGAGCTTTCAAGGTGAAGTCATGATGACATCAGTAATATAAATAGCAGTGAGTGTCCAGTCACCACTTATGCAAGTCTTATAGATATCCTAACATCTTTAGGAGGTAGCTAGTTTTGTTCACATTTTACACATTGGAAACAGGACAGAATACTCTTACTTTATAAACTGCATATGAGGTTTCTAAGATGCATAGATCAAGGGGCACCTGGGTGGCTCAGTGGGTTAAAGCCTCTGCCTTCGGCTCAGAGACCCTGGGATCGATCTCTGTCTGCCTCTCTGCCTGCTTGTGATCTCTGTCTGTCAAATAAATAAAATCTTTTAAAAAATGCATAGACCAAGTGCTTTGGTTGATAACATTGTTATATAATATATTCTACTCAGTCCGTTTTTATGTATGTTTTTTAAATAAATCCTAAAAACCTGGAATCATTTCATTTAGGTGGCCTTAGCAACAAGCAAAGCCGTTTTGATTTAAGCCTTTAGCAGATGCTACTAAAAACCACTTGTACTAAGAAAGCATGGAGTGTTCTAAAAGAACATGGTCTGGGAGAATGTCAGAGTAATGAGACAAGACCACCAGGTCTTAACACAACACTTGTACTTCCCCTGCAGGCCCACTCCCGTCAAGTAGCCTGAAGCATGGGAAAGGTCCATGAAGAGGAGGCTCTCCTCTTCATGGACCGGAAACAAGAAGTTTCCGTGGGTCTATATGTAGGATCCCTGATCATGAGGTCTGTTCTTTTGACTCAATCACAAAATAAGGTGAAGTTATGAATTCTAGCCTGTCTAGGAACATTAATCTTACCTTCCAAACTATTAGTTCAGTATCTACAAGGTGACTACAAAGCACTTTGCTAGTTAAGTAGCTGCTGAAAGTTACTAATGGAATCCTTACAACCACACTGTACAGGCAGAAATTATCTCTGGTTTGCAGAGGAGAAAAATTGACATTCCCAGAATTGATAGGATTGTCCAAGGTTACTCAGTTAAAATCAGGAATTTGGCAGTTTAAAAATGCCAAAGCTTCTAATCCTTCTAACCTGCATTTTACTCAGCCATGGAAAAGCTGACAAGCCTCTTCCCCAAGGACTAAATGGTTGTATATTTAATGTTCCTTATACAGCAGACATACTCCTTACTCCCACCTCGGAATGCCCAGCTCAGTCTCCTCTCATAAGGGTAGAGCTGGATTCAATCCAAGTTTGATTACAAATCCCTAAGTATAACTAGGCAGGGAGATGTTGTATATCCAAAGCCTAGTAGGTACAAGTGATCACAGAGCTTTGTATAAAGGGAAGCAGTCAAGTACAAAGGAAAGATCACTACAGGACAACCTGAATAAAGGACTTGTCATTTTGCTTTGGCTATTCATTAATTGCCTCACGATTGGGGTATCTAAATGTGTGATCATTTAGGGTTCTGATTATATCCATATTTCTTCTAATATATCTAACTTCTATCCCATCTTTCCATCATGGTGTTCCTTTTTCCTGAACCTTATGTCTGAATTTGGGAAGAGTCAAATATTCTCCAGATGAATGGAAAACCAATCCAGTCATAATCCTGTTTGGCCTATCCCCACCATGGTTGGGGACCAAGGGAAGAGGTTTAGAGTTAAGAGCCAAATACAGCTCACTGGCTCTCAGGGACCTCTTGTTGGAGTGCAAGGAAGGGTAAGGCTCAAAGACCCAGGATTACCTCTGAAGCTCTAACATTTAAGCAGGTTAAGATTGGAATGTTAGAAACCTCGTTATTCTCTTTTAGTGCAGAGCATTTAAATTTTCTGAAGGAGAATATACTCAAGGGAGTTGGACATAAGCTTGGACCCAATTTATGGCACCTATACTTTGGAATTGAGCCTAGCATGTGAATTTGCCTTTATACTCCAAAGACTGAATTTTGTCAGACTGGCTATGGAGTACCACAGTCCCTCAATTCTACGGTCTTAATGTATTCTTTTTTTATTTTATTTTATTTTATTTTATTTTATTTTATTTTTATTTCCAGCATAACAGTATTCATTATTTTTGCACCACACCCCGTGCTCCATGCAATCCGTGCCCTCTATAATACCCACCACCTGGTACCTCAACCTCCCACCCCCCGTCCCTTCAAAACCCTCAGATTGTTTTTCAGAATGTATTCTTTAAGATTTATTGAGATAGAGAGCGCATGCAAATGGGGAGGGCAAGAATCTCAAGTAGAGCCACCACTGAGCACAGAGCCTGATGTAGGGCTCAATCCCATGACCCAGACATCATGACCCGAGCAGAAAGAGTCGGACACTTAAACTACTGAGCTACCCAGATGCTCCTAAGTATTTTTTTTTAAATTTTTTTCAGTTTTCCAAGATTCATTGTTTATGCACCACACCCAGTTCTCCATGTAATATGTGCCCTCCTTAATACCCACCACCAGGCTCACCTAAATATTGTGAAACCTGCATGTATCCAAGAGGCATTCAGTTGGCTACCTAGCCAGAAAGACTAAGGTTTAGAGAGCATACAATAAACCATGGAGATTATTGTGGCAACCTCTAAATATGCCTCCCTGATCAGTGTAGGAGTGTGATCCACTGATAGCCTTAGCTGTTGCCATCTAAAAACCCATCACTGTGTTCTGCCAAGGTCACATTTCCTCACAAGCAGCTCATAGCTAATGAGTAGGCATTATAGGGATGTAAAAGTAGGCCCATTACTTCTGACAGGGAACTATGGCTCCAGGACTCCTCAATGGCCTTGCTGATACTTTTACATGTACAGTGAAGTCTGAGACCTTTTCTTCCTTAGCCTTCTTCAGTCTTCTACAGATGTCAGACTGGCATTGTGATCTGATAGCTTGCCCAGCATCTAGCTCCCTCTGCATTTCCCTCATAGGCATAGCTTCCAGTAAATTTCACATGTGTAATCCCATCATGTGGTTCACTTCTTGGAGGACCAAGAGTGGTCAGAGCAAGCAGAAGATAAAATGGGTATCTGGTTGGATCACAGCTCCAGCAGCAGCGAGAGATGGAAGTGGTTCATCCAGGATCAAACCTAGAAAGACACACACAGGCTTAAGTTGCAGGAGCAGGTATCCTAGATTCATGCCCTCCACAGCATTTTCACCAGTCCTTCTCCCCCAAATCACATCAGTGGCTGAATGAAGGGTCTGTTAAACCAACAGAAAGAGGAAAAAAACAAAACAAAACAGGGGCTTGTTTCCATTAGGAGTTGGGAGGCATGTGTTCTGCACAAGATTTTGTAACCATGTTTTGGCTTAGAAAAGGGAAGAAAGCTATTATAAAAAGCTAATAGAAGAAAGGAATCTACACATAACTGAAGGTAGTAGCAGGCAATAAATGAGAATAAGGCCAAGTTACATCAAATCAGGTACTTAAAACAGCCAACCTCCTTAGCTGGGGAAGCCCAATGAAAATAACCAGGCTGGAGTCCTGATTTAGAGGCCTAGGTGGAGCATCCTCCCCTCAAGGGAGACATCCAAATGATCATCTCTGTAAGGGCTAGGAATTATAGGACAAATAATAGGGTTTGAAACTAAATATCTGCTTGCCTATGTGCAGTCTGGAGCGAGCTGCATTTTTATGTTAGCATGTTTCCAGATTCTCAAGGAGCCTGGGCTATGTGTGTCTGCCTCCCCTCTGGGATTCCATTCTGGGATCCCAACCAAGCCTGGAGCTGGGTGGGAAACATGATTTGTAGCTCTTGGCATCCAGAACAGAAGGGCCAGTTCTGACCTGCAGGCCAGATAATACATAACACAACAAAGCCATTGAGGTTATTGTGCCAGTTGACATTCATCAGCTATCAGTTCAGAACTCGTATGATGAATTATTAGAGTGGCAGCCATAACAGCAAAGGAGACTATGTGGGCCCATCCAAGAAGAGTCCCAAAGACCAAGTTTGAGTAGCTTCTACTGCCTGTGAAGTTCAGCAGTAGAGATCAATGCTGAAACCCAGACGTAATACTGTTCCTTAAGGAGGTCACCCGATGGCAAGTCAACTATGCTGAAGGTTTGTACTGTCAGTGCTATTACTTCTGGATATGGATTTGCTTTTCTTGTCCACAGAGCCTTGGATAGCAGTACTTTTAGGGCTTTGAATAGCTGATTTATGAGCAAGAGATCCTACATGACACGGTAACAAAAGAATGGGTATTCTTCACAGTAGGATATGCAGGATAGGGTTCATGGCCACAGGAATCCACTGCAAGAATTAACATTACTTCACACAAACCAGGAGCAGCTGGCCTCAGTATGCTGGAGCAGTCCTCTGAAGGCTAAAAAAGCAGCTCAGAGGCAACACTTGACAAGAATAGAGTATCTTCCTTTAGGATGCCACATTTGCATTAAATCAGATCTCTATCTGGTGCTTGGTACACAATAGGACACAGAAGTCCAGAACAAAAGGGTAAACACAGGAATATTCTACAGTCTCCATGATCTAATAGGGGACTTTGGTTTCCTGTCCCAGGAACTCTTCAGTTCTTCAATATTGGAAGTCTGGATCCTCTTAGGATACAGCAAGGGTTCTACTGAGCTACAATTTACAGATGCCATCCGGCTACTTTGGACTCCAGTGCTCAGGGACTAACAGCTAAGGAGTTACCTTACTGGCGGAAGTAACTGACCTAATTGAAAAGACAGCTGCTTATTACAATGGAAACAGGGAAGAATTTGCAAGAGAGAAGCCATTTGGGCATTTTCTGGTATCCATGCCATATTGTAAGCAGGAGTGTACATTTGCAACAACCCCACATTTGAAGAGTATGATTACCAAGTGTTAGCCTCCTCATAAATGAAGAATCATGTTACTCCATCAGGTAAGCCACCAGGATTGCAGTGGTGATCGTAGAGGGTGAAAGGAACTCCAAGTAGACAATGGGAGGAGAAGTAAGTGAAAGTTGTGGTTCTGATAGGAGTTTGAGACTGGAGCTGCCATTCTCCCATCAACCTTCATCTAATCTACCCTTAGCAAGTGCTCATGGAAACTATGAGGTGCTGCTACCAAAATCTGAATGACCACTATACAGTGGAAGAATGCACTATAGTCGCCATGCAAACATGCTGCTCAGATCTGACTGCAGAGAGCACGTTTGACTGACAGCCTCTATCACTATGCTCAGAAATCCACAGCACTGCCTAGGTTCCACAGCCAGTTAGTGGCTCCCAACCAAATCAATGAGCTTAATACTAAGAGGCACACCCATTATTGAGGGATGCTGGAACTGGACTCCTCTTATGGATGCCTTTGGCACAGGGAATTTCTGGCCTTGACAAAGCTTTCTTAGAAATGCAGAGTTTAAGACCTTCCTTTCCTTAACCTCCCTCCCTCCCAGAGATCAGACCTGCACTGTAATCTCATATTTCTTCCCACCTCAGGATCCCTTTGTATCTTCCTTCAAGGGCATTTCCCCCTGAATGAAGAAACCTCTGATATATCTCATCCCATCTTGGCAACAGCTCTTTACAGAACCTATTCTGATGCAATTATGGGGAATCCCACTGAAAAATCTTCAATTCATTTTCACAAGTTAGTCCTGTGGGAAGAGCTAATACCACATATGAATATAAAACCTTTTATGAAGACTGACTTTCCGACTGCTCAGACATTTAAGAGAAAAAAAAGTCACATAATCATCACAATCCTCAGTAAGCAGCTCAACAATGCCTTTCTTACACTAGAACAGAAGACCTGGGGGACATTCTAGTGCTGATCTAAATCTCTAAGACCTAGTGTCAAACATGTGTTACACCAACTGAGTTCAAAGTGCAGCCTTAGGCAGAGCCACTCTCTTGATAATACCATAAGGCACTCCTCAGAATCAGTGGTACTTTATGGAAGTGAGAGAGCACAAGAATATCTATTAGTCCAGAGCAGTCCTAGGCTATTGTTACAACTCCATTTCCTCAATTTCTTTGTAGCAGCTTGTTTTTGTGTGAAGTTTACTTATGGATAGGGAATTTAGGTTTCTACTCTAAGCTACTTCTCTCTCCCTCCCAACTCCCGGACTTACAATAGATGAGAATACTGCCTGGTCCTTACAAGGGCAAAATTTCTAAACAGCTCTGGGTTCTAAGAGCAAGTTAAAAAAAAGGAATACTCCTGGGGGAACTTCAGGCACTCAGCTGAATGTTCATTGTGTGGACTGCCTGAGTTGCTAGGATCTCTTGTGTGGAGGTCCCATTCTCCACCTCTGTTCCATGAGGTGGTCTTCTGCTCCGCTCTACTAAGCCCACTCTTAGAAAATATCTGTTATTTGTTTCCTAAAATGGACATTTTCGGCCCCAAGCAAAGGATTTACTATTAGAACATTCATGGCTATATTTTTGCACAGTCTTTGTGACAAACAGTGGGATTTGCTGCATACACAAGATAAAATAGCTTCCTACTCAGACTATACCTCTAACCACAGAGTGCTACTGAATGATATGTTTTCAGCATGGTTATAAGTAGGTGTATTCACAAATGAAAATATTTTTCTTTCTTATTTTTTTAAAATTTTATTTATTTATTTATTTGACAGACAGAGATCACAAGTAGGCAGAGAAGCAGGCAGAGAGAGGGGAGGAAGCAGGCTCCCTGCTGAGCAGAGAGCCCAATGCGGGGCTCAATCCCAGGACCCTGGGATCATGACCTGAGCTGAAGGCAGAGGTTTTAACCCACTGAGCCACCCAGGCACCCCTGAAAATATTTTTCAAAGTTCTATAGCACAGTATCACACACAAGTACCTCCAACATGAAGTCGAAGGCCTAATTAGCACCACAGGGGTAATTGTGAAAGATTAAGACTGAGCCTCCTGAGCATCTGAGAAGGTCTTTCCAGGTGTGAGATCCACAGGGCTCTTAATCTTAAATGGTAGACCAGTATAACTGCTGGCTGCTTTCCAAGATCAATCTCAAAGGTATCTACCCTATATGGGAAACTAAGTCAGCAATTGAAACTCTGGGGGAGGTTGGGATGGGAAATAACCAGCAGGTTGGGGACAGTAACTTTGGCCTGAGATAGAAGATAGACCTCCAAGCATGGCTGTGGGAAAATGCAATCAATAACAGACAGCAGGATCTTGGGTCTTGTTCTTCCCCTGCATTGCCTTGGAATAAGCAGTGTCTAGTTAACACTTGTTTGCGTGGACTCCGTTGTCCTCAGAAGTCCCATTATAGAGCAGCTCTGTGCTGATGAGGTCACATGAGAAACAGGTAGGGTACAACTAACCTCAAGTACCTGCATCCCCACCCTCTGACATTCTCAAAATTGACAAGTTACTCAAGGAGACTTCTCCTTTAAGTCTTCTCCCTAGGGAACACAGAAGGTTTAGACTTTTGTGGGAAAGGAAAAGATTTACTATCTAAATTTGGTACCTTGGGCACTTGTTTTGGGGCATATACACCTGCTCATTGGTGCTGGGAATCTGCAGTGCCATGTGAATCACATTGTTTGATAGTAGCCAATACCACCAGGGAAGTGAACTCACAGAGCAGAAGATGTTTAAGAAACAACTAATCCAATAGGTAAACAACCCACTGAAGTAGGATTAGAGCAGATGAACCATTACTAGCAGCAGTCACACACACTTGATTAGCATCTTCATAAGGCAAAATAAATTTTAACCTGGCATAAAGCAGCTCACCATGCTCAATCCCACTGGTACATTCTATATCTGCAGCTTCTTGGATCCCACATACCCACAGGGGTATGAAGAGTTGTTAAGGATGATGCTGAAATGTTATATTCCATCTTGGTATAGATCACAGCATAGATTTCCTATGAGAGTCTTGTTACTTCAGCTATACAGGTCCAAGACCAGTCTCCCAGGCCCCCAAGTCCAGGTATAGTCTCAGACAGCATACTCCTAAAGAAGACCATCGGCTCTTTGTACACAATATTTTCTTAACTCAGTAAGGTCACTTACTGAAAGGAGGGCTATTCAGTTAGTCCAGCTGGGGAAAAAATTATTCACATAGTAAGTCGGATGACTTACTTTATTCCATATGTAAAAATAAGCTCCACATATTAAGGATTTATATATGAAAATAACATTTCAATTCTTGGTAATGAAATATGGATAAGTTTCAGGCCTTGGGATCAATGAACTTTTCAAAAAAGATCTACAAGAAAGTTAGAACTTCTGACTAAATTCTCAAGAACTGCCTTAAATTGAGAGGTTACAAATGGAAACTCAGAATATACACAAATGACTTATAAAGAACTGCCATGAAGAATCAATATCAAGAGACAAAAATAACAAGTTATTTCACAAAGAAGAAAATCTTTAAATACATGAGAAGAGACTCATGCTCAGAAATATACATCAAAATTGTAGTGAATTAGTTTTTGAAAATTAAAGGTCTAAAATTAAAAGTTGGAGAGGATGTTCTGATTTTGTTTACGCTATACCTTGACTTCTAAGAGTGCCAAGAGGCCAACACGTATGGTAGTAGACATGTAAAGATGCTCATGGCTGCACTTTTCAGCTAATACTTGTCTCCATGTTGCAAATCTACTTCTCATTCTGAAGATAGAAATTTTTCCTTTGGATAAAGGCAATTAAGCACAGGTGGCTATCTCAACCACCAGGTGAATTTAGGACGAGGCGGCCAGAATGCTATTAAGTTCTTCATTATTGTCTTTCTTGATAGCCAAGTAGATATATCCCATTACATGCATGCTAAGTGTATAGTATTTCTGTATTTGTAATCTCTAGTAATTTGTAATCCCTGTAATTTGTAATATCTGTCTTTGTAATCATGACTGTTGCTTGTCATGTGCATCACATGCTAGTATTTATTCAGAACTTTTCTCTTCTACCTTTGTAGAGAGGTTATGTTGCCAGGACATTGTGTTTTTCTGTTTTCCTGAGACTTCAAAGCAGAGTTTCAGCTAGACAATACAAACCCTCAGAATCCTAGCTGCAGGATGCTAAATTTATGGGTATCTCAGATTCTTATGGGTAGCTCATATTCTTCAACCAGAATCTCTCAGACTAAGTTTAGTTATAAGGAAGACTTTCTCAGTTTGGGATGGGTTTAATATTATCCATGAAAGATAACTTATCTGACAGGAAATGCTCTGATCCAATCTGGCAGTGACCCATTTTATTCATATTGGATTGCAAGGAGTTCTGGGAGATGGTATTGTAATTGGATCACTTGTTTCAGGGTCATACAACCTCTTTCACAGAATTAAGCAAGCATCTCCTGCCATAATAAATGTTATTAGTTTGTAAAGTACTCTGAATATTGCATTGGAACAAGTTTGATTTAAATCACTTGACTTCCAGCCCCTGATTTGTTTTTAGACTCAGATTATGTAGTAGACCCGTGTTTCATTAAGGCTCTTGGCAAAATCCCACCTTTCTTGGTTTTAGTAGGTTTTTTGTTTTGTTTTGTTTTAACTTGACTCCCACCCTCATTACAGTCTAGAGCTTTGAAAATGCTATGGAGGACAATTTCAAGTGCAGCTTAAAGCACTCCAAAGACCTGCATGCTAGTTGCCCCAAGGTTACCTAGAGATTGTGGAAGTGTGAACAATGTGCCTCCCACAGGAGGACTTAAGCCATTAAAAAAAAATAAGTAGAACAAACAAGTGTGCTAAAGAGCAGCAGAGAGAGAATCCTCAAGCACACTTCTCCCTGCCGAGTATGGAACCCAAAGTGGGACTTGATCCGAGGTTCCTGAGATCATGACCTGAGCTGCAATCAGGAGTTGGATGCTTAAGTGACTTAAACACCTAGGCACCCCAACATTTATTTTAAATACCTTATCTGTGCTCCTTAGCACAATGTGTTTACATAGGAGTTCCAAGTCTTACCCTGTATGAATTCTGCAGACTACAGCAGATAGATAGCTTGTCAGAATTGACAATTGCGATCAATGCACATTTAGTTCACATGTCAGTGTTACCCAACTGAAGGAACTAAGAGGATATTCTTATATTCCAAGTAGTTAAAGCTGTATGTTCAGTTAATTAGCAAATATACATTTGGAGGACTAGTTATGCAGTTGGTATTTTGGTCAAGATTCAGCTCTCATACTAGCTAATATGTATGCACTAGTACATATAGTGGGGTTCTTTGTGTTAAGCAGGTTTAGAAGTATGCAAACCTGTTATTTCAGCTCCTGGCAGGGAGATTATGGCTTTGCCTAATTATACACCCAAACACGACTCCAGGAGACAAACAGTAATTTCCATATCCTTAAAGTTTCTTTTTCTAGAAAGCTAGAAGTTAGTGATACATTCCATATTTAGAGGGGACTCCTGGGGCTCAATTGATCTCTTGTCAGAAAACCAGAATTTTTAAAACTAGTTTTAGAAGACTTGCTTCCTCCATAAGCAACTTTACACAACTGCATTCTTTATAGGAGTTTGTGTTAAAAGCAGAGTTTGGAACATTGGATGTTAATAAATATCACTTGTTAAAGTGTAACTTCTGTTTATAAGAAAACCAAAATACCAAAAGCCTAGAATATCAAATTAACTGTAGCTCTTGTGTTGCTTATCATGGCTGTGTAAACACTTCAAGGAAGAAGTCAGTGTATCCTTTTCACTTGGAGCAGATCCCAGACTTGACTATACATACTCAGTAAACTTGTTGAAAGTACAAGTTGAGTACAAGTTGAGCTCGCTTAGGGGAGTCTTACATGGGTTGAGAAAAATCAATGTTTACTATAGATGCCATAGGTGATACTGGCTTAGCTTGTCTAGTTTTTGGTAATCAAAACTCATTTTCAAAGAAGGATACATATTTTTACAGTTCAGGTAGAAAACGCTTTCAGGAAGTAGCCATATTTGACCCTTTAAAAATAGCAATTACTTTTAAATGCATTTCAATAGTGGGGTGCTTGGGTGGCTCAGTCTGTTAAGCAACGGACTCTTGATGTCAGGTCCTGAGACTGAGCTCCCTGACCACACACAGCACAGTGCCTGCTGGAGATTCTCCTCCCCCCTTCCTCTCCCTCTGCTCATGTCTAAATAAAATCTTTAAAATGCACTTCAGTAAAAAGCTCACAGAGGCCTTCATGTTGACTAAATGAAAGCAAAATAATCCTTTTAAACTTACCTTATTACATGTGTTTAACAATAGCTAGATTTCAAATTCGGCTAAAAATTTAACTTGAGAATCTTTGAGTATGAGATTTCACAGCCAGTTCCACATAATTCAAAAGCTTCCAGTTAGAATGGCCAAAATTAGCAAGACAGGAAACGACATGTGTTGGAGAGGATGTGGAGAAAGGGGAACCCTCTTACACTGTTGGTGGGAATGCAAGTTGGTGCAGCCTCTTTGGAGAACAGTGTGGAGATTCCTCGAGAAATTAAAAATAGAGCTTCCCTATGACCCTGCCATTGCACTACTGGGTATTTACCCCAAAGACAGATGGAGTGAAAAGAAGGGCCATCTGTACCCCAATGTTTATAGCAGCAATGGCCACGGTCACCAAACTGTGGAAAGAACCAAGATGCCCTTCAACGGACGAATGGATAAGGAAGATGTGGTCCATATACACTATGGAGTATTATGCCTCCATCAGAAAGGATGAATACCCAACCTTTGTATCAACATGGACAGGACTGGAAGAGATTATGCTGAATGACATAAGTCAAGCAGAGAGAGTCAATTATCATATGGTTTCACTTATTTGTGGAGCATAACAAAAAGCATGGAGAACATGGGGAGTTAGAGAGAAGGGGGTTGGGGTAAATTGGAAGGGTAGGTGAATCATGAGAGACTATGGACTCTGAAAAACAATCTGAGGGGTTTGAAGTGGCGGGGGTGTGGGAGGTTGGGGTACCAGGTGGTGGGTATTATAGAGGGCACGGATCGCATGGAGCACTGGTAATGATACTGTTACGCTGAAAATAAATAAATTTTAAAAAAAAGCTCTCGTTTTAGAAAAATTCTAAGAAATTATTCTAATTTCTTAGAATAAATTCTAAGAAATGAGTGAAGAATTGATTACCCAAATTGAGGGCCTGCCTTTCCTCTGGGCTCTTGGCAAGCCATGCCTGTGTCTTTGTTTACCAGGTGAGGGAGGTGGGATGGGGGTACATTTTGGACCTCACTTGATAATGTGGCTTAGGGTCGGGTTTTGGATCACACTTATCTTGATCTCAAGAGGGACAGGAGACTGAATTTGGTCACATTAGCAGTCAGTCTGATCTATGTGACTAAGCTCTAATAAAATCTCTGGACACAAGTTTCTGGGAAGTACCCCTGTATAGTCACATTGTTGCCACGAAAGTTAGTGCTGTCTCACTCCACTGGAGGGGGCAACTGGAAGCTCTGTGGGTAGCCTCTGTGCATGTAATTATAATTCTAGGTTAGAGGACAGCACTGAACCATTATTAGGTAACAGAATATCCTGGCTTTGTTCCCAGAAACTCAGTGACTGTACTTCAAGTGTCTTGGTTAACTTCATGGGGGATGAAGCTAAAGAAGTTACCCTTAACTTGTAGGGTGAGGGAGAGTGTGGAGGAAGAAAGCATATCCTGGGGTCAGAATCCTCTCTTCTTCAGACCTTGGATTGAATGGGCAGTCATACTTTCCTAGGGCCTTGAGTCCCACATGGAGTGTAGGAGACTAAAAACTTCAGTACATCTGTTTTAAGGATTGGCAGAAGGATTTTTGCCAACAGCATAGTTCTCCTTACCGCTTTTAAGCCAGGATTGCATTTTCAAACAAAACATTTTAAAACATTTTAAACAAAACAAAAAATCAACTGAGTTTCATGTGCTCTAGCAATCAATGGTGTATGGGACTCCAAGTTTCTAGAGCTATGCACAAGTGGGCAGCATTATGTTAATTGGTCCAAGTTGTTTATTGATTTGAGAGGTTTTTTAGGAACAAAGGAATCAAACATCACTAGTTTGAATATATAAAAATAATTGTTTAGGAAGTAGACAACTACTAAACAACTAAACAAGTTGTTTAGTATATATTTATTTATATAATATTTTATAATATTTATATATTAAATATATATTTAATATTATATATTATATATTAAATATATATTATATATTAAAATATTTATATAGTATTTATATATTTAGAATATATAAAAATAGTTGTTTAGGAAGTAAACAACTACTAAACAATTAAACAAGTTGTTTAGTAAGTCACGTTAGAAATAGGAGTATCCGATTACCCAGCTGGTCCCTTCTAGAGAGAAATAAAATGGAACAACAATTGTTATTAAGCTCAGTAGTTGGAAAAAAAAACAGCTTTGGTCAGGAGAGCAGGAGGAAACCCCTGTTGCCTGTCTTTTGTGCTTTCTCCCATGAGGGTTTCTTTCCCAGAAATGAACATTTTTGTTCCTTCTTGGACTTATTCCTTCCCAAGAGGAAAATATTTGATTGTATGTTAATAAAGCTGATGCTCTATTCTGATCTGGTTGCTTGTGCTGATTCCATTGTCAATGACAACCTCTGGAAGGAGAGGTTTTGTGTTCTGGGAGGGCTGATAACCTCTATTCCCACCTGTTTAATGAGTTACTCTGTGCAACATCATGAAGTCTGCTCAGCTGTTTGATTTCATCCATTCCTTTCAGATTATGGAGCACAGAGAGCTTAGAATGGCAAAGAGGCTGATTTGCTCCATTCTTATGTGGCAGGAATCACAGGATCCTAGATATGCCTGATGAAGGGCCATCACAGCCCGACACAGAAGATTTCATTTGAGTTACTCTGGATCCAGAGAAGTTTGCCAAAGGAAGGTAGCTACAGGTGAGGACAATCTAACCCTGCTGGGTCAAGAGTCTCCGGAGGTGTAGAAAGCCATTTTTGAGCTGCTATATTTAGGGATGAGGGGGTTCTGGAATTTCTTAACAAAATACAGTTATGAATCTGTTCTGGAATTTGAGTCTGATGACCTAGGTCAACCTGTAGGGGCCTACTTAGCCAGAGCGACTCCATCTTAGTTAAACAGCCATTTTGTTGTTTGTGCAGTAAAACTTAAACTGACCCTGCTCCCCTCCCCCCAGATGAACTTACTTAAAAGCAAGTCTGGGAAACCAGTAAAATATGGTCGACCAGTCCCTGATAACAGAGCCCAAATACAAGGACAGGTCAGGTCAGGTGGAGATAACAAAGCCCAGAATGTAAGGACAAGTCAGGCCAAGTGGAGACAATCTCATTGGCCAGGCTCGACCACATGGCCTTTGCTCTATAAAAGCTAGTCTGAAGCTGGGGGTGGTCACTCTCTCTGTAAGAGATGGCCTTGGCCGGTTTTTGATTCTTGGTGTTGGTGCAAAATAAAGCCTTGCTTGACCTTTGCTTTGTATCAGTCTAGCTCCTTTGATCACGGGCCCCTCAAACCCTTAAACATTCAGGAAGAATTAACTTTTCATGTGCTTCAAGGAAAAATACTTGAGACCTTGCTGCTAGGAGAGAACCCATAATCAGATGGGAAGGCTGAAGAGCATGATGCCAATTTGGGTGTATAACTAAATTCCTTAACCATTTCATTTCTCCTGATCAATTCACCCTATAAATTTTAGCTAACTAGTTTAGTTCAATACTACAAGGTGGTTTGATTTTCCCAGACTCCCTACTAAATTACAGATGTTGTAGTTTGAGTTGCTTCCTGAGGGGGAAATAATTCTTGGACACATAGGCTTTTAAGCCTCAACTACTGTATCACATGCTCAACAGCATAACATAGCCCTTTCCCCAAGAGACAGAGTGGTTGTATCTCAGACCTTCCCGGACCTTCCCCTCTGATCCCAAGCTCTGTGCTGCCCCACTATCCCATTAAACAAGGTATCATTCTTGACCTCTCATTTCCGGTCTTGTGGTGAGATACTCCTGCATTCGTTTTCACTCAGCCAATATATTGAAATATATTCTGCCACTACAAGGTTTCAGCTATTGGTCATATAGAGGTGAACATATCTCACAATAGGAATTAGTCTAGCAGGAGAAAGGGCCTCAAAAAAACATGCTTCAAGCAAGATTCCTTCAAGTGATAGCTGAAGGCTAAGTGATAGAAGACAAAATTACATCTATTAAGAAATCTTCCAGACTGAAGAAACTGGAAGTGTGAAGATATGGAGAAGGACAGAGCTTGGTATTTTCCAGGAAACAGAGTTGGTGTGGATAAACTATAGAAGAGCCGGGGTTCCCAAGTGATAGTTACATTCCTTCTCCTATAGGTGCTTAAACAATTAGCAGCTGTGAACCAATATTTTAGTGCCTGCTATCATTTAGATACTCTAAGCGCTTTATATCCATTTACTCCCTTGGTTTTCATGACCATCTTGCAGTCTAAGTACTATCACCCTGTTTCACAGGCACTGAGGAGCAGAGGTTAGTTTCAGAGGACACACAAGTCCTAAGTAGGAGAGCTATGAATCAAGCCCAGATAGTCTGGCACCAGCATCCAGGCTTCTAACACACAACTGCCTCACCATAGGAACTGAAGTATTGGTTTGATGGATTCACCTGAATTGGAGTATGGGAACAAGACCTAAAGCCATTCACTACCCATCTGCTTCTCAATCCAAAAGGATAGTTTAGCGGGCTGAGCAAAACACTAGTCCACTTTGTGAAGAAGTCCTTTTTTTAAAAAAAAAAAATTTATTTATTTATTTGACAGACAGATCACAAATAGGCAGAGAGGCAGGAAGAGAGAGAGAGAGAGGAGGAAGCCGGCTCCCTGCTAAGCAGAGAGCCTGATGTGGGGCTCGATCCCAGAACCCTGGGATCATGACCTGAGCCGAAGGTAGAGGTTTTAACCCACTGAGCCACCCAGGTGCTCCAAGAAGTCCCCTTTTATTGCAGGCTACAGATGGCACCAGGATTAGATGTAATGGCTTAGAACAGTGTGGACCAGTACTTGGCTTTTGCCATCTCCATGAAGCTGATGGATTGATAAGCATCCCTTGTGAAAGGGCCAGTGTGGTGGAGAGGAGTCACAGGTGGTTTCCAGTGCTGCTCCCTTCATGGGGGTGTAGAGGTCAGACTTCAGGGACATGGAGATTAAGTGGTCATCTTTTCATTGATCCAGCAGTGGAGGCAAGCAGGAATGGGATTCCCGTAGTACACCAGAGTTTGTGCATTCAGAAGACTAGAGACTTAAGCAAAGTTCCAATTTCAGGAACCACATGCAAAGTTCTAAAAGAATCTCGTTAAGTCTAAAGATGATTTTTGTGGGCAAGGATAAGAAATATTTTGAACATTAGGCGTCCATCACTGATGAAGGGACTGCTTATAAGAGCTACTGTTAAAAGGATGGGTGTTTGTGTCTTGTGATTTGACAAAGTGATAGAGAATATGCATTATTAAAGTAATTGCAGGATTACAAATATGACAAAGCAACAAGTAACAGCAGCTGGAAGGAAAAAAAAATACTACATTTGTATTAACCCTATGTTCCCACCAACACATCCTTCATGGTTGTTAATGCCACTAGCTCTATAAAAACTTGGAGTAAAGCACATAATCACAAGTCTGCTTTTAGGAAAAGAGAGGAGAAAAATAACTTGCATTATGAGTTTTTCTCCTATGCTAGTTGAATATAGCCTGAGATCAAGCATTTTTGAAGGTGAGAAGAATGGGTTCAAAGATACATGTATTGCAGTCATTAGTAAGGGCTATAGGAAATTCAGGTATCTCACTGCAGAAAGGCCTTTAGTGTAGGTCTGTGAAGGGAATCTGGGATTACCTGTTTCCAGAAGGACTGCTTCATATCTCCATCTACTCAAGTGAAGTCTTAGTACAAATGCAGGATATGCAAACCCTGGGTAGCCTTTGAATGGGACTTGGGATTGTCCGTGACAGAACACAGCAATGACAGCTGAAGGAAGATGAGGTCACCATGGCCATGTTTTCTGAAACTGACCATTCACCTTGCCCTGACCTTGACTGTTGTCATAAGACCAAACAGCCCAGGTGTAAGAGTGCTTTAAAAAGCATCCTAGGGGGGCGCCTGGGTGGCTCAGTGGGTTAAAGCCTCTGCTTTCGGCTCAGGT
Organism: Mustela erminea; assembly: GCF_009829155.1. Lineage (NCBI taxonomy): Eukaryota > Metazoa > Chordata > Mammalia > Carnivora > Mustelidae > Mustela > Mustela erminea. The sequence continues at coordinate 58,278,727 of NC_045622.1, forward strand.
CATGATCTCAGGGTCCTGAGATCGAGCCCCACATCGGGTTCTCTGCTCGGCAGGGAGCCTGCTTCCTCCCTCTCTCTCTCTGCCTGCCTCTCTGCCTACTTGTGATCTGTCAAATAAATAAATAAAATATTTTTTAAAAAAAGCATCCTAAATTGAATCCAGCTCAGGAGCCATCAAGTCAGAACTATAAACAAAAAACCCCCAGGGGACTGGAATAATTTTCAGCTGAAGACATTACTCAGGTACAGAAATCTAGTGAACCACCAATTGGACCATCAACCTTCAGTTCATAGGAGGGGAAAAAAAATCCTATGGTAAGACCAAAGCAATACTGGGAACCAGTGCGGAAAACAGGAAGATCTCCACTGGGATGTAATGTCTCTAAGTGTCAGCACTAGGATGTGTTAGGTTGAGCAGCAACTCCAGGTGCTCTGCTGCACTTCCCCAAGGGAATCCTTGAGACACCGACAGCCATGGTGCCCCACTACCAGGAACACCTCCTGGAGCCAGAGGGTTGTCCCCACCCTTGTCTTCCCTGCTCCAAACTCCTTCAACATTTGATCCAGGTTTTTAACACCTTCCTTCCCCCCCAAAGTCCAGCTTGCACTTTCTACCACTCTAATTGCCATTGTTAGGGTGTAGTTTGTGTGCTGTAGGACATCTTTAGATCCAAACCTCTGACAATTACTAGGAAATAGATCCTAAGATATTTCTATCATGAGTCACAAAACAGGAATTTTCATTTTACACTGAATCAGCATAAGCTCTCCAGGGAAGCAGCCATAGTGAGGTGATCCAACTCTGCTGGGTTGTCTTGTTAATGAGTGATGAACAGCATCTAAGTTTCTGAATTAAGGACACAGCACATCCCTCAGACAGGAGTAAGTGCTTGTATAATTCAAGGAAAAAATAACCTTAAAATGCCCTATAAGGGACAAAGGATTTCTTCTATAGGAAAGGGCCCTTAGAGTTCACCCTCAATAGGTTCTCAATGCATTTCATGGCTACTTCTGCTTGTATCAGGATTCATGCCCTGTGTACAGAAGTAGCATGAGGGAACGAGCAAAGTTTTAAGGTCAGTATCACAATCCCATCTCCTGGTTCAGTTCCATCACTTCTACAGCTCATAAACATTCTGGGAATCTTGTTGCTTAAATCGGTGTTAAGTGGAGACCCTTTAGGCTGAGCAATGTCTGAATACAAAGCCCTAGGAGAAAATGGAGTTCTCAGGCAGATTTTTGAAATATCTGTAGGTTCAACATGAGGAAGTAGGAAAGGGAACTCTTGGGTCTAGGATCCCACAAAAACACTGAAGACTGGACTTTAAAGGACTGTTATGATCTACTGTCATCTAAACCCCAAGGGCAGGAAAGATTGAAATGAGGCCACTTAGGACGGAAATAAAATCTCAAGGACTAGAACAGCTAGGGGCCCAGGAAATACACAAGAGGGACCATATACTTTTATGAGGACAAAATAAATACCAAGTCAGGAGCTTCAAAGAAAGGGAGAACTGAACAGGAATAGAACTATGTCCCAGTAAAAGCCATTCATTTAGAGCCTGCCTCTCAAATTCCAGCAAGATGAATCAGAACCTAAGTGAACACCAAAGTGTTTCTCTGGTTTCAAGCTACCTGATTGAGAGGAAATATAGAATTAAGGAATGTTCAAACAGTCCAGGGGTCCTGAGGAAAGGATTTGTAAAAGATCTCAGACAAGGCAGTTATCCTATAGCTTTCTCTAGACATTATGGATCATTCCTCAAAGAAGGTTAGGATGGCTTGGAGGCAGAAAGTAGCTATAAAGCCAGCCTACTGAAAGCACCAGGAGGATAATGGGCTACAGGTAAAGCGCTCTTCTGACATGAGATATTTTAAGTCAGAATAGGAAAGATAACAGCCAGTAACACTATCAAGAATGAGGGAGGGTTGCTTTAAGAGATTACGCCAGAGTTAGAACCAAAGATTGAAACAACTAAAGAAAGTCCTTCCTGCAACCTTGCATTGTAAAACACAGTAAATCTAGGAGTTAGAAATACCCTTCCTAATAAAAGGGGGGGTTAATTCTCTTATCCCAACCGGTAGCTAGCATCAACCTCTAATGTTCTTTAGACACTGTTCCTGTCCCAGGTTTTCCAGCAACCCCGCAACAGCAAAGTAAAGGAAGCCCGGATAGGAAAATGAGCTCCATCTGGTCTAAAATGGTCTCTAGTATTTGATCAGCTCAAAGCGCTTCTCTCAACTCAATACCAAATTTTGCTCCGATGTTAGTGAAAATAAAGTGCTGTTTACTGCTTAGGTCTCAACTAAATTTTGTGATTTAGTGAGATAAAGGGAATTAAGTCTAGGTGTCTCATTCATCTTGCTTGTCTTTCCCACAGCTAGACAGCAGGAAATTCCCGGTCTCTTAAGGCAGAAAGAGAAAAGCAGAGAGAAAGACACTAACAGAAAAGAGAAACTAACTGATAGATCCAGTCACCCACATTCAACCTTCACCTTAGTTAGCAGCACAAAGACCCTAGTGGACTCCGGAAGTCTCACTTAAATAGGAGGTGAAAGGACATGATTGGGCAGAGTTGGAAGCTGGACATGATTGGTCAGGCTGGAGCCAATGAGCTTCCTGGGTCTTTTTAGCCTGTGTCTTTTTTTTTTAAATTGGGAGACCCCCTCAGTGTGTACACCTGAAAGATAAGTAACTCTCCAGCATTTATTCTCAGGATTCACATGGGGGTAAAAATGTTGCAACTATTAAAAATAGGATTGAATCTGAAATTTGGTAGTAAAGAAAATAAACTCAATAAATAGTGATAGGACTCTATTCCACATGAAAAACAATAAATATTTTTTCCTTATTACTACAGATGACCCAAGTCATATAACTTTCTGCGTAAACAGAGACCACTGCCAACACCTCCTTTTTAAAGTCTTTTCTAAGAAGACTAAATTCTTCCTCCGGAAACATATTTGGACAAAACAAGAATGTGGAAGTAGTGGCCATACAGTCACTTTGCGGTCTCAAGCAGATGGCTTCTCTTGATATCAAAACCTACTTTTCATGTCTGAGACTGTTTCTCAACAATAAATCCACGTCCTCAGCACCGAACTTAGGAAAATTGGTGAAATCTCTAAGGAAGGCAGCAGGAGTACAATTATTATCTGTACTTATTCATGCAATTCATTTTTCTAAGTATTCCTGGTAGGTTTCAGACAAGAATAAAGAGATCTCAGGGGTGGTTACTATATGGTTATTTTAAATCTATGATTTATTTTTCCTAGGTTGCAGAAAGTTATCAGAGGTTAGGTGTCCACCCAGAGAAGACGTAGATGCATCATATTTCAAAAGGTTTCTGTTGGGGGGGGGGGTGGTCACAGCTGCCAGGGATCCTACTAGCAGTACTTAAAATTCCCCATATATGGAAGCTTAAACCTTGCTGCACCTGCCCTCTTAGATTGGGGAATTATGTCACCACTCAAGAAAAGTTTAAAGGGGCACCTGGGTGGCTCAGTGGGTTAAAGCCTCTGCCTTTGGCTCAGGTCATGATCCCAGGGTTGGGCTCTCTGCTCAGCAGGGAGCCTGCTTCTCCCTCTCTCTCTGCCTGCCTCTCTGCCTGCTTGTGATCTCTGTCTGTCAAATAAATAAATAAAATCTTAAAAAAAAGAAAAGTTTAAAAAGTAACAAGCACTAATTTTATGTGTGTCCTACAAGGGAATGTTCACAGGCATCAGCTCCTCTATCTTCTTGAACCAAACTCCATGCGAATTAGGCAAAATTTTCATTCATGGGTAGAAAGCAGAATGAGTGCCCATGAATTTTTTTTTTTTTGCCTGAATCTTTAAATAACATTTCCACCTCCAGCTTCTTTAATTCTTAAAATATCATTTCCTTTCAATTATGTTAATAGAATTAACACAAAATTACTATTTCTTTCAGTTATTTAACTCATGTTTAACTGTCTATTACTTGATAAGAATGTTACTGAGGAAAAAGGGGGCAAACCAGAAAGACACAGTACCTGCCTGTATAGAGGACAATTCTAGAGTAGAAGCTTAAGAAAAGTGTTTTTGCCTGGGTTCCACTGGAAGGAAAGCCCGAGTCATTAGCATATTTACTAGTGCTTTATTGAGGGTTGTAATTTCAGGCAAGCAGGAGAGACAGAAAGGGGAAATGATTAGACAAAATAGGCAAGTCAGTGTAATGTTATACCGAGCTGGTTACCATTTTGAAATAAGTGTGACTGAATGTTACCATCATGGTACCATCTTGTCATTTTAGAAAACCTACTCAGAATAAGGAGAGAGGGAGGATTTATCTGCTAGCTTCTATATCTTGTTAAAAAATAAAGGTTGGTTGTTTTAGGAGTTAACAGGTCCTGCTCTGCATTGTCCCTGTATGAGCACCAAGCAGATTTTATAGGATCTTAGGACTTAGTGTCAATAAGAAAAACCAGAGATGAGAAGTGAGAGATAGGTTCTTTTGGGCAAGAACTGTCTGCTAGTGTACACATGAACTTGATCAGGCTCCACATGGAGAAGCTGCTACAGCTGGGGATGGAAGGAAACAAGCAGACAAATTTCCATGGGATAGCTGATGATGAGAGGATCCAAAATGATGTGTACAAAGAGTTAGATATGTTGCACTCCTTGCACCATGCATATCTACCCATTCCCCATCATATCCAGCTCCTCTACCACAGTGAGTACAACAGTTATGTAGGAGAATGTCCTTATGCTTAGGAGATGCACGTTGGAGTAAATGTACACTGTCTTCATATGTGTATCAAGCGTATGTGTAAGATATGGTTTATATATAAATACACTCATACACCTATCCATGTGTGCATTTAAAACAAATATGGCAAAATGTTAATTTAATCTAGGTGGGGGGTTTACTGATATTCATTGTACTATTTCAATGATTATGCATATTTAAAATGTTTTATGGAGTTGAAAAAATTGTCCTACCACTCCATCAACTTTGCTTTCATGCTTGTTTGAAAACGAATACTAATGAAACATTGAACACCACATCAAAAACTAATGATGTACTATATGTTGGCTATTGAACTTAATAAAAAATACATAAAACAATCAAAAAGAAAATGAATGACACTATTTTTAGAGACAGATGTCTTTGAAGTCAACTTGTGAGGAAATACAGTACTCAGTTATCCACTACTATCCTAACCCCAAAGCCATGTCCTTCTTATATGATTCCAAACATGCAATTTATCACTAGATTCTGGGGCTCTATGCTTAGCACTTGATTTGGAAAGGCTCATATTAATAGGGCTAGGGGAAAGTATACCGTAAGAAGTATCAACCCTCTGTTTTAGTTACCTATTGCTGTATAACTAACGACCCCATATAAATATAATGTTTATTCTGAATTGAAATCAAGATCTTCAAGTTATATCAGCACCCTTTTGTTCACTGCAGCACTATTCACAATAGTAAAGATATGGAAACAACCCACATGTCCATCAACAGCTGAAAGGAAGAAGAAAATATGTATATGCATAGAATGGAATGTTATTCTGCCTTAAAAAGAAGGAAATACTACCATTTGTGATAACATGGATCAACCTAGAGAACATTACGCCAAGTGAAATAAGAGAAGGCATGGAAGGATAAATACTGCATAATTTCACTTATATGAGGTATCTAAAATAGGCAAACTCACAGAAACAGAGAATAGAATGGTGGTTACCAGGAGCTGAGGGGAGGAGAAATGAACTGGTGCAGGATAGATATACAATTTCAGTTCTGCATGTTGAAAAAGTTTTATAAATTTGCTGTACAATATAATACTCATAGTTAACAATGAAGTATATGTCCCTTTAACACATGTTAAGAGAACAGTTCCATGTTAAGTGTTTTTTACCACAAACATACAGATATAGGGAAATTTCTGGAGGTGGTGGATATGTTTAGTATTTTGATTGTGATGATGGTATTACAGGTATATGTACATATCCAAACGGAAGAAAATGTATACATTAAATATATATAAATTTTTGTTTGTCAATTATAGCTCACTGAAGCTTTAAAATTATAGGTTTAGTAGCTTAAAACAAATGTTTATCATGTCACAGCAGTCAGAAATCTGGACATGACTGAGCTGGATGGTCTGCAGTCAAGGTGTCATCCAGGCCTTAGTCATCTCAAGGCTCAACTAAGGGAGGATCCGTTTCTAAGCTCACTCATCTAGCTCAGCCTCAGGTCCTCTCTGGCTGCTTGCTGAAGACATCAGTTCCTTGCCACATGAATATCTCCAAAGGGCTTCTCAAAACATGGAAGTTTGACTTGATTCTCCATAAAAGAGGTTCCAAGAGGGAGAAAATAAGAAGGTCAGAAAGACAGAAATCAGTTTTTTGGTAATCTCATCTTAAAAGTCAATTTCAATGCTTTTGGCACATTCTACCTGTTAGAAATAAGTTACTAGGTATTTTCACTCTCAAGGAGAAGTAATTACACAAGAGCATGAATACCAGGGGAGTAGGGATCACTGGCTCCCATTTTAGAGGCTGCCTACCACATTCTCCTGCTTAAACCCTAATGTCCATGATCAGATTTAAAACCAACTCAGAATAAAGACACACAACTCATATTAGTTAACTTTTATTTCTTTTTTTTTTAAAGTAGGTTCTATGCCCAACATGGAGCCCACTGAGGGGCTTGAACTCTTTACCCTGAGATCAAGACCTGAACTGAGCTAAGAGTCAGATGCTTAACAAACTGAGCCACCCAGGCACCCCCATATAATTAAAAAGTTAATTTTTAATTAACTTCTCCTACTCTTAAAAAAAGTACTTTTTAATATAGAAAGAGAAGAAGAAAAGGGAAGCATATTGTGCCAATATATTAAGAGCTCCAACTGGAATAGTACCCAGGCCAGTTGAGAGGGCAGTCTGTGGGCCTTGTTTTCAGCCTGCCAGCTTGTAATCCCAGTTGAATCTACTTTCTATGGCCATTCTTGCCATCACCCATCTTGGACTCTGAGAGTTTTTCATGCCCAAAGTTTTTCATGGAATATGCTCAGGATGAACACCTGGTGTGAACTATGCAGAGACAGAAGGTGAATTACAACAGGTTTACCAGACTTCTCAGCTGATCCTATGAGGTAGTTTGGAATGGAGATAGTCCTGTACACTTGTCTTGATTGGGTAAGGGGGACAAATCCTTATACCTAGGATCAAGGAGACATTGGATATAGTCATTGCATTAGGAGGGTGCATAATTCAAGGTGATGGAGTATCCTCTGGCTGAAGGTAATTTCTGGAAAGGAATGCAGCTGTGAGCCTTCAGTGGTCAACACTCCTAGCTACTGAGTGAAATGCTTCAACCCTGCAGGGGGATCTGTGTGTTGCTCTGCAGTCTAGAACTAGGGAATGTTCATAACTAAGTTGTCTTCTGAGGGGACTTGGAGGTGGGTTAGGAAATAAACCCTTAAAAGTTTTCCTGGTTGGAGAATGGATTCTTCTCCTGTTGCTTCTGTGCTTAATATCATATTTCTTCTTGGTTAAGAAATCATGAAATAGATACCATAAAAGTGAAAACAGTTTTTAAAGATATTATTAAGACCAAACAAATAGACAAAAATCCCAGAGAAAGAATGTAAACAGACATTATAACAACAATACATCCACCTCAATTTGGTTGTTACTTTTAAGATACAAATAAATGAGCCTTTTACCAAGATGGCGCCGAAAGCTGAGAAGGAAGCCCCTGACCCTCCCAAAGCCGAAGCCAAAGCAAAGGCTTTGAAAGCCAAGAAAGCGGTGCTGAAAGGCGTCCACAGTCACAAAAAAAAGAAGATCCGCACATCACCTACGTTCCCACGACCCAAGACTCTGCGTCTCTGAAGGCAACACAAATACCCTCGAAAGAGCGCCCCTAGGAGAAACAAGCTTGACCACTATGCCATCATCAAGTTCCCCCGACTACTGAGTCAGCCATGAAGAAAATAGAAGACAACAACACACTTGTGTTCATTGTGGATGTCAAGGCCAACAAGCACCAGATCAAACAGGCTGTGAAGAAGCTCTATGACATTGATGTAGCCAAGGTCAACACCTTAATCAGGCCTGATGGAGAGAAGAAGGCATACGTCCGGCTGGCCCCTGACTATGATGCTTTGGATGTTGCCAACAAAATTGGGATCATCTAAACTGAGTCCAGCTGGCTAAATCTAAATACAGTTTTTTCATGATAAAAAAAAAAAGATACAAATAAATGAGATATAACTATTACAACTAAAATATGAGAAACGCATAAATTCAGAAAATAAAATCAAATAATTTCTTTTGTATTTATTGGTTAACTTTCTTTTGTTTTAATTTAAATGAAAGATTGTGGGCTCTGAGAAATAAATTGAGGATTTTGGAGGGGAGGAGAGAGGGGATTAGGTGAGCCTGGTGGTGGGTATTAAGGAGGGCATATATTGAATGGAGCATTGGGTGTGGTGCATAAACAATGAATCTTGGAACAGTGAAAAAATTAAAGAAAAGATTTTGTATGATAATATTCACTTAAAATTAATAAATTTTGTCAAAAAAATTAAATTCAATTATCCAACATACATCATTAGTTTCAGATGTAGTGTTCAAGAATTCATCAGTGTATAACACCCAGTGCTCATTACATCACATGACTTCTTTAATGCTCATCACCCAACTGCCCCATGCCCCCACCCACCTCTCCTTCCACAACTTTTTCCAGAGTCAAGAGTCCTTCATGGTTTGTCTCCCTCTCTAATTTCTTCCCATTTAGTTTTCCCTCCTTTCCCCTATGATTCTCTCTGCACCATTTCTTATATTCCACGTAAGTAAAACCATATCATAATTGTCTTTCTCTGCTTGAATTATTTCACTTAGTATAATAGTCTCCAGTTCCATCCATGTCAAAGTAAATGGTAGGCATTCATCCTTTTTGATGGCTGATAATATTCTACTATATATATAAACCATATCTTCTTTATCCATTCATGTCTTGAAGGACATGTCGGCTTCTTCCACAATTTGGTTATTTTGGACATTGTTGCTATGAACTAGGGGTGCAGGTGCCCCTTCTTCTCCCTTATCTGTATCTTTGGGGTAAACACCAAGTAGTGCAATTCCTAGGTCATAGGGTAACTCTATTTTTAACTTTCTGAGGAACCTCCAAACTGTTTTCCAAAGTGGATGTACCAACTTGCATTCCCACCAACAGTGTAAGAGGTTTCTCCCCTCTCCACATCCTTGCCCACATTTGTTGTTTCCTGTCTTGTTAATTTTAGCCATTCTGACTGGAGTGCGGTGGTATGTCATTGTGGTTTTGATTTGTATTTCCCTGATGCCAAGTGACGTTGAGCATTTCTTCATATGTCTGTTGGCCATTTGTATGTATTCTTTATAGAAATGTTTGTTTATGTCTTTTGCTCATTTCTGGACAGGATTGTTTGATATTGGGGTGTTGAGTTTGAGAAGTTCTTTATAGATGTTGGGTACCAGCCCTTTATCTGATATATCTTTTGCAAATATCTTCTCCCATTCTGTAGGTTGCCTTTTAGTTTTGTTGACTGTTTCCTTTGCTGTGCATAAGCTTTTTATTTTGATGAAGTCACAACAGTTCATTTTTGCTTTTGTTTCCTTGCCTTTAGAGATGTCTCTACCAAGAAGTTGCTCCAGCTGAGATTAAAGTGGTTGCTGCCTGTGTTCTCCTCTAGGATTTTGATGGATTTCTCACACTGAGGTCTTTTATCCATTTTGAGTTTTCCTTTGTGCATGGTATAAGAGAATGGTCCAGTGAGAAGCAAGACGGTGGAGGAGTAGGAAACTGAAATAGCATTAGGTCCCGGGAGTTCAGCTAGCTAGTTATCAAACCATTCTGAACACCTACAAACTCAACAGGAGATAGAAGAGCAGCTATTCTAGGAACAGAAAATCGACCACTAAAAGAAGTCCTAGCCTCAGCAATCAGACAAAAAAAGAAATAAAAGGCATCTGAATTGGCAAAGAAGAATTCAAACTCTCACTCTTTGCAGATGGTATGATACTTTATGTGGAAAACCAAAAAGACTCCACTCCAAAACTGCTAGAACTCATACAGGAATTCAGTAAAGTGTCAGGACATAAAATCAGTGCACAGAAATCAGTTGTATTTCTATACACCAATAACAAGACAGAAGAAAGAGAAATTAAGGAGTGGATCCCATTTAAAATTGCACCCAAAAACACAAGATACCTACTAACCAAAGAGGTAAAGGATCTATACTCAGAAAACTATCAAGTACTCATGAAAGATATTGAGGAAGAAATGAAGAAATAGAAAAACGTTCCATGCTCATGGACTGGAAGAACAAATCTCGTGAAAATGTCTATGCTACCTAAAGCAACCTACACATTTAACGCAATCCCTATCAAAACACCATTGGTTCTTTTTTTTTTCCCAAAGAAATGGAACAAATAATCCTAAAATGTATAAGGAACCAGAAAAGACCCCAAATAGCCAGGGGAAGGTTGAAAAAGAAAACCCAAGTTGGCAGCATCACAATTTCAGACTTTAAGCTTTGTTACAAAGCTGTACTCATCAAGACAGTAGGGTACCGGCACAAAAACGGACACATAGATCAATGGGACAGACTAGAGAATTCAGAAATAGACCCTCACCTCTATGATCAACTCATCTTCAACAAAGCAGGAAAGAATGTTCAATGGACAAAAGAAAGTCTTTTCAGCAAATGCTGTTGGGAAAATTGGACAGCCACATGCAGAAGAATGAAATTGGACCATTTCCTTACACCACACACAGAAATAGACTCAAAATGGAGGAAAGACCTCGATGTTAGAAAGGAATCCATCAAAATCCTTGAGGAGGACACAGGAAGCAACCTTCTTGACCTCAGCCACAGTAACTTCTTCCTAGAAACATTGCCAAAGGCAAGGGAAGCAAGGGCAAAGATGAACTATTGGGATTTCACGTTTGTTGTTTCCTGTCTTGTTAGTTTTAGCCAACAAAACCAAAAGACATCTGACAGAATGGGAGAAGATCATTGCAAATGACATATCAGATAAAGTGCTAGTATCCAAAATCTAGAAAGCACTTACCAAAACTAAACACCCCAAGAATAATCCAACCAAGAAATGGGGAGAAGACATGAACTAAGATTTCTGCCAAGAAGACATCCAAATGGCCAAAAGACATATGAAAAAGTGCTCAACATCACTGGGCATCAAGGAAATCCAAATCAAAACCATGGAGATAATACCTCACACCATTCAGAATGACTAAAATTAACCAGTCAGGAAACAACAGATGTTTGCGAGGATGCAGAGAAAGGGGAACCCACCTACACTGTTGGCAGGATTGCAAGCTGGTGCAGCCACTCTAGAAAACAGCATGGAGGTCCTCAAAAAGCTGAAAATACAGCTAACCTATGACCCAGCAATCGTACTACTGGGTATTTACATTCAAGATACAAATGTAGTGAACCAAAGGGTTATGTGCACCCAAATGTTTATAGCAGCAATGTCCACAATAGCAAAACTATGGAATAAACCTATATTTCCATCAACAGTTGAGTGGATAAAGTGTATAAAGAAGATGTGGTATATTATATACATATATATGTATATGTAGATATATTATATAGATATCTATATATGTATAGATATAGATATCTATATAGATATCTTCACCAAAACTGTCTCTTTGTATAGAAAATGAAGCAGAATTAGAATAGATCAAAAGAAACGAAGTCTTGCCATTTGCAATGACATGGATGATACTGGAGGGTATTATGCTGAGTGAAATAAGTCAACCAGAGAAAGACAATTATCATATGACTTCTCTATAGGAGGAATTTGAGAGGCAGGGAACGGGCTTGTGGGGGGTACAGAATGAAAAATATGAAACAAGATGGATCAGGAGGGAGATAAACCATGAGACTCTTAATCTCACAAAACAAACAGGGTTGCTGGGGGTTGTGGGGTAGGGATAGCATGGCTGGGTTATGGACATTGTGGAGGGTATGGGCTACAGTGAGTGCTGTGAAATCTGTAAGCCTGATGATTCAAAGACCTGTACCCCTAGGGCAAATAATACATTATATGTTAATAAAAATAATTTTTAAAAAAGAATGGTCCAGTGTCATTCTTCTGCATGTGGCTGTCCATTTTTCCCAGAACCATTTATTGAAGAAACTGTCTTTTTTTCCATTGGATATTCTTTCCTGCTTTGTTGAAGATCAGCTGACCAAAAAATCAATGGAACAGAATAGAGAATCCAGAAACAGACCCTCCATTCTGTGGTCAACTATTAGTTAACTTTCTAGCAATGGAAACCTTAGGGAGGGATCCATATAGAGAGCTGGAAATAACAGATTCTTATAGCAGGAGCCAAAGATCTTTAGTAATTGATGTCTCTAACTGCACCCTGACCTCAAGAGACTGATTAAACTGATCCAACTCTAAGGAGGATTATTTTGCTGTTTGGAAAATTCTGCTTCATTTTCTATACAAAGAGACAGTTTTGATGAACAACTGAAATCTTCATTAGGTGGTATTGTGGTTGAATCCTAATGCCACAAACTGAAATTCCTCCCTTGGAAGGTACAACAGGGTCCTAATGAATAGTATCTCCAGCAAAAAGGGCTGTGTGATTGAAATGGGATTGTGTATCAGTACTTATTTGTCAGTATACACATATGCACACACAAACACTCCTGCACATATACACCTGACATTTGCCCTTATGCCTAGGTTTTATGTCCAAACAAAGCTTTGGCCTAATGAACTGTAGACAAAATTTCCTAGTTCCTCCAACATAACTTCTGAGGTTCAATGCCTGCAGTCCGTGAAGATTCCCACTACTGCCTAAAATCCATCCACCTGTTGACTAAACCCTCTCTTCCTTTCACATTCTACTTTCTTATTTTATGTGTCCTAGGCCAGTTAAGTGTTAGATTTTTATTTTTAAAAAGACCATAGAGTAATACTCCATTGTATATATACCACATCCTTATCCATTCATCTACTGATGGACACTTGGGCTGCTTCCATAATTTGGCTATTGTAAATAATGGTACAATAAACATAGGGGTTCATATATCTTTTTAAATTAATGATTTCATTTTTGTTAGTTAAATATCCAGTAGTGTGATATTACTGGATGACATGGAAATGCTATTTTTAATATTTTGAGGAAACTCCATACTCTTTTCCACAGTGGCTATAGAGTTTGCACTCCTGCCAACAGAGCACGAATGTTCCCTTTTTCCTATGACCTTGCCAACACTTGGTATTTCTTAGGTTTTTGATTGTAGCCATTTAAAAAAATTATTAGCTAAATCATTAGCCTCTACATTCTCCTTCCTGGCTGCACTCTGGGACTTAAAGCCATACCCCTGATGTGATTTTTATTTTTTAAAGATTTTATATATTTATTTGAAAGAGAGAGAGCACAAAGGAAGAATGAGAGGGAGAAGCAGACACTCCGCTGAGCAGAGAGCTGGATGCAGAGCTCCATCCCAGGCCTCTGAGATCATGACCCAAGCCAAAGACAGACATCCAACTGACTGAGCCACTCAGGCGCCCTGATGAGATTTTTCAAAAGAGTGGTCCATACTAGAGCTTCTCAAATGTTAATATGCATGTAAATCACCTGGAAGGTCTTATTAAAATGTAGACTCTGATTAAATGAGTCTGAAGTGAGGATGCCTGTGTGGCTTAGTTGATTAAGCATCTACTTCAGCTCAGGTCATGATCCTGGAATCCCAGGATTGAGTCCCATGTTGGGTTCCCTTCTCAGCGAGAAGAAGTCTGCTACTCCCTCTGTCCCTCATCCTGCTCTCATGCTCAAATAAATAAATAAAATCTTAAAAAAATAAAATAAAAAAAAATAAACGAGTCTGAAGTGGAAGACAAAATTTTGTATTTTTAACAAGCTCCCAGGTAATTGTACTACTGGACTAAGGATCATACTTTGAGTAGCAAGAGTTTAATAGACCCTGATCATTTCTTATAGTATAAAGACTCTTCTACCGGGAAATTTAAAAACTCCTTATTAAACAACTCTGGGTGGAAAGGAAGAACTAAACAAATGTAGAATTTCAAAAAAAATGGTATATACTGAAGATATTTCACATTAGAATATATGTGAGGGGCGCCTGGGTGGCTCAGTGGGTTAAGCTGCTGCCTTCAGCTCAGGTCATGATCCCAGGGTCCTGGGATTGAGCCCCCCATTGGGCTCTCTGCTCAGCGGGGAGCCTGCTTCCCAATCTCTCTCTCTGCCTGCCTCTCTGCCTACTTGTGATCTCTCTCTGTCAAATAAATAAATAAAATCTTTAAAAAAAAAAGAATATATGTGATAAAATAAAAGCAGAAGTCGAAGAAAAAACTTCACTTTTTAAAAAAATTTTATTTTCTTTAGACACAGAGAGTGAGACAAAGGGAAAGAGATAGGGGCAGAGGGAGAGTGAGAGAATCTTAAGCAGGCTCCACACCCAGTGCAGAGCCTGACAAAGGGCTCAATCTTACCACCCTGAGATCATGACCTGAGCTGAAATCAAGAGTCAGACACTTTATCAACTAGGGTACCCAGATGCCCCAAATGCCCATTTTAATAAAATAAGAAAATGAAATTTATAGGGTTAGAACAAATTAAGCTAAAATAAACCAAAAAGAATAAAGATTAGTGAATAAGTAAATACATATAGTTTAAAAACAATAATAAATAGAATACGTAAAAATCCTAGTTATGTAATACAGTGAAAACAGCAGAATAAACAAGCTGAAATAGGGACACTGAAGGACTCCATTGAAAAGTCTGTGTTTTTCTTCTTTTCCTGCTTCTGTTCTTGCTAGGACCTGCACCCCTACTTTACACATACAAGCAATGTATATCCTCCCTGTAAGAGACAAAGAGTTAATGATTTCTTTGGAATCTTCCAGCACAATAGATAACATCCAAAGATGACCATCATATGCATATTCCAGACCACTGGCACTAGACATCTTGATGTTCAGACCCCTTGGCTCCAAGGAAATAAATGACTTACAAAAGACACCTGGATCATTGTCCTTGCTGTAACTGGTTTCTGGAAGCCTAAGAGGACACACACAGCAGACCACCATCCTCAAAAAAACAAACAAACAAACAAACAAAAAAAAACCCGGACCCCAAGCAAAGATGAGACTTTTTCCTTTCTGAGTCTCTTAGGTGCTCTGTCTGGGTCTACACTCTCTCTATATCTTCAGTAAACTCTGCTCTCACTCTGTCTGGGCTCATGTTTGATTTCTACCCTGTATGTAGCCCAAGGATTCTCCTAGCAGGTTCTGTGGGACCCCCTCTGGGTCCTTGGACTCAGCCTGCCCACATCGTAGCTAATCAAATCAAGGATAAAAGGGATAGCCCAAAATATAAAATTAAAAAAGGACAAGAGAAAATAACCACTGAAGCTGATTAAAGAAAATAAAAATGACTAGAGAACATTTTGCACAATTCTATGCACATAAATTAGAAAACCTAAATGAAAATGATATAGTATAATGCAGTACATTCTATCAAAATTGATCTCAGTAGGGGTGCCTGGGTGGCTCAATGGGTTAAGCCTCTGCCTTCGGCTCAGGTCATGATCCCAGGGTCCTGGGATTGAGCCCCCCATTGGGCTGTCTGCTCAGCAGGGAGCCTGCTTCCTCCTCTCTCTCTCTCTCTGCCTGCCTCTCTGCCTACTTCTGATCTCTCTCTGTCAAATAAATAAATAAAATCTTTTAAAAAAATGATCTCAGTTGAAAGCACAAATCTGCACTTAAAAAAAAAAAAAAAGTTAAGAATTACTCCTGATACCGAACTGGGCCCTTGGGCTCTCTAAACAATGGAAATTGGTAATAGACCAATTGGGAGTTTCAGGTAAGGCTTTTTTGGGTTTATACTAGCACACAAGGGAGGCAGCACAAAGGAAAGAATCCTCAGACTGACTGCCCAAGGAGAGGTAAGGGAGAGTTTTTTCAAGAAACACGGGTGGTAAAAGGATGATGTTAAGTCTGGAGAGGTGGGTATTTCCTAGCACCTATGCACTTAAATGTCATCCTTCCTCATGTGCTGCATGTCTAATTAATATGTTAAATCTCCACGCCTGGGCATGATGTTTAGTGTTAAAATGATGGGAAAGCGTTGGTGATAGTTCAGCAGTGGGGTCCATCTTGGGGGAGATTCATTTGGTCAGGTCTTCACCAGTCTTTGTAGTCTAGTCTCTCCTTTCTGTAAGCCTGCTCCTTTTAGTAAGCATGGTGCCCCCACATTCCTGAAACATATGCTATGTAAGAGCATGGAGTTTTAGCTATTCTGGAAGATCTATTACTCAGGACATACAGCTTCAGCTACCAAGGATTGCTGGACTTGGTGGTTAGGGTTGAGAGGACCAGAGTCCAGTCCCTGCTCTCATTTCCACAAAACAAAAACAAAACACAAAACCCCACTAGATTCAGACAATTTTATAGGAGACTAGCAGAAAAAGAGAGAGAGAGAAATTGTAGAGAAAGAAAAACAGTCATATTTTTCCTTACAAAGTATTACACTGATGGCTGTACCTGATAAAAGCTGCACAAAAAAAAGGGAAACTAAAGACTAACTTCCTTACAAGTACTGATATAAAATTCTATTATCAGCAATGCAGAATTCTAGTACCACACCTTTATTCCTTTATTCCTTTTCAGGCTATGTGTGATAGCTTTGTCCAATAATTAGTGGTATAAAAAGCTGGGTATCCTTCCATATCATGCAGGCTATGACATTCTGAAAGGAGAAAAAAAAAAAGATGCTGAAAAGTCTTGCTTCTACATAGAATACCTTTCCTTTATCATTATTCCCTTGGGTCTTTGCCCTTTTGGGAGTGCCTTTTCTTCCTTTTGGAACTCTTCTGTGTGGTTCTGGGTGTGGTGACCTAAAAGCCACCCCTTGTTTGTGAGAATCCACCACTGCCACTTATGCCTCTGCAGGGGCCAGGGTGAACCCCAGGGGAAAGCAGTCCATCTGTCCCGATTGGCACTGTTGCAGCTTAGCTGCCTCATCTCACATTGGGGCTACTTGGGTTAGCAGTCCTTTTGTCTCCTGCATTTCACTGCCTGCCTGCTTTTCCTACCTGTATTCCACATTGTTGTTTAGGTTTACATTCTGGCCTGTTCTCTGAATTATCCTGTAGGCAATAGGGACCCACAAGTTTTAAACTTTTTAGCACAGCAGTTTTGGGGATTAATTCTCTTGCAGGTGTGAAGACTGGACCTTCTAATAGATGCTAAACCTAGTAAATTGAATTTAAACCACCCTGTGTCATCATTAGGAATATGCTGTCAGGCTGAGAAAGACATGAAGCACCCTTCCTCCTGTCAAAGGCAACAGAATGTCTTCACCATTCACATCACTGAGAACTCTGTCTCTGATGAAGAATTAGGGAGCTGGGAGCATGCAGCATTGTCTCTTGATTTTTTTTGTATTTCCAATATCTCTATATCCTTTTCCACTAAAAAAAGAGAGAGAAATTTTAACTTGTGCTGGTTGGGCTTCTCCTTTTGTCTTCTTTCTTCTCATTCCTGCCCCATCATGATGCCCAGGCAGAAGTCACAGCCTTTAAAATGTGGTCCATTCAACCCTCTAGCCTCATCTACTGTCATTCTCTTTTAAGTACCCTGCATTCTATCTTCTCTGGTTTATTCTCTGCTTGGAGAATATTTTGTCTTTTTGTGCTGAGGTCCATGCCCTTCCCCTAGTTTGAAAAGCTTATCTTCCTTGGTCTACATTATACTCTTTCCCTCCTATGTCAAATAAGATTTTATAACACAATGAGGTGAGATGTATTTAGCCCAACCTAAAAGCCCAGGCAGAACTGAGGAACAGTGAAACGAACTTTGGGAGATTAAGTATACTATCAGCATGAAGAATTCTACAACAAAGTAAAATGAATTATGACTACTAGAATTTGAATCCTGATTCTCTGACTTAGAAGCTTCATGACCTTCTATGCACTTCAGTGTCATCTACAAAATGTTGATGTGATGATCATTTAGAGGGTTGTGAAAATGCAACAAGAGATCACTTTTGTAAGTCCTTAGCAGGGCACTTGGCACAAAGCAGGCTTTAATAAATCTAACTCATTGTGGGCCTTTTGTTTTCTTTTCAGGATTCACTCTATATTCTCCTAGGTATCTTCTGAGCACTTGAAAAAAAAAAAAGACTCTTCATCCACTAATCATCTGCTTCCTTCTGTAATCTGGAAAGCCCCAGAGGCCAGACCACAGAGGGAAAAACAAAAAAACCAGTCTCTGGAGGAGTTGCAGTATTTGGCTGTTGGCAGAGGCCAAGAGAAGCGGGGGTGTCCAGGTAGAAAGCAGGATGATAGAGATTCTAAAGGGGAAAAGAGGACTCCAGTGGGAGATCTTTGAAAGTGATAACACTCTTCATTGTGACTCTGTTGTTCATCTTTGATTTTATGTGGCTCTTCCTGCTCCTCCTGAAGGGTACTGAATAAATCCCTCTTCTTTTGAGTGAAAAGAAATGTGGACACATCAGAGGAAGCTGAATAGAGAATACAACAGCAATGTGGGTAACTGACCTGGGGACTTGGTGTGGGGCTGATGGGAGTTTAAAGGCCAGGATCAACCTAGAAAGGAAGATATAAGTCCTCCATCACACTGTAAAGGGCTGGCCAGGTTTGGTGGGTGGTGCTGATATGAAGATCACCACTTGGAAATGGTGAGAGGGTGGAAGGAGAAAGAAGGAATGGGGAACACTTTGCTTTGCTTCAAAGCTGAGAAAGGAAGGAGTAAGTCCAAACTTTCGATAAGGGAGAGCCAGTTTTCAGAGTCCAAGGGGGAGTTTTGAGAAAAGAAACTGAGCAGTAGGACTGATTGGGAGCACATTTATTTGGTTGTAGAGGGGAGGCACAGGGTTATTATAAACACAAAGGCTCCATTCAAGTAAGTTACGCATTATTGCTTTTTTCTTTAAGACAATTTAGATTTGAACTGTGTATTTCTGACACTTAAATAGGAATGAAAAATCCCATGTATTTGTGATTTAGTTACTGAAGTTGACTTGTGTAAACTTTTCTTTAGTGATTGGCCCTCCAGGTTTTCACGTAAATGTCTACAGGATTGAAGGAAGAGGCAGATTCTCAGTTAGAAAAGTCTTAGAAGAGCTTGACCAAAGCTATCTTAACAGTACACCTCAACGATCAGGAAGCAATTTTATCTGCATGTTGCTCTAGGTAGTAGCTATGTGGGTGTGTTCATGTGCTAACTTTATAAAAATCTATGAAACTGTACACCTGAATCTGTACACTTTACAGTATGTTGTTACACTTCAAATAAAAATTTAACAAACTTGGGAACAAACAGTAATGTTAAATGTTTTGGATAGGGCAAGTAAAATAAAAATGAAAGAAACTACTAGATCGACCACACATCATTGATGGGGACCACCACTGATCTTAGCAAGAAAATTTTCAGTAGCAATAAAAAATGAAATAGAAATGAAAAGACAACTAACCTGTCCTGTCATTTGAAAAGATTAATAAATTATACATAAACCTCCAGCTGTACTAATTAAGATGTAAAACATATGAGGACAAAAAACCCTCAAGGGAATGAAAGGTTTGCCCAGCGAGAAGTTGCCAGGGCTGGATAAAGGAGGGATGAGCAAGGAAAGCTGGGACAGCCCTCAGAAGAAAGGTGGATATAGGGCAGTGCCAGAGGAGGAAAATCCTGGATCAGAGGTGAGTGGGATGGTGGGGGAGGCATTCTCATCTCTCAGGTTCCTCTTCAGCTCTTTAAGCAATGATGGGTCAACTCTGAGTTTGTGGCATCCAGAAAACACATGACAGTCTTAAGGATATGATGAATTATTTTTTCCCCCATTCTTTACTATCATCCAACTTCAAAAAGCTTTCCACTGTCTTCTCATTGTCTATCACTGACAATGTCTCACCCAGTGGCTATACATAGCAAAGTTCTTTTAATATGACCACGAAGCAGAGCTCAGTACTTTATTCAACCTGTTCCATTATAAGGCATTTCTATGTTAGGGATTTTTGTTGTTGTTGGTGGTGGTGGTGCTGGTTTGTCGGTTTCAATAAAGGCCAGTTTGTAATCATCCTAGAAATTTGGATTTTTAGAAAACTTCTGAGGACTCCTATCAAGCCTGTTGGTATCTGTGTATGAAGTCAATTAGTGCTAGCGGCTAAATAGAAGGAGCAAATATATGTTCTATGGTTAGGATTGGGAAAGAGGAAGAGTGTCTAGTTGGTTAACAGAGAACATGTCTATTGTAGTCTGGGATCCTGGGGCAGTCCTTTCCATCAATCTGACATAACCAATTATTTAGGGATATACTCATGATGAAAAATTAAAAGGGAAAGTGGGGATCATAAATATTTCTGGACAGTTTATTATCTCCCACAGAAAGCACTAATATTGTTCTCTTCCTGAATCCATCAATTTATTTCTTCAAGGATGCTTTATTCATCTATTGTCAAGGCACTGTACTGAAGACACAAATGTGATGTGTTCAATCTTAAGAAGTTCATTGTTTCATTCAATAATTAAGGATCAGAAACTTAACATAAAAAGTTAGAAGACAAACTCCTCTGTTTTCTCATTCATTCTATGGAAACTGTTTGCTATGATCTTTTTTTTTTTTTTTTTTAATAGACTTGTGTATCACAGCTATGGGTCACACACTTGGTATAAGGCCATGAGTAAGACACACGTAGTTAACTGATTACAATAAAGTCATAGGTAGAGTATTAGGATTTTCAGTTTACGTCCTTCAGAGGTCAACATGGGAGATTCCATGAAAGCTCAGAAAAAGATACCTAATTTAGCCT
The DNA here is from genome assembly GCF_009829155.1 of Mustela erminea. Taxonomy (NCBI): domain Eukaryota; kingdom Metazoa; phylum Chordata; class Mammalia; order Carnivora; family Mustelidae; genus Mustela; species Mustela erminea. The sequence continues at coordinate 58,299,580 of NC_045622.1, forward strand.
CAGCATGGGATGGGGAATGAAGTAGAGAAGACTCCTCAAAGAGATAAGCCATGAGCCAATACTTGAATAATAAACAGAAATTAGGAAGGTGAAGAATACTAAGATGGAAGGAGGAACAGGATAAATTGTCAGATTTCCGTTTTCTGATCTCGTAGTCCACTGAGTTGAAAATGCCACCAGGTGGTGGCGCCTGGGTGGCTCAGTCGGTTAAAGCCTCTGCCCTTGGCTCAGGTCATGATCTCAGGGTCTTGCAATCGAGCCCCGCATAGGGCTCTCTGCTCAGCAGGGAGCCTGCTTCCTCCTCTCTCTGCCTGCCTCTCTGCCTATTTGTGATGTCTGTCAAATAAATAAATAAAATCTTAAAAAAAAAAAAAAAAGAAAATGCCACCAGGTGTCCCTAGCACTATACAGTGGGGAACAAGTCTTACAGGACTACATCCATTTCTTACATTGTTTTATGTGTTAACAGGAAAGCAGTTTCATCTGTGATGCTGGGGATACCAAATAACCACACAATGGAAAACCCTGACACCTTCTTCCTTGTGGGCATCCCAGGTTTGCAGTCTTCACATCTTTGGCTGGCTATTTCACTGAGTGCCATGTATGTCATCTCTCTGTTAGGAAACGTACTCATAATGACTGTAATCTGGATGGATTTCACTTTACAAGAGCCCATGTATTGCTTTCTGTATATTCTGGCTGCTGTGGACATTGTTATGGCCTCCTCTGTGGTACCCAAGATGGTGAGCATCTTCTTCTCAGGAGACGGTTCCATTAGCTTTAGTGCTTGTTTCACTCAGATGTATATTGTCCATGCAGCCACATCTGTGGAGACAGGGCTATTGCTGGCCATGGCTTTTGACCGCTATATAGCCATCTGTAAGCCCCTACACTACAAGAGAATTCTCACACCTCAATTGATGCTGGTAATGAGTGTGGCCATCACTGTCAGAGCTGTCATATTTATGACTCCATTGAGTTGGATGTTAAGTCATCTGCCTTTCTGTGGCTCCAATGTGGTTCTCCATTCCTACTGTGAGCACATAGCTGTAGCCAAGTTGTCATGTGCTGACCCTATGCCCAGTAGTCTCTACAGTGTGATTGGTTCATCCATTATTGTGGGTTCTGATGTGGCCTTCATTGCTGCCTCCTATCACCTGATTCTCCAGGCAGTATGTGGTCTCGCCTCAAAGAATGCTCAGCTGAAAGCATTAAGCACATGTGGCTCTCATGTGGGGGTTATGGCTCTGTACTACCTACCTGGGATGGCATCCATCTACGTGGCCTGGCTAGGGAAGGATACAGTGCCCCTCCACACTCAAGTGCTGTTAGCTGATTTGTACCTGGTCATCCCACCCACCTTAAATCCCATCATTTATGGCCTGAGGACCAAACAAATACGGAAGCGAACATGGAGTTTGCTAATGCACTGCCTCTTAGACCACTCCAAACTGGGTTCATAAACACACATTCTGTTCAGATCTCGAGCAATCAAGATGACTCAAGATCAAGCATTCAAAGACATCTTAGAAATCTGTAGAGCTGGTTTGGTGTGTCTAGCACCATAAAGAGTTCTAAGATGAAGCTATAAAGTGTATTCTTGTCCAATTTTCTGATTTCTAGCAAGAATGCGTATGAAATGATTAATTTTCTGACATTTTTAATGATTTCAATCAACTAGTATCTGTGTGTAAGTCTGGGCAGAGAATATAGATTTGGGGTTTTTCTTTCCTTAGCTTCTGACCCTTATTTTCAAATGAGTATCAGTTGAACCAACTCTTTGGCCCCTCACACCTGACTGATTTTTATCAGGATTATTAATTTACTCATGTGATTATTATGGAAGCAACTATTAATATGTAACCCTGCCTTCTGGCCCAGTGATGAATCCACTCAATCTGGGTCTACTTGGGTCATGTGCTTATACATGGACCAGAGACCTCTAGTCAAACTGAGACCCAGTTTATCTGAGGAGATATAAACTTGGGATCACTATGGTCATTTTCTAACCCGTGAACTTGGGAAGAAAAACATGTTCCACAGCAAGATAAGCAGATAAGCAAGATGAGATGAAGAAATGGGAGTCTCTGGTTCTCTGATTCCAATTCATTTTGGGCACCTAGGTGCATCCCTGTTATTAAATTCTGTAAGATACTTCTATATTCTTTCAATTTATCCCTATTGTTAAGCTAGTTGGAGTCAGGATACTAATCACCTGCTTTTTGCTTTGAAGTAACAGAAGCTAAGGCAATGTGAGTTTGATTGTGGACATCTTTCTCTTTGCTTCCCAGTCTGGTTCTGTATAACTTAACTGCAAGGCATAAAAGAAAGGGATCAAATATAATATACGTCTTTTTTCAACTGGACACCACTATGGAAGTATGCTCTGGGATGAGACGGTTAATAGAATACAGTATCAGTAACGAAGCTGAAAGTTCCCTATTCTTTTCTACATTCCAGACATGTATTTGGTCTTTGCTTTTATTTTTCCCTTTCAGAAAGTCTTAAAGTGAATAACCAGTGTATATTGAAAGAAAAAGATTTCAAATCTTTGACTATATTTGACTCTGGTACATTTGAAAATCTTAATAAAACATAATTTCCTAGTACTGTTGATAACAAGTTATTATATCTGAGTCTTACTATTTCCTTGCTATTGACGGAGGATACAATGTTAATTCAAAGATAGTAAAGATTAAAGAAATGACAGAAACCACATAACACAACATCTGACATATTGTCTGTACTTAAAAATACACCAAATAAATTTCTAATTCCATACTTTTAAGGAGTAGTTCAAGGCACTATTGAAAGTGTATTCCTGTGTAGGTCAACACTCATGTGATAGCTGTTCCAAACAATCTGCTTAACAACTTGGCATCCATACCTTTTGCCAGTACTAAAATTTCTTGCCTACCTAGAATGTATTCTATTTCTGAATACCAGTGAAGTAGGAATCAGCTTCTAAAAACCTGGTAGTGATGCACTGAATTCCCAAAGAGTATGAAAATGAAACTCCTCCTCAACATAAAAACAAATCAATATCATGAGGTGGTTAAATGCATTTGATAAGATTTCTATTTTGAAAAGTCACACTTTTGTTTCCGTATAAGCAACCCAAAGAACTGTTGTTTTCCTATAAGCAACCCAAACAACTATGTTCATCAAATACAGGAATATTAGAATGTGATGTAGAGCAACAAAGGCATAGTTCAACCTGCACTCAAAACAGTAATTTCTCCCCAGCATTTCCCTCAGAAGTCTGCCCTGCTTTGTGGTATACAAATGTGAATACCATTCACACTGGTATTCCCTGAAACTAACTGGGACCCACTGTTGGTGCTCAGATATTGAATTACATACTTCCAAAGTGGACTAGTTTCCTGCCGTGGCTACCCCCAAACAGGAAATCCCGTGCTTCTCCTAATATTTCAGCTATGACCCATGTCCTCTCACACTAATCAATATATGCCATTTAACTAGTGCCTAGGACCCACAAAGAGTCTCAGTGTTTAGATCTTGAGAGATTAAAATACATCCTGCTTGAAAAATGGGAGACTGGATTTCCTGTAGGGAGTCCAAGAATTCTCCCTGTCTCTCTGCAGGACTATTTCCCCCTTTCAGTCTTTTGCCTCAAGGCTCATTGCACCCCTTGTTTCTCTGCTAGTAGAATAAGGATGGGCAAAGCTTATCCCTGCCTTGTAGTGAATGATCTCAACTAGATGGAGGAGATATCCTAGACATTCAAGGGAGTGGCACAGACACTCTTCTCTGCATGACCCCCTGCTTCCTCCTTTTCTGGGCCACTTTTGTGATTATCTATTGAATCATGTTTTTTTTCTACAGAATTATAATTAAATACCATATAGTTGTTCACACCCCTAGGACACAAAAGCTTACTTTTGTTTTGATTCTAGGCATATGAATGAAAGTTCCCTCATTTAAATATTTACACACACACACACACACACACACACACACACACACAGTGCTAGACTGGGCTAAAATTGTGAACCAGACAAATAAGGTTCTTGTCTTCATGGCGTTCTTAGAAAGGAAGTATAAGCAGTTATCCTAGAGAAAAGGGTTTTCATATACTTAAGAGTCAAGATTCTTGCCTGGTCTTAAAAATCAGATAATTTGAAATAAACAATGTGTTTAACCTTGTACTTCTCACAGGTAATCCTAGCCCCCAAATCAGCTTATAAAAGTAAAAAAAAAACAACAAAAAAACCCTTCCCAAAACAGCATGTTAACAATGAAGTCATTCTACTACTCAATTCACTCTACTTTTAAATGATTTTATCAGCTAAAAATCCTTTTTCTAAGAGACTTTCAGGATTAGTCCTAATAAAACCATTGTAAAAGAACAATACTGGTTTGTTTCCTAGCTTCTTCTGCTAAGCATCCATGGACATAACTGGAAGAACTTCCTAAAAATTGATTTCTCAAGTTTATAAACAATTCCCCAGGGAGTCTCCCTATACAAAGACATATGGTCCCTTTAATGTAGGTCAGCTCAATCCTTTGCTAAGACCAGGTCTGTGACTTACCAGTTCATTCCTCTCCAAGCAGGGAACCAAGCAGGGAATGGAAACTTCTCCCCTTCTGCTAATGCTTGAGGAGTGACTTAGAAGCATAGTGGGCAGAATGAGTTTATTTCTCCATTTTAGCCTGTTTTACCTCTTCCATATGTGAACAACCAACACAATTAAAGTAGAAAGACAATATTTACTCTTCTTTATTACAGGAATTACTTTGCTTCTGCCTATACCTGACCTGGTAATTATTTTGCTGCCCAATCTGGACTCAACAGTCACTACTTTCAAGCTTCCACTACCTCAGAAGTTGTGTTCCACAGCACCATGGCGACACTGTTGATGTACACATCAGAGCCCCTTGCAACAGGCAAGGCCAATGGTTTCCATACGCTTGCCTTACAATTTATCTCCAGGCACAAGCATTCCCACATCATACTCTTAATCCCTGTAATGTATTATTTTTGGCACATATAACCATCACTCTAAGGTCAACAGCCCAGATACATAGTTTTACTTCCCTTTCATTATAACGTATGGCTCCTAAGTTGGCTTTTCATGCCCTTTCCTTCTTCTGTCATAGATTTAGAGAAGAGAAAGGCAGACTATTATGTAGTTACCAGATCCATGAAGAGTCCCTTGGTGACAAAAAGATCCAAACTTTAGCCCAACTAGCTTGTGGGTGAGCCTTCTTTCCAGTGCATCTGTTTTAAATTTTTCTTATTATTTCCATTCTCTACCCTGATGTCACAGTCCCCATTCTAATCCAAACAATAACACATACAATAGATGCAAAACATATCACGGTGGCCCAGAATCTGCCATTGGCAAGAGACCTTTCTGTCTAACTGGCTGAGATTATCAGGAGAGGCTCTATGAAACAAAGGCACTGCTGTACGGATGCTGGCTCTAAGCAGGCAAGGCAGGAAGGCTACTGCAGGCAAAATCCATGGCCTGCCTTTCTCCATGCCTGAGAAAGGAAAAATACAGGATGGATCTAAGATCTTCAAAACAACCCTGTGAGGTAGGAGAGTCTGCAATTTCTATACCCACTTTCCCACTGAGGACGCCTAAAACCCTTCCAACACTGGGATGTTTCAGACCCAACTGTAATGAATGATATGCAGACAGGTGACCTGAGAAGCAAGTCTGTCCATCTTGTTTCATTTGAATGTGGGAAATACTTTATAAGCTTTACAATCTTTTTTCAACCGTTTCGTGAGAAGTAATTTAATGCATTTAAGGCCACTTCAGTTTTTTCATCCTTAAAATGAACACAAGAACAAAGCTCACAGGTTTTCTGATCCTGACGCTTGGAGAAAAAGCAGGACCAGGACACAGATCTCCTTAGGTCTGAGACAGAGTGACTTTCCCGGCTTATGCTCAGAGAGGGGTTATGCATATCGGGGTGGCCTGTGCAATGCTGCTAGGCACTTCTCTAGTTAGGGGGTCAGAGAGTTGGGGGTCAAATATGGGTTACTTAGTAGCAGGAAACCTCAGGCAAAGCATCCTCTACTAGTATCAGCACAGCAACCAGCTCTGGACATGAACAAGTATCTTTTGGCTTTTTGGCAAACCCTATGCAAAGGGTTTCCTGTAGGTTGGATCAACTTCATCATCCTTGCTGACTTAATTATGGCACCTACAGGGACTGGGGAAGAGAAACATGAGCTACAGAAAGAACAGAGTCCTGACTCTCACAGCAACACGTTACCTTACAACTGCTCAGATCCTTGCTCTTAGCCCTGTCATGCTTCCCTCACTGGGGTGCCATGCTCATTTGACTGCACCTCAGCTTTTTTATATGAGTAGGTTAGTGAGAGACCTTGGCCCAGTAGCAAAAGACTACTGGGTCAGGCGGAGGGCTCCCTGGATCTTAGACTCAGCATAGTTCAAGGGGATCCTTGGTGGTGGTGGACCCTCCAAAAGCAGGTGACACTCCAAGGCCTCTGGCTAGGATGGTGGCCCTCTTAGTCCTCCCCGTCTAGGGAGCAGATGGCCAGAGGAGCCGTGTTGTTCGCTCCAATGCTGTAGCAAGGACTAAAGTAGGGCAGGAGACGCCCGGGGAAGGGATAGTGGGGGAAAGTGAAAATATGGGAGCCATTGTCAGTCACATTGTAGAAAGAGATATCATGGGCCTCATAATCCAGGAAGACCCCCACCCGGCGGGGAGGGACAGGCAAGGACAGGAGTGGGTATTCATCGGTGCCTGCTCGGTACTCATTTCCCTTCCGCAGCCTGATCACCCAGAATCCATAGTGGGGGGATAAATAGACCACCTCCTTCCGGTCTACATTTTCCTTACACACTCCCAAGCCCCATTCCGACCTGTCTCCCACTTCCACCTCCCAGTAGTGCCGGCCTGAGGAGATGCACTGGCTTCCCAGGACGATATTGTAGCGGTAAAATCTCTCAGGATTGTCAGGCAGTTTCTGCTTCGTGTCTCCATAGCGCACGCATTTTCTGTCCTCAGACACAATGAGACGAGAATAGGCGGTGTCTGGATCCAGGCGCACGTCAGCTGGGAATAAAGATCCTGGTTGGAGACACTGACATGCAGCAGAGGGTGTGGGCATGGTCTGATAAACACAGCCACAGGTTTCTCAGAGACGAGCAGGACGGGGGAGAGCGGGGGCATCCAGAAGGCACTCAACCATTTTCATTCTCTAGGAGGGGTCCCTCCCACTGCCTACCATAACCTCTCCTAGCATTCATTACCTGCATAGGTCTTCAAAATCTCTCTTAGCCCCAGCACACGACAGTCTGTCTTTAGCTCCAGGGAGACTGGTTCTGGCCTCCGCAGACTCCAAGACTTGCTCCTGGCAGAGAAAAGGTAAACTTTGGGGCCAGAAGTCCTGCTTTGCTATATGGGCCTTCCTTACTATAGGAAAGACAGGCTTGGCCAGAGATAGTGGGGTGCCCCTCCCCAGCAACACCAGGCAAAGCAGAGATGTGATTATTTGACTGAGCCTGAACGGTTTGTGGCACAGAGAGAACCCTGGCATCCCCGTGCTGGGGGGAGAGGCAGATGTGCATTTGGCACTGGGAGAGGAAGCAGTGTGCCACAAAGGAGGAAGGCGGATACTCAGGCTGGAGCACAACTGGAGACATCTGTGGTCTTTGTTCCTTTTTTGGGCAATCCACCTGAGACTGCGTAATTTATAACTTTGTCTGAAATTCTTAACACTTGAAATGAACTTGACTGAGTACAAAGGAAAAAGAATGAGGAACAAAGCTTCTTTAGCAAATATAATGAAAGATGATGCTTATGAACCACTCTTCTGTGGGTACTGGGTCTATGTTCCTTTACCACTTCTGCCTCTGGCCCGGGCCCATTATCCCCTTATAGGGCTGCTTAGGGGCTCCAAGGATGGAACATACCTGTTTAAGACTTCCTGAATACCCTAGAAGGAAGGACAAAAAAAGCAGCATATGAGTATGTGTTATTCCTCAGATGGACCAGACAGCAATGAGCTCTGGGAGGGGGTTTCTCTGAGGGAAAGGGAGGTAGAGAGCAAGGCTGGACTTCTTAACTTCAGGCTCCACCTTGGTTCCCAGGCCAGAGGGTAGGGGTGGGTATTATGCCAGAGCTGCCCAAGTGCTGTCCCACCTACCAGGCGACAAGAGGCCATGCCAGGGGTAAAGCAGCAGCATAGTGGAGGGGGCAGTATATGGGATCCACGTCTGCTGGGCACAGTGCTGACAGGTCCCACTGAAGACTAGCTAATCCTCTCCTAGAGCCCCACACCATCTTCAGTTCTCTTTTAGAGTGCCCAGAAAAATCCGCCACTCACCTGCAGCATCCAGCGGACAGGCCTCTGAGACCTCTCTTCCAGTTCTGCAATCATCCTCCACAGCACCTGGCTCTGCTGGACGAGCTCATTATGATTCTGCTCCAGTTTTTGCACAGTCTCCGCCTCTTCCTGCTCTAGGCTGGCCAGAGCTGCGGCTGCTTCCACCTCCAGCCGCCGACCTGGAGGCTGTGTTTTTTTTAGTAATCGCCGGTATTTCTCAAACTCCCACATGATACTCTGCTTTCGGGTTTCCACCTGTATCTGGAGGGCCAGGCAGGACCAGAAATCAGCACTGATTCTGGTAGGACCCCCAGGACTGAGGGTACTGGCACATGCATATACACACACACACTCTGGAATGTGTGGGTACCATGTATCAGGCACTGCAGAAGCCACAAGAAAGGAGACTGTTTTACCTACCTCTCTGTTCCCAGAGCTCCAGCACATGCTTCTGCGTCCCTATCACTACTCTTACTGGGCCTAGTTGGGCCTAGAATATTATTTTGGTACTATATGCTCTAGACTATTTTCTAGTCTCAAAATAATATATTCCATTTTCAGAATAATGACCAGAGGGATTGCACTTAAGCCTCTAAGACAGTGTAACTTAACTACAATGTGAGCTTCACTCCTTACTGATACCCTATCAGTTCACTATGCTTTCTTAGGCAGGCAGAGTGTTACCCTCTGTGGATCAAACATTCTTGTCCTCAAATTTATTACAGGGATGATTTTCTAATATTTTAATAACTTTTAGTAAAAATGCTCTACCTGGGGAAAGTGAAACAGAAACCAGGCTTTACTAAGCATTATATAATTCTTACCACTGTGAACTAACAACACATACCTGAGTCACATGGTTTTCCTTCCTCACATATGCAGACATAAACCCAGAGATTATCCCTTTATCACTCCCAAGAAACTGGAATTGGGAGGGTACATAGCCTGCCTAAGGTAGAGCATGCTGGTTGGAGACCCCCAGGCTCTCTGACTTCAACGCTACATTCTGCCTCACAGAGACAAGGAAGAAGCGACCACAGGCCAGCTCCCGGACAACACAGTGACCATCCAGCCTTCCTTCCCCAGGTGGCAACCTGCCTTCCAGGTGGCAGTTCGTTTCCTCTCACCAACTTCCAGCTTCCAGGCCTCATCTTGCTCTTTCCTCAGATGCTCCAGAGCCTCGTGGAGTTTCCACTGAAAGAAGTAAAAACCTTGTGAGGACACATCAGGCAGCCCAGGTTGATGATGAGGCTTCCTAGTGTTGGCAGGTGATAGGAAAATAAGCATCCTTTGGGCAATGGGCCAGAATGAATGTTACAGGGGGAGTGATTCCTGCCCAGCTGACGTCCAGGGCAGTTTTCCAACCCACAATCATGTCAACTCCTACAGTTTCTAAGTTTCTGTGAAGTATAAGAAAAGGTCCATCTCCAACCTTAGACATTCCTATCCATGCTTATTTTTATCCGTATCTGCCTTGTTATCTCAAAGCATCTTAAAACCTTGTTATTCAAAGTGTAGTCCAAGAGGGTTAGCAGTAACCACATTACCACAGAGCTTGCCAGAAATGCAGAACCCCAGCCTCACCCCAGGACTACTGAATTAGAACCTGAATTCTAGCAAGATTTTCAGGTGGATTGCATGCAAATTATAGGAAAGAAGCACTATCCTAAAATACTGCAACAGTAGTATATTGTTGGAAACCATAAAGTGTTCTGATAAAAATATTAACCATTTTATTAAAGATTTACCAGGTGCCATATGTGGCTTCAGCACTAAACTTACATTTAGTACTCATGACCCTTTAAGTATTATCCCTATTTTATAGATAAGAAAACTGAGGCTTAGTGAGTGAACTACCCAGTCATTCAGCTAATAAATGGTCGGGCTGCGATTTAACCTAGTTCTCTAACTGCTACGCCTATATTTCATTGCCTCCCTGTTTTAAAACTCAAAGTAAAATGAGTGAGTAAATACTTGTAATTTTTTAGAAATTATTCATGCATAGAAAAACACCTGATTCAGGGGATTTGTAATGCACTCTTAGCTTCTAACCTTAACTTCAGGAAAGAGAATTAAGACCAGTACTAGATCAATAGATCACAGTCACTGGAATAATGAATCTGATAAAGACATGTCAGCGTGGACATCTGGAAGCGGATGAAAGTAACAAAAGAAACAGAGTAGCAGGTGTGACAGAAATGACCCCTGCCCCCAAAAAAAGAAAGGGTAGGAAGAGGAGAAAGAACACTGGCTGAAGAGAAAGACCTGAGTCCGGCCCTTGATCTTCCTTTACTTAATTTAACTTAAAGTCAGAGGCATCTTACGAAGTTAGATTATTCCCATTTAATCCTAATAATTCAGCCATAGTCCCTTCCAGCTCTAAAATCAATTATCATGCCCTCAAATTTCTAAGCTTCAGTTTTGTTGATAAAAGAGGGAATTGAAGTGACTGCCAAATGACTATTGGTGGTAGAGTGAGGAGTCTGTGGGTTCTGCAGGTTGCAGCCTTGACTATCTCATACCCAAACTCCTCCAAGGCATTTGGGGGAGCTAACTCAAATTGGCCTCCTTCAAATTCTTGGCATTGAAAGCATGCTTGAATTAGGCATTAGCCATGCTGGGATCAGGGAAGGGGTGTGGACATGGGAGATTCCCATGCAAGGAGAGGTGTGGCTAAATTGCATCAGGGCCCCACGATCTGCTGGTGGGAGGAGCCAAAGGAATCAGCTTTCAATTAGTCTCTGGGGTCAAGTTCTAGATCTGGAGATAGCCAAGAATGGGGAAGGGAGAGACTGGGATGCCTGGCCTCCCATCTCCCACCTTATATTCCCAGGTGACATCCTCCATGGGTACGACACTGTGGGCCTCATGCTCAGGAGATTGGCTGCAGGCCTCACAAACGATCAGTCCATCCTCTTTGCAGAACATCTTTAGCTGTTCCTTATGGAGCTCACACACATCACCCTTCAGTCCCATTCCTGGATGCAGCCCCAGCAGACGAACTTTTTCTACAACATTGGCCAGCTGCCAATTGGGTCGCAGGTTCCTTGGCTGGACCGGAGCCCGGCAGAGGGGACAGGTGTAACCCCAGTTCTGGGATTCTCCTGGGACCTCCCACAGTCCAGAGAGACAGCCATGGCAGAAGCTGTGGCCACAGTCGATGCTCACAGGCTCCCTCAGGAAGGTCATGCAGATAGGACAGGCCACTTCTTCCACCATGGCTTCCACCAATGCTGCAGGATCCATGGCTCCTTCTCACTCTGTCCTCAGACAGCCAGGTAGAAGTAGTCAAGGCTGAGAAGAAGAAAAAGAAGAAAGAAAGAAGATAAAAATGTTCTTATGTTAAAGAGCACAGGGATCAGCAAAAGGGAGAATTAGTGACTGAGGAAAAAAAACAAAACCCAACAACCCAACAACTTCCTCCTTTGGGTCCTTTATTGGCCTTGGTTAACGTAAGTGGTGGCCTTCCTAACTGAAGTTCCGACTGGGTCACATTACCCATACCACTGTAGAGACATCTGGGGATGCCTAAGTGAGTGGATATTGGGAGTTTTCCGTTTTCATTCATTTGGACATCTCTGAATCTCCTCTGAGTTTACACACCAGACCATTTCCACCCTACTTCAATCACACTCTCCAAATCAGTATTGTTTCTCTTGAGCTTGGGAAAGGTCCCACAAAATGTGGTGTTTTAGTATTCAAAATAAGGCCAGAAATACCCCTAGCCTTATTCTCTAGTATGTTTATATGTATATATATTCCCAGGTGCAGAAGAGGTAATACGCTGGAAGACCATTGCCTATATGCTGTTTATTCTCCTGTGTTGCACACTTGAGTATAAATATAAAATATATGTAAATTTCTCCACAGCCTCTAAACCCCTGCCCATTTCTCTAGCACTAGCATTCACTAAGTTGCCAAGACACTCTCCTTCACCTTCAGTGATATGTTTAGAAGCAGAGATGAAACAACACCCAATGGAAGATAAAAACACAGCTCATTTGATGATAGTCAAAGCCATATTGATGGAAGTCACTACCTCAGCAAGAAACCTGAGATTTCTGTCTAGACCAGATATGAGATATGGAACTTGAATGATCAATGGCAGGCTCTTGGCTCAGTAGACAGTATTTCTTTGTTTACTATCCAAGTTTGTGCTACTGGCTAGAATCTATAAAGGGAAGAACCCTGTAGCTTAGTCATGGCTGTATCCTCCACACTTAAACGGTACCTGCCATGCTGCTGCTGTTGAATAAACAAACTAGCCAGACAGGAAATAGCTCCTAGACCTAAAATCTTTTTATAATTTGTTAGGTAACTGACAGCATATTATACAGTAAAAATAATAGCAAACACTCCTCAAGCACTTACACTGTGTGCCAGGCAATATTCTGAGCCCTTTACACAGATTAACTCAGTTTATTTCACAACTCTAAATCAAAACCATTATTCTATTATTTTCATTTTACAGATGCTTGGTCCTGGGGCCCACCATTCTATCTTGGGCAAATTACTTAACCTCTCTACCTTTGAGGTAGAATAAAAATTCAAGAGAGAGAAACTGGGTGCCTGGGTGGCTCAACTGGTTAAGCCTTTGGCTCATGTCACCTCAGGGTCCTCAGGGATCAAGTCCTGCATCAGGCACCCTGTTTAGCAGGAAGTCTGCTTCTCCTTCTCCCCCTCCCCCCTGCTTGTGTGCACTCTCTCTCTCCTAATAAGATCTTTTTTTAAAAAGAGAGAGAGAGTGAAATCACTGTGATTTAGGGTAGTCCAGTAGGCTTCCTGAAGAACCTGGAGTAGTATGCAGATTTTGCAGGACTCTCTGTAACAGGCTAGCAGCAGGCCACACCTTCTCATTGGACTCCGTGCCTCCTGACTGTCCACCTCCCACTATCACTGCCAAAATGCAGGACCCAGTATCCTCAAACCTAGTTTTGTGAAATCCCTAACCTATGGAGGTCCTCTCCTGGTTCCCCACCATCAGTCCAATAGGGAAGCTCTCTCTTTAACCCTGAAACAGCAATTGTGCCCAGTTAAGCAAAGAGAGAAACTTTCACTTTCTTACAGACCCCCATGTCCATTTATTCTACCTCACTTGGGTCCCTGCTGTTTTCACAGCTTGGAATGACTTCTCCATGATCCTACTCTTAACATCATCTGATACGCCCACGTTTATCATCTTACTTTCCACACCGGAAGCTTGACAAGGATAGGGATATTCTCTTACTTTGTTCCCCACTATATCCCCAACATAAAGGAGAGTGCCTCAAACATTTTTTGAATATGAAAGAATTAAGTGTAAACGTTGAGGTCAGATAGTAGGTTGGGAGTGGAAGTATCAATATCCAGTGGGGCACTAAGAGCTGCCACCTAAGGGTGACACGAGAAGTTGAGATCTATGATTTAAAGCCACAAAGATCAACAGAACACCAACAGAAATTGAAAATTGAGATGGTGGCAGTAGGAAGGTGAGGTAAAGAAATATCAAAACGATACATCAAGAAATGAGGCAAAAGCATATTTTAGATTTCTGAGTCATAAAGATTTAAACGTGAAGAAGTTCAAAGTGGTGGCCTCCGCAAGAACGACTTAGGGTCACGTAGCTACTTTTGCTCTTCCATATAACACCGGCTTTATTGATTTAGTTTTTATTACACATGAATTGCTTTGACAAAATTTTAATTATTAAACGTTTGATTGCTTCGACCTTGCCTTTACCAGGGTGGGGAGCCAGTGTGGGAAACACATTTCAGGGCGGGAACCAGAGCGTGGAAAAGCCTGGGGAGGAGAGGCCAGAGTGAAGCGAGGGGCGAGGGCGGCCGTGACCCGCGGGGAGTTCTGGAGCGGAGGGGGATGGTAACCTCCCGGCCACCAGAAGGCGGAGCAGGGCCCGCGGACAGCCGGACAGCCGACGGGTGCGGACGGAAGAAAGTGAGCCTGCAGGACTTCCGACTTTAGAACAGGCACAGCTGTCCACCCACCTCCCTCCTCAGCCGGGTCTAGCGCCCCGTGGCGGAAAGCGAACGTGGAGACTCCCGGTTGCCACCGCCGAGCGCTCCCGGCGGCACAAGCACCCGGTCAAGCCACCGCAGCACTTACCGCCCGTGGAAGATGAAGGCCCCTAAACGCCCGGTTCCTCTGCTCCCGCAGGGCTCCCAGGCCCCGCCCACAGGCCCGGAGCCAATGAGCGGCGGACAGGGCCCGTTCGCCGGATCGCACGCCGCCGGCGTCTTTGTGGGAACAGCCAATCACAGACAGGGATCCAGACAACTCTGGCCAATCGGAGATAGGGTCTCGGCGTGCGGGTGTTTTTTCTCTGCTACGTCGTTTTTTCTGGCTCCTTCCACTCCGAGTCATTTAAACTGTGAAGGGGCTCAGGAGTCATTCCCACGTTAGTGGGAGGAGTGTCGGCTCCCGAACGAGACCGCTGGAGCCCAGCCTTAGCAGAGGCCCCGCTGACTCTCGACCCACGGGACACACTCAGTCTCACGCTTCTGCTCTGACGACAGAGCGAGCCTTGTTCCTTCCAGGTAATAGCACCGGAGACCTAAGGCTACTCTTTTCCCAGTTTTCTGTGTTAAACTCAGCAGCCTATGAGCTCAGTCGTGTCTGGTTCTGTGAACCCGATTTAGCGCGGGGCTGAGCGCTCAAGTGCAGTTTCTTGTAAGATGAGCGACCTCTCCTGGCTCCAACTGCAGATACTGGGTTCTTAGTGAAAAACAAAACAAAAAACACGCCTCCCCCCCCCCCCCCTCCAAAGCCCTCCTACGTTTTCCTGGCAAACTCTTGTCCTTTGATATTTAAGCAGGCAGCTTCTTATTATTGCCACAATCCACTTTAAAGTTAGAAACAGAGATGGGGGGTAAGGAGTGCACTTTTCTGATGAGCATCCCGTGCTGTATGGAACGGTTGAATCACTGTCCGACACCTGAAGCAATAACATTGTATGCTAACTAACTGGAAGTGAAATAAAAACTTAAAAAAAATAAAAAAAAGAAACATACTGAGATATGGTAGAGTCGAAGTGGAATCCTTGGTTATAAATTGTCATTATTATTTCTATTTTGTAAATTTTAAATGACTGCCCCACCCCCCGCACCCAGAGACATAGAGTCGGTCATGTACACACACAAACTGCTACTTAAGGCAGTGATTTGGGTTTTTCTTTGCACTTACAGCACCTGTCCTTCTCCTGATATTTAGGTGTTTACGGAATAAGCAAATAAGGGCATATGGTGTGGACATGGAATAGAACCAGGAAATGCTGCAACTGAAGCCCAGTTCCAGATGATTTCATTGTTGGGACTCCTTGGATCCTCATGCCAAAGTCCAGACTCAGACCATAGTTAAAATTCTGGAGTGAGGACCAGAAAATTCCTGAAACAAATGGGGCCCTGAGCAAAAAAACAAAAAGAAGAGGTAACTGATGTCTCAGTTGGATCATCTTATTCACCAGGATATGGACAAATTGCTGCCATAACAGAAGAGTCAGTGGGTTGAGTTAACCAAGCCACTTTAAACATTTATTGAGCACCAGCTTTTTGTAACATTTTGTACTGGGTGCTGGTATAACTATGAGCCACATAGTCTCTGTTCTTCAGGAGCTAAGGATCAAGTTGGTTGTATTTTGAACATTCTGTGAAGTTAAAATAGTTAATGGGGAGATCATTTTCATTTGTAACTTGCAATTGTCCATGACCATGACTGACTCTCAAGGGCCCAGACAAAGGGGCACCTTAGGGTTGCTGGGGGAGAGGGCTTGTGTTCACCAAGGGAAGGCTGGACAGAGAGCTTTTGAAGGCCTATCAGCCCATCACCCCTCCAGAGAAGCTGTCCTTCCCAACCTCACTCAGGGTGCCTTGTTTGCTGTGAAAGGCAGACATGTGTTTGCAGGCAAGGCTCTGTTTCAGAGATATTCCATGGCTGTAAGTGCAGACCACAACCCTCTGCCTGAATCCAACACAGACCAGTACAACAAGGTGAGTGGCTACCTGTGAGATGTTGTCTGTGCTGTGGGTGAGGAATGTTACCATAAAAGAAGTAAAGACTGAGAACTGACTGGAGGGCAAGGAAGAAGGTGAGGGCACTGAGGAAGTAGGGCTGAGGAAGTGGGGCTAAGGAAGGGGTAGGAAGCCAGTGCAAACCCTGGGGTCTCAATAAGCTTCATGCAGACTTAGGCTTGAACTTCAGAAGAGAGCTGCCCATGATAGTGGCACAGCAGTCAGTAGAAAACCTGTGAGGGGTGGAGGCTAAGAGGAGTGCACTCCAGACAAAGGTTAGTTGCCCCACTCTACCTCAAAAGTCTCTTTCTGGACCTTTTATAATAGAATAAAGCCTCCTGTTCTTCCAGTATTCTAGATTGTCTTTGGTTTCCAGAAAGCAAGGCTGATACTTCTTCAGAGTCCCAAGGAGGGGAAGTTAGGTCCTCTTCCCCCATCCACTCAGTGTTAGCCCAAGCTAAGAGAGAAGTCCCGGCTCAGAGCAGCAAAGCCGCAGACCTTTGTTAATACTCTCACTTAGGCAGGGAAAGAGCCTAGAAGCTAAAACCTAGAGTTCTGTCTAGAGGACATGGAGAGCCTTTCTGGAAGTGTTCCTGAGTCACTGAAGGCCTCTGAAACTGACTGAGTAATCATTGAGAGTGTATATTAGTTATCCCAAGATACTGAGAACAGGGAGTAGAGAGAAGGGAGCAGCTCTAGAGGCAAAGGAAAGGAGCAATAGTATGAAGAAGACCTACTTCAATGTGAGATGCCACGGCTGGGAATATAGGAGTATGGATGTGTGTGTGAGATGTTCTCAAAAATAAATATGTATTTCTATTTTTTTATTTATAGTTACTGAAATATGTTTATATCTTTGTTGTCTATATATGAGAATATAACTCTATATTACAATGGCAACTGTTAATATAACAATATATACAAATGGCAAGGTGTTTGGATGGTTGGCTAAAGAACGAGCCAGACAAATACTGTTCTTGGTTTTGATATCAGTGTTGTGTTGGATTACAAAAAAGAAGAAATAACTTTACATTCATTGTATTGGTATTTATTTAGATTTCTTTCAACTTTAATTTGTTTTAGTAAGTTATTATCTTCAAAATGTCAGTGTTAACATAATTTATGAGTGTGTAATTATACAAAGTTGTGATATTATGGTTTATAATAAGAAATACATATTTGGTCTTCTTCCCTGCATTTGGCACAGAGCTCCTGAAACCGTTGGAGTTTTGTGTGTAATGAGAGCCTTAAAGGTGTCTTTTGTTATGTTAATGAGAAGACTTTTGGACCTCACCGAAGGATTGAGGGGGGCTTGTAGCCAGGAGAACTCATGTTATGATTAGAGGGTTGTGACTTTTAATCAGACCCTCCCCACTACCTCTGATATCCAGGGGAGGAGAAAGGGGTTGGAGGTTGAATCAGTCACCAATGGCCAATGATTTGATCAGTCGTGCCTACATGATGAAGCCTCCTTAAAAATCCAAGAGGACAGGGCTGGGAGAGCTTCTGGTTTGGTAACTGTGGAGGTCCTGGGAGAGTGGCATGCCTAGAGAGGTCGTGGGGGCTCTGCACCCCTTCCTGTACCTTGCCCTCTGCATCTCTTTCACATGGCTCTTCCTGAGTTATATGCTTTAATAATAAACCAGTAATCTAGTAATGGTTCCCTAAGTTTTGTGAGCTGCTCTAGCAAATTAATTGAGCCCAAAGAGGAATCTGTGGTTTATAGCCAGTAGGTAGAAGTACAGGTAACAACCTGTGTGTAGGTGGTGGTGGGGGGGCAGTCTTGTAGGACTGATCCCTTAACCTGTGGATCTGATGCTATTTTCAGGTAGACAGTGTCAGAATTGAGTTGAATTTTCACCCTGCTCATGTCTGGGAATTGATTGTTCCTGTGGAAAAACGACCCCCACTCCTTCAGAGGTTGAAATTGGGTCCAGCAATCTAAATTAAAATAACTTTTATTTTTCTCCATTTCTAGGCTTTTTCTTGATTATGATCTCTAATAGTATGTGCTTACCACTACTTTTTTTTCTCCCAAGAGACTTATGTTTATTGCCAAATGTCTGTTTAATTTATGTTCATTCAAGGTACCTGTTAATTTTTGGTTATTTTAACTTGCTTTTTTTCCTGATTTCATCCCTACTGTATTTTCCTTTTTTTTTTTTTTTCATTTTGCTCATTCTCCTCCCCCCCCCCTTGCTTCTTGCATTACTTTTTATTTATTGGGGAGTGTAAAGTTTTCTCTAAATTAAAATATGTCAGACTATATTTCATACATTTAATGATGCATTCATTGTCATTAAATAAACTGTAACTACAATTTTGAATTTAGTTTTCTCCAGAAATTGTTGAATTAGGTATTGTTTTTTTAAACTGAATATAGTTGACATACAATGTTACATTGATTTCAGGTGTGTAACAGTGATTTGACAAGTCTTTATATTATGTTATGGTCACCATAAGTGAAGTTTTGTTTTTTTTAAAGGTTGTATTTATTTATTTGACAGAGACACACATAGTAAGAGAGGGAGCACAAGCAGGGGGAGTGGGAGAAGGAGAAGCAGACCTCCCACTGAGCAGGGAGCCCGATGTGGGGCTTGATACTAGGACCCTGGGAACATGACTTGAGCTGAAGGCAGATGATTAATGACTGAGCCACACAGGTGCCCCACAAGTGAAGTTTTAATTATATAAATACAGCTGACCCTTGAACAACACAGGTTTGAACTGTGTGGGTTACTTATACACAGATTTTGTAAAGTACAGTAATGTAAATGTATTTTCTTTTCCTTATGATTTACTTATAACATTTCTTTTTTTTTTTAGCTAACTTAATTGTAAGAATGAAGTATATAATACATATAACATACAAAACGTGTGTTAATTGACAGTTTATGTTATTAGCAAGGCTTCTAATTAACAGGAGGGTATTAGTAGTTAAATTTGCGGGGAGTCAAAAGCTAAATGTGGATTTTTTTTTAAGATTTTATTTATTTATTTGACAGACCAGAAATCACAAGTAGGCATAGAGGCAGGCAGAGAGAGAGAGAGAGGAGGAAGCAGACTCCCTGCTGAGCAGAGAGCCCGATGTGGGGCTTGATCCCAGGACTCGGGGATCATGACTTGAGCCGAAGGCGGAGGCTTTAACTCACTAAGCCACCCAGGCGCCCCTAAATGTGGATTTTTGACTACAGGGTATATGTGGGGTGGCTAGTGCCCTTAACCTCCATATTATTCAAGGGCCACCTATAATTTATTTAGACTGGCTCTTATTTTATGACCCCATGGCATAAAAATTTATTTTTAAAATGCCCTTACAACCTGCCTTTGAGAAAATATTTTATGGCCGACCATATAAATATAGTATTATTCAGTAGGTTTTGGAAAAGGAAGTATATTTCTACAGTAGAAAAGAGTAAATTTATAGAGTCTCCTTATCAGAGTGTGGTAGCGTTTAGAGGTATCTGGCCAAACTCATTGCCTTGGATGTGGATAGTGGAAGACTAAGTCAGGAGCTAGCCAGCAAAATGCTGACTAATAACAAGAGTTTAAAGTTCCAGGAGTGTATTTTAATCAGAAAAAGGACTTACTAAGGAATATTAGGTAGCTCATGGATGATGCAGGCAGGAACACCATCAAATTACTCTGTAGGTCCATTCTGGTAGAGATGTCACTACTACTTCCATGGTGTGTGGTTAACTTGGATCTCACTCTCAAACATGGGCACTAGAAGCTGTCGCTGTGATAGCTTCAAGTGAAGTTAATCTGAGGGGAAGCAAACAGAAAACTGGAGGTTTTGGTGGTGTGCAACAGAGGAACATCGCTCAAGAAACTAAGCAAAACCAAGTGCCTCTGCTTTGTTCTGCTGGCTGCAGATTTTATGGAAAACCTTGTACAAAGGGCATGTGTTCAGTGTGCTCTAAAGGACATCCTCAAAGACGGAATAGCACTAATGGTAGAATAAGCCCACCCACAGCTTCTGTCAGTAGTCTGCCTCAATTTTTACCCATCCCAGTGCACGGATGGCAGTGTCACCTATGCTCAGTCTCCGCTAGAATCCACGTCTGCATCTGTGCAGCCAAGTGCTGTATCAAATCAGTCACCTTTATCATAATCTGCAGCATCTTCCCAGGTGGACAGTGCATCTGCGGACAAAGCAGTACCTGAAACAGAAGACCTACAGGCATCAGTGTCAGATATGGCAAGGCCACCATCTGAAGAGCAAAGTAAGGCTCTTGAAAAACCAAAACAAAAATATAATCACTGTTTCATGTATAGGAAGAAAGTGCAACTTACTGGGTTTCAATGCTGGTGTGGAAATGCTCAGTGGGGCGTACAACGTGACTCCAGTGTACACAGTTGCTCTTACAAAGCTGATGCTGTGGAGAAAACCAGAAAAGAACATCCAGTAGTTGTTGCTGAAAAGATCCAGAGGATTTCAACTTCTGCTGGAATACAAAATCCTTTGATCATCTGCAATCTAAAAATTGACTTAAGGTTTTTTCCCCCGGTCATTAGGAATGTAGAGCAGTGTATCTTGCATAGACATTTTAATCATGCATGTTATCAGAAGAATAGATGTTGTTTTTGTTTTAAAAATGACTCTTGACATTTATTTCCATTGCAGTTTCTGTGGCTAGAAAGACTTAAGTAAACATTACAAGTATTATCCTTTAAAGATCATTTTAATTTTAGTTGAGTGTGGAATGCTTTTATAAGAAACATGGAGAAATTTTGGAAGGCCATGATTTTTCCAGTATTAAACATGCATGCATTGATCTTGCTGTTTATTTTCTGGTTGTGTGTGTACATAGATTTTTTTCCACAACACAATCTCTGTTGATGGTGCCCCTTCAGGGCACAACTCGTTATGAATCACTGAACATATCTTCATCCTTATGGCTGCTTCTGGGTTTTCATTAACAGAGGTTCTACATGTATCTGTTAGCCACGTGTGTGTCTTTTTTGGAGAAGTGTCTGTTCATGTGTTCTGATCATCTTTTGACTTGACTTTTTTTTTTTTTTTTTGGGTGTTGAGTCTGAGACATTCTTTATAGATCTTGGATATCAGTACTTTATCTGTAATATTAGTCAGCCATCAGAAAGGATGAATACCCAACTTTTGCATTAACATGGATGGGACAAGAGGAGATTATGCTAAGCAAAATATGTCAAGCTGAGAAAGTCAATTATCATACAGTTTCACTTATTAGCAGAACATAAAGACTAACATGGAGGACCTTAGGAGAAGGAAGGGAAAAATGAAGAGGGGGAAGTCAGAGGGGGAAACAAACTGAGGTTTATTTTTAAATTTTTAAATTTAATTTTATTATTATTTTTTAAGATTTTATTTATCTGAGAGAGAGAGCATGAGAGAGGAGAGGGTCAGAGGGAGAAGAAGACTCCCTGCTGAGCAGGGAGCACAATACAGGACTCAATCCCAGGACTCCAGGATCATGACCTGAGCCAAAGGCAGTCACTCAGGTGCCCCCAAACTGAAGGTTTTAGAGGGGAGGAGGGCAGGAGGATGGGTGAGCCTGGTGACAGGTATTAAGGAGAGCATGTATTTGATGGAGCACT
Organism: Mustela erminea; assembly: GCF_009829155.1. Lineage (NCBI taxonomy): Eukaryota > Metazoa > Chordata > Mammalia > Carnivora > Mustelidae > Mustela > Mustela erminea. Next base: position 58,321,492 of record NC_045622.1, read on the forward strand.
GGGTGTTATACACAAATAATGAATCATGGAACACTACATAAAAAACTAATGAGGTACTGTATGGTGAGTAACATAACAAAAAAAAGAAAAGTAAAAAAAAAAACCCAAAGGTTCTACATATGTTAGCATATGGTTTCTTTGCACCCATTATTTATGTGTGAATCATTTGTCACAGGAGAATATGTGCTGATAAATTCTAAGTTTGTGAATTTTTAAATGTTTTTGAGTGGGGGAAGGAAAATCTATATTCATTTCATTGCCAACTGCATGTTTCTTTCTGATTATGTTCATTGGCCTGTGTATATACAATACGAAGAATGATCTGAATTAATTGTGCTGTATTTATGTTTATCCACCAGTCTTTGATTAGATAAAAAGGCAAACCACAAAAAAAGAAGCTGTCACTATAATCTCTACCTCTGCTTTCTCTAGAAGATGGAGTCTTCTTTTTTATTTTTATTTTTTAAAATTTTTAATTTTTTTATTAACATATAATGTATTATTAGCCCCAGGGGTACAGGTCTGTGAATCGCTAGGTTTGCACACTTCACAGCACTCGCCATAGCACATACCTTCCCCAGTGTCCATAACCCAACAACACTCTCCCTCCCCACCCCCTGAAACCCTCAGTTTGTTTTGTTAGATTATAGTTTATCTCCTTCCTGATCCCATCTTGTTTCATTTATTCCTTTCCTACCCCCCAATGCCCCCATGTTGCCTCTCAAATTCCTCATATCAGAGAGATCTATGATAATTGTCATTCTCTGATTGACTTACTCACTAAGCATAATACCCTCTAGTTCCATCCAAATCGTCACAAATGGCAAGATTTCGTTTCTTTTTTTTTTTTAAATTTTTTATTTTTTATAAACATATATTTTTATCCCCAGGGGTACAGGTCTGTGAATCGCCAGGTTTACACACTTCACAGCACTCACCGAAGCACATACCCTCCCCAATGTCCATAACCCCACCCCCCTTCTCCCAACCCTCCTCCCCCCAGCAACCCTCAGTTTGTTTTGTGAGATTAAGAGTCACTTATGGTTTGTCTCCCTCCCAATCCCATCTTGTTTCATTGATTCTTCTACCCACTTAAGCCCCCATGTTGCATCCACTTCCTCATATCAGGGAGATCATATGATAGTTGTCTTTCTCCGCTTGACTTATTTCGCTAAGCATGATACACTCTAGTTCCATCCATGTTGTCGCAAATGGCAAGATTTCATTTCTTTTGATGGCTGCATAGTATTCCATTGTGTATATATACCACATCTTCTTGATCCATTCATCTGTTGATGGACATCTAGGTTCTTTCCATAGTTTGGCTATTGTGGACATTGCTGCTATAAACATTCGGGTGCACGTGCCCTTTTGGATCACTACGTTTGTATCTTTAGGGTAAATACCCAGTAGTGCAATTGCTGGGTCATAATGTAGCTCTATTTTCAATTTTTTTGAGGAACCTCCATGCTGTTTTCCAGAGTGGTTGCACTAGCTTGCATTCCCACCAACAGTGTAGGAGGGTTCCCCTTTCTCTGCATCCTCGCCAGCATCTGTCATTTCCTGACTTGTTAATTTTAGCCATTCTGACTGGTGTGAGGTGGTATCTCATTGTGGTTTTGATTTGTATTTCCCTGATACCGAGTGATGTGGAGCACTTTTTTATGTGTTTGTTGGCCATCTGGATGTCTTCTTTCAGAAATGCCTGTTCAAGACCTCTGCCTATTTCTTGATTGGATTATTTGTTCTTTGGGTGTTCAGTTTGATAAGTTCTTTATAGATTTTGGATACTAACCCTTTATTTGATATGTCCTTTGCAAATATCTTTTTCCATTCTGTCAGTTGTCTTTTGGTCTTGTTGACATATTCCTTTGCTGCACAAAAGCTTTTGATCTTGATGAAATCCCAATAGTTCATTTTTGCCCTTGCTTCCCTTGCCTTTGGTGATGTTCCTAGGAAGAAGTTGCTGCCATTGAGGTCAAAGAGGTTGCTGCCTGTGTTCTCCTCAAGGATTTTGATGGATTCCTTTCTCACATTGAGGTCCTTCATCCATTTTGAGTCTATTTTCACATGTGGTATAATTAAATCATCCAGTTTCATTCTGCATGTGGCTGTCCAATTTTCCCAACAGCATTTGTTGAAAAGACTGTCTTTTTTCCATTGGACATTCTTTCCTGCTTTGTTGAAGATTAGTTGACCATAGAGTTGAGGGTCTATTTCTGGGCTTTCTATTCTGTTCCATCGATCTATTTGTCCATTTTTGTGCCACTACCATACTGTCTTGATGATGACAGCTTTGTAACAGAGCGTGAAGTCTGGAATTGTGATGCCACCAACTTTGGCTTTCTTTTTCAACATTCCTCTGACTATATGAAGTCTTTTCTGGTTCCATATAAATTTTAGGATTATTTGTTCCATTTCTTTGAAAAAAAGTTGATAGTATTTTGATAGGGATTGCATTAAACGTGTAGATTTCTTTAGGTGGCATAGACATTTTCACAATATTTGTTCTTCCAATTCATGAGCATGGAACATTTTTCCATTTCTTTGTGTCTTCCTCAATTTCTTTCATGAGTACTTTATAGTTTTCTGAGTATAGATTCTTTGCCTCTTTGGTTAGGTTTATTTCTAGGTATCTTATGGTTTTGGGTGCAATTGTAAATGGGACCGACTCCTTAATTTCTCTTTCTTCTGTCTTCTTGGTATATAGAAATGCAACTGATTCCTGTGCATTGATTTTATATCCTGACACTTTACTGAATTCCTGTACAAGTTCTCGCAGATTTAGGGTGGAGTCTTTTTGGTTTTCCACATAAAGTATCATATCATCTGCCAAGAGTGATAGTTTGACTTCTTCTTTGCTGATTTGGATGCCTTTAATTTCTTTTTGTTTTCTGATTGCTGAGGCTATGTTGAAGAGCAGTGGTGATAGTGGACATCCCTGCTGAGTTCCTGACCTTAGGGGAAAAGTTTTCAGTTATCCTGCATTGAGAATGATATTTGCTGTGGGTTTTTAATAGATGGCTTTGATGCTATTGAGGTATGTACCCTCTATCACTACACTGTGAAGAGTTTTGATCAAGAAGGGGTGTGGTACTTTGTCAAATGCTTTTTCAGCATCTATGGAGAGTATCATATGGTTCCCGTTCTTTCTTTTATTAATGTATTGTATCACATTGATTGATTTGCAGATATTGAACCAACCTTGCAGCCCTGGAATAAATCCCACTTGATCATGGTGAATAATCCTTTTAATATACTGTTGGATCTTATTGGCCAGTATTTTGGTGAGAATTTTCACATCTGTGTTCATCAAGGATATTGGTCTGTAGTTCTCTTTTTTGATGGGATCCTGGTTTTGGGGCCAAGGTGATGCTGGCCTCATAAAATGAATTTGGAAGTTTTCCTTCCATTTCTATTTTTGGAACAGTTTCAGGAGAATAGGAAATAATTCTTCTTTAAATGTTTGGTAAAATTTCCCTAGGAAGCCATCTGGCCCTGGGCTCTTGTCTGTTGGGAAATTTTTGATGACTGCTTCAATCTCCTTACTGGTTATGTGTCTATTCAGGTTTTCTATTTCTATTTCCTAGTTCAGTTGTGGTAGTTTATATGTCTCAAGGAATGCATCCATTTATTCCAGATTGTCAAATGTGCTGGTATAGTTGCTCATAATAAGTTCTTATAATTGTTTGTATTTCTTTGGTGTTGGTTGTGATCTCTCCTCTTTCAGTATATATTTTCTTCTCAGGACTGCCTTTGCTGTGTCCCACAGATTTTGAACTGTTGTGTTTTCATTATCATTTGTTTCCATGAATTTTTTCAATTCTTCTTTAATTTCCTGGTTGACCCATTCATTCTTTAGAAGGATGCTCTTTAGTCTCCATGTATTTTGGGTTCTTTCCAAATTTCCTCTTGTGATTGAGTTCTAGCTTCAGACCATTGTGGTCTGAAGATGTGCAGGGAACGATCCCAGTCTTTTGGTACTGGTTGAGATCTGATTTGTGACCCAGGATGTGATCTATTCTGGAGAATGTTCTGTGTGCACTAGAGAAGAATGTGTATTCTGTTGCTTTGGGATGGAATGTTCTGAATATATCTGTGATGTCCATCTGGTCCTGTGTGTCATTTAAGGCCTTTATTTCCTTGTTGATCTTTTGCTTGGATGATCTGTCCATTTCAGTTGGGGGGGGTTAAATTCCCCTACTATTATTATATTATTGTTAATGTGTTTCTTTGATTTTGTTATTAATTGGTTTATGTAGTTGGCTGCTTCCATGTTAGGGGTATAGATATTTGAAATTGTTAGATCTTCTTGTTGGACAGACCCTTTGAGTTTAACATAGTGTCCTTCCTCATCTCTTATTATAGTCTTTGGCTTAAAATCTAATTTATCTGATAGAAGAATTGCCACCCCAGCTTTCTTTTGATGTCCATTAGAATGGTAAATTGTTTTCCACCCCTTCACTTTAAATCTGGAGGTGTCTTTGGGTCTAAAATGAGTTTCTTGTACACAACATACTGATTTTTTTTAATTCATTCTGATATCTGTGTCTTTTGATTGGGGCATTTAGCCCATTTACATTCAGGGTAACTATTGAGAGATATGAATTTAATGCCATTGTATTGCCTGTAATGTGACTGTTACTGTATATTGTCATTGTTCCTTTCTGGTCTACTACTTTTAGGGTTTCTTGTTGCTTAGAGGACCCCTTTCAATATTTCCTGTAGAGCTGATTTGGTGTTTACAAATTCTTTCAGTTTTTGTTTGTCCTGGAAGCTTTTTATCTCTCCTTTTTATTTTCAATGATAGCCTAGCTGGATATAGTATTCTTGGCTGCATGTTTTTCTCATTTAGTGCTCTGAATATATCATGACAATTCTTTCTGGTCTGCCAGGTCTCTGGATAAGTCTGTTGCCAATCTAATATTTTTACCATTGTATGTTACAGACTTCTTGTCCTGGGCTGCTTTTAGGATTTTCTCTTTGTTGCTAAGACTTGTAAATTTTGCTATTAGATGATGGGGTGTGGACCTATTTTTATTGAATTTGGGGGGTGTGTGGACCTATTTTTATTGAATTTGAGGGGGGTTCTCTGTGCCTCCTGGATTTTGATGCTTGTTCCCTTCTCCATATTAGGGAAATTCTCTACAATAATTCGCTCCAATATACCTCCTGCTCCCCTCTCTTTCTTCTTTTTCTGTGTAACTGTCCCTCAGAACAATGTGTTACTTAAAGTATAACTCATGAGAAATTATACTAGTTACCAAGCATGTTTAGATATAGCCTTAAAAAAACATATACTGGCAACAGGCCTCTGGGGGAGAGGACAATACATGTTCTTTTTTTTTTTTTTTTTTAAAGATTTTTATTTATTTATTTGATAGACAGAGATCACAAGTAGGCAGAGAGGCAGCAGAAAGAGAGGGGGAAGCAGGCTCCCCGCTGAGCAGAGAGCCCGATGTGGTGCTCGATCCCAGGACCCCGAGATCATGACCTGAGCTGAAGGCAGAGGCTTAAACCACTGAGCTACCCAGGCGCCCCACGATATACGTTCTTGAAGCCAAGCAGGTGGGGATGCCTGGCTCACTCAGGGCAGAATGCCCCCTGCTTCATGGAAGCCAAGCAGCTAGGAACGCCCAGCCCACTCAGGGTGGAATGCTGCCTGCTTCATTTTTCCGTTATTTTTCCCCTTACCCCCTGCTTCATTTTTCCATTATTTCCCCTTCCCCCGAGAGCACCTGTGGCTAATTAGATGAGCCCTTTGAATGTGCTTTCTCAACTATAAACTTTATACTGCTTGACCAGATATATTTTGCCTCCCTTCTTGCTTATCTACAAGGCATATGATTAATAGTTAGCCTTCTTCAGCTCTTTTGGTGATTACTGTCTATATCTAATAAATATGGGACTGAGGAGTTGTTCGGGTCAACAGTCTTTCCTACTGTTGTCCCGTGCTTCCTTTCTCTTGCAGGTCACTTGTTTGTGCCTCATTCATCTCCTGTGCACTGTCAGGAAGTAGCATTCTGGAATTCCAATTATTCTAATGTTGTTTTGTCTTATGGTATCACTTATCTCTTGAATTCTCCCCTCGTGGTCCAGTAGTTGTTCATCTCTCTTTTGCTCAGCTTCTTTATTATCTGTCATTTGGTCTTCTATATCACTAATTCTCTCTTCTGCCTCATTTATCCTAGCAGTAAGAACCTCCATTTTTTATTGCACTTCATTAATAGCTGTTTTGATTCCAGCTTGGTTAGATTTTAGTTCTTTTATTTCTCCAGAAATATCTTTTATTTCTCCAGACAGGGTTTCTCTAATATCTTCCATGCCTTTTTTGAGCCCAGCTAGCACCTTGAGAATTGTCATTCTGAACTCTAGATCTGACATGTTACCAATGCCTGTATTGGTTAGGTCCCTAGTCTTTGGTACTGCCTCTTGTTTTTTTTTTTTTTTTTTGTGGTAAGTTTTTCTGCCTTGTCATTTTTTTCCAGATAAGAATATATGAAGAAGAGAATGAAACACAAAAAGGGTGTCAAAAACCCCAGAAAAATGTGCATTTACCAAGTCATAAGAGACCCCATATCATGGGGGGAACAAAGGGGATAAAAAGAAGTTAAAAAAAATTTTAAAAAAGGAAAAAAAAAAAGAAAAAGAAAATTTATATATTAGACTGGTGAATAGAACAGAGCCACTCACTTAATTTTGGGAGTATTTTGTTCTCTTAGAAGAAACTACCTCCAAAAATTTTAAAGGAAGAAAAAAATACACACACACACACACACACACACACACAAAATAAGGGTAAACACAATGAGGGGAAGTCATATTCTGACTGTAAGGATGAGAATTTTTAAAAAATTCTAAAAAAAGAGTTGATAAGTTGGCTGGGAAAAGAACGAAGAAAGTGGAGATAATTTGCTTAGGCTGGAGACTAGAACAAAGCCCTGTGCTAGATTTAAAGTATATCTTGTTATATTAGAAGAAGTTGTATCCCAAAATTTTTTCGAAGAAAAAACCCTATGTGTGTACAAAAAATAATGTTAGATACAATGAAGGATAAAATATGACTATAATAATGAAGGTTCAAAAAGATTTTTTTAAATGAAAGGTATTGTTAAGATAAACTAGTTAAAAACATTAAAAGAAGAAAGAGTAAAGTTAAAAAAATTAGAATAAGAAAAAAATAAAAATAAAAAACAATTAACTTTGCAAGACTAAATAATCATGGAGAGAAAGCCATGAATTCCATGCTTTGCTTTCTCCTCCATTGGAATTCTGCTGTTCTTTTTTTTTTTTTTTTTAAAGATTTTATTTATTTATTTGACAGAGAGAAATCACAAGTAGATGGAGAGGCAGGCAGAGAGAGAGAGAGAGGGAAACAGGCTCCCTGCTGAGCAGAGAGCCCCATGTGGGACTCGATCCCAGGACCCCGAGATCATGACCTGAGCCGAAGGCAGCGGCTTAACCCACTGAGCCACCCAGGCGCCCGAATTCTGCTGTTCTCCTTGATAAGTGAGCTTGGTCTTGGCTGGATTTCTTGCTGATCTTCTAGGGGAGGGGCCTGTTGAAGTGATTCTCAAGTGTCTTTGCCCGAGGTGGAATTGCACTGCCCTTGCCAGGGGCCGAGCTAAGTAATCTGCTCAGTTCCTCTTGGGAGCTTTTGTTCCCTGAACGCTTTCTCTAGAGTTCTGGAGGCCAGGAATGACAATGGCGGCCTCCCAATCTCCAGCCCAGAGGAGCCAAGAGCTCAGGGCCCTACTCCTCAGTGCACCCTCCGAGAAGAGTGCTCTATCACTCCCATATCCCTGCGCACACCAAGCTCACCCAGCCTGTGACCGAGCATCTCTGTCTCTGGCACACAGCCCTACCTGGAGTCTCCAAACCCAGCAGATCCCTGCCACTCTTCCAGGGAGGTCTCCCTGGATCTGCTACTTGTGGAATCCCTGCTCAAAGGGCAGTGGTCTGACTGTGCCACAGATCACAGTTTAAGGTAACCCCGAGTTGAGAGCTCACTCCTCAGCTCTGTCTCTGTAGCTGGCTTCCCCGCTCTAATACCTGCGAGCTCTGCTACACTCAGACACCCCCAATCTTTGTGTGATCCTGCTGGACCTGAGACCACGCTATCCCCAGAGGGCTCCACCTCCGCTTAGCCTCTGGAGTAATGTCCTTCAGTGGAGCAGACTTTTAAAAGTTCTGATTTTGTGCCCTGTTGCTCCATGGCTTGCCAGGAGCTGGCCCCTCACCCTGCAGTCTATCTTCCCATCACTTTGGATTCACTTCTTTGCAGGTCCTACCTTTCAGAAAGTGGTCAATTTTCTGTTTTTAGAATTGCTGCTCTTCTTCTCTTCAATCTCCTGTTGGATTTGTAGGTTTTCAGAATGGTTTGATAAACTGTTTAGCTGATCTCCAGCTACCTGATGTCATCTCAGCCTGCTACTCCTCCGCCATCTTGACTCCTCCCAAAGATCGAGTCTTCTATTAATGATTTTTATCAGCACAATTCAATGTAGCATCTGCTTTTTTATGTTCTTAGCTTCCAAGTCTGCTTCTTGCAAGTTTACATGATTGACAGCACTAGATCACATGTTTTCACCCATGGTAGTAGATTGGATTATTGTTCCCATAGATTTTCTTGTAAGGGCAATATGAAACCCCATCCATGGCCTTATGACCCAGAGTGCCTCTATATAGGTGGAGAATACTTCCCCAGGCCATTATCAGACTTGGCTATATGACTGTCTTGGATCATTGGAATGAGAGGTAAGGGTGTGTTTCAGTTTCCTACAGAAGATTTATGAGACATGCTTGCACCACTTCTTCATATTTTCCCTCTGCCACTGTAAAGACAAGTCTCAAAGAAGAGCTTCTCCTTTAGCTAGGGTCCTAGATGAGAAGACCTATGGATCAGAGTCCCAATAGTCTACCTGCAGCTGAGGACATGACAGATGAATGAAAAATGTTTGTTGTAAGCCCCTGTGATTTTGGAGTTTTTATCATGGTAGAAAAATTGATTATATAGCCAGGAAGTTGAGTTTATGGCTTCCATCTTGGAAGGATGTAGAATCATAAGGAGGAAAATTCCTCAAAGAGGAAGACCAGTCCAAATGCTGAGTGGCTACAGTGAATGACAAATATCCACTACATATACCAACTCTACATTCATAAAAATCAGAAAACACACATAAGTTTTCAGAACAAAATGTGGCCACCACATTGTATAATAGCATTTCTTTTGTCAAAGGATGTTCACATGAATGTTGCCATCACCAGCCATAGTCCTTACAGAGAAATATAATGTCATCTATGGAAGGGTCAGAAAGGAAAAACAAAGGATTGATGGTTTCACGTTTTTGAAATTGTTTTTTGTCAATCAGTGCCCATTGTTTGGTGTATACAACCAGACTCAGGATTGTCCCTAATTAAGAAGTTAGAAGAGCGATGCTATGATTTTCACACAACAAGAAACAAACAAACACTCACTCACTTACTTAAACAATTTTCTTTTGAGAATGGTTTATGAAAAACTTCTCAATTTAGGAATTTTCAATGTTCCATTCTTCCCTTAGGTTTTATTATGTGTATTATAAAACCACTATATTTTCCTATCTCCTTTGTCCCCATACTTTCCAAGCATCCCAGCTGCAGAATGGAGAGTATGCTTTTTCTGAGGATATAACATCTACTTTCTTTTGAGCAGGATGCATGACATTCAACAAAAAACAAATTTCAGTCAAAGGTTAAGACCCAACATTTTCCACAATCCTGATTAACTGCTTTTACTAATTAATTTATTTTTTTGGTATTTCTCTGTAGCTACTGTAGGATTACAAGGACTCCAGCTCTCACCAAAGTGGCTAGTGTGCCGCTGGACTTCATTAGATTTGTGAGTTTGACTTTCTTGTGTGGTTCCCCATTATTGTTTATATTCATATGCATATTCATGACCAGCTCATTCCTGAACCAGAGCTGCTGTTTTCTTCCAGAGCTTAAGTCTTCAGGGACCCAGAATGGCCTATCTTGGTCTAGCTATGTCTTCCTGTATTCTTACTTTTTCTCATTGAGCTCTTATATTTTCCAGAACGTCTGTAAATGTTGTTACCTCTTCCTGGTTAGTAAGATATGACTCTATTCCCCCCCTTTTTCCCCTGTCAGTTCAAGCAAGTTCAGCATTAAAAAAAAACCCAAAAAACTTCTAACATTAACTCTATATTTTCTCTACCACTTGTAGAAACAATGCATTTACCAGCTCAGAATGTTTCCTAGGGTTCCCTCACTTGCTTTTTCAACTCAACTCCAAAGGAGGATCCTCTCCTCCTTCAAATTATGACACATCCTTACTTTGTCTTGATCACTTCTAAAGTTCACAGGTATCCATCTATCTCATCATTAATATATATACCATCATTATTTTACCTGCTGAGATGAGCATATAACTGCCACTGTGGTTTCTATGCCAATCTGATTACCAAAGCAATGACATTCTTGTTATAGATTTCCTTTAATTATTTATTGACTTGAGGATTTATAATGATTTTATTCACACCTCTTGCCCTCCAGGAATTTAAAATGAGGCTGCTTCTTATCTGCTTATTAATGACATTTATTATTATTGGAACCACATTCCAGGTCTCTGAAATCAATAGCTTTGATCAGGGCTTAACTAATGAATGAAACCAAATATGATTTTTGATACATAGACAATGTCCAGAGACAGATTTTGGACAAGATACACAGTTTCTTAAAAGTTAGTCCTACCTTAATCCTGGATATAGCTTAAAGAAGAAAACAACCAAAATTTGGGGGAATTGTATGTAATGCTGTTTGCTAATTCATAGTAGAAACATCCTAGAGACCTAAAATGACCTCACTAAATCAAAACTGACTTTGGGATATATCATTCTTAGCCTACTTAGAGTTATTCCATTCTTATCATCTGATCTAATGAAAAAGTTTCCTGCCTTCCAAGGTGATTTCCTGGCTCCACAACCCTGCATCCAGGAAGGTTTGGGGAAGATCTAAACTTAACTTTGATTTCTGCTTTCTAATTTTGTGTGTCCAGAAGTTCAACTAAGAGGATAAAATTTATCAAGAATTTACAGTCTTGTCATGCAAAAGAGAGAAAAATTCATTCTCAAATTTCTTAATCCTGTGAATCTATTGAGAATAAGATAGAGAGAAAGCTGTCATGAAACCATAAGGAGTCCCTCACTTCAGAGCCTCCAGTATTTGGCACCTGTGGAAAGAACTCTGACTCATGTCTCTATGGGTCTTAGAGTATTGGTGGCCAGATCACCTGAGATGTTCCTCATAACCCTCCTAGAAAGAAACCCAATCTACATTCACTGAAAATGCAGAACATTATGAGAATATATGTCAGCTATGAAGAGTGATTTGTCAAACCATCATTCATAACCAGGAATAGAAAGCTAGGAATGTGGAAGAATATCAGAGTTTGAAAAAAAAGAGAACAGACATGAGAAATCAAACTAAATAACCCAGTAAAAAACAGGGAAGCAGTGAGAGAAACTTAAAAGATGAAAGCATAACATTAATGAGAGGTGATAATATCCTATTGTCTTAAAACAAGAAGATGACTACAGAAGAAAAGCAATGTGCAAACAATAGCAAATTATTAGAAATCAGAACAACAAAGTATAGTGTGCAAATTTGTGGGGAATGTTTGGTTGTTTTGAACCAAGAAAGAGAAGAGATAGGAACATTTTCTTAAACCCCTGAAACTCCAAGGTGTAAATTAAAGAGAGAGAGAGAGAGAGAGAAAGTGAATAGAAACAGAATAGCCATTGTCTTTTGGCACAGTGTTTTGGGAAATATCTCTCAAATTGATCATGCATGGTTCTTTGTTTTTCAGTGAATATATAGACTTGAGAAAGAAAAGAGAAGAGACATGGAGGGCAAATATAGGCATTCAAGAAGGAAAAAAAGGCAGGGATGGAGATGGAATGAAATCAATAATCAAAGAAATAGCTAGGAAAAAAATTCTATAAAGACCGAAGTCTTAAGATGCTTGCTCACTCATAAAATGAAAGCTCCATACCTAGATAATTTCAGATAAAATTTCTGAGATCTAAGAAAAGAAGACTATTTGGCATACATTTAGACAGATATATCTACAAAGTAATGCTAAGTCATAGTGGGTAGTGTGTGAGCTCCACAAAAGCATTTATTTGTTCTGTTCACTGATATATTTTCATCAATTATATGAGTGGCTGTCACATACAAATAAATATTCATGAATGAATTAGCTGGCATTAAAAAATCAATATTTACCTGAGGCCATGGAAATACCCTTTTGTATTACTTTGGAAAGTTTAATTGCTTTGCTTTTTATAGTTCTACTTATAACTTATGAAGGATTCATACTTGTGAGTGGTATGAGTTTGAGCTCAAATTTCATTTTTTCCCTATGGATATTCAGCAGTTCCAGTATCATTTATTAAAAATATCCTTTTTTCATTGCTCTGTTGTGCTACCATTGTCATATAACAACTGGTTGTTGGGGTGTCTGGGTGGCACAGTTAGTTAAGTGTCTGACTCTTGATTTAGGCTCAGGTCATGATCTCCATATCCTGCAGTTGAGCCCGGTGTTGGGCTCTGCACTCAGTGCAGAGCTGGCTTGAAATTCTCCCTCTCCCTCTGCCCCCCGCCCTGGATTTTGTGCTTTCCTACACTCTCTCGAATAAAGAAATAAATCTTAAAAAACAAAAGCATAAACAAAAAAACCCAACTTGCCTTAAATGGGGTTTTATTTCTGTTCATTGGCCCAGTTGTCTGGGCACCAATATCACACTTTTGTAATTGCTGTAGCTTTATAATGTCTTGCTATTTGATAGATCACATTTCCTCATGTTGGTTCCATTCTTCAAGAGTGTTGTGGCTATTTTCAACCATTTATATTTTGCTATAAATTTTTAATTAAGCTTATCAAGTTCTACAAAATGAGCTGTTAGGATATTATTAAGATTACATTGAATTTGTAGAAAAATTTTGGGGAGATAATTAAATTTTTCACATTTTTGAGTTTTCATATAAAAGAACATAGTTTTTTCTTCTGTTTTATTCTTCAGTTTCTCTTAAAGATGCCTTCTGGTTTTCTGTATAGAAGGTCCTCTGTATCCTTTGTTAGATTTACTCTTAGACATGTGATTTTCCTATGCCATTGTAAATGTTTTAAAAAAAATCATGTGTATTTTATAAAGAAATATGGTAGAATTTTGTACATTGACTTTGTATTTAGCAACCTTTATATATTTACTTATTAATTCAAATTATCAGTATTCAGCAGACTTTATATATTTTCTTATTAATTTAAGTTACTTATCAATGGATTCTTTTGGATTTTTATACATATAAAATCATTAATTCACAAATAATGACTAATTTTTTTCCTAAATCTCATAGCATACCTTTCTTTCTCTTGCCTTATTACAGGTTGTTAACACAAGAAATCATTTTTCTCTTCCGGTAAAACCATGCTTTCCTTTCATGGTGGGTGTTTGTGGCTTTGTATTGACACATTCATTAGTATATTCTAATGAAAGACAATGGCATTATTCATCTACAAATGGAATTTGGATACCCTTGGAAATAAGAGAACATTCTTTTTTAAAGATTTTGTTTATTTTTTTAGAGAGAGAGAGAGAGAGACAGAGAGAGATAGTGTGCACCCACGTACATAAGCAGGGGGGTGGAAGAGGGAGAAGCAGGCTCCCCACTGAGCAGGGATCCTGATGTGGGGTTTGATCCCAGGACCCTGGAATCATGACCTGAGCCAAAGGCAGATACTTCACTGACTGAGCCACTCACGCACCCAAGAGAACATTTTCTTACAGGAGAGGTTTCCTTGTAGAAGCAGCACCTAAAATGGAGTGGTTACTACTTGATAACAGAGTCATTTTGTGACAGGCAACAGAGAACATAGATTGGAGGCATAGACATAGACTGGGGATCAGAGATAATGTGCTTAGCTGGAGGCACTGAGTTTGAGGTGCCTGAGGAACACCAAAATGGTGATTTACAGTAGAAAATATGCAGTTCAGAATATTAGTCAGGCCTGTTTTGGTAAAAAAGCTATGAGCACAGGTAAGATTTCTCATGGTTACTGAAGGGTCATAGCCTTAAAGATCCCCACCAGGAATATTAAGAGCAGGGAGCTTCCCTACCAAGTCCATATACTTGTGTTCAATCTCCTGTAGGTAAAATACACATTTAAAAACTCCTTAGAGCTATCAGTGTTTCACATAGTTCCCATTTCATTCCTTCTCTTCACATGCAGACTTACTCCAGGAGTTGTCTACATCCACTTTCTACCTTTCTTCCCAACCCCCTTACTCCTCACTTGCTGAATTCAAGATTCTTTTCCCATACAACTTTCTCAAGGTAACAAGTAATCTTTTATTTTCAGTCCTGATAGTGCTTGATCTCTCAGCTGCCTTCTGTACTACTGTCCATTCTTCCTCCCCAATGTGCTTTCTTCCTCTGGTTGTTGTAGCACTATCTCAACTGAATTTCTTATTTCTTTTGTTCTTCCAGTTGTTTTGAGTAATAATAATGAACACAGACATTCACTGGAGAATTGCAAATATCTCATTTTATTTTTCACATGAGGCTAAAGGTGGTCACACCATGAGCAACTGGTTGTACTCCAATTTGGACACAATTGTTTCCTGACAGAGCCCCACATTTAAATAGCCTGTGTACACTGTCCCATTTCTGGTGTGACAGGTGAGCTATGATTAATGGCTTAAGGAGGAAAGAGTTGGCCTGAGAGGGATGGTGAGCCAAGGGGCAGCATACTGCAGTGGAAGGAGTTCAAATTCAAGACCACTGAGTTAGGTCCTTGGGCATCCTTAGAGCTATGGCCTGGTGACCATGAAGCTGCAGCTTTCTGGCATGACCATAAGGGGGCAGCATCAAGAAGCATTAGGCTGTCAAGGAGCACAGTCGGGATCCACTTGGATAATGCCTTTGGGAGTGTGATTTTAAGTATCCATGGCTGTGCACTTTCTAGTACACACCCACACCTCCATTCAGGGCTCCTTTTCTTCCAGCATCATCCCTCTTCTCTCCGCCCGATGGCACTCGCCTTCCTCTAGTCTTCTGAAACTTAGAACAGTAACGGCACAGCCACTTTGGGTAGGAGTGCCTGAGTGGAGTGTAGGTCCCAGGGAGCCCAGGCTAATTTACTCTTCATTATCCTTCTCACTCCCTAGGGTCGGGAAGAAGTTATAAACTTGCTGTGGCTTTGGGCAGAGCCTCTGTTGTTGAGTGAGCCAGGCTCAGCCCCGGGGAGGGAAAGGGAAGGGTGGGGAGGGTAGACACTACAGGGAGTCTTGGCCACAGATCCAGGCAGGAAGCACTGCAGGAGGAAACCTGGCCTCTGCTCTGTTCTCTTGGTTTCTTGGAGAAGTCACCCTGCGAATGCACTTCCAGACTACAGTGCCTGGGATCCCAGACCTTGTTCAGCAATCAGCCAAAGAGGAGTTTCTTCAAATGTTGTGAGGTCCATTCCAAACTATGTTTATCCCTTGAGCCAGGAAGGACTCCCCAGTTCCAGCCTCCTACCCTTCACCTAAGAAACAAGGCAAGGGAAATGAATTTATCCAGGGAAATTACATGTGGGGGACAAATAGATGTGTGGTGGTGGTAGTGGTGGTGGGTGATCCATAATGAAAAAGGAAACTGAGAAGCTGGGCTTTGAAGTTAAGTATGAACCACCTTATGAAGGACCTTGAATGCAGACCACACGGTTTCAACTTTGAGCACTATGGGAGTCAACAGTAACTTGCTAGACAGGAGCCTGACATGTCTAGTTTTGCTGTTTAGATAACAGTGAGGCAGAAGTTGCACTGAAATATGTGGGTTTGGAGGCAAGGAGGTGAATTAGGAAGCTCCTTTCATAATCAGAGCAGAGTGGATAATATAATGAGGTTGGGAAGAAACTGCCCTGACCTGGATGACTTGGGTGAGTGGGTGGTACCGTTTGGAAGGGGTTCCTTTTGGGGCAAGATAAGTGTGAGGTCCATAGGCTATCCAAGAAGAAGTACGAAGAGGCAGCAGCTTATAGGGTTGGATCTCAGGACAGAAGCTTAGAACAGAGTGTATGTGAGCCAAAGGAAGTTGAGCCTGGTGGTTATGTGATCCCCAGGGAGAGTGGTGGTGGAAGGGGGCATGCCTGTGGATATCACAAAGTACCAGCTTCAGTATGGACTGCTTTTCTCTCCATGTCTCAGGTGTATGTCCTTTCCATGTCACACCGCAGCCAAGCCACAGTCTGGGACTGACTCTCATGCAGCTTTCCAGAGATCTGATGAAAAATTCTGTTCTATTCTTCATTGGGGGCTATAAATTATAATCTTTCTTCACCCCCATCTCTCTACCTCCCAGAACACCAGAACTGCTTTTCACAAATTTCCCTGATTAAAAACAAAAATCACCTGGGGAGAAGGGAATTACTGTTTTTAACCAGAATCCTGGACACCCCTGCCCTGGAAATTTTGATTCTCTGGGCCTGGAATCAGACCTTGGGTATAGGGTTTTCAATAACTACTTCAAATGAATCTATCAGGTAAGTTTGGGAAATGCTCTTCAGGCTTAAACACAAACCTGTCTCTTGAAACCCCATACCAGACCGGACCCCTGCTTTTTGCCCTAAATCAGATTAGAGTGGAACTTAAAAGTAATCACAGACTGAGCCTTAGGCTTGGGACGCAAATGAACTTTAACCTTATATGTACCAGCAGAGCTGGGGTCAGTGTGGAACATTCTGGGCAGGTCTACTATGTTGGAGAAGTGTTTAAGAGCAGTGCCTTGTCCACAGCTTTAGCTCTGGAAAGAAGAGCTGTTGCATATTTTCTGAGTGGATTGTCACACACTGAGATTAATGGGACCTCTAGGAAATGTGTATAAGGGGACACAGAGCACAGAGAGACTGGAGTTCAGAATTATAAGTACTTAATTTTCTGTTTGCTACTGTCATCACGACTCCAGTGCCCTTTTCTGGTAAGTCCTTAGTCTCCTCTGAACCATGACTAAATTTTGTTTCTCCTTTTCCCCTTCATAGACCCTGGTCTTGGCATGCAGAAGCCTCAGTGCGTGGTTCCTGTCATGGCCACTCCAAATGGAACTCTGGTACACCCAGCATATTTCCTACTGGTGGGCATCCCTGGCTTGGGGCCTAACATACACTTTTGGCTGGCTTTTCCACTGTGTTTTATGTATACTTTGGCCACCCTGGGAAACCTGGCCATTGTCCTCATCATCCGTGTGGAAAGGCGCCTGCATGAGCCCATGTACCTTTTCCTGGCTATGCTTTCCACCATTGACCTAGTCCTGTCTTCTGTCACCATGCCTAAGATGGCCAGCCTCTTCTTAACAGGCATCCAGGAAATAGGATTCAATATTTGTCTGGCCCAGATGTTCCTCATCCATGCTCTATCAGCCATGGAGTCAGCTGTCCTGCTGGCCATGGCTTTTGACCGTTTTGTGGCCATCTGCCATCCACTGCGGCATGCTTCTGTGCTTACGGGGCCTACTGTGGCTAAGATTGGACTAGCTGCTCTGACCAGAGGATTTGTTTTCTTCTTCCCACTTCCCTTCCTCCTGAAGCGGTTGTCATACTGCCAAACACATACCGTCACACACTCCTTCTGTTTGCACCAAGATATCATGAAATTGTCCTGTACTGACACCATAGTCAATGTAGTGTATGGACTCTTCATTATCCTCTCAGTGATGGGTGTGGACTCCCTCTTCATTGGTCTCTCCTACATTCTCATCCTGAAGACTGTGTTGGAGCTGTCTTCTCGGGGGGCAGCACTCAAGGCTTTCAACACCTGTGTCTCCCATCTCTGTGCTGTACTGGTCTTCTACGTGCCCCTCATTGGGCTATCAGTGGTACACAGGTTGGGGGGCCCTACTTCCCTGCTCCATGTGATTATGGCTAATATCTATCTACTACTACCACCTGTGGTCAACCCTGTTGTTTATGGAGCCAAGACCAAGGAGATCCGTTCACGGATTCTCCATATGTTCTCACAGGGTGGTAAGTGAGCAGAATAACCTCCCTAGTGCCTTCAATCCCTGCCAAAGCTGAGAGGATTATGACCTTGTGAATGTCTTGGTGATTGGAGCATCCAACCTACTGGGCTGTCTGTTTCCAGATATCTGGAATGTGTCAATACAGAACTGTGGATCTGAGAAAGTTTTGGCTAGGCCAAAGGAACAGCCCCAAGCAAAGGTTTCTCATCAGAAGGCTCCTACATTAGCAAGAATGGGTCAGTACTAAGTCATTAGTGGGGTAGGCTGGACAAATGTGGCCTTGCTGCTAACATGGAGGTAGAGCCTGAGAGGCAGTGGCTGGCACTGTCAGTCTGCTATGCTCCCGGCAGTAGGCTCTTGTGAAGGAGATCTGAATATCACACTTCCATGGCTGCCACAGCATCTGATCTTAGACATTTCAGCCACTTAAGGCCTGTGGTATGGGGACTTCGGTATTTTCTGCCTCCAGCCCTTTGGTGTATTTAGTTTAATCTTTAATAGTTTATGGTGTATAATTGATATACAACAAATGGCACACATTTAAAGTTCACAGTTTGATAAGTTTCGACATGTATATACCCATAAAACCACACCACAATCAAGATATGAACATATTTCTCATTCCCCAAAAGTTGCCTTATACCCTTTTGAAGTCCCTCACTCCCATCTCTCCTGGTCACTTCCTGCTCCAATCCCCAGATAACCACTGAAATGCTTTATGCTACACCAGTTTGCATTTCCTAGAATTTTAGATAAATAGAACCAAACACTATGTACTCCTTTTCTTGTCTGGCTTATTTTAGTCAGCACAGTTATTTTGAGATTCATCCATGCTATAGCATATATACTTATATTAAGTAATATTAAGTTACTTAATTCTTTTTATTGCTAGGTAGCATTCTATTGTGTAATTATGTTATAGTTTGTTTATCTGTTCATCTCCTGATGGACATTTAGAATGTTTCCAGAACTGACTTGTTTAACTTTTTAACTGCCTAAGTGTTTTCCACAGTGGTTGTACCACCTTCCAAAGTGGTTGTGTCATTTTACATTTCTACTGATAGTGTATGAGAGTTAAAATTTTTTGGCATCTTAGCTTACTTTTGATATAGTCTGTATTTTTTATTTTAGCTATTTTAGTAGGTTTTTAATAGCATCTCATTGTGCTTTCAATATGACCCTAATAAATAGTGATGTTTCATATCTTTTCATGTGCTTATTTGTCATTTGTAAATCTTTGCCACTTTTCTGTTGTGTTGTTTAGTTATTACTGAGTTTGGATTTGTAAAAATATATGTTGCATATAAGTCCTTTATCAGATATATACTTTACATTTTCCCCCAGTCTGTGGCTTGTCTTTTGCTTCTCTTAATGGTCTTAAAAAAAATCAAATATTCTTAATCGATGAAGTTTCATTTATCAAGTTGTTCTTTTATAGCAACACTTTGATGTATCTAAAAACTCATCACAATTGCACAAAAATCCATGTTCTTTTTCTTCTCATAAGCAAAATAGTTTTGGGTTTTATATTTCGCTCTGTCATCTGTTTTGTGTTAGTTTTTGTTTATATAGGTGTAAGGTATGGGTCAAAGTTAATTTATTTCCATATTGACATCTGGTTATTTTGATGCTACTGGACTATCCATGGTCAACTGTATTGTTTTTGTATCTTTGTAGAAAATCAGTTATCTATGTATGTGTGAGTCTTGTTCTAGAATTTTTTTTTTTAATTCACTGACTATTTTGCTATTTTTTATGTCAATACCACGTCATTTTGACTAATGTGGCTTTGTAAGATGTCTTACAATCAGTATTGTTAATCCTTTTACTTTGTTCTTCATTTTCAAAGGTGCTCTGATTATACTTTTTTAGGAATTTTAGCAGCAGTTTTAAAGTTTATACAAAATAGTCTTTTGGAATTCTGACTTGAATTGTATTGAATTTATATAGGTCAGTTTAGAGAGAATTGATATTGTTGAGTTTTCCAACTCATGAACATAGTATATATCTTCATTTTTAGGATCTCCCTCAATTTCTTTCAGATGTGTTTTGTAGTTTTATTGTATGGGTTTTTCATGTCT
This sequence comes from Mustela erminea, assembly GCF_009829155.1. Lineage (NCBI taxonomy): Eukaryota > Metazoa > Chordata > Mammalia > Carnivora > Mustelidae > Mustela > Mustela erminea. The sequence continues at coordinate 58,341,627 of NC_045622.1, forward strand.
TTCATCAGACTTATCTGTATTTCATATTTTGATACTATTATATAAATGGTATTATTTAGTTAACTTTTCTGATATTCCATTATGCTAGTGTACAGAACTATAACTGACTTCTTTACATTACTCCTGAACCTTGAACTTGGCTAAACTCAATCATTATTTCTATAAGTTTTTTTTTTTGCATTAGATTTTCTACATAGATGATCATGTTGCTTGTGAGTAAAGATGGTTTTACTTCTTTCTTTCAAATTTGGATACAATTAATCGATTAGTTTGTGTTATTGGATTGGCAAGAAATGCCAGGATATTGTGAATAGAAGTAATAAGTGTCACGTGATCTTAGGGGGAAAATATCTACTGTTCTACTATTGAATATGTTCTATTAATTTTTTTTAAAGATTTTATTTAAAGAGTGAGAGTGAGAGAGTGAGTGAGCACAAGAAGGGGGAGCAGCAGGCAGAGGGAGAAGCAGGCTCCCTGACGAGCAAGGACCCCCATGCAGGACTTGATCCCTGCGCTCGGGGATCATGACCCGAGCCAAAGGCAGACACTTAACCGACTGAACCACCCAGATGTCCCTGTTCTATTAATTTTTAAGAAAAATAATTTTACATTTGTCTATTGCTTCATGTAGTTATGTCACTTTATGCTTGAAATATTTTGAAGTTTTCTTAACAGGGATTTAAGTATTTAGCATTTTTAATTTTCTTATAATGAATTATCATTATGAAGTGGCCTTCTTTATTTGTGGTGATATTCTTTACTCTGAAACCTACATTGTCTGATATTAATAAAGCCATTTTAGCTTTCTTGTAATTAATGTAACCGTGATGTATCTTTTTTTTCATTCCTTACTTTTCGCCTATTTGTGTTTTTTGGTTTGGAGTGCCTTTTTTTATAGAAAGGATATTGTCACTTCTTACATTTTTATCTGATTTGATGATATCTGTATTTTACTAGGGGTATCCCATTTGTTTTCTATTTGTACCACCTGTTTCCCCCCCTTTGCCTTTTTTTCTTTATTTTTGATTAACTGAATATTTTTAATGGTTCCATTTTATCTCCTTTTATAGTTTGTTAGCTATCACTCTTCTGTTATTTTAATGGCTGTGTAGGGTTTAAATATATATTAACTTATTACAGCCTACCTTCATTTAACCATTTAATGTGTAGAAGAATTTTGTAGGACTGCATTCCCATTCCTCTCCTCCCAACCTTTGTGCTGTTGTTGTACATATTGCTTTTATATGTTTTATAAACTCCACACCACATTATTGTTATTTTCATCTAAACAATTATCTTTAAAGAGGTTTGAATCATAGGAAAACACCTTTATGTATGTACCCAGGTGGTTACAATTTTTACTGCTCTGCATTTCTTTCTGTAGATGTATATTATTTCTATCTGGTATTGTTTTTCTCTACTTGAGTTTATCATACTTTGTGATGTGATATGATAATGAATTATTTCAGCTTTTGTATACCTAAAATATCATTATCTTGAGCTGCTTGCATCTATGAGTTTATAGGTTTATAGTGTATATCAAATTTGGAAAACTTTTTGTCCCCCACCCCACAGTGAGGACTCCAGTCACACGTAATTAGGCCACTTGAAGTTCTCCCACTCCTCACTGAGTCTGTGTTTTTTATTTTTAAAAAATTTTTAAAAGATTTTATTTATTTATTTGACATACAGAGATCACAAGTAGGTAGAGAGGTAGGCAGAGAGAGAGGAGGAAGCAGGCTCCCTGCCGAGCAGAGAGCCTGATGCGGGTCTCGATCCCAGGACCCTGAGATCATGACCTGTGCTGAAGGCAGAGGCTTTAACCATTGAGCCAACCAGATGCCCCGTGTTTGTTTTTTAAATATTGCTTTTTATCTCTGTGTTTCCTTTTGAATAGTTTTTAATTCAGTGTCTTCAAGTTTCCTAATCATTTCTTCCACAATGTATCTCCATCTGGAGAGTTTTACGTCTCATTCCTTGGAGTTTTTATCCCTAGAAGTTTAATTTCAATTTTATTTTATTTTTTCTAAAGGTTTTATTTATTTTTTTGATAGAGAGATTGAGAATAGGGGTGGAAGGGGGGAGGGGCGGAGGGAAAGGAAGAAACAGACTCTCCACTGAGCAGGGAGCTGGACACAGGTCTAGATCCCAGGATCTTGACCTGAGCAGAAGGCAAACACTAAACCTACTGAACCACCTAGGCACCCTGATTTCAATTTCAAAAAATATCTTTCATGTCTCTACTTAAGTTTTTATTCTGTTTAATGCAGTTGTAATCATCTTTAATATATAATATCTTTATCTTATAGTTCTAGTATCTGTTTCAGTTCTAGATCAGTTTTAATTATTCTCGTCATTATGCGTAATTTTTCTTCTTTGCATGTCTGGCAATTTGATCACATGTGAGACTGCAGATTTTACCTTGGTTCTGCGTATTTTCGTATCCCTATAGATATTCTTCTGTTTTGTTTAGGGACTCAGTCAAGTTACTTATACATAGTTAGGTCATTTGGGTCTTGCCTTTAAGAATTGTTAGGTGGGACTAGAGCAGTGCTCAGTCTAAGGTTCATTATTCCCCACTACTGAGGCAAGATCCTTCTGCATTCTCTACTTAGTGCCCTGTTAATCTTGAAGTTTTCCAGTCTGGCTGGTGGAGACAGTCACTATCCTTGACCCTGTGTGAACACTGGATAGTGTTACCTTTCATCTTTTCAGGTGGCTCTTTCCCCAGCTTTAGGTAGCTTGTTCACGTGCATGTGTTGATCAGGACCTCAGTTGAAGGAGGATCCTCTACATCTCTGGGGTTCTCTCTATGTGTAGATCTCTCATCTTTGATATTTTCTCTTCAGATCTAGCTGGCTTGATCTGAACTCTTCATCTTCATTGAACTCTTCATCTCCATGTCCTTCACTTAGGGTGGGGTGTCCTCTGGACTGTGCTTGGGTTCTCCTTGCCTGCACTGCAACATGGAAACTTCCTTAGGGCAGGAAGCTAGAGAATCCACAGGGTTTCACCTTATTTGTTTCCTGTATCTCAGGGCTCACTGTACTTCATTGCCTGATGCCCAGTCTTGCAAAACACTGTTTATGTATATAGTCCATTTCTTGGTTTCTTCAGAGGGATATTCCTTCTTGCTACTCCCATTTTCCCAGAAGTAGAAGTCCCTTGGATGTATATATTTTTGAAGTCTTCACACAGCCTAAGTTTGGGAGGCTTAGGGAAACAGCAGAGATGGCTTGAGGGTGATGGCAGTGAGTTCCTGCACTCATGGTCTACAGGTTCTGCGGGTAGCCGGAGCCCTTGTCATCACTATTTTTGATGTGGTTTGAGATGGAATGGCCTGATTTGACATGATCTATTTTTGCATAATTTGAGTTAGCATGCTCTGGGTTGTATATTTTAAATTTAAGAGTTGTAAAACTGGTAAGTAGACAACAAGGAGAAGCCAACTAAAATTCACTTTGCTTTATTTATACACTTTGGAAAACACATTTAAATATGTAAGGCATTTAGTTTTACATTAAAATTGTTCTCTAGCTCTCTAAAATGTTCTCTTACTATTTTTGCCCTTAAGAGAGAAACCAGATGGCATTGGTCTTTTATGGTTGGTATTGGAGGTAGGAGAGGGTTAAGGAAACCACATCCTCCTTCTTCAGCCAGAAGTTCAGGAATCCAAGGCCAGGGAGTGGAAGATAGCATGTTCCCCAGGGATCCATGCTATGAGTTAGCTAGACACAGGGCCCAGAGCCTGGTAGACAAAGAAAATGTAGCCCTAGAGCTTTGGGGAAAGGCGGATGGGTCCATTGGGATCCAGACTCAGCAAGGATCCAACAGGGGCCACAAACAGGAAGAAGGCAGAGGATAGAGAAAGCTCCAGGAAGAAGAGGGGGTGGTACTTAATTGTGGGGCCTCAGTGAAAGCTTATTCTGTTTTTCCTCTGTCTGAGTTTACTGAGCCTGGGAAGAAACGTGGAAAAACGCTCCTCACAAAGTCCACAGCCACACAAATGAGTTTCTTCTAGCCTTTCCTTACTCATCCGCCTGTCAAACTTTACATTGGGAACTGGCCAATATCCTGACTGGCACAGGGCCCATCTGGAGAGGACTCTAGAGACCCTCTCTACCCACTTTCCCTCCTTCCCCATACCCGAGGTGCACTTTCCCAGGATACAAAAGCCAAGAAGGACATCAGACGCACAGTTGGCTACTGAGGGGGTACTTGCTGATAGACCCTCTGGGCAACACGTCTGCCCCCCAGGAGGGGAAAGCAGAAGGAGGGAGGAGGTAAGACAGAATAAATAATCTTGATCAGGGAGGCCCAAAGAAGGGGGTGGAGACAGAGAATGCAGAACTTCAGCACAGTCTGCCAGACATCTTTGGGAAGAGGACTGGAGGAAAAGACACACATTACTTCCAGGCCATTGCGGTGAGTGCAGGAGACCAGGGGGTATGCAGAGATGTGTGGGTTTCTTGTAGGTAGGGAATTCCCGTTAGACCTGCCAAATCTAAGGGAGGAAAAACCAGGGTATGATGAACCAGAAGTATAGGGGTGAAGCCGGGAAACATGAAGGAGGCTCCTGACTCAAAGGACAGTGTTAGCAGTTTCTGTGTGGGATGAAGGGAAGTGTGGACAGTGGTAGATGTTGCCTATGGGTAGTTTTCAAGCAATTTTTAATTATCAGTTTCCTGGGGGTGCCCATCTAGGGCTTGGCAGGAGTTGGTCTAAATGAAGGTGAAGGGACAGAAAACAAACTGGGTTGGGGTTGGGTTAGAGTTAGGTTGGTGTTTGTGTGTTAACAGGACAGTCCCAGGTGTTAGTGTGGGTAAAGCTTAGTTTGTGATTGGGGGTTTAGGCCTTATTCTGTCATCTGTATTGGGAGTCAGACTGTGGCTGATATTGGGACTTAGCAGTCCTCCTGGAGCGCTGGCCCTGACTCTGTCTATGCCTGGGGTCAGGATCCAGTCTTCATCCCATATAAAAAGTGCATTACTGCCACACTGTGACTTCCTCTGCCATGCACTCTGTTCCCCAGCTCCACTAAACCACTCATAGCTTTCCAAACAAGGTATACTCTCTTTCTAGGTCTTCAAAATTGCCAGTGTGCACTTTTTTTTTTTTTTTTAAGATTTTTATAGTTATTTATTTAGAGTGAGACAGCAGAGTAAGAGAGAGCTCAAGCTAGGGTTGGGGGCACAGGGAGAGAGAGAAGCAAGCTCTCTGCTCAGGGGCTGGATTCTAGGAACCTGAGATCATGCCCTAAGCCAAAGGTAAACACTGCTTAACCATTTGAGCCACCCAGGTACCCCACCAGTGTGTACTTTTAACAAATTTCATCCAGTCTGTTGGTTTAGTTCCCCCAAGTCACTCAGAATTAGATGAAGGCCCTTTGCCATGTCCTGTAAGCCATTACATGATCTGGCCCCTTTCTTCCTTTCTGACCTCATCTTCTAAAACTCTCCTGTGCTCTCTGTATCTCTGGCTCCATTGACCTTCTTTCTGTTCTGTGAATCCTCAGAACAGAAGACCTTCTCCTTTTGTTTCCTCAGCTCCTTCCCTAGATCTTAGAATGGCTGGCATGTTCCTACACAGCTCTTGGTTCATATGTCACCTCCTCAGAGAGGCTGTCACTGACCCCCTCTCAAATATGGGTGCCCTACCTGTCCCCTACCCTCTTCCTCCATCTTATCTTGGTGCATTTATCTTTCCCTGACATGTTATTGCTTATTTGTTTATTTTTTGTTATTTCCTTCATAGTGTGTGAGCTCTACGCACTATGATCTTTTCTGTTTCATCTGCTGTTTTATCTCCAGTTTTGGTACATGGAGCCAAACATACTCAGTGTTTTTACTGTCTAACTGAATGATGCTGGCCCCATACTCTCCATCCTGTCTGGTTAACTGACTAACTCTGTAAGTCTTGGCTCAGAGGTCGCCTCCTCAGGGAAGTCCTCTGGGACTGACAACTTGGTAACCTATTGTCTGCTTTGCTTCTGAGGTCTGTACTTACCCCTATGCTAGCATTTAACACAACATGTTGTGATGGCTTCATGTTTTGTCTCAATTTCTCCCCACCCCTGGAGTTCTGAGCTGTGCCTTGTTCACTCTATGTCTCATTATCTCCAATGCTTAGCACAGGTTCTGGTACATGGCAGTCAGTAAGTCAATAATTACTGGAAAAAGATAAATAGATCAATCAAGGTCCAAGATCAGGCTTTTTCACTGCACCACATTTGCCTGTGTGTAGGCAGCAGAGTAGCTCTGATGGGCACTGATTATTGGGTCAAGCTTTGCAGGTCTGTGGGACTTTTACTGACTCTGGTCCTATGTGGGATGTGGAGGGGCAGGGACCTGAATCCCTAGAGCTCTGTTTGGGGGGTGATTTTGGAGGGCCAGGCTGACTAGAGTAAGTAAAATGAGGCTCCCAGCCTGTAGTAAGGCTCTAAAAGTAGAGCCTCACTCTAGTTTTTTAGTTGGAAAAATGAGAGAATGCAACTTCTATTCTCATTTTGGCCATTCTAAAATGAGTGGCCAAGGCTCTGCAAAGGTTCATCTGCGTTATCAAATCAAGGCAAAGTAAGAGGGGCAAGGGATGTGGATGATTTGGGGTCGAAGTGATTCTGGGGCTACCACACCCATGGGGTATTAAGGAAAGTACCCCCCTCTAATGAAGTAAGTGATTAGATCTTACAGTTCTTGTCCACCACTGAAGTCTGCCTTCCCTCTTTGGGCCTACGAGTAGGAGCCAGAGGCTCCCAGGTATTCTGGATTCTCTCCAAGGACATTGTCTTCCAGATGTTCCCACAGAGACTGGCAGGGGCACCAGAGGTCCTTACCCCACTGCTCTCGGCATGGAGCATTCTGTGTGTTTAGCCCAGACAATGGCAATGACTATGAATCCCATCTTCCATTCCCTCCTTGCTCCCCTTCCCTGCTGCACACAAGTGGGGAGAGTTGGTCAAGTGTTCTGAGTCCTGGAGAGGCCCTCTAGACTTACAGGTCCTCAAAGTTTGGATTTCTTGGAGATTAACATTAAAATAGTCCTTATAAAACATTGGTTCATTCTGAAGGAGACTGAGAGAGGGCAGGGCAGTAGCTTGGCCTATCGGAAAGCATATGGATTTGTCACTAAGAGCTCTAATTAACCCTCAACATCCTTATCAGTCAAATGGGATTAATAATACCTGCCTGACAGGTTGATGAGAGGCTCTAATCATATAAGAAGGAAGTATTGGGTAGAGGATAAAGTTTTTTAATCTCCACTATGGGACCAACCCAAACTTACTACCAGAGGAGTTGGGGCTGAAAGGAGAGTGCCTGAGTCCTGTTCTGGGGGTGGGGGTTCTCTTCCCTGCCTCTTGAGTTGCCTTCTAAGGATCTACCTGGGCCAGGTGTCCTACTTACCTGGCCATTCTACCCTGCCTCTTGGGAAGATTTGATTGCTTTCAAAAGGTGCAGCACAATTAAGGGCAGCCTAGAATAGTAGAAAGTGTATGGGCGTTGATGTTAGTTCAGGTTAAATTTCTGCTTTTCTATTCATCTGTTAAACTCTGTTTTCCATTCATCTGTTAAACCCTAAACATTATTTAATCCCTTGGGACCTGGTTTTCTGAGCTATAATATAGAGAAGATAAATAAGAATTCCAATCATGCAGAATTGTTCTAAGGTCAGAGATCTTCTTTTTACAGTGTCCCATGTTTTGTAGACACTCAGTGATTTCTGTTATCATAAAAAGCAGTAAAATTAGCATTGGGAATGACCTCATTACTCTTCTCTTGGATCAGAAGAAATAGAGCTTGTAGTCCCTGATCTACTTCTCTGACTGCCTTTCCACGGGTCTCTGAGAAACAGGGAGTTCGGAGAACTATGGGAAGAATGCAAGAATGAGCTGATGGTGCGAGCTTAGCTGGCAATGGGGGATGGAGTCTGGAAGCCAGGAGGAAGGAATGAGGTTGGAAGGCCTCACAGTGTGTTTCTGCTCTGTGTCGCTGGAAGCTTCTGCTCCCTCCATTCTCAGGAGAGGGCCAAGATGTACTTCATAGTTCTCCAAAGTACATGGCTGGGACTTGCTGAGATAGTGTGACCTTTTCAGAGAAAATCCCAGGCCTATTCCCTAGGGCTAGGATAATCAGGCTTTCAACAACAAAAACAAACAAACAAACAAAAAACAAAAAGGAAGGAAGGAAAGAAAGAAAGAAAAAAGAAAAAAGAAAAAAGACTTTCTTTCTTTTGTTTCCCCTGGAGCTCCAAATGTTCTCTCTCTGAGTAGATGCAAATGGTTTTAATTACCAACAGCCCATTCAGGCAGGATGGCACAGGTTTCCTCTCCCCACCTCCTGGCAGGACTGTGGGAGATTGAGATGTTTTAGGGCTTGTGCCTTCTGGCTGGTCCCTGTAACATTCCTACATTTTCCTTTTGCTGGGGTGTTCTGTGTCCCAGCCTGATGTTTTCTACCAATAGTAGCTACCCACTATATACTGCTGAGGTGCCTCCCTTCCTGGACAGCTGTGTCCTCTTCTTATTGCCATTGTGGGAGATCGTCTGTTACTGTGTGTGTGTGTGTGTGTGTGTTTGTACTTGCACATGCGTGCATGAGTGTGTGCTTAAGGTGGAGTGGCAATTTAGGTGACAAATAGGGGGAACTGAAATTTTTTGGAAACTTTCTACGTATTGAGGAGACTTGTTCCCCATTTTAATGGAAAAAATTTAAAAAGTGCATCATACGAAGTGATAGGTGTTTTATACCCTTTGACAGGTCTTACCTCATAATTTTGCAGGAACACTGTATGGTTGTTACTGTCTTCTACATTTATTCTGAGCTTAGACTTGAGTTTCTAGCTCCAGAATTCTGCTTACCACATCACTTGGCCCTGAGGGGTAATAGGATGGAATATGCCAATCCAGTGTTTCCTAAAGTGGCACATTGTGACCCCATTCTACCATGTCTGTTCCGTGGAATTTTTGGATGGTGTAGATATCTGGCTCTCTGGAGTAGCAGAGCCTTCTTGCTGATGTCTGCAGAGGAAGGATCCTGGGTCACCCTGTCTCTTGGACATAAACTGTCCTGTGTGCCTACTTTGCATTTGTGTAGAGCCAAGGCTTTGTACCTGCCCCATACTCCATGTATTCTCTTGTGCCTTCTGGATCCCGGGGTAAGAAAGGCCTTTTCTGTTTGACCCTAAAGATTCTTGTTCTAAAATGAAGACTATCATACACTGACCTTCTAAACATTCTTCCATTCTTCTTCAGTGTCTCTGTAGCTCATACAACTGGCAGTCCTTCTTACCTCCTTGGCCATGCTATCCTCATTAGATGTGTATTGAGGGATTCTTCTTTTGATAAAACTCACTTTCACTTTCAATAAATGTTAACTGAATACTAATTAAAAAATATGGTAGTGTTCCTGCCATTCAGGAATCCGTAATTCAGGGAAAAACAAATATAGCAATAATTATATAGTTCAGGACTATACATGCTGGAAAAGAGACCTAAACAAAGTTCTTTGGGAGCAGAGGGCAGGAAACATTTTATTATAACCAGGGGTAGAAGCTTAGCAAGACAGCATAGGAGAGAGATAGTAAACCAGGGTGTGAAAGATGAGTAAGATTTTGCTCAGTGGGAAGTCAAGGAGGGGGATCTGGGAAGATCTTGATGAAGGGATGAGAAAAAAGATGAAAAAACATAGAAGCATGGGAATCAATGCCACCTTCATAAAATGGCATGCATTCTAATGTGCTAGAGCACAGGAGCCATGGTCAGCAGTGGTAAGAGAGAAACCTACCGCCAGATGCTGGAAGACAGACTTTTTTGCCACAGCCTAACAGTTTGATCTTTTTTCTAGAATTAATGTGGAACTTTGAAAGGTATTTTCTTTTTCTAAGCAATAGATAGTGATCTGAGTTCATTTGCTTTGAAGATTATTGGAATTGTGCAGATAAACAAGGAGGCACTGGAAGCATGGCAGACAGACTCAGAGTCTCTGAGCTTGTGTGGCTGTTCAGGCCATCCTGCAGAAGAGAGGACATAGTAGAAGAAAACAGTTAACAACAGCAACAGATGTAATTTTTTGCCCATTTACTATGTGTAAGGCATTGTGTTAAATACTTTATACTTATCATCTTACTGAATCTTCATAATGAGCTCTGTTAGGCAGCAAATATTATCCTCATTTTAATGATGGGGAAACGGATGCTTAGGAAGGTTAACTGGTTTTCCCTGGGAAGTTATTCACTGGGATATGAATCCAGGATTGATTTCAAAGCTCGTAGTCTTAACAACCATACGATACAGCCTGTAGAAGAGTTTGTTTTTTGGACAGGGCGAGTTTGATGTGCTTGAGAGACACACAGGTGATTCCTTTCAGTAAGGCTTTAGAGTTATGAATCTGGATCACAAGAGACAGTTCAAAGCTTACTAAACAGATTTGGAATCTGTAGTTTAGGCATAACAAATGGACTTATAGAAAGGGACAAGATGCTCAGGGTAGAGGGTATAGAATAAGAGGAAAACTAAGGATAAATTTCTGAGAGCATTATTATCTAAAAGTATGCTTAAGGGTCAAGGATAGGAGGCTGAAGATCCAGAAAGGAGACCAAGAACTGGTGATCATAGAGTGCTTAGGAGCAGTAGGAGGAGAAGAGAGAATTTTTAAGAAGAAGGGAACTCCTTGTAGTGTCATAGGTTATAGAGAGGTCAGCACAGATGACTTTGGCTTCTTTGCCTGAAATTCTAAGTTAAATATGGCTCCTTATGCCTTCTTCCTCCAGCACTTTGAATTAAACTTTCATTCTCTGCCCTAAATCTCATGCTTCCAGTGTTTTTCTCTCTGTCTGGTCTGAGGGAACCCTCGTGGAATAGCTCAATGATGGAACAAAGATTCCTGACACAACCTGAGCCCAATGAATGGTATAAGTTCTTCCTGATGCTGGCCATGAGCTCTTCTTCACACTCAACTGCTCTCTGGCAACTTGTCTTAGTATTTCATTTGTTTTCAGTATTGACTTTAGAGGTGGGATTAGTGATTAGAACTGGGCCTTGAGTTGCAAATGGTGGTTAGGCTGAGTTTAGAATAGAATCAGAGCTTGGATAGTCAATGAAGTTAGAGTTTGGGCTAGAGAACAGACATCAGGGTAGAGGGGAAAAAACATGGCATTGGGATCCTGGAGGATCTGACAATGGCTTGTGTTTTTATTCCAGCCTTTACCTGCCTGGCACTGGTTGAGTCTCAGCTTCTTCACTATGGTGGACCCCAAAAGCAATGAATCCAGTGCCACATATTTTATTTTAATAGGTCTTCCAGGCTTAGAAGAAGCTCAGTTCTGGTTGGCCTTTCCATTGTGCTCCCTCTACCTTATTGCTGTGCTAGGTAACCTGACAATTATCTACATTGTGAGGACTGAGCACAGCCTACATGAGCCCATGTATATTTTTCTTTGCATGCTTTCTGGCCTTGACATCCTTATCTCCACTTCGTCTATGCCCAAAATGATGGCCATCTTCTGGTTCAATTCCACTATCATCCAATTTGATGCTTGTCTGCTACAGATGTTTGCCATCCACTCCTTATCTGGCATGGAGTCCACAGTATTGCTCGCCATGGCCTTTGACCGCTATGTGGCCATTTGCCACCCATTACGCCATGCCACTGTGCTAACATTGCCTCGTGTTACCAAGATTGGCATGGCTGCTGTGGTACGGGGTACTGCACTAATGGCACCCCTGCCTATCTTCATCAAACGGCTGCCTTTCTGCCACTCCAACATTCTTTCCCATTCCTACTGCCTACACCAAGATGTCATGAAGCTGGCTTGTGCTGATATCCGTGTCAATATCATCTATGGCCTCATTGTCATCATCTCTGCCATTGGCCTGGACTCACTTCTCATCTCCTTGTCATATCTACTTATCCTCAAGACTGTATTGGGATTGACACGTGAAGCCCAAGCAAAGGCATTTGGCACTTGTGTCTCTCATGTATGTGCTGTTTTCATATTTTATGTACCTTTCATCGGATTATCTATGGTGCACCGTTTCAGCAAGCGGCATAACTCCCTTCTACCCATCATTATGGCCAATATCTACCTGCTTGTTCCTCCTGTGCTCAACCCTATTGTTTATGGAGTCAAGACAAAGGAGATTCGGCACCGCATCCTTCGTCTTTTCCATGTGACGACCCCTACTTCAGATCCATAGGTGTCAGTGAAAATTCCTTTTTTACTCAAAGTTTTTCAGTTCAAATTTTAATATAACATTTTAGAAGACAGTATTAGAAAAAAAAATCTTCCCTAGTTAAGAAATACAACTGATTCTTTAAACATGAAACTGGTTGAAGAATCTCTATAAGATAGGGGTAGACTCATATCCTACCAAGCCCCATTGTAAAATGTTATTTTCCTTTTATAATTCTCTCTATATAATTATTAGAACCATGAGGTGGTTGTGGCTGGAGGATTATTGTTTCCCATTTACCTATTTAGCCCAAATCTCTAATTGCTTGCACTGATACTCTACAGCATTCTGAGATGAGAGTGACACATCTAAGAGATATTGAAGAAAGGGTTAAGCATGGCAGAGTAAAATAAACACAAGAGTGCAATACAATCAGATAATCTGGCTTAAAACTGTGATTTCCTTTTCAGAATCCCTAACTGTACTGGATCCCAGGAAGAGATATACTTGGATCTTCTTCTTTAAAATAATCTCCACAGAGAATAAATAATTTCTGTTCTTCTGGACACCAGCCCTTAAGAGAAGGATTAGAAGTAGAACCTTGAAAAGTCTATAGTTACCTACATTAATGAAAGAGAACATACTCTGTTTTGAGAGTTTCACAGCTTGTGGAGACTTTTACTTATTTAATTTTCTGATCAACCTTTTGTATGGGAAGGAATATGATTAGTATCACTATTATACCAGTGGGGAAATTAATGTTAATGGGGATCAATGAATTATATGAGGTCACAGAAAATTGTCTTTTGATGCCCAATGCCATATTATGAGGGAGGGTCTGTTAGGGAAACCTGTGAGTTAGTGAATTAGACATTTCCAGAGTCTTTCATTTTTTTAGGGGAGGTATTTAATTTTCTTCCTCACTCATTTAGTATTTCATATAGGAATTTCCTGTAAATGTTGCTGATGATTTTAATCCCAATAGTTCTGGGTCCATTTGCCACCATACCTGAGTAGTAGCAACATAAGTGTGTTTGGGTCACTCCCCAAAAGTGGCTAGTTTGGAAAATAGTGTGGTTAGCGGTAAAGGCACTCACTGGATACCTGGAGAAACACTTCATGGAGAAATGCAGCTCAGAACAACTAGAAGCTCATGTCAGAAATGACAAGTCTCCCACAGACCAGGAATCAAGAGCAGGAAACATCATGAAGCTGAGCAAGGTCAATGGCCCACGTGGCTAGTCAGAAAGCAAGGTTAAGGCAAACATGGCTCAAAAGAAACTGAGTGGCTCACATAACTGGGCACCACATATCCCTTAGACTCTGAATGGCCCTGCAGGGGAAGCTGACAGGATTAGTGCTTGTAAAACAAGACCGTAGGAGAGGCCAATAAAGACTACACCCCTGCCAGCTGTACTTAGCAAGAATATGATCCCAGAGGTCTACCTAAGAGCCTCACAAGGTAGACACAACACTTCTAGAAGAAAGCAGAATGGGAAAGAGAGGGTGTGGGCACTCCAGGAGTGCAGTGGGAATAGACAGAGCAGAAATGAGACTACCACCCATGGTGGAGGGGGTTTATCAGGCCCAAAGAGAGGTACATGAGTATGAGAAGTAGATAGTATAGCAGAAAGCATGACACAGAGCCAGCCAGAATTTTCTGGCTATGGTTATCAGACTTCTTGGTAGAGAGGGTATGGAGAGAGCATTTCTGATTCCTTGGACTGGAATCCAGAAGATAAGAATTGTGAGCAGTATAGAATCTGGTATGTTCAGCTAGGTGGTGGCCAGCAGAACTAGGAGCATAAACTAGAGTCAGTACAGTCTTTGGTCATTTTGGATGGAGGAGCAGCCTCTTACCCAGTAGTACCCTGATATAGGGATTGGGAGAAAGAGAGAATGAAAGAGGAAGATGTTCATTCTTAGTGGGAAAGCAATATATAATCACTGTAAACAAGCTTGTCCACTCTCAAAATATAAAAGAAAAATATAATAAATTCAGTAAACTTTCACATAAAATGACAAACACTGTTAGCATCTTGGTGTTTATTTGTCCAGATTTTTTTTAAGTAGGCTCCATGCCCAGTGTGGAATCCAGCGAGGGGCCTGAACACACAACCCCAAGATCAAGACCTAAGCTGAAATCAAGAATTGGATGCTTAACCAACTGAGCGACTGAGGAGCCCCTCTCCAGACTTTTTATTAGTGTTTGTATGCATGCTTCTGTATGGGCATATGATAAATGTGTATATCTATTTTATAGCTGAAAATATATATCTGAAAGCCTAAACAGGGGGGACAAGATGGCGGGGAAGTAGGAGGAGGCGCCTTTTCAGCCTATACCCCAAAGTGAGCTGATTACCTACCAAAGAACTCCGATCACCCATGAAATCAGCCTGAGATCAGAATTATACACGTCTGGATCTCTACAGGGGGAGAAGACGCCAGTGGGCAGGTAAAGCGGAGTGGGAACGGTGACTGATATCAGAAGATAAATAAAGGGGCACCTGGGTGGCTCAGTGGGTTAAAGCCTCTACCTTCAGCTCAGGTCATGATCTCAGGGTTCTGGGATCAAGCCCCACATTGGGCTCTCTGCTCAGTGGGGAGCTTGCTTCTCCCTCTCTCTCTCTCTGCCTGCCTCTCTGCCTACTTGTGATCTCTCTCTCTGTCAAATAAATAAATAAAATCTTAAAAAAAAAAAAAGAAGTGAAAGACCCCTGCCCTGGAGAGTCCCCTACCTTAAGAGATAAATAGGATGGCTTTAGATGTCCTGACAGCAGCCCAGGGTGGCACATGTGCAATTATCAAGACAGAATGTTGTGTGTACATCCCAGACTATCACAGGACTAATAAAAGATATGAATACCCAGATTAAGGCCCTACAAGATCCTTCTCTCTCTCTCAGTGAATGGTTAAGTTCCTGGCTTGGAGGAGGGCTATGGCCAAATCTCCTTTTCGGGCTTCTCATTCTTATCGCCTTATTAACCTTAAATATGTTGCTTTGTTCCATGTTTCTCTACTTGGTGCCGAGACTCCATTGCTACAATGACTACACCACGACAGACGATCCTTATCGCACGCGAGGACGCCTCTTCACTGTCAGCGCTGGATTCAGCTGCCTCCACCTTTCATAACTCCCTTATACATTCCTACCCTGATCAATATCGACCCCAGTAGGTAGGGACAGCTCTACGCCCCTATTCAGCACGAAGAAGTTACAGAAGATGAGACCTTCCACCTTCAACCACCTTAAAGATTTAAAGGCTCAAAAATTGCTCAGGGGGAATGATGAGGGAGCAGGAGGATGGCTGAGGACAAAGCAAAAGCTGGCGCCTTGCACCCCCCCCCTTTTCATCCGCTCCCCTCCATATGTGTAGCATTCCACAGGCACCCCTGACTGCCATAAAATGATAAATAGTTAACTTGCAGAGATCACAGTCCTGCAAGGAAGGAGTCTCTCTTGGTTTGCAAATGTCCTTGAGATTTATGGCAGGAGTGTGACATTCCACCAGGAGACTCCCAATTGTCTTTACTTGATAAGTAACCAGGCCTTCAATATCCTGGTTGTGCTTTTTTTCGCATGCGTGGGCTAACCGGCCAGTTCTGCTTCTGTAAGATTGCTTTGTCTGCTTTTCGCGCGGGGGTCCCCTGACTCAATCCACTGACGCCAAGTATGCCTGTTCAAAGGATCAATCAATCAGCGCCGTCCCCACCCAAAACTTGTTTGTACCTGTCTATAAAAACCCCGCTTTCCCCTCAGTCGGTGTGCTCGGTTAGCTGGAGCTGCCGACCACCCGCCGGTACCTGCGTCCCAATAAACCTCTTGCTGTTTGCATCCAGTGGCAGTGTTGGATTCTTGGGTAAGGGGATCCGCGGGTCTTTCATTTGGAGGTCCCACCGAGATCATCGGACTCCTGCCCAGGGATCCAACGGACTCCCACCGGGAGGTAAGATAGCTGGCCAGCCCTAGACTGTCCCTTCGTTTCCTCGTCTTCTGCTTCTGTTCTGTCTCGTGTTTTCTTTCGGCCGTTGTCTAGAATTGTACCTCTACGCGTAGGAGGGCTTGTATTTGTAGGCAGCTTGAGAAGGAGTTGACGAACTCGGACTTCTCCCCTGCCACCCTAGGGGGACGCCCCAGGGATCAAAGGGGCTTGAAGCCCCGCATTTGTCCGAGGGTTAAAACCGTTTGTCCGTTCCAGAGGAACCCCTCGGCCCTGGACGGAATTTGTCCACTGAGAGGAGGTCTCGAGACTCCTTTTGTAGGCCAGTGGAATTTGTACGGTGCACCGCAAGGTTTTTGTCTTTGCCGGCTTGTTAATTGTTTTATGTGTCTTTCACATTGCGCCTTGATTAAGATCACATTCTGCTTATGGGAGGGTGTCTAACCCGTTTGAATCTGAGGATTGCCTGATTGTATGAATGTGTTCGTGCGGCTCCACGGCTTCGGCTACGGAGTCTGAGTGGGCTGCACCCTGATTCTCGCGGAACGTCATACGGCATAACGGTCATCTACTCCTTGGAGTAGCCTGGTCCGGGGTTTATACGGATAGACCTTAGCCAAGACGCTCCTAAGCTCCCGCGAGGGACGCGAGCAGGACAGCACCTGAAAGATCCCCCTCCCCTTGTCTGCGACATCGTACATTGGGAGGGAAAAATAAATACTAAGGTCAATAGCTCCACCTCGCGGCCATCTGAAACCTGAAACTCCTCCCCTGTCACCCTGGGGGACGGCCCAAGGATCATAGGGGCCCGGTTCTTTGGGGCCCCACAAGTATCCGAGGGATACGTCCGTCTGTGGGCCGCAGAGGAAACTCGTAGTTCCACACGGCCATCTGAAACCATCCTGTTGGTGTTACGCCGAAATCGCGCAGCGTCCTTTTTGTTATTTGTTCTGTGTCCTACTCATTGTCTTTGGTGTTATTTTTAACTCTGAGATGGGGCAAACATTCACCACTCCCCTAAGCCTCACTCTAGGTCACTGGAAAGATGTTCAGAACCGAGCCAACAACTTATCGGTGGAAGTCAAAAGAAGAAAATGGCAGACTCTCTGCACCTCTAAATGGCCCACCTTCAAGGCTGAATGGCCCACAGAGGGGACCTTTAACATTAATGTTATTTTGCAGGTCAAAGAGCGAGTCCTCGATCAGGGACCCCAGACTAAGGGGCTTTTGCGGAATGTGTTTGCCCAAATGAGTCAGCTAGTAAACTTTCTCCTGACATATTCGATGATAATTACGTAAATAAGCCTTCTTCTAGTAAACCCAGGTTGCTGGGCCATCCCTAACAAAGGGGATTCTGGCTTTATTCTCTCTGTTACTCCTAATAGATGTGGGGGCTTCTCCCTCACTCACTTCCCGTGTTAATGGCTATAACTGGAGCCAACTGGGGTTGGTCTAACTCGAGACAGAGACTATAAGGAATATTCCCAAGCAGCTGCCGAAACTCTTTGTTTCGGGGAAGTTTCCCTGTGTTCTCTGGCCTGACTTGGACTGCCTAACCCCTCCCCCCTGGCTGATGGGAAAGCATGGCGTCTGCTCCTCTGTTGGGGCTTATGAGCTCTGAAACCGGGAATCCCTTCTCTGCCTCCTGGCAGCACTTTGTTTCCTGTTTTCCCCTTCTGTTTCTGCACCAAGGTGCGTGCAGCCTGCATGACTAGCCTCTAGATCATGCACCACAGCTCCTTCTCTTTCCACTGTCAAGGAGCAAGAAGAGCAGCCCCTGGACCTAACACTCCCCACTCCAGATCTTCCCACGCATGTCTCAGGTAAACATTCAAAGTGGAGTGGGTCCAGGTGGAACGTAAATCACTATTGGAACTAAGTTAAGTTTGTTGGTTTAATTAAGATAAGATCTGTCTTTGAAGTTAACAGCAGTAAATGGGAAGCTTTTATTCTATCAAAGTTTACTGAAGGTCAGATAAGCTTGTGTTACTTGTTAAAATTTGTTAGCAAAGAAATGACTAAACTGATGGTTAATTGTCTGTCTCAAAGTTTTAATGGGTAATTGCTGAAGTAGCTTTCAAAGTCTTTGGTAACCTGAAAGTTTTAAAGTTTTGCTTGGATGACAAATGGAATTAAATTGTGGACATCTGTATCTTAACCAAACAGGATAAAATGCTAGGTCGTTAATTACTGGATGTAGGTTTGTGCTTTTGACTTCTTACTGCAAAGAAACTAAGAGTATTTAAATCTGCTGGTAAACTTGTTTTCCACTTAACTGATTTATAAATTGCCACCTGAAGAATTCTGTTGTAACAGTTCACAATTGGTTAATAACTAAAGGTGTTTCTAAGAATACAAAGTTCTGCTTAGTGTAACTAAGACTGATGGAAATAAGTGAAACTCTGTATGTAGGAAAGTAGGAGATATGTAAGAAAGATTTAAGAAATAGAAATACATTTTGTTGAAGGTAAGGGAAGGTAATTTTGTCCTAAATGAGATGGTTGTTTGGAAGGAAATGGCTTGGGACAAAATCTGAATGCAAAGGAAAGTTGTAGAAGGTTTGTGAAGGGAAATCTTCAGAAAAGGAATTTTAGCTGTGGTCAAGAATGAACTAAGATTGAAATAAATGGGTTTTAAAGGTACATTGGTACAAGACTGAAATTGTCTCTGTTCAAAAGGACAATGTTTTCTTAGATCAATCGATCTGTTAAGAAAATGTAAATGGTTTTCTGTTTGCCTGCCCAGAAAAACCAGTTTCTATGATCAGTTTTACCAGGTGTTTAACATCCCTAATTATATTTAGGCATGTGCTTTAAAACTTTCTAAGATTTTAGCAAATGTTGACAAGATTTAAATTGTAAATCTCTTTAACTCAGGCTTTTCCTTGGTATGTGAAGTTGCTCATGAAGTACTACTGAACTAGTGATAAACCTTGGGTTACATTTGGGAAAATACTATAACTATTCTAGAGATTCTACGCACTTCCTAAAGTTTTAACGTTTTGAGAGATCATCGCTTGATACTGTAATTATGGAAATGTTATGTATCACAGAATTAACCTGATTTCCTTGCAGCTAAATTGTAAACTCCTGTGTCTCTTTAGCTCTAACCATATCCATTCTGAGTTTTTGTCATTTATAATTGTTTTAATTCTCTTGTAAAATGAGTTTTATCTTCAAGGATATTCCTATAAAGGACTTTCAGTACAAATACAGATATTTGATATACTTGAAAATCCTAAAACTGAAATGGGTAAGAATTTCCAAAACTGACTAAAGCCGCATTCACCAGAATTAGTAACATGGGACTAAATAAACTAAAAGATTATAGTGTTGTGTCTCTTAATGTTTTGTCTTACTCTAAACATTGCTGGTTTTCTCTAATGTTTGCTCTTCCAGACTAGGGATACTCCCTCCTAGTTATCTGTAACTTATAGAGATGTGAAAGTGCTCAAAGCATTCAAGCTTTTCTCTCTATCTGAACCCTCTGAAACCAAAAGGTCTTAGTAAGTATTCTTTCTTCCATGGCAATCAGTCATTTGCATAAGTTCAATAAGAATCTGTTCTCCTTGTAACAGGAAAGAATTGGAAACACGGGTTATTTTACCAAGGCTTTGACTGGGATGTCATATTTAAAAAGACTCAGATATGACCAGACAGCTTTAAGGAACTAAGGTTGACTTTATGAAACCTGGAGCCATAAAGCCCCTTGGGACTGTTGGCCTGATACCTTGCTTACAGAGTTCCCAGCAGCCTCACCAGGTGAGTAAAGAATGTCACTCCTTGGTAGGTGCAGTCTCTGGAAGAGGAATTCGCCCAAAGGTATTGCAGGCATGCCTGATGGCAAGTACAGGGCTTGGCTTCTGGCCCGGAGAGGCTACTAAAAGTTCAACCTAGAGATTCCTTATACAAAGTTCCAGCAAAGCAGATTCTAAAAGATCTATTGATCACACTCACTGTTCTTGCTGAGCTTATGTAAATAATGGGCCAAGTTTGTTAAAACTGGACTTGTTTCACAAGTGCTTAGTCCTGATTTGGCTATCTCTGTAAATGAGGGTTATTTTAGAGAGAAAAATTGTTTTAGTAACACACCTTTATGGATGTTAAATTCTAGATTTGATTGTCTTTAAATGTTTACCTAAACTAAACAATTTGAGGTAAACTTCAGAGAAGTTACACAATAGATTCTTTAGTCGATCTTACTATTTTGTGGGGATATTAGCAGAACCCCGTGGCACATGATTAAACAACTGAAAAAATGGGATTGATTCCCCTACAATTGTATAACTTAACTAACACCTTATGTGTGGCTGGGATAATAAAATTGCCTAAAAGCCAGCCTATTGCACTCCATAGGATTAACTATGGACTTGTGGAAATAATGGATGACCCCACCTCTGTTGAGATGCGATTGCAAACAGACGCTTTAGCCAAGCATAAAACAGCTCTCATAAAAGGAGCCAATGGAGGTCTTGACCTCAGGTCTGTCTGTTCTGTCGGCAAGTAACGCAGTACTGTTCTGATCTGCTGCTATTAGAATGCATTGTGAAGCGACTGGAGTATGATTAAAAGTTGTTCCCCCAATGCTTGGAGTAGTGATTGCTGAAGGAAAATCCAGCTAAATGATAAAGGCTGAGTGTTGAGGAGGGAGCCTATATCTATGACTATAGCCTTGCTATTGGGCATCGGGGGAATAACAGCAGGTGTTGGAACAGGGACTTCCGCCTTAATCCAACTGCTCATGCAGTTACAGGTTGCTATGAATGATGATTTAGAAGCCATAGAAAAATCTATTACAGCCTTGGAAAAATCTTTGACTTCCTTATCAGAGGTAGTACTACAGAATAGGAGAGGACTAGACCTCTTATTCTTAAAGGAAGGGGGATTATGTGCAGCCTTAAAAGAAGAATGCTGCTTTTATGCCGATCATACTGGGGTAGTCAGAGAAACAATGGACAAGCTAAGAGAAAGATTAGCCCAAAGAAAAAGGGAATTCGAATCCCAGCAGGGCTGGTTCGAAAATTGGTTTAGCCGGTCACCTTGGTTCACAACCTTGCTATCCACCCTAATGGGACCCCTTATCATCTTATTATTGATCCTGTCATTTGGCCCTTGCATCCTAAATAGGCTTGTCCAGTTCACGAAGGACCGCTTGTCTGTAATCCAGACTATGGTATTAACTCAACAATATCAACTCCTAAAACTATCAGAGTCCCAGACAAGCTTAGAGCAGGAACAAGACGAATGGATATAAGATTCTATCCATGATAAAGAAAAAGGGGGGAATGAAAGACCCCTGCCCTGGAGAGTCCCCTACCTTAAGAGATAAATAGGATGGCTTTAGATGTCCTGACAGCAGCCCAGGGTGGCACATGTGCAATTATCAAGACAGAATGTTGTGTGTACATCCCAGACTATCACAGGACTAATAAAGGATATGAATGCCCAAATTAAGGCCCTATAAGATCCTTCTCTCTCTCTTTTAGTGATTGGTTAAGTTCCTGGCTTGGAGGAGGGCTATGGCCAAATCTCCTTTTCGGGCTTCTCATTCTTATCGCCTTATTAACCTTAAATATGTTGCTTTGTTCCATGTTTCTCTACTTGGTGCCGAGACTCCATTGCTACAATGACTACACCACGACAGACGATCCTTATCGCACGCGAGGACGCCTCTTCACTGTCAGCGCTGGATTCAGCTGCCTCCACCTTTCGTAACTCCCTTATACATTCCTACCCTGATCAATATCGACCCCAGTAGGTAGGGACAGCTCTACGCCCCTATTCAGCACGAAGAAGTTACAGAAGATGAGACCTTCCACCTTCAACCACCTTAAAGATTTAAAGGCTCAAAAATTGCTCAGGGGGAATGATGAGGGAGCAGGAGGATGGCTGAGGACAAAGCAAAAGCTGGCGCCTTGCACCCCCCCCCTTTTCATCCGCTCCCCTCCATATGTGTAGCATTCCACAGGCACCCCTGACTGCCATAAAATGATAAATAGTTAACTTGCAGAGATCACAGTCCTGCAAGGCAGGAGTCTCTCTTGGTTTGCAAATGTCCTTGAGATTTATGGCAGGAGTGTGACATTCCACCAGGAGACTCCCAATTGTCTTTACTTGATAAGTAACCAGGCCTTCAATATCCTGGTTGTGCTTTTTTTCGCATGCGTGGGCTAACCGGCCAGTTCTGCTTCTGTAAGATTGCTTTGTCTGCTTTTCGCGCGGGGGTCCCCTGACTCAATCCACTGACGCCAAGTATGCCTGTTCAAAGGATCAATCAATCAGCGCCGTCCCCACCCAAAACTTGTTTGTACCTGTCTATAAAAACCCCGCTTTCCCCTCAGTCGGTGTGCTCGGTTAGCTGGAGCTGCCGACCACCCGCCGGTACCTGCGTCCCAATAAACCTCTTGCTGTTTGCATCCAGTGGCAGTGTTGGATTCTTGGGTAAGGGGATCCGCGGGTCTTTCAGAAGATAAATAAAAGGGGGGAGGGAGCCACCAGAGGTGACCGGTTGGAAAGTAATAGCCCAGTATGAGCGAGAGTGCCCTGCATCTGGGTACCAGCATTAACTTGGAGACTGGTTGAAAGCACTCCAAAAGAGCAAAGGATCGCGGGGGGAAATTGTGGGAATCGGGGTGGCTAGGGACAGGGGCTTAAGTCCCCAGCCCCAGGACAGACTCCCCTGGCACTGAGGCAGAGAGAGTGCGGCGGAGAAACCAGGTCTTGGTCCCTAAGCCGCCATCGCACCTGAGAACTCGTGGGTTCCGTTTCCTGTGAGGGGATGGGAGCCAGGCTGGGCGACAGAACGCGAGAGCCCTGCTATAGAGCCTGAGATACTCCCCTGAGAGAGGTACAAATGCCCAGCCGGCGCCATTGTTTCAGAGCCTAAGACGCCTGCACAAACTCTCCCCCCAGAGAGGTGTGCAGAAGGCCCAGCCTGGTGCTTTCGAACCTGTGCCTCATTCTCAGACCCTGAGACCCGCGCACGACCCACAGCCTCCCCTGAAATTGGTGTGCACAAGCCGGGCACTCTTAGACCCAGAAAGACCAGGCACTCCCAGCCGGGGCCAGCGGGAAAATCTCAGTGTGCGATTGCCGCTTGGAACCTCTCTGGCGGTCTGGAGCTGCCCAGACAGCCGCCACTGCCTTGGCTTTGGTATAAGCAAAAAGATCCTGCATCCCCAGGGACCGCGACTTGGAACCTGCTCTGCCAGCGGCCAAGGGGGAACTTATTTAGGCTCTGCAGCCAGGCTCAGACTTCTCTCTGAGAGGGTGATCAGGGTGCGGTTTGTTTTCCTCTAAAACTACAAAAACCATCAAAAGCGGTCAAAGTGAGAGAAAAAAAAAGTGAACTAACATAAAAACCGTCGGAGAACAAAAGCCTGAAAAAAAAAAAAAAAACAGTTTCCTCAGAGCCCACCCCTTTGGGGGGGGCGGGAGGACTTAACTCAGGGAACATCATTGACTGAAAACCCACGTGGCAGGCCCTTCCCCCAGAAAACAAACCAAGAAAGAAGAAAAAAGAGAAAAAAAAAATAAAGGGCTACAAGAGAACAACCACTACTTCATAGGAGAACTTAAATTTTTCACTCATTCCCACTATTCTGGTTCATTTTTTTTTATACATAGGTTTTTTTAAAACCTATTTACCATCACAGAGAGCTGTACAGTACATCAAATTCCATAATAACCTTCTACCATGAATTTTTTGATACAGACACCTATGTTTTTCTTTTGTATTCCTATTTTTTGAATTCCTTTTTTAAAATTTTAGTTTAGTCTAGTTTATTCCTTTTTATTTCTATCTTCTAATATTCATATAGAGTTAAACTTCAAAGTAATCCCCTTTCCCCAATCAATACTACCCCTACAGGTAAACCAATTTTTAATCCCCCTTTATCTTAGGAAAGTTGAGTCCTTTAACAAAGATATCAAGATACATCCAGGAAGAATCAAAACAACCTTCCTCGCACACACTGAGAATTTATAACCACTCTCACATCCTTTTCTTCCACCAGTGTTTCTGTGTTTTTGTGTTTGTCCTGATAGCATATAAATCTTACACTTGGGGTTCTTTTTGATGAGGTTCTTCCTTTATTTGCATATATATATTTTTTTCACTTGTCATATACTTTTATCAGTCTTTTTGTTTGTCTGTTTTTGTTTGTCTACTTCATAAATCTTATGGAAGCCAAAACAGATGAATCAGACACTTTATATATTTTTTCTAAAGATTCAGCCATTATCCTAGATTAGAGAAGTGATTCCTAGTCTGTGACAGTTAATATGCTCAGGGTAAGTTTCATGGGTTTGATCTTAAGTGACTTAAACATTTTGTGGGTATAAACACACACACACACACACACCCCACCACCACCACCACAACTACACCACCACCACTACCACTACCTTCCTTATGTAATTTCTTAATAAATACTAAATGCCAGATATAGAGACAAAGCTATTGCAGGACTCTTTTGACTTCTAGATTAGATTTCTGGTCACTTATTTCATGAATACTCACTGCGTCACCTGGAAGGGCCTGGAGTTAAAGACTAGAATGAGAAGGATAGGCTGCCTCTTTAGGAGATTTGGCTGGAAGTTAAGGTATGTTCTGGAAAAAGACCTTCATCATGTGCCTTTCACACAGGTATCTTTTTACCTTCCCCATTTCCTTTGTTTGGACATTGTTGTCTCTGTCCCTACCATCTCAGTCATTTGGATTTTTGTTGGGTCCTGGAAAAGTCTGAATAATAGTAACTCTCAGTCTGTAAGTTACTCATTTTTAAAGGTTTATTTAGGAATGTTTAATAAACATGACTTGTGTTCTCCATTTTGACTACTTGTGCTCTAGTCTCTTGCTTAGAGGAGTGCCATACCTCCACATTTGTCTCCTTACCTTGAACATCTTTTGCATTAGCCCAAAATCCCATGTAGTTTGCAGGAGTTTTCCCAAACACAATTCCAATTATCTTGCTCCTCTCCTTAAAATCCACTGAGGGTCTTTTATTGCCTGCCATATAGCATTACTTCTTAGAATGACAGTAGGCCATTCTTTTTCACTTTTATACTGGTCCCCATCTTATTTTTTTGTGTAATATTTCTAATTTTTCCACATAGTGTTTTTTAGCTACTTTATAGTACTTGCTCTCAGTGGTTTCTTGCACTTTTAAATTCTTTCTTTCACTCTGTTTCCTTTGAATTGCCTTTTGCTGTTTTCTCTTTTTAGTAACACCTTACAAAATGAAGCTCTTTATCAATTTGTCAGGCCAAAAGAAATATTTTCTCTTCAGTGTTCCAGACTTTTTGGCTCATACTTTGAAACAGGATCATTTATAGTTCATAAAAGTTTGGGGTGAGACTTCTGAGTCATATATGTTCAAATTAGTAAGATACCCTTTATTACTTCTTTAATTAAGATGAGATAAGACTTCCTTGGGTGTGATGCACATGCATGTGGAGGGTTAACCTTTCCACTGTCTTGCCTTTAAGATAGACCTGAATTTGGGAAAAGACCATACTATACCATTGGTTTAGCATTTCAGAGTTGGTATTTATTGTTTATCTCTTAAGGTACAGTAGTTCCTGCTTATCCACAGGGCATACATTCTAAGACCCTCAGTTGGATGCCTGGAACTGCAGATAATATCAAACCCTATATATACTCTACTATATTTTTTTCCTGTATATACATACTTATGATATAATTTGACTTATAAATTAGGCACAGTACAAGGTTAGCAACAGAACTAATAATAAAATAGAACAATTATAATATACATAATAAAAGCTTTGTGAATGTGGTGTCTCTTTCTCAAAATATCTTATTGTGCTGTATTCACCTTTCTTCTTGTGATTATGTGAGATGATAAAATGCCTACAGGATAGATGAAGTGAGGTGATTTCTGTAGGCATTGCGATGCAGCACTAGGCAACTATTGGCATTCTGATGTGTCAGGACGAGATTCATCTGTTTCCAGATGCGGTTGACTGCAAGTAGCTGAAGCCATGGAAAGTGAAACTGTGGGTAAGGGGGGGGGGATACTGTATTCTCAAAACAACTTCTTATCTATTGCCCTCACATCTCAGAGCTTTCTTTATATTAAACTTGATCCAAAGGGAATGTAGCTGATGCAGAATCAGATTGTAGTTTGCCTTTTCCACTCCTAAGGAAGCTAATGGGAATACAGGGCTTTTAATTCTAAGAAAGTTAAAGAATGGGGGGATGGAGAATCTGGATATCTGAAATGGGGACATAGAAGAGGACGCAACTGTTGGTGTTAGACTTTACCATGAAAACTTCCAGGCAATGCTTCACCAAGGAAAATGGTAGGCAAAGAAGTCTCTTGGAAAAATGGACATTCCTGAGAGAGGTTATAGGGAGAATCAGTGCTGAGGCAGGTGAAACCATATCACAGTGTCATGAGCTCAGCATCACATAACTAACACATTTATGTATTCTTTTATTCAATGTAAAGTAAGAACTATTTTGGTGGGGGGAGGTAAACAAATAGAGAAGTATAAGAGAGAGAACCTGATCTTAGAGACTTTTCATTTACTACTCTCAGCAATAGCCATGTGAGCTTGCAAAGTATCCTTTTTTTTAAATTTTATTTTTTTATAAAGTCTGTTACTTAGAGCAGAGTTGGGATGGATGAGAGAAAGTCAACTTTAGACCAGAGGTCCTGGGGTAGTTTATATAGGAGGTAGAGTTTCTCTTCGTCATCTTCCCAGACATGTTCGGAGCCCTGACTTACTTCTAAACTGATTTCTTCCTCCTTCTCGTATTCTTCCTTTTCACCTTTTTTGCCACCATGATTGACAGGAAATCTGTTCCCTACCTTTATTTTTAAACTGTTCTTGTGAGTTTTTGTTCTGTATTAAGATATAGACATACAAATATAAAGAGAAGTCATGCTTTCAAAGGTAAAGAGTGTGGAATTTGGAAGGTAAACATTGTTTCTAGTGAAAATCACCCAGAAAAAAATCTTTAGAAAAGGGGGTAATGGGAAGGAACACTTTAAGAAGGAGTAGAAGATGTATCACCCTTTCTTGATCCTGACTTAAGATGTTTTAAGTCTTCCAAGAGATTTTCTATCTCATCTAAGTTGTGAAATTTATTGGCATA
Organism: Mustela erminea; assembly: GCF_009829155.1. Taxonomy (NCBI): domain Eukaryota; kingdom Metazoa; phylum Chordata; class Mammalia; order Carnivora; family Mustelidae; genus Mustela; species Mustela erminea. The sequence goes on from NC_045622.1 coordinate 58,368,858, forward strand.
ATTTTTTTAATAATCTTTTTTAAAAAAATAATTTATTAATTTTTTTATAAACATGTAATATATTTTTATCCCCAGGGGTACAGGTCTGTGAATCGCCAGGTTTACACACTTCACATTAATAATCTTTTTAACATCTGCAGCATCTGTAGTGAGGTCACCACTCTCATTCGTGGTATTGATAATTTGTGTCTTCTCTCTTGTTTCTTTCCTGTTCAGTTTGGCTGGAAGCTTATCAATCTCAATGCTTTTCTTAATGAAAGAGATTTTGGTTTCATTGATTTTCATTATTTCTTTCCTTTTTCTGTTTTGTTGGTATTTCTCTATTATTTTCTTTCTTCTGCTTATATTGGTTGTAATTTCCTCTTATTTTTCTAGGTTCTTAAGGTGGAAGCTGAGGTACTGGGGTCTTTTTTTCTTATATAGGTCCTGTAGTGCTATACATTTCCTTCTAATTACTACTTTAACCTGCACCTCACAAATTCAATATATTTCATTTTCATTCAGTTCAAAATAATTAGTGATTCCCCTTTTCATTTTTGCTTTGACCTATAGTTATTGTAGATTCTGAGTTAGGAGGTCCTGGCATAGGGCTCAGCAAGCTATAATTAGCAAGGTTTTGGAGCCATGGCCTAAAATGGGAACTGTGAGACAACAGATGGAGATCACATTGGCCATTTGAAGGTAACTGGTAGCTGATGAGGGATCCTTCAGGACTGTGCTTTATTTGGGGTGTTGTGTGGTATGGAACAAGAAGACAGTCTGATTATAGAAGCACAGGAATCAGCTCATTTCTGAGGGCACTATCCAAGGCTTAACAGGTTTTGTCTTCAGTATGATGTGAAAACAGTCTTAATTAAGAAATTCAAATAGCAACCTCTGAAACATGTGATTTTATATGTGATTGAGATTCATTTCTGCTTTCAATCCTCAGGTTCCCTGATAGGTATTCCGACAACACACCTTCTTCTTCTCTTATAATACTCATATGTTTGGGAAGTGCTTATTTAATACTTGTGTTTACTGCTGAGCTGTATGTGAGTGTCTGAGGGCACTATTTCATTGAATCTCTTCATCATTGCACCCTCGGCATTCTGCAGTGTGCCTGTGGTGTAATACATTCTTATGGCAGACATTGACTATTGTTCACCAAACCTAATTCTTTCCCATCCTGGATGCACAGTGAGGCATTTCCTAGCCTCCTGTGAGTTGGGTATGATTAAATTCTAGCCATTACTTTCAGTGTGAGTGGAAGTGACCTGTGCCATGTCTAGGACTGGCTCAAAAACCCTCCTATGTGCGGTGTTCTATGTTGACATCACATGTGACTTAGAAACGTGTGTGTTGCATGTGGTAAACCACCAGTAGCCTGAGTTCTTGAAAAGTTATGTAGAGCCTCAAACTTCTCCCTACAACTCCCCACCAACTCATATTTATGCCAGTTGAAGAGGTGAAAATGGAATGTGTTGTCTCTGAACATATTTTTGTTGTTGTTAAAGTAGTCTAGCCTTATAAATACAACACTGAATAAATAGTTGTTGAATAAAAAGAAAGTAATGGAAATAAAACCTGGAAATGAGGGACTCAGTTTAGATTAGGTCAGACTGCTGCTATCCTGCCAGAGAAGACACTGGAGGTCTGAATTTATGAATTTAATATAAGGAAACTTACATAATTGTTCCTGCTTCCTCTTGGTTATTCAAATCTACCATCTCAGTCATTTCTAGCATTCATTATTCATTATGTTCAAGTCCCTTCCATTTTAAAAACAAGTATAAACCTGCCTAGATTTTATATTCCTCTTTTATCTCTTTCCTTTCTTAGTCAAATCTCCTAAAAAAGTTATCTATCACTTATCTCCAAATACACATCTTTCCTCTTTCATTGCTCCAATATAACTTTGGCCTCAGTCAAACTACCAAAGAGCATTCACTATCATCATTAAGGATCTCTGTGTGTTTGAGGTTTTAAGTCTTTATCTTCCTTGACTTTTCAACAGCATTCAACACAGTTGACCACTCCTTCTTTCTTGATACCTTTTCCTCCTATGACCTCCGTAGCATCACATTCATGGTTTTCCTCTTACCTCTTTCAGTACCTCTCAGTTTCCTTTACCACATATATTTTTTTCTGTCTTATGAGAGAACATGGTATTAGAGGGTCAGGAATCAGCTGTCAGTTGTTATGTAGTCCCACTTGGGTTGATGGTTTCTATTGCCTTCTGTATATCATGACCTAATTTTTATCTCTATACTAGACCATTTGGCTAATCTAGAGCTCCCAGGCTATAAGTCCAATGGCCTGTGTGGTCTAGCCATTTGGATGCTTCCAGGGGAGTTCAGGCTCAGAGTGTCCATAATCAAGCTCATGATATTCTTTACCAAACTAAGTTTCTCTATTCATGTTTTATATTTCAGTTAATCATACCACCATTTACCCTGAAGTGTCCCAAACTAGCAGTCACCCTTGGCCTTTCCTTTTTCTTTTCTTAGCTTCATATTTGATCCAAAATCAAGTTATACAATTTCCACTTATTTAAGTTTGAACCCATCTCTTTTTCTTTATTTCCACACACCCAGTCCAAGTTTCCACTAAATCTCATCTCAACTATTTTAGTGCCTTCTGATAAATTTGCATGCCTTACAGCTTTAATTTAATCTGTTCTCTACAACATAATATAAAATGCTGTATTAAAAATAAATGCGATTGTGTCAAAACTACCCTCATCCATGATTAGCACATTAATTATTTCCCATATTTCTCATTTATGTTTTCATACTTCTCTTGAACCATAGGTTCTTTGCTCTTTGAATTCAGTCATACTGCTTTTCATTCCATTCCTTTACTGCACCATGCTTCACCTTCTACAAGCTCTTTGGAGACAAGGCTTTCTTTGCCTAATATACCTTTCCCTAAACACTCTATTTTTTCCTAGTTAATTTCTCTTCAAAATTTGGACATCTTCATAATTATATTTTGAGAAAAGCCATTCCTAATCCTTTGAACAGGTGAGATACCCTGATTGTGTACTTCCATAGAAACACCCATTAATTAATCCATTTATTCAGTCACGATGGTAGGGAGAATTCTAAACACCCCACGAAAACATCTTGTTCTAATTCCCCAAACCTTTGAATATGTGAAATATCACTTCTGGTATTGTGTTACTATATGGCATAGCTGACCTTAAGATAGATGAATCCTTAGAAGAAGAGACATTCCTGCAACTAGCTGGTAACAGAAGAAGTTAGAGATAGTCAAAATATGAGAAGGATGTGATGCATTGTTGCTGGTTTGGTGATGAAAGAGGTCATGTGAGCAGCCTTAAGGAGCTGAGGAAGGCTGATAGACAACAATTGAACAATCTCAAGGGACTGGCTTCTGCCAACAGCCAAATGAATATGGAAACAGATTCTTCTCCAGGGCTTCCAGATAAGAAAGACACACATCCCCTTTCAGCATCACTTTGTAAGGTACACTTGAGGTGTGCCACAGTGGCTCAGTTTAGTATCTGACTTGTGATTTTGGCTTAGGTCATGATCCCAGGTCCTGGGATCAAGCCCTTCACTACTCAGTGGGAGTCTTCTTGGCATTCTTTCCATCTTCTTCTCCCTTTGCCCCTCTCATACTTATATGTGTTCTCTCTCTAAAATAAAAAATCTTGGAAAAAAAAGAAGGTATACTCAAGCAGAAATATATTAACAAATATTAGTATTGTAATTTTCTTTCTTAAAAAAACTCTTTATGGAACCAGAGTATTTAACTCAGGTAGGAAGGACATTAATTCGGGGAAAATGGCCTGGGAGATCGTGTATGGTGAAAAAGTAGAAAACCTTTAATTAGGTGAGGGCCTTTAGTTCAATCAGTTGGTTTGCACTTCTCATATCTCCAGGTCAGCTATCTAAGCTCAACTTGAAACCTTTTTCACAAACTTTGCAATTATTTATATGTATTCTTTTCTCTGAAAGACTAGAGGCTCCAGGAGTAAACATTTCTGAGTTATCTCTTAATTAATTAATCTGTTGCCCTTTTTCCCACTCAAATTCATGTATACATTCAAAGGAATTATTAAGCAGCTATTATTTCACAGATACCACTACAAACAGTATATTTTGGCACCCTTGCTTGGGGTTTACAGTCTAGTCAAGTGACAAACTATTATATATGTACATATATTGCATAGGACACAAACACAGTTCAGTGAATAATGTGAAAAAAAGAATTGGCCAAGTTTTTCTGAGAAATTAAGCTTCTACTTGACTAATGAGACATGAAGCTAGGATTGATACATGGGTAAGGGGGAAGGTGGGTTGTGAGAACATTACAGGCAGAGTAAATGATGTCTGAGAAGACACCGAGGCCAGGTAAGAGCTTAAACTGATAGTCTTTTGGCTCCAGTCTCACTTATATGTCAACACACTTTAAATCTGCAATTCATATTCCTAACTTATTTTACAGTAAAAAATATTTAATAAGTGATTCATATGGTTTTGGACAAACGAATCTCAGCAGAGTATGCATAGTTCTGTACAATTCTGTACAGTTTGTACAATCTTTCTGGCTTCATCCTGTACCACTCCCTCTTCAAACTCTATACACAGTCACATTTGTATCAGTATAACAAGTGGTAAAGGCATAAAGAAGTTCAGGAATGGTTATCTTCCCACAACCACATTTATTTCTTTGAAATATGGAGTCTTTTTTTAAATGTTGCTCTTTCTTCCTAGGTTTTTATCTTTCTTACTGAATTTGTACTTGGCCTAGAAAGACTCCATACATTTTTCAAGATGAAACAAAAAACAGTCTCTCCTTTATAGAGGTTTGTCTGATCTTCCCAGGCAAATTCTGGCAACTACTAATTTACAGTTCCTCTAGTAATCTCTTGCACAGAACGTTATTATGGCACTTGTGTTCTGGTTCTGTATTTACCTGCCTTTGTCCTGGTACAAGATTGTGTTTGTACCAGGAGAGAAAGGATCATTTTTAATATATTTTTCAGTCTTTAATCCCCAGCACTGTTTCCAGTACTAAGTAAACAGTGAATGTAAATTTGCAACATGGATTATCTTGATGGTCTTCCCACTAGCCTTGACCAGGGGTTTTTAGTGCTTCCTAAGGGTAGCAGTTTCCTGCAAGGAATACGAAGTCTCTTTTATGGTACCCAGACCCTGTTATATTTCATAGTTTCATCAGCCTTGGTCTTTCCTCTTTAGCATCCTAATCATGGCCTCCCTGATAGGCTTGGATTTCACACTGTAGATGATGGGGTTGAGCACAGGGGGCACCACCAGGTATGTATAGGCAACTAAGGCATGTACAATGGGAGGTAGGTGCCCCCCAAAACGGTGTATCATGGACAGAGTAATGCCTGGGATGAAGAAGACAAAAACAGCCAGGATATGGGAGACACACGTGTTGAAGGCTCGGATGCGTTCCCTGGGAGATGCCAGTCCTAGCACTGTGTGTAGGAGGAGAATGTAGGAGAGAACGATGAGCAGAGAATCGATGCCACCGGTGGACAGTGCCATGCAAAGCCCATAGAGGATGTTTATTGTGATGTCAGCACAGGCTCTTCTCATCACATCAGGATGGAAACAGAATGAGTGGGACAAGAGGATCTTATCAGGGCAGAAGTTCAGACGTTTAAGCAGGAAGGGCACTGGGAAGAGACAAAGGGTTGCACGGGCCACAATGGCCAGTCCAATACTAATGATGACATTATCGGTGAAGACAGCTGCATAGTGAAGAGGGTTGGAGATGGCCACAAAACGGTCAAATGACATGGCCAGGAGCACCGACGACTCCACCACAGAGAAAGAATGGAGGAAGAACATCTGGACCAGGCAGGCATTGAAGCCGATGAGCCGATGGTCAAACCAGAGCACAGCCAGGGTGGTGGGAAGTGTGGACAGAGTGAGGCCCACATCGGTGAGGGCCAGCATGGACAGAAAGTAGTACATGGGCTGCTGCAGACTGGGAGTTCTTCTTACAGCCAAGAGGATCAGGCAGTTTCCAGTGAGGGCCACCGTGTACATGGAGGAGAAGGGGATGGAGATCCATCCATGAACAGCCTCCAGCCCTGGGATGCCAATCATTAGAAAGGCATGTGGCTGGAAGAAGGAGATATTGACATAGGACTGGGAAGGCAGCATCTTTGGAAAGCAGTTGAGGTTTCTGGAAAGATGTGACTTCTTTATTCTGGGGAGACAGAAAGATAATGACAAGACACTTGTTATTAGGAAGACCATTAGTTATGCTATGTGGGTTATTTCATTATTTCCCATCTTCTCAGCTCTTTGTATTAATAACTGTTCCAGGAATATACATATGTTAGCTAATATGTCCTCAAATCAATGTAGATTGTAGGGGATAGTTTAACTTCCTCATGATTACCATACAAAAATGATTGAAATAGAATTAGAAATTAGTTAATTCTTTTCTTTCTTTCTTTCTTTTTTTTGGGGAGAACTTTTAAAAAAAATTTTTCAGTGTTCCACGATTCATTGTTATGAAGGGATTTATGTTAATGCTCTTTAATATGTAAAACCCTCTCTAAATGCTCATCATCATCATCGTTGTCGTCATTGTCTTCTGTGTCTTGGTCCTTATTTTTTCCCCGTTAATACTGAATTTCACAGTATTCTAAATGCTTTCACATCATTATTTCATTTTTGTGTCATAATTACCTTGCTGATAGAGAAGGGAAATCTTTTAGTTAAAGTGAAAGAAAAGAAATTCTGAAGTCCATCTGAAGAAGAAAACACTGCACATTCTTCCAAGTCAGTTATTATTGTTATTATTTTTTAAAGATTCTATTTATTTTTTTGACAGAGGGAGAGAGAACACAAAAGAACACAAGTTGGGGAAGGAGAAGCAGGCGTCCCACTGAGCTGGGAGTCTGATGCAGGGCTCCATCCCAGGACCCTGGGATCATGCCCTGAGCCAAAGGCAGATGCTTAACAAGTGAGTCACGTAGAAACCCCAGAGTTAGCTATTAGAACTCAAGACCTTATTGTGTTTGAGGGTTTGAATATAGATCCTAGGACCTTCTCTTTTAATTATGTCCCAGTAATTGTAAAGTCCCAGGCTGAAAATGAATGTAAGTATTAGCAAAGGATTGATAAATGAAGAGACATTTGATGCTCCCCAGGTCACTGAGAACACTTAAATATTTGTGGTTCACCTATGCCTTGCCCAGAGAATATCAGCCTGGATAAATTGATGTTCTTGTAATCCAGGCTACCCATTGCTTTTCAAGAATCATCCCCTCGTTCCATTCACTCACCATTCCCCCAAGCCTTTAAAAATCCAGTCAAACATTTTGTTCAGCCCCATCACACTCAGAGGTCTTGATTTGTCCTTGAGTATGCCTACCTGTGAATCAGGCAGCACAGACACCTGACCTAGCTGGGAGGGCCATAACTACAGGGAATATGGGCCCTGAGATGCTTTTCCAAGAGTTTGGATTTCTATAGCCACACACTGAAAACATGAATCATGTTTTAGTCTAGTCTCCTTTAGTATTTAGTGGGATCCATCCTATTAACGTCACCATTTTAGTATCTGATCCTGGGCAACTAAATTTACCAATTTATCAATTATTGACTATCTCTTATATTTCAGATATTAGACCCCTCATTTATTTGTTTGTAAACAATATCTCTTGGTCTTAAAAAAAATCATAAAAGTTTGGTGTCTCTGGGTGGCACAGATGGTTGAGTGTTCAACTCTAGGTTTTGGCTCAGGTCATGATATCAGCATCAGAATCTCAATCTGCTTGAGAATCGCTCCCTTTGCCCCTCTTTCTCATGCTCTCTGTCCCTCCCAAATAAATAAATACAACCTGAAAAAAAAAAAAAAAGAACCATGTAGGTTAAGTATTTGTGTGTCTTTAATTTTTTATTTTTTTAAAAGATTTTATTTATTTATTTGGCAGACCTAGATCACAAGTAGGCAGAGAGACAGGCAGATAAAGAGGAGGAAGCAGGCTTCGTGCTGAGCAGAGAGCCAGCTGTGGGATTCGATCCCAGGACCCTAGGATCATGACCTGAGTTGAAGGCAGAGGCTTTAACCCACTGAGCCACCCAGGCGCCCCTTAAATAATATAATAAACATTAAAAGTGATAATGTAAAAATAATAAAATGGGAGGGGAAACGCTTAGTGAGTTCCTATAGGCCATTCTGGAAATGAGTTTGAAGTCAGGTGTCTATTTGGCTTAAACGTTTTTAGTGGTTTTACATTGCCTGTATTGGCCATGAGCTGTCCTACATGCTGGAGATTTGTGAAATGTGGGGGTAGTTGGATCAGATTATCTGGAAGAGCTTGTAATCTCCTGTTGTTCCATGGTTACATGATTTGAGGCTGTGCGAATAAAGCACCTTCTTATTTCTCACAAAATTGTCCTTTTACTGCTCATTGTGACCTTTTGTGTTTTTCTTATAAAGTCATTTGCCTTTTATTGTGCTAATTATCTCATTCCTGTTTTTCTTTTTACTAATCTAAGTCACATTTCTTATGCACCTCCTAGGTGCATTTATTCACAATTTATACTGTATAGTTTACATATAGTAAAGACTCATGGTTCCTTTAGATTAATGCAGTTAGTATCTACTTTTATCGTACTATTTTAAGATCAACCCAGGAAATACTTTGTCATTGGCAGCTTAAATCAGAATAGAGGATGCATTCTGTGGTCTCCTTTGATTTGCAGGATTGATTTGAGGATTGGTCTTACCTGGGATTTATATCACCATTCTCTCTCTTTTCATCCTGCTTTATCTAATACTGAATAATTGAAATGATAATTATGTGATGTGAAGGAGATGTGATCCAACACTGAGGTGTAATCATTTTGCAATGTATATGCCAAGTGCTTTTCTTTTAAAAGGCTCTTGCTCAGAAGATTATGAAGGACAATCTCATAATGAGAGTCGAGACACCAAGCAAACATTCAGAAAACTGGCAGGATGCTTGCTGGGATGGGATTTTTCAGATACTCTTACACTGTTGCTCTCCTTAGAAAAGCAAAAGAGTACTAATCTGCTTGGACACAGAGTCTGGGTTTCCAAACAATTACCTGAATCAGGACATTTTCTGTGCTTTAGGTAAGTAGCTGCCTTCCTTTCCTGTGCCGTATCTAGGGGCATAGACCTGCTGTCTCTGGAAGTCCAGGCCTCCTTACTCTTCTTCCTGCTTCTAACATCTGCTCACCCCCATCCCATTGGCTCTTCCTCTTGGCAGCAGCTGAAGAAAGGGGTTCTCAGACTCACTAACCAGTCCTCCGTCTTTCTAAAGAGTGTAGAAGGGACTGTATCTGGGCCCCAAGGTACTCACTTTGCTTGTCACAGCCTTCTCTAACTCTCCACATCCTGAAGGAGCCTGGAAAAATATACAGCTAAGATACTACCTTTATACCACTGGCTGGATGCCTTAGTGAGTTGAGTTGCTATTCCCCAGGGATGTCCAAGCCATAGCCACAGAGGATAGTCTATGCTTGCTTTTTCCTGGGCAACAGAAAATGTGTGGGATACATGCGTTGGCATAGAGGGCACCAAATGAGATATTTGAGCAACTGAACTGTGGAGGAGATGCCTAGAATCGTCATCATCTCTAGGTTTATCCATTCTACCATATCTGTAGGAAATTTTATTGGGCTTTTTGGTTTTTTCCTTTACTGTGCATTTTAATGATATCAGATCAGGCTTCCGGAGTCACACACATTTTCTGCCCTGCGGGCTCCCCGCCCCCCAGCAATAGAATCTTTCAGAGACTCAGGGTTCTTTGTGTCTCTGTCCACTCTCTCCATGGCCCCCATGGCTCAGGCAGGTTAAGTGCCCCTACTTCCTGTGTCTATTCTTCATATGATATCATTGTGAGATCAAAGCCTCATTCTGTTGCACAGTGAATATATATCAAGTAACTGGAGGAGACAGATGGACAATAAAGTGTCCAAAGACAGAGAGAGATGAATGAAGGCACACATCTTTACTGAGAGCTTCCATATCTCTGTTTTTGTGTTTTTAAAACAGAGTGTCTTCCATCCTAGGAAACTTTTTTTTTTGCTATTGTGTTCCATCCCCAGGAGTTTCTTCTTTATCCTAATAGAGTAAAATAAATTGAAAACCCGAAGAAGCCACACATCTGAAATAGAGCAGTATCTGGTGTGTGTGTGTGTGTGTGTGTGTGTGTGTGTGTACATGCATAGCATCTTTATTGAGATAGAACAGATGTGCAAAAAACTGTACTTATTCAATGTGTACACTTTAATGAATTTGGATCTAAGCATTCATTCATGAATTTATCATCACTATCAATGTAATACACATATCTATCAACTCCAAAAGTTTCCTTGTTATAATGTCAAGATTTCTTTTTTTTTTTTTAAGGCTGAATAATATTCTACAGTATGTATCTACCACATTTTCTTTATCCATTCATCTTTTGATAGACACTTGGGTTGTTGGATATTGGGTGTTATGAATAATGGGGCAATGAAAATGGGAGCACTAGATATGTGAGAAATAGATCTCAACATAATAAAAGATTTTTATGACAGGCCCACAGCTAACTTCATATTCAACAATGAAAAACTCAAAGATTTCCTTTTAAGATCAGGAACCAGGCAAGGATGGCCATTCTTTCCACCTCTATTTAACACAGACCTGAAATTCCTAAGAAGAGCACTTAGAGAATAAAAAGAAATAAAAGCATCCAAATTGTAATATAAGATGTAAAATTATCTTTCTTTGTAGACAACATGATCTTATGTATGGAAAACGCCCAGAATTCCTTAAAAATCCTGTTAGAACCAATAAACAAATTTAGTGAAGTTGCAGAAAACAAAGTCAACATAAAAAAATCAGTTGTGTGTCTATATATGAACAGTGAACTATCCAAAAACAAAATTAATAAAACAGTCCCATTTACAGTGACATCAAAAAGAATAAAATACTGAGATGAGGTGCCTGGGTGGCTCAGTCAGTTAAGTGACTGACTTCAGCTCAGATCACGATCTCAGGATCCAGGAATGGAGCTCTGCATTGAGCTAGGTGTTGGGCTCTGTGCGCAGCAGGGAGTCTGCTAGTCCCTTTCCCTTTCCTTTTGCACCTCCAACTACTCATGATCATTCTCCCAAATAAATAAATAAATAAAATCTTCAGAAAAATAAAATGAGTGCCTGGGTGGTGCAGCTCTTGGCTTTGGCTCAGTTTGTGATCTTGGAGTGAGACCAGTCCCAGCAAGGGGCTCCATGCTCAGAATGGTATCTGCTCCAGACTGTCTCTCCCTTGGCCCCTCCTTGCTGTGCTCTCTCTCTCTCAAAAAAATAAAAAAGGAGGGAGGAGTCAAGATGGCAGAGAAGTAGCAGGCTGAGACTATTTCAGCTAGCCGGAGTTCAGCTAGATAGCTTATCTAAAGATTGCAAACACCTGAAAATCCATCGGCAGATCGAAGAGAAGAAGAGCAGCAATTCTGGAAACAGAAAAACAACCACTTTCTGAAAGGTAGGACCGCGGAGAAGTGAATCCAAAGCGACGGGAAGATAGACCCCGGGGGGAGGGGCCGGCTCCCGGCAAGCGGCGGAGCAACGGCGCACAAAATCAGGACTTTTAAAAGTCTGTTCCGCTGAGGGACATCGCTCCAGAGGCTAAACCGGGGCGAAGCCCACGCGGGGTCAGCGTGGCCTCAGGTCCCGCAGGGTCACAGAAGGATCGGGGGTGTCTGAGTGTCGCAGAGCTTGCGGGTATTGGAACGGGAAAGCCGGCTACAGAGACAGAGCCAACAGTAAGCTCACAGCTCGGTGTTACCTTGAACCGGTCGCAGGCTCGGTGAGCTCGGAGCGCGGCCGGAGGTCAGGCAGACGGGAGTAACTGGGCGCTGTTCTCTGAGGGTGCACTGAGGAGTGCATCCCTGGGCTCTCGGCTCCTCCGGGCCGGAGACCAGGAGGCCGCCATTTGTATTCCCGTCCTCCGGAACTCTACGGAAAGCGCTCAGGGAACAAAAGCTCCTGAAAGCAAACCCGAGCGGATTACTCACCCCGGCCCTTATCAGGGCGGTGCAATTCCCCCTGGGGCAAAGACACTTGAGAATCACTACAACAGGCCCCTCCCCCAGAAGATCATCAAGAAATCCAGCCGAGACCAAGTTCACTTACCAAGGAGTGCGGTTTAAATACCAAGGAGAGCAGCAGAATTCCAGAGGAGGAGAAAGCAAAGCACGGAACTCATGGCTTTTTCCCTGTGATTTTTTTTAGTCTTGCAGTTAATTTAATTTTTTTTCTTTTGCATTTTTTGTTTTTTTCCTCACCTTCTGGTAAAATTTTTTTTTAACTTTTACCTTTTTCTTTTTTAACGTTTTTTAACCAGTTTATCTAATATATATATTTTTTCTTTTTTATATTTTTCTTATTTTTTTAAATTCTTTTCTTTTTTTTTCTTTTTTCTTTCTTCCTTTTTGAACCTCTTTTTATCCCCTTTCTCCCCCCTCACAATTAGAGATCTCTTCTAATTTGGTTAAAGCATATTTTTCTGGGGTTGTTGCCACCCTTTTAGTATTTTCCTTGCTCCTTCATATACTCTTATCTGGACAAAATGACAAGAAGGAAAAATTCAACACAAAAAAAAGAACAAGAGGCAGTACCGAAGGCTAGGGACCTAATCAATACAGACATTGGTAATATGTCAGATCTAGAGTTCAGAATGACAATTCTCAAGGTTCTAGCCGGGCTCGAAAAAGGCATGGAAGATATTAGAGAAACCCTCTCGAGAGATATAAAAGCCCTTTCTGGAGAAATAAAAGAACTAAAATCTAACCAAGTTGAAATCAAAAAAGCTATTAATGAGGTGCAATCAAAAATGGAGGCTCTCACTGCTAGGATAAGTGAGGCAGAAGAAAGAATTAGTGATAAAGAAGACAAAATGACAGAGAATAAAGAAGCTGAGTAAAAGAGGGACAAACAGCTACTGGACCACGAGGGGAGAATTCGAGAGATAAGTGACACCATGAGACGAAACAACATTAGAATAATTGGGATTCCAGAAGAAGAAGAAAGAGAGAGGGGAGCAGAAGGTATACTGGAGAGAATTATTGGGGAGAATTTCCCCAATATGGCAAAGGGAATGAGCATCAAAATACAGGAGGTTCAGAGAATGCCCCTCAAAATCAATAAGAATAGGCCCACACCCCGTCACCTAATAGTAAAATTTACAAGTCTCAGTGACAAAGAGAAAATCCTGAAAGCAGCCCGGGAAAAGAAGTCTGTAACATACAATGGTAAAAATATTAGATTGGCAGCTGACTTATCCACAGAGACCTGGCAGGCCAGAAAGAGCTGGCATGATATTTTCAGAGCACTAAACGAGAAAAACATGCAGCCAAGAATACTATATCCAGCCAGGCTATCATTGAAAATAGAAGGAGAGATTAAAAGCTTCCAGGACAAACAAAAACTGAAAGAATTTGCAAACACCAAACCAGCTCTACAGGAAATCTTGAAAGGGATCCTCTAAGCAAAGAGAGAGCCTACAAGTGGTAGATCAGAAAGGAACAGAGACCATATACAGTAACAGTCACCTTACAGGCAATACAATGGCACTAAATCCATATCTCTCAATAGTTACCCTGAATGTTAATGGGCTAAATGCCCCTGTCAAAAGACACAGGGTATCAGAATGGATAAAAAAACAAAACCCATCTATATGTTGCCTCCAAGAAACTCATTTTAAGCCTGAAGACACCTCCAGATTTAAAGTGAGGGGGTGGAAAAGAATTTACCATGCTAATGGACATCAGAAGAAAGCAGGAGTGGCAATCCTTATATCAGATCAATTAGATTTTAAGCCAAAGACTATAATAAGAGATGAGGAAGGACACTATATCATACTCAAAGGGTCTGTCCAACAAGAAGATTTAACAATTTTAAATATCTATGCCCCCAACGTGGGAGCAGCCAACTATATAAACCAATTAATAACAAAATCAAAGAAACACATCAACAATAATACAATAATAGTAGGGGACTTTAACACTCCCCTCACTGAAATGGACAGGTCATCCAAGCAAAAGATCAGCAAGGAAATAAAGGCCTTAAATGACACACTGGACCAGATGGACATCACAGATATATTCAGAACATTTCATCCCAAAGCAACAGAATACACATTCTTCTCTAGTGCACATGGAACATTCTCCAGAATAGATCACATCCTCGGTCCTAAATCAGGACTCAACCGGTATCAAAAGATTGGGATCATTCCCTGCATATTTTCAGACCACAATGCTCTAAAGCTAGAACTCAACCACAAAAGGAAGTTTGGAAAGAACCCAAATACATGGAGACTAAGCAGCATCCTTCTAAAGAATGAATGGGTCAACCGGGAAATTAAAGAAGAATTGAAAAAAATCATGGAAACAAATGATAATGAAAATACAACGGTTCAAAATCTGTGGGACACAACAAAGGCAGTCCTGAGAGGAAAATATATAGCGGTTCAAGCCTTTCTCAAGAAACAAGAAAGGTCTCAGGTACACAACCTAACCCTACACCTAAAGGAGCTGGAGAAAGAACAAGAAAGAAACCCTAAGCCCAGCAGGAGAAGAGAAATCATAAAGATCAGAGCAGAAATCAATGAAATAGAAACCAAAAAAACAATAGAACAAATCAATGAAACTAGGAGCTGGTTCTTTTAAAGAATTAATAAAATTGATAAACTCCTGGCCCGACTTATCAAAAAGAAAAGAGAAAGGACCCAAATAAATAAAATCATGAATGAAAGAGGAGAGATCACAACTAACACCAAAGAAATACAAACTATTATAAGAACATACTATGAGCAACTCTACGCCAATAAATTTGACAATCTGGAAGAAATGGATGCATTCCTAGAAACCTATAAACTACCACAACTGAACCAGGAAGAAATAGAAAGCCTGAACAGACCCATAACCAGTAAGGAGATTGAAACAGTCATTAAAAATCTCCAAACAAACAAAAGCCCAGGGCCAGACTGCTTCCCCGGGGGAATTCTACCAAACATTTAAAGAAGAACTAATTCCTATTCTCCTGAAACTGTTCCAAAAAATAGAAATGGAAGAAAACTTCCAAACTCATTTTATGAGGCCAGCATCACCTTGATCCCAAAACCAGACAAGGATCCCATCAAAAAAGAGAGCTATAGACCAATATCCTTGATGAACACAGATGCGAAAATACTCAACAAAATACTAGCCAATAGGATTCAACAGTACATTAAAAAGATTATTCACCACGACCAAGTGGGATTTATTCCAGGGCTGCAAGGTTGGTTCAACATCTGCAAATCAGTCAATGTGATACAACACATCAATAAAAGAAAGAACAAGAACCATATGATAGTCTCAATAGATGCTGAAAAAGCATTTGACAAAGTACAGCATCTCTTCCTGATCAAAACTCTTCAAAGTGTAGGGATAGAGGGCACATACCTCAATATCATCAAAGCCATCTATGAAAAACCCACTGCAAATATCATTCTCAATGGAGAAAAACTGAAAGCTTTTCCGCTAAGGTCAGGAACACGGCAAGGATGTCCATTATCACCACTGCTATTCAACATAGTACTAGAGGTCCTAGCCTCAGCAATCAGACAACAAAAGGAAATTAAAGGCATCCAAATCGGCAAAGAAGAAGTCAAATTATCACTCTTTGCAGATGATATGATACTATATGTGGAAAACCCAAAAGACTCCACTCCAAAACTGCTAGAACTTATACAGGAATTCAGTAAAGTGTCAGGATATAAAATCAATGCACAGATCAGTTGCATTTCTCTACACCAACAGCAAGACAGAAGAAAGAGAAATTAAGGAGTCCATCCCATTTACAATTGCACCCAAAACCATAAGATACCTAGGAATAAACCTAACCAAAGAGGCACAGAATCTATACTCAGAAAACTATAAAGTACTCATGAAAGAAATTGAGGAAGACACAAAGAAATGGAAAAATGTTCCATGCTCCTATATTGGAAGAATAAATATTGTGAAAATGTCTATGCTACCTAAAGCAATCTACACATTTAATGCAATTCCTATCAAAGTACCATCCATCTTTTTCAAAGAAATGGAACAAATAATCCTAAAATTTATATGGAACCAGAAAAGACCTCGAATAGCCAAAGGGATATTGAAAAAGAAAGCCAACGTTGGTGGCATCACAATTCCGGACTTCAAGCTCTATTACAAAGCTGTCATCATCAAGACAGCATGGTACTGGCACAAAAACAGACACATAGATCAATGGAATAGAATAGAGAGCCCAGAAATAGACCCTCAACTCTACAGTCAACTAATCTTCGACAAAGCAGGAAAGAATGTCCAATGGAAAAAAGACAGCCTCTTCAATAAATGGTGCTGGGAAAATTGGACAGCCACATGCAGAAAAATGAAATTGGACCATTTCCTTACACCACACACAAAAATAGACTCAAAATGGATAAAGGACCTCAATGTGCGAAAGGAATCCATCAAAATCCTTGAGGAGAACACAGGCAGCAACCTCTTCGACCTCAGCCGCAGCAATATCTTCCTAGGAACAACGCCAAAGGCAAGGGAAGCAAGGGCAAAAATGAACTTTTGGGATTTCATCAAGATCAAAAGCTTTTGCACAGCAAAGGAAACAGTTAACAAAATCAAAAGACAACTGACAGAATGGGAGAAGATATTTGCAAACGACATATCAGATAAAGGACTAGTGTCCAGAATCTATAAAGAACTTAGCAAACTCAACACCCAAAGAACAAATAATCCAATCAAGAAATGGGCAGAAGACATGAACAGACATTTCTGCAAAGAAGACATCCAGATGGCCAACAGACACATGAAAAAGTGCTCCATATCACTCGGCATCAGGGAAATACAAATCAAAACCACAATGAGATATCACCTCACACCAGTCAGAATGGCTAAAATCAACAAGTCAGGAAATGACAGATGCTGGCGAGGATGCGGAGAAAGGGGAACTCTCCTACACTGTTGGTGGGAATGCAAGCTGGTGCAGCCACTCTGGAAAACAGCATGGAGGTTCCTCAAAATGTTGAAAATAGAACTGCCCTATGACCCAGCAATTGCACTATTGGGTATTTACCCTAAAGATACAAACGTAGTGATCCAAAGGGGCACGTGCACCCGAATGTTTATAGCAGCAATGTCCACAATAGCCAAACTATGGAAAGAACCTAGATGTCCATCAACAGATGAATGGATCCAGAAGATGTGGTATATATACACAATGGAATACTATGCAGCCATCAAAAGAAATGAAATCTTGCCATTTGCGACAACATGGATGGAACTAGAGCGTATCATGCTTAGCGAAATAAGTCAAGCAGAGAAAGACAACTACCATATGATCTCCCTGATATGAGGAAGTGGTGATGCAACATGGGGGCTTAAGTGGGTAGGAGAAGAATCAATGAAACAGGATGGGATTGGGAGGGAGACAAACCATAAGTGACTCTTAATCTCACAAAACAAACTAAGGGTTGCTGGGGGGAGGGGGTTTGGGAGAAGGGGGTGGGATTATGGACACTGGGGAGGGTATGTGCTTTGGTGAGTGCTGTGAAGTGTGTAAACCTGGTGATTCACAGACCTGTACCCCTGGGGATAAAAACATATGTTTATAAAAAATAAAAAATTATAAAAAAAAACATAAAAAAAATAAATAAATAGATAAATTTAAAAAACAAAGAAAATACTTAGGTTAAACTGGATCAAGGTGGTGAAAGACTTATATACAGAAAACTATAAATTATTGATGAAAGAAATTTAGTCACAAATAAGTGGAAAGACATTGCATGTTCATAGATTGAAAGACTTAATATTGTCACAAAAATCCATATTATCCAAAGTGATCTTTGAATTCAGTGCAGTTCCTATGAAAATCTCAATTATATTTTTTGTAGAAATAGGAGAAAATAACCCTAAAATTCATATGGAGCCACAAGAGATCCAAAATAGTCAAAGTAGTCTGAGATAGAAGAACAAATGATCTCCCTGATATGAGGAAGTGGTGATGCAACATGGGGGCTTAAGTGGGTAGGAGAAGAATAAATGAAACAAGATGGGATTGGGAGGGAGACAAACCATAAGTGACTCTTAATCTCACAAAACAAACTGAGGGTTGCTGGGGGGAGGGGGTTTGGGAGAAGGGGGTGGGATTATGGACATTGGGGAGGGTATGTGCTTTGGTGAGTGCTGTGAAGTGTGTAAACCTGGTGATTCACAGACCTGTACCCCTGGGGATAAAAATATATGTTTATAAAAAATAAAAAATTAAAAAAAAAAAAAAAAAAAAGAAAAGAAGAACAAATTTGGAGGCATCACATTTTCTGATTTCAAAGTACTTTGTAAGTCCATAGTAATTTAAAACTGTATGTTATTGGGTACCTGGCTGGCTCAGTTGTCGATGAGCATGCTGGCTGTAGAAATTATTTAAAAATTAAAAAAAAATCAGTATGCTATTGGTATAAAAACTGACATTTGAGATAGGGAGCCCAGAAATAAATGGCATGTGTACAGTCAACTGATTTTTGACAAGGGTCCCAAGAATATGCAATGGGGAAAAGACAATTTCCTTAAAAAACGATTGGTAAAACTGGGTATCCCCATGCAAATGAATGATATCAGACTCTTATGTTATACCATATACAAAAAAAATGGACCTGAAATTATAAAACTCCTTAAAAAAACCAGAGAAGACTCTTTATGACTTTGGACTTGGCAATAATTTATTAGATATGGCCCCAAAGTCACAATCAATAAAAATAAAATTAGACAAGTGTGGCTACTGCAAACTAAAAAGTTAATGCACAGCAAAAGAAACAACAGAGTAAAAAGGCAACCAATGGAATAAGAGAAAATATTTGTAAACTACATACCTGATAAAGGACTAATCATAAAATATATATGAGGAACACTTCCAACTCAATAGCAGAAACCCCAAATAACCTGATTAACAAATGGACAAAGAAATTGAATATATATTTCTCCAAAAACCTACAAACAGCCAGCAGGTATATGAAAGGGTGCTGAAAATCACTAATTATTAAAGAAAAGCAAATAGAAACTATAGTGAGATATCATCCCACAGATCTTAGAGTGACTATCATCAGGAAAGGAAGAAAGGAAGAAAGAAGGGAAGAAGGAAAGAAAGAAAGGAAGGAAGAAAGAGAAGGAGGGAAGGAAGGAAGGAAGGAAAAGAAAAGAAAGAAAAAGAAAGATTGATTCAAATGATAACAAATATTGGTAAGAATGTGGACAAATTGGAATCTGTGTGTACTGTTGGCAGTAATGTAAACTGGTGTAGCCTCTCTGGAAAACAGTGTTCAGGTCCTCAAAAAGTTAGAACTAGAAGTACCATATCATCCAGTTATGGCATTTCTGGATGTAAACCCAAAAGAGTTGATGTCAGGATTCAAAGAGATATTCGCAGAAGCATCTTAAAAGAGCATTTATATTGCTCTTTTAAACATTGGCCTCCAAATTTTTTTCAAATTGCCAACTCCCCAGTTTTCTGCCAGTGTGCCTGCCAGTGAAGATAGTGCCTGCCTCAGTGGTCTCTTTGGGATGACTTTTAAATGAAGGTGTCTCTACCCCAGGGACATCCAATTTTAAGAGCTGAGGCAAAATAAAATGAGTCTCTCCCAATACAATGTCAGGCAACTGTGGAAGGCTGGAAGAAATCCATTCTTGAGCAAGAAGATGCTTTTTGGAGCAAAGGATGCCCATTCGCTCCACAGCTATGTAAAACTACATCTATAGCTTCCATTGCTGGAGTATGGCTTGAACTTAGTAACGAGTTTTATTGATTACACATCAGGATATTTCTTCAGGAATTATGATTTATAAATAGGTTTATTCAAATTATGTTCCTGAAGCAATGTCTAGGCCAATCCCTTTAATGGGTAATGAAGACATTCAGTGTAAATGAGTGAATCAGTAATTGCCTTCCAGGAAGTAGAATACATTAGTAAAAAGATGATTTCAATAGCAAGTGGTAAATTCTTTGAGAGAGGTATATGCTGGTTTCAAAGAGAGTGGAAGAGAGAAGATGAGGGAATAAGACACAGAAGACAGAACGTTTGATCTCTTCCTGGAAGGACAAGAGTCTTCCAGTTAAGGTGGAGAAAAGTAGTAGGTGACTACTACAGTAAGAGACTGTAGTCTGTAGACTGTAGTTTGTAGACTGTAAGCTGGGGATCCACTCCCGAGGGCTGTAGAGTTATGGGTTCATCCTCTGCTGCCTGCATTTGGAGGTAAACTGGGGGAGGAGCGCTGGACCCTGTACCCAGAGATCTTCATTTCTGACCAGATCCATTGGCTTTGTGCTACATTCTTTCACTGTCTGCCTTCCTTCCTTCATTCATTCACTAAAACATTATTTATTAAGGAATGTATTCTTTTATACTAGGCCCAAATTAACCACTGAAAAGACAGAAATAACTAGAACATCATCACTGATCCCTAATTTCAAAGTCTCATACACGATTGTATATAATTACAATATAGAGTTTAAAGCACTACAGTTGAAGAAAGCACAAAGCGCTTAGGGATCACTGTGGAAACCCCTGGCTTGGCTTTGGATGGGACTGGGCAAAATCCCAATTTAAGTGTTAATGGAAAGCACATTCTAGCCAAGAAGAAATTGAATTATTTTGGTTCCTCTGCATTCTGATTCTGCATTCTTAACACCAATGGATTAGCTTACCCAGGCTCAGTCTTAGGATCTCTCTCAGCATTCATTCCATAATTTCCTGAGAGACTGTATTGTCTCTCTTGAGATTATAGGATTTGGGGCATAGGGCTTGGGGCTCACTTGCCTTCCCCCTCTTCCCCTCGCAGACATGTGCTCATGCGCAAACACACACCACACACATACACACTTTTTCTGCAGATTCATTTCAAAGTAAGTTGTAGACATTGCATTACTTCCCAATAAACATTAATCATGTGCCTCCTAAAAGTACAGTCTCTTACATAATCACCAAACTATTTTCAAATGTAAGCAAATAACACTAATAATATTATCATTATAAAAGGCATATTCAAATTTCACAATTGTCCTAATAATTACTGGTTAATGCTAGTGTTTGGTTGTAATATCCCTTTAATCTCTTTTAATTTAGATTAATACCCCAATATTTTTTAAATAAAATTGAGTTTTTAAAGATGCTCAGTTAGTGTGTGTATGTGTGTATTTGTCAGTGTGTGTATGTATGTGTGTGTGGTGTTTCCCATATTCAAGATTTTTCCAATTGCTTTCTCATGGTTGGATTCAGTTTGGACAATTTTGGTGGGTGTTTTATATATGTGATTTTGTGTCCTTATTGCTCAAATCAGAAGTTATATAAAATTAGATGATCTTATTGTTGGTTAAGCTAAATTTGATCACTTGCTTAAGGTGGTCACTGGGAGTCTCTTTATCATAAAGGCATATTCATCCTTTCCTATTTAGTAAATAGCTTGTGCAGTGATACTTTGAGACTGTGTGAATATTTTTTCCCAGTATCTTTTCAGCCTTTTTTGATTATTTTTAAATTACATTAAAAACTGCAAAAGGTAATTTTCTACATCTATCAATAATTTCTAAAGAAGAGTTCTTTTTCATTCTTTCTTCCTCTTTGTCTTAAATATCACTGTGGACTCACACTTTCTTTAAAAATTCAATTTGTTGTAACTGTTTGCTACCAAAATTATTTTTAATGTTCTATTTGACCCATCTACAGCCACTGGTAGCCTCTTCAAATGAGTTTCAGTGTATTTTTTCTACATGACTTTACTGTTTTTTGTGTTCTTTATTGATTTAGTGCATAAACTATTCCAGTATTATTTTATAATTTTTTCTGCTTCATACCTAGGATTGATTAGTCATTGCTCCAAGGATTCTAGGTTATTTAGAGTGGGCTATGGTATTTAAAACCAGTATGTGGGCCCTAGCTTTGCTCACTGCTTCTGGCATTTTCAGAGGACAAAGAAGAGAACTATAGAGGTAAGATTTTAAGAATACATCTAATTTTCCCATTATTAACTTAACTTTAGCTTCCCTTCTCTTTTTCCTAGACTGTAACCACAGTCTCTTAAATGTGTTCCTTGCATTCTTTTTCTCCACTTTCACCTTTCTAACTTGTAGCACACAGTTAACCTGTGTAACTTTTACAAAGCAGTAGGCTTCCCATGGCTGACTCTTAAATAAGGAGTGAAGGCAGATGTTTCCCTGAGGTCTGAAAGGCCCCAAGGAGCACAAAGTATGCTCATCATTTCTATCTCATCTCCTGTCCTTCTCCCTCCAACACGCACAGAGTATGAGGAGCCACATCTGACTGACTACTCACCTTTCCACAAACAACACCAGAGAGTTCCAAACCTCAATGTTTTGTTTTAAGGCGTTATGTATTTATTTTAGAGGGGTGGTGGAGTGGGAGAGAGAGAGGGAAAGAGAGAATCCCAAGCAGATTCTCTGTTGGCATGGAGCCTGCCAAGGTGAGCTCAGTCTCAGGACCCTGAGATCATGACCTGAGCCCAAATCAAGAATCGGTCACTTAACCAACTGAGCCACCCTGGTGCTCCACAGCTCAGTGATTTTGTGTTTTACATTCTTTCCCCTTTATTAGGTATGCCTTCCCCTTCCACACCTTTTCTGTGTGACAAACTCCACTCACCTTCCATCCTTCTTCCTTGAATCTTTTCTCATTTCCTCTTGATGAGACAGGAAACCCTCTTCCAGGTTCCTGTAGCACTTTGTGTGTACCTATCATAGCCTTATTGTACTTAATTTGTGTGTTTAGAAGCTTCTGTCCTGCAACAGAGGGACAAGACCTCATATAATTCATTTTACTATCCCTAGTAATGAGCACAGAGTCTCTTGTACAAGTAAATACTGAATTAAAAAGCTGAAGTTGATGAGTGCAGGAAAGAATCAAGAAGACTGTTTGTCACCCATCAATCTGATGGAATCCAGTTGTCATATTCTTGATAATGTGTCTGGGTCAGAGATCTGAGTAAGGGGTTTCTGGACATAAGACTGGCCATGTTTTTCCTCATATTCTGTAGTGTTTCTTGGTTTCATCAGCCTTGCCTCTTCTCTCTCAGCATTCTGAATATGGCCTCCCTGATGGGCTTGGATTTCACACTATAGATGATGGGGTTGAGCACAGGGGGCACCACCAGGTACACATAGGCAATGAGAGCATGTACAATATGAGACAGGTGCCTCCCAAAACGGTGGATCATTGACACGCCTATGACGGGGATATAGAAAACCAGAACAGCTAATATATGAGACACACATGTGTTTAGGGCCCGCACACGCTCCCTGGGAGAGGCTAGGCCCAGCACCGTATGAAGAATAAGGGTATAGGACAGGACGATAAGCAAGGAGTCTACACCCACTGTGGATAAAACTACATAGAGCCCATAAAGGATGTTGACAGTAATATCAGCACAGGCCCGTTTCATGACATCTGCATGGAAACAGAAGGAATGGGACAGAAGGTTCTTATCAGGGCAGAAGTTCAGTCGTTTCAGTAAGAAGGGCACAGGAAACAGGGATATAGTGGCTCGAGCCACAATGGCCAGCCCAATCCTAATGATGACACTATTGGTGAGGATAGCCGCATAGCGAAGAGGGTTGGAGATGGCCACAAAGCGGTCAAATGACATGGCCAGGAGCACTGACGACTCCACCACAGAGAAAGAATGGAGGAAGAACATCTGGACCAGGCAGGCATTGAAGCCGATGAGCCGATGGTCAAACCAGAGCACAGCCAGGGTGGTGGGCAGTGTGGACAGAGTGAGGCCCACATCGGTGAGGGCCAGCATGGACAGAAAGTAGTACATGGGCTGGTGCAGGCTGGGAGTTCTCCTTACAGCCAAGAGGATCAGGCAGTTTCCAGTGAGGGCCACCGTGTACATGGAGGAGAAGGGGATGGAGATCCATCCATGAACAGCCTCCAGCCCTGGGATGCCAATCATTAGGAAGGCATGTGGCTGGAAGAAGGAGATATTGACATAGGACTGGGAAGGCAGCATCTTTGGAAAGCAGTTGAGGTTTCTGGAAAGATGTGACTTTATTCTGGGGAGACAGAAAGATAGTGACAAGACACTTGTTATTAGGAAGATTATTAGTTATGCTATGTGGGTTATTTCATTATTTCCCATCTTCTCAGCTCTTTGTATTAATAACTGTTCCAGGAATATACATACATTAGCTAATATGTCCTCAAATCAATGTAGATTGTAGGGGATAGTTTAACTTCCTCATGATTACCATACAAAAATGATTGAAATAGAATTAGAAATTAGTTAATTCTTTTCTTTCTTTCTTTCTTTTTTTTGGGGAGCACTTTTTAAAAAATTTTATTTTTTCAGTGTTCCACGATTCATTGTTATGAAGGGATTCATGTTTGCTCTTAAATATGTAAAGCCTTCTCTAAATGCTCATCATCATCATCTTCATCTTCATTGTCTTCTGGGTCCTGGTCATTACTTTTTTCCTGTTAATACTGCATTTTGCAGTATTCTAAATGCTTTCACATCATTATTTCATTTTTGTGTCATAATTACCTTGCTGATAGAGAAGAGAAATATTTTAGTTAAAGTGAAAGAAAAGAAAATTTGAAGTCCATCTGAAGAAGATAATACTGCAGCGTTCTTCCAAGTCAGTTAGTATTGTTATTATTTTTTGAAGATTCTATTTATTTATTTGACAGAGGAGAGAGAACATAAGCAAGGGGTGTTGGGGAAGGAGAAGCAGGCTTCCCACAGAGCTGGGAGCGTGATGCAGGTTTCCATCTCAGGACCCTGGGATCATGCCCTGAGCCAAAGGCAGATGCTTAACGACTGAGCCACGCAGGCATCCCTGAGTTAACTATTAGAACTCAAGATCTTTTTGTGTTTGGAGGGTTTGAATATATATCCTAGGACCTTCTCTTTTAATTATGCCCCAGTAATTATAAAGTCCCAGGCTGAAAATGAACATAAGTACTAGCAAAGGATTGATAAATGAAGAGACATTTGATGCCCTCCAGGTCACTGGAACACTTAAATATTTGTGGTTCACCTATGCCTTGCCCAGAGAATATCAGCCTGAATAATTTGATGTTCTTGTAATCCAGGCTACCCATTGCTTTTCAAGAGTCATTCCTTCATTCCATTCACTTGACATTCCCCCAAACTTTTAAAATTCCAGCCAAACATTTTGTTTAGCCTCCATTACACTCAGCTTGAGGTCTTGATTTGTCCTTAAGTATGCCTACCTGTGAATCAGGCAGCACAGACACTTGACCTAGCTGGAAGGGCCATAACTACAGGGAATATGGGCCCTGAGATGCTTTTCCAAGAGTTTGAATTTCTACAGCCACACACCGAAAACATGACCCCTCACTTACTTCTTTGTAAATAATATCTGTTTGTCTTAAAAACAAAATCATATAAGTTTGGTGCCCCTGGGTGGCACAGTTGGTTGAGTGTTCGACTCTAGGTTTCGGCTCAGGTCCTGATCTCAGCCTTGTGATCTAGGGTCAGAATCTCAATCTTCTTGAAATTCTCTCTCCTTTTGCCCCCCTCTCTCATGCTCTCTGTCCCTCCCAAAGAAATAAATACAACCTGAAAAAAAAAAAAGAACCATGTAGGTTAAGTATTGTGTGTATTTTTAAAATTTTTTTTAAAAGATTTTATTTATTTATTTGACAGACAGAGATCACAAGTAGGCAGAGAGAAAGGCAGATGGAGAGAAAGGAAGCAGGCTCCCTGCTGAGCGGAGAGCCAGATTGTGGTGTTCAATCCCTGGACCCTGGGATCATGACCTGAGTTGAAGGCAGAGGCTTTAACCCACTGAGCCACCCAGGCGACCCTTAAATAAAATAATAAACATTAAAAATGATAATGTAAAAATAATAAAATGGGAGGGGAGACACTTTCAGTGGTTTTACATTGCCTGTATTGGCCATGAGCTGTCCTACATGCTAGAGATTTGTGAAGTGTGGGTGTAGTTGGATCAGATTATCTGGAAGAGTTTATAATCTCCTGTTGTTCCATGGTTACATGATTTGAAGCTGTGCGAATAAAGCACCTTCTTATTTCTCACAAAATTGTCCTTTTACTGCTCATTGTGACCTTTTGTGTCCTTATAAAGTCATTTGCCTTTTATTGTGCTAATTATCTCATTCCTGTTTTTCCTTTTGCTAATCTAAGTCACATTTCTTATGCATCTCCTAAGTGCATATATTCACAATTTATACTGTATAGTTTATATATAGTAAAGACTCATGTTTCCTTTAGTTTAATGCAGTTAGTATCTACTTTTATCATACTATTTTAAGACCAACTCGGGAAATACTTTGTCATTGGCAGCTTAAATCAGAATAGAGAATGAATTCTGTGGTCTCCTTTGATTTGCAGGGTTGATTTGAGGATTGGTCTTACCTGGGATTTATATCACCATTCTCTCTCTTTTCATCTTGCTTTATCCAATACTGAGTAATTGAGATATCCTCCATTTGTTATAGAAATTGCCCTTGTTGCCTCATTGATATGGAGGTCCTATGCAAGTCTGGGATTTATGTGATCTATTGCTCTTACTGTTGTGAAGTATCCAAATGTTAAATTAAATTGAATATTACAGGAAGCCTGGAGCTCACAAGGGAAGATTATATGATACCCTTTAAGACTAGTTGTAAAAATTTAGGGACAGCTCTTATGCAGTCAAGCCAATTTTTCCCTTATATTCAGGTAATGGTTTTTCTATCACTTATTACATTTTGTGAATGTTATAGTTTTACTAAGAGTCTGACATTGGGAAGGGATTCTGTGTGGTGAGAGGACAGATTTTATTTCTTCTGCGCATTTTCGTAGCCAAGTTGGATCGACAAGTTTCCTGGCTCCCATGAAATCCAAAAGTATTATATTAAGTTGCTTAATCCTGGAAGTGAGATTGGGTTTGGTTTTCTGTTATTATATCCAGGATACTAAAGGATCAAAGATATTGCAAATTATAGCTCTCCTCTGAGGAACTAAATAATTTCTGTTTGAACAGTCTAGGATTCTGGGAACTTGTTACTGGGTGTGTCTAGGGAAAGTTAAGTTGCCTAGAAACAAAGGGCTGAATCCACCATGCTTTCTTAACCCAAAGCTGAGTGCATTTTTTTTTTCTAATTCCTTTTTTTCCCACACACACACAAAAAAAGAAATGATAATTATGTAATGTGATGGAGATATGAACCAACACTGAGGTGTAATCATTTTGCAATGTATATGCCAAGTGCTTTTCTAAAAGGCTCTTACTCATGGATCTTAAGTGGGTAGGAGAAGAATAAATGAAACAAGATGGGATTGGGAGGGAGACAAACCATAAGTGACTCTTAATCTCACAAAACAAACTGAGGGTTGCTGGGGGGAGGGGGTTTGGGAGAAGGGGGTGGGATTATGGACATTGGGGAGGGTATGTGCTTTGGTGAGTGCTGTGAAGTGTGTAAACCTGGTGATTCACAGACCTGTACCCCTGGGGATAGAGTATTATGCCTCCATCAGAAAGGATGAATACCCAACTTTTGTAGCAACATGGACGGGACTGGAAGAGATTATGCTGAGTGAAATAAGTCAAGCAGAGAGAGTCAATTATCATATGGTTTCACTTATTTGTGGAGCATAACAAATAGCATGGAGGACATGGGGACTTAGAGTGGAGAAGGGAGTTGGGGGAAATTGGAAGGGGAGGTGAACCATGAGAGACTATGGACTCTGAAAAACAATCTGAGGGTTTTGAAGGGACGGGGGGTGGGAGGTTGGGGTACCAGGTGGTGGGTATTATAGAGGGCACGGATTGCATGGAGCACGGGGTGTGGTGCAAAAATAATGAATACTGTTATGCTGGAAATAAAAAAAAAATTAAAAAAAAATTATATTATAAAAAAAAAGGCTCTTACTCAGAGGATTATGAAGGGCAATCTCATAATGAAAGTTGAGACACCAAGCAAACATTCAGATCACTGGCAGGATGCTTGCTGGCATGGGATTTTTCAGATACTCTTACACTGTTGCTCTCCTTAGAGAAGCAAAAGAGTACTAATCTGCTTGGACACAGAGTCTGGGTTTCCAAACAATTACCTGAATCAGGACATTTTCTGTGCTTTAGGTAAGTAGCTGCCTTCTTTTCCTGTGCCGTATCTAGGGGCATAGACCTGCTGTCTCTGGAAGTCCAGGCCTCCTTACTCTTCTTCCTGCTTCTAACATCTGCTCACCCCCATCCCATTGGCTCTTCCTCTTGGCAGCAGCTGAAGAACGGGGCTCTCAGACTCACTAACCAGACCTCCGTCTTTCTAAAGAGTGTAGATGGGACTGTATCTGGGCCCCAAGGTACTCACTTTGCTTGTCACAGCCTTCTCTAACTCTCCACATCCTGAAGGAGCCTGGAAAAATATGCAACTAAGATACTACCTTTATACCACTGGCTGGATGCCTTAGTGAGTTGAGTTGCTATTCCCCAGGGATGTCCAAGCCATAGCCACAGAGGATAGTCTATGCTTGCTTTTTCCTGGGCAACAGAAAATGTGTGGGATACATGCGTTGGCATAGAGGGCACCAAATGAGATATTTGAGCAACTGAACTGTGGAGGAGATGCCTAGAATCGTCATCATCTCTAGTTTTATCCATTCTACCATATCTGTAGGAAATTTTATTGGGCTTTTCATTTTTTTCTTTTATTGTGCCTTTTAATGATACCAGAGCAGGCTTCTGGAGTCCCACTGAACATTTTCTGCCAACCCCCCACCCCAGTAGAATCTTTCAGAGACTCAGGGTTCTTTGTGTCTCTGTCCACTCTCTCCATGGCCCCCATGGCTCAGGCAGGTTAAGTGCCCCTACTTCCTGTGTCTATTCTTCATGTGATATCATTGTGAAATCAAAGCCTCATTCTGTTGCACAGTGAATATATATCAAGTAACTGGAGGAGACAGATGGACAATAAAGTGTCCAAAGACAGAGAGAGATGAATGAAGGCACACATCTTTACTGAGAGCTTCCATATCTCTGTTTTTGTGTTTTTAAAACAGAGTGTCTTCCATCCTAGGAAACTTTTTTTTTTTTTGCTATCGTGTTCCATCCCCAGGAGTTTCTTCTTTATCCTAATAGAGTAAAATAAATTGAAAACCCGAAGAAGCCACACATCTGAAATAGAGCAGTATCTGGTGTGTGTGTGTGTGTGTGTGTGTGTGTGTGTGTGTGTGTACATGCATAGCATCTTTATTGAGATAGAACAGATGTGCAAAAAATTGTACTTATTCAATGTGTACACTTTAATGAATTTGGATCTAAGCATTCATTCATGAATTTATCATCACTATCAACATAATACACATATCTATCAACTCCAAAAGTTTCCTTGTTATAATGGCAGGATTTCTTTCTTTCTTTTTTTTTTTTTAAGGCTGAATAATATTCTACAGTATGTATCTACCACATTTTCTTTATCCATTCATCTTTTGATAGACACTTGGGTTGTTGGATATTGGGTGTTATGAATAATGGGGCAATGAAAATGGGAGCACTAGATATGTGAGAAATAGATCTCAACATAATAAAAGATTTTTATGACAGGCCCACAGCTAACTTCATATTCAACAATGAAAAACTCAAAGATTTCCTTTTAAGATCAGGAACCAGGCAAGGATGGCCGTTCTTTCCACCTCTATTTAACACAGACCTGAAATTCCTAAGAGCACTTAGAGAATAAAAAGAAATAAAAGCATCCAAATTGTAATATAAGATGTAAAATTATCTTTCTTTGTAGACAACATGATCTTATGTATGGAAAACGCCCCGAATTCCTTAAAAATCCTGTTAGAACCAATAAACAAATTTAGTGAAGTTGCAGAAAACAAAGTCAACATAAAAAAATCAGTTGTGTGTCTATATATGAACAGTGAACTATCCAAAAACAAAATTAATAAAACAGTCCCATTTACAATGACATCAAAAAGAATAAAATACTGAGATGAGGTGCCTGGGTGGCTCAGTCAGTTAAGTGACTGACTTCAGCTCAGGTCACGATCTCAGGATCCAGGAATGGAGCTCTGCATTGAGCTAGGTGTTGGGCTCTGTGCGCAGCAGGGAGTCTGCTAGTCCCTTTCCCTTTCCCTTTGCACCTCCACCTACTCATGCTCACTCTTCCAAATAAATAAATAAATAAAATCTTCAGAAAAATAAAATGGGTGCCTGGGTGGTGCAGCTCTTGAGCATCTGATTCTTGGTTTTGGCTCAGTTGTGATCTTGGAGTGAGACCAGTCCCAGCAAGGGTCTCCATGCTCAGAATGGCATCTGCTCCAGACTGTCTCTCCCTTGGCCCCTCCTTGCTGTGCTTGCTCTCGATCTCAAAAAAATAATCTTAAAAAAAGAATAAAATGCTTAAGGGTAAACTGGATCAAGGAGGTCAAAGACTTATATACAGAAACTATAAATTATTGATGAAAGAAATTTAGTCACAAATAAGTGGAAAGCTATTGCATGTTCATGGATTAAAAGACTTAATATTGTCACAAAAATCCGTATTATCCAAAGTGATCTTTGAATTCAGTGCAGTTCCTATGAAAATCGCAATTCCATTTTTATAGAAATAGGAGAAAATAATCCTAAAATTCATATGGAGCCACAAGAGATCCAAAATAGTCATAGCAGTCTGAGATAGAAGAACAAATTTGGAGGTGTGACATCTCCTGATTTTAAAGTACTTTGTAAATCTACAGCAATTTAAAACAGTATGGTATGGGTACCTGGCTGGCTCAGTTGTAGATGAGCATGCTGGCTATAGAGATTATTTAAAAATTAAAAATATAAGTATTTTATTGGCATAAAAACTGACATTTGGTAATGGGAGCCCAGAAATAAATGGTATATGTATAGTCAACTGATTTTTGACAAGGGTCCCAAGAATATGCAATGGGGAAAAGACATTTTCCTTAACAAATGGTTGGTAAAACTGGGTATCCCCATGCAAATGAATGATATCAGACTCTTATTTTATACCATATACAAAAAAATGGACCTGAAATTATAAAACTCCTTAAAAAAACAGAGAAGAATTTTTATGACTTTGGACTTGGCAATAATTTATTAGATATGGCCCAAAGGCAAAATCAATAAAAAACAAAATTAGACAAGTGTAGCTACAGCAAACTAAAAAATTAATGCACAGCAAAGGAAACAACAGAGTAAAAAGGCTACCCATGGAATAGAGAAAATATTCATAAACCACATACCTGATAAAGGACTAATATAAAAATATATATAAGTAACTCTTCCAACTCAATAGCAGAAACCCCAAGTAACCTATTAACAAATGGTCTAAGGAATTGAATATATATTTCTCCAAAACATACAAAAGGCCATCAGGTATATGAATAGGTGCTCAACATCACTCGTCACTAATGAAAAGCAAATCAAAACTACAGTGAGATATCATCCCACAGCTCTTAGGGTGGCTATCATCAGGAACGAAAGAAAGGAAGGAAGGATGATAAAGAAAGAAAGAAAGGAATGAGGGAAGGAAGGAAGAAGGTAGGAAAGAGGAGGAAGGAAGGAAAGGAAAGAAAAGAAAAGAAAGAGAACGAAAGAAAGAAAGAAGGAAAGAGAAAGAAAGAAAGAAAGAGAATGATTCAAATAATAACAAATATTGGTAAGAATGTGGACAAATTGGAACCTGTGTGTACTGTTGGCAGTGATGTGAACTGGTGTAGCCTCTCTGGAAAACAGTATTCAGGTTCTCAAAAAGAAGCAGAACTACCATATCATCCAGTTATGCCATTCCTGGATGTAAACCTAAAAGAATTGATGTCAGGATTCAAGGAGATATTCTCAGAAGCATCTTAAAAGAGCACTTATATTCCCAAACATTGGCCTCCAAATCCTATTTCAAATTGCCAACTCCCCAGTTTCCTGCCAGTGTGCCTGCCAGTGAAGATAGTGCCTGCCTCACTGGTCTTTTGGAGATGACTTTTAAATGAAGATGTATCTACCCCAGGAACATCCAATTTTAAGAGCTGAGACATGGGGAGTTAGAGAGGAGAAGGGAGTTGGGGGAAATTGGAAGGGGAGGTGAACCATGAGAGACTATGGACTCTGAAAAACAATCTGAGGATTTTGAAGGGGTGGGGGGTGGGAGGTCGGGGTACCAGGTGGTGGGTAATATAGAGGGCACGGATTGCATGGAGCACTGGGTGTGGTGCAAAAATAATGAATACTGTTATGCTGAAAATAAATAAAAAGTAAATTTTTAAAAAATGAGCTGAGGCAAAATAAAATGAGTGAGTCTCTACCAATACAATCTGAGGCAACTGTGGAAGGCTGGAGGAAATCCGTTCTTGAGCACAAGATGCTTTTTGGAGCAAATGATGCCCACTCGCTCCACATCTGTGAAAAGCTACATCTATAGCTTCCATTGCTTGGGGTATGGCTTGAACTTAATAACGAGTTTTATTGAATAAACATCAGGATATTTCTTCAGGAATTATGATTTATAAATAGGTTTATTCAAATTATGTTCCTGAAGCAATGTCTAGGCCAATCCCTTTAATGGGTAATGAAGACATTCAGTGTAAATGAGTGAATCAGTAATTGCCTTCCAGGAAGTAGAATACATTAGTAAAAAGATGATTTCAATAGCAAGTGGTAAATTCTTTGAGAGAGGTATATGCTGGTTTCAAAGAGAGTGGAAGAGAGAAGATGAGGGAATAAGACACAGAAGACAGAACGTTTGATCTCTTCCTGGAAGGACAAGAGTCTTCCAGTTAAGGTGGAGAAAAGTAGTAGGTGACTACTACAGTAAGAGACTGTAGTCTGTAGACTGTAGTTTGTAGACTGTAAGCTGGGGATCCACTCCCAAAGGCTGTATAGTTATGGGTTCATCCTCTGCTGCCTGCATTTGGAGGTAAACTGGGAGAGGAGTGCTGGACCCTGTACCCAGAGATCTTCATTTCTGACCAGATCCATTGGCTTTGTGCTACATTCTTTCACTGTCTGCCTTCCTTCCTTCCTTCATTCACTAAAACATTATTTATTAAGGAATGTATTCTTTTATGCTAGACCCAAGTTAACCATTGAGAAGACAGAAATAACTAGAACATCATCACTGATCCCTACTTTCAAAGTCTCATACACAACTGTATATAATTATAATATAGAGCTTTAAGCACTACAGTTGAAGAAAGCACAAAGTGCTTAGGGATCACTGTAGAAATCCCTGGCTTTGGATGGGATTTCCCATCCAAAAATGAGATGGGACTGGGCAAAATCCCAATTCAAGTGTTAATGGAAAGCACATTCTAGCCAAGAAGAAACTGAATTATTTTGGTTCCTCTGCATTCTGATTCTGCATTCTTAACACCAATGGATTAGCTTACCCAGGCTCAGTCTTAGGATCTCTCTCAGCATTCATTCAATAATGACCTGAGAGACTGTGTTGTCTCTCTTGAGATTATAGGATTTGGGGCATAGGGCTTGGGGCTCACTTGCCTTCCCCCTCTTCCCCTCGCAGACATGTGCTCATGCGCAAACACACACCACACACATACACACTTTTTCTGCAGATTCATTTGAAAGTAAGTTGTAGACATTGCAATACTTCTCAATAAACATTAATCATATGCCTCCTAAAGTAGATTCTCCTACAGAATCACAAAACTATTTTCAAATCTAAGCAAATTACACTAAACTAATAATATTACAATATAAAATACGTATTCAGGTTTCACAATTATCCTAATAATTACTGGTTAATGCTAGTGTTTGGTTGTAATATCCTTTTAATCTCTTTTAATTTAGATTAATTCCCCAACATTTTTTTAGTAAAATTAAATTTTTAAGGATGCTTGGTCAATGTGTGTATGTGTGTGTTTATCACTGTGTGTATGTGTGTGTGGTGTTTCCATATTCAAGATTTTTCCAATTACTTTCCCACAGTTAGATTCAGGTTGGACAATTTTGGTAGGCATTTTACAGGTGTGATTTTGTGTCCTTATTGCTCAAATCAGAAGTTATATAAAATTAGATGATCTTATTGTTGGTTAAGCTAAATTTGATCACTTGCTTACGGTGGTCGCTGGGAGTCTCTTTATCATAAAGACATATTCATCCTTTCCTATTAAGTAAATAGCTTGTGCAGTGATACTTTGAAACTGTGTGAATATTTTTTCCCAGTATCTTTTCAGCCGTTTTTGAATATTTTTAAATTACATTAAAAACTGCAAAAGGTAATTTTCTAAATCTACGAGTACTTTCTAAAGAAGAGTTCTTTTTTCATTCTTTTCTTCCTCTTTGTCTTAAATACCACCGTGGACTCACACTTTCTTTAAAAATTCAATTTGTTGTAACTGTTTGCTATCAAAATTATTTTTAATGTTATATTTGACCCATCTGGAGCCACTGGTAGCCTCTTCAAATGAGTTTCTGTGTATTTATTCACCATGACCTTACAGTTTTTATATTCTTTATTTCTACAGGGCATAAACTATTCCAGTATCATTTTATAATTTTTTCTGCTTCATACTGAGAGTTAGTCATTGCTCCAAGGATTCTAGGTTATTTAGAGTGGGCAATGGTATTTAAAACCAGTATGTGGGCCCTAGCTTTGCTCACTGCTTCTGGCATTTTCAGAGGACAAAGAAGAGAACTATAGAGGTGAGATTTTAAGAATACATCTAATTTTCCTATTATTAACTTAACTTTAGCTTCCCTTCTCTTTTTCCTAGACTGTTACCACAGTCTCTTAAATGTGTTCCTTGCATTCTTTTTCTCCACTTTCACCTTTCTAACTTGTAGCACACAGTTAAACCTGTGTAACTTTTACAAAGCAGTAGGCTTCCCATGGCTGACTCTTAAATAAGGAGTGAAGGCAGATGTTTCCCTGAGGTCTGAAAGGCCCCAAGGAGCACAAAGTATGCTCATCATTTCTATCTCATCTCCTGTCCTTCTCCCTCCAACACGCACAGAGTATGAGGAGCCAAGGTGATGCTGGCCTCATAAAATGAGTTTGGAAGTTTTCCTTCCATTTCTATTTTTTGGAACAGTTTCAGGAGAATAGGAATTAGTTCTTCTTTAAATGTTTGGTAGAATTCCCCCGGGAAGCCGTCTGGCCCTGGGCTTTTGTTTGTTTGGAGATTTTTAATGACTGTTTCAATCTCCTTACTGGTTATGGGTCTGTTCAGGCTTTCTATTTCTTCCTGGTTCAGTTGTGGGATTATGAGGAGCCACATCTGACTAACTACTCACGTTTCCACAAACACACCAGAGAGTTCCACACCTCAATGTTTTGTTTTAAGGAGTTATGTATTTATTTTAGAGGGGTGGTGGAGTGGGAGAGAGAGAGGGAAAGAGAGAATCCCAAGCAGATTCCTTGCTGGCATGGAGCCTGCCTAGGTGGTCTCAGTCTCAGGACCCTGAAGTCATGACCTGAGCCCAAATCAAGAATGGGTCACTTAACCAACTGACCACCCTGGTGCTCCACACCTCAGTGGTTTTGTGTTTTACATTCTTTCCCCTTTATTAGGTATGCCTTCCCCTTTCCCACCTTTTCTGTGTGACAAACTCCACTCACCTTCCATCCTTCTTCCCTGACTCCTTTCTCATTTCCTCTTGATGAGACAGGAAACCCTCTTCCAGGTTCCTGTAGCACTTTGTGTGTACCTATCATAGCCTTATTGCACTTAATTTGTGTGTTTAGAAGCTTCTGTCCTGCAACAGAGGGACAAGACCACATATAATTCATTTTACTATCCCTAGTAATGAGCACAGAGTCTCTTGTACAAGTAAATACTGAATTAAAAAGCTGAAGTTAATGAGTGCAGGAAAGAATCAAGAAGACTGTTTGTCACCCATCAATCTGACGGCATCCAGTTGTCATATTCTTGATATGTGTCTGGGTCAGGGATCTGAGTAAGGGGTTTCTGGACATAAGACTGGCCATGTTTTTCCTCATATTCTGTGGTGTTTCTTGGTTTCATCGGCCTTGCCTCTTCTCTCTCAGCATTCTGAATATGGCTTCCCTGATGGGCTTGGATTTCACACTATAGATGATGGGGTTGAGCACAGGGGGCACCACCAGGTACACATAGGCAATGAGAGCATGTACAATATGAGGCAGGTGCCTCCCAAAACGGTGGATCATTGACACGCCTATGACAGGGATATAGAAAACCAGAACAGCTAATATATGAGACACACATGTGTTTAGGGCCCGCACACGCTCCCTGGGAGAGGCTAGGCCCAGCACCGTATGAAGAATAAGGGTATAGGACAGGACGATAAGCAAGGAATCTACACCCACTGTGGATAAAACTACATAGAGCCCATAAAGGATGTTGACAGTAATATCAGCACAGGCCCGTTTCATGACATCTGCATGGAAACAGAAGGAATGGGACAGAAGGTTCTTATCAGGGCAGTAGTTCAGTCGCTTCAGTAAGAAGGGCCCAGGAAACAGGGATATAGTGGCTCGAGCCACAATGGCCAGCCCAATCCTAATGATGACACTATTGGTGAGGATAGCCGCATAGCGAAGAGGGTTGGAGATGGCCACAAAGCGGTCAAATGACATGGCCAGGAGCACCGACGACTCCACCACAGAGAAAGAATGGAGGAAGAACATCTGGACCAGGCAGGCATTGAAGCCGATGAGCCGATGGTCAAACCAGAGCACAGCCAGGGTGGTGGGCAGTGTGGACAGAGTGAGGCCCACATCGGTGAGGGCCAGCATGGACAGAAAGTAGTACATGGGCTGGTTCAGGCTGGGAGTTCTCCTTACAGCCAAGAGGATCAGGCAGTTTCCAGTGAGGGCCACCGTGTACATGGAGGAGAAGGGGATGGAGATCCATCCATGAACAGCCTCCAGCCCTGGGATGCCAATCATTAGGAAGGCATGTGGCTGGAAGAAGGAGATATTGACATAGGACTGGGAAGGCAGCATCTTTGGAAAGTAGTTGAGGTTTCCAGAGAGATGTGGCCTCTTCAGTCTGGGAAGAAAAATAAGGACAAAATCATTGGAAAATGGAGTAGCTCTGATATTTGGCGACATGAGTTCCTACATGGAAGCAAATATGCAATGTAAGGAGATTTAAAAATGTACACCTAAAAACCAACTAGAGAATGACCCTAATTTAAATCTATTGTCTACAGCAGTGTCATTTTATAGTGTAACACTGATTTCTTTGTATTTTGAAGAAAGCAGTGTTTTCTTTAAGAATATGGGTTGATCCTAAAAAGCCTAATAAAAAGTGCTTTATTTTAAACAAGAAACAATGGTCTCATTGAAGGAAGTAAACATGTGATAGAAGACTAAAGGGTCGATAACATGAGTTTGTTATCTTTCTTTTCTTGGATTCACCTTTAAATTTCCAAACATATAAGTAAATAGGCAAAAAAAAAAAAAAAAAAAAAAAACCAACCCAACCCCAAAGAGCAACACCAAAAACCCCTCTAAAATAGGTCAATAAAAACTACATAAGGGCAACAGTCAATGAATTATTTTTTAGCAAAGATTTAAAAAACCTATCAAAAATAAATCTGAGAGCTGAACGGTGTTTTACTATGAAGCTTAGATGTACAGTTATGCTATATCTTACCAATGACATAAGATTACTCTGAAGTCAAGAATGACCTTTTTTTTTTCTTTGAAGGAGATGACAGAATTTGGTCTCTTTGCACGTATTCTAGTAGAATATTTAAAAGAGAATATAATGAAATAAAGTTTTGACAGTATCAGTTCTATCATCCCCCATTTCTTCTCTCTCAGACATATTTTGGATAAATATTAATTCCTGGTAGAGCTCACCCCATTCAAAGATGAGTAACAGAAAATTCCAACATATAATTTGTGCAGACATAGTATGTAAAATCAAAAAGGATAAGAGATGTTAAAGGTGTATAAAAATACTCTTTGAGATAAGGAACTATTAAGGAAGGAGAAGAAAATTATGGATAAAAATTTGTAAATAAGTGAATGAAACCATGAACCAAATTAAAATATTTGATATTAAGGTATAAAAATGAGTTGGTAATAAAAAAGAAAGTGAACATCAAAATGGTAAACCAAAGAAAATAACATACTCCAAGATGGAGAACAGTATTGAAAATAATGAAATATAATTAAATGAAAACAATGATAAAAAGTAATTAGTCTATAATAAAGATGCTAAATAAATAGTAGAATTTTAAACATAATAGCTATTCCTGAAGAAGAGTAAAATAAAAATGAAAACCAGAAAGATACTAAAATATGTCATAAAATATTTTTCTGAAAATTGAAAAAAATGTAAACATTAAAGTTTTTGTCAAGTACTAGGAAATAAAACCAATAAGCAAATATATATGTATTTAAGTATGGTAATTGTATTGCAAGAGTAAACGAAAACTATATAGGTGCTCTGATAAAAGCAATGAATCTCAAAATGAAAAAATTACCACTTATCTCAGAAATCTCTTAAGACCACTGGACTACAAAGAAAAGATCAATGTTCATAGAGAGTTGCAGAAAAATTGATGTAATCTGCACATTATTAATATATTTAGATATTATTCAGGAGGAAAAGAAAAAAAATACAAGTCAATATATTTGTATTATTATTTATAATATGGGCTATTATTAGTATAAGATACATCATTTGAGTCATTATTTTAGTGCATTTGGGAAGCAAAATTTTTAGGGTAAGAATGGAGGATATGTATGTAAATTCAAACAAGTTAGTTAAAATGCTGTAATCATGAAACTGAGAATATCAACTTGGGAATATCAGAGTAAGCTCAAGAGATATTTCTCCTTTAAATAATATATATCTTCTTTCTGATGGAGGCATAATACTCCATAGTGTATATGCACCACATCTTCCTTATCCATTTGTCCGTTGAAGGGCATCTTGGTTCTTCCCACAGTTTGGCGACCGTGGCCATTGCTGCTATAAACACTGGGGTACAGATGGCCCTTCTTTTCACTCCATCTGTATCTTTGGGGTAAATACCCAGGAGTGCAATTGCAAGGTCATAGGGAAGTTCTATTTTTAATTTCTTTTTTTTTTTTAAAGATTTTATTTATTTATCAGAGAGTGGGGGGAGAGAGCAAGCACAGGCAGACAGAATGGCAGGCAGAGGGAGAAGCAGGCTCCCCGCTGAGCAAGGAGCCCGATGTGGGACTCAATCCCAGGACGCTGGGATCATGACCTGAGCCGAAGGCAGCTGCTTAACCAACTGAGCCACCTAGGCGTCCCTCTATTTTTAATTTCTTGAGGAATCTCCACACTGTTCTCCAAAGAGGCTGCCCCAACTTGCATTCCCACCAACAGTGTAAGAGGGTTCCCCTTTCTCCACATCCCCTCCAACACATGTTGTTTCCTGTCTTGCTAATTTTGGCCATTCTAACTGGTGTAAGGTGGTATCTCAATGTGGTTTTATTTGAATCTCCCTGATGGCTAGTGATGATGAACATTTTTTCATGTCTCTGATAGCCATTTGTATGTCTTCATTGGAGAAGTGTCTGTTCATATCTTCTGCCCATTTTTTTGATAAGATTGTCTGTTTTGTGTGTGTTGAGTTTGAGGAGTTCATTATAGATCCTGGATATCAACCTTTTGTCTGTACTGTCATTTGCAAATATCTTCTCCCATTCCGTGGGTTGCCAACTTTTGTAGCAACATGGACGGGACTAGAGGAGATTATGCTGAATTGAAATAAGTCAATTATCATATGGTTTCACTTATTTGTGGAGCATAACAAATAGCATGGTGGACATGGGGAGTTAGGAGAAGGGAGTTGGGGGAACTTGGAAGGGGAGGTGAACCATGAGAGACTATGGACTCTGGAAAACAATCTGAGGGGTTCTAAGTGGTGGGGGGGGTAGGAGGTTGGGGGAACCAGGTGGTGGGTATTAGAGAGGGCACGGATTACATGGAGCACTGGGTGTGGTATAAAAACAATGAATACTGTTATGCTGAAAATAAATTTAAAAAAATTTAAAAAATACATATCTTCTAGCTTTATTTACAGAAAATAGCTACAAACCAGAACAGTTCAGTAACAAGGAACACACCTAATGCTTAGATGCCCTTTCCCCCAATTTCATAAATGGATGATAAGCCTTCCCCTGGAAATACACCAAATGACCTTGGATATCTTTTAATAGTAGAAAACAGGGAACTAAAGACAACTGAGATTATTTTTAAAAGACAAAGAAAGTCAACTCAGAGAGTCTCCGACTTGCCAAATATGGGTCAACCAAACGTCAGTGAGAATAATAACTGCTGCAGATCAAAACACAGAGAAAGAGAGAGTGTTAAGGCTAGCTAGTGTATGTGTAAGTACGAGATCAGCAAGGGTAGGCATTCAGTATTCTAAAAACTGACAAATAATCTACTTTTCTTCTATAATTGTAGCATGGTATAAAGAAAGGAACTGAAGATGGAAAGCTTCTCTCCACAGAAGCATTCCAGCTATTAAGAAGTAATAGAACTGGGTGCCTGGGTGGTCGGTCATCATGATCCTGGGGTCTTGGGATGGAGTCCTGCATTGGCCTCCCTGCTCAGGGGAGTCGGCTTCTCCCTCTTCCATACTTTTTAACAAAACCAAAAAATGATGGCAGAAAAATCGTCAGGAGCTGATATTATCACAAATGAGAGAAAACTAGACACTCTATTTTACTAAATTAACAGGCCTGTCTCTTATCTACCAGTTTATAGAGAATATAGGAAACACCGGGCAAACAGATATGTTTAAAGACACCAAGAAATGTGATGAATAAAATCCAAACAACAAAAAGAAAGCTTCCAGGATAAAATTTCAGTTTCTTCCATAAATAAATTATAAGAAAATTTTTAAAAAGGGTGAAAACCTACAGATTAAGAGAGATTTGATTCATATCAACCAAATGCAATGGAAAAACCTTGTTGGGATCTTGTTTTGAGCAAATCAAATATAAAAAGTAAGCAGACTATGGGGTGCCTGGGTGGCTCAGTGAGTTAAGCCTCTGCCTTCAACTCAGGTCATGATCTCAGGGTCCTGGCATTGAGCCCTGTGTCAGGCTCTCTGCTCAGCAGGGAGCTTGCTATCTCCTGTCTCTTTTTGTCTGCCTCTCTGTCTACTTGTGATCTCTGTCAAAAAAAAAAAAAAAAACAGCAAACAAACAAACAAACAAAAAAAAACACCTTAAAAAAAAAGTAAGTAAACTAACATTCAGAAATACTTTTTTTTTTTTTTTAAACTTCTTTTTTTTTTTTATTTCCAGCATAACTGGGGAAATTTAAATACGGGTTGAATTCTTGATGATAATCTTTTTTTGTGTGTGTGTGATTATAATACTATGGCTGTGTTTTAAGATTTGAAAATATTTATAAAATAAGACATTATATTGACTTCAAAATAATTGGGTAAGTGGGGGCCACCTGTGGTAGGAATTGTGTAGTGCCAAGTTACCAAGAGAGGCTATAAGCTTATGATTTTGGTAGGTAGTTGTAGGTATATAGAGATCAAGTCTGTCCTCTCTAATTTTGAGACAGGATTTTATTATTTTTCATAATAAAATATGAATAAATCAACAGTTTTACTCTGTAAAAATAACTACATTTAATGGGAAGATATTTCTAATTAAACACGGTGAATTGCACACAAACATTTACTCTTTCCAAAATCTCATTTAAATGAAAGCAAAAATTTTAAAAATATATTATCTGACAGTGGCAGAAGAACAGGATGGGATATAAGGTATATCAACAATATCACGGATGAGGAGCAATCATAAGAAGAATGGAAAGAAACTGGCAGAAAGGAAAGATGGACAATATTGAAAACAAGGGAATTGAGGAAAGGTGAGCCTTCCCAGCTCTCTTTCACCACTTGGTTCACAAAGGCATGGTAATCAGCATTACTCTGTACCACCGTAGGCCACTATGGGAAGCCAGACCTGTGTGACAGAGAATGCTTGTGGAGAAATGCCAGTCTAGACAAGAAGAAGGATAGCTGAGATGCTGAACCAGAGGTCAAATGATCTTGGAATGCCAGATGGGAAGAGAACTTGGCTATAAAGGACCTGTCTCCCTGGAATGTGGTCTGAGCTTTAAACTCCCTGAACCTCAGATAGGTAGCCTCCTTCAGGCCCTCTTCTCCAAGCAGGAGATAGAACTAGTATTTCTCATGGTCCAAGACTGATTATTTCTCTTTCTTCTGTGTTATTTGCAAATTCTGTGCACAGAAATTCTGTGTTATTTGACTCTTCCCACTGTTATCTACATCTGAGGCTAAGGTGCTGGCGGTCACCCATCTGGGAAGTGGAGAAGGGGATGTGATGAGGCCATAGGTTACTCACCCTGGCTATTGTTCCAGGTTGCTCTGTCACACCACATCCTGCAAGAGCCCAGGAGGTCTTTGTGGCAGAGGGATTGAGTTTTATCTCATTACACAAGGACGTCTTGGCAGCAGTGCCTGTCTCCAGGGGAGGTCAGGTTTGGGCCACTATGGAGTGACTCTGCCCAGATCCCTGGGGAATGGAAAAGTTAAGGCTAGCTTTGGAATCAGGGGAAATGTTTGAAAGAATTAAACAATAAGGGGGTGGGTGCTGGCACAGATTCTTCCCACATTCAGCCTAGGGCTGAATCAAAGTTCAAAAAGGAGGGAACCTGGGCAGTGGAAAGAATATGTACTACAGAACCAGGCAGGCTAGGGTTTGAATTCTTGTTCTGTTTTCCTCACCATATACAAGCTTTGTCTCCATTCTTTCTCACTTTCTGGAGAGTTCTGCCACAAATTCACCTCAGCTCATACCTCAGTTGATTTGGACTGTGGTCATTCACCTACAGTTGCTTTCTAGGGATACACTGACCTTTCTCCTCTTTGATTTTAGCTGCCCTCTCCCAGCTGAACTGGGCCCAGCCTATCTACTTTACTCCCCCTGAGATGATAAACAAACTTAGGGGGAAAAAATCACACACCTTTGAAATCTTTTATCAAAATGCTTTATGGCCATTAGCCTGAGCTGAGACTTCTGCATCACTCTGTAATTTCTTTCAGTTTTTAAATTGTCACCATTCTTCTCAAGCTCTTTACTCAACCTGCCAATCTCTTCTCCAAGCAGCTTATTTGACATTGCTCCTGACTTCCCATGGGAAATGGAGGCCATCACGTGTGCCTTCTCTAAGGTTCTTGGTCAACCCGTCTGCTCTTACTCACTTCCACTCCAACATCTATGTCCTGCCAGGGAGACCATTTAATGGGACATGGTGCTTCATGTCAGCCCCCTCTCCATCTTCTAACCACTTCTTTGTTGTGTGCCCATCACATACCGTTAAAAAAAATTTTTATTTTGACTGCCATAACATGTAACCTAAGACTCTTTTAAGATATTTTTCATTATTTATTTAGTTAGTTTTCTTACATTTTTTAAAAATTTAAAAATTTTAAAAATTCTTACATTTTTAAAAATTTTTTTAAAATTTCATTATTTATTTAGTTTTCTTACATTTTTAAAAAATTTCATATTTTTAAAAAATATGTATGTAAAAATATATAATTTAAAAATTAAAAATTTCAGTTAAAAAAAACACTAATATACAGTGTTGTATTAGTTTCAGATGTATAATATAATGATTCAACAATTCCATACAAGGCCTGGTGCTCATCATGACAACTATTCTCTTTAGTCTCCATCACCTATTTCATCCATCCCCCCACCTCCCCTCTGGTAACCATCAGTTTATCAGTTTGTTATCTATAAATAAGAGTCTGTTTCTATCTCTTTTGATCTCTCTCTCTCTCTATTTTGATCTCTTTCTCTCTCTATCCTTTGCTTATTTGTTTTGTTTCTTAAATTCCACATAGGAGTGAAATCATATGGTATTTAACTTACTTTGCCTAGCATTATACTCTCAGATTCCTTCTATGTTGCTCCAAATGTCAAGATTTCATTCTTTTTTTATGCTGAGTACTATTTTATTACACACACACACACACACACACACAGACACACACACCACATCTTCTTTATCCATTCATCAACCAATGGATGCTTGGGATGGTTCCATATCTTCGTTATTATAAATAACACTGGTATAAATATTGGGTGCATGTATCCATTTGAATTAGTGTTTTTGTGTTCTTTGGATAAATACCCAGTAGTATGATTCTAGATCTTAGGGTAGCTCTACTTTTAACTTTTTTGAGGAATCTCCATACTGTTTTCCACAGTGGAAGCACCTGTTTGCATTCCTACCA
Source organism: Mustela erminea (assembly GCF_009829155.1). Classification (NCBI taxonomy): domain Eukaryota; kingdom Metazoa; phylum Chordata; class Mammalia; order Carnivora; family Mustelidae; genus Mustela; species Mustela erminea. The sequence continues at coordinate 58,413,116 of NC_045622.1, forward strand.
ACAGAGCAAGAGTTTTCCTTTTTCTCTACATCCTCGCCAACATGTGTTGTTTCTTATGTTTTTTTTATTTTAGCTATTCTCACAGGTGTGAGGTGATATTGCAATTTTGATTTGTATTTCCCTGAGGATAAGTGATGTTGAGCATCTTTTCATGTGTCTGTTGGCCATCTAGATGCTTCTCTGGAGAAATGTCTGTTCATGTCTTCTGCCTATTTTAAAATTGGATTATTTGTTTTTTGGATGTTGAATTTCATAAGTTCTTTATAAGTTTTGGATACTAACCCTTTTCATTTGCATATTCTGTAGGTTGTCTTTTAGTTTTCTTGATTGTTTCCTTCACCATGCAGTAGTTTTTTATTTTGATGAAGTCTCAATAGTTACTTTTGCTTTTGTTTCCCTTGTGTCAGGAGACATATCTAGAAAAAAGTTGCTATGGCCAATGTCAGAGAAATTATTGCCTGTGCTCTCTTCTAGGATTTTTTGTTGTTGTTTCCAGGTCTCATATTTAGGTCTTTGATCCATTTTGAACTTATTTTTGTGTATGATGTAACAAATTGGTCCAGGTTCCCAATACCATTTGTTGAAGAGACTGTCTTTTTCTCATTGGATATTTTTTCCTGCTTTGTTGAAGATTAACTGACCATATATTTGTGGGTCTATTTCTCAATTTTCTATTCTGTTCCATTGATCTGCGTGTGTGGTTTTGTACTAATACCATACTGTTTTAATTACTAGGGCTTTGTAATGTTACTTGAAGTCTGGAATTGTGATGCCTCCAGCTTTGCTTTTCCTTTTCAAGTTGTCTTTGGCTATTTGGGGTCTTCTATGGTTTTATGCAAATTTTAGAATTGTTCTAGTTCTGTGAAAAATGCTGGTGGCATTTTGATAAGGATTGTAGTAAATGATTAGATTGCTTTAAGTAGTATAGACATTTGAACAATATTTGATCTTCTAATCCATGAGTGTGGATTGTATTTCCATTTTTTGGTGTCATCTTTAACTTCTTCCTCAATATTTTATAGTTTTCAGAATTCAGGTTTTTTACCTCTTTGGTTAGGGTTATTCCTAGGCATATTACTATTTTAGGTGCCATCATAAGTGGGATTGTTTTCTTGATTTCTCTTTCTGCTGCTTCATTATTGGTGTATAGAAATGCAACAGAATTGTAATGAGCACTGGGTATTATATAAGACTGAGGAATCACAGAACTGTACTCCTGACACAAATAATACATTATATGTTAATTAATGTATTGAATTTAAACTAGAAAAATAAATCTTATAATAAAAAAGAAATGCAGAAGATTTCTATACATTGATTTATTTTTTTATCCTGCAACTTTACTAAATCAGTTTATCAGTTCTAGCAGCTTTTTGCTGGCATATCATGTCATATGCAATTAGTGAAAGTTTTACTTCTTCCTTACGGATTTGGATGCCTTTTTTCTTTTTCTTTTTGGTCTGATTTCTGTGGCTAGGATTTCTAGTACTATGTTGAATGGAAGTGTTGAATTGAAGTGGACATTCTTGCCTTATTCCTGACCTTAGGGGAAAACCTCTCAGCTTTTCTCTATAGCTAAGCTATATTAGCTGTAGGTTTTTCATATATGACCTTCCTTACATTGAGGTATGTTCCCTCTGAACCTACTTTGTTGAGGGTTTTTATCATGAGTGAAAGTTGTAATTTGTCAAATGCTTTCTCTGCATCTGCTGAAATGATCATGTGGTTCTTTTCCTTTCTCTTATTGATGTGGTGTTAGTTGATTTACAAATATTGAACGACTCTGCAATGCAAGAATAAATCCCATGTGATTGTGGTGAGTGATTTTTTAAAATGTATTGTGGAATTCAGTTCACCATTATTTTGTTGAAGATTTTTTCATTTATGTTCATTAGGTATATTGGTCTGTAGTTCTTTTTTAGTAGAGTCTTTATTTGGTTTTGGTATCAGGGTAATGCTGCCTTCATAGAATAAATTTGGAAGTTTTCCTTCCATTTCTATTTTTGGAAAAGTTTGAGAATAGGTATTAACTCTTCTTTAAATGTTTGGTAGAATTCCTCTGTGAAGCCATCTGGTCTTGGACTTTTGGTGTTTGATTAGTGATTAAATTTCTTTCTTGGTTATTTGTTCAAATTTTCTATTTCTTCCTGTTTCAGTTTTGGTGGTTTATTTTCTAAGAATTTATCCATTTTTTCCTAGGTTGTGCAATTTTCTGACATACAGTTTTTCATAATATTCTCTTATAATTATATTTCTGTTCTGTTGGTTGTTATTTCTTCTCCTTTATTGTGATTTTATTTATTTGAGTCCTTTCTCTTTTTTTCTTGGTAAGCCTGGCTAGAGGTTTATCAATTTTACCGACTTTTTCAAAGAACCAGATCCTTGCTTGATTGATCTGTTCTACTCTCTTTTGTTTGTTTGTTTTGTTGTTTGTATATCATTTATTTCTTCTATAATCTTTATTATTTCCTTACTTCTGCTGGGTTAAGGTTTTGTTTAATTTTCTTTTTCTGGGTCCTTTACATGTAAGGTTAGGTTGTTTATTTGATATTTTTCTTACTTCGTAAGGTAGGCTTGTAGTGCTATAAACTTCCCTCTTAGAACCACTTTTCCTGCATCCCAGATTTGGGACCATCATGTTTTCATTTCCGTCTGTTTCCATGTACTGTTTTTTTTTTTAAGAATTTTTTTTTAAATGTCTTTTCAGTGTAACAGTATTCATTGTTTTTGCACCACACCCAGTGCTCCATGCAATCCATGCCTCTATAATACCCACCATCTGGTTCCCCCAACTTCCCACCCCCTGCCCCTTCAAAACCCTCAGATTGTTTTTCCGAGGCCATAGTCTCTCATGGTTCACTTCCCCTTCCAATTTCCCTCAACTCACTTCTCCTCTCCATCTCCCCTTGTCCTCCATGCTATTTGTTATGCTCCACAAATAAGTGAAACCATATAATAATTGACTCTCTCTGCTTGACTTATTTCACTCAGCATAATCTCTCCCAGTCCCGTCCATGTTGCTACAAAAGTTGGGTGTACTTTATAATTTCTTTTATCTCCTGGTTGATCAATTCATTGTTTAGTAGCATGTTATTTAACCTGCATGTATTTGTGCTCTTTCTAGATTTTTTTTCTCGTGGTTGACTTCTACTTCCATAGCACTGTGATCAGAAAAGGTGCATGGTATGACTGTGATCTTAAAATAGTTGTGGCTTGTTTTGTGGGCTAATATGTGATCTCTTTTGGAAAATGTTCTGTGTACACTAGAAAAATTGTATAGTCTGCTTTTTTTTAGCATGGAGTGTTCTGAATGTATCAAATCCAGCTGTTCCAGTGTGGCATTTAAAGCCACTTTGTTTCCTCATTGATTTTTTTTTGTTGTTGTTCCATTGATGTAAGTGGAGTGTTGAAGTCCCCTACTGTTATTGTATTCTTATTGATTAGATCCTTTATTTTTTTTTTTAAGATTTTATTTATTTGGCAGATCATAAGTAGGCAGAAAGGCAGGCAGAGAGAGAGGAAGGGAAGCAGGCTCCCTGCTGAGCCAGAGCCTGACATGGGGCTCGATCCCAGGACCCTGGGGTCATGATCAGAGCTGAAAGCAGAGGCTTTAACCCACTGAGCCACCCAGGCACCCCTAACTCCTTTATGTTTATAATTAACTGTTTCATGTATCAGGGTACTCCCATTTGGGTGTATAACTATTTACAATTTTTTCGCCTTCTTGATAGACTTTCTATCCTGAAGAAGAGGTCCTCTAGTGCCCTGCAGTATAGTGTCCCCTGTTGGAACACTTCCATGAGTGCTTCCATTGTGCATTGCATGTGCTCTGCTCTTGTGTCCTGGCCCATCTATCCTTTAGGCCAGTCATCTGCTGAGGTTCTCTTTGTCAGTTGTGGGCAATGTTTGGTTCTTGGCCTGAATGTGGTGCATTTTAACTAGGTGAGTTCTTGTCTGTGAGATCATACCTGTTGCCTCACCCACAGAAACCATAGCTCTGAAACACCCCCTTTTCGGAAGATAAGGTGTGAGTAGGGGTTTGGGCAGGTCTTGTGGGGAAAGTGGTCCTCATTCTGGGACTGAGGCAAGCATGACTGGGAGGAGTGGTTCTGCTGGAGTAAGCAAGTGTTGAGTGTCAGCACTGTGCTGGTTCCCACTGGTGGCTAGTGCTTATGCTGAGGGGCATGGGAAGGAAAGGGTGTTGACCAGTTCTCAAGGGGTCTTCCCTTGATTGCTGTCTCTCTTGGATATGCACTGAGAAGAGCAAATAACCTTCCCACTGTGTTCCGTAGGCATTCTTCAGATAATTGTTTCCATGCTGTATGTCTGTGGGTTGTTTGTCTCCTCTCTAAGAATACCCCCAGCGCCCTCCAGTCTTTTACCAAAACAAATATACTGGCCTTTAAAACTCCATGTTTTAAGACCCACTGGTTGCAGGAACTCATGAAATGTAGCTGCTTTCTTGCTTCTTTAAGCCAGCTGCTGTGGGGATTCATTTTCCTTATGTGCTCCTTTCTGGGCTAGTCTATCTCTTGCCCTTCTCTGTGACTGTGGCTCCCCTAGCCATGATTTTTTCTCTCCCAAACCATGTCTCTGCCCTTTCTACCTTCTTCAGTGTTGCCTCTTCTCCAACTTTAGTTGTGAAGTTTGTTCTGCTAGCCTTCAGGTCAATTCCTGCAGTATTTAGAATGATTTGATAGTTATCTAGTTGTGTTAGCGGGATGAGGTGCATTTAGGGCCCTCCAACTCCAACACCATCTTCCAACCTTGTCAAGTCTTTAAGATTTTCTTTTTTGGATTTTTATTTTGAGATGTTTGTAGATTCACATGCAGTTATAATATTTAATATAGAGATCCCAAATACCCTTCACCCAATTTTTCCAAGGGTAGCATCTAGCAAAACAGTAGTGCAGTATCAAAATAAAGATATTGACATTGTTACAGAGAAGATACAGAACACTTCCAGTGCCACAAGGATCCCTCATGCTGTCCTTTTATAGCCCCATCCACTCTTCTCCCTCCCATCCCCTGTTTAGCCTCTGACAATCACTAATGTGTTCTATTCAGGAATGTCATATAAATGAAATCATACAATATGTAATTTTTTTTAACCCCACTGCATCATTCTCTGGAGATGTAGCCAGCTTATTCTGTGTGTGAAGAGTTCATTCCTTGTAAGTGCTGAGTAGTATTTACAGGGCCTTGTTGTACCAGTTTGTTTAACCATTCTCCTGTTGAAGAACATCTGTGTTTCCAGTTTTGGACTATTGTGCATAAAGCTGCTATAAACATTTGCATGAAAACTTTTGGTGAACATAACTTTCCATTTCTCTGGGATGAATGCCCGGGAGTACAAATGCTCAGCCATATGCTAGTTGCATGTTTAGTATTTTTAGAAACTGCCAAAATATTCTCTAGAGTGGCTGGCTATACCGTTTTACATTTCAACCAGCAGTGTATGAGTGACCCAGTGATCCAGTTTCCCCACATCCTTGCCAGCATTTGATGTTTTCACCTAAAAAAAAAACAAAAAAAAAAAACAAGGAAGCTATTCTGATAGATGTATAGTGATATTTCATTGTAGTTTTAATTTTTATATCCTCCTAGCTAATAACTTTGAATTTTTCTGTGTTCATTTGCATCTGTTCCTTTTTCCATGAAATGTCTTTCCATGTCTTTTGTCTATTTCTAATTAGATTTTTTTCTAGTTGAGTTTTCAGAGTACTTTATCTGTTCTAGATACCAGGCCTTTCTTAGATATGTAATTTGCAAATATATTCTCCCACTCTGTTTTTTTTTTTTGTTTGTTTGTTTGTTTGTTTCTTTGTCCTTTTAACTGAGTCTTTGACTCAGAAGGTGTGAGTTATTAGTTTATTTAGTTTTAATAAATCTTTATCAATTTTTCCTTAGAGGAATAACACTTTTGGTATTAAGGCTAAGAATACTTTGCCCTCTATCCTGAAGATTTTCTCCTAAATTTTTCTAAAAGTTTTAGGTTTATGCTTACATTAATTTTTTTTTTACATTCAAGTCAGTGGTCAATTTTGAGTTAGTTTACATATGCATTGAGGTACAATTAACAAATAAATTTGTAATATATTTAAAGGCTATAATGTGATGATTTTGTAACCATATACATTGTGAAAGGATTCCCACCTTTGAGTTAATTAACACATCCATCTTCTCACATATTTACTTTACTTTTCTTTCTTTTTTTTTCTGAGAACATTTAAGTTCTACTCTCTCATCAAATTTTAATTAACCAATTCAGTATTATCAACTGTAGTGATCATGTTAAATACTAAAGTCCTCAAAATTCATTCTTCTTATAGCTGAAAGTCTATATTCTTTTACCATATTCTTTTTCCATATTTCCCCATCCACAGCCTCTGACACCAGCCATTCTACTTTCTGTTCCTATGAATTTGATTTGTTGTCTTCTTGATTACACATATAAGTGGTACTCTGCAGTTTATCTTTCTCTATCTCGAATATTTCATGTAACATCTTGCCTGTTAGATTCCTCCATCATGTTGCAAATGGCAAAATTTCCTAATTTTTTAAGGCTAAATATTCCATCCTTTTCTTGTTTCTGTATCTTAGTGATAGGGATTAATACCTGCAATGAATATGGGAGTACAGATATTTCCTTGAGATAATGATTTCATTTCCTTTGGGCAACTATTCAGACAGAAGTGAAATTGCCTAATCTTATATGGCAGTCCTGTTTTCAATTTACTGAGTAACCTTCATTTAGTTTTTCATAGTGACTGTACCAATTTACATTCCCACCAAAAATGTACAAGTGTTCCCTTTTATCTACATCCTTGTCACCACTTGTTATCTCTTGTTTTTTTAATATTATCTGATGTTCACTGTAATACCCACTATTGTTTATTTTGTATTCTATTCACCTTTTATAGGGACCAGAATATTATAAATGATTCTTGAATATTTAACTTTGAATGATATAAAAGTGGAAGTTGGGCATGAATTTTGGCCTAGGCTGGGAGAATTTGTGGTGATCAGCATTGGAAAGAATCTCAGATATGTGATGCTGGGAATCTCTGGTTGTAAATATATATTGACAGTGAATCTTTTCTTCTAACAACAACAACAACAACAACAACAACAACAACAAAAACCTTAGGGGAATGTCTGTCCCCAGAAACAAACAAATTTATGTTCTGTCCTTATTTCTTGTCAATCCTGTCTGGAATAAATGATTTGCTGCTCAGAGATGGGGGTCAAATGAAATTACTGGGGATGGGAGCTGTCCTGCTTATCGGGCAAACTCAGACTCTGTCTCTCAAGGGGAAATGGCTACCTAAACAAGTGCCCTCCACTGACCAGGCCAACATAAACATGACTGGGAACAGGGCAGTGTTTTTATGATCCTCAGTCCCTGGAGATCCTTGTTCACTGGGAAAGACACCCTCACTTCAGTGAGCATTTGCTTAAGACCCAGAGGCCTCTCACAGCATGGGCTGCCTGGGACCAACTCTGTGAGTTGACTCATCTCCCCAAGTTCCCAGAGGGCCTCCTCCTGGAAGTCTTTCTAGATCAATGGGAACCAGAAGGCAAACACTCTCCCAGGACTGTAGTCCATGTGAACCAGGACTAAGCAATGGCCAGAATACCCACTTTAGTTTGCCACTTTCTAGAATGCAATCACATTTTCCTGAGACAACTTTTAAAACTATGGTCTTCTGTTGTTTTTCTTCCTTTTTTGTATAAGATCAGACATTTCAGTCCCAGTTGAATCTTACTTCTCCCATTCACCACACTTAGTCCTGGTATAGGTGAGAGAGAGAGAAAACTCCAAGCTGCAATGCTAATAATTAGATGAGTACTTAAGAAAAATCAGTGGCTTGTTTGCCACAGGCAGAAACTCACATCTCTATCTCCTCAATATCACTTTGAGGCAGGGATTATCACCCGCTACCCCCTCCAAGGTAATAATGAGTATTTAGTGAGTTCCTGCTATGTACTAGATTCTGTGCTAAGGATTATGTGTGGCTTGTTGCACACAATTCTCATAAAACCCTGAGGGATAGCTACTCTTTTATCATCCCTAATAAACAGATGAGGAAAACAAGCCTCACAGAGGGTGAACTGACTTGATGAGTCAGAACTGTTTGATTTTTCTATTGGGTTGAGCTGCCTTTTATAGAGAGTTTGTGAATATTTTCTGGGGTGGAAAATCCCCATCTTTGTGGAGCAGTTTTGAGTTTTGGAAGGGCCTTAATGGAAGAATCAGGGGTAGGAGATCAAGTTGATAAATATTATATTTGGACAAATAGCAGGTGTGGCCTCAGGGAAGGGGCTTGACTTTCATATGTGAGGCAGAAGGCTTTTCCAAGAGTCCCTGCAGGGTTCCACAGGCCTGTGGAATTGTTTAAGGCTTCTCAGTGTTCAGAGCACATAATATTCAAAATAGGTTGGGATTTAGAGATCATCTAATTTAATTACCATGTTTTATAGAGTTAATGCAGAGAGATTATGTTTATTAGACAAGGTCACCCACCTAGAGGGAGAATAGGAACTACAGCGCAGAGCTCATAAGTCCCGTACTAGGGCTCTTTCCCTCCCTTAATACAGGAGATTAAATAGAATCTCAAAGATTAAATATAATCCCAAAGAGGTAAAAGTATTTATAGATACTTCTTTAAAAGGGTGTTTTCTTTAACCCAATATATTCAAAATGTAATTATTTCAATTTTTTTTAAAAAAATATTTATTTATTTATTTATTTTTTATTTATTTTCAGCATAACAGTATTCATTATTTTTTCACCACACCCAGTGCTCCATGCAATCCGTGCCCTCTATAATACCCACCACCTGGTGCCCCAACCTCCCACCCCCTCCCCGCCACTTCAAACCCCTCAGATTGTTTTGCAGAGTCCATAGTCTCTCATGATTCACCTCCCCTTCCAATTTACCCCCAACTCCCTTCTCCTCTCTAACTCCCCATGTCCTCCATGCTATTTGTTATGCTCCACAAATAAGTGAAACCATATGATAATTGACTCTCTCTGCTTGACTGATTTCACTCAGCATAATCTCTTCCAGTCCCATCCATGTTGCTACAAAAGTTGGGTATTTATGCTTTCTGATGGAGGCATAATACTCCATAGTGTATATGGACCACATCTTCCTTATCCATTCGTCCACTGAAGGGCATCTTGGTTCTTCCCACAGTTTGGTGACCGTGGCCATTGCTGCTATAAACATTGGGGTACAGATGGCCCTTCTTTTCATGACATCTGTATCTTTGGGGTAAATACCCAGGAGTGCAATTGCAGGGTCTTAGGGAAGCTCTATTTTTAATTTCTTGAGGAATCTCCACACTGTTCTCCAAAGAGGCTGCCCCAACTTGCATTCCCACCAACAGTATAAGAGGGTTCCCCTTTCTCCACATCCTCTCCAACACATGTTGTTTCCTGTCTTGCTAATTTTGGCCATTCTAACTGGTGTAAGGTGGCATCTCAATGTGGTTTTAATTTGAATCTCCCTGATGGCTAGTGATGATGAGCATTTTTTCATGTGTCTGATAGCCATTTGCATGTCTTCATTGGAGAAGTGTCTGTTCATATCTTCTGCCCATTTTTTGATATGGTTGTCTGTTTTGTGTGGGTTGAGTTTGAGGAGTTCATTATAGTTCCTGGATATCAACCTTTTGTCTGTACTGTCATTTGCAAATATCTTCTCCCATTCCATGGGTTGCCTCTTTGTTTTTTTGACTGTTTCCGTTGCTGTGCAGAAGCTTTTGATTTTGATGAAGTCCCAAAGTTTATTTTTGCTTTTGTTTCCTTTGCCTTTGGAGACATATCTTGAAAAAAGTTTGTGTGGCTGATATCGAAGAGATTACTGCCTATGTTCTCCTCTAGGATTCTGATGGATTCCTGTCTCACATTGAGGTCTTTTATCCATTTTGAGTTTATCTTTGTGTACAGTGTAAGAGAATGGTCAAGTTTCATTCTTCTACATATAGCTGTCCAGTTTTCCCAGCACCATTAATTGAAGAGACTGTCTTTTTTCCACTGTATATTTTTTCCTGTTTTGTCAAAGATTATTTGACCATAGAGTTGAGGGTGCATATCTAGGCTCTCTACTCTGTTCCACTGGTTTATGTGTCTGTTTTTATGCCAGTACCATGCTGTCTTGGTGATCACAGCTTTGTAATAAAGCTTGAAATCAGGTAACGTGATGCCCCCAATTTTATTTCTGTTTTTCAACATTTCCTTAGCAATTCGAGGTCTCTTCTGATTCCATACAAATTTTTGGATTATTTGCTCCAGCTCTTTGAAGAATACTGGTGGAATTTTGATCGGAATGGCATTAAAAGTATATATTGCTCTAGGAAGTATAGACATTTTAACAATGTTTATTCTTCCAATCCAAGAGCATGGAGTGGTCTTCCATCTTTTTGTGACTTCTTCAATTTCTTTCATGAGTGTTCTGTAGTTCCTCAAGTACAGATCCTTTACCTCTTTTGTTAGGTTTATTCCCAGGTATCTTATGGTTATTGGTGCTATAGTAAATGGAATTGATTCTCTAATTTCCCTTTCTGTATTTTCATTGTTAGTGTATAAGAAAGCTACTTATTTCCGTACATTGATTTTGTGTCCTGCCACGTTGCTGAATTGCTGTATGAGTTCTAGTAGTTTGGGGGTGGAGTCTTTTGGGTTTTCCATATAAAGAATCATGTCATCTGCGAAGAGAGACAGTTTGACTTCTTCATTGCTAATTTGGATACATTTTATTTCTCTTTGTTGTCTGATTGCTGTTGCTAGGACTTCTAATACTATGTTGAACAAGAGTGGTGAGAGTGCGCATCCTTGTCTTGTTCCTGATCTCAACGGGAAGGCTGCAAGCTTTTTCACATTGAGGATGATATTTGCTGTGGGTCTTTCATAGATAGATTTGATGAAGTTCAGGAATGTTCCCTCTATCCCTATACTTTGAAACGTTTTAATCAGGAACGGATGCTGGATTTTGTCAAATGCTTTTTCTGCATCGATTTAGAGGACCATGTGGTTCTTCTCTCTTCTCATATTAATTTGTTCTATCACATTGATTGATCTGCGATTGGTGAACCATCCTTGTAGCCCAGGGATGAATCCCACCTGGTCATGGTGGATAATCTTTTTAATGTGCTGTTGGATCCTGTTTGCTACGATCTTGTTGAGAATCTTAGCATCTATATTCATCAATGATATTGGTCAGAAATTCTCCTTTTTCATAGGGTCTTTGCCTGGTTTGGGGATCACGGTAATGATGGCTTCATAGAAAGAGTCTGGAAGTTTTCCTTCTGCTTCAATTTTTTGAAAGAGCTTCAGGAGAATAGGTATTATTTCTTCTTTGAAAGTTTGGTAGAATTCCCCAGGGAATCCGTCAGATCCTGGGCTCTTGTTTTTTGGGAGGTTTTTGATCACTGCTTCAATCTCGTTACTAGATATCAGTCTATTCAGGTTGTCGATTTCTTCCTGGTTCAATTTTGGGAGTTTATAGTTTTCCAGGAATGCATCTATTTCATCTAAGTTGCTAAGCTTATTGGCATATAACTGTTGATAATAACTTCTGATGATTGTTTCGACTTCCTTGGTCTTCATTGTGATTTCTCCCTTTTCATTCATAATTTTATGAATTTGGGCTTTCTCTCTTTTCTTTTGGATTAGTGTGGCCAATGGTTTATCTTTTGGAGTGCTTTCAACCAGTCTCCAAGTTAATGCTGGTCCCCAGATGCAGGGCACTCTCGCTCGTATTGGGGGTATTACTTTACAACCTGTCACCTCTGGTGCTCCCTCCCCCTTTTTTTGTCTTCCGATATCAGTCTGCTGTTCCCACTCCACTTTCCCTGCCCACTGGCATCTTCTGCCCCTGTAGAGATCCAGACGTGTATAATTCTTATCTCAGGCTGATTTCATGGGTGATTGGAGTTCTTTGGTAGGTAATCAGCTCACTTTGGGGTACAGGTTGAAAAGGCGCCTCCTCCTACTTCCCCGCCATCTTGTCCCCCTGCTCATTTCGCATCCCATTTCAATTTTTTTAAAGTTTATTTATTTATTTAGAGTTTGAGCTGGAAGAGGAACAGAGTGGAGTGGAGAAGGAAGGGGGAAGATTCTTAAGCAGACTCAGCACTGAGACCTGAGCCTAACATGGGACTCTATCTCATGGTCCTAAGATCACGACCTGAGCTGAAACTGAGTCAGATGCTTAATTGACTGAGCTACCCAGTCTCCTTAACATGTTCTTGATTAAAAAAAAAAAAAAGCCCTATAATGATAGTGAAAATTTCACCTTTTTCCTTTGGTGATTTTTTTTTTTATAGTGGATTTATTTATTTTTATTATTTTTTTAATTTTTTAATTTTTATAAACATATATTTTTATCCCCAGGGGTACAGGTCTGTGAGTCACCAGGTTTAAACACTTCACAGCACTCACCAAAGCACATACCCTCCCCAACCCCCTCCCCCCAGCAACCCTCAGTTTGTTTTGTGAGATTAAGAGTCACTTATGGTTTGTCTCCCTCCCAATCCCATCTTGTTTCATTGATTCTTCTCCTACCCACTTAAGCCCCCATTATTGTTGTAAAATAAATATAACACAAAGTTTGCCATTTTAATAATTTTCAAATGTGCAATTTAGTAGCATTAAGTTGTACATTGTTGTGCAACCCACCACTATCCATGTCTAAAACTTCCTAATCAGTCCAAATTGATACTATGTCCTCATTAAATAACACCTTATCCTCCTCTCCCCAGCCCCTGGTAACCTCTATTCTACTTTTTCTCTGTGAATTTGCCTGTCCTACATATTTCATATAAATGGAATCACACAATATTTGTTCTTTTGTGGGTAGCTTGTTTTACTTAGCATAATATTCTCAGGGTTTATCTATATTGTCAAATGTGTCTCAGTTTTATTCCTTTTTATGTGAATAATATTCCATTGTATATATTTACCGTCTTTTGTTTATCTATTTCTCTGTTGATGAACACTTGGGTCATTTCCATTTTTTTGGCTATTATGAATGTAGTGTTGCTATGAATATTGGCAAACAAGGCTTTGAAATACTTTTTAAAAAATATTCTCTTTATTTGGCAGGGGCAGGTGGAGGAACAGAGGGGGAAGGAGAGGGACAAGTAGACTCTGCTCTGGGCTTGATGCCAGGACCCTGACATCATGACCTGAGCTGAAACTGAGTCTGATGCTTAACCAATCTAGCCACCTCGGTGTCCCTGAAATACTTTTAAAAAATGAAAATCTTATTTAGCTTAGCATAAGTCAGTCAGAGAAAGACAAATATCATATGATTTCACTCATATGTGGAATTTAAGAAACAAAATAAATGAGCAAAGGAAAAGAGAAGGGAGAGACAAGCCAAGAAACAGACTTTTAACCAAAGAGAACAAACAGAGGAGAGGTGGTGGGGGGATGGGTGAAACAGGTAATGGGTATTAAGGAATGTACTTGTGATGAGCATTGGATGTTGTATGGAGTGTTGAAACACTATTGTACACCTGAAACTGACATAACAGAATGTTAACTAATTGGAATTAAAATAAAACTTTAGAAAATGAAAGCAGTGTTTAATAGAAAAAAAAAATGAAAATCTTAGGGCAGAGGGAAGGGTGGGGGAGATGGGGAAAATATGAGTAAGTTGGGCTGCACTGGAATACTATGAGAGATTTAAAAGCAAAACATACAAGCTTTATTAAATTGTCAACCTGGCCATGCTCTTAAGCATGTGGAGGTAGGCAGGAGGGAACGATTTAGTACACTCCTGAGTAATGCATAGGAAGATAGAAGACGATGGAGGTGGTAGGGAGAAACATAATGAGGTTCAAGCTAATAAAATGAAGTCCTAACATCATTATTTGGGGTGGGTCCTGATAGCTGAATCTCTACTTTTACAGCCTACGGGCATCTCTTTGTTTCTTTAGGGAAGTCACCCATTTCTTCCATCTTCTCTCTTTTTTCTCAGCCTAATCTATCTGCATTGATGAGCTGCATGACTTTGGAGGCCACTTTATTAATCACAATTAGATATTCACAGATATATATATACTAGGAGGGCCCTTCTCCAGAAGAGAGGTTAAGTGTCTGAGGTTTCCTTTCCCTAAGAAAGAACCCACAGGTTGGAGTCTCCCCCATGGTTTATCCACCCAAGTCCCCCATACAAGATTTGTTCAGTGAAGCTATTAAGGGAAACCAATGATTGTAGTCAGATTTCAGTTTCTCATGAGATCTGAGTTCAACAATACAATGGAAATATCCCGGGGTGCCTAGGTGGCTCAGTTGTTAAGCGTCTGCCTTCAACTCAGGTCATGATCCCAGGGTCCTGGGATAGAGCCTTCCTTGGTCTGAGGGAAGCTTGCTTCTCCCTCTCCCACTCCCCCTGCTTGTGTCCCCTCTCTCGAGGTTTCTCTCTGTGGCAAATGAATAAATAAAATCTTTAAAAAAATAAGAAATATCCCACCTTGATACATTCAGCATCTTTACAGTTATACCAGCAGTAGGGAACCTCCTGTATCTTCAAATCTGAGTTTATAGGATTCTATAAATATAAAAGCAGTAGGCATAACAGCAAAATTTAAAATAAAATTTTATTATATCTTCTACCTAAGTTAAAGCCCAGACATTCAAAATGTTTGACAGGTACAAAATATACTTTAAAAAGGGAGATACGATTGAGAAGATGTAAGAGATAAAAAGACAAAAATATTTTCCTTAATCTGGAAAGAAACAGACTGTGGAATGTGAAATGTGGCTATAAAACATGAACAGTTCTCTGGATTTGATGCTCATGAGGGCAGGGTTATCTCTCAACACAAATATCATAATTCATTTTATAAGTCACACAGCAGAGAGCAAACAGAATTTGCAGAGGTCCAGGAAATAAATGGCAGATGTTAACAGGAAGCAATATAACATGAAAATTAAATGACTGTATTTGGTTATCAAATCCAGTTTCAAATCTTGGCACAGCCCTCACAAACTGTACGGCTTAGTTATCTTGTTAATGAAAGCCTCCTTTCTCTCACTTGTAATGGGGGTCAACAACTCCAAAAAGTTGTCATGAAGATTAGATAAAACCTCTGAAGTACTTAGCATAGTGCCTAAAACATGGTAAGCACTCAAGACCTGTTCATTGGCATTATTGTGTAGGGCTTAGATAAATTCCCAGGTAATGCATAGTAAACCAACAGTGAGATCTGTGACAAGCTTTGTTTTATGTAAATTATCACTTTCATTTTCTTCATTTGGAAAGTTACATGTCAGTTAAATAAGACCTCCATAATAAAGAACTTTAAAAAGTAAAACCAAAGTGAGTCACATTTCCATCAAGGCAAGGCATAGGTGCTTTTCAAGTTAATTTCAATCATGTGTCCTTATTGTTTATTTTTAATATTATATGCATTTTTCGTTTTATAGCAGATTATTTAAAGGTTACACAATATTCCTTTTATATAGATTATTCCACATAATATTCCATTAAATAAATGGGCCCTACTTGAGTTTACTATTCTTTACTTTTATGTATTATATCCTAGTATTTTAAATATGATTTCTTTAAATAATTGTGTAATCAATATATTTTATGAGAAACATGCTTTCTGCATTGAGGAATATTTTTTAGGATAGGTTTCCAAAAGTGAGAATATAGCATTAAAGCATAGAACTTTAAAAACATTCTTGCTGCAATGTGGGGGGTTTGGGAGGTAAGGAAGGAATAAATGAAACAAGATGGGATTGGGAAGGAGACAAACCATAAAAGACTCTTAATCTCACAAAACAAACTGAGGGTTGCTTGTGGGGAGGTGGGTAGGGAAAGGGTGGTTGGGTTATGGACATTGGGGAGGGTATATGCTATGGTGAGTGCTATGAAATGTGTAAGCCTGATGATTCACAAACGTGTACCCCTGGGGCTAATAAAACATTATATGTTAATAAAAAATAAAAAATTTAAAAAATTCTTGCTACATATGTCAATCATACCATCACCTTTGATGGTCATGCATTTATATTTCAACATTGTGAATTTTCATTAATAAAAACTGTGAATTTAATAGATAAAAATGCTGTCTAGTTGTTGATTTAATATATTATTTCTCAGATTATTAGTCAGGTGGAATAATTTTTTCCCTGTTAAAAAACCAGTTGTATTTTTTGTCACTCTTCTTTATGTTTTTTACTACATATTGGAACATTGGTGGATTTTCTATTTTTGACTTTTGGTACAGTAACATTATCAATAACATTTTGACCTGTGGAAAGAAATCACAGTAGCCTCCAAACTTTCACCGCAAGCAGAGGCAGAATTTGGAGTTCACAGCAGAGAAAATCATTGATATGCTTATAGATAACTAGAATTAAGCTAGCTTTAGGAAATCCTTATGTCAAGCCATTAAAGATAAGGGAAAGTAGAGTGGTAATGATCACCTTCTCCCCACATCCTGAGGGTCCTTGTCGTGGCTGATCTTGAACATAGCTAGCACACGAGTTCTGATCTGTTTGGTCTTGGCACCGTAGATGATGGGATTGATCACAGGAGGCAGGAGTAGATAAACATCACCCATGAGAACATGCACAATGGGATCAAGGCTGTTTCCAAAACGGTGTACCACTGAGAGGCCAATGAGAGGAACATAGAAAGCTAATACCACACCGATGTGTGACACACAGGTTCCAAAAGCCTTGGCCCGCTCTGACTTGGAAGGCAGTTGTAGAACTGTTCGTATAATCAGAAAATAGGACAAGGAGATAAACAGAACATCCACGCCCATAACCAACAGTATGGCTGTAAGACCATAGATCACATTGGGCAACGTGTCTGCATAGGCCAACTTCATCATATCCTGGTGGACACAATAGGAGTGAGAGAGCACATTGGAGTGGCAGAAGGCCAGCCGCTTGATGAGCAGAGGCAGTGGGATAAAGAAGAGGGATCCACGGACAACAGCCACCATGCCAATCTGGGCTGTTACTGTATTGTTGAGCACTGCTGCATGGCACAGTGGGTGGCAGATGGCTATATAACGGTCAAAGGCCATGGCCAGCAGGATAGTGGACTCAATAGCTGAGAGAGCATGAATAAAAAACATCTGGGTAATGCAGGCATCAAAAGTAATCTCCCGGGAATCAAACCAGAAGAGGGCGAGGATCTTGGGCATGGTGGATGTTGACAAGGCCAGGTCAATTGCTGCCAGCATGCAGAGAAAGAGGTACATGGGAGCATGTAGGCTGCGCTCTGTCCTTACGATGAAGACCACGATGCAGTTTCCAAACACTGCCACGACATACATTGAAAGCAGGGGAAAGCCGATCCAAAAATGGGCTTCTTCTAATCCTGGGATACCAATAAGTACAAAGGTGGTATGTGTGAAGTTGCAGGAACTCATAGCTGGCATCGAGAAGGGGCGCTGGAGAGGGTGAGGTCACCCTGACAACCTGCTAGCCTGCTAGGACATGGAGCACAATCAGAGGCCAACCCTGGAAACCTGGAAACTGAATGCACCTTAGCTCTCCCTCTCCTACTTTTCCCTCTCACTTTTCCAAGCCCTTTAGGCTCTTTCATAAGCTCTGAAGCCCTCTTCCAAGGGGAAAATGATAGTTCAAACTCATTTATCAATTGCTCCTCTGCAGGTCCATTTACATTAAAATATTTTTAGATTTATTTATTTACTTGTTTATTTGAGAGAGCGAGAGCAAAAGAGAGAGCACCAGTGGAAGGACGAGGAGAGGGAGAGGGATAAGCAGACTCTGCTGAGTGTGAAGCCCAATGTGGAGTCTGATCCCAGGACCCCAAGATCATTACCTGAGCTGAAACCAAGAGTGGAATGCCCAACTGACTGAAGCACTCAGGCATCTCCCATTTACATTTTAAAAAATGGAATCTATTTCGCTAAGCATGATACGCTCTAGTTCCATCCATGTTGTCGCAAATGGCAAGATTTCATTTCTTTTGATGGCTGATATGAGGAAGTGGTGATGCAACATGGGGGCTTAAGTGGGTAGGAGAAGAATAAATGAAACAAGATGGGATTGGGAGGGAGACAAACCATAAGTGACTCTTAATCTCACAAAACAAACTGAGGGTTGCTGGGGGGAGGGGGTTTGGGAGAAGGGGGTGGGGTTATGGACATTGGGGAGGGTATGTGCTTTGGTGAGTGCTGTGAAGTGTGTAAACCTGGTGATTCACAGACCTGTACCCCTGGGGATAAAAATATATGTTTATAAAAAATAAAAAATTAATTATTTAAAAAAAAAAAGGAATCTAGAGAGAACAAAGTTTATCCCAAAATGTATCCTTTCCAAATTCTTTTGGACTCCTCCTGGCCCACACTTTCACTACCCAGATATTGGGTGGTCCTTTTCTTGGACAGGTGTTAAGAGTTACCCTACTGAGAACCCTTTCCAGGTATGTTCTTTTTTTTTCTTCCCTCAATTATTCATTCATTTTATAAGCATCTACTTATATGACCTACTATGTACAAGGCTACTTGCTAGATGCTCATGATACAGAGATGAAAGACACATCTTTTGCTCTTCAGATACCCTGCCTATGGCGGAAGATAGACAAGTAACCCAATTATTAGAGTTTTGGGGTGAGTGTTAGCCTAAGGTGTGCATTTAATGCATAGGATGGGGAGAGGCATGATCAGAGGAGACTTTCTGACAAAGATAATCCTTTTGATTAATTTTCAAACATGAGTAGGAAAGAGACAGAGAAGGGAATAATGGGTATATGAAGCCAGTGGGGAGGGGGATTTTTTTCCTTCAAATTTTCAGGATTCTGGATTCCCAGGTAGAAGGTCAGCAAGGGGAAAAAGAAACACAAAAATGACAATTTTTTAAAAAGATGAGAAAAAAACCTAAGGGAAAAAAAAAGTCTGGAAACTCCTTTGGGGTCATCAAATGAAAGGGAGTAGCTCTCTCCAGTGACTTATCTGGAGATGAAGGTGCTGGTAAGATATGTGGCCTCCATCAGATCCTAGCTGCCGGACTTGTCCCTTGTGAAGGCTCTTCTCTCTGCTCCTGGCTGATTTGTCTCTCTGCACCTGAAAGTGACTTCCAGGCTACCCTCTTGCCCTAGGGAAAACTTGGGTTGATCCTTGATACTCCTAGAGCTTTGGAAGCCCAGCATTGCTCTGCCCCTGCCATGCCACCCAAACACGTAGACTTTGACCTCATCAAATACTTTCCCTGCTAGGCTCCTTAGGTACCCTCTTCTTTAGAGCTAATTGCCTCTAAAGAGCTAAGGGCTTGGCTTCAAGAAGAAGGACCTCTGAATCTTGGGAATAAACTCTATAGGTATCTTCATCAATGATAGTTGGGTAAACTTATTCATCTCCCCAGGATTCTTCATCACTCCTGATCTGGGTCTTTACAGCAATTGCTCTTTAGGGGAGAGGGTTTGGAGAACAGAGGTCTTAAAATATAGTGTGATAAAATAGGAACTAAAATGTTTAACTTGGATTATCCCCATCATGGATAAGCAAAGAATATTCAAATCCAAGATCCAAAGATCACAGAATTCATACCTCTGACCACTATTTGTGCTTCTCCCTATCCTCAGATCTTATGTAAAGATGTAATAGCTACTCTCCTTGACAAATGTGAGATTCCAAATATGGGCCCACACTGCTATCAGAGAATGAGAAGCCTTTGTAATAGGCAGATAATTGTATCCTTAAATAAGATAAAAGTTTATATCTTATATCCATGCAACCATCTATGCATCTACCATTGGTAGTTTAGGGAGAGAGATTCAGAAATCTAAACAATTCAGGCTGAAAAGTCTGGGTAATGCTAAGGAAACTTCCCCAGAAGGAGGCCAGCTCACTAGACCTCTGTGGGGCCCAGAATGAAGGAAAAGGCATGGAGGGATTGCAGGGGGAGCACAGTAATGTATTTCCCCTTTCTCTAAGCCTCTTGCCCATGCTACTGTGTGAGTACCTACAGATACACGGGTCTTTATTGGCCACAGAGTTGGATCCTTTCCTGACTCCTCTTTCTTCAGGGCATCTTTTCTGCTTTTCTAGTATCAGTCGAAGGCTTTGGGCCATTATATTGTCTCCCCAGTTACCTACCCAGAATACCACATATTTCTCTCCCATGTTGTCTGGCTTTCTGGCCAAAGTGACCCTTGGCTAGATCCAATTTTAGCTTCTTTTTGAGTCTGGATGTGGCTTCTGCATTCATTATTACTTGCCTTTCTGTTCTGTCTGCTAGTGCTGTGGGATATTTCTTCTTAGCCCATGAAGATGCATTTGGGACACAAGGGTTTCTTCTTCCTGATATGAGACAGCTGTGGGGTCCTCGTGATCTCCTAAAATGGTAGGAGTTTGGCCTTCTCAGTCCTGGGTGAGGGTGCACTCACTTGAAATCCATGCAATCCTAGGAGAGAGCAGGTGGAGCTGGCTTACCCTTTCAAGTGCAGGCCTATTTATAATGCTTCCTAGGAGGCCCATGGGAACAGGCTGCGGGAGTATGTACTGAGGTCTCTGGGGCTTGGCGGGCAGGAGACAGTATCTCCATATTCACTTGTGTGTCAGTCCCACAGGCTTCCCACTTTTTCTGTCTGGTGTGTGTGTTGTGGGGGGTGATCAAGAAGGGGGCACTGCCACTGCCTCTGCCATCATTCCCACACTTACACATACAGGGATCTTGACAATCTATCCCCATTCTTCCAAATAACTCATACTCTCCCAGGTAGCAACAGTGGTTAGAGATTTTCCTCATTAACCACTCCCCTAGACATGACAGGCAACAGGGGTTTATGGTTATGTCCCTGGGCTCTAGGAATTCACCTCCTCTTTAAAAACCAAGATGGATACACAAAACCAGTAATTCCTATAACTCAGGATAAGAGCATGCATCTCAGTTTTTCATTTTCGGCTCTTCTTTTAGTTGATGAAATAGACCTTGAGATAGGGAAGTCACTCTCTTGCACCTGTGCTACAGATAAGAAATGAATGAGATGAAGGCTCTTTGCCTTGGTCGCAGAGTTTTTAGTGATATTGGTCAGAGAACTAGGTATTCTGATTCTTTATTCATCCCCATTTAACAAATATTTATCAGGGGCTTGCAATGTAACAAGATATGCAATTTTTTTAAACCCACCCTTATAGATTATATATCTTGATGAGAGGGACACACAGTCCATGGTTAATATGAGAAATGAAATAGTTTCTCCTTATAACTACCTAAGAAGAAAAAAATAAAGGGAAGAAGAGAACAGGTAAGTATTGGAATGGGCAGTTGAAATTTTAATTTGAAGTTGGCAGGGAATGCCTCATATTATGGAGACATTTGAGGACTACCCTGGAGGGAGCAAGAAATATATCCATGAGATCTCTGAGGAAGACCATACAAAGAAGAAAGACAAAAACTGCAAAGTTTCTGAGAAGGGAGTGTATCTAGGGGTTTAGAATAATAAGGAGGCTGGTGTGTCTGGGCAGAGAGAACAAAGGGAAGAAAAATAGATATATAGGGATAGATAATACGGAATTGGATTGTATAGGGCTTTATTGGACTTTTTACAGGTCAGTTAAAGTTTTTAACTTGGAGTCTGAATAAAGGTAGCTACAACAGCAGCCGTGTATTTAGTACTGTCCCAGCTTTCAGGAAAGTCTTCAATTCACTGTGAACATGTCAACTTTGGGTAGAGTGACATTTGATCTGCAAATCACCCATTCCCAAATGTTCAAACTACCCACTTCCTAGTAAGAAAAGCTTACAAGTTTCCAGGGTCATTGGATAGAGGGGCCATCCATAGGTTAGTGTGTATGTAAGGGGTGGTGAAGTAGAAGAGAAACATCTGTAGAAGTAGTGTGAACATCTTCGCTGTCTGGTCTTTAGACTGAAGTTCCTTCTCATTCTGATTTTTAGGACTTTGTGTACCCCATCATTTTTCTCTAAGTTTCTCCCCCCCCATAAACAAACAAATTTCTAGCCTGTAAATCTATATCATCTGAACTTTTTCAATAGTGAGTGAATGAGTCATTCAGTCATTCTAAGACCAGAATAAGTCCCTGGTCTTAGAAAGTGGGCACAGAATCTGTGATAAGAGAACAGTTATGAGAGAGTCTGAAAAGGGATGTCCTAAGAAAGAACCACAAGGTACTGCAAAAGCACCTGGAAAGGACACCAGACAGGCTTGAGAAATCAGGGAATGTCTCCAAGAGTTACTTCTTTTCTATGTTAGGAGAAGGGAAGTAGTGAGGGTGGTATAGAGGGAGGTAACAGCTTGTGCAAAGGTTTTTGAGTGATCTAGAGCAGTCACAGTTAAGAAAGGCAAGTGGTTCGTTGTGCCTGGAGCACTGAACAGAGGGCAAACAATGAGGCTTGAGATTAAAATTTCAACTGAGAGATAAATAGAGCCAGCCACTATTAGTAGCTAGTAGTAACAGGGATACTATTATTTTATTATGTGGCAGACCCTGGTTTGGGGTCTGGAATATACCACGAATGAACAAAATTCTTATTCTTTTTTTTTTTTTAAAGATTTTATTTATTTATCAGATAGAGAGAGGGGGAGAGAGCGAACACAGGCAGACAGAATGGCAGGCAGAGGCAGAGGGAGAAGCAGGCTCCCCGCCGAGCAAGGAGCCCGATGTGGGACTCGATCCCAGGACGCTGGGATCATGACCTGAGCCGAAGGCAGCTGCTTAACCAACTGAGCCACCCAAGCATCCCACAAAATTCTTATTCTTAAAGACCTTACCTGGTAATGGGGAAACTAGAGAAGAAATAAATAGGTATGTAATATTTTGGTGGGGGAAGGGAGTGCCAGGTATTAAACATAAGATAGGTAAGGAAGCGAGTAATTGCAGACAAGAATCGAGGGAGAGGAGGTGGTTGTTTTTTGTTTTTTTGTTTTTAAATTCTAATTAAAAAAAAATTTTTTTTTCATTTATTTATTTTCAGCATAACAGTATCACACCCAGTGCTCCATGCAATCCGTGCCCTCTATAATACCCACCACCTGGTACCCCAACCTCCCACCCCCTGCCCCTTCAAAACCCTCGGATTGTTTTTCAGAGTCCATAGTCTCTCATGATTCACCTCCCCTTCCAATTTACCCCAACTCCCTTCTCCTCTCTAACACCCCTTGTCCTCCATGCTATTTGTTATGCTCCACAAATAAGTGAAACCATATGATACTTGACTCTCTCTGCTTGACTGATTTCACTCAGCATAATCTCTTCCAGTCCCGTCCATGTTGCTACAAAAGTTGGGTATTCATCCTTTCTGATGGAGGTGGTTGTTTTTAATGTAGGAAGGTAACATTTAGGCAGAGACCTGCATGAAGTGAGGCAGGAAGCCACAAGGGTGTCTGGGGGAAGAACATTCCAAGTAGCGAGGACAGAAAGTGTGTAGTTTGGTGTTGAAACCTGTATGGTGATATTAAGGAAATATTTGGAGGTAGTACAGGTATAATAGAATGAATAAAGGGGAGAGTAGTAGGAGATGAAGTTGAGATGGTAGAGGGGAGTTAAATCATACAGATTCTCATGAACTATTCTAATGACTGTGAGTTTTCCTTGGGTAAGACAGAGGGCCACAGGACATGTTGAATGGAAGAAGTGGCATGCTCTATTTTATGTATTAAAATAATCATTCTAACTACCATGGGGAAAGTAAAGCAAAAGTGGATGAAGGAAGATCTACCAGGAGACTATTATGATGGCGGAGCACATGGTGGTATTAGTAGAAGTAGTAGAAAGTAGTTAGATTCCAGGTATCAATATCTGGAGTATCTGAAAGAAAGAGTCATCGGCATTTGCCAATAGGTTGGATATGGAGTAGGAGTGTCAGAGAGGTATCAGTAATAGCTCCAAAAACTCTATCTCAGCCACATGAAAAATAGAGTTTTTAAGTTAGGGAAGACATGGTTGATGTGAATATTAAGATATGTTTTTGGACATGATGAGTCTGAGATGATTATTAAACATTCAAGTAGGAGTACTGATACATAGGATATGAGTCGGGACTATAAATATTAGTTTGGGATTTGCCAGCATGTAGATGAGATTTGAAGCCATGATGCTAGATGAGATAACTAAAAATGGGAATATAATAAAGAATAAACAGGTCTAAGTACAAAATCCTAGAACATTCCAACATACAAAGATCATGGAAATGAAGACCAACACTAATGGAGACTGAAAATTGTAAAGCTTACTGAGAATTTTGACACCATCTAGTTATTAAATAGTACTGTTGTCACTTAATAAATTTCCTGTGGATATCACTTACTAATCCTTCCTTGCTGGATCTCATACCCCCTGTAGAGCCCATCTTTATGCAGTGATACCAATGCATCATTGAAATATGTACTTTAAATATTTGAGAATTAATGGCCATTCCTACTTGCTGGATTAAGCCATTATGTGAAGTAAATGGAATTAAACATTTCCAAGTAAATGACACAGATTGAAATTCATTTACAATTCTTAGTTATTTTTGAGTTTCTGCTGGGGCAGAAAGTTGATGGAAGGCAGAGAAAAATTCTGGAATATGTTTACTTAGGAAAGAACATAAAGTAGAAATATATTTGTATTTTTCAGGTTTGAAAATTCTGTTTTGGATTTTTTCTCCATAATTTGGTTGAAAATTTCTAGAGGATAGACTTGTGAGGTTTTTTGTTTGTTTGTTTGTTTATTTGTTTCTTTTGCTTCTTTATGTCCCCTAGTACAAATTACATGGACTCATATATATGTATCTGTACAAATTATATACATGTATACTCATATATAGTTTATTTTATTTTTTTTAAAGATTTATTTATTTATTTGACAGAGAGAGATTACAAGTAGGCAGAGAGGCAGGCAGAGAGAGAGAGGAGGAAGCAGGCTCCCTGCTGAGCAGAGAGCCCGATGCAGGACTCGATCCCAGGACCCTGAGATCATGACCTGAGCCGAAGGCAGCGGCTTAACCCACTGAGCCACCCAGGCGCCCTCATATATAGTTTATATTATAGGTAGCAACATAGCTAAAGTTAAGAGAGTTGGGGGACCATGGAATAAGTTTGCATGCATGTGAAATACGGTTCTGTTGTTTATGAGCTGTTTAAGCAAGAAACTTAATATTTTTGTGCCTCAATTTTCTCATTGATCAAAGAACTAACTACCTTTTAATGTTGTTTCAGATGTGTGTTAATAAATGCAAACCATGACTAGTCAAGGGAAATAATAAATGTTAGTAAAAATTATTATTGCATTTAGAAAAATACTGCCTATTTCTCATAAAGATATGGCTTTCTCATAATGTGTCATACCAACTGCTCTAAAGTAGACAAAGTCAGAAAATTCAGTTTGTTGGCAGAATAAACAACAGTTTAGAACAAACAGTGATGGATGGGAGAAATGATAGACTTAAGGCTTCATACTGCTCATTCCTTCTATTCTTATGTCTCTGTCTCTTCATCTGTAAAATAAAGGGTTGAGCTGATGTTCTAAATATATTCCAGCTTTAATTCTAAGTTTTTGTTTCATGATCATCAGCTTTGTTTTTAAATTGATAGTGTTAGGCCATCTCTAGAATTCTATGTCTCTTTGGAATAGATAGTTTTTATCACAGCTCTGCGTATTTGTTTGGTCTTCACACTGTAGATGATGGGGTTCATTACAGGAGGGATCAGGAGGTAAGTGTTAGCAATCATTGTATGAACATAGGCTGGGGCTCGTTTCCCAAATCTGTGAACAAAGGACAGACTGATCAATGGAAAGTAGAAAATAACAACAGCCCCAATATGGGAGATACATGTGCTGAAGGCTTTCTTCCTCTCTTCTGGGGATGCAATGCTGAGGACGGTCTTAATAATCAAAATGTAAGAGAGGAGGATGAAGATTGAGTCCACACCAACAGTAGAGATCATGGCAGTCAATCCAACTGCATTGTTGATCCTGGTGTCTGTGCATGAGAGCTTCATCACATCAGGGTGGAAGCAGTAGGAGTGGTGAAGCACGTGGCTGCGGCAGAAGGACAGTCTTTTAAGAAGTGCAACCATTGGTGTCAGCATTAGTGTCCCTCTGATGACAATTGCCACTCCAATTTGAGCTATTCTGGAATCAGTTAAAATGGTGGCATACCTGAGTGGATTAGAGATGGCCACAAAACGATCAAAGGCCATGGCCAACAGCACTGAGGATTCCATGACAGTGAAGAGTTTAATAAAGAACATCTGTAACAAGCAGGCATTAAAGCTGATCTCCCTGGCATCGAACCAGAATATACCCATCATGGTGATCAGGGTGGATATGGACAGGCCGAGGTCAGTGGTGGACAGCATGGAGAGGAAATAATACATGGGTTTGTGGAGGCTGGGCTGGGTGACAATGGCAAAGAGGATCAGGCTGTTTCCTGAGAGGGCGGTTATGTAGAGAAAGCAGAAGGGAATGGAGATCCAGATGTGGAAGGCTTCCAGCCCGGGAACACCAGTTAGGAGGAAAATGATGGAAGTAGATGTGGTATTCCAGAAGTTTGACATGCTAGATTAAAAACACAGAGTTCCAAGATGAAACTCTGAACAACAGCAATACTGTATTACTAGTATTAATGCAATTACAAATAATTTTATTCAACCAAAAACTAACCGAAGATGAATATTTATATACTCTGTAAAAATGAATTGCTCATTGAAATTGATAAAGGAATATAAGATTTCAACTGCTGTAGTAGATACTGTTCTTTTTCTTATATATACCTCTATCCATTATTTTTCTTTCCTGGGACACTTTGCTGGTAGCTATGTTCATATGATGCGACCTTTCCTTCCACTTCTCTAGCCAGAGATGACTGGGTGAAGGAAAGTCACTTTACTCAAGACTGGTCAATTATATTTCATCCTTTCTGGATTTTCAAATTGTGTTTAAGAGGTAGCAGCTTAGTTTGTCCATATAGTTAGCATCAGAGGAAAGTAGACTGGGGCTGTGGAGCAGCAAATTATATCAGCCTCAAGTGTAGAAAGCAGAGAAGCTTATAGACAATTTGGAAAGCCAGAAAATACTGAGAAAGAGATACTTATGATACAAAGTACCACCTATGAAATGCTAATAGATGGCTTAGGCACCAGTGCAGTCATGTGCAGATGTCTACAGTATCTAACCTTGAAAGTGACACCTGCAATGGCATCTGGTGTCTCATTTGGAAAGTGGAGTTAGAACACACATGCCTACCACCTTAGGGATAGAGGCCTCTGCCCCTCCCCCCATCTGTGATATAGCATGCTGCCTTGTTCAGATAGAGTTTTCTCTTGAACTGCCTGAAGACTAGTTGTTCTCCATTTTGTTAAGATATACTTCTCAGGAGATATTTAATAGAATTTTACTGTTTTGCTTTGGAGGGGAAGATATACCTTTACTAAAAGTCTGAAAGTTAACAAGTTTAACAGTTTTGATGTTTAACAAGTTCTCTTAGCACTTTTCATAAATATTTTGATTTTTGAAAACAATTTTAGTAATTATAGTTTTAAAAAATACATAGTGATCAGAAAGGCAAATTGAACTCTACTTAATAAATGAATAGTACTTATGATAATTAAAGAAATGGGTTCACCTCTCATGTTCCAGAAGTCTTTGACCTGTTTATTTACTATTAATTTCCAGAGCATAGGTCTTAGCTTTTGAGGTTAACAACTTCCTAGGGTCCTTGGGAGCTAGAGTAATTATGAAAAAGGGAACAGTTCAATTGTATATAAAAGGCTTGGGGTATCTGGAGAAGTCTTCTTAGGAAAATCAGTGCTTGAAAGATTGCTATGTTTTGTGTAAATAGAAATGAAGTATTCCAAGGCTACTAGAACAGCATATGTGAAAGTGTTGAGCCAGAATGAATTCTTAAAGATGTTAGAATCAAGTGAGGGAGAAGGAATAGTACTGTTTATAATAACTTCAGCATCTAGTGTACAGTGGTGAATGATAAAAAAAGGGTTATGGGGGTACAGAGTGTTTCCACAGGTGTTACTTATGTTTGGCTATCATGGAGATTTTCACAATGCTTATCACTATGGCATGCAATGATTGAGTTGTAACTTTGTTAGAGAGTGCTAAGAAATTTTATGAGATTTTTTAAAAAAATTACTATTAGAACAAAATATCTTTCATCCTAATTTCTTCCCGATTCCCTTTATATTATTTTGGTAATTCAGACAATGTGTAATTCATTACACATTTTCATTCTTGTCATTTTTTCCCTCCTCATTTTGTTGAGGAATCAGAAGAAAAACACAATGTGTAGGCTGAACTGATCTGAGCTGAGTCTGGCAGAAGAGAATTCCATCAAATTCCTTTCTTTCCATTTCTCTACAACTGTGTCTTCCTGTACCCTCTCCTTATCCATGCTGGGTACAGACACAGAAGATTCCTTATTCCTTTTTATAGCCAATAACTCCATCTAAGCTCTTGATCAGCCGTCATCAAGACTTAGTTCGTTTCAGTATCAAACTGGGAGCTCACTGGGTATTGTGTCAGCCCTAAGGATATGAAGCAAATAAAATGGCAGTGATTTGGTGCCTGAGAAAACCAGAGAGGTTGTTAATGCCTCATCTTTTTAAGGCTGAAAACCTTATCTTTAATTAGAGTCCAGGGACGTCTATGAAAATGAAAACTTACCAGTTTGGAGCACTACTACATGCCAGGCACCCTGCATATAAGAGGAATCAGAGACAAAGAAATACTACTAGCTGTAGAGTGCATCAGGTAGAGTATTTCTAAGTGATAAGATAGAATAGTGTAGAGTGACGGGTTCTGAGTGTGGGTATACATGAATGTGTCTGTGTGTGTTAAGAGGAATTAGCTCTAAGACCTCTTAACTAAGTAGATAAATTAGAACTGTGAAATGTTTTGATGGGTGGATGTGAGTTTACAAGGATGCAAAGCAGGAAAAGGGTGTTCTTGACATAGATAACAACATGGGCAGAAACTGAATAAAATAATAACAGGGTTTGTTGGACAACTACAAGAAAATTAAAATGCTGGAGGCTTAAGTATGATGCTGGGTGATGTGGGAGATGAGTGAGAGAAATCAGCAGGCCAGGACATGAGCGTCTTCATTCCACGGAAAGGAGAGGGAACGTCAATTTTAGTTGCAGAGCTAGGCATTTCCAAATATTTTATGAATAACTAAACAAATTATTTTTCATTTCTTCTCCCTTAACTCTAACAAAATTCCTTTCCTTCTTTAGTATCTTAGATAATACCAGTGGCTCCTTTTCTGGAGCTTCAGTTCTCAAGTTATACCCCAAACCATTAAGGAATTCTCCCTACACATTTATATAGATGCTTTCAACATGACATTAAGTTCAACTATGATAGATGGGCCATCTTTCTTAACCGGCTTCACTAGTAAGGGAAATAAGAGACAAACCCTATTTTCCCCTCAATTTCCTGCCTTACATTTTATAATGACAAAAAATATTATTTGAAGGACAGTCTGTCTGTGATTATTATTCCTTCACCTTCAGTAATAATCTGGGTTCTTTGTCTAATGGCTTTCGGGAAATTCTCCAACTTGTCACCAATGACTTTCTAAACACCAAATCCAAAAGTTTATCTTCAGATTTGTTTTTCTCTCTCTCATCTCAAATTTTTGCTGTTTTAGGCAACTTTTCTTGTCTTTTCTTTAGGTACTTTCTCCTTCATTAGCTTCAGTGATAGTTATTCTGTGTGAGGTTTTTTTTTTTTTTTTTTTTTTTTTTTCAAATTTCTTTATGGGACAGTGTTTTTGTTCTGTCTTTCCGGTTGTGGTGTTCTTTAAGAGTCTTTTTCTTTCAAGAAGCCCCTGGGTGTTTTTTTTTTTTTTTTTTGGTCTCTGGTATACTCTACTTGGGATATCTTGGTTTTTCCCATGGCTTTAAATAGCACTTATATTCAGATGACACGCAAATCTGAAATCTAATTATAGAGTCTCCTGAGTTCTATATTTCGAAAGTTAACAGGATCTGAAGCAATGGCAAAAATGTCTGGGCTGAAACTTGAAGGCAGTCGTGAATCCTGGAACTAGAGTGAGGTGATAAAACAGGCAATTTGGAAAACTAATGGGCAGCAGTCTGGAGAGCAGGTCAAAGCTCTCTGCTTGGTGACAGTGAACAAAAGTGAATAAGCTACTTTATCTACCCATGAGGCATACTCCCTCCTTGTAATCTCTCAGACACCTCCACCTCAATATGGGCCAAACGGAGCTCATTCCTTCCCCTATTCCAAACCCGGCTCTCTCTCCTATGTCTCGTTTGTCAGTAAATGACATCAAACTAACAAATCATCTCATCAGAGTTACTGCCCTCACCTTCACACATGTTCACACACTCTTCTCCCTCTCTTTCATCCTGTACATGCAAATGTTCATTAAACACTTGCAAATCGATATATTGACTTTACATCTAAAATGTCGAAAACTGGAGAATCCAGAGGTTTCTATTTGAGGGTCAAGTAATAGCAATGTGATTCATGGTGGGTGCTTGAAGCTGAACTTCATTGCGCTTTCCTTAATTGAATGAACTTACCTGTTCCTAACATCTTTGTTAGGGGGCTAATAGATTTATCAAGGGGAGGTACTAAAATTCTTTAAAACTACTCTATGCTGCCATCACCCTGGAATCTGTTCAGTCTATCCTCTCCAATTCTGGTACAACCTTCCTTTTCTTCTGTAAAATATAAGCTATAGTCTCCTAATTAATTTTCCTGTCCCCCAGATCACAGTGATGCTCTTCTTTCACTGCACTATTATGAGCTATGGCTACTATGACTTTAACTCCAGAACAGATGATATAGCTTTATCAGTATTGTCCAAGTCATTGCTAATGGCATCGCTATAGTGTGTGACTGATCTCTGTTCAGATCCTCACTCAGACACTAACTAGTTTTGAGACTATTTGTAACAATAATAAAAAAATATTACTCACAACAACAGCTACCATTTATTATTGGAATTTGTTCTGTGAACATTACAGTGCT
Source organism: Mustela erminea (assembly GCF_009829155.1). Taxonomy (NCBI): domain Eukaryota; kingdom Metazoa; phylum Chordata; class Mammalia; order Carnivora; family Mustelidae; genus Mustela; species Mustela erminea. The sequence continues at coordinate 58,444,082 of NC_045622.1, forward strand.
AAGCATTTGAGAAACATTCTCTTAATTCTTATTACAACATCATTTGGCAAGTATTACTAAATTCACTTTGATTCCCCTTTTCTGGTAACCGAGTATGAGAGAGGTTATGAAACATATTCAGAATCACACCCAGCTAGTGAATGTCAGAATTGGGATTTTAAACCCAATTTAAAAAAAAAAATTGCTCCCCCAAATTATGGTTTCATGTATAAGTAGTGTAAACTTTCTTTGATGCAGTTTCCTCATCTATAAGGTAGACTATATCTTGCTCCTAATAGAATGCCTGGCATGCAGTAAATGTTCAAAATTTTTTTTTTAATTTTTAGTAAGAATAATTGGGCTTAAGAATGATTCCTTCAGCTCCTGACAGCTTTTTTGGCTTTTTCAAGTACCAAACCACTATAATAACATATATAGCACCCTGATTAAGTCATTTGCTTAACAAACCACAAACTATTTTTAATTTCTTGAGGAATCTCCACACTGTTTTCCAAAGTGGCTGTACCAACTTGCATTCCCAGAGGGGGAGGCAAACCATGAGAGACTATGAACCCTGAGAAACAAATTGAGGGTTTTAAGGGGGAGGGGGTGGGGGAAGATGGGTGAGGTTGGTGGTGGGTATTAAGAAGGGCATGTATTGCATGGAGCACTGGGTGTGGTGCATAAACAATCTTGGAACACTGAAAGAATAAAATAAAATTAAACAAAACAAAACAAAACAAAACAAACCATAAACTTTGCAACCCACACAAGGCAGAAAAATGACCTTTTGCTGCAGGTTTCCTGAGAATAAATAATTCTATAAATTCTGCTGTGTATCTCAGCCTACCATCTGACTATCTCATCTAATTCTGAACATTGTGAGGAAATTCTTCCTGTGGATAAAAAAATTTAGCTCACCTAGAGTCAAGTCTTTTCTTTGAACAAAACAGTTTTACTTACAGAATTTGTACTTGTCCCTCTCGGGCTGACTCAGAAGGCTGAGGAGACTTGATTCCAGGGGAGGACAGAACTTATGAGGAGACTTGTTGCAGCCTGAATGGAGACAGGCACAGAGCTGAGAGGCCCATTCCTGGTGGTGGTGTCACTCACTGTGTCTCCAGGGGTATGGCGGTTCCCAGAAGACTTCTTTTGCCTTTTACAGTCTTTGTCTGTTCCATTACGCAATTACTCATTGTGGTCATGTGCTTTATAGGCTGATGTAATTTTTTTTCCCCTGGGCCCTCTTATTGAAGTGGGTTTTTTTTACAAAAACAATTTTAAGACATAATTCACATATCATAAAATTCACCCATTTAAAATGTACAATTCAATAGTTTTTAGTAAATGTACCCAGTTGTACATGCATCATCATGGTCTACCTTTAGAAAATTTTTATTAGAAAGAAAATTTTTATTTAAAAGAAATCCCATGCCCATGGGCAGTCACTCTGAAGAGGATTTTAAAAAATGAAATATTATACTAAATTGCTAAAGGGAATATCATCTGGTGAGTGTAAGTCACATTCCACTCAGTAACTCGTTAGCATCTATTACTATTCATGGTAGTCCTGTTTCATTAGCCTACCTGTGCTTTTTAGCAGCCTGTCTTTTATAACTAGGAAAAAACATAATTTACTCATCTATACACACATCCAGTAAAATATTGCATAAGACTGTCCTTTATTCTAAACATCATGCTAAAGTGCTGGAGATTAAGAAAGTGGGGGTGGGGATTCAACACTGTTCTTACTGTCCATGGTCTCTTAGTTTAGTATAGAATCACACTTAACTGATAATTACCAATACTGATAATTAGTGATAGTGTTCTCTTAGAGGCATGAACCAAATACATTTTTATTTACTTTTTCATAACTTAATCTATTTTCTATTTTGAATCCCAGCACACTAACTGGAAGGAAACTGACAAAAATAACTTGGGATTCCCCCTACTTGTGTTTAAATGTTGCGGATCTTACATTGTACCAAGAACTTAGACTTTGCGGGTGGTGGATCTGGCCGGTAATGCAATCTAAAAAGAGGTGACAATTGCTCTCTCTAGTCTTTAGTAAATAGAGTACCCACAGATTGATGTAGACTGTCCATCTTTTCTACTTATGGTTCCTTTAGATCCTTAGATGTTCCCACCATTTCTGGACCACTCTAGAACATGTGAGTCTTGAAGTCTACCCTTGATTTCTGTCTTATACTCTGCATATAAGCCTGCAGATACTAATATCTTTGAAATTATACCTGGAATGTAATCAGACTTCATCACCACCATAAGTGCCTCCTTTTTCTTAAGCACCATTATCTCTCACTTGGATAATTTCAATAGCTTCCTAACTATTCTCCCTGCTTCCATCCTTATCTCTCCCTACCACCCAGTCTGTTTCATCACAGAAAAGATCTTGGCCTGAAATACTTTATTCTTTATAATGTAACAACAAACTTTATCATGCATTCTGTACCCAAAATATTATGAAGTGTTTTTGGTAGAGGAAATGGCACCCCACAAAGATGTCCACATCTTAATGCCTGGGACCCGTGAATATATTACCTTTACACAGTAGAAAGGATTTTGCAGATGTGATTGGTCTGGAAGACCTTGAGATGAAATTATCCTGAATTATGTGGGTGGGTTCATTCTAACACACGAGTCCTTAAAAGTGGAGAAACAGACGTGGCAGCCTGAGAAGGGCTTGATCTACCATTGCTAGCTTTGAAGATGGCAGAGGGTGGGAGATAGTGAGCCAAGGAGTGGGCAGTCTCTAGAAGGAGAAAAGGCAAAGGTATTGTTCTCCCTTATGCCCTCTAGAAAATAATGCAGCCCTGTTGATGCCTTGATTTTTAGCTCCGTCAGAGTCAGATCAGTCTTCTGACCTACATGACTGTAAGATAATAAATTTGATGAAAGAATCCCTTATCACTTTGATTTATACAGTTACCAAGGATTAGAGAATTTAAGTAACTTACTTAGGTCTCTCAGTTAATAAGTGTCACAACCACTGTTTGAAGCTTGGGCTATTGGGAACCCTTTAAAGTTTTAAAACCCATTCTCCAGAGAATCTCCACATGCCATTCATCTGCCACTAATTCCAATTCAAATTGTTCTAACCCAACAGCATGTATGCATGGTTATGTGCTAGCCTGGATGTTAACATTCTGTCAGCTGTATATACTTGTATTTTGCATATGAAGGTTGATCTGTTATATCTCCTTACCGTGAACTTCTTGAGACCTTTGGAAACATTTTCTCTACCAGTCTGGGCAAATTCTAGGGCAGTGACTGCATTCCCATAAATCTCAGAAACTTCTTGGGAATTGTGTTTATTTATCTCCTGGCCAAAAGAATGTTACTTTTTCTCATAGCAATAGAATTATAAAAATATTTTAGTATACTCTGAGCCAGAGCTTGGTGCATGCACATGGAACTGGTGTGCATAGTGGTAGAGCACTGACACACATTGTACTCATACTTTCAAAGGATGGTCCTTCTCACTGCCCTACTCTCATGCCAGCCCAGCAGAACAATAACTGGTAATTCAATTCAACCTTCTGAAAGTCTGAACAAAATGCTCCTCAATAAAATCCCTTAGCAATAGGAATATGCCATTATCAATCTGTCAATATTAATACCACTGAACCTGGGAAACATACCACAGTCTGTAATATTACTGGACTTCATGTTAGTATTTTCCAAACTTGTTAACCCAAACAGGAAGAAGAGAATTAGAAATAAGAAAAAATGTGCCATGGCAACTTGCAATAAATGTTATTTATTAAATGTCAATATTTTACTACAGTAAACAGTAAAATATCCTTGCCTGTCAAATAAGAAGAACTTTTAAAATATTTTATTTATTTATTTGAGAGAGACAGAAAGAGAGAGAGAGAGCACAGAGGAAGAGTGAGAGGGAGGAGCAAGCTCCCCACTGAGCAGGGAGCCTTGACACTGGGCCTGATCCCAGAACCCTGAGATCATGACCAAAGCTGAAGGCAGATACTTAACTGACTGAGCCACCCAGATACCCCCAAATTAGCAAATTGTTAAGAAACTTATAATACACAGTATTATGTTGCTGTGTTATCATGGACTTAAGCATTGTTTTGCAGTGTTCATATGAACTTTCTGGAAGTGTATTTTCCAGTATATTGTTGGCTTAAAAGGTCCATTAAATTCTATTTCTAGAAATTTACTCAGAGGAAAAATAGAGATACAGGCCACATTTTATATAGAGGAACATTTATTGCAGTGGAAAATGTAGGAAACAAAAATTCTCAATGACACAGAAATAAGTATTTTATCTAGTCATATTAGCAATAGCTGATATGGATGGTCACCCTGAATCAAGAAATGGGAAAACAGGATTCAGGACTGCAAGTTTTCTAAGGCATTAAACAGTGTAGGTTCTAAAAGAAGCAGTCTAAGACAGGAACAAGAGGCCAGAGGCAAATCAGATAATTTAGGATTAATATATCCAAATAGTAGAGGCAAACCTAAAAGCAAGCAAAGAATAACAACAAAAATTGTACTGCATCAGTAATTGTGTTTAGAAATAATCTATTTGCTATTTACAAAAAATACTAAGGTCCTACAACTTCTACTAGCCCTCCAGAGTCTAATGAAAGTCTTTCTCTTCTCTTGGATTTAGTCATGTTGAATTATGGTAATTCTACCCTACTTATTAAACATTCAATTTTAGAGGATAAAGAAATGTAGCTCTTCCTTTCCTCTGTCTATCACCTTTTTCTGGCTAGTCCTATGATTCCTACTTATCCCCTTCCTCTCTGATCTCACCATGTCTTATACATGCTTCTATCAACATTCTTCATGCATTCATTTATCATTACAAAAATATCATATGCATATTATATGTCTGTTATTGAGTAAGATTTGAGGGTATGATAACAGTGAACACAATGGATATTGCCCGAGATGTTACAGAGTTTAGTGGAGAATAAAATTAAGTATGTGGGAAATTACAATATTGTGTTACAATTACTATAAAGGAGGAAAATTAATAGAGATCTCTGCACTAAAAAACCAATAGTATTGACATCACCTGGAAGCTTGCGAGAAATACAGGAGATCAGATGTACTGAGTCATAAACTGCATTTTTGCAAGATACCTAAGGGAATTAAGTGACATTCAAGTTTGAGAATGTAGATCAAATGGATGTTGAAACCTTGCCCTATATGGTCAAGGGAGGCTCGCCAAATATAATTGCTAAAACGAGATCTGAGGAAATAAGAAGGACTTCCTGAAGGGAGCTAGGGATGAGTGTAGTAGCATAGAGGGTAGGGTGAGGAGATGATAGAAGGTTAGGGAAATGTTATGGACATGGTCAACAGCTGTGGTGTTTTATCCCATAGGCATACTGAACATAATATTGGGGAAGTATAATGCAAGAGAAAGCTAAGAAACAAAAACAAACACAAAACAAAGGAAAATAAAACACTCCACAATATTCAGCTTCCATTAATTTAGCTCTACTTTTATAATCATAAAATCTTAGAACAAGTTATGTGGTGTATAAACAATGAAGTTTGGAACACTGAAAAAATATTAAATTAAAAAAACAAATTCAACATCACTTTATGATAAAAATTCTCAATAAATTGGTTATGAAGAAAAAATCTTAGAACAAGTTATTTTAATTTTAATATAAATGTAAACTTTATGTCAATAAAAAATAAAATCTTTTTTGAATTACATTTGAGACGGAATTAGGAATCAGTAAATAGCTTAATATTGCCTTGGAGAACAAGGCTCAGAGATGAGCAAAAGCGGGCCTTGTTTAGGGAGTTGAAGATAAATTCAATAAGGTTGAAGCAGAGAAAGTGGAAAGACAGTGCTTACAGGTTGGAGCCAAAAGTCCTGCAAAGCCAGATTCCTCAGGGAACTGAGAAGACAAAGGATTGGAAGCAGGGTGATGTCCTAATTAGATTTGTTTTACTATGGTGCTTCTCTTACCTGTCAGAAATGTGAACTCCTTGAGGGTAGAGACCATTTCTTCTTGATATCTGGCGCATTGTATCTGACACATATCATTCACTACGTAATAATTTATGAAGATTTCTATATTAATGAAAAAATAATTATAATGGCAAGCAATAACAATAAATATTAACAGTAGTTAATAACCTATTATGAGAGAGTACAAAGTGTCCTGGGCTGACTTTTCTATGGATTGGTATTGGGTCACTTTTTTTATTGCAAAAAGTAAACCACTGAAGAGGATATAATTATTTTCCCCATGTGAAAATGAAGAAATGAAAGTGAAGTGGTTACATAACTAGCCCAAGGACATACGTCTGGTGACAGAGTTGAGCTTTGAAGCCTGGCTATCTGGTTTCAAATTCTTTGATTTTAACCAATGCTTGTCAAGTCTAAATAGATAGGTGAATGCAGAGAAGCTATTCAAAGTATTCAAGCCCTGCAACAGGGCAATTAGAAAAGGCACTTTATCAACAGAATGAATACTGGCCATTATGCCCTTTGCTTGTGTATCCACTAATCATTAAACTTGGGTTATTGGATGGTTGAAATCCCTCAGTTTGCACTGGAAAAGAACCAGACGTTTTCCTAATAATGTACCATCTCCGGCAGTCCTCCTCATGGACCAGTGCCTTTAGATTTGAATGCTTCGTGTGGCCAGCAAGATTTTCACATATATATCCCTGTAATTGCCTGGGCATCCTCATTTACTTCTGTGTCTTGGAAATATCTGTTTGATTTGTGTGTGTTTTCCCATTGAATTTCAGTCATTTCATGGCAAACTTATCCAGGGCTTGGAAAATGCCTGCCCTGTTTTTGTGTTTTCTGTGGGGAAGACTATGTATCTATTAGTCCTGAAGGTTCCTAAATGGATGACATATTTTATCAGGCTTTGGATGAGCTTTTGGAAGGAATTGTGTCTTCCCAGACTCTCCTGGGGATCTAGAATCTTGTGACAGAAGAAAAAAAAATTCAACAAGACAATTAAGGCCTCTGCGGCAATGCTAATGACAATAAATACTTCATTCTTTTTTTCTGTCTAGCAGACCTTTGCAAGACAATGTCCCCTTGGCATAGATTTTGTGCCAAGAAGTATATTAAATTAATTACTGTTCTTGAGACTACCAGCCCTCTCAATTTGCCTTTAATTGTCTAAGGCTGTATTAATGGCCAAAGGTTGAAGGCTGCTTATCAGTACCCACAGTTTTAACAGAAGCTGTCTGCCAGATATGGCTAATGTCTCTACCACAGAGGTGAACATATTAGTGTCAGTTTTAGACCAATTATCAGAACAGACTAGTGCCTTTGTAAGATTGAAAGGGACATACAAGGGACTCAAAATTTTGTATTCTTTTTAGTTCCTTCTTTTTATTTTTTAAATAGACTGCTCTTTTTAAAAAGATTTTGTTTAAATTCAATTAACCAGCATATAGTACATCATTAATTTCAGATGTAGTGTTCAATGATTTTTCAGTCGTGTGTAACACCCAATTCTTTAGAGAAGTTTAGGTTCACAGCAAATTGAATGGAAGGGGCAGAGGTTTCTCATATATTGCCTTTGCCCAAATGTCCATAGCCTCCCACCATTACCAACATCCCCCACCAGAGTGGTTCATTTCTTACCATTGATGAACCTTCACTGACACATCATTATCACTTGAAATCCATAGTTTACATTAGGGTTCACTCTTGGTGTTGTGTCTTCCATAGGTTTAAACAAATTTATGACCCATGTATTCACCATTATAGTAACATCTGGAGTATTTTCACTGCCCTAAAAATCCTTAATGTGCCATGCCGCCCATTAATTCCTTACTCTTCCCTAGCTCGAGGCAAGCCACTGATCTTTTTTACTGTCTTTATAGTTTGCCTTTTCCAGATTGTTACATAGTTGAAAGTATACAGTATGGTGTCGTTTCTGACTGGCTTCTTTCCCTTAATAATATACATTTAGGTTTCCTTTGTGACTTTTCATGGCTTACTAGCTCATATCTTTTAGCACTGAAAATATCCCATTTTGTGGATATATCATACTATATTTATCCACACCTATTCAAGGACATCTTAGTTCCTCCCAAATTCTGACAATTATGAATAAAAGCTACTATAAATATCCACATGCAGTTTTTATGTAGCTATGTTTTCAACTCCTTTGGGTATATAAGGAATGTAATTGCTGGATTGTATGGTAAGAATATGTTCAGTTTTATAGGAAATTGCCGAACTGTCTTCTAAGGTGTCTGTACCATTCTGTATTTCCACCAGCAATGAATGGGAGTTCTTTCTGCTCCACTTCCTTGTCAGGATTTGGCAGTGTTGTCAGTGTTCTCGATTTTTGCCATTCTAAAATAATTATGGGTTTAATTTGCATTACCCTGATGACATATGATGCAGGGCATTTTTTCATATGCTTGTTTGATGAATCACTTCCTTTTACGTTGTCATTTTGTATGCCTGTGTACAGGTTAGCAACACTTCTCAAATATTCAGAATGCCCAGGAACAGTGCGGGCTTTGAACCAAATACTATTGCACTAGCCTCAGTGAATATAGTTATTCAGCAATTCCTTTCCTACCCAGTTCAACGTCTTATGATTTCTGTGACCCTGGCAAATGCCTGGTGAGCAAACTCATGGGTGAACCATTAAATGCTGCTTCTCTCTTACTTTAACCCTGTGCAAAGCTTTGACTTTATAGCTAGTTTTTCAGGGGTCAGAAAGCTCTTGAATGAGACTTGGACTCCTGGAATCTCCAGGATTTTTCTTTGTTGTAGTAAGAGTGAAGCTAGACTGCAAAGTAATTGCACTTCATGGTCTGTTTTTCAGGGTACAAAGGGTTAGTGGGACACAGGTGTGTAGAGTTCTCTCCTAGGAATTTGATTTTCTGTTGGGAAAATGGCTCTTACCAGGCAGCTTCTGGGCCCCTTATAAACGCTGCTTTTCTGAGAGCTGATACTTGAGTCATTCTCTATGAGTTTTCTTGGCAAAAGAGAAGTTCTTTGGTGATGGTTTAAGGAGACTGGGCTGATCAGAAAATATTTCTCTAGCCTTAGCACAGAAGGATCTTTCTGCCCATGTTTGTGAGGTTGAGATAATCTCTCTCTCTCTGGCTTTGAAAGACTCTCTGCTGTTGCTTGGGATGACTCTTCAAAGAACAGGGCATAGGAGAAAATGACCCCCCTTTCCTGACTCAAGATTTCTTCTTTGCATGAGGTCAGTGTTTTTGAGCATTGAAATCTTTTCTGAATACATCAAGGACTGTACAATTTTCAGATAATTTATGAAGCCAACAGGTCAGAGAAAATTGGTGAATGTAGTAGTACATATCAACAAATTTCATGTATTATATAGATTTTAAAACAATGTAATAAAATATACATTAAAGCTATGAAGTTATGAGCATGTATTAATTCATTCAACATATTTTGAAAATTTAATTCCTTTTAAATAAGTAGTGGCAAAGCACAGAATTTGAAGTCAGAGAGAACAGAGTTTAATTCTTGGATTTACCATTGTCATGTTGGATAAATGTGAGAAAGTAATATGATTCCGCTGAGCCTTGGTTTTCTAATCTTAGCTTCAGTTTTTCATCTGTAAAAAAGGAGCTCAAAAGACCCAGTGCATGTGGTGATAGTGATGGAGGCAAAGCTTTGTAGTGGGGGCAGTCTATATGTTCTTCGTAGTCTGGTTCCAAGGTTGTGTAAGTCATACAAGCCCTTGTCTTGTCTTGGAAGATTTCTCCACTGGGGAGAAAGAGACATTTAGCTATATCTTTCCATGAATGCTTATTTAATATTTGCTCATTAGTTTTAGTGCAAGAGGACCCAAGGGGGCTTAATATTTATAGAATTTTTTTAAAAAAAGCTATTCTTTTCCCACAAGATTTACTAATGGAGTTCCCTGCGGTAGAATAGTCCTACTCTGTTTCCCTTTGAATAAAGAGACCATCAGAAGCATGCAAAGCAGTGGATAGAAGATTCAAAGAAAGAGATACAATGAAGTAAATTGTTTGTTACACAGTAGGCATTTAATACATTATTATTTTTATTACATAGAAGGCTAGTTTGGATTCTTAGATAATCCACTGCAATCTCTTAATTCATTTAACTATAATAAAAAGATCATTAACTTGAGAACCTGATTCCTCATCTTCAAAACAAAGAGGATATGATTTAAAGGTCCTTACAACTTTACATAGAAAAATTTATTTTTATCACTAGGTCTGTCTTTGAGCAAATCCATAGTACCAAGGATGAATACCAGATTAGTGTTAGCTGATCTCCTATTTTAATATATGCCAATATTGTTATGAACTTTATTCATAATTTGAAGGGGCTGTCTGTCAGGAATCACCATATATGCCTGCTGTTAATTGTTTAAGGTCGATTACTATTAACAGATACAATGAATTCATTCATTGAACAGATACTCTTAGAAACTGTTGTGACAGGCATTTTTCCTGGCTCTGAGATCAGAGGTCTGAAAACACAAGGCTTTTCTTTCCTGAGGTTATATTCACCTTAGTGGCATGCCTCTGCACTCTCATCTCTAGGTGCCCCTGTCTTTTTTGAAAATACTGCTACTCTCTAGGGTTCTTCCTCTGACCTCCTTTTCACTGTTCCTGTAACAACACATAAGCCTTATTATCAAGGCAGGAGTCCCTTTGATAGGAAAGCAAAGGTAAGTACATATTCTAATTCTTACATGTAAGTCACAGGAAAAAGTCAGGTTTGTCTTCCAACTGAGGTCCAAATATTGACGCGAAACTCATGGATTTTATTTTATTATACATTGCCCCTCGATTCAAAATTTTTAACCATTAATTTTTTTATGTGTTTGAGTTCTCAAGAGGCTTCCTGTATTGAACAATTGTTTCTTTTCTTCTCTTCAAATGCTGTCTTCACATAATGAATTATTCCCACTCTGGCCAAAGCCAGTGCCTGTTCATACAACAGAATGAAACTCACCAAGTTGACTTACACTTAGGTATGTTCTTCACCAGAGTTATGGACAGACCTTCTTGGAGTACCAGATCTAATTCTACTTCTGTCCACTGTAGACACCGACAATTTGTAGATATTTAAATATTTGTTGAGTGAATACATACATCCATGAATAAAAGAGGAACATATACCTTAAAAACCAAGCATTATTTCTGTAGGTAAAAACGGGGTGTCAGGAAACTTAGGACAAGAATCAGTATAGCAGAACTTCTTTAATCCTACAGATGTTTTGATCTGGGTGACATGCTCATATCCTAGGAGAGGAGATGCTTTACAGTCATCATCCCCCACTTGAATGTAGATGAATCCAGACTCATGAGGGTTTCTGAGGGACCACACCCCTAACCCTTCCATTCATTTTTTTATCCTTTGGCAATAATGGACAATCAAGAATCTTAATCAGGTAATTCTGCTCCAATTATTATCTGTTAGTCTGCGGTTAGTTCCTTTGTTCTTGTAAGGTTAACTTTGGGTCATATTTCTTAAGAGAGAATTTCCCTTAAATAATACCAGATTCATAGCTACTACCTAAATAATGAAGTACTTTTATCAACCCTCACGCATTGCAGTCTGTTTGCCAGATTGAATTTGTTCTTCTGTAGTAGTTTTCATTAATAGCTGTTGTACATTAATTTGATCAGTAATATTTTTCTAGAAAATGTTAATACTATCTTTATGATCCTATTTTCATCGGGTGCATAAGGACTCATAAGTCTTAATAGACTTCCTTTTTTAAAGAGTTTTTTTTTTTTTTTGTATTTTATTTGTCAGAGAGAGGGGGAATGGCAGGCAGTGGGAGAAGCAGGCTCCTTACTCAGTGACACAAGACTTGATCCCAGGACTCTGGGATCACAGCCTGAGCTGAAGGCAGATGCTTAGCTAACTGCGCTTCCCAGGTGTCCCATCTTAATGGACTTCTTTTTCTAAAAAAATTAAAAAAAAGATTTATTTATTTATTTGGCAGAGATCACAAGTAGGCAGAGAGTGAGGAGGGGGAAGCAGACTCCCCACTGAGCAGAGAGCCGGATGTAGGGCTCGATCCCAGGACCCTGGGATCATGACCTGAGCCAAAGGCAGAGGCTTAACCCACTGAGCCACCCAGGTGTCCTCTTAATGGACTTTTTAAGGGCAACTGAGAAGTGAAGAAAAGCAGGCTGAATTGCCTTTTGTATTGTCTCAGGGATACATAGAAATGTCCTGTCTCTCCATGTACCTGGAATCATAAAGCTGAAAATATGTTACGGTTATCTACTCTAACCTCCTCTTTTATATATGTATATATGGAAATCTACTGAAGCCTAGATTTAACATGTTACTCTTGCTAAAACCCAGGTGTCTTCATACAATTTAATGTTCTGTCTCTTTTCCTAGTTCATGCAAGATCAATTCTAAATCTAGGAAAAGGATAACTGGGTATACACTTCTACTGAAGACAAGACAAGGCTTACTAATGATCCTAAATTGTATGATATGTAGAAGAGAGTGAAAACATCTTTCTTGCCTGCTTTACAGGGTATGGTCCTTTGTTCCAGGGAAATTGCTTCCTTCACTCATCATGCCATCCTTCAATCAGAGCATTTTCCACCCTGCAGTATTCTTTCTTACTGGTATCCCTGGTTTTGAAACTTACCATGCCTGGCTCTCCATCCCTTTTTGTTGTCTCTATGCCATTGCCATCTCTGGGAATGGCATGATCTTGTTTGTCATCCTCACTGAGTCGAGCCTCCATGAACCCATGTACTATTTCCTCTCCATGCTATCCTTCACAGACCTAGGACTGTGCCTCTCCACATTGGTCACTGTGCTGTGTATTTTCTGGTTCAATGCTCGAGAAATCAGCTTTGATGCCTGCATTGGCCAGATGTTCTTTATCCATGGTTTCACATTCATGGAATCCTCAGTACTCCTAGCAATGGCCTTTGACCGCTTCATTGCCATCTGTAACCCACTGAGATATGCTACAATCTTAACTAGTTCAAGGATCATCAAAGTGGGCTTTGCCATTGTTATTAGAGGGACAACGGCTCTAGTGCCTTTACTCCTACTTCTAAAGCGTCTGTCCTTCTGCCATAGCCATGTTCTGCACCATTCATATTGTTTCCACCCTGATGTGATGAAGCTTTCATGCACAGACACCAAGATCAACAGTGCATTTGGTTTGGCCATTGTCATCTCGACTGCTGGCATAGACTCTGTCTTGATCCTCCTCTCCTATGTTCTGATCATTCACTCTGTGCTCAGTATTGCCTCCCCAGAGGAGCGGAAAAAGGCCTTTGGTACTTGTGTTTCACACATAAGTGCTGTTGCCATCTTCTACATCCCCATGATCAGCTTGTCATTGGTGCACAGATTTGGGAAGCATGCCCCTCCCCTTGTGCATACTCTCATTGCCAATGTTTATCTGCTCATCCCTCCTGTGATGAATCCCATAATCTACAGTGTGAAGACCAAGCAAATTCGCAAAGCTATGCTCAAAATATTCTCCTCGAAGCTCATTTAGGGATTTTTCATTTTGTCTTTTCTTTTCATGGTCTCCCTGACTCATATTTGACAATTTGTTAGAATTTAAAAATCCTATTTCCAAAAGCTTTCATTCTATTCTGATGATGTAATAACTCACTTTTTACCAAGTTCTAGAATGTGGATTTTTTGAGATAGGGACTGTATCTTGGGTACCTTTAACATTGTCACAAATGCTTCAGCTGGCACAGAACAGGACTATAGTGACTATGTCTACTACTTCTATAGTGACTATGTCTGCTATGTCTACTACTACTACTACTAATATAGTACTAGTAGTCACTACTACAGTAACTATGTCGTCTTCTACTACTACTACTACTACTACTACTACTATGTCTACTACTACATAGTGACTATGTCTACTACTACTATAGGATTATGTCTACAAAATGGACAAATGAAGCCATAAATTGACTTGACAGTTTAAAAAGTCTTACATCATATAAGGTGTAGCAATTCAAGGGATGTCTGATATCATTTAATCAGTAGGAAGCCCTAAGTTAACAGTAATTCTAATCACTTATTGTTAATGATTATTATTTCCGCAGATAGACTATATATGACTGCAGAACATGAATAAGCATAGAAAACAAAAATAAATCAAATGAAAAGTATACTTTCCTCATTCTTAAAAGAGTTATTCAGGTCCCTTTTGTAAATGTATTAAAAGTTAATTATGTAATAGTCAGTGATTTATGCTTCAAAATATGTATCTAATGGGGGAAAGTGGACAAAGATGTATTGTGATGTTCAAGATATTATTTATTGCAATGAAAATTTGGAAACTGCTTAAATAATTACTTTAAGGTAATGGTTAAATAAAATATAAACTATCATGCAGCAAGCTAAATACTGATACAGATAAAAATAATACATTATTGAGAGAAAATATATATTAGTATAGAGGATATTTACCACTGTTTGTGTCTGGATTTCATCTGCATATACACACACGTACACACATGCCCATTCACACATATACATTGTGAAAGTATGAATAAACATGTTCCAAATGTCAGAGTGCCTCCTTTTGGATACTTGGAGATTGGCCTGTTTATATTTTCTTTATACTTTCTTTATATTTTCTTTATAAATGCATAATAATGAGCTTTAAAATTTTTTCAGATAATGAAATAATCGATTTCCATTTAACACCCACTTCAAAACACAATAATTTTGTTTTTCATCTTCCATTGCATCCTCATTCCCATCGGTCTTTATAAATCTGTCTTCTATACTATTGATTTATAATATGACATCCACTTTCGGTTTTTGTTCATCAAAACTTTTGGACTATGGTCCAAAAGCAGTGCATCAGAACCACTTAATATCTTAAACCCCAACCTGGAACTAAGTCAGAAACTCTTTAGGTGGAGCCCACGAATTTGCATTTTAACAAGCTCCCTACAGGTTCTCATGCATGTTAGAGTAACATTCCTCTGGGATGTTTAGTCTTTTGGAAAAAAAAACACTGTAAATTCCTTGCCTTCTATCTATGATCATTTTGCTCTCCATGAATGAAATATTCACCTATTTTTTTCTCTTTCTAGTTGCTTTTTTCTTGTAGTTACCATTTTTTTTTTACTTGTAGTTACCATTAATAAATCATTGTCTTTTTCAAAAAAATTAATCATTGTCTTATAGGCAATCAGGTTCATCTTTCCTTACTGACTTAAAATTTTTTGAAAATAGGCAGTGTGCATTGGGATTGATATATCATGCACAGATCCAAGTGTAATATTTAATAATAGCTAATTTAATACATGCTTACTGAATTAACTTGATTTTTACATAACTTTCAAATATTCTTCTTACATAATTTAGGCATTACATAATTTAGGTTTACATAATTTGGCAAGCACTATGGGAGGTACTGGTGTTAAAACAGTGAAAAATGAAAACATAGTCTCTCTTTTTAAGGAGTAATAGTCTGACTAAACATATCTAAATTGAAGCAATGTTTAGCCAGTTGTTTCTTTTGAATGAGACTGGATAAAATATTGAAGCAGATACTAAGAGGAATCATGAATGGGATCTCTCTCTTTTGGAGAAAGAACCTGAATTAAAGGGAACATCAGGTTAAAGGTTGTTAGCATGAAGAGAAAAATAGAGCTCCTAGAAATGTTTTGTTTAATAGAGGAGGTATAATATACATTCAATTCTAAGCAATAAAACTATAAACAAGAAATTCAAATTTCATGGATTCTCAGGAAGTCTTGAAAATGAAGAACTTTGAAGGTGAGGAACCATATTTTTTTTCTCTGAGTGTAGTTGACACACAATATTACATTAGTTTCAGGTCTACAACTTAGTGATTTGACAAGTTTATACATCATCCTATGTTTACCACAATATAGCTACCATCTCTCCTGTTACATTGCCATTGCAATATCACTGATTGTATTCCTTATGCTGTGCCTTTTATTCCTCTGACCTACTCATTCCATAACTGGAAGTCTGTATTTACCTCTCCCCTTCACCCATTAGTCCAACTCCCCACTTCAGCTTCCCTCTGTCAACCATCAATTTGTTCTCTGTATTTATAGATCTAATTTTATTTTTGTTGGTTTATTAATTTAAAAAAATTACATTATGAGTGGAATCATATGGTATTTACCTTTCTCATTCTGACTTATGTCACTTAGCAGAAAACCCTCTAGGTCCATCTATGTTGTCTCAAATGGCATGATATCATCCATTTTTAAGGCTGTGTAATATTTTAGTGTGTGTACATATCATATTTTCCTTATCCATTCATCTATTTATGGACACTTAGGTTGTTTCCATACCTTGGCTATTGTATATAATGCTGCAGTAAACATAGGGGTGCATGTATATTTTTGAGTTAGTGTTTCATTTTTTTCTGGGTAGATACCCAATAATGGAGTTATTGGATCATGTTATTTCTATTTCTAACTTTTTGAGGAACCTCAATGCTTTTTTTCCAGACAATCTGGTTAAGAAATGGGTGGAGGACCCAAGTAGACATTTTCCCAAAGAAGACATACAGATAACCAACAGACACATGAAAAGATATTCAACATCACTCATTATAAGGGAAATGCAAATCAGAATCATTACATCAGGGAAATTCAAATCAAACCCTCATTGAGATACCACCTTATACCAGTTAGAATGGCCAAAATTAACAAGACAAGAAACAACAAGTGTTGGAGAGTATGTGGAGAAAGGGGAACCCTCTTACATTGTTGGTGGGAATGCAAGTTGGTGCAGCCACTTTGGAAAACAGTGTGGAGATTCCTTAAGAAATTAAAAGTAGAGCTACCCTATGATCCTGCAATTGCACTATGGATATTTACCACAGAGATATAGATGCAGTAAAAAGAAGAGCCATCTGTACCCCAGTGTTCATAGCAACAATGGCCACAATCCCCAAACTGTGGAAAGAGCCAAGATGCCCTTCAATAGACAAATGGATAAAGAAGGTATGGTCCATATATACAATGGAGTATTATGCCTCTATCAGAAAGGATGAATACCCAACTTTGTACCAACATGGATGGGACTGGAGGAGATTATGCTGAGTGAAATAAATCAAACAGAGAAAGTCAATTATCATATAGTTTTACTTATTTGTGGAGCATAAGGAATAACATGGAGGACATTGGGAGAAGGCGAGAAGTGAGTTGAGGGAAATCAGAGGGGGAGATGAAACATGAGAGACTGTGGACTCTAAGAAACAAACTGAGTGTTTTGGAAGAGAGGAGGGTGGGGGGTTGGGTGAGCCTGGTGGTGAGCATTAAGGAGGGCACATATTGCATGGAGCACTGGGTGTGGTGCATAAACAAATAATCTTGGAACACTGAAAAAATAAAATTAAAGTAAAAGAAAAAAAGAAAAAAATCACAAAGAGAGATCACCTCATACTTGTTAGAATGGCTAAAATAAAAAAAACAAAAAATAGAAAGAGGAGTCAAGATGGCGGAGAAGTAGCAGGCTGAGATGTCATCAGGTAGCAGGAGATCAGCTAGATAGCTTATCTAACCATTGCAAACACCTACAAATCCAACAGGAAATCGAAGAGAAGAAGAGCAACAATTCTAGAAACAGAAATTCAATCACTTTCTGAAAGGTATGACTGGTGGAGAAGTGAATCCAAAGTGATGGGAAGATAGACCCCGGGGGGAGGGGCTGGCTCCCAGCAAGCGGCAGAGCAATGGAGCACAAAATCAGAACTCTTAAAAGTCTGCTCCATGGAGGGACATTGCTCCAGAGGCAAAACCAGGGGGAAGCCCACACGGTTCAGCGTAACCCCAGATCCCCTGGGGCCACAGAAAGACTGGGGGTGTCTGAGTGTCACAGAGCTCGGAGGTATTAGAGTGGGGAAGTCGGCTACAGAGACAGAGCTGAGGAGTGAGCTCTCAGCTTGGGGTTACCTTGAACCGGTTGCAGGCTGGTTGAGCTCAGAGCGCGGACGGAGGCCACAGGGAGGGAAGCGACCGGGCGCTTTTCTCCAAGTGTGAGTGATTGAGCGCTTTCCTCCATGCACAACCAGAGGCCCGGGAGACGGGGGCGGTTGGGCTCTTTTCTCTGAGGGCGCACTGAGGAGTGGGACCTTGAGCTCTTGGCTCCTCCAGGCCAGAGATTGGGAGGCTGCCATCTTCCTTCCCATCCTCCATAACTCTATGCAAAGCGCTCAGGGAACAAAAGCTCCTGAAAGCGAACCCGAGCGGATTATTTCGATTATTTCGCTCGGCCCCTGTTAAGGGCGGTGCAATTCTGCCTGGGGCAAAGACACTTGAGAATCACTACTACAGGCCCCTCCCCCAGAAGATCAACAAGAAACCCAGCCCAGAGCAACTTCACTCACCAAGGAGAACAGCGGAATTCCAGAGGAGGAGAAAGCAAATCTTATCTGGACAAAATGACAAGGCGGAAAAATTCACCACAAAAAAAGAAAAAAAAAAAGAACAAGAGGCAGTACCGAAGGCTGGGGACCTAATCAATACAGACATTGGTAATATGACAGATCTAGAGTTCAGAATGACAATTCCTGAGGTTCTAGCCGAGCTCGAAAAAGGCATAGAAGATATTAGAGAAACCCTCTCCAGAGAGATAAAAGCCCTTTCTGGAGAAATAAAAAAACTAAAATCTAACCAAGTTGAAATCAAAAAAGCTATTAATGAGGTGCAATAATAAATGGAAGCTCTTTCTGCTAGGATAAATGAGGCAGAAGAAAGAATTAGTGACATAGAAGACCAAATGACAGAGAATAAAGAAGCTGAGCAAAAGAGAGACAAACAAATACTGGACCATGAGAAGAGAATTCAAGAGATAAGTGACGCCATAAGACGACACAGCATTAGAATAATTGGGATTCCAGAATAAGAAGAAAGAGAGAGGGGAGGTATATTGGAGAGAATTATTGTAGAGAATTTCCCTAATATAGCAAAGGGAACAAGCATCGAAATACAGGAGATCCTAAGAACACCCCTCAAAATCAATAAAAATAGGTTCACACCTCGTCACCTGATAGTAAAATTTACAAGTCTTAGTGACAAAGAGAAAATCCTGAAAGCAGCCCGGGAAAAGAAGTCTGTAACATACAAGGGTAAAAACAGATTGGCAGCAGACCTATCCACAGAGACCTGGCAGGCCAGAAAGAACTGGCATGATATATTCAGAGCACTAAATGAGAAAAACATGCAGCCAAGCATACTATATCTAACTAAGCTATCATTGAAAGTAGAAGGAGAGATAAAAAGCTTCCAGGAAAAACAAAAACTGAAAGAATTTGCAAACACCAAACCAGCTCTACAGGAAATATTGAAAGGGGTCCTCTAAGCAAAGAGAGACCCTAAAAGTGGTAGATCAGAAAGGAACAGAGACAATATACAGTAACAGTCACCTTACAGGCAATACAATGGCACTAAATTCATATATCTCAATAGTTACCCTGAATGTTAATGGGCTCAATGTCCCAATCAAAAGACACAGGGCATCAGAATAGATAAAAAAACAAAACCCATTAATATGCTGCCTACAAGAAACTCATTTTAGACCTGAAGACACCTCCAGATTTAAAGTGAGGGGCTGGAAAACAATTTACCATGCTAATGGACATCAGAAGAAAGGGTGGCAATCCTTACATCAGATCAATTAGATTTTAAGCCAAAGACTATAATAAGAGATGAGGAAGGACACTATATCATACTCA
This sequence comes from Mustela erminea, assembly GCF_009829155.1. Lineage (NCBI taxonomy): Eukaryota > Metazoa > Chordata > Mammalia > Carnivora > Mustelidae > Mustela > Mustela erminea. The sequence goes on from NC_045622.1 coordinate 58,463,764, forward strand.
AAGGGTCTGTCCAACAAGAATATCTAACAATTTTAAATATCTATGCCCCTAACATGGGAGCAGCCAACTACATAAACCAATTAATAACAAAATCAAAGAAATACACTGACAATAATACAATAATAGTAGGGGACTTGAACACTCCCCTCATGAAATGGACAGATCATCTAAGCAAAAGATCAACAAGGAAATAAAGGCCTTAAATGACACACTGGACCAGATGGACATCACAGATATATTCAGAACATTCCATCCCAAAGCAACAGAATATACATTCTTCTCTAGTGCACATGGAACATTCTCCAGAATACACCACATACTGGGTCATAAATGAGGCCTCAACCAGTATCAAAAGATTGGGATCATTCCCTGCATATTTTCAGACCACAATGCTCTGAAGCTAGAACTCAGTCACAAGAGGAAATTTGGAAAGAACCCAAATACATGGAGACTAAACAGCATCCTTCTAAAAAATGAATGGGTCAACCAGGAAATTAAAGAATTGAAAAAATTCATGGAAACAAATGATAATGAGAACACAACAGTTCAAAATCTGTGGGACACAACAAAGGCAGTCCTGAAAGGAAAATATATAGCGGTACAAGCCTTTCTCAAGAAACAAGAAAGGTCTCAAATATACAACCTAACCCTACACCTAAAGGAGCTGGAGAACAACAAAGAAAGCCTAAACCCAGCAGGAGAAGAGGAAATCATAAAGATCAGAGCAGAAATCAATGAAATAGAAACTAAAAGAACAGTGGAACAAATCAACGAAACTAGGAGCTGGTTCTTTGAAAGAATTAATAAGATTGATAAACCCCTGGCCAGATTTATCAAAAAGAAAAGAGAAAGGACCCAAATAAATAAAATCACGAATGAAAGAGGTGAGATCACAACCAACACCAAAGAAATACAATTATAAGAACATACTATGAGCAACTCTATGTCAACAAATTTGACAATCTGGAAGAAATGGATACGTTTCTAGAGACATATAAACTACCACAACTGAACCAGGAAGAAATAGAAAACCTGAACAGACCCATAACCAGTAAGAAGATTGAAACAGTCATCAAAAATCTCCAAACAAACAAAAGTACAGGGCCAGACGGCTTCCCGAGGGAATTCTACCAAACATTTAAAGAAGAATTAATTCCTATTCTTCTGAAACTGTGACAAAAAATAGAAATGGAAGGAAAACTTCCAAACTCATTTTATGAGGCCAGCATCACCTTGATCCCAAAACCAGACAAGGATCCAATCAAAAAAGAGAATTACAGACCAATATCTTTGATGAACACCAATACGAAAATTCTCACCAAAATACTAGCCAACAGTACATTAAAAGGATTATTCACCACGACCAAGTGGGATTTATTCCAGGGCTGCAAGGTTGGTTCAACATCCGCAAATCAATCAATGTGATACAATACATTAATAAAAGAAAGAATAAGAACCATATGATACTCTCAATAGATGCTGAAAAAGCATTTGACAAAGTACAGCATCCCTTCCTGATCAAAACTCTTCAAAGTGTAGGGATAGAGGGCACATATCTCAATATTATCAAAGCCATCTATGAAAAACCCACTGCAAATATCATTCTCAATGGAGAAAAACTGAAAGCTTTTACGCTAGGGTCAGGAACATGGCAAGGATGTCCATTATCACCACTGCTATTCAACATAGTAGTAGAAGACCGAGCCTCAGCCATCAGACAACAAAAAGAAATGAACTGCATCCAAATCAGCAAAGAAGAAGTCAAACTATCACTCTTTGCAGATGGTATAATACTATATGTGGAAAATCCAAAAGACTCCACTCCAAAACTGCTAGAACTTGTACAGGAATTCAGTAAAGTGTCAGGGTATAACATCAATGCACAGAAATCAGTTGCATTTCTTTACACTAACAATAAGACAGAAGAAAGACAAACTAAGGAGTCAATTCCATTTACAATTTTACCCAAAACCATAAGATACCTAGGAATAAACCTAACCAAAGAGGCACAGAATCTGTACTCAGAAAACTATAAAGTACTCATGAAAGAAATTGAGGAAGACACAAAGAAATGGAAAAATGTTCCATGCTAATGGATTGGAAGAACAAATATTGTGAAAATGTCCATTCTACCTAAAGCAATCTACACATTTAATGCAATCCCTATCAAAAACCCATCCATTTTTTTCAAAGAAATAGAACAAATAATCCTAAAATGTATATGGAACCAGAAAAGACCTCGAATAGCCAAAGGAATATTGAAAAAGAAAGCCAAAGTTGGTGGCATCACAATTCCAGACTTCAAGCTCTATTACAAATCTGTCATCATCAAGACAGTATAGTACTGGTACAAAAACAGACACCTAGATCAATGGAACAGAATCGAGAGTCCAGAAATAGATCCTCAACTCTATGGTCAACTAATCTTTGACAAAGCAGGAGAGAATGTCCAATGTAAACAAGACAGCCTTTTCAACAAATGGTGCAGGGAAAATTGGACAGCCACATGCAGAAAAATTAAATTGGACTATTTCCTTACACCACACATGAAAATAGACTCAAAATGGATGAAGGACCTCAATGTGAGAAAGTACTCCATCAAAATCCTTGAGGAGAACACAGGCAGCAACCTCTTTGACCTCAGCTACAGCAACTTCTTCCTAGGAACATCGCCAAAGACAAAGGAAGCAAGGGAAAAAATAAACTATTGGGATTTCATCAAGATCAAAAGCTTTTGCACAGCAAGGGAAACAGTTAACAAAACCAAAAGACAACTGACAGAATGGGAGAAGATATTTGCAAATGACATATCAGATAAAGGGCTAGTATCCAAAATCTATAAAGAGATTAGCAAACTCAACACCCAAAGAACAAATAATCTAATCAAGAAATGGGTAGAGGACATGAACAGACATTTCTGCAAAGAAGACATCCAGATGGCCAACAGACACATGAAAAAATGCTCCACATCACTTGGCATCAGGGAAATACAAATCAAAACCATGATGAGATACCACCTCACACCAGTCAGAATGGCTAAAATTAACAAATCAAGAAATGACAGATGCTGGCAAGGATGTGGAGAGAGGGGAACCCTCCTACACTGTTGGTGGGAATGTAAGCTGGTCCAACCACTCTGGAAAACAGTGTGGATGTTCCTCAGAAAACTGAAAATAGAGCTACTCTATGATCCAGCGATTGCACTACTGGGTATATATTCTAAAGATACAAATGTGGTGCTCCAAGGGGCATGTGCACCTGAATGTTTATAGCAGCAATGTCCACAATAGTCACACTATGGAAAGAACCTAGATGTCCATCAACAGATGAATGGATAAAGAAGATGTGGTATATATACATAATGGAATATGCAGCCACCAAAAGGAATGAAATCTTGCCATTTGCGATGACATGGATGGAACTATAGGGTATTATGCTTAGTGAAATAAGTCAATCGGAGAAAGACAACTATCATATGATCTCCCTGATATGAGGAAGTGGAGATGCAATGTGAGGGGTTTGGGGGTAGGAAAAGGAAAAATGAAAAGCAATGGGATTGGGAGGGAGAAAAACCATAAAAGACTCAATCTCAAAAATCAGACTGAGGGTTGCTGGGAAGAGGGGGGAGGGGAGAGAGTGGTGGGGATATGGACATTGGGGAGGGTATGTGCTATGATGAGTGCTGTGAAATGTGTAAACCTGGCAATTCACAGACCTGTACCCCTGGGGATAAAAATACATTATATGTTTATTTAAAATAATAAATTAAAACAAACAAACAAATAAACAAACAAGAAACAAATGTTTCTTGTTGGAAAGAAAGGACTCCTCCACCCCATGCTTTTGTTGGAAAGAAAGGACCCTTCCACCCCATTCACTGTTTGTGAGAATGTTAATTGGGAAATCATATTTTCAAATTTTAAAAATGTAAATGTATTAGAAAATGTTTTTAGAAAAGCAGCAATGTTGACTTATGCTTCAATAAGAAATTACATATCACTTTGCATGCAGTAGTTATACTACTACTATCACTAATAAAATTGAAAGTATATTTCTTTCCCTTCTTTATTAAAGTGATATAATTCACAGAAAAATACCTAAAGTCTACTTTTTTCTTTTTTAATCTTACAGACAATACTTTTCATTCCTTTTAAGCTCTGTTTTCCTGTGAATTCAGCATCATCAAATACAGAGCTCTATATATTTTCAAAGCTTTTTCTTTAGTTTATAGACTTATGAAACAATGCTTGTTCATAACTGTCTGAGCCAATGTTGAAAATAATAATCTGGCTCATCTGATGAAGAATTTGAAATATTGAGTGACTGAGTGTTCTGCCAAAACCACATGAGCACATTGAGGTTCTGTTTGAGAATGTTCCTAATTGATATTTCACTAAAACTGATGTATTGTGGCTTAGATGCAAAATTTAAGATTTGTATCATTTAGGTTGATATTGTATCAAACAGGGAACGACATTACATTATGTAACCTCCAACAAGATGCCTGAAATCTTCAGTTGCTTCTCAAGGATGTAGAAATGCATTTTTCTAGGGAAGGAGAAAGATTAAATTCCCTACTGTGCAATGTCTTTTATGTTGTTTAGATTCAAAGGCTTGGGAATGCCTGTAAAATCTTCTGTGGTATAGATTCTGCCTCCCTGTTTAGCTGTACTTTCCACTTGCTCTCCCACTTGTTCTCCACATGTGCCAGCCATATTATGAATTACTCCTGGTTTTCCTGTGCTCTCTTCTCCCATGTATCCAGACAGACCAGGTGATGACCTGGATAAATGCATGCTCTTTCTTCTGTGGTCTCATAGTAATTATGCCCTATTGTAATCAGTGATTTTGACGCCTCTTTCCTCACTGACTTGTGAGCCCTGGGGAAAGTGACTCTGTGGTATTTTTCTGTATTATCAGTACAAAACCCTGGAATGTGATGGATACTTCAAGTGTTCTATGAAGGACTCAATGAAGCTTTTTTCCCACCATGGATGAAGAAGTCTCTTAAAAATGTACAAAATTGGGGAGCCTGGGTAGTTCAGGGGGTTGAGCCTTTGCCTTCGGTCCTGGTCATGATCTCAGGGTACTGGGGTGGAGCCCCATGTTGGGCTCTCTGCTCAGCAGGGAGCCTGTTTCCCCCTCTCTCTTTGCCTGCCTCTCTGCCTACTTGTGATCTCTCTCTCTGTCAAATAAATAAATAAAATCTTTAAAAATTAAAAAAAATATACAAAATCCACCCAATTGATATTGGAGGAAGATACATTCATCTGCTGGGTATGGAGGTAAGGTAGGGAGAGAAATGAGCTTGTACATATAGCAGGTGTTTTGTTTTGGAATTTTTACTCACAAACTTACTTCTAGCAAAATTTTACCATAATACAAGGTCAAGGCACTATAATACTAGTCCTTGCATGGACACGAGAAAAGTAGATGTCGTAAAGTAGAAAGGGAGGGAAGTCATGAGGTAGAATGAACCCTTGGGAAACTTCATACTCTAGGAGCCAAAGAAAGTCTTCCAGGGGTTTTCTGATTAGGAGATTTCATGCAGCCTGAGTCATGGATCCTTATATATGCTATCTATCCCTAAGGAGAAAGCCTCCAAAGCTCCTCAAGCCCTTTTCTTGCAAACAGGGTGGGAAAGAACAAGCTCCATTCTTTGTAAGTAAAAGTGCTGCATTCAGGGAAGACATCAAACTTTACACACACTGGTTTCCTTCAGAATGAGGAAGATCTAATTAATTGCAAAAAAAACTCTTCTGGGTGTCTCAGGAAAACTACGAAAAGATTTTCCCTGAAGTCTCTATTTGGGTAAATTATATTCTAACTGATGGGGTTTAGTTGACCCATGGACCACATATCCTGATGCTTGGAGCAGGTTGTTGTCATGTCCTTGCTGTTGTGAGTTTTCTGGTTAGTTGTGCTACATTTCTAAATCATTGTCTAAGTAGAGCTGTCACAGCCGCTACCACTCACCAACCTCATTCCCATTTACCATTGTTAAATGTTTCCCATACTAGATAGCAGGTGAAATGCTTCACAAATGCTATCTCACTTAATCCTTACAGTTAATGCTGTTGGTGAACTTAATTTTACAGAAGCAGAACCTGGTATAAAATGCTTCTTTGGAGAACCTCAGCTGGCTGGTAGCAGAGCCAACATTTGAAACTAGACCTACCTTACCCTGCAACCATATTACTGACTTTCTGTAATCAGAGGAGAGAGTTAACTCAAGACAGTCCTGCACAAGATCTGTAGAATGCTCTTACGGTGGGACTGGAATATTGTTTTTATATAAGAGAGAATTACTATCAAGAAATGAGGGAGGCACATAGAAGTTTCCCCTAAAATAGTAGCATAAGTATTTCATTAAAAAAAAACCCAACACACACACACACACACACACACACACACACACACACACACACACCCCTTCACTTTATAGAACTAAAAGAGCTCCCTGAGATTCTTCTAATAGTTACCTGAATAATTTGAGGCCACACAGCATGAATTAAATGCACAAAGCTATAATGTGTTGAGATCCTGATTTATTTCCAGAATCCCTCACCACTTTACAACTTTTAGATTTAATTAAAAAAAAAAACCTGTTGATTTCCCACACTGCAAATATAGGGGATGGTAACAGGAATATAATGTTGAAAGCAATGGTCTATCTCTCAGTAGCTGATTTAAGTTGGAGAGGCACATTTTCAAACAACTTATGATCATGCAATGGAATTAACACTATTCTAGATGTATAAATAAAAAGAGAATGTTACTCCAGAGGAATAAGTAATTCATTCTGCCTTGAGGCAGACAAAGTGATACCACAAAATGCATCCTAAAGATAATATACTAATGTTGAATTTATGAATGGATCCATGGAACAAACAATAAGTCTAAAGAATTTAGGCTCAGTCAAAGAAGAGTGGGAGATTTGTGAATTAAACATAAATTTATGTTTAATAAATTTATTAAATTTAATAAAGCAAGTTGTCTTTACAGTGTGAAAGAACTTGCTATATTTAGTATAGCCAGTAAATATGTGAAAGAACTTGTTTGTGAAGTTTCTTACTATAAGAACTGTGAAAGAACTTGCTGTATTTGGTAGTTTGGTGAGGTAGGAAAGGTCCAGGCTGATCATATCAAAAGGTCGCTGGGGTAGAGAAGAGATTGGACAGCAGGAAAACTAGATTTTGGTTAGATTGAGAAGATCCTTGACTTCTGTGATAAAGGGGGAAAGAGTTTTGACTTCATGCTGAAGACAATGAAGAGCTCTGTAGGAAGATGTATTTTTGAGAGCTCATGCTGGCGTCAATATAGAAAAAGTGTGTAAACAACTCGAAACTCAAGGAGGGGAAATTACGTATGAGAAAATTACTGTAGTTTCTGCAAAAACTAATGAAACTGTTATTATAATAGAGGTGATAGAAGTGGGAGGGTAAGGATGCATCAGTCAAAGGACATATTAGAAGTCAAACTTGTAAAGTTTGTAGGTTGGCTGGCCTAGATAGTTGTGGTAGGCAGTGTTCTAAAAGGGTCCTCACAATTGCTGTCCTTTATGATTACAGCAGTATGAAACCCACCCTTTGAGTGTGAGTGGGCCTATGAATGTGATGGGATATGTTGCATTGTATGTATGGCAAAGAGAATTTGCAGATGTCATTAGGGTTTGTGATGACTTGACTTAAAGTTAATCAAAAGGGAGATTATTCTGGTGGGCCTGGCCCTATCATGTGAGCATTTAAAAGGGACAAGAAGCAGCAGAGAGATTCCTCTGATGGATTGGAAGATGCCACCTGTCATGTTGTGAGAGGTCCACCTGGCTGGGTAGAGGGCAGTCTCTAGGAGATGAAAGCAACCTCTAGTCCACAGCCAGCCAGAGACCTCAATTCTATGCCACAAGGAATACCATGCTGCTAAAAGCCTGGGTGGGTCTGGAAGAGATCTTGACCTCTGGATGAGCACAGAGTCCTGACTGAAAGAAACCCTGAGCAGAGACCCTGTGGATGCTGTGTTCAGATGTCTGACTTGCTGAATTTTGAGGAAGGAGGCGGTGTTATGGTTAGGTTGAGAAAGAAGTTAAAATATTTATAGACTGTGGTAATGGTACAAATGAAAACATTCAAATTTTAATAAAGAAGGAAAATTGGTAGGGTTATTTGACAGTGCAGAAATGCACCTATGTATTTTTTTTGTTGTTGTTTGGTGTTTAGAAAACATCCAAATTCCTTACAGTTTGATGGTGATAAAATAAATCCATACTGGATTCTTGTTTTTCTAAGTATTTTATCCTTCCTTAAGTATCTTTGAGGGCAGGTGCCATGTTTATTTTGGTTCTGTATGCCTCTATTGGTTTACAATATGCACTCAGTAATTTAATGTTAAACTTTACAAATATCCATGAGGCGCCTGGGTGGCTCAGTGGGTTAAAGCCTCTGCCTTTGGCTCAGGTTATGATCCCAGAGTCCTGGGATAGAGCCGGGCTCTCTGCTCAGCAGGGAGCCTGCTTCCTCCAATCTCTCTCTCTGCCTGCCTCTCTGCCTACTTGTGATCTCTGTCTGTCAAATAAATAAAAATCTTTAAACTATACAAATATCCAGAATTTATTTAGAGGCTGCATAGTAGGTAAGATTTCTTTGGAAGGGAGCAAGAGTTCTTCTGAATCAGGAAAGAATGAAGAAGAAAATCTTAGCTGTGGAGGAAGAAGGGACTATATGAAGAAGTTATTAACCAGTAGTCATTGCTGAAATCAGACTTAGATATTTTCATCTTTTATCTCAGCTCAGACAGTAAGACCTGTGACTAAGGGGGAGTGGCATGCAAATAGATGTGGGAGAGGAAACAAAAGAAATTATTATACAATATTTTAAATTTAATTTTTAAAAATATAATAGCTAGTACTTGGTGACTTTTATATCATAGTGAAATACCCCCAGAGATTTTCATATACATTAACTAATTTAATCATTATAAAAATTCTATGGGATATATCTGTCATTATTACTTTAGAGATGGCGAAGTTCAGGGTACAGATAATTTAGGAACTTATCATGTGAGTAACTTAGCTTATATTTATATGTGTGTGTGTGTGTGTGCATATATATTCTGAATGCCTCATCATGTAGAATATGTAGCCCTAAAAAATGGATTTGGGATGCCAAATAAAAATTGAGAACATCAAAGTATCCTTAATACTTACTTTTGAGACCCTTTATCCTCAAATAGTTCTGTTTGTAATAGTCTTGATGGCTTATATTAATTATGTGACATGAAAGCTAATTAGATACAGTTCAAGTTATGATACTACAAATAGGTTGTATGTCCATATAGGATGCTATCACAACTACTAACAGCTAGTAGGGCCTCAACAAATATAGGCTATTATGACTGGAGATAATCAATGTGCTTCAAAAACATATCCAAGAGATGAAAAGAACATTCTTTTTGGGCTCTCAGAAGCCAATTTACTTTATTTACTATATCAGAATCCCTGCATGTACTGTTTGCTGTTCAGCTAAGATTTCATACAACCCAATATACACATTTCATAAAGTATTTATTGACTGCATACCTTGTAAAGTCAGGAAGTTATGGGTGCAATCTGCTTAATGGACAATGAATTTAAGTAAGAAGGTCATTGCTAGATTTGTTTATAGACAAATTCTGTATCCTCACGTAATTGTTCATTTCCTGTTTTCTGCTTCTTTATTAGATGTGGTCTTAGTTTTCTTCCTTATTTTTTAAACAATCTTCATAAGCTCTTAATATAATGCAGATGTTGTCTTTTATAAATGTTTACTAGGTGAAATAATTACTTTCAAATCAAATTCATTATAAAGAAATACAGTTTATCATTGCAGGATATTCAGCTTAAGATTCTGCAGTTTGAGTTCAACATGTCAACTTTACAGAATACCACATCCTCTTCCATCATTTTCCTGCTAACTGGTGTTCCCGGGCTGGAAGCCTTCCATACATGGATCGCCATTCCCTTCTGCTTTCTCTACATAACTGCTCTCTCAGGAAACAGCCTAATCCTCTTTGCCATTGTCACCCAGCCCAGTCTCCATGAACCCATGTATTATTTCCTCTCTATGCTGTCCACCACTGACCTTGGCCTGTCCATATCCACCCTGGTCACCATGATGGGTATATTCTGGTTCGATGCCAGGGAGATCAGCTTTAATGCTTGCTTATCACAGATGTTCTTCATTCAACTTTTCACTGTTATGGAATCCTCAGTGCTGTTGGCCATGGCCTTTGATCGTTTTGTGGCCATCTCTAGTCCTCTTAGATACGCCTCTATCTTAACTGACCTTAAAATAGTACAGATTGGAGTAGCAATCATCACCAGGGGGACACTAATACAGACTCCTTTGGTGTTGCTTCTTAAACGATTGTCCTTCTGCCACAGCCACGTGCTCCACCACTCCTATTGCTTCCACCCTGACATGATGAAGCTCTCGTGCACAGACACCAGGATCAATAGTGCAGTTGGGTTGACAGCCCTGATCACCACTGCTGGAGTGGACTCCATCTTCATTATTTTTTCTTATTTTTTAATCATTAAGACTGTCCTCAGTATTGCATCTCCAGAGGAGAGAAAGAAAGCCTTCAGCACATGTGTCTCACATATTGGGGCTGTTGCTGTATTCTATATTCCATTGGTTAGTCTGTCCTTTGTACACAGATTTGGGAAACAGGCTCCACCTTATGTACATACTCTGATTGCCAATGCCTACCTGCTAATCCCCCCTGTGCTAAACCCCATCATCTACAGCGTGAAGACCAAACAGATACGCAGGGCTGTGCTTAAAGTTCTCCAGCCCAGTGCAGCAAAGGAATAGATGGGTTTTTCACTTTTCTCTATTTTTTGTTATTGTATAGGTGAGTAAAATGCCACTAATAGAAGTTAAAATGCTGAGACTTATGTTTGGGATAAAAGCTTCTCAAAAGATCACTTTAGCTTTAAGTAAGAAGACCATGAACTAAAAGAAAAATTAAGGCTACATTTATCTATTATTATTTCCTCTGACAACCACAGTGATACTAACATTTATTCATTTGATATAAAAGATCTTCAATTACTTAGATAACCAAAATGACCCAGTTTGGATTTCAAATGAGTTGTTATTTTATTTGTTTTAAAAAAGAAGGCAGGAATAAAAATAAAAATAAAAATAAAAAGTGTGTTGACAATAGCCCATTACTGAATTTTATCTCTAAATCCGGCACATGAAATTGGCATTACTTACGGTTATGGAATTGTTCCAAATATTTTTACTTTTTCTCTGCCTCAGACCTCCATAACTTTTTATATAATAGCTAGTGTTACCTTTAACACATGTTTTACTGCTTTGTCAATAACCTGAAATTTTTTGGTCAAGTGTTTTTACTTTCTCCCAACTCTTCAGGGAAGATTATATTTATAGCATAAGCAGCCTATGAAAAATAACTCTTCTTTTTTTAAATTTAAATTCAGTTAGCAAACATATAGTACATCATTGGTTTTATATGTAGAGTTCAGTAATTCATCAGTTATGCATAATATCCAATGCTTATCACACCATGCACCTCCTTAATGCCCCATCACCCAGTTACCCCACTCCCCACCTACCTCCCCTCCAGCAACCATCGGTTTTTTCCCCATAGTTAAGGGTCCCTCATGGATGGTCTCCTGCTCTGATGACTTACCATTTCATTTTCCCTCTCTTCCCCTATGATCCTATGTGTTGGCTCTTATAGTCCTCATATAAGTGAAACCATATGATAATTGTCTTTCTCTGAGTGAGTTTTTTTGCTCAGCATAATACCATTCGGTTCCATCCATGTCGATGTAAATGGTAAGATTTCATCTTTCTCATGGCTGAGTAATATTCAGTTGTGTATATATGGGCACATCTTCTTTATCCATTCATCTGTTAGTGGACATCTTGGCTCATTCTATAGTTTGACTATTGTGGACATTGCTGCTATAAACTTTGGGGTGAACGTGCCCCTTCAGATCATTACATTTGTATCTTTGGGGTAAATACCTAGTAGTGCAGTTGATGGGTCATAGGGTAGCTCTATTTTTTTTTTTTAAGATTTTATTTATTTATTTGAGAGAGAGACAGTGAGAGAGAGCATGAGCGAGGAGAAGGTCAGAGGGAGAAGCAGACTCCCCATGGAGCTGGGAGCCCGATGCGGGACTCGATCCCGGGACTCTGGGATCATGACCTGAGCCGAAGGCAGTCGTCCAACCAACTGAGCCACCCAGGCGTCCCGGGTAGCTCTATTTTTAACTTTCTGAAGAACCTCCATTACTGTTTTCCAGAGTGGCTGTACCAGCTTCTGTTCCCAAAACAGTGTAAGAGGGTTGCATCCTCATCTGACTTGTTAATTTTAGCCATTCTGACTGGTGCAAAATGCTATCTCATTGTGCTTTTGATTTGTATTTCCCTGATGCCAAGAAATACTGAGCATTTTTTCATGCTTCATTGGCCATTTGTATGTCTTCTTTGGAGAAATGTCTGTTCACGTCTTCTGTCCATTTCTTGACAGGATTGTTTGTGTTTTGGGCGTTGAGTTCAAGAAGTTTTTTATAGATCTTGGATAGATCCCTTTATTTGATTTGTCATTTGCAAATATCTTCTCTCATCCTGTCAGTTGTCTTTTGGTTTTATTGACTGTTTCCCTTGTTGTTAAAAGCTTTTTAACTTGATGAAGTCCCAATAGTTCGTTTTTATCCTTGTTTTCCTTGCCTTTTCTTTTTTTTAAGTTTTTATTTATTTATTTGGCAGGAATCACAAATAGACAGAGAGGCAGGCAGAGAAAGAGGAGGAAGTAGGCTTCTTGCCGAGCAGAGATTTCGATATGAGGCTCGATCCCAGGGTCCTGGGATCACGACCTGAGGCTTTAACCCACTGAGCCACCCAGGCACCCCTCCTTGCCTTTTTCTTGACTAAAATTGTCCACAGTATGGGGATAGAGGGAACATACTTCAGTAACCAATAATCCATCTATGAAAAGCTCACAGAGAATATCATTCTCAATGGCAAAAAACTGGGAGCTTTTCCCCTAAGGTCAGGAACACAACAGGGAAGCCCACTCTCACCACTGTTGTTCAACATAGTAGTAGAAGTCCTAGGCTCAGCAATTAGACAACAAAAAGAAATAAAAGGCATTAAAATTTGCAAAGAAGTCAAACTCTCATTCTTTGAGATGACATGATCCTTTATGTGGAAAACCCAAAAGACTACACCCCAAAATTACTAGAACTCATACAGCCATTCAGCAATGCAGCAGGATATAAAATCAATGTGCAGAAATCAGTTGCATTCTATATACTAACAATGAGACAGAAGAAAGAGAAATTAAGGGATCAATCCCATTTACAGTTGTACCAAAAAACATAAAATACCTAGGAATAACCAATCCAATGAGGTAAAGGATATATACTTAAAAAATTATAGAACACTTATGAAAGAAATTGAGGGGGGCACATAGAGATGGAAAAACATTCCATGTTCATGGATTGGAAGAATGAATATTATTAAAATGGCTACGCTACCCAAAGCAATCTACGCATTCATTTCAATCCCTATCAAAATACTACCAGCACTTTTCATGAGCTGAAACAAGCAATCCTAAAATTTATATGGCACCAGAAAAGAGCCCAAATAGCCAAAGGAATATTGAAAAAGAAAACCAAAAGTCGGGCATCAGAGTGCCAGACTTCGACCTCTATTACAAAGCTGTAATCATCAAGACAGTATGGTACTGTCACATAAACAGACATAGATAAATGGAACAGAATAGAGAACCCAGAAATGGACCTTCAACTCTATAGTCAACTAATCTTTTTTTTTTTTTTTTAAGATTTTATTTATTTGACAGACAGAGATCGTAAGTAGGCAGAAAGGCAGGCAGAGAGAGAGGAAGGGAAGCAGGCTCCCCACTGAGCAGGGAGCCCAATGCTGGACTCGATCCCAGGACCCTGAGATCATGACCTGAGCCAAAGGCAGAGGCTTTAACTCCCTGAGCCATCCAGGCACCCCTATATCAACTAATCTTTAACAAAGCAGGAAAGAATATTCAATGGAATAAAGGATATTCTCTTCAACAAAATATTGGGAAAATTGGACAGCCACATGTAGATGAATGAAAATAGATCATTTTCTTATACCACACATGAAGATAAACTCAAAATAGATGAAAGACCTAAATGTGAGATAGGAATACATCAAAATCTTAGAGGAGAACACAGGCATCAACCTCTTTGACCTCAGCTGCAACAACTTCTTGCTAGACACGTCTCCAAAGAAAAATAGCCCTTATTAATTCAACACAATCTGTATGATTTTTTTCAGAAGTACTAATGTCACTTTCATGATCGGTAAGTGTTCTTGGTTTTGACAAATATAATATCATGAGTACCAGGAAACAAAGGCAGAGATATTTTAATCTGGTTTGATTTGTGATGCTTTATTGGACTTTCTCTTCAAGGAATGTTGAAGTGGGTGTGTTAATATGCTCTAGATAGGAAGAGAGAAATCATACCAGTGGTTAACACTGGTAGTGTTTAATCCAAGGAACTTGATAAACAAGTTTAGGTGGACAGAGGGCATAAAAAGACTACAGAAATAGCAGAGGTAATAACTGCGGGATGTCACTTCCCCTTGTATGTCTGTGGGAACAAAGAGGGGAGTTTGAAGTTTGAAAACCTAGAAGCTTGGTGGAAGGTCTTCCTAGAGCTGACACTCAGATGAGAAGGTCTTATCCTGCTGGTTGTAGGGTATCAGAAGCTGAGAGGATGGATCACATAGGATCCAAGACCCAAACTGCTGTGAAGGGGCACTGTATAGTTGGAGCTCATGCCTTAGGAGCACAGGAGGATCTCTCATGGACCTGAGAGTCAGATTCTTGAAAAGCATCCAACTGGTGTCTGGTTCTGATTCTTCCAAGGGAGCATGATGAGATTTTTTGCTGGGAGTATGGGAAAATATAAAACTAGAAAATGGAAGCAGTTATTTTGGCATTGTTGTGTGGCATTGACGGGAATAGCAAGCAAACATGCTGGGATACTCATCCTTCCAGTAGCTTCCAGTTTCCTTTTAACATATTCTAATGAACAGAAAGTGGTAGGAAACCACCGGAAAATGATAGTCATGCTTCCTGGTTCTCAGTTTTCTTATCAAAGCAGAGTAGAAAATAGTTATTTTAGAGCTGAGATACAGTATTTTCATAGGCAGCATGGTGGGGTAATATACATGTAACAGAGTTTTTGATATAGTCATGACAAGGGCTCTCTTAGTTGCTCTAATCTGGACTGCTGATCATAATAAAAGTATCTAGTAGTTATAGGCAAGTGCTTCCATAGTTCACCACACATTTCTGCATATAATCTTCTGGAATGCACCTAGTTGACAATTTCCAGGAAACATTGGACTTGAACTATTTGTTACACCAAATGTTCCTACCTGACAAATGCGAAACATTTTTTTCCAATGGAGTCAGAATACATCTTCTCAACACATAGGGAACATTTTCTGGGCTCAATCATGTTAGGTCACAAAATGAGTCTTAAGAAAATTACCTGTCAGCTTTGTTAGGGATTCTGAGGCAACTCAGATCTTTTGCCCAGATACTACTGAGGACATATTTTGTTTCCTTGTGTGGAGGGGAATTATTGTTAAGATTGTATGCCTTCTCTCTCTCCCTCTCAGTTTTATTTTTCAATGTTTGTGTTTTTGCCTTTAAAAAAATTTTTAATTAGCCTCCACATCCAATGTGGGGCTAGAATTTACAACCCTGAGACCAAGAGTAGTATGCTTTACCAACTGAGCTAGCCAAGGGCCCCAAGATTGTTTCCCTTCTCTTGATCCTGCAGAGACAGGCTGGGTGCTGCTAGCCTCTCATCACTTTCTCTAGAATGGTGCTTCTAGTTCAACTCATGTGCTTTCTCCCAATCCCGCAAAGTCCACCCAGCATTCTTCGTGTGCTCACTGGCTATCTGCAAAAAGCTTGCACAGCCTATCCATAGGGGCATATAGGGAGCTAGTCACAGAGGATGTATAGTGAGGGGTATGCAGTACTGAGAGTGCCCATGGGTCAGATAAGGGGTCTGAGGTGAGACATCCCCACTAACTTGTGAGAAGTTTTACCAGTGCAATACAAAGTGGTTAATAGTATCTGTATTTGCATCCCTTCTGTGAGTTCCAAACCCTAGCTGCAATGCTCCCAGCCTCTCCCTGTCCCTAAGTCATGCAGACCACCTCACTATTCTGGGTGGGTTGAGAAAGACATGGGCCTCTTGGTAACATCCTACACAGATGGGAAAACTAGGTACTCCCTCACTATCCTCTTACTTTCCTCTGTGGAAGAGGTGATCTCTCTTGGCACTGAGTTGTGCCATCATGGGGTAGTGTAATGCAGGTAAGGTGAAACTGTTCTTATCCCTTCCGGTGCATCTATTTCCAGATTTTTTGTGCCAGTGGTATGGTGGAACTTCTCCATTGGACTCCTAGACTCCCACAAAGTTACTCTTGTCTGTGGGTGACTATCAAAATCAGTGTTCTTTGGAGGGAAGGTGATAGGATCCACTATCTTGGATAGATCCACTATCTCCACTATCCACTATTGACATTTATAGTCTTGGCCCAGAGCTATATTATCTTTCCAGACCCCTTTCATAATAGTTTGAAGAGGCCAATAGGGCAGCCCACAGAGCATCACAATGTCCATTAAATTGATGCAGTGATGAAACCGGACTAATCAAGTGGGATGGACGTGACATACACTCCAGAGGGTGGCTGGCAAAACTGCAAAGAGGCAGAATACTGCCACATTGGTTACAGCTATTAGTGGACCAGGGTTCTGGAACATGCTAGGACATCTCTGTCACCACAAACAGGAAGTTACTGTGTCTTGCTTCCAAGCATGAGAAGGATGCACAATGCTTACCAGGCCACTTTGCGTTCTGAGGCATGCACACTGACTGTGCTTCTCTCCCCACCTCTTTCTGTACATTAGGTGTGGCCTAGGTGGCACTGAGCTTTCCTTGACCACCAAGAGAATTCTCAGACATTTCTATGTATTTTCTGTTAAAGGGTTAGCTTATTGGTGTATATTCCTTCTGAATGAAGATGAAATCTCTAAGTATTCATGGGCCTAAGGACTATGGCTGGTGAAGAAATGAGGCTGTGGTCTGAACTTCCCCTAACATATTCAGACAGTTGTCAGCAACTTTGCTCTTCCCTCCCCTCCCACCACATTCATGTTTCTGGGGCATAAGGGAAGGTACTGTAAGATATGCTCATGTATAGCCTGATATGGGGACACTTCCAAAAATATTCTGGACTTAATATTCTGTTACTTAATCTACTGTGTGTTGTGTGTTAGATGTGAGTGTGCAGGTGTGGGTGCACATATGTAGGACTATTTTCTGTCAATTCATAGCCACCTGAAATGTTGTCTTTAGAGATATTTCACTGTGTAGTCTTCCATATATTGAATACATTCTGTTCATACTTTCATGGCTATTGTTTACATACTATAGACTTATCATATCCAGTTTCAAGAGGAAGGGATGACATATCCTATCATGGAAAGGGAGGGACAATACATGACTATCTCTTCATCTGGGCACATGGATTCTCTATTTCTCCTGGATGTTGCCAGAGTGTTAAAGTATAGACCTGCCTTGGTAGCAGAACTATTCATATTTATTATTTTCACCCTTAAGCAAATTACTCTGTGGCCCAAAATATGCCACAAAGAAGGCCCGGTTATGGCCAGTAGGACAGAAGTAAAATGAACATTTCAATAGAACTTGGAGCATCGCTTAAATTAGCCTCCTTCATGTATTCTTCTGCATGTATTTAGAACTGCAGTTTCATCACTCAGTGTTATTTTAATGTTCTATCTTTCATAGATTCCTGAAATTTACAGATCACTGAATATACTTCCATACCAGTATTACTATTAATTTAATCTTTAATTCCAAATGTATTTTCTCCTTTTCCTAGAATGAGAATAGTTTGGACATGAGTGCTCTCTCCACCTTCCTCCAGTCTTTTTCCTTCTTTTAAATATAATGAGTTTATTGTGATATAATTCATATATAGTACAATTTTCTCACTTAATATGTAAATATTTAATGATTTTTAGTATATTCACTGAGTTTTGCAATTATCATTACAGTAAATTTTAGATCATTTTTATAGTCTACAAATGGAACATCCTACTTGCAGTCTTCTCTTCATACCTTCCATCCCATTCAGCCCAATGCAACCATTCATCCACTTCTGTCTCTGTAGATTTGAGATCTTTTATATAAATTGAATCATATACTATTTAGTCTTTTGTTATTGGCTGTTTACAATTAGCATAATGTTTTTAAGATTCACCCATTTTGTCTTTTTTAAAAAATTTAAATTCAATTTAGTTAACATGTAGTGTATTATTAGTTTCAGGGGTAGAATTAAGTGATTCATTGGTTGTAGATAACACCCAGTGCTCATTACATCAAGAGCTCCCTTTAATGCCTACCACCCAATTGCCACACCTCCCCACCATCTCCCCTCCAGCAATCCCCAGTTTGTTCCCTATAGTTGAGAGTCTCTTATGGTTTCCCTCCCTCTCTGTTTTTATTTTTTATTTTGCCTTCTCTTATGTTCCTCTGTTTTGTTTCTTAAATTGCACATATGAATGAAATCTTATGGCATTTGTTTTTCTCTGACTGACTTATTTTGCTTAGCTTTATACCCTGTAGCTCCATCCACAAAGTTGCAAATGGCCAGATTTCATTCTTTCTGATGGTTAAGTAATATTCCATTGTGTATATATTTGGACTTCTTTCATATTTTGGCTGTTGTGGACATTGCTGCTATAAACATTGGGATGCATGTGCCCCTTTGAATTACTATTTTTGTAACCTTTGGATAAATATATGATAGTGCAATTGTTGGGTGGTTCTATTTTTAAATTTTTGAGGACCCTACCTACTGTCTTCCAGAGCTGACTCCTGTGCATTGATTTTATATCCTGTGACTTTGCTGAGTCCTGCATCAGTTCTAGCAATTTTTTGGTGAATGTTTCTATAGGTTTTCCACATGGAGTATCATGTCATCTGTGAAGAGTGAGAGTTTGACTTCTTTGCTTATTTGGATACCTTTTATTTCTTTCTATTGTCTGATTGCTGAGGCTAGGGATTTCTAGTACTTTGTTGAACAGCAGTGGTGAGAGTGGACATGCCTGCTGTGTTTCTGACCTTAGGGGAAAAACTCAATTTTTCCCCATTGAAGATGATATTTTTTGTGGATCTCCTATATATAACTTTTATGATGTTGGGGTAGTCTCCTTATATTCCTCAATGGTGGAAGGCTTTTAATCAAGAAAGGAAGCTGTATTTTGTAAAATGCTTTTTCTACATATATTGAGAAGATCATATGGTTATTGTGCTGTGTTTTATTGATGTGGTGTAACACATTGTTTGGTTTTATGTATTTTTTTTTTAGATTTTATTTATTTATTTGACACAGAGAGAGAAAGAGAGTGAGCGAGTGAGCAGGAACAGGAGGAGGTTTGGAGGGGGAGGGAGAACCAGACTCCCCGCTGAACAGGGAGTCCAATGTGGGATCAGTCCCAGGACCCTGAGATCATGACCTGAGCTGAAGGCAGACACTTAACCACATGAGCCAGCCAGGTGCCCCTGATTTTATGTATTTTGAATCATGCCTATATCCCAGGAATAAATCCCACTTGGTCAAGGTGAATAATCCTTTTAATGTATTGTCGGATCCTCCTAGCTAGTATCTTGGTGAGACGTTGTGCATCCATAGTCATCAGGCATTTTGGTCTGTAATTCTCCTTCTTGGGGGGGGGTCTTTGTTTTGGAATCAAGGTAATGCTGGCCTTATAAAAGGAGTTTGTGCTGCTGCCCCTCGGAACAATTTGTTACTTAAACTGTAACCCCTGGAGGATTTTACTAGTTGCCAAGCACATTTAGACATGGCCTTAAAAAATACATATACTGACCACAGGTCTTTGGGGAGAAGGACGATGTACGACCGTGAAGCTGGGCAGCTGGGGATGCCCGGCTCGCTCAGGGCGGAACGCCGCCCCTTCACCGAAGCCGGGCAGCCGGAACGCCTGGCTCGCCCGAACGAAAACCGCCTGCTTCCCTTTTTCGTTGATGCTCCTTTCTCTTCCCAGAAGTGCTCGTTGTTAGTTAGATGAGTCCTTTGAATGTGCTTGGTTAACTATAAACCTTACCCTCCTCCTTGCTGACCTGCAAGACGCGACTACGACTAACGTTTGATCTTCATCAATCCTTCTGTTGGCTATTGTTTTCTATCTAACAACAGTGAGACTGTGGACTTGCTCCTGGCAGCCGTCCTTTTTGACTGTTGTCCCCTGCTCCCAGTCTTTTGCAGCTGACTTGTTTATGCCTAATTCTTCTCTCGTCGCCGACTGGAAGCGGCAGTTTGGAAGTTTTCCTTCCATTTCTATTTTTTGGAACATTTTCAGAAGAATAGGTATAAACTCTTTTTAAATTTGGCAGATTTCCCCTGGGAAGCTGTTTGGCCCTGGAATCTTGTTTTTTTGGGAGATTTTTGATGACTGCTTCAATTTCCTTGCTGGTTATGAATCTGTTAAGGTTTTCTATTTCTTCCTGTTTCAGTTTTGGTAGTTTCTATGTTTCTAGAAATGCATCCATTTCTTTGAGATTATCTAATTTGTTGACATATATTTGCTCATGTTATTCTCTTATATTTCTGCAGTGTTGGCTCCTATTTCATTCATAATTTTATTTGGGTTATTTCTCTTTTCTTTTTGGTAAGTTTGGCTTAGAGTTTATCAATCTTATTAATTCTTTCAAAGAACCAGCTCCAAAGTTCATTGATCTGTTCTCTTGTTTTTTTTTTGATTCCTATGTCATTGCTTTAAGCTCTAATCTTTATTATTTCTCTTCTCCAGCTGGGTTTGGCTTTATTTGCTATTCTTTCCCCAGCTTCTTTAGGTGTAAGTTTAGGTTATGTGTTTGAGGCTTTCCTTCTTTCTACAGAAAGGCCTTTATTGCTTTATACGTACCTCTTAGGACTGTCTTTGGCACATCCCAAAGGTTCTGAACTGTTGTGTTTTCATATTCATTTGCTTCCATATATTTTTTAACTCTTTAATTTCCTGATTAACCCATTCATTCTTTCATAGGATATTCTTTAGCTTACATGTATTCATGGTCTCTCCAAATTTTTTCTTGAGGTTGACTTCAAGTTTCGTAGCATTGTGGTCTGAAAATATGCATGGTATGATCTCAGTCTTTTTATTCTGATTGGGACCTGATTTGTGACCCAGTATGTGATCTATTCTGCAGAGTGTTCCTTATGCACTTGCGAAGAATGTGTATTCTACTGCTTTAGGATGAGATGCTTTGAATATATCTGTACAGTCCATGTGCTCCAGTGCATCATTCAAAGCCCTCGTTATCTTGTTGATGTTCTGCTTGGATGATCTGTCTGTTGCTGTAAGTGGGATGTTAAATTCCTCTACTATTATTTTATTATTATCAATGAGTCTCCTTAATTTTTTTATTAAGTGGTTTATATATTTGCGGCTGTTCCCAAGTTAAGGCTATAAATATTTACAATTGCTAGATCTTGTTGTATAACCCCCTTTTTATGATATAGTGTCCTTAGTGTCCTTCTTCAGCTCTTAATACAGTCTTTGGTTTAAAATCTAGTTGTCTGATAAAGATGGCTACTCCAGCTTTTTTTTTTTTTTAAGGTCCATAAGCATGATGAGTGGTTGTCCACACCTACTTTCAATCTGATTTGTCTTTGAGTCTAAAATAAGCTGCTTGTAGACATCATATCTATGGGTCTTTTTAAAAAATCCATTTTGATACCCTCTGTCTTTTGATTAGAACATTGAGTCCACTTACATTCAGAGTAATTATTGAAAGATAGGAATTTTGTGCCATCGTATTACCCATAAAGTCACTGTTCCTCTCTGATCTTTGTTACTTTTGGGCTCTCTCTCCATTCAAAGGATTCCTTTCTTGCAGGGATGGTTTAGTGTTCATGAATTTCTTTAGTTTTGTTTGTTCTGGAAACTCTTCATTTCTTCTATTCTTTGTAATTTGCAGTCTTCACTACAATATGTTGAAGTGTTGACCTATTTTTGTTGATTTTCTTTGTGCCTCCTAGACTTTTTAAAAATGTATATGTTTTTTAATACTCTAATTTTTAGTAGTCTAATCATTATTATTATTATTTCTTTTGCTTGATTTAAGACCAGTTTGCTTTTATTCCCCCAGCATTTAAATTGGATGCTTAGGTAATTTATTTGAGATATTTTCTTTTTCAATATAGGCATTATGGCTATAAATTTTCCTCTAAGCATTCTTTAGCTTCACCTCATAATTTTGGTATATTGTGCATTTATTTTCAATCACCTTAATGTATTTACTAATTCCTTCTGTGATTTATTTTTTTTTAAGATTTTATTTATTTGACAGAGAGAGACACAGTGAGAGAGGGAACACAAGCTGGGGGGATGGGGGTGGAAGAAGCAGGCTTCCTGCCAAGCAGGGAGCCAGATGTGAGGCTTAATCCCAGGACTCTGGGGTCATGCCCTGAGCATAAGGCAGTCACTTAATGACTGAGGCACCCATGCACCCCACTTTTGTGATTTCTTTTTTGACCCATTGATTAGGAGTATATTGTTTAATTTGCTAATATTTGTGAACTTTCAAATTTTTATTATTGATTTATAATATAATTCCCTTAGAACCCACTTCTCTTAGAGTTAATCCCCTGATTTACCTGCCTAGAATGGTGGGATAGAATATGCCTTTTCAGCTTGCCTCTATTATCTTGAGTCTGGTTCCTTATGATAGAGGTAAGAAAAGGCTGATTTGAAGCCCCAGTGTTCTCTGACTGCCATGCCTGGAATAGAGCTTCTGCCATATGAGTAATGCTGGGTGCATGAAAACAGCCACTGACCTCTTGATTGTACTCACCAGGAATTTAGCTTCCACAACATGAGCTACAGTAGGAAGAATGAAGAATATGGTGATATGCCCTTTCTGGAAGATCTCATAGCCTTATGTTAAGAGCTGGTGGGGGATGATGGTGGGGAGGGGGCTAGGAAACAAAGCCCCATGTTCTTGGCTACACCTATCTGGAGTAACTGTCAATAAACTGCACTGTGGAGGAAAGGAGGGGTGAATGTTTGCTCTGATTCAAGTGCCACAGACTTCCATTATTCTTTTTTTTTAAAAATTAATTAATTTTTTAAAAAAGTAGGCTCCACACCCAGGACCACTTCAGAACTGAGCTGAGGTCAAGAGTTGGACGCTAAATTAAGCCAGCCAGGTGACCCAGACTCCTACTGTTCTTACAGTAATTTAATAGATTTTCTTAAATAGTGGTTTTTCTTTTGCTGTATGAACTTAGGGAAATTTTCAGAGAATTTAAATGTTTGTGCCTATGTCTATATAAATTTTTACTGTTTATTCTTGTTTCCCTAAGGGAGAGTGTCCACAAATCTCTCATGCTACCATTCTGAAAGTTGACCTCTCCAATTCTTTCTTTCTTTCTTTCTTTCTTTCTTTCTTTCTTTCTTTCTTTCTTTCTTTCTTTCTTTCTTTTTATAAACATATATTTTTATCCCCAGGGGTACAGGTCTATGAATCACCAGGTTTACGCACTTCACAGCACTCACCAAAGCACATGCCCTCCCCAATGTCCATAACCCCACCCCCCTTCTCCCAACCCCCCTCCCCCCAGCAACCCTCAGTTTGTTTTGTAAGATTAAGAGTCACTTATGGTTTGTCTCCCTCCCAATTCCATCTTGTTTCATTGATTCTTCTTCTACCCACTTAAGCCCCCATGTTGCATCACCACTTCCTCATATCAGGGAGATCATATGATAGTTGTCTTTCTCCACTTGACTTATTTCCCTAAGCATGATACGCTCTAGTTCCATCCATGTTGTCGCAAATGGCAAGATTTCATTTCTTTTGATGGCTGCATAGTATTCCATTGTGTATATATACCACATCTTCTGGATCCATTCATTTGTTGATGGACATCTAGGTTCTTTCCATAGTTTGGCTATTGTGGACATTGCTGCTATAAACATTTGGGTGCACGTGCCCCTTTGGATCACTATGTTTGTATCTTTAGGGTAAATACCCAGTAATGCAATTGCTGGGTCATAGAGCAGTTCTATTTTCAACATTTTGAGGAACCTCCATGCTGTTTTCCAGAGTGGCTGCACCAGCTTGCATTCCCACCAACAGTGTAGGAGGGTTCCCCTTTCTCCGCATCCTCGCCAGCATCTGTCATTTCCTGACTTGTTGATTTTAGCCATTCTGACTGGTGTGAGGTGATACCTCACTGTGGTTTTGATTTGTATTTCCCTGATGCCCAGTGATATGGAGCACTTTTTCATGTGTCTGTTGGCCATCTGGATGTCTTCTTTGCAGAAATGTCTGTTCATGTCCTCTGCCCATTTCTTGATTGGATTATTTGTTCTTTGGGTGTTGAGTTTGCTAAGTTCTTTATAGATTCTGGACACTAGTCCTTTATCTGATATGTCGTTTGCAAATATCTTCTCCCATTCTGTCAGTTGTCTTTTGATTTTGTTAACTGTTTCCTTTGCTGTGCAAAAGCTTTTGATCTTGATGAAATCCCAATAGTTCATTTTTTCCCTTGCTTCCCTTGCCTTTGGCGTTGTTCCTAGGAAGATGTTGCTGCAGCAGAGGTCGAAGAGGTTGCTGCCTGTGTTCTCCTCAAGGATTTTGATGGATTCCTTTCGCACACTGAGGTCCTTCATCCATTTTGAGTCTATTTTGTGTGTGGTGTAAGGAAATGGTCCAATTTCATTTTTCTGCATGTGGCTGTCCAATTTTCCCAGCACCATTTATTGAAGAGGCTGTCTTTTTGCCATTGGACATTCTTTCCTGCTTTGTCGAAGATTAGTTGACTGTAGAGTTGAGGGTCTATTTCTGGGCTCTCTATTCTGTTCCATTGATCTATGTGTCTGTTTTTGTGCCAGTACCATGCTGTCTTGATGATGACAGCTTTGTAATAGAGCTTGAAGTCCGCAGTTGTGATGCCACCAACGTTGGCTTTCTTTTTCAATATCCCTTTGGCTATTCGAGGTCTTTTCTGGTTCCATATAAATTTTAGAATTATTTGTTCCATTTCTATGAAAAAGATGGATGGTACTTTGATAGGAATTGCATTAAATGTGTAGATTGCTTTAGGTAGCATAGACATTTTCACAATATTTATTCTTCCAATCCAGGAGCATGGAACATTTTTCCATTTCTTTGTGTCTTCATCAATTTCTTTCATGAGTACTTTATAGTTTTCTGAGTATAGATTCTGTGTCTCTTTGGTTAGGTTTATTCCTAGGTATCTTATGGTTTTGGGTGCAATTGTAAATGGGATTGACTCCTTAATTTCTCTTTCTTCTGTCTTGCTGTTGGTGTAAAGAAATGCAACTGATTTCTGTGCATTGATTTTATATCCTGACACTTTACTGAATTCCTGTATAAGTTCTAGCAGTTTTGGAGTGGAGTCTTTTGGGTTTTCCACATATAGTATCATATCATCTGCGAAGAGTGATAATTTGACTTCTTCTTTGCCGATTTGGATGCCTTTAATTTCCTTTTGTTGTCTGATTGCTGAGGCTAGGACCTCTAGTACTATGTTGAATAGCAGTGGTGATAATGGACAACCCTGCCGTGTTCCTGACCTTAGCGGAAAAGCTTTCAGTTTTTCTCCATTGAGAATGATATTTGCGATGGGTTTTTCATAGATGGCTTTGATGATATTGAGGTATGTGCCCTCTATCCCTACACTTTGAAGAGTTTTGATCAGGAAGGGATGCTGTACTTTGTCAAATGCTTTTTCAGCATCTATTGAGAGTATCATATGGTTCTTGTTCTTTCTTTTATTGATGTGTTGTATCACATTGACTGATTTGCGGATGTTGAACCAACCTTGCAGCCCTGGAATAAATCCCACTTGGTCGTGGTGAATAATCTTTTTAATGTACTGTTGAATCCTATTGGCTAGTATTTTGTTGAGTATTTTCGCATCTGTGTTCATCAAGGATATTGGTCTATAGCTCTCTTTTTTGGTGGGATCCTTGTCTGGTTTTGGGATCAAGGTGATGCTGGCCTCATAAAATGAGTTTGGAAGTTTTCCTTCCATTTCTATTTTTTGTCACAGTTTCAGGAGAATAGGAATTAGTTCTTCTTTAAATGTTTGGTAGAATTCCCCCGGGAAGCTGTCTGGCCCTGGGCTTTTGTTTGTTTGGAGATTTTTAATGACTGTTTCAATCTCCTTACTGGTTATGGGTCTGTTCAGGCTTTCTATTTCTTCCTGGTTCAGTTGTGGTAGTTTATATGTTTCTAGGAATGCATCCATTTCTTCCAGATTGTCAAATTTGTTGGCGTAGAGTTGCTCATAGTATGTTCTTATAATAGTTTGTATTTCTTTGGTGTTAGTTGTGATCTCTCCTCTTTCATTCATGATTTTATTTATTTGGGTCCTTTCTCTTTTCTTTTTGATAAGTTGGGCCAGGGGTTTATCAATCTTATTAATTCTTTCAAAGAACCATCTCCTAGTTTCGTTGATTTGTTCTATTGTTCTTTTGGTTTCTATTTCATTGATTTCTGCTCTGATCTTTATGATTTCTCTTCTCCTGCTGGGCTTAGGGTTTCTTTCTTGTTCTTTCTCCAACTCCTTTAGGTGTAGGGTTAGGTTGTGTACCTGAGACATTTCTTGTTTCTTGAGAAAGGCTTGTACCGCTATATATTTTCCTCTCAGGACTGCCTTTGTTGTGTCCCACAGATTTTGAACCATTGTATTTTCATTATCATTTGTTTCCATGATTTTTTTCAATTCTTCTTTAATTTCCCGGTTGACCCATTCATTCTTTAGAAGGATGCTGTTTAGTCTCCATGTATTTGGGTTCTTTTCAAACTTCTTTTTGTGGTTGAGTTCTAGCTTTAGAGCATTGTGGTCTGAAAATATGCAGGGAATGATCCCAATCTTTTGATACCGATTGAGTCCTGATTTAGGACCGAGGATGTGATCTATTCTGGAGAATGTTCCATGTGCACTAGAGAAGAATGTGTATTCTGTTGCTTTGGGATGAAATGTTCTGAATATATCTGTGACGTCCATCTGGGCAAGTGTGTTGTTTAAGGCCTTTATTTCCTTGCTGATCTTTTGCTTGGATGATCTGTCCATTTCAGTGAGGGGAGTGTTAACGTCCCCTACTATTATTGTATTATTGTTGATGTGTTTCTTTGATTTTGTTATTAATTGGTTTATAGAGTTGGCTGCTCCCACGTTGGGGGCATAGATATTTAAAATTGTTAAATCTTCTTGTTGGACAGACCCTTTGAGTATGATATAGTGTCCTTCCTCATCTCTTATTATAGTCTTTGGCTTAAAATCTAATTGATCTGATATAAGGATTGCCACTCCTGCTTTCTTCTGATGTCCATTAGCATGGTAAATTCTTTTCCACCCCCTCACTTTAAATCTGGAGGTGTCTTTGGGCTTAAAATGAGTTTCTTGGAGGCAACATATAGATGGGTTTTGTATTTTTATCCATTCTGATACCCTGTGTCTTTTGACAGGGGCATTTAGCCCATTAACATTCAGGGTAACTATTGAGAGATATGAATTTAGTGCCATTGTATTGCCTGTAAGGTGACTGTTACTGTATATGGTGTCTGTTCCTTTCTGATCTACCACTTGTAGGCTCTCTCTTTGCTTAGAGGACCCCTTTCAATATTTCCTGTAGAGCTGATTCGGTGTTTGCAAATTCTTTCAGTTTTTGTTTGTCCTGGAAGCTTTTAATCTCTCCTTCTATTTTCAATGATAGCCTAGCTGGATATAGTATTCTTGGCTGCATGTTTTTCTCGTTTAGTGCTCTGAAAATATCATGCCAGCTCTTTCTGGCCTGCCAGGTCTCTGTGGATAAGTCAGCTGCCAATAAAATATTTTTAACATTGTATGTTACAGACTTCTTTTCCCAGGCTGCTTTCAGGATTTTCTCTTTGTCACTGAGACTTGTAAATTTTACTATTAGGTGACGGGGTGTGGGCCTATTCTTATTGATTTTGAGGGGCATTCTCTGAACCTCCTGAATTTTGATGCTCGTTCCCTTTGCCATATTGGGGAAATTCTCCCCAATAATTCTCTCCAGTATACCTTCTGCTCCCCTCTCTCTTTCTTCTTCTTCTGGAATCTCAATTATTCTAATGTTGTTTTGTCTTATGGTATCACTTATCTCTCGAATTCTCCCCTCATGGTCCAGTAGCTGTTTGTCCCTCTTTTGCTCAGCTTCTTTATTCTCTGTCATTTGGTCTTCTATATCACTAATTCTTTCTTCTGCCTTATTTATCCTAGCAGTGAGAGCCCCCATTTTTGATTGCACCTCATTAATAGCTTTTTTATTTCAACTTGGTTAGATTTTAGTTCTTTTATTTCTCCAGAAAGGGCTTTTATATCTCCCGAGAGGGTTTCTCTAATATCTTCCATGCCTTTTTCAAGCCCGGCTAGAACGTTGAGAATTGTCATTCTGAACTCTAGATCTGACATATTACCAATGTCTGTATTGATTAGGTCCCTAGCCTTCGGTACTGCCTCTTGTCCTTTTTTTGTGGTGAATTTTTCCGTCTTGTCATTTTGCCCAGATAACGGTATATGAAGGAGCAAGTAAAATACTAAAAGGGTGGCAACAACCCCAGGAAAATATGCTTTAACCAAATCAGAAGAGATCCCAAATCTTGAGGGGGGAGAAAGGGGATAAAAAGAGGTTCAAAAAGGAAGAAAGAAAAAAAAAAAGAGGAAAAAAAAAAGAGAAGAATTAAAAAAAAGGAAAATGAATAAAGAAAAATATAAAAAAGAAAAAAATATATATATTAGATAAACTAGTTAAAAAACGTTATAAAAGAAAAGGGTAAAAATTTAAAAAAAAATTTTACCCGAAGGCGAGAAAAAAGAAAAAAAAAAAAAGAGAAAGAAAAAAATTAAATTAACTGCAAGACTAAAAAAAAAAATCACAGGGAGAAAGCCATGAGTTCCGTGCTTTGCTTTCTCCTTTTCTGGAATTCTGCTGCTCTCCTTGGTATTGAAACCGCACTCCTTGGTAGGTGAACTTGGTCTGGGCTGGATTTCTTGTTGATCTTCTGGGGGAGGGGCCTGGTGTAGTGATTCTCAAGTCTTTGCCCCAGGCGGAATTGCACGGCCCTTACCAGGGGCCGGGCTGAGTAATCCGCTCGGGTTTGCTTTCAGGAGCTTTTGTTCCCTGAGCGCTTTCCGTAGAGTTCCGGAGGACGGGAATACAAATGGCGGCCTTCTGGTCTCCAGCCCGGAGGAGCCAAGAGCCCGCGGCCCCACTCCTCAGTGCATCCTCAGAGAACAGCGCCAGTTACTCCCATCTGCCTGACCTCCGGCTGCGCTCCGAGCTCACCGAGCCTGTGGCTGGTTCAAGGTCACCCCGAGCTGTGAGCTTACTGTCGGCTCTGTCTCTGTAGCGGGTTTTCCCGTTCCAATACCCGCAAGCTCTGCGACACTCAGACAACCCTGATCCTTCTGCAACCCTGCAGGACCTGAGGCCACACTGACCCCGCCTGGGCTTTGCCCCAGTTTAGCCTCTGGAGCGATGTCCCTCAGTGGAACAGACTTAAAAGTCCCGATTTTGTGCTCCGTTGCTCCGCCGCTTGCTGGGAGCCAGCCCCTCCCCCCGGAGGGGTCTATCTTCCCGTCGCTTTGGATTCACGTCTCCGCCAGTCCTACCTTTCAGAACGTGGTTGTTTTTCTGTTTCCAGAATTGCTGTTCTTCTTCTCTTCGATCTGCCGATGGATTTGTAGGTGTTTGCAATCTTTAGATAAGCTATCTAGCTGATCTCCGGCTAGCTGATGTAGTCTCAGCCTGCTACTTCTCCGCCATCTTGACTCCTCCTCCGACCTCTCCAATTCTTAACTTTACAGTTTAAACAACATGTTGTGATAGTTTTCTGATCATCCCAGGTTAGTCTAAATGTTGTTTTTACAAATTCTATTAATCCTTTTGCTTATATCCATATGCTGTAACATATCACATAGTATATCAGATTTTGATTGGTTGCTTTCTTACCTACATAGTTCACTATTATGACAATATCTTCTTGTTTGTCTCTGCCACCCTATCATATTGTGCAGTGTCTAACAATAGTAGATAAAAATAAAAGAATGAACCAATGGTGATCAAATGTGGGAAGAATAATAGCTTAATTAGGATTTAATTGATGATTAAACAAAACAATAATTATTATGTATACTTTAAGAAAACAAAATGAGACAGAAAGATATGAGTTACTGTTTTAAGCATGATTTTGGAGGCTTGGTCTAATGGGCAAAGTGTTCATTTTAGCCATTGTCATTCATGCTTTCCAAATTTTATATCATGATATATGGTACCCATTATATTAGTATATTTTATTGCTTACTTCTAAAGAGTAGCTTAGTAATAGTTCTATTGAAAATAAAAAAATTCTGTCAAACTGCATCTCCTACCCATCTACCTAGTTTTTTTTGGTTTTAGGCCACTGATAGATGAACGTATGTTGATTAAATGTTATGTCTTGGAAGTGATTACTATGGAGTAGATATTACTAGAGAGATATTAGAGTCAGAGCTCAGATTCTTTGGCAAAAAGGACTTTTTTAATGGCCCTACGGATCTGCTTGGTCTTCACACTATAAATAATGGGATTCATCACTGGTGGAATAAGCAAATACACATTGGCCATAAGAGTGTGTACGTAAGGAGGTGCCTTTTTCCCAAACCTATGGACAAAGCACAAGCTAATGAGAGGAATGTAGAAGACGGCAACAGCACCTATGTGGGAGATACAAGTGCTGAAGGCTTTATGCCGCTCTTCTGGGGAAGCAATGCTTAGGATGGTCTTAATAATCAGAGTGTAGGAGAGAAGAATAAAGATGGAGTCCACTCCTGCAGTAACTATAAGGGCAGTAAGTCCTAAAACACCGTTGATCTTATTGTCAGAACATGACAACTGGATTATATCAGGATGGAAACAATAAGAATGATGAAGCACGTAGTTTTGGCAGAAGGATAAACGTTTAAGAAGCAGGACCAGAGGCATTAGGATCACTATCCCCCTCATAAGGATGGCAAACCACACTTTGACAATTCTGGAATCAGTCAGGATGGCAGCATATCTTAGTGGTTTGCAAATGGCAATGTAGTGGTCAAAGGCCATTGCCAAGAGCACTGAAGACTCTACAACAGTAAAGAGTTGAATGAAGAATGTCTGGGCAACACAGGCATGGAAACTAATCTGTCTTGCACTGAACCAGAATATGCCCAGTGTAGTGACCAGTGTTGAAATACACAAGCCCAAGTCAGTGATTGAGAGCACAGAGAGGAAATAGTACATAGGTTCATGGAGACTTGACTCAGTGATGATGACAAACAGAATTATACCATTCCCAGAGAGGGCAGTCATGTAAAGACAGCAGAGGGGGATGGAGATCTAGGTGTGGGCAGCTTCAAGTCCTGGAACTCCCGTCAGAAAAAATGTCAGAGAAGTGGAAGTGATGTTAGGAAAAGACGACATGATTACTTTGGAGGAATAATTCTTTTAAAATAAAATATCCTAGAGGGAGAAATGAAAATTAGAGGTTATTCTTAATACTTTATCCTTTCTTTTTGCTTCTCAGTTAAAATTATTTTCTTTCTTTCTTTCTTTCTTTCTTTCTTTCTTTCTTTCTTTCTTTCTTTTTCTTTTCTTCCCTCTATTGAACTTCCCTCCATGATTCATATTTCCTAATTCACAAAAGAGAATAGGTTTTTTTTTAAATCTCAGCAGTATTTTTTGTCATCTTCCACTTTAATCCAATGCATTTTCTTTCCCCTCCTCCCTGTACTTCCTACATAGAGAATTGTAACAATATAATCTGAAAATGTCAAGAATTTAATGGATATCTCAAAGTAATAGTAATTTTTAAAAGTAAGATTTATTATTTAATAAAGAATATACATATTTTTGAGTATTTGTGTTGATACTAGTGCATTATCATGGAACTTTATCATACTCGTTAAAGACATATAATCTTTTCAGGAAACAATTTGAGACATCAGGTCAAAATAGCCTATTCATTATTTCTTGGTCAGTAGATCTTATCCTTCTTGCTAAGGTTGTTTCTAGTCTGGGGTTACATTTCTGGTATTGATTTTTAATTTTCTTATCTGTTATCACTGTAGTGTTGACACATAATTGTTACAGAAGATTTTCCTTAGCATTGTTTTCAGCAGTTAGTGCCTTTCAGAGACAACTGTATTAAACTTCTAGGCTAAGAGTGAACTATGTGTACAGAGGCCAGATATTAGATACTTCCATCTGCAGGCTAGTGTTGCTGCAATCATTGCCATCAAAGTAAATACACATTTGAGCTTTCAGCTCCACCGTTAGGTATTATCTGAAATGAGGTAGATGAGGTCATGGGTAACTTTTCTTCTCCTTCGTTTCTTCTTTCCCTATGTTGTCTTAACTCTTTTATGATCTAGTCCCCATAATATACTGGAAAGTCTTGCTGGGATGTTCACTAAGCTAATATGGTAGTGCTCTGAATACCCTAAACTGTCTTCTCTTTGGCTTCTCAAAGGCTGGAATCCCATTGGTCTTTCATAGAATTTGGAGCCACTATGTCTTCAACCATTTGATTTGGAGAATATACTCCTACAGTTGTTTTATACATACACAATTTTACCTTCTTAGTTATTGAAATACTCCAGTTCCAAATATTAATTTGTGATACCTCTTGTGACTACCTGTTGTATTGTTGACTACTTATTTTTAAATCTCTAGCTACTATTTCTGTCTAGTCTCAGCTTTATTCCTGCTCTCGCAGGCTACTGAGATGCCAACATACCTTATATCTGAGGCTGCTCAGTTTGGGTTCATTCACAAAAGGCACATGTCCTTGGTCTTGTCAATTAAAGTTGATATTAAGGATGACTAAATTAGATAATCTCCATTATTTTTTTTCTAATTCTGTGTAGTTGTAGTTTAAAAAAATTATAGAAACAAGCTTGTGGGCACTACTTAATATCTTTAAGTATTTGAGAGATTATGGATAGGGCCTCATGGAGAAATTTCAATTGTGTACTGTAGTCATTATGGAATAGTTACTATGCAGATTATAAGATGATTAATTCTATAATTATTTGAAAAGTGTATTAGGTGGAATGAAATCAATTTCTCAGTTTTATGGCATCATTCAAAAATAAATATGCAAAAATAAAAATAAAAATCCTTATGTATCAGGTAATTCTCAAAGATGAGTTTTAAGGTTTTTTTTATATATAGAAGGATAGTGGAATTATTAGGAAAAAAAATGCCCTTATGTCTAGAATCATCAATACAAATTTAAGTAGATTTAATTTAAATAAAATAAATACTCAAGAAAGTTAGTATTTAAAACCAGTGTCCCTGAGTGTTCTGTAGTTCCTCGAATACAGATCCTTTACCTCTTTGGTTAGGTTTATTCCAAGGTATCTTATGGTTCTTGGTGCTACAGTAAATGGAATCAATTCTCTAATTTCCCTTTCTGTATTTTCATTGTTAGTGTATAAGAAAGCCACTTATTTCTGTACATTGACTTTGTATCCTGCCACATTGCTGAATTGCTGTATGAGTTCTAGGGTTTTCCATATAAAGAATCATGTCATCTGTGAAGAGAGTTTGACTTCTTTACTGCCAATTTAGATACATTTTATTTCTCTTTGTTGTCTTATTGCTGTTGCTAGGACTTCTAATACTATGTTGAACAAGAGTGGTGAGAGTGGGCATCCTTGTCGTGTTCCTGATCTCAACGGGAAGGCTGCAAGCTTTTTCCCATTGAGGATGATATTTGCTGTGGGTCTTTCATAGATAGATTTGATGAAGTTCAGGAATGTTCCCTCTATCCCTATACTTTGAAGCATTTTAATCAGGAACGGATGTTGGATTTTGTCAAATGCTTTTTCTGCATCAATTGAGAGGACCATGTGGTTCTTCTCTCTTCTCATATTAATTTGTTCTATCACATTGATGGATTTGCAAATGTTGAACCATCCTTGTAGCCCAGGGATGAATCCCACCTGGTTATGGTGGATAATCTTTTTAATGTGCTGTTGGATCCTGTTTGCTAGGATCTTGTTGAGAATCTTAGCATCCATATTCATCAATGATATTGGTCTGATATCCAATATCCAATAGACCAATGATATTGGTCCTTTTTGGTAGGGTCTTTGCCTGGTTTGGGGATCAGGGTAATGCTGGCTTCATAGAAAGAGTCTGGAAGTTTTCCTTCTGTTTTAATTTTTTGAAAGAGCTTCAGGAGAATAGGTGTTATTTCTTCTTTGAAACTTTGGTAGAATTCCCCAGGGAATCCGTCAGGTCCTGGGCTCTTGGTTTTTGAAAGGTTTTTGATCACTGCTTCAATCTCGTTACTAGATATCAGTCTATTCAGGTTGTCGATTTCTTCCTGGTTCAATTTTGAGAGTTAATAGTTTTCCAGGAATGCATCCATTTCATCTAAGTTGCTAAGCTTATTGGCATATAACTGTTGATAATAACTTCTGATGATTGTTTCGACTTCCTTGGTGTTCGTTGTGATCTCTCCCTTTTCATTCATAATTTTATGAATTTGGGCTTTCTCTTTTTTCTTTTGGATTAGTGTGGCCAATGGCTTATCGATCTTATTGATTCTTTCAAAAAACCAGCTTCCAGTTTCATTGATACGTTCTACTGTATCTCTGGTTTCTACCTCATTGATCTCAGCTCTAATCTTGATGATTCCCCTTCTTATGTGTGCAGTTGGTTTGATTTGTTGTTGATTCTCCAGTTCTTTAAGGTGTAGAGACAGCTGCTGTGTTCTGGATTTTTCAAATTTTTTGAGAGAGGCTTGGATGGCTATGTATTTCCCCCTTAGGACCGCCTTGGCTGTATCCCATAGGTTTTGGACTGAAGTGTCTTCATTTGCATTAGTTTCCATGAATTGTTTCAGTTCTTCTTTGATCTCCTGGTTGGTCCAAGCATTCTTAAGCAAGATGTTCTTAGCTTCCAAGTGTTTGAGTTCCTTCTGGACTTTTCCTTGTGATTGAGCTCCAATTTCAAAGTATTGTGATCTAAGAATATGCAGGGAATAATCTCAGTCTTTTGGTATTGGTTGAGACCTGATTTGTGACCCAGTATGTGGTCTCTCCTGGAGAAGGTTCCTTGTGCACTTTAGAAGAATTGAAGAAGACACAAGAAGATGGAAGACCATTCCATGCTCTTGGATCGGAAGAATAAGCATTGTTAAAATGTCTATACTGCCTAGAGCAATCTATACTTTTAATGCCCTTCCAATCAAAACTCCACCAGTATTCTTCAAAGAGCTGGACCAAATAATCCAAAAATTTGTATGGAATCAGAAGAGACCCCAAATCACTAAGGAAATGTTGAAAAACAAAAATAAAACTGGGGGCATCACGTTACCAGATTTCAAGCTTTACTACAAAGCTGTGATCACCAAGACAGCATGGTACTGGCATAAAAACAGACACATAGACCAGTGAAACAGAGTAGAGAGCCCAGATATGGACCCTCAACTCTATGGGCAAATAATCTTCAACAAAACAGGAAAAAATATACAGTGGAAAAAAGACAGTCTCTTCAATCAATGGTGCTGGGAAAACTGGGCAGCTATATGTAGAAGAATGAAACTTGGCCATTCTCTTACACCATACACAAAGATAAACTCAAAATTGATAAAAGACCTCAATGTGAGACAGGAATCCATCAGAATCCTAGAGGAGAGCATAGGCAGTAATCTCTTCGATATCAGCCACAGCAACTTCTTTCAAGATATGTCTCCAAAGGCAAAGGAAACAAAAGCAAAAATAAACTTTTGGGACTTCATCAAAATCAAAAGCTTCTGCACAGCAAAGGAAATAGTCAACAAAACAAAGAGGCAACCCACGGAATGAGAGAAGATATTTGCAAATGACAGTACAGACAAAAGGTTGATATCCAGGATCCATAATGAACTCCTCAAACTCAACATGTAAAAAACAGATAGTCATATCAAAAAATGGGCAGAAGATATGAACTGACACTTCTCCAGTGAAGACATACAAATGGCTATCAGACACATGAAAAAATGTTCATCATCGCTAGCCCTCAGGGAGATTCAAATTAAAACCACATTGAGATATCACCTTACACCAGGTAGAATGGCCAAAATTAGCAAGACAGAAACAACATGTGTTGGAGGGGATGTGGAGAAAGGGAAACCCTCTTACACTGTTGGTGGGAATGCAAGTTGGTGCAGCCTCTTTGGAGAACAGTGTGGAGATTCCTCAAGAAATTAAAACTAGAACTTCCCTATGACCCTGCCATTGCACTCCTGGGTATTTACCCCAAAGATACAGATGTCGTGAAAAGAAGGGCCATCTGTACCCCAATGTTTATAGCAGCAATGGCCACAGTCGCCAAACTGTGGAAAGAACCAAGATGCCCTTCAATGGACAAATAGATAAGCAAGATGTGGTTTATATACACTATGGAGTATTATGTGTCCATCAGAAAGACGAATACCCAACTTTTGTAGCAACATGGACGGGACTGGAAGAGATTATGCTGAGTGAAATAAGTCAAGCAGAGAGAGTCAATTATCATATGGTTTCACTTATTTGTGGAGCATAACAAATAGCATGGAGGACATGGGGAGTTAGAGAGGAGAAGAGAGTTGGGGGAAATTGGAAGGGGAGGTGAACCATGAGAGACTACGGACTCTGAAAAACAATCTGAGGGTTTTGAAGGGGCAGGGGGTGGGAGGTCGGGATACCAGGTGGTGGGTATTATAGAGGGCACGGATGCATGGAGCACTGGGTATGGTGCAAAAATAATGAATACTGTTATGCTGAAAATTAAAAAAAAATAAAACAAAATCAGTGTCCATTGACAGGACAGTAACAGCAGTAGAGTTCAAGAAAATATACTATTTTGGCTTTCAAAGTCTCTTCTAAAACAACATAGGACATTGGCTTTAATTTATAACATTTTAGAGTAATGTAGAATCCTAGAATTTTTAAATTGGAATGTAGCTGAGAGATATTTTAATTTCTTTCATAGAATGACATTAATTTTATTACATGGTCTTGTTGTGATAAAACCAACTGCTTAATTTTATTAATTTTTTTCTTATCAAGCTGAATTGAAGCGATGGATTTATAAAGAAAAAAAGAAAAGTTTGAAATGATAAAGTTTAGAATCAACAAGGAGAAGAGAAAACTAAGAACAAACACATGGTTGTGTCAAATGGTTCAAATGTTAACTACATTTGAGAAGAACTACATTTGATCTATGTGCTAAGCGAAGGCAAACCTAGAGCCAGAAGGAGGGAACTTATAAAGCACTAAGAAGTGCTTTAACACAGGGAATGATCCAGAAACAGTGGAGGAGTTGAGCTTCCAGTACTACATGTCAAAACTGTTACTTTAAACATAAATACTGAAAATGCACTCATTCATTAGTAAAATATGTACTGTACCTCTACTGTGGATCAGAAGCAGGAAATTAAATGTTAAGCACAATGATGTCTATGACCCTGAAAATTTTTAGTTAACAAGAGACACAGACAAGTAACATGGAATTACATAATGTAAAGAATAAATCTAGAATGCTATGAGAGCACATAAAGAAAACAGCAAGCTCATTGTGAGGGATAAGGAATGGTTTCCAGTAAATAATGATGTCTAGATTGAGACCTGAATTCTAAGTAGAGTTGGCATGAAATGGATTTAGGTGTGTGTATGTGTGACAGTTATGTGTCAACTTGACTGAGCCACATCAAATGTTATTTCTGGATATGTTTGTGAAGGGATTAGCATTTGAGTCAGTAGTAATCTGAGTAAAGCAGATTACCCTCCCCACTGTGGGTGGGCCCCATTCAGTTAGTTGGGGGCCTGAATAGAACCAAGCAGAGGAATGAAGAGTTCTCTCTCACTCTGCCTGACTGCTGAGCTGGGACATGAGTCTTCTGCCCTTGGGCGTGGACTTACACCATCAGTGCTCCTAGTTTTCAGGCCTTCATACTTGGACTGGTACTATAGCTGTGACTTTCCTGGATCTCCAGCTTATAGATGACAGCCTGTGGGACTTCTCATCCTCCATAATTGTGTGAACCAGTTCCTCATAATAAATCTCTATCTATCTATCTATCTATCTATCATCTATCTATCTATCTATCATCTATCTATCTATCTATCATCTATCTTCCTCATTGGTAAATTGGAGATAATAATATAGCTTCTTGGAAAGGTAGCTATCATTTATGAACTCCCACAATGTGTCAAGCTTTACATGAATTTTGTGTTTTAGGTGGAATATCTTAATTATTTTGAAAATCATGTTGCGTATAAGATTCCAATTTTTTATCCCAGAAAGGTAAAAATTAGATAAACAAACTGCAATATTTTCATACAATGGGAAAGCTAGGATTTGAATTCCATTTATGTAAATTTAAAATTGATTAAAACTCTGCTGTGCTGCATATCAATACCTCTTGATGTGGTGAAATTTGTAGAGTAACTTTAAAAAAATAAACTTTTGGGCATCTGGGTGGCTCAGTCATTCAGTTAAGCATCTGCCTTTGGCTCAGGTCATGATCCCAGGATCCTGGGATCCAGTCCTTCATCAGCCTCCCTGATCAGTGGAGAGTCTGCTCTCTCTTCTTCTGCCCCTCCCCTCTGTTCATGCTCTCTCTCTCTCAAATAAATAAATAAATAAATAAAATCTTTAAAAAAATAAACTTTTATGCTGCATATGTATGTGAATTACTAAAATGTCAAGTAATCACATGATTTTTTTTCTACAACAGTCATGCATTATCATTCTTCTTTGGCTACAAATACTCATATAAATGCATATGTATTAGGGTTTCAAACACTTGATATTTGATAGATTTATTTTTCACCTCCTGATTTTTGTTGGTATATTTAAAACTTACTTCCTTGCCAATTGAGAAGAGATGGAAAGGTATTATTTCCTTACATGCTAAATTAAGACTACTGGTAAAATTTTCAGAGTCCATAGTCTCTCATGGTTCACCTCCCCTTCCAATTTCCCCCAACTCCCTTTTTTTTTTTAATTTTTTATTTTTTATAAACATATATTTTTATCCCCAGGGGTACAGGTCTGTGAATCACCAGGTTTACACACTTCACAGCACTCACCAAAGCACATACCCTCCCCAATGTCCATAATCCCACCCCCTTCTCCCAAACCCCCTCCCCCCAGCAACCCTCAGTTTGTTTTGTGAGATTAAGAGTCACTTATGTTTTGTCTCCCTCCCAATCCCATCTTGTTTCATTGATTCTTCTCCTACCCACTTAAGCCCCCATGTTGCATCACCACTTCCTCATATCAGGGAGATCATATGATAGTTGTCTTTCTCTGCTTGACTTATGGACTCTGAAAAACAATCTGAGGGGTTTGAAGTGGCGGGGTGGGGGGTGGAGGTTGGGGGAACCAGGTGGTGGGTATTAGAGAGGGCACAGATTGCATGGAGCACTGGGTGTGGTGCAAAAACAATGAATACTGTTATGCTGAAAATAAAAAATAAATTAAAAAAAAAAGACTACTGGTAAAATTAATTGTGTATGGTAAATAATGTCTCCTGGAGTCAGGGATTTGAGCTATTGGTACTTCTATTAGGGCTGCACATTTTCATAGCTACTGCTGACATATTTAACCTAAGTTAATTGACTTCAAATAAATCTCTTCATTATCAGTTTGGCTTGAGTGTTTTGATCTCTAAGAATATTATAGTAACACTACATCAAAAACTTATGACGTGCTATATGCTGGCTAACTGAACATAATAATAAAAAAAGAATATTATAGTCTCTTATTCTGAATGGGCCAGCATCATCCCCACTATAACAAAAAGAACTAAAATCTCATGCCTTACCAATAACAATTCTCTATTTTTGGATGAATTATTTATTTCTGAAATTCAGCATTGGGATTTGGGCATTTGACCCTAGATATCTCATATTTCATGTTTTTGCTTAAAGAAATTATATTGTTATTTTTAAAATAATTTTTAAAAAGATTTTATTTATTTATTTGACAGACAGAGATCACAAGTAGGCAGAGAGGCAGGCAGAGAGAGGAGGAAGCAGGCTCCCTGCTGAGCAGAGAGTCCTATGTGGGGTTTGATCCCAGAATCCTGGAATCATGACCTGAGCTGAAGGCAGAGGCTTTAACCCATGAGCCACCCAGACACCCCTATATTGTTCTTTTTATGGCAGAATTCTACATTGATGACTCAGATTCAGTTTGGGGGCTATTCAGACTCCCCATTTCTAGTACCATAGAAAATACACTTTAGGTATTTTATCTTATCTAAGGAATCCTAGCTAGATTTTAAATTGAATACATGCATTGGATGTTTTTATTTTCAGAACTTTACTGTTTATGAGCTTTTTCAGAATTGAGATTCAGTACATTGGAAAGAATCTCTATTTTTTATTTCTAAGCTTTGTTGACAACTCTGCAATACTAGGATACTTACAGTAGTAAGTTCTTAAATCAAAGGCAGTTCTACAGCATCTTATGTTTGCATGGTTGCATCTTAGAAATACTTTCTCTAATAAAGCCAAATTTCTTGTTGCAAGATGAGCCCACATAAATCTAACATTAGTGCATATCCACTGTCTTTCTGATGCCCCTGTACTTACATCAAGTGAAGACGATGAGGAAGAGACAAGGATCTGCGATATCATTTTCCTCTGAGTGGAGGGTATCTATGAGAAACCCATTCTCAGGAGAATCATTCACCCCTTAGAAAAATCTATTCCTACGGGATATTTCTGGTCAACTGTATTTTCTTGTTTTGCCTTTGTGCTTCAAAAACACTCTGCATGCCTAAATCTGCTTGCTGTCCCATGTGGTTTAATGCACTGCAATTGCTAAAGTGGTTTTGTTTTTAACTTGCTATGAATAATATTGAAATATATGCCAGGAAAATATAAATATTGAAAAAACATGGAAAGTGTATGAATATAGTTTTCACACTTGCTTTGGGAAGGAGACCTCTGAAATCACTTGATATACTCTGGTATTTTAGATCCAGGTTTTCCACAGAGAGAAAGATTTAAAGATTATTCTCTACCCCCACAATTCTCCCACAGAGATCAAAGTAAATGTATGTTATGTTGATGATAATAAACAAACAGCAGAGAGATATAAGTTATACCGTGTTTAGTTCAGTGGCTTCTCAAACTGGCTGGATATTAGACATACCC
This sequence comes from Mustela erminea, assembly GCF_009829155.1. Lineage (NCBI taxonomy): Eukaryota > Metazoa > Chordata > Mammalia > Carnivora > Mustelidae > Mustela > Mustela erminea. The sequence continues at coordinate 58,505,133 of NC_045622.1, forward strand.
TGGGATCTTGTTATAAATTCAGATTCATAGGCCTCATCCTAGAACTAGTAAAATAAAATATTTGGGATGGGGCTCAGGAATCTGCACTTTCATAGATTTGGGGTTTTCAAGAGCAGTTTTAGGTTCATAGCAACAAAATTCAGTGGAAATTACACAGTTCCTGTATACCCCTTACCCCAGCTTATGCACAGCCTTCTTTATCATCAATATCTCTGATCAAAATGGTGCATTTGAAACAATCAGTGAACTTATCTTTGGCACCTGGGAAATTTTAATTTTAAATTATGTATAGCAGTTGGTTTTGTGAAACCATTCATGAAAAAAATGGCTTTAATTACTCTTAGTCAAATTGGGCCATATGCAAACTGGAATAAATGCCAGAGACTGTGATCTCAAGATCTAAAATAGTCCTTTGCCTATGTAGTTTGGAAAGTCAGAATTTTGATCAAGTGCTGGATAACATAAGTAAAAAAAAAAGGGGGGTCATTTGTAAGAAAATGTCTTACACATACAAAATGAATTAAATGGCACTTAAATTGTTCAGATGTTTCTTGAGATACAAACTGAGGGTTGCTGGAGGGGAGGGGGTGGAAGGGACTTTGTTAGAGATAGGAATGGTGTATGAGAAATAAACATGGAAAAGATGCTTATTGGTTTCTTATTAAATTTTATTTGTGCTGGATATTTGGAAAATTAATTCAAAGTGAATGATGTGTAGTTTTGATAGAAAGAGTAGAGAGATAGGAAGTGAGTTAGCCATCTATAGGAATAGGGTAACTGAGAGACACTGAGAATCTGACTTAGTATTTTGGTGGTAGAAAACGTAAGATTGCCCTAGATAAGACTAACAGCATTGTGGAGACATTTGAATCATATGACACATAGTTCCACCCAACTTTAAAATTGCATGGATTATAACTCCAATTTATGATCAAATTTTACTGACTTTGAAATAGGCCTTCATGGGTCAGTAATTGTTAAATATGAGTTCGCTTAGAACACACAAGTTTGAGCACAGCTCTTTGAATCTGCTTTGTTTTCACACTATAGATGATGGGATTCATCACAGGGGGAATGAGCAAGTAAATATTAGCAATCAGTGTGGGCACATATGGTGGAGAATGTTTTCCAAACCTGTGAACAAAAGACAGGCTGATTAAAGGGATGTAGAATATGGCCACAGCTGTGATATGAGAAATGCAGGTGCTGAAAGCCTTTTTTCTCTCCTCTGGGGATGCAATGTTGAGAACTGAGCGAATGATCAGGACATAGGAAAGCAGGATAAAAATAGAGTCCACTCCAGCAGTAGAGATGATTGCAGTTAGTCCAAATGCACTGTTGATCTTTGTGTCTGAACACGAGAGCTTCATTACGTCAGGGTGGAAGCAGTAGGAATGACGGAGCACATGGCTTCGGCAGAACGATAGACGCTTGAGAAGCAAGACCAGTGGTGTCAGAATGACAGTTCCCCTGGTAATGACTGCCAAACCAATCTGTGCAATCCTTGCATGAGTTAGAATGGTGGCATATCTCAGTGGGTTGGAAATGGCCACAAAACGATCAAAAGCCATAGCCAGGAGCACTGAAGATTCCATGAAAGTGAAGAGGTGAATGAAGAACATTTGTGATAAGCAGGCATTAAAGCTGATTTCCCGGGCATTGAGCCAGAATATTCCTAGTACTGTCACCAGTGTAGAGATGCATAAGCCAATGTCAGTGGTGGACAGCATGGAAAGGAAATAGTACATGGGCTCATGGAGGCTTGGCTCAGTGAAGACCAGGAACAGGATCAGGGTATTCCCAGAAAGAGCAGTTAAATAGAGGCAACAGAAGGGGATTGAGATCCAGGCATGGGCCCATTCAAGTCCAGGGACCCCAGTCAAGAGGAAAGTAGGGAAAGTAGAATTATGGAAAATTTGCATTATGATCTGCAGGAGCTGAATTCTCTTGTCAAATCTTGATTTTCTAAATTTAGAATTTTAAAATTATGTTTAAAGTTTAATACACATTTAGTAAATTGCTCAAAACTTTAGAGTACAGCTTAATGGGTACAGCTTAATGCATCTCTATGCACTCATATAATTACTTTCAGGATAACTGATAGAACCTTACTAGCAACCCAGAAGGCTTCCCAACGCCTCATCCTCAGCAATATCCTCTCCCATTGTAACCATTATTCTGACTTCTGTTACCATAATGACTTTTTTCTGTTCTTGATCTTGATATAAATAGAATCATGCAGTATGTTCTCTCCTTGCATCTGGCTCCTTTCACTCAATATTATGTCTGTGGGATTCATCATTGAAATAAGATATTTAATTAAGTTCAATTTAATTTCATACTCAGGTAAATTGTCTTGTTGTTTATCACTTAGTAATTTGGACTCATCAATATTTTTGTTACTTTTTTTATCCTTCAGCTAGACTACAAGTTTATACTTACTAATATGGTCTCATGAGAATAGAGTTTATTTTCAGCTAAACTTTGCTTAGTATAATTCTTTCCTCATAGAAGATATTCAATATGTTTTTGCTAATTTCTATTTTATTTGCCCTCCCTAAAATACTCTAATGATGAGTAGGAATAAACCCCAGGAAATAATTTTGCCTTGCAATTTTAGAATTATTAAACTCATATTGTAAGTGAAAATTTACTTTAATTTAGCAGAGAAGCATCTTTTTTCAGGGTATCCTAAGAATCCATCATAGATAATGCCAGTTCATCCTGTCTCATGACATATGTTTACTAGAGGGAACTGAGGGAAGATGCTTCAGTGCCAGGGATCTGAAGCTTGGTACTCTTCTTAATTTGTAAACTAAAATACTGCCTTGTTTACCATTATGGAACCTGCCCATGTCAATGAGAGGAATGATAATCTTCTTTTATAGCATGTATGTCCTGGTCTTTAATCTGACTTTTGATTTCTTATAGAATTATTTGGATATATATTATGTGAATAATAAGATGTTCCATACAATTATCTAAGTGTTTTACATAGCTTACTTCATTTGAACCTTGGACAAACCTAAGGAGAAGTATTTTTATTTTTAGATGCAGAAGGTGAAGTTCAGAAGTTTGGATTAATAGCTGAAGGTCATAAAATATGAAAGAATTGATGTTGGCAATCAGAGAAAAGACTTTAGAACCTGTATTATTAACAGCTACACTGCACTTTTCAGTGATAATAATAATAATATAATTCTAGTTCAATAATAATATAATACCCTATCAATTAATAAGGCAAATGTGTTAGAGATATCTATGTTTGCAAATCTCCCACTTATTTAATGTTTCTATGGTTCAGAGTCAAAACAATTTTATGTCAGACTACATATGTATTGTATGATATATAAATAAACTAATGAGACTTAATTTTAGCAAATTGTAAGTTTTTAAGCATATTATCAGAGGCTATAATTTAAGTTAATCCGTTGCATGTTATAATTTAAATTAACCCATGGTGGAGTGCCTGGGTGACTCAGTTGGTTAAATGTCCAGCTCTTGGTTTCAGCTCAGGTCATGATCTCAGGGTTGTGTGATCAAGCCCTGCATCCAGCTCTGGGCTCAGCGTGGAGTTTCTCTCTCCCTCTATCCTCCACATTCATGCTCTCTCTTTCTTTCTAAAATAAATAAATACATCTTAAAAAAAAAAAAGGACTAGGATATCCGTTGTTCCTTTAGTAGTTATCCCTGATAATTTCTATTAAATTCTATAAATTCTATTATGCTTATTTAAATACAATTTTATGATCTAATTGATTTCATAACTTACTTATGGATATAGATAAAAAACTAGTTTGATTATTTCAATGAACAAAATGTCTATTTCTCTATTTTAATTCCATAGGCATTTTATAAACAATGTTTTTATTCATTTATTTTCTCAGTTTAGCATACTTCCCTTTTCCTAGGCTAAATCCCCTATATATTAGATCCACGTATTTAATTCTGATTTTTCTGCTTAAATATCTCAGCGTCAACTCAAGCACAACATGATTGCTTCTGAATTAGTCCTCAGAGCCTCCACAACTTATATGTTCTGTTTTCCTCATTTTGATAGTAACTCTGTACATCTGAAGATCTGTCGTGACTTGATGTATCAGGTTGCCTGATCCAGAAATCTGAATGTACTTCCATATCCCATTTGTTGATCATTAATTTGTTTGTACTGCAACTGTTCATAATTCATACAGCGTATTTCTCTTGGAATTTTCTAAGATTTAAATAGGCTTCCATTTTTTTTTTAAAGATTTTATTTATTTATTTGACAGAGAGAAATCACAAGTAGATGGAGAGGCAGGCAGAGAGAGAGAGAGAGGGAAGCAGGCTCTCTGCCGAGCAGAGAGCCCGATGCGGGACTCGATCCCAGGACTCTGAGATCATGACCTGAGCCGAAGGCAGCGGCTTAACCCACTGAGCCACCCAGGTGCCCCTATAGGCTTCCATTTTTAAAGTAACTCTAGCTAGTATTACCTGAGACAGTTTCTCCTAACTTTCTATTACATTTTCCAAAAAGCTAAAGGATAGAAGGAACACACCAAAGAAGTACTAATGCTAAAACTGATAGCCTACATCAAAGATATCTGGAGGGTGATTAACTCTTAACTAAGGAATATGGAGATCAACTGAGTCAAAATACATGACAGCACTTGAGTAATCAAGAAGGCAAAACAACTCTATTCTTTCAGGAAGGAGAATTGAAAGTCCTATTTTCTAGATTACTAGTCATTTCATATAAACAAAGGTCTAGAATTATATCCTGCTGCTGAGGAAAATCAGTTACCATCACATGATGGTCTGTCAAAATGATGAATAACAACACAATCTTTCTAGAAAGGCAAAATGCTATTCCCACGATTGAAAATGTCATGGGTTCAATTAATTACTTTATTTATCCATTCACAGAGAACAATTTGAGAGAGTCCTCTATTATATCTTTCTGAACTTAGGAACATCTGTGGTATGTTACAAAGTTAACCACCTACATGGAGGGGAAACAGTTGCTGCACCCTCTGAACATGCTGACCTGGGAGGCACTTCCATTTCCATGTCTGGGGCCTGGGCTGAAATATGCACTAGGTGAAAGATCAGAAGACCAGTGAAAGGATTGCCCTAGTATTCTTGGTGAGAAGAAAAATTAATATTGAGCCAGGGTCTTTGCCACATATCTCTACCTGTTATTGCTTTAATTGAATAGCACCATTAATAGGCTTCTCACTTTTTGGTGAGAAGGCTTTGGTACAGAGTGAAGGTTCCCTTAGACAGACATAATAGGACCAGTGTGTGAAGCCAGGTCTGTCTGACTCTCTAGGTATGCTCGTTTCACTGTACCACATTGCTCCTGGTGTTCAGAAAAAATTAAAAAGAAACAAATCAGATTGCTGCAGTCTTAAGAAACTGAATGGAATAAGAGTGCTGCAGTAAGTGTAAACCCAATTAGAAATATAAGTAAAACAATAGAGAGGATGTACCAGTGATTTGGGGTTTTGGTCATTATATGTCAGGAAATATAGACATAGAAGAAGCACAATTTTTCTATGATTAGCTAAACAAATGAGAACACAGTGTCTTTACAGAATTTGGAATTTCTGATTATGGATCAGGTTCTTGGAAATGAACCATACAGTGGAGAATAAGTATAATCAGTGGCTCTGAGGGTTTGGAGATCAGAGACTAGAGATGGGGAGAGTAGGTAGGGAGAATCTTACCTTTCAAGATGTGGAGAATAGAGAGGATACAAATAAGATGTTGAAGGAGTAAAGCCAGAGACTAAGTGAATTATTGTCTTTAACTTCACTTCCAAGAAATTCTTCCTTGTGTTTATCTAAGCTAAATTACTCATGATGGATTAGAATTTTATCATCAGATGCATTTTATTATAGACACAATCAAGGACTGGTTCTGATCTGAGCAGCTGCTTGATTGGCCTTTATAGACAGGGAGGAGAACTTCTCTTACCCTTATTTAAAGTGGACTATATGAAGGTCACCTACTTACCTCTATTTATGGAAAATTTTTATAAAGAACGGTGATGGTGTAGTCATTTACCCATTTGGGATAAATATATCCTTGGGGAATTTCAGTGCCATTCTATTATGCTTCAACTCTCTGGTGCCAGGAAATGTCAAGGTGGAGAATTAAAAAAAAATGTTGACATGGTAACTCTGTGTTTATGTGTTTTAATTAAAAATGAAATTGAGGGGCGCCTGGGTGGCTCAGTGGGTTAAAGCCTCTGCCTTCAGCTCAGGTCATGATCCCAGGGTCCTGGGATTGAGCCCCACATCGGGCTGTCTGCTCAGCAGGGAGCCTGCTTCCTCCTCTCTCTCTGCCTGCCTCTCCACCTACTTGTGATATCTCTCTCTGTCAAATGAATGAATAAAATCTTAAAAAAAAAAAAGAAATTGAATCATTACTTTGAACATGGATACAATATTTAAGAGGAGGAGCCAATATTCTTGATTTTTATTCTATGTGTTTCTTGTAAATAATCTATTATACAGATTTTTGTGCACAACTAAATGAAATAAATACTTTGAAAGTATCTCAGGTAGTAACATAGTGCCAAGTACTCAGAACATATGAATGAAATATTTGTTAAAACGAGCAAACATTTGTTAAACTGATTCCTACAATTCAGAAGCAAACAGTAAAATAAAATGACAAAGCCAAGGGGTTCCATGAAGATTACCCTTTTAGTAGAAGGAAGATTTGTCAGCATAGCCCATCAGATTGAAGCAACTCCATTTGAGGAAAAGAAGGAGATTGGCTCTTCTTCAGGGACTATGTTAATTAATGTCTGTTTTCCAAGTAATTTCAGGTATACTATCTTATTTGGTCTTAGTTGTTCAGGCTAAAACAAATATTTTCAATTTACCTGATATATACTGATAATCAAAGTACTTGACACAAAATAAGTGGTCAATAGTGTTTGTCAAATTAATTTATCCCTTACTCTTTCAGATCTATTTCACAGCCTAGAAAAAAGAATCATAAATAAGCAAAATAGAAGCCATTTTATTAAACTCTAGTTTAGTTGATGATTAGGCTAATTAGCTAATAAAGTTGGTTGAATATAGGAGTCATAAAAGTAATTTTAACCTACATCGAATATTTTATTTTAACCTGACACTTATGTGTATAATTTATTCATCATTGTTTTATGTGGAGTTAGGACCTTTCAATGTAGTTCTGCAAATTGCAATTTTATATTATCTTTCTAAACTGTATTTTTTTTTCTAAAGATTTTATTTATTTATTTGACAGACAGAAATCACAAGTAGGCAGAGAAGCAGGCGGGGCGGGGGGGAGGCAGGCTCCTTGCTGAGCAGAGAGCCCGATGCGGGGCTTGATCCTAGGACCCCAGGATCATGACCTGAGCCGAAGGCAGAGGCTTTAATCCACTGAGCCACCCAGGCACCCCTGTAAACTGTATCTTTAATACACTGTATAAAATTTCCATTATAATAACTATGATGGTGAAGGAAAAACAAGTAGCCCACAGGGCACATGTTAAGGGGAAATGAAGACTTGCTAATTGGAGAAAGAACTGAGTGTTCAACTGGCTGCTAGCATCAGTCAATATGTTTTACAGAGGGAATATATATTACTGTGAAATTTAGCAAGTTTATTCAGTAGAACTTTCGTGGAAATTTTTTTTGAACCATTTTATTGAGGTTTGATTGACATATAAAAAGCTATATATATTTAATGTTTTAATTTGATGGATTTGGGAGTAAACATACAACCATGAAACCATCATCATCATAAAGGCCATATAAATATGTGTCAACTCCAACGTTTTCTCCCACCCTCTTTAGTATTATTATGTGTGTGTATGTGGTAAAGCACTTATCATAATACCTCCCCTCCTAGCAAATTTTAAGTATATAATACAGTATTATTATATATAGGTTAACAGGTATGTGAAAAGATGCTCAACATTAATAATCATCAAGGAAATGGAAATCAAAATCACAATGAGATATCACTTCACACTTATTAGGATGCCTACTTTAGGGAAAAAAAAAACAGCAGCAAAAAACAAAAGATAACAAATGTTGGTCATTTTGTGGAGAAAAGGGAACACTGGTACACCATTGGTGGGAATTTAAATTGGTACATTGTAGAAAACAGTATGGCGATTTCTCAAAAAAATTTAAAAAAGAACTAGCATATGATCCAGCAATTTCATTTCTGAGTATTTATCCAAACGAATTGAAATCAGTATCTCAAAGTGAGACTTGCTCTTAAAACTCTACTACTTGCTTCTCTCAAATGCTTGAGCCATTTGCCTGCCATCTTTGATGAGTTTTTTTCCCTGCTTTTCCACTTTTCGAAAAATGTACAAAAAATTATGAAAACAAAGATTTCTGTGAATAGCTATGATAGAGCAAATCTCACTTTGAGGTCTACTGCCCTGCTACCCAGGGTTAGAACATAATGTTTTCTTGGCTGGTGGAATTTAGGTACAACTTGAACAACAAGAGAAGCTATTGCAGATTATTTTAAGCAATGTTGTGATTCTATTATAAGATCAATCTGATTTTTGCATAGGAGGTATATTAGAATGCAAGAGAGATTGAAGGTAAGGATACCTGGTAGCGTGTGCCTATAGTACAGGCAGATTCTGAAAGGTACAGAATAGTGGAGTTGGAAATGAGGAAGTTATAGTAAGTGCAGCATCAGAGAAGTTGCATTGTGTTATATGTTACCAGTTTCAGTGTGGAAAGACAAGTTGTCAGGGGTTGGAGGAGGTTGGTGGTGTTTTTTCAAAGTAAAACTCTTAATCACTTTACGTTCTTCATTATCAAGGATAATTCCATTCATCCATAGAAGGAGCAGATTGTAAAAGAAACACAATAAATTTGTCTTTGGAGTTGCTGAATTTGAGGTACTGGTGGGATTTATGGATTATTTTGATAGGAAGATATGGTTATAAATGTTTCATGATAGTATATGCTCATGTCTTATCTATTTTTAGACCTAGTAGTTCTTGATAAATATTTGCTAAATGAATAATGAACAAATTATAATTTGGGGGAAATTAGTTTTGTATAATGGACTTCTTTTCTGTTTACTTAATATAACATAGAGCAATGAGTACAAAAATACAGAGTTAAGTTGCTATGGACATTTTGTAGTTTTTGCATATTTTCTTCAATTCTCATAAACTGTCCCAGACTAAGAATTATGTTTTCTTAAGGCTTAATGGTGTATAGCATTATTTGCTATTAGTAGCAAAGAATTAGCATTATATTGAATTCATGAAATAGTAATTGTCAGAATAAGTAATTCTTTAATATAGTAAACATGAAAATTTCATGGAGAATCTTAATGTAGACATGAGGAACATTTTGCTGTTTCTGTGTCTAATGAAGTAGAATTTTAATCTTGATTATTTTTTAATCACTTCTTCAAAATACCTGAATCTGTCTCTGCTCGCCTTCAGGAAAGATATGACATGCTAATATATGTGTTTACATTTTATAAATTTACATAACTGTCTTGTTATTTATCTAATCAGTGATTTTGTATTCCTTGTACTTTTGCCTTGATGAGTTTTGCTAAAGGGAAATTTTCAAATTGAAAATATTTTTCTATTTAGTCAATCATTTATTTATTAGGATACTGGCCATTGTGTTAAAGATATTTGTCATTAATCAAATGTTCTTAATACACTCTTTTGGATAAGGAGTGGATACATGAGTGGTGTTGGGTGGTTCTTTGGTAAAATATTTACCCTTTCCTGATAGACCCAAACATAGAAGTGAGCTCAATATACTAGTCTTGTACACATGAACTTGATTGAGCAATACCAGAAACTTAGATACTCGCCCAAGAAGGGTCAATCAGATATTTTTCTCATGAGAATTTTTTATCTTTATATTTTTATTTTTTATTTTTAAAGATTTTATTTATTTGACATAGAGAGAGAGAGAGAGAGAGAGAGTGAGTGAGAGATGGAACACAAGCAGGGGGAGTGGGAGAGGGAGAAGTGGGCTTCCTGCTGAGCAGAGAGCCCAATGTGGGACTTGATCGCATGACCCTGGGATCATGACCTGAGCTGAAGACAGACATTTAATGACTGAGCCACCCAGACACCCCTATATTTTTATTTTTTAGAGAGAGAGTGCACACAAATAGGGGTGAGTAAGAGGCAGAGGGATAGAGAGAGAATTTTAAGCACCTCTGTGCCCAGCACAGGGCCTGATGTGGGGTTTGATCTTAGGACTGTGAGATCATGACCCAAGTTGAAATCAAGAGTAAGATGCTTAACTGACTGAGCTACCCAGTCCTCTATCATGAGAATTCTTAACACTGTTTTTAAAAATAATTTATATTATAGAAAAGCTACAAAAACAATACCAAAATTTTCATATCCTTCACCTTGATACTCCATTTCTTGAGTATTTAAAACCTTAAGGGAAGCCTATGAACCTGAGGACATGGCAGGCTGTTGAGCTTCTCCCGAGCATCCCAGAGCTGCTCTGGCTTCTCTGTCACAAGGTTAGGTTGTTTGGTTCCTCCTTGTACTGCCTACATACTTTCCTCTTAATTTGATAGATATGCTTATTATTAAATGTGCCCTTCACATATCTCATTATCTCTTGGTCCCAGTTTGGAGCTCTTAATCCATCATCACATTCCACAGAGGTCACATTTCCATGAGCTGTTTTCAGCCAGTAACTGAATATGGCAGGGAAACTAAGGCAGGCTCATTCCTAGAAGATACAGAATTCCTCTAACAGATGACATTGACTTGGGGACACCCAATGACCTTGACTAATTCTGTTTAGAACTTCCTGATAGTCTCAGATAATTCTTCTACCAGAAATTTTTTTTTATCTTTCTCCTCAACTCAAGGTGAATCTTACCTCAAAATATGACAGTTCTTCCCATCTCCTTTTTGTCCATTCTTGTCTCCTTTTTATAATGTTACCTAGCCCCTCATTAGCTATTTGTCTGTTTTGCCCCAGAGATGTCATGCTCTATTAAACATCTCCACAGCTGCTTGCACTTTTTTTTTAAGATTTTATTTATTTATTTATTTGGCAGAGAGAGAGAGAGAGAGATCACAAGCAGGCAGAGAGTCAGGCAGAGGGAGAGGGGGAAGCAGGCTCCCTGCTGAGCAGAGAGCCTGATGATGTGTGTCTTGATCCCAGAACCCTGAGATCATGACCTAAGCTGAAGTCAGAGGCGTAACCCACTGAGCCACCCACGCACCCCAGCTGCTTGCACTTTAAGCTCTCTTGCTTGCTTTTGGACCTTGTCAGTTCTTATAATAACTGCTACCCTCTGGTTTTTGGTGATTACCTAGACTCTGTTTTGTTCAGACCTTATTATATATAGGGTTATTAATAAGCCTGGCTCAGTGACTGCATCTCATATTATCCCTGGTCAGCAGAGAAGAACCTCTTCTCAGTGATGCCGATATCATTTTTGCAGCTGATTCCTAATGTACTCAGTGGATGCTGTGTCCTCTAGGCTTCTCCTGGAACACAATCTAGGGTAGGTCTTCTGAACTTGTATAATCTATTCATCCGAGTGTGCTCACTTCCCTCAGCCACTTTATTTTATTGGTTAAAAATTATTCATAAAAGAAGCAGAATCATGAATACAATGTGTATTAAAAGAAAATGTGGAATCAATGTGATATTTTAGGGTGGGAAGAAGCATGATTCAATTTGAAATTAATCTGTTGCATTCAACAAATGGTAAGAACACAGGTCTACTTGGAACACATGGATAATGAAGTAGATAAGCAAGCATTAAGGTTGACAGAACTTGATCCATCCTTCTGAAGGAAACATTTTGAATCCATTTTTTCCATAATTGATCAGATGAAAGCTTATTGGATGGATCAATTGAAGAGAGAAAAATTGGCAAGAAACACAACAGCTGTACATGAAAGAAAGAATCAGGACATATACAGTGTATGGAAAAACATAATGGAAATAATCAAATGCCTTCACATGCACAGAACTGTATTTTTTCCTGTCTTTACAGTTTCTTTTATTTCTACATGCAACCAATAGGCAGATCTTCAAGACTCTCTTATGAGTACCTTTTTAAAAAGAGATTTTTTTATTTATTTGAGTGGGGGAGGGGAGATACAGAGAGAAAGAGAGGAAGAAAAAAAAAAAAAGCCCAAGCAGTGTAGGTGCTGAGCCTGAGGTGGGGCTTGATCTCATGACCCTGAGCTGAAACCAAGAGTTGGATGCTCACTCAACTGTGCCACCAAGACCCCTCATACTATGAGAATCTTCTTAATGGTTCCCTCTTGAACTACTGAACTTTATTAGAATGTTAATTTAATAAATTTACCCCAAGCCCACTCTATACACTAAGCCATGCAATTCCCATTAATGAATTATACTAAGTATCATGTATAGGTAATATCCTAGACATTTTGTAAATCAACAGTACAACTCAAACTAAGTAACGTTATCCAAGATTTTGCTTGCAGCATATAAAGTCTTCAAAATACATTAAAAAAAAATATTCCCTTTTGCCATTACCATGTTCTCTTGCAATTTCAGGTAGGTCTCCAGAGATAGTCTTTTCTTGGGTAGGCTATTAGGAGTAAGCTTTGTAATATTATAGCCCTTTGAGCCTCTCAATATATAAGTCCCTCAACTTTAATATTCTCATGTGTTCTCTCTCTCTGAAGCTCTATGCAGCATGTAGAATTACCAAAACAAAAGTCCCCTTTTGTTTCCTGAAAGAAACACACCCAAATTTCTAAACCAAATCTACAAATCAATTCCTTTATACAATAGTATTGTTCAAGCAAAAGATGTTCTTTAAGCAGCTAATACAAATCTTACCATCTAAATTCACTTAAAAGAATCTGATGGATAGAGAAAAGTGAAGAAAAAAGGAAGTAAAGTTTTAGGTTTTTATATTCTTCAGTGCTATATCCAGATCAGACCTGTGAATTTAAAACTCAGGAGAGTATTCTTTCACGAAGAATAAAATGGTGACAGAGGACTTCTCACATTGTTCGACAGACTTGCTTCCAAAATACACTTTTCTCTATTTACCTTTGGAAACATTTTCAACTTAGATGGCAACACAACAGGTATCATTTTGCATTATCAACTTTCACAAGATTTAGTACATTACTTTAATTACTTTATATTTTGTTTTGTCTATGTTACTGCTTCACACACTAGACTTTAAGCTTCTTGAGTGCAGGGAATATGTTTCTTCCAACTTTTAATTTCTATTGCTTCTTACAAAGCCAAGCATAAAGTTGGCTCCCAGTCACTGGTATGCTGGTAAACTGAATCTCTGAAAAATAAAAAGTCCTTATTTGTAGTATTTGTCAGTTCCTAGGTATAAATGATGATTTGAAACTGCCAATATGACATTGTTGAACACAAGAGTTGAGATGAGTTGCACAATATGGCCGCTTGCAAGCTGATGTGTGCTGGCTCCAGCACATTGCTTCCTCCAGTGTTTGTGGGATACATAAAACATCCCTCCTATTTGTTACTTTTCCAACTTCAATTAAATTGATGTGACACACATCAGGTTTCCACCTCCACTTTCCTCTGCGTTTTTCTACCATTTTATACAACTGAGTTTTAAGTTTCTGCCTGTCCCCTAAATTGATATGTTTACCAAAAATTCTTTTTGTATGTAAGAACCATATCTTAGGTATGGCTGCATATAACCACTTATAGGCTGAGCATCATGAATTATTTACCTTTCATTCTTTGTTTGGTTAATATAGCTATAGTAGCTCCTTTGTGTCACTTGTGAAGCCTCTGAAATTTTATGGAAAATATGAACGTGCTTATATGTGGTTTTTCTGTGGATAAGGGTTCATAGATTTCATTAGATTCCATAGGGATAATTATGCTTTAAAAAAGGTTAAGAAACCCTGCCTCAAACTTTATCCAGTTCTCTAAAGTTCCCATTTCCTATAATGAATTAGCAAATGCCCTTAATCCTTGAAGCTGGGTTACTAACTGTCCAGTACTAGATACCGATCTATGGCTTACATGGCATGACATATCTATTCCTACCTTTTGGACTATTAACTGTAAGTGAAGAAAACAAGCTAAAGTATACTCTAGGAAAAACAACACAACTTTTCTAAAGGTATAATGCATGAACTAGAAGACTCAGTTCTTACTTTTGATCTTGTAATATTTTTCCTAGATGCTTTTGGCAGAGTATTAAGACACTAGTGAATACTGTGACATCTAACATGCAGAGAGTCTAGATTCAAATCTCAACCCTGAGCCATGTTAGTTGTCTGGTTGATGGCTTACATGTCTTTAGGCCTCAGTTTCTTCATCTCTAAAATGTAACTAATATTATTATATATTTCACTGAGCTGTTTGAAGAATAAATGGAATATGTCTTAAAAGCTGTTAGTAGAACACATAATATAAAGTAGACACTAAATGTTAATTTCTTTGAGTATTTTCATTATTTCATTATTAATGTTTCCATGTTTCCCTTATTTGACTATAAAATTCTTGGGGTGTAGCATATTTTATGACTGAAGACACAAAAATGATCTCCAAATATGTGTTGAATAAAGGAATAAAATGACAAAAAATATATCTGATAGACAGTAACCTACCAGTGTTGCCTTTTACAGTCAAAGTCACTTTTTTAGGTTTTTCTTAAGCAGTTATCTCTGTTTATTTTGTAAGGAGAAGACTGCGTATATAGCCTTGCGAATCTGTTTTGTTTTTACACTATAGATGATTGGGTTGAGCACTGGAGGCAAAAGCAGATAGATATTTGCCATCATCGAATGGACAACTTTGGGGGCTGATGGACCATAACGATGCACCAAGGACAGGCTCATCATGGGGATATAGAAAACAGCCACTGCTCCAATGTGGGAGACACAGGTGTTAAAAACCTTATGTCGTTCTTTAGGGGAGGCAATACTGAAAACAGAGTAAATGATCAAGATATAAGACAGGATAATGCATGGTGTATCTATTCCTGTAGTCAGGATGAGATCAATTAATCCACAGATGCTGTTGGCCCGAGTATCTGAACATGCTAATTTAATCACATCTGGGTGGTAGCAGTAGGAGTGGGAAAGGACATTAGCTTTACAGAAATTAAGGGGCTTAAGGAGGAAGAGTAGTGGTACTATTAATACTACAGTGCGCAATATCATTAACAGGCCCATCTGAATGATTCTAGAATTAGTGAGAATGGTAGCATATCTCAGAGGATCACAGATGGCTGCATAGCGGTCAAAGGCCATAGCCACCAGTACCCCAGATTCTATGAAGGTAAATCCATGTAGAAAAAACATCTGGATAATGCAGGTATTTAGACTGATTTCAACTGTATCAAACCAGAGGATACCTAATGTTGTTGACATTGTAGAAACAGTCAAGCCCAAGTCAGCAGCTGAAAGCATGGAGAGGAAATAGTACATGGGCTCATGGAGACTCTGCTGGGTAATGATGACAAATAGGATCATGCTGTTCCCAGAGAAGGCAATGGCATAGAGACAACAAAAAGGGATAGAGATCCACACATGGACAGACTCTAGGCCAGGAATGCCAGTCAGCAAGAAGGTTGGAAATTTAGATGTCAGGTTGCTTAAGATCTCCATGTTTTTCTGGATTTGTAGCATTTGTCCTCACAATTATCACATCCTATAGAAATAACAAATTACACTGTCAAACAAAAATATCTAGATAAATTTTCTTTTGGTTAGGAGAGCTGACTAGGTCATGGATTAGTACTTTATCATTGAGAAAACTCTAAATTAAACTATTTTAATTATAAATTATATGTATATAATACTCAATATATATAAATATTTTTACTCTTAAATTCAAGGAAAATATGTCTAAATAATCTTATACATTTTGATGATAATTATTTCCTATATTGATAGAATTTTAAGTGCCATTAGATCATAAGATTTTTGTGAATAGATTATTAATATATAATAAATAATAAAAATCAGTGCATTCAATTTTGAATATGTTATATATGAAATGACTATGGGAAACCCACCTAAAGATATCCATGGATCTTCAGTGTCCACAAAGGTGCGAATTTCCAGGCAAAAATCTCCAGAACATTTCAGAGTTATCACTGAATACGTGTCATTTTAATCAAACAGTTTGGGTGAAACACCCTCAGAGAGTACATTTACAAGAGAAAACCAATGAAGACAAACTCCACAGAAGTTATTGGAAAGGATTATGTATGCTAAAGCAAGATGAGGCTAGACAGCTTTACAGGAAACGTTAAAGCCAGGAGAGATGGTGTTATGACTGGGTATTACATGAACAACAGTATGGAATTGCTTAAGTGGTTAGGTTATACTCGATGTGGAAAACCCGAAGACTCCACCCCAAAACTGCTACAACTCATGCAGGAATTCAGTAAAGTGGCTGGATATAAAATTATTGCACAGAAATCAGTTGCATTTCTATACATCAACAAGATAGAAGAAAGAGAAATGAAGGGGTAGATCCCATTTACAATTGTACCCCAAACCAAAGATACCTAGGAATAAATCTAACCAAGGAGGGAAAGGATCTGTACTCAGAAAACTGTAGAAGAGTCATGAAAGAAATTGAGGGAGATGCTGGTGGCATCACAATTCCAGACTTCAAGCTCTATTACTAAGCTGTAATCATCAAGACAGTATGGTACTGACACAAAAAACAGACACTTAGATCAACTTAACAGAATAGAGAACCTAGAAGTGGACTCTTAACTCTATGGCCAACTAATCTTCGACAAAGCAGGAAAGACTATCCAATGGGAAAAAGACAGTCCCTTCAGCAAATGTTGTTGGGGAAATTGGACAGCCACAGGCAGAAGAATGAACCATTTCCTTACACCACACACAAAAATAGACTCAAAATGGATGAAAGACCTCAGTGTGAGACAGGAATCCATCAAAATCCTTGAGGAGAACACAGGCAGCAACCTCTTTGACCTCAGTTGCAGCAACTTCTTGCTAGACATGCCTCCAAAGGCAGGGGGAGCAAAAGTAAAAATGAACAATTGGGACTCCATCAAAATAAAAAGCTTTTGCACAGCAAAGGAAATAGTCAACAAAACCAAGAGACAACCTACAGAATGAGAGAAGATATTTGCAAATGACAAATCAGTTAAAGGGCTAGTATCTAAAATCTATAAAGAACTTTTCAAACTCAACACCCAAAGAATAAATAATTCAAACAAGAGATGGGCAGAAGACATGAACAGGCATTTCTGCAAAGAAGACATCCAAATGGCCAACAGACACATAAAAATATGCTCAACATCACTAGGAGAAATACAAATAAAAACCACAATGAGGGGCGCCTGGGTGGCTCAGTGGGTTAAGCCGCTGCGTTCGGCTCGGGTCATGATCTCGGGGTCCTGGGATCGAGTCCCGCATCCGGCTCTCTGCTCAGCGGGGAGCTTGCTTCCCTCTCTCTCTCTGCCTGCCTCTCCATCTACTTGTGATTTCTCTTTGTCAAATAAATAAATAAAATCTTTAAAAAACAAAGCAAAACAAAACAACAACAACAACAAAAAAACCACAATGAGATATCACCTCATACCAGTCAGAATGGTTAAAATTAGCAAGTTAGAAATGACAGATGTTGATGAGTATGTGGAGAAAGGGGAACCTTCCTACATTGTTGGTGGGAAGGCAAGTTGGTGCAGTCACTCTGGAAAACAGTATGGACATTCCTCAAAAAGTTGAAAGTAGAGCTACCCTATGACCCAGCAATGGCACTACTGGGTATTTATCCTGAAGATACAAATGTAGTGATCCGAAGGGGCACCTGTACCCCCATGTTTATAGCAGCAGTTTCCACAATAGCCAAACTATTGAAAGAGCCAAGATGTCCATTAACAGATGAATGGATAAAGAAGATGAGGTATATATTTACAATTGAATATTATGCAGTCATCAAAAAATGAAATCTTGCCATTTGCAATGATGTGGATGGAACTGGAGGGTATTATGCTAAGCAAAATAAGTCAAGCAGAGAAAGACAGTTATATTGTCTCACTGATATGTGGAATTTAAGAAACAAGGCAGAGGATCAATGGGGAAGAGAGGAAAAAATGAAATAAGACAAAACCAGAGAGGGAGACAAACCATAAGAAACTTTTAATCTTAGGAAAGAAACTGAGCGTTGCTGGAGGGGTGGAGGATGGGGTAACTGGCTGATGGACATTGGGGAGGTATGTGTTGTAATGAACACTGGGTATTATATAAGGCTGCTGAATCACAGATCTGTACCCCTGAAACAAATAGTACATTATATGTTAATTAATTAAATTTAAATTAAAAAGAAAGTCTAGAGAATGTAAAATAATCTAAAATTACAGAAAGAAGATCCTGGGCTACCCAAGGGAAAGTTTCAAGCAAGGTTCAGAGAGGGAGGGTTTATAAAAGGACACAAAGAAATCTTTATTTTCATTATCATGACTATGGTGGGAGTTTCACAGGTATGTACATATGTCAAAGGTTGTTAAGTTATGCACTTTAAATGTGTAATTTATTTTATGTCAATTACACCTCAATAAAGGTATTTCAAAAGAAAAAAAAAAGAAAGAGTAGTGGTTGACAGGGTCTAGAGATAGAGGGGAAAGTGGAGTGATTGTTAAACAAACTTCTTATCCAGAGTGATAGAAACATTTTGTAATTAGACCGTGGTGCTGCACAACTTTGTAAATATATTAAAACTATAAAAAGTGAGTTGTATATTTTTAAGGGTTAGGGTTAATTTTATGGTGTTTATATTATGTCTCAATAAAAAATATTCTCAATTTAAAAATAAACATTTCAAATGCAGCCAAGAGCATGGTGGCCATAGAAAAAACGTTGGAAGTCCAGCAATGAAAGCTGAGAACCTCCTACAGTGTGTTCAGGATGAAGGGACAAATAAGTGGTAGAGGCACAATGCATATCATTTCTGGAAACTCATCTGTGAAGGCAAGGAGAGAAATAGGCCATCACTAAGAAGACCATAGGTGGATGGAGGATTTTTACAAGATTGGACAGACTTAGAGAAATGTAAAGTTAGATAGTGAGAGATTGAACATATAGAACACTAGTGATTAATTGATACAGAAAGTAGTAAGTGATTGAATATAGATAGTATTTGAATGTGAATATGATGGTAATTAGCTATCAAAAAATGAGGATCATCATTCCACTGACCCTTGAGGGTAACTGGCAAATGGGTAGATTGGTGGAAGCTTAAGTGAGAAAATTATAAAGCAGTATGTACTTAGTGTTCCTTTTTTCCTTTTTAAAAATTGTGGTAAAATACACCTAATATAAAGTGTACCATTGTAAGCATTTTTATGTGTCTAGTTCAGTGGTATTAAACACATTCATAATGTTGAGCAACCATCCCCCCCCTACATCTTCATAATTCTTTTCATCTTGAAAAACTGAAACTGTCCACCATTAAACATTCACTCTTCATTCCCTAGTTATCTCTTTATAGAGTTCTGACTACTCCTAATATGCCACATAAGTGGAATCACCCAGTATTTGTCCTTTTGTGACTAGCTTACTTCACTTGGTGTAATATCGCCAAAAGTCATCCATGTCATATGTTATAATTTCCTTTCTTTCTTTCTTCCTCCCTCTCGCCCTTTCTTCCTTCCCTTTTCTCTCCCTTTCTCCTGATTGTCCGCCCTCCCTCCCTCTTTTCATTCCTTCCTTCCATCCTTCTTCCTTCCTTTCTTCCTCCCTCCCTTCTTTTCTCCTTCCTTCCTCCCTCTCTCCCCCTCCCTCCTTCTCTCTCTCTTTCTATCTCTCTTTCTCTTTCCTTTCCTCTTCCCTTCCTTTCCTCCCTCCTTTCCCTTCCTCCCTTCCCCCCTCTCTCTCTTTCTTTTCCTTCCTTCTTTTCTTTCTTTCTTTCTTTCTTTCTTTCTTTCTTTCTTTCTTTCTTTCTTTCTTTCTTTCTTCTTTCTCTCTTTCTTCTTTCTTCTTTCTTTCTTTCTTTTTCTTTCTCTTCCTTATGAATTAAGAGTGGGAAATTTACTGCTGTTCAAGGAGTATGAAATGATGGATGCTGGTTTGAGAACGTGATAGAGGTTCTCAGTAAACATTATAAGGAATAAAAGAGGCAGCCAAATATACACAGAAATGTTATAAATGTTATTAAGTTGTTTAATTAAAAAGTTAAAAATAATCTTGAAAGCAAAACATTTAAATTGTTAAATTGGTAAAATCAATCTAGGAAGACTTAAATAATAGCAATATTATTTATTGTAGTATTAAAGTTTTTAATCAAGCTTTTAAAAATACTAGGTATGTTTATTACCTGAGAGTAAATACCTGTAATCAGCATATATATCATCATTCCTTTTAGGGTGGTTTTCTATAGTACCTTTTTAAACTCCAGTTCTCAGGTTCTCATTAAATCTGAGAAAAACTATTACAATATTTTCTATAATCTAGTCAGGGTCAGATATCTGTGTGTTATGTGGATCCCTGAAGACAAGGTGAATCCTAATGCTACCATATTTTCTGGAAGTTCATATGAATATTTGTGAACAGGTAACAGTCAAAGCATAAAGTCAACACAATGAACACCTTTCTCTACCTTCTTACCAGGTCTATGTGGAAAGAGGAGCCTTCCTTGTCTTTACCACTGGAGAGAGAATAAGTTACAGTTCTGGAGCCATGGACTTTATAGCAAAGTGAAATTGAGCGGTGGGGCCATTGTTAAAATGTGCATCTCCCTGGGGCCATATTCAGAGGAAAACTGAAATCTCTTTCTCTGTCTGTAAATACAGGACAATGCTATATAATCACAGAAGGATTTTAGCTACTAACCCAAATGACTAGTGACCCATAGGCATTAAATGCAAAGCAAAGAACCTTAATTATCCATATAAATGGAAAGTTTACACATGTTCTGGGCATTGTAGAATAGAGAGATGCATGTTATGGGCTATGTTTTATCAGTACGCTGGCAAGATAGTAACCAATATTCACTGATACAATAATTATAGTGACAATGAAGAGAGAAATTATGCACTCCAGCTTCCAGGCCCCTAGTCCTACATTATCACACTGACACATGGGGAGGATGATATATCCATTCCTCAGTCCATCTCTTTCTAGCCACTCACTAGTTTTTCCCCAAGAAATGGGTCAGCTCCTTATTTGTTAATTGGGCCCCATTTAGCTGGTGGCCAGGTCACTGTGGGTGAATGATGAGTGCTTGTGTATATGTGTTCTTGCTCTCATAATTGCTATTCTCTTGTACTAATAAGTTCAAGGACCTAAGATTCTTGGGGGATTTTGGCCGTTGTTGTCAATATGGACGGTTGCATAACAGAGGAAGGTTGCTTTTCAGACCTAGCAATTCTAGATTTATGGGAAAAAAAAGACCCAGATTTGAAAATTATGTTTCTCCTTTATTGAGAAGTCTCACATTGGTGAAGAGAGTCTTGTGTTTACCTAGATCAATAAAACAAATGATTTCTTACCCATTTGGCTATTTTTTTAAAATTTCTCTTTTTCTATTTTTCCTGTGGTTCCTGGATGAGACTCTTTTTGTTTTTTTTTTTAAGATTTTATTTATTTATGTGACAGAGAGAGAGCACAAGCAGGGGGAGTGGAAGGCAGAGAGACAGGGAGAAGCAGATTCCTCACTGAGCAAGGAGCCCGATGTAGGGCTCAATCCCAGGACCGTGGATCATGACCTGAACTGAAGGCAGATGCTTAATGAACTGAGCAGCCCAGGTGCCCCCTGGATGAGACTCCTAATGCTAGAAAATGTAAGAGGTTCAATTTAAGTATTATAACTCTACCTGGAACCCCTATCAAGTGTCTGGCTGATTCTTCAACAATAAAAAAATGAGCTATGAGCAAATCATTACACTACATTTTATAAGTCGGTATAAAATAATTTAAAGTTTACCACTGTTGCCTTCAAAGAGCTTATAACATAACTAGGTTTCCATCCAAATTTTTCTGTGATGGTCTGATTATAAAATAATAAATAATCCCTGATTATCCCTGCTTCCTTGAACCCTTGTGTAATCCTTTGCTCTTGAATATGAATAGGGCCTGTGACATGCTTTTAAGCAATGGTATAATGGCAGAGGTGATAGGATATTGCTTTGATTCCTATATTACCTAAGATTGGCTCTAATGAAATGTCAACATGTTGCTTTGCCATAGGGCAAAGAACTGAGGGCCATCTGTAGCCAACAGCCAATTAGGAACTAAGTGTGGCTTCCTCCAGCTGATAGCCAGCAGGAAACTGGGTTCCTTAATCTGACAAGCCCCAAGGAACTAATTGAATCCTACTGACAGCCTGGTGATCTTAAATGTATCTATTTCCCAGTTGAGCCTCATGTGAGACTTTGGCCCTGACCACACATTGATTATGGTCTTGAAACTCAGCTGTACCCAGACTCCTGCCTTACTGAAACTGCGAGATAAAGATTTTGAGTTCTTTGACGATGGGACATTTGTGGTAATTTGTAATGCAGCAATAGATGATTTCTGTATAAGGTCTAAAGAATCTGTTTCAATGCTATTCATTGCTCTGCTGTCTTGGGTTTCCTTATGAGCACTAAAGCACTAACATACAGGGTGACATTTACTTATGCTATGTCATGAATCTTCCTGGAGGTTTTAGGTTATTGAGGAAAAAGATTAAGCTTTTTACAGTTTATGCATTATATAAAGTACCCAGAACACATCTGGATACATCATAGGAAGCAAATAATGTCTTGTGAATTGGAAATAAGTCTAATGTAAAGAGAATAACATACATTCAGCAGACTGAACATGTGAGTGTACTGCTCAATGATTTATCACATAGAATTGCAGCCCAGGCAATGATATGAAAAGAGACCAGCACGTTTTTTTTTTCTTTTCTTTTTTCTTTCTTTCCTTTTCTTTCTTTTTTTTAAGTTAAATTTTATTTTACTTTTTCAGTGTTCCAAGAGTCATTGTTTATGCACCACACCCAGTGGTCGATGACAAACATACCCTCCTTAATAATACCACCAGGCTCACCCAATCCCTTATTAATTTGCATCTTCTTTGGGAGTAATGAGGTAGAAGCTCTGATACATTTCATCTTGTTGGGATACCTCCTTTTAGGAAATGCCTTTCCAAACTTTGTTTCTGTAATGGCAAGCTTAATTTTCTGTAAGAAATACTTGCAAACAATACAAATGACATCATTAGAAGGGTGGGCAAAGCAAAGAGATAGGTGCTACCTGTAACTTACTCCCACAACAGAAAGTTCCTTGTTTCTGTGGTTGTTGACCAAAGCCTGACCTTCCCAAGTCTTTTGTTTATTTTCTGTCCAGTGGTGTTCTTTTGTTCTCATGACTCATTTCCATATGGCTGTCCATAGATCAGCAGCAGTTACTGAAGTAAGCATTCTTTTGCCATCACCATGGAATCCCTTTGAGTACTTGTCAAATGACTATGCTTGCTTTGAGGTTTGCTGTTGTGTCCTATGCCTGGTAGCATACGATCTTTGGTTTTCTTCTTCTGTAATAGTGTCTTGGCATTCCAGATCTGTCATGTTTCCATGTAAATGTGAGCATAACTTCCACAGGAAAACCTCCTAGGAGTTGATTGAGATTGAATAAGATCTGTTGACCATTTTTGGAAGAACCTTTCTATTTAAAACACAGAACCTTATAATTACTGAAAGTGATAAATCCCTGTATTTGTATGTCTTTGTAATTCTTCTAGCTGGGTTTATTTTCCAAGTGATACTTCTCACAAAGTTTTTTGATATATTCCAAGTTGTATGACTTTTGATGTTACTTTATTACATGATATCATGTAAGAACTTCATTTTCTAATGAATGGTTAATACATAGAAATACAATTGTTGTTACACCTGGGTGGCTCATTCAGTTCAACACCTGCCTTTGGCCCCGGTCATGATCCCAGGGTCCTGGGAGTTTGAGCCCAGTTTGGGCTCCCTGCTCAGCAGGGAGTCTGCTTCTCCTTCTGTACTTCCCCTTATGGTCACACTTGTGTGTTCTCTCTCTCTCTCTCTCAAATAAATAAAAATGTAAACTTTTGAAAAAAGAAATTCACTTGGTATTTTAATATTGTTCTTATATTCAGTTATATTGCTTAATATGACTAATCACTAATAATCACGTATGGACATCAGTTATTTTATCTAATGCTATGCCTGTTTGTTCTGTCTGATTATGTAAATGCACAATCATGTCATCTGTAAATAATTCGTTTTGTTTTGATTCCTTCACAATGCTACAGTCCTTTACTTTTCTTGCCTTCTTGTACTAATTACTTTGATGCTAGGTTAAGTAAAATAGTGATAGTGGGCATCATCATCCTGTACCCAAACTCAGAGAGAATATTTTCATCATTTTAACATTAATCATGGTTTTTGCTGAGGAAGTTTCTGTCCAGTTTACCCAGTTAACATGGATATCTATTGGAATTCATCACTTTTATTCAAATTTACTACAGATTCACAGTTGTTTCTTTCTATTCTATTAATGGGTGAAATACATTAAATGATTGTTCTATATTCTTGGTGGGTTATTTTAAATAATATTTTATTTGTTAATTTGGCCCCTATGTTACTGAGAGATTTGATTTCATTTTTTCTTGTTTTGCAGTACCCTTTTAACGTTTTGGGACTCACAAAATTTAGGAAATGTTCTTTCTTCTCTCACTCTAGAGCCGTCATTTAAATCTCTGCCTTAGTGTTCATCTGTTCTCTGTGTGTGTGCATATCTCTGTGTTCAGAGTTCCATGTTTTATATTACTTTACTAGTCATTTGGATTAGGGATCACCAGAATGACCTCATTTAAAGTGGACTATCTCTGTAAAAACAATATCTGCATGTGAAATCACATTCTGAGGTACTCCAATATATCTTTATCTGGGGCGTTGGGGTTCACAATCAACTGATAACATGGAATGGTTTTGAAATGGAAGGCACCAGTAGGGGTACTGAGCAATGAGAGTGAAGCCATTCTGGCTATATGGTGTGAAAGCTATGGGAGAAGAAGCAGAGCACTGAGATTCCAGGGACAGAATGACACAAATGTGAGAGGCATGTGTGCCAACTACTTTGGGCAGGGCTTCTCCCCAGGGAAGCTATAGCATGGCCTTCAGTATCCTAACACACAGAGTAGTAACAACAAATCTTCAATCCAACCACAGAGGCCATAAGAGTCCATAAGTATGGTCTGGTGTCAGCATTTACCAGTTTTAGTAAAGCCACATGTTCGTAGTAGGTCTTAGGGGATGATGTGGCTGAGGCAGAAGGGTAACCAGGACATCATGAAGAAATGAGGGCTCTTGCACAGTATGCTTTGTGGTATCATAGTTTTTCCCAGCTTAGCTATCAATGATTGGAACAAAATGAACATGGTGGGTTGGAAAGCAGATTGGCACATCTAATAGGTAAATGCACATGGCTGCCTCTGACCAACAGAGGGAAAATATGGCTAGCAGGAAAATATGGCTATGCAGACCAGCATAGTAGAAGTAGTTACAGTAGTTCATTTTATGGGCTTGCAACCAATAAAAGAGAAAACCTCTTAGGTGAGGTGGAAGTAAGAGGACCTCTACCACGGAGGCTAGCAATACATGATGTGCAGGCCACATCAAAGAAGGGAGTTGTTTTTAGCAACAGCAATAGCATAGCTGATAGAGATCAGGAAGGAGATCCAGAACAGAGTCCTCCTGCCTTGGAAAGTCGCAGGAAGTAGGTGGGAGCCAACCTAGTGGTGGCTCCTGAAGGTGACTGCTGTTGGGGAAGGGACCTACCCTCTGAAGGGACTAAGCAAGTCGCTTTTTGAGAAGTCTGGGCACTGTCAGAGCCAAGTGATCAGAAACTGTCTTAATAAGAACCCATATATCATATGTGATAAATATACTTTAATAAGAACCCATATGTCATATGTGATTAAATACACCTGTTAAAAATTGAGTTATAGCCAGTTTCTCCTGATGGTAGTGTTTATAAATCACAGGCCCAGATTTATGAAGAATAAATATTGCAAACATTAAGATTCCAAATGGAAGGGAGTCACAATAAATGCTGTGTTGATCCTCATCCTTTTCTGCTCAGAAAAGTCAATTGCATCTAAAGAAAGAAATTACTTTTTCATAATCCTTATTGGCGTATCTGAAACTCTGACCTTTATACAGATTTAATTAAGATAACTTTGAAAAATGAAGAGAATGTGTAAAAGGAAGGAGTTTGTGAGGTTTTGATTTATACTGAGTAATAAATATGTATTTGGTTTTTGACCCTTTTTCTGACTCAGAGTTCCTAAAACTCTTGGAATTTCCTAGGTGATAACAGCCATTAGATGTTTTTTGTGATGTTAATGAGATGACCTTAGGTCCCCACCCAAGGACAGAGGCTGGTTGTCAGAAGAACCAACCTTGAATTAGAGAATTGGAACTTTTAGTTTCACCCAGACCTCCAGGAAGCAAGTGGAGTGAGTGGTAGGAGGTTGAACCTGTTGCCAGGGGCCAATGACTTAAGCAATCAATCATGGGTATGTAATGGAGCCTCCGTAAAAATCCCAGAAGGACAAGGTTCCCAGAGATTCTGTGTTGGTGAACAACATATGGAGACTGCGGAGCATAGCATAATGGAGAGGCCATAGAAGTTCCATGCCTTTCGCAATCCCTTGCCCTAGGTATTTCTTCCACCTGGCTGTTCCTGCATTATATCCTTATAATAAACTGATAATGTAATAAGTAAAATGTTTCTCTGAGTTCTGTGAGTTGCCCTAGTAAATTAATCAAGCCCAAGGAGTAGGTCATGGGAACCTCTGATTTATAGCCAGTTACTTAGGAGCAGGGTAAAAGGACTGTTCTTGTGACAGGTGTCTGAAGTGGGGTGGGAGGTCTACTCTTGTAGGATTGAACCCTTAAATTGTGGAATCTAATGCTAGCTCCTGAAGGGAACTGTAGGTTATACCAGGTTGTGTCCCAAGAATTGCCCTTTGATGTGGAGTATCCCTATACACACGGGAATTTTGTCTCAGAATACCCATTTGGAGGGAGAGAAACAGACAAGCAGAGAGACCTAGTTCATCAGAGTCTTGCCCATTCTTCTCCTTGTGTTGCATGGTAGACTGGGGAGGCCTCTGCCCAACCCATCACAAGGACATTGCAGAGCTGGTGGGAGTCAGGGTGTTGCAGGAGTGACGTAGGCTTAGTCTTATTACAGGAAAAGAAATCAAGGACTGAGCAGACACAGTGGTTGTTTAATGTTTAAGTGAAGAGTTTATGAAAGACAGAGCACACTCTGGAGCTTTAAGAGTGGGAAGTTCAAGGGACCGGTGTGCAACACAGGGTTCTGGTTTCTGTCTTTTATTGAGAGTTGTTGACTAGGGGGTGGAATATTTATTTCTTGGGGTGGGGGTTAGTGCCTTTTCTCCCTTAGTTTGTCAGGGTTTCTGGCCTTCTTTTCTTGGGCCTGCCTGGTTTGATCTGACTTGTTGTGGAGTGCTGCCATGGCAGGCTTCTGACTTTTCCCATAGTGGCCATGATTTGTCCTTTGCTGGCCTCTATGTAACCTTTTAAAGTTTAACTAACTACTCTAAAACTGACCCCAGATACCATAGATTGGCTCTGAGTAATGTTTAAAACCCAGGAGAAGCTGAGCTGCTTTTTTCAGTTCTGCCTGGCCTCTCCTAGTCAGTAGGTCACCTAGAGGTTTGTGCTCCCCAAGAGAAGAGAGGTCCTGTGATGACTGCCCTACTCACAAGTGGGAAATCCAATTCCTCACTCCAAGTACTCCCTCGATAATTTTGGGAAATGAGTATAGACATGCTGCAGTTACTTACAGATGTGATATCCTGGACCCACAGCCCACTGGTGCCACTGCCCACAGGCTGTAATGAAGGCAATCATCTGTTTTCAGTGATTCAGAATACTGAAGGATACTTCTAATCATGACTGAGCTGCTTGGCTTAAGGAACCAGATTTCCTTTTGGAGCTGGGATTGTAGGTATCCAGTGCACTTCTTTTGCTCATTTGTTTCTAACTAGGTTCTCTGATTGCCAGTCTGTCTTATTCTCTATGCTATTCCCATCCTCTTAGAGAATATTTGGAACAACATAGTTGCTCAATAGATATTTCTTGAATAGATATTTAAAATGTCCAAATATTTTATATTTCTTAATAAAAAGAAGTGAATGAGGGATGAGTTTTTTTTTGTTTTTTGTTTGTTTGTTTTCTTATATATCAAATTTATCTTCTTTGACATACAACATCCCCCAGAGTTCAAATGGGAATAATGAAATGAGGCTTTAGGATAGAAAAGTCTGGTATCCCATTTGGGAGGAATGAGGCTGAAATGGACCTGCTCATGCTCATGTTTTGGTCAGCAGTGGAATTTTGGTGATGGTACCAGGCTCACTGTAAACATTTAATCTTTCATTTCTGTAAGTAGTTTTTTGTAGGGATCCTGGTAGGGGTTTATAATAGTGAGCCCCTGTGCTATACTTTTATGGAAGTTATATTCCAAATAGAGAAACCGATGATAAAATAAGTAATTTAAATAATTACACATTGTGTTTAAAGAGGGAGGAAATAAAATATTTGTGTATGAAAGAAAATTACAGGGAGCAAGACCTGGTTGAGCTATATAAGTTAAGAAACACCTCGCTGATAAGAAGGGTATTAGTTGAGATTTAAAAGGATGTGGAGAGGAACATAGAATGTTCTAGAAAATAACAACATGGGGATGTGGGAAGATTTAAAGCAAAGCTCTAGGCAGATAAGAAGTGGATATGTTTGGAAGAATGCTAGAAGCGCTGAAGCAAAGGAAAAAGGTAACATTTGGTATGGTAATAATACCTCCATGGGTATGTTGAGAAAATAGAATATACTACTCAGAAATAATAGGAAATGACTTACTTATCTTTTTTCAAGATGTATTTGCCAGAGAGAGAGAACGATCAGTGAGCACAAGCAGGGAGAGCAGTAGACAGAGGGGGAGGAGAAGCAGGCTCCCCGCTGAGAAGGGAGCCCAGTGTGGGCTTGATCCCAGGACCCTGGGATCATGACCTGAGCAGAAGACAGCTGCCTTACCAACTGAGCCACCCAGAGGCCCTGAGGAAATGACCTGCTTATCTTACATGCACCAGTAGGGCTCAATCTGAAAAACTAGACTGAGTGAAAGACACCAGACTCAATGTATTACTTATTCCTTCATTTATAAATGTGCTAGTGAGACAAAAGTCAATCTATAGTGAAAGATGTCAGAGCAGGGTTTGCCTGGTTGGGATGGAGAGGGGGATGATTGACTCCAGGGAGACAAGAGAACCTTTTATGAAGTGAAGGCAATGTCCTATGTCTTAAACAGGCTGGTAGCTACAGAGGCACGCATGTGTCAGAACTCTTCAGAATGTGTGTGAAAATACTTACATTTTTAAAAAAATATTTTATTTATTTATTTGACAGACAGAGATCCCAAGTAGGCAGAGAGGCAGGCAGAGAGAGAGGGGAGGAAGCAGGCTCCCCGCTGAGCAGAGAGCCTGAAGCTGGGCTGGATTCCAGGGCCCTGAGATCATGACCTGAGCCAAAGGCAGAGGCTTAACCCACTGAGCCACCCAGGCACCCCAAAACTATTTACATTTTATTGTCACCAATTAAACAGCAACAAAGCTGATTTTAAAAAAAGAAAAAGAGGGACTTATAATCATTAACTGATTTGCTGATAACAGATCACTGCCCCTTTAAGTCTCTAATATTTGGGAATCCTGAAAATGCTCCTTCAGAATACCCATTCATTTCTGGGGAAACTTTTTTTTTTTGTTGCTGTCTGCTTTGTGAAAAGCCAAGAATTGCCTCCCCTGTTATTTCTCTCAACTCAAATCTATTCTTACGACAGTGTCCACTATCTCACTTTATTTTCCATATCCAAACTGACATGAAATTCTTTTTTTTTTTTTTTTGGATGGAAAATCAAACTGTAGGCTTATTGGTTTTATTTTACACAGTGCCATATAATTTGTTTTAATTAATAAACTAGATGTTTTTGTTTCATGTAGGAATTTTCTTAGTGTTGTTTGCCTGTGGATTTTATGATATATTAGAAATTTTAATTATAGTAAATAAAAGTACTAATTAAACATGGTGTACCAGAACAGTTGTAAGAAATCAAGAAAATAATGCCAAAAACAAGATCTGTAATGTGCCTTTCTCTATTTCCTTCTTAGAGATCTAAATGTATAATTGATAGCCTCAGAAAAATAATTAGCTTCATTGATCATCATTATAATTTAGACTCCAAGAAAATAAGTTAGAGATAATTAGTCCAGCTTTTTCACTCTGTAAGGGAGGAAATGGATACCCCAAGTCGATGACCTGCTCAGACTTAACTATCATGCATGGTAGACCAAGAAGCTAGTTAGCCTGTCTCCTTCAATGCTCTTGCTCAGTTTCCCCTTTATGCTTAAGGGGGACGTACTCAAATGTTGGGTTTGGTGCAGATTCTTCCAGACTTCTACTTTCAGTCTGTGTTCCCAAAGGGAGACAATCCTTAAGGAAAATGAGTGTATGCCTAGAAATTCAGAATTAACCTTTGTGACAAAGTTATTTCTTCAAGATCCATTGGTAAAGCTCACTTGCCCATTGGAAGCCCAGCAGAAGAAACAGATTTGTTGATCCCTGGCCTTCATTATTATCCTTATTGTTACCCTCTCCCATTGGAGATTTTTTCCAAAGATTTTCAGAGTCCTCAGATGACCTCCAATCAGTCTCTGTACTTAAAAAAACAACATGCAGCTTATTGTCATTTGCTGACAAAATTTTGCTGAGTATCAAATGTTGGTTGTATCCATCTGTTCTTCCAATGAAGCCTAAAAAGTCTTAAGTGAAGCTGACCATACAGGTGATGTCTTCAGGCATACAGAGCCCATGGAATGGCCTCGACCATTTGCCAGTTGCATTGTAAGTCACTTTATTGTAGGTTTGATGACTTTGCAAGAAGAACTGCCACCTGACATCCAGGCAGTTGAGACAATGTTACAGCAGCCTCCAGATGCAAGCAGTCCCAAGCTTCTGGATGCACCTTGGGAACAGAATGTGGAGATTACAGAGCTCTCAATAATTCTCAGAGCAGAGATTGTATCTTCTCTGGCCTCTGTGGTAGTATTCTGATCAGTCTGACATGAAATTCTATAGGTGTTTTTCTCCCAACCATCTATCAATTTTTCCAGATCTATTTCTTCTGCTATAATCCTTATCCAAATCATCATCCTCCCATGCAAGAACGCTTTTATCAGGTCTTAATTTGGACCCTTCCTTCAATCTTACTCTCTAATTTGCTCTCTACTTTGCAGCCAGAGTGACCTTTTGTAAAACAACTAACGTTATCCACTTACTTAAAACACTCTTATTTTCTCTTACTACAATTGGGGTAAAGAACAGTCTTTGGTCCTAAAAAATCACCCCCCCATCCCCCACTGGCCCCAGCCACAATCTGGCTGCTGTGTCTTTTTCTACCTTATTTTGGGTCAAGAGGCTGAAAACACCTGGACCTCTTTGCTGTGGACACCATGAAAACTTAGGCTAGGATAAATAGACAACAGCTTGAGAACAAAGACGTACAAATGGGAAGGAGCCATGTAATTCATTGAGTACAATGAATTTTTGATTTGCAAATAAAGAACCAGAGCCCAGAAAAATGCAATGCCTTTCTTAAGGCCACACAACAAATGATAACTGAAATGGTTATAAGTGAATTTCAGAGTATTTCCATACTCAGAGTATTTCCATTTGTTTTGATGCTTAACTTCAACTTATTAAAGTAGATATTATAAGTCCCGAAAACTTCTGAAAAAAAAAAATCCAATGGGGTGAAAGAAGGGAGAAATTGGAAGAAAGGAGAATTACTTTTTTTGAGTTAAAGAACATGTCAGACGTTATTTATTCTAGACCTTCCAAAGGTGAGGGCACTGTAGGGTTGGTTCTGGGTGTGGTAGGTGGAAGAATTGAAACCATGAACAATGAAGGAAAGAAGGTGCTAGGATTTCACCGTTCTTCATGTGTGGTCAGATTTTTAGGAGGGAATAAGATCTTGGATGGGTTACTTTCGTGTTCTGGAGTAATTAGGCCAGATATTTGAGAGGCAAATATAGTGCATACACTTGATTAACGATATATAATTTATTCCATACTGTCCCAAATACATTATGCACAGTATCTCATTTAATCTTTGTGGCAAATATCTGAAGTAGATATTACTCCTGTCCAAAATTTATGGCTTTGAGAAATTAAGTGATTACTAAAATTTAAGGCCTGAGGACTGAACTCAGGTCTCTTTGGGGCCACTTGCCTTTGTTCTAAAGTTTTATGTTATGTCATCTTCCAGGATATAAACAAAACAGAAAAAAATGAAAGAATTGGTTATTCAGGGGATAATGATAGGCCAGATGTGCAAAGTGGTGGTCCACAGGACGAAGCTTGCAGAATAAGGCTTTGTTTCGTTCATAAAACTGTGAATTATTTAAAAATTGAACTAGTTCTCAACCTTTACAAAAATCATGAAATTTTACATAAGAACCTGGGCATTTTCTATGCTACATTTTAAAGAATGTATTTCATATTTTATCAAGTATTTTTTCAAAGCAACTTTTTGACTTTGTGCTATTCATATACAATAATATACTTTATTATTTCTAATTATCTAACCTTTTTTTTAGTATAGTTGACCCACAACATTATATTAGTTTCAGGTGTATAACATAGTGACTTACGGCCAATTAATCTGTGACAAAGGAGACAAGAATATACAATGGGGAAAAGGCAGTCTTTTCAATAAATGGTGCTGGGAAAACTGGACAGCTAAATGCAGAAAAATGAAACTGGACCACATTCTAACACCATACACTAAAATAAATTTAAAATGGATTAGAGACCTAAAGGTGAGACCTGAAACCATAAAACGCCTGAAAGAAAACACAGACAGGAATTTCTTTGACATTGGCTATAGAAACATTTTTCTAGATGTCTTCTCGAAAGAAAAGCAAAAATCAACTATTGGGACTACATCAAAATAAAAAGCTTTTATACAATGAAGGAAACCATAAACAAAGCCAAAAGCAACCTGCTGAATGGGAGAAGACACTTACAAATGGCATGTCTGATAAGGGATTAATACCCAAAATGTATAAAGAATTTCTACAGCTCAGCATAAAGAAAAACCCCAAAAATCTGATTTTAAAATGGGCAGAAGACCTGATTTTTATTTTCTTTTAAAAAATCAGTGCATCTATTACTATCGGCCCAGCATTCTGGAGCTGAATAGTTAAGTACCTTAAGACAGGGTTTGCCAGAGATCATAACCTACCATTTGCTATTTGTCTTCCAGAATTTTTCTTCACTCATTTACCTTACTTGGTGGCCTTCAGAGGGATTTGAGTTTATGTTCTCAGTTCTAAATTTTCTTTGAGAGAGGTAAATGAGAGAGTAGTCTTGCCTTATTATAGGTTTAATATATGATTCCAGGTCATGAATTTATTTCCGTACCATGGCCTTCTCTTCTAGGAGCCAGGGCCATAGATCCAAATGCTTAATTGACTCTACTTTTTAATGAGAATAATGATAATAATAATAATACTTCACAATTATTGATTGTTTACTAAGTACCATATATTATACCAAATGCTTTACATAATATATGGTACCTTTATTACATTTATTCCTCTATTAACCCATTAGGAGGTATTATTATCTATCTCTGTTTTGCAGATGAGAAAGTAGGAGCTTATAGGAGTAAAAAAACTTTCCTGGTCACACAGCTAGTAAGTGATGTAATCTGGATTCTTCTCAAGCCTATTTATTCCTGAGCTTGAGTTCTTAACCACTACACACTCTCTGTGTTGCATAGACAGCTGATGCTCAGTATCTTCAAAATGCAATAGATTAATTCTTCTCTTTAGGCCTGTTCCTTAGAAAGTATTCTTTATCTCACTAAGTAGAACTCTCATATACTTAATTTTTCAAAGCTCAAACCAGGAAGTAATCTTCATCCCTTCCTTCCTTGAGATATAGTATATGGCTTGGTGACTATAAGTTAATAGTACTGTCTTGTATACTTAACATTTTCCAAGAGAGCTGATCTTTTTTTTAAAGATTTTCTTTATTTATTTAGAGACAGAGAAAAGAGCATGCAGAAGCAGGAGTAGTGGCAGAAGGAGAGGAAGAGAGAGAATCTCCAGCAGACTCCACATCAAGCACGGAGCCCAATATGGAGCTGGATCTCACAACCCTGAGATCATGTCTTAAGCTGAAACCAAGAGTTGAATGCTTCCCTGACTGAGCCACCCAGGTGCCCCAAGAGAGCTGATCTTAAGTGTTCTTATCACACTACAAAAATTATGGACTATGGAATGTGATGCTATATTAATTAGCAGGATTATATAATCATTTCACAATTCATATATCAAAATATCATATTGTACACCTTAAATATATACAAGCTTTATTTATCAAGTATAACTCAATAAATCTGAAAAGACTGGAAGGTAGGAGAACAGTTAGAAGAGACACAGTAGTTCAAGTGAGAGATAATATTAATTAGACTTAAAGTGGTACCAATAGAAATAGAGGCATGTAACTTTATGGTTTTCCTGAGGTTTTGTGTGTACATAGACTACCAAAATACAAACCACACATGACACTCACACACATATTCTACTTTATTTTGTTTTGAATAAGTACCCTTGGATCTTCCACATGTAACACCCAAGGTTCATGTATATCCCTCATTGCAGAATGAGGCACTGGTTGTGGAAGGCATAACCTATTAAGAGTTAAATGTCAGGTGGGCTAGATAGCATCAGATTAAGCCCAACTTCAAATGGGAATTGACTTCACATAAACCTTGTAGTAGAGGTTTTTGTTTTTTGGTTTTTTTTTTTTTTTGGTTTTTTAAAGATTTTATTTATTTATTTGACAGAGAGAAATCACAAGTAGGCAGAGAGGCCGACAGAGAGAGAGGAAGAGAAGTAGGCCCCCTGCTGAGCAGAGAGCCTGATGTGGGACTTGATCCCACGACCCTGAGATCATGACCTGAGCCGAAGGCAGTGGCTTAACCCACTGAACCACCCAGGTGCCCCTGTTTTTTGTTTTTTTAAAGTTTTATTTATTTATTTGACAGGGAGAATGAGAAGGCATAAGCAGGGGAATTGTAGAGGGAGAGGGAGAAGCAGGCTACCTGCCAACCAGGGAGCCCGATGTAGGGGTTAATCCCAGGACCCTGGGATCACGACCCCAGCCAAAACAGATGCCAAACCATCAAGTTACCCAGGCACCCCTGTAGGAGATGTTTTATCTTTGGCCCTTTGCCACTCCCTTTCTTGATCCTGCACTGTGCAGGAACATGACATCCTCAATCTTCCCTCTAGATGTCTAAAACCCTACTTAGCAGCATTTTATCCAGACTTGCTTTCCTCACAAATACCTCCAAGACAAACTTACAAACACTGTATTGACATATATTACTCAAAAGATAATTTTTAAAAATTTTTATTTTAATTCCAGTATAGTTAACATACAGTGTTATATTCGTTTGAGATGTACAATATATTGATTCACCAATTCTATACATTATTCCATGCATATCACAATAAGTGTACTTTGTAGTCTCCATCACCTACTTAACCCATCACCCTACCTACCTCCCCTCTGGTAACCATGCATTTCTTCTCTATTGTTAAGAGTCTGTTTCTTGCTTTGTCTCCCTTCTTTTTTTCCTTTGCATTGTTTCTTAAATTCTGCATATGAGTGAAATCATATGGAATTTGTCTTTCTTTGTCTTATTTCACTCAGCATTTATTTCCCTTAGCTTATTTCACTTAGCATTATACTCTCTAGCTCCATTCATGTTGTTGTAAAAGGCAAGATTTCATTCTTTTTTATGGCTGAATAATGTTCCATTATGTATATATATTTAGATATATCTATATCTATATATAGAGAGAGAGATAGATAGATATAAAAGATGTGAAAGATATATATATCTTTGATGTGAAAGATGTGAAAGATATATATCTTTCACATCTTTTTTATCCATTCATCTATTGATGGACACTTGGGTTATTTCTATATGTTGTATCAGTGTTTTTGATTTTGAGGGTAAATACCCTGTGGTGCAATTACTGGATTAAAGATAATTTTATTTTTAACTTTTTGAGAAACCTCCATACTGTTTTCCACAGTGGCTGCACCAGTTTGCATTCCCACCAACAGTGTAAGAGTGTTCCTATTTCTTCACATCCTTGCCAACACTTGTTGTTTCTTGTATTTTTTATTTTAACCATTCTGACAAGTGTGAGATGATATCTCATTGTAGTTCTGATTTGTATTTCCCTGATGATGAGTGATGTTGAGCATCTTTTCATGTGTCTGTTGGTCATCCATATGTTTTCATGCCTTCTGCCTATTTTTAATTGCATGATTTTGTTTTGGGTGTTGATTTTTATATAATTTGGATACTTACCCCTTATCAGCTATGTCATTTGTAAAATATCTTTTTTTTTTATTTTGAGGTAGTCCCAATAGTTTATTTTTGTTTTTATTTCCCTTGGCTCAGGTGACATATTTAGAAAAATGTTGCTGTGGCTGATGTCAGAGAAATTACTGTCTAGGCTCTCTTCTAGGATTTTTATGGTTTTAGGTTTCACATTTATGTCTGAAAGATATATATATATATACATATATATATATATATATATATTTTTTTTTTTTTTTTTATTTCCAGCATAACAGTATTCATTATTTTTGCACCACACCCCGTGCTCCATGCAGTCCGTGCCCTCTATAATACCCACCACCTGGTACCCCAACCTCCCACCCCCCGTCCCTTCAAAACCCTCAGATTGTTTTTCAGAGTCCATAGTCTCTCATGGTTCACCTCCCCTTCCAATTTCCCCCAACTCCCTTCTCCACTCTAAGTCCCCATGTCCTCCATGCTATTTGTTATGCTCCACAAATAAGTGAAACCATATGATAATTGACTCTCTCTGCTTGACTTATTTCACTCAGCATAATCTCTTCGAGTCCCGTCCATGTTGCTACAAAAGTTGGGTATTCATCCTTTCTGATGGAGGCATAATACTCTATCCCCAGGGGTACAGGTCTGTGAATCACCAGGTTTACACACTTCACAGCACTCACCAAAGCACATACCCTCCCCAATGTCCATAATCCCACCCCCTTCTCCCAAACCCCCCCTTTTCTTTTTCTTGGGCAAAGTGGTGGCAAAATTGTAGTGGACAGATAAGAGGGTATAAGCAATTATCTCTTTTTGATTCCCAGGTTTATGATTTTTCTGGTATGGTCAGTGGCTCAACCTTTTTCTACTTATCACCTCCCCTTCCTTCACTCCCCTGTTCTCTGCTTTTCCCTGACATGCTAGGGAACAATGACAATAGAAACAACTTCAAATATTTCTTTAGATGCATTATTCTCTCTCTCTTACCTCTGCCTCAGTTTTGTACATTCTATTCCTTCAAATAAGACCATAATTTTCCTGTTTGATTGCCAAGCTCCAGTATGTTTCTTACACTGAGCCAACTCAAGGAAATCTTTCCTGACATTGTTTCTCCCAACTGAAAGAAGATACTCTTCTTTTTGCTCCTATATCCACTTCTTTTTATTTTGAGCAACCCAATTAACATGTAACTGTATAATAAACCATCTCCAAATTTAGCGTCTTAAAAAACAAACAAGCAAACAAACATTTATTGAGCTTGTAAATCTGCAGCTTGGGCTAGGTTCAGAGTAGGGTTGATTATTTTATTTGGTACCACCTGGAAAGGTGGGGAAAATGGGGTTTGGAATAATATGAAGATTTATTTACTCACTAGTAGATGATAATGATCCAACTAAGGCTGAGACCTTAGCTTGGTCTATTGGCTGGGACATCTACATGTGGCTTCTCCCTGTGGTCTCAGCTTCCTCTTGGTATGGTATTCACAGGCTTTGTTCAAAAAGCAAGCATTGATTGAGATAGAGATATAGATGGAAATAGAAATTAAGATAGAAAAGGAGGGAAAGAGAAAGTGTAGGAGAGGCATATACCCGTCTAAAATATATCACCTTTTGTGACCTAGCCTCAGCAGTCCTACAAGATCACTTCTTAAACATTCTGTTCACTGAGGCATTGACCAAGTCCTACACAGTTACAAGGAGAGAAAAAATGGACTCCATCTCTTGATAGGGGAGCGACAAGTTTCTGGAGGAAAATGTAGGATTAGAATTACCTCTTTGGCCATTTTTGGAAAAATATAATCTGCTATGTCATACTGCATTGTGCTTTCCCCCAATCAGGGCAAAGATAATTCTGCAAGAGCTGTGACTTCTGATCATTCCTTCATGTATTTGTTAAGTAAATAAATAATTGTCTCCTCCATTTTATGCACATTGGATATTATAAAAGATGAAGGAGTAAGGCTACACTTAAGGAATTAGTGCTTCTAAGACTAGACCCAACTAACAACAAAAGGCATGGGTTATGCGATCTCGGATCTGTTTGGTCTTCACACTGTAGACAATGGGGTTCATCAGGGGAGGGAATAGGAGGTACACAAAGCCCATGATCACCTGGACCAGATGAGGCGCCTGCTTCCCAAAGCGGTGGATGACAGACAAGCCAATCATGGGAGTGTAGAAGAGGAGTACAGCACATATGTGGGAAACACAGGTGTTAAGAGCTTTGAATCTCTCAGCTTTGGATGCAATAGACAGCACAGTACGCAGGATCAGGGCATAGGAGAAGAGAATGAGCAGTGAGTCTATACCTACTGTCGAAACAATGACAAACATGCCATAGATGCTATTGGCTTTGATGTCTGCACAGGCCAATTTCATCACTTCCTGGTGGAGGCAATAGGAATGTGAGAGAACCGGGGACCCACAATAAGGGAATCTTTTGAGCATAAAAGGCAATGGGAAAATGAGGGCTACACTGCGGCCCAGGGAAACCAGGCCAATCCTGCCAATGACCGTGTTGGTGAGAATGGAAGCATAGTGCAAGGGGAGACAAATGGCCACAAAGCGGTCAAAGGCCATGGAGAGTAGCACAGAAGACTCCAGGAAGGACAAGCAGTGAATGAAAAAGAGCTGAGCAAAACAGGCATCATGACCAATATCTCGTGCCCCAATCCAAAAGATGCCTAGTACTGTAGGGACGGTGCAAAGAGACAGACCCAGGTCAGTCAGAGCCAGCATGGACAAGAAAAGGTACATAGGTTCATGGAGTGAGGGCTCTGTTTTAATGATAAAAAGGATTGTACAGTTCCCCAGGATGGAAACCAGGTATATAAGGCACAATGGGATGGAGATCCAGATGTGCATGTGCTCCAACCCAGGAATGCCACTCAGCAGAAAGGTGGAGGAAATGTTGCGGTTGCTTTCCAGGGATCCCACAGTCATTGTGTGTGGAGGGAAGAGGAAAATTGGATTCCCTCCAAATTCTTGAAATGAATTCAGAAAAAGCTAGGGATTGTCCCTGGAAGAAATTTGAAAACAAACCAAACAAAACATTAGAATCAACTAGGACTAGAACTATACAGCTCTTCCAGAGCTCATTTCTTTCTGGCCCCTTATTCCCTTTAAACATTGTTTTAGAATTTTTTTTCTTTTTTTTCTCCTTCAAGCTAAGATATCTGACACTCTTCATTATTCTTGTTGGTTATACCTAA
The DNA here is from genome assembly GCF_009829155.1 of Mustela erminea. Taxonomy (NCBI): domain Eukaryota; kingdom Metazoa; phylum Chordata; class Mammalia; order Carnivora; family Mustelidae; genus Mustela; species Mustela erminea. Next base: position 58,544,815 of record NC_045622.1, read on the forward strand.
CTTTGCCTTTTGAGAAGATCTTTAAACACTTCTCACCTTCCTCTTTTCCACTAGAACTCTCAATAATGTTCCAAAATTTGTTTCAACTTCTCTTCACTTCCCTTCTCTTACTTTACTTCCTTTGCTATTCTTTTATCTCTTTGCTTCCTTACTCCCTCCCTCACCCTCTATGCCTTCTCTTCTCCTCCTTTCTTTCCTTCCTCCTTTCTATCCTTCTTCCTCTTTCTCTCTCTTTCTTTCTTTTCTACTTCTGCTTGACTTCATCAGCTACATACAATTGCTAAGTGTAAACACAGATGAGTCCTTCACTCATCTTCTCATCTCATCTCATATGGAAGCCTAGCTTGATCTAGACGGCTCATATGCGCTACTCAGCTCACATAATTGCAGTTAGGACTGGAGAGTGAATGAATGGCTGTCTGTAAAGTGATTCTTGACTGCTGAAGTACCATATCAAAGCTCTGATTCTCCTATCAGTCAGTAACCTACATTCCCTAGAGATCTAGAATTCAACTGCTATGAACCTAGGTGGGGGAAAACCATCAACCATGACTACACCCCCAATTGCAAGATAGAGTCCATGAGAGTCCACAGAATAGAGGGCAGTAATGCTGGTAAGACATACTCTCTAGGTTAGGAAATGAAGGTTCATGAGAGTATAGTTACTGGGAAGAGGTCTTATGCCAGTTTAAGGCTCCTGAGTTTCAGAGCAGTCATCTGCCCACTTCCAATTCCTAACACCACTAGAATGTGAGATTAAAAAGGGCAGGGGCTTTGCTTTGTTTATTTTTGTAAAGACAGTGCTTAGGCACTCAGGATTTTTTTAAATGCATCAATAAAAGTTAAATTATTTAGTTAGCTGTTACTAACTTGGTGTATATTTTATTGCTTTAAAAAATCCTGTGAATAAAGTTCTATTAATAGTACCATATTATAGAAGAAGAAACAGAACTAGAGAAAATTAATATTTCTAAGATCAAAGATATAATAAATGGCCCAAATGAGATTTGAACTGATTTTTCTCTAGATTCCTGGATCTCAACAACCATTACACTTTCTTCCTGCATAGAGGACAGTTCACTGTCAACTAGAAGCGGTGAGCATAAGGTCAGGGGCTTAATAGATCTCCAAAAATGTTCTGGCTATTTAGCTAAGTTAATAAACTTACTAGAGACATACATGCAAATATATATGTAGACATTTTCTTCCTCACTCCACATACAGTGAAATTAGTTGCCAGTGTCATTAACTCACTGTCCACTTGAAGGTCAGATTGGCTCTTGTGTGTTGTTCCTCAGCTTCTGCTTCCGCCATGGTCAGTGATCACCACCTCCTTCATCAAAGTGAATTCAGAAGAGCTGTGATAAACTTACCTGTCATATGACAGGCACGCTACATGGTGGTTAACAATGTAAGTCATAAAACTTAAGGCAGGAAATCTTTTGACATGAAAATGAAAAAGGTAGTAAAGAAAGAATGTACATTGTTTAATAATATAAAAGTTTATTTATAATACCTGATGCACTTCTACTGTTTGCCAGATGCTGTGTTAGAAGCATTGCAAAAGAAGTAACATTGCAAGAAAAATCTTGCAAGTTAATATTATTACCTTGATTTGCAAATGAGGAGAGGCTTACAGAATTTGATGATGTATATTAAGTCATACCATCAATCACTGACAGAGCTGGAATTCAAACTTAAATCTCTGGAGTTCCAAGGAGCATTCTGGGCAGCTTTTAAGCTGAGACAGCCTAAAATGGGTGAAGATTGAATGACAAATAATAGAAATAGTCTTTGTGCCTCACCTTCTTTTAGCTCAAGATGGACTCTTTTTGGAATCAGAGTTTGTGAGTAACATTTTAAAAAGAATGGGGATCAGAAAGGAAGTTGAAGGAAGAGACCAGGACATAAGAGAAAATCGGGAGTAGTGAAGCAGGAGGTATCTGCCTAGGAAAGATCACCTTTAGCTTGTTGTCTGGGGAGATCTTAGTGAGGTAACTGTTCTAAGGGCTTCTTATTTAAAGGTCTTCAGAGTTTCAATTATCAGATTTGGTGAGGACTTCATTGTTCCTGACCAGTTGAAAAAGCAGCTGTCTAGAGTAGAAGGGAGTTGGAAATTTAGCAAATGGCCGGCTCTCAGCTGTTCTTGGAGAATACTTCCTAGGGGTTTTGGGCAAGTTCAATGGCTGCTTCCAATTCTATCACTCCGACTCCATGGTCACCCAAGAAAGTGTCCTTTCATGTCACAGACAAGCTTTTCTTTCAGACGATCACACTGCTTCTGGGCAGGAAACGAAGTGAATGAGTGCGAGAAAGCTGTTGTATCTTTGCTAAGTTAGTGCTAAAACCAGACCAGGGTTTGGTGAGCGAGATCTGACTTCAGTAGTCACCACCTTCCACAGGCACCCTCTATAGCCTTTCTTGTGCCTCAAAGGTCCTTCTCTCCCTTCCTTCTCCAGAGCTCAGGCTGAGCTTTCTGGGACCTCCTCTTGGCTCTACAAATTTGTCTCACATACCAAAGCTAGGTCTAGAGCCTCTGGGTCTTGCAACGGGGGAGAAGAAATGCTAATACTAGAGGCTCTTGGGCATATGGAGAGACTGGAGGGTGGGCTTTGAATTCTCTGATTTTTATGAAATTGTCTGAGGTCCCCACTAAGATTCTTTCAGGAATATTTAATGAATTCCCTATTAGGACTGGCTCCCTGGACCTCATTATCTTATACTTTGGGAATAAGGGAAAGAGAAGAGAAGAGTCTTAGGAGATATCTACATGAAAAGCCCAGAAGATGTCACACAGTGTAGCTACTTTTTAAAGATCTCATGAGATTTTGAACAACTCTGTAACTTTGGGGAAGCAGAATGGGTGTTAGTGTTAGTGTTTTATATATGATATATCATAACTCTATAGTTAATGCACATCAGCTGTGACAATGTGTATTGTGGATATCCATAACCATATGTAACCATAAAAGGGCCTTTTTAATTCAGTGCTTCCTCCATCACTAAAGGAGAAGAAAAGAGTCAGACCAAGTTCCTAAATATATTGTTACAGCTTTGAGTTTTGGTGCCCAAATAACCCTATATATATGTGTGTGTGTGTGTGTGTGTGTGTGTGTGTGTGTGTGTGTATGAATATAAATATATATTCCTGACTCTTGCCTACATTGAAAGACTCCATTTTCTCTTCCTGTCTCTGATCCACACAGACACAGAACTCAGCTCTAAGGTTTCTAGACATACAGGAGCTAATTGGAGAAACAAATTCATTCTTATAGCCTTCTAGGAAACATGAGCTCCTTCAAAGGATAGCTAAACCAGGGAGTTTTATATGTCAATACAGGGATATGAGGAATTAATCATCCATTTTTTAGACTTTGAAAGCTGACAGGCAAGACATTTTAGAGGGAGGCGTGGAGGCTGTTTCAGTGTTTTCATTACTCACCTACTTAGTGTCCAGCTACTTGAATCTAATTTGGGAATATAAAATATAAATATTAAGGAATATCCAGATCCCCTCACTAACCATAAGAGGTTATTCCAATTAATTGGCCTGATTGGTCCCCGAAGAATGTTCTGGGATTCTTCTTGTGGCCACATTCCATTAATTTTTGGTCAAGCACATTGTAGACACACTTGAGTGTTGTGAAGCAATATTTCTCAAATCAGAGTCCCCAGATAATCAGGATCAGAATCACTGTCATGCTTGTTAAAATGCAGATCTGGGCCTTATCCCTATAATGCAGAATCAAAAACTAACATTAGTGACAACCACAAAAGTCTAAGACTTTTCATATATCCTTGTCCTTATGATTTGTTTTCAACTCTGATTCCAGAGTTTTTTATTCCCTCTATTATTAAAAAAAAAAAAAAAAAAAAAAAAAAGTGCATCTTCACCTTTTACCTGGAATTCATTTCAAAACACAGTTACCTCTTGTTAGTTTGCTAGGACCACCATAACAAAATACCACAGACTAGTTGGCTTAACAACAGAAATTTATTTTCTCATGGTTTTTGAGGCCAGCAAAGTCCAACATCAAGGTGTTGACGGTTTGGTTTCTTCCAAGACCCCTCTCCCTGGAGTGCAAATGGCCATCTTTTCTCTGTGTTCTCACATGGCCTTTCTTCTGTGTATGAATATCTTTGATGTCTCTTGCTCTTCTTATAAAGACATGAGTCATACTGGCTTAGGGCCAACTCTGAAAGCCTGAGTTTAACTTAATGGCTTCCAAAAGACCTTACCTCCAAATAGAGTTACATTCTGAGGTATTGAGGGCTGGGATTTCAACATATGAATGGGGGGCATAATTCATCCCATAATATGTATATGTATACATAACATGTATCTTATCATCCAGTCTTTTTTTTTCACCCATTTAACAAATATTTTATAACAGAAATAACTCCCCCCTCCATAAAAACACAGAAGCAATATTTATTTATAGCCTCTGAGTCCAAGTACTGAGAAAAAAAAAAAGTAGTGTTCGATATGTTTTGAAAGAAAATAGGTTTGAGTCTCAGATGTTATGGAGGTGGGGGGAGACTGATTTAGTCTTTGAACAGCTTTGATTAGAAGGAGCATAGAATTTGATCATATTATAGGGAAGATATCCTGCCTTCTTTAAATCTTAGCTACTCAGCTTCTTTGAGGGAAAAATAGGATATGATGTGGGAAGAGACTTGCCCCTCCCCACAAAAGGGTCCATATGTCCTAGCCCAGAAAGAGCAGGAGAAAGAAACAAGATAGAGGCAGAATATAAGGGAATACCTTGTACATAAAGATGCTGCCTGGAGGAAATACCAGCTGTGAGACACTAAAGGGACCTAAAGAGAATATTATTGGATGGAACTTAGACAAACTGATGCAAAAATTCATCTTGTTTTTTGTTTTTGTTTTTAATTTCATCATGGTTTTAAAATTCTTGTTATTACAATTTTTCCATGTATTTAGTTGGCAGATGTTTATGAAGAAGACAGACGATTTAGAAAAAAAATAAGCAGAATACCTGGGTGGCTTAGTGGGGTAAAGCCCCTACCTTCAGCTCAGGTCATGATCCCAGGGTCCTGGGATCAAGCCCCGCATCGGGCTCTCTGCTCAGCAGGGAGCCTGCTTCCCCCTCTCTCTCTGCCTGCCTCTCTGCCTACTTGTGATCTCTGTCTGTCAAATAAACAAATAAAATCTTAAAAAAAGAAAGAAAGAAAGAAAATAAGCAATATTTCTCCTCCTGTGCATCCTAGTTGTATGAGTAAAGTTGTTTCCTATCTGTATTTACAGAATGCCCACTATGTATAGTTCCCAGGAACATGCCATGCTATTTCACATCCTTTTTTCCCCTTTGTCTCTACTGAGGCAAATAGATGTCCATTCATCTGAAATGTTAGCATATGTGGGAAAACTAGAGTCCATAAACTTTCAATAGCATAATGCCAAAAGTTTAGGTTTTGAGATCTGAATGTGGTTTTTGAGTTTTCCATTTATTATATATGATATTGGCTATAGTAACTGACCTCATTGAACCTCCAATCTAAAGGGATTATACAAGAATTAAATGGAAATTGTCTATCTTAAATGTTAAGATAGCACTGAATAAAAATAGTTTGAAAAATTAAAATTTTAACAAAATGTTACTGTTGTAGTAAGTAGGTAAATGCCATGACCATTCAAAATGTGTCTTATAGGCATGCTTTTCCACTAACATTCTTGAAGTTTTTATAAGGCATACCTTTTTAACTCCTACTGAGGTATTTTCTACCCTACTTAAGTGTCTGGGAGGACATTCTTTGGAAATAAACATGCCAATTCTTGATCTGGATCATAGGTTATAATTCTACATAGCAGAAAATTCATAATTTTGATGTCTCAATAAGTAAATAATCAGGATATAGCAGTCACTTAGCTGCTACCTGGAGAATACCTTCCTGTAGTAGTTTTTTTAACTGTAAAGTCTTATTTTAAAATTTTGACACTGCCATCTTAATTTTCAAAGGACAGTCAAATTGTATATTGCATGCAAGCACTTCGAGACATTCTGTAGTATATAGTAGGTGCTCAATAATTGTAAGGTGCTATTACTACAATTGTAATTATTATTTTTTATTGTTATTTCCCAGCTAATCAGTAAGAAAGATGGAGGTGGGGGAGGAATACAGGCTGTCCTACTTATTTTGAAGGCTAAAATGTATACATATTAAAGAATGTTCCCAAATCCTCTGAAAAAAATTTTGAATGTACATCCAGGCATCAACATAAGATGTTATTACTATTACTTTTTTTTTATCAGCTTTGCTTTTAAGTTGCTCTCATCCTGCCTTCTTAAACTTAGTTTTGTAAGAATTCTTCAGTAGCTATGAGTCTAAGGGTGGTACAAAGACTCTGGAAGATTCTGGAAGAAATCTTCAACTTCAGTTGGCTGAGGCATAAAGGAGATGAATCTGAGACAAGATAGTTTGAGTTTCACACAGAAATAGGATTCATCTGGCAAGTCACAGTTCCTAGATGCTAACTGGTTCCTTTAAGATACTAGATCAAAATGGGGAGTAGAGCTGATAAAACAAAGAACTTACTTTGAGTGGTGTGTTAGGGTCCAATCAGAAGAAAGAAACCACACTAGAATTTAACAGAAAAGTTTAATTTATTCATTAACAAGAGATTACAGTAACAGGGAATCAACTAAGAGTGTGAAAGAAAGAATCATAAAGGGTACTCTAGGGCTGAGGGAGAGTCTCCAAGGAAGAAACAAGTTTTCAGGGGAAGAACCAACCCCATGGCTAGCATTTGGTTGTTGATGGAGAGAATGTGAGTAAGTTCATTGAATGACAGAGAGTTCCCTAGGTTTCTGAGCCAAAGCTGGTTCACAATTAGGCTAAAGCTGGTCGGTGGAGAACCACTTGTTGGAAGACTGATGAAATTTTCCAGGAAGACTGGTGAAATTTTCCAGGGGGTTACTGTTGACTTTCTGAAAAGCAGCTGAGGAACAAGCTGGAATCACCAGGAAGTTTCTAGAAGCTGCTTGAGGAGGTAATCTGCTATTGATTCACTGGAAACTAAAAATATCAATAGACTTGATGCCCTGAACTCCCTGCCTTCATCTTAACCCATCTTATCGAAAACCCCTAAAGGCTTTTACAAATTCAAACTTCTTAGCAATGCGGATGCGGATTTGCTTGGTCTTGATACTATAAACAATGGGGTTCATGAGAGGTGGTACCAGTAGATACACATAAGACATGAGGAGGTGTACAATACGGGGCAGATGTTCACCAAAGCGGTGCACAAGAGACAAGCCAATCATGGGAATGTAGAAGAGCAGCACAGCACAGATGTGGGAGACACAAGTGTTGAGGGCTCGAAGTCGCTCCTGGCGGGAGGCAATGCTTAGCACAGTGCGGAGGATGAGGGCATAGGAGAGGAAGATGAGCAGTGAATCCACGCCCACAGTGCAGGCCACAACAAAGAGCCCATATATGTGATTGACAATGATGCTAGAGCAGGCCAGCTTCATGATCTCTAGGTGCAGACAGTAGGCATGGGCCAGCACATGGGAGCGGCAGTACTGGAAGCGTTTAAGGAGGAATGGCAGGGGCAGGATGAGGAGGGAACTTCTAAGCACTGAGCTCAGCCCCATCTTGACAATACGTGCGGGTGTCAAGACTGTGGAGTAGCGCAGTGGGTTGCAGATGGCCACATAGCGGTCAATGGACATGGACAGTAGAACTGAAGACTCTACCAGAGACAAGGTATGGATGAAGAAGAGCTGAGTGAAGCAGGCGGGGATGCCAATCTCTCTGGCATCAAACCAGAAGATGCCCAACACGGTGGGCAGTGTAGATAGACAAAGGCCCAAGTCTGTCAGGGCCAGCATGGCCAAGAAATAGTACATAGGTTCATGGAGGGTGACATCAGTACGGATGACGTGGAGGATGGTAAGGTTTCCTACAATAACTGTCAAGTAGATGAAGCAGAAGGGAATAGAGATCCAGCCATGGAGATCTTCCAGTCCTTGAAAGCCTGTGAGGAAGAAAGTGGCTTTTTGGAGGCTGCTATTATAAGAGATTGTCATGGCTTTACAATCTTGGATTCACCAACCTCCAGTCAAGAATGGGATTTCTGGAGAGTAATAGAACTGAATTCTCACTCACCAAAGTGTCCTGGGACCAGTGAGAGAGAAAGCGTCTGCAGATGAAATGAGAAAGAACTGGGGGACTTGATCTATTAGCATTTTTTGGAGGGTCTCGGATGGGGACTTATGTAGTGTATAGATGCCCTAGGATTTAGCCTTATGGTGGTATGTCTGCCCATGTTGGACTCTCAGTGGTTTAATGAGGTCACCTCAGATGGCACCTTTTTCATATGCTCCTCCCTGAGAAAAATGAGAAAAATCCAGTTTAATCAACTAAAGAATTCAGAATCTGTATCATATATACAGGGAATTAGTACTATACATGATTTTGCATAATTGTGTACTAGGATCAAGTGCCTATCATATGTCTTTAAATGTATTTTTAATTTGGCTGGGGATTGTGCTTTATTCCACAATGTTTAGTCTGCAGGGGAATGCAGAGGAAGCATTGAGTAAATGGTCACTGAACTCTTTGAGCTTATAACTTGTGGCCACAGTGATGCCTTTCCTGAATCTGCATAAAATCCTTCAGTGACTAAGGATGAAAAATGTGTTGCACAAATCTGAAGTCTGTACTGAGAAATGTCTGAGAATAAACAGGATCTTCAGAAAACAAATAATTCTAGGAAAGGTTACACTGGGGCTTTGTTTTGGAAGATATCACAAGAGTTGTGAGTTTCCAACATCAGGGCTGTTAAGCTGGTGTTAGATGTAGAGATGAGGGTGCAGAGGAGGTATGCATCAGATCTGAAACAGAAATAATAAAAAGAAACCTAAAATGGTCAAGATAGCCTCTAATTTTAGCTTATAACCAGGAAACTAAATCTTAAGGCTCTCCGAGTAAGCTGTGCATTTGGGGGTTGGATCAATATGGCACACAGGTATAGGTCTGTCTTTATAATACCTGAACTGGGTTTTATTTAACTTCTGCCTTCAGAACTTTTATTCAATTACATTTATTGCAAGCCATACTATAATGGGGTGTATGCATATTAATACAGTGTCACTAGTATAATGTTTATCATATGCATAAAAAAGCTTAAAATAGCTGAAAGAGACAAAGAATGGACAATCAGGGAAACAAAACGAAATAATAGTGTATTTTATCACCAAAGTCATGTCACCACTGTCCTATTAAAAAAAGGTAGAGAAGGATGAAAATTTCTAAAAAAGCATTGCACTTAGAATGGTGAGGTTATCATTAATTGTTAGAGAATATGTTGATAGATTGGAGAAAGATTATAAGGGCTGAAATTATCAATGAGTGGGGAGGAGTAAGTAAAAAGTGTATATTGTTAGTAGTTTTCTTCTAAGAGAAAATCTTAGAGGATAAGTGAAGATACCAGGATATTTTAAGGAGGAGAGATGGGGAGTTCAGGGTACTCTTTCAAAAGACTTCCTTTGTAAAGGGACATGGAAGAGTGAGGAAAAAGACAGAAGAAAAGTCTGTAGCCAGCTTTTGCCATTCATGTGTTAATCAAAACAAGTAAGAATAAAATAATAATGCAGTAATTAATAGAATAATAAAACCCCTCTTATGTTGTGATTCCAGAGTTAGAAAAGGGAAAGAGAATGAAGGAGAGAGGTGGAGGCGGGAGGGAGAGGAGCTGTGAAGGAAAAGGGACTATCACAGCATTTGCAGAATAGGCTTGGACAGCACAGGCAACAATGCAGTCTCGATCTGAAATCAAGACATAAAATGGCCAACAGAACTTTTAAAAAGGAATGATAAGAAAGAAGGGGAAAAGGGGAGATGCAAACAAGAGTTTAAAGATATGTGTAGCTTTTCAGCCACCAGACTCACAGTGAAGCTTGTTTCCATCCATCTTACAGGGAGCCATTTCAAAGTTTGTGAAAGAGAAGCAACATTTAGAGGTGATCTGTTGCACTCCTCTACCTCCAGACGGGGAAGGATCATTCTGCTGCTTAGTGAGAAGTTGCATCCATCATCTCTCTCACTCTGCTATTACCTTGACTTCCAAATATATTATGTGCATATTATATTTTGGGGGTGGTATGAGGCAAGTTTGCCAGATTTGGGAGGGGGAGAAAGAAAGATCAAAATAAGCCATACCTACCACCAAAGAGATGGAATTGCTGTAAGACTGACTAGAGACTTGCAACCCTAATACAGATTTGGGATCTAATAAATCCTACTGAATAAATACATAAGTGAATGGTTAGAAAAAAGAGATGAGATGCAGTAGGGATTAAACCATAATTTTTAGTGCAGTGACTACATTTTCTTCTCCAAGGCACTCACCTCCAGATTAACAGATCAGAGAAGTATTGGCTTGTTACTCCAGGAGACTCTATCATACATCCTTGAGCACCCCTTCAACTCCCGTTTATTGGGGTTACAGGAATGTCATTCTAATGTCTATGGCAGAAAAGAGGAGATATGGGTTGAGCAGCGATTTCAAGGACAGTCTGATTTCCTCTGACTGTCCTCAAGTAACTTCACACAAAGGTATTCAAGATTATCAGTATCTGTGTTGGTGACCATCTTCAGATTCTTCCTGCAATATACACAGGCACTACCAACAACTGAAGAGAACAATCAGAACACAGGATGAGTGCTCACACAGCTACAAGAATATTCTCTGCTTAAAATACAGGGTCTTTTTGAAGAGCTCAAGCAGCTTCTCCCTTGTGGACCTCTGCTGAGGCTGAGAATTCCCTGATGAATTCTCAGGATGCTTAGCTGAGGATGGAGGCTGTGGGAGACTAAGAAACTTCAACCCTGTATGTGGGCAAGGGATAACTTCAAGGTGTTAAGATGCTTCTAGTTCTAGATTTCATTTTCTGAAACCAGGTAAGAAAGATTTAGCTAAACTTGGTGTGCAGTATTTCAAGAGCAAGAGTGTTTTAATTCAGATTCAGATAAAAGATAAAGCTGGTTCCAACCTAATCTCTGCTACTTACTACACTTTCTAACCATGTGACCATGCAACCTAGGAAAAATTAACCTCCCAGAAAAATGATTTCCTTATATTCTAAGAAGGGAATCTCTTCCCTCTTCTTTTTATTCAGGCCCTGGTTCCATCAGGCATGTTTTAGAGCCATCTGCTAATGTAATTTGGTTTGAGTTTAGGGAGAAGAAAGGCCCACTTTGGCCTTCAGGCATGAACTATTAGTTTCTTAATTACTTTTGGCCATTCCCTGTATTTCTGCTCCATACGTGTGTGGCTTGGGTCCTAATTCAGAAACTTGTACTACAAATACCAGTTTAATACTTTAAAATAGTTCATCAACCCATTTTAACTACCAACATGTATATCAAGAGTTCTTACAGAATTGATTTTAACATTGGAGGGAACACCTGGGCAGAATAGCTAAACTTAATTGATTCTCAGTAAACACAATTATTAAAATACTTAGTGGTGAAAAAATAATGAATACTGTTTTTCTGAAAATAAATAAATTAATTTATAAAAAAAAATTAGTAGTGAGTGTGATTCTAATTTGCCAACAGTAGGCCTAATTTACACTTACTGTTTTTGCTTCCCAACTGCAAGGGTCCCTCAGAACTAATGTATTACTTAAAATATAAACCATGGGAAATTTTACTAATTACCAAGCACGTTTAGATACAGCCTTAAGAAAAACACATACTGGCAACAGGTCTCTGCGGGAGAGGACGGTATATATGGCCTTGAAGCTGAGCAGCGGGGGATGCCAGGCCCACTCAGGGCAGATTGCTGCCTAGTCACCTGCTTCATTTTGCCGTTATCTCCCCCCCCCCCCCAACCCGAGAGTGCCTGTGGCTAGTTAGAAAAGTCCTTTGCATGTGCTTGTTCAACTATAAACTTTATACTGCTTGTTTAGACATATTTTGCCTTCCTTCTTGTTTATCTACAAGGCATATGACTAATGTTTGGCCTTCTTTGACTCTTCTGTTGATCACCATTTCTATCTAATAAAAGTCTTTTCTACTGTTGTCCCCTGCTCCCTTTCTCTTGCAGCTGACTTGTTTGTGCCTCATTCTTCTCCCATGCCCTGACAGAAAGCAGCACTCAACCAGTTTGGAATCTGCCCAATATTTTTCATTTTATCACAAAGCATGATAAGTAATTCAATTTTTTTACCTCTGCAGGTACAGAATCTAATTCCATTTTCACAAAATAACTTCTTTATTATTTCCCCCCATTAAATCTTTTTTTTTTCCACCGTAACAGTATTCATGTTTTTGCACCATACCCAGTGCTCCATGCAATCTGTGCTCTCCCTAATACCCACCACCTGGTTCCCCAAACCTCCCACCCCTTGCCCCTTCAAAGCCCTCATATTGTTTTTCAGAGTCCATAGTCTCTCATGCTTCACCTCCCCTCCCAATTTCCCTCAACTCCCTTCTCCTCTCATTCTCCCCTTGTCCTCCATGCTATTGTTATGCTCCACAAATAAGTGAAACCATATGATAATTGACTCTCTCTGCTTGACTTATTTCACTCAGCATAATCTCTTCCAGCCCCGTCCATGTTGCTACAAAAGTTGCTTATTTATCCTTTCCGATGGAGGCATAATACTCCATAGTGTATATGGACCACATCTTCCTTATCCATTCATCCTTTGGAGGAATCTTGGTTCTTTCCACAGTTTGGCGACCGTGGCCATTGCTGCTGTAAACATTGGGGGTACAGATGGCTCTTCTTTTCACGACATCTGTATCTTTGGGGTAAATACCCAGTAGTGCAATTTCAGGGTCATAGGGAAATTCTATTTTTAATTTCTTGAGGAATCTCCACACTGTTCTCCAAAGAGGCTGCACCAACTTGTATTCCCACCAACAGTGGAAGAGGGTTCCCCTTTCTCCACATCCCCTCTAACACATGTTGTTTCCTGTCTTGCTAATTTTGGCTATTCTAACTGGTGTAAGGTGGTATCTCAATGTGGTTTTAATTTGAATCTCCCTGATGTCTAGTGATGATGAACATTTTTTCATGTGTCTGATAGCCATTTGTATGTCTTCATTGGAGAAGTGTCTGTTCATATCGTCTGCCCATTTTTTGATATAATTGTCTGTTTTGTGTGTGTTGAGTTTGAGGAGTTCTTTATAGATCCTGGATATCAACCTTTTTTTCTGTACTGTCATTTGCAAATATCTTCTCCCATTCTGTGGGTTGCCCCTTTGTTTTGTTGACTATTTCCTTTGCTGTGCAGAAGCTTTTGATTTTGATGAAGTCCCAAAAGTTTATTTTTGCATTTGTTTCCTTTGCCTTTGGAGACATATCTTGAAAGAAGTTGCTGTGGCTGATATCGAAGAGATCACTGCCTATGTTCTCCTCTAGGATTCTGATGGATTCCTGTCTCACATTGAGGTCTTTTATCCATTTTGAATTTATCTTTGTGTACGGTGTAAGATTCCATGCTCTTGGATCAGAAGAATAAACATTGTTAAAATGTCTATACTGCCTAGAGCAATCTATCCTTTTAATGCCATTCTGATCAAAATTCCACCGGTATTTTTCAAAAATGTGGAGCAAATAATCCAAAAATTTGTATGGAATCAGAAGAGACCCTGAATCGCTAAGGAAAGGTTGAAAAACAAAAATAATACAGGGGGTACAGCTTTACTACAAAGCTATGATCACCAAGACACCATGGTACTGGCATAAAAACAGACACATAGACCAGTAGAACAGGGTAGAGAGCCCAGATATGGACTATCAACTCTATGGGCAAATAATTTTCAACAAAACAGGAAAAAATATACAGTGGAAAAAAGACAGTCTCTTCAATAAATGGTGCTGGGAAAACTGGGCAGCTATATGTAGAAGAATGAAACTTGACCATTCTCTTACACTGTACACAAAGATAAACTCAAAATGGATAAAAGACCTCAATGTGAGACAGGAATCCATCAGAATCCTAGAGGAGAGCATAGGCAGTAATCTCTTCGATATCAGCCACAGGAACTTCTTTCAAGGTATGTCTCCAAAGGCAAAGGAAACAAAAGCAAAAATAAACTTTTGGGACTTCATCAAAATCAAAAGCTTCTGCACAGCAAAGGAAACAGTCAAGAAAACAAAGAGGCAACCCACGGAATGGGAGAAGACATTTGCAAATGACAGTACAGAAAAAAAGGTTGATATCCAAGATCTATAAAGAACTCGTCTAACTCAACACATACAAAACAGATAATCATATCATAAAATGGGCAGAAGATATGAACAGACACTTCTCCAATGAAGACATACAAATGGCTATCAGAGACATGAAAAAATGTTCATCATCACTAGACATCAGGGAGATTCAAATTAAAACCACATTGAGATACCACCTTACACCAGTTAGAATGGCTAAAATTAACAATACAGGAAGCAACATGTGTTGGAGAGGATGTGGAGAAAGGGGAACCCTCTTACACTGTTGGTGGGAATGCAAACTGGTGCAGCCACTTTGGAGAACAGTGTGGAGATTCCTCAAGAAATTAAAACTAGAGCTTCCCTATGACCCTGAAATTGCACTACTGGGTATTTACCCCAAAGATACAGATGGAGTGAAAAGAGGGGCCACCTGTAGTTCAATGTTCATAGCAGCAATGGCCACAGTCACCAAACTGTGGAAAGAACCAAGATGGTCTTTATGAGATGAATGGATAAGGAAGATTTGGTCCATATACCCTATGGAGTATTATGTCTCCATCAGAAAGGATGAATATCCAATTTCTGTATCAAAATGGACAGGACTGAAAGAGATCATGCTAAGTGAAATAAGTCAAGCAAAGAGAGTCAATTATCATATGGTTTCACTTATTTGTGGAGCATAAGAAATAGCATGGAGGACAAGGGGAGAATGAGAGGAGAAGGGAGTTGAGGGAAATTGGAAGGGGAGGTGAAGCATGAGAGACTATGGACTCTGAAAAACAATCTGAGGGCTTTGAAGGGGTAAGGGTTGGGAGTTGGTGGAACCAGGTGGTGGGTATTAGAGAGGGCACAGATTACATGGAGCACTGAGTGTGCTGCGAAAACAATGAATACTGTTACGCTGAAAATAAATAAATAAATAAATAAATAAATAAATAAATAAATAGATTTTTAAAAAATCAGTGCTTTCAGTTTTGAATATGTTGTATATGAAATGACTGTGGGAAACCCACCTAAAGCTTTCCGTGGATCTTCAGTGTTTACAAAGTTGTGAATTTCCAGGCAAAAATCTCCAGAACATTTCAGAGTTATCACTGTATACATGCCATTTTAATCCAATAGTTTGGGTGAACCACCCTCAGAGAGTACATTTACAAGGGAAAACCAATGAAGGCGAACTCCACAGAAGTTATCGGAAAGGACTATATACTCTAAGGCAAGATGAGGCTAGACAGCTTTGCAGAAAACATTAAAGCCAGGAGAGATGGTGTTATGACTGGGTATTACATGAACAACAGTATTGAATTGCTTAAGTGGTTACGTTCTTTAAGGATTAAAAATTTCAAATGCTTATATTCTGTGGAAAACCCAAAGACTCCACCCATAAACTTCTAGAACTCATGCAGGAATTCAGTAAAGTGGCTGGATATAAAATCAATGCACAGAAATCATTGTGTTACACGAATGACATAGAAGAAAGAGAAATTAAGGGGTAGATCCCATTTACAATTGTACCCCAAACCAAAGATACCTAGGAATAAATATAACCAAGGAGGGAAAGGATCTGTACTCAGAGAACTGTAGAATAGTCATTAAAGAAATTGAGGGAGACCACAAAGAAATGGGAAAATGTTCCATGCTCATGGATTGAAAGAACAAATCTTGTTCAAATGCCTATGCTACCTAGATAAATCTACACATTCAATGCAATCCCTAAAAAACACCATCAACTTTTCTGTAAGACTGGAATGTTGAAAAAAAAACCACAAACAATTCTGGTGGCATCACACACAATTCTAGACTTCAAGCTCTATTATTAAGCTGTTATCATCAGGACAGTATGGTACTGACACAAAAAACAGACACTTAGATCAACTTAACAGAATAGAGAACCTAGAAGTGGACTCTTAACTCTATGGCCAACTAATCTTTGACAAAGCAGGAAAGACTATCCAATGGGAAAAAGACAGTCCCTTCAACAATTGTTGTTGGGGAAATTGGACAGCCACAGGCAGAAGAATGAAACTGGACCATTTCTTTACACCACACAGAAAAATAGACTCAAAATGGATGAAAGACCTCAGTGTGAGACAGGAATCCATCAAAATCCTTGAGGAGAACACAGGCAGCAACCTCTTTGACCTCAGTTGCAGCAACTTCTTGCTAGACATGTCTCCAAAGGCAGGGGGAGCAAAAGTAAAAATGAACAATTGGGACTCCATCAAAACAAAAATCTTTTGCACAGCAAAGGAAATAGTCAACAAAACCAAGAGACAACCTACAGAATGAGAGAAGATATTTGCAAATGACAAATCAGTTAAAGGGCTAGTATCTAAAATCTATAAAGAACTTTTCAAACTCAACACCCAAAGAATAAATAATTCAATCAAGAAATGGGCAGAAGACATGAACAGGCATTTCTGCAAAGAAGACATCCAAATGGACAACAGACACATAAAAATATGCTCAACATCACTAGGAGAAATACAAATAAAAACCACAATGAGATACCACCTCATACCAGTCAGAATGGCTAAAATTAGCAAGTTAGAAATGACAGATGTTGATGAGTATGTGGAGAAAGGGGAACCTTCCTGCATTGTTGGTGGGAAGACAAGCTGGTGCAGTCACTCTGGAAAACAGTATGGACATTCCTCAAAAAGCTGAAAGTAGAGCTACCCTATGACCCAGCAATGGCACTACTGGGTATTTATCCTGAAGATACAAATGTAGTCATCCGAAGGGGCACCTGTACCCCCATGTTTATAGCAGCAGTTTCCACAATAGCCAAACTATTGAAAGAGCCAAGATGTCCATTGACAGATGAATGGATAAAGAAGATGTGGTATATATTTACAATTGAATATTATGCAGTTATCAAAAAATGAAATCTTGCCATTTGCAATGATGTGGATGGAACTGGAGGGTATTATGCTAAGCAAAATAAGTCAAGCAGAGAAAGACAGTTATATTGTCTCACTGATATGTGGAATTTAAGGAACAAGGCAGAGGATCAATGGGGAAGAGAGGAAAAAATGAAATAAGACAAAACCAGAGAGGGAGACAAACCATAAGAATCTTTTAATCTTAGGAAAGAAACTGAGCGTTGCTGGAGGGGTGGAGGATGGGGTAACTGGCTGATGGACATTGGGGAGGTATGTGTTGTAATGAACACTGATTGCCAGTCTGTCTTATTCTCTATGCTATTCCCATCCTCTTAGAGAATGTTTGGAACAACATAGTTGCCCAATAGATATTTCTTGAATAGATATTTAAAATGTCCAAATATTTTATATTTGTTAATAAAAAGAAGTGAATGAGGGATGAGTTTTTTTTTTGTTTTTTGTATTTTGTTTGTTTGTTTTCTTATATATCAAATTTATCTTCTTTGACATACAACATCCTCCAGAGTTCAAATGGGAATAATGAAATGAGGCTTTAGGATAGAAAAGTCTGGTATCCCATTTGGGAGGAATGAGGCTGAAATGGACCTGCTCACGCCATCTTTTGGTCAGCAGTGGAATTTTGGTGATGGTACCAGGCTCACTGTAAACATTTAATCTTTCATTTCTGTAAGTAGTTTTTTGTAGAGATCCTGGTAGGGGTTTATAATAGTGAGTCCCTGTGCTATACTTTTATGGAAGTTATATTCCAAATAGAGAAACCGATGATAAAATAAGTAATTTAAATAATTACACATTGTGTTTAAAGAGGGAGGAAATAAAATATTGTGGTGTATGAAAGAAAATTACAGGGAGCAAGACCTGGTTGAGCTATATAAATTAAGAAACACCTCGCTGATAAGAAGGGTATTAGTTGAGATTTAAAAGGATGTGGAGAGGAACATAGAATGTTCTAGAAAATAACAACATGGGGATGTGGGAAGATTTAAAGCAAAGCTTTAGGCAGATAAGAAGTGGATATATTTGGAAGAATGCTAGAAGCGCTGAAGCAAAGGAAAAAGGTAACATTTGGTATGGTAATAATACCTCCATGGGTATGTTGAGAAAATAGAATATACTACTCAGAATTAATAGGAAATGACTTATCTTTTTTCAAGGTTTATTTATTTGTCAGAGAGAGAGAGAAAGAGCAGTGAGCACAAGCAGGGAGAGCAGTAGACAGGGGGGGAGGAGAAGCAGGCTCCCCACTGAGAAGGGAGCCCAGTGTGGGCTTGATCCCAGGACCCTGGGATCATGACCTGAGCAGAAGACAGCTGCCTTACCAACTGAGCCACCCAGAGGCCCTGAGGAAATGACCTGCTTATCTTACATGCACCAGTAGGGCTCAATCTGAAAAACTAGACTGAGTGAAAGACACCAGACTCAATGTATTACTTATTCCTTCATTTATAAATGTGCTAGTGAGACAAAAGTCAATCTATAGTGAAAGATGTCAGAGCAGGGTTTGCCTGGTTGGGATGGAGAGGGGGATGATTGACTCCAGGGAGGCAAGAGAACCTTTTATGAAGTGAAGGCAATGTCCTATGTCTTAATCAGGCTGGTAGCTACAGAGGCACGCATGTGTCAGAACTCTTCAGAATGTGTGTGAAAATACTTACATTTTAAAAAAAATATTTTATTTATTTATTTGACAGACAGAGATCCCAAGTAGGCAGAGAGGCAGGCAGAGAGAGAGGGGAGGAAGCAGGCTCCCCGCTGAGCAGAGAGCCTGAAGCTGGGCTGGATTCCAGGGCCCTGAGATCATGACCTGAGCCAAAGGTAGAGGCTCTAACCCACTGAGCCACCCAGGCACCCCAAAACTATTTACATTTTATTGTCACCAATTAAACAGCAACAAAGCTGATTTTAAAAAAGAAAAAGAGGGACTTATAATCATTAACTGATTTGCTGATAACAGATCACTTCCCCTTTAAGTCTCTAATATTTGGGAATCCTGAAAATGTTCCTTCAGAATACCCATTCATTTCTGGGGAAACTTTTAGGCTCCTTTAGCTATTTCTGCTGGGAGACACAAACATGTTCCCAATTCTTCTTCAAGCATCATCTTCTGACGTTGCTTTTAGTAACATTAGAGCCCAATTTCTAGAACCTTCTTCACTATTAGCATTGAGAGGAGAGTGGTGAAGGAGAATGAATACACAAATGCAATAATTGTGATGGATGATTTTACCATGTTTGTGGTGATGCTACCATGTGTATCGGCATATGCCCAAACTCATCAAAATGAATATGTTAAATATATGCACCTTTTTGTATAAGCACACCAAAATAAAGTTGGAAAAGTCAGAAAAAAATGTGGTTTTCTAAAACAGCTTAACATTTTACTTTTTTAAAATTCATTTTTAATGTTTTTATTAACATATAATGTATTATTAGGCCGAGGGGCACAGGTCTGTGAATCGCCAGGAACATTTTACTTTTGAAAAGGAAATTAAATATTAACAAATACTCAAACTTCTAATGACTTTCTCACTACCTTTAACCACACAATATACCTATGTTCAGAAGAGAATCTCCTTTTCCATTTGTTTGCCAAAACTTCTTCACTCTGCAATCCATTGTCATCAGGGAATAGGTAATTTCTTGAAGGAGAGAACAACAGTCAGCATACCAAATGCTCCCTGTTACCAGTCTCAAAACGTGATTCTGGTAGCAATTTTCATGCAGATGTTCAAGCTTTTCTGGAACTAGCTGTATTCTGGAGTCTTTCATCTTCTTAGGTTTCCTACTCCATTCCCCTAGGCTTTGGCACTGAATTAACCTTTTCTGTACACTTCTGTTCTTGTCTGAGTTACTTTTTTCTCATATTAAAATGACATGTTCAATCAAGGGTAATTTTTACAAATATGTGAAAGTGCAAAAAAGAAAACGAAAATACCATAAATCTCACTACTCTCAGTTGCTATTGTTGGCATTTAGAGGTATTCCAAATCTTTTTTTATGCATATGCATTTCTGTTTAGAATTGACTTCTGCCCCATGGGCAAATGCGATTTTTTTTGTTCTTTAATATTATATCTGATCATTTTCCACATCCTTACACGGTCTTTGCAAATACATTATTTAAATAATACATGATATTTAATCATTTTTCATATAGATTAATATATGTATTTTCTTGGTTTTGTTTTTATAAATAGTGAATCTATTCCCATAAATTATATTTTTTATAAGACTTTCAAAGATGGGAAAAATACATGTACTTTTTAACTGTTTTGGTGAAAAATTCTATCTGCTTTTAACAAAGCATAGGAACTTAGACTTCTCCTGGCAGGGTAAAAAATCATTTTCTCCAGGTGGTCTGTGGAAGATTGCATTCTGTACAAATCTTCACTGATTTGAATGGTGGACATATTTTTTTCTGTTTTATAGTGAAGATTAATCAACTTGGTATTTATGATCAATCACATCTCTCAGAGGGCTCATGTTCTGGGCATTTTGAAAATTGTTTCTTTTGTTCTAGAGGGTTGCTAACCTCTGGGCCTTTTGTTCACAGAGATGAGTTTTTTTTATTATTACATTCGGTTAGCCAGCATATAGTTCATTGTAATTTGTTGTAATGTTCAACGTTGTAATAGTCTCATATAAAGCCCAGTGTTCATCCCAGCAGGTACTGTCCTTAAAACTCATCACCTGGTTACCCCATTCTCCCACCTACCTCCCCTTTAATCCCTCAGTTAATTTTCTGGAGTCCAGAATCTTTCATGGTTTGTCTCCCTCTGATTTCTTCCCATTCAGTTTTCCCTCTCTTGCCCTGTGGTCCTCTACTCCATTCCTTATGTTCCATATATGAGTGAACCCATATGATAATTGTGTTTCTTTGCTTGATTTATTTCATGTAGCACTATCCCCTCCGGATCCATCCATGTCAGTGCAAATGGTTGCCGTTAATCCTTTTTGATGGCTGAGGAATATTATATTTTATATATGTGCCAAATCTTTATCCATTTGTCTCATAGAGATGACTTTTTGCTAATATGCGATGATCCCAGATCAGTGGGGCAGTGGAGTTGGTTGTGATGTCATGACTCTTGGCTCAGGGATCTTTCCCACAACATCCTTGAATAACCCTGTCCCTGATCTGCTTGGTTCTAACTCCATAGATGATGGGGTTGAGCATGGGAGGTACCAGGAGGTAGAGATTAGCGAACATGACATGTACCACTCGGGGCACATGATGTCCAAAGCGGTGGGTGAGGAAGGAAGGTAAAGAGGGCTGGGATATAAAGAGCCAAGATGACACAGATATGGGAAGCACACGTGCCAAAAGCCTTGAGTCGGGCCTCCTCAGAGGGCAACTTCAGAACAGTTCTCAGAATCATCACATAGGATATACTAATGACAATTATGTCAAAGACAGCCACAGAGAAGGCCACAAAGAGCCCATATGCACGGTTGACTCTAGTATCTGCACACACCAGCTTTAGCACAGCCATGTGCTCACAGTATGACTGGGGAATGACATGGTTGGTACAAAAGGGCATCCTGGACACCATGAAGCAGAAGGGACTCACCCACAGCAACCCTCTCATCATCACAGCTGCCCCCAGTTTTCCCACCACAGCTGGGGTCAGGACAGTAGAGTGGTGCAGTGGGAAGCAGATAGCCACATAACGGTCCAAGGCCATAGCCATGAGCAACCCAGACTCCACAGAAGAGAAGGCATGGATGAAGAACACCTGGATGAGGCAGGCATGGTATTCAATCTCATGAGCATGAAACCAGAGTATAGCCAGCATTTTAGGTTGGGTGGAAGAGGACAGGGCCAGGTCAGTGACAGCCAGCATGGCTAGGAACAGGTACATGGGCTCATGCAGCGTGTGGTCAGTTCGGACTATATGAAGAACAATGATATTGCCAACTACAGCCACAAGATACATGGCACAGAGGGGGAAGGCAATCCAAAACTGGTAATTCTCAAGTCCTGGGATCCCAAGTAGGATGAAGGACACAGGATGCAAAGAGTTGTTCCCTGAGGCCAGCATCACGGGATGGTTAGTTTGTTCTCCTTTGTGAAGGTAATCTACTTTCTGTAGGTGATAAGAATCAAGAAGTAATTATTAATATTTTAAATATTTTGAAAGTTTCAACTGAATCATAGGGCAGTAGGGCTTAATGGTAAACTGGAAGAATTTCAGCTGTTTTAATAAAAAATTTTTGCAACATAAAGTGATGCTTCTCTTTATTCCTCATTCATGTTTATGTCATTCAAAATGGGATCAAAACATATGGTTTCACTTATTTGTGGAGCATAACAAATAACATGGACGACATGGGGAGATGGAGAGAAGAAGGGAGTTGAGGGAAATTGGAAGGGGAGGTGAACCATGAGAGACTATGGGCTCTGAAAAACAACCTGAGGGTCTTGAAGGGGCTGGGGTGGGAGGTTGGGGGAACAAGGTGGTGGGTATTAGGGAGGGCACAGATTGCATGGAGCACTGGATGTGGTGCAAAAACAATGAATACTGTTACACTGAAAAGAAATTAAAAAAAAAAAAAAGCAAAAAACCATACTAACTGCAAGTGTGATTTTTGTCAAAGAATCACATTTTCCTTGAAAGTAGAGTCTGCTAGGAGAAACTGTCCTGACAAATAACGTAGGTTGTAGTCCTTCTTGCCCTTCTATTCTTCAGAATTAACTGACTTGTTTAGCTTTTCCCATATGTTCTTTTCAAGCTTTTGTTTAAGCCACTTAGGCACATTTTCAGGGTAGAAAGACAGATTGGAAAACATTTTGGCTTAAAGGCTGATAGTGATGTTGAATTAGATTTGAGTCTAGGAGTTACTCGGAGAATCTGGACAGTTGACTGCCGATTGTATACCTGTAATTAATTCTATTATCTATGGCGTATGTCCTCCTAGATTAGGGGCCAGCAAACTCATTTCTGGAAAGGTCAGATTATACATATTTTAGGTTTTATGTGCTGTACAGTCTGTGTTGCAACTAGTCAGTTTAGCACCTGTAGCCTGAGAGCAGCCAGTCAGTACAGGAATATATGAGTGTGACTCCATCGCAATAAAATTTTATTGGTAAAAACAGTCTGCAAGCTGGATTTTGTCTGCAGGCTATGGTTTTCTAAATCCTGTCCTGATGATAGATTTTCCTGAGGTGAGCCCTGAATAGTGCAACATCCTAACTCCTCTGTGCTTAACACAGAATAGGGGTTTATAAATATTTGCTGGATCAAATAACAAATAAATTGTTCAGTGAAAATGGACTTTTCAACCAATTAGCCATATCTTAAAATCCTTGGAGAAAATTTTAATTTTTTAAATTTATTTTAAAGATTTTATTTATTTATTTGAGAGAAATTGTGAGAGAGAGAGAGAGAGAGAGAGAGAGAACAAGAAGAGGGAGCTGCAGTGGGAGAGGAAGAAGCAGGGTCCCCACTGAGCATGGAGCCCAATGTAGGGCTCGATCGCAAGACCCAGAAATCATGACCTGAGCCAAAGGCAGCAGCATAACTGACCAAGCCACTCAGGAGTCCCTGGAGGAACCTTTTAAACACTACTTTGGCACCATGGCCACAAGAGTGTTATACAGAGTTCTTATACTAGGGTCTGCTGTGCTGGACAGTGAAAGACCTGAATGTCCCCCTCTGCCTCTACTTGCTTTTACATGGAGATCTTGTTTGATCTCTCTGGTGACTAACATCTACCCAGGATTGATGACACAAATGCTTACCTGTTTCTTGCTAGGCACTATTTCACTATTTCATCTCAGTTGACGGAGCCTTTGAGTCTCTGCCTTAACAGAAACACAGAGACAAGAAGAGTATGTTTTCAAATATCCCATAACAAATCAGTTGTTGGGACTAACAGATGTTTCATTCCACCAGACCTAATGGTTCCTATAAAGGGTTTCCTTGAGATCCCAATGAAACCTAACCTCTTCCTGCTTTTCCGTAGCTTTATAACATTCTGAGAGAAATGGGGCTCAGACTTTATAAATTTTGCTCTGCATTGTGAAATTAACTAACTTACCTCTTGATAATAGGTGTAGGTTTTCTCAAAACAAATACTCCTATCCAGGAGAAAATTTTATCCAGGTGAAAATTCAGACAAACCCATTATCTGGAGTCCCAGGCTCTAGTTCTATCCCCTCCTGCCTGGCTTGTTCTTCCACTTATATGTGCTCTTTGAACCAGAGTCTTCCTTTCCCTCTCCCTTCTGCCTCCTGAGTGTCACTCTCCAGTTGTGAGGACATGGTCACTGAGGCTCATGGGCATCTGGAAAATATCCTTACATCATCCTCATTCTTGCACTGGGCACTGGTGAAGATGCCGGCTAAACGTACAATTTCTCAAAGTGCACAATAATCTCTTTGATCAATTGTGGAAGACATGGCTATTTCTGTATATTTAACACCAGAAGCATTTACACTGTATTGTTTTTAACTCTCATGAAGTTTCTTCCCATGAGCCTTAATGGGGAACTCACCTGTTGGACATTTTCCTTTTGGAGATGTGATTCATCTCAGGTGGCGACTAAGGGCCCAAGTCTGAAGTAGGGAATGGGAGCTCTTGACAGGTGCCTTTCTTTATTCTTTATACCTACAACCCCATAGAATCTGGTGTCCTCACTCTCAGAAATTCCCTTGACTCTTTTCCACTTAGATCTATGTACTCAGCCTGTGCAGAGTGAAGGTTACAAAACATGTGAGGGGATGGGGAGTTAATCATCTATCATTTTGTGAAGTGTGTGAGGTTTTCTGTAATATTTCTGAGGGAGGCACAGGTTATCAAGTTGCTCCTCAGGAATATGACGTAAAGAGTAATTTCCCTTCCTGCCCAACATTCCTTTCCCCTCTCCCTGACTTTAAACATGTCCTGTCCCTGCTGTCTGTGGCCTAGACTTCTTGTGAGAGTACTAGGTACTGAAAGAAGAAATTAAGTCATCTTTTCAACCTTGTAGGTAGGGTGATCATACAGTGAACGTCAGAGTCAATTTTTCTGTTCTCCAAAGTATAATCTACTTGTGAGAACATGGCATAGTTTTGTGGCAAAAAAATATGTTTCCAAGAACAATGTTCTCACAGTGCTGTAGTTCAGCTTTCATCTGTGAGAGTGTGGTTTGAGTCCAGTGCTGGTACCCCTGGACATTTTTGGCCTTCAATCACTAATCACCAATTACTTCAATCACCAATCATTATGTGGAGATAGTTATGTCTGTCAGCTTAACTGTGTTGTTTAAGCCTGAAATTGGAACGGATAAAATGGGCTGAGATCTTGCTAAAGAATTATTTCAGGTATATTTACCGTTTTCTCACGTTGGGTTATCTAAAACCAAGGGATAGGGCGATCATGCTGGAGCAGAGGAGGGTTCAGACCCAGTGTCCTTCATGGAGGGATTGTGTGTAAAGACTACCTTTGTATTTCTCTAGAATTTCCCTGGAGGACAGAGTGTAAGCTATGAAACTTCTCCGCATCACAGAAGGAAATCCAGCCATCAGGGATCTCTGGATGTGGAGCCCCCAGTAAGTCAAGTCATTCTATACAGTTTATTGCATTGTCTTTAGCTTCCTGGAGTTTCTGTGAGTCCTGCTGTTCTCTGAGAAGGGCAGAGGTGACTGGGAGCTGGAAACCATTCACCTTGAGCCCTGCTTCGTCTCTGACCATGAGAAATTCTAACTGGCTCCTGTGATTCTGCTTTTAGGAGAGTCTGTAGATTAGGACCTATTTAAAGACCTGCTTAAGCCTGGCCTTTTCCTTCCCCAAGCATTAGTTTTCCCCCTCTGCTTAGGCTGCCTACCCTATCTCAATCTCTGGTTTCCTCTGAGACTATATTAGAGCCTAAAGCTGGAAGCATTAACCCCTAACTACCCTCACTCCTCTGTGTATACAAAGGGAAAGACTGAGCAATTGAGCACCTGGGCAGGAATGTGAATTGTTGAGAATAATCAGTTGTGAGCTTATCTGTATGTATGTAATTTTTGTTAGTCAAGGGTATTTACAAGTCAAGAGATATTTTATATAATGTGGAAGTGTGTTAATATGTTTGTTGGTGTGTGTATTTGAGAGCTATGTTAATGTGTGTAAGGACTGGGCTTGCATGTGAATACGAGTATATGTGCATAACCTTGTGTGTTTGTACAGGCGTGAGTAACCATTTGCATTCAGTGTATATATTTAATATGATAACTTGGCTCTTGAAATACAAGGGCACAGCACACATGTGCTTTGTGAAGGCTATGCTGAGCTCCAAAGTGGATCGTGTGAAGTGATAAATCAGTGTGTCTACAGATGGGTATAATAAAACCTCCTGGTACTAGAGAGTACCAGAAGCTCACTTGCATGTAGATAATTAATATTACATTTCTATTAATTTATCATTTTTCTATCTTCCATTGTTAGTTTCAGTTCATTGTTGCTTTTGAGGAAATTTAACTAAGGAAAAGAAAATCAATAGCATTTACAGGAAGCTCAGAAATGCTGCAATCCTCTTAAACCCAATGAGCTACTCATCACTTGATGATGTCAATTTTTCTAAAAGATACAATGTAGGACACAAAACTATCTTTCCTTAGTTAAATATTTCTTATCCTCTTTCCAGTTTTGACCATCCCTTTATATATTTTGTATTTTAGAGGATTTTGTGAGGGGAGAAGATGGAGGGTATTTGGAAATTATATTGTTTGGAGGGAAGACTAGTCACTAAACTTTGCTTCAGTTCTGTTTTCTCGAACCTCTTGCAATCTTATGATTTTGGTAATCTGCCTTGGAGGACTTAAGGATCTGAGCTTGTATAAGAAATCTTAGAATCCGTTTCAAGTCTAGAAATAGTAGATCACAATACTGAAAGTAACTCGTACATATAAACCATGACAAAGGGAGGAAAACTTATGAGATGGCATTAAGGGAGTGAAGGTTATTATGAGGTAGTCCAAATTTACTCTGGAAAGGTAAGAGAAGACTATAAGGTTTCATAATGATTGTCTTAAATCAGGAGTCTAAAGGAAGAAGGTTTTTCTCCAGAACACAATGGATGTTCCTTAAGAGGGAATCTAAGACAGCTTCCCAATTCAGTTGATTATCCTTTTTTTTTTTTCTATTTCCACATTTTACTTTCTCTAACAAAAATATTATTTTATACTCTCATTAATAACCTTCCTCCTTCTGCCCACATAAGCTCTACTGATCACATACAATTTCTTGGTGTTTCAGGCGCTGTCATATTTTGTTGTCCTCAGAGTGCCATGATCTGGGGGATGGACAGCTCATTCCATCCTTATTTGTTTCACAAGCTTTTTTAGTCCAAGTAGTCACTTCCTCTAAGGATACTTTAAGTCTCCACTATGATTTGGATATTTTCTTCACTGTCCGTATAGTTCTGTGATACTACTTATTTATTTTTCTTTAAATTTATTTATTTATTTATTTGAGAGAGAGAGAGAGAGGGAGAATGAGTGAGAAAGGGAAGAGGGAGAAGAAGAGAATCACCAGCATGCTGAGGAAAGAGCCCCATGAGGGTCCTAGTCTCACCACCCTGAGATCATCACCTGAGCAGAAGGCAGGCGTTGGATGCCTAACTGACTGAACCACCCAGGTGCTCCTGTGATACCACTTCTTATTCATTATTGTTATTTTATTTAGTTTCATGTTTTGGCCACTAGACTATATAAACTAATTGAGAGGTCAAAGGTGTTTCTTAGGTGTCCTTGTGTTACCACAACTAAGGAAAGCCCAATATTATTTAATAAAATGTTGCAGAAAGGAAGGAAGAAAGGGGTTATCAATAGACAACTTGCTGGAGTGCATGAGGTGGCACTTGCCTTCAGTACGTTCCTGCAATGACATGTTTCCCTGAGTCAAAGCTATTGTCTGTCAGGCCTCTTAATACTTGTTTTAATTATTCTACATCATGTAATCCTTACAGCTACTTTAGAGTTTCCTCTTATCTATCATCTTCATTTTACAGAAAAGCAGACAGAAAGGTTCAGCCAAGCTAAGTTAATTCATTGAATACACATAAAGGACAAGTCTGTCTGACACAAAGCTGTCACTTTTTCTACGCTACCATGCTTAGCACATGCTAGGAGCATCAGGGCTGAAACTGGGGTGAGGTAAGTACGACATTTGTCTTGGGCATGATTTAAGAAGGGTGCTATAAAAAGTTAAACCATCAGATAAATGATATTTTGTGCAATATTTAAAGAAATCAAAATTAACGCAAAAATCCATGATGAACAGACACCAAATTCTGAATAAAGACTAGAGCCGTGCTAAGCCACAGTGGAATCTGTGGCAAAATGAAAAGTATGCACCCCTAAGTACATGTGTGTATGTATTTTTTAGTACTTAATCTTTTCTGAAACATTAAAATGCTTGAAAAATTGAGGGGTGCCTGGGTGGCTCAGTTGGTTAAGTGTCTGCCTTCAGCTCAGATCATGATCTTGGGGTCCTGGGATCAAGCCCTGCATAGGGCTCCTTGCTCAGCAGAAAGCCTGCTTTTCCCTCTCCTCCCTACTCTGCTCTCTCTCACTATCTTTGTCTCTCTCATTAAAAAATAAAGAAAAAAAGAAATAAAATTCTTGAAAAATCGAAAAGAATTGTGTTAAATATCACACTATTATTTTAAATTTAAAATATTATTTCATCTAAAATCTGTTAAGATCATTTAGAATCCTCACTCATGCAGGAGAATACTTCTAATATGACAGTTTTATCAGCTGAAAATGAGATAAGCAAAGACGTACATATTCAAACTATTATCGATGAGCTTGCTTCCATAAAAACATCTAGAGCACATTTTCCCTTTTGCCTTAGTCTCTAATACACCTTGGTGTGGCTCTGGTCTTTATTTAAACTTTTACTTTATTAATCATGGGTTAAAAAATAATTTGAATTTTAAGAATATTGCATGAAAACTTTAGAATCACCATTACCTAATTTTTGATGTCCCCCTCAATTTTGCACTCTCCTCAAGGTCAGTGTTGGCCCTTAGCAGTTGCTGTCCTTGCCGTGCATCTCTGCATCTCAACATGAATGAGGCCAGGGAAATTTTCATGATTCTGTTTCAGGGACAAGATTGGATACTCGTGTTTATTTTGGACTTCTAGAGAGGGTCTGCAGGATGTTTTCCCCCTCACTCACTCCTCTTTCCACCTCCCTCCCCACTATTCCACCATGTCTGGAGAGGAAGGAAAGAGATAGTACTCCCTCTTTCTCTTTCACCTTTCTACTCCAGTTTTCCCCTCTTCTCTGTCTTCCTGCTTCTTTTCTTCTGGTTTGTGGATCCTTACCTTCTATTCAGGGGAGGATGTTACTTTGTCTTCTGAGGACCCTATCAGAGAGGAGAGAAGTGAGAGCACCTGAACTGTTTCTGAGACCCTGGGTGGGGGAGAATTTCAGCCTCTTCTGGTAGGAGCCCGGCTGTTCCCAGATGATTGAGTTATCAAGAGCAGGATCACTGGCCCCAGTGGGGCCTCCTACTCCATCACAGAGAAAAATGTGTGATTTGCTCAGGCAGCCCATGCATGCACTTGAGGAAAACCTCACTACAGGAACATTCTTTTTTTTTTTTTTTAAATTTTTAAATTAACATATAATGTATTATTAGCCCCAGGGATACAGGTCTGTGAATCGCCAGGTTTATACACTTCACAGCACTCACCATAGCACATACCCTCCCCAATGTCCATAACCCCACCACCCTCTCCCTGTTCCCCTCCCCCCACCCCGAACCCTCAGGTTAGTTTGTGAGATTAAGAGTCTCTTATGGTTTGTCTCCCTCCCGATCCCATCTTGTTTCATTTATTCATTTCCTACCCCCAAACCCCTCACATTGCATCTCCACTTCCTCACATCAGGGAGATCATATGATAGTTGTCTTTCTCTGATTGACTTGTTTTGCTAAGCATGATACCCTTTAGTTCCATCCACGTCATTGCAAATGGCAAGATTTCATTTCTCTTGATGGCTTCATAGTATTCCATTGTGTATATATACCACCTCTTCTTTATCCATTCATCTGTTGATGGACATCTAGGTTCTTTCCATAGTTTAGCTATTGTGGACATTGCTGCTATAGACGTTTGGGTGCACACGCCCCTTCATATCACTACATTTGTATCTTTAGGGTAAATACCCAGTAGTGCAATTGCTGTGTCATAGGGTATCTCTATTTTCAACTTTCTGAGGAACCTCCATGTTGTTTTCCAGAGCGGTTGCACCAGCTTGCATTCCCACCAACAGCATAGGAGGGTTCCCCTTTCTCCACATCCTCGCCAGCATCTGTCATTTCCTGACTTGTTAATTTTAGCAATTCTGACTGGTGTGAGGAGGTATCTCATTGTGGTTTTGATTTGTGTTTCCCTGATGCCAAGTGAAGTGGAGCAATTTTTCATGTGTCTGTTGGCCATCTGGATGTCTTCTTTGCAGAACTTCTGTTTGTGTCCTCTGCCCATTTCTTTCTTTCTTTTTTTTTTCTTTTAAAGATTTTTATTTATTTATTTGACAGAAGTAGGCAGAGAGGCAGGCAGAGAGAGAGAGAGGAGGAAGCAGGTTCCCCACTGGGCAGAGAGCCCAATGCGGGGCTCGATCCCAGGACCCTGGGATCATGACCTGAGCTGAAGGCAGAGGCTTTAACCCACTGAGCCACCCAGGTGCCCCCTCTGCCCATTTCTTGATTGGATTATTTGTTTTTTGGGTGTGAGTTTGACAAATTCTTTATAGATTTTGGATACTTGCCCTTTATCTGATATGTCGTTTGCAAATGCCTTCTCCAATTCTGTCAGTCATCTTTTGGTTTTGTTAACTGTTTCCTTTGCTGTGCAAAAGCTTTTGATCTTGATGAAATCCCAATAGTTCATTTTTGCCCTTGCTTCCCTTTCCTTTGGCAATGTTCCTAGGAAGAAGTTGCTGCGGCTGAGGTTCAAGAGGTTGCTGCCCATGGTTACAAGCCTGACAGAGAAATTTTTGGTTTAAGCGCTAGTAGACATGACTAAGAAGTTTTCCAGTTACAGCCATTTGCACCTTCAGTAGCAGGGTAAGGTAGTTAAGTTAATTCATATTTATTCTCTATAGGTGGGATTGCTGTGTCTTTTTGTTTGTTTTAGTTTTTCTGGTGGATGTATTGGTACCTTGTTAACTTCTTTTTAAAAATTTCTGGTATTTTTTTTTTCAGTGTTCCAAAATTCATTGTTTATGTAGCAAACCCAGTGCTTTGTTATGTTAACAAGACAACCCTGGGTTGTCAGAGGAACCAACCTTGGATTAGAGAGTTGGAACTTTTACTTCCATCCTGACCTTCAGCGAAAGGAGGAAGGGGCAGGAGGTTGAACCTTTTGCCAGGGGCCAATGTCTTAAGCAATCAATCAGGATATGTAGTGGAGCCTCCATAAAAATCCCAGGAGGACAAGGTTCCCAGAGATTCTGTGTTGGTGAACAACATATGGAGACTGGGGAGCATAGCACAATGGAGCGGCCATAGAAGTTCCATGCCCTTTCCCAATCCCTTCCCCTAGGATTTCTTCCACCTGGCTGTTCCTGCATTATATCCTTATAATAACTGATAATGTTAAGAGGTAAAATGTTTCTATGAGTTCTGTGAGTTGCCCTAGTAAATTAATCAAGCCCAAGGAGTGGGTCATGGGAACCTCTGATTTATAGCCAGTTACTTAGGAGCAGGGCACAAGGACCTGTTCTTGTGACAGGTGTCTGAAGTGGGGTGGGAGGTCTACTCTTGTAGGATTGAACCCTTAAATTGTGGAATCTAATGCTAGCTCCTGAAGGGAACTGTAAGATATACCAGGTTTCGTCCCAAGAATTGCTCTTTGGTGTGGAGTTTCCCTATACACACCAGAATTTTGTCTCAGAATACCCATTTGGAGGGAGAGAGACAGACAAAGAAGCAGAGAGACCTAGTTCATCAGAGTCTTGCCCATCCTTCTCTGTGTGTTGCATGGTAGACTGGTGAGGCCTCTGCCAACCCGTCACAAGGACATTGCAGAGCTGGTGGGAGTCAGGGTGTTGGAGGAGTGGGGGAGGCTTAGTTTTTTTTTTTTTTTTAAAGATTTTTATTTATTTATTTGATAGACAGAGAGAGATCACAAGTAGACAGAGAGGCAGGCAGAGAGAGAGGGGGAAGCAGGCTCCCCGCTTAGCAGAGAGCCCGATGTGGGGCTCGATCCCAGGATCCTAAGATCATGACCTGAGCTGAAGGCAGAGGCCTAAACCACTGAGCCACCCAGGCACCCCGGGAGGCTTAGTTTTATTGCAAGAAAAGAATTCAAGGACTGACCAGACAAAGTGGTTGTTTGGTGTTTAAGTGAAGAGTTTATAAAAGACAGAGCACACTCTGGAGCTGTGAGAGTGGGAATTTCAAGGGACAGGTGTGCAACTCAGGGTTTTGTTTTCTGTCTTTTATTGAGAGTTGTTGACTAGGGGCTGGAATACTTATTTCTTGGGGAGGAGTTTAGTACCTTTTCTCCATTAGTTTGTCAGGGTCTCTGGCCTTCTTTTCTTGGGCCTGCCTGGTTTGATCTGACTTGTTGTGGAGTGCTGCCATGGCAGGCCTCTGACTTTTCCCATAATGGCCATGATTTGTCCTTTGCTGGCCTCTAGGTATCCTTTTAAAGCTTAACTAACTACTCTAGAACTGACCCCAGATACCATAGATTGGCTCTGAGTAATGTTTAAAACCCCGGAGAAGCTGACCTGTTTTTGTTCAGTTCTGCCTGGACTCTCCTAGTCAATAGGTCACCTTTGGTGTATGCTCCCCATGAGAAGTGAGGTCCTGTATTGACTGCCCATTTCACAAGGGGGAAATCCAATTCCTCACTCCAAGTACTCCCTTGATAGTTTTGGGAAATGAGTACACACATGCTATAGATACTTACAGATCTGATGTCCTGGACCCACTGCCCACTGGTTCTTTAGGTTGTAATGAAGGCAATCGTCTGTTTTCAGTGATTCAAAATACTGAAGGATACTTCTAATCATGACTGAGCTGCTCAGCTTAAGGAACCAGTTTTCCTATTGGAGGTGGGATTGTAGGTATCCAGTGTGCTTCTTTTGCTGATTTCTTACTAACTAGGTTCTCTGATTGCCAGTTTGTCTTATTCTCTTTGTTATTCCCATCCTCTTAGAGAATATTTGGAGCAACGTAGTTGCCTAATAGATATTTTGAATAGCATTGTAAAATGTTCCAAATATTTTATATTTGTTAATTAATAGAGGTGAATGAGGGATGAATTGTTGTTTATATATCAAATTTATCTTCTTTGACAAACATGCTTCAGAGTTCCTTTGGGAATAATGCAATGCTTTAAGACAGAAAAGAGTGGTACTTCATTTGGGTGGGATGAGGCTGAAATGGACCTGCACTTGCCATCTTGTGGTCAGCAGTGGAATTGTTGTGACACTGGTACCAGGCACATGTAAACATTTAATCCTTCATTCCTGAAGTGGGTTTTTTGTTGTTGTTGTTGTTGTTGTTTTGTTTGTTTTTTCTTTGTAGTGAGCCTGGTTTGGGGATAGAATAGTGAGCACCAAAAACTAATGATGTATTTTATGGTGACTAACATAACACAATCCAAAAGGATAAAAAAAAAAAAAAAAGAAAAAGAAAAAGACAAGAGTAATAAACGCCTGTGCTATACTTTTATAGAAGTTATATTCCAGACAGAGGAACAGATGGCAAATAAGTAATTTAAATAATTGCACATTGTGTTTAGAAGGGGAGGAAATAAAATATTTGTGTTGAATGAAAATTATGGGGGGAGAACTTGTTGAGATTCATAGGTTAAGAAACACCTTCTCTTATTTGTGGAGCATAACAAATAGCATGGAGGACATGGGGAGTTAGAGAGGAGAAGGGAGTTGGGGGAAATTGGAAGGGGAGGTGAACCATAAGAGACTATGGACTTTGAAAAACAATCTGAGGGGTTTGAAGGGGCGGGGGGTGGGAGGTTGGGGTACCAGGTGGTGGGTATTATAGAGGGCACGGATTGCATGGAGCACTGGATGTAGTGCAAAAATAATGAATACTGTTATGCTGAAAATAAAAATAATAATAATAAAAAAAAGAAACACCTCACCCATAAGGAGGCTATTAGTTGAGATGTAAAGGATGTCGAGAGGAATATAGAATGTTCTGGAAAATAACAACTGGGAGAAGTGGGAAGATTTAAAGTAAAGCTGTAGACAGATGAGAGATGGATATGTTTGCAAGAAGACTAAAAGGGTTGAAGCAAAAGAAAAAGGTAACAATTGGTATGGTATCAATACCTCAATAGGTACACTGACAAAATAGAATATACTACTCAGCAGTAATAGGAAATGACCTGCTTATCTTACATGCAACAATAGGGCTCAATCTGAAAAACTATACTGAGTGAAAGACACCAGACTCAATATATTGTTTATTCCTTCATTCATAAACGTGCTAGTGAGAGAAAAGTCATTTTGTAGTGAAAGATGTCAGAACAGGGTTTGCCTGGTTGGGATGGAGAGGGGATGATTGACTCCAGGCAGGCAAGAGAACCTTTCATGAAGTGAGGGCAATGTCCTATGTCTTAACCAGGCTGGTAGCTACAGGGGCACGCATGTGTCAGGACTCTTCAGAGTGTGCGAAAAAATATTTACATTTTATTGTCACAAGTTAAACAGCAACAGAGCTGATTTTAAAAAGAAAAAGAGAGACTCACAATTATTAACTGATTTGCTGATAAGAGATCACAGCTCCTTTACATCTCTAATATCTGGGAATCTTGAAAATGCTCCTTCAGAATACCCGTTCATTTCTGGCGAAACTTTTAGGCTCCGTTAGCTGTTTCTGCTGGGAGAAGCAAACATGTTCCCACTTCCTCTTCAAGCACCTTCATCTCATGTTGGTTTTAGCAACATTAGAGCCCAAGTTCTAAACCTTCCTCACTATTGGCATTGACAGCAGAGTGATGAAGGAGGATAAATACATAAATGCAGTAATTGTGATGGACGATTTTATCGTGTTTTTGGTGATGCTATCATGTGTATTTGCATATGTCCAAACTCATCAAAATGAATACATAAACATATGCATGTTTTTGTATAATACACCACAATAAAGTTGAAAAAATTAGAAAAAATGTGGTTTTCTAAAACAACCTAACATTTTATTTTTGCAAAGGAAATTAAATATTAACAAATAGGGCGCCTGGGTGGCTCAGTGGGTTAAGCCGCTGCCTTCAGCTCAGGTCATGATCTCAGGGTCCTGGGATCGAGTCCCACATCGGGCTCTCTGCTCAGCAGGGAGCCTGCTTCCTCCTCTCTCTCTCTGCCTGCCTCTCTGCCTACTTGTAATCTCTCTCTGTCAAATAAATAAATAAATCTTAAAAAAAAAAATATTAACAAATACTCAATCTGCTTATGACTTTTCACTACTTTTAACCATACATTATAGCTATGTTCAGAAGAGAATCTCCTTTTCCATTTGTTTATCAAAACTTCTTCACTCTGCAATCCATTGTCATCAGGGAATAGGCAATTTCTAGAAGGAGAGACCAATAAATGCTCCCTGTTACTACTGTCAATACATGATTCTGGGTCCAAATTTTCATGGAGATGTTCAAGCTTTTCTAGAGCTCAAGCTTTTGCTTTGCTGTATTCTGGAGTCTTTCATCTTCTCAGATTGCCTACTCCATTCCCTTAGGCTTGGGCACTGAATTAACCTTTTCTGTACACTTCTGTTCTTGTCTGCATTATTTTTTTTCTCATGTTAAAATGACACTCTCAATCAAGGGTAATTTTACAAATATATGAAAGTGTAAAAAAGAAAACTAAAATACCATAAATTTCACTACTCTCTGTTATTGTTAGCGTTTCGATGTATTTCGAATCTTTTTCTATGTATATGTATTTCTTCTTAGAATTGGTTTCTGCCTTATGGACAGATGTCATTTTTCTTTTTTATTTAATATTTTATCTTGATCATTCTTCACATTTTTACATGCTCTTTGCAAATATATTAGTTACATGATACATGATATGCAATTGCTCATTCTTCATCTGGATCTTATACATCAATATGTGTAAGTTTCCCTGTTTTTGTTTTTATAAATAATGAATCTCTGCATGCCTATGTACTGTCCCCCCCCCCTCAAATTCTACTTTTACAAACAGATTCCAAGATGGGAAAAATGCATGTATTTTATAACTGTTTTGGTGGAAAGTTGTAATCTGTTTTTTAAAAAAAGCATAGGAACCTGGACTTCTCCTGGCAGGGTAAAAATAATTTTCACTGTAGTGGTCTGTGGAAGATGGAATTCTGTTAAAATCTTCACTCATTTGAATGGTAGACATACTTTTTACAGTTTTCCTGTGATGATGAAGATTGGTCAACTCAGTATTTACGGCCAGTCACGTCTCTCAGAGAGCTCATGTTCTGGGCATCTTGAAATATTTCCTTTTGTTCTGGAGGGATGCTAACCTCTTGTTCACAGAGATGACTTACTATTATTATAGCTATGTTCAGTTAGCCAGCATATAGTCCATCATAAGTTTACGTTGTGGTGCTCAGTGATTCATTAGTTGCATATAAAGCCCAGTGCTCATCCCAGCATGTGCCCTCCTTAATACCCATCACTTTGTCACCATATTCCCCCACCTACCTCCCTTCTGTGTCCCTCAGTTAGGTTCCTGGAGTCCAGAGTCTTTCATGGTTTGTCTCCCTTGATTTCTTTCCATTCAGTTTTCCCTCCCTTGCCCTGTGGTCCTCCACTCTATTCCTTATGTTCCACATATGAGTGAAACCATAATAATTGTCTTTCTCCACTTCATTTATTTCGCTTAACTTAGTCCCTTCCAGTTCCGTCAATGTCAATGGTAGGTATTCATCCTTTCTGATAGATGAAGAATATTCCATTGTATATATGTACCGCATCTTGTTTATCCATTTGTCTCCCAGAGATGACTTTGTGTTAATATGTGAAGATCCCAGACCAGTGGGGCAGTGGGGTTGGTTGTGCCGTGGGGTTGGTTGCTGCCGTGACGTTTGGCTCAGGGATCTTTCCCACAACATCCTTGAATAACCCTGTCCCTGATCTGCTTGGTTCTAACTCCATAGATGATGGGGTTGAGCATGGGAGGTACCAGGAGGTAGAGATTAGCGAACATGACATGTACCACTCGGGGCACGTGATGTCCAAAGCGGTGGGTGAGGAAGGTAAAGAGGGCTGGGATATAAAGAGCCAAGATGACACAGATATGGGAAGCACATGTGCCAAAAGCCTTGAGTCGGGCCTCCTCAGAAGGCAACCTCAGAACAGTTCTCAAAATCATCACATAAGATATACTAATGACAATTATGTCAAAGGCAATCACAGAGAAGGCCGCAAAGAGCCCATATGCACGGTTGACTCTAGTATCTGCACACACCAGCTTTAGCACAGCCATGTGCTCACAGTATGACTGGGGAATGACATGGTTGGTGCAGAAGGGCATCCTGGACACCATGAAGCAGAAGGGACTCACCCACAGCAACCCTCTCATCATCACAGCTGCCCCCAGTTTACCCACCACAGCTGGGGTCAGGACAGTAGAGTGGTGCAGTGGGAAGCAGATAGCCACATAACGGTCCAAGGCCATAGCCATGAGCAACCCAGACTCCACAGAAGAGAAGGCATGGATGAAGAACACCTGGATGAGGCAGGCATGGTATTCAATCTCATGAGCATGAAACCAGAGTATAGCCAGCATTTTAGGTTGGGTGGAAGAGGACAGGGCCAGGTCAGTGACAGCCAGCATGGCTAGGAACAGGTACATGGGCTCATGCAGCATGTGGTCAGTTCGGACTATATGAAGGACAATGATATTGCCAACTACAGCCACAAGATACATGGCACAGAGGGGGAAGGCAATCCAAAACTGGTAATTCTCAAGTCCTGGGATCCCAAGTAGGATGAAGGACACAGGATGCAAAGAGATGTTCCCTGAAGCCACCATCACAGGATGGTTAATTTGTTCTCCATTGTGAAGGTAATCTACTCTCTGTAGGTGATAAGAGTCAAAAAGTAATTATTAATATTTTAAGTATTTGGAATGTTTCAAGTGAATCAAAGGGCAGTAGGGCTTAATGGTAAACTGGAAGAATTTCAACTGTTTTAATAAAAAAATTTTGTAACATAAAGTGATGTTCCTCTTTATTCCTCATTCATATTTATGTCATTCAAAATGGGATCAAAACATACTAACTGCAAGTGTGTTTTTTGTCAAAGAATCAAATTTTCCTTGAAAGTAGAATCTGCTATAGTAAAACTATCCTGATAATAATCAGTAATTATCAATATTGCCCTTCTATTCTTCAGAACTAACTGATTTGTTTAACCTTTCCCATAGGTTCTTTTCCCTCTGTTTAAGCCACTTAGGTGACTTTTCAGGATAGGAAGCTGGTTTGGAAAACACTTTGTCTTAAAGGCTCATAGGAAGAAGTTATGTGTGATGTTGAGTTAGCTTTGACGCTAGGAGTTATCCAGAGAATCCGGGTTGGAGGATAGGTCACTGATTATTGTACACGTATAATTAATTCTGTTATCAATGGTGTATGTCCTCCTAGATTAGGTGTCAGCAAGCTCATTTCAGTAAAAGGGTAGATCATACATATTTTAGGTTTTATGTGCTGTACAGTCTGTGTTGCAACTAGACAGTTTAGCCCCTGTAGCCTGAGAACAACCACAGTCAGTACAGCGATATGTGAGTGTGATTACATCCAAATACAATTTTATTTGTGAAAACAGGGTGCAAGCTGGATTTTGTTTGCAGGCTATGGTTTTCTAAATCTTGTCATGATGATAGATTTTTATGAGATGATCCCTGAATAGTGCACCATCCTAGCAACTCTGTGCTTAGCACAGAATAGGGGTTTGAAAATATTTGCTGGATCAAATAACAAATAAATTGTTCAGTGGCAATAGCCTTTTTAACTAATGAGCCATATCTTAAAATTTTCTGATGAACTTTTTGACACTGCTTAGGCACCATGGCCGCAAGAGAGTTATACATCGTTCTCATACCATGGTCTGCTGTGTTGGCCAGTGAAAGACCTGAATGTCTTCCTCTACCTCTACTTGTTTCACATGGTGCTCTTCTTTGATCCCTCTGGTGACTAACATCTACCAAGGATTGATGACACAAAAGCTTACCTGATCCTTACTAGGCACCTTTTCACTATTTCATCTCAGTTGATGGAGCCTTTGAGTCTCTGCCATAAAAGAAACACACAGATAAGAAGAGTCTTTTCAGATCTCCCATAACAAATCAGCTGTTGGGACTAACAAATGTTTCATTCCACCAGACCTAATGGTTCCTATAAAGGGTTTCTTTGTGATCCCAAAGAAACCTAGCCTCTTTCTGATTTTCCCTAGCTTTACAACATTATGAGAGAAATGGGGCTCAGATTTTATAAATCTTGCTCTTCACTGAAAAAATTACTATCCTACCTTGATAATAGGTGTAGGTTTGCTCAAAACAAATACTCCTATCCAGGGTATGGTGGAAATTCAGACAAACACATTATCTGGAGTCCCAGGCTCTCATTTATCCCTTCTTGCCTGGCTTGTTCTTCCACTTATATGTGTTCTTTGAACCAGAGTCTTCCTCTCCCTTCTGCCTCCTGTATGTCACTCTCCAGTTGTGAGGACATGGTCACTGAGGCTCATGGGCATCTGGAAAACATCCTTAGATCATCATTCTTGCACTGGGCACTGGTGAAGATGCCGGCTAAACGTACAATTTCTCAAAGTGCACAATAATCTCTTTGATCAATTGTGGAAGACATGGCTATTTTTGTAAATATAACACCAGAAGCATTTACTCTGTATTGTTTTTAACTCTCATGAAGTTTCTTCCGATGAGCCTTAATGGAGAACTCACCTGTTCGCCATATTCCTTTTGCAGTGGTGACTCTTCTCCGGTGGTGACCTGGGGTCCAAGTCTGAAGTAGGGGATGGGAGCTCTTGACAGGTGCCTTTTTTCTTCTTTATACCAACAACTCCATGGATTCTGGTATCCTCACTCTCAGCAATTCCCTTGCCTCTTTTCCACTTAGAATTACTCATTCAGCCTGGAAGAGTGAAGCTTACAAGTCATGTGGAATGGACAGGAACTTAACCAATCCTGGATCATTATGTGAAGTGTATAAAGTTTTCAATCATATTTTGGAGGGAGGTATGAGTTATTAACTTCCTTCTGGGTGGAATGAGTGATATGTGTATTCCCTCAAGAGTAGGAATAAAAAAGAAATAGAATTTCCCTTCTTGCCCAACATTCCTTCCCCTTTCCCTGCTTTTATTCATGCCTCTGCCCTGTGTGGACTAGAAATCTTGTGAGGCTATTAGGTACTCAAAAATAAATTAAGTCATGTTTTTCAACCTTATAGGTAGGGTGATCACACACTGGACATCAGAGTCAATTTTTCTGTTCTCCAAAGTATAATCTACTTGTGAGTACTTGGCATAGATTTGGGTTCAGGTAATATGATTACAAGATTGATGTTCTCAGGACACCTTGGAGGCTCAGGCAATTAAGCATCTGCTTTTGGTTCAGGGCATGATCCCAGGGTTCTGTGATCAAGTCTGGCATCAGGAACCTTGCTCAGCGGCCAGCCTGTTTCTCCCGCTGCCTGTTGCTTCCTCTGCTTGTGCTGTGACTCTCTCTCTCTCTCTGACAAATGAATAAATAAAATCTTAAAAAAAAAAAAAAGATTGATGTTCTCATAATGATAGAGTTCAAGTTTCATCTATAAGTGTGGGTTTGAATTCAGTGCTGGTACCACTGGCTCTGTTAGCCTTCAATTACTCCAATCATTATGTGGAGATTGTTATGTCTATTAGTTTAATCATGTTGCTGAGACCTGAAGTGGTAAAGGATAAAATGGGCTGAGGTCTTGCTAAAGAATTGTTTCAGGGATATTTAGACAGTTTTCTCGCTTTGGGGTATCTAAAACCAAGGCATAGAGCAATGATGTTGGAGCAAGGGAGGTTCAGATCCAGTGTCCTTCATGGAGGGATTGTGTGTGGAGGCAGCCTTCCTACTTTTCTAAAATTTCTCTGAAGGACACAGTGAGTAGTGAATCTTCTCTCCACCTGAGAAGAAAATCCAGCCATCAGGGATCTCTGGATCTGGAGCCCTCATTAAGTCAGGTCATTCCCTACAGTGGTGTCCTGTCTCCCAGTTTCTTGGAGCTTCTGTGAGTCTTACTGTTCTCTAGAGAGGCAGAAATGATTAGGGCACAGGGAAACCACTCACCTTGAGCTCTGCTTCATCTCTGACCATGAGCAGCTCTAACTGGCTCCTGTGATTCAGCTTTTAGCAGAGCCTGTGGGTTAGGACCTATTTAAGGACCTGCTTAAGGTTGGCCTTTCCCTTCCCAAAGCATTGATTCACTGTCTCCTTTCAGGCCCCCTGCCTCAATCTCTGGTTTCCTCTGAGATTAGAGACTAAAGCTGGAAACATTAACCCCTTATTTGCCTATCTCCTCTGTATACACAAAGTCTGGGGATTTGAGTGCATGGGCAAGAATGTGTGTGGTTAAGAATACCCAATTGTGAGCTTATCTGTATGCCCGTTTTCTTTGTTAGTCAAGAGTATTTACAAATGAAGGGATATTTTATAGAATGTGAAAGTGTGTGGATATGTTTGTTGATGTGTGTATTTGAGAGATGTGTTAATAGACATATGTGTGCAAAGACTGGATTTGAATGTGAATGGTATGTGTGTATAACCTTGCATGTTTGTGAGGTGTGAGTAACCATTTGCATTAAGTATCTCTATTTATTGGAATAACTTGGCTCTGTAAGTACAAGGGCACTGCATTCACGTGCTTTGTGAAGGCATACGCTGTGCTCCAAAGCTGATAGTTTGAAAAGATACATCAGTGTATATATAGTTGGGTATGTATAGGCAAAATGTGTTGGTTTGAGGAGGTATTGAGAGGGTTCTGAGGCCCTCCCACTTCTTTTTTTTTTTTAATTTTTTATTTTTTATAAACATATATTTTTATCCCCAGGGGTACAGGTCTGTGAATCGCCAGGTTTACACACTTCACAGCACTCACCAAAGCACATACCCTCCCCAATGTTCATAATCCCACTCCCTTCTCCCAAACCCCCTCCCCCCAGCAACCCTCAGTTTGTTTTGTGAGATTAAGAGTCACTTATGGTTTGTCTCCCTCCCAATCCCATCTTGTTTCATTGATTCTTCTCCTACCCACTTCTTATCAGGAGAGGCAGGAGGACTTCCAGATTGAAATCTTGTCATAGTTCTTTTTGAAATTTGCTGAAGTTGTGAATCATGGAACACTCATCAAAAACTAATGATGTACTGTATTGTGACTAACATAACATAATAAAAAATTTTACAGCACATTAAAAAAATAAACAAAATACTGCAATATAATCATTAAATTTCTTTTACACTCAAAAAAACAGACAAACAACAAACAAAAACCCCCCAAATTTGGTGAAGCTAGAAGGCCCTCCTCATTGAGCCTGAACAGTTAAGCTTATGCAGAACTTCCTCGTACTCCCCATGTAGGTCCTTGCTGGTACTTTCTTCCTTTTTCTCAGCCTTCCCTGATGCATGACATGTCAAATGAAGATTTGAGAAAATGAAGTATTTAAAAACAGAAAGTAAGGATTCATTTGTAGAGTTCGGACTTCAGAAACTATGCCTCACACAATCCACAACCCAACATATATTTATAGGGAACAACTCACACAAAAGTTTACCATGACTATTAAGTTTACAGTAATCTGTTTATGGTGAATTGCCATTATCATGTTCACAAAGGTCAGGATTTTTTTAAAGATAACACCATAACAAAAATCTGGGCTAGAACGGTTTTTGTTAGGGAGTCCAGGTTTACAGACACAAAGTTTTATTTTGGGGATGAGGTAATTTTGGATTTGTCTCTTCAATTCTTTTTTCTTTGTCTTCTTTCAGCTTTCATAAGTTAAACATTTGGTATTAATAAAGT
Source organism: Mustela erminea (assembly GCF_009829155.1). Classification (NCBI taxonomy): domain Eukaryota; kingdom Metazoa; phylum Chordata; class Mammalia; order Carnivora; family Mustelidae; genus Mustela; species Mustela erminea. The sequence continues at coordinate 58,587,930 of NC_045622.1, forward strand.
AGAAAAAACGTGCCAGGCTCACCTCCTCTCCCTCTTCTTCCTCTTTTTCCTCCTTCTCCCCCTTCCCATCTTGTCCCTATCCTGTCTTTCTTTCTTACCTTCCCCTTGTTTTCCTTTTCTTTCTTGTCCTTCCCTTCTCTAAGTCCCCTCCTTCCTAGTCATTCATAGTCGTCGTTGTCATCTTCCTCTTTCTCTTCTCCTTTTTCTCCTTCTCCTTTTTCTTCCTTTTTCTCTTCCCCTCCTTCTCCTTCTCTTCCTTCTTCTTCTCCTTTTTCTTCCTCTTCCTCCTCTCCTCCTTTTCCTTCTCCTTCTCCACTACTTCCTCCTCCTCCCCCTCTTTCGCCTCCTCCCCCTCCACATTCTCCCCCTTCCCCTTCTCCTCATTCTTCCTCTTGCTCTCCCCCCTCTTCTCTCTCCTTGTCCTCCTTCTTCTTCACTGGAAGAACTTTTCTCCCCAAAATGAAATGTGACATCTTGGGATATGACCCGAGTTTCCTCATCTCTTGCATCTTCCACAGTCCCCAATGCCATGGTGGCATGACATCCAATCTCCTGTGGACATTACTTGTTAGGCCAACCCCAGTTTTTCAAGTTTAAGTGGGCATAGCTTACTGAAATGAGTGTGCAAGAGGCAGATCAGTCCTTTCCTAATTTACCCTCCTATTTCCTAAAGTTCTTCTCATGGTTTGTGTCTTTCAAAAGCTGGTCTCTCTGTTGGATGAATTGAGGACTTGGGCACCTGGTTCACAGCCCTTCTCTAAACTCCAGGCTCCAGTAGAACGTTCAAAGATTTGTGAGCTGTAATGAGAGGCTAGTTAAGGTTGGTTGCTATAGTCTTCTAGCTACATCATTTAATTTGTATTTTGTAATGTTGTGAGTGGAGAGACAGAGAAAATGTTTGGAAAATTAGTTTTGATGGAAGAAGACGTTGTTGAGAATCATGGGACTCTTTGGTGTAACTATGTCAAAAGCTCCCCCACATTCATACCTCATAGCTCCTATCTACTCAGTTGTATTAACCTTTAACTCTATTGTAGACATTCAGTCAATCACACATGGACATGGCCTGAAAGTTGCCAAAACTCAGAGCTACTCAGTCCCTGAATTCCTGAGAATCTCACTCTAACTATACTACCATATCTGTGTAGTGTTTTTCACCTCATTCCATGTTTTTTTTAAAATTTATTTTTCATTTATTTTCAGCATAACAGTATTCATTATTTTTGCACCACACCCAGTGCTCCATGCAATTCATGCCCTCCATAATACCTCCCACTTGGCATCTCAACCTCCCACCCCCCCACCACTTCAAACCCCTCAGATTGTTTTTCAGAGTCCATAGTCTCTCATGGTTCACCTCCCCTTCCAATTTCCCTCAACTCCCTTCTCCTCTCTAACTCCCCATGTCTTCCATGCTATCTGCTATGCTCCATGAATAAGTGAAACCATATGATAATTGACTCTCTCTGCTTGACTGATTTCACTCAGCATAATCTCTTCCAGTCCCATCCATGTTGCTACAAAAGTTGGGTATTCATCCTTTCTGATGGAGGCATAATACTCCATAGTGTATATGGACCACATCTTCCTTATCCATTCGTCCATTGAAGGGCATCTTGGTTCTTTCCACAGTTTGGCTACCGTGGCCATTGCTGCTATAAACATTGGGGTACAGATGGCCCTTCTTTTCATGACATCTGTATCTTTGGGGTAAATACCTAGTAGTGCAATGGCAGGGTCATAGGGAAGTTCCATTTTTAATTTCTTGAGGAATCTCCGCACGGTTCTCCGAAGAGGCTGTACCAACTTGCATTCCCATCAACAGTGTAAGAGGGTTCCCCTTTCTCCACATCCCCTCCAACATATGTTGTTTCCTGTCTTGCTAATTTTGGCCATTCTAAGTGGTGTAAAGTGGTATCTCAATGTGTTTTTAATTTGAATCTCCCTGAAGGCTAGTGATGATGAGCATTTTTTCATGTTTCTGATAGCCATTTGTATGTCTTCACTGGAGAAGTGTCTGTTCATATCTTCTGCCCATTTTTTGATATGATTGTCTGTTTTGTGTGGGTTGAGTTTGAGGAGTTCTTTATAGATCCCGGATATCAACCTTTTGTCTGTACTGTCGTTAGCAAATATCTTCTCCCATTTCATGGGTTGCCTCTTTGTTTTGTTGACTGTTTCCTTTGCTGTGCAGAAGCTTCTGATTTTGATGAAGTCCCAAATGATTATTTTTGCTTTTGTTTCCTTTGCCTTTGGAGACATATCTTGAAAGAAGTTGCTGTGGCTAATATCAAAGAGATTACTGCCTATGTTCTCCTCTAGGATTCTGATGGATTCCTGTCTCACATTGAGGTCTTTTATCCATTTTGAGTTTATCTTTGTGTACGGTGTAAGAGAATGGTTGAATTTCATTCTTCTAGATATAGCTGTCCAGTTTTCCCAGCACCATTTATTGAAGAGACTGTCTTTTTTCCACTGTATATTTTTTCCTGTTTTGTCGAAGATTATTTGCCCATAGAGTTGAGGGTCCACATCTGGGCTCTTTACTATGTTCCATTGGTCTATGTGTCTGTTTTTATGCCAGTACCATGGTGTCTTGGTGATCACAGCTTTGTAGTAAAGCTTGAAATCCGGTAACGTGATGCCCCCTATTTTTTTCTTGTTTTTCAACATTTCCTTAGCAATTTGGGGTCTCTTCTGATTCCATACAAACTTTGGATTATTTGCTCCAGTTCTTTGAAGAATACCAGTGGAATTTTGATCGGAATGGCATTAAAAGTATAGATTGCTCTAGGCAGTATAGACATTTTAACAATGTTTATTCTTCTGATCCAAGAGCATGGAATGGTCTTCCATCTTTTTGTGTCTTCTTCAATTTCTTTCATGAGTGTTCTGTAGTTCGTCAAATACAGATCCTTTACCTCTTTGGTTAGGTTTATTCCCAGGTGTCTTATGGTTCTTGGTGCTATAGTAAATGGAATCGATTCTCTAATTTCCCTTTCTGTATTTTCATTGTAAGTGTATAAGAAAGTCACTGATTTCTGTACCTCGACTGACATTCAAAATGGATGGAGAGATAAAGAGTTTCCAAGACCTCCGAGGCTTAAAAACTATGCAACCACTAAGCCGATACTGCAGGAAATATTAAGGGGGGTTCTATAAAAGAGGAAAAATCCTAAGAATAGCATTGAACAGAAATATAGAGACAATCTACAGAAAGAAAGACTTCAAAGGTAACACAATGTCAATAAAAACATATCTATCTATAATCACTCTCAATGTGAATGGCCTAAATGCACCCATAAAATGACACAGGGTTGCAGATTGGATAAAACAATAGGACCCATCCATATGTTGTCTACAAGAGACCCATTTTGAACCTAAAGATACACCCAGACTGAAAGTGAAGGGATGGAGAAGTATCTTTCATGCCAATGGGCCTCAAAAGAAGGCTGGGGTAGCAATTCTCATATCAGATAAATTAGATTTTAAACTAAAGACTGTAGTCAGAGATACAGAAGGACACTACATCATTCTTAAAGGGACTATCCACCAAGATGATCTAACAATTGTAAATATCTATGCCCCCAATATGGGAGCAGCCAATTACATAAGAAAACTGTATTTATATGAATACATTAATAGTAGGAGATCTTAACATGCCTCTCTCAGAAATGGACAGATCATTGAAGCAGAAAATCAATAAAGAAACAAGAGCATTGAATGACACACTGGACCAGATGGACCTCATAGATATATACAGAACATTCCACCCTAAAACAACAGAATACTCATTCTTCTCAAGTGCACATGGAACCTTCTCAAGAATAGACTACATACTGTGTCACAAATCAGGACTCAACCAATACCAAAAGGCTGAGATTATTCCCTGCATATTCTCAGATCACAATGCTTTGAAACTGGAGCTCAATCATAAGGAAAAGTTCAGAAGGAACTCAAACACCTGGAAACTAAAGACCACCTTACTTAAGAATGCTTGGATCAACCAGGACACCAAGGAAGAACTGAAACAATTCATGGAAACCAACGAGAATGAAGACACTTCGGTCCAAAACCTATGGGATACAGCAAAGGTGGTCCTAAGGGAAAAATATATAGCCATCCAAGCCTCTCTCAAAAAAATTGAAAAATCCAGAACACAGCAGCTGTCTCTACACCTTAAAGAACTGGAGAATCAACAACAAATCAAAACAACTCCACACATAAGAAGGGAAATCATCAAGATTAGAGCTGAGATCAATGAGGTAGAAACCAGAGATACAGTAGAACATATCAATGAAACGAGAAGCTGGTTTTTTGAAAGAATCAATAAGATTGATAAACCATTGGCCACTCTAATTGAAAAGAAAAGAGAGAAAGCCCAAATTCATACAATTATGAATGAAAAGGGAGAGATCACAACTAACACCTAGGAAGTCAAAACAATCATCAGAAATTATTATCAACAGTTATATGCCAATAAGCTTAGCAACCTAGATGAAATGGATGCATTCCTGGAAAGCTATAAACTCCCAAAATTGAACCAGGAAGAAATTGACAACCTGAATAGACCGATATCTGGTAATGAGATTGAAGCAGTGATCAAAAACCTCCCAAAAAATAAGAGCCCAGGACCTGACGGATTCCCTGGGGAATTCTACCAAACTTTCAAAGAAGAAATAACACCTATTCTCCTGAAGCTGTTTCAAAAAATTGAAGCAAAAGGAAAACTTCCAGACTCTTTCTACGAAGCCAGCATTACCCTGATCCCCAAACCAGGCAAAGACCCTACCAAAAAGGAGAATTTCAGACCAATATCACTGATGAATATGGATGCAAACATTCTCAACAAGATCCTAGCAAACAGGATCCAACAAATTATCCACCATGACCAGGTGGGATTCATCCCTGGGCTACAAGGATCATTCAACATTTGCAAATCAATCAATGTGATAGAACAAATTAATGAGAAGAGAGAACCACATGGTCCTCTCGATCAATGCAGAAAAAGCATTTGACAAAATCCAGCATCCGTTCCTGATTAAAAGGCTTCAAAGTATAGGGATAGAGGGAACATTCCTGAACTTCATCAAATCTATCTATGAAAGACCCACAGCAAATATCATCCTCAATGGGAAAAAGCTTGCAGCCTTCCCGTTGAGATCAGGAACACGACAACGATGCCCACTCTCACCACTCTTGTTCAACATAGTATTAGAAGTCCTAGTAACAGCAATCAGAGAACAAAGAGAAATAAAAGGTATCCAAATTGGCAATGAAGAAGTCAAACTCTTTCTCTTCACATTTGACATGATTCTTTATATGGAAAACCCTAAAGACTCCACCCCCAAACTACTAGAACTCATACAGCAATTCAGCAACGTGGCAGGATACAAAGTCATTTCATGTTTTTCACATTATCAATTGCTTCAAACCATATATATGTATTTTTTCCAATCCTTTCAGTCCTCTTTTCTTTTATAGTACTATTTCTGGGAAACCTAGTCCTCATAGTTCATCATTTCAACCATATCCATGTGAGTAATCTCAACAACTATCTATCCATCACAACTACTACTCCCAGTGTAATTGTCTCCTGCTACCCCCTTACCACTGACCAACCTCTAGAGGAGTAACACAAATGATCAGATTGGAGCCATTGCAAGGTCATGGTGACTGACATTACCTGAGCTTTCAAAACAGCTCCAACTATTTTCACATTTCTCTCACTTTCATTGTGCTGAGACATGGTGTTAGGAAACTATAATAATGGACCTCCCTGACTAAGTACACTGTTCAGACTCTGTCCCCTAATTATAGTGAAAATCTTTTATTACTTTCTGCATCTCTTCAGGAAGGAGCACTTCCCACCGTGATGCTGAAGTGGAAACCTCCTTCTATTTGACTTTAGAAGGTGTAACACCAGATGGCTTTTTCCTGCCTCGTTTCTTACTCACCTGAACAAGGTGCTCTCACTGCCAGTCCCTCCACCATGCAGTGTTCATTACCACATTCAAATAAGGAAATCAAATCTGTGTAAAAGGGAAATAATTAGGTCTATGCTTTGCTTCCTCAAACTTCAGAGAGAACCTTGCTGATGTCAACATTGTAGTGAAGGTCCTAGATACTGCAAAAAGCGACAATGTATGTGCACTGACTGGACAGTTGTTAAGAGTTGAATTGCTCCCTCCCCTCCAAATTCATATGTTGAAGTTGTAATCCCCAGTACCTCAGAGTATGACCTTATTTGGAAATAGGGTCATTAAAGATGTAGTTAGTTAAGATGTAGTCATAGTGGAGTAGAGTGGGTCTTACTCCAATATGACTGGTGTCCATATAAAGAGGATAAATTTGGACATGGGGACATAAGCAGAGATGGAATGCCATGAGGACATAAAGGCAGAGCTCTAGATGATGTGCCTATAAGTCACAGTTTCCAGTAAACCAGCAGAAGGCAGGAGAGATGCATTGAGTAGATTCACCTTCATAACCGAGAGAAGAAACCAACCTGGCTGATACTTTAATCCCAGCCTTCTAAGCTCCAGAACTATGATACAGTATATTTCTATTGTTTAAGCTTTTCAGTTTGTGGTACTTTGTTATGGCAGCCTTAGCAACTTAATACAATAAATATATTTCTTATCCATTATCTTAAGTCTTCATCTGTAAATAATTATATTCCATATGAGCCATGGATTTCTAAACTTAATTTTCTTTTCTTTTCTTTTTTATTTTTTAAGATTTTATTTATTTGCCAGAGACACACACAGAGAGAGAGGGAACACAAGCAGGGGGCATGGGAGAGGGAGAAGCAGGCTTCCCACCAAACAGGGAGCCCAATGTGGGCCTTGATCCCAGGACCCTGGGATCCTGACCTAAGTCAAGGACAGATGCTTAATGACTGAAGCACCCACTCATTTTAATAAAAAACTACAATTTTAATAAAAATTTTTTTATCTAGACAGGGGTTCTACAGTGTCTTGCATATCTTAGGCATGGTCTTGTATTTACGTAGGTAGATCAATACATTATTGAATAAATGATAAAGAAAGTAAAAATAGCTCCAAGCATAGTAAATTTTCAATGGAGATCAATGCAGTTCAGGGACAGAAAAAATGTCATGGCACTAAACTAATTTTAAAACAGAATGAATCTGAACTCTTACTTCCATGTGAAAAATCATTATTTGAATTGTAATACTAGCCTAAATTTGAGAGCTGAAAGTATAAAGATTCTAAAAGAAGAAATAGAATAATATTGTCATGAACTTGAGGAATACAAAGATTTCTTAGTCTACAAAAATCGTAGCCATAAAAGAAGGAAATCAATGATAAACTTCATCGAAGTAAAAAAATCAAATTGAAAAAATAGCATTATAAATTTGAAAAGGCAAGTCACAGGTCGAGAAAGTATTCATGATGCATATAACTGAAAAATAAAGTCCCACAATCAATTAATGGAAAGACAAGTAACTCATTAAAATTTTATGCAAATGATTTAAACAAGCACTTCACAAAAGGCAGTAGATGAATGGTAATACAAACATGAAAATGTGCTCTAAGTTTATTTCATGAGGAAATAAAAAATCAAATCAGAATGAGATACCAATACCAACTTCTTAATATAACTAAAGTCAAATACTTTAATAACAGTAAGCAGTGTTGAAATTGGGGCACCTGGGTGGCTCAGACGGTTAAACATCTGCTTTTGCCTCAGCTAATGATCTCAGGGTCCTGGGATAGAGCCCTGTGTTGGCATCCCTCCTCAGCAAGAATCTGTTTCTGTTCCCACTCCTGCTTTCTCTGTTTCTTTCTCTCTCATACACTCTCTCAAGTAAACCTATAAAATATTTTTTTAAATTGTGTTATGTTAGTCACCATAAAATACATCATCAGTTTTGACGCAGTATTCCAAGATTCATTGTTTATGCACCACACCCAGTGCTCCATGCAATAAGTGCCCTCCTTAATACCCACCACCAGGCTCACCCATCCCACCTCTCTCCCCTCTAAAACTCTCAGTTTGTTTCTCAGAGTCCACAGTCTCTCATGTTTTGTCTCCCCCACCAATTTCCCCCAATTCACTTTTCCTTCCCTTCTACTGTCCTCCACATTGTTTCTTATGCTCAACAAGTAAGTGAAACCATATGATAATTCACTTTCTTGACTTGACTTATTTCACTCAACATGATCTCCTCCAATCCCATCCATACTGATACAAAATTTGGGTATTCATCCTTTCTGATGGCTGTGTAAAATCCATTGTATATATGAACTACATTTTCTTTATCCTTTCATCTGTTGAAGGGCATCTCAGCTTTTCCTCAGTTTGGCTATTGTGATTGTGCTGCTATGAACACTGGGATGCATATGGCCCTTCTTTTCGTTAATCTGTATCTTTGGGGTAAATACCCAATATGCAATTGCCAAGTCATAGGGTAGCTCTATTTTTAATTTTTTGAGGAATCTCCATAGTGATTTGCAAAGTGGCTACACTGACTTGCGTTCCCACCAACAGTGAGAAAGGGTTCCCCTTTCTCCATATCCTCTCCAACATTTGTTATTCTTGCCTTGTTAATTTTTGCCATTCTAACTTGGTTTAAGATGGCATCTCAATGTGGTTTTGATTTGAATTTTACTGATGGCTAATGATGATCAACACTTTTTCATATGTCTGCTTGCCATTTGTATGTCTTCATTGAAGAAGTGTTTGTTCACCAGAAAAGACCCCAAATTGCTAAGGAAATGTTAAAAAAGAAAAACAAACCTGGGAGTATCATGTTGTCTAATTTCAAGCTTTATTTCAAAGCTGTGATCACCAAGACAGTATGGTACTGGCACAAAAAAGGACAGATAGACCAGTGGAATAGAGTAGAGAGCCCAGAAATGGACCCTCCACTCTATGGTCAAATAATCTTTGACAAAGCAGGAAAAAAATATCCAGTGGAAAAAAGACAGTCTCTTCAATAAATGGTGCTGGGAAAATTGGACAGCTATGAATAGAAGAATGAAACTCAGCCATTCTCTTACACCATACACAAAGATAAACTCAAAATAGATGAAAGACCTCAACGTGAGACAGGAATCCATCAAAATCCTAGAGGAGAACATATGCAGTAACGTTTTCGACATTGGCCACAGCAATTTCTTTCAAGACATGTCTCCAAGGGTAAAGGAGACAAAAGGAAATGTGAAATTTGGGACTTCATCAAGATAAAATGGTTCTGCACAGCAAAGGAAACTGTCAACAAAATAAAGAGGCAGCCCACAGAATGGGAGAAGATATTTGCAAACGACACTGCAGAAAAAGGGCTAATATCCAAGATCTGCAAAGAACTTCTCAAACTCAACATACAAAATACAGGTAATCATTTCATAAAACCTTTTAAAAAAGTATTGGCAAATTGCAGGTCATTAGACCCTGAATATAGTCATTTCAGGACCCTTTGGCAATTTCTAATAAAGGTGAGCATCTTTTTGACCAAGCAACCCCCTTTCTATTTCATACCAGAATTGTTTTTTATTTATGCACCAAAAATGTCAAGGAATGTTTGTAGTAGCTGTCTATATAATAGCTAATATGTGAAAACAACATAAATCTGTCGATTGGATGTGAAACAAATTTGCTACATCTATCCAACTGAATACTACTGAGCAAAGAAGGAAAAAGAAACAACAACAACAATATAGGTATATATAGAAAAAATATTGTGGAATTTCAAGGTACCAAGAAAAAAATGTAGATCCTAATGCCTTAGAGCAGGGAAAAGACCTATAAAAAAAGGCAAGAAATGGGACGCCTGGGTGGCTCAGTTGGTTAAGCAGCTGCCTTCGGCTCAGGTCATGATCCCAGCGTCCTGGGATCGAGTCCCACATCGGGCTCCTTGCTCAGCAGGGAGCCTGCTTCTCCCTCTGCCTCTGCCTGCCTCTCTGTCTGCCTGTGCTCGTTCTCTCCCCCTCTCTCTCTCTGATAAATAAATAAAATCTTAAAAAAAAAAAAAAAAAGGCAAGAAAGTTCAGTTTTGTTAACAGAGGCCTGTGAATAGGTGAGATTGGTTTCATTGTTTCTATATGCTAAATTGTATTCTAATGGTTTGAAAATTACTGAATTACTGATTCTATACAACAACCCAATGAAATAGGTATCAACATTTTACAGGTAGAGAAACCAAGGTGCTCTGGAGTTAAGTTTTTACAGTGTAGGAATATAGAACCAAAATCTTATCTCTAGTTTTATTCCCTATATTAAACTAAACCCTAAAAATGTTCAGAGAAAATTACTACAGCCTAACAATTCTGTATATAGTCAATCCATCAATAAAATTGCAAAAGCAATTTTTTTAGGCAGGCAGGAGCAAAGAAAATCTATCATTTTCTGCATCCTCTATTTTCCTGTTAAGATTTTATTATTTTAGAGAGGGTAAAACAGAGAGAGAGAGAGAGAGAGAGAGAGAGAAAGCACTGCAGATGGAAAGGGAGAAGCAGACTCCCTACAAAACAGGAAACCTAATGTAGAACTGGATCCCAGGGTCCTGGGATCATGACCTGAGCAAAAGGCAGAGGCTTAACCAACTGCACCACCCAGCATCCCCTTATCTGTCCTCTTTCAAGTTTGCTAGTTCCATTCACTCACCAACTAGCCAAGCCTTTCAGCAAAGTACAGAAGTCCATGTATAACCACATACCTTAGACAACATCTCTTTCTTCACAAAGTTAACAACCACTGTCCACTATGGGAATTGTCTTTCAGCACTTTTTCTTTCTTCTTTTTTTCCTCTTTATGGCCATCCATGTATGAGGCTTTTGTGCCACTGTATTCTCCTTCTAGTTAGTACCAACTTGCCCACCAATCCATCTGTAAACAAAGCCTGAATATTTTCCTTCTCTTCCAGTAACTTATCAGAACCTTTAGTGAGACCATGAATGTGAAGTAATGGAGACACATCTATAAGACAGTGATAAATGTCATGGGATTCTGGACAACTGTTCATAAACTTTATTCATGCTTACTTTAACTTTGTACTTTATCTTTCCTACCATATTGGTTCCAACTTCACAGATGTGGTAACATGAATATTTTACCAGCTCATGAATGTAATATAACCAATTATATAATTAGGCCTCTGGAGATGAAATCATTAAGATAAAATTTGTCCATAACTCCATGAATCATTTTGCCCCAGTAACTTCATAATATGAAAATCATTGTGATTAAATTTGTCCATCATTCCATTAATCATCTTGCCCCAATAATCTCATGCTTTAATAAAAAAAGAACATGATGGAATATTTGGTTGCATATTATCAGCGAGAGATGATATCCCATGTCTAACAGTCCTCAAGGAATTTGGGTATTCTCCTTTCCTCAATGAAAAAGTACACTTATAAGTGGACAAATTTACTTTTGTAAGTACATTTTAAGCCTGTGAATTTACTAAGGTTTTCATTGATGAAGCTCACAAAACCCAATCCGCCCTCTGGGAGTGCCAAGAAAGGTGCCAAGTCTCTGAGCTCTGGGTGCCAGACAAGCTTATGATCGCTGGGCACTGCTGGAACTGGGATATAGACACAGTGCCTTTTGTAGGACTATAATATATTTCCATGTGAGGCTCAGGTGGGGATAGCTCCAGGCTGCCCTTTTGAGATGCAGGTTGGGTGGCCAGTTCACTAGATGGCTAGCCCTGTGCTGCCTTGATTTGTATACACATGCCCAAGGCTAAGGAGAAGAGGTAGGAGATGTTCCCTCAGCTGGAAGCCTGCTACATACTGTCTGGGCCTCTGGTTATGTCTTGTTGCCCCAGTGAAGAACAGAGAACGTGCCCAGTGGCTATACTGGAGGAAGCTGTGCACTGCTGGAACTGAGCACTGAAGAAACACACAGTGCCAAGCAATGGAAAAATAGCATGTTCTGTGGGAGTCTGGCCAACACAGCACACAGAAACCAGGAAGAGAAAACTCCTTCTCCCTTGAGTGTTCCTCCACTGCCTTCCTCTGACGCATCTTAATACTGTGTCAGCTGACAGAAGACAAGTATGTACAGAGTTCCAACACCATCATCGTAGAACAGGTGAAAAGGAATTTGGAGCTGAGAAATAACAAATCAGTAATGAGCCAGTCACCTTTACGGGTGGGTATGGATCATTCCTGCAGACCCAACTCTGAAACCTTATCAAATACCTCTCATGATAGTCCATCCAGGAAAACAAGGAGGGAACCATTAATCCATTGGATCTCATTTACCGTTGGTCAGTATTTATCCTATGAGTTGTTCATTCCCCCATACTTCCTCACATGTATGAATACCAAGTGAATACCTGAGAATGTGTCATGCCTCAGTGTCAGCCCTGGGGCAAGAAGCAGGAGGAGCATAGAGCAGGCCTAAGGCAAGAGGTTACCATGTTCTCCTTTTGTGGAGCTAGCCAATGAGTGATGCGTCTGTTTGTTGCAACCTTGACTAGACAATAAGCTCACAAGATTTGGAGTGGTACACTAAAAGTAAAGCTGATTCATGACACAACTCAAACCCTGATGTTCTCACCAGGAGAGGCTGTATGTTGACAGAAGGCTAGTGCCTCCAAGTAAGGTTTGAGCCATGTCTCCTGTCAAACTGAACAGTAACCTTTGTTCTTTTCTGGTACAAACTTTACTTCCCCATTTACTTCCATAAATCAATTAGGGTGGCTTAGTTATCAACTTTTATTTCTTCACTTTTTTTTAACCTCTCAGAAGAGAAATGGTTCAGAAAATGTTTCTGTGGGCCATGCGTTTTAGAAAAGATGGAGGTAGCTCCAGGACAATGGGGAAAGTTCAATAAGCATGTAAAGCCCATAGACGTGTTCTCAGAGATAGTTGCTGAGAGCAACTCCTTTTATAAGGAATATTTGTCATTGTGAAATTCAGTACTTTTTACATTAAAATTATAATTACAATAGATTAAAAAAGGAATAAAGGAAGGGAAGAAATGGAGGAGGAGGAGTTGAGGCAGCAATTTGAATAGGAGAAAGAAAAACAGGAAGAGGATAATGCTAAATTTTATTTAATCTTTTACCTAAATTTTCTTAGGTGAATTTGCCTTTTATGTAAATTTAACACTTCTACGGGCAGAGTTGTCACTGACTTGCTCCCTATAAATTCAAAACAAAACTGAGTATCAGTTTTTTTTTTTTTGGTGTGTGTATAGTTCTGGTTGCTTTTCCTCCTGGTGACCTTAAAGCCATTTCTGGATCTAGAGATCAAGGAATGTTCAACTCAGAATGATGCAGATATATGTCAAGGAATGCTTGGAGGATGTAGCATAGACAAAATTGAGCCATATAATTCCATTATGATCCTAGACAGATGCTGGATTAAATTCATCCAGGTTAAGAATTTTTATTCCTTTATTTAATGCTCTGACTATAATATCTATATATACTAGAATATGGAAAATCACTTTTCACAATCAAATTATAAGCCACTTTTTCTCCAGTTTTCTGCCTGACCAATGCTGATGACCAGCTCTCACCTCTAGCACATCTCCTTTTATACTAACCTGAGGACCAAGTGATCATTGTAGGCTTATGTAAATCAGTTCATTTGTCTGTTGTTCCTTTGTTTCAAGCTGAAGGTATTTAAGTAGATCTTATTTTTCTATTCTGTCTTTGAAAATTATATGCCCTCCTAAATGTACCACTGGAATTATACTTTTTATTTCCAATTTTCAAAGTTGAGGGCTGAATAAGATTTGGTAATTCTGACATCAGCGGTCTAAGATACCAGAATGCTTCTGATTCTGGCTTGCTTTCTGTTTTAGGAGATGAAATGCCTTCACTGGCCAATAAATGTGAAGGGACTGGATATAAGACCATGAAGAAAAGAGGAGTCAATGATAAACCTGAAAGCTTGTGACCTACCTAAATCCACTCACATTTAAAAGAAGGTGTGATGACCAAACAGAGCCCATCTGTGGGGAGAATTCTACATAAAGTCTGTGATAGAAAAAAAAGGACTCATAATCATTTACTGTTTTGCTGATAACAGATCACAACCCTTTTATGTCTCTAATATCTGGGAATCTTAAAAATGCTCCTTCAGAATACCCATTCATTTCTGGAGACAATTTTAGGCTCCGTTAGGTGTTTTCCTAGGAGAAGCAAACATGTTCCGATTCCTCTTCAAGCACCTTCATCTGATGCTGGTTTTAGTAACATAAGAGCCTGAGTTCTAGAACCTTCTTCACTATTGGCATTGACAGGAGAGTGGTGAGGGAGGATAAATACACAAATGCAGTAATTTTGATGTATGATTTTACTGTGTTTGTGGTGATGCTATCATGTGTGTTTGCATATGTCCAAACTCATTAAAATGAATACATTAAATATATGCACTTTTTTTCTTGTTTTATTTTTTATGCACGTTTTTGTATAAGTACATCACAATAAAGTTGAAAAAATTAGAATAAATGTGGTTTTCTAAATCAGCTTAAAATTTTACTTTTGAAAAGGAAATTAAATATTAACAAATACTCAATCTTCTAATGATTTTCTCACTACCTTAGCCATACAATATAGCTATGTTCAGAAGAGAATCTCCTTATCCATTTGTTTTCCAAAACTTCTTCACTCTGCAATCCATTGTCATCAGGGAATAGGCAATTTCTTGAAGGAGAGACCAACATTCAGCATACCAAATGGTCCCTGTTACCAGTCTCAAAACGTTGTGGGAAAAAAACAAAAACCAAAAACCAAACAAATGTTGTGACTGTGGCAGCAATTTTCATGGAGATGTTCAGGCTTTCCTGGAACTTGCTGTATTCTGGAGTCTTTCATCTTCTCAGATTGCTTACTCCATTCCCTTAGGCTTTGGCACTGAATTAACCTTTTCTATGCACTTCTGTTCTTGTCTGAACTATTTTTTTCTCATATTAAAATTACTTGCTGAATCAAGGATAATTTTAAAAAATACTTTAAAGTGCAAAAAGAAAATTAAAATACCACAAATCTCATGATTGATTTGTAATTATTAGCATTTAGATGTAGTCCCAGAATCTTTTTCTATGCATATGTATTTTTTTCTTAAAGATTTTGGTGTTTTTGTTTTGTTTTGTTTTGTTTTGAGACAGAGAAAGGGAGGGAGAGAGGCAGACAGAGTGCAAGTACAAGCAGGGGGTATGGCAGGCAGGGGAGATGCAGGCTTCCTGCTGAGTAAGGAGCCTGATATGGGGCTTGCTCCCAGTATCCCTGGATACTCGAGCAGAAGGCAGCTGCCAAACTGACTGAGTCACCTACGCATCCCTGTATTTCTTTTAGAGTTGGTTTCAGCCATATGGATGGATGTCATATTATATCTGGAACATTGTTCACATCGTTACATGCTCTTTGCAAATATATTAGTTACATGATACATGATGATCTTCAATTGATTATTGTTCATTTAGATCAATATATATATTTTCCTGTTTTTGTTTTTATAAATAATGGATCTATATATTTCTTTGTGCTTCCCCCCCGACCAAATTCTATTTTTATAAAGAGGTTCCAAGATGGGGAAAATACATACTTTATAACTGTTTTGGTGGAAAGCTTTAATCTTTTTTTTAACAAATCATAAGAACTTAGACTTCTCCTGGTAGGGTAAAAGTCATTTTCAGTGGTTTGTGGAAGATGGTATTCTGTTCAAATCTTCACTAATTTGAATGGTGGACATAATTTTTACTGTTTCCTTGTGATGATGAAGATTGATCAAATCAGTATTTATGATCAATCACATGTCATAGAGAGCTCTTGTTCTGGGCATTTTGAAAATTGTTCATTTCGTTCTGGAGGTTTGCTAACCTCAGGATCTGTTGTTCACAGAGAAGACTTAGTGTTAATAGGCGATGGTCCCAGATTAGTGGGGCAGTGGGGTTGGTTGTGCTGCTGAGACCCTTAGCTCAGGGAATTTTTCTACAACATCCTTGAATAACCCTGTCCCTGATCTGCTTGGTTCTAACTCCATAGATGATGGGGTTGAGCATGGGAGGTACCAGGAGGTAGAGATTAGCGAACATGACATGTACCACTCGGGGCACATGATGTCCAAAGCGGTGGGTGAGGAAGGTAAAGAGGGCTGGGATATAAAAAGCCAAGATGACACAGATATGGGAAGCACACGTGCCAAAAGCCTTGAGTCGGGCCTCCTCAGAGGGCAACCTCAGAACAGTTTTCAAAATCATCACATAAGATATACTAATGACAATTATGTCAAAGGCAGCCAAAGAGAAGGCCACAAAGAGCCCATATGCACGGTTGACTCTAGTATCTGCACACACCAGCTTTAGCACAGCCATGTGCTCACAGTATGACTGGGGAATGACATGGTTGGTGCAGAAGGGCATCCTGGACACCATGAAGCAGAAGGGACTCACCCACAGCAACCCTCTCATCATCACAGCTGCCCCCAGTTTACCCACCACAGCTGGGGTCAGGACAGTAGAGTGGTGCAGTGGGAAGCAGATAGCCACATAACGGTCCAAGGCCATAGCCATGAGCAACCCAGACTCCACAGAAGAGAAGGCATGGATGAAGAACACCTGGATGAGGCAGGCATGGTATTCAATCTCATGAGCATGAAACCAGAGTATAGCCAGCATTTTAGGTTGGGTGGAAGAGGACAGGGTCAGGTCAGTGACAGCCAGCATGGCTAGGAACAGGTACATGGGCTCATGCAGCGTGTGGTCAGTTCGGACTATATGAAGGACAATGATATTGCCAACTACAGCCACAAGATACATGGCACAGAGAGGGAAGGCAATCCAAAACTGGTAATTCTCAAGTCCTGGGATCCCGAGTAGGATGAAGGACACAGGATGCAAAGAGTTGTTCCCTGAGGCCAGCATCACGGGATGGTTAGTTTGTTCTCCTTTGCGAAGGTAATCTACTCCTTGTTGGTGATGATGAAATAAGTAATTATTATTATTTTTAATATTTGAAAGTTTCAAGTGAATCAAAGGGCAGTAGGGCTTAATGGTAAACTGGAAGAATTTCAACTGTTCTAATAAAAAAATTTTGCGACGTAAAGTGATGCTCCTCTTTATTCCTCATTGATGTTTATGCCATTCAAAATGGGATGGAAACCTACTACAAGTGTGATTTTTGTCAAAGAATCAATATTTTCCTTGAAAGTAGAATCTGCTGACGGAATCTGTCCTGACAAATAATGTCAGTAATAGTCCTTCCTGCCCTTGTATTCTTCAGAATAAACTGACTTATTTAACGTTTCCCATAGGTTCTTTTCAAGCTTTTGTTTAAGCCCCTTAGGCCAAGGTCACCACATTGGAAAACACTTTGGCCTAAAATCTCATAGCAAGGTATGTAGTGATGTTGAGTTAGCTTTGATTGTAGGAGTTACTGGGAGAATTGGGCTGGAGGATAGGTGACAGATGATTGTACACCTGTAATTAATTCTATTATCTATGATGTATCGCCTCCTAGACTAGGGGCCAACAAACTCATTTGAGTAAAAGGTCAGATCACACATATTTTAGGTTTTATGTGCTGTACAGTCTGTGTTGCAACTAGTCAGTTTAGCCCCTGTAGCCTGAGAACAGCCACAGTCAGTACAGGAATGTGTGAGTGTGACTACATCCCAATCCAATTTTATTTGTAAAGACAGGGTGCAAGCTGCACCCTGCAGGCTATGGTTTTCTAAATCCTGTCCTGATGATTGATTTTCATGAGGTGATCCTTGAATAGTACACTATCCTAGCACCTCTGTGCTTAGCACAGAATAGAGGTTTAATAAATATTTGCTGGATCAAATAAATTGGAACAATACTTTATTCAGAACAAATAAATTGTTCAGTGGCAATGGACTTTTTAACGGATTAGCCATATCTTAAAATCCTTGGAGGAAAGTTTTATTTTTTATTTTATTTTAAAGATTATATTTATTTATTTGAGAGAAAGTATGTGTGTGAGAGAGAGAGCAAGAAGAGGGAGCTGTAGAGGGAGAGGGAGTAGCAGGCTCCTGGCTGAGCACAGAGCTCAATGTAGAGCTCGATGTCAGGAACCAGAAATCATGACCTGAGCCAAAGACAGCAGCTTAGCTGACTAAGCCACTCAGATGTCGCTGGAGGAACCTTTTAAACACTGCTTTGGCACCATGGCTACAAGAGTGTTATACATAGTTCTCATACTAGGGTCTGCTGTGCTGGCCAGTGAAAGACCTGAATATGCTCTTCTGCCTCTACTTGTTTTACACGGTGCTCTTGTTTTATCCCTCTGGTGACTAACACCTACCCAGGACTGATGACACAAATGCTTACCTGGTTCTTGCTAGGCACCTTTTCACTATTTCCTCACAGTTGACTGAGCCTTTGAGTCTCTGCCATAACAGAAACACACAGATAAGAAGAGTCTTTTCAGATCTCCCATAACAAATCAGCTGTTGGGACTAACGAATGTTTCATTCCACCAGATCTAATAGTTCCTATAAAGGGTTTCCTTGAGATCCCAAAGAAACCTAATCTCTTTCTGATTTTCCCAAGCTTTATAACATTATGAGAGAAATGGAGCTCAGACTTTACAAATCTTGCTCTTCACTGAAAAAATTACTATGCTACCTTGATAATAGGTGTAGGTTTGCTCAAAACAAATACTCCTATCCAGGGTGTGGTGAAAATTCAGAGAAACACTTATCTGGGGTCCAACCCTCTTTTGTTATCCCCTCCTGCCTGGCTTGTTCTTCCATTTTTATGTGCTTTTTGAACCAGAGTCTTCCTTTCCCTCTCCCTTCTGCCTCCTGAATGTCACTCTCCAGTTGTGAGGACATGGTCATTGAGGCTCATGGGCATCTGGAAAACATCCTTAGATCATCCTCATTCTTGCACTGGGCACTGGTGAAGATGCCGGCTAAATGTACAGTTTCTCAAAGTACCTAATAATCTCTTTGATCAATGTGGAAGACATTGCTATTATGTATATATAACACCAGAAGCATTTACACTGTATTCTTTTTAACTCTCACAAAGTTTCTTCCCATGAAACTTAATGACAAACCCACCTGTTTGCCATATTCCTTTTGGAGTGGTGACTCTTCTCAGGTGGTGACCTGGGGTCCAAGTCTGAAGTAGGAGATGGGAGCTCTTGACAGGTGCCTTTCTTTCTTCTCTATACCTACAAGCCCATAGAATCTGGTGTCCTCATTCTCATCAATTCCCTTGCCTCTTTTCCACTTAGATTTATGCACTCAGCCTGTGCAGATTACAAGCCTGTGAAGGTTACAAGACATGTGGATTGGACAGGGAGTTGATCAATCTTGGATCATTTTGTGAAGTGTGTGAGGTTTTCTGTAATATTTCTGAGGGAGGCACAGGTTATCAACTTGCTCCTCAGGAATATGACGTAAAGAGTAATTTCCCTTCCTGCCCAACATTCCTTCCCCCTCTCCCTGACTTTAAACATGTCCTGTCCCTGCTGTCTGTGGCCTAGACTTCTTGTGAGAGTACTAGGTACTGAAAGAAGAAATTAATTCATCTTTTTCAACCTTGTAGGTAATGTGATCATACAGTGAACATCAGATAATACAGTGAACGTCAGAGTCAATTTTTCTGTTCTCCAAAGTATAATCTACTTGAGAGGACATGGCATAGTTTTGTTGAAGAAAATATGTTTCCAAGAACAATGTTCTCACACTGATGTGGCTCAGCTTTCATCTGTGAGAGTGTGGTTTGAGTCCAGTGCTGGTACCACTGGCTCTATTGGCCTTCAATCACTCCACCATTATGTGGAGATTGTTATGTCTATCAGGCTAACTGTGTTGTTTAAGTCTGAAATTGGAAAGCATAAAATGGGCTGAGATCTTGCTAAAGAATTATTTCAGGTATATTTACCATTTTCTCATGTTGGGTTGTCTAAAACCAAGGGATAGAGCAATCATGCCAGAGCAGGGGAGGGTTCAGATCCAGTGTCCTTCATGGAGGGATTGTGTGTAGAGACAACCTTTGTATTTTTCTAGAATTTCCCTGGAGGACAGAGTGTGAGCTGTGAAACTTCTCTGCATCATAGAAGGAAATCCATCCATCAGGGATCTCTGGATGTGGAGCCCTCAGTAAGTCAAGTCATTCTATACAGTTTATTGCATTGTTTTGTAGCTTCCTGGAGTTTCTGTGAGTCCTGCTGTTCTCTGAGAAGGGCAGAGGTGACTGGGAGCTGGGAACCATTCACCTTGAGCTCCGCTTCCTCTCTGACCCTGAGCATCTGTATCTGGCTCCTGTGATTCAGCTTTTAGCAGAGACTGTAGATTAGGACCTATTTAAAGACCTGCTTAAGCCTGGCCTTTTCCTTCCCCAGGCATTAATTCTCCCCCTCCTGTTAGGCTGCCTACCCTACCTCAATCTCTGGTTTCCTCTGAGACTACAGACTAAAAGCTGGAAGCATTAACCCCTAACTACCCTCAGTCCTCTGTGTACACGAAAGCAAAGGCTGAGGAATTGAGTGCATGGCCAAGATTGTGTGTTGTTGAGAATAATCAGTTGTGAGCTTATCTGTATGTATGTATTTTTTGTTAGTCAAAGGTATTTACAAGTCAAGAGATATTTTATATAATGTGGAAGTGTGTTAATATGTTTGTTGGTGTGTGTATTTGAGAGCTATGTTAATGAACATGTGTGTAAGGACTGGGTTTAATGTGAATATGAGTATATGTGTATAACCTTGTGTGTTTACACAGGTGTGAGTAACCCTTTGCATTAAGTATATATATTTAATATGATAACTTGGCTCTTAGAGTAGAGGGGCACAGTATACATGTGCTTTGTGAAGGCTATGCTGAGTTCCAAAGCAGATCGTGTGAAATGATAAATCAGTGTGTATATAGATTGGTATAATAAAACCCTCCTGGTACTAGAGAGTATCAGAGTTCACTTGCATGTAGATAATTAATATTACATTTCTACTAATTTATCATTTTTCTACCTCCCATTGTTAGTTTCAGTTCATTGTTGCTTTTGAGGAAATTTAACTAAAGAAAAGAAAATCAATAGTATTTACAGGAAGCTCAGAAATGCTGCAATCCTCTTAAGCCCAATGAGCTACTCATTACTTGAAGATGTCAATTTTTCTAAAAGGTATAATCTAGGACACAAAACTATCTTTCCTTAGTTAAATACTTCTTACTCTCCTTCCAATTTTGACCATCCCTTCATATATTTTGTATCTTATATCAGAGGATTTTGTGAGGGGAGAAGATGGAGGGTATTTGGAAATTATATTGTTTGGAGGAAAGACTAGTCACTAAAATTTGCTTCAGTTCTGTTTTCTTGAACCTCTTGCAATCTTATGATTTTAGTAATCTGCCTTGGAGGACTTAAGGATCTGAGCTTGTACAAGAAATCTTAGAATCCATTTCAAGTCTAGAAATAGTAGATCATAATACTGGAAGTAACTCGTACATGTAAACCAGGACAAATGGAGGAAGACTTAAGAGATGGCATTAAAGGAGTGAAGGTTATTATGAGGTAGTCCAAATTTACTCTGGAAGGGTAACAGAAGGCTATAAGCTTTCATAATGACTGTCTTAAATCAGGAATCTAAAGGAAGAAGGCTTCTCTCCAGAACACAGATTCCTTAAGAGGGAATCTAAGAAAATGTCCCAACTCAGTTGATTATTCTCTTTTTTTCAGTTACCACACTTTACATTATCTAACAAAAATATTACTTTATACTCTCATTAATAACCTTCCTTCTTCTGCCCACATAACACAACCCCTTTACTCTAGCTCTACTGATCACATACAATTTCTTGGTGTCTCAGGTGCCATCATACTTCGTTGCCCTCACAGTGCCATGTTCTGGGTGCCTGACAGCTCTTTCCACCTTTATTTGTTTCACATGCTTTTTAGTCTAAGTAGTCACTTCCTCTAAGGATTTTTTGAATCTCCACTATGATTAGGATATTTTCTTTAGTGACCATATAATTTTGTGATACTACTTCTTTTTTTTTTTAATTTTATTTGCTTATTTATTTGAGAGAGAGGGAGAATGAGTGAGAAAGGGCAGAGGGAGAGGGAGAGAATCTCCAGCATGCTGAGGACAGAGCCCCATGAGGGTCCCAGTCTCACGACCCTGAGATCATCACCTGAAGCAGAAGGCAAGAGTTAGATGCCCAACTGACTGAGCCACCCAGGTGCCCCTGTGATACTACTTTTTATTCATTATTGTTATTTTATTTAGTTTCATGTGCTGGCCACTAGACTATATAAACTAATTGAGAGGCCAAGGATATTTCTTGGGGGACCTTGTGCTACCACGACTAAGGAAAGCCCAGTATTACTAATATTATTTATTAAAATATTGCAGAAAGGAAGGAAGAAAGACTAACTTTATCCATGTCTTGTATCGTCAGACTGGCTAGTCTGTGTTTGGAAGAAGCCTCAGGAAAGCTTTGCAGATTTGTTTGGTTTTCACACTATGTATGGTGGGGCTCAGCCCTGGGGGAAATAGGAAATGGAAATTTTACATCAGTATATGGACATAGGGAGGAGCATTATGACCAAAGCGATGGACCAAAGCCAAAATGATCCAAGGTATGTAGAAAATGACAACAGCACCCACAAGAGAGACACAGGTGCCAAAAGTCTTTTGCCTCTCCTCTGGGGAGGCAATGCTGGGGATGGACTTTATGATGTTGAGCACATTGGAGAGAAAATGGAGGGGATATTTATATCTGATGTCAGAATGAGAACAACAAAGCCACAGATGCTATTAATCTTGATACTTGAGCAAGAACACTTAATCACATCAGGTTGGTAACAATAGGACTGGGAAAGCACATTAGGACCGCAGAAGGATAACTGCTTAAGGAGCAGGAGCAAGGGCATCAGGTAGACCAGCATTTGTACAAAAATCAATAGGCCAGCTTTGATGGTTCTAGAGTTGGTTAGAACCATAGCATACCTTAAGGTGTTGCAGATAACAGTAAGGCAGTCAAAAGCCATGGCCAAAAGTACAGAGGATTTCATGAGGGTAAATCCAAGGCAAAAAGAACATCTGAACAATGCAGTCTTCTTGGCTGATGATCCTGGCATTGAACCAGGGGATGCTCAGTGTTGTGGGAAAAGAAGAAATAGTGATACCCAAGACAGTGTTGGAGAGCATAGAGAGGAAATAGTACATGGGCTTGTGAAGGCTGGAGTCTGTGATCACCACACACAGGATAGTGCTGTTTCCCAAGAGGAAAGAGGGCAACCCCACAGAGGCAGCAAAAAGGGATGGAAAACCAGATGTGAAAATCTTCTAGTCCTGGAACACCAGTCAAGAAGAAAGTTGGAGGAGTGGGGTTATGAATGGACAACTTGCTGGACTGCATGAGGTGGCACTCGCCTTCAGGACATTCCTGCAATGACACGTTTTGCTGAGTCAAAGCTACTGTCTGTCAGGCCTCTGAATACTTGTTTTAATTATTCTACATCATGTAATCCTTACAGCTACTTTAGAGTTTACTCTTATCTATCATCTTCATTTTACAGAAAAGCAGACAGAAAGGTTCAGCCAAGCTAAGTTAATTCATTGAATACACGTAAAGGGTAAGTCTTTCTGACACAAAGCTATCACTTTTCCTACCATACCATGCTTAGCACATGCTAGGAGCATCAGGGCTGAAACTAGGGTGAGGTAATTAAGACATTTGTCTTGGGCATGTTGAAGAGACTGTCTTTATTTCATTGGATATTCTTTCCTGCTTTGTCGAAGATTAGTTGACCATAGATCTGAGGGTCTATTTCTGGGCTCTCTATTCTGTTCCATTGATCTATGTGTCTGTTTTTATGCCAGTACCATACTGTCTTGATGATGACCGTTTTGTAATAGAGCTTGAAGTCCGGAATTGTGATGCCACCAACTTTGGCTTTCTTTTTCAATATTCCTCTGACTATTCAAGGTCTTTTCTGATTCCATACAAATTTTAGGATTATTTGTTCCATTTCTTTGAAAAAAAAAAAAAAAGGATGGGATTTTGATAGGGATTGCATTAGTGTGTAGATTGCTTTAGGACATGTTCACCATATTTATTCTTCCAATCCATGAGCATGGAACATTTTTCCTTTTCTTTGTGTCTTCCTCAATTTCTTTCATGAGTACTATAAGTTTTCTGAGTACAGATTCTTTGCCTCTTTGGTTAGGTTTATTCCTAGGTATCTTATGGTTTTTGGGTGCAATTGTAAATGGGATTGACTCCTTAATTTCTCTTTCTTCTGTCTTGTTGTTGGTGTAAAGAAATGCAACTGATTGCTGTGCATTGATTTTATATCCTGACACTTTACTGAATTCCTGTACACATCTAGCAGATTTAGAGTGGAGTCCTTTGGGTTTTCCACATATAGTATCATATCATCTGCAAAGAGTGATAGTTTGATTTCTTCTTTGCTGATTTGGATGCCTTTGATTTCTTTCTGTTGTCTGATTGATGAGGCTAGGACTTCTAGTACTATGTTGAATAGCAGTGGTGATAATGGACATCCCTGCCATGAAACAGGAACATTCTTGCTTGGATATTAGCCACATCATCCTTGCTGGGGACGAAGCCTACTGACGGGAAAGGAAGCAGTGTAACTGAGTGAAACAAAGGCCAGCACAGGGACAGATTTGTTACATACATCATCTAATATTCTTAATTTAGCACCTTGTTCCTTTTGTTCTGTATTAAAAGGAGGACTCAGTAAACAGAAGGAAGTAAGCACATAGTAAATATTTTTCCATAAATTAAGGAAGGAAAAAAAAAATCGAAGACCAAAAGAAAGCATGAAAGCAAGTCATCAATAAATAGAATTTTTTTGGCATTTGCCAAAGAACTATCATTGTTGTATTTTTTATATTTTTGAGCACCTACCGTATACTGTATTTTATGGCTTACTTCTTCCATTTGTGGCTGTTTTAATTAACAAATTTATTTTAAAGAATTATGTTGGGTATTTACCCTGTGCTACCCTGTTCTGACACTGAGGCTTAATAATGAGGCCAACAGATACCCTAAATATACTTAAATGTACTTGGTCTTGGACCTGAAAGTAAACAGGAAATAAACAAGAGAGTCGGAGGAAGAGAGGAGGTGCAAGCGAAAGGTGTGCATGGTCAAGACTCTGAAGGCGAAGGAACTGAAAGAAGGCTTGTTGCTGGAGCCTAGGAAAGCACGCATTTCATCTTTATTCTACAACAATAGAGAACAGCAGAGGGATTTAATCACAAAGGGACATGAACACATCTGTAAGCTAAAATGCTCATTGTTGTTCGTTGGATAACAAATGAGAACGCAGAGGGTTAAGCATGGCATATCTCTCTCACCACTTTCTTAGCACAAATTGAAGCTCAGGTTACTATTAATTTTTTCAGGGTTGTTGGAGAAATGCTTGACACATGTCACTGCATAAGTTTAGGGTATATAGCATGATGGTTTGACTTACATACATTGTGAAATGACTATAATGGGTTTTGTTAACATCCACCATCTCCTATAGATACAATAAAAAGAAGAACATATGCTCCTTTTGGTGAGAACTCTTAGGATTGACTCTTTCAGAACTTGCTTACATAGCATATGGCAGTGTTAGCTATAGTCATCATGTTGTGAACATCCTAGAAGTTCCTTATCTTGTAATTGGAAGTTTGTGCTTTTTGACGACCTTCCCCCAGTCCCTCCTCCCCATACCTCATGTAATCTGGCAACCACAAATCTCACCTCTTTTTCTAGGAGGGGGATAAAGCAAAAGTTCATGATTCTTAGAGATATATTTAAAAATTTTTTAAATGTAAAAAGCTATCATACCATTTTTCTACTTAATGTTTGTGTTTATTTCAATGCCATTGGTACTTGATTTTAATGCGATGACTTATAAAAACACATTGATTTATTAATATGTTTTACGAAAAGAAAAATCATACAATGGTTATATATGTTGATTATGAAATACATTCTTAATTCATACACTTTAAATGTAAAAGCAAATTCAGGTGAATGTTTTAGAAACAAAGTTACTCTTCTTTGGTTGCAAATGAAGAAATGGTCCTTTATCTAAATTCGATAATAACTGCGCTGACACTTGCAGATGCAGTCATCTTCACTCTTCACTGCACATTAGCATCCACTGGGAAGCTGGGACTTTTGGGCTTGAGTTCTACGTGATTTTGATGTAGAGGAAGGATAGAAAATTCCTCTTGAAGGTAACAGTCCTAGGATAGAATTCTAGGGATATCCCATCCTGATTTTTCAAAAAAAAAAAAATCAGGATTTAGAATTCCTTATTAGGAATTTCTGGAAAACTCGATAAACCTCTCTTGCTCCCCCATTCTTTTTTTTTTTTTCTTTCTTTTTAAAATTAAATTAATTTATTTATTTTCAGAAAAACAGTATTCATTATTTTTTCACCACACCCAGTGCTCATGCAATCCATGCCCTCTATAATACTCACCACCTGATACCCCAACCTCCCACCCCCTGCCACTTCAAACCCTCAGATGGTTTTTCAGAGTCCATAGTCTCTCATGATTTACCTCCCCTGCCAATTTACCCCAACTCCCTTCACCTCTCTAACACCTCTTGTGCTCCATGATATTTGTTATGCTCCACAAATAAGTGAAACCATATGATAGTTGACCCTCTCTGCTTGACTTATTTCACTCAGCATAATCTCTTCCAGTCCCGTCCATGTTGCTACAAAGTTGGGCATTCATCCTTTCTGATGGAGGCATAACACTCCATAGTGTATATGGACCACATCTTCCTTATCCATTCATCTGTTGAAGGGCATCTTGGTTCTTTCCATAGTTTGGCGACCGTGGCAATTGCTTCTATAAACATTGGGGTACAGATGGCCCTTCTTTTCATGACATCTGTATCTTTGGGGTAAATACCCAGGAGTGCAATGGCAGGGTCATAGGGAAGTTCTATTTTTTAATTTCTTGAGGAATCTCCACACTGTTCTCCAAAGAGGCTGCACCAACTTGTATTCCCACAAACAGTGGAAGAGGGTTCCCCTTTCTCCACATCCTCTCCAACACATGTTGTTTCCTGTTTTGTTAATTTTGGCCATTCTAACTGGTGTAAGGTGATATCTCAATGTGGTTTTAATTTGAATCTCCCTGAGGGCTAGTGATGATGAACATTTTTTCATGTGTCTGATAGCCATTTGTATGTCTTCATTGGAGAAGTGTCTGTTCATATCTTCTGCCTATTTTTTGATATGATTGTCTGTTTTGTGTGTGTTGAGTTTGAGGAGTTCTTCATAGATCCCGGATATCAACCTTTTGTCTGTACTGTCATTTGCAAATCTCTTCTCCCATTCTGTGGGTTGCCTCTTTGTTTTTTTGACTGTTTCCTTTGTTGTGCAGAAGCTTTTGATTTTGATGAAGTCCCAAAAGTTTATTTTCGCTTTTGTTTCCTTTGCCTTTGGAGACATATCTTGAAAGAAGTTGCTGTGGCTGACATCGAAGAGATCACTGCCTATGTTCTCCTCTAGGATTCTGATGGATTCCTGTCTCACGTTGAGGTCTTTTATTCATTTTGAGTTTATCTTTGTGTATGGTGTAACAGAATGGTCAAGTTTCATTCTTCTACTTATAGCTATCCAGTTTTCCCAGCACCATTTATTGAAGAGACTGTCTTTTTCCACTGTATATGTTTTCCTGTTTTGTCGAAGATTAATTGACCATAGAGTTGAGGGTCCACATCTGGGCTCTCTACTCTGTTCCATTGGTCTATGTGTCTGTTTTTATGCCAGTACCATGCTGTGGTGATCACAGCTTTGTAATAAAGCTTGAAATCAGGTAACGTGATGCCCTAGCTTTACTTTTGTTTTTCAACATTTCCTTAGTGATTCGGGATATCTTCTGATTCCATACAAATTTTTGGATTATTTGCTCCAGCTCTTTGAACAATACAGGTGGAATTTTGATCAGAATGGCATTAAAAGTATAAATTGCTCTAGGCAGTATGGACATTTTAACAATGTTTATTCTTCCAATCCAAGAGCATGGAATGGTCTTCCATCTTTTTGTGTCTTCTTCAATTTCTTTCATGAGTGTTCTGTAGTTCCTCAAGTACAGATCCTTTACCTCTTTGGTTAGGTTTATTCCCAGGTATCTTATGGTTCTTGGTGCTATAGTAAATGGAATCGATTCTCTAATTTCCCTTTCTGTATTTTAATTGTTAGTGTATAAGGAAGCCACTGATTTCTGCACATTGACTTTGTATCCTGCCATGTTGCTGAATTGCTGTATGAGTTCTATTAGTTTGGGGGTGGAGTCTTTTGGGTTTTCCATATAAAGAATCATGTCATCTGCGAAGAGAGAGAGTTGGACTTCTTCATTGCCAATTTGGATACCTTTTATTTCTCTTTGTTGTCTGATTGCTGTTGCTAGGACTTCTAATACTATGTTGAACAAGAGTGGTGAAAGTGGGCATCCTTGTCTTATTCCTGATCTCAACGGGAAGGCTGCAAGCTTTTTCCCATTGGGGATGATATTTGCTGTGGGTCTTTCATAGATAGATTTGATTATTCCCTGCATATTCTCAGATCAAAATGCTTTGAAACTGGAGCTCAATCACAAGGAAAAGTTCTGAAGGAACTCAAACACCTGGAAGCTAAAGACCACCTTGCTTAAAAATGCTTGGATCAACCAGGAGATCAAAGAAAAACTGAAACAATTCATGGAAACCAATGAGAATGAGGACACTTTAGTCCAAAACCTATGGGATTCAGCAAAGGCAGTCCTAAGGGGGAAATACATAGCCATCCAAGCCTCCCTCAAAAAAAATAGAAAAATCCAGAACACAGCAGCTGTCTCTACACCTTAAAGAACTGGAGAATCAACAACAAATCAAACCAACTCCACACATAAGAATTGAAATCATCAAGATTAGAGCTGAGATCAATGAGGTAGAAACCAGAGATACAGTAGAATGTATCAATGAAATTAGAAGCTGGTTTTTTGAAAGAATCAATAAGATCGATAAACTACTGGCCACACTAATCCAAAAGAAAAGAGAGAAAGCCCAAATTCATAAAATTATGAACGAAAAGGGAGAGATCACAACGAACACCAAGGAAGTAGAAACAATCATCAGAAGTTATTATCAACAGTTATATGCCAATAAGCTTAGCAACCTAGATGAAATGGATGCATTCCTGGAAAACTATAAACTCCCAAAATTGAACCAGGAAGAAATTGACAACCTGAATAGACCGATATCTAATAACGAGATTGAAGCAGTGATCAAAAACCTCCCAAAAAACAAGATCCCAGGACCTGACGGATTCCCTGGGGAATTCTACCAAACTTTCAAAGAAGAAAGAACACCTATTCTCCTGAAGCTGTTTCAAAAAATTGAAGCAGAAGGAACACTTCCAGACTCTTTCTACGAAGCCGGCATTACCCTGATCCCCAAACCACGCAAAGACCCTACCAAAAAGGAGAATTTCAGACCAATATCACTGATGAATATGGATGCTAAGATTCTCAACAAGATCCTAGCCAAAAGGATCCAACAGCACATTAAAAAGATTATCCACCATGACCAGGTGGGATTCATCTGGGGTACAAGGATGGTTCAACATTCGCAAATCAATCAATGTGATAGAACAAATTAATATGAGAAGAGAGAAGAACCAGGTGGTCCTCTCAATTGATGCAGAAAAAGCATTTGACAAAATCCAGCATCCGTTGTTCCCGCATTCTTAAGTGAAGGGAAGGTATAGTAATTGCATTTACTGAGCACCAACGTGCTGAATTTTCTCAGCGATTCCCATAGCTGCCTGCAAGTAAGCAGCAGTATCTTCACTTCCAATGCTGAAAGATGAAGAATCAAAAAGTTAAGTATCCTGTCAAATTTTATGTAGGTAGTATCAGAGGTAAAATTGGAACATAGATTTGTCTAAAGATTCTAAAATGTTTGCCCAGGTTGAAAAGTGAATGGCAAGGTTTTATTATTAAGTAAACATTTTGTGGAAGTGTAACATACATTCCAGTGCACCACTCATAACTGTCCAGCTTCGATTTTCACATTCGAACACACTGGTTTGACCACAACCCGGTTAAGGAAACAAAACATTACTAGCACCCAAAGCCACCTTTCCAGATCGTTTAATCCTTTTTCCTCTCTCCTCAGAGGCAACCCCTTTCCAGATTTCTATCAAAACACATTAATGTTGCCTGTTTCTGCAGTGTAAGTAAATGGATTAGTGCTATATTTAAATGTAATCTTTCTATCTGGTTTTTAGTTTTTATTTTTATTTTATAGTTTAGGTTTGTGGATTTCATCCACATAGTTACATTTGATTATAGGGCTTTCATTTTCATTGCTTTTCATGTCATTCATTCATGTTTTTACCCCATGGCTATACATCACCTCAATTAATTTATCTATTTGGTTTTTACTGGGTATTTGGTGGTGTTCCTGGTTTTGTTTTCTATTGCTGATAATTCTGCTGCAAGCATCATTTTCCTTGGCATTCAGGAAACATATGCATGCACTGCCCGTGGTTGCAAGCCTGAGAGAGAAATTGTTGGGTTAAGCACTAGTAGACATGACCAAGAAGTTTTCCAGTTACAGCCATTTGCCCCTGCAGTAACAGGGTAAAGTAGTTGATTTTTTAAATTTTCTTTATTTATTTGACAGGCAGAGATCACAAGTAGGCAGAGAGGCAGGCAGAGAGAGAGAGGAAGAAGCAGGCTCCCTGCTAAGCAAAGAGCTTCATGGGGGGCTCGATCCCAGGACCCTGGGATCATGACCTAAGCCGAAGGCAAAGGCTTTAACCCCCTGAGCCACCCAGGTGCCCCTAAAGTAGTTGATTTAATTCACATTTGTTCTCTATAGGTGGGATTGCTGTGTTTTTTGTTTGTTTGTTTGTTTGTTTTAGTCTTTCTGGTGGATGTATTGGTAACTTGTTAACTTTTTAAATTTGTTTTATTGTATTTTTTTTCAGTGTTCCAAAATTCATTGTTTATGCACTACACCCAGTGCCCCATACCATACATGTCCTCCTTAATACCCACCATCAGTCTCACCCAATCCCCCATTAATTTGCATCTTCTTTGGGAGTAATCAGGTAGAAGCTCTGATAAGTTTCATCTTGTTGGGATACCTCCTTTTAGGAAATGCCTTTCCAAACTTTGTTTCTGTAATGGCAAGCTTAATTTTCTGTAAGAAATACTTGCAAACAATTCAAATGACACCATTAGAATGGTGGGCAAAGCAAAGAGAGAGGTGCCACTTGTAACTTATTCCCACAATAGAAAGTTTATTGTTTCTGTGGTTGTTGACCAAAAGCCTGACCTTCCCAAGTCTTTTTTTTATTTTCTGTCCAGTGGTGTTCTTTTGTTCTCATGACTCATTTCCATATGGCTGTCCATAGATCAGTAGCAGTTACTGAAGTAAGCATTCTTTTGCCATCACCATGGAATCCCTTTGAGTACTTGACAAATGACTAAGGTTGCTTTGAGGTTTTCTGTTGTGTCCTATGCCTGGTAGTATACATCCTTTGGTTTTCTTCTTCTGTAATAGTGCCTTGGTATTCTAGATCTGTCATGTTTCCATGTAAATGTGAGCATAACTTCCACAGGAAAACCTCCTAGGAGTTGATTGAGATTGAATAAGATCCGTTGACCTTTTTTGGAAGAACCTCTCTATTTAAAACAAAGATCCTTGTAATTCCTGAAAGTGATAAATCCCTGTATTTGTATATCTTTGTAATTTTTCCAGCTGGGTTTAATGATTTTCCAAGTGAGACCTCTCACAAAGTTTTTTGATGTATTCCAAGTTGTATGACTTTTGATGTTATTTTATTATATGATATCAGGTGAGAACTTCATTTTCTAATGAATGGTTAATACATAGAAATACAATTGATGTGGCCCCTGGGTGGTTCATTCAGTACAGCATCTACCTTTGGCTCAGGTCATGATCCCAGAGTCCTGGGAGGGAGCCCAAACTGAACTCCCTGTTTAGGGGGGAGTCTGCTTCTCCTTCTGCACTTCCCCTCATGTTCATACCTATGTGTTCTCTCTATCTCTCTCAAATAAATAAAAATGTAAACTTTTGAAAAATGAAATTCACTTGGTATTTTAATATTGTTCTTTTATTGTTATGTTGCTTAATAATACTAATCACTAATAATCACTCACGTCAATTATCTTATCTAATGCTATGCCTGTTTGTTCTGTCTGATTATGTAAACACAAAATCATGTCATCTGTAAATAATTTGTTTTGATTCCTTCACAATGTTACCGCCCTTTACTTTTCTTGCCTTCTTGTACTAAGGACTTTGATGCTAGGTTAAGTAAAATAGCGATGGTGGGCATCATCACCCTGTGCCCAGACTCAGAGAGAATATTTTGACCATTTCTACATTAATCATAGTTTTTGCTGAGGAAGTTTCTGTCCAGTTTATCCAGTTAACATGAATATCTATTGGAATTCATCAATTTTATTCAAATTTACTACAGATTCACATAGTTGTTTCTTTCTATTCTACTAATGGGTGAAATACATTAAATGATTGTTCTATATTCTTGGTGGATTATTTTAAATAATATTTTATTTGTTAATTTGGCTCCTATGTTAATGAGAGATTTGATTTCATTTTTTCTTGTTTTGCAGTACCCTTTTAAGGTTTTGGGCCTCACAAAATAGTTAGGAAATGTTCTTTTTTCTCTCACTCTAGAGCCCTCATTTAAATCTCTGCCTTAGTGTTCATCTGTTCTCTGTGTGTATGCATATCTCTGTGTTCAGATTTCCATGTTTTATACTCCTTTACTAGTCATTTTGGATTAGGGCTCACCAGAATGACCTCATTTAAAGTGGACTACCTCTGTAAATACAGTACTGCAAATGAAATCACATTCTGAGGTACTCCAACACATCTTTATCTGGGGCATGGGGTTCACAGTTCAACTAATAACATGAAGTGGTTTTGAAATGGAAGGCACCGGTAGGGGCACTGAGCAATGAGAGTGAAGCCATTCTGGGTGTATGGTATGAAAGCAATGGGAGAAGAAGCAGAGCACTGAGATATCCAGGGACAGAATGACACAAATGTGAGAGGCATGTGTGCCAACTACTTTGGGCAGGACTTCTCCCCAGGGCAGCTACTGCATGGCCTACAGTATCATAACACATGGTGTAGTAATGACTCATCTATCCAATCCAACCACGGAGGCCGTAAGATCCCACAGATATGGTCTGGTGTCAGCATTTGCCAGTTTTAGCAGAGCCACATGCTCACAGTAGGTCTTAGGGGTGATGTGGCTGAGGCAGAAGGGCTACCAGGATATCAGGAAGAAATAGGGGCTCTTGAGGAGTATGCTTTGTGGTATCATAGTTTTTCCCTGTTTAGCTGCCAATGACTGGAGCAAAACGAGCATGGCGGGTTGGAAACCAGATTGGCACATCTATTAGGCAAATGCATGTGGCCGCCACTGACCGACAGAGGGAAAAATGGCTGAAGCAGACCAGCATAGTAGAGGCAGTTGTAGTAGTTCATTTTATGGGCTTGCAACCAATAAAATGGACAACCTCTTAGGTGAGGATGAAATTAGAGGACCTCTTATTATGGAAGCTAGCAATACATGATGTGCAGGTCACATCAAAGAAGGGAGTTGTTTTTCACAACAGCAATAGTATAGCTGATAGAGATCAGGAAAGAGATATAGAACTGAGAATCCTCCTGCCTTGGAAAGTCGCAGAAAGTGGGTGGGAGCCAGCCCCTAGTGGTGGCTCCTGAAGGTAACTGCTATTGGGGAAGGGACCTACCTTCTGAAGGGACTAACCAAGTCATAATCACATGCTGTTTTTGAGAAGTCTGGGAACTGTGAGAGCCGAATGATCAGAAAATTGTCTTAATAAGAACCCATATATCATATGTGATAAATATACCTATTCCTCTGAAACTAAGTTAAAAAACATTGAGTTATAATGAGTTTGGCCTATGGCAGTGGTTATAAATCACAGGCCCAGATTTATAGAATGAAGAATAAACATCACAAACATTAAGGTTCCAAATGGAAGGGGGTCACAGTAAAAGCTGTGTTGATCCTCATCCTTTTCTTCTCAGAAAAGTCAATTGCATCTAAAGAAAGAAATAACTTTTTCATAATCCTTATGGGCGTATCTGAAATTCTGACCTTTATACAGATTTAATTAAGGTAACTTTGAAAAATGAAGAGAAGGGTAAAAGGAAGGAGGTTGTGAGGTTATGATTTATACTGAGAAATAAATATGTATTAGTTCTTTGACCCCTTTTCTGACACAAAACTCCTAAAACTGTTGGAATTTCCTAGATGATAAGAGCAATTAGATGTCTTTTGTGGTGTTAATGAGATGACCTTAGGTCCCCACCCAAGGACAGAGGCTGGTTGTCAGAAGAACCAACCTTGGATTAGAGAATTGGAACTTTTAGTTCCACCCAGACCTCCACAAAGCAAGAAGGGTGAGGGGCGGGAGGTTGAACCTGTTGCCAGGGGCCAATGACTTAAGCAATCAATCATGGGTATGTAATGGAGCCTCCATAAAAATCCCAGGAGGACAAGGTTCCCAGAGATTCTCTGTTGGTGAACAACATATGGAGACTGGGGAGCACAGCATAAAGGAGAGGGCATAAAAGTTCCATGCCCTTTCCCAATCCCTTGCCCTAGGTATTTCTTCCACCTGGCTGTTCCTGCATTATATCTTTATAATAAACTGATAATGTAAGAAGTAAAATGTTTCTCTGAGTTCTGTGAGTTGCCCTAGTAAATTAATCAAGCCCAAGGAGTGGGTCATGGGAACCTCTGATTTATAGCCAGTTGGTTAGGAGCATGGGTAACAAGGACCTGTTCTTGTGACTGGTGTCTGAAGTGGGGTAGGAGGTCTACTCTTGTAGGATTGAACCCTTAAATTGTGGAATCTGATGCTAGCTCCTGAAGGGAACTGTAGGTTATACCAGGTTGGGTCCCAAGAATTGCTCTTTGGTGTGGAGTATCCCCATACACATGGGAATTTTGTCTCAGAATACTCATTTGGAGGGAGAGAGACAGACAAAGAAGGAGAGAGACCTAGTTCATC
Organism: Mustela erminea; assembly: GCF_009829155.1. Lineage (NCBI taxonomy): Eukaryota > Metazoa > Chordata > Mammalia > Carnivora > Mustelidae > Mustela > Mustela erminea. The sequence continues at coordinate 58,622,977 of NC_045622.1, forward strand.
AGAGTCTTGCCCATCCTTCTCCTTGTGTTGCATGGTAGACTGGGTAGGACTCTGCCCAACCCATCACAAGGACATTGCAGAGCTGGTGGGAGTCAGGGTGTTGGAGGAGTGAAGGAGGCTTAGTCTTATTACAGGAAAAGAATTCAAGGACTGAGCAGACACAGTGGTTGTTTGGTGTTTAAGTGAAGAGTTTATGAAAGAGAGAGCACACTCTGGAGCTGTGAGAGTGGGAAGTTCAAGGGACAGGTATGCAACTCAGGGTTTTGGTTTCTGTCTTTTATTGAGAGTTGTTGACTAGGGGGTGGAATATTTATTTCTTGGGGTGGGGGTTAATGCCTTTTCTCCCTTAGTTTGTCAGGGTCTCTGGCCTTCTTTTCTTGGGCCTACCTGGTTTGATCTGACTTGTTGTGGAGAGCTGCCATGGCAGGCCTCTGACTTTTCCCATAGTGGCCATGATTTGTCCTTTGCTGGCCTCTAGGTATCCTTTTAAAGCTTAGCTAACTACTCTAGAACTGACCCCAGACACCATAGATTGGCTCTGAGTAATGTTTAAAACCCAGGAGAAGTTGAGCTGCTTTTTTCAGTTCTGCCTGGCCTCTCCTAGTCAGTAGGTCACCTAGAGGTGTGTGCTCCCCAAGAGAAGAGAGGCCCTGTGATGACTGTCCATCTCACAAGTGGGAAATCCAATTCCTCACTCAAAGTACTCCCTTGATAGTTTTGGGAAATGAGTACAGACATGCTGGAGTTACTTACAGAACTGATGTCCTGGACCCACTGCCCACTGGTTCTTCGGGTTGTAATGAAGGCAATCGTCTGTTTTCAGTGATTCAGAATATTGAAGGATACTTCTAATCATGACAGAGCTGCTTGGCTTAAGGAATCAGTTTTCCTATTGGAGGTGGGATTGTAGGCATTCAGTGTGCTTCTTTTGCTGATTTCTCACTAACTACGTTCTCTGATTGCCAGTCTGTCTTGTTCTCTATGCTATTCCCATCCTCTTAGAGAATATTTGGAGCAACATAGTTGCCTAATAGATATTTCTTGAATAGCAATGTCTAATGTTCCAAATATTTTCTATTTATTAATAAAAAGAAGTGAATGAGGGATGAATTATTGCTTATATATGAAATTTGTCTTCTTTGACAAACATCCTCCAGAGTTCCTATGGGTAAAATGCAATGCTTTAGGACTGAAAAGTGTGGTATTTTATTTGCATGGAATGAGGCTGAAATGGATCTGCACTTGCCATCTTGTGGTCAGCAGTGGAATTATTGTGACAGTGGTACTAAGCACATCTAATCATTTAATCCTTCATTCCTGAAGGTTTTTTTTTTGTTGTTGTTGTTTTGTTTTGTTTTTGTTTGTTTGTTTGTTTGTTTGTTTTTCTTTGTAGTGAGCCTGGTTTGGGGACAGAATAGTGAGCACCAAAAACTAATGATATATTTTATGGTGACTAACATAACACAATACCAAAAAAAAAAAAAGAAAAAAAAAGAAAAAAAGAAAGAAAAGAATAAGGTGCACCTGTGCTGTACTTTTATGGAAGTTATATTCCAGACAGAGGAACAGATGGTGAATAAGTAATTTAAATAATTACACATTGTGTTTAGAGAGGGAGGAAATAAAATATTTGTGTTGAGTGAAAATTATAGGGGGGAGAACTGGTTGAGATTCATAGGTTAAGAAACACCTCACCCATAAGGAGGCTATTAGTTGAAATGTAAAGGATGTCGAGAGGAATATAGAATGTTCTAGAAAATAACAACTGGGGGAAGTGGGAAGATTTAGAGTAAAGCTCTAGACAGATGAGAAGTGGATATGTTTGGAAGAAGGCTAAAAGGGTTGAAGCAAAAGAAAAAGGTAACAATTGGTATGGTACCAATACCTCAATAGGTACACTGAAAAAATAGAATATACTACTCAGCAGTAATAGGAAATGACCTGCTTATCTTACATGCAACAGTAGGGCTCAGTCTGAAAATCTATACTGAGTGAAAGACTCCAGACTCAATGTATTATTTATTCCTTCATTCATAAACGCGCTAGTGAGAGAAAAGTCAGTCTATAGTGAAAGATGTCAGAACAGGGTTTGCCTGGTTGGGATGGAGAGGGGGATGATTGACTCCAGGGAGGCAAGAGAACCTTTTATGAAGTGAGGGCAATGTTCTATGTCTTAATCAGGCTGGTAGCTACAGAGGCATGCATCTGTCAGAACTCTTCAAGTGTGTGAAAACACATGTTTTATGTCACAAGTTAAACAGCAACAGAGCTGATTTTAAAAAGAAAAAGAGGGACTCACAATAATTAACTGATTTGCTGACAACAGATCACAGCCCCTTTACGTAGCTAATATCTGGGAATCTTGAAAATGCTCCTTCAGAATACCCATACATTTCTTGGGACACTTTTAGACTCCTTTTGCTGTTTCTGCTGGGAGAATCAAACACGTTCCCAATTCTCTTCAAGCATCTTCTTCTGATGTTGGCTTTAGTAACATTTGAGCCCGAGTTCTAGAACCTTCTTCACTATTGGCATTGACAGGAGCGTGGTGGAGAACGATACATACACAAATGCAGTAATTGTGATGGATGATTCTACTGTGTTTGTGGTGATGCTATCATGTGTGTTTGCATATGTCCAAACTCATCAAAATGAATACATTAAATATATGCCAGTTTTTATATAAGTACACCACGATAAAGTAGAAAAAAATCAGAAAAAATTGTGGCTTTCTAAAACACCTTAACAATTTACTTTTGAAAAGGAAATTAAATATTAACAAATAATCTCCATATGACTTTCTCATTACTTTTAACCATACAATATAGCTATGTTCAGAAGAGAATCTCCTTTTCCATTTGTTTTCCAAAACTTCTTCACTCTGCAATCCATTGTCATGAGGAAATAGGCAATTTCTGAAAGGAGAGACCAACAAATCCTTCCTGTTACCAGTGTCAATACATGATTCTGGCAGCAATTTTCATGGAGAGATGTTCAAGCTTTTCTGGGACATGCTGTATTCTGGAGTCCTTCATCTTCTCAGATTGCCTACTCATTCCCCTAGGCTTTGGCACTGAATTAACCTTTCCTGTACACTTCTGTTCTTGTCTGAGTTACTTTTTTCTCATATTAAAATGGCATGCTCAATCAAGGGTAATTTTTACAACTATGTGAAAGTACAAAATGAAAACTAAAATACCATAAATCTGAGTACTCTCTGTTGCTATTGTTAGCATTTTGATGTTTTCCAAATCTTTTTCTATGTATATGTATTTCTTTTTAGAATTGGTTTCAGCCTTATGGACAGATGTCACTTTTCCTTTTTATTTATTATTTTATCTTGATCATCCTTACATCGTTACATGCTCTTTGCAAATATATTAGTTACATGATACATGATATGCAACTGCTCATTCTTCATCTGGGTCTTATACATCAATATGTGTAAGTTTCCCTGTTTTTTTTTTTTAAGATTTATTTATTTATCTGACAGACAGAAATCATAAGTAGGCAGAGAGGCAGGCGGGGGGGGGGGGGCGGGGAGCAGGCTCACTGATGAGCAGAGAGCCAGATGTGGGGCTTGATCCCAGGACTCTGGGATCATGACCCGAGCTGAAGGCAGAGGCCTCAACCCACTGAGCCACCCAGGTGCCCCCCCTGTTTTTGTTTTTATAAATAATGAATCTCTGCATGCCTTTGTACTGTTTTTCTTCCCCTCAAATTCTACTTGTACAAAGAGATTCCAAGATGGGAAAAATACATGTATTTTATAACTGTTTTGGTGGAAGTTGTAATCTGCTTTTAAAAAAGCATAGGAACTTAGACTTTCCTATTAGGGTAAAAATCATTTTCACTGTAGTGGTCTGTGGAAGATCTTCACTAATTTGAATGGTGGACATATTTTTTACAGTTTTCTTGTGATGAAGATTAGTCAAGTCGGTATTTATGACCAGTCACATCTCTCAGAGAGCTCATGTTCTGGGCATCTTGAAAATTGTTCCTTTTGTTCTGGAGGGTTGCTAACCTCTTATTCACAGAGATGACTTATTATTATTAGTATGTTCAGTTAACCAGCTTATAGTACATCATAAGTTTTTGTTGTGTTGCTCAGTGATTCATTAGTTGCATATAAAGCTCATCCCAGAGTGTGCCCTTCTTAATACCCATCACTTGGTTACCCCATTCTCCCACCTACCTCCCTCCTGTATCCCTCAGGTTCCTGGAATCCAGAGCCTTTCATGGTTTGTCTCCCCTGATTTCTTCCCATTCAATTTCCCTCCTTTGCCCTGTGGTCCTCCATTCTATTCCTTGTATTCCATGTATGAGTGAAGCCATATGATAATTGTCTTTCCCTGCTTGATTTATTTCACTTAGCATAATTCCTTCCATTTCCATCAATGTCAATGGTACGTATTCATCCTTTCTGACAGATGAAGAATATTCTATTGTATATATGTACCACATCTTGTTTATTCATTTGTCTCCCAGAGATGACTTTGTGATAATATGCAATGATCCCAGATCAGTGGAGCGGTGGGGTTGGTTGTGATGCCATGACCCTTGGCTCAGGGATATTTTCCACAACATCCTTGAATAACCCTGTCCCTGATCTGCTTGGTTCTAACTCCATAGATGATGGGGTTGAGCATAGGAGGTACCAGGAGGTAGAGATTAGCGAACATGACATGTACCACTCGGGGCACATGATGTCCAAAGTGGTGGGTGAGGAAGGTAAAGAGGGCTGGGATATAAAGAGCCAAGATGACACAGATATGGGAAGCACACGTGCCAAAAGCCTTGAGTCGGGCCTCCTCAGAGGGCAACCTCAGAACAGTTCTCAAAATCATCACATAAGATATACTAATGACAGTTATGTCAAAGCAAATAACAGAGAAGGCCACAAAGAGCCCATATGCACGATTGACTCTAGTATCTGCACACACCAGCTTTAGCACAGCCATGTGCTCACAGTATGACTGGGGAATGACATGGTTGGTGCAGAAGGGCATCCTGGACACCATGAAGCAGAAGGGACTCACCCACAGCAACCCTCTCATCATCACAGCTGCCCCCAGTTTTCCCACCACAGCTGGGGTCAGGACAGTAGAGTGGTGCAGTGGGAAGCAGATAGCCACATAACGGTCCAAGGCCATTGCCATGAGCAACCCAGACTCCACAGAAGAGAAGGCATGGATGAAGAACACCTGGATGAGGCAGGCATGGTATTCAATCTCATGAGCATGAAACCAGAGTATAGCCAGCATTTTAGGTTGGGTGGAAGAGGACAGGGCCAGGTCAGTGACAGCCAGCATGGCTAGGAACAGGTACATGGGCTCATGCAGAGTGTGGTCAGTTCGGATTATATGAAGAACAATGATATTGCCAACTATAGCCACAAGATACATGGCACAGAGAGGGAAGGCAATCCAAAACTGGTAATTCTCAAGTCCTGGGATCCCAAGTAGGATGAAGGACACAGGATGCAAAGAGATGTTCCCTGAGGCCAGCATCACGGGATGGTTAACTTATTCTCCATTGTGAAGGTAATCTACTCTCTAGTTGATAGGAATCAAGAAGTAATTATTAATATTTTAAATATTTTGGAAGTTTCAACTGAATCACAGTAGGGCTTAATAGTAAACTGGAAGAATTTCAACTGTTTTAATAAAAATTTTTTGCAACATAAAGTGATGCTCCTTTTTATTCCTCATTCATATTTATGTCATTCAAAATGGGATCAAAGCATACTAGCTGCAAATGTGATTTTTGTTGAAGAATCAGTATTTTCCTTGAAAGTAGAATCTGCTAAGGTAAAACTATCCTGACAATAATGTCAGTAATAATCAATTTTGCCCTTCTATTTCTTCAGAACTAACTGATTTGTTTAACCTTTCCCATAGGTTCTGTTCAGCCCTCTATTTAAGCCACTTAGGTGACTTTTCAGGATACAAAGCTGGTTTGGAAAACACTTTGTGATAAAGGCTCATAGGAAGGTATTCATGATGTTGAGTTAGCTTTGACTCTGGGAGTTACCCAGAGAGTCTGGGTTGGTGGTTAGGTGACTGACGATTACACACCTGTAATTAATTCTACTATCTATGGTGCATTTTCTCTTAGATTAGGGGTCAGCAAACTCATTTCTTACAGTAAAGTGGAAGATCATACATATTTTAGGCTTTATATGCTGTATGGTCTGTTGAAACTAGTCTGCTTAGCCCCTGTAGCCTGAGAGCAGCCACAGTCACTACAGGAATGTATGAATGTGACAACATCCCAATACAATTTTATTTGTAAAAAGAGGATGCAAGCTGGATTTTGTTTGCAGGCTATGGTTTTCTAAATCCTGTCCTGATGATAGATTTATTTTCTTTCTTTCTTTCTTTCTTTCTTTCTTCTTTCTTTCTTTCTTTCTTTCTTACTTTCTTTCTTTCTTTCTTTCTTCTTTCTTTCTTTCTTTCTTTCTTTCTTTCTTTCTTTCTTTCTTTAAGATTTTATTTATTTATTTGACAGAGACAGAGAGTTCACAAGTAGTCAGAGAGGCAGGCAGAAGGGGAGAGGGAAGCAGACTCCCTGCTGAGCAGAGAGCCAGATGCAGGGCTCCATCCCAGGACCCCGAGATCATGACCCAAGCCGAAGGCAGAGGCTTAACCCACTGAGCCACCCAGGTGCCCCCTGATGAAAGATTTTTATGAGGTGAGCCCTGAATAGTGTACCATCCTAGCAATTCTGTGCTTAGCACAGAATAGGGGTTTAATAAATTTTTGCTGGATTGAATAACAGTGGCAATGGACTTTTTAACTAATGAGCCATGTCTTAAAATCCTCTGATGAACTTTTTAAACACTTTTTTGGCACCATGGCACAAGAGAGTTAAACATCGTTCTCATACCATGGTATGCTGTGATGGCCAGTGAAAGACTTGAATGTCCTCCTTTGCCTCTACTTGCTTTACATGGAGATCTTGTTGATCCCTCTGGTGACTAACGTCTACCCAGGATTGATGACACAAATGCTCACCTGGTTCTCACTAAGCACCTTTTCACTATTTCATCTCAGTTGACTGAGACTTTGAGTCTCTGCCATAACAGAAACACACAGACAAGAAGAGTATCTTTTCAAATCTTCCATAACAAATCAGCTGTTGGGACTAACATATGTTTCATTCCACCAGACTTAATGGTTCCTAAAAATGGTTTCTTTGAGATCCCAAAGAAACCTAACCTCTTTCTGATTTTCCCTAGCTTTACAACATTATGAGAGAAATGGGGCTCAGACTTTATAAATCTTGCTCTGCATTGGAATATTAACTATCCTTTCTCTTGATAATAGGTGTAGGTTTGCTCAAAATAAGTACTCCTATCCAGGGTATGGTGAATACGGAAACAAATACATTTTCTGGGGTCTCAGGCTCTAGTTCTATCCCCTCCTGCCTGGGTTGTTCTTCCACTTATATGTGGTCTTTGAACCAGAGTCTTCCTTTCCCTCTCCCTTCTGCCTCCTGAGTGTCACTCTCCAGTTGTGAGGACATGGTCACTGAGGCTCATGGGCACCTGGCAAACATCCTTAGATCATCCTCATTCTTGCACTGGGCACTGGTGAAGATGCCGGCTAAACGTACAATTTCTCAAAGTGCATAATAAACTCTTTGATTAATTGTGGAAGACATTGCTATTTTTGTAACTATAACACCAGAAGCATTTACATTGTATTGTTTTTAACTCTCATGAAGTTTCTTCCCATGAGTCTTAATGGGGAACTCACCTGTTCGCCATATTCCTTTTGGAGTGGTGACTCTTCTCCGGTGGTGACCGGGGTCCAAATCTGAAGTAGGGGATAGGAGCTCACTCTTTCTTTTCTTTTGTTTTCTTTTGTTTTCCTTTCTTTCTTTCTTTCTTTCTTTCTTTCTTTCTTTCTTTCTTTCTTTCTTTCTTTCTTTCTTTCTTTCTTCTTCTCTATACCTAAAACCCCATGGAATCTGGTGTCCTCACTCTCAGCAATTCCCTTGCCTCTTTTCCTCTTGGACTTATACACTCACCCTGTGCAGAGTGAAGTTTACAAGACATGTGGAGGGGACAGGGAGTTAACCATTCCTGGATCATTATGTAAAGTGTGTTAACATTTTCAATCATATTTTGGAGGGAGGTATGAGTTATCAACTTCCTTCTGGGTGGAATGAATGATAAGTGCATTCCTCAGGAGTACAAAAAAAAGAGGAATAGAGTTTCCCTTCTTATCCAACATTCCTTCCCCTTTCCCTGCTTTTATTTATGTCCCTGCCTTCTGTGGACTAGAAATCTTGTGAGGCTATTAGGTACTGAAAAATAAATTAAGTCATCTTCCTCAACTTCATAGGTAGGGTAATCACACACTGGACGTCAGAGTCAATTTTTCTGTTCTCCAAAGTATAATCTACTTGTGAGTACTTGGCATAGATTTAGGTTCAGGAAATACGATTATAAGATTGATGTTCTTAGGACACCTGGGTGGCTCAGTGGGTTAAGCATCTACATCTCCCAGGGTTCTGTGATCAAGTCTAGCATCAGAATCCTTGCTTAGTGGCAAGCCTGCTTTTCCCTCTGACTGCACTCCCTCTACTTGTGCTCTCTCTCTCTCTGACAAATGAATAAACAAAATCTTAAAAAAAAAAAAAGTACGTGCATACACATGCTTTGTGAAGGCATATGCTGACCTCCATAGCTGATAGTTTGAAATGATACATCAGTGTGTATATAGATGAGTATGTATAGGCAAAATGTGTGGGTTTGTGGAGATACAATCTGTTGGTGCTTTTATATGTATGTAGGTAGCTCTCACAATGATGAAGCTCAACTTTCATCTATAATTGTGGGTTTGAATTCAGTGCTGGTACCACTGGCTCTGGTAGCTTTCAGTTACTCCAGTCATTATGTGGAGATTGTTGTGTCTTTCAGTTTAATCATGTTGCTGAGGCGTGAAGCAGTAAAGATTAAAATGGGCTGAGGTCTTGCTAAGGAATTATTTCAGGGATGTTTTGACAGTTTTCTCACTTTGGGGTATCTAAAACCAAGGCATAGAGTAATAATGTTGGAGCAAGGGAGGGTTCAGATCCAGTGTCCTTCACAGAGGGATTGTGTGTGGAGGCAGCCTTCCTACTTTTCTAAAATTTCTTGGAGGACACAGTGAGTAGTGAATCTTCTTTCCACCTGAGAAGGAAATCTAGCCGCCAGGGATCTCTGAATCTGGAGACCTCAGTAGTTCAGGTCATTCTGTACTGTGTATTGCCTTGTCTCCCAGCTTCTTGGAGCTTCTGTGAGTCTTACTGTTCTCTGGGAGTGGCAGAGATGATGAGGGCACAGGGAAACCACTCACCTTGAGCTCTGCTTCATCTCTGACCATGAGCAGCTCTAACGGGCTCCTGTGATTCAGTTTTTAGCAGAGCCTATGGGTTAGGACCTATTTAAAGACCTGCTTAAGCATGGCCTTTCCCTTCCCAAAGCATTGATTCACCCTCTCCTCTAAGGCCCCCTGTTTCAGTCTCTGGTTTCCTCTGAGACTAGAGACTAAAGCTGAAAACATTAACCCCTAATTTGCCTCTCTCCTCTATACACACAAATGCAAAGTCTGGGGAATTGAGTGCAAGAGCAAGAATGTGTGTTGTTAAGAATATTCAATTGTGAGCTTATCTGTATGCACGTATTCTTTGTTAGTCAAGAGTATTTACAATTGAAGAGATATTTTTTACAACGTGAAAGTGTGTGGATGTTTGTTGATGTGTGTATTTGAGAGATGTGTTAATAGACATATGTGTGCAAGGACTGGATTTAAATGTGATTGGTATGTGTGTATAACCTTGCATGTTTGTGAGGTGTGAGTAACAATTTGCATTAAGTATCTCTATTTATTGGAGTAACTTGACTCTGTAAGTACAAGGGCACTGCATTCACGTGCTTTGTGAAGGCATATGCTGTGCTACAAAGATGATAGTTTGAAATGATACATCAGTGTGTATATAGATGGGTATGTATAGGCAAAATGTGTGGGTTTGAGGAGGTATTGACAATCTGTTGGTGCTTTTGTATGTACCTAGGTAGCTCTGGTTCTGAGGCCCTCCCAGTCCTTATCAGGAGAGGCAGGAAGACTCCTGATTGAGGTCTTGCCACAGTTTTTTTGAAATTTGGTTGAAGCTGTGAATCATGGAACACTCATCAAAAGCTAATGATGTACTGTATGGTGACTAACATAACATAAAAAATATTACAACACATTGAAAATAAACAAAATACTGCAATATAATCATTAATTTTTTTTACACTCAAAAAAAGAAAAAGAAAATGAAAAAAGAAATTTGTTGAAGCTGGAAGGCCCTCCTCACTCAGTCTGAACAGTTAAGCTTATGCAGAACTTCCTCTCACTCCCCATGTAGGTCCTTGCTGGTATTCTCTCCCCGCCACCCCTCAGGCTTCCTTGATGCATGACATGTCAAATAAAGATCTGAGAAAATTAGTATTTAAAAACAGAAATATGGATTTATTTGTAGAGTTCAGACCCTAGAAGTTATGTCTCACAGAAGCCACAATTCCATATATATTTACAGGGAAACAAATCACACAAAAGTTTACCATGACTATTAAGTTTACAGTAATCTGTTTATGGTGAATTGCCATTATCATGTTCACAAAGGTCAGGATTTATTTTAAGATAACACCATAACAAAAATCTGGGCTAGAACTGTTTTTGTTAGGGGGTCCAGGTTTACAGACACAAAGTTTTATTTTGGGGATGAGGTTAATACTGTAATTCTGGATTTGTCTCTTCAATACTTTTTTCTTTGTCTTCTTTCAGCTTTCATAAGTTAAACACTTGGTATTAATAAAGTAGAAAAAATGTGCCAGGCTCACCTCCTCTCCCTCTTCTTCCTCTTTTTCCTCCTTCTCCCCCTTCCCATCTTGTCCCTATCCCGTCTTTCTTTCCTACCTTCCCTTTGCCTTCCTCTTCTTCCTCATCCTTCCCTTCTCTACCTCCTCTTCCTCCTAGTCATCATCATAGTCATCGTCATCTTCTTCTTCTTTCTCTTCTCCTTCCTCTTCCTCCTCCCCTCCTTTTCCTTCTCCTCCTTCTCCTCCTCCTTCTACTCCTCTTCCTCCTCCTCCTCCTCCTCCTCCACCTCTTCTGCTTCCTCCTCCTCCACCTTCCCCCCTCCCCTCCTCTTTTTCCTTCCTCTTTCTCTCCCTCCACTTCTCTCTCCTTCTCTGTCTTCTTCTTCACTGAAAGAACTTTTCTCCTCAAATGAAATGTGATATCTTGGTTTAGGACCTGAGTTTCTTGATCTCTTGCATCTTCTGCAGTCCCCAGTGCCATAGTGGCATGACATCCAGTCTCTTGTGGACATTACTTGTTAGGCCAACCCCAGTTTTTCAAGTTTATGTGGGCGTAGCTTACTGAAATGAGTGTGCAGGAGGCAGGTCAGTCCTTTCTTAATTTACCCTCCTATTTCCTAAAGTTCTCCTCATGGTTTGTGTCTTTGAAAAGCTGGTCTCTCTGTAGGATGAATTGAGGACTTGGGTACCTGACCTAGTTCACAGCCCTTCTCTAAACTCCAGGCTCCAGTAGAACGTTCAAAGATTTGTGAGCTATATTGAGAGGCTAGGTAAGGTTGGTTGCTATAGTCTTCTAGCTACACCATTTGATTTGTGTTTTGTAATGTTGTGAGTGGAGAGACAGAGAAAGTGTTTGAAAAATTAGTTTTGATGGAAGAACACATTATTGAGAATCATGGGACACTTCAGTGGAACTATGTCGATAGCTCATCCATATTCATACCTCATAGCTCCTATCTACTCAGTTGTATTAACCTTTATCTCCATTGTAGACATTCAGTCAATCACACATGGACATGGCCTGAACCTTGCCAAAACTCAGAGCTATGTCCCTGAATTCTTGAGAATCTCACTCTAACTATACCACCGTATCTCTCTAGTGTTTCTTTTTTTTATCTTATTCCATGTTTTCTACTTTATCAATTCCTTCAAACAATATATATATTTTTTCCCAATCCTTTCAGTCCTCTTTTCTTTTGCAGTTCCTTTCTGGGAAACCTAGTCCTCATAGTTCATCATTTCAACCATACCCATATGAATAACCTCAACAACTATCTATCCATCACAACCACTACTCCCAGCGTAATTGTCTCCTGCTACCCCCTTACCACTGACCAACCTCTAGAGGAGTAACACAAATGATCAGATTGGAGCCATTGCAAGGTCATGGTGACTGACGTTACCTGAGCTTTCAAAACAGCTCCAACTATTTTCACATTTCTCTCACTTTCATTGTGCTGAGACATGGTATTAGGAAACTATAATAATGGACCTCCCTGACTAAGTATACTGTTCAGATTCTGTCCCCTAATTATAGTGAAAATCTTTTATTACTTTCTGCATCTCTTCAGGAAGCAGAACTTCCCGCTGTGATGCTGAAGAGGAAACCTCCTTCTATTTGACTTTAGAAGGTGTAATACCAGATGGCTTTTTCCTGCCTCATTTCTTACTCACCTGAACAAGGTGCTCTCACTGCCAGTCCCTCCACCATTCAGGGTTCATTACCACATTCAAATAAGGAAATCAAATCTGTGTAAAGGGGAAATAATTAGGTCTATGCTGTGCTTCCTCAAACTTCAGGGAGAACCTTGCTGATGTCAACATTGTAGTGAAGATCCTAGATACTGCAAAAAGCGACAATGTATGTGCACTGACTGGACAGTTGTTAAGAGTTGAATTGCTCCCTCCCCTCCAAATTCATATGTTGAAGTTGTAATCCCCAGTACCTCAGAGTATGACCTTATTTGGAAATAGGGTCATTAAAGATGTAGTTAGTTAAGATGTAGTCATGGTGGAGTAGACTGAGTCTTACTCCAATATGACTGGTGTCCATATAAAAAGGCAAATTTGGACATGGGGACATAAGCAGAGATGGAATGCCATGAGGACATGAAGGCAGAGCTCTAGATGATGTGCCTACAAGTCACAGTTTCCAGTAAACCAGCAGAATGCAGGAGAGAGGCACTGAGTAGATTCACCTTCATAGCCAAGAGAAGAAACTAACCTGGCTGATACTTTAATCCCAGCCTTCTAAGCTCCAGAACTATGATACAGTATATTTCTGTTGTTTAAGCTTTTCAGTTTGTGGTACTTTGTCATGGCAGCCTTAGCAACTTAATACAACAATAAATATATTTCTTATCCATTATCTTAAGTCTTCATCTGTAAATAATTGTATTCCATATGAGCCATGGATTTTTAAATATTTTCTTTTTTGTTTTTTAAGATTTTGTTTATATGTCAGAGACACAGGGTGGGAGGAACACAAGCAGGGGGCTTGGGAGAGAGAGAAGCAGGCTTCCCACCAAACAGGGAGCTCAATGTGGGCCTTGATCCCACGACCCTTACCTGAGTTGAAGGCAAGTGCTTAATGACTAAGTCACCCAGGTGCCCTACGTATAATTTAAAAAACTTTTTTATCTAGACAGGGATTCTACAGTGTCTTTCATATCTTAGAGATGGTCTTGTATTTATGTAAGGATAGATCAATACATTATTGAAAAAATGTTAGAGCAGAAATAGCTCTGAGCACAGTTAATTTTCAATGGAGTTCAGTGCAGTTCAGGGACTGAAAAATGTCATGGCGCTAAACTAATTGTATAAAACAGAATGAATCTGAACAATTAGTTCAATGTGAAAATAATTATTTGAATTGTAATATCAGCCTAAATTTGAGAGTTGAAAGTATAAAGTTTCTAAGAGAAGAAATAGAATAATATTGTCATGAATTTGAGGAAAGCAAAGATTTCTTAGTCTACAAAAGTCATAGGTATAAAAGAAGAAAATCAATGATGAACTTCATCAGAGTAAAAAAAAATCATTTTGAAAAGAATAGCATTATAAATTATTTTTTTAAATATTTTATTTATGTATTTGACACACAGAGAGAGAAGTCACAAGTAGGCAGAGAGACAGGCAGAGAGACAGGGGGAAGCAGGCCCCCTGCTGAGAAGAGAGCCTGATGCAGGACTAGATCCAAGACCCTGAGATCATGACCAAAGCCCGAAGGCTGAAGCTTAACCCACTGATCCACCCTGGCGCCCCAAAAAGGATAGCATTATAAATTTGAAAAGCCAAGTCACAGGTGAAGAGAGTATTCATGATGCATATTACTGAAAAATAAAGTTCCACAATCAATTAATGGAAAAACAAGTAACTCATTAAAATTTTATGCAAATAATTTAAACAAGCACTTCACAAGCACTTCACGAAAGGCAGTAGATGAATGGTAATACAAACATGAAAATGTGCTCTACGTTTATTTCATGAGGAAATAAAAAATCAAATCAGAATGAGATACCAATACCAACTTATTAATATAACTAAAATCAAATACTTTAATAATAGTAAGTGGTGTTGAAATTGGGGCACCTGGGTGGCTCAGATGGTTAAACGTCTGGACAGATAGACCAGTGGAACAGAGTAGAGAGCCCAGAAATGGACCCTCCACTCTATGGTCAAATAATCTTTGACAAAGCAGGAAAAAAATATCCAGTGGAAAAACGACAATCTCTTCAATAAATGGTGCTGGGAAAATTTGGCAGCTATGAATAGAAGAATGAAACTCAGCCATTCTCTTACACCGTACACAAAGATAACTCAAAATGGATGAAAGACCTCAACGTGAGACAGGAATCCATCAAAATCCTAGAGGAGAACATATGCAGTAATCTCTTTGACATCGGCCACAGCAATTTCTTTCAAGATATGTCTCCAAGGGCAAAGGAAACAAAAGGAAATGTGAAATTTGGGACTTCATCAAGATAAAATGGTTCTGCACAGCAAAGGAAACAATTAACAAAATAAAGACGACGCCCACAGAATGGGAGAAGATGTTTGCAAATGAACTGCAGGAAAAGGGCTGATATCCAAGATCTATAAAGAACTTCTCAAATTCAACATCCAAAAAAAAGGTAATCACTTCATAAAATCCTTCAAAAATAAAAAGTATTGGCAAAATTATGGGTCATTAGACACTGAATATTGTCATTTCAGGACCCTTTGGCAATTTCTAATAAAGGTGAACATCTTTTTGACCAAGCAACTCCCTTTCTATTTCATACCACAATTGTTTTTTATTTATGCACC
The DNA here is from genome assembly GCF_009829155.1 of Mustela erminea. Classification (NCBI taxonomy): domain Eukaryota; kingdom Metazoa; phylum Chordata; class Mammalia; order Carnivora; family Mustelidae; genus Mustela; species Mustela erminea. Next base: position 58,638,140 of record NC_045622.1, read on the forward strand.
AAAAATGTCAAGGAATGTTTGGAGTAGCTATCTATATAATAGCTAATATGTGAAACCAACTTAATTTTGTCAATTGGATGTTAAACAAATTTGCTACATCTATCTAACTGAATACTACTGAGAAAAGAAGGAAAAAGAAAGAAGAAAAAGAAACTAGGTATATATAGAAACAATATTGTGGAATTTGAGGTACCAAGAAAAAAATGTGGAGCCTAATGCCTTAGAGCAGGGAAAAGACCTACAAAAAAGGCAAGAAAGCTCAGTTTTAGTTTACAGTGGCCTATCTGTGAATAGGTGAGATTGGATTCATTGTTTCTATATGCTGAGTTGTATTCTAATGGTATAAAAATTACTGAATTACTGATTCTATGCAGTAAATAGGTATCAACATTTTACAGGTAGAGAAACCAAGGCTCTGTGGAGTTAAGTTTTTAGAGTATAGGCATATAGAACCAAAATCTTATATCTAGTTTTATTCACTGTCTTAAAATAAACCTTAAAAATGTTCAGAGAAAATTATTACAGCCTAACAATTCTACATACAGCCAATCCATTAATAAAACGTAAAAGCAAAAAGTAACTTGTTTTAGACAGGCAGGAGCAAAGAAAACTTATCATTTTCCCTTTCCTTTTTTTTTTTTTTCTTTAGAGATTTTATTACTTGAGACTGAGAGAGACAGAGCAGCAGCAGCAGAGGGAGAGGGAAAAGCAGACTCCCCACTGAGCAGGGAGCCTAATGCAGAACTGGATCCCAGGGTCCTGGGATCATGACATGAGCAAAAGTCAGAAGCTTAACTGGCTGAGCCACCCAGGTGCCCCTGCATTCTTTTCTTTTCTTCTTTTCCTTCCTTTTTTTTTTTTTTTTTTTTTAGTAAAACCAGAGTGTGTCCTTCAGGAAAATAAAGTAAATATCCAATTGCCAACCAAGTACAAGTGAAAATCATTCAGGGGTGCCGTGTAACTTAATCCCAGGAAAGCAGCAATCTGATATGCCTTTAAAAAGTGCAGAATGTATTAAAGCCTTGCAAAATGGAAGATGATTTGAATTTCAGAGAAACAGAAAGTTGACCTAGAAAACAAAGGTATGGTGTGAAAATGGAAATTTGACATAATTATGGCAACTGAATCAGTGGGAAAAAAAGAATTGATTTTATGTTGATGAATATGTGCTGGTGACGTAAGATGCTATGCCATTCCTTTTTAGACACACAATGTAGTCTAGATTCTGTGTTGAATAATGTGTATTTAATCTTTTCAACCAGAATTTATTTGTTTTAAGGTTCAAACAACTGAAATGTGAATATGTAATATTTATTCACAGCTCTAAGACTGTATAAATGTAAAAATATAAATTTATACAGCTTATCCAGGCAAGGATTATGCTGTAGGTGACTGAATTCAGGAATGGAGAAGGGATAGAAGGAGGAAGTGTGCGAGTGTATTTCTTGCCCTCAGCCTACGTGGCAGTAAATAGGATCTAAAGGTAATGCTTATGCTAAGTGAAATAAGTCAAGCAGAGAAAGACAAGTATCAGATGGTTTCACTCATATGTGGAACATAAGGAATAGCGCAGATAACCATAGGGGAAGGGAGGGATACCCAACTTTTGTAGCAACATGAACGGGACTGGCAGAGATTATGCTGAGTGAAATAAGTCAAGCAGAGAGAGTAATTATCATATGGTTTCACTTATTTGTGGAGCATAACAAATAGCATGGAGGACATGGGGAGTTAGAGAGGAGAAGGGAGTTGGGGTAAATTGGAAGGGGAGGTGAATCATGAGACTATGGACTCTGAAAAACAATCTGAGGGGTTTGAAGTGGCGGGGGGGTGGGAGGTTGAGGTACCAGGTGGTGGGTATTATAGAGGTCATGGATTGCATGGAGCACTGGGTGTGGTGAAAAAATAATGAATACAGTTTTTCTGAAAATAAATTAATTAATTAAAAAAAAACTAATGATGTACTATATGTTGGCTAATTGAGCATAGTAACAAAAAATAAAATACAGGTAATGGAGAAAAAAGAATGTTTATGTTTATTGAAAATATTATAAATATTTAGATAATTAAAAGTTAAGTAATTAAACATAACAAATAATTTTAAAAATAATTACAAGAGATGGTAAGCATATTATTTCGACCTGCTTCAGTCTAGTGTGATGAGCCTCCTAGGACAGCCTAGTCTGCACGGCTGGAATCATTCTGCTCATCTGATTACAGTATCTCAAAGCCCCAGGGGTCTCCTGGCAGCAGGGCTGGCTTACATGCTGAGCTCCTTATAGAAGCCCAGGTCCATGAGCAATCCACATGCATGCATGGCTGGGCAGTGAGGGAGAAGGGCAACTCTCCCTCTGCTGGGAGCCAGGTAAGATGCCAGGAGCAGAAAGAGCAGCCCAGGGAGAAGGAGGGACTGTTGAGAGCTAATCTGGAGGGTCAGGAGGGAAAGGGGCAGTGGAAGGCATGGGCTAGGCAGGTACTGAGAAGAATAGGACTGCAAATCAGAGACACAAGAGTACAGAAAATGGGAAGAGCAGTGTGGAAATGCAGCTGCAAGCTGAATATTGAGGAAATTAAGTGAGATATCAGCAACAAGTTTGCAAACAAATAGTTACTCCCTGGAGAAAAACACTCAGTTAGGTCAAGGAAACGGAGTGAATTCTGATTCTGTGTGTCCCCAATTTGACATTTATTATAATTTTTATTGTTTCAATCAGCTTTTGCATTTGACTGATTTCTATACCCCCATTTGCTAGAAAATAAGCTTTTTGAGTTATTTTACTTAACATCATCTCTTCCCTTTTACAGGACCCTGGTAGTCTAAGGTTTCTAATGGCTGTCTTCACAGAAGCCATTTATATTGAGAAAGAAGCACTTCAGATACAATTTGACCAATCATCAAGGACAGATGGGAAATAGGCAGATCAGGGTTTAGCTTTAAATAAAGGTCAAGGTTTACAGATGAGGGATCTTAAATGGGAATGGGTCACCAAGGTCTTACCTCCCATCAATGCTGGAATCAGGACACCTAGTTTCACCTTTATGCTACTGCGCCAGAATAACACATCCTCATGTCCACCATGTCCTTCATGACCGAAACCTCTGGACACAGAAATCTACTTAATGTTATGTTTGCTATTCCCAACTCCCTCACCATTGATCAAACCACAGACTGTCATCAGACAAACAACAGACACACAATCTAGTTTGATGAGCAGGCAGCAGCATTCTTTGGTTTTGGCTTTCTAATGCATGTATGATATGCCGTACTTTTCATTTTGTTCACGGGCATCTTTTGCAATCAATAGCATTAAAATCTGATGCAGTGTTCCTTGTCAATATTTTACTTAATGCTTTGATTTTTTTCTCTTATTTATTTTCATATTATTGTAAGGCTTTTGTCTTTCCTTGAAGTTCTTAATCCAAATGCAGAAATCTGTGTACGATAGGGATATTTTAATATTTTTATAATTCGTTAGCCAATTGACCAAACATCATGTATCACATATCAATTCTTTTTTCTAGTGATGTAGGAGGCCCTTGTCATCATATTTTTTATCCTCATTCACACATTTTTTTTGAAATGCTATTTTTTTCTGGGGATATATATTTTTAAACCTTTGACCATATTATGTTTTGTTATTATAATAACTTTATAATACATTTTAACGTATCAAAGAACAAGTCACCTCTCCTTGTCATTTTCAATATTATACTGAATTTATTTGCGTATTTATTGTACCTAATACATTTAGGATGCATTTGTCACTACGCATTAGAAACTCTTGTGTGTTACTGATTGAGAATGGTTTAATTCATGAGAATATTCATGGGAGAATTCACATCTTTTCACTACTGAACATTCCTATCTTCAAGAAAGAAACAAAGGACTTTCTGTATGTTCTTCAATAAATTTTTAGAGACCTCTTCTGTCCCTGCCAGACACAGACTTTGTTATACCAATATGGTTTATAGTTTTATGGCTATTGTAAATAAATTCTTATTTTAAAACCACTGAGCCACCCAGGCACCCCAACAAATCCTTATTTTTATAAAATTTCCTCAGTAGTAATTTTTATGAACAAGAAAAGCTATTAATTTCTTCTATTAATCTATGTAGTCACTATGGTGAAACCTATTTTAAGAGTTTGCGGTCTGTTCTTGTAGATTTTTAAGGTAACGAATCAATTAAAACTTAAATATAGTTTTTGAAAAATTTCTTTTCAACAATAACGCTCTACTTGTCTCACTTCATTTACTAAAACTTTTCTGTAGAATGTTGAATAGTGGTTCTGATAGTAGAAATGTTTATCTTTTACTGATTTTCATAGAAATATTTTTAATAGGTCACCAGTAAATATGTTTGCTCCAAATTTCTAGAAGGTGTCATTTATTCAGGAATGCATTTCCCTTCTAAATATTAAGAATTTTATCTTGTATTGCCATTGAATTTTCTGGTGTTTTCCTCATTTCTTGATCAGGTTTTTCCTTGCATTAATCTTTTGTATAGCCATACCATTAATAGTTTTCTTAAGTTGAATAATTGTTTCATTCCTAATACAAAGTCCACTGTTTCAAAGTGCAGTATTCTTTAAAAGCACAGTTACACCTGACCTGCTAAAAAGTTATTTATAATGTGTGCATGTGTCATCTTAAGTAATTAGATGACTAGCTTCCCGTCTGTTTATGTGTTCGAGAATAGGGCTTTTGAACCTCAGCCCTGTTAACATCCTGGGCTGGATAGTTCTTTGTCGACTTGTGTATTTTAGGATGTAAGCATCCCTGGCATCAACCCACTAGATGCCAGTGGCACTGGCTCCCCAGTTGTGACAACCAAAACTGTCTGCCGGCATTGCCAAATGCTCCTTGCTGGAGGACCAGAATTCCCTCTTGGGAACTGGGAAAGATGTAAATGTACAGGACAAGTCCCAGAGTTCTGATTTAGAGAATTGGTTAATTTTTATGAAAATTATAACTTTATCCAGAATATGTAGGAGTTAGAACAGCTATAGGGGAAAATGATCGATTTGGTTTTAAAATACTGAATTTGATTTACTCATAAGAAACACATATGGCAATGTTTGGAAGGAAGTTCTAATCTTTAAGAACCTGGAAACCACAGCTGCCTTCAGATATCTATTTGAATTTTTTGATTAGATAGGTGAAAGATGAAACTGTGAAAATGGGCAAGATAAGTATTTAAATGACTCAAGAATGGGCAGAGGGCAGATGTCGGAAGGATTCCAAAGTTAAGGTTCTTTGGGTGCGGGGTGGAAATTCAGAGAGAGAAATTGCTGAGTGGTGGGAGACGAGGAATAGAGACTAGTGCCAATACGTGAGGAGAGAAAGTTTCCAGGAAGAAAGTATCCTCAGCATAATATGTGAATGTGTCACAAAAATGAGTCAACCGAATCTGACAATTCTATTTTGCTGTTATTTTCCATAGTGGGTATAGACTCGGCACCTGATTCTCTGGCCTTCAGCACACAGAGATGATCAGTGATAAAATTCCTTGCCCCAGAAGCCTAAGGGGATTTGTGTTTACATAATTCAAAGGGAATTACCCTGAAACTTAAGACTCTACTCCAGAGATGCCACACTGACCAAAATGTGTCTCTGGAAGGCAGAAATCTGAAAAATGTTTGGCAGGGACATTTTGTCAGACTGATGTAGAGGTTCCTCCTCTGTTTCTTCAGCATTACTGAATGAAGGCATTGGAGTCATATATGCAGGTTCCGACTGCAGCTTTTCTGATTATTGAGGAAAATTACTTAATTCCTTTGACCATCAGTTTCCTCATAAAAATATTAGGGATAACAACCTTTTGTATTTCATTGGATGATTATGATGATTTGATGAGGTTACTTACACATATGAAGATGGTTGTATCTGGCACATGGCATGTGTTCAAGAAGTGATGGCTATTAGGTATGGTTCTTTGTGTTTGAGGAACAACCTATACCATACATCAAAATGCAGTGCTTACTGCGCTACTTTAAAATAATGGCAATGTTTGCATTTCTATCTCTTTCTTCCTTCCTTTCCTTCTTTCCTCTCCTCACTGTCTCTCAATTTCTCCCCCCACCCTTCATGCCTGCCTTCCTTCCTCTTTCCTTTCTTTCCCTCTTTCTCTCCCTCTCTCTTTTTTTCTTTCTGCACTTTTGTGTTATATATGGTTTCTCTCAATGATTAGGTTGTGCTTTATAAAGTTAACCTTTGGCAATTAATTTCTGGGTCTGTTTTCTCATATGCAAAATATACTCATATCTACCTCCTAGAGTTGGTGTTCGGATGAAATTACATAATGCATATAAAATACAAATAGCACAGAGAATTTTCAACAAATGGGTGTTATAATGATTTTCTTAGGGTGGTAGTTTGGACCACCTTGCCTTCACATTTATAAACATATGTGTGTTGGGGATATTTTTGGCATTCTTCTGAGTGCCCAGGAAAAACTAATAATATTCACATTTCAAATGTGACTTGATTTTTCAGAGCTTTATTTCAGGATTAATAATTTATTTTAAAAAATTAGTGAAAATCATTGTTATTATATTGTACATCTGAAACTATAACAACACTGTAGGCTATTTATACTTCAGTGAAAAAGTACTGGAAACCAATTTTCTCATATTGTTTAAGTATTCTACTATGAACTTTTACATGCAGGGATGACTTAATTGTGATGTTTATGGTCACCAAAGAGAATTACAGACCTAAGAACATCTGATATGGCATAACTCTGGGAATCCTCTTTTCAATGCATGACGTGAGGCATGGAGAGAAGCATCCAGTACTCGAAATCTCAGAAAAAAATAAAATTCTTAGAGAATCAGCAGTAGTAATTCATTGAATGTGAGAGTGCCAGGAAGATATTCTAAATGATAGCTATGAATTTCTTACATGTTATGTTTGATTATTCAAATATCCCTGTCTTCTCAGTCCCTCAATATGTTGGCCCCCAATAAAACCAATGTTCAATCTGTGACCTTCTTCCTGACGGGCATCCCAGGCCTGAAAGCAGCCCAGGTTTGGATCTCCATCCCTTTTTGTCTCCTGTATGTCATCGCCCTCTCTGGGAACAGCATGATCCTCTTTGTGGTCCTCCGTGAGCAAAACCTCCATGAACCCATGTATTATTTCCTCTCTATGCTTTCAGCCACGGACCTGAGCTTATCCCTGTGCACCCTTTCCACTACCCTTGGTGTCTTCTGGTTTGAAGCTCGAGAAATCACCTTAAACGCCTGCATTGCCCAGATGTTCTTTCTCCATGGATTTACTTTCATGGAGTCTGGGGTTCTGCTGGCCATGGCCTTTGATCGCTTTGTAGCCATCTGTAATCCACTGAGATACACCACCGTTCTCACCAATGCCAGGATTGCCCAGATTGGGATGAGCATATTGATAAGAAACATTGCTGTCATGTTACCTGTGGTGCTCTTTGTTAAGAAGCTGTCCTTCTGCAGTGCTGTGGTCCTTTCACATTCTTACTGCTACCATGTTGATCTCATTCAACTCTCATGCACAGACAATAGAATCAACAATATCCTTGGTCTGTTTGCAATTTTCTCCACAACAGGGTTTGACTGCCCTTGCATCTTGCTCTCCTATGTACTGATCATCCGATCTGTTCTCAGCATTGCCTCCTCAGAGGGGCGGCAAAAAGCCTTCAACACCTGCATATCCCACATCAGTGCTGTTGCCATCTTCTACATCCCTCTTATTGGCTTGTCTCTTGTCCGTCGCTATGGCCATTCAGCACCTGCATTTGTCCACACCATCATGGCGAATGTCTTCCTTCTCATTCCTCCTGTGCTCAACCCTATCATCTACAGTGTGAAGACTAAGCAGATTCGAAAGGCTATTACCAAGGTCTTAATTCAGAAGCAGCAACAAATCTAATCACTAGTTATCTCACAGTAGAGAGAAATCCATTTATGAATGAGTGCTTTGGTGAAATGGGGTGATTGTCCCACAGGCCTGCCTATTGTTCCAACAATGTTAAAGTAAGTAACTTACAAGTTATGGAGATATTTGCTTAGTTTCCTTGTCAGTAAGTGTATAAGTTATATTTGTTTTCAAGGTAAAGTGAGATAATGTATGTAAACAACTATTCATATGTGTAAGTAGAATGAACCTGAATAAAGTATTCATTCAGACTGCATGCAATTCAAAACGTCCAGATTTAATGTAGGAAAATTTGTTAATAAACATGTTCTTTTCTGAATGATATCCAATGGGCACTTTGATTTTTTCTTCTTAAAATTCTTCCTTAACTCTAAAAATAGTCATTCTATAGAGTATATCTTACTAGCATATCAATGTAGTTCAACACTGGATTGTATACAGGTAGTTATCTTGCCCTTTCTACGTGTAGGATCATATATGATGTGCATACAAAATGCCATATCAAATGCTCAGGATCAGTCCTGCTGCTGTTAGCGGAATGTTAAAAGTGGATAATAACATTAATAACAACCCAGAAATTTAGATTACACAATTATTCCTAAAGGTAACCTTGATAAATGGGAATTTATACTTTTGGCTCATGTTTTATCTCTCTCTCTCTTCCATTTTGACTCCATCTGTGAGCCCACTGGATCAGGAGTAGTATAACAAAGCCTGCTGATATTTACATGTAGTTTCTTTCTGTCTTATTATTGTTTCTCCTTTGAGGTGGGTACAGTTTTGTGGATGTTAGCATGAGATACAAGGATTTTCACCCTCTGTGTCCACTTTAGTATGTATTTTACATACATCTTCTATAGACTTCCTTATCTCTCTTCTTTTGAGTTTGCTAGTTCCATTCACTGCGCAACTAGCCAAGCCTTTCAGCAAAGTACAGAAGTCCATGTATAAGCACATATACCTTAGACATCCTCTCTTTCTACACAAAGTCTACAACCACTGTCCATCATGAGATTTGTCCTTCAGCACTTTTTTTTTCTCTTTACGGTCATTAATGTATGAGGCTGATGTGTCATTATATTCTGCTTCTGGTTATCAAAAACTTGCCCACCCGTCCATCCATAAACAAAGCCTGAATATTTTCCTTCTCTTCCAGTAACTTATCAGAACCTTCAGTGAGGCCATGAATGTGAATTATTGGAGACACATCTATAAGACATTGATAAATGTCATGGGATTCTGGGACAACTGTTCACAAACTTTATTTGTGCTTACATGGACTTTGTACTTTATCTTTCCTACCATAATGGTTTCAACTTCACAGATGTGGTAACATGAATATTTTACCAGCTCATGAATGTAATATAACCAATTATATAATTAGGCCTCTGGAGATGAAATCATTAAGATAAAATTTGTCCATAACTCCATGAATCATCTTGCCCCAGTAATCTCATAGGTATGAAAATCATTGTGATTAAATTTGTCCATCATTCCATTAATCATCTCGCCCCAATAATCTCATACTTTAATCAAAAAAGAACATGATGGAATATTTGGTAGCCTATTAACAGTGAGAGATGATATCCCATGTCTAACAGTCCTCAAGGAATTTGGGTATTCTCCTTTCCTCAGTGAAAAAGTACATTTATAAGTGGGCACATTTGATTTTGTAAGTACATTTTAAGCCTGTGAATTTACTAAGGTTTTTCTTGGTGAGGCTTGCAAAACCCAGTCTACTCTCTGGGAGTGCCAAGAAAGGTGCCAAGTCTCTGAGCTCTGGGTGCCAGACAAGCTTATGATCGCTGGGCACTGCTGGAACTGGGATATAGACACAGTGCCTTTTGTAGGACTATAATATATTTCCATGTGAGGCTCAGGTGGGGATAGCTCCAGGCTGCCCTTTTGAGATGCAGGTTGGGTGGCCAGTTCACTAGATAGCTAGCCCTGTGCTGCCTTGATTTGTATACACATGCCCAAGGCTAAGGAGAAGAGGTAGGAGATGTTCCCTCAGCTGGAAGCCTGCTACATACTGTCTGGGCCTCTGGTTATGTCCCTGTTGCCCCAGTGAAGAACAGAGAATGTGCCCAGTGGCTATACTGGAGGAAGTTGTGCACTACTGGAACTGAGCACTGAAGAAACACACAGTGCCAAGCAATGGAAAAATAGCATGTTCTGTGGGAGTCTGGCCAACACAGCACACAGAAACCAGGAAGAGAAAACTCCTTCTCCCTCCAGTGTTCCTCCACTGCCTTCCTCTGACGCATCTTAATACTGTGTCAGCTGACAAAAGACAAGTATGTACAGAGTCCCAACACCATCATCATAGAACAGGTGAAAAGGAATTTGGAGCTGAGAGATAGCAAATCAGTAATGAGCCAGTCACCTGTACGGGTGGGTATGGATCATTCCTGCAGACCCAACTCTGAAACCTTATCAAATACATCTCATGATAGTCCATCCAGGAAAATAAGGAGGGAACCATTAATCCATTGGATCTCATTTACCGTTGGTCAGTATTTGTCCTATGAGTTGTTCATTCCCCCATACTTCCTCACATGTATGAATACCAAGTGAATACCTGAGAATGTGTCATGCCTCAGTGTCAGCCCTGGGGCAAGAAGCAGGAGGAGCATAGAGCAGGCCTAAGGCAAGAGGTTACCATGTTCCCCCTTTGTGGAGCCAACCAATGAGTGATGCGTCTGTTTGTTGCCACCTTGACTGGACAATAAGCTCACAAGATTTGGAGTGGTACACTTCAAATGAAGTTGATTCATGACATAACTCAAACCCTGATGTTCTCACCAGGAGAGGCTGTAGGTTGACAGAAGGCTGGTGCCTCCAAGTAAGGTTTGGGCCTTCTCTCCTGTGGAACTGAAAAGTCTCCTTTGTTCTTTTCTGATGCAAATGTTACTTCTCCATTTAATTCCATGAATCAGTTAGAGTTGCTCACTTATCAACTTCTATTTCTTCACTTTTTTTTTTTTTTTTCACCTCATAGAGGAGAAATGGTTCAGAAAAGGTTTCCATGGACCATGTGTTTTAAAAAAGATGGAGGTAGCTCCAGGACAATGGGGAAAGTTCAATAAGCATGTAAAGCACATAGATGTGTTCTCAGAGAGGGCTGCTGAGAGCAACTCCTTTTATAAGGAATATTTGTCATTGTGAAATTCAGTACTTTTTACATTAAAATTATAATAATAACAATAGATTAAAAAAGGAATAAAGGAAGGGAATAAATGGAGGAGGTGGCGCTGGGGCAGCAATTTGAACAGGAGAAGGAAAAACAGGAAGAGGATAATGCATTTTATTTAATCTTTTACCTAAATTTTCTTAGGTGAATTTGCCTTTTACCTATATTTAGCCCTTCTAGAGGGAGAGTTGTCACTGCCTTGCTCCCTGAAAATACAAAACAGAACAAAACACCAGTGTGTGTGTGTGTGTGTGTGTGTGTGTGTGTGTACAGTTCTGGTTGCTTTTCCTCCTGGTGACCTTAAAGCCATTTCTAGATCTAGGGATCAAGGAATGTTCAATTCAGAATGATGCAGATATATGTCAAGGAATGCTGGGAGGATGTAACATAGACATAATTGAGCCATATAATTCCATTATGATCCTAGACAGATGCTGGATTAAATATATCCAGATTAAGAATTTTTAATTCTTTATTTAATGCTCTGACTATAATATGTTTATATACTAGAATATGGAAAATCACTTTTCACAATCAAATTACAAGCCTCTTTTTTCCAGTTTTCTGCCTGACCAATGCTGATGACCAGCTCTCGCCTCTAGCACATCTCCTTTTATATTAACCTGAGGACCAAGGGATCATTATAGGCTTATGTAAATCGGTTCATTTATTTCTTGTTTCTTTGTTTTATGCTGATGGTGTTTAACTAGATCTTCTTTTCTATTCTGTCTTTGAAAATCATATGGCCTCCTGAATGTACCACTGGAATTATACTTTTTATTTCCAATTTTCAAAGTTGAGGGCTGAGTAAGAATTGATACTTTTGATGTCAAGGCTCTAAGATACCATAATGTTTGTGATTCTGGCTTGCTTCCTGTTTTATGAGATGAAATGACTTCACGGGCCAATAAATGTGAAGGGACTAGATATAAGACCATGAAGAAAAGAGGAGTCAATGATAAATCTGAAAGCTTGTGACCTACCTAAATCTACTTACATTTAAATGAAGATGTGATGACCAAACAGCCCATCTGTGGGGAGGATTCTACATAAAGTCTGTGATAGAAAAAGAAGGACTCACAATCATTAACGAATTTGCTGGTAACAGATCACAGCCCTTTCAGGTCTCTAATATCGAGAATCTTGAAAATGCTCCTTCAGAATACCCATTTATTTCTGCGGACAATTTTAGGCTCCATTATGGGTTATCCTGGGAGAATCAGACATGCTCCCGATTCCTCTTCAAACACCTTTGTCTGATGTTGCTTTTAGTAACATAAGAGCCTGAGTTCTAGAACCTTCTTCACTATTGGCATTGGCAGGAGAGCGGTGAAGGAGGATAAACACACAAAAGCAGTAATTGTTATGGATGATTTTACCGTGTTTATGGTGACGATATCATGTGTGTTTGCATATGCCCAAACTCATCAAAATGAGTACGTTAAATATATGCATCTTTTTGTATATCACTATAAAGTTGAAAAAAATTAGAAAAAAATGTGGTTTTCTAAAACAGCTTAACATTTTACTTTTGGAAAGGAAATTGAATATTAACAAATACTATCTTTAACCATACAATATAGCTATGTTCAGAAGAGAATCTCCTTATCCATTTGTTTTCCAAAACTTCTTTACTTTGCAATCCATTGTCATCAGGGAATAGGCAATTTCTTGAAGGAGAGACCAACACTCAGCATATCAAATGCTCCCTGTTACCAGTCTCAAAACGTTGTGGGAAAAAAACAAAAAACAAAAAACAAACAAACATTGTGATTCTGGCAGCAATTTTCATGGAGATGTTCAGGCTTTCCTGGGACTTGCTGTATTCTGGGGTCTTTCATCTTCTCAGATTGCCTACTCCATTCCTTTAGGCTTTGGCACCGAATCAACCTTTTCTGTGCACTTCTGTTCTTGTCTGAATTATTTTTTTCTCGTATTAAAATTACTTCCTCAATCAAGGATAATTTTTAAAAATACATTAAAGTGCAAAAAGAAAATTAAAATACCACAAATCTCACTATTGATTTGTAATTATTAGCATTTAGATGTAGTCCCAGAATCTTTTTCTATGCATATGTATTTTTTTCTTAAAGATTTTGTTTATTTTTTTGAGACAGAGAAAGCGAGGAAGAGAGAGAGACAGAGTGCAAGTACAAGCAGGGGGTATGGCAGGCAGGGGAGACGCAGGCTTCCTGTGGAGCAAGGAGCCTGAAATGGGGCTTGATCCCAGAATCCCGGGATCATGACTTGAGCAGAAGGCAGCTGCTTAACCGACTGAGCCACCTACGCATCCCTGTATTTCTTCTACAGTTGGTTTCAGCCCTATGGACGGATGTCATATTATGTCTGGATCCTTTTTCACTTCTTTACGTGCTCTTTGCAAATATATTAGTTACATGATACATGATGATCTTCAATTGATCATTCTTCATATACATCAGTATATGTATTTTCCTGTTTTTGTTTTTATAAATAATGTATCTACATATTTCTTTGTGTTTTTTTTTTCCCCCACAAATTCTATTTTTATAAAGAGGTTCCAAGATGGGGAAAATACATGTACTTTATAACTGTTTTGGTGGAAAGTTTTAATCTCCTTTTTAACAAAGCATAAGAACTTAGACTTCTCCTGGTAGGGTAAAAGTCATTTTCAGTGTAGTGGTTTGTGGAAGATGGCAGTCTGTTCAAATCTTCACTAACTTGAATGGTGGACATATTTTTTACTCTTTCCTTGGGATGATGAAGATTGATCAAATCAATATTTACGATCAATCACATGTCTCAGAGAGTTCTTGTTCTGGGCATTTTGAAAATTGTTCATTTCGTTCTGGAGGTTTGCTAACCTCAGGACGTTTTGTTCACAGAGATGACTTTGTGATAATATGTGATGATCCCAGATCAGTGGGGGCAGTGGGGTTGGTTGTGATGCCCTGACCCTTAGCTCAGGGATCTTTTCCACAACATCCTTGAATAACCCTGTCCCTGATCTGCTTGGTTCTAACTCCATAGATGATGGGGTTGAGCATGGGAGGTACCAGGAGGTAGAGATTAGCAAACATGACATGTACCACTCGGGGCACATGATGTCCAAAGCGGTGGGTGAGGAAGGTAAAGAGGGCTGGGATATAAAAAGCCAAGATGACACAGATATGGGAAGCACATGTGCCAAAAGCCTTGAGTCGGGCCTCCTCAGAGGGCAACCTCAGAACAGTTCTCAAAATCATCACATAGGATATACTAATGACAATTATGTCAAAGCCAACCACAGAGAAGGCCACAAAGAGCCCATATGCACGATTGACTCTAGTATCTGCACACACCAGCTTTAGCACAGCCATGTGCTCACAGTATGACTGGGGAATGACACGGTTGGTGCAGAAGGGCATCCTGGACACCATGAAGCAGAAGGGACTCACCCACAGCAACCCTCTCATCATCACAGCTGCCCCCAGTTTTCCCACCACAGCTGGGGTCAGGACAGTAGAGTGGTGCAGTGGGAAGCAGATAGCCACATAACGGTCCAAGGCCATAGCCATGAGCAACCCAGACTCCACAGAAGAGAAGGCATGGATGAAGAACACCTGGATGAGGCAGGCATGGTATTCAATCTCATGAGCATGAAACCAGAGTATAGCCAGCATTTTAGGTTGGGTGGAAGAGGACAGGGCCAGGTCAGTGACAGCCAGCATGGCTAGGAACAGGTACATGGGCTCATGCAGCGTGTGGTCAGTTCGGACTATATGAAGAACAATGATATTGCCAACTATAGCCACAACATACATGGCACAAAATGGAAAGGCAGTCCAAAATTGGTAATTCTCAAGTCCTGGGATCCCAAGTAGGATGAAGAACACAGGTTGTGAAGAACTATTCTCTGAAGCCAGCATCATAGAATGGGTGTGTTGTTCTCCCCTGAAAAGGTATGTACTCTATACAGGTGATAATAGTCAAATAAATATTATTATTTATACTCTTTCATAAAAGGCAATTTAATAATAGGGTAAAAGGGTTTAATGGCAAACTGAAAGAATTTCAACTGTTTAAATAAAAATATTTTGCAACATAAAGTGATGCTACTCTTTATTCCTCATTCATATTTATATCATTCAAAATGATATCAACACATACTAACTGCAAGTTTTATTTTTTTCAAGGAATCAATATTTTCCATGAACGTAGAGTCAGCTAAGGCAAAAGTATCCTGACAATAATGTCAGTAATAGTCATTCTTGCCCTTCTGTTTTTCAGAACTAACTAACTTACCTAACCCTTTCCATAGATTCTTTTCAGCTCTCTGTTTAAGCCACTTCCGTGAATTTTCAGGGTAGGAAGCCAGACTGGAAAACACTTTGGCTTAAAGTCTCATAGGAAGGTATGTGTGATGTTGAAATTAGCTTCGACTCTAGGAGTTATCAGGAGAATCTGGGCTGGAAGATAGCTGACTGATGATTGTACACTTGTAATTAGTTCTATTATCTTTGGTGTATGTCCTCCCAGATCGGGGTTCAGCAAACTCATTTCTAAAAGTCAGATCATACACATTTTAGGCTTTGTGTGGTATACAGTCTCTGTTACAGCTGATCAGTTTAGCCCATGTAGCCTGAGAGCAATCACAGTCAGTACAGGAATGTGTGAGTGTGACTACATCCCAATACAATTTTATTTACAAAAACAGTCTGCAATTCACTTTTCCTTTCCTTCTCCTAATGTCCTCCATGTTATTCCTTATGCTCCACAAGTAAGTGAAACCATACGATAATTACTCTCTTTGCTTGCCAGCTGGATTTTGTCTGCAGGTTACAGTTTTCTAAATCCTGTCCTGATGGTAAATTTTCATGAGGTGAGCCCTGAACAGTGCACCATCCTAGCACCTCTGTGCTTGGCACAGAATAGAGGCTTAATGAGTATATGCTGGAGCAAATAACAAATAAATGTAATTGTTCAGTGACAATGGACTTTTTAACTAATTAGTCATATCTTAAAATCCTAGAGGAACCTTTTAAACACTGCTTTGGCACCATGGCCACAAGACAGTTATACACAGTTCTCATACTAGCATCTGCTGTGCTGGCCAATGAAAGACTTGAATGTCCTCTTCTGCCTCTACTTGCTTTACATGGTGCTCTTGTTTTATCCCTCTGGTGACTCACACCTACCCAGGATTGATGACACAAATGCTTACCTGATTCTTAAAAGGCACCTTTTCACTATTTCATCACAGTTGACGAACCTTTGAGTCTCTGCCATAACAGAAACACACAGATACGAAGAGAATCTTTTCAGATCTCCCATAACAAATCAGCTGTTGGGACTAACAGATGTTTCATTCCACCAGACCTAATGGTTCCTAAAAAGGGTTTCCTTGAGATTCCA
The DNA here is from genome assembly GCF_009829155.1 of Mustela erminea. Taxonomy (NCBI): domain Eukaryota; kingdom Metazoa; phylum Chordata; class Mammalia; order Carnivora; family Mustelidae; genus Mustela; species Mustela erminea. The sequence goes on from NC_045622.1 coordinate 58,654,614, forward strand.
AAGACACCTAACCTCTTCCTGATTTTCCCAAGCTTTATAACTTTATGAGAGAAACGGGGCTCAGACTTTATAAATCTTGCTCTGCATTGGAAAAATTACTATCCTACCTTGATAATAGGTGTAGCTTTGCTCAAAACAAATACTCCTATCCAGAGTGTGGTGGAAATTCAGACAAACACCTTATCTGCAGTCCTAGGCTCTTTCGTTATCCCCTCCTGCCTGGCATGTTCTTCCACTTATATGTGCTCTTTGAACCAGAGTCTTCCTTTCCCTCTCCCTTCTGCCTCCTGTATGTCACTCTCCATTTGTGAAGACATGGTCAGTGGGGCTCATGGGCACCTGGAAAACATCCTTAGATCACCCTCATTTTTGTACTGGGCACTGGTGAAGATGCCTGCTAAATGTAGAGTTTCTCAAAGTGCACAATAATCTCTTTGATTAATTGTGGAAGATATTGCTATTTTTGTAAATATAACACCAGAAGTATTTACACTGTATTGTTTTTAACATTCATAAAGTTTCTTCCCATGAGTCTTAATGGGGAACTCACCTGTTCGCCATATTCCTTTTGGAATGGTGACTCTTCTCAGGTGGTGACCCAGGGCCCAAGTCTGAAGTAGGGGATGAGAGCTCTTGACAGGTGCCTTTCTTTCTTCTCTATACCTGCAACCCCATGGAATCTGGTGTCTTCACTCTCAGCAATTCCCTTGCCTCTTTACCCCTCAGACTTATGCACTCAGCCTGTGCAGAGTGAAGGCTCCAAGTCATGTGGAATGGACAGGGAGTTAATCAATCTTGGATCATTATGTGAAGTGTGTGAGGTTTTCAATCATATTTTGGAGTGAGGCACAGGTTATCAACTTCCTTCTGGGTGGATACAGTATATGAGCATTCCCTCAAAAGTAGGAAATAAAGGGCAATAGAATTTCCCTTCTTGTCCAACATTCCTTCCCCATTTCCCTGCTTTTAAATATGTCCCTCTCCCTGCCCTCCAAGAGACTGAACCTCTTGTGAGACTATTAGGTATTGAAAGAAGAAATTAAGTCATCTTTTTCAGTGTTGCAGCTAGGGTGATCACACTGAACATCAGAGTCCATTTTTCTGTTCTCTGAAGTATAATCTAACTTGTGAGAATTTGGCATGCCCCCCCCCCCCCCCCCGAAAATATGGTTACAAGACCAATGTTCTCAACTGATGTGGCTCAGCTTTCATTTGTGAGTATGGATTTCAATTCACTGCTGGTACCACTGGCTCTGCTGTCCTACAACTTCTCCACCATTATGTGACGATAGTTATGTCTATCAGATTAACTGTGTTTTTTTTTTTTAATTAATTTTTTATTTTTTATAAACATATATTTTTATCCCCAGGGGTACAGGTCTGTGAATCACCAGGTTTACACACTTCACAGCACTCACCAAATATTGCTCTATGCTTTGGTTTTAGATACTCCAAAGTGTGGAAACTGTCTAAATGTACCTGAAACAATTCTTATGAAGATCTCAGCCCTTCTTATACTTTCCCCTTTCAGGCACAATAGCCAAACTGTGTTGTTTAAGCCTGAAAGGGGAAAGTATAAGAAGGGCTGAGATCTTCATAAGAATTGTTTCAGGTACATTTAGACAGTTTCCACACTTTGGAGTATCTAAAACCAAAGCATAGAGCAATATGTTGGACAAAGGGAGATTTTAGGTCCAGTGTCCTTCATGGAGGGATTGTGTGTGGAGGCAGCCTTCCTACTTTTCTAGAATTTCCCTGTAGGATACAGTGAGTAGTGAAACTTCTCCCTATCTGAGAAGGAAATCCAGCGTTCTCAGAACCTGAAGTCCCCTGTGAGTCAGGCCATTCTGCACAGTGTATTGCCTTGTCTTCCAGCTTCTTGGAGCTTCTGTGAGTCTTACTGTTCTCTGGGTGTGGCCGAGATGATTAGGGCACAGGGAAACCACTCACCTTGAGCTCTGCTTCATCTCTGACCATAAGCAGCTCTAACTGGCTCCTGTGATTCAGCTTTTAGCAGAGCCTGTGGATTAGGACCTATTTAAAGGTCTGTTCAAGTCTGTCCTTTCCCTTCCCCAAGCATTAATTTTCCTCTTACTGCTAGGCTCCCCGTCTCAATCTCTGGTTTCCTTTGAGACTAGAAACTAAAGCGGGAAACCTTAACCCCTTATTTGCCTCTCTCCACTGTATACACAAATGCAAAGTCTGGGGAATTGAGTGCATGGGCAAGAGTGTGCGTTGTTACGAATACCCAGTTGTGAGCTTATCTGTATGCACGTATTCTTTGTTAGTCAAGAGTATTTACAATTGAAGAGATATTTTTTACAACGTGAAAGTGTGTGGATATGTTTGTTGATGTGTGTATTTGAGAGATGTGTTAATAGACATATGTGTGCAAGGACTGGATTTGAATGTGAATGGTATGTGTGTATAACCTTGCATGTTTGTGAGGTGTGAGTAACCATTTGCATTAACTATCACTATTTATTGGAGGAACTTGGCTCTGTAAGTACAAGGGCACTGCATACACGTGCTTTGTGAAGGCATATGCTGAGCTCCAAAGCTGATAGTTTGAAATGATACATCAGTGTGTGTATATAGATGGGTATGTATAGGCAAAATGTGTGGGTTTGAGGAGGTATTGACAATATGTTGGTGTTTATGTATGTACGTAGGTAGCTCTGGTTCTGAGGCCCTCCCAGTCCTTATCAGGATAGGCAGGAGGACTTCTGGATTGAAGTCTTGTCACAGTTGTTTTCGAAATTCGGTTGAAGCTGTGAATCATGGAACACTCATCAAAAGCTAATGATGTATTACAACACATTAAAAAATACTGCAATATAATCATTAATTTTTTTTAACACTCAAAAAAAAAAAAAGAAAATGAAAACAAAAATGAAAAAAGAAATTTGTTGAAGCCGGAAGGCCCTCCTCACTCAGTCTGAACAGTTAAGCTTATGCAGAACTTCCTCTCACTCCCTATGTAGGTCCTTGCTGGTGTTCTCTCCCTGCCACCCCTTAGGCTTCCTTGATGCATGACATGTCAAATGAAGATTTGAGAAAATGAAGTATTTAAAAACAGAAAGTAAGGATTTATTTGTAGAGTTTAAAGCTGTCAGACTTAAAAAGCTATGCCTCACAGAATCCACAACAAACATATATTTGCAGGAGAACAAATCTCACAAAAGTTTATCATGACTATTAAGTTTACAGTCATCTGTTTATGAAGAATTGCCATTATCATGTTCACAAAGGTCAGGATTTATTTTAAGATAACACCATTACAAAAATCTGGGCTAGAACTGTTTTTGTTAGGGAGTTCAGGTTTACAGACACAAAGTTTTATTTTGGGGATCAGGTTAATACTGCAATTTTGGATTTCTTTTTTAAATTTCTTTTCAGCATAACAGTATTCATTGTTTTTGCACCACACCCAGTGCTCCATGCAATCCGTGCCCTCTCTAATACCCACCACCTGGTTCCCCAACCTCCCACCTGCCGCCCCTTCAAAACGCTCAGATTGTTTTTCAGAGTCCATTGTCTCTCATGGTTCACCTCCCCTTCCAATTTCCCCCAACTCCCTTCTCCTCTCCATCTCCCCTTGTCCTCCATGCTATTTGTTGTGCTCCACAAATAAGTGAAACCATATGATAATTGACTCTCTCTGCTTGACTTATTTCACTCAGTATAATCTCTTCCAGTCCCGTCCATGTTGATACAAAAGTTGGGTATTCATCTTTTCTGATGGAGGCATAATACTCCATAGTGTATATGGACCACATCTTCCTAATCCATTCATCCATTGAAGGGCATCTTGGTTCTTTCCACAGTTTGGCGACCATGGCCATTGCTACTATAAACATTGGGGTACAGATGGCCCTTCTTTTCACTACATTTGTATCTTTGGGGTAAATACCCAGTAGTGTAATTACAAGGTCATAAGGAAGCTCTATTTTTAATTTCTTGAGGCATCTCCACACTGTTTTCCAAAATGGCTGCACCAACTTGCATTCCCACCAACAGTGTAAGAAGGTTCCTCTTTCTCCACATCCTTTCCAACACATGTTGTTTCCAGTCTTGTTAATTTTGTCCATTCTAACTGGTGTAAGGTGGTATCTCAATGTGGTTTTAATTTGAATCTCCCTGATGGCTAGTGATGATGAACATTTTTTCATGTGTCTGATAGCCATTTGTATGTCTTCATTGGAGAAGTGTCTGTTCATATCTTCTGCCCATTTTTTGATATGATTGTCTGTTTTGTGTGTGTTGAGTTTGAGGAGTTCTTTATAGATCCTGGATATCAACCTTTTGTCTGTACTGTCATTTGCAAATATCTTCTCCAGACTCTTTCTATGAAGCCAGCATCACCCTGATCCCCAAACCAGGCAAAGACCCTACCAAAAAGGAGAATTTCAGACCAATATCACTGATGAATATGGATGCTAAGATTCTCAACAAGATCCTAGCCAACAGGATCCAACAGCACATTAAAAAGATTATCCACCATGACCAGGTAAGATTCATCCCTGGGCTACAAGGATGTTTCAATGTTTGCAAATCAATCAATGTGAAAGAACAAATTAATAAGAGAAGAGAGAAGAACCACATGGTCCTCTCAATTGATGCAGAAAAAGCATTTGACAAAATCCAGCATCTGTTCCTGATTAAAAGGCTTCAAAATATAGGGATAGAGGTAACATTCCTGAACTTCATCAAATCTATCTATGAAAGATCCACAGCAAATATCATCCTCAATGGGAAAAAGCTTGCAGCCTTCCCGTTGAGATCAGGAACACGACAAGGATGCCCATTCTCACCACTCTTATTCAACATAGTATTAGAATTCCTAGCAACAGCAATCAGACAACAAAGAGAAATAAAAGGTATCCAAATTGGCAATGAAGAAGTCCAACTCTCTCTCTTCACAGATGACATGATTCTTTATATGGAAAACCCCAAAGACTCCACCCCCAAACTACTATAACAATTCAGCAACGTGGCAAGATACAAAGTCAATGTACAGAAATCAGTTGCTTTCTTATATATTAACAATGAAAATACAGAAAGGGAAATTAGAGAATCAATTCCATTTACTATGGCACCAAGAACCATAAGATACCTGGGAATAAACCTAACCAAAGAGGTAAAGGAACTGTACTCAAGGAACTACAGAACACTCATGAAAGAAATTGAAGAAGACACAAAAAGATGGAAGATCATTCCATGCTCTTGGATTGGAAGAATAAACATTGTTAAAATGTCCATACTGCCTAGAGCAATTTATACTTTTAATGCCATTCTGATCAAAATTCCACCAGTATTTTTCAAAGAGCTGGAGCAAATAATCCTAAAATTTGTATGGAATCAGAAGAAGCCTCGAATCACTAAGGAAATGTTGAAAAACAAAACTAAAACTGGGGGCATCATGTTACCTGATTTCAAGCTTTACTACAAAGCTGTGATCACCAAGACAGCATGGTACTGGCATAAAAACAGACACATAGACCAGTGGAACAGAGTAGAGAGCCCAGATATGGACCCTCAACTCTATGGTCAAAACAGGTCATCTTCGACCAAACAGGAAAAAATATAGTGGAAAAAAGACAGTCTCTTCAATAAATGGTGCTGGGAAAACTGGAGAGCTATATGTAGAAGAATGAAATTCGACCATTCTCTTACACCATACACAAAGATAAACTCAAAATGGATAAAAGACCTCAACGTGAGACAGGAATCCATCAGAATCCTAGAGGAGAATATAGGCAGTAACCTCTTTGATATCAGCCACAGCAACTTCTTTCAAGATATGTCTCCAAAGGCAAAGGAAACAAAAGCGAAGATGAACTTTTGGGACTTCATCAAGATCAAAAGCTTCTGCACAACAAAGGAAACAGTCAACAAAACAAAGAGGCAACCCACGGAATGTAATTTTGGATTTATGTCTAGTTTCTTTTTCTTTTTCTTTTTCTTTGCTTCTTTTAGCTCTGGTAAGTTAAGCATTTGGTATTAAGAAAGTAGAAAAAAGTACCAAGCTCTTTTCCTCTCCCTTTTCTTTATCTGTTTCCTCCTTCTCCCCCTTCCCTCATTGTCCCCATCCTCCCTTTCTTTCTTGCTTCCCCCTTGCCTTCCTCTTCTTTCTTGTCCTCCCCCTCTCTACAACCTCTTCCTTCTAGTCATCATCACAGTCATTGCTGTTGTCTTCTTCTTTCTCTTCTCCTTTCTTTTTCTCCTCTCCTTCTTCTTCTCTCTCCTTTATTCATCTCCTTGCTCTTGCTCTCCCTCTCTTTCTCTCTCTTTCTCCTTCTTCTTCACTGGAGGGAATTTTCTCCCCAAATGTAACATGACATCTTGGGATAGGACCTGAGTTTCCTCTTCTCTTGCATCTTCCACAGTCCCAAATGCCATGGTGGCTCCAAACAGAAATGATATCCAAGCTCTTGTGAAAGTTACTTGTTAGGCCAACCACACTGTTTTTCAAGTTTAGGTGGGCATGGCTTGCTGAAATGAGTGTGTGGGAAGCAGATAAGTCCTTTCCTGATTTATCCTACTAAAATTCTCCTCATTTTTGTGTCTTCCAAAAGCTGGTCTCTCTGCTTGGAGAGCATTAAGGACTTGGGTACCCGGTTCACAGCTCTCTTCTTAACCGCAGGCTCCAGTAGCATGTTCACAGATTTGTGAGCTGTATTGAGAAGCTAGTTAAGGTTGGTTGCTATAGTCTTCTTGCTACACTAGTGTGATTTGTATTTTGTAGGTTTGTGAGGGGAGAGACAGAGAAAATGTTTGGAAAATTAGTTTTGATGGAAGAAGATGTTGTTGAGGATATTGACATGAGAATTGTGGGTCACTTCAATGTAACTATGTCAAATGCTCATCCACATTCATAACCTCATAACTTCTATATACTCAACTGTTTTGGCCCTTATCTCCATTGTAGATACTCAATCAATCACACATGGACATGGCCTGAACCTTGTCACAACTCAGAGCTACTCAATCTCTGAATTCTTAAGAATCTCAATCTAACTATACCACCATATCTTTCTAGTTTTTTTAAAATTCATTTTATGTTTTTTACATTATCAATTTCTTCAAACCCTATATAGACCAGTGGAACAGAGTAGAGAGCCCAGATATGGACCCTCAACTCTATGGTCAAAACAGGTCATCTTCGACCAAACAGGAAAAAATATAGTGGAAAAAAGACAGTCTCTTCAATAAATGGTGCTGGGAAAACTGGAGAGCTATATGTAGAAGAATAAAATTCGACCATTCTCTTACACCATACACAAAGATAAACTCAAAATGGATAAAAGACCTCAACGTGAGACAGGAATCCATCAGAATCCTAGAGGAGATCATAGGCAGTAATCTCTTTGATATCAGCCACAGCAACTTCTTTCAAGATATGTCTCCAAAGGCAAAGGAAACAAAAGCGAAAATAAAAATTTGGGACTTCATCAAGATCAAAAGCTTCTGCACAACAAAGGAAACAGTCAAAAAAACAATCCTTTCAGTCCTCTTTTCCTTTACAGTTCTTTTCTGTGAAACCTAGTCCTCATAGTTCGTTATTTCAACCATATACATGTGAATAACCTTAACAACTATCAATCCATCACAACCACTACTCTCAGTGTAATTGTCTCCTGCAAACCCCCCTTACCACTGACCAACCTCTAGAAGAGTAACACGAATGATCAGATTGGAGCCATTGGAAGTTCATGGTGACTGACTTTACCTGAGCTTTCAAAACAGCTCCAACTATTTTCACATTTCTCTCACTTTCATCATTGTGCTGAGACATGGTGTTAGGAAACTATAATAAGAACCTCCCTGACTAAGTATACTGTTCAGATGCTGTCCGCTAATTATAGTGAAAATCTTTTATTACTTTCTGCATCTCTTCAGGAAGCAGAACTTCTCACAGTGATGCTGAAGAGGAAACTTCTTCTATTTGACTTTAGAAGGTGTAACACCAGATGGCTTTTTCCTGCCTCATTTCTTACTCACCTGAACAAGGTGCTCTCACTGCCAGTCCCTCCACCATGCAGGGTTCATTACCACATTCAAATAAGGAAATCAAATCTGTGTGAAGGGAAAATAATTAGGTCTATGCTGTGCTTCCTCAAACTTCAGGGAGAACCTTGCTGATGTCAACATTGTAGTGAAGATCCTAGATACTGCAAAAAGCAAGACAATGTTTATGTGCACTGACTGGACAATTGTTAAGAGTTGAATTGTTCTCCCCCCTCCAAATTCATATGTTGAAGTTGTAATCCTCAGTACCTCCGAATATGACCTTATTTGGAAGTAGGGTCATTAAAGATGTAGTTAGTTAAGATGTAGTCATGGTGGAGTAGGGTCCTAGAGTGGATCTTACTCCAATATGACTGGTGTTGGCTTCCCTGCTCAGCGGGGTCTGCTTTTCTCTCCCCACTCCTGTTCTCTCTCTCTTTCTCTCTCTGTCTCAAATAAATAAATAAAGTCTTGTTTAAAAAAGTATTGGCAGAATTGTGGGTCAGTTAGAACACTCAGACACTGAGTACAACCACTTCAGGAACCTTTGGCAATTTCTAAGAAAGGTGAGCATCTCTTTGGCTGAGCAACCCCATTTCTACTTCATACCACAAATGTTTTTTTTTTTTTTTTATTTACACACCAAGAATGTCACAGGGTGTAGTAGCTGTCTACATAATAGCTAAGATGTGAAAACAACTCAAATCTGTCAATTGGAGGTTAAACAAATTTGCTGCGTCTATCCACTTAAACACTACTAAGTGAAGAAGGAAAAAGAATGAACAACAAAAAGGTATATATAGACACAACATTGTGGAATTTCAAGGTACCAAGAATTAAAAAGTAGAGCTTAAAAGCATTAGAGTAGAGAAAAGATGACCTACAAAACAGGCAAGAAAGTTCAGTTTTGGTTTACAGAGGCCTATCTGTGAATAGGTGAGATGGGTTTAATTGTTTCTGTATGCTAAGTTGTATTCTAATGGTTTTAAAACTACTGAATTACTGATTCTATACAACAACCCAATGGAATAGGTATCAACATTTTACTGGTAGAGAAACCAAGACACTGTGGAGTTAAGTTTTTACAGTGTAGGCATACAGAACCAAAATCTTATCTCCAGTTTTATTCACTGTATTAAACTAAACCTTAAAAATGTTTAGAGAAAATTATTATAGCCTGACAATTTTATATACAACCAATCCATTAATAAAATGTAAAAGTAAAAAGTAATTTTTTTTAGAAAGGGAGGAGCAAAGAAAATTTATCATTTTCCCCTTCCTTTTTTTTTTTTTTTCTTTTCTTCTTCAGAGATTTTATTTATTTGAGAGCAGCAGCAGCAGAGGGAGAGGGAAAAGCAGACTCCCCACTGAGCAGGGAGCCTAATGCAGAACTGGATCCCAGGGTCCTGGGATCATGACATGAGCAAAAGTCAGGGGAGGTGAACCATGAGAGACTATGGACTCTGAAAAACAATCTGAGGGTTTTGAAGGGACGGGGGGTGGGAGGTTGGGGTACCAGGTGGTGGGTATTATAGAGGGCACGGATTGCATGGAGCACGGGGTGTGGTGCAAAAATAATGAATACTGTTATGCTGGAAATAAAAAAAAAAAATAAATAAAGGCATTAAAGAGAAAAAAAAAAAAAAAAGTCAGAAGCTTAACTGGCTGAGCCACCCAGGTGCCCCTGCATTCTTTTCTTTTCTTCTTTTCCTTCCTTTTTTTTTTTTTTTTAGTAAAACCAGAATGTGTCCTTCAGGAAAATAAAGTAAATATCCAATTGCCAACCAAGTACAAGTGAAAATCATTCAGGGGTGCCGTGTAACTTAATCCCAGGAAAGCAGCAATCTGATATGCCTTTAAAAAGTGCAGAATGTATTAAAGTCTTGCGAAATGGAAGATGATTTGAATTTCAGAGAAACAGAAAGATGTCCTAGAAAACCGTGGTACAGTGTGAAGTCAAGGGAAATTTGACATAATTATGGGCAACTGAATCAGTGGAAAAGAAAAGAATTGATTTTAATGTTGATGAATATGTACTGGTGACGTAAGATGCTACGCCATTCTTTTTTAGTCACACCCTGTAGTCTAGATTCTGTGTTGAATAATGTGTATTTAATCTTTTCAACCAGAATTTTTTTTAAAATTTTTTCAATTTATTTATTTTCAGAAAAACAGTATTCATTATTTTTTCACCACACCCAGTGCTCCATGCAATCTGTGCCCTCTATAACACCCACCACCTGGTACCCCAACCTCCCACACCCCCACCACTTCAAATTTCTCAGATTGTTTTTCAGAGTCCAGAGTCTCTCATGATTCACCTCCCCAGAATTTATTTGTTTTAAGGTTCAAACAACTGAAATGTGAATATGTAATATTTATTCACAGCTCTAAGACTGTATAAATGTAAAAATATAAATTTATACAGCTTATCCAGGCAAGGATTATGCTGTAGGTGACTGAATTCAGGAATGGAGAAGGGATAGAAGGAGGAGTGTGTGAGTGTATTTCTTGCCCTCAGCCTACATGGCGGTAAAAGGATCTGAAGTAATGCTTACGCTAAGTGAAATAAGTCAAGCAGAGAAAGACAAGTATCAGATAGTTTCACTCATATGTGGAACACAAGGAATAGTGTAGAGAACCATAGGGGAAGGGAGGGGAAACTGCACAGGAAGAAATCAGAGAGGGAGACAAACCGTGAGAGACTCTGGACTCTGGGAAAGGAACTGAGGGTAACAGAGGGAGGGGGTGGGGAATGGGGTAACTGGCTGATGGGTGTAAGGAGGACACATGATGTGGTGTTATGAATTGTTGAACACTACATCGAAAACGAATGATGTACTATATGCTGGCCAATTGAGCATAGTAACAAAGAATAAAATACAGGTAATGGAGAAAAAATGTTTATGTTTATTGAAAAATATTTAAATAATTAAAAGTTAACAAATAATTAAACATTACAAGTAATTTTAAAAATAATGAAAAGAGAGATGGTAAACATATTATTTTGACCTGCTTCAGTCTAGTGTGATGAGCCTCCTAGGACAGCCTAGTCTGCACAGCTGGAATCATTCTGCTCATCTGATTACAGTATCTCAAAGCCCCAGGGGTCTCCTGGCAGCAGGGCTGGCTTACATGCTGAGCTCCTTATAGAAGCCCAGGTCCATGAGCAATCCACATGCATGCATGGCTGGGCAGTGAGGGAGAAGGGCAACTCTCCCTCTGCTGGGAGCCAGGTAAGATGCCAGGAGCAGAAAGAGCAGCCCAGGGAGAGGGAGGGACTGTTGAGAGCTAATCTGGAGGGTCAGGAGGGAAAGGGGCAGTGGGAGGCATGGGCTAGGCAGGTACTGAGAAGAATAGGACTGCAAATCAGAGGCACAAGAGTACAGAAAATGGGAAGAGCAGTGTGGAGATGCAGCTGCAAGCTGAATGTTGAGTAAATTAAGTGAGATATCAGCAACAAGTTTGCAAACAGTTACTCCCTGGAGAAAAACACTCAGTTAGGTCAAAGAAATGGAGTGAATTGTGATTCTGTGTGTCTCCAATTTGACATTTATTATAAATTTTATTGTTTCAATAAGCTTTTGCATTTGACTGATTTCTATATCCCCGTTAGCTAGAAAATAAGCTTTTTGAGTTATTTTACTTAACATCATCTCCTCCCTTTTACAGGACCCTGGTAGTCTAAGGTTTCTAATGGCTGTCTTCACAGAAGCCATTTATATTGAGAAAGAAGCACTTCAGATACAATTTGACCAATCATCAGGGACAGATGGGAAATAGGCAGATTAGGGTTTAGCTTTAAATAAAGGTCAAGGTTTACAGATGAGGGATCTTAAATGGGAATGGGTCACCAAGGTCTTACCTCCCATCAATGCTGGAATCAGGACACCTAGTTTCACCTTTATGCTACTGCGCCAGAATAACACATCCTCATGTCCACCATGTCCTTCATGACCGAAACCTCCGGACACAGAAATCTACTTAATGTTATGTTTGCTATTCCCAACTCCCTCACCATTGATCAAACCACAGACTGTCATCAACAAACAACAGACACACAATCTAGTTTGATGAGCAGGCAGCAGCATTCTTTGGTTTTGGCTTTCTAATGCATGTATGATATGCCGTACTTTTCATTTTGTTCACGGGCATCTTTTGCAATCAATAGCATTAAAATCTGATGCAGTGTTCCTTGTCAATATTTTACTTAATGCTTTGATTTTTTTCTCTTATTTATTTTCATATTATTGTAAGGCTTTTTTCTTTCCTTGAAGTTCTTAATCTAAATACAGAGATCTGTGTAAGATAGGGATATTTTAATATTTTTATAATTCGTTAGCCAATTGACCAATCATCATGTATCACATATCACTTCTTTTTTCTAGTGATGTAGGAGGCCCTTGTCATCATATTTTTTATCCTCATTCACACATTTTTTTTGAAATGCTATTTTTTTCTGGGGATATATATTTTTAAACCTTTGGCCATATTATGTTTTGTTATTATAATAACTTTATAATACATTTTAACGTATCAAAGAACAAGTCACCTCTCCTTGTCATTTTCAATATTATACTGAATGTATTTGCGTATTTATTATACCTAACACATTTAGGATGCATTTGTCACTACGCATTAGAAACTCTTGTGTGTTATTGATTGAGAATGGTTTAATTCATGAGAATATTCATGGGAGAATTCACATCTTTTCACTATTGAACATTCCTATCTTCAAGAAAGAAACAAAAGACTTTCTGTTGGTCTTCAATAAATTTTTAGAGACCTCTTCTGTCCCTGCCAGACACAGACATTTGTTATACCAGTATGGTTATAGTTTCATGGCTATTGTAAATAAACCTTTATTTTTACAAAATTTCCTCAGTAGTTAATTCTTTGAACAGGAATAGCTATTAATTTCTGATATTAATCTATTTAGTCACTTGGGTGAACTCTATTTTTAGAGTTTGTGGTCCATTCTTTTAGATTTTTGAGGTAAAGAATCAATGAAAAATTAAATAAAGTCTTTGAAAAATTTCTTTTCAAAAGTAACACTCGGCTTTACTTGTCTTTTCTCATTTACTAAGACTTTTCTGTAGAATGTTGAATAGTAGTTGTGATAGTAGAAATGTTTATCTTTTACTGATTTTCATAGAAATGTTTTTAATAGGTCACTAGTAAATATGTTTGCTCCAAATTTCTAGAAGGTGTCTTTCATTCAGGAACACATTTCCTTTCTAAATATTAAGAATTTTATCTTGTACTGCCATTGAATTTTCTGGTGTTTTCCTCATTTCTTGATCAGGTTTTTCCCTGCATTAATCTTTTGTATAGCCATACCATTAATAGTTTTCTTAAGTTGAATAATTCTTTCATTCCTAAGACAAAGTCCACTGTTTCAAAGTGCAGTATTCTTTAAAAGCACAGTTACATCTGGCCTGCTAAAAAGTTATTTATAATGTGTGCATGTGTCATCCTAAGTAATTAGATGACTAGCTTTCCATCTGTTTATGTGTTCGAGAATAGGGCTTTTGAACCTCAGCCCTGTTAACATCGTGGGCTGGATAGTTCTTTGTCGACTTGTGTATTTTAGGATGTAGGCATCAACCCACTAGATGCCAGCGGCACTGGCTCCCCAGTTGTGCAACCAAAACTGTCTGCCGTCATTGCCAAATGCTCCTTGCTGGAAGACCAGAATTCCCTCTTTTTTACTCTACTAGAATTTGTTGAAGGATAGAAATACTCTACTTCTTTTTTCCTCATTTTACTTAAAATTTGGTTGTGGGAGTTTTCCTCATCATTGACACTTCCTCTCTGTTGGCTTTGCTTTCTTGAACTAGTTTGGTGATTGATGTTTTTCTATAAAGTTGTCCATTTTGTATCTGTTGCCAAATATATTGTTTTACTTATGAATACCATGCTTTTATATTTGAAGTTTTGTTTCTCCATACTTTTGTTTTCCTTTTCATTTCTCATGCAGTTAATCACACTTTTTCTAAAATTTTCTTGACTGCTCTTGAAAAAAGTTTGCATATTTTCTTTTTAAGTAATCAAGTTTGGTATCATTGTTAACTCATTCATTTGTGCTCTTAATCTTTGTTAACTCCTTCTCACATTTATTTACATATTTTCTGAGCATCTTACATTGAAAACAGAAACGTTTACATCTTTGTTTTCTAATAAACATATATTCTTCAGAGTACACATGCACTCTGATATCTTGCCCTAGAGATTCTCATATGTGGTTATCTCATTTTTATACTGTTTCAAGAATTGTTTTTCTCATTTTTATTTTTCTGGCATAGAGAAGATGCTTAGTAATAGGATGTTGCTATTGCTTTGAAGCCCTTTTCATTTTGTATTTATAATACATTATTATCTGTAGGTTAATTAATAGACTAGGTTATACAGTATGATATATGAAAGAGATTAGTTTGTGCTTAAATACAGAAGAGGTGGAAGAAGAAAGTCAGTAGAGTTTGAGTGGGAGGGACTTGATGATTGATTGGGAAAGATGTAAATGTACAGGACAAGTCCCAGAGTTCTGATTTAGAGAATTGGTTAATTTTTATGAAAATTATACCTTTATCCAGAATATGTAGGAGTAAGAACAGCTATAGGGGAAAATGATCGATTTGGTTTTAAAATACTGAATTTGATTTACTCATGAGAAACACGTATGGCAACGTTTGGAAGGAAGTTCTAATCTTTAAGAACCTGGAAACCACAGCTGCCTTCAGATATCTATTTGAATTTTTTGATTAGATAGGTGAAAGATGAAACTGTGAAAATGGGCAAGATAAGTATTTAAATGACTCAAGAATGGGCAAAGGGCAGATGTCGGAAGGATTCCAAAGTTAAGGTTCTTTGGGTGCGGGGTGGAAATTCAGAGAGAGAAATTGCTGAGTGGTGGGAGACGAGGAATAGAGACTAGTGCCAATACGTGAGGAGAGAAAGTTTCCAGGAAGAAAGTATCCTCAGCATAATATGTGAATGTGTCGCAAAAATGAGTCAACCGAATCTGGCAATACTATTTTGTTGTTATTTCCATAGAATCGGCAACTGACTCTCTGGCGCTCGGCACACAGAGACGATCAGTGATAAAATTCCTTGCCCCAGAAGCCTAAGGAGATTTGTGTCTACATAATTCAAAGGGAATTACCCTGAAACTTAAGACTCTACTCCAGAGATGCCACACTGACCAAAATGTGTCTCTGGAAGGCACAAATCTGAAAAATGTTTGGCAGGGACATTTTGTCAGACTGATGTAGAGGTTCCTCTTGTGTTTCTTCAGCATTACTGAATGAAGGCATTGGAGTCATATATGCAGGTTCCGACTGCAGCTTTTCTGATTATTGAGGAAAATTACTTAATTCCTTTGACCATCAGTTTCCTCATAAAAATATTAGGGATAACAACTTTTTGTATTTCATTGGATGATTGTGATGATTTGATGAGGTTATGGATATGAAGATGGTTGTATCTGGCACATGGCATGTGTTCAAGAAATGATGGCTGTTATGTATGGTTCTTTGTGTTTGAGGAACAACCTATACCATACATCAAAATGCAGTGCTTACTGCGCTACTTTAAAATAATGGCAATGTTTGCATTTCTATCTCTTTCTTCCTTCCTTTCCTCCTTTCCTCTCCTCACTGTCTCTCAATTTCTCCCCCCACCCTTCATGCCTGCCTTCCTTCCTCTATCTTTTCTTTCCCTCTTTCTCTCCCTCTCTCTTTTTTTTCTTTCTGCACCTTTGTGTTATATATGGTTTCTCTCAACGATTAGGTAGTGCTTTATAATGTTAACCTTGGGCAATTAATTTTTGGTTCTGTTTTCTCATATGCAAAATATACCACTATCTACCTCCTAGAGTTGGTGTTCGGATGCAATTACATAATGCATATAAAATGTCAAAAGGACAGAGAACTTTCAACAAATGGGTGTTATAATTATTTTTGTTAGGGTGGTAGTTTGGATCACCTTGCCTTCACATTTATAAACGTGTGTGTTGGGGATGTTTTTGGCATTCTTCTGAGTGCCCAGAAAAAACTAATAATACCCACATTTCAAATGTGACTTGATTTTTCAGAGCTTTATTTCAGGATTAATAATTTATTTTAAAAAATTGGTGAAAATCGTTGTTATTTGTAATCTGAAACTAATACAACATTGTAGGTTATTTATACTTTAGTAAAAAAGTACTGGAAACCAATTTTCTCATATTGTTTAAGTATTCTACTATGAACTTTTACATGCAGGGATGACTTAATTGTGGTGTTTATGGTCACCAGATAGAATTACAGACTTAAGAACATCTGATTTCTGGGATGCCTGGGTGGCTCAGTGCGTTAAACCTCTGCCTTTGGCTCAGGTCATTATCTCAGGGTCCTGGGATTGAGTCCTGCATCGGGCTTTCTGCTTGGCAGGAAGTCTGCTTCGCCCTCTCTCTGCCTGTCTCTCTGTCTACTTGTGATCTCTGTCTGTCAAATAAATAAATAAAATCTTTAAAAAAAAAAAAAAAGAACATCTGATGAGGCATCACTTAGGGAATCTTCTCTTTTCAATGCATGATGAGAGGCATGGAGAGAAGCATCCAGTACTGGAAATCTCAGAAAAAAATAAAATTCTTAGAGAATCAGCAGTAGTAATTCATTGAATGTGAGAGTGCCAGGAAGATATTCTAAATGATAGCTATGAATTTCTTACATGTTATGTTTGATTATTCAAATATCCCTGTCTTCTCAGTCCCTCAATATGTTGGCCCTCAATAAAACCAATGTTCAACCTCTGACCTTCTTCCTGACGGGCATCCCAGGCCTGAAAGCAGCCCAGGTTTGGATCTCCATCCCTTTTTGTCTCCTGTATGTCATCGCCCTCTCAGGGAACAGTGTGATCCTATTTGTGGTCCTCCGTGAGCAAAACCTCCATGAACCCATGTATTATTTCCTCTCTATGCTTTCAGCCACGGACCTGAGCTTATCCCTGTGCACCCTTTCCACTACCCTTGGTGTCTTCTGGTTTGAAGCTCGAGAAATCACCTTAAACGCCTGCATTGCCCAGATGTTCTTTCTCCATGGATTTACTTTCATGGAGTCTGGGGTTCTGCTGGCCATGGCCTTTGATCGCTTTGTAGCCATCTGTAATCCACTGAGATACACCACCGTTCTCACCAATGCCAGGATTGCCCAGATTGGGATGACCATGTTGGTACGGAATGTTGCTGTCATGTTACCCGTGGTGCTCTTTGTTAAGAAGCTGTCTTTCTGCAGTGCTGTGGTCCTTTCACATTCTTACTGCTACCATGTTGATCTCATTCAGCTGTCTTGTACAGACAACAGAATCAACAGCATCCTTGGTCTGTTTGCACTTTTCTCCACAACAGGGTTTGACTGCCCTTGCATCTTGCTGTCCTATGTACTGATCATCCGATCTGTTCTCAGCATTGCCTCCTCAGAGGGGCGGCAAAAAGCCTTCAACACCTGCATATCCCACATCAGTGCTGTTGCCATCTTCTACATCCCCCTCATCAGCTTGTCTCTTGTCCATCGCTATGGCCATTCAGCACCTGCATTTGTCCACACCATCATGGCGAATGTCTTCCTTCTCATTCCTCCTGTGCTCAACCCTATCATCTACAGTGTGAAGACTAAGCAGATTCGAAAGGCTATTACCAAGGTCTTAATTCAGAAGCAGCAACAAATCTAATCACTAGTTATCTCAGAATAGAGAGAAAGCCATTTGTAAATGAGTGCTGCCATAGACTGGGGTAATTTTCCCTATTCTGTACCTTGATATTCTTCTAACAACCTTAAGCTAAGTAACTTACAGATTGCATGGTATTTGCTTATGTTCCTTCTCAATAAGTCTCCATTAATATCACCTAAATTATGCTTTGTTTTCAAGGCAAAGTGAGGTAATGTATGTAAACAACTATTCATATGTGCAAATAGTATGAACCTGAATAAATATTCATTCAGACTGCATGCAATTTAAAAAGTCGAAATTTAATGTAGGAAAGTTTGTTATTAAACTGTTCTTTTCTGAATTATATCCAAAGGGCACTTTAATTAAATTTTTTTTCTTATAGTTCTTGGTTAACTCTAAAAATAGTCATTCTATAGAGTGTATCTTACTAGCATATTAATGTAGTTCAACACTGGATTGTATACAGGTAGTTATCTTGCCCTTTCTACGTGTAGGATCATACATGATGTCATACAAAATGCCATATCAAATGCTCAGCGTCAGTCCTGCTGCTGTTAGCAGAATGTTAGAAGCGGATAATAACATTACTAACAGCCCAGAAATAAAGATTACACAATTTTTCCTAAAATTAACCTTGATAAATGGGAATTTATACTTTTGGCTCATATTTTATCTCTCTCTATTCCATTTTGACTTCATCTGTGAGCCCACTGGATCAGGAATAGTATAACAAAGCTTGCTGATATTTACATGTATTCTTTCCATCTTATTATTGTTTCTCCTCTGAGGTGGGTACAGTTTTGTGGATGTTAGCATGAGATACAAGGACTTTCAACCTCTGTGTCCACTTTAGTATGTATTTTGCATACATCTTCTACAGACTTCCTTATCTCTCTTCTTTTGAGTTTGCTAGTTCCATTCACTGAGCAACTAGCCAAGCCTTCAGCAAAGTACAGAAGTCCACGTATAATCACATACCTTAGACAACCTCTCTTTCTACACAAAGTCTACAACCACTGTCCATCATGAGAACTGTCTTTCATCACTTTTTCTTTTCTTTTTTTTCTCTTTATGGTCATTCATGTATGAGGCTGTTGTGCCACTGTATTCTACGTCTGGTACCAATGCTTAGTGCCAACTTGTCCACCAATCCATCCATAAACAAAGCCTGAATATTTTCCTTCTCTTCCAGTAACTTATCAGAACCTTCAGTGAGGCCATGAATATGAATTAATGGAGACACATCTATAAGACATTGATAAATGTCATGGAATTCTGGGACAACTGTTCACAAACTTAATTTGGGCTTACATGGACTTTGTACTTTATCTTTCCTACCGTAATGGTTTCAACTTCACTGATATGCTAACATGAAAATTTTCCCAGCACATAAGTGTGATATAACCAATTTTATACTTAGGGCTCTGCAGACTAGCCACAGGTGAAAAATCATTGTGTTCACTGTGACATAAAATTTGTCCATAATTCCATTAATCATCTTGCCCCAATAATCTCATACTTTAATCAAAAAAGAACATGATGGAATATTTGGTAGCCTTTTATCAGTGAGAGATGATATCCCATGTCTAACAGTCCTCAAGGAATTTGGGTATTCTCCTTTCCTCAGTGAAAAAGTACATTTATAAGTGGGCACATTTGATTTTGTAAGTACATTTTAAGCCTGTGAATTTACTAAGGTTTTTCTTGGTGAAGCTTGCAAAACCCAGTCTACCCTCTGGGAGTGCCAAGAAAGGTGCCAAGTCTCTGAGCTCTGGGTGCCAGACAAGCTTATGATCGCTGGGCACTGCTGGAACTGGGATATAGACACAGTGCCTTTTGTAGGACTATAATATATTTCCATGTGAGGCTCAGGTGGGGATAGCTCCAGGCTGCCCTTTTGAGATGCAGGTTGGGTGGCCAGTTCACTAGATGGCTAGCCCTGTGCTGCCTTGATTTGTATACACATGCCCAAGGCTAAGGAGAAGAGGTAGGAGATGTTCCCTCAGCTGGAAGCCTGCTACATACTGTCTGGGCCTCTGGTTATGTCCCTGTTGCCCCAGTGAAGAACAGAGAACGTGCCCAGTGGCTATACTGGAGGAAGTTGTGCACTGCTGGAACTGAGCACTGAAGAAACACACAGTGCCAAGCAATAGAAAGATAGCATGTTCTGTGGGAGTCTGGCCAACACAGCACACAGAAACCAGGAAGAGAAAACTCCTTCTCCCTTGAGTGTTCCTCCACTGCCTTCCACTGATGCATCTTAATACTGTGTCAGCTGACAAAAGACAAGTATGTACAGAGTCCCAACACCATCATCATAGAACAGGTAAAAAGGAAGTTGGAGCTGAGAGATAGTAAATCAATAATGAGCCAGTCACCTTTATGGGTGACTATGGACCATACCTGCAGACCCAAGGCTGAAACCTTATCAAATACATCTCATGATAGTCCTTCCAGGAAAACAAGGAGGGAACCATTAATCCATTGGATCTCATTTACCGTTGATCAGTATTTATCCGATGAGTTGTTCATTCCCCCATACTTCCTCACATGTATGAATGCCAAGTGAATACCTGAGAATGTGTCATGCCTCAGTGTCTGCCCTGGGGCAAGAAGCAGGAGGAGCACAGTGCAGGTCTAAGGCAAGAGGTTACCATGTTCTCCCTTTGTGGAGCCAATCAATGAGTGATGCGTCTGTTTGTTGCCACCTTGACTGGACAATAAGCCCACAAGATTTGTAGTGGTACACTTCAAATGAAGCTGAATCATGACATAACTCAAACCCTGATGTTCTCATCAGGAGAGGCTGTAGGTTGATAGAAGGCTGGTGCCTCCAAGTAAGGTTTGGGCCATCTCTCCTGTGGAACTGAAAAGTCACCTTTGTTCTTTTCTGGTGCAAATGTTACTTCCCCCATTTAATTCCATAAATCAATTAGGGTGGTTTACTTACCAACTTTTATTTCTTCATTTTTTTTTTAAATGTCATAGAGGAGAAATGGTTCAGAAAAGCTTTCCATGAGCCATGTGTTTTAGAAAAGATGGAGGTAGCTCCAGGACAAGGAGAAATGTTCAATAAGCATGTAAAGCCCATAGACGTGTTCTCAGAGAGGGCTGCTGAGAGCAACTCCTTTTATAAGGAATATTTGTCATTGTGAAATTCAGTACTTTTTACATTAAAATTATAATATTAACAATATATTAAAAAATTTAAAAAGTGAAGAAGTGGAGGAGGAGGAGCTGGGGCAGCAATTTAAACAGTAAGAGGATAATGCATTTTATTTAATCTTTTACCTAAATATTCTTAGGTGAATTTGCCTTTTACCTATATTTATCCCTTCTAGAGGGAGAGTTGTCACTGCCTTGCTCCCTGAAAATACAAAACAGAACAAACACCAGTGTGTGTGTGTGTGTGTGTGTGTGTGTGTGTAGTTGGTTGCTTTTCCTCCTGGTGACCTTAAAGCCATTTCTGGATCTAGGGATCAAGGAATGTTCAATTCAGAATGATGCAGATATATGTCAAGGAATGCTGGGAGGATGTAACATAGACATAATTGAGCCATTTAATTCCATTATGATCCTAGACAGATGCTGGATTAAATATATCCAGATTAAGAATTTAATTCTTTATTTAATGCTCTGATTATAATATGTTTATATACTAGAATATGAAAAATCACTTTTCACAATCAAATTATAAGCCTCTTTTTTCCAGTTTTCTGCCTGACCAATGCTGATGACCAGCTCTCACCTCTAGCACATCTCCTTTTATATTAACCTGAGGACCAAGTAATCATTGTAGGCTTATGTAAATTGGTTCTGTTATTTCTTGTTTCTTTGTTTCATGCTGATGGTGTTTAACTAGATCTTCTTTTCTATTCTGTCTTTGAAAATCATATGGAATTCTGAATGTACCACTGGAATTATACTTTTTATTTCCAATTTTCAAAGTTGAGGGCTGAATAAGAATTGGTAATTCTGACATCAACAGTCTAAGATACCATAATGTTTGTGATTCTGGCTTGCTTTCTGTTTTATGAGATGAAATGTCTTCACTGGGCAAAAAATGTGAAGGGACTAGATATAAGACAACAAAGAAGAGGAGTCAATGATAAATCTGAAAGCTTGTGACCTACCTAAATCCACTCACATTTAAAAATAGATGTTGTGATGACAAAACAGAACCTATCATCTGTGGGGAGAATTCCACACAAGGTCTGTGATAGTCTTAGACTGAGACTATTAAGGCATACACTTATTGTTGGAGACATAGCTGGGTATAGTCCACCCTACCAGTGTCTGAGATAGGCTCTCCTCAAAGCCTGTACCTAATGTAGGAACAGAATCTCAAGAGTTAATTAAATCTATGTGAGTCAGAGCCTGCTTTCTGCATTTCTTAGGTGAGCCTGTTATTGACAGACGGTGATGAAGTTAGATAGTTGTTTTGTTTTGTTTTGTTGCCAGGGGATTAAGTGCCTGTTAATTCTCAGGAGGATATGCCTATGCTAGGAAAGAGTATGAGGGTCTATATAAGAATATGGATTCCCAACATGGTGCTGGAGCAGAGAAGTTACCGAACCTGGCGAGTCTGAAGCCTTTTCACCCTTGTTCTTGGTTAAAGAACCCAGGAGCCTGGTAGGTGTCTTAGAGACTCAAAATGAATTTCCCCAAGATTATTTTATGTTTCCTAGAGAAAATTCTGCAATTTATAGAGATCAACCTTATGCCTTTGAGAAAGCTAGAGGTAAAAATGCTTCATAGTTTGTTCAGCCTAAGGGACCAAACTATATTTGGGACAGCACTGAGAGCTGAAAAGTTAGGGAACATATGTGGGATGGGGTACATCTTTGTATTTGCATGATGAACACATTTGAAAAGACAATGTTGTCAATAGTAAGTCATTCCTTTAGTACCTGAGTTAGGCTGGTAGCTTGTCGGGAAGACCTCAAACATGGAATCTTAGAAATGACCATTTTTAAAAAGATTTTATTTATTTATTTGAGAGAGAGAGTGAGAGAGAGCATAAGCAGGGTGAGTGGCAGAAGGAGAAGCAGATCCTCCACTGAAAAGGAAGCCCAATATGGGTCTTGATCCCAGGACACTGGGATCATGACCTGAACCAAAGACAGACAGTTAACAAGCTGAGCCATCCAGGCTCCCCTGAAATGACCATTTTGAGGAAACTTTTGAATAAGAATGGATAAAAAGTATATTATCACTTTTCTCGCTGTGAATCCCACTCCCCTGACAAAGACAGTGTCAGCTGCACTATGGGGGCTTTTCTGGTGTAGAGCTATTAAAAAGAAAGCTACCTGAGGTGTGAGTAATGCTGGCACCAAGAACATGAGCAGGATCAAGCCCAAAAACCAGAGATAAGAACCTGAATTGGTCACCAGTCTGAAATGCAGACATTGAGCAGCCAAGAGCAATGGCAGAGGATGCAAGAACAGGGAAAGGAGGGCAAGAACCATGGCCATCCTGAGCTGGGCCAATAGCAACTGCATGGAAACAATGTATTTAAAGCACCTACAAATTGCAACTGTGGTATGTGCAACTGTGGTATGTGCTTCTTGCCAAGGAAATACTCCCTGCATATGAGAGGCGAGACAAAATAGACGCACAGTACTGAAATATGTTCTCCTCATTTAGCCTCTTCACTTCTCCTTATGACACACCATACATGCCACAAATTGTCATAGTCTCTATCTTGAGTCAATTTGAGGCAAATGTCCTTCAAAATTTTGGCAGCCGAGAGTAGAGCTAGTAACTGTTCTCCCCTTCACTGCTTTCTAGTTCCACCCTTCACCCTGTAATTTGTTCCTTCTGGATGTACTCCCTCTTTCTCCATCCTTGACAAGAAATACTTCTTAACTCCCCACAAAAGAATCAATGCTTGTGCCTGGCCATTCCCTTCTCACCACTTATTCTGAGGTACTAGGTGGCAGCTCACCACCTAGAGTATGATAGCTGGTGTCAGAAGAGTCCTTCCTCAGCTCCCTGAGGTGCTTGCTCATTCAGACTGCCTCAGGCTACAGTAATGTGCTGGTGAATAGTGTTTGGTCCTGGAGATCTCGGGGTGGTTTATGGTTCTGGGAGTGGTGTTGTATAAGACAATTTGGAAGGGAGAAGAATTAAAAGAATATAGAAAAGTATAGAGCATTGTCCTGTGTTTTTGCAATTCTTTTGGGAATTTTGGGAAAATTTAAAATACTTGTGTATTTGCTTTATGTGTTATTGGCTTTTTTAAAAGTGAAAACTAAGACATTACTCTTAAATTTGGAGTTCTGTTTGACCATTGCTCCATTCCCAGCGCACTCATTCTACTGCGATTGTTTGTGTCTGTGTGCTTGTGCCTGGATGCATAATTTTCTAGCACGTGGGTCAAGAAACTATTTCCTGTAAATAGCCAGAAAGTAAATATTTTAGACTTTTCAGGCCATATACCTGTCTCTGTCATATATCCTTTTTCTTTTCCTCTTTAAAAACACTTTTTAAAAATATTTTTAAAACTCTCACAGATTGTACAAAAACAAGGCATAGGTTGAATTTGGCTCAGCATATTAGTTTGTCAAACTCTGTGGTAGATCCATTTTATATTTTCACACACATGTATCATGAACAATAATATAAGAGGTCTCCTTTAACTACTACTGCTATAGCATCTGTGATTTGCTTGAGTATGTGACCAATGACCACGTTCAGGATGTTATAGTTTTTCCAGATTCGATGTACCCCAACTTAGTTTACTTGATGCATAAATCTCAAAAATGATAGTTTTAATAAAAAAGGTTATCAGAACACCTCGTTGCTTCCAAGCTATCAAGTTATTCAGAAGGATATCAAGGAATGAAGATATAGTTGAATAGTATGAAAGTCTCAAGTGAATATCATGAAGAACCCATTTAAATCTACTCTGTATTCTTCTTTATATAGAAAAAGTTATATTATATTATTGTTTGATACCTAAAGATGAGCTATATGTAATTTACCTGGCAACTGAACT
Source organism: Mustela erminea (assembly GCF_009829155.1). Taxonomy (NCBI): domain Eukaryota; kingdom Metazoa; phylum Chordata; class Mammalia; order Carnivora; family Mustelidae; genus Mustela; species Mustela erminea. Next base: position 58,679,332 of record NC_045622.1, read on the forward strand.
TAATTGTATTCAGTAAATACAACTAAGAGAATTTCTGTTTATTGTTGATGTTATTTATCTACCAGGAGCATATAAACGAAAGACCTGTTTGTGATGTTTGCTCTCAATACCTCAGAAGTTGAAATATCCACCTTCCTGTTGATTGGGATCCCAGGGCTTGAGCATATGCACATTTGGGTCTCCATCCCCATCTGTTTTATGTACCTCCTGGCCATCCTGGGCAACTGCACCATCCTCTTTGTCATCAAGACAGAGCCTTCCCTGCATGAGCCAATGTACTATTTTCTCTCCATGTTGGCCCTATCTGACCTGGGCTTGTCTTTCTCTTCTCTTCCCTCCATGCTGAGGATCTTCTTGTTCAATGCTTTGGAGATTTCTGCTGATGCATGTATTGCCCAGGAATTTTTCATCCATGGATTCACAGACATGGAATCTTCGGTGCTTCTGGTCATGTCCTTTGATCGCTTTCTAGCTATTCGCACCCCCCTGAGGTATAGCTCCATTCTTACCAGCTCCAGAGTTTTGCATATCGGACTGACATTTGCTATCAAAAGCATGTTACTAGTTCTTCCTCTTCCTTTCACTTTAAAGAGACTCAGGTACTGTAATAAACGCCTGCTCTCACACTCCTATTGCCTCCACCAGGATGTCATGAAACTGGCGTGCTCTGACAATAGGGTTAACTTTTACTATGGTCTGTTTGTGGCACTCTGCATGATGTCAGACAGTGTGTTCATTGCGGTTTCCTATGTCTTCATCCTGAAGACCGTATTGGGTATTGCATCCCATGGGGAGCGACTTAAAGCTCTTAATACCTGTGTGTCCCACATCTGTGCTGTGCTTATCTTCTATGTGCCCATCATCACTTTGGCTACCATGCACCGCTTCGCCAAGCATAAATCCCCCTTGGCTATGATTCTGATAGCTGATGCATTCTTGTTGGTACCACCTTTGATGAACCCCATTGTGTATTGTGTAAAAACTCGGCAGATTAGAGTAAAAGTCTTGGAAAAACTGAGTCTAAAGTCTAAATGATGGGGCAGACATGGAAGTTCCATTTTTTCTACAATACATTATCTTAGGAGCAGGGCAATATTTCTTTCAAAGAGGAGGTGTTTCCTTTTACTTCATAGTTCTAAAGTTATATTGATTAATTAGCCAAACAATCATTTAATCCCTAAAGGGGATCTAATATACCACAGCATATCTGATTTTGAGGAAGAGGAGGCCTCTGTTTCAGAGAGTAGGTAAGAATCCTTTTGTTACTGTTTGGGGGATTGATGGCGTCTATGTTGAAGTGTAATGAAGAGCAAGAAACAGAAGCTTCTAAGGAAGAACTATGATAAGCAGCCCTAAACTGTGACTGGGGGAGCGCTGCAAGGTTCTGGAGCCATTTAGCATCTTTGTATTTGCTTTCCTTATTTGATCCTTTTCTGTGTGTGATTTACATTAAACCCTTAATATATCTAAGTTGTTTTAAATATGTTCTCTTCCTTGATACTCAAAGTGTGGTACACTGCTCAGAAGCATAAGCATCGTCTGGAACGTAACTAGAATTGCAGAATCTCATGCTCTGTTTCAAGCCCATTAAGTGATAACCTGCATTTTACCATGACCTTAGATGATTGGTATGCACATTAATATTTGGGAAAGAAAACTTGTGGGGGGCAATGTGAAAGGGGAACCTAGAGAGTGTGTTTTCGACTGAAGCCAGATTGGGAGGAAATTGTAGGAGGAAATTACAGGTGACCATTGGCATTTGGCAGCATTTCTAGTAACAGCAAGGGGCTGAGTCCTTGGGGCACAATCGATGAAGACCCAGAGGCATCTTTCATATCATACATATGTCTTTCTCAGTGACTACAAAATGAATTTCCAGAGAAAAGAGTTGTGAATTATTCAACTTTGAAAGTCTCCTCACGATAAAATACCTTGTTCAGAGTATGTGCTTAGTAGATGTCTATCAGTTTGAACTAAAAGAATAGTCTGAAGTTTTGCTGGGGTGGAGATTCAGGGGTCAACCTATACTCAACTCACCTCTGCACGCTCTGCACCTCTTACCAGAAGCTGACATTGACAGGAAATGTAAGGGCTCTTTGTATCGGTACCATTAGGTACCGATAACTGTCAAGACACAACACAGAATCTGTACCACTGTGGTGAAACAGACATCCAAACAACTTTCTTATCTGAGCCTCCCTGGACCCACCTGTCACTTCCTGACATTGTAAATGGAGCCAGATCTGAGTACTCCAAGGACACCTAATAAAGTGTCAACAGAGAAGATTTAGGAGCTATGAAGCTATGATCCCTTTATTTAAAGGATCAGAGTCCAGGATTACTGGTAATCAATAGGATATAAAGTAGCTCCAGATGGGGGGATTTAGAAGTCAACTTAAAAAAGAAAGACTAAAAAGGCCCTATCAGGGATAACATGTCCTCTAAACCTTTTATCTTGATAACTTAGTCCTGCCAGGGGCTGGCCAGAGGAGTAAAAAGGCTAAAGACTCAGCCAGGAAACCAGTTTTCTGGTTTTGGCTATGCCATTTTCTAGCTATGTGTTCTTGAGAAAATTCCTTCCTTCCTTCCTTCCTTCCTTCCTTCCTTCCTTCCTTCCTTCTTTCCTGCCTTCTTTCAGATTTTTATTTATTTATTTGTCAGAGAGAAAGAGAGAGAGAACAAGCAGTGGGGAGGGACAGAGGCAAAGGGAGAAGCAGGCTCCTTGCTGAGCAAGGAGCCTGATGCAGGACTCGATCCCAGGACCCTGGGATCATGACCTGAGCCGAAGGCAGCCACTTAACTGACTGAGCCATTCTGGTGTCCCCCGCAAATTACTTTCTCTGTGTTGTGTATTATGATAGATTTCATATATACTTTGCAATTAAAAAATAATCCCTTCTTTCTGCATTGTATGGATTACTATGTTAATCTTTTTAAAAGTCATAAAATCCAAAAATGATCTTCAGACAAATGTGTTTAGACAAGATAGCACTTCGGTGAGTTCATATAAAAATAGAGATTTACAAGTTATCTTAAAAGTAGGAAGATAGGGTAGTACGAGGTCTACATTCCCATGTGGAAACAGTAGGAACCCACTGAGAGGTCCCCACCATTACAGTCTGAGGATGGGTTTCCTCCACTTAGTGCTATTATTACCTAGTTCTTCTAGGTATTTAAGCTTATGATCTCTGTTATGAATTCTTGCTTGCTTTCTCATTCTCTCTCTTGTTCTCTTTCTTACACACACACACACACACACACACACACACACACACACACATATTCTGGCTATAGGTTTGAAGTCTCTGTTTAGCAATGGAGCCAGCTCAGAGACCTGAATTTTTGCAATGCTTTTCCTGGTTTTCAGTTTCCACCAACTGCCCTATATCACTGTTACATTTTGTTTGCCATTGTAAACATTCCTGCTAATACATTCCTCTATTCCTCTGTGTAAACACTTTTCCTCAAACTTGTCAGGTGATTTGCAGAAAGAACAGTGTCCCCTGACTGGCCAAGATGGTACTACCAACTACTGGACACTTGAAGACTGACACGATTAAGTGGTTGTGTCCCTGAACAGGAGACAGCATGAAAAAGAAAAGTTCTATGTTGCCCTGCACTAATAAACAGATGAAGGGTAGGTTTAGTTTGTCTCCTGCTGACTTACCAAGGTCCATGCAAAAATTCTTTCAGCTGACCCCAAGTTGCAGTTTTCCTTCAATAAAATGAGGTGGTATGAGCTGAAAGAATCTTCTAGCTGTAAAGTTCCTTTTTCACACTGAATATGCATAGAAGGTTTAAAAATGGTTATTTTTAATTTCATCCAGTCCAAACAACTACCATTTATTGAATATCTCTTATGTTCAGACACCTTGATAAAGTGACTTGACTTTGGGGCACCTGGGTGGCTCAGTCAGTTAAGCATCTGCCTCTGGTTCAGGTCATGGTCCAGGGGCCCTGGGGAGCTCCCAGTCAGGTTCCCTGCTCAGTGGGGAGCCTGCTTCTCCCTCTCCTTCTGTCCCTCCCCCTGCTTGTGCTCACACTCTCTCTCTGTTAAATAAATTAATAATAATTTTTTTTAAAGGGACATGATTTCATGTAGTCCTTACTATACCTATTTTGTAAACATAAGAACAACTGCGGACAAAATGCACAGGAAGTCATGAAGTGAGAATTCAAAACTAGGCCTGTGTGACTTCCAACACTTTACATGACTGCACTCTCAGTAAATAAATGAGAAGCTGGAGGTGGGAAGAAAGCGTAACTTTGGGAAAAACAGGGTTTCTCAGAGACCACATTCCTGTTAGCTCAAGACCAGGCTGGCATAAGTTGTATGAATAGTAGGGAAATATTACCAATCACATATCTTTACTTATATATGCTACATACAAATACAATCCAAAAATAAAACCTATAATTCATATGCCAATTTGGTAAAGTAGACATTAAAGCAAGATAAAAATGTTATTTCTCAATCTAACATTATGTGTGTGGAAATAGAAATAGTGAAATATTTTCTTTATAAGATCAACAAAATACATTTTAAAACTATAGAAATAAATTTAACACAAATAATTTTATTGAAAAATTTTAAAAAGTTAATAAGTGAAACATCTATCATATATTCTTGGATGTGAATGTTTATCATCATAAATGTTGTTTCTCTTACATTTAATCTATAAAAATAATGTAATTCTTGTTAGGATTCCAAAACTCTTGTTGTTTTATGAGAGGGAGATCACTTTATACCATATTAATTAAATCAGACTAAGAGGCTACACTAATAGATCAATGATATGTGATTATATACATGACACATATATATCAAAATCCATGATAAGGTCTGTAAAATAATGTATATACATATGAAGAGGGCCATCGAATATTTCTGTCTTCTGGTTTCTCTGCTGTGTAACTGTTTAACTCCTCCAGTTTCCTCAGCTGTTGGGATATAGATGTGGTGGGGAAAATTAACAACAACAAAACAACAACAGACACATATTTGAGTGGCTGTGACAAGACCTAGATCCCTGCCTCTTTATGCCATGGGTCTGTAGTGTAACAGTGGGTAGACCACTGCTATTCTCTGGAGCTTGTACGTTTTCCTTAATATACACATGTACACTTGCAAGGACAGGGAGGGCATCCACGTATATGAGCTTATGTGTGCCTGAGTGACCATTTCAGGCACAGTGAGCTGAGTTCTTGTCATGGAAACCTTTGTACTAGGTAGTCTTGAGCCACCAAATGTGGAGGGGCACCCTCCTCATTGAGCACAAGCCACCTTCTTGGGCTGTAACCTCTTGAGTATTTTCTCTCTAATCTCCTTCATCTTGACACTGTAGAGAATAGGGTTTATCAGTGGAGGAAGCAGGAAGTGGACATAGGAGAGGAGAGTATGGGCAGGCTGAGGTACTGGCACCTGGAGACGGTCAATGAGGGCCAGGAGGATCATGGGCACGTAGAAGAGGAGCACAGCAGAGAGGTGGGCTGCACAGGTTTGACCAGCCTTCCAGCGATCCTCGCTGGATCCCAAACCTTGCAACACCCTGCCAATTAGGCCATAGGAGAAGAAAATAAGCAGGGGATCTAATCCCATGGCTGACAGAACCACAAAGAGGCTGTAGACTGCACTCCAAGCTCCTGGGCAGGCCAAATGGACTATATCTGGGTGCAAGCAGTAAGAATGGGTCAGAACCTGTGGGTGGCAGTAGGGCATGTGGGCCAGGAGGAATGGCAGGGGCAGGTGGAGACCCAGGCATCGGAAAGCAATAGCCAGGCCAATCTTGCTAACGACATCGTTGGTGAGGAGCGTTGGATAGTGGAGAGGGCGGCAGATGGCTAGTGCTCGATCTAAGGCCATGGCGAGCAAAACAGAGGACTCCATGACAGAAAAGACATGGACAAAGAACATCTGTAGGAGGCACGCTGATGCAGGGACAGCATGGACACCAGCAAAGGCAAGACCCAGCAGGGTGGGCATCAGGGCTGTGGCCAAGCCAACGTCAGACACACTCAGCAGGAAGAGGAAGAAGTACATTGGGCGGTGCAAGGTGGAATCCAGGGCAATGACCCAGAGGATGGTACTGTTGCCCAGGGCAGAGAGAAGGTAGATGGTGATGAGTGGTATCGTCCACCAGGAGGGTACAGCTGACAGACCTGGCATGCCCACCAACAAGAAGGTGGGGGCCATTGAAGTGTTATTAGGGGCTGTCTGGTTGGGTAATGTTGACATAGTTCTGGATCCACTTTGAACTCTGGAATCTGGAAAGAGATTGGAAAGATTTAATTAATATTTTGACACATTTGCATGATACTATCTAAAACAGTCTGCGTCCTCCTTCCCCAGGCCCCAGCACACACATGCTTTCATGTTCCCTCCCTTCCCTGCATACACATACATTCTAATATCTATACCATACTCATCTCTTACCTTGGCAGTTTTTCTACGGCTGTCCTTAAATTTGTTTCTCTCGGTAGACTGCTTCCCGACTTTCCTTTAACCCTGCTTTTTCTTGTAGCTTTTCCCTAACTCATGTTCTGTCATCAATGGCAAACACCTGCAAGGGGGTCTGTATTCCTATAAATACCTTTTTGGCTCCCCTCAACTCTAGACATTCTGACTTCTGTGTTGCCTTAACACACTCACATTTCAGTGGACTTTCATGCTCTCATTAAAGTCATCTTTAATGTTGGGAGCCATGAGGCCTGGTCGAGGGCATTGCCCCACAAAGTTAAGTTTTGAACTGTTGAAGAAGGCCTAATCCTGCCGAGGGCCAGATAGCCCCACAGATAAGCGTGGCCTGACAATCTCTTGCCTTTTTCTCTGATCCCCGTGTCTCTCTCAAATTAAGAACCCCTTGCTCATCTGCTGCAAACATCTCTCAGTCTTGTGGGACAGAGCAACTTCAAGGAGGTAAATTATTCTGTACCTAGGACAATGGAGAACTTTAGATGTGTACCGCAGTAGACAGTTTCCTCCCTAGGTTGTTGTTTGTCCCAGGCTTTCACAGCTGAGCCATTGATATAATACCCTGCCTCCTGCAAAGGTAACGCCTTCTCATTCCTACTTCTCTTCTATATACTTAGTTTCTCTAGATAGCTTCTCGTTTTCTATTAACCTATATCTTGTTTTCCTGCAGACCCCAGAATAAGTTATCAAAAAGCACATATCTGTGCTACCTCCCATGGCTTTCAAGAAGCAAGACCCTGTCCCCCATCCCTGGCTCCAGTCTATACCATCGTAGCTTAACTAGAATAACGTGTGCTGAACAAAGAGAAATTGTCTGATGAGTACTTGAGTCCTTTGATGTCCTTTGCACAAATGTAACCCCCAAGTAAACTGCCTATATAAGAAGCTCTAAAATCAGAATAAAGTGGAGATGCCTGACTACTGACCAGAACTCGCTGTGTGGTTCTCTCATTCCTCTCGCCGACACCGCCCTTCCTTCAGGGACACCTGGAACTGCCGAGGCTGGACCCGCCGAGGCTGGACCCCGGTACTTTAATTACTCCTTAGTACTAAATCAAGGGGCACTCATATATTCTAAACTAATGTATTTCTCAATGAGCTTTGGCTGTCATGAATCCAGTTTCTCCTTTTTTTTTTTTTTTTTTTTTAAATTCTACCTCTTAGAAGTTAACTGCTCAGTTCACCTTGCTGTGTTCTATCCGTGGTATATCTTGGCATTTTTGAGAGATCTTTATTTGGGTCTCTTCTTTTTCTTCAGTGGTCTTACCTACACTCAATGACTTTATACCTGAACTCTGTAACCTGATGAATCACAAATATATCCCCTTAGATCATTCTATTTTCTCTTTACCCTGGAAATCTCTACCCTTACATCCCATTTATTTTTATTTTATTTTATTTTATTTTAGAGAGAGAGCAGATCTGGGGAGGGAGAGAGGAAGAGGGATAGACAGAGAGAGAGGGAGAAGCAGACGCCCTGCTCAGCAGGGAGCCCTAAGTGGGGCTCTATCCCAGGACCCTGGGATCGTGATCTGAGCCAAAGGAAGATGCTTAACCAACTGAGCAGCTCAGGTGCCCCTGTCCCATTTATTTTAAACTCAAATAACCCAAAACAGATCTTCACAAATGAATCTTAAAACCTCTTACAGTTTCCTCAGGAGACAGTAGTAAGGAAATTGCAACAATGACAAAGGAAAAAAAGAAAAAAGGGAACATATCTTGATTTTCTAAGTCAGCTGGTGATACTGCCACTCCCCAATTTCCCAAAATAAAGGCCCCACAATTAACCTTACTTCACATATAATGTCCAAATATTTTTTCTAATTTCAGCAAGAAGGACTGAGCACACAGTTACAGTCTTATCTCCTTCCTTCAGTCAAATGCCCCGAAAAGTTAGAACTGAAATTCCAGACAAAGGACCACGAAATTGTGATGTGGGGAAAAGAAAAACAAAAACATGCTAAGTTATGTTCTTAGGGGAATAATATGAATTAAATTAATACAATGTATAATTATAATAATTACAACACATAAATATAATACATAATACATAAATATAATTACATTTATGTATTATAATCGTAATTATAATTAATTAAATTAATAATTAAATAAAATATATAAATCCATTAATTTTAATAATCTTAACATTTTAATATTGATTTAATATTTAATTAATTATATTAATAGTGATTCAATTGATATCAATTTGATTAATATTAATATTAATAATAACTTAATATTAAATAATTTTAATAATTCTAATAAATTGATTAAAATTAACAAATTAATGATACATAAATTGTATTATATAAATTATATTATGTGAATTATATATTTTATATATTTATATATACATAATTATATAGATATAAATGATTTATAATAATATATTATATATATTAAACATGCATTATATATTATATATATAATATAATCTGAAAATACAATCTGAATACAATACAATCTGAAAATAAAATTAAGAAAATTTTATTCACAATACCATCAAAGATTTTAAAATAGGAATAAATTTAACAAATAATATACTGTTGTACACAGAAAAGTATGAAACAATGCTGAGAGAAATTAAAGAACCTCCAAAATGGAAAGACATTCTGTATTTATGGATTGGAAGACTCGATATAGTCAATATAGTTAAAATATTTATAAATATGGAATATTTAGGTATCTCTCAATTATCTCCCAAATTACCTATAGTTTCAACAATACACCTAACAAAGGGCCAGAGGTTTTTTGTAAAAACTGCTAAGCTTATCTTAAAGTTTATATGGAAATGGTATGGAATTAGAGGAGCCAAAATTATTTGGGAAGAGAAAAAACAAAGTTGGGAAAGTTATACTACCTAACTTCAAAATTTATACTCAAGACAGTGCGTAAAGACAAATATACAGACCTATAGAATAGAACAGAGAGCCTGGAAGTGAGCTCAGGTATATATGTCTACTGATCTTCAAAGATGTCAAGAATATGCAATGGAGAGGAAGATCTCCTTAAAAACTGGTGTTGGCAGAACTGATATCCATATGCAAAATAATTAAATCGTGCTTGTATCTTATACCATACATAAAAATCAATTAAAAATAGCTTAAAGATTTAAACACAAAATCTTTAAATCTTTAAATCTTTATGTTTAAATTTAAACATAAAGTCTGAAACTGTGGAAGAAAACATAAGGGAAAAGCTTTATGACATTGAAATTGGCAGGAATTTCTTTTTATTTTTTTAAGATTTGTTTGCTTATTTTAGAGAGTGAGTGCATGAGCAGAGGGAGAGGCAGAGGGAGAAGAAGTGGGAGAGAGAGAGGGTAGCAGACTCCCTGCTGAGTGGGAAGCCCACTGTGGGACTGGGTCTCAGGACCCTAAGATCATAACCTGAGCAGAACCGAGTCTTACTTAACAACTGAGCCACCCAGGCACCCTTTGCAGTAATTTCTTCTATATGACACCAAAAACACAAATAGCAAAAGCAAAATTAGACAAATGAAACTACATCAAACTTAAAACTTCTGCACAGCAAAAGAAACAGTCAACAGAGTGAGAAGTCAGCCTAAATAAAAGGGAAAATGTTTGCAGACTGAATCTGATAAGGGTTTAATATCTAAAATACGTAAGAAACTCCTACAACTTAATTACAAAAAACAAATGAATTTTTAAAAGACAAAAGAACTGAACAGACATTTTTCTAAAGAATACATGGAAATGGCAAACAGGTATATAGAAAGATGCTCAACATCACTAATCATCAGGGAAATGCAAATTAAAACCATAATTAGAGATCACTTCACACCTGTTAGGATGGCTGTTAGAAAAAAAAAATAATGATGATGAGTTGGTCACAATAGAGTAATTGGAACCCTTATAACTTCGTATGCCTAGTTATGTAAAACGGTGCAGCCAGTATAGAAAATGGTATGGTCCTTCCTCAAAAAAATTAAAAACAGGATTATCATATGATCCAACCCTCCTGCTTTTGGTTGTATAGTCAAAAGAATTGAAATCAGAATCTTAAAGAATATCTGCTCTCCTGTCTGCACTGCAGCATTCTTCACAATAGCTAATCTATGGAAATGACCTAAATGTCCATCAGTGGATGGATGAATGGATAAAGAAAAAGTGGTGTATACATACAATGGAATATTATTCTGCCTTAAAAATGCAGGAAATCCTGCCATATGCTGCAATGGGGATGGCTCTGGAGGACTTTATGCTGAGTGAAATAAGCCTTGTTGTTACAGAAGGACCAATCCTGCATGATTCACTTGTATGAAGTATAGTCAAACTTACAGAAAGAGAGAAGAAAATGGTGGCTTCCAGAATCTGAGGTGGAGGGAGATCAGGAATGAATGTTCAATGAGTATAAAGTTTCAGTTATGTAAGATGAGTAAATTCTAGAGATCTTCTTACAACACTGTGTCTATAGTTAACAACTTAAAATTTTGTCAAGAGGTTAGATCTCATGTTAAGTGTTCTAACAACAACAACAACAAAAAGAATCACAACAACAACAAAATCTCATAACAATGGTACCATATAGGGGTTGAAAAATAAGGGAAAGAATGGGACAGAGTGTCCCAGAATGGGACAACATTTGCCACTTAAATTACTAAAAAGTTTAAATTTGGAATATTTAAGGAACTACAAATAAGACAGAGATGGGCAATCTGATGTAAAAATCTAGCAAAATATGAGATGTTATTTTATATAGGAATATATATTGGGGGCGCTTGGGTGGCTCAGTTGGTTCAGTCTGCCTTCAGCTCAGGTCACGATTCCAGTGGCTCTCTGCACAGTGGGGTTCCGCTTCTCCCTCTCCCTCTGCTCCTCCCCCTGCTTGTGTTCTCCTTGTGCACTCTCTCTCTCAAATAAATTAAAAAAAAATCTTACAAAAAAATGGAATATATTTAAATATTAAAGAAATGTGTAATTCTCTTAGTGGTTACTAAGAGAATACATATTTACAAAATGATAAAACATTTTTTACCTGTCGTGTGGGATAAAATAATAAAATTTGATAAAATTATATGCTAGAAAAGATATTAAAAGACTGCTCTTAACCAAGGTTGTCAACTATAAAATTTTATACCTCTTTTGGGAGCAATTTGGTACATTTCATCAAAATAAAAAATTTACTTAACCTACAATTCTAGTTCTTGTTCTATCTGAGAGAAAGACCCATATGCATGAAGAGACAAAGTATTTTTTGTTTGCAAGAGGAGAACATAAGCAGAATAGAGTTCTTCATAATTCTCATATTCTGATAGCTAATTAATCAGAGAAATGGTCATGGTGCATAGTAGTTTTAATGGTTAAGAGTGAAAATATATTGATTTATCCATTATGGTATCATAATAATTTATCCATTATGATTTATCCATTATGGTATCATCTATGTTTTAAAAGGCCCCTTAATGCTATCCCCCAGAGAGCTACATTTGTGTCTAAGTGCCTAGAAGTCCTGGACAAATTTGCATTACTTGATTTGATTAAAGAAGTAATGGGGGGAGCAAGAGGACTAATACTTAATTGAAGATAGGATTCAAAGATGACTTTGGCCTTAACCTCAACACATTAATTTTTCTTGGAAAGGTATATTCTCATACCAAATGAGTAACTATAAATTACTTAGTATAACTCCATTGTCTCATCTCAATCTTTTCTTCTGTAACCACTTTTACTCATAAACAGTGTTTTGGGTTTTGCTAAGGTTTCCTGCTGCCAGTTCTTCTGCCTTCCAAACCTTCCTCCACATAGATGTCACAGTGTTCTTTCTAATTTGCAGTCTGGTAATGTGGCTGTGGCTTCTTTCCTTTAAGCCCTCTGATTTTGTACTGCTTTAAAATAAAAACCACACCTTTTTTTTGTCATAGAAACCTCTTCACCATCTGGCCCCAAACAACCTTTTACTGCTTAACTCATTTCTGTTCTACTTCTACACATGCATTTTAGCCTTCCAGGGCTATTACGATTCCTCAGAGATACCGTTAATTTTCACAGGTACAAAAAAAATACATTTTGTAAGTAGAATGTCCTCCTCTCTCATATGTATCAAGTTCCAACTCAGACAACCCCTGCTGACCGCCTTTTCTCAAACAGGCTCTGGGCTAGGGTAGCACATTCTCTGATACAGTCCTTAATTATTCTCAATTACTAATATTTCTTTCTATGCCTTCTTCAATGGAACAAATAAAGAGATGGTTCTTTATTTCATTCATTGTTGTGAATCCAGTTCTTGGTTTATATTAAACTACACATAAATATGCTTCATAAACCTTTTATACTTCCATTTTACACACTTGCAATTCTTTTTCTCTAAATTTTCTCGTGGATTTGATCCCTCTTTCTGAAATGCCCACTTAGTTTTATTCTTCTATAAACTGTCAACTTTCTCAAAGTCTTCCCATCCACCCCTCATGTACGTACACCTCATATTAGTTTCTCCAAAATATTATTCTTTTCTTCAGTGGTGTCCTTTCTTCTCAGTGTGCTTCTAGTCCCCACCCTCTTGGAGTCTCTACCTCTGCCTGAAGGAACCCCTCGATGGAGCCGCTTCGGAGTGGATAGGCTTGCAATACGGAGCACAGAGGTGGCTCCTGAATCCTACCCATTTCACAGAACATTTCTGCTCATGAGAAACAAGCTAGGCAAGCTAGGTAGTGGATAGACTTGATAAAGGCAAAGCAGGAAGAAGTCTGGGACAGATGTGTTTTGGAAAAAACCTCTGAGGCTTTTATGGGAATATTTAAAGCTCCGCGTGGGACCTTCATATTTGACAGGTTTACTCCTTCCCAGAATTTTGAAAGTGCTCTCATGTACACCTAATGAGCATACAAGAAGCACCTGTGCTTTCTGCCATTTACACTATTCAAACACAAAAGGTGCTTACATTTGGTAGTTGATGTGTATTCCCACACGTAACAGACATATATGCACACACTCACACACAGGCACACCCATGCAAACACACACTTAATCACTTTGATACCAGAAACACTCATGTAAAGAAGGTTTATATTCACTGACAGAAATATTTTCGAGGCCAATGCATATCAAACTAACAGGTATTCAAATAAAAATGTAACTTACACATACATTCAAGGGGACAGAAATGTGTATATGCTCATTCCCTGAGATAGAAGCACTTCTGAATACCTCCTGATAGAAATGCGTGTCTCAGGGAAAAGGCGTGTGGAAGCAGAAGTGCCTGTAGGTGCGTGTATGTTGTCATCTACGCACTCATCTCCACAAACTGTGGATGCCAAATGCTCTTCACCAATCTTTTGCCACCATACCCAGTCAAAGATAGGTAAATTTAAAGATTCAGTCATTCTCTAAAACAGCAAATGAGTAACCTTTCTCTCCTCACAGACACACATATTCACCAAAATTCACAAACGTCCCTTCAATATGCAGCCGCATGCCTCCATCATGCATATATATGGTGTGTATGTGTGTGTGTGTGTATATATATACATCTGTATGTATCAGAAATATATATCATACATTTCATATATATGTGATAGATATCTATATATATCAGAAATGCAGAGAACCATAAACATACATCTTGAGTCCCATCTCACATCACTCAATTAGGCAACTTTATTTTACTTCATGTATCTGATATATTGCTACAAAGGTAAGTAAGCTCCCTTTTTCTCAAACGGAAATCTTGCTCTCTATAGATTTAATTCTATGACTCAAACCTTAACGTGCAGGCATTGGCACCAAAATGTGTATAAACACCAAATGCTGTTTTGGGGGAGAGAAGAAAGGTTTTATTCATTACCAGATTCACTGCCTTCTATCTGAAAGACAGATGGAAATAGGATATTTGGTTATAGGGCAGGTTTCATGCTGGTGTCATGGAGAGATCTGAGCAGCCAGACAGGGATAAGAGTATTATGGGCAAATTTGCTCACTTTACATATGTGTCCTACATCTAGTACTGGCAATTGGGGCCCTCACCATAATTCTCCCGCTATTTACCAGCATTGAAGACTGTATGTCAGATAGAGTCTGTGGTTGCTGATGAATGCTGCAGTATTCGGATGGCTTCAAGAAGTGGCCAATGTGTGATGATTTAGAGCATCAGCTCTCTAGCAGTTGGCCCTTAGGGGGTAAAATAGAGTAGGAAGAAATGGCTAAGACAGTGGATTTGTCTCTAAGGCAATAATTGCCCCTCCATATCCTGAGAGGCCCCCTGGGGGCCTCTGGACTATACTGAAGGAGATCTCTTTAGTGCTGAGCACCAAGCAATCCACTGGAAACTGGTGGTATATCCCATGGATAACCACTTAACAAAGTATGAGATCAAATCAGGTACATTATTGAATACTGATATGCTAAGAGACCTATGCACATCAGGAGCACAAGAAAAAAAACATAGATGTAGGAGGGAGGAATAAAACAATCTAGGGAAGAGGAATGATTAGATAAGTTGGCCTAAATTTAGAAAATAACCTCCCATGTTCTTAGTCTCAAATCTTGGTGGATAGTTGGAATATAAGGCAACGATCAGTTCTCCTGATCCCTATAGCCAGGTGATTGCTCAGGCTGTGTCTTTACTGGACAGATAGAGCTTTGCCCTGAAGAATCTGGAAACAAAAGACCTTGGCAGGTTATTATTGGGTAAGGTAAGCAAAAAATCAGGCCATATGTGGGGGACAGCAGATACCACCACTGAATTTTTGAGGTCCCCCAATTCCACCATCCAGAGTTTTGGTCACCAGTAAACTTAAAACTTCACTATGCAGTTTGGAAACATCCTTCCGTGATCTATTTGGTCAGCAACGTCTGTTCCATATGACCTCCTCATTCTAAAGCATGATGTTAATACTTAGTCCCAATTCCAAATAGACCGCACGCTTGGTCATGTCCTTGACTTTGCACCGACAGTTACCGTCCCTTCTCTCCAGTTTTGCATCTCAGGAAACGACTTTTCCTTACTCGAACTCAGATGCTACCAGCTCCCACAGGCCTTCTATTGTATTGCTCCCTCCCAGTGAATCACTCTCTCTTCTATTACTCTGTGCACCCCTCTCCCATAAGCAAGTGCACTACTGGAACTCTTTCCCTGCCTTCCTACTGCTCTGTGAGCTAACTGAAGACAAGTACGATCTTTTGCATTTTCATCCCTGTAATAACATCTTTCCATTAGACATGAAATCAGTTTGTTGAATTCCATGAATGTTTCAAAGAGTCATCTTAGATAAAAAATGTGTTTCACTGCCCAGATTCTGAGCGCCATGGTTCCCTCCCTTCTACAGAGGGCACCATGATTTTCTGATCTCTCCACCGCTTCCATCCCAATTCTTTAGCCCCCGTCTACCTACCGGCTCTTCAAAAATTGAAGAAACTTTCTGAGAATGGTCAAATTCTTTGCCCTATTTCCTTTCTATCCTTTCAGGCTCAGAAACAGAAACTGCCACACCTATTTCTCCCTCCTCTTCCCTCTTTCTTGTTTCACCTCCACTCACTGTGCACTCCTCATTTATTTTATCACTCTCACCCTGACTCTTATTGTCCCTCCCCAAACCTGCTTCTCCCTTTTTGCAGTTCACTCACCACACTTGGTTCTCCCAGTGACCCTCACACACTTTGATGTTCTAGTAGACTGACTCAGGTGTACTCTTTCTGCAACTCTTATTGTAGCCCATCTGGGCGAGTGGGTGGGGTGTGGGTTACAAGAAAGGTGAGCCCAGGTGTCCAACCTCTTATTGCCTGAGCCCCATGGGGAGCCTCAGTGAGAATGCTGTGGTTAGTTAAGGGCCAGTTGTTCTGCCCAGAGGAAGTACCATGATGACCTTTGAACTGCAGCGGGAATGGAAGAGTCCCACCATCCTTAACATCCAGTCCTGTCCTCATAGCCTGTGAAGCAGGTTCCCCTCTACCGCATACTAATCCTGAGCATCTTGTCCTTATAGGTCCTGGTGTTGTGTCTCACTCTGGCCTGTCTGCTCTTTGACCATTACCACAACCTCTCCCCAGCCTTTTTTTCAGAGAGCAGATAATGAGCCCTAGAGAGTGCCCCAGGCTCAGTCCACAGGGACACCTTCTGGTTTTGTTGCTTGTTTCTGTTTTAACTAATTGCCCTTAGCTCAGTGGGGTACCACATGGTGCTAATGGCTCTAAGGTCACAGGTTCTATCTCTGCAGAGCTCATTTAGTCATTTTGCTTTGCATCCTCAGGCTAAGCCCTAAATCAATTCAAAGACTACAGGGGTAGAGAATGGTCTCTTTTTTTTTTTTTTTTTTTTTTAAAGATTTTATTTATTTATTTGACAGAGAACACAAGTAGGCAGAGAGGCAGGCAGAGAGAGAGTCTCTTATCTTTGTGACAGTTTCATCCCCATCCCTGGCCACATGCACACTGCTATCCATAAAGTCAACTCTCTCTGAAATACAACAGCTAGCTGACTGGACTCCCTCATTCCTCTGGCCCAGTCATTTTGGCTCACTCTCTTTCTCTCTCTTTCCTTCTCTCTTTCTTTTCTGTACTTTGCATTTTCTCATTCTCCCTGCCATTTCTTGTTCTTTATAGATGCCGTGTTTACTCATAGATCAGATATCACCAGGCAACCTGCTCCCCATGCCAGCTTGTAGCTTTTCCTTCACACCCTGGACATAATCAGCCCAAATCTCCATAAATGCTCATTGTGTGCCATGCTGTCCGCTGCTCCTCCCCTCCCAGAGAACTTCCAGGGTGCTTTTGTTCCTGTAATCCCTGCAGCAGACCTGGGTAACCAGATCCCAGCTCGTGGGTTTACCCAGCGCATCCCTGTTACTTCTACTCCCTTTCAGGAGATGCTGCCTTAATCTCTCTATCCCCAGGGTACAGCTACACTTCTCCTGGACTCAGGTTACCCTCCTCAGAACTCCTTCCAGCAATTCCAGCAGGTGTGATCTGTTGGACCTAAAGCTGCCCTCAAACTCTGCAGCTGAAGTTTAACCCCATGGTGAATGGATATGAAGACATGGACAAAGTCAGTCTTAGCACCTCAAACACCTGGAACTCCATAACCAGGTCCTATCTCAGGCTCCCTGATTCGTTCAGTGAATGATTTTATATCTTTCTGTCATCCTGGGATCCAGGGCTGCCTCTTCTCTGACCTCTAAATCATAGGAAGGGCCTCATATCTATCTGTACTCTGGTTTCCCGGATCTTCAGGATAGCCATTTATTCATGTGATAAATGAACAGATGGCTTACTAGGCTGGAGGAAGGGACAAAATTAAACCATCCTTGGGTCCCTCCTTTTCTTAGATCAACATGTGAGTCATTCGATTTTATGTTTCAGGAGCCCACAGTATGGCGCTGTGTCTTTCTGATTTAGACTGTCTTGGTAAAAATCCTCACTTTGCCACTTTCTAGCTGTAAGGCTGTGGACAAGCTACTTCACACATCTCTGGGCTTCCGTTTCCTCATCAAGAAAAAGAATTGGGATGAAATGTGAGTGAGGTATCCAGTTAAAGATAGCTGGGATATGGTGGGAGATACTGGGAGATAGCTTAAACAAGTGCTGGAGATTAAGGAGTGCACTTGCTCTGATGAACACTGGGTGTTGTTTGTAAATGTTGAATCACTGCATTGTACACCTGAAACTAATATTACACGGTGTGTTAACTAACTGGAATTTAAATAAAACCTGAAAAAAAGATTCAGCAAATACCATTTTTGCTCACTGTCAATGTTGCCACAGAAATATAGCAATTAGAACAAGAATCCATGCTAAATTTCATGACAGATTCTCAGATTGGATATCCACCAGTACAAGCTCACTACACGGCAACTATTTAACATTTGCTGGGAGGGAAGGAGTAAGCAAATGCTATGCTAGTGGTTGTAGGGGCCAGCAGCAGGCTGCCAAAATGTACCACAATGGCATCCTGGATATTTTGAAGTGAAACTACCTGGGTAACAGCCAGTGCAGGGACACTCAGACAGTTTTCTGTCACTCCTAAAAGCAGGAAATATATTTCCCAACTGAAGAACAGGACATCCCTATCACCAAAGATAGAAACTTTAAAGCTGAGAAAACTTCAAAAATAAACCTTGCTACTTTTTTACTACTAATATTTCACTTACTGAAAATTTCACTTCCTTAAACTCCAAAATGTCTGTTTTGTTTATTCTGCCAACTTCTCACACATTTATTTTCTCTCTGTATGAAATGTATAAAAACTGCCTACCTTGGTCATTTGTTTGGATCTCAATTTCATTATTAGGCCTGTGTGCTCTTAATGAAATGTAGGGTTTTTCTTCTGTCAATCTGTTTCATGTAAATTTAACTCTTAAGTCTAACAAGAAGAACCTTGGACAAAGGAAAATTTGTTCCTCCTCTTCATAATCTATCTAGGTAACCTCATTGCTCCCAAATAAGCTAGTATTCCCAAAAATATATGTGACAATGGAATTCAACATTTTTGCTAGGAAAAGAACATATCTACAGCCCAAGTGAGTGGACTAATAGAAAAAACAAACCAGACTTAGTCTGTAGGCTCTCTAACTCGTTGGCTGTTGACTGGCTATCACTTTCCTATATTAGAATCTGCTCTTATGTGTGTGGTCTACTCCTCTTTCAAAGCCCATAATGGCATGTTGAATCCAACACATTTTCATGGGCAAAACTCTCAGTATATTGAAAATACAAGGTGAATTTCCATACTCTCATAAAGGACATCTATAACTAACATTATAATTAATGATGAAAGACTTAATATTTTCTCCCCAAGATTGGGGGAAAAGGCAGGAGCATATGCTGTCATCATTCTTATACAACATTTTGCTGGAAGTCCTGTTCAGTACAATGAGGGTATATAGAATGCATACAGAAACATAGATTGGAAGGGATAAATACATAACTGTGTATTCACAGATAGCATGACAGTCTATATTTAAAAGCCCCCAAGAAATCTGTGAGAAGGTCCTAGAAACTTAAAGGCAAGTTTAGCAAGATGACAGGATATAAGGTCAATATAAACAAATCAGTGATATTTCTACATGCTAGCAATGAGTAGTGAAAAGTGGATTTTGTTAAAGTACCATTTATAATAGCACCAAAACGACACACCAGGGTATGTAGCTAATGAAATTTGTGCAGGGTTGTTACACTGAAAACTATAAAACATTGCTATAAAAAAAAACACACACACACACACATGAGATGACCTAAATAAATGGTGAAAATGAACGCTTTTAAGGTACCATTTCTATCCAGATTGTTCTAAAGATTTAATGTAATGCCAATCTAAATCCCAGCCATGTTTTTGTAGACCTGTGTAAGCTGATTCTAATTTGTTTACCTTGTGGGTACCTGGGTGGCTCTTTATTTCTGCTCAAGTCATGACTTCAGGGTTGTGGGATTGAGTACCATGCTCCACACTCAGTACAGAGTCTGTTGGAGATTCTCTCCCCCTTCTTCTCCTTGTCCCTCCCCCTGCTCACACACACTCTCTCTCAATAAATAAATAATCTTATAAATAAATAAATAATAAATAATAAATGTACATACAAAATCAAAGGAACTAATATAGACAAAACAATTTTGAAAAAGATGAGAAAGTTTGAAGACTCTCAATACCTGACTTCTAGACTTCCTGTAAAGCTACAATAATTGGAAGGATTTGGTTTTGGCAAAGGGGTAGACACATAAATCAGTGAAACAGTATAGAGAATATACAAGACCTACAGAACTAAATCAATTTACTTTCGAACAAAATAATCATAAACCTAAGTGTAAATCATAATACTATAAAACTTCTAGAAGAGGAAGTATGAGAAAATCTTTGAGACTTTTTGGCATGCCAATAATTCCTAAGTTAGACACACAAAAGCACAACCTAAAGCAAAAAACATATATATATATTTCATCAAAATATTTTTATAAGATATCTTTTTATAAAAATGTTTCATGAAAGACACTGCTAAGAAAATTAAAAAACAAGAAAGACTAGGGAGACAAGTCACAAATCACATAAACAACAACATTTTTTTAATCAAATTATATATTTTTAAAAAACTATAAATTCAAAAAAATAGTAACCCAATCAGAAATAATAGGCCAAATATTTGAACAGATATTTCACCAGAGAAGATATATATATGGCAATAAACACATAAAAAGAGGCTCAACATTATTAATCATTAAGAAAATATAAATTAAAACCACCATAATGAGATGTCAATATATACCTGTAAGAATGACAAAAAAAATTGATAATTGAAGTGGATGGTTGGAACAAAAGCAAGTAGGATTTTCATACACTGGTGATGGGAATACAAAACTGTACAACCACTTTGAAAAGCAATATGGTAATTTTTAGAAAGCTAGACACATACTTAAGATATACCTGGGGTATTGTATTGCATGGAAGACTGTGTGATATATGCAAACAGTAATTTTGGAACACTACATCAAAGACTAGTGATGTACTGTATGGTGATTAACATAATAAAAATAACAAAAATTAAAACATCTGTAAAAAAAGAGATATGCTTGGGATATCCACTTCTAGGTATTTAAACCAGAGAAATAAAAACTTACATACATATAAAAACCTATGTGTGAATGCTTATAAGAGCTTTATTTATAAACAAATGTCCTTCTACCACCAAGTGGATAAACAGAATATCACCTATACCCATTCAATGAAACACTGTTTAGCAATAACATGGATAAATCTCAATGCTTATGTTAAATGTAAAAAGTCGGGTTTGAAAGATTATTACTATTTAATGGACCAAAGTTATAGGGTCAGACAACAGATTAGTAGTTGTCAAGGGCTTGGCATATCAACTATAAGGGATATCAACTATAAGGGATCAAATATAAGGTGTAACATAAGGGTCTGTTTTGGGTTGATGGAACTTTTCAGTATTTGGATTAAAGAGGTGGTTACATGACTCTATGCATTTAACAAAATTAATAGAATTGCACAAAAATAAGTCAATTTCATTGGATATAAATTTTAAAACCATTGAAAAATGGAAACTCTCGTAAGAGCAGTTGTCAGTTTCTTTGAAATTTACCTTTCAAGGCTTATCCATCATTTTTATGTCCTTCCTCTCTCCCATTTTCTCATTGAATTATCTTCTCTTGGTTTCCTCTTTTTTTCCCTTTCTTCTGTCCTTCTCAACTTCCATTTTTTAAATACAACAAATATGGTTTTTTTTAAGACTTTATTTATTTATTTGACAGAGAGAGAGAGAGAGACAGAGACAGAGACCACAAGTAGGCAGAGAGGCAGGCGGCAGCGGGGTGGGAAAGCAGGCTTCCTGCTGAGCCAAGACCCAATGTGGAGCTCGATCCCAGGACACTGGGATCATGACCTGAGCCAAAGGCAGAGGCTTAACCCACTGAGCCAACCAGGTGCCGCCACAACAAATATGTTTTGATCACCTTTGCCATGCAATAAATAGCCATGGATCATGAACTGAAGCATTTGTTTTTGACAAATTCTAGTAATTCAGTTTTTTAAATGCTTCAGAAATGTATTAAGAATGAGTCAATAAGAAAGAATATGTTTTGGAGAAAATTTAGACTTGCATGAATGTTAAAAATTATCTTGATGTTGTGAAAACTGCTTAAGGAAAAACAAGATACATAGACTTACAAATTATTTATAAATGCATTTTCAGCTTCTCATGGTTTTTTCATAAGACTTTCATACAAAATCAAATTTACGTGGCAATGAAATAATTTAACTACATGTAATAAGACATCTGTCCAGTTCGAATTTGGTTAGTGCCAAATATTATTAGAATAATATTTTCTAAAGAAATTAACAATAAGAGAAACCTCATTTCCTCATGCATAACCAAAAGAAAGAAGGAACAGGGAAGAACAAGAATAAGCAAAGCAGTTTATTTTTATGTGAATAAAAAAAAAACCTTAGAATGTAATTGAAGAAGTCTATGTGGGAGAAATAGAGGATGTGGAATTGTAAACATTGTTCAATGTAGAAAGAAAGGAACGATACTAGGAACATTTAAGGTATTTAATATATAATATTATATTTAATATATAAGTGTCAGGTCTCACTATTTATTGAATGACTTACAGTTTTGTATTTACATGACTAGATGGATTGAACTATCAACTGAGATAAAAAAGTAAAGAAATAGGGGCTCCTGGGTAATTCAGTTGGTTGAGTGTTTGCCTTCAGCTCAGGTCATGATCCCAGGGTTCCGGGATAGAGCCCGCATCAGGCTCCCTGCTCAGTGGGGAAACTGCTTCTCCCTCTCCCTCCTCCTGCTGGTGCTCGCTCTTTCTCTCTCTCTCTCTCTCTCTCTGTGTCAAATAAATCAATAAAATCTTAAAAAAAAAAGGTAAAGAAATAGCCAGTTAAAGTATGGAGGAGAAAGCATAAAGTTGCTTTTAAAAATTATCGATTTCTACCGTTACATTGTTATGTATAGGAAAGCAACTGATTTCTGTGCATTGATTTTATATCCTGCCACATTACTGAGTTGCTATATGAGCTCTAATAATTTAGTGGTGGAGTCTTTGGGTTTTCCTTAAGTATCATGTCATCTGTGAAGAGAGAAAGTTGGAATATTACTCAGACATCAGAAAGGATGAATACTCAACTTTTGCATCAGCATGGATGGAACTGGGGGGGATTATGCTAAATGAAATAAGTCAAGTAGAGAAAGTCAATTATCATATGGTTTCACTTATTTGTGGAACATAAGGAATAGCATGGAAGATATTAGGAGAAGGAAGGGAAAAAATGAAGAGGGGGAAATCAGAGTGGGAGACAAACCATGAGAGACTATGGACTCTGGGAAACAAACTGAGGGTTTGGGGGGGTCAGTTAGCATGGTGTTGAGTAGTAAGGAGGGCGCATATTGCATGGAGCACTGGGTGTTATATACAAACAATGAACCATGGAACACTACTTCAGAAACTAATGATGTACTGTATAGTGACTAACATAACATAATAAAAAAATAGTTTTGGATTTGTTCATTTTGATTAATATGAGTGATGTATAGGTAAAGATGATGACCATCAGACAGATACATGTAAGTGTCTGAAACTCAACACAAAGATGAGGATCGGAGATACAGATTTGGAAGGAATCTGCTAATACATAAAATTGAATGAGAAAAGCAAGAATTAAAGTAGGAAATGGAGTCAAAGACTCTAGCACTGAGGTAGGGTTAATATTGAACCTGGAAAGAGGCAATTTACTTGAACTCTGGGAAGGAAAGGATGGGTGTGGATATATTTCAAGAAGTAGCTAAGAGGGGCACCTGGGTGGCTCAGTGGGTTAAGCCGCTGCCTTCGGCTCAGGTCATGATCTCAGGGTCCTGGGATCGAGTCCTGTATCGGGCTCTCTGCTCAGCAGGGAGCCTGCTTCCCTTCCTCTCTCTCTGCCTGCCTCTCCGTCTACTTGTGATTTCTCTCTGTCAAATAAATAAATAAAATTAAAAAAAAAAAAAAGAAGTAGCTAAGAGAGGTAAGGTACTGAGAAAGACTAGATTAAATCATCACAATTCTTTTGAATGAGTAGGGGAACGGTTTTGCTATAGAATGTGCTGAGAGAAAGACTGAGTCAGAGGGGGGTTGGAAATGTGAATATTTGAAACTGGTTTTGATAGGAATGGTATTAATATCCAATTAAAGTGAATTGAAATAATTAATGGAAGATAGATTCTCTAAATCTATAAGACCATATAGTCTGACCTATTGCATAGTCAGAGTCCTCCATCCATTTTTATCTTTGATGAGGTTGAAATTTAAAAGGAGAGATAGTAATTGTTTAGTTTTATATTTGTTCTGACGAATAGACAGAAAGTGAAAAGAAATCAGAGTCCAGGGACGCTTGGGTGGCTCAGTAGTTTAAGTGTCTGACTTGATCTTGGCTCAGGTCATGAGATCGAATCCTGTGTAGGGCTCCACACTGAGAGTAGAGCCTGGTTGAGATTCTTTTAAAACATTTTGGTTGAAAGATTGGAATAAAATTATAGTGATCCAATTACACAAAACTCCTATTTGTCAGTATAGATGTAAAATAGGAGCAAGAGTGGATTAAGTTGCAAAATGTCACCTTTGTAATGAGCAGTGGAATATAGAGGTTAAATTATTTCAAGTAGAGCAATTCCACAGCTTAATTACTCCAAACAGTATTAAAAGAATGATCATATGATGTAGAAATGAATTTTATTTTATTAAGGAACTGAACACTTTAAGAGTCTGTGGTATTGAAGAGTAATCTGTATTAATGTTAAATTACTGTGGGACTATTGTATAGATAATGGCAATTGATTAAGAAAGCTTAGTCTATGAAGCTCTTTCTATATGAGCATTTCTTCCTTATCTAGTCAGGTTTTGCACAGTGCATAGCTAGATTTATCAGGTTGATACTGAAAACTGTAAAATGCAGATAAAACATCAGGAAAAATTCATTCACTGGGGGAGTCATTTCGACTGTAGATTTCATGGGAAAATCTTGGAGTCACTTTTCTTAGAGATATTTTTGTTTGTTATTTTTGCTATGTTTTGAGAAAAATAAAGGCAACTATCATCAGTTTAGAGTGTGGGAAGAGCGAGGTGGCTAAGATGGCCTTGAGAGACCATGACTAAGCAATAAGCAGTCTCTTGAAACTGAACCCCTCCACACACATACACAAAAACAAACACCCTTTTCTACTAGGCTCCTTAATACTATCTCATATCCCAGACATGAATATCTAGGAGGTAATTTTATTGCCCTGGGGAGACCTCCTTAATCTCAGAAGCTCTAGGGAATAACCCTGCTCATTGACCCATGAAACTCTCCATGGTGTAGTAGTAGGAGGACTTTTGGAGCAGTGCAAGAAATAAAAGTCCTCATGTGGGTAGTGGCAATGGTTTTGCCAGGCGAGTCTTAGACTGCTCAAGATCTCTTCAAGTTAGGGACATTCTCAGCAACGAGGTAAGTTTTAGAGAAAAATCAAAGGATAAAGTTGGCCTATCAACAGACTATTTTAAGATACCATCACTGAAGTTTCTAATTGTTTCCCAACCTCTTCTCTCCTGTCCCTTTATCTTTCCTTTGTCCTCTTTTCTCCAACCCAAGCACTCCATAACTTATGTTCTGGCCCTCTTTCTCATTCACACCTTTAAGGGAAAGATGTGAAGATAATTTCTTTAACTTCATTGTAATAGGTCACCTTTTTCTATGAGGTGGATAGATAGCTGATTCTCTGATAAATGCATTGCCTTAAAGTGTAGGGAACTCCCAGTCGATGGAACTAATGTAGGCAGAAGATACATGTCACCTGTAGAATAGTGGATACTGTTTCTATATTCGTTAGACACTGGACTTTTAAAATTACTTCCATTTAGAACCATAGAATGATTGCAGTTTGGGAATTTCCCCCTTGATAAGAGAGTTTGTGGCTCTACTGTCAAGTGAGGTGTGCTTATAATTAATTTCTACATCAGGAGGGTTTTTCTGTTTCCCTGTTTCCTCAGATTCTCTGTAGCTATCATTCATCCTGGTATAATGAAGAGTCAGCCTTTCCTTTGAAGGCCAGTCCTAATCTTATTCTATCATCTACAAATATCCTGCATTGCCTAGATAACTTGGAAGTTTCCCTAGACTGGTGGAAGTGTGTTTTTTGTTTGCTTGCTGTTACTCACATAAGAGAGAATTTTTTTTAGTTTTATTTTATTGTTCACCTGCTCCTACAATTTAGGATCTATGACAAGACCATTAGCTTATGGTAGCCTGGGGGCAGATACAGAACACTTAGTCTGTTTTCCCATATATGTGGCAGTATGAACCGTGGAGGGTCAGGCCTAGATTAACTTTCAAAGGAAGAACTTGGGATCTAAAAGACTAATCTTTAGGAGATAAGCTTGAACTCCTGTTTTCTAGATCCTGGGCAACATAGGTAAAGAACAAAATCTAAGGACCAATATTAGGGAGTAAGCACCTTGGCCAAGAGATCTAACTTTGACTTGGTCTTCTCTACTTGAACACTCAAACTCCCATGGCACTTAACTGTAATATTCCTCAGCAAGGCTGTGCCTTTCCCTCTCTCTTATCCGCTTTGCTACTAACAAGGTATTTGACTGAGGGTAAACTGCTTCTTTAGGCTTCAGTTTTTTGTCAGTAAAATGTGAAATAGATAAACTTTTACTTCTGATGCTCTTTGCATCTCTGTTTTCTCTATTTATTCTTTTTCTCTTCTCTCCTTCCCTCCCTCTACCTTATCTTATTTTCCCCTCTATTTGTCTACCTCTTAAACGTTTCTCTCCTTTCCAATTTTTATTCCAGTTATTTGAGAAATATAACATTTTATTTCTTAAAAATCACAAAAACAGACAAAAACTAAAATAATAGTTTTTGGAAAGAAATGTATACTGACAATCTAATAGGCCAGATATTTGAACCAACAGCTAGCCCTTTTTCATAAGAGCAGTGTGGATAAATGGATGTTTGATAGAAAGAGAGAAAATGTCCTGGCTAAGGCTGGGGAAATATGAACCAGAAATCTTTCAAAAGGGATCTTGTAGGAGACTTCAGTACAATGTGATTTTTGATTCACCATGAGCATGGGTTAGCCAGAGTTAAAAACAGCCTGGATGTAAAATATTCAAGAATTGAGGAGCAGAAGACAAATTATTCAAAAATGATAAGAGATGCAAAAGTAAATGTGAATGTGACTTATTTGTAGTTGGGTGAGTCTTTTTCCCCTCAGCCAGTAGAATTTTCCTCAACAGGATACACCGTGGAATAGTAATTTTGGGATTCAGTCCTCTCTTATACCCTCCCCACCCATGTGAAAATAAAATTGTTTGACTCCCAGGAGTCAGATTCTAACATATTGTTATATCACTGTATTTTTAGGAAGTCACCCATCAGGACCCCACAAGCACCCTCCTCATGCCTGTGTCACACTGGCTTCATGGCAGATAATAACCACTCTTACTTCCAACACCCTTACTTTGTCTTAACTGGAATTCCAGGGCTTGAACAAAAGTATTATTGGATGGCATTCCCATTGGGTGCTATATATGTCATTGCTCTCTTTGGCAATGGCGTCATCATCTCTACCATCAAGTCTGAATCATCCCTGCATATCCCCATGTACTATTTTCTGTGCATGCTGGCATTGGCAGACATGGGGCTTGCCCTTTGTACTTTGCCTTCTATGCTAGGCATATTCTGGTTTAACCACAAGTCCATTGCCTTTGATGCCTGCCTTGTTCAGATGTACTTCATTCACACCTTCTCCGCCATTGAATCTGGCGTGCTGGTGGCCATGGCCTTTGATCGGGTTGTAGCCATCTGGACCCCGCTCAGGTATGGTACTATCCTAACCAATGGTGTGGTCTGCAGAACAGGGACAGTCATCTTGACAAGGGCAGTGTGTGTGGTCTTTCCTGTGCCTTTCCTCATCAAACGACTTCCCTTCTATCGCTCCAATATTCTCTCCCACTCCTTCTGCCTCCACCAAGATGTCATGCGCCTTGCCTGTGCCAGCACCCGGGTCAACAGTCTCTATGGCCTCATTGCTGTCATCTTCACCAAGGGTTCTGACTCCCTCTCCATCCTCCTCTCCTATGTGTTCATACTCCAAACAGTAATGGCCATTGCCTCAGGGGAGGGCCGGCTGAAGGCACTCAACACCTGTGTTTCACACATCTGTGCTGTACTCATCTTCTATGTTCCACTTATTGGGGTGTCTGTCATTCATCGTTTTGGAAAGCACCTTTCACCACTGACTCATGCCCTCATGGCTAATGCCTACCTTCTTGTACCCCCTGTGCTGAACCCTATAGTCTATACTGTGAAGACCAAGGAGATACGAAAGAAAATCATCCAAATATTTGTTCAAAGCAAGATTACTGCAGAGGGTTAAGTTCTGCCAGTTTGAGAGAGAAGGAAATCTATTCTGTAAAGGTTCAATTATGAGTATGAGAAATAAAGGTTTATCTTTTTCATGTTTTCTGTGTGATTTGAATTAGACAAAAAGAGATTTCTCTGCTGGGGTGCCTGGGAGGCTCAGTGGGTTAAGCCTGTGCCTTTGGCTCAGGTCATGATCTCAGGGTCCTGAGATAGAGCCTCGTATCAGGCTCTCTGCTCAGTGGGGAGTCTGCTCCCCGCCCCCCACCCACCTACTTGTGATCTCTCTCTCTGTCAAATAAATAAATAAAATCTTAAAAAAAGAGACATTTCCCTGCTTTCAGAGCATACTTTCCTTTTCCTGTGCCAAGTTGTTCTTTGCTTAGTATAGGAAGAGTGACATTTATAGGAAATGTTCAGTGTACTGTCCTATAGCCCTGCATTTTTGGCATATAACACCTGAAGGCAGGGAATATTATTAATTCAATTTTTAAATAACTCTCCTGAACTCAAATAGGCCATGAGTTCAACACCTTTTAAATTAAAGCTCACTAAATTAATTTAACATTCTCACTCAAGAATTAGGAATGACCTCCATTTGCTTAAAAGGGGAGAAATGAACTATACTCATTAAATAATAAGAGAACACCTGGGGATAATACTTTATTAAGACATGAATCAGAAAAATGATCAAATTTTAGGATTATGAATATTAATGTGTACAATGGAGCAGGGGCCAACTATGTTGTATAACTTGAGATCAAAAGATTAAGGGTAAGTTTAGCTTTTCTGTGTGTGACACTAGGTATTCTCTTACCTGGAAATCCAGTGTGGTTATGAAATTAAGTTTAATCATATGAGTACAACTATTGGTAAACATGAGGTTCTGTTCAATTATAAAGAGTGTCTAAGAATATTGAAGATAAGGGAATAAGAGAACTTATAGTTGTAGACTGCCCACTAAGCAAAAAGACACAGTGCCGGAGCCTTTTACATGTTATTTTATTTGGTATTACAGCATCCCTTTGAGGGAAAGTGTCATGCTCTGTCTGTTACTTGCCTGTGATGGGCAAGTAAGGAAAGGGAGAAAATTTGAAAATTTTTATAACAATTTGACTTTGCAGTGTCACCAAAGCACATGGTTTTGTATACAATACAATAAAATTGTATGGGTGCAATTTCTTTTTCCTGATCTGAGTGGGTAGAATTTGGGGTTTCCCAGGAAGGCAAACAAGGTGTACTTGGAGTGTGATTGTGGCTTCTGGTGTGACAAAGGGAGGAAGAGCAGGACCAGTTAGAGGGGCAGGGAGAGAATGGGCTGGATTGAACTGAATTAAGAAAAAAAAAGCTCAAAATTAATTTACCACATACAATTTGCAAAATACTGATTTAGTAGAAAAAAAATAAGGTTCATCTTTTATTCTTAAGTAAAATATCTATTCTATGTGTTTGAATTAGACATAGGGCTACATAATAATTCAAATTAAATTTTTCTATGACAGCTTATTTTAAGATGTAGTTAAACATGTAGTTTGACATATTGTCTTCTGTGCTATTTTCTTCCTCCTTAGAAAGGTTCTCTCCTCATTCTACTCCTTAATTTGACCAAAAAACTGCATCCTACTTTTGCAAGAGGACCAAACCAGATTGATTATTGTGGGCGTTGATGACACATGCAAATCAAAGAAAGAATCAAGTACTGAGTTCTGAATATGTGTCTGTAATTTTTGAATGTAGTATAAATAGAGCATGTTTATACCTTTAAAGAAAGAACGTGATTACTGTAGGAAAGAGCAAGTGTTAAAGATTCTACGGTTAAAAACAAAAAAGATTCTACGGTAATTGAGGTATATAAAAAAACTCCACAAGAGCGGGGACACCTGGATGGTTCAGTTGGTTAAATGTCCGACTCTTGATTTCAGGTCAGGTCATGATCTCAGGGTTGTGAGATGGAGTCCTACACTGAGCTCCATGTTCTGCTTGAGATCTCTTTCTCCTTCTGCCCCTCCCCCTCTATGTGCTGTCTCTCTCTCTCTCTCTGAAATAAATAAATAAATCTTTAAAAAAGGACTCCACATAGAGATTATGCAAGGGCAATTAAGAATGAACAATTAGGGGCATCTGGGTGGCTCAGTGGGTTGAAGCCTCTGCCTTCAGCTCGGGTCATGATCCCAGGATCCTGGGATCAAACCCCACATCAGGCTGTCTGCTCACCTGGGAGCCTACTTCCTCCTCTCTCTCTGCCTGCCTCTCTGCCTGCTTGTGACCTTTGTCTGTCAAATAAATAAATAAAATTTAAAAAAGAATGAGCAATTAGATCATGAGGGAGAGAAGAGGGAGAGAGAGAGATCCATTGGGTTGTATTTTAAAGCCATTAACGTGAATGTCATCTTAGCAGAAGAGATTTACTGAGGTAGTAGAGTGACCTGGGGGAAACTGAGAAATACCCACATCCTGTTGGAGACGAAGAAGTGAAAGCAGGGGAAGAAACAGGAGGTAGCAGTAGGACATGTGAGATGTCATGAAATCAGCGAAGAGATTAAAAAGCA
The DNA here is from genome assembly GCF_009829155.1 of Mustela erminea. Lineage (NCBI taxonomy): Eukaryota > Metazoa > Chordata > Mammalia > Carnivora > Mustelidae > Mustela > Mustela erminea. The sequence goes on from NC_045622.1 coordinate 58,710,214, forward strand.
GGGGATGGTAAATATTTGTAATTTGCCCAAATAATTTAAATGAGGGAGGGTTGAGGTGGAAAGTACTTGATTTGTTAGAAAGAGATTGGAGCCATGGAAAACATACCTTCCATATATTAATGGGCACAAAAGCCAGACTCTAGGAATCAGAGGTGGGATTGCACAGTGAACGTGTGGAGTATGTGAGTCGATTGCTGGTAAAGAATTTAGACTTTTGATCTTGCCACTTCATGGTCCCACCAAAGAATCAAAGACTAATGGTATTCAAAGGGCACTTTCAGCTACTTCCCTCTTTAATCACAGTATGTGAACTTTGTAAAGACCTCTTATGGTAGTTCTCTTTTATCCTTAGTCTGGAGTGGTAGTTTTCAAGTTTTTGGTTGTATATCTGTATAAGGAAAAAAGAAAAAAGGACACTCTCTAACATATTTATATTTTATATTTATTTATTGAATAATTATATATGGTAACACATTAAGAAAAATAAACGTTTTTGAAGACTGAGATAAATTTAAATACAAATCAAAGTTATATATTTTTTTTCTCCTTGTAGGCTAACTGATTATAAAGTGTCCTTTATGGGATTCATGTTTTTCATTTAGATGGTATCGATACTGAAGCCTTGGCTGATATTTGCCTTCTATACCAACCAACCATTTTCAAGTAATCCCCATTGTTTACTTCCGTCTTGGCAAGATGAACTTCTTCCATAAGGTTTTGACAATATTGATTACTAGTTTATCTCTCATGCAGCTGTGTCTTAGAATCACTGCTTCATTCCCTCTTCATGGAATTTGCTTGCAAGCCTAGGAAACCCTGAGACATGGATTAAGTTTCACTTTACAGGCTTTAAAATCAACAGATCCAAATTTAAATCTAGTTCTGACACTTAAAAAAACTATTTAACTTGAGCAAGTTACTTAACTACTCTAAAACTTATTTCCCGGTGTGTAAAATGTTGCTAACACCTACTCTCAAAGATTGTTGCAAGGATATTAAGATATATAAAGGCAGGGGCACCTAGGTAACTCAGTTAGCTCAGTGTCCAGCTCTTGATTTTGGCTCAGGTCATGATCTCAGTGTTGAGAGCTTGAACCTGGTGTGGGGATCCTCAGTGTGGAGTCTTCCTTGGGATTCTTTCTCTCACTCTTTCCCTCTGCCCCATCCCCCTGCTTGCTCTTGCTCTCTTAATAAATAAAATCTTTTTTAAAAAAAGGTATTTAAAGGCAAATAGCATTATCCATTACTATTAATAAATGTGATACTGAAGTGTAATACCTACTTGACTTGTAGATATATTTCTTTTCCGAGAACTGTGCCAAGGATTAAGCAGTAAATTAGTACATTTTCCTCTGTATTTCCAGGTCTAGCATCATGACTGGCATTTCATTAGGGTTAAGTGCATATTCATTGAAGGAACAAGTAATCCTCCCAGCAAATTCATTGTTTCATGATTAATAAAATACTTAAAACAGGAACCAGCATCAATGCAAAGACACATTGCATTTGACATACTCATCCTCAACACATGTGTTTACTGCTTTCTTTTAAAAAAAATTTATTTAAATTCAATTTAATTAACAGAGTATACTATTAATTTCAGGGGTAACATTTACATATTCATCACTAGCATAAAACACCCAGTGCTCATTACATCCAGTACCCTCCTTAATGTCTATCACCCAGTTACCCCATCTCCCTACCCACCACCCTCACTGTTTTCTTAAACTTTTTCTCAGTGCTGAAAGTTTTTACTAGTCCTCATAAAATGCCCAGGAGTAATTTTACTTGGTCAAGTTTTGTTGGATCCTCTAGTACACAGCAAAATATACCTTATACTGGGTCAAAAGAGTAAAGACAAAACACCCATTATTCTACTAAGCATGTGGCAGAAAACTAGGACTACTACAAATCTGTAAAGAAGTGATATTCCTTAAAAGAAAAGGAGTAAATTAAATAATCACAGATGTGTCTGTTTTAATTTTGTCATTTACTTTACTCCATAAATACCAAAACTTAAATGCTATTTGATTTTGTAACAGTTTCCTTTTCTCTATTTTAAAGAAAAAACAAAACAAAACAATATCTCAGAGACCCAACCCTTCAGTAGTGCTATTGGGCTTCCAGAATCCTTTTCTATGTAAATATTATTTAACTGATAATTAAAGAAAGAATATTACTTCATGTTATATGAGTAAATACCCATAAGTGTTATCTAGATAAGCAGGTGATAATTTATCATTACTGATGCTCATCTCTATTTTAAAAGAAGAAAATTATAGTTTAATTAAATTAGATTTTGTATGTGATACCAGATATCGAAATGTGTACATTTCAAAATGGAGTATATACAGAACAAGAATGACCAGTGTTGTATCGTCACCCACAAGCCTTTTACTAGCCTTTTACCCACCCTTGCATTTTACTAGATGTACATAATTTGGCTGCATTGAAACTGCTGAAACTGTTGCACCTTATACTTGACTCCATTTTCCTAGGTCCTGTTCATTTTCCTCTGGAACATGTTTATGATCCGCCTTCGTATCTGCTTGGTCTTCACACTATAGACAATGGGATTGAGTACAGGGGGGAGTAACAGATAGATATTGGCCATGAGTGTGTGGACTACTGGTGACAAATGCTTCCCAAATCTGTGGATCATGGTGACACCAATGAGAGGAATATAGAAGAGGAGCACAGCACAGATGTGAGAGAGGCAGGTGTTGAGGGCTTTGAGCCTTTCATCTCTGGAAGCAATGCCCAGCACAGTCTTTAAGATGAGCACATAAGAAAAGAGAATGATGAGGGCATCCAGCCCCAATGTGAAGATGACTATGATGAGTCCATAGAGACTGTTAATGCGGGTGCTGGCACAGGCTAGCCGCATTGCATCTTGGTGGAGACAGTATGAATGAGACAAGACATTGGAACGGCAAAACGGTAGCCGCTTTATAAGGAAGGGAACAGGGAAGACTACACAGATTGCCCGGATGAGGACAGTTATTCCAATCTTTCCAATGATGCCATGGGTGAGGACAGAAGCATAGCGTAATGGGTCTCGGATGGCCACAAATCTGTCAAAGGCCATGGACACTAAAACTCCTGATTCTACCACTCCAAATCCATGGATGAAAAACATCTGTGTAATGCATGCATCAAAGGGAATTTCAGGGGCATTAAACCAGAAGATGCTGAGCATGGAGGGCAAGGTGGACATGGAGAGACTAATATCAGTGAGAGCCAAGATGGAGAGGAAGTAGTACATAGGCTCATGGAGACTCTCATCTACCTTGATGACAACCAAAATCGTACCATTTCCCAGGAGAGTTAGTGTGTAGAGAAATCCCAAGGGAAAGGCCATCCATGCATTTTTATCTGGCATCCCAGGTATACCTGTTAAAATGAAACTGTGATGGTTGGCCTGTGATGCATTTGAGTTCATTGTCATGTTGTCGCTGTTGGGGGAAGCTGGACTCTCCCACTTGGCTTGTAGCTCCTAAATTGAAAATATATTTTCATAGAAGATAGGTAAATGGTTTTATGAATATAGAAGAGAAACAGCCGGGGGAGGCAGTTATGTTGAAAACAGAGTCTAGGAGGTTTTTTTTTTAATCACTTTGTCCCTTTGCTTCCTAGATAATCACATAAGATGAAGCAGCAGGACCCAAGGGCTTAATAGTGTAAAGTATTTTGCTAAATAATCAAAAAACCCACTACACTCACACCACTACTACCACACAAATACCTACACACAATTCCACTGCCATCACAAACCCATATTCATATAAATCTATGTGTGTATATTCACACACATATAGTCTTATATGCTCACATATATATAGTATACATATATGTGTGTGTATTTTTCCACATGCCTTTGCATCTGTGTCACTGTATTTATAATGGCCAACATTTGTAAATAACACATTAGTGATAAAACTCTTCAAATTAATATTTAATCTTCATAAATTTTAATAATTTATAATTTTCCATAACCTCATTTTATTTTTTTAAATTTTATTTTTTCAGTGTTCCAAGATTCATTGCATAACTTCATTTTAAAGTAGCAAGGAACCCGTAATAAAGGTGGCCCAGGAAGAACCACACATAGATTATGAGAGTAGCCCCTTACAGGATTTTTAATTTGAGAGTCACCTAATGTACTGGAAGCTTGAGGTCGTTCTTAAAACCTCTTCCTTCATCAAACCAACGTTTAACCAATTTCACACTTGCCTCCAAAACATACGAAATAAGTATCCCCTCTCTGTCTTTGGTACAGTCAATACATAGTATAACCCGTTTCTCCCAGGCTCCCTGATTATCCTCCATCTTGTAGTGCCCATGCCAGTAATTCTTCATTCTGAAGCCTGAATAAACTCTTTGGATTTGGAGTATGATTTATTCATCACAAGCAAAGGCTCCTTTAAGGTCTTATATTGTACCTAGAACAGAGTCTCAAATCCTTACCTTAGCCCTCAAGATAACAGCACAATTCAGCTCCTACTCCTATCTACTGCTCCTGCACCAACTCACATCCTATCTCTCCCCTTTGGTCTCTTCAGTCCTGCCAGAGTTGCAGTGTTTAAGTGCCTGGATCCCACTGAGATACTTTCTGAAACAGGATTTCCACATATTTTTTTTATACCTTTCTTCACCGCTCAAACAATTCCTCTTTGCCTATCAAAGCCTTTCTGTCCTTCCCAAGTGACCCTTTTCCAAGTTCTCAGAGTGATTTAAGAGTCCTTAAGTCATAACTATGTTGTTTCCACATTCTGGGCTTTTCCTTCTCCTAAGTAGAAATAGTTAAATATTGCATGAGTGTTTGTTTAATTACCCACTTGCCTGCTAGAAGTTAAACTCCCCAAAAGAAAGGAATAGTTGTATGCTCATCACTTAATAGACCACATATTAGGCATATATTAGTATCTGCTTAAATGAAGGAATAAAATAGTATGTGTTGTTGTGTTAATGTGTTAAATGAGGGAATGAAAAAAAATTAATTAATGAAAGTGATTGAATATCATTTTGTTTTTTAGAAGTCTTACAAATCCTCAAACTCCTCCCTGATTTTTTGCATGTGGGTTGGGAATTATTAACCAAGAGAAAAATATCTTTTTCTAAAATAGCACAGATAAAAAAACAAAACAAAACAAAACAAAACAAAACAAAACAAAAAACCTTAAATGAGGAGCCTTTGAAAGATATCATGGTGTCTTTGTTCTCTCCTAGGTGCCTCTTATGGGAAAGGAGAAAGAAAAATCTCAAGAACTTGCCATATACACATGACCAGGTAGGCTTCTCTGCTCCTTTCTCCTGTGTTGCTGTGAGTTGAGGAATTGCTGTTTGGGAGACAGCACTATGAAAACTCCACGTCTCTCTCACAATATATTAGAATACTCAGATCTAAACAAAGCACTTTGTGTTGTCTGTCTAACCCTTCAGCTGCTCCTTGAGGAAGGGGATTTTTAAATTCTTTCTGTGTTAAGGGAGAGTCCTTCACACGTTTGGGTCAGCTGACCCCTCATCTCAGGCAATTCTGATGGTTTTCACTTGGGAAGAACCAGTTCACTCATTCCACATGGATGTTTTTCTGGGAAAGACTTGAAAAATCTTTGATATTGTTGAAGTCCCCAGGGCCTGTAGAAGCACAGTTGTTCTATGGAAATAATGATTCTTGTTTTCCCGATTCTTGTTTCCAGTGCTTTTGACTGTTTTTCTTTATCCAAATGTGTTTTACCTCATCTTCTTTTTTTCTCATTCCTATCTCTTCTCTCCTTTCTCTTTTTCATTGTCTCTAACGTTCAGCACCCTCTTTTTCTAGCCCCCAGTTCCTGTACTTCCATCCGATCTTCTTTTTATTCTTTCCATGCACTAGGTTCTCCCCTGCGATATATGTCTTCTTCTGTCCCTAATAACAACATGTATACTTATTTTTTCCACCTTTTCTTACCTAGACTCTTGTCATCTGCTCTTATCTTTTCCCTCACTAGAATTTCAATGATGATCTAATGAAATAATGTACATAAATAATTCCACACAATGCTTGCCATGTAGAAGGCATGTAAAAATATTTTAAGATTAATTTATTACCTGTATCAACCTCTGTGCTTCAGTTCAGAATTAATCTGGCTTCCTTCCTTTTACTGAGGTTAGCAAACAGAGCACTTATGAAGACTTCTCAAACCTCTGGGGGTGTCTGGAACTATCACAACTCTATAACAATTTCACAACTCCTCTGAAAACATCCCTCAGGGGTGTTGTTAGCCTCTGGGCTATTCTGTCATGATTTCCTGAAGGAGTCCAAACCCTTCCTTCATCTGTCAAACTGTCCTTTCTTTTGCCAACAAATCTCAAAAAATTTTTTCATTTTATTTGCACTCTGTCAGCCAAGTTTGAAGAAGAAGCTTCTTCTCTCTTACACACACACATGCATACATATTATATAAAAAAACCTATATATGTAATAAATACATATTAAATATGTAAATAAATATAAATATATAAAAAACAATTTGTCTCATGTTGAACCACTAAATAAGTTCTAGGATTCCAGCCGGATGTTGATCCAGGTCTTCTAACTCCAAAACCAGTCTCAGTTTCAATGATGACTTAATGTTGTGATTTACCCTAAAATAGGGCTGGAGTCTACTGTTGTTCTGGAATGGAGAGAAGGGTTGCCTGACTCTCCATCAGAAACATAGAGAACAAAGTTCTCTGAATTTGTTGTACTCTTTGATTTCCTGAGCTGCTATTTAAATCTATTAAATATAACTTCTTTAATTTGTTTTAATGAATTTTTCTGTAATGAAGTTTTTCATCATTGAGGTAATTCTCAAAATTATAGAAACAGCTATTTATTCCATCAATGTGTGCTTTTGTGTGTTGGGTCCTTAAATTATCCACAGACCCTATACATCACCTCTTCATGCCCCTTTTGATCTCATTTATTTTCCTTCATAGGCATATTTACATATAACAACAGAAAACAAAAGCCAGATATAAATAATTCTTATGATGATGCTTTTTTCCCAGGCACATTAGAGAATGTATTATAGAAGTTTGTTTTATTGTATTTTTTATTTTATTGCATTTTTGATTTCTAAACCCATTTCTTTCCCAATATGTTTTACAAACTATAGGAGACCACCTATTCAAAAAACATTAAGAACCAGTGCTTTATGATAAGTGTTTCTGTATATTATTACATAAGAGTTTGTGACTATGTTTAGAAATCTATGACTGTATATATATTTATTAGTTTTACATGATCCTACATGTGATATGTGTGTATGTATAATTTCTATAGATGAGTTTTTATTCTTTTTAAACTATCTTTAAGCATCCCAAACCATTAAGGGTAAGGAGTTAAAAGACAAAGTAAGTCTTTGCCCTTAAGGATTTTCAAGTTTGTGAGAGTGCTAATGCTTTCCAGTCTCTTACAAGTACTTTTATAAACAGAAATACACACATACAAAGTGCTTGTTGCAAACTTTCTGAGTCTTTTAACTGGTGGCCTAACTCCTCTGAGGACATTATGATTTGCCTCATTCATATCTATAGAAACTGATGCTGCTTGTAGCCTAACCTCTTCCAGATGGACTTCCAGATTATCCTAACAATCAGAATTTCCTCTTATCTGGAACTCTACGTTATCAAGGATTTGCCTTTCCAGATACAAAATGGAAAATTTTAGCAGAAAGAGTAGAGACTTTGAAGTCTGATATACCTTGCTTAAAACCAGGTTTAATTTTCAGCTGTTTGATCTTAGAGAAAGTCATGAAACTTCCTATTCATTCAACGTTCACTTGTCATCTGTTATAAAGGACTTCTGGTTAAGTCCAGCTAGTCCTTAATGTCACCATCTGAGTTTACACAGCCCAGTGTGCTAGAGGAAATCACGCAACCATGTTGACTCATACCAAATAGCTCACATAACTCCTTCTGTGCTTTTGATTATACTTAATGACTCTTCTCCTACTCCCTTACATTTTACCCAGATCCTTATTCTTTGTTGCTGACTTCACTTCCTACTTCATTAAGAATATTAAAACAATTAGAAAACAATATCCAGTGCCCTAAATTACATTTACTCTCCTAACCAGGAGAGTCAAATGTATGCTAATTTCTCGGTTACCTTATATAAGTTAGATAAAATATTCATGCTCTTTCCTAAAGCCGTTTCTTCCAGTTTTGCACTATATTTTTCCCGTGTCTCCTCAAGAACAACATTGCAACAATTTTTTTTTTTTTAAATCACTCATCCTTACCATAAAGTTTTTACCCTCTACTTGGCTACTTATATCAGCATCAAACATAATGTTGTGTTTTCCATCAGAAAAAGGTGTTTCTGCCATAGCCGCAGGTAAGGACACCATTCTCTCACTCCTACCTTTTTTTTTTTTTTTTTTTGGCTGAGTAGTTTTACCAGGTTAGAGTCTGCTAAAAACCAACAGTGGTACTGCCAGGGCGCAGCCTCAACTTGAGGTGGAGAGGAAAGGTAAAAAAAAGAGCCTTTGTAGCTAAAACAGGCAAACTTCTTAGGAATTAAACACAACTTCGGTAGTTCCAGTTTGCAGTTAGGGCTCCAGAGAGAAATTCAACAGCAAGAACCTGGAAATTGTTGTCATGGAAGGGCTCAGTAGCTTTGTATGTACCACTGGCTTTTTAAGAAACTACAAACATGTTGGTGAAACCTAAGAAAACCTGCTAGAAAGTAAAAGTAATTGGGTATTTGAGAATTAATTGAATAAGCATGCTTCCCAAATAACATGCAGATCAATCACCAAAGTGTTTCTGGCTTAAGGTTTATTGAGATGTCACCAAGATGGGCAGACACATGGGCAACTCCTAGAAGTCAGGCTGATAAATGAGATAAACGTAATCTGAGAAGACATATCAGTGGCTGTACTTAGCAAGAAAGATTTCTTGTGGGAATGTGAATGCCACAGTTTAAATTGACAAGTTACTAAAAGTTACCACAAAGAAAAGAATAACAAAAACACAGCAACCCTTTAAAAAACAATTAAGAAACTAGGGTGGCTATGCTATAATATTGAAGACATTTAACTTTCAAAAACAAAACAAAACAAAACAAAAAACCTCTGAGACTTTCAAAGAAATAGGAAAGCTTGGACCAAAATAAAGAAAAACAGTAATTAATAGAATCTGACTCTTAAAGGACCCACATGTTTATTTTAGCAGATAAATGATTCAAATGATTCAAAATTCAAATGCCTTCAAAGAATTAAAGAAAATTGTGTTCAAGTAACTAAAGAAAATACAAATGGTAAATTATTGAATGAATAAGGGAACTCCATATAGGAAAGGAAACCATAGGAAAGAAAGAAAAAAAATTTTTTAATTCTTTATAATAAACTGAAGTGAACCATGAGAGACTATGGACTTTGAAAAACAATCTGAGGGTTTTGAAGGGATGGGGGGCGGTGGGAGGTTGGGGGATCCAGGTGGTGGGTATTGGAGAGGGCACAGATTGCATGGAGCACTGGGTGTGGTACAAAAATAATGAATACTGTTATGCTGAAAAAATAAAAAATTTAAAAAAAAGAAAAGAAAAAAATAAACTGAAGTTAAAAAAAATCAATACATGGATTCAGCAGAGTTGAGGAGGGGGAAGGAAGAATCTGTGAACTTGAAGACAAATAGAGAAGTCTCAAGTTCAGATAATATGGAGAAAAAATACTAAAGCAAAACAGAGTCTCAGATATTTGTGGGGCAACATTGACAATCCAACCTATGTATATTGGTAGGTCCAGAAAAAGAGAGCGAAGTAACAGAATCAATATTTGAAGATACACAATGTTAAAAACTTTATATATTTAACAACTAAAAATTCACATGTCCAAGAAGCTCAAGAAACCTTAATTAGAATAAATATAAAGATATTAACACATAGAAACATCATAATCTAACTGCCAAAAACCCAAGACTGATAATGGCTGAAGAAAATGGCTAATCAAGTTATAGGCTAAAAAGCTTGAAATAATTCCTGACTTTTTATCAGGGAAAAAAAAAAAAAAGGAGGCTGGAAAGCAGTCAAATGACATATTCAAAGTTCTGGGAGAAAAAAAAAAAGGCAGTCAACCCTTAAAACAGTACAATAAAAATCTTTAACATGATAGAAGACAATAAAGGAGAAAAGAACCAAAAAAGACCGAATCATATTAAAAAAATATCAATATGACAAATGTAAATCTAACCAAATCAATAGTTACATTAAACTGGAATCCTAATGCACTGGTGATGTGAGTTTAAAATGATTCAGCCACAAACAGCTGGGCATTTTCTTCCAAATTAGAGAAACACCTACCATACTACCCAGTAATTCCTTTTCTAGGTATCTGCCCAAACATGTCCATACAAGGACTATATGCTAATGTTTGTAACAACATTTTTCATAATAGTCAAAAGTGATAAACAACCCGAATGTATTTCAACTACCAAATGAGTAAATAAATATATTTTACTTATACAATGACATACTACTCAGGAAGAAAAAGGAACAAGCTATGAATATATTTAGCAATGTGTAAAACTCAAAACATTATATTAACTGGGAGAAGCCAGACACAAAAGACAATATAGTTTATGATTCCACTTATATGAAATTTCTAGTAAAGGCAAACTATAAAAATAGAGAGCATATCTCTGATTTCTTGGAGCTGGAGACAGACCCTGGGCTGACCTCAAACCACCATCAAGGAGTCATTTTATGTAACGGAAGTTTTAAGACTGTTTTGGGATAATAGTTTCACAATTATATAAATTTACTAAAACTCATCAAATTGTATCCTTAAAATGGATCAATTCTATGATTTATAAATCATACTATAACAAAGTAAAACAAATAAAAGAGCAAATTTAAAAAAATCATAAGGAAACTATTGCTCTATTCTACAAGAGGTCATGGTAACCTTGCTGGCATGATAGAAGTGAAGATGAAGGGAATTTGAAGTATGTGAAATATATTTTGGTTTGGACTTAATAGTCCTTGGTAAGGGATTAAATATAAAGGAGAAGGTAAGAAAAGATCTGGAATTTTTGTTTGGGCAACTGGGTGGATTGTGGTATGGTTAGTGTGATTTATTAAAATTAACTATGAGCACATAGAAAGAAGTTTTGTTTTTGTTTTACAGTATTCACTATGCTGAATACTTTCCTTAAGAGAAAAGTATTTCCTTTTCCTTCCTTAAAAGGAAATTTTAAGTTTCCTATTTGATATCCACATGGAATGATCAAGTAGGAATTGTTCTGGAGCTCAAGACAGAATTCAGGCCTGAAGATATGCTTTTGAGCATAATCGATACATAGAGAGATGAAATCAATAGGATTTGATAATATCATTCAGTGAGAGTGGGATTAAAGTATAGGGCAAAAAAACAAATTAGAGACACACTAACATTTAGTGATGTAGGAGGAAGATAAGCCATCAAAGTAAAGGATACTAAAGAGTGGAAATTAAAACAGGAGGAAAACCTGGTGTCACCAAAAAAAAAAAAAAATCAGTAATAAAAGTAACTTAATATGGAGTCAGTTTTCCACTGTTCTGAATCCTGCTGAAAGGAGAGTAGGATGAGGAATATTCTCTGGGTTTAGCAATAAGCAGGCCGTTGATGACACCTGCAAAGATGCTTTCAGTGGTGGGAAAAAACTCTCACTAGAGTGAACTGCAAATAGAATGGGAAGTACATGGAAACAGAGACTACAGATCACAGCACTGAAAGGCTTTACTGGGTAGCTGAGGAAGCAACGAGAGAATCCCAACTAGAACGCATGTGTATTCATTAATGAACTTTTTTTTTTTTACATTTTATCTTTTTTTCTTTCTTGATGGCTTTTTTTTTCTTTGTTCCTTCCTTCCTCTATTCCTCTCTCTCTCTTTTAGAGATAATGTTAAAGATTAGTCACTAAAGTATATTTGCATTTTGGTATAGCTAGTGAGGTACCACCTTTCACAAAGGACTGAGGCGAAGTCTGTATTTGGATGGTTGCCATCCCAGGTTTGAATTAGGGAAAACTAGGTCCTCTCAGATCAAGACAAAGAAGAGCAAAATGCCTAGAAGCCTTAGTCATTATAGCTGTTGGCCCTGGGGACATCTCCGGGGACTGATTCTTTGCCTCTAGAGGATCACTTCAGAGGGAATTCTGGATTAGGATGTTGCTGGTTTTAAATCTCTGGCTGTACTGCTATGGGGCCAGCATCAAAAGCGACTCTCATCTCCCAGACTAGGCTTTGGGTGAGTTGGGAGACAGACTGAGGCCCAGGTAGTGCTTTCTCTGAGGACGCTTTCACAGAGTGGAGGGGACTGTAGTTATGGAGAAATAATTTTTATCTTTATCTTCACAGAGAAATATATAGAGGTTAGGACAGAATGGTGGGCATGGAGGAGGTCAGGTCTGTTAAGTCCAGTGTACCGTTTGGTCCGGGCTTTGAATTTGATGACAAAAGTTGTCCCTGTGGCTAAAAGCTTATCATCTCCTATAGGACTAAATAGAACCTCATAGGATAATGTTTTGAGCACCTGGATTTAAGTTTTATTTTTGGGATTTTAGTCAAGTTAATTAACTTCTCTGACTCTTGTTTTACTCATGCATACTGGCAACAGTTCTTTTCTCATAAGAAATTTCTTTTTTAGTCATTAGAAGAGATAGTATATGTAAGGAGCTAAAAACAGAGGCTGGAACATAAATAAGCATTTAATAAATATTAGACTTTTTATTATTAAAGGAGTAAGATAATTTTAAACGCCTGCCTATTATCTTTTGCATTCTCTACATCATCATATAAAATGATTGCTCATGATTTCTATATATCTATAAAGAGCCTAGAATCCTCATTTGCAGAAAGAATTTTTTCAGCAAGAATTATTTTTCCATTTCCTTTACATTTTTTTCATTAAAAGAGAAATAACAATTTGAACTGTACATATGAAAAATTCATTGGTGAGTTTGTTATTCTACCAAAGGCTAATTAGAGAAACAGAAGCCTGCAAATTTTTGTACTTCCCTCAGTCCTAGCTCAAGGCAAATAGCAAATATATTCCTTCCCCAAGTGAAAGACTAGTGCATGGCTCCTGCAAAGGACAAATCCAAGGGCCAGAACTGTGCTTCAGCCTGCAGCTCAGACACTTTAATAAAGAGTATATTATGCCCAGTCCTATTCTTCAGAGAATAGCTCTTCCACTTGGCTACCTGGGTGGGAAAGAGCATTGAACTGTAGTTCCACAGTGATAGAAAAGAAAGACTTCTGTTGTCTATCTTCTTCTCCACCTCTAGCCCCACATATGCTTCATGAGCTGCAGAAGCTCCTGACCTTTTGCTGTGAGGAAAGTTTAGGTTTGATTCTGTCCCTGGTCTGTCACTGGTATTGATAGAGACAGAGTTAGACTGAGTCCAGCTGGGGATACAAGCTGGACATATTGACCCTTTTGTAAAACATGTTGTCATTCAACCCCGGGCACACATTCCACTCCTGTTTCTGCTCTTGTTTTTCATATGTTCTTTGATAAGGAAAGAAGTTGCTCCTTTGGTCCTTTGATTACCATGGTGTGCCTAGTACATAATAGGCATTTGACAAATATGAAGCCATTAATCAATAAATTAATTAAACCTGAAAAGCTCTTTTTGAGTTCTTTAGATCTTAAGGAATCAAGAGCCTAGTTTGGGGGTGCTTGTGTAGTTCAGTTGGTTAAAGGTCTGAGGTCCTGATCTCAGGGTTGTGAGATCAAGCCTTATGTGGGGTTCCCCTCTGGGTGTGGAACCTATTTAAGATTCTCTTTCTCCCTCTGACTCTCCCTCTCCATCCCCTGTTCTCTAGTTAAAAAAAAAGAAAAGAAAAGAAAAGAAAAAGAATAAATAAAACAGCCTAGTTTGTAATCCTCCTCTTGAATTCTGGAAGGACTGTGCTGGTCTTTGGGATTGACCTCCTCAGATGGTCAGTATGGTGTTGGTTTGTGGGTTCTGGTGCTTCAGAATCAATTATCTTTATTATTTTCTGCCTCTTACTGATAGTCACTACTCATGACTCCTACTAGCATATCACTCTTTCATCTCTGGTTTATCCCGCACCTGCTTCCAATATATCCTTTATAGTAAGCATTCACAGTTAAGTGCAGAATCCCTGAGCACAGATCCATAGAATTTCCCATCTTGAGCACTGCAACAGTCACTATCTGCAAGCCATAGATTTTCAGTGTTGGGCTAAACTGGCTGAGGAATAGAGAGATTTAGGTAATATAGAATTTGATCAAAATATATAACTAATATATGGGTAGGTAGATAAACTTATCAGCATATTAATAGATTCCATGGCTTATAAACATCTTGAGGGATAGTTTACTCAGTTAACCAAACATTACAAAATTTATAGATAGCAGATGAACACTGATTACAGCTACCCTTTATTGAGTGTTGATTCTCTGCCTGGTGCTCATCTAAATGCCCTATTGAACTTCTCAGTGATCTTTAACTATCCCATGGTAGATACTATTATTTTCATTTTAATTTTAAAGAGGTGAGGAATAAAGCAGAGATTATTAAGTAACTTGTTCAAGGTCACAGAGTCAGGATTTAAATCTAGGTGATCCATTTCCAGATTCTTTAATTTTAAAGCTATTTTCTTCTTCAAGTTTCCAGAAAAGAGGCAAAGACAGAGAAAGTATGTAAGGGACACATGTTATACAGTATATAGGTAAGAGGCCCACAAATCCAATTGGATCTAAGATTTGTCAAGAGGTCACCTAGAATGTTGGTATTCTTTAAATCTGTAGTCTGCAGGACCAATTTTTCAAATTTCAGTAGAACTTTCTACAATGATGGAAACTTTCCATATTTGTACTACACAATTCAAGAGTCACTAACCATATGAAGTTACTGAACACCTGAAAAGTGGCTAGTGCAACTCAGGTACTGATGTTAATTTAATTTAATTTAATTTAAATGTAAATAGGCACAGATATCTAGTGGCTACAATACTGGACAGTGTAGAACTAGACCACTGACTTACATGAAACTTGGAGTAACTCTGCCTGATCTCTATTCATGCCCAAGCATCCAGAGCTCTCTGCCCCTTGCGTTTTGTCCAGTGACTTTTCTCCTTGTTGTGACCCAGGCTCCTATTCCATTTTCTCTAACATGGGTCCTGAGATGCTTTTCAATAATATACAAATTCACTTAATTTTTATGCAGAACTGTGTGTGTGTGTGTGTGTGTGAACATTCTTATTTGGGTGACTCTCTATCAGATTCTCCTAAGAGTCATAACTCAAACAATGTTAAGAGCCATGATAGTCCTTTTCCTTTCCTTTAATCCAACCCCTTATCAATTGTGGCTAGACAGGCCCAAAAAGTGATTAGCTCAGATGCACATTTGGATATATCTTCTTGAAGATAATAGCAAATAATTGAAATAGAAGAGATCTGTGTGGCACCAAGATTTTAATATTGATCTTTGTCACTGCAAGTGTTAGGTGTTAATGTCTAGAATGGTCCACAGGTCTATCTAGGTTTTACTCAGAGTAGGAAATGCAGATTCTATTGACTCAAGATGGAGTTTACTAGAACAGCCTCCCAGCAGTATGGAATGCAGAGAAGGAGAAGTCTCTATGAAGGGACAGGGAAACCACCTGCTGTAAGTTCAGGTCATTTTAGTACCTACACATTCCCAGGAATGCAAAAGGTTAGAACTTTATAGTCCTTAAAGAGTATTTTTCTTCCTCTGTCCCACATCATGCAGGTGGAAAAACCGAGTCCTACTGAGCATAATGTCTATATCACCACAATTTAAGATCACAGTCAAGATACAGACACATATACACATCTGCCTATCTGTGTTTATGAAAAGCCCTTGGTCACATTTGTGCTGCTAACATTTCCTTTCTGGTTATTGGCATCAGTGTTAATTACCCACATAAATGTATAATATAAAATTCTTCCTTAGCAAGGAGCAAGTCAGCTAACTCTTTAATGTTTTTGGATGAAACGTCTGGGTGCAGGTGTTGACTGAACTTTTTTTTTTCTTTTATACTGTTTTTTCTTTTTCTCTTTTTTTTTCTTTCTTTTTTCTTTTCAAAAAAGAAAAGTATATTTTAGCACATGGTGGTCACTGATTTATTGCCTAATGGAAACAGTAAGTTTTTGTATCAGATTGTGAACATAAAAATATTAAAATAATATTGAAGTCACTCCTTCTTATGGCTACTGTCTCAAAACATATTGCCACTGATTCTAACTGCAGCTGTTTGACTTAACAAATTATTCTCTTTCTGCCCAGTCAGACTTTCATTCCACTATGTCACCGTTCAACCAAACTACTGATAACCACCAGACCTTCACCTTGACTGGCATTCCGGGAATGCCAGAGAAAGACTTCTGGATGGCCTTACCCCTCTGCCTTCTTTACAGTACCACGTTCTTAGGTAACGTCATCATCCTTGTTGTCATCAAGGTTGAGCGAAGTCTCCATGAACCTATGTATTATTTTCTAGCTATGCTAGCTGCCACTGACCTCAGCCTTTCACTATCTTCCATGCCCACCATGATTAGTGTTCACTGGTTCAACTGGCGTTCAATAACCCTTGATGCCTGTGTCACTCAGATGTTCTTTATCCATACCTTTGGGGGGGTTGAATCAGGTGTTCTGGTTGCCATGGCCTTTGATCGCTTTGTGGCTATCCGCTTCCCTTTGCACTATGCTACCATTCTCACTCATGGAGTCATCAGCAAGATTGGAGCAATAGTCCTGCTACGAAGTGTGGGTGCAGTGCTCCCTGTGCCTTTTCTCATCAAAAGGCTACCTTTCTGCCACTCCAATATCCTTTCCCATGCATACTGCCTCCATCAGGATGCCATGAGGCTTGCCTGCGCTGACACCCGTGTCAATAGCATCTATGGCCTGCTGGCTGTGATCTTCATCATTGTACTAGATGCCTTGATCCTTTTGATTTCTTACTTTCTAATTCTCCAGGCAGTACTGGGCATTGCTTCCCGAGAAGAGAGACTCAAGGCTCTCAACACCTGCTTCTCTCATATCTGTGCAGTATTGCTCTTCTACGTGCCTCTCATTGGCATGACTCTGATTCACCGCTTTGGAAAGCATTTGTCACCAATAGTGCACACTCTCATGGCCAATGTCTATCTGCTGCTCCCTCCCGTGCTCAATCCTGTTGTATACAGTGTTAGGACCAAGCAGATCCGGCAGCGGATTGTCCGGGTGTTCTGTGGGGACAGGATTGGTGCTTAATGGCATCTATGAGTTCCGTGCGGATGCAATCAAGACAGGGAAGAGTATCAAATGTAGCACTGTCCAATAGAGTTTCCTGCAGTGAAGGAAATATTCTAAATCACTGTTGTTTAATGTGGTAACCACTAGCCACACATAACTATTGAACACTTTAAACTTTGATAGTACAACCAAGGAACTGAATATTTAAATTTTACTTTATTTTAATTAATTGAAATATAAATTTAAATATTCACATGTAGCTAGAAGATACTGTATTGAATAGTATAAATCTAATGGGTTATAATATACCTTTGCATAATGGTTTTGAAGAAAACAATAATTTATCTTAGATAGCTTGATAGATATGAATTCTCCTTAAAATGGTATATAATAGTTTATCAACATTTTTTAAAGTTTTCTTTCTTTAAGTTTTCTCTACTCCCTTATGGGCTTAAACTCATGACCCCGAGATCAAGAGTCACACGTGCTTGCAACTGAGCCAGCTAGGAGCCCCACAGCTTATCAACATTTATATACAATAAAATTCACTATTTCTGGTATATGGCTTTAATCAACTTTTGACAAATGCATAAAACCATGTAACCACCAGTGACATCAAAATATAGAAAAACTACATCAAAATTCCTTCTTGTTACCCCTTTGTATCCATACGCAGTCCCTGGCAAGCACGCACTTGTTCTCCATGTCTGTAATTCTCTTTTTTGAGTGTCATGGACCCTGTAGTACATAATCTTCCATGTCTGTCTTCTTAGTATAATGCATGTGAGATTCATTCATTTTATGGTATGTACTGGTAGTTTATTCCTTTTTACTACTCAGCACTATTCCATTGTAGGTCATTAACATTTTTTTTCCAAGAAAAATCCGCGGATTGTTTTTGCTCCATTATAGTCATTCTGGGATTCAATGCTGAACATAGGCCATTTCTGTTCTTTTGCCTTTTGTGTTTATTTATATGTTCTTTGAGTGTTTATTTAATAAAAATAAAGTGTATATGTGCAATAGGCTGGAAGCAAGAGAGAAAAAGAATAAAAATAAAATGGCAGGTAAATTATGAGAGCATAGTGAACTTAATGAGCTGGAATAGGAACTCCTATATATATGTTAGATTTTAATTTCAACTTCATTTTTGCCCAGAAAGCTTTACTGACATGCCTTTCTTTACTTATGTTGCAGTTTCTCATACGGTACCATAATTTACCAAGAGTATATCTCCCCTGCTAGTCTATATACTTGAAGAACAGGAATCCTTTTAACTTTATTTTAGTCTTTCCCAAGTACTTAATGTAGTTCAGAACTTATGATGGATGTTCAATATATAATTTTTTTTTAATTCATGAATGAGTGAAAACTGTACTTTATCAAGATTGATTTCATGCTTCCAAACTTCTTTGTTTCATTTAATATTAGTAAGTCTCATTTAAATTTACCAGCATCATTAATTTTTGCCAGTGGGAACCAGTGGAAAGCGGTGGTATTTACATATAAATATGAACATTACTTACTATGTAACTTTATGGAATTAATTAATCTCTCCAGATACTTGTTGGGATAAATATCTTCACGAGTGTGCCCAATAAAGTATGAGTATGGACCAGAAAATGTTTCAAGGAGGATTAAAAAGTCAGGGATTATTATATATGGTCAGAATTATTAATTCACAGCCTACTATGCAGAGGTGAATTCTGGTCAGAATGAGGCTTAAACCAGATGTAGACATGCAGCTGGGAAGCAAGCAATCTGTAGAATGGATAGATTGAGGACCATGTATTACAACTTCATTTTTTGAAGATGAGTGGAAGCAGTTGACTAGAGGAGGCAGTATAGCATAGAGTAAGGGCTTAAGAGTAAGCTAGACAAGGACTTGAATGCCAACTCTAACTTGCTAACTTTTAGTTGGGTAATATTCAGAAGCTCTCTGAGTTTCCATTTCCTCATTTGTGAAACAATGGAGAATACTTAACCTATAAACTTGGTAATGAATAAAAACAACAACGCACTTGAAGGGTAGAGTGCACTTTTTAGCATATATTGTGACTTCATCAAGTGCTAGCTTAATTATGCTTAAAAGGGTGGGTGGGCTGCGAATGTGACTCGGTTACTAGGTTGGCTACTTAGGAGGGGCTACTGGGTAGGAGGAGAGACATGGGAATGGCCGAGGTACAATGAGGCCTGTTGGAAAGAGTACATCTTGGAGCAGAGAACAGAGGGAGAACTTATCTGCTCTCTTGGGATCTTGCTCTGACATTCAGGGAGCCTCCCTGGCTGAAACTCTGTAGCCTAAGGCAGGGTAAAGAGGAATGGTTGTAGTTTTGGAAGATACCCATTACTGTCAGCCCCCAGGGCCATCACTATGCTTACAGCTCCTGATATATGGAGTTTGCTTAGGCCTGGGAGCAGGGTTTGAAGCTGTCAGGGAGAGGTATCTGAGCTATTATAGAGGAACATATTCTTATGGGTACCATAATTCTTGTTCTACCCAGTATACTCACCAATAAAGACAGCCCTCTGCTGCTTGATGACTCCACTAATTTTCCTATAAAGCCTCCACTCTTGGGAGCTGGTTTAGTCCTTGCTAGGTGATGGGACTGAAGAGAAGTTGGTCGTGTTTCCTCCTAATGTGAACAGGTAAGAAGAGTGCGTAAATGGAAAGGGATGGGAGGCAAAGCGATTAAGGAGTGAGAAATCCTAGGAAAAAGAGGGAACTGAGAAGAACAATAAATGATAGCAGCTATATGTCAGCTCGGGTAAAGAAATGGAGGGGTGTGATGGAGCCTCGATAAAACTGAGATAAGAGACAGAGGACAGGAGGAAACAGAAGGATAAAGAGAAAAGGAGATATGGTGGACAAGATTGTTCAGGTGTCAGTAAACCTTACTAATTGAAGCTTTTTGTTATTCTAGATCCTACTTTAGTAGCTAGCATTGAGAAAAAAACAAGAATGCCCAAACTTTTGAGGAACTCACCTTCCAGGCAGATAAAGAAGATTAAATCTGCTTATATAAATTACTAGTATCAGCCATACCTCAATATTAAGAATTAAATGAAAGGTCCAAGCATGAAGTGGTGCGGAGAAGCAGAAGTAAAGTTTCTGGTTAATACAGACTGAAGCTGTCAGGGCAGGTTCCAGATTGTGAGGAGAATAGATTTCAGTGTTGAGAAATTACCAGGAAGTTTGGGATTGGTAGACAACATGGATTGGTTTTTATCATTATTGATGCCAGAAAGCAGGGATGTTGACCTGTCAATCACTAAATGATTGAGTTAGATGGATCTTATCCAAGTCATTTAATCTAAGCTTTTGTATATGAATTGGTAGACATTACTTTCTGGCCAATCAGTTGGAGAAGTGAAAATAAAAAGCACTAGCCTTTTCTTCTTGTTAGTAGGCAGTGCAGAAAAACCCTGATGAACTGAGGCACTGAGCTTTATCTTACAACTGGTTCTGGAACATACAAGCTCACCAAACCAGAGAGGAAGCCCTCTGCTCCTTCTCCTGTCCACATATCTATCCATAGGAAACATGTTCTCCAGCAGCAAAATGAGCCGTGGTCTCTTCTCCTTTTACCCCCTCACATCCTCAGTGTCATTTTTTTGTCCTTTATGAGATGAAATTCAAAGAACAAGAGATAACTGGTATCTGCTTTATGGTCACCTTATCTCTTGATCACTCTTCCATTCCAAAACTCCTCTTTACATACACCCGTATATAGAGATAAAAACAATATAAACATATAAACAGTCACATATTTCTAAACACACATGATTGCCCCAAATAGTCTTCTTTAAATAAACCATGAGGACATTGTTTTCTTTTATTGATTGCTCATCTCTATTGCTTTTCTAAATCATATAGACATATATATGACTATATACATATATGTACAGCAGATTATAAACAATTCTTACATTTTAAAAGACAGAATTCACACTGTCCAACTGCTAAACTTCTCTCATAAGCTTAGCTTATCTAAACAGTTTATGGTTTAATGATAAATAATAGACCTTAGAGTTAGTAAATCTGGTGTGCATTTTGAATCTGTATCTATTTTACCTTTAATATACTGTTTTATCTTGCTAGGCCACTTTCCTTTCTTTAAAAACACCTATATCCATTTTTCCTGGGGTGATATAAAATTATATTTAAGATGGCTGGTAAGTGTTGACATATACAGAGGATCTTAATTTATCTCCTTTTCTCTTAACCTACTCTCCTTCTTCCAGTCAGCGAGAGGATATTACTCTCCTTAGTTTCCCTGGTGGCTAGGGAAATGATTTCCCTCTGGCTCATCATTCCCACAAAACTTCCAGGCTCAATATATATTTCTCTCATCTAGTCTTTATCCATATCTCTATCATCTGTTATTTATATATCCACCCATCTAATGTAAATTAGATTATTAGAGTTTTTATCATGTACCAATCACTGTTTATCTCTAGAGAAAATACAAAGATGAATACATATGTTTTATATTTCCAGAGAGCCAGCATTCTAAATGGAGAAAGAAATGTGATCAAGCAATAGAATTTTAGTACTATTAAAAAAAATATATGTAGAGTACTATTGAAGGACAGTCAATAGTTTGAGTGATTTGGTGTTGCAGAGAGATTCTTGAGTAGTTATCACAGAGGGGATTCACTCCTTTTTTTAATGTTTAATAGTGGCTTATAAGGTGAATGACTGAAAGCATTCAATGTTAAATTCAATTTACTTCTCATTAATGTTTGCAAATACTTTATTAGCAATTCTTAAATATTAAGTCTTCTGAGGTGATGTAAAGACTGAAGGGAACCTAGGAGTCAGAAACAAAAATCTCAACAGCCTTCTGTTTTCCTGTCTGGCTAGTCTTCTCTGGTGTCCCCATGTGGTGATAGCCCTTCATTAATATTTTGCCTTGGCTTTTCACAGTATTCATTCCACTGAGTTGAGGGAGTTTTGAATGCAGAAACTGCATTTTATGCATTTTTGTTTCCCTATTTGAGTAGAAACTGACACTAAAATAATCATTTAGAGCGACGCCTGGGTGGCTCTGTTGGTTAAGCATCTGCCTTCTGCTCAAGTCATGATCCTAGGGTCCTGGGATAGAGCCCCACATTGAGCTCCCTGCTCAGCAAGAAGCCTCTGCCTGCTCCCCCTGCTTGCTCTCTCTCTCTCTCTGACAAATAAATAAATAAAATCTTTAAATAAATTTAAAAAATTTTAAAAAAATCATTTAGAGTCTAAATGACTGACATAACTCAGCATGTTTGTAATCTGTATCTCATTTGACATTAGTTTTCCTGATTCTTAGTATTTTTTTCAACCACGTATAATATAATAATATTAAATATTATAGCAGAAAAAGCAATTAGTCTTCCCCCATCCCCTCTGGAGTAACAAGTGGTCTTTTCTATCACCACCTTCAGTAGAATGGAGGAGGGAAAGAAAATAACCAACAGCCCCTTATATTTGTTTATAAAGCAACTGACAATGCCTGGTGCTAGCAAATTTCTTGCATCTACTCAGATACAAGACAGAAAACCTACATACTGAGAAATAAAAATACTTATGGCTGACCATATCCACACAACACATTCCTTGCTAGCTCTTCATTGATGATTAAATGCCCTACATACAAACTTTAAAATAGTGGTGATGACATCAGCACTCAGTGAACAAGTCCTAAATAGAATTGCAATGGTCCTCTTAAACACACATTCCAGATTCTGTCTCCTTTATAACACTGTGTCTCCTTTCTTTTTTTTAAAATTTATTTTTTATTTTTATTTTTTATAAACATATAATATATATTTTTTAAATTTTTTCAATTTATTTATTTTCAGAAAAACAGTATTCATTATTTTTTCACCACACCCAGTGCTCCATGCAATCCATGCCCTCTATAATACCCACCACCTGGTACCCCAACCTCCCACCCCCCTGCCACTTCAAACCCCTCAGATTGTTTTTCAGAGTCCATAGTCTCTCATGATTCACCTCCCCTTCCAATTTACCCCAACTCCCTTCTCCTCTCTAACACCCCTTGTCCTCCATGATATTTGTTATGATTCTAGGTTCCTGGCATTGAGCCCCACATGGGGCTCCCTGCTCAGTGGGAAGCCTTCTTCTCCCTCTCCCACTTCCCTTGTTTGTGTTCCCTCTCTCACTGTGTCTTTCTCTGTCAAATAAATAAATAAAATCTTTTTTTAAAAAAAGAAAAGATATAGAAAGACACAGTGAGAGAGGGAACACAAACAAGGGAAGTGGGAGAGGGAGAAGTAGGCTTTCCACTGAGCAGGGAGCCCCATGTGGGGCTCAATGCCAGGAACCTAGAATCATGACCTAGCTGAAGGCAGACGCTTAACTGACTGAGCCACCCAGGAAACCCCCATCTCTCTTTTCTATGCAGCTGCCATTCTATGTACTTTCTTACTCAGTGAACTACTTGATATTCCAATTTGTGATGTCACCTCAGACTTCCATGTCCTTGAGTGATTCCCTTTTAGTTATTAGTCCCAACTTCCATCCTACCCAGGTTTTTTACAAAGTCATTCATCATTTTTTTTTCTTTTTTTTTTTTAATATTTTATTTATTTATTTGACAGAGAGAGATCACAAGCAGGCAGAGAGGCAGGCAGAGGGAGAGGAGGAAGCAGTCTCCCCGCTGAGCAGAGAGCCCGAGGCGGGACTTGATCCCAGGACTCTGAGATCATGACCTGAGCCGAAGGCAGCGGCTCAACCCACTGAGCCACCCAGGCGCCCCATTTTTTTTCTTTTTTTGTGAAAGTCATTCATCACTTTTTGCAGAGTGCTTCCCATAAATTTCAAATGGGTGTTTAGTCTACGCTTACCTACTTTACCTAGATTAGGATGCCTGAAATCATGTATTCCAGAATACTGTTTGGAATTTTTCACAGAATTCATTAGAGCAATCTACTCACAGTGAGTTGGTCCAAAGCCACAGGCTAATTTTAAATATCCATGGAAAGGAGTAGAAACAAGTATCCCAAGATGTAAGATGAAGAAAAGGAGATCTAGTACTAGTTATTTCAGTAGACCTGGAAAAGTACACAGAGAAACAGAATTAGAACACAAAATAAATTCAAGTCTCATACACATATGGAGTGGGGAAGGGAAAAATTATAGAGACCATTCCACTATAGGAAAAGGAACAAAGAAACCCTGATACCAAAAGGAGACTTATAATAGAGTCTGCTAGGAGGGTGTGATTTGATGATAGAAGTACAAGGATACTTCTGGATACAATATCTCGTACCAGCTTCCAGCAAGGACATTATGGAGTATGCTATCACACAGGCCCAGTGGGTCTTTTGTGCTTGTCCATTTTTCCTTAAGCAGTTTATACAGCTTGGATACTTAAGGCAAAGATCCATCAGTTTGCAAAGACATAATCATTAATTGTGGTTGTTGTTGTTTTGTTGGTGTGTGTGCATGTATATGACATAAGCCTATATACATTTCCTACCTCAAGCCTCAGGACTAGTCTGGCTAGTAGGGTTGGGATGAGCCTAAACAGATTGATGCTTATAGTTGGGAGAGGGTAAAAGAAGAAAAATGGGACCTGGTTCTGACAAGAAAAATTTCAAGATACTGTGGAATTATGTGATAGGTACCTAACTGGACTAGAGGCTTTCAATATAGAAAAACAACGGGAAAGAGTTTATAAAAGAGAGTTTGATAAAAGGATCAATATGACAAGCACTATCCTTGTTGTCTCTCTTTTCAGGGTGTGTTCTCAATCTACCATGGTAATTTTCAATAACACCACATCATCTTCCCCAGACTTCCTACTCACTGCATTTCCTGGGCTGGAACTTGCTCACGTCTGGATCTCCATCCCTGTCTGCTGTCTCTACATCATTGCCCTCTTGGGAAATAGCATGATTCTGTTGGTCATCATCATTGAGAAGAGTCTCCACAAGCCCATGTACTATTTCCTCTCTATGCTGTCAACCGTTGATCTCTGTCTGACCATCTCAACTCTTCCCACTGTGCTTGGGGTTCTCTGGTTTCATACTCGGGAGATTAGCTTGAAAGCTTGCCTCATTCAAATGTTCTTTGTGCACGGCTTCTCCATCCTGGAGTCCTCAGTGCTGGTAGCCATGGCCTTTGACCGCTTTATGGCTATCTGTAACCCACTGAAGTATGCCATTGTATTCACAGACATGATAATCTTGCTGATTGGACTGGTCATCTGCCTGCGGCAAGTTGTTTTCTCCTTTCCCATGGTTCTAGCCTTGAAGAACGTATCTTTCCATGCAGGCAAAGAGCTTTCCCACCCATTCTGCTACCACCCAGATATGATCAAGTATACATATTCCAACCCCTGGATCAGCAATTTTTTGGGCATGTTTCTGCAGCTCTATCTGACTGGCACTGACTTACTATTCATTCTTTTCTCCTACATTCTGATTCTTCGAACCGTCCTGAGCATTGTGGCCCCTAAGAAGCAACAAAAAGCTCTCAGCACTTGTGTCTGTCACATCTGTGCTGTCACTGTTTTCTATGTGCCAATGATCAGTCTGTCCTTTACACACCGCCTTCTCAGCTCCACCCCAAGAGTGGTCTGTAGCATTCTTGCCAATGTTTACTTGCTCTTACCACCTGTACTGAACCCTATCATTTATAGCTTGAAGACCAAGACGATCCGCCAGGCTATCCTCCAGCTGCTCCAGTTTAAGGGCTCACGGGGCCCTAGAGTGAGGGGTCTTAGAGGACGGTGGGATTGAAGGGGAGATAAATTATATTTAAGCAGGAAAGGGATTTGGGTCTGTGCCATCCTCAGGCATTTTGGTTACTAAGGTAGTTTCGATTAAATCATTGGAGCAGAAAGAGGAGAATACATTTCCCCTAAACTTATTGAAGAGTTAAAAACAAAAACAAAAACAAAAACAAAAAAACAAAAGCTAAATTAACAAAAACACTACAGTTCAAAACCAAATTAATTGTGTGTGCCCCTCAAACATTTAAAACAATTACATGGAACTCCTGTGCACCTTAAAAACATGGTAAGATCGTTTTATTCTAGTTGAATAATTTAATTATCTTCTTAAAATGGTAATTCTTAGACCAAAAATAAATGGCTACAGTTTTATAGTCATTTATAGTTTTTTTAATAGTCATTTTATAGGTTTATGTCTACATTCAGAAGACAAAAAAATTTTATTTATTTATTTATTTATTTATTTATTTATTTATTTATTTCTGTGGTTAAATTTCCAGGGGACATCCCAGATTTTTTTTTTTTTTCTTAAGCTGGTAAATGAAAGAGTTATTTGTGTGCAAATACATGCACATTGCAATTTGTAATTTAAAACTCTAGGAAATTCTTACACACTAGTTTCAGTTCCTGTAGTCATCTCCAGGGAGCCCATCTCCTGGCAGATGCATTCCCTGAACCTCTATCCTTTCTTGAACTCTTTTTCTCCTTAGCAAATATCAAACTGTCACAGAAGGAATTGCTACTTGTTATAGGTCCAGTGAGTCCAATAGCTAAAGTCACATATTGCCTTTCGTTATTTTTCCTATTGCCTAGTTAGTCTAATTGTATGCCTAGTTCTGATTCTGATTCTACAGTCCCTCATTTGTGTCACCTTTGCCTCAGGACAGCACTTTTCTTTTTCTATTTGCCATTGTTTCTTCGGTAGTTAATTTTTTACCTACCTATTGGGCTTCTCAACCTTTTGGTGTACTTGTC
This sequence comes from Mustela erminea, assembly GCF_009829155.1. Lineage (NCBI taxonomy): Eukaryota > Metazoa > Chordata > Mammalia > Carnivora > Mustelidae > Mustela > Mustela erminea. Next base: position 58,737,171 of record NC_045622.1, read on the forward strand.
ATTGTAGAATTGCACAGTGTCTTTGGTGTTTCTTTGTAGGAAATCTTTGGATTACCTTTCTTAACAGTATTTGCTTTGTCAAGAAGTAACCTCAGTATAGAGTTGATGGGATGTTGGGGAATTTCCCCGCTTTCTTTCACATGGAGTTATGAAACTTTGTTCCACCCAGGATAATTCCTATCTGAGCACAGGAGACCAAGCCCATATTCTGATCTAAGCCACTTGTCTCCTCTCCGCGTATCAACTTCTTACTCCTGGCAGACAGGGAATACCACTTCCAAACTCTGCTGTTTTTGCTCTGCCTTCTGTTCAGCTCAAGCACTGACAATTTTGTGACCTGACTTTGCCCAAACCAAGAAATACCAGTCTCTGACCCTGGAATCAACCTGTGGCAGAGTAGACATGCAGGACCACCCCCTACTCTAACCATCCAGACTTTTCCTCGGAAGTTCTTACCAACACCAATAGCTCTTCAATTGCTTCTTTGAAGACCTTTCTAAAAGATAATAACTCCAGTTATAATTCATGAATTTAAAAACATCTGGAAAAACTTTTTTTTTTATTCCTAAATTTGGGGCCAAAACTTATTGGCAGCAAAAGGTAACATAAACTGATTCGAATGTATTTATGGTCATTATTTATTACACATTGGGTGAACATCTGCACATTTCACTTCAGAAATATAGCTGTGCTTGAATATAGGGTAATGCCTCCAGGGATGAAGGGCCTTTTTAGAGTATAGAAAATTATAAATTCCAAGAGTTTTAGCTGAACAGTTGTAGAAATGTGTAAGCATTCTTCCAGTTTTATGATGGTCAATATTTAAGGCAGTCTACTGCATGTATGTTCATCTTTTATTATTCCAAAAGCACTTTTCACATCTGACTCAAAAGGCAACTCACCTGCTCCATACCAAAAACACTTTTATCAGTGTTCTTCGTCCCCATAACAATTGTTAATAGGACATGAATTTGTCATGGAATGTATTTAATATATTTGGAGGTTGTTCTGATTATAAATGTCATGTCTGATTATAATGTCTAATTATAAATATAAAATTATACACACCTATATATAATATATAATTAAAATTTTGTGATGATAAGAAAAATCACTCATAATCTTGTGAGAGATTTTATGATATATAACTGAATCTTTTTTTAATAACCAGCATATGTGCACAGACATACTTTTAAAAAAAGATTTATTTATTTATTTGAGAGAGAGCATATACAGGGGGCAGGGGCAGAGGGAGGAGAAGATGGAATCCTCAAGCAGACTCCCCATTGAGCATGGAGTCCAACTCAGGGCTTGATCCCAGGACCCTGAGATCATGAACTGAGCTGAAATCAATAGTTGACTGCTCAACTGAGCCACCAAGGCATCCCTGCATACACATACATTTTAAAATAGGATAGAAGTATATACTCAAATGTATATCTTATGTGCTTGATATTATTTATCATTTTCTGTTAATAATATATCAAATTTTTATATTAGACTTTATATTAGACTTTACTTCCATTAGGAAGCACTCTCCTTTGTTTCTTCACTAAAATAGACAAGTTACCAGTCTTTTACTTGCTTTCTTATATGTGTACTTAAGCTTACCATATGTTACTTAGTGAATTTAATTATTTACTTGGTCTCCCCACCACCGGATGGTAAACCCCTTAATAACACGTCTAAAGTTAAGTTTCATTTCATCCTTAATATCTAATATAACACTTAGCAAATGCCACTTAGTTGTTGATGCTATGGTTCATAGGTGAATAATATTTAATATTATTTGTATATCATGGTTTATGTTATTTATTACTTAATATTTCAGTAGTTTACATTTTTATCATAGAAAATAGTCCTTGATATACATTATGAATAAATATTTGATCACACCTCTGATTCTGTTCTTAGATTCCTGGAATGTGAATTATTAAATTTAGAAAGAAGCAAAATAATCATTGATCTGGTGTACTGTGTAAGATTGTAGGCTCTGGAAATGTACTGTCTAGGTTTAGATTCAAGCTTCTAACACTTTATAGTTCTGTGTTTTTGGAAAAATTGTTTCACTTCTCAGAGCTTTAGCTTCTTAATACATGAAACAGGAGGAAGTAACAAAATCTAACTTCCCATGTTCTTGCAAAAGTTAACTGAGTTTATACAAATAAGTATGTCTGGTACCTAGTGAATGTCAGATTATACAGTTTGTTAATTAACTGGAATTTAAATAAAAACTTGAAAAAAATTATCTTTGTACTTAATTCTTAATTTATCTTAGTTTATTTTTGTGTGTAATAAAAGATCGCACACAAATATGGTATCTAAAGTAGGTTGTAATTTTTTCTGCCACTATTATTTGAATCTATTTTTGATAAGGTTTTGATATTCCTTAATTATATACTATTTTCATATCATTTAGAGTATATTGCAGTGTGTTTATTCTTCTTTGTTCTTCCTATTGATTTGTTGAGCAAACTACACACTATTTTATTTTTTAACATTTTATTTATTTATTTGACAAAGAGGGTGATTACAAGTAGGCAGAGAGGTAGGCAGGCAGAGAGAGAGGGGAAGCAGTCTCCCTGCTGAGCAGAGAGCCCAATCTCAGTCCTAGGACCCTGAGGTCATGACCTGAGCCCAAGTCAGAGGCTTAACCCACTGAGCCACGCAGGCATCCCTACAATTTTAGAGCTGGTTAATAAATTTTGCTCTCTTAGGAAACTTTTTTACAGTTGCCATTTATTTTTTTTTTATATTCCCAGTTGACACTTAAAAATCTCTTAGAAATATTTTGGTACATTCTAAATGAAATGTCACTGGAACCATGGTTGGAAATGCATTAAACCTCTCTTATAATTGAGGAAAACAGATTGTAGCCTATTCACTCTTATCCAGAAAAACATTTTTTTAAAGATTTTATTTATTTATTTGATGGAGAGAGACAAAGCAAGAGAGGGAACACAAGCAAGAAGAGTGGGAGAGGGAGAAATAGGCCTTCCACCAAGTAGGAAACCCAACATGGGGTTTGATCCCAGGACCCTGGGATCATGACCTGAGTGGAAGGCAGATGCTTAATGACTGAGCTACCCAGGTGCCCCACCACTTATTGATACCTTATGACTTGAGCAGTTTCTGTCTTGTAAAGATCCAAATTTCTGTGTTGAGAGCAAATACTAAGGATTGGAGGATAAATATTCTTCTTGTTTCTCTTATGACCACCTATTTGCATTTTCTCATCGCTAAACAGGATATGAACCATTTCTCAGGTGAGCATCTTTGATTTAAAATTCATAGCTGCTCCTGACTGATTTTTGCAACAGTTTGTTTGTTTGTTGTGTTTTGTTTTTTATCATTCTAGATGTTCTGTGTGCTTGTAATTTATTATATTCTGAGTTGTCAAAGGTTTTTGTTTGTTTGTTTTTTGGTTTTTTTTTTTTTTTTTTTTTGGTATGTGTGCCTGTGTGTTCTTTTTATCTAAACAAGTTGGGAGATGTGTCAGACTACTATCCAGATGTCATTTATACACAGTGTACAACTCTGGAGATATGCCAACAAATGTGATGTATGCAGTTTCTTTAAGGAAACGAAATATAAGTAAGAAAGAAAAACGGATGAACTAATAACATAACTAGAAACAACCTGGGAGAAAGCCCAGAACTTTGTCTTGACTAAGCTATGGGCATCTAGACAGGGTCAGCTATTGAACAGTAAGAACTCAGGTAAACTCACCTGGGGACATAAAATATATATGAATATTTATTCATCAGAGAACATCTTTTTCAAAATGGTTCTTTGGAACAAATAATACTAATTATTTTTTAGTTCAACTGAGGCAATAAAATATTGAAATTGATTACCAATAGTTTTTTCCCCAGTCCCGAGTACAAACTTTTAAAGGGTTTTGGTTGACTTATTCTAAGTTTTATGTTTTAAATCTTTGTCTTCTATGAAGTACTCACCAATAAAAGACAAACAGGAAACAAATAAATTTTACAGAGTATACTGAGATAGTCAATCTACTTTAGTTGACTATTTAAAAAAAATGAAACCATATATGTATGAATATCATTTTATATTGTTTAATATATGGTCATTTTCTGCTAGTTTAAAATTATTTCTAGCTTCTTTAGTGTTATTAAATATATCATAGTTCAAAATACCAAGCTCTTAAACAATCATGAGAGCCATTATTTTAAAGTAGTAAAGAATGTCAGTGTTTTAAAAATGACTGAACTACCAGCTTTTCTGTCTCCTACCAAGAGCAGAATGAGCTCTCTGTTCTCCTTTTAGTGACTATAATTTCTTGGAAACCTATTGTAATATGGAGAAAAAATCTAGTCCGTCTTAAAGAATGTTTATGAGAGATCTTATTGTCATATTTCTCTTTTTTTTTAAGATTTTATTTATTTATTTGACAGAGATAGACCCAGTGAAAGTTGGAATGCAAGAAGGGGGAATGGGAGAGGGAGAAGCAGGCTTCCTGCTGAGCAAGGATCCCGGTATGGAGCTCTATCCCAGGACCCTGGGATCATGACCTGAGCAGAAGGCAACTGCTTAACGACTGAGCCATCCAGGCGCCACTCACTGTCTTATTTCAAGGCTATGAAAGCTCTAACATAAAAGAGAATCACTGGTTGTCCCTATTTGATTACTAAAAAAGAGCAAAGAGAGGAAATTTTTAACCAATTTGCACTTGACAATACACTTCTTTCCTTAAATGGGAAATCAAGAATTTGCATTAAATAGACTGAAGACCCCTCAACAAATATATGTCTGAAGACTGCCTGAAAGAAAATTTGTAAATGGATTGGGCTAACATCCTTTAACTTCCACTTCATCTAGTATACATTTTCTGTAAGAGAGCATAAGCTCTACTCCCTTGTGTATTTATCCTGGTGCTGTAATAAATAGTATAACTAAAATCCCAAATCAGTATATTGATTCATGATTTCAATAATATTGCAAAACTTTTCTCTGTCAAATAAATAAGTAAAAATCCTTAAAATATAGTATTGCAAAATTTATTCCATATTTACCTGTCAATGCCCATGTGAGTCCCAGGCTTATAGATCCCAGTGCCCAGCCTATATGTTGTAGTGATTATATGAATGATCAAGGAAGGTAAGAATAAATATCCATAATACTTTGCTTAGAAATATTTTATTCTCCTATCTTGGCTGACCTTTTCTTACCTTTTCCCATACCTTCATTTTAGACCTAGTTTTCCCCAAACCTTCTCACGGATTTGTCGTGTCTTCACACAGTATACAATGGGGTTCATCAGAGGTGGTACTAGCAAGAAAATGTCAGCAATGAGGATCATGGCCACTGGGGACTTGTGCTTGCCAAAACGGTGCATGGAGGCCAAAGCAATGATGGGCACATAGAAGATAAGCACAGCACAGATGTGAGAGACACAGGTGTTGAGGGCCTTAAGCCTCTCCTTATGAGATCCAATGCCCATCACAGTCTTCAGGATGAATATGTAGGACACGGCAATGAACGCACTATCTGTCATCATACAGAGGGCAACGAAGAAGCCATAGAAAAAGTTGACCGTGTTGTCAGAGCAGGCCAGCTTCATGACATCCTGGTGCAGACAATAAGAGTGAGAAAGTAGGCTTTTCCTACAATATGTCAGTTTCTTGAGAGTGAAAGGAAATGGGAGCACTAAGAGCACGCTTTTAACGAGAAACACCAGGCCCATTTTGGCAACTCTGGCATTGGTGAGGATGGAGCTGTATCTCAGAGGGTTGCGTATGGCCAAAAAACGGTCAAAAGACATGACCAAGAGCACTGAGGACTCCATATCTGTGAATCCATGGATAAAGAATTCTTGAGCAAAGCAGGCATTTGGGGAAATTCCTGTAGCATTGAAAACAAAGATCCTCAGCATAGTAGGGAGAGATGAGAGGGAGAGGCCCAGGTCAGAGACAGCTAGCATGGAGAGGAAGTAGTACATGGGGGCATGGAGTGAAGGCTCTGTCCTGATAACAAAGAGGATGGTGCAATTGCCAAGGATGGCCACTAGGTACATGAGGCAAATGGGGACAGAGATCCAAATGTGAACATGCTCTAGTCCTGGGATTCCAATCAGGAAGAACGTGGTGATCTCAATTTTAGAGGAATTGAGAGTGTGCATGATGAATCAGTTGGAAAGTATTTATTCCCAGACCTGAAATGATACTATCAACATAAGTCTATTATGCTCATTTCCCTCCTTTCAGCACTTTTGTTTGAGACATAAAGAAATGCAATTTTGAAACTCATATCAAGAAATGTAAGAATGAAGTCTTTCTTCTGAACAAGCTATTGATAATAGAGTCAGATAATGTTAATTGGTAAGGAGAAGCAGGAATATAGGAACTATCTTGACCAATCACGTTTCTCCATAAAGTCCTCAAAACAAACAAACAAACAAACAAACAAATAAAAATACCCACATAAGGAGCAGTGACCTGCAAACAAATTCTCCCTTTTCTATTAGGATTTGCACCTCCCCAACCCAAGTCAATGAAAAATTTTATATTCTTAGGCTGAACCATAGGATAACACTTTTAGCTTGGCCCAGAATGAGCCTAGAATTAAAAAAAAAAAAAAAAGCTGGAAACAGCTGGAAGTAGATTTTAAGAGAACAGATACTAAGTGGTTTCTCCAATTTCTATAGTCCTTTCTTCCAAATATTTTTCAGGCCAGGGACTTGAGCTTCTAAAGCTGACATTATTCACAAGCTCTCCACCAGAAGAGGTACAAAGAAAGGACAGAAAATAGGTCGTGTGTGCTTGATTGTTACCCTTCTCTTATAGTATAGTGAAAAATCCCATTTTCTTGTATGAAAGCAGAATGTTTGCTTTTTCTTTCTTTCTTTGAAGATTTTATTTATTTATTTGATGGGGAGAGACACAGTGAGAGGGAAAACACAAGCAGAAGGAGTGGGAGAGGGCTGAGTAGGGAGACCGATGCGGGGCTCCATCTCAGGATCCTGGAATCATGACTTGAGCCAAAGACAGAAACTTAGAAACTGAGCTACCCAGGTAGAATGTTCTTTAAAATGAGTAATCCAGGGGCACCTGAGTGGCTCAGTGGGTTAAGCCTCTGCCTTCTGCTCAGGTCATGATCTGGCTCTCTGCTCAGCAGAGAGCCTGCTTCCTCCCTCTCTCTCTGCCTGCCTCTCTGCCTACTTGTGATCTCTGTCTGTCAAATAAATAAATAAAATCTTAAAAAAAAGGACATGAATAATCCATATCAGTGCTTTCCATCCATGTACATGGGAGTAGAGAGAGATTCTTAGACTTTATAGGCCAACATATACTCTCATAAACACAAAGTGACTCAGCCAACTGGACTATAGGCCAGCCATGGTGGGTGGGGCCAGGTGAGAGACACAGAATGTTGGTGATGAGGGAGACTGGTTCTCTCTGGATCCTTTTTTTTTTTTTTCCTGACACCATAAGGTAAATAGATGTTCTCCAACTGTAGCTTGTTTGTTCTAATAGACAACTGAGCCCACTATATATGTACCTTTGAGAGTTTTCTCTTTCTTTAAGGAATTAGGTAAATCTGGGACAATGGGATTCCAAGGCACATAGAGCATATGGTTTCTACCCCTTTGCCTAGAGAAGGGAGGGTTTTATTGAGAAGCCTGGGCTTTGTCAGAGCATTCTCATCTATTAGGAATCAGAAACACAAGCTTTTCATTTAGTTCATCTTCCGCTCTTCTCCCAGGAGGTCAGGGGATGGGACTAAAAGTTTCAACCCTCCTATCACCTGGTTGATTCTCCAGACAACAGCCCCCAGTCTTAGGTGAGGTGCAGAAGTTACATTAACATGAGAAAAGACAACTTCATCCCTCTCATCACACAGCAAATTCCAAGGAAAATCAGTGCCAAAAATCTGCATGAAGACCATATATTTATTATAAATCACAATATTACAGTGACCAATTCCTTTCACTCACAAAGCACTTATGCCCCTAAATATTTTTTTCTGTTAAATATCCTGCTTTTGCCTTTACTGTTTTACAGTTGGTTCTTCTTGCTGGATTTTTGCTATCAACAATCTCTGTTGGCCTTTTATTTCTCATCTGATGCAATTTTGTCAGAAATGAAATCGAAATGACTTATGTTGATTAACATAGCTCTGGGGGTAACTCTACGGGGCACTAGAACTGGGATGCAATAAAATTCAAGGCTTCAACTTTACTTGCCATTTATATTACTTATTCCCAACACTAATATTTATATGTCTTCCATCAGAATGCCATTTCCTTGTGATGTATTCAGTTTTTAAACTTCTTAACATGAGATAGGAAGCATGGAATAAATGAAAAAGCTTGATTCAAATGACATTGATTCAAACTCTAAGCAGAAAGAGTTGTCGGTACCCACAAAAAGACAAGATGTGGCTTTCAGGACACTGGAGAAATCATTTTAGGCCCCCAGCTATTTTAGAGATCTACACCCCAACTGCCCAAGCACACTTCTTGCAGAACTGCCTAAGAGTTGTCAGAATTACAAAGAAATGCAAAAACCTCAGTAGTTAAGGACTTTAAGGGAACAAAGGGAATAATATAAAAACCAACAGGCTCTCTGAGGCCAGGAAATAGACTGACCATACCAGAGAGGATCTGCCAGTGATAAAACTCAGTCGTGCTATTTCAAAACAGAGCAAGGCCTGACTTCCTCACCCAAGATAAGAAGCACAATCACTTTATACCTGCTCTCATAGGATGCCCCTAGGCCCTTCCTGTCTTCTGACCTTTAACCTCCACTTCATTATTTTTTTTAAACTGTATTTTATTTTTTCAGTGTTCAAGATTCATTGTTTATGCATCACACCCAGTGCTCCATGAAATCCATGCCCTCCCTAATACCAGGCTCACCCAGCTCCCCACCTGTCTCCCCTCCCAAACACACAGTTTCCTTCTCAGAGTCCACAGTCTCTCAGGGTTCCCCCATTGCCCTTCTCCTCTCCTTCTCCCAACTTCCTCCACTTCATTATAATGTGAAAGTCTCTGCCCTAAAAGAAGCACAAGCTTCATTGACTCAAGACAAGTTGCATGCATGGGTATGTTTTCTAAGTACTCCTGCACCACCTTATGCCCTTGATGAGGGAGCAAGAGGCTGGCTGAAGACAAAGCAAAAGCTGGCGCCTTGCACCCCCCCCCCCCTTCATCCGCTCCCCTCCATATGTGTGGCATTCCTCAGGACCCCTGACCGCCATAAAACGATAAATAGTTAACTTGCAGAGCCGCATCTCTGCCTGCCCACGGGCCCTGTCCCCGTGCTCTAATAAATCACCTTTTGCACCAACGACGTCTTAAGAATTCTTTCTTTAGTCGTCGGCTCCGAATCTCCTCACCCCACCGAACCTGACTTAGGTTCTGGGACTTCATCACCCTAACTTCCCCAAACTTTCCCTAACTTAGCCAGGTTCCCCAAAACTTCAGCTTAGCAGAAATGACTTTTACAAGATGTCCTAAAATAAGACAATTAACCAAAAAGCATCTGTCAGTATCACGGGCAAGGGACAATTAAGACATAAGCCCCCAGATGTCAGCCATAAAAAGACCATGAGCACATGGACAGTAACCTAATAGGTAGACAGATAGATACGTGACCAAAGCTCTGATTGGCACCACTCAGCACACCCTGACTACTTAAAACAGTTCTGCAAAAGAGCTCATAAAAAGCCCTACACTTAGAAACGCCGAGGACAACGCTCTCAGGTCCCCTCCCTCTTTGGGAATTTTGTACTATTGTTCAGTAAACTTTGCTTTGCTGCCCACCACACTTTGTCTCATTTACCTCTTCATGCTTCGAAGTGGTGTGACCAAGACCTGCAGGCAATAAAGGCAGAGAAATCCTGCAACAATAGTTATTGTCAAAAAGAGCCCAGTACATTTGTTTGTCAAGTACAGTGCCTCATGTAGAGACGTTACTAAAGTATTTCCTCAGTAAATTAACTGTCTTGAGAGAAAGTCCTAAATGTTATTACTAATAAGAACTAACATTCAGAAATATTTCCTCTTAGACAAATGGTATCTTAAACTCTTTATGTACATTATTTAATTTTCAGAGCAACCCTATAAGGCAAGTACTGTTATTATCTGTTTTATGAATTAGGAAGCAAAGAAACAGCTAGTAAGTGGTAAGACTGGAATTCAAACCTAAGTATGTCTTATTTTCCTGCCAGATGCCAAACACTACTTTCTACTTTCTACTGCTGCTTATATTACACTTCCTTTCCAATCTCCTGTGACTCATTTTATTTAACTTGTTTGTCCTCTGGTCCCTGTTCCAAAGTTCTTCCATTAACTGAAACCATAGTGTCATCTCAGCTGCTGTTTCTGCTAAGACTAAAGCCCTTTCTGTGATTCTAGTCTAACAGCTGAGACCCTGTTACCCATGGCCTGTCTCAACCTGGGATATCTGCCTTCCCGTTCTTTGCTTAGGCAGGTAATTTTTTTTTTTTAAATTTAAATTCAAGTTAGTTAAGATAATAGTGTTGTATTGATTTACAAGAGTAGAATTTAGTGATTCATCACTTACATATAACTCCCATTATATGTGCTCATAAGTGCCCTTCTCAATACCCATCGCCCATCCAGCCCATCCCTCACCCACTTCCTCTCCAGCAACCATCAGTATGTTCTCTATAGTGAAGAGTCTCTTAGGTTTGCCTCCCTCTCTGTTTTTACCTAGCCAGATAAATTTTATACTTTAAACAGATTGGTTTTCCTATTTCCCAGTCCCTCTCTCACTTTGTCTAGCCTTTTGTCTAACTGTGTGAACAACTGGATGTTTTCTAAGACGAACCATGGATGGGTGAAGTGAACAGTGCCATTGGATGGCTAAAAGAAAATTCAGTGCATTTTTAATTTTCATAGCTTCTTCTCCAAATTTAAGTTGAACTCTCCTCTTGTGTGGCAAACGTTGCTCTGAAAAAAGCTCCCTCCATTCCCTTCTTCCCTTTGGAATCTTTCTTTCTTTCTTTCTTTCTTTTTTTTCCACCTCATAGTGCTCCTTATATCAGCTTCCATGCGGTACCCCTCGTTCACAGTTCCCTTATGTGCAGTACCCAGTTCTTTGAGTACTCACCTTTCAGACACATTTCAGGATACAAAGCCATTCAGGATACAAATGACAATTATGTTAGGTCCCCTTTGCACTTACCATTTCACCACATAGTGAAACAGAAATGACTTTCGGTTACAGGCTTCTCATCTCAGTGTACCACAACTGTTGACTAAGACCTTTATCTATAAATCCCAGACTCTTTGAGCTGTCCTCTGACTTTTGCACTCTTGGGACAACAATTCCTCCAGCTCTGCTACCCTCAGTAAACAAATGATTTCCCTGAGAAATTTCCTAGAAATTCCTGGAAGAGAGCTTGGTCCAGGACCATAGTTTTAACTCACTGGTTCCCACAAGACCATGAAAAGGTCAGGCTTGGATGTCTCACAGATTTCGGAGACCTGCATATATCAAGGAGAGTCTGCCCCAGAGATGAGGGAAAGTACTTGAGGCTCCAAGAAATCATTTAATTCCAAATTAATTGATATATTATTTTTGGTTCACCATTTCTTTGTTTCTTCTTATCATCAGTGAAAGTGTTTTTTCCTGTTTTTATTATTGAAAAATAATTTACATATAGAAAGACACATTTTTACCTACATATGGTACCAAGTAACTGTTAGGGTACGGAGTCGACCACCCCTCAATTAGAGAACACTCTCGATAATGCAAGTCACACAGTGAGGTTTATTTCCAGCTATCTGGGGTCCAAGTATCCACCCAGCACAGCGGGTTTCAACAAGGACCTGGAGCACTCAAAGCCAAGGACTTATATAGCATTTTCAAGGCACTTCTTCATGGCTACATACATATCTTACGGCCCACTTTGACAGTTTAACTTTGTTTAAACTTTTGCCACTCCAGCATCACCCTGGAGCCATCCTGGCAGTTAAGTGAGATTTAGGTTTAGAAGAAATCTAACTTTATTTATATTTCCTTCTGCCTCAGCCTCCTTCAGTTTTATGGTGGGGAGGACGACTTTAGGCCTTGAGAAACTGAGCCCTTTGTCTCTGGAAATTGGGCCATTGAGGACATAGCCCTTTTTGTTGTAAATCACCAGGATTTACATTTGCAAACCAAGGGAGACTCCTGTCTTGAAGGATTGTGATCTCGGCAAGTTAACTATTTGTTTTTCTTTAACATCTGGTCCCAGTTGTGCCATCAACTAATGGCCCTGGTGGTATATGATTAAGTTGTTTCTTAGGTTTTAGCTACTTTCTCTTATTTCAAGTTACATGCACCCTGTGGGCTGGTTAGGGACAGTCAGTAAAATGGCTTCCCAGCCTTCAGGATGGCCATTCTTATGCTAATCAACTCTTACAGTGCAAGGTGCCAGCTTTTGCTTTGCCAAGATGGCTATACTTCTGTCAGGGCTAGACTCAAGGTGGGTACAGCCTTGTTTTCCTTGGTCTCCACACCTGGAGCTGGTTTCCAGACTTGTTTTTAAATCCCATGGGGGAAGGGGAGCAGGGACAGTTTAAAGGTTAAAGAATAAAGTTATTGTATAACCTCAATGGAAGCGTCTGGCTAAAATAAAAATATAAAATAGGTCCTTACATAACAATGAAGGATGTGCTAAAATCTCCAAATCTGATTATGAATTTCTCTTTTTAGTTGTTACTTTTTCTTTGTGTATTTTGAAGCTTTTCTATTAGATGTATAAACATTCAAGTTGTTATGACTTTATGAATTCACCCTTTTTATGATTGCAAAATGTCCCCTTTTTTTCTTGATGCTATGTCTTGCTTTAAATTCCATATGCTCTGATAATTTGGCCATTCACCATATATATTGGTATGGGTGATACATCTTTTCTATCTTCTTCCTCTTAACTTATCTGTGATTTCATAGCCAACTTTTATAAATGGCATGTTTTTTAATCCAGTTCGACTAGTTCTAGTTTTGTAATTGGAGTCTTTAGCCCATTATATTTTGTGTAATTATTAATACATTCAATTTTATGTTTATCATTGTTTTATTTGTTGCCTCATTGTCCCATCTATTTTCTCTTCTCTGTTATATAGCTTTACTTACTTTTTAAGAAATCTTTAAATCAAATCAATTCAGGTATGTTTCAGTATTCTATTTTATTTCCTCAGCTGGGTTTTGGCTATACTTTCTGGGTTTTATTTTTTATAATTGCTCCTTGGATTATGGAATACAACCTTAATTTCCAGAGTCCATCTTAAGTTACTATTATTCTTCCACATAGGTAACGCAAAAAAACTTTTTAAAAAGATTTTTATTCATTTGATAGAGAGAGAGAAAGAAAGGAAGAGAGTGAGCATAGCATAGGAGAGAGAAAGAGGGAGAAGCAGACTCCCCACTGAGCAGGGAGCACAATGCAGAGCTCAATCCCAGGACCCTGGGATCATGACCTGAGCCAAAGCCAGATGCTTAACTGACTGAGCCCCCCACCCCTTTTAAAGATTGTATTTATTTAGGAACCCTTTAACAGTATACTTCCATTTATCTCATTTTAAAATTGTAAGCAATTATTGTCATGTACATATTTCTACCTGTGTTACAAATCTTTCAGTATATTGTAATTCTTTTATTTTAAAAAGTAAATTATCATGTCCAGAAATTAAGAAAAGACAAAATATTTTATGTTTTCTCACATATTTATTCTCTTGAGCATTCCTCATTATTTTCTATTTATCTGAATTTCCATCTTATGTTATTTTACTTTAGCTTTACTTTACTTAGCTTACATAGAAACTTTCTTTAGTATTTATTGCATGCAGTTCTCATGGCTATGAATTTTCTAAGGTTTTGTTTGTAACTGTATACAACTGGCTTTCTTTTTGAAAGATAAGTTTGGCAAATATTGAATTCTAGGTTGACAGATTTTTCTTTCAGTACTTTCAAAATGCAATGCTATTGTCTTTCATCTCAGCATTCTTTACCATTGTTTCTCTCTTTGTATTATCTTTTTCTTTTCTGCTTTTAACATGTCTCTCTTTTTCTTCAGGATTTGGTTGTGATGTGTCTGAGTGTCAGTTTATTTAGACAGTCTTATTTTTTACATAAATTAATGTATTAAAAACTTTTCTACATTCTAATTAGGGACAAATAAATTTCTGAATTATATTATTAAAAATAAGAAAATAGATTTCTTTCTCTAATTTAAATTCCAGTTAGTTAACATACAGTGTAATATTATTTTCAGGTATACAACTTAGTGATTCAACACTTAACATATAACACCTGGTGCTCATTACAACAAGTACACTTCTTAATCCCCATTACCTATTTAACCCATCTCCTACCCACCTCCCCTCTAATAACTATCAGTTTGTTCTCTCTAGTTGAGAGTCTGTTTCTTGGTTTTCTCTCTTTTTTTCCCTGTGATCATTTGTTTTGTTTCTTAAATTTCACATGTGGGTGAAACCACATGGTATTTGTCTTTCTCTGACTGATCTATTTTGCATAGCATAATACTCTTTAGCTCCATCTCTGTCACTGCAAATGGCAAGATTTCATTATTTTTTATGACCAAGTAATATTCCATTGCTCTGTGTGTGTGTGTGTGTGTGTGTGTGTGTGTGTAATATTCCACTGTGTATACATATACATATGTATATATGCCACCTATTTTTTATCCATTCATCTGTTGTGTATTTGGGCTCTTTCCGTAATTTGACTATTGTTGCTAATGCTACTAAACATCGGGGTGTATATATCCCTTTGAATTAGTGTTTTTGTGTTTTTTGGGTAAATACCTAGTAGTGCAATTTCTGGATTGTAGGGAGTTTCTATTTTTAACTTTCTAAGGAACCTGCATTTCTGGTTTTCAGAGTGGCTATTTCCATTGACAGTATAAGAGGAGTCCCCTTTCTTTGCAACCTTGCCAACACTTGTCATTTCCTGTATTGTTAATTTTAGCCATTTTGACTGGTGTTAGGTGATATATTTTTGTGGCTTTTATCCTTATTTCCCTGATGATGAGTGAAGGTAAGTATATTTTCATGTGCTGATTGGCCATTTATCTGTATGTCTTCTTTGGAAAAATGTCTATTCATGTCTTCTGCTCATTTTTTAAGTGGATTATTTGTTTTTCATGTGTTGTTTTATTTATTTATATATTTTGGATACTAACCCTTTATTAGCTGTGTCATTTGTGAATATCTTCTCCCATTCTGTAGGTTGTCCTTAGTTTTGTTGATTGTTTCCTTCACTGTGCAGTAGTTTTTTATTTTGATGAAGTTCCAATAGTTTATTTTTGTTTTTATTTCCTTTGCCTTAGGAGACAGGTCTACTAAGAAGATGCCATGGTCAGTGTCAAAGTGGTTACTGCCTACGTTCTTCTCTAGGATTTTTGATGATTTCCTATCCCACATTTAGGTCTTTCAACATTTTGAATTTATTTCTGTGTATGGTATAAGAAAGTGGTCCAGTTTCATTATTCTGCATGTAATTGTCCCATTTTCCCAACACCATTTGTTGAAGAGACTATAATTTTTCCATTGTATATTCTTTCCTGCTTTGTCAAAGATTAGCTGATCATATACTTGAGGGTCCATTTCTGAGTTTTCTATTCTGTTCTATTGATCTATGTGTCTATTTTTGTGACAGTACCATACTGTCTTGGTCACTATAGTTTTGTATGTAGCTTTAAGTCCAGAATTGTGATGCCTCCAGCTTTGGTTTTCTTTTTCAAGCTTGTTTTGGCTATTCAGAGTCTTTTGTGGTTCCATACAAATTTTTGGATTGTTTGTTCTAGCTGTGTGAAAAATGTTGGTGGTATTTTGATAGAGATTCCATTAAATGTGTAGATTGCTTTGGATAATATAGACATTTTAACAAGAGACAATAGATTTATATTAACATTATTTATCTGTCTCAAAAATGTCCATGGGAATGTTATTTAACAGATAAAATATGTTTACTTACCTCTCTGTCAAAACGAAACTCAATAAAATCCATCTCTTCCAGAATTATTGGTTTGATTCTATTTAAGGTATGGTTCATTCAAAAATAGGTGATTAGGTGAAGATTAGCAGGAAGGGTATCTTTTTTGTTCTTTGTCTCTCTTTCTTTGTCTCTCTGTCTCTATCTCTGTCTCTCTCTCTCCCTGTGTGTGTGTGTGTGTGTATGTGTGTAGATTTTCAGTAAAAATGCCTATAGGAATGTGGAAGAATCTTGATTGGTTAGAAGGATAATTTGATATTCGAGGCAGTTGTACTGGGTGGCTTTGTCAATCCTACAGAGAACTGTGCATTGGAATAGCCTTTGAGCCAAAAAGGTAAGATTTATGAACTTCTGTATCAACCAATCACTGAATGAAGTCTGTTCCACCAGCAAGGAACTTGGGTGAGGCAGCTTCATTTTGATCAGAAAAATTCCAGTAGAATTCAGTTATATTCCAATAGCTGCCAATATTCCTGGAAGCTGGGGAAGTGGTGTCTCAGTTCCACAGTACTGCTGACTGCATTTATAAGAGTCTGCCATAGCACAGTTCATATCCAACTGCTTCATCTAGTAAATTCATCCAGTCTGGAATAGCCCATCCAGTGTTTGGGTTGGTTCCTTTGCCTGAAGGAACATAAATATTGAAGGTTAGAGAATCAAATACAACAGACACCACTCACTTCAGTATTCTTGAAGCCTCAACTCATTATTTTCCACCTCTACTACCCTTTCTAAATTCCCCTCACCTAGAACCTTTATGGTCTAGGCGCATTTCATGGTGGAGTGACCCAGATCCTTATTGCCAAAATGTATGAACCTCTAGATACCATGCTCTTCTCAGGGTATGGCTGCTGGCCTTTTTCATTCATCATCAAAATTTGTCAGGAAAGTATGAAGAGATAACCAGCCAGCCATCTGAGTACTGAACATTTTCTTCCATCCTCCCATTGTTTAGCAGCATCCTTGTTTTTTCCTGATTAGGGATTAATTGCCCCTGCCAGGTTAGGGACTTCTTTTTGTGTCTGCTGGTCTTTGGACTTGAGAAGATAAAAATTAGTAGGCAGGAGCTATAACTTAAATTTTAATTGTACCCTTGCTGTATCCCCCACTCTGGGAATCAGAGCCTCCTGCCCAACAGAAAGTAAACTACAAGAATGAGAAGCAAAATTCCCAAATACGTGACTGAAAGTTATGTAAATGGGGCTACTCTTAACTTTCTACACCTTTGTTCCCAGATACATGTATGTTAGTTATCATATATATATATATATATATATATATATTTTATAATTAAATTATCAAATTTTCATACTGCTTCATAAGCTTGAGTAACTACTATTCAATTTAGGAATTAAACCACTATAGGACTTCCATAAAAATTAGAAAGATATGAATAAATTACAGGAGATAGCTTTCAAATAGTTCTACTGAATGCAAGATATAATGTAGGAGGCATGTAATTTGTGGATACCTGGTTGGAAATCTAACAGGCATGGCAGGAAATGCCTATTTCAATCTTTATCTAATGACATTTGCCAAAAATGGATCAAAAAAATAAATGGAATAACTGATAAGTCATTTTATAGCTTGTAAAGTGCTTTCATAAATACTTGATACTTGTCTCCATTTTGTGGATGATTAAACTCAAATGAAAAAAGCAAAGTGGTATGGTCAACTAAAGTATTTTGATTACAAATAATTTGTTCTTTTAACTGTATTGCCCAATTGCCATGAATGCTACATACCAAGCTTCCCCTATCAGTGTGATTTCTAGCATTTACCTCTGACTTGAGTAGTTCTCCAACTGTTTTGCCTCATAATTTCTCTCTAGCTCAGGTTGTAGTTCTTGGGCATCAAAGAGTTAATGTACTAGGCCCACCTGTTTTCCTGTAAGTAAGTTCACACACACACACACACAATCACTCAGGCTGTTTTTCTATTCCTCCCAAAGGTCCCTATCCCAGAGGGAAGTAGAAGTAGGTACATCTAGATAAAATGAAAGTCAAAGTAAAGTTCTTACTTTTATTTTCAGGGACCTATTGAGCATCCAGTTTTGGTAAGTGCAATTAAATGAAAATCCATTTGTTTTTGAAGAAATGATTATGGGAAGGAAAAGGAAGTGGTTTAGTGTGTGTATGTATGTGTGTGTGTGTGTGTTCTGTGTATGTAAATGGAGTGTGAATGGGAGTACGTGGCCTGAAATTTAGGAAAGATTTTATTAATGCTAGTATTAAGAAGGTCCCATTTACTGATAATATCACAAATCAAAGTAAACTGTATTGTCAATTAAGATAGAAATAGTCCTCCTCAGTCAGTCTAGGAATTGATGTGTGGAATGGTTGGTTAGGAAATTTTGGTGAAATAATTATTAGTAGTTGGTATTTATTGATTATCTTCATATGTTAAAGATTGTATTAGACTACTTTATATACATGGTTTTAATAGTTACATAATAACTATTTTAGATAGATATTGTGTTTTTTTTTTATTATGTTCAGTTATCCACTATAAAGAACATCATTAGTTTTTGATGTAGTGTTCAATGATTCATTAGTTGTGTATAGATACTGTGTTTATAATATTTAATGGAAGAGTATATACATCTATTTGGAAACCTAAGCAGCTTACCCAGATTCACACAGATAGCAAGTTGCCAAGCTGAATACATATCTGGAGACTACTGCATCAGATCTGAGGGCTTATTTTGTACCTTAAAGATGGAAATTCTAAGAGGTCTGAGCAATGTTTGATACAATGACTGTCATCCTTGAAAAATGGTCTTCCTTTGATATCCACGATATCCCATTCTGCTAGTTTTTCTCCCAGATATCTGGATATTCTTGGACAAGATCCTCTCAACAATCTTGTTTCTCTTCCGGATTCTGAGATTTAAAATTTCTATTTTATACATTTTTCTTGGGTGATCTCGCCTACTTTCATGGCTCATTTCTGCTAAAGTTCATACTGCATGTCCAAAAGAATAGTCTGAATAAGAACAAGTTTACCATTAAGGATGTAGGTGAGCAGAGTGAGCATAAATATCCCTTAGTTATTAGTACAGATAAAAAGGAGAAGACATTAAGAAATGATTGCAGGGGTGCCTGGGTGGCTCAGTCAGTTAAACATCTGCCTTCAGATCAGGTCATGATCCCAGAGTCCTGGTACTGAGGCCCATATCAGGTTCTCTGCTCAGCTGGGAGCCTGTTTCTCCCTCTCCCCTCTGCCAGTTCTCTCTCACTATCTACCCCCCCCAAATAAATAAGCAAAATCTTAAAAAAAGAATAAAAGAAATTATTCTACATGTTTTACATATTTTCCACTCACATTTAGTTTTTATACTTTTGCTGAGAGCCTTTTATGTTCCAGAAACTATGTTGATAACAGATAGATGAAAATAAATAAAATTTCTTCTGTGCCTTTCAATATTTAGCAGTTGGTTTATATGGTGGTGGTGGGGTTGGCTGGGAAGGGATACATGAAAACAGTACATTATAAAATAGTGTAGATGGGGCACCTGGGTGGCTCAGTTGGTTAAGCGTTAGCCTTTGGCTCAGGTTATGATCCCAGGACTCTTGGATCTCTCTCTATATATATCAAATAAATCAAATCTTAAAAAAAATAATGTAGAAACTTCATGGTAAAGGACATACAACAGATGTGATGAGGGAGCAGGAGGCTGGCTGAAGACAAAGCAAAAGCTGGCACCTTGCACCCCCTCTCCATTTGCTCCCCCTGGATCATATGTGTGGCATTCCTCAGGAACCCCTGACTGCCACAAAGGATAAACAAAAATAGTTAACTTGCAGAGATCACAATCCTGCAAGACAGGAGTCTACCTTGGTTTACAAATGTCCTAGAGATCTACAAACAAAGAAGTTACCTTATCAATAGCACAATTTCCAGAGGCAAATAACTCAGTTGCTCAAACCCTAATGTCTCCCTCCCCACCATAAACAAAACTGAAGGAGGCTGAGGTAGAAGGAAATGTAAATATAGTTAAATCTCTTCTAAACCTAAATCTCACTAACAAAGATGATTGATAGCAGGATTGTGACATCCCACCAAGAATCTCCCAACTATCTTGATGTTAATGACTGGCCTAAAGACAACATTGATCAAGCTTCAAGGGCAAGGCCTCCTATATCCTGGCACCTTGTAGGCCCTCTTTAGCATATGAAAACTCCACTGAAACATCCCTTCCCCTCACCTTCCCCTAACCACAGGGTACATAACCTGCCATCCCTCACAACCCGGGGCAGCAGCTCTTCCTGCCCACTGGTCCTGTCCCCGTGCTTTAATAAACTTCCATTTTGCACCAAAGATGTCTCAGGAATTCTTTCTTGGTCATCGGCTCCGGACCTTAGCCCACTGAACCTCACCTAGGTTCCAGAACTTCATCAGATGTATTCTCTGAAAGACCTAAGTCAGTACCCCTCTGCCAAAGAGGAAAAGAAAAGATGAAGAGGTATCAGAACAAAATTTGCTAACTGGGCAGTCTGACATATTAGATATAGAATGATTATCATGGTATTTAGAAATACTATCACCCTTCAAATGTACATTCTTTGGGTGTGGCATTAGGCATACTGCCATGGTGGGAGACAAATAAGACCTGTCAAACTACTTAGGAGCTCCCAGCCTAGCATTTGCAGCTCAGTTCAGAAGCCGGCAAAACAAACCTGCATCGATAGTGCCCAGAAAATATCAAATATATTGGTAGAGGGCTGCTTGTTACATATTATGTTTCCTCTAGTTATTGTCTAGAGAATTACAAAATACAATATCAATTCATAATCAAACTTCAATTTAGGTGATCCCAATAATTTCCTGTGTCCTCTGTATTCTCCACTGAATATTGATTTTTCTTCTATTGCCATTTGAACTTATAAAAATTATGGAGTGTAAACTCTAAACTTCTTTGGCTCTCCTTTCCTTTTTGCAATTGAAATTATTAATTTAATAAATTTCATTTACTTATGTATATATTTATCATCTTTACTAAAAACATAGATGGGAATTATGATGGTTATCTTGGATATCTATATTTCCCCAGCAGTTTAGTCTGATTATTCAACATCGTGATATCCAGAAGCTCAACAAATTCATAGTAAGTTGAAAGACTATATATTTTTCCTTGGAAAATATAATTTGTGAACTTTTTAATAGGGACCCTAAAAATAAAACGAGGTTTATTTTAATATGTAGGTGGATTTATAATTTTTACAAAGGGAAACTGAATGATGGGATGTTTTTCATTTAGAATTTCTTTGACTAATCCAGTCATGAATATAGAATAGAAGATAATTTGATCAGGAGAGATATGGTGAACATACAGCTGATGCTACTATATGGCATCAATACTTTCCTTGGAATAATAACATATACCCTGAAGTGTGGTGCACAGTTGCTTGAAGTAGGAACTCTTTCATTTCAGATTAGTCTATAAATTTACTTTCTAGCATTTAATATTTACCATAGTGTACATATTCTCAGGGCTCTTTGATTATTTTCTTAAAATGTTATTTTTAACTTTTTACATAAAGTCAGGATCTTGTTATAAAGCCAATGAGACAACTACTAAAGATCATGTGGAGAACAGTGAGAAATATTCTGCATGCCTATCACTGACGCAAGCAAAGCAGCTCTGTTTTGATATGATGAGTTCATATTTGGCTAAAAGTGTTGGAAAACCACAGCCATAGGATAAATTGTTACAAGTGAAATTCCCGTGTTGGAGAACATAAACATGTTTAAGGACTTTTGATAAGTGTTGAAAATTGCATTTTATTACTATTATGCCAAATATGCTTCTGAGCACAGCATGTAAGAGAGCTGCTTATCTCCACAACACTGATCCAGAAGTGTGACTGCTTTTTATTTATGTGATTTCAGATTTGGCTAAAAAGTTCCTATTCCCATTCATGTCTGCTTTCAATAATTCTGAGGTCCAGCTTTTTCTTCTGATTGGAATCCCAGGACTGGAACATGCCCACATCTGGATCTCCATTCCTATTTGCCTCATTTACCTGGTTGCCATCATGGGCAACAGCACCATCCTCCTTATCATTAAGACAGAACCTTCGCTTCATGAGCCCATGTATTATTTCCTTGCCCTGTTGGCCATCTCTGACCTGGGCCTGTCCTTCTCCTCCCTTCCTACCATGCTGAGAATCTTCTTGTTCAATTCCATGGGAATTTCACCCAACGCCTGCTTTGCTCAAGAATTCTTCATCCATGGATTCACTGTCATGGAATCCTCAGTGCTTCTAGTTATGTCTTTGGATCGCTTTCTTGCCATTCATAATCCCCTGAGATACAGTTCTCTCCTCACTAGCCGCAGAGTTGCTAAAATGGGATTGACTATAGCCATCAGGAGCATTCTTTTAGTGCTTCCATTCCCATTCACTCTCAGGAGATTAAAATATTGTCAGAAGAATCTCCTTTCTCATTCATACTGTCTGCATCAGGACACCATGAAGCTGGCCTGCTCTGACAACAGGATCAATGTTATCTATGGCTTCTTTGTTGCTCTCTGTACTATGCTGGACTTGGCATTAATTTTTCTGTCATATATGCTGATCCTGAAGACAGTACTCAGCATTGCCTCTCTGGCAGAGAGGCTCAGGGCCCTCAATACCTGTGTCTCCCACATGTGTGCTGTGCTCACTTTCTATGTACCCATCATCACCCTGGCTGCCATGCATCGCTTTGCCAGGCACAAAAGCCCACTAGTTATAATCCTTATTGCAGATATATTCTTGTTGTTGCCACCCCTAATGAACCCCATTGTGTATTGTGCGAAAACTCAGCAAATCCGGGAAAAGGTCTTGGGAAAGTTGTTTAACATATGTAGGAGATAGAGGTGCCTGGGTGGCTCAGTTGGTTAAACCTCTGACTTCAGCTCAGGTCATGATCTCAGGGTCCTGGGATCAAGTCCTATATCAGGGTCTCTGCTCGGCAGGGAGCTTTCCCCCTCTCTCTCTGTCTGCCTCTCTGCCTACTTGTGATCTCTGTCTGTCAAATACATAAATAATAATAAAAAAAAACATATGTAGGGGATAAAAATTCAAATATGGAAGTTAAATTATCAACCAGTAAATATGAATTGGCACCTATTTCAGTACCACGGTGGTCACTATCTAGTGGAGGACTGTGGGAGAGTGAAAGGAATTTACAATAAAGTCAAGAATACATTATTGAATGGGAAGGATGAAATGATCAGGTGATAGATGATATGATTCACAGAAGATTAACCCATATTTTGAGTAGTTGAAACAAAACACTATATAATGGAGTAGTTGGGTTTGAGTCATCTCCTAAATAATGGATAAAATTGGACAGATTGAGATTATTACTCAAGCAGCATTTATTGAATTTATATATTTACAATGTACACTCACTATGCTATCAAGGAGAAATGAACTAGCAAGGCATATAGAAGCCATGAAGGCTGTTAGTCTGGCTGGAATAAGAGTATAATTTGGCAAATTGTGAGGGATAATTTTGACTAGTGTGAGTGAACCAGATTTTGGAGTACCTAGAAAAGCCTTGAACAGACTAAATACAGGAAGTACTGGGTAGGCAATTTAATAACTACAGCAGATGGCTAACACGATGAATCACATGTTACGGAAAGCATGTCTGAAAGCAGGAGCAAGATGGATTCTATTGAGAGAGAGGAAGAGGGCACTGACAGGAGGCTGCAGCAACAATCCCACTATGGCGTGATTCTGGGAATGGGCAGAGACAGAATAAAATCATTTAGGTTGCTTTTTGTTGTTGATTTTGTTGTTGTTATACAACGAACATAATTTATAAGAAATTCATAAGTTCCACTAAACAATGAGTGTACAGACATAAGTGACTGAATATTCAGACAGACATGCTGAAAGAGGAGGCTGGCATACTGCTTATCTGTCACAGCTGGAAAGGTAGCATTGGCCTCATTTGCAAGACAATAATATTTAGTTGTAGACAGGGGAGTAAAATATTTTAAACAAGCTTCAATCATCAAACTGTGAAGATCCTCCCTTATGAAGCTATCTCAAATATTTTTTTCACTCATTGATTTCCTCCTGCAGCTGTTTTAGTTCAGATTTAAAATTCCCCAGGTTTATCCTATCATCCCTTAAATTGAGATAAACTGTTTGAAGGATTTTTTTTTTAAGATTTTATTTATTTATTTGACAGACAGAGATCACAAGTAGGCAGAGAGGCAGGCAGAGGGAGAGGGAGAAGTAGGCTCCCCTCCCCGCTGAGCGGAAAGCCCGATGTGGGGCTTGATCCCAGGATCCTGGAATCATGATCTGAGCTCAAGGGAGAGGCTTTAACTCACTGAGCCACCCAGGCGCCCCTGAAGGATCTTTTTAAAATGTAAAGGCCACCACACTTAAAATCCTTCAATAGATGTCCGATATGTTACCAGATAATGGTAAGACTCCATGTTCACACAAGAGCTTTCCATTTTTCAATGCCTGTGTTTGTCTACTACTTTATCTGTTAATACTCTGCCTTGTGCTTCGAAGGTGTAATATAAATACTTTACATTATCACTTACACCTAATCCTTTGCTTATGGGGTATTATATATCAGGAATGCTGTATTGGTTTTTTATTACTGCATAACAAATTATCATAAAACTAATGGCTTGAAACAACATAAATTTATTATCTTACAGTTCTATAAATTAGAGGTCTGGCATGAGTTTTACGGGGCTGAGGTCAAGGTGTTGGCAAGCCTGAATTTCTTTATGGAGTTTTTCTAGCTTCTTAGGCCACCTGCATTTTTTGATTCAAGTATCCCTTTCTTCATCCACAAAGCCATCAAAATTATATCTCCTGTGTTTTTCGTCCATTGTCACATCTCCCCCTGACCATAACTAGGAAAGGTTCTCTGCTTTTGAGGATTCATGTAATTAATTGGGGCCCACCTGGATAATCTAGGATACTCTCCCTATCTCAAGGTATCTAACCTTAATTACATCCACAGAGTGTTTTTTTTGCCAGATATGGTAATATATTCATAAATTTCAGGGATTAACATTTTGGGGGGAATATTATTCTGCTAAGAAAAATGCATTTCTTCAATTTCTTGAGATTTCTCCCATTTAACAATTCAGTAGGAATATACTTCCTCTAATACTACTGGCTGGCACTCCAAGCATAATAAATTCATACCTAAATTTTGTTCCCTTTCATGGTGTACTGATTTCTACAATGCAATTTCAACAAATATTAACTCTTAATTGTTTAAATGTTGTTTGCTTTTGCCAAAGTGTAAATCCTATGATCTACAAATGTCTGTACATCTTACTTATTTTTGCATCCCTATTGCTTAACACATACTTGGACAAAAAAGGATTCAATATTTGTTGATAAGTTTGTGAATTCATCACCAACCATCATTGAATAAAATCGCTGCTCATTTCCTAAGCTTAAAACCCTGAGCATTTTGGGGCCCCTGGGTGGTGTAGTTGGTTAGGCATTTGACTCTTCTTTTCAGCTCAGGTCACAATCTCAGGGTCCTGAGATCAAACCCTGCATCCAGCTGAGCTTAGTGAGGAGTCTGTTGAAGTTTCTGTCTCCCCTTGCCCCTCCCTATATGCATGTTTCTCTCTCTCTAAAATAAATAAATAAATTCTTAAAAAAAAAAAAAATCCTGAGCATCTCTGTGGACAGAGGCCTGAAATTATACTGTGTTAATCACCACAGATTAGAGCATGTCATGACTTCCTCAAGCAGCTCCTGTCCTGCAGTCATGCCAAGCCTAACGGAAAGTCTATAAAGTCCACCAGAACTTTGCTGTCTGCTTTGTGAAAAGCCAAGAACTGCCTCCCCTGTTATTTCTCTCAACTCAAATCTATTCTTACGACAGTGTCCAATATCTCACTTTATTTTCCATATCCAAACTGACATGAAATTCTCTTATTTTTTTTTTTTTTGGATGGAAAATCAAACTGTAGGCTTATTGGTTTTATTTTACACAGTATTATATAATTTGTTTTAATTAATAAACTAGATGTTTTTGTTTCATGTAGGAATATTCTTAGTGTTGTTTGCCTGTGGATTTTATGATATATTAGAAATTTTAATTGTAGTAAATAAAAGTACTAATTAAACATGGCGTACCAGAACAGTTGTAAGAAATCAAGAAAATAATGCCAAAAACAAGATTATAATGTGCCTTTCTCTATTTCCTTCTTAGAGATCTAAATGTATAATTGATAGCCTCAGAAAAATAATTAGCTTCATTGATCATCATTATAATTTAGACTTCAAGAAAATAAGTCAGAGATAATTAGTCCAGCTTTTTCACTCTGTAAGGGAGGAAATGGACACCCCAAGTTGATGACTTGCTCAGACTTAACCATCATGCATGGTAGACCAAGAAGCTAGTTAGCCTGCCTCCTTCAGTGCTCTTGCTCAGTTTCCCCTTTATGCTTAAGAGGGACGTACTCAAATGTTGGGCTTGGTGCAGATTCTTCCCGACTTCTACTTTCAGTCTGTGTTCCCAAAGGGAGACAATCCTTAAGGAAAATGAGTGTATGCCTAGAAATTCAGAATTAACCTTTGTGACAAAGTTATTTCTTCAAGATCCATTGGTAAAGCTCACTTGCCCATTGGAAGCCCAGCAGAAGAAACAGATTTGTTGATCCCTGGCCTTCATTATTACCCTCATTGTTACCCTCTCCCATTGGAGATTTTTTCCAAAGATTTTCAGAGTCCTCAGATGACCTCCAATCAGTCTCTGTACTTAAAAAACAGCATGCAGGTTATTGTCATTTGGTGACAAAATTTTGCTGAGTATCAAATGTTGGTTGTATCCATCTGTTCTTCCAATGAAGCCTAAAAAGTCTTAAGTGAAGCTGACCATACAGGTGATGTCTTCAGGCATACAGAGCCCATGGAATGGCCTCGACCATTTGCCAGTTGCATTGTAAGTCACTTTATTGTAGGTTTGATGACTTTGCAAGAAGAACTGCCACCTGACATCCAGGCAGTTGAGACAATGTTACAGCAGCCTCCAGATGCAAGCAGTCCCAAGCTTCTGGACGCACCTTGGGAACAGAATGTGGAGAATACAGAGCTCTCAATAATTCTCAGAGCAGAGATTGTGTCTTCTCTGGCCTCTGTGGTAGTATTCTGATCAGTCTGACATGAAATTCTATAGACGTTTTTCTCCCAACCATCTATCAATTTTTCCTGATCTATTTCTTCTGCCATAATCCTTATCCAGATCACCATCCTCCCATGCAAGAATGTTTTTATCAGGTCTTAATTTGGACCCTCCCTTCAATCTTACTCTCTAATTTTCTCTCTTACTTTGCAGCCAGAGTGACCTTTTGTAAACAACTTACGTTATCCACTTACTTAAAACACTCTTATTTTCTCTTACTACAATTGGGGTAAAGAACAGTCTATGGTACTAAAAAACCACCCCTCCCATCCCCCACTGGCCCGAACCATGATCTGGCTGCTGTGTCTTTTTCTACCTTACTTTGGGTCAAGAGGCTGAAAACACCTGGACCTCTTTGCTGTGGACATGAAAACTCAGGCTAGGATAAATAGACAACAGCTTGAGAGCAAAGACGTACAAATGGGAAGGAGCCATGTAATTCATTGAGTACAATGAATTTTTGATTTGCAAATAAAGAACCAGAGCCCAGAAAAATGCAATGCCTTTCTTAAGGCCACACAACAAATGATAACTGAAATGGTTATAAGTGAATTTCAGAGTATTTCCATACAGTCATTTGTTTTGATGCTTAACTTCAACTTATTAAAGTAGATATTATAAGTCCCAAAAACTTCTGAAAAAAAAAAATCCAATGGGGTAAAAGAAGGGAGAAATTGGAAGAAAGGAAAATTACTTTTTTTGAGTTAAAGAACATGTCAGACGTTATTTATTCTAGACCTTCCAAAGGTGAGGGCACTGTAGGGTTGGTTCTGGGTGTGGTAGGTGGAAGAATTGAAACCATGAACAATGAAGGAAAGAACGTGCTAGGATTTCACCATTCTTCATGTGTGGTCAGATTTTTAGGAGGGAATAAGATCTTGGATGGGTTAATTTCGTGTTCTGGAGAAATTAGGCCAGATATCTGAGAGGCAAATATAGTACATACACTTGATTAACGATGTATGTTTTATTCCATACTGTCCCAAATACATTATGCACAGTATCTGATTTAATCTTTGTGGTAAATATCTGAAGTAGATATTACCCTTGTCCAAAATTTATGGCTTTGAGAAATTAAGTGATTACTAAAATTTAAGGCCTGAGGACTGAACTCAGGTCTCTTTGGGGCCACTTGCCTTTGTTCTAAACTTTTATGTTAAGCCATCTTCCAGGATATAAGCAAAACAGAAAAAAATGTAAGAATTGGCTGTTCAGGGGATAATGATAGGCCAGATGTGCAAAGTGGTGGTCCACAGGACGAAGCTTGCAGAATAAGGCTTTGTTTCATTCATAAAACTGTGAATTATTTAAAAATTGAACTAGTTCTCAACCTTTACAAAAATCATGAAATTTTACACAAGAACCTGGGCATTTTCTGTGCTACATTTTAAAGAATGTATTTCATATTTTATCAAGTATTTTTTCAAAGCAACTTTTTGACTTTGTGCTATTCATATACAATAATATACTTTATTATTTCTAATTATCTAACCTTTTTAGGTATAGTTGACCCACAACATTATATTAGTTTCAGGTGTTCAACATAGTGACTTACGGCCAATTAATCTGTGACAAAGGAGACAAGAATATACAGTGGGGAAAAGGCAGTCTTTTCAATAAATAGTGCTGGGAAAACTGGACAGCTAAATGCAGAAAAATGAAACTGGACCACATTCTAACACCATACACTAAAATAAATTTAAAATGGATTAGAGACCTAAAGTTTAGACCTGAAATCATAAAACTCCTAAAAGAAAACACAGACAAGAATTTCTTTGACATTGGCTATAGAAACATTTTTCTAGATGTCTTCTCGAAGCAAAAGCAAAAATAAACTATTAGGACTACATCAAAATAAAAAGCTTTTGCACAATGAAGGAAACCATAAACAAAGCCAAAGGCAACCTGCTGAATGGGAGAAGACACTTACAAATGGTATGTCTGATAAGGGATTAATATCCAAAATATATAAAGAATTTCTATAGCTCAGCATCAAGAAAAACCCCTGAAAATCTGATTTTAAAATGGGCAGAAGACCTGATTTTTATTTTTTTTTTTTAAAATCAGCGCATCTATTACTATCGGCCCAGCATTCTGGAGCTGAGTAGTTAAGTCCCTTAAGACAGGGTTTGCCAGAGATCATAACCTACCACTTGCTATTTGTCTTCCAGAATTTTTCTTCACTCATTTACCTTACTTGGTGGCCTTCAAAGGGATTTGAGTTTATGTTCCCAGTTCTAAATTTTCTTTGAAAGAGGTAAATCAGAGAGTAGTCTTGCCTTATTATAGGTTTAATATGATTCCAGGTCATGAATTTATTTCTATACCATGGCCTTCTCTTCTAGGATCCAGGGCCATAGATCCAAATGCTTAATTGACTCTACTTTTTAATGAGAATGATGATAATAATAATACTTCAAAATTATTGATCATTTACTAAGTACCATATATTATACCAAATGCTTTACATAGTATATGGTATCTTATTACATTTATTTGCTATTAACCCATTAGGAGGTATTATTATCTATCCCTGTTTGGCAGATGAGAAAGTAGGAGCTTATAAGAGTAAAAAATCTTTCCTGGACACACAGCCAGTAAGTGATGTAATCTGGATTCTTCTCAAGCTTATTTATTCCTGAGCTTGAGTTCTTAGCCACTACACACTCTCTGTGTTTCATAGACAGCTGATGCTCAGTATCTTCAAAATGCAATAAATTAATTCTTCTCTTTAGGCCTGTTCCTTAGAAAGTATTCTTCATCTCACTAAGTAGAACTCTCATATACTTAATTTTTCAAAACTCAAATCAGGAAGTAATCTTCATCCCTTCCTTCCTTGAGATATAGTATATGGCTTGGTGACTATAAGTTAATAGTACTGTCTTGTATACTTAACATTTGCCAAGAGAGCTGATCTTTTTTTAAAGATTTTCTTTATTTATTTAGAGACAGAGAAAAGAGCATGCACAAGCCGGAGAAGTGGCAGAAGGAGAGGAAGAGAGAGAATCTCCAGCAGACTCCACATCAAGCACAGAGCCCAATGTGGAGTTGGATCTCACAACCCTGAGATCATGTCCTAAGCTGAAACCAAGAGTTGAATGCTTCCCTGACTGAGCCACCCAGGTTCCCCAAGAGAACTGATCTTAAGTGTTCTTATCACACTACAAAAATTATGGACTATGGAATGTGATGACATATTAATTAGCAGGATTATATAATCATTTTACCATTCATATATCAGAATATCATATTGTACACCTTTAATATATACAAGCTTTATTTATCAAGTATACCTCAATAAATATGAAAAGACTGGAAGGTAGGAGAACAGTTAGAAGAGACACAGTAGTTCAAGTGAGAGATAATATTTATTAGACTTAAAGTGGTACCAATAAAAAGAGAGGCATGT
Organism: Mustela erminea; assembly: GCF_009829155.1. Lineage (NCBI taxonomy): Eukaryota > Metazoa > Chordata > Mammalia > Carnivora > Mustelidae > Mustela > Mustela erminea. Next base: position 58,767,744 of record NC_045622.1, read on the forward strand.
AGCTTTATGGTTTTCCTGAGGTTTTGTGTGTACATAGACAACCAAAATACAAACCACCCATAACACTCACGCACATATTCTATTTTATTTTGTTTTGCATAAGTACCGTTGGATCTTCCACATGTAACACCCAAGGTTCACGTATATCCCTCATTGCAGAATGAGGCACTGGTTGTGGAAAGCATAACCTGTTAAGAGTTAAATGTCAGTTGTGCTAGATAGCATCAGATTAAGTCCAACTTCAAATGGGAATTGACTTCACATAAACCTTGTAGTAGAGATTTTTTGTTTTTTTTTAAGGTTTTATTTATTTATTTGACAGAGAGAATGAGAGGGCATAAGCAGGGGGACTGTAGAGGGAGAGGGAGAAGCAGGCTACCTGCCAACCAGGGAGCCCAATGTAGGGGTTAATCCCAGGACCCTGGGATCACGACCCCGGCCAAAACAGATGCCAAACCATCAAGTTACCCATGCACCCCTATAGGAGATGTTTTATCTAGTGGCCTTTTGCCACTCCCTTTCTTGATCCTGCACTGTGCAGGAACATGACATCCTCAATATTCCCTCTAGATGTCTAAAACCCTACTTAGCAGCATTTTATCCAGACTTGCTTTCCTCACAAATACCTCCAAGACAAACTTACAAACACTGTATTGACATATATTACTGAAAAGGTAATTTTAAAAAATTTTTATTTTAATTCCAGTATAGTTAACATACAGTGTAATATTCGTTTCAGGTGTACAATATATTGATTCACCAATTCTATACATTATTCCATGCATGTCACAATAAGTGTACTTTGTAGTCTCCATCACCTATTTAGCCCATCACCCCACCTATCTCCCCTCTGGTAACCATGCATTTCTTCTCTATTGTTAAGAGTCTGTTTCTTGCTTTGTCTCCCTTCTTTTTTTCCTTTGCATTGTTTCTTAAATTCTGCATATGAGTGAAATCATATGGAATTTGTCTTTCTTTGTCTTATTTCACTCAGCATTTATTTCCCTTAGCTTATTTCACTTAGCATTATACTCTCTAGCTCCATTCATGTTGTTGTAAATGGCAAGATTTCGTTCTTTTTTAATGACTGAATAATGTTCCATTTTATATATATATATATATATATATATATATAAAATATGTGAAAGATAGATATATCTTTGATGTGAAAGATAGATATATATATATATCTTTCACATATTTTTTATCCATTCATCTATTTATGGACACTTGGGTTATTTCTATACTTTGTATCAGTGTTTTTGATTTTGGGGGTAAATACCCTGTGGTGCAATTACTGGATTATAGAATAGTTTTATTTTTAACTTTTTGAGAAACCTCCATACTGTTTTCCACAGTGGCTGCACCAGTTTACATTCCCACCAACAGTGTAAGAGTGTTCCTATTTCTTCACATCCTTGCCAACACTTGTTTCTTGTATTTTTTATTTTAATCATTCTGACAAGTGTGAGATATCTCATTGTAGTTTTGATTTGAATTTCCCTGATGATGAGTGATGTTGAGCATCTTTTCATGTGTCTGTTGGTCATCCGTATGCTTTCATGCCTTCTGCCTATTTTTAATTGCATGATTTGGTTTTGGGTGTTGATTTTTATAAGTTCTTTATATAATTTGGATACTGACCCCTTATTAGCTATGTCATTTGCAAATATCTTTTCCCATTCAGTAGGTTGCCTTTTAATTTTGTTGATTGTTTCCTTCACTATGCAGAAATTTTTTAAAATTTGTTTTTATTTTAAGGTAGTCCCAATAGTTTATTTTTGTTTTTATTTCCCTTGGCTCAGGTGACATATTTAGAAAAATGTTGCTGTGGCTGATGTCAGAGAAATTACTGTCTAGGCTCTCTTCTAGGATTTTTATGGTTTTAGGTCTCACATTCATGTCTTGAAAATATATATATATATATATACATATTGGGCAAAGTGGTGGCAAAATTGTAGTGGCCAGATAAGAGGGTATAAGAAAGTAACTCTTTTTGATTCACAGGTTTATGATTTTTCTGGTATGGTCAGTGCCTCAACCTTTTTCTACTTATCACCTCCCCTTCCTTCACTCCCCTGTTCTCTGCTTTTCCCTGACATGCTAGGGAACAATGACAATAAAAACAACTTCAAATATTTCTTTAGATACATTATTCTCTCTCTCACCTCTGCCTCAGTTTTGTACATTCTATTCCTTCAAATAAGACCATAATTTTCCTGTTTGATTGCCAAGCTCCAGTATGTTTCTTACACTGAGCCAACTCAAGGAAATCTTTCCTGACATTGTTTCTCCCAACTGAAGGAAGATATTTCTCTTTTTGCTCCTATATCCACTTCTTTTTATTTTGAGCAAACCGATTAACATATAACTATATAATAAATCATCTGCAAATTTAGTGTCTTAAAAAACAAACAAGCAAACAAACATTTATTGAGCTTGCAAATCTGCAGCTCGGGCTAAATTCAGAGTAGGGTTGATTATTTTATCTGGTACCACCTGGAAAGGTGGGGAAAATGGGGTTTGCAATAATATGAAGATTTATTTACTCACTAGTAGATGATAATGATCCAACTAAGGCTGAGACCTTAGCTTGGTCTATTGGCTGGGACATCTACATGTGGCTTCTCCCTGTGGTCTCAGCGTCCTCTTGGTATGGTATTCGCAGGCTTTGTTCAAAAAACAAGCATTGATTGAGATAGAGATATAGATGGAAATAGAAATTAAGATAGAAAAGGAGGGAGAGAGAAAGTGTAGGGGAGGCATATACCCATCTAAAACATATCACCTTTTGTGACCTAGCCTCAGTAGTCCTACAAGATCAGTTCCTAAAGATTCAATTCATTGAGGCAATTACCAAGTCCTACACAGTTACAAGGAGAGAAGAAATGGACTCCATCTCTTGATGGGGGAGCGACAAGTTTCTGGAGGAAAATGTAGGATTAGAATTACCTCATTGGCCATTTTTGGAAAAATACAATCTGCCATGTCATATTGCATTGTGCTTCCCTCCAATCAGGGCAAAGATAATTCTGCAAGAGCTGTGACTTCTGATCATTCCTTCATGTATTTGTTAAGTAAATAAATAATTGTCTCCTCCATTTTATGCACATTGGATATTATAAAAGATGAAGGAGTAAGGCTACACTTAAGGAATTAGTGCTTCTAAGATTAGACCCAACTAACAACAAAAGGCATGGGTTATGCGATCTCGGATCTGTTTGGTCTTCACACTGTAGACAATCGGGTTCATCAGGGGAGGGAATAGGAGGTACACAAAGCCCATGATCACCTGGACCAGATGAGGTGCCTGCTTCCCAAAGCGGTGGATGACAGACAAGCCAATCATGGGAGTGTAGAAGAGGAGTACAGCACATATGTGGGAAACACAGGTGTTAAGAGCTTTGAATCTCTCAGCTTTGGATGCAATAGACAGCACAGTACGCAGGATCAGGGCATAGGAGAAGAGAATGAGCAGTGAGTCTATACCTACTGTCGAAACAATGACAAACATGCCATAGATGCTATTGGCTTTGATGTCTGCACAGGCCAATTTCATCACTTCCTGGTGGAGGCAATAGGAATGTGAGAGAACCGGGGACCCACAATAAGGGAATCTTTTGAGCATAAAAGGCAATGGGAAAATGAGGGCTACACTGCGGCCCAGGGAAACCAGGCCAATCCTGCCAATGACTGTGTGGGTGAGAATGGAAGCATAGTGCAAGAGGAGACAAATGGCCACAAAGCGGTTAAAGGCCATGGAGAGTACCACAGAAGACTCCAGGAAGGACAAGCAGTGAATGAAAAAGAGCTGAGCAAAACAGGCATCATGACCAATATCTCGTGCCCCAATCCAAAAGATGCCTAGTACTGTAGGGAGGATGCAAAGAGACAGACCCAGGTCAGTCAGAGCCTGCATGGACAAGAAAAGGTACATAGGTTCATGGAGTGAGGGCTCTGTTTTAATGATAAAAAGGATTGTACAGTTCCCCAGGATGGAAACCAGGTATATAAGGCACAATGGGATGGAGATCCAGATGTGCATGTGCTCCAACCCAGGAATGCCACTCAGCAGAAAGGTGGAGGAAATGTTGCGGTTGCTTTCCAGGGATCCCACAGTCATTGTGTGTGGAGGGAAGAGGAAAATTGGATTCCCTCCAAATTCTTGAAATGAATTCAGAAAAAGCTAGGGATTGTCCCTGGAAGAAATTTGAAAACAAACCAAACAAAACATTAGAATCAACGAGGACTAGAACTATACAGCTCTTCCAGAGCTCATTTCTTTCTGGCCCCTTATTCCCTTTAAACATTGTTTTAGAATTTTTTTTCTTTTTTTCTCCTTCAAGCTAAGATATCTGACACTCTTCTTTATTCTTGTTGGTTATACCTAACTTTGCCTTTTGAGAAGATCTTTAAACACTTCTCACCTTCCTCTTTTCCACTAGAACTCTCAATAATGTTCCAAAATTTCTTTCAACTTCTCTTCACTTCCCTTCTCTTACTTTACTTCCTTTGCTATTCTTTTATCTCTTTGCTTCCTTACTCCCTCCCTCCCCATCTATGCCTTCTCTTCTCCTCCTTTCTTTCCTTCCTCCTTTCTATCCTTCTTCCTCTTCTCTCTTTCTTTCTTTCTTTTCTACTTCTGCTTGACTTCATCAGCTACATACAATTGCTAAGTGTAAACACAGATGAGTCCTTCACTCATCTTCTCATCTCATCTCATATGGAAGCCTAGCTTGATCTAGACGGCTCATATGCGCTACTCAGCTCACATAATTGCAGTTAGGACTGGAGAGTGAATGAATGGCTGTCTGTAAAGTGATTCTTGACTGCTGAAGTACCATATCAAAGCTCTGATTCTCCTATCAGTCAGTAACCTACATTCCCTAGAGATCTAGAATTCAACTGCTATGAACCTAGGTGGGGGAAAAGACTGAAGCATCAACCATGACTACACCCCCAATTGCAAGACAGAGTCCATGACAGTCCACAGAATAGGGGGCAATAATGCTGGTAGGACATACTCTCTAGGTTAGGAAATGAAGGTTCGTGAGAGTATAGTTACTGGGAAGAGGTCTTATGCCAGTTTAAGGCTCCTGAGTTTCAGAGCAGTCATCTGCCCACTTCCAATTCCTAACACCACTAGAATGTAAGATTAAAAAGGGGAGGGGCTTTGCTTTGTTTATTTTTATAAAGACATTGCTTAGGCACTCAGGATTTTTTTTAAATGCATGAATGAAAGTTAAATTATTTAGTTAGCTGTTACTAACTAAATAACTTGGTGTATATTTTGTTGCTTTAAAAAATCTTGTGAATAAAGTTCTACTAATAATACCATACTATAGATGAAGAAACAGATTTAGAGAAAATTAATATTTCTAAGATCAAAGATATAATAAATGGCCCAAATGAGATTTGAACTGATTTTTCTCTAGATTCCTGGATCTCAACAACCATTACACTTTCTTCCTGCATAGAGGACAATTCACTGTCAACTAGAAGCAGCGAGCATAAGGTCAGGGGCTTAATAGACCTCCAAAAATGTTCTGGCTATTTAGCTAAGTTAATAATAAACTTACTAGAGACATACATGCAAATATATATGTAGACGTTTTCTTTCTCATTCCAAATAACAGTGAAATTAGTTGCCAGCGTCATTAACTCACTGTCCACTTGAAGGTCAGATTGGCTCTTGTGTGTTGTTCCTCAGCTTCTGCTTCTGCCATGGTCAGTGATCACCACCTCCTTCATCAAAATGAATTCAGAAGAGCTGTGATAAACTTACCTGTCATATTACAGGCAAGCTACATGGTGGTTAACAATATAAGTCATAAAACTTAAGGCAGGAAATCTTTTGACATGAAAATGAAACAGGTAATAAAGATAGAATATACATTGTTTAATAATATAAAAGTTTATTTATAATACTTGGTGCACATCTACTCTTTGCCAGACGCTGTGTTAGAAGCATTGCAAAAGAAATAACATTGCAAGAAAAACCTTGCAAGTTAATATTATTAACCTTGATTTGCAAATGAGGAGAGGCTTATAGAATTTGATGATGTATATTAAGTCATACCATCAATCACTGACAGAGCTGGAATTCAACCTTAAATCTCTGGAGTTCCAAGGAGCATTCTGGGCAGCTTTTAAGCTGAGATAGCCTGAAATGGGTGAAGATTGCATGACAAATAATAGAAATAGCCTTTGTGCCCCACCTTCTTTTAGCTCAAGATGGACTCTTTTTGGAATCAGAGTTTGTGAGTCACATTTTAAAAGACATAGGACAGAATAGGGATCAGAGAGAGAGTGTTGAAGGAAGTTGAAGGAAGAGACCTGGACATAAAAGAAAATCGGGAGTAGTGAAGCAGGAGGTATCTGCCTGGGAAAGATCACCTTTAGCTTGTTGTCTGGGGAGATCTTAGTGAGGTAACTGTTCTAAGGGCTTCTTACTTAAAGGTCTTCAGAGTTTCAATTATCAGATTTGGTGAGGACTTCATTGTTCCTGACCAGTTGAAAAAGCAGCTGTCTGGAGTAGAAGGGAGTTGGAAATTTAGCAAATGGCCGGCTCTCAGTTGTTCTTGGAGAATACTTCCTAGGGGTTTTGGGCAAGTTCAATGGCTGCTTCCAATTCTATCACTCAGACTCCATGGTCACCCAAGAAAGTGTCCTTTCATGTCACAGACAAGCTTTTCTTTCAGACGATCACACTGCTTCTGGGCAGGAAACGAAGTGAATGAGTGCGAGAAAGCTGTTGTATCTTTGCTAAGTTAGTGCTAAAACCAGACCAGGGTTTGGTGAGCGAGATCTGACTTCAGTAGTCACCACCTTCCACAGGCACCCTCTATAGCCTTTCTTGTGCCTCAAAGGTCCTTCTCTCCCTTCCTTCTCCAGAGCTCAGGCTGAGCTTTCTGGGACCTCCTCTTGGCTCTACAAATTTGTCTACATACCAAAGCTAGGTCTAGAGCCTCTGGGTCTTGCAACGGGGGAGAAGAAATGCTAATACTAGAGGCTCTTGGGCATATGGAGAGACTGGAGGGTGGGCTTTGAATTCTCTGATTTTTATGAAATTGTCTGAGGTCCCCACTAAGATTCTTTCAGGAATCTTTAATGAATTCCCTACTAGGACTGGCTCCCTGGACCTCATTATCTTATACTCTGGGAATAAGGGAAAGAGAAGAGAAGAGTCTTAGGAGATAATCTACATGAAAAGCCCAGAAGATGTCACACAGTGTAGCTACTTTTTAAAGATCTCATGAGATTTTGAACAACTCCGTAACTTTGGGGAAGCAGAATGGGTGTTAGTGTTAGTGTTTTATATATGATATATCATAACTCTATAGTTAATGCACATCAGCTGTGACATGTGTATTGCGGATATCCATAACCTTATGTAACCTTAAAAGGACCTTTTTAATTCAGTGCTTCCTCCATCACTAAAGGAGAAGAAAAGAGTCAGACCAAGTTCCTAGATATATTGTTACAGCTTTGAGTTTTGGTGCCCAAATAACCCTGTGTGTGTGTGTGTGTGTGTGTGTGTGTGTGTGTATGAATATAAATATATATTCCTGACTCTTGCCTACATTGAGAGACTCCATTTTCTCTTCCTGTCTCTGATCCACACAGACACAGAACTCAGCTCTAAGGTTTCTAGACATACAGGAGCTAATTGGAGAAACAAATTCATTCTTATAGCCTTCTAGGAAACATGAGCTCCTGCAAAGGATAGCTAAACCAGGGAGTTTTATATGTCAATACAGGGATATGAGGAATTAATCATCCATTTTTTAGACTATGAAAGCTGACAGGCAAGACATTTTAGAGGGAGGCGTGGAGGCTGTTTCAGTGTTTTCATTACTCACCTAATTAGTGTCCAGCTACTTGAATCTAATTTGGGAATATAAAGTATAAATATTAAGAAATGTCCAGATCCCCTCACTAACCATAAGAGGTTATTCCAATTAATTGGCTTGATTGGTCCCCTTAGAATGTTCTGGGATTTCTCTTGTGGCCACATTCCATTAATTTTTGGTCAGGCAAATTGTAGACACACTTGAGTTTTGTGAAGCAATATTTCTCAAATCAGAGTCCCCAGATAACCAGGATCAGAATCACCTGTAATGCCTGCTAAAATGCAGATATCTGGGCCTTATCCCTATAATGCAGAATCAAAAACTAACATTAGTGACAACCACAAAAGTCCAAGATTTTTCACATATCCTTGTCCTTATGATTTGTTTTCAACTCTGATTCCAGAGTTTTTTTATTACCTCTATAATTAAAAATACATCTTTACCTTTTACCTGGAATTCATTTCAAAACACAGTTACCTCTTGTTAGTTTGCTAGGACCACCATAACATAACAAAATACCACAGACTAGTTGGCTTAACAACAGAAATTTATTTTCTCATGGTTCTTGAGGCCAATAAAGTCCAGCATCAAGGTGTTGACGGTTTGGTTTCTTCCAAGGCCCCTCTCCCTGGAGTGCAAATGGCCATCTTCTCTCTGTGTTCTCACATGCCCTTTCTTCTGTGTATGAATGAATATCTTTGATGTCTCTTGCTCTTCTTATAAAGGACATGAGTCATACTGACTTAGGACCAACTCTGAAAGCCTGAGTTTGACTTAATGGCTTCCAAAAGACCTTACATCCAAATACAGTTAGATTCTGAGGTATTGAGGGCTGGGATTTCAACATATGAATGGGGGGCACAATTCATCCCATAATATGTATATGTATACATAACATGTATCTTATCATCCAGTCTTTTTCTTCACCCATTTAACAAATATTTGATAACAGAAATAAATCCCCTCTCCATAAAAACACAGAAGCAATATTTATTTGAGTCCAAGTACTGAGAAAAAAAAAGTTGTGTTCAATATGTTTTGGAAGAAAATAGGTTTGAGTCTCAGATGTTATGGGAGGGGGAGACTGATTTAGTCTTTGAACAGCTTTGATTAGAAGAAGCATAGAATTTGATCGTATTATGGGGAAGATATCCTGCCTTCTTTAAATCTTAGCTACTCAGCTTCTTTGAGGGAAAAATGGGATATGATATGGGAAGAGACTTCCCCTTCAAAAGGGTCCATATGTCCAAGCCCGAAAGAGCAGGAAAAAGAAACAAGATAGAGGCAGAATATAAGGGAATACCTTGTACATAAAGATGCTGCCTGGAGGAGATACCAGCTGCGAAACACTAAAGGGACCTAAAGAGAATATTATTGGATGGAACTAAGACAAACTGATGCAAAAATTCATCTTGTTTTTTGTTTGTTTGTTTTTAATTTCAGCATGGTTTTTAAATTCTTGTTATTACAACTTTTCCATGTATTTAGTTGGCAGATGTTTATGAAGAAGACAGATGATTTAGAAAAAAAATAAGCAGGATGCCTGGGTGGCTTAGTGGAGTAAAGCCCCTACCTTTAGCTCAGGTCATGATCCCAGGGTCCTGAGATCAAGCCCCGCTTCAGGCTCTCTGCTCAGTGGGGAGCCTGCTTCCCTCTCTGTCTCTGCCTGCCTCTCTGCCTACTTGTGATCTCTGTCTGTCAAATAAACAAATGAAATCTTAAAAAAAGAAAGAAAGAAAGAAAATAAGCAATATTTCTCCTCCTGTGCATCCTAGTTGTATGAGTAAAGTTGTTTCCCATCTGTATTTACAGAATGCCCACTATGTATAGTTCCCAGGAACATGCCATGCTATTTCACATCCTTTTTTCCCCTTTGTCTCTACTGAGGCAAAAAGATGTCCATTCATCTGAAATGTTAGCATATGTGGGAAATCTAGAGTCCATAAACTTTCAACAACATAATGCCAAAAGTTTAGGTTTTGAGATCTGACAGACCTGAATGTGGTTTTTGAGTTTTCCATTTATTATATATGTTATTGGCTATAGTAACTGACCTCATTGACCTCCAATCTAAGGGGATTATATGAGAATTAAAAGGAAATTGTCTATCTTAAATGTTAAGATAGCACTGAATAAAAATAGTTTGAAAAATTAAAATTTTAACAAAATGTTACTGTTGTAGTAAGTAGGTAAATGCCATGACCATTTAAAATGTGTCTTATAGGCATGCTTTTCCACTAACATTCTTGAAGTTTTAAGGCATACCTTTTTAACTCCTACTGAGGTCTTTTCTACCCTACTTAAGTGTCTGGGAGGACATTCTTCAGAAATAAACATGCCAATTCTTGATCTGGATCATAGGTTATAGTTCTACATAGCAGAAAATTCATAATTTTGATGTCTCAATAAGTAAATAATCAGGATATAGCAGTCACTTAGCTGCTACCTGGAAAATACCTTCCTGTAGTAGTTTTTTTAACTGAAAAATCTTATTTTAAAATTTTGACTCTGCCATCTTAATTTTCAAAGGACAGTCAAATTGGATATTGCATGCAAGCACTTTGAGACATTCTATAGTATATAGTAGATGCTCAATAATTGTTAGATGCTATTACTACAATTGTAATTATTATTTTTTTATTGTTATTTCCCAGCTAATCAGTAAGAAAGATGAAGGTGCAGGAGGAAATACAGGCTATTCTACTTATTTTGAAGGTTAAAATGTATACATATTAAAGAATGTTCCCAAATCCTCTGATAAAATTTTGAATGCACATCCAGGCATCAACATAAGGTGTTATTATTATTACTTTTTAAAAATCAACTTTGGTTTTAATTGCTCTCTTCCTGCCTTCTGAAACTTAGTTTTGTAAGAATTCTTCAATAGATATGAGTCTAAGGGTGGTACAAAGACTCTGGAAGATTCTAGAAGAAATCTTCAACTTCAGTTGGCTGAGGCATAGAGGAGATGAATCCGAGATCAGATAGTTTGAGTTTCACACAGAAATGGGATTCATCTGGCAAGTCACAGTTCCTAGATGCTAACTGGTTCCTTTAAGATACTAGATCAAAATGGGGAGTAGAGCTGATAAAACAAAGAACTTACTTTGAGTGGTGTGTTAGTTAGGGTCCAATCAGAAGAAAGAAACCACACAGGAATTTAACAGAAAAGTTTAATTTATTTATTAACAAGAGATTACAGTAACAGGGAATCAACTAAGAGTGGGAAAGAAAGAATCATGAAGGGTACTCTAGGGCTGAGGGAGAGTCTCCAAGGAAGAAACAAGTTTTCAGGGGAAGAACCAGCCCCATGGCTAGCATTTGGTTGTTGATGGAGAAAATGTGAGTGAAGTTCATTGAATGACAGAGAGTTCCCTAGGTTTCTGAGCCAAAGCTGGTTCACAATTAGGCTAAAGCTGATCGGTGGAGAACCACTTGTTGGAAGACTGATGAAATTTTCCAGGAAGACTGATGAAATTTTCCAGGAAGTTACTGTTGACTTTCTGAAAAGCAGCTGAGGAACAAGCTGGAATCATCAGGAAGTTTCTAGAAGCTGCTTGAGGAGGTAATCTGCTATTTATTCACTGGAAACTAAAAATATCAATAGACTTGATGCCCTGAACTCCCTCCCTTCATCTTAACCCATCTTATTGAAAACCCCTAAAAGCTTTTACAAATTCAAACTTCTTAGCAATGCAGATGCGGATTTGCTTGGTCTTGATACTATAAACAATGGGGTTCATGAGAGGTGGTACCAGTAGATACACATAAGACATGAGGAGGTGTACAATAAGGGGCAGATGTTCACCAAAGCAGTGCACAAGAGACAAGCCAATCATGGGAATGTAGAAGAGCAGCACAGCACAGATGTGGGAGACACAAGTGTTGAGGGCTCGAAGTCGCTCCTGGCGGGAGGCAATGCTTAGCACAGTGCGGAGTATGAGGGCATAGGAGAGGAAGATGAACAGTGAATCCACACCAACAGTGCAGGCCACAACAAAGATCCAATATATGTGATTGACAATGATGCTAGAACAGGCCAATGATGCTAGAGCAGACAATAGGCATGGGCCAGCACATGAGAGCGGCAGTACTGGAAGCATTTAAGGAGGAATGGCAGGGGCAGGATGAGCAGGGCACTTTTAAGCATTGAGCTCAGCCCCATCTTGACAATACGTGTGGGTGTCAAGACTGTGGAGTAGCGTAGTGGGTTGCAGATGGCCACATAGCGGTCAATGGACATGGACAGTAGAACTGAAGACTCTACCAGAGACAAGGTATGGATGAAGAAGAGCTGAGTGAAGCAGGCGGGGATGCCAATCTCTCTGGCATCAAACCAGAAGATGCCCAACACGGTGGGCAGTGTAGATAGACAAAGGCCCAAGTCTGTCAGGGCCAGCATGGTCAAGAAATAGCACATAGGTTCATGGAGGGTGACATCAGTATGGATGACGTGGAGGATGGTAAGGTTTCCTACAATAACTGTCAAGTAGATGAAGCAGAAGGGAATAGAGATCCAGCCATGGAGATCTTCCAGTCCTTGAAAGCCCATGAGGAAGAAAGTGGCTTTTTGGAGGCTGCTATTATAAGAGATTGTCATGGCTTTACAATCTTGGATTCACCAACCTCCAGTCAAGAATGGGATTTCTGGAGAGTAATAGAACTGAATTCTCACTCACCAAAGTGTCCTGGGACCAGCGAGAGAGAAAGCATCTGCAGATGAAATGAGAAAGAACTGGGGGACTTGATCTATTAGCATTTTCTGGAGGGTCTCGGATGGGGACTTCTGTAGTGTATGGATGCCCTAGGATTTAGCCTTATGGTGGTTTTTCTGCCCATGTTGGACTCTCAGTGGTTTCATGAGGTCACCTCAGATGGGGCCTTTTTCATATGCTCCTCCCTTAGAAAAATCCAGTTTAATCAACTGAAGAATTCAGAATCTGTATCATATATACAGGGAATTAGTACTATACATGATTTTGCATAATTGTGTACTAGGATCAAGTGCCTATCATATGTCTTTAAATGTATTTTTAATTTGGCTGGGGATTGTGCTTTATTCCACAATGTTTAGTCTGCAGGGGAATGCAGAGGAAGCACTAAGTAAATGGTCACTTAACTCTTTGAGCTTATAACTTGTGGCCACAGTGATGCCTTTCCTGAATCTGCATAAAATCCTTCAGTGACTAAGGATGAAAAATGTGTTGCACAAATCTGAAGTCTGGTACTGAGAAATGTCTGAGAAGAAACAGGATCTTCAGAAAACAAATAATTCTAGGAACGTGTACACTGGGGCTTTGTTTTGGGAGATATCACAAGAGTTGTGAGTTTCCAACATCAGGGCTGTTAAGCTGGTGTTAGATGTAGAAATGAGGGTGCAGAAGAGGTATGCATCAGATCTGAAACAGAAATAATAAAAAGAAACCTAAAATGGTCAGGAAAGCCTCTAATTTTAGCTTTTAACGAGGAAACTAAATATTAAGGCTCTCAGAGTAAGCTGTGCATTTAGGGTTTGGATCAATATGACACACAGGTATAGGTCTGTCTTTATAATACCTGAATTGGGCTCTATTTAACTTCTGCCTTCAGAACTTTTATTCAATTACATTTATTGCAAGTCATACTATAATGGGGTGTATGCATATTAATACAGTGTGACTAGTATAATGTTTATCATATGCATAAAAAAGCTTAAAACAGCTGAAAGAGACAAAGAATGGACAATCAGGGAAACAAAATGAAAATAATAGTGTATTTTATCACCAAAGTCATGTCACCACTGTGCCTATTAAAAGAAGATAGAGAAGGATGAAAATTTCTAAAAAAGCATTGCACTTAGAATGGTGAGGTTATCATTAATTGTTAGAGAATATGTTGATAGATTGGAGAAAGATTTTAAGGGCTGAAATTATCAATGAGTGGGGAGGAGTAAGTAAAAAGTGTATATTGTTAGTAGTTTTCTTCTAAGAGAAAATCTTAGAGGATAAGTGAAGATACCAGGATATTGTAAGGAGGAGAGATGGGGAGTTCAGGGTACTCTTTCAAAAGACTTCCTTTGTAAAGGGACATGGAAGAGTGAGGAAAAAGACAGAAGAAAAGTCTGTAGCCAGCTTTTGCCATTCATGTGTTAATCAAAACAAGTAAGACTAAAATAATAATGCAGTAATTAATAGAATAATAAAACCCCTCTTATGTTGTGATTCCAGAGTTAGAAAAGGGAAAGAGAATGAAGGAGAGAGGTGGAGGCGGGAGGGAGAGGAGCTGTGAAGGAAAAGGGACTATCACAGCATTTGCAGAATGGGCTTGGACAGCACAGGCAACAATGCAGTCTTGATCCGAAATCAAGACAGGAAATATTCTCTGCTTAAAATACAGGGTCTTTTTGAAGAGCCCTTTTAAAAAGGAATGATAAGAAAGAAGGGGAAAAGGGGAGATGCAAACAAGAGTTTAAAGATATGTGTAGCTTTTCAGCCACCAGACTCACAGTGAAGCTTGTTTCCATCCATCTTACAGGGAGCCATTTCAAAGTTTGTGAAAGAGAAGCAACATTTAGAGGTGATCTGTTGCACTCCTCTACCTCCAGACGGGGAAGGATCATTCTGCTGCTTAGTGAGAAGTTGCATCCATCATCTCTCTCACTCTGCTATTACCTTGACTTCCAAATATATTACGTGCATATTATTTTTTTGGGGGGGGGGGTATGAGGCAAGTTTGCCAGATTTGGGAGGGGGGAAAAGAAAGATCAAAATAAGCCATACCTACCACCAAAGAGATGGAATTGTTGTAAGACTGACTAGAGACTTGCAACCCTAATACAGATTTGGGATCTAATAAAGCCTACTGAATAAATACATAAGTGAATGGTTAGAAAAAAGAGATGAGATGCAGTAGGGATTAAACCATAATTTTTAGTGCAGTGACTACATTTTCTTCTCCAAGGCACTCACCTCCAGATTAACAGATCAGAGAAGTATTGGCTTGTTACTCCAGGAGACTCTTTCATACATCCTTGAGCGTCCCTTCAACAGTTTATCGGGGTTACAGGAATGTCATTCTAATGTCTATGGCAGGAAAGAGGAGATATGGGTTGAGCAGCGATTTCAAGGACAGTCTGACTTCCTCCTCAAATAACTTCACACAAAGGTATTGAAGATTATCACCATCTGTGTCGGTGACCATCTTCAGATTCTTCCTGCAATATACACAGGCACTATCAACAACTGAAGAGAACAATCAGAACACAGGATGAGTGCTCACACAGCTACAAGAATATTCTCTGCTTAAAATACAGGGTCTTTTTGAAGAGCTCAAGCAGCTTCTCCCTTGTGGACCTCTGCTGAGGCTGAGAATTCCCTGATGAATTCTCAGGATGCTTAGCTGAGGATGGAGGCTGTGGGAGACTAAGAAACTTCAAACCTGTATGTGGGCAAGGGATAACTTCAAGGCGTTAGGATGCTTCTAGTTCTAAGTTTCATTTTCTGAAACCAGGTAAGAAAGACCTAGCTAAACTTGGTGTGCAGTATCGCAAGAGCAAGAGTGTTTTAATTCAGATTCAGATAAAAGATAAAGCTGGTTCCAACCTAATCTCTGCTACTTACTACACTTTCTAACCATGTGACCATGCAACCTAGGAAAAATTAACGTCCCAGAAAAATGATTTCCTTATATTCTAAGAAGGGAATCTCTTCCCTCTTCTTTTTATTCAGGTCTATCAGGCATGTTTTAGAGCCATCTGCTAATGTAATTTGGTTTGAATTTGGGGAGAAGAAAGGCCCACCATGGCCTTCAGGCATGATCTATTAATTTCTTAATTACTATTGGCCATTCCCTGTATTTCTGCTCCATACATGTGTGGCTTGGGTCCTAATTCAGAAACTTGTACTACAAATGCCAGTTTAATACTTTAAAATAGTTCATCAACCCATTTTTAACTACCAACATGTATATCAGGAGTTCTTACAGAATTGATTTTAACCCCTGGGCAGAATAGCTAAACTTAATTGATTCTCAGTAAACACTATTATTAAAATAATTAGTAGAGTGAGTGAGATTCTAATTTGCCAATAGTAGGCCTAATTTACACTTACTGTTTTTGTTTCCCAACTGCAACGGTCCCTCAGAACAATGTATTACTTAAAATATAAC
Source organism: Mustela erminea (assembly GCF_009829155.1). Classification (NCBI taxonomy): domain Eukaryota; kingdom Metazoa; phylum Chordata; class Mammalia; order Carnivora; family Mustelidae; genus Mustela; species Mustela erminea. The sequence goes on from NC_045622.1 coordinate 58,783,742, forward strand.
CCATGGGAAATTTTACTAGTTACCAAGCACGTTTAGATACAGCCTTAAGAAAAACACATACTGGCAACAGGCCTCTGTGGGAAAGGATGGTATATACGACCTTGAAGCTGAGCAGCGGGGGATGCCAGGCCCACTCAGGGCAGATCGCTGCCTAGTCACCTGCTTCATTTTGCTGTTATCTCCCCACCCCCAACCCGAGAGTGCCTGTGGCTAGTTAGAAAAGTCCTTTGCATGTGCTTGTTCAACTATAAACTTTATACTGCTTGTTCAGACACATTTTGCCTTCCTTCTTGTTTATCTACAAGGCATATGACTAATGTTTGGCCTTCTTTGACTCTTCTGTTGATCACTGTTTCTATCTAATAAAAGTCTTTTCTACTGTCGTCCCCTGCTTTCTTTCTCTTGTAGCTGACTTGTTTGTGCCTCATTCTTCTCCCATGTGCTGACAGGACGCAGCACCCAACCAGTTTGGAATCTGTCCAATAGTTTTCATTTTATCACAAAGCGTTATATGTAATTCAATTTTTTTTTTCCTCTGCAGGTACAGAATCTAATTCCATTTTCACAAAATAACTTATTATTTCCCGCCATTAGTTCTTTTTTTTTTCTTTTCAACATAACTGTATTCATTGTTTTTTGCACCATACCCAGTGCTCCATGCAATCCGTGCTCTCCCTGATACACACCACCTTGTTCCCCAAACCTCCCACCCCAGCCCCTTCAAAACCCTCAGATTGTTTTTCAGAGTCCATAGTCTCTCATGGTTCACCTCCCCTTCCAATTTCCCTCAACTCCCATCTCCTCTCCATCTCCCCTTGTCCTCCATGCTATTTGTTATGCTCCACAAATAAGTGAAACCATATGATAATTGACTCTCTCAGCTTAGCTTATTTCACTCAGCATGATCTCTTCCAGTCCCATCCACGTTGCTACAAAAGTTTGTATTCGTCCTTTCTAATAGAGGCACAGTACTCCGTAGTGTATATGGACCACATCTTCCTTATCCATCTGTCCATTGAAGGGCATCTTGGTTCTTTCCACAGTTTGGTGAATGTGGCCATTGCTGCTGTGAACATTGGGGTACAGATGGCCCTTCTTTTCACGACATCTGTATCTTTGGGGTAAATACCCAGTAGTGCAATTGCAGGGTCACAAGGAAGTTCTATTTTTAATTTCTTGAGGAATCTCCACACTGTTTTCCAAAGTGGCCTTGCATTCCCACCAACAGTGGAAGAGGGTTCCCCTTTCTCCACATCTTCTCCAACACATGTTTTTTCCTGTCTTGCTAACTTTGGCCATTCTAACTGGTGTAAGGTGATATCTCAATGTGGTTTTAATTTGAATCTCCCTGATGGCTAGTGATGATGAACACTTTTTCATGTGTCTGATAGCCATTTGTATGTCTTCATTAGAGAAGTGTCTGTTCATATCTTCTGCCCATTTTTTTTTTTATGGTTAGCAGTTTTTTTTTTTAAATTTATTTTTTATTTTCAGCATAACAGTATTCATTATTTTTGCACCACACCCGGTGCTCCATGCAATCCGTGCCCTCTATAATACCCACCACCTGCTACCCTGACCTCCCACCCCCCGCCCCTTCAAAACCCTCAGATTGTTTTCCAGAGTCCATAGTCTCTCATGGTTCACTGCCCCTTCCAATTTCCCCTAGCTCCCTTCTCCTATCTCCCCATGTCCTCCATGCTATTTGTTATGCTCCACAAATAAGTGAAACCATATGATAATTGACTCTCTCTGCTTGACTTATTTCACTCAGTATAATCTCTTCCAGTACCATCCATGTTGCTACAAAAGTTGGGTATTCATCCTTTCTGATGGAGGCCTAATACTCCATAGTGTATATGGACCACATCTTTCTTATCCATTCATCCATTGAAGGGCATCTTGGTTCTTTCCACAGTTTGGCTACCGTGGCCATTGCTGCTATAAACATTTCCTGCCCATTTTTTAATATGATTGTCTCTTTTGTGTGTGTTGAGTTTGAGGAGTTCTTTATAGATCCTGGATATCAACCTTTTGTCTGTACTGTCATTTGCAAATATCTTCTCCCATTCCATGGGTTGCCTCTTTGTTTTGTTGACTGTTTACTTTGCTGTGCAGAAGCTTTTGATCTTGATGAAGTCCCAAAAGTTTATTTTTGTTTTTGTTTCCTTTGCCTTTGGAGACACATCTTGAAAGAAGTTGCTGTGGCTGATATCGAAGAGGTTACTGCCTGTGTTCTCCTCTAGGATTCTGATGGATTCCTGTCTCACATTGAGGTCTTTTATCCATTTTGAGTTTATCTTTGTGTACAGTGTAAGATTCCATGCTCTTGGATCGGAAGAATAAACATTGTTAAAATGTCTATACTGCCTAGAGTAATCTATACTTTTAAGGCCATTCTGATAAAAATTTCACGGGTATTTTTCAAAGAGCTAGAGAAAATAATCCAAAAATTTGTATGGAATCAGAAGAGACCCCGAATCGCTAAGGAAAGGTTGAAAATCAAAAATAAAACTGGGGGCATCACATTACCTGATTACAAGCTTTACTACAAAGCTGTGATCACCAAGACAGCATGGTACTGGCATAAAAACAGACGCATAGACCAGTGGAACAGAGTAGAGAGCCCAGATATGGACCCTCAACTCTATGGTCAAATAATTTTCGACAAAACAGGAAAAAAATATACAATGGAAAAAAGACAGTCTCTTCAATAAATGGTGCTGAGAAAACTGGACAGCTATATGTAGAAGAATGAAACTCGACCATTCTCTTGCACCGTACACAAAGATAAACTCCCCCATTAGTTCTTAATTGATGTCTGTCTTCTCCTACTCTGGAATATAAGGGTAGGGATTCATGTGTACACTGTTCATGGCTGCATGTCCAGAGCCTAGCATTTTTACTAGTGAAGCATAGTTGCAACTTCATAATTATTTATTTAATTGAATGTAATTCCCCAAAGTTGAAGACAGTAATGCTTTCTTCCATTAGCTGTGTCTTTTTAGACTAAACTTCATATATTTTGTGAAACAATATATATGTGAATTTTGATCTTTTGTTTTCCTTTAGATTCCTCGTTTGGTGTTCTTTACTAACAAATATTTGTGCTTGTTAACATATGGAAACACAATTCCTTGGCTGTTTGTCCAAAGGAGTGTCTGTCTTTTCCAAAGTCATTAACTTTATTGAGTTTTGCCCCCCCATTTTCTTAATGATCAGTCATTATTGACTGTCCATGGAATCATCCACACAATCTCCCTCATTTTTTAAATTCAAAAACATTTATTAATTTATTAACTCATGCTATAATTTTTGTATGGATTTTTGAGTATTACTTTTTTTAATATGTTCAGTTAGCCACTGCATAGTACATAATTAGTTTTTGGTGTAGTGTTCAATGATTCATTAGTTAAGCACAATCTCCCTCATTTTAAATTACCTGTCAGAGTTGACTCTCAGAGTTTTCCAAGAATGTTGAGAATATGAGAGAAACTTGGCTTTTAATAAAGTATAATCTCATTGTGTTTCAGTATCATACTAGCTGCATTTTTCTGGATTTTCCTCTTCTTCTCAACCTCCAAATGGGTGAACACCCACAGTATTATCCAAGGGTTGTTTTCCTTTGGGACACTTATCTTATTAAGAATGAGTGTTTAGGACACAAGAGAAAGACCACAGTTGCAAATAAATACATGATATTCACCATTTTAGGAGTTTGCCCACCTTTTGAAACTCCTTATCTGAGCCATAGAACTTACTTGCTTTTCTGACTCTTAGATTTGACCAAAATTATGATGATAGACTTACAGACTGACCATTTGTATTCTGGCCTTGGTTTCACCATTGTCTTGAAGACTATTTTTATAGAACTAGGTATTATTGAGATTTAATTTAAATGTATTTGGCAAGCATCCATAAATGTAATTATTTTATCATATATTTATTATTTAAATCTTTTATGTAGTAATATAACACCCTGCTACATGGTTTAGGTAGTTTTTTCTCATTTGTGTTGTTATGCTATAATTTTATCCATTTTACAGATAAAAACCAAATCTTAGAGAGGTAAAATAATTTGTCCAGAGTCCTGTATCTATCTGCCACTGGGACATAAAGAAAAAGAATCATGCGATATTTGAGCTATAGACCCTTCTCGCACATCTCATTCAGACTGGGTATTTCTGAAATTTGCCAGGAGACACTCCCATCAGCATGTACATTCTATCTGTCTTTGGTAATTCTGAAAGAGTCTCAATTTCCATGATCAAATCTTTTGATTTGCCCTTTTTTAAAGTATGTATGTATGTATGTATGTACTTATTTGAGGGAGAAAGAGAAAGCAGGGGTAGGAGCAGAGTGGGAGGGAGAGTTATTCCAAGCTCTCTACTGTGTGTGGATCTCACAACTCTGAGATCATGACCTAAGGTGAAACCAAGAGTCAGAGACTTAACTGACTGAGCTACCCAAGCGCTCCCTGTTTTGCTTTTGTTTTAACATCTAGCTCTTCTTTTCAGGATCCGAAGAAATAGAGAGTGGAATGAAATGATGTCAAATATTCTGAAAGAGTAGATTTATATCTTACCTCCTTCTGACCTTTTTTAAAAACAATGTAACACTCCACCCCAAAGTCAATGGGAAGGAAGAGATTAGAATCAGGAAAGAATTTATAGACTCCCTTTTGTGCTTTGTAGACAATATCTTATGAAGCCAAGAGAGTCCTTGGGGATGGCTATAAGCAAGAGCTGTTTGGAGAATAACACCACACATCTCATGGAAAATCTTCTAAGGGGTTGGTTGACTCAGGGGACATGGATCTAGGCCTGAGCTCATAATGCAGACACAGATAGAGAAAATAGAATATGATAAGATCTTGGAGGTCATAATGAGATTCAATAGCTATTTACCAACTTTTTTTCTTGGCTCATTTGCCAGCACATGGCACAGGACTGGGGTTCTGCTCTTGTTGGGACTCAGGGTTTTATGTGTTCACTCTTTATATGTGATTATAAAACATAAAAGCCAGAGTGTACATTGAAGGTATAGAAAAAATAAATGGCCCAAGTGTTCACTTATGGAAATCAATCAAGATCTCTAAAACAAAGGAGCCTTGTGGGTAGATGTGAGGGCGGGGGTGGAGTGGAGAGCCTGGCATTTATCTAGTTCAGTGGCTGTCAATACATTTATCTTCGAAGTAGATTGTCCCTTTGAAGTGGTTGCCTTAGCAACCAAACTTAAGGGAGTCACATTACAAAAAAGAAAACCAACAGTGTTTATACTAGAATTAAATTCACGAGGTCGATTATAATTAATGAATTAAAATGTGTTATAGAATATTTTCTCATCCCATTAATCATCTTTGCATAATCATGTAGTAACGTGCAACAAAGTAGGTATTTAACAAATGGTTTTTGAATTAAATAATGGCACATAATTAAGTGTGTGTCTTCACTGAGCACTCTAATATGCAGTTATAATGAGAATCTTGGACTGTTTCTTTGATCAACAACTTATCAAACAGCTTGAAATGGCAAAAGCAAAATCTAGAACATCTTCAACTGAAACTGAAGAATCTCAGGGGAAAAAAAAAGTGGTTGATGAATGGTCATGCAGAAATAGAAACAGAATGCCTGTGAGATGTTAGGGTCTGTGATCAAAGGAACAAGACTGATACAAAGCGAAGGTCAAGCAAAACTTTATTTCGCGCCAAGCATCAAGAATCAAACTGACCGATCAGGGCTATCTCTTACGAAAAGGCGATGATGATGATCCCGACAAGGTCGCTCTGGAGGAGGCTGCTCTAGATGAGGCTGCTCCGCAGATGAGGCCCCTCCATGATCAGAGCCGCTCCCAAGAAGAGGCCATTCTTGGAGGAGACAAGACCTCTTCCCAGACAAGGCCGCCCCCGACGATGAAGAGGCAATGATGACAGAGAAGATGACAAAGAGGACAACCCGGATGACACAGACTCTGCTCCCCACGATGCCACTCTGACAAGGCTGCCACCCAGAGGAGGCCACCACTGCAGACAAGGTCGCTCATGGCTCAAGGTGGAGAGGCATTTTGCAGCGAGGCTGCTGGCGGCTAGGGGCCATTGGCATCTGAGGGCCACTGGCGTCTCAGACCGCTGGCATCCAGGGGCTGCAGGTGTCAGGACCGCTGACCACTGGACCGCTGGTGTCTTGGGACTGCTGGCATCCAAGGGCTGCAGGCATTGGGACCGCTGACCACTCAACCGCTGGTGTCTCGACCGGACCGCTGGTGGCGAGGGCTAGCTGGCAGCGCAACTGCCAGAGGCTGCAGCTCGGGGCTGCGGAAAGCAGGCCACCAGAGGCGGGACCACCGGAGGCGGGGCCGCAGGCGGCTGGAGGCTGCAGGCAGCAGCTCGGGGCCACCGGAGGCGGGAAGGCAGGCCACTCAAAGCTGCAGGGGACTGGAGACAGCAGGCGGCTCGGGGGCGCCGGATGGGGGACCACCGAAGGAGGGACCGCAGGCAGCTCGAAGCTGCAGGCGGCTTGGGGCCGCCGGAGGCGGGGCCACAGGCGGCTGGAAGCTGCAGGTGGCTGGAGGCTGCAGGTGGCTGGAGGCTGCAGGCGGTGATTCAGGGCCACCCGAGGCTGCAGGGGCCTGGAGACTGCCAGCGGAGGGACCGCCGGCGACGGTTATAGCTCTTACAAGAGCTGTTACAGCTCTTCCACTCCTCAAGACTCTTCCTTCTGCTCCCACCACAGCTCTCCTGCTTGCTTGACAGCCTCGCACATCAACCTTTATGGGGTTGGTTGAGCCCCGGCCCTACACAGGTGGCCAATCGGATCTCAATTCATCCTAGTGGATATACGCGCGCCCCACCGATTGGATGTCTACACCCAGCCTGCCCCGCCCCTACATCCAGAGTCCACAAGCAAGTTCCTCTGGGAGGGGCACACCCTTACATGAGAGAGGGGAAAAGATAGACAAAGAGAACACTGCAAAGCAATTATTTTCTAAACATGTATAAGAAATGGAGGCATTTATTCTGAGTTTTTTACCATTGATGAATCTAAGATTTGTAGAACCTGCCTGATTTTGAAAATATTCTTAGATAAAATGACCAGGAACAACTTTTATATAGAAATAACACTATATTTTATGTATTCTAAGATGCACATTCTTCACATTTTAAGATCTCCGAAATTGGAATGCTGTTTACAATCAGTGTGTCTTTGATTTGATGCAACTGGGCACTCACTTTTGCACATCAGAACTGAAGTCTAGAAAGTGTAGATTCCCAACTTACTTGAGGTTTTAATTTACAAGGTTATCTATGAGGAAAATATGCTAAAGGGCCCTAATAACACTAAGATGTTTAAGCTACACAAGCAAATACTCACCTATTTTGAAAATTACACTAGGGGTGCCTGCGTGGCTCAGTGGGTTAAGCCTCTGCCTTGAGCTCAGGTCATGATCTCAGGGTCCTGGGATTGAGCCCCTCATCAGGCTCTCTGCTCAGCAGGGAGCCTGCTTCCCCCCTCCCCCAATCGCCTGCTTCTCTGCCTACTTGTGATCTCTCTCTCTTTCTTTGTGTCAAATAAATTTAAAAAATAGTAAAAGAAAAAGAGAAAATTACACTAATTTGCTCACGTAACTCCAGTATCACAAAGAAGTATTCTTTTTGCTTGATTCTCAGACCTAATACATCTAGGAAATAATGGCTCTTTTTTGTCCTTTTAATTTTATATGTGTATCATCCCTTGCAATGTTTTCCCCAAATCTCTCATAATTGGCTAATATCCAATAGAAAAGCAAAACAACAAAATATCATAATTTTAAAAATCTTTAAACTATTATCCCCTGGTCAAGTTTATATGCATTCCATATGGCTTTGCTGTTTCTTCTTATAAAGGAAGAGTGTTTTAGCATCTTGAACGTGGATTCTTTTGCTTTTCCAGAAGTTTTCTCCATCTTCCATTGAGTGCCTTTCTGAGGGACTGCCCTGACAGCAGATTATGCTGAAGTTCTGTGTAGTCTAGCTCAAGGCAATCTGCGTAACCATGGGGTTAACCATTTCTTGTTTGACAGTTACATTTAGACCACCGCTCCTAATCTCTGACACTGATATCTGGGCTGGATAGTTATTTTGGGGAGGATTATAGAGTGTGCTGTACTGTGCATTGTAGAGTGCATCCTGTAAAATGGGTTGGCATCCTCCCTAATCTTTACCCAGTAGATGATAACAGACTTCCCAGGTTGCAAAAACCAAAAATGTTTCTGGATATTGCTAAATGTCTTCTGGTGGCCAAATTTTTCCCAGTTGAGAACCATTGTTTTAGGAGGCCCAGAGTTAGGCTTTCATTCTTCCAGGAACATGTGGGAATAATCAGGGTGACCATAAAGTCCTCCCATTCTTACTGACATTTTTGTAGCTTCATCTTGCTTTTGTCTTATTTTATCAAGAAGGTCAGAAACAACCTGAAATATAAATTGTACTGAGTGTGACATGCCTGTACAATAAACCATGAGAATTGATAGGCTTTAAATCCATTTTATTGTCCCTCCTCCTATTAACATACACTCGAAGCATTCACTTTGTACTGCCTATCTTCACACTGGGAAAATATGAGCTTCCATTTCTAACAATTAATAAAGGATGTCAACATGTGCTGGTGAGTTATATCCCTCAGTGCCCATGGTTACATCTGTGATGTTATTCAGGCACAGAGGCACTTAGCTCCCTGATCTGAGATAGAATTGTGGAAACAGATGCAATGCTGAATGTGAAAGCTAAAATGTAGCCAAATAGTACTATCCTGGGATATAAAAGATAAGATGACTACCAGCTTTGATTTCCTGTATGTGTGGGAATTGAGTAAAGTAATCTCTGAGAGCCTCAATCTCTTCAATGGAAAAAATTGGAAGAATTATTTATTTAATTAGTTATTGTGAGAATCAAAATAGAAAGTGTGCCTGAAATTGCCTAGAAGTATATATTAGCATTTCAAATGCAATGCCTATATCTGAAAGTTTTTCATTAATTGTGAGATACTATCCCCTTACAGGCTGGTTATTATTCTTAAGCATTTGTTATTGATGGAAGTTGTTGCTTTATTTACCTGAGGATGTAAGTGCAGGAGATTACAACTGGTGTGGTTGGTAGAGAAATCTTTGGTCGATGAGTGGGGATAAGAAAATGTAAGAAATATTTTCTGCGATTCACAAGGTTTTTAAGTCACATTAGGAGGAGAATGTGGACTATAAGTCACCCATCAAGCCCAAGACAAAAAATTCCTCCTTAATCCCATATTTTTCCTACTTTCAAAATCTGTGAGCATCTGTGCTATGCCTATTTTCAAAATAAACTAGTTAAGAAAGTTATATCCCACATGAATGGAGTATTTCTGAACTCTTCAACAAACAACTCCCTTTATAAAACATGGCCTCATTTCCACATCCATTTGTTAACAGTTATTTGTTGGAGGCATATTCTGTGCCGGAATTATCCTAGATATTAAGCACAGAGACATAAAGAAAACAGATATGTCTTTCCCCCCACTAATAGCACACTCTATTTAGAAAGTAGAAATAAAAAACCTATAAGATATATCTGTAATTGCAAATCATAATAATAAGTAAAATGAAGAATAAAGAATAAATAAGCAAGAAAAGGTTCTTTAAAAAGAGGGTCATACTTTGAACTATGAGAGCTCAGGTAATCTACTATGAAATTATGATGAAATTTTAAAAATGAATAATAAAGAGTTAAAAGAAATTGAGGACAAGATCATCTAAGAATAAGGGTCAGATGTGAAAACCTAAAAGAAACAGAAATATTTGTAAATTCAACAAATTTTCAGAATGCCACTGTAGCTATAGTTTATCTGATAATATTGGAGAGAGAGAGAGGGCCAAGGACATGTGTAGATATTTAGTATGTACTTAGAGTTTTAATTCAAATCCCAAAGAAGTTAGAGTACATATTTAAAAGACATAGTGTTTCATTCAAATTTTCTTTTAAAAAGAGAACTTTCATCTTACATAGAAAACCATTTAGAAAGCAGTAAAAGTAACCATTTAGAGACCATGGAGGTTATTGCAATGATTTGCTACAGACATGCTGGTGACACATTAGGGGGCTTAAAAAGGAGATAGTGAGGAGATGAATTATGATATAATTTGGGTCTAGAATCAAAAGAATTTAGTATAGATAGATTGAATAGGATTAAAAATACATTTCTGGTAGAAAGATGAGCTACCATATCACATCTTGATTGGAATTTATAGAGAGATGACATTTGATATTTTCATTTTTTTTTAAACTGGGATAGAGACCTCAGAAAACATACTTCCCATTTTTTTTGTTTTATGTCCTTGTTTAGTGTCCAGTTTGAATTAGATAAATCTGATGATAATAACAAGAAAAATACGCTGACAATTATTTGTGGCAAATACTAGGTTTCCTCAACTCACCTTTAAACTCCAAGACATTCCCAAGATATGTTTTCTATAATACATGACTATTATATCTGCTTATGTCATAATTTTGCTAGAACTCTTTACTCTAATTTGCCTGGTTTTCACATAGTACACGATAAGATTCATCACTGGAGGAACAAGTAAAAAAAACATTAGCATTGAAGAGAGGTGAGTTGGCAGGGGATAGAACTAAAGGTAGTTTGTGAAATCATACTTCTGTGCAAGTTCCAAGAAGTAGAACAAAATTGAGTTGTGAGATTCCTTTGCCTTCACAGTGTCATTCTATAAATCATATATTCTACCCCATATCTTATCTAGGATGAAAAAGCAAGGATTAATTTTAAAAATTGCACATTAATTGATTACAGTTTACTCATATTTCACAGAAAAAATGAAATTAGATTAATATCTGAATCCAAAATGTATTTCTAGTTTCTCTCTAGGAAAAACATGGTTGAAAGGAATTTTCTTCATCTATTATATAGATAGATATTAGTCTAAATTGACATCCACTTCTTACTATATGTTAGTCCTATAAATATTGTATTCTGCTGAAAAAGAACTAAAAAGAGGCTAAATTTCAACAACTGCATTATTTGGTCCTTGAACTTGAAATATTTTAAAGATTATTCAAATCATAGTATCAACAATGGGACAAGATCAAATGCTCCAGAATATAATTTGGCAGCACTAAATTTAGACAGAAAAAAACCTCAAATGGGCCCACATTTCCCCTGCTAGGTCAAAATTCTTGGTAAACAAAGGCAAGAGTACCTACTTTTTAGCAAAGACATGGCGCACTCGCTCTCGAATCTGTTTGGTCCTTACACCATAAATTATGGGGTTGAGTGAAGGTGGGATAACTAAATAGAGGTTGGCAACAAGAATGTGAATGTAGCATGGTGTGTTGTGTCCAAATCGTTGAGTGAGGAAGGAGAACACTGAGGGGATATAGAAAACACAGATGACTCCAACGTGAGAGCCACATGTGCTGAGTGCTTTTAGCCGAGCATCCTGTGATGGGAGGCGGAAGACAGCTCGCAGAATGTAGATGTAAGAGATGCCAATAAGGACCACGTTCAGCAGAAAGAGAGAGACCATGAAAAGCCCATAGATGGCATTGATACGGATGTTTCCACAGGACAGTTTTGCGACGCCCATGTGTTCACAGTAGGAATGAGGTATTACACGAGCTTGACAGAAGGGCAGGCGGTAGATGAGATAGATTTTGGGAAGTGTAAACAGAACTGGACGAAACACAATGAACACACTGATACCCACCAACACCCGGGATGTCAAGATGGTCGTATAGTGGAGTGGAGCACAGATGGCCACATAGCAGTCAAAGGCCATGGCCAGCAAAACCTCAGCCTCCATGCCAGTGAGGGCATGGATCAAAAACATCTGGGCCACACAAGTCCCAAAGTTAATCTCATGAGCATCAAACCAGAAGATATCCAGCATGCGGGGCACAGAGGTTGTGGAAAGGGCCAAATCGATAGTTTAAAGAAGGGCCAGGAAGTAGAACATGGGCTCCCTCTGAAGGTTCTGCTCCATCTTGATGACCAGCAGAATTGTGGCATTGCCCAGTAAGGCCACAAGGTAAACTGAGCAGAAAGGCAGGGAGATCCAGGCATGGGCCCCTTCCAGACCCGGGATTCCAACGAGGAAGAATGTGGTTGGGTGAAAAATACTACTGTTCTGGTATGTCATGCTGTCATTGGCCAAAGGAGGTGAAACTCTCCTCTTCTAGGGGAAAAATGAGAGAGAGCAAGAAGAAGAGATCAGAAGAGAGATCAAAGTCTGAAGGGGATGTCATGTCACTTGCTGGCTCAGTGTTTCAAGATAGAGTTGATGTCAAGCTTAATACATAGTAAGTGTGCCAATGAAGGACATATAAGAGATACCTCACAGCCATTTGATAAGGGAGGTCGAGGTCATATTCAGAGTTTCCACCCTGCCTGAGGATTGAGTTCTAATCCCAAATATGGAGGCTTGCAGCAAGCTCAGTGAAGATTTCTAATAATTAGAGCTTATCATTCACTTTGAAAGAGATTGGATGTGATTCCACTCTGGGAAATATCACTCTGATGAGTGACATTGGCAACACCAAGACTACAGATGAGGTCAAGTTAATATACTACAGAGGCAGTCAAAAATGCCTTTAAGCAAAAAAAAGACAGAGACATGAAAGAAAGAAAGAAAGAAAGAAAGAAAGAAAGAAAGAAAGAAAGAAAGAAATAGATAGATAGATAGATAATACCTTTAAAAATTCATAATGAAAATAAATTCTAGACCCAGGAGTCTAGGTACTCACACAATTAAAATCTGATTTCTTCTGACTGATCTGTAAAAACTCTGACCCTGGCCTAGCAGCCTCTTATACACACCAGATCAGATAATAAGGGCGACCCCTTGGGATGCCTGGCCAGGTATAGAAACAAGAACTCTTATGATTCACAGGTAGCACCAAGTATCAGGTGGGAAAGGAGGGTTGTCTAATGCCATATCACACCTGTTCACTCTCATAGCATATCCAGTACTCTCAGAGCACCTGTTATCTTATTGGTGTTCATTTTACCACTGCTAGGGAGCCAACACTCGGATACTTCCCTTACCAGTCCAAGACCCTGGGAAGAGAGGTGAGTTGGGTAAAAAGCCTCAAATGATTTTGGTACTAGAAAAGATATTTTTTGCACCTTTCTGGGACAATCATGTTTTAATAGAGAAGAATCTAGTTCTGTAATGATCTGAAGGGTATGGAGAAAGACACTTAAGTAATGCCTTCAAAATACGACAGAATGCATCAAACCACTCAGAATGAGGTAAAGGAACTTGCCCTGGAATGTATGGTTCAGCAGTTGTAATAAAAAATAAAGCAGAGATAGGAGCACCTGGGTGGCTCTGTTAAGCATCCAACTCTTGATTTCAGCTCACTTCCTGACTTCAGCATCAAGAGAATGAGTCTTGCAGCGGGCTCCACGCTCAGCATGGAGTCTGCTTGAGGTCTCTCTCTCCTTCTGCCTCTGCCCCTCTCCTGTTCACACATGCCCTCTCACTCTTAATAAATAAAGAAAATTTTTAAAAAGCAGAGATATTTATTTTTGTCTTTGTCATACTTTCACTTTATTTTTATCTTTTTCAATATAGAAAACATATCAAGGTAAAAAAAAAAAAACTATCATTTGTAAGTTCAGTCCAATGAAGAAAGAACAGTTCTTCAAAGTGCACAAACTCTTCTTTCTCTGTAAAAACATAAACACCTGGTCAAGTAAGAAACTATTGCCTAGAAGGGTGATGCCCAAGGTGAAGCTGGAGAGTCCCTGTTGTTTAATACAGAACAACACTAGGAGCCCACTCACGACAACAGCTCTCCACTGGCCTCATCCCTTCCTACTGACATGGAAATTAATTTCATCTAATGCAACTGACAGGATGATATTAAGGGCATTGCATCTTCCAGAGACTTTTAAACATAATATAATCCCCATTTAAAGATAATCTCATCCCCATTTAAAGATACAATTTTGTTTTTTTTCCTGCCGGGTGCAGTTGGCCACTTGGTCCAGCTCTCAGGCTGCTCTGCCCATGGATGGATCTCTGCATTTCCCGCCACACCTGTTCACCGGACACCAGCCACTGATTCACATTTTCCTTCCACAGGAATCGAGACTTTCACACAGCATCGAGCAGGGCGGCCCTTATACCTCTCTCTGAGGACTTCATGGGGAGTGCCTTTATGTTAGGCTCCTAGCACCTAAGGGATATTCCTAAGAAAACATCCCATTTTATTTTTTTTTTTTATTTTTTTATTTTTAAAGATTTTATTTATTTATTTGACAGAGAGATCACAAGTCGGCGGAGAGTCAGGCAGAGAGAGAGAGAGAGAAGCAGGCTCCCGCTGAGCAAAGAGCCCGATACGGGGCTCGATCCCAGGACACTGAGATCATGACCTGAGCCGAAGGCAGTGGCTTAATCCACTGAGCCACCCAGGCGCCCCGAAAACATCCCATTTTAATCCCAGCTTTATGTGAAGCTCTGGGATTGAGTCCTTGGAGACTGCGCACAGACCTCCAGATTCTATTCCCCAGACCAAAAATCCCAAGGAACATAAAAGCAAACTGAAGGATATGGAAGCACAAGTTGGAAAGTAGGGATAAAGCACATGGTTTTTGTCATCTATACTTGACACATGTGAAAACACACTGTCTCTCCGTGTGAATGTGGCTCTGTGGTCCAATTCGAGGGCTTACTGACCTACATAGAGAAGAAATTGGCTTATTTATTTGTCCATTTTTTCATTTATTTATTTAATAGAACTAGGTAATTTAAATTTAAATATTTGAACTAGTATAGAAGCTTTTTGTTTTTTCATTTTACTGTTTCTTTTCACTAAGTTTTTTCCAACCTCCTCTCATAAAGCTGCTTTGAGTTTCCCCAAGTAGCACCAAGGGCAGAGATCCATGATCTTTTTTCCACATTATTTTCTGCACATGAATTCTCTATCATAACCATGATTTCACCTGTACAAATTTCAAAAATCCTATCGATTAGTGCCAAAATTTCAATACTGTTATCAGAGTGCTGATTCAAGTTCTGGCTCTGCCACATTAGCTGCTTGACTTTGGATGACTTATGTATCATTTCTGTGCCTGTTTCCTTAACTATAAAATGGGGATCAAAATAATGTCTTTCTCACTGGGTACATTTGATACAAATTAGATCTCTCTGTGTGGAGGCCAAGAAAATTAAAGCCATCCCACCTCAAGTTTAGCTGATGTGGGAAACAGAGGCAGAAGACAATCATTAAAATTCCTTACCTACTGAAAAGCCCTTGAAACAGACAGAGTGGTTCTCCTCTGGGGACTCAACTGCCTTCACCTTGAGGTTTTGCTAAGGACAATCCTAGCCTGACCGACCACTTCTCCAACAGATCCAACCATGATCCTGTAAGTCTACTTTAACAATTCCTTTAGGAAACTTTATCTCTAAACCTCCAAGATAGTGTGGAGAATCATTCCCAAGCATATGGTCCACTGATATACATCTAAAGAGTCTCACGAGAAGATTTTTATTACTGGTAATAAATAACCTTTCTCCCAACAATAGCTAGCCCCTCAAGGTCCTGGAGACCTTGCTTCCAAAATTCCTTAGAGACTTACACCATCCCTAATCCCCTTTGTCCTCACCCATGCCCGAGTCCACCCCTCCCCTGCCTTTAAAAACTCTGACTATAAGTCCCTACTTTGCTGTGTCAGGTATACTTGGGCCCAAGCTTAAGCTTGTCAAATAAACCATCGTGTGACTGCATCGGTGCTTGGCTCCTTGGTGGTCTCTCAGGCATGAAAACTCAGGCATAACATCTGAAGCATTTAGGTCAGTGTCGTATACATAGTACATGGTCAGTCATAATTTGTTTCTTCTTCATCTTCTAAATTTCAGCTCACAAGAACAGATGCATAGATATTGTTCATGCAGAGAAAGTTTAGGAATCACCAATCACTGCCAACTCTGTGGCCATTTTTCTTCTGAAATCTCTAATAACATTAAATATTTTCTTTTCAGGGGCACCTGGGTGACTCAATCAGTTATGCACTGCCTAAGACTGAGGTCCTGATCCTAGGGTCCTGGGATCAAGCAATCAGTTTCCCTGCTGAGCCTGCTTCTCCCTCCCTCTCTGCCCCTCCCCCCAATGGCCTCAGGCTTTCTTTCTCTTTCTCAAATAAATAAATAAAATCTTAAAAAAAAATTTTTTTTTGGGGTGCCTGGGTGGCTCAGTGGGTTAAAGCCTCTGCCTTTAGCTCAGGTCATGATCTCAGGGTCCTGGGTTGGAGCCCCACATCGGGCTCTCTGCTCAGTAGGGAGCCTGCTTCCCCCCTCTCTCTACCTGCCTCTCTGCCTGCTTGCAACATCTGTCTGTGAAATAAATAAAATCTTTAAAAAAATTTTTTCTTTTCAAATATTAGAATCAATCTTGCAGGGGCACCTGGGTGGCTCAGTGGGTTAAGGCGCTGCCTTTGACTCAGGTCATGATCTCAGGATCCTGGGATCGAGCCCCGCATTGGGCTCTATGCTCAGCGGGGAGCCTGCTTCCCTCCTCTCTCTGCCTGCCTCTCTGCCTACTTGTGATCTCTTTCTTTCTGTGTCAAATAAATTAATAAATAAAATATTTTTAAAAATCTTGCAAAAATCAAGTAGATTTTATTAGAATGTGATCTTTTTGGATTGAAGAAATTATATCCCTTTATCACACAGCTGAAGTTTCTGGGAACCTTCCTAAAATGGCATTTAGGCTTATGAAATAAAACACTGACTACAACGTATGAGAAGTAATATCTTTCTCTCATTTGACCATTGCCAATCTTCTCCATCATTCTCTACAAACATTCAAGCTACTTCCTGCAAACTTATAGTTTTTTTCACCTGTACATATACAGTGAAATATTCTCTTGGATCCAATAGGTCTTTGTACAAAATCAAAATCAATTTTAAGACATTTGCTTAATGGTACGTTTCTACCTTCTTGAGTGTGAGGTAGGACACATCGAATCTTGAGAGATGCTGAGAGATATCTTGGATCCATAAAGGCAGCTAATTTTAGGAGCAAAATGAGCTCAGAATCTCAATAGCAAA
Organism: Mustela erminea; assembly: GCF_009829155.1. NCBI lineage: Eukaryota > Metazoa > Chordata > Mammalia > Carnivora > Mustelidae > Mustela > Mustela erminea. Next base: position 58,800,824 of record NC_045622.1, read on the forward strand.
TATTAAAACAAACTTAGTCCCCACTGATGCAGTTTAGTTATTCAAATAACTGTTATATTAAACAAGACCAGCATCTGTTTGTTGTAAAAACCAATAAATTCTTTTTAATGACTAAGACAGTTTGGATTATCTTTTCAGAAACTTAAAATGTGAAATATCTCAACAGATACAGATTTAATTCTCCTCCTCCTCCTCTTCTGCCACTGCCTTTTTCTTCTTCCTTTTTTCTTACCTGAAAGACCTCCTTCTGAGTGGCCTCAGCTCTGTAGCTCTAGTCTGAACTGTTTGCTTTTCATGTTCCTAGCTGGGAATTCCCTATTCTACTCTCCTGTTTGGAATTCCCTTTTTTCTTAACTCATGTCTTCCCATTTCACAGACAGCTCCTTACTTTTTGTGGAACACATCCTTATATTAAGTTCCAAAAACAGAATGAATGGGAGGTAGAATTTCAACATCTCTGTATGCGTGAAATATTATTTTGCCCTCAACTATCATTGATATTTTGGGTTTAGTCATTACTGATTAAACTGTGTCCCTTTCTGCCATAAATTTATATGTTGACATACTAATACCCAGTACCTTAGAATATGACCTTATTCAGGAATAGGGTCATTACACATGTAATAATTTAAGTCAAAATTAGATCATACTACAGTAGGGTGGGCCCTTGATTTAACCTGACTGGTATTATTATTAAAACAAAAAAAGCTCTGTAAGAAAACACAAGTACATCAGGAAGGCGCCATGTAATCTAGGCCTGAGGCCTGGAATAGACACTTTTTCTGAGTTCTGAGGAAGAAACAGCACTGCAGATCCCTCCCTCTCAGACTTACAGCCTCAGGAATTGGGAAACAAGAAATGTCTGTTGTCCAAGCCACCCAGCCTGTGGCACTTTGTTGCCACAACCCTAGTGAACTAATACAGTTATATTGGTTGAAGATGATTTTATAAGCATGACTACATTTATCATCTATCCTCCATGTGGAATCCAAGGGTTCCGATACCACTGTAATTCCTTTTCTTGCAGGTAAGCTCTTTTGATTTTTCTTTCCTATTTGAAATATATAGTATCATCTTCTTAAATTTCTGGAAATTCATCCTCATTTACTAAGTGAATTGGACCTTTCTAAGGTACGGATCTATGACAGTAAAAGTTGGAAATTAGTTTTAATTTAGTATCTCCCTTTTTTTCCCTTTCTCTTTATAACTCTTCTTTGTTGACAAATGGTTTTCTGGATTGATTGTCTATGTATATTTTTCATTATTTCATATTTTAGTCATGATTTCCCTCCTTCCTAATATTATGAGATATTTTGTTAAACATTTTTTCCTATGCTTGTACTGATTTTTATAAAAGTATGTGTGGCTATTTAAGAAGCACTCCAGGATTTAAAAACTTTTTGTCCTATCTGAGCCCTGAGTTCTGAATCAAATGGAGGGATTTTTTTTTTTTTATGTCAAACAAATGAATATAAAGAGCTTCAACTTTATCATTGGCAAGCTGTCAGTTGAGAATCTTGTTTAAATGTGTTCTACAGTGAAATTCCTGACACAGATCCATTGAATTAGGTGGGCCTACTGGTCCCATTATGGTCTGAGAACAGGCCTTTATAGGACTAGAACATGCCATCTATTCCTATAAAATATATTAGGAGGCATAATGTATGCTTCTTCCAGGCTGTTGGTTTCCAAAAGAAAAGACACAAAATAAATTGTGCTCACTGTTTTGTACTTCTCTAAATATATATTTTACCTTTATTCATGTGTGTCATAAAGTTACAAGGAAATGGCTTTAACCCCTTCAAGACTTTTCTTCAGGCTTTGTTAGGAAAGACCAAATATAGCTTTTGGTCCACAGGAACTGGTATGGTAATTGGGTGAGATAATGGGATCATTACTAAAGGTAACACCCTTCCATGTACATAGCCAAATATTCTGTTCATTACAAGGTTTCTCCACACTGCCTGTAAGCATAGGAACTCCTCTCTGTCATATATGAGACCTGAGATATGACTGGTCTCAAGTCTTATCTCTGCTCCCTCTGCTCCTTTCTGGTGGTTCTTTCCTTGCCATGGTAGTTTCTTCACAGACATACACTGACCAGTGCACAACTGAAGGCTTCTGAGGAATGTCCTGAGGTCATGTGTTTGTCTATGCACAGCTCTCTCTCCTCTCTGGTATTCTACGTTGTCATTCAGGGAGACCATCAGACTCAGTTTGGGTTCTCTGCCCCTATCTGTGACTTGATAAATTTCCAGTAAGTAAATAAGTAAGATTAGGTCAGTGTTTGGGCTCATGATATTTTCCCCTTCTTTTAGAGATCATTTCCTTTGTTTCCTTTTTATCCAGTTTTGAGAACTATTATTTTATAGTTATTATTTTATAGGTGAGAGAATAAATCTGATCCCTGCTACTCCATCATAACAATAAACAGAAATGAAATGTTTGTCTTATATTTAATGTTTGATTGCTTAATTGTTTTTGCCCAAGTTATAACCTGATTGTGTGGGTAAACACTCTCCGAAACCGTCTACATTCCAGATTTAGTGATATCCTCTTGATCTCAATGTGGTGAGTGCACTCCTGCTTAATTTTCCCACTGACTATGTGTGGACTTTGGGTGAGCAATCATGACCTAGGTGCTTATCTCAACACCAGCAGGTGATTATGATTTCTAATAGCTGTACAAGGGACTAAATGAAGAGGATACACAGGTAAGTATAAAAGGATAAGGTTAAGAAGTCAGTTATAGGGATGATATTTGACAGAGAGAAGACTGGGTTTGGTAGGGTCTTCAAAATTTCAGGACCACTACAGGACAAGCCTACTTTCTTTCTTTCTTTTTTAAAAGATTTTATTTATTTATTTGACAGACAGAGATCACAAGTAGGCAGAGAGGCAAGCAGAGAGAGAGAGAGAGAGAGAAGGAAGCAGGCTCCCTGCTAAGCAGAAAGCCTGATATGGGGCTTGAGCCCAGGATCCTGGGATCATGATCCTAGCCAAAGACAGAGGCTTTAACCCACTGAGCCACCCAGGTTCCCCCAAGACAAGACTACTTTCTTGAAATAAATTTTTCCACAACAGTTGGGCACTGGGGTCTTGTGTGTGGATCACAGACTACCAAAGATAACCTTATCTGGGTCTTTGAATTGTTTAGAGATCTTAGTTCTATTATTATTTTTGAAAACAATACGGTATGTCATTAAAAAGATTATTTTGTTATATTAAAATCCTCATAATGTATGAGGACACAAAGATGTTCACATAATGCAGAGGTATCATCAGAACAATGACAAAATTTCAAATTTACAAACAAGAAACTTATAACTGAAAGAGATTCAAGGAATTCTCCAAAAAATCACCTATCTAGAAAGCTGCACCTTTAAGAATCTGATGGAGAAAATTTCCTCCATACCAACGCCATATGCTTTCTAAAGATTCGGACTTTGCCTAAATATGTGGAAAATTCCAAGACGAATCTGCTTGGTCCTGACACCAAGCAGATGTCAGATGTCAGATATAGATGTTAGGATTGAGTACTGGTGGAAGAAGCAGGTAAATGTCTGACATGAGAATGTGGACTATGGGAGGCAGGTGTTTCCCAAAGTGATAGTCCATGCATACCCCTATTAGAGGTACAAAGAAGATAAGCACCACACATACATGGGAAAAACAAGTGTTGAGTGCTTTTAGTCACTCTTCACGAGATGCAATGCCTAGTACAGCATGGAGAATTAGGACATAGGAGAGGAGGATGAGGACTGAGTCTGTTCCCAGTGTGATAATGACCACACACAACCCATAGATGTTGTTGACACTGGCATCAGAGCAGGATAATTTCAGAATATCCTGATGCAGGCAAAAGGGGTGGCTGAGGACATTAGTGTGGCAATAATGATAGCGCCTTAGTAATATGGGGGTGGGCATCATGACTCCTGCACTTCGTAGCAAGCAACCCAAACCAGTCTTACCAATCATATCATTGGTGAGGATGCTTGAGTAGTGCAGTGGATGACATATAGCCATGAATCGGTCAAAGGCCATGGCCAGCAGCACTGAAGATTCCAGGAATGTGAAGGTGTGGATGAAGAAGAGCTGAGTAAAACAGGCTCCTACTTTGATTTCCTGGGCTTCCCACCATAACATGGCCAATATCGTGGGGAGTGTAGACATGGACATGCCCAGGTCAGTTATAGCCAGGATGGACAGCAGATAATACATGGGCTGGTGGAGTGAAGACTCATTCCAGATAACAGAGAGGATGGTGATGTTGCCTAGAAAGGCCTCCAGGTATGCAAGACAAAATGGAATTGAGAGCCAAGCATGAACAGACTTCAGCCCATGGAAGCCCTCTAAGAGAAAGGTGGGTTCCAGAGTAACACTGTTATTCCAGACCACCATGGTGGTGCTTCAGAAGCACTTTGGGTGTAACAGATGCTGAGAAAGTCACAGACTATTCAGACTGGTTAGCAAATTCTACTATATTCATGTAAAATCAATTGTTAGTGTTCTTCAAATGACTTACACAAATAAAAGTAGGAAGAAACACATCTGAGGCAGCTGAATCATCAGGTCAGGAACAGCTTGTAAAATATGCAGTATGGTCCCAACTGTATACAGGGACCTGTGATCTTTGCTAGGATGCTCTCAGGTATACGTCACAGCCTTGAAAAATTAAATTACATGCAAAATAGAGAAACGTAAACCTTTAGATAAGTTGTGTACATTAACACAACAAAATTTAAGTGAAAATAATAAAGCTGCATTGATCTCCTTCAAATTAGCCTATAGATCAATTCTCATTCTTATTTACGTTTTTGAGAGCACCCTTATAGCCTTAATCTCATCGTTTTAACACATTCTTCTGTTTTGCTAAAAATTAACATGCATGTTCTGTGAAAATGCAAAATGATGAGAAAGGAAAGGTCCTGATGTATAATTTAAATATGTTTTTTAATTTATTTTTATTTTCAGCATAACAGTATTCATTATAATACCCACCACCTGGTACCGACCTCCCACCCCCCACCCCTTCAAAACGCTCAGATTGTTTTTCAGAGTCCATAGTCTCTCATGGTTCACCTACCCTTCCAATTTCCCTCAAATCCCTTCTCCTCTCTAACTCCCCATGGCCTCCTTGGTATTTGTTATGCTCCACAAATAAGTGAAACCATATGATAATTGACTCTCTCTGCTTGACCGATTTCACTCAACATAATCTCTTCCAGTCCCGTCCTTGTTGCTACAAAAGTTGGGTATTCGTCCTTTCTGATGGAGGCATAATACTCCATAGTGTATATGGACCACATCTTCCTTATCCATTCATCCGTTGAAGGGCATCTTGGTTCTTTCCACAGTTTGGCAACCGTGGCCATTGCTGCTATAAACATTGGGGTACAGATGGCCCTTCTTTTCACTCCATCTGTATCTTTGGATGAATACCCAATAGTGCAATTGTAGGGTCATAGGGAAGTTCTATTTTTAATTTCTTGAGGAATCTCCACACTGTTCTTCAAAGAGGTTGCACCAACTTGCATTCCCACCAACAGTGGAAGAGGGTTCCCCCTTCTCCACATCCTCTCCAACACATGTTGCTTCCTGTCTTGCTAATTTTGGCCATTCTAACTCGTATAAGGTGGTATCTCAATGTGGTTTTAATTTGAATCTCCCTGATGGCTAGTGATGATGAACATTTTTTCATGTGTCTGATAGCCATTTGTATGTCTTCATTGGAGAAGTGTCTGTTCATATCTTCTGCCAATTTTTTGATATGTTTGTATGTACTGTTATTTGCAAATATCTTCTCCCATCCCGTGGGTTGCCTCTTTGTTTTCTTGACTGTTTCCTTTGCTGTGCAGAAGCTTTTGATTTTGATGAAGTCCCAAAATTTTATTTTCACTTTTGTTTCCTTTGCCTTTGGAGACATATCTTGAAAGAAGTTGCTGTGACTGATATCGAAGAGGTTACTGCCTATGCTCTCCTCTAGGATTCTGATGGATTCCTGTCTCACATTGAGGTCTTTTATCCATTTTGAGTTTATCTTTGTGTATGGTGTAAGAGAATGGCTGAGTTTCATTCTTCTACATATAGCTGTCCAGTTTTCCCAACACCATTTATTGAAGAGACTGTCTTTTTTCCACTGTATATTTTTTCCTGTTTTGTCGAAGATTATTTGACCATAGAGTTGAAGGTCCATATCTGGGCTCTCTACTCTGTTCCACTGCTCTAGGCCAGCACCATGCTGTCTTGGTGATCACAGCTTTGTTGTAAAGCTTGAAATCAGGTAACGTGATGCCCCCAGTTCTATTTTTGTTTTTCAACATTTCCTTAGCGATTCAGGGTCTCTTCTGATTCCATACAAATTTTTGGATTATTTGCTCCAGCTCTTTGAAGAATACCAGTGGAATTTTGAATGGAATGGCATTAAAGGTATAGATTGCTCTAGGCAATATAGACATTTTAACAATGTTTATTCTTCCGATCCAAGAGCATGGAATGGTCTTCCATCTTTATGTGTCTTCTTCAATTTCTTTCATGAGTGTTCTGTAGTTCCTCAAGTACAGTTCCTTTACATCTTTGGTTAGGTTTATTCCCAGGTATCTTATGGTTCTTGGTGCTATAGTAAATGGAATCGATTCTCTAATTTCCCTTTCTGTATTTTCATTGTTAGTGTATAAGAAAGCAACTGATTTCTGTACATTGACTTTGTATCCTGCCACATTGCTGAATTGTTGTATGAGTTCTAGTAGTTTGTGGGTGGAGTCTTTTGGGTTTTCCATATAAAGAATCATGTCATCTGCGAAGAGAGAGAGTTGGACTTCTTCATTGCCAATTTGGATACCTTTTATTTCTCTTTGTTGTCTGATTGCTGTTGCTAGGACTTCTAATACCATGTTGAACAAGAGTGGTGAGAGTGGGCATCCTTGTCGTGATCCTGATCTCAGCAGGAAGGCTGCAAGCTTTTTCCCATTGAGGATGATACTTGCTGTGGGTCTTTCACAGATAGATTTGATGAAGTTCAGGAGTGTTCCCTCTATCCCTATACTTTGAAGTGCTTTAATCAGGAACGGATGCTGGATTTTGTAAATGCTTTTTCTGCATTGATCGAGAGGACCATGTGGTTCTTCTCTCTTCTCATATTAATCTCTTCTCATATTAATCAAGGTGAGAGAAAAAAAAAAGTGAACAAACATAAAAGCCACCAGAGAACAAAATCCTGAAAAAATACCAGTTTCCTCAGAGCCCACCTCCTTGAGGGGGCCGGGGGGACTTAACTCAGGGAGCATCATTGACTGAAAACCCACATGGCAGGCTCCTCCCCCAGAAAACCAACCAAGAAAGGGGAAAAAAAGAAAAAGACTACAAGAGAACAACCACCACTACTTCATAGGACAACTTTTACTTTTAACTCGTTCCCACTATTCTGGTTCATTTTTTTTTTTATATAGATAATTTTTTAACCTATTTACCATCACAGTGAGATGTCCGGTACAGCAAGTTCCATAATAACCTTCTAACCTGAACTTTTTGATACATACACCTGTGTTTTTCTTTTGGATTTCTATTTTTTGAATTTTTAAAAAAATTTTAGTTTAGTCTAGTTTATTCCTTTTTATTTTTATTTTCTAATAGTCATATAGAGTTAACGTTTCCCCAATCAATGCTACCCCTATAGGTAAACCAATTTTTAATCCCCCTTTATCTTAGGAAAGTTGAGTCATTTAACAAAGGTATCAAGATACATCCAGGAAGAATGAAAACAACCTTCCTCGCCCACACTGAGAATTTATAACCACTCTCCCATCTTTTTCTCCCAGCATTGTTTCTGTGTTTTTGTGTTTGTCCTGATAGTATATAAATCTTACACTTGGGGTTCTTTTTGACGAGGTTCTTCCTTTATTTGCATATATATATATATATATTTTTTCTCTTGTCATATACTTTTATTAGTCTTTGTGTTTCTCTGGTTTTGTTTGTAGACTTCATAAATCTTACCTTGGGGCCCGTTTGGGCTGAACCTTCTCTTTCATCTTTCCTTTATTTCCTGTCTCTCTCTCTTTCTCTTTTTTTTCTCCTCTTTTTTTTTTTCTTTTCTTTTGTCTCTCTTATGGGTGGGGAATCCTGATTACTCAGAAGTGTTCCAGGGTGCACCTTGACTGCACCATGGTCGATACATCCAGCTACATCTGTTCAGTCATCTCTCACCAAAATGACTAGGAGGAGCAATGCCCAACAGAAGAAAAATACAGAGGATGGACCTTCTGCAACAGAGCTAAAGGCCATCAACATAGACACTATGTCAGAAAGAGAATTCAGGCTAACAATTATCCAGGGAATAGCTAGGTTGGTGAAAGCCATGGATGACCAAACAGAATTGATTAGGGCCAAGCGGAAAGCGACCAGAGATGATGTTTACAATGTTAGGGCGGAGTTAAAAGCTACCAGGGCTGAGGTTCATAATGCTCTCAATGATTTCCAATCTAATCTAAATTCTCTCAAAGCTAGGGTAACTGAGACAGAAGATAGAATTAGTGATCTGGAGGACAAACAGATAGAGAGAAAGGATCAGGAGGAAGCCTGGAACAAACTGCTTAGAAACCATGAAAACTGGGTTTCATGAAACCCATGTTTCATGTTTCATGAAAACCAAATCAGGGAAATAAATGATGCCATGAAACATTCTAACGTCAGAATTATTGGAATCCCTGAAGGGGAGGAGAAAGAAAGAAGTCTAGAATATATAGTGGAACAAGTTCTTCATGAAAATTTTCCTAATCTCGCGAATGGAACCAGCATTCATGTACTAGAGGCCGAAAGGTCTCCACCCAAGATTATACATTCCAAAAAAACATCAAGGCACCTGATAGTCAAATTGAGGAATCATAATTGTAGGTATAATCTCTTGAAAGCCTCTAGGACAAATAGGCTCTTTACTTACAGAGGAAAGCCCATCAGAATAATGTAAGACCTGTCCACAGAGACCTGGCAAGCCAGAAAGGGCTGGCAAAGATATATTCAGGGCATTAAATGAGAAGAACATGCAGCCAAGAATACTTTATCCAGCAAGACTGACATTCAAAATGGATGGAGAGATAAAGAGTTTCCAAGACCGGCAAGTCTTAAAAGACTATGCAACCACCAAGCCGACACTACAGGAAATATTAAGGGTGTTTCTATAAAAGAGGAAAAATCCTAAGAATAGCATTGAACAGAAATATAGAGACAATCTACAGAAAGAAAGACTTCAAAGGTAACACGATGTCAATAAAAATGTATCTATCAAAAATCACTCTCAATGTGAATGGCCTAAATGCGCCCATAAAATGGCACAGGGTTGTAGATTGGATAAAACGACAGGACCCATCCATATGTTGTCTACAAGAGACCCATTTGAACCTAAAGATACACCCAGACTGAAAGTGAAGGGATGGAGAAGCATCTTTCTTGCCAATGGGCCTCAAAAGAAGGCTGGGGTAGCGATTCTCCTATCAGATAAATTAGATTTTATTTTTTATTTTTTTATTTTATTTTATTTTTTTTTTAAGATTTTATTTATTTATTTGACAGGCAGAGATTACAAGTAGGCAGAGAGGCAGGCAGAGAGGAGGAAGCAGACTCCCTCCTGAGCAGAGAGCCCGATGCGGGGCTCGATCCCAGGACACTGGGATTATGACCTGAGCCAAAGGCAGAGGCTTTAACCCACTGAGCCACCCAGGCGCCCCGATAAATTAGATTTTAAACTAAAGACTGTAGTCAGAGATACAGAAGGGCACTACATCATTCTTAAAGGGACTATCCACCAAGATGATCTAACAATTGTAAATATTTATGCCCCCAATATGGGAGCAGCCAATTACATAAGAAAACTGTTAATCAAGATAAAGAGTCATATTGATATGAATACATTAATAGTAGGAGATCTTAACACTCCTCTCTCAGAAATAGACAGACCACTGAAGCAGAAAATCAATAAAGGAACAAGAGCATTGAATGACACATTGGACCAGATGGACCTCATAGATACATACAGAACATTCCACCTTAAAACAACAGAATACTCATTCTTCTCAAGTGCACATGGAACCTTCTCAATAATAGACCACATACTGGGTCATAAATCAGGACTCAACAGATACCAAAAGGCTGAGATTATTCCCTGCATATTCTCAGATCACAATGCTTTGAAAGTGGAGCTCAATCACAAGGAAAAGTTCCGAAGGAACTCAAACACCTGGAAGCTAAAGACCACCTTGCTTAAGAATGCTTGGATCAACCAGGAGATCAAAGAAGAACTGAAACAATTCATGGAAACCAATGACAATGAAGACACTTCATTCCAAAACCTATGGGATACAGCAAAGGCGGTGCTAAGGGGGAAATACATAGCCATCCAAGCCTCTCTCAAAGAAACTGAAAAATCCAGAACACAGCAGCTGTCTCTATACCTTAAAGAACTGGAGAATCAACAACAAATCAAACCAACTCCACACATAAGAAGGGAAATAATCAAGATTAGAGCTGAGATCAATGAGGTAGAAACCAGAGATAGAGTAGAAAGTATTAATGAAACTAGAAGCTGGTTTTTTGAAAGAATCAATAAGATAGATAAACCATTGGCCACACTAATCCAAAAGAAAAGAGAGAAAGCCCAAATTCATAAAATTATGAGTGAAAAGGGAGAGATCACAACTAACACCAAGGAAGTAGAAACAATCTTCAGAAGTTATTATCAACAGTTATATGCCAATAAGCTTAGCAACCTAGATGAAATGGATGCATTCCTGGAAAACTATAAACTCCCAAAATGGAACCAGGAAGAAATAGACAACCTGAATAGACCAATATCTAGTAACGAGATTGAAGCAGTGATCAAAAACCTCCCAAAAAACAAGAGCTCAGGACCTGACGGATTCCCTGGGGAATTCTACCAAACGTTCAAAGAAGAAAGAACACCTATTCTCCTGAAGCTGTTTCAAAAAATTGAAGCAGAAGGAAAATTTCCAGACCCTTCCTATGAAGCCAGCATTACCCTGATCCCCAAACCAGGCCAAGACCCTACCAAAAAGGAGAATTTCAGACCAGTATCACTGATGAGTATGGATGCTAAGATTCTCAACAAGATCCTAGCAAACAGGATCCAACAGCACATTAAAAAGAGTATGCACCATGACCAGGTGGGATTCATCTCTGGGCTACAAGGATGGTTCAACATTCGAAAATCAATCAATGTGATAGAACAAATTAATTTTAATATTTTTGATGCCTTTTAGTTTTTCAAAATTCTGCAAAACATGGAATCTCCAATTACAGCAGAAGTTGTGACTGAATGATTTGTTAAATTTAAGAGGAAAGCTCATTCGGGGAACTGATCATAAATGAACCTCTGAAGTCTCTTTAAATATATGTTTGCATACATTAAAACTTAACAGTAAAGGAAAAAATGTTAGTGGCCTATTTATCTACTAAAAAGAATAATGACATATAACATTTTTATTTATTTACTATTCTTTACTTCATAATGTTTTCCTGTTTAAAAAAAGTTGTTCATATATATGAACACATGTCTCAATTAAATAAAATGATTTAATTGATTAGTTCTTTCATCTACATATCAAATGATTTCCATTTTAATTCTTTTACTTATTTTTCTAGGAATCTGCATATGTGGTTCCAAAACACACAACAATAGACCTTCTTATGCACTTGTCTTTTATTTAATATTAATAATTGTAGAATTAAATTTTAAGTCAGAACGTTTGTCTCTCAATTTATTTATCTTTCTTAATACTTGGTAATGATAATTTGTGATAATTTGTTACATTTTTCTGTTTATTATCAAACTTACTTAGACCAGTCCCCAAATGAATTTTTTTAATTACTCTCAGATAAATTTGAATTGGTGTATACAAAATATAAATTATTTGACATTCCAAGACTTTACCTAGTTGAAATAGATAGAGAGGATATGCTGCTTTATGTTTGTTATTTTGACTTCTATATTATTTACTAATGTATATTTATTTGTCTATGTAGTTGTTGACCTCACTGTATAAATTATATATTTTTTTATTTCATATAATTTGATATCTCTATACTATTTACTAATGTTCTAGGCCCCTATTTTTGTACCTAACATTATATGAATATCTTCATGTAAATCAATTTTTTTATCATATCTTAAGGTTTTCTTCAGCATGGATTTTCAGAAAGGGGTTCACTGAATCAAATAATATAACATTTAATATGTATTAATATATATTGCCCAATACAAATTTAAAAATAATATTTAAAGTTATAAATCTTTTCCTAATAATATGGCACTGGTCCCTCTGTTAAGTATATATATCTTATCTTATTTAGTTATTGTAGTAACCATATAAAAATAGTAACTAAAATGCTGGGGTATCTAGTTATTTGTCTAAGGTTATGCAACCATTAAGTAGAATAGCTAATTTCATGAGTCTCTCTACCATCAGCTCATGTCTAAATGATATAAAAAATTCTCTCTGGCTATTAATAAATGTTATTTCTAAGCCCCTTTTCCCTCAAAAAAAAAAAAGCTATTCTCTTTCATTTCCTGGTAGGTCGTTCTTTCACATAAATGATTATTTATTTTCATTTTTCTATGAATTGTCTTCTTAGGCTTTTTAATATGTCAATTATATTTGCTTACTGAATTATACAAAATTGATGATTTAATCAAGAACAATTAACCCATTTTTTAAATAGTTTCTTATAATTTTCTTATTCCGTGGTCATTGTGCTGTAGAATTCAATTTTAGGTGGTAAATTAAACCAAACTTTTCTTTTGCTTAACTGTTCCTTGCAAACATGGGAAAGCATTCTGTTTTACAGCAGTTGATAAGTATTGAATAGTATCTTCTTTGATTTTTTTTGGTTTGGTCTATAAAGTTTTTCCTTTTATCTGTCAAGATGCTATATGTGTATGTGTGTGCAAGGAAGATAATAGTATAAAGAACAATATCATTAGATGTTTATAATTACTAAATTCTAACCTTCCTTATCATTTCTCGAATTATCTCTTCTTCAAAAATCTGCAGAAAATACCAAGATCTTACCCTTCTCCTCAACAATGCCTATATCTACAAACTCTTAAAAATCCCTGGTATTTGTCCAGACCAGGGTGAGAACTTCCCAGCAAAGATTTTGAGTTTTCTTTTAAGTTTCAGCTGTTTGCACTTATGTGTGTGGATTTCTTTCCTGGTAGAGGAAACTGAATTTTTAATGCAGGGTTCGGAGCATGAGGGTTCAAGTTTTATATCCTTCTGATATAAAGTGTGCCTTGTCCCACATAACAGTTGAAAGGTTCAGAATTAACAGGGAACCAGAGCCTCCAGGAGGCTTGTTCCCAAGTCCAACAATTCCTGATCCATATGTTCTCATCCTGTTCCTTAAAGGACTGATATGTTGACTCTTCTGGATATTCTACTCACCAGTCTAATCTGAAATCTCTTCCTAAGATCCATATCAAGAGAGAGCTGCTCATTAACCTCCCATGGTCTATCCTACCCAAACATAAACACCCACCACCTTCACCCAAAGAATTTTCTGTCATAATTGCCAAACAGCAATTCTTTACGTCTTATGGTCTGATGATATCAACTTTCAACATTCTTTTCTCCTTCTTCACCAGTAAAACCTTGTCTTGTCTACCTTGCGGTACTGCTTAATCTATGCACCTCTCTCATGCATCCCAGAAAATCTAAGTTTTCTTTGTGTCTACAGAGAAAGAGCAGTTATTTCTACTCACTACAAGGAGTTTCTTTATGACTTTTTGGGCTACTTTTTGAACTCATGTTTCACTCACTCCTGGTGGAGATGGAGAATGAAAGATGGACATAAGTTCCATTAAGTAGTCTGTATTCTCCCATGCTGGATTCTCGGAATACCTACCAATGTTCTAGGAATACCTACTACCTGCCTCAGATAGGAATACCTACCAGAAGTCCCTACCTCTAGCACCATTGTTTCTCACTACTCTTGGGCCATGTCCATCAGTCCCCATCACGTTCTCTTTTTCAAGCTCTCTGTCCTTGTCTCTCTGTCTCTATTTCTGTGATTCTTCTAACTGACCATTTGAGTCTCTGTCCCTTTACATCTCCTTGTCTCTGTAGTGTGTCTCTCAATTGATTTCTGATTCCATCTCTCACTGATACTCACTTTCTCAATCCTGGGGTTTCTGTGCAATGTACTAAGCAATGATATATCACCCATGACCTGAAAAAGAACCTTGCCAAATTTTTTAGTATTGAAGGATCCCCTTTAAATTCCTCCCTCCATCTGTAAACCCTATAACATTGGAGGAGTATGCAGAGCTGAGCTAATGTTTTCAATTTTGTTGCAAAGTATAATGTGCTCCAGTTTTCCTCCTCATGATCAAAAATGCCCCTTCCTTCCTTCCTTTCCTTTTTTTTTTTTTTTTTTTCCTTCTGAAGCTTACGAAGAACTTGTTGTATTCCAGGTACTGCTTTGTCACCTTGCAAATACATATCTGTCAACCATACAAGTATATTGTTACTATTCTCATGTAACATAAAAGGAAATAGAGGCATGCAGCAATAAACCATTTTGCCCGAAGTCATAGAAATAGGATATAGTGAAGTAGGGTTTCAGGACTTGCTAATAGGGCTCCAGACTCTGTGCTCTTCATCACTACGGTATACTCTCTTTCCAGTGTGGACAGACAATGGGAGTCAGGTAGGCCTTCCTAGCAGAAAAGAGTAGAGGAAGAGTAAGGTTAAGTATAAGGTTTTACAAAAGTGGGTTCTTTCCAAGGGTATGAAAGTCTTACTATCCTTTTCTATCTCCCTTTCTGCTTATGTTCATCTCCTTTTTCTGTACCCATACCTCCTTGAATAAAACTCCTTTGTATGTGTCTATGTGTTTTCTACCTTGATTCCCTGACTCCCATTTTACAGTCTTTGTCCTTTTTTCTCTCCTGTCGGGCCTTCACTGTATTTTCACTACTTTACCCATTTCTTTTTACTCCTGTCTGCTTCCATCTCTTTGAAGTCCTATCCTCTTTCCCCCAGATTTCGAGTATTGGGTATATCCATTGTTTTCCCATGACATTCTCTCATTGTTTTGTCCCTTAATCATGCTCTTTTCTATCTTCCTTCTGTTTTAGTGTCTTTCTCTTTATGTGTTGTTCTGCTTCTATATATTTCTCTACCTCCCTTGAGGTAAAAATCAATACTCTACTCACAAAAGACGCTACCACTGAGTTTTCTTGCTCAACAAAACCCATCATCAGGGAAATAAAAATCAAAACCACAATGAGATGTTACCTCATACCAGTCAGAATGGTGAAAATCAACAACACAGGAAACAACAGATGTTGGTGGAGAACCCTAATGCACTGTTGGTGGGACTACAAATTGGTGCAGCCTCAGGAAAACAGTATGGAGGTTCTTCAAAAGGTTAAAAATGGAACTACCCTATAATCCAGCAATTGTACTACTTATTAGGTATTTACTCAAATAAGTCAAAGAAAGACAAATGCCATATGATTCCACTCATACGTGGAATTTAAGAAACAAAACAAATGAGGCAACAATTGGGAATTTAAATATCAGAATTGTGGAATACTTTTTCTGATACGGTAAGGGCATAATTGTATTAGATCAAGAGGAAGTTTGCTTTTTATAAAACACATCATTGAATTCTTTTAAGAAAGTAATGTACATTTTTTTCTATGTACTGAACAAGAAATAAAGAAAATAGGGACTAATACCTTATCATAGTTATCTTAATGTGATTTTAGTATAATCCTGGCCAGAGAGGGAAGTTAATTGCCAACCTTCTCTCTCTTCATGGCCAGCTAAACTTCTTATGTTCTGGCCATTGCATTTTTAATTTTCAGAATATCATGTTGTCTCATATCTCTTGCCTTTGCAAATGCTACAAGTGCTCTGTACTATCCTTTTTTTTTTTTTTTCCATGCCTTTTTTTTTTTTAAGATTTTATTTATTTACTAGAGAGACGGAGGTCACAAGTAGGCAGAGAAACAGGCAGAGAGAGAGGAGGAAGCAGGCTCCCTGCTGAGCAGAGAGCCCGATGCAGAGCTCGATCCCAGGACCCTGAGATCATGACCTGAGCCAAAGGCAGAGGCTTTAACCCACTGAGCCACCCAGGCGCCCCTCCATGTCTATCTTTGCTCATATCCCAAGACAGGCATCATTTTAGAAAACCTCTAGAACTATCCCCTACTTTCCACTGCAAGATGACAGATTGTTTGGTCTATAACCTCTTCAGGAGACTTTCAAGATTATCCTACTAATTATGGTTCATTTGATCAACATCTCTTCCTCCAGCCTCACTGCTTTCTTTGAGAGCAGAGGATGTCTTCTATTTATCTCATGGTCACTCAATCCTGTGATACATTTGGTTCTTGTTCAACGTTTGTTGGACAATCTATCTTTGTCACAAAGAGGCTAAAGAAATGTAGGACAAAAACAAAACAAATAAGAATAATCACGGGCACAAATTCTGTGCTCCAAACATTGGCTTTTTATCAGATTTGTATTTTTTTTAATATTTTATTCGTTTATTTGACAGAGACCACAAGTAGGTAGAGAGGCAGGCAGAGAGAGAGAGGAGGAAGTAGGCTCCCTGCTGAGCAGAGAGCCTGATGTGGGGCTCAATCCCAGGACCCTGGGATCATGATCTGAGCCTAAGGCAGAAGCTTTAACCCACTGAGCCACCCAGGCGCTCCAGGTTTGTGTTCTTGAAGGATTAATTAATCTCAAGACAGTCAATGTTAGTTTATAAGTGGAAAACATGAGGAACATATTTATAGATGTATATTTTACCATAACCAGTGTCTGACTATTGTTTTCCTCTGACAACAAAAAGGCAATTATATTGAAGAAGAGTATTTGCATTATAAACAAACCATCTATATCCCAAATTGTTAAAGGATAAATATAAAATTAAACTGTTTTGCATTCACAACAATACACAGTCATTAGAGAATTTATATTCTTCCTCCAAGAGGCATCTAGCAATGTCACCTTACACTGCTTTGTTCTTTGTTCTTGCCCTCACTTTCCCTCATCCCTCTTCAAGGTGTTGCCTTTTCATATAATCTTAGGAATATATATATATATATACATATATATATATATGGTATAAGAGATACATATATATATATATCAGGTATAAGAGATTTTATATATATATAAAAAAAATATATATATATATATCAGGTATATATATATATCAGGTATAAGAGATAATGAAATCTTGACACTTGTAGCAATGTGTATGGAGCTAGAGAATATTATGCTAAGTTAAATAAGTTAGTCAGAGAAAGGCAAATACCTAATGATTTCACTCACATGTGAAATTTAAAAAAACAAAGAAGCTTAGTGGGGAAAAAGAAAGAGAGAGGCAAACCAGAAAACAGTCTCAACACTAGAGAACAAACTTATAGTCACCAGAGGGGAGGTGAGTGGGGGGTGGGTGAAACAAGATTATGGGGGCTAAGGAGGGTACTCGCTGTGATGAGCTCTGGGGGTATATAGAATTGCCAGATCACTAAATTGTACACCTGAAACTAATATTACCCTGTATGTTCACTAATTGATTTAAAATAAAAACTGTCAAAAGTGGGGGGGGCAGTATAGGTACACAATTGTTACAATTGCCTTTGTGCCAGGTTTCAGAGTTGCCTTCCTCTATCATTAATCTGATCAGTCCATCTTCCCCTAAGAAAACTCATAAGTGCACTCTAATGTCCAAGTCCTTGTCTGACCTTGCCCTCTCCCTAGTTTGGCTACACACATTTCCAGCCTCTTTCCCACCTCACTCCTCCACTTAAGTCCTTTGTTCTACCAGCTGAGTTTGTTAGCCTCTAAATATTTCATGTGTTTAGAGCTTCATGCTGCATACTCTTTCTTTATAAGATGATTTGAAATGCAAGATTGTTTGATCAACGGGCAGCAGTCACTTGTTTAAAAGATACATATTTCCAGGGGCACCTGGGTGGCTCAGTGGGTTAAGCCTCTGCCTTCAGCTCAGGTTATGATCCCAGGGTGCTGGTGATCGAGCCCCGCATTGCGCTCTCTGCTCAACGGGGAGCCTGCTTCCTCCTCTCTCTCTGCCTGCCTCACTGCCTACTTGTGATCTCTCTGTCCAATAAATAAATAAAATCTTAAAAAAAATAAAGGTACATATTTCCAAATGATAGTGTAGATTCTTTTCTTTGTGTTAGGTGAACTTAAGACAGAATATGACAATTTTAATGTTGTAAAATTTGAGCAATACCTATAATTCCTACAGCTTGGAAATGATGTTTTGTTGTTTTGTTTTCTTTTAATCCTTTATACCTAGTGGGCCCAAATTAATCCTCAAATTCTTGGTCAGAGATTAACAGTAACTCAGGTCACATTGGGTCCCACTGATGACAGTACTGTTTGGCCTCCTCTCTCTGGCTGCATAGATCCCAGGTCACCGATGTTCAATATGTACTGACAAACACTGAATGAATGAAAAATTTATAACCTCATCTTGCAGGGCTGTGCCTTCAAATTAAATAAAATTTATGCAAAAAAAAAAACACCCTTAAAAGATGATTTTAAAACTATGAGCTCATAGTTACCATTTTTGTTAGAATCATAAGGTTGCTTTCTTGTTTATCAAGAGGGAAATGTAAAGCAAGGATTTTTAAATCTAACCAGAAGCAAGCAGGGTTAGGGCAGGTGGAGAAAGACTGATGGAGGCCACCATTTTTTCTCTGATGCCCACCCGAAGCTCAGTAAACACACATACCCACACCCAGAAACAACTTATATTATCACAGAAGGGGACAACTGTGACAACAACAAACCACATCACTCAATATCTAGGTCAATGTTCTTTTCTTGGAGTTTCTTGCTGTGACCTGCACCTATCAACAAGTTGATGCTCATGGTTGGCAGGATCATGAATTTCCACCTATGCACTCACATGTATTGCACTTTTTAGAAAATTGGCCTGCTGGCATTCATGCTAAGCACTGGGGAAGCACATGAACTCATAATACAGACCTGTTTTGCTTGAGTTGATCAAAAGGGACTGACACCTGTGTCTCTCAGGAAACTTAACAGCAAGTGGGTAGGCACATCATTGTACCACACGTCCCAATAAAGAGGAACTAGAGGTGGCACACAGTTACTAGGCTTTTGCTGATGTATAAGCACATTGATATATGCTGACTCACACAATCTAGCCATCCTCGATGTTTTCCCAGTGGCCCAGAAACCTCTGGAGAGTCCAGCTTAACAGGATATACTCAGAAGAAAAAGAAAATTCCCCACAGGTGAACCTTCAGAGGAGACCAGAGACCATGAGAGTGTCAGAATTAGTCATTTGTGGAGAACACTCTGAAGCCTCCTATGCTCCTTCTGGTACAATTATGGTTGCCCCACCCATGATCCCAGAGTGCCATGTGAATATTAGAGCAGTTTCAGATTATGTACTTAAAACTTTCTGTGTCTGCCTCCTCCTGTAGATTTACTTCCTGAAAGTTACAGAGTTTTTCTTGTACAAGTTGAGAGGTTTTGAAATTTTAATTGTAATTGAGCATCTTCAAGATCAAAGGGTTTTAAACGGAGATACAGATAGAGTTAATATGGGGTTTTATAAAAATGCAGATGTCTAGGTCCTATTCTAGACTCACTGAATCTCTTTCCTTGATGTTTTTGGTGTAGTTTTGATACTTGCTTGTTACAATATATATATTGTTTCTTGTGACTAATGTGAGACAAGGTACTTTCCTCTGAAAAATTTCTATTTATCAATTTTTATACAAAAATGCAACATCTATTGTCCTTGAAAATCTGCTTTATCATTATTCTTAGAGATGATTATCCAGAACTTTGTTCTTTGTAATGACTTAATTATCCTGTTTTGCCTATCAACAAAATTTTTGCCAACAAAATTTTCTTGTCAGTTGTATTATTCTTTTACCAACTCTCCTTGGAACTTTGCCATGTGAAAGTCGTCAGAAAAATATTAATTATAATCATTTTAAGTAATTTTAGCTATCTTAACTATCTTAAAACTGTAGATAGTATTTTTTTGTTGTTCTGATGCTTATCTGACAGCTCTGCAATCTTCAATAGGCCAGAGTTTTGGGTCTTCAACATGGAAGGCTGGTCTCAATGCCCAGGGAAAAGGACTATAGTAGTACTCCACATTTCAAAACCAGATTCTTAGGTAACTATCAGTCTGTGCCATCGGACTGAGTCATGTTAGCCAGGACTGTTCATAGTTGAGAGAGAGACCCTTCTGGGGGACTACTAATCCTGGATTTAGCAGAGGAATTAGACAACTCTGATTGCACTGATGAGGTACATTTTATTGTGTTTGTTTTGAATATTGTTTAATTTATTTTATTTTATTATTTAAAAAAATTTTTTAAAAGATTTTTATTTATTTGTCAGAGAGAGTGAGCACAGTTAGAGGCAGAGGGATAAACAGGTTTCCCGCTGAGCAAGGAGCCCGATGTGGGACTCCATCCCAGGATACTGGGATCACAACCCAAGCCAAAGGCAGCTGCTTAACCAACTGAGCCACCTAGGCGCCCCTTGTTTAATTTTTTTAATGTTTTATTTTTGGATATATAAAAGTCTTATTAAGCCATCAGCAATTATAATAATCTATGAGACACTGCTTTTATAAACTGAAATGAAACATTTAAAAACATTACATGCTTTTTAAAAAAGATTTTATTTGTTTATTTGAGAGAGAGAGTGCATGTCCAAGCAGGCAGAGGGGCAGAGGGAGAGGGAGACACAGACTCACTGCTGAGCAGGGAGACATAGACTCACTGCTGAGCAGGGAGCCCAACTCAGGGCCAGATGCCAGGACCTTGAGATCATGCCCAGAGCTGAAAGGCAACATGCTTAACAGATTGAACTACCCAGGAGCTCCAAAATGTTACCTATTTCTAACTGAGTTCTTCAAGTTCAAAAATTCTTACTGAGTATCCTTACTTTTCATGGCAATGCAGTTATTTCTATAGGTTCAATAAAAGCTGGTTTGCATTTTTAGCAAGAAGTGATTGGAAAAATTGGTTATGCAACCAGAGCATGGCTGGGGATGGCATACTTGAGAACATTGTTCATGTAATCAGGTATTATCAACAACTGTAAAGGATCTAAAGTTGACCTTATAGATCTAGTGCTGACAAAGTCCGCTGAGAAAAACAGACTTGGCAATTGGTTATATAGTTCAGCCTTCAAACAGTTCAGAGAGGTCACTTCTGTGACAAGCAAGGAGCCTAGAGATGTTTTGATGACTTCAAGAAGAGAAGAATTTGTTTGAAATATACAGGGACTATAGGGGAAATCTGATGGAGAAAATTTCTTAGACTGGTTTCCTACTCTCAATACATCAAATACTAGCAGCTTTTCATTGTGAGATTTCTTTTTATCTATCTATCTATCTATCTATTTATTTATTTATTTTAAGAAAGAGAGAGAGAGAGCACAAGAAGGTGGAGGGGCAGAGGGAGAGGGAGAAACAGACCCCTTGCTGAGTAGGGAGATAGCCCCTGGGTTGGATCCCTTGTCCTGGGATCATGACTGGAGCAGAAGGATGATGCCTAATTGACTGAGCCCCCAGGCACACCTCAATTGAGATTTCTTATGAAAATCTCTAGCACTGCGAATTTAGCAAGACCTTTATGGCAATTTAACATCCTTCCTGCCTTTATATATATATAAGCCCCCAAATCTAATGAGTTAGCATCCTTTTACAATTAAGAGTAATTATTCGGGGTGCCTGGGTGGCTCAGTGGGTTAAGGCCTCTACCTTCAGCTCAGGTCATAATCCCAGGATCCTGTAATTAAGTCCCGTATCTGGGGTATGGGGGTGGTCTCTACTCAGCAGGGAGCCTGATTCCCCCCACCCCGCCACCTGCCTCTCTGCTTACTTGTGATCTTTGTCAAATAAATAAATAAAATCTTTTAAAAAAGAGTAATTATTCTTTCAGATTATATTTTACTTAAATGGGGGACACTAAAGGGAAAAATTGTGCTTCAGTGGAAAACTATGCGTTGTTTAGAGCACAGCCTTCTGAGTTATCTGATCCTGGTTATTGTTGGCTTTGTGCCTTATTGTGTCTTTGTGCTACATTACAATTTTGTAAATGATAGATACTAATTACTAAAAACAATCCATGTTTGTAGACATCCAAATATACATTAAATATTTTAAATATTTTATTTATTTATATGAGAGAGAGCACAAGCAGGGGAAGAGCAGAGGGAGAAAACAGACTCTCTGCTGAACACAGAGTCCCACTCAAGGCTCAATCCCAGGACCCTGAGCTGAAGGGAGATGGCTAACCAGGTAGGCCACCCAGGTGTCCATGACCTCTCCTGAGGTCATGAGACCTGCCCAAAGAATTTACTGGTTGTTTCAATTAAAACCTGAGATAAGCCCCTGATCTGCCTTTTCTTATAGCATTTACTTTAGAAAATTTACAATGGTAAATCCTTTCTCTGTCTCTTTGTATCTTCTATAATCTTCTATAGTATCTTCTGTATAGAAGATTACAGTATCTTCTATAAATTTCTATAGTATCTTCTATAATCAGGAATGTCTTTTTTCTCAAGGACATGGTAGAGCCATCCCTTTGAAATTAAATAATCAAGAAAGATAGTACCCCGGCCACCTAGTCTCTGTGAGAATTTAGAAGCCTAATTTGAGCAAACTCTATTAATCAAATACGAATAACCTAATCACAGTGGCCACACTCTCCCTCCCCACATCTTTAGATACTTTCCTTTAGCACACTTCAACATTTCAAAAGCCTTTTGTTTCAGAGGAGATGAACTCAGCTGTATACTGAGGTATCTTTCCTCTATGGTAGCTTCTGAAGAAAAATCTGTGATGACCTTGCTAATTGTATGGGAAGCCAAAAGGGTTTTAGAGCATTATACACAAACAGAAATGTTGGCAGTTTTTACTGATGGGGACATAAATAAGATGAAATGAAGGAAATGTGTCAGACTTTTGAGAGGCTATGGGACGGCCACTAGTCCCATTTTAAGCTACAAAAATGCATTAGCCTTCAAGAAAAAGGAGGAATGACCCCAGTGGTGGTTCAGACTTCAGCAGGGCTGCCAAGACTACCCTGGACCCAGAGAGTCAAAGGCTTGGGAGACAAGGCTATTTCCTCTTTGGGTTCAAAGGATGGAGCCACAGCTTTCATTCCAATGGAACAGACTGCCAGTACCCAGGTGGAAGGGACAAGGCCAAAACTCAGATGGTCTAAAAATGCAAGGATGCTACCCTGGAAGACCTGGAGGACAGAACATAAAGCAAAAGAGAATTATTCTCAAAAGTGTAATGTAAGTGTAATGGGATTTGCCCTGCTAAGTTCTCAATTTACTTGCTACCAGTGATCCTTTACTTCTCTTTAAAAAAAAAAATTTATTTAAATTCAGTTAGTCAACATATAGTACAACATTAGTTTCAGATGTAGTGTTCAATAATTTATCAGTTCTGTATAATATCCAGGGCTTATCACATGACATGCCTTCCTTAATGCCCATCACCCAACTACTTTTCAATGTATCTTACTTGGAATGGAGCTCTCTATCCTATAGCTGCCCCACTACTCTATTTTTGAAGGTGATAACATATTGGCTGCTTTCACAGGTGCACTGTGAGGCTTTGGGGTAGATTCAGACACCCAAGAAACAGAAAAATTTCTTGCTCTGATCTGATCATGGGATTTCCTATTTTGGGACACATTGTGGAAACAGGTGCAATCCTGAATGTATGTGAAAGCTAATATGTAGCCAAGATAGTACTATCCTGGGGTATAAAAACATTTGAATTAAAGCTTTTAATTTCCTGTCCACGTGAATTTCACGAAATCAGTTTCTCAGAGCCTCACTATCTTCGACTGAAAAAAATAGGCAGGAATGTTTTATATAAAGACAGGGTATTATGAAAATCAAATAAAATATATGCCTGAAAATGCCTGGAAGCACATGTTGCACACATAAGAGGTTCAAAAATAATGTTTGTGGCTGTAAAAACTTTTCATTAATTCAGAGGTACCTTCTAAGTATGAGTTCATTATTATTCACTAAGCATTTGACATTTATGGACTTTGTTTCTTGATTCACCTGAGGATACAAATGTAGGAGACAAGAATTGTTGTGATTTGTGGATAAGACTTGAGTTAATGAGCGGGCATGAGAAAGGATGAAAACTCTATTCAATGATCTGAGTTTTGTGGTCATGTTAGGAAAGTAAGTTGGACTGTTTGTCACTTAGCACAACCAAAACAATAAATTCCTCCTTAATCCTATATATATATATTTTTAGCATTTTTGAGCATCTGCGATATATCTGTCTTTGTAGCACACAACTGAAGACAATTATTTCACATCTGGGTGGAGTGTTACTGAGCTCTTCCAAAGTAATTCTCCTTTCTCCAAATGTGGGCTCAGTTGCATATTCATTCAATAATTATTTATTGCAGATTTACTCACCATCAGAAAATATGCTACACATTAGGGACATAGAAACAAAATGAATATTTGCCTTTCTTTGAAAGCACACTTTATTCAGAAAGTAAAAAGAAAAGAACAAAATTATATCTCTGATTGCAAATAATAATAAACAGAGGATAAACAAGTTATGAAAGAAAATTCAAAAAGAAGGTTCTGTTTTGGACTGAGGGTTTAGGGAAATATTTTAGAAATACTTCTAAATTAGATGTATTAGAGAATATTAGAAGAAGTATTAGAAGAAATTAGAGTGAAATTAAGTCAGAATATAACTGAAAATTGAATAGAAATAAATATATGAAATTGGGATCAATAATATTCTAAAATTGAAGGTCAGATGTGATAACTTACAAGAAGCAGAATCTCTGTAAATTCTACAAATATGCAGAAGTCCAAAATGGTTGGAGTTTAATGACTACCTGAAGATGTTGGAGAAGTAGAGAAGAGCCAGTCAATGTATGGTCTGATAGTATGAAATTCATTGCTTTAATTCTATTCTCAAAGAAAAATGAACTTCATATTTAAAATAGTCATTATCACATTATCTAATTTTCATTTTAAAGACATAACTCTTGCCTTGCATAAATAATCAATTAGAAATTAGCAAAAGTAGATGTTTAGGAACTTGTGAGGTTATTGCAGTATTTCATTAAAGTGATATCAATGACTTATACTGATATGACTAAAATAGAAATAGTGGGAGGAAGAGATACTAGGTTGTAATTTGAGTTTAGACCTGAAAGAAATTAATACAGATGAACTGCATTTGAGGGATGAGGAATCCACTTCTATATATCCCTTGGAAGGATATACATGATCATTTTTCTGTATTAGCATTTTTTGTGTGTTTTTATCATAGATCACATTATAATATATCTATTTTCATCCTGGTCATAGATTTTTCTAGATGCCTTAAGGGGGAGATCTCAAGATATGCACTTTCTGCTATTTATACCCATGACCAGTATTCCTTGTGAATGAAATAAATCTTACATAACAACAAAAAGTGATACTGATTCCTCTTCATGTCAAATAATGGTTCTCTGCAACTTATCTTAGAAATCTTTCCCCAAACAACTGGCCACTATGTTTCCTATTACACATCACTGTTGTATCTGCTTCTGACACAATTTTGCGAGAACTCTCACTCTAATTTGCCTGGTTTTTACGCAGTACACAATGGGATTCATCATTGGAGGCACAAGTAAAAGAATATTTGCCATGAGAACATTGAAGAGAGGTGAGACATGTCTGACAAAGCGATGGACAATGGCCAGGTTGATGATGGGCAGATAGAAGATGATCACTGCACAGATGTGTGAAACACAAGTATTGAGGGCCTTGAGTTGCTCCTTTCGGGATGCAATCCCCAGCACAGTCTTGAGGATCAGGACATAAGACACAGCAATGAGCATAAAGTCTACCATAAGGCAGAGTGCTCCAAAAAAGCCATAGATGACATCAATTCGGTTGTCAGAGCAGGCTAACTTCATGACATCCTGGTGGAGACAGTAGGAATGGGATAATTGGCTTTTACTACAATATTTCAAACTTCTGAGAGTGAAGGGGAAGGGCAGGACTAGAAGGACACTCTTAAGGAATAATACTATTCCTATTTTTGCAACTCTGACAGGAGTCAGAATGGAACTGTATCTGAGAGGGCTGTGGATGGCTAGGAAGCGGTCAAATGACATGATCAGGAGCACTGAAGATTCCACTGCTGTGAATCCATGGATGAAGAATTCCTGGGCAAAGCAGGCATTAGCAGAAATTTCAGGGATGTTGAATAAGAAGATCCTCCCCATGGTGGGTAGAGAAGAGAAGGACAAGCCCATGTCAGACATGGCCAACATGGAAAGGAAGTAGTACATGGGCTCATGCAAGGAGGGCTCTGTCTTGATGACAAAAAGGATGGTGCAGTTTCCCAGAATAGCAAAAAGATACATGCTGCAGATGGGGATAGAGATCCAGATGTGTGCATATTCCAGCCCTGGCATCCCAACCAAGAAGAAGGTGGTGATTTCAACATTCGATTTGTTAATAATGGACATGGTGCATTTAGAGGGCTCTACACAATGAAATAGAGATTCTTGAGTTAGTAAATATGGATGTCTGGAAATTTGGCAGAAAAATGCAGTTGTTGAAATTTGGCTCTTTTCAGCTCTTTTTCAGCAGAATAAAATATTTATGAAACTATCATATAGTGAGAAGTGGATGTCAATTTAGACTGATATCTACCTATATAATAGATGAAGAAAACTCCTTTTGACCATGGTTTTCTTATTGAGAAACTGGAAATATATTTTTCATTCAGATATTAATCTAATTTCATTTTCCCTGTGAAATACTAGTAAACTGTAATCAATTAATGTGGAATTTTCTACTATTCCTTGCTTTCACATCCCAGATAAGATGCTGGGCAGAACATATGATTTCTAGAATGACACTGTGAAAACAAAGGAATCTCACAACTTTATTTCTTCCTAGATCCTGGAACTCCCACAAAAGTATGATTTCATAAACTATCCTGGGTTCTATTCCTTGCTAACTCAAATTTATTGTTATTGAAATATCCTTTTAAAAAATTCACACTATTTTCAAATCATGTGTATATTTGTAAGGGCAGTTACTGCAGAGATTACTGACATGTAATGTCTTCTGTTCTGGCCTGGAATTTGTGACCACATGTATCGTGTTGACAAAAGATTAATAATAATGAAGTAGTCAGTATCATAATTTAGGAGAATCTGAATTCTGTTGAAGATTGATTCCCTAAAAGATAAATAGCCCATTTATAAGTCTCTGAAAGAAAAAATTTCCTAGAAGCCTCTGAAAGCCTCTTCTTGGTCTATATGAAGTTGTATGCAGTTGATTGTCAAAAAAGAAAATGAAAGCAAAATAGATGATGATATCTGAGCACTCACCAGAAATTGGACATTTTGGAGAGTACTTCTGAGAGTAGCTGAAGGATCCTAGAAGTCAATGCCTAGTCTGTCACCAAAGGTGCCTCCTTATATACAAAGGCTTGTCTCAAAATCCCAAGGGACATTGAACCCTGGGGGAATTGCAGCCAGGATGAATCTGTTAAGAGTAAGAATAAACATGTGCAGATGCAGTAAATCCACAGAAATGGTTAATACCAAAGAAATGAAAGAAGTATCTAGGCTTTAAATTAGGGACCTTTTGGTTAGAAAGAGTTTCTTAACAACGAGGGGTGGTAAAGACACGATAAAGCCCATGCAAAGTCTCTGACACTTCCGTTGGGTATTCATTTGTCTCAGATACTACTCCTCTGCTCTGAACAGAGTGAAAACAGAAATGCTGTGAGTTGAATCTATGCATTCAAGGAAATGGTATAAGACAAACACCTTGTGATATACATTTTTAGCCTAGGCTTAAATCCTGAAGCCTGGATCCACCCTTTTACTTATTTATTCCCGGACATCGCTAGCTAAATATCCCTTAAAATCAACTTCACTTAATGAAATGAATATAAATATCCATTAAAATCAACTTCCAATAGACTTCAATTCTGACCTCTTCTTAGGACCCCATCTCCATAATAAGCTTTTATGAAAAAAAAAAAAACACAGAACACCACCATTGCAATTCTGACACACACACATACACATACAATAATAATAAAAACCCAGATACATTCTACCATTTCCTTTATGAGAAGGAATCAGAAAGTGCAGAGAAAAAGCAAGAGTTAAAGAATTTTTCCAATTCTGACCTCTTCTTAGGACCCCATCTCCATAATAAGCTTTTATGCTTAATATTATATGAACTTAAAATTTGATCCCTTTAATTTCTTCAGGCTCACATCTTATTCATAGTAATAGCCAACATTTATTGAGAATTTAATTTCTTCCACTTATTGACTTTCATTCATTACTGGATGGTGATTTTGAGTCATGAATCTTTGGATTAAAAAACACAGTTATTATCTTCATTTTACTGATGAAGAAAATATTTCTCAAGGAGGTCAGCTTGTCTCTCTTAGATCATATAAATGTTGTATGGTAGAGGTAAGGTAGAAACTCAGGTATGTTGGATGCCTGGTAACTGAACACATTTCATGCAATGAAGATGGTCAATCAATATTTGTGGAGTTATGGATTGAATGGATGATAGAATCTTACAGTTTTTTATTCATTCTAAACTATTAGTCAATTCTGGGGAATTATATGGAACATGTAACCTCACATTTATTGACCTTTATATCAAAGAAAAGGAAAAATATTTAAGGATTCCAGAGAAAATGTTCTTGAAGCAACACACACACACACACACACACACACACGCACACACATATGTATATATTTATTTACCTCCATTATAAATATATATAATGTATACATTAATATACAGTCTTGGATGGGAGCTAATACTGAGTTGATCAAAGAGAGAAAGTATAACAGAATATTACCATAATCCACTATAATAATCTTTCTTGAACTTTATGACTTTTTTTATTTTACCCATGTCCTATTGTTTTCATCCTCCTTGGAAATAAGTTCTCTTGGCTATGTTGTCAGAATCTCTACCTTTAACTCTTGCTTTTTCTCTGCACTTTCTGATTCCTTCTCATAAAGGAAATGGTAGAATGTATCTGGGTTTTTATTATTATTGTATGTGTATGTGTGTGTGTCAGAATTGCAATGGTGGTGTTCTGTGTTTTTGGATTATTGCCCAACTTTGGAGACAGATTCCATTTGTCCTATGACAATGTTAACAAGCTACAACAGGGCAGTTGTCATATCTATAATGGCTATTTTTGTATGAGCAGTCTCTAGCACATTGAATGGCATGTGATAGGTTAGTAAATGTGGAATAAATGAATGAATGAATTGAATTGTAAAAAAAAAATGGCATCTTAAATCATATACTATTTTTAACTTTAGTATCTTTAGTATCTTTCCCTTTTGGCTGTGCTTGCTATGGAGTAAAAGGATAGTGCTTTGGTAAATGTAACATCTATTCATATGAATTTTTACTGTGTAAGTGGGCATTATTTATATTTTTGCATGTGCATTAATATATTATTTTGAAAGTTTTATTTGCATATAAAAATATTTCAAATATGGAATATTATGACACAATAGGGTGAATTATGTGTACATATCATAATTATTAATATTTGATCATGCAGATTTGAAGCATTTTTTTAAGATTTCATTTTATTTATTTGAGAGAGAGAGAGCATAAGCAGAGGGAGCTGCAACCAGAGGGAGAAGCAGTCTTCCTGCTGAGCAAGGAGCTTAATGTGGGACTTGATCCCAGGATTCTAGGATCATGACCTGAGTTGAAGGCAGAGGATTAACTGACTGAACCACCCAGGTGTCCCTGAAACATTTTTTCTTATATATATGTATATAAAAAGGCATGACAGATTAGTTGAAGTTCCTTTTGGTTCTATGCATCAAATGTGAATAAAAATATGCATATCAAACAGATGGACTGCAGATTAAGCAATTGCTCAACAGAAACATACAGGTATAGTTCATTTATTAGGAAAGAATATTTGAAAACAAAGATATAACTTCAGTTATATTCAGGAAGTGTGCTTTCATGGGTCTTGTGTAGGTGCTGTCGGTTAAGATAGCACATACCTGGCTGCCTGTCTCTATTCTTAAGCATAACTTTCCAAAGATGACTTTATTTTTCCATAATGATTCACAATTATTATTAAGTACATTTGCCATGATTAATTTTGCCATTGGCATTAAACTCATCTCCTTGGATATAGTGTCCATGCACTTTAGGAGAATAAGAAAGCTGTATTCAATCCTCTCCCTGGATCTTTAAATGGAGCTGATAGTGAAAGTTCTCTCTCCTCTGTTAGATGAGATGTAAGAAGTGTCCCCACTGCCTGTTCGTTCAGCTCATGACAATTTACCATAGCATATGGGTTAGCTCCATTGAGAACACTGACAAAGTAGAAAAGAGAAGTGAAGACAGTGAGAGTTGGTGGTGCTAACACCCTCTTTCCTGCCCTGAGATATGCTGTAGCTCCCGAGAGTCTAACAGGTTTCACTCTGTATCTGTAGGATGTTATAATATCTTATCTAAGAATGTTTTAATAATATTATTTGGTTTGTTGTCACTTGTAATGGAGTGTGTATCTCATCAAAGCAAGCTTTTTGATTTTCAAGGTTGGTTGAGTGTGGAGTAATGGTATTAGCGTTAGAATTAGGTTTAAATTCAGTAGGGAACTTTCACTGAGATCCCATAGATCTGATGAGAGTCCTATATACAGATGAGATTACTCTCGTTTTTACAACTAAATTCTAAAAATAAACATGCTCATCAAGCTAAGTGTACTCTTAATGCCCTTTATCTATTTTAGTCATTCCCCTATCTACCTCCCCTCTGGTAATGACCAGTTTGTTCTGTGTATTTAAGAATCTGGGGGTTTTGTTGTTGCGTTGTTTTGGTTTTATCTCTTTAAAAAATATTTATTCATTTGTTTTGTTTCCTAAATTCCACTTATGAATGGAATCATATGGTATTTGTCTTTCTCTGATTTATTTCGCTTAGCATTGTATTTGTTGCAAATATAAATACACACTATTTCTTGCTTATCATATTGTAAATGATGCTGCAATAAACATAGGGTTACATATATCATTTCACATTGGTATTTTTGTTTACTTTGGATAAATATCCAGCAGCGGAACTACTGGGTTATATGGTAATTGTATTTTTTAATTTCTTGAAGAAACTTTGTACTGTTTCCACAGTGGCTGCATCAGTTTGCATTCCTACTAATAGTGCCTGAGGGTTCCTTTTTCTCCACATCCTCATAACACTTATCATTTCTTGTCTTTTTGATTTTAGTTATTTTGATGGATGTAAGGTGATGCCTGATGGTGGTTTTGATTTGCATTTTCCTGATGATTAGTAATGTTGCACTTCTTGCATGTTTCTTGACCATTTGTATGCCTTCTTTAGAAAAATGTCTCTTCAGGTTTTCTGGCCATTTTTAATTAGGTTGCTTGTTTTTTAGGAGTTGTGTTGTATGAGTTCTTTATAGATTTTATCTATTAAGCTGTTATAATATATGTCATTTACAAATATCTTCTCCTATTCAGTACATTTCCTTTTAATTTTATTGGTATTTTCTTTCACTGTAAAAGCTCTTCTTATTTTGGAGTAGGATCTACTAGTTTAATTTTGCTTTTATTTCCCTTGCTAGAAGACATATCTAGAATAATGTTTCTACAACTGATATCAAAGAAGTTACAGCCTATGTTTTCTTCTAGGAATTTTTTGGTTTCACATCTGACATTTAGGTCTTTAACGCATTTGGGGTTTATTTTTGTGCCTGGTGTAAGAAAATGGCCCAATTTCATTCTTTTGCATGTCACTTTTTGGTTTTCCCAGCATCCACTTGTTGAAGAGACTATCTTTTTCTCATTGCATATTCTTGCCTGTTATTGTATTAACTGACCATAGAAGCATGGGTTTATTTCTGGGCTCTTTATTCCATTCCATTAACTTAAGTGTATGTTTTTGTGTGCCAGTACCATACTGTTCTGATTATTACAGAGCTTTGTAGTATATCTTGGAATCTAGGATTGTGATACCTAGATTACTCCCCCCCCCCTTTTTTTTAGATTACTTCATTTTTAAAATGATTTCCAAGAGCTATTTACTTTGCTTTTATTTTCTTTTCTAGCTCTACATTAGTAGGATTTCCCAGACATAGGTTAATTCTTTGGATTTACTATCATACATTTTATTCATATCTTCCAAGGCTGATTAAAATCATGGAATATTTTTATATACTTACAAAGTTTATTAAAAATAGATTGCATATAGGGGTGCCTGGGTGGTTCAGTTGGTTAAGCAACTGCCTTCAGCTCAGGTCATGATTCTGGAGTCCCAGAATTGAGTCCAACATCGGGCTCCCAGATCCACGGGGGAGTCTGCTTCTCCCTCTGACCTTCTCCTCGTTCATGCTCTCACTGTCTCTCTCTCAATAAGAAAAATGTTTAAAAAAAATGGATTGCATACATATACCACATCTTTTTCCATTTACCCTTCTATGGTCATCTAGCTGTTTCCATGGTATGGCTATCATGGACATTGCTTCTATAAACATGGGGGTGCATATACTCCTTCGAATCACTATATTTGTATGTTTCGGATAAATAAATAGCAATGCAATTGCTGGGTTGTAGATTAGCTCTGTTTTCAACATTCTGAGGAATCTCCATAGTGTTTTCCAGAATGGCTGCACCATTTTTCATTCCCACCAACAGCGTAAGAGGATTCCCCTTTCTCTACATCCTCGCCAACATCTGTCATTTACTGAGTTGTTAATTTTAGCCATTCTGATTGGTGTGAGGTATCTCACTGTGGTTTTGATTTTTATTTTCCTCATCCTGAATGGTATTGAGCATTTTTTCATGTGTCTGTTAGAGGATGTGGTATATATGTATATATATATAATGGAATATTACTTAGCCATCAAAAAGAATGAAATCTTGCCATTTGCAATGACATGGATGGAACTAGAACCTCTAGAGCAAGCATGCATATCCTTTGTAAATATCTAGAAATGGTGAAAACACACTTCCAAATAAGAACCCTGATAAACATAAAAAAAATCTACATTGGCTTTTTAATGATTTATCATACATCTCTTATTATAGTGATTTCTAAGGCTAAAAAATACTCCCTCTTCTACTTGAAAATGTGTGCATATTTTTCTAACATATATATTTGTATGAAAACAATCTAGGACAGATAAACCATCTAGATCCCACAGCAGAGCCTTGTCAAATAGAAAATTTGTTCATAATTATGAAATACTTACATGAACATGAATAGGATATTCCAGGTACTTTGCTCAGTACTGACAAAGACAAAAGTTAAATTGCTTCTTAAATCATTTGCACATTGATTAAGCATATAGACAAAAAAATACTATTGCTTAACATCACAGCAGTAGTAAATAATGTTATACAGATTTGGATAAAGAATAGCTAACCCAATATACATTCAAAGGAGGTAATTTGTGCAAAGCATTTAAAATATAAATGAGTAGGGGCACCTGGGTGGCTCAGTGGGTTAAAGCCTCTGCCTTCAGTTCAGGTCATGATCCTATCTGGGATAGAGCCTGGAATCAGGCTCTCGGCTCCGTGGGGAGCCTGCTTCCTCCTCTCTCTCTGCCCGTCTCTCTGCCTACTTGTGATCTGTCTGTCAAACAAAAAAGTAAAATCTTTAAAAAATATATAAATTAGTAAAATATTACATATTTACGTATCTATTTTTACATTTAATTTAAATCATTTTATGTGTGTGAACCTTGTATCTCCAAACATATCTGACACTACTATAAGACAGAAGAATTTTTAATAGTTTACATAAATTATTGGTGATAGGAACACACACATATACACACTAGATGTTCAGGAGATGCTGAGTCTGTGTATGGGTATGTGTGCTTAGCACATTTTAGTCATAATCATGCCTAAGATAATGAAAGCCATGAACATGTTATTTTATTCTTTTCTATTTTTGTTTAGAACTATATTTTAAAAATCTTTTCAATCTAATTAGGACTTCTCCTGTATGGCTAAGATTGATAGTCAGCTGGTTGTACAGAGAGATAAAAATCATAAAGGAGATGGTGGGACACTTAGCTACAGGAAGATAAGAACCCCAATCCTGACTCCTAAAACATCTACTCTAGATTGTGTTGCTGTTTAATTAAATCAATAGCTAGATATTTGCTGGGTCCACTGAGTACAAGCAGTGTGTCTCTTTGTGTTCGGTCTCTTTCCTGTCATTACCATCTTCAGGTTTCTATAGCTGTTCCAAAACTGCCGAGTTGAGCTTTCATTGTGACAGAAATTGCTCGTCAACATTGTTTCTCACATAGTTTTGCCTGGATTAGATTTCTAATCTGCTGACTCTTCAGAGAGTACACAATGGGATTCATTAGAGGGGGAACAAGAAGGAAGATATCAGCTATGACAACTCTAACAACTGGGGAAACATTTTTGGCAAAGCGGTGAAGGGTGGCCAAGATGACAATAGGCACATAGAAGATGAACACAGCACAGATATGGGAGATGCAAGTGTTGAGGACCTTGAGGTGGCCCTAGTGTGAGGCAATGCCCAGAACAATTTTTAAGATCAACATGTAAGACACAGAAATGCATACCAAGTACAATAAAGATGTAAGAGCTACAGACAGTCCATAGATGACATTGACCTTGTTGTCAGAACAGGCCAGCTTCATGACATCCTGGTGGAGTCAATAGGAGTGGAATAGAAGGCTTTTCCTACAGAATTTCAGTCTCTTTAGAAGAAAGGGGAAAGGGAGAACAAACATAATACATAATGCAGCAAATATGAGGCCAATTTTAGTGACTCTGGCACTGGTCAGGATGGAGGTTATCTGAGAGGACTGTAGATGGCTATCAAGCGATCGATGGACATGATGAAAAGTACTGATGACTCCATAGCTGAGAATCCATGAATGAAGAACTCTTGGGCAAAGCAGGCATCAGGTGAAATTCCAGTGGCATTGAACAAGAAGATTCTCAGCATGTTTGGAAGGGAGGAGATGGACAACCCCAGGTCAGAAAAGGCCAGCAAGGAGAGAAAATAATACATAGGCTCATGCAGAGAGGTCTCTGTTTTTATGAAAAAGAGGATGGTGCAGTTCCCCAAGATAGCAAGGAGGTACATGAAGCAAATGGGGATGGAGACCCAAATGTGAGTATGCTCCATCCCTGGAATCCCAATGAGAAAGAAGGTAGAGATGTCCACTTCCGATGTATTAAGGAATGAATGTGAGGAGATAATTTAATTTGTGTATAGGAATGTGAGGGCATCAGAATATGGCATGAATGGATTAGTTCAGTGTATGCTTTAAACATTGGTATAAATCTTGGGATTGCAGCTTTTTGTATAAGTATTCTTAGACTAAGGGCACATTGGGTTAAGCCTCTGCCTTCGGCTCAGGTCATGATCTCAGGGTCCTGGGATCAAACCCCGCATTGGACTCTCTGCTCAGCAGCGAGCCTCCTTCCCCCTCTCTCTATGCCTGCCTCTCTGCCTATTTGTGATCTCTGTCAAATAAGAAAATAAAATAAAAAAAAAAAAGAATTCTTAGATTAAAACAATATATTTTAAACTATATCATTAGGAGTAATAGCATGACCCATATAGATAGGCAATCAAGAGAAACATGAATGCATGTTAATCTACACAATTAATTGCCAGCAAATAGATATTTTAAATGCTTTTTCTGAGCTCATCATGCATGAAGGAAGCAGTAAATTTCAAAACCTCTATTTCTTATAGCAACTTTTTAAAAGATAGTCCAGCCTTTTAGTTTGAAGACTGTTTGGAAGAATACAGGATCAAAGAAGGACATCACTTAATACAATTGCATTTGTAGTTATTTAAGAGTATTAGTTTTTAAAAACAACATTCTTTCAAAATATGGGGCTAGCAAGGCTTAATATCCACATCCTGAAAGAATGAAGGTAGACTTGTATCATATGTCACATAAAAATTATCTAAAAATATATTATAGAGCTGAAACAAAAAATAGCTAAAACAATGAAAGTCTTAGAAGGAAACTTAGGTAATAAGTTTTTGTCAATTGAGGTTGTATGCTCTGTGATATCATTGATGTTCTTTGTCCTCTTTTCTGCCTTCATAGGATTGTATATAAGCAGATATCATTTGATGTACACTGACACAACTAAATGAGTGAAAAGTTATACCCTCAATATGGAGGCCACTATTTACAAATTAAATGATTAAATGAAATTTATATAAAAACTCATCTTCACACTATTACTTAAAATCCATGGACTCATAGTTTTTTGTTAGAATCATAAGACTGCTTCCAATTCATCATGAGAGTGAAAATGTAAAGCAGATATTTAAAACTATGAAGAAGGATATGGAGTTAGGACAGACTATGGAGAAAGTAACTCCCTGTGATCCTTCTTGCCTCCTTACTAATGCCCTCTGAAAACTCAGAGGTCTCTCATGTCTGCACACCAATAACTCAACCATTCAGCAAATATACCACCCCAGGGCCAGCCAGGTTCAAACACCTGGCTTTGAATTTCTCTGTGCTTGGTCCTTGATTCTGGCCTCGCACTTGACTGTTATCATTTAGCAGGACTTTGGACTAATACCATGCATTTATGAAATTGCTTGGCTTTTTAGAAGGTTGGAGTAATGGCATCCATCCTAATCACTCAGCAACCATAACCAGGCCGGTACTGTGTGAACTTTTTTGCTTGAACTGGTGCAAAGGCAACTGGTAGCTATGAATATCTGGAAGCTTAACAGTAAGTTGGTAAGTTGTTGGAGCCACATGTCAGGGTAAGTAGGAAATGGAGATGGCATACAGTCCCCAGAATTTCACCCCTAGGTAGGCACAACAGTCTATCTTGACCTGCAGAGTCTAGTCCTGCCTCCCTGTTTCTTTCCTATTGGCCCAGAGAACATTGAGGGTTTCAGCTCAACAGGCTATACCCAGAGAAAAAGAAAACTCCTGTAGGTGAAATCTCAAAGGGGACTGTAGCCCAGGAGAGTCATTCAGCCCCTTGTAAATGAGAAGAACTAATCCTCTGAGCAAAACACCCCTTAAGCCGCCTTTGCTTCCTCTGGCAGAATATGCTCTTATCTTCAAAGATCAAGAGAATTATGTGAATAATCAGAACAATTTCACAGTGTGTGATAACCATGCCTTTATGTGTCTGTCTCTTCCAGTGAACTTTACTCCCTTAAACTTATACTTGTTTCCTTCTACAAATTGACAAATTTTTTAAACTTTAATTTTCATCTAGCATTTACAAAGATAGTAGTTTTTCTTTAAGAAAGTGAATATGCATTTTATTTATTTATTTAAATTCAATTAGTGTATAGTACATCATCAGTTTTTTTATATTATGCTCAATGATTCTTTGGCTGCATATTATACCCAGTGCTCATCAATTCACTTGCCCTCCTCAATGACTATTGCCAAGTTATCTCATCCTCCCACCTATCTCTTTTGCTGCAACAAACTGAGGGTTGCAGAAAGATGGTAGGTTTCAACTGCACTCAGGCTTCACTGTAGAATTTTATAAGCATAGAGATTTCTAGGCCTACTCTAGATTCACTGAATCTCTTTACTTGATATTCATGGCATAAGGATAAGTTATTTCCCATGATTACAATGTTATATGTCAGCACTGTTTTCACTATAAAAATTATAGTTATTGATTTGTATACAATAGCTATAACATGCACTTTCCTTATGTATAGGATACATCACCATCCTTAAAGATTTTTTTTTAACTTTTTTTTGGTAATAGTTTTATTATCTTGTTTTGCATGTTATGGGAACAACCAAATTTACTTGTCAGTTGCATTATATGTATTATGAACTTTCATTAGAATTTTTATATTTGAATAGTGTAAGTAAAATTAACAATGGCCATTTTAAGATTAATGTTAACACTTTTACTTTAGCTTCAAGATCTTAAAATGATAGATGTCTTGTTAGGTCCCCCCCAAAATGGGTCCGTGATTAAAGGAGCAAGACTGATATAAAGCGAAGCTTTATTCTGTGCATCAAAAATCAGACTGAACATTCGAGGACGCACCTCTTACAAGAGAGGGCGACCTTTCTCTGTTTCACAGACTAGCTTTTAAGGGCAAAGGCCATGCGGTTGGGCCTGGCCATGCACAGGTGGCCAATGAAACAGTAACACACAGAGAAAGCTGCACAATCATGCTAGGTGACCAATTGAATTACAATTTACTCTAGTAGACATTTGAACCAGCCTATCACCTTGGTCAGAATTGGAGCCCAAAAGGTGCCCAAAGGGTGGGGCCCATACTCCTTGGTAACTAGGGAGACAGTATGTATCCCCCTACTGATCAGATGTCTCCACCTGGCCTGACCCACCCTTGTATCTGAGCTTTGTTACCTGGGGCTGGTTTCCGGGACTTGTTTTTAAGTAAGTCCCCTGGGGGAAGGGGAGCAGGGACAGTTTAAGGGTTAAACAACAAGGTTATTGTTTAACCTTAATGGAAGCTTCCTCCTAAATAGGTCCTTACAGTTTTTTGTTTGATGCATTCATGAAAGCTGTGCAATTAGCAACAGGCCAGAATTTTGTCTTTAGTAGAAAAGGACCCAGCCAGAGCTTGTGGAAAAGGCCTGCACCGAGTACTTCAAACTTCAAAGAATAGACTATTAGGTAACTTCCAGACTATTCCAGTGGGCTGAATGGTGATTTCCAGGACTCTTTTCAGTCAATAGATGATATCTTCATGAGACAGTTAGCCCAAGATCCAAAGAAATAAAAATTAATTGCATAGGACTGAATGAACTGATGGTTAACATCCTATTATGTTTGTTTGGAATATTGTTGATGTTGTCTTGTGTTCTATTTTCTGAATAAAGGGGATTTTTCTCTTAAGATATTTCCAATCAATCTAATCCAGTAGATTCTGTTTTTGTAAAATTAAACATTTTGATGTTGTAGCTGATTGTCATTGAATCCTCAGAGTCCAGCAATTCCCGTTTAGTGTGTTTCTTTTTTTTAAATTTTATTTTATTTATTCATTTCACAGAGAGAGAGAGCGAGAGAGAGAGAGCGCACAAGCAAGGGGAATGACAGACAGAGGAAAAGGGAGAAGCAGGGTCCCTGCCGAGCAGGGAGCTGGATGTGGGGCTTGGTCTCAGGAGATCATGACCTGAGCCAAAGGCAGACACTCAATAGACTGAGCCACCCAGGCACCCTAAATGTGTTTCTTTTCATGACAATGTGTACTTGCCTAGGTCCAAAAGAACCTGTCTTCTCTTTACCTAGGATATACTTTGAAGAACTGGTTGTAACCAAGGCCTTTTCTAGAATGTCAAACTTGAAAATCTTGCTCATTTAATCAGGTATGACTAGTGACTTTTAGGGAACTATAATTGACTGTATAAAATATGTGCTGACAAAGCCCTGTGAGGTAAATTAGCCTGTTTGTTAACATATAGGCATAGCTCTTAAAGCTGGCAAGGGAGTTCACATCCATGACAGACCAGGATCCTGGAATGTTTTGGGGAGTCTGACAAAAGAATATATTGCCCAAATGTATATATACCTGATGGAATAATTTGATGAAGACAATTTCTTAGTTGCAACTCCCTATCCTGGATATAGCATGTGGTAGCAGCTTTTGAATATCCAATCTGATTTTGTATAGAAATCTCCAGCACTGAAAACTTCAGAAGGCTCATTTGGTATATTACCATTCTTTTTGCATCTGTGTAAATAATGAGGTAAAATTGAGTGAAAACCTTATTTTGTGATCAAGAATAATCTTTCTTTGAAATTGCACTTTATTTAAAATGGGGGAGACTATAGGGGAAAATCTGTGTTTCAGTGGAAAACTACATTGTTTAGAACACATTCTTATGGGTTATTTGATTCTGAGTATTGAGACTTGGCATTTTCAATCCCTTTGAGCTATTTTCCAACTCTGAAAGTTTTAGATACTAATAGCAACCAAAGTATTTCATGTAGGTAGACCTGTAAATAAATTCTATCTGATAGACGGTCAATAGGCATGTGTCCCATGAAGTAGAAGAGACTGTACTCATTTGCAAATTAATGTCAATATTCCTGTCTATAAAGGTATCTTTTATATGGGGTCTCCTTTGAACTGGTTGTGTCATTTGCCTGGTTCTTTCATTAAAAGTGAGTTAAATCTGTGGCCCCTGGGTGGCTCAGTTGGTTAAGTGTCCGACTTTTGATCTCAGTTCAGGTCATGATCTCAGGTTCATGAATTCAAGCCCCACTCTGGGCACCATGCTGGGTGTTGAGACTACAGAAAATGATGAATTCAATTAGATCTCTAATAGATATTCATTTTATGTCTTTGAGAGAGCTGTAATTTTACCTTTTTTGAAAATTAGTCTTAATTAGGGTTTACATTCTTGCATGGGAGGGAGACAAATCATATATAGTGTAATGAGTTAATGGCATTAGGTAGAACTCCCATAGAAACCTGGAAGACAGGAAACTTTCTATCCTGCATAACACAGACAGTGATATTTTAATGCTCAAGAAGGAAATATTGAAATAAATGAAATGGACAAATGACTTAAATTCTCTTATGTTTTTGTAAACTCTGCATATGTGTATATTTGTTTCTTTTATT
Organism: Mustela erminea; assembly: GCF_009829155.1. Lineage (NCBI taxonomy): Eukaryota > Metazoa > Chordata > Mammalia > Carnivora > Mustelidae > Mustela > Mustela erminea. Next base: position 58,841,548 of record NC_045622.1, read on the forward strand.
GGTCTCGTGCATGTACATATTCCTGCCCATTTCAATTTTCATTCCTGAGAGCATTAGCATATTTCATAAAAGTGAAAACTATGAGTTGAAGAAGGCTATTTTAAATGAAGAGGAAATCCTCTATCATTTCTGATCAATATCCATGTAAATGTACACTGTTAATTCTCAAGTAAATATATAGAATAACTTTAAGTATGACAATGGCAAGCATATACTATGAACATAAGGCTGGTTAAAGCAAGCTGGATGAAATGGAACATTAGAATACATTTTATGTTTATATATGAGCCCTAATCCAAAATCCTAAACCAAAATATTTGTAAGACTGATTCTTCAATCTTAGTGTGTTGAAAGATGATATTGTAAAGTAATTAATATATGGTGTGATTCTTTGCTGATTTGTTCTGCTTGTTCTGTGTCATGTACTTATTGAGTTTTCAATGTGGTCAAGCATCCTTGTCAGCTATGTTTCTGACACAGCTTCCCTAAAACTATATTTCTTATCTGTTGGCTTTTCATGCCATATACAATGGGATTCATCAATGGTGGTACCAACAGGAAAACAACAGTCATGAGGATCTTAATGATTGGGAGCCTATGTTTGGCAAAATGATAGATAACAGCTAGGGAGATAATGGGAACATAGAAAATGAGCTCAGCACAGATGGGGGAAACACAGATGTAGAGGACCTTGAGCCTTTGCTTCTGTGATGCTATGCTCAATACAGCTTTCAGTATCAGCATGTAAGACATGAAAATAAATGTGAAGTCTAGGATGCCTATGACAGTTACAAATAAGCCATAGATGACATTGATCTTGTTGTCAGAGCAGGCCAGCTTCATGACATCTTGATGGAGGCAGTAGGAATGGGAAAGGAAGTTCTTCTTACAGTATCTTAGATGTTTTAGAGTAAAAGGGCAAGGGAGGATCAACAAAACATTTTTCAAAGAAAAAGCAAGTCCAGTTTTGGTGACTCTGGCACTGGTTAGGATGGAGGTGTATCTCTGAGGGTGGCAATGGCAATAAAGTGATCAAAGGACGTGATGAGAAGAATTGATGACTCTATAGCTGAGAATTCATGAATGAAAACCTCTTAGGCAAAGCAGGCATTGGGGGAAATTCCTGGAGCATTGAACAAGAATATCCTTATCATGGTAGGGAGAGAAGAGAGGGACAGTCCTAGGTCAGAGAGAGCCAACATGGAAAGAAAGTAGTACATGGGTTCATGCAGAGATGGCTTTGATTTTATGAAAATCAGAATAGTACAGTTCCCCAGGATGGCAACGAGGTACATGAAGCAAATAGGGATGGGGACCCAAATGTTGGCACGTGCCATCCCTGATTCCCAATCAAGTAGAAGGTAGAGATTTCAGTTTCAGAGGTGTTGAAGGTGGACATGCCTGGTAGATGAGGGAATCAAGATGAATGGCTTGGGAGAGGCTCAGACGCCTGACTCTATCCAGTTGCAGTCATAGAGATCTTTGTGAATCTAAGTGATATGCACATAATTCTTAAGTATAAGCCTAAATGGAAAAAGATAGGGAAAGAAGTCATCAATATCCAACTGAAAACAAAAGCTGAGAGAAAAGGAAAACAAATTTATATCAAAATTGAATCTTATAACAGATACAAGTTATAATAGGTATAAGTTCTATACAAGGACTGATTTGTCAATTAAGATAATTATACATGTGCCTCTTCCAATTTGATAACTTGATACTTTGACTTTTTAATGTAAATATTTTAATGTAAATATTATAACTGACATACTGTTAAAATTTCAATTAATTTACATAAAATTCAGAGACAATAGAGGAATACTGTAGATTTTTGTTATAGAAGCCCATACGATCCTGTCTGTGCCGGCCATTCTCTTTTTGTATCCTCCTTTCCTACAATGACCCCTGAGTGCCTCATCATCTTCTTTTGCCCCCTTAACGATGTATGCATTTCTGTAAAGAAATCCTTCAGTAGACACTCCTCAACTGACTTCCTCATGTTCATCTATATCTTGCTGGCACATGTTCTCTCATTCCCTTTTCTTAGCATGTTCTTCTCTTGTCTTTAGGCTGTTCTTATTATCACTGATGTACTGCAGTGCCACATGCAATAAAGGGGTGGAGATCATAATGAACTTACTCTGCTTGTAACATTTTAAATCTGAAAAGTTATGTATTTTTTTTTCAATTTTGAATATCTTCTGCCATTATTACTTTCAACATTGCCTACTAAGCAATTTATCTAGCTGGAACATGTTGAACCTTCTCAATCTAACTTCCTAGTTAGATTACTTCATAACTTCAAACTCTTCATTTGTTTTTGTTGCATTTTGATGCATTCTTCAGTAGTACTCTCTTACTAATTCTGTTTTCATTTGTGGCTGGTCTGAAATGTATTCTACTATTGAGTTTTATTTCATTACTCTATTTTTCTTTTCCAATTTATATTTTTATTTTCAATTTATATCTACCTATGCCCTCATAATTTTTCATTAATTTTATTGTTATTATGCTGCCTTCAAGTTTTGAGGATCTTAAGCATGCCTGCTTCAAAACTCCTTTTAAATTGTTTTAGTTTTTCTCTTTTCACCAGTGAGTATTGAAATTGTAGTTTCTTTATCAGTGTTAGTCTTCATATATGTTTTAGAATTTTACTTGTAATCTCAACTTGAGTGAAAATTTCCTTGAAATGATTTATTTTCCTTTAAATGATTTATTTTGTTTATGCCCCATGATTAGATGTAGTGGTTGACTCTTCCTTCCTTGTTTGTCAACCGTTCTTTTTAAAATGGTAAAAGGATATTGTTCCAAATGAGAGCTGTGTACAGTTTTGCCGTTCCCATTCCCACCCACCAACACTCACCAACTATCTCAAGACTTGGCTTGTTATGGGGAGTAGACTTGGGCTGTGACAACACCTATTTCCACTCCCCATGTGGATTAACAGCTTCATGTACCAAGCAGGGTAACTTATATTGGTCCCTTGTCAAATACAGAACACTATCATGCTGAGTCCCATGCAGGTGCTGAGTTGCCAATCACCAATATGCTTCTAGACCAGCGGCCACATAGGTCTGTGGATTCAACTTCAACACAATTATATGTTTTTACATGGCATCTCATTATCTGTCTATCATCTATCTATCTATCCTCATCGTCTAAGTATCTGTTATCTATCATGTATTTTCTACCTATTTGTCTATCTAAGGAGCATGACAAGCATCTTTTTATTATCTTTGTATTTTATTTATTATTACTGCATGTTTGGCATAAAGTACAAATTGACATACCTGATTCAGCTTACCACATGTTGCATAAAATTCTCCATCAAAACTTCAATACAGTTTAAAAATCTGTAATAAAAAAATATTTATTGATAAATCAAGAAAAATGGAGTAATAACTTTTTCAATGAGCACATTATTTATTCTTCACTATCAACCTCTACTTCTCCAAAACATACATACATATATATATATATATATATATATATATATATATATATATAATATGTGTGTGTGTGTGTGTGTATGTGTATCTATATCTTTAGAAAATGCTATACTGGGGCTCCTGGGTGTTTCAGTGGGAAGCATCTGCCTTCGGCTCAGGTCATGATCCCAGGGGTCCTGGGACCCAGCCGCACACTGGGCTCCCTGCTTAGTGGGGAGCCTGCTTTTCCCTCTCCCACAGCCCTGCTTGTATGCATGCTCTCTCTTTCTGTCAAATAAATAAATAAAATTAAAAAAAATTCAATGAGATAAAAAAAAAAAATACATACCTCTCTGGAAGGGCTATTATATTTACCTTAAATTGTAACATTTTTAGAGTCTGCAGGGAAGGAAAACACTGTGCAGGAACATTTCCAGTAAGTTGTTTCCATCCCAGAAGGGCCTACCCAACCCAATTCTGTGCTTTGCAAAAATGTAAAAAATACAATTTAAGGAACAGACACAGAATGTCCTTAAAGGATGAGTTTAAATAAAGTTTACTATTTATATGGAAGTTGTTAAATAAGGTTGTTTGTCATGTTATTTAAGTTAAAGGTAGAGCGATGTTTAATGTAGTCCGGATGGTGTCCTTGGGACAGCTTCGGATGCTAAGCATATTCTAAAACTGAAGCAGGCATTAAACAGGAAAATCATGATAGCTTGCCAGGGGAAAATGGTATGTATCTTAATGTTATTGATTGATAAGATCAGGAGGGTTTTTAGGTACTTACCAAGGTGTTGGCCACTGCATTTATACTTAAAGGTTAAAAAGGAAATGAATGCAGGATGAAGCCACCCCAGTCCTGGTTGTTAGGCACAAGGTTATTCAGGACTATCTGATTCTAATCCTTCTACCTGGCTGCCCTTTTAGCATAACAAAGGCCTCTAGGGAGAGAACTCAGGAAACTACCGAGAAGGAATAAAAGTCCTTAAATGAATTAATTCAAGCAGTGTTCAGCTGAATTCCCATTATGCATATGAATTAGCCATTTATGTTTAATGCCCTAGGAGACTTGCCCTACGAGACCTCTCCCATTGCATCAAGCAAAATTGATTCCTCTATCACCTGCAATTACAGAGTCTATATGTTGGAGACATACAGACTCCTCTTTGGGAAGAGTGTCATATTTTGTTTCCCAATGTCCTTATATTTGTGTCTATAATTGGGTTTTCATATTCAGTTTTGCTACTGCAGATAAATGCAATTTGTACCTTGTAAGAGAAATGATATTGGCATTTTTGTTTGTTCTTAGAAGCCAGTCAAGTATGCTCTTTAAAAAAATTATATTAGTTTGTGGGAGTGCCTTTTATATTAAAGAATATAGTCATCTATTGTGATGTGTATGCAAATAGTTTTCCCCCTTAGGTAACAGGTACTTGTCTTTGTTGGTGACAGTGTTGTAGGCTGGGTCCTCTGAATCAAACACTGAGGTAAATATTTGGGGGCAGAGTTTATTTGGAGAGTGCTAGTGATGAAGTTCTAGAACCTAGGTGAGGTTCGGTGGGCTGAGGTCTGGAGCCAATGACCAAGAAAGAATTCTTGAGACATCTTTGGTGCAAAATGGAGGTTTATTAAAGCATGGGACAGGAACGATGGGCAGGAAGAGCTGCTGCCCCGGGTTGTAAGGGTAGGCATGTTGTATACCTTGCAGTTGAGGGAAGGTGAGGAGAAGGGAGGTTTCAAGGGGAGTTTTCATATGTTAAAGAGGGCCTACAAGGTGCCTGGGGGAGGCCTTGCCCTTATAGCCTGATCAATGTCATCTTTAGGTCAGGCATTAACATGAAGATAGTTGGGAGATTCTTGGTGGGGTGTTATGATCCTGCTATCATTTACATTCCCTTCTACCTCAGCCTCTTCCAGTTTCATTTATGATGGGGAGGGAGACATTAGGGCTTGAGGAACTGAGAGTTACTTGCCTCTGGAAATTTGTGCTATTGATAAGGTAACCTCCCTGTTTGTAGATCTCTAGGACATCTGTAGAGCAAGGGAGATTCCTGTCCTGCAGGATTGTGATCTCTGCAAGTTAACTATTTATCATTTTATGGCATTCAGGGGTGCCTGAGGAATGCTACACATATTATGGAGGGGAGTGGGTGGAGAGGGGGTGCAAGGCGCCAGCTTTTGCTTGGTCTTCAGCCAGCCTCCTACTCCCTCATCACTAGGAGGTTAAAAGCCTGTGGGGAAAGAATGAAATAGAACTAATGTGGAATTAGTTATTCTTACTATTTTTGTCCTTAAATTTGTATTCTGGTGTTTAAAGTGATTTATACACTACCATTACCGTATTCTGTTTCTCTTCATATTTATCTTCAGCAGTGAGTTTTTTTATATGTAAGATTACTGAAGTATTTTACTTAACTTTTTTACTTGTTTAATGTCCCCTTCTTCAAATTGAGGAACTCTTTGAAGTCCTCCTGATGAGGGAGCAGAAGCATGGCTGAGGACAAAGCAAAAGACAGACACCTCACAATCTCCCCCTCACCCCCACCACTCCTGGGTGGGACAAATGTGGCATTTTTTAAGAATGTCCCAAGTATCTTAATGGTAATGGCTTGCTAAAAGGGAAAAACAACCTTGACCCCAGAGCAAGGCCTCTGGTAGCTAGGCCTCTGGTATCCAGTATCTTTTTAGGTCCTCTTTAGCATATGAAAGTTCTATTGAAACTTCCCTTTTCCTTACTTCCCCCACCCCATGTAACATAACCTGCCCTTCCTCACAACCAGGGGCAGCAGCTCTTCCTGCCCAGGGGTCCTGTCCCCATGCTTTAATAAACCACCATTTTGCACCAAAGATGTCTCAAGAATTCTTTCTTGGTCATTGGCTCCAGACCTCACCCCACCAAACCTCACATATATTCTAGAAGTTCTTCACTTCTACTTGAACTTCAACTTGGAAAACTTGTTCTTCAACTTGAAGTTCTTCAACCTTTAACAACTTGAAACAATTCTTATAAGGCAGATTTAGTGGTGACAAACTCTTAGTTCTTGTTTGGGAAAGTCTTTTTTTTTATTTTTAAAGATTTTATTTATTTGACAGACAGAGATCACAGGTAGGCAGAGAGGCAAGCAGAGAGAGAGGAGGAAGCAGGCTCCCTGCTGAGCAGCGAGCCCAATGCGGAGCTCGATCCCAGGACCCTGGGATCATGACCTGAGCCGAAGGCAGAGGCTTTAACCCACTGAGCCACCCAGGCGCCCCTGGGAAAGTCTTTATCTCTCTTTCATTCTTAATGGACAGATTTTCTGGACAAAGCATTCTAGCTTGAAGTTTTTTCTTGTCTCTCTCAGTACTTAGAATATAAGCTCCTACTCTCTCCTAGTCTGTAAGGTGAGAAATCTGCTGATAATCTTATAGGGGCTGTCTTGTATAATAATAATTCAAAAAAATAATAATAATTCATTTTTTCCTGCTGTTTTAAAATTTTCTCTTTGTGTTTGACTTTTGATAATTATAAAGTTTCACAGGTGAGGTAAACCTAACACCAGGCAAGGTGGGTGCAAGGCAAGATTTATTAAAGGCACTCTCAGGCGAAGTTTCAGGGCTCAGGAGAAGGGGAGCCAGGAAAGTCGCACCGGGAGGAGGTGGGCACCCTCAGATGAGATTCCTCAACTCTGGAAAGAGGAGTGGGGGAAGTCGCCCTGAGAGGGAGTTGGCGGGGATCTTTTATCAGGCCAAGGCAGAGCATGGGCTCACATCCATATTTGGTGATCAGAAGGTATGGGGTGAGGGCTCCTGATACTCCTGTTTCTTGCATAGGTATCAGGTTACCTATGGAGACGTGACCTGGAAGTATACCCTTTTGGCAGGAGAGTCTAGGGTTAAGGAAAGGGGTGGGAAGGGGACTGGAAGATGGTGGCCCCGGTGGTCATTTCTATTGTTCCTCCTGCATTCCGGGAACCACCGACCCCAACAATAATTAACGTATCTCAGTGTAAACTTCTTTGGGTTTAGTGTAATTATGGTTCTTTGGGATTCATGAATCTGAATGTCAGTAACTTTTTTAGATTTGAGAAGTTCAGCCATTATATCTAAAAAAGCTTTCTGCCCCTTTCTCTCCTAGGACTTTTATAGTATCTATATTGCTTCTTTGTGGTGGTGTATAACTCTTTCAGGACTTTTTCACTATTTTCATACTTTTCTTTTTCTTTTTGTTCCTCTAATTGCATAATTTCAAATAACTTCTCTTTGAGTTCTCTTTGAGTTTTTTTTTTTTAATATCAATGCTTTTTTATTATAAAAAGTAGAAATGCATGAAGATAGGTAAGCAATCAAAATACATGCTCTCTGTCAGAGGAGTTAACACTTCTATTATTAAACCGGATGACTTCCTTTTAGTTTGGATGTCTGGGTCTGACTCACAGGGCAGGGGATGGGGTCTGGCACTTGACATCAGCCTCTGGCAAAGCATTAGTCAAAAGAACCCTGAAGCGGGTTATGGGCACAAATGAACTTTCCATCAATTCTTCGTACTTCATTTGCCAAGTCAGGAAGACTCAACAGTGGTAACAACGGTGATCTCCCCTTGGAGATTGTGAGCAGTGCAAATATAATACCTTACATCAATGGTCTCAAAGTCTTCGATTGTCAGAGTCAGAAACAGTCTGCTGTTGAAGCTCTTTATTGAATTTTCAGCTCAGTAATTGTATTCTTCAGCCACAGGATTTCTCTTTGATTCTTTTCTTATGGCTTCTATTTATTTAGTGAATTTCTTTTTGTTCTTGTATTATTTTACTGATTTTGTTTGTCTGCTTTCTTTTATACCTAATTGAGTTTCTTTAAGATAATTATTTTTAATTCTTTTTCAAGCAGTTCATGGATCTTCATTTCTTTATGGTTAGCTACTAGTGCTTTACTGGTTTCCTATGCTGGTGTCATGTTTGCTTGATTCTTCATGATTCATGTAGCCTTACATTAGTGTCTGTGTATTTTAAGAAGCTGTCACCTCCTCTGGTCTTTATAGACTGGTTTTGGTAGGTAAAGGTTTTCTGCCAGGTCCCTGGACAGTTAGGACTGCCTCTGGGACTTTGGTTGAGTGGGGCTAGAGCCAGGTTATAAAACTGCTTCTGAGTCCAGTCATGTTTATGGTTCATGGCCCTTTTACTAGGGTTGTGGACAGGCATAATTCCTACTAGATCCCCAGCCAGCCAGGAGTGCCTGAAACCATGGATGAACAGGGTTGGAGCCATATCACTGAGCTGTCTCAGGGTCTGTGGTCAGTCTGTTTGGTGAAGCATGTACAATTTTTATAACACAAAGATATGTGTGTTTGTGTATATGGATGTATATGTGCATGCACAAACGTATGTGTGTATATATTTATAGGTAAAAATTGCAGGTTTTGGCACTTAAAGCTCTCCAAATCTGGGAAAATTGTTTAACTCTCTGAGTTTTAATTCCCTAATCCATAAAATAGGGTTAAATGATCTAATTCATATAAATAGCTTGTGACATTTAACAATTAGTATAAGTTGGCTGCTCTTATTATTGTGGTTATTTTTTGATTATTATAAGGGCCTATTGTGTAAGGGCCTATTCAGCCAGAGCAGCACTCCAGTTGAACTGCCATTTTGTTGTTTAACCCTTAAACTGTCCCTGCCCCCTTTCCCCAGGGAACTTACTTAAAAACAAGTCCCGGAAACCAGTCCCAAGTAACAAAGAGCAAATATAAGGGTGGGTCAGGCCAGGTGGAGACATCTGATAAGTAGGGGAGTGTGTACTGTCTCCCTAGTTACTAAGGAGTATGGCCCCACCCCTTAGGGCACCTTTTGGGTTCCAATTCTGACCAAGGTGATAGGCTGGTTCAAATATTTACTAGGGTAAGTTGTAATTCAATTGGTCACTTATGTGTGACGTAATATGATTGTGCAGCTTTCTCTGTGTGTTACAATTTCATTGGCCACCTGAGTGTGGCTAGGTCCAACCACATGGCCTTTGCCCTTAAAAGATAGTCTGTGAAGCAGAGATAGGTCGCCCTCTCTGTAAGAGGTGTGGCCCCAAATGGTTGGTTTGATTCTTGATGCTTGGCATGAAATAAAGCTTTGCTTGACTTTCGCTTTGTATCAGTCTTTCTCCTTTAATCACGGACCCATTATTGGGGAACCCACAATACTTATTTGAATAAACACATAATATAAATGTACATTTATAAAATGTAAATAATATAAATTATTTTATATGATTTTTAAAGCCCTGAATAGTCTGTTTCCCACTTGCTCTACATATTTATATCCATGAAGATATTTGCTCAGTATAAACCTATACTCCAACCAAAAGGACTGACATAAAGTTCCAGGATTTTCCCCCTGAGTTCCTTTAATACTTTTTATATTTTCTTTTATTCATTTTATTTTATTTTATTTATTTTACTTTATTATTTTAATGTAATTTAATTATTTTATCTTGTTTATTTTATTTTATTCTATTTTATATTTTATTTTATTCCTACAATACATTTTAAATACAACAGTTAGGTTATACCTCTGTTTATTTCCTCTTACCAAACCAGGTTATAACCCAGGTCAACATCTCATTCCAGTTAGTCCCTAGTTTAACTTGTGTATATTTATTACAAGGCTGAGCACTGCTTCACAATTATATTTTTAATTAACAAAACATCCTATGAGATGGGAAACTAATTTAAGGAAGGCTCTGTATCTCAATAACATTTGCATCACAAATGACATGGTATTCTTTGGACAGAAATGGGAGAGAAAATATACAGTGATAACTATTAAATAATTAAACATGATAATAAACATTTTTGTTGCTCTGTACTGCCATAGGGATACTGATGAGTCTTCACAGCCTGTACAATTCCCTTGTTCCCACCTCTGATTGTCCCCTATGTTCTCTATCAGTAATTCTTTTCTCAGTCTAAGGCCAAAGTCTAGTTTTGTTCTGGAAACATTTCTTCTACCTCCAGATGAATGAGATACTGAGTCATTCTTTCCCAGGAGAGTTGCCAGTGTCATAACAAAGACAACAATTTCCCAGCTTGGGAAAATGCTCTACCCTCCACCACCTCATTACCTTAATCATAGAAATGGAGGTCATGCATTCCTATATCTTGAAAATGTTTTTTTTCTTGCCACACAGATAGTTTACCCAGAAGGAGCTGGGAAACAATCCATAGTCTGCTAAAGGTTTTGAGAATAAGCCAGAATTTTAGCCCCAGTCTAAAAAATTGGAATGATGAAGAGAGTGAAAATATGGGTAGGGAGGGGAGGAGAAATGGGTTCCTGTTTCTCTTAGCTTCTCATTTTTAAAATAAAATGTAAAATCTAATATTCATTCTCAAAGATTTCTGATTGAATTCACAGCCTCTATACTCTCTATATTTTCAAAACCTCTTGCCTTCTAACTACTCAGAAAGTATGATCCTTAGATAAGCAGCATTGGCATTACCTAAGAGCTTGTTAGAAATGAAAAATATTGGGACTTCATCAATTGATGAATGGATGAAGGAGATGTATTTTATATATGTATATATAAAGGTATACTATATATGACCATTATATTGATAGAGAGATATAAATGTAGATATGGATATAGATATATATGACTATTATTCAGCCATAAAAAAAGAAGTCTTGCCTCTTGCAACAATATGGATGGGGCTAGAGAGTATAATCCTAAGTGAAATTAGTCAGTCAAAGAAGGGCAAACTCCATATGATATCACTCATATGTGGAATTTAAGAAATGCAACAAATGAGCAAAGGGAGAAAGAGAGAGACAAATCAAGAAACAGACACTTAACTATAGAGAACAAACTGACAGCTACCAGAGGACAGGTGGAGGGGTGGTGAATGAAACAGGTGATGGGGGTTAAGGAAGGCACTTGTGATGAGCACTGGCTGTTGCATTGAATTGTTGAATCACTATACTGTACACCTGAAACTAATATAACACTGTATGTTACCTAACTGGATTTAAATATGAACTTTAAATACATTGGGATCATCTAAGATTAGTGAATCAGAATCTATCTCTTTATAAGCATCCTCAAATGATTCATATTTACATCACATTTTGAGAAACACTGCTGTAATTCAAACTGTGGCAGAATTGTTAATAGGACACTCATTTACTCTCTTAGGTAAGCAAGGCCTCAGCACCCAGCACTCATTTACTTGAGTACAGGATCAGTCTTACAGGTGCCTACTGATCTGAGTCCACCCTACCACACTGCGTGGTGTACCCCAGATCACCAGAAAATCTCGTAGAGATGTGTAGCACCACAAGTGAGAAAGCTATGAAATTGGCAATCCACTTCAGTGATGAACTGTTCTGCCATCAGAGCAAGACACTCTTTTTTTTTTAATAACCTTGATGTATCACTTTTGAGCATTATGGCTGTCAAATGATGGCCAAATGATGTGAAGACCTCATTTCATTAACTCTAAGAGGAAAGTAATAAAACTCCTACTTCACAAATGGTTTCGTCAATAAAACAAGATAGTACACACTTGGCAAATATAAATAATAATAAATTATTATAATTTTTATCTGCCCTAAGTTGAGAAACTTGAGTTATGTGCTCCCATTTGCCACTAGAAAAATAGATACAAACAACTTAGTCTCATTAGTAGCTATGATATTCTATCGCTGAGCACATTTATTCATCTAATAAGTAATGAGTTCCTTCTCAGTTCCAAAGACCACTGTACATCTATCTATCAGTGCAAATTGGAAAAGTCCCTGTCTATCCTTAATGAGTCTACAGAGTAGTTTACAGACCTGGAAACATATGGGGATTTCATTTATTAACAATTCTGTGCCAGAATTTGAAGAACAATTCAGAGTAACTGAATAACTGCCCTTTATGGGGGACTCTGATCATGTTGTTTCATGGTTCAGGGAGGACCCGACTTCTTACTTCCTGGAGACATCTAACTTAGATGGAGAAGCCAACCTCCAACTGGCCACTTCTGAAGGGCAGGAAAGTAAGGAAGAAACTAGGGATGAAGAACTGACAAGGAGTGTGTGCAGGAGCACTTCAGGGATTGATGAGTGGGATGGGTTAAAAAAAGAGGTATTTCAGAGCAACCAGGGAGACATAAGAGGTTCAAAAATGTTGTGCTTCTTTTTTCAGTGTTGCCATGCATTTTGGAAAACTCCTAGTGACTTTTCACAGTTAGGCATTATTTCTAACATTGTGACTCCCCTGAGCGTAGGCCCCAAGGTTTGTGACTTTATTCTGGTTGAAAGTACAAGGATGTGTTGATGGTATAATGATGGATATCTGCCAGTAAAGATACACATCATGCCCATTTAACAGAATTTGCTTTAGAGTTAACCAGATAGAGATATAACTCTTGTGGAATTTACCATTTCTATGGAAAGGTTTGTATTACTTCGTAAACCTTTGTTTATTCATCTTGGAAATGAAGATTAAGGCCTATATCACTGTGAGTTTCAGTGAACAAAGTCATATTTTACAAATTTGAAAGAGGCCATAAGAAATAAACTGTCTTGGTTAATGAAAATGGCAACCTCCCAATCTCCGGCCCGGAGGAGCCGAGAGCTCAGGGCCCCACTCCTCAGTGCACCCTCAGAGAAAAGCACCCAATCACTCCCATCTCCCTGGTCTTTGGCTGCGCTCTGAGCTCATCCAGCCTACGACCAGTTCAAGAAACCAATATCCACAGCACTTTCTTGATAATTCATGGACTTGAACAGGACAGCAAAAAATCTAAGTTGCCTAATGTGCATATTCCCAGTGAAGATCAAACAAGAGAGAGAAAGGCTGAAGGGGCAGAGGAAGAAGGAGAGGGAGAGCATCTAAAGAAGACTTCCCACTGAGTGCAGAGCCCAGTGTGGGGCTCAATCTCTCGACCCTGAGATCCTGACTTGAGCTGAAACCAATACTCTGCCACTCAACTGCCAGAGCCAACCAGGTAACCATAGATCTGCTCTATTTTAAATCCAGTTCCATTTTCTAGCTAAGCACTCTAGTTGAATGAAAGGAAGTGTGAGTGCTCAGGTGACATGGTCTGACTGGAGCAGTACCTGGGGTGAGTCAAACAGAACTGAACCCATTTCCTAGACATGGTAGTAATAATAAAAAGAATATCTTCTTTAACCCAGTGAACTAGCTGGGGCAGACTCGAAAGCAGTAAATATTCAGGAAAACTTAATCTGTCAGCCACCTCAGAAGCAAGGAAACAACCGGCCAATTATAATTGATAAAATTGGGTGTGGTTTCATTGGATGCTACCAGAAAAGTCCTAGAACCATAGGACTTATGGCTCTCGAGTTACTGACACTTGAGGCACAGATAAATAGGAAACAATGAAATACTTTATTGAGGTATGAGGTAGATGCTAAGGAAGGTGTGGTGTAGGGTAACATCCCTCAATGGATTCCAAGAACCTAGAGCTTCTGTTATTTCTCTTCAAAATTAAAATTTTTGCTTTTATTTATGAGGTTAACTAAAAAATCAATATAGTATATGTCAGTGCTACATGACCTAGATTATCCTCTCAATACTAAATGGCCTGGGATTTTAGGAGCCCAGTTTGCCCTGATCACCCAGTAGTCCTATTTGGTGACTGCTGGCTACAGAGCAAAAATCTGTGGGACACAGCAAAGGCAATCCTGTGAGGAAAATATATAGCGGTAAAAGCATTTCTCAAGAAACAAGAAAGGTTTCAAATACACAACCTAACCCTACACCTAAAGGAGCTGGAGATTGAACAAGAAAGAAAGCCTAAAACCAGAAGGAGAAGAGAAATAGTAAAGATCAGAGCAGAAATCAATGAAATAGAAACAAAACAAACAAAAACCTATAGAACAAATCAACAAAACTAGGAGCTGGTTCTTTGAAAGAATTAATAAGATTGATAAACACCTGACCAGACTTATCAAAAAGAAAAGAAAAAGGACCCAAATAAATAAAATCATGAATGAAAGAGGAGAGATCACAACCAACACCAAAGAAATACAAACAATTATAAGAACATACTATGAGAACTCTATGCCAACAAATTTGACAATCTGGAAGAAATGGATGCATTCCTAGAGGCATATAAATGACCACAACTGAACCAGGAAGAAAGCGTGAACAGACCCATAACCAGTAAGGAGATTGAAATAGTCATCAAAAATTTCCAAACAAACAAAAGTCCAGGGCCAGACGGCTTCCCAGGGGAATTCTACCAAACTTTTAAAGAAGAATTAATTCCTATTCTCCTGAAACTGTTCCAAAAAATAGAAACAGAAAGAAAACTTCCAAACTCATTTTATGAGGCCAGCATCACCTTGATCCCGAAACCAGACAAGGATCCCATCAAAAAAGAGAATTACAGACCAATATCCCTGATGAACACAGATGCAAAAATTCTCACCAAAACACTAGCCAATAGGATTCAACAGTACATTAAAAGGATTGTTCACCACAACCAAATGGAATTTATTCCAGGGCTTCAAAGTTGGTTTAACATCCACAAATCAATCATTGTGATACAACACATTATTAAAAGAAAGAACAAGAACCATATGATACTCTCCATAGATGCTGAAAAAGCATTTGACAAAGTACCACACCCCTTCCTGATCAAAACTCTTCAAAGTGTAGGGATAGAGGGGACATATCTAAATATTATCAAAGCCATCTATGAAAAACCCACCGCAAATATCATTCTCAATGGAGAAAAACTGAAAGCTTTTCTGCTAAGGTCAGGAACATGGCAGGGATGTCCATTATCACCACTGCTATTCAACATAGTATTAGAAACCCTAGTCTCAGCAATCAGACAACAAAAAGAAATTAAAGGCATCCAAATCGGCAAAGAAGAAGTCAAACTATCACTCTTTGCAGATGTACATGTGGAAAACCCAAAAGACTCCACTCCAAAACTGCTAAAACTCGTACAGGAATTTAGTAAAGTGTCAGGATATAAAATCAATACACAGAAATCAGTTGCATTTCTCTACATGTACAGCAACACAGAAGAAAGAGAAATTAAGAAGTCAATCCCATTTACAATTGCACCCAAAACTATAAGATATATAAGAATAAACCTAACCAAAGAGGCTAAGAATCTATACTCAGAAAACTATAAAGTACTCATGAAAGAAATTGAGGAAGACACAAAGAAATGGAAAAATGTTCCATGCTCCTGGATTGGAAGAATAAATATTGTGAAAATGTCTATGCTACCTTAAGCAATCTACACATTTAAAGCATTCCCTATCAAAATCCCACCCACTTTTTTTCAAAGAAATGGAACAAATAATTCTAAAATCTATATGGAACCAGAAAAGACCTCGAATAGCCAAAAGAATATTGAAAAAGAAAGCCAACGTTGGTGGCATCACAGTTCCAGATTTCAAGCTCTATTACAAAGCTGTCATCATCAAGACAGCATGGTACTGGCACAAAAACAGACACATAGATCAATGGAACAGAATAGAGAGCCCAGAAATAGAGCCTCAACTCTACAGTCAACTAATCTTCGACAAAGCAGGAAAGACTGTCCAGTGGAAAAAAGACAGCCTCTTCAATAAATGGTGCTGGGAAAATTGGACAGCCACATGCAGAAAAATGAAATTGGACTATTTCCTTACACCACACACAAAAATAGACTCACAATGGATGAAGGACCTCAATGTGCGAAAGGAATCCATCAAAATCCTTGAGGAGAACACAGGCAGCAACCTCTTTGACCTCAGCCGCAGCAACATCTTCCTAGGAACCTCACCAAAAGCATGGGAAACAAGGGCAAAAATGAACTATTGGCATTTTATCAAGATCAAAAGCTTTTGCACAACAAAGAAAACAGTTAACCAAACCAAAAGACAGCTGACAGAATGGGAGAAGATATTTGTAAACGACATATCAGATAAAGGACTAGTGTCCAAAATCTATAAAGAACTTAGCAAACTTAACACCCAAAGAACAAATGATCCAATCAAGAAATGGGCAGAGGACATGAACAGACATTTCTGTAAGGAAGACATCCATATGGCCAACAGACACATGAAAAAGTGCTCCACATCACTCAGCATCAGGGAAATACAAATCAAAACCACAATGAGATATCATCTCACATCAGTCAGAATGGCTAAAATTAACAAGTCAGTAAATGACAGATGCCGGCGAGTATGCGGAGAAAGGAGAACCTTCCTACACTGTTGGTGGGAATGCAAGCTTGTGCAACCACTCTGGAAAACAGCATAGAAGGTCCTCAACTACCCTATGACCCAGCAATCACAATACTGGATATTTACCCTAAAGACACAAATGTATTGATCTGAAGGGGCACGTGCACCAGAATTTTTATAGCAGCAATGTCCTCAATAGCCAAACTATAGAAAGAACCTAGATGTCCATCAACAGATAAATGGATAAAGAAGAATGGAATACTATGCAGCCATCAAAAGAAATGAAATCATGCCATTTGTGACTACATGGATGGAACTAAAGGGTATCATGCTTAGTGAAATAAGTCAATCGGGGAAAGAAAACTATCATATGATCTCCCTGATATGAGGAAGTAGAGATGCAACATGGGAGGTTTGAGGGGTAGGAAAAGAATAAATGAAACAAGATGGGATCAGAAGGGAGACAAACCATAAGTGACTCTTAATCTCACAAAACAAACTGAGGGTTGCTTGGGGGAGGGGTTTGGGAAAGGGGGTGGGGTTATGGACATTGGGGAGGGTATGTGCTATGGTGAGTGCTATGAAGTATATAAACCTGGTGATTCACAGATCTGTACCCCTGGGAATAAAAATACATTATATGTTTTTATATTAAAAAAAAAAGAAATAAACTGTCTTAGGGTACCTGGCTGGCTCAGTGGGTTAAAGCCTCTGCCTTTGTCTCAGGTCATGATCCCAGTGTCCTGGGATTGAGCCCCGCATCGGGCTCTCTGCTCAGCATGGAGCCTGCTTCCTCCTCTCTCTCTGCCTGATTCTCTGTCTGCTTGTGATCTCCGTCTGTCAAATAAATAAATAAAATCTAAAAAAAAAAAAGGAAATAAACTGTCTTTATACTATACTTGCCTAACAATACACACCTCTGGTCTATATGCAATCTTAACTCCACCTTGCCTTTTCCAGATTTAGAATATTTTCTTCTCCAAGTTTACCACAAATACTTCCAATCTTATTAATTCTTCTGTTGGATTATTCATTATTTATTTACGCATATCTTTAGGTTATAACTTCCTTCTCTAAGAATGTTAACTAGTTTAGCCCCCAGAAGATCAACAAGAAATCCAGCCGAGACCACGTTCACCTACTAAGGAGTGCGGTTTCAATACCAAGGAGAGCAGCAGAATTCCAGAGGAGGAGAAAGCAAAGCACGGAACTCATGGCTTTCTCCCTGTAATTTTTTTTTAGTCTTGCAGTTAATTTAATTTTTTTTTTCTTTTTCATTTTTTGTTTTTTTTCTCGCCTTATGGTAAATTTTTTTTTTTAACTTTTACCCTTTTCTTTTTTAACGTTTTTTAACTAGTTTATCTAATATATATAATATATATATATATATACATATATATATATATATATATTCTTTTTTATATGTTCTTTACTCGTTTTCTTTTTTTTAATTCTTTTTTTTCTTTTTTTCTTTTTCTTTTATTTCTCCCTTTTTGAACCTCTTTTTATTCCCTTTCTCCCCCCTCACGATTTGGGATCTCTTCTGATTTGGTTAAAGCATATTTTCCTGGGGTTGTTGCCACCCTTTTAGTATTTTATTTGCTCCTTCATATACTCTTCTCTGGATAAAATGACAAGACGGAAAAATTCACCACAAAAAAAAAGAACAAGAAGCAGTACCAAATGCTAGGGACCTAATCAATACAGACATTGGTAATATGTCAGATCTAGAGTTCAGAATGACAATTCTCAAGGTTCTAGCCGGGCTCGAAAAAGGCATGGAAGATATTAGAGAAACCCTCTCGGGAGATATAAAAGCCCTTTCTGGAGAAATTAAAGAACTAAAATCTAACCAAGTTGAAATCAAAAAAGCTATTAATGAGGTGCAATAAAAAATGGAGGCTCTCACTGCTAGGATAAATGAGGCAGAAGAAAGAACTAGTGATATAGAAGACCAAATGACAGAGAATAAAGAAGCTGAGCAAAAGAGGGACAAACAGCTACTGGACCACGAGGGGAGAATTCGAGAGATAAGTGACACCATAAGACGAAACAACATTAGAATAATTGGGATTCCAGAAGAAGAAGAAAGAGAGCGGGGAACAGAAGGTATACTGGAGAGAATTATTGGGGAGAATTTCCCCAATATGGCAAAGGGAACGAGCATCAAAATCCAGGAGGTTCAGAGAACGCCCCTCAAAATCAATAAGAATAGGCCCACACCCCGTCACCTAATAGTAAAATTTACAAGTCTCAGTAACAAAGAGAAAATTCTGAAAGCAGCCCGGGAAAAGAAGTCTGTAACATACAATGGTAAAAATATTAGATTGGCAGCTGACTTATCCACAGAGACCTGGCAGGCCAGAAAGAGCTGGCATGATATTTTCAGAGCACTAAACGAGAAAAACATGGAGCCAAGAATACTATATCCAGCTAGGCTATCATTGAAAATAGAAGGAGAGATTAAAAGCTTCCAGGACAAGCAAAACCTGAAAGAATTTGCAAACACCAAATCAGCTCTACAGGAAATCTTGAAAGGGGTCCTCTAAGCAAAGAGAGATCCTACAAGTGGTAGATCAGAAAGGAACAGAGACCATATACAGTAACAGTCACCTTACAGGCAATACAATGGTACTAAATTCATATCTCTCAATAGTTACCCTGAATGTTAATGGGCTAAATGCCCCTGTCAAAAGACACAGGGTATCAGAATGGATAAAAAAACAAAACCCATCTATATGTTGCCTCCAAGAAACTCATTTTAAGCCCGAAGACACCTCCAGATTTAAAGTGAGGGGGTGGAAAAGAATTTACCGTGCTAATGGACATCAGACGAAAGCAGGAGTGGCAATCCTTATATCAGATCAATTAGATTTTAAGCCAAAGACTATAATAAGAGATGAGGAAGGACACTATATCATACTCAAAGGGTCTGTCCAACAAGAAGATCTAACAATTTTAAATATCTATGCCCCCAACGTGGGAGCAGCCAACTATATAAACCAATTAATAACAAAATCAAAGAAACACATCAACAACAATACAATAATAGTAGGGGACTTTAACACTCCCCTCACTGAAATGGACAGATCATCCAAGCAAAAGGTCAGCAAGGAAATAAAGGCCTTAAACGACACACTGGACCAGATGGACATCACAGATATATTCAGAACTTTTCATTCCAAAGCAACAGAATACACATTCTTCTCTAGTGCACATGGAACATTCTCCAGAATAGATCACATCCTCGATCCTAAATCAGGACTCAACCGGTATCAAAAGATTGGGATCATTCCCTGTATATTTTCAGACCACAATGCTCTGAAGCTAGAACTCAACCACAAAAGGAAGTTTGGAAAGAACCCAAATGCATGGAGACTAAACAGCATCCTTCTAAAGAATGAATGGGTCAACCGGGAAATTAAAGAAGAATTGAAAAAAATCATGGAAACAAATGATAATGAAAATACAATGGTTCAAAATCTGTGGGACACAACAAAGGCAGTCCTGAGAGGACAATATATAGCGGTACAAGCCTTTCTCAAGAAAGGTCTCAGGTACACAACCTAACCCTACACCTAAAGGAGCTGGAGAAAGAACAAGAAAGAAACCCTAAGCCCAGCAGGAGAAGAGAAATCATAAAGATCAGAGCAGAAATCAATGAAATAGAAACCAAAAAAACAATAGAACAAATCAACGAAACTAGGAGCTGTTTCTTTGAAAGAATTAATAAAATTGATAAACCCCTGGCCCAACTTATCAAAAAGAAAAGAGAAAGGACCCAAATAAATAAAATCATGAATGAAAGAGGAGAGATCACAACTAACACCAAAGAAATACAAACTATTATAAGAACATACTATGAGCAACTCTACACCAACAAATTTGACAATCTGGAAGAAATGGATGCATTCCTAGAAACATATAAACTACCACAACTGAACCATGAAGAAATAGAAAGCCTGAACAGACCCATAACCAGTAAGGAGATTGAAACAGTCATTAAAAATCACCAAACAAACAAAAGCCCAGGGCCAGATGGCTTCCCGGGGGAATTCTACCAAACATTTAAAGAAGAACTAATTCCTATTCTCCTGAAACTGTTCCAAAAAATAGAAATGGAAGGAAAATTTCCAAACTCATTTTATGAGGCCAGCATCACCTTGATCCCAAAACCAGACAAGGATCCCATCAAAAAAGAGAACTATAGACCAATATCCTTGATGAACACAGATGCGAAAATACTCAACAAAATACTAGCCAATAGGATACAACAGTACATTAAAAGGGTTATTCACCACGACCAAGTGGGATTTATTCCAGGGCTGCAAGGTTGGTTCAACATCCGCAAATCAGTCAATGTGATACAACACATCAATAAAAGAAAGAACAAGAACCATATGATACTCTCAATAGATGCTGAAAAAGCATTTGACAAAGTACAGTATCCCTTCCTGATCAAAACTCTTCAAAGTGTAGGGATAGAGGGCACATACCTCAATATCATCAAAGCCATCTATGAAAAACCCACTGCAAATATCATTCTCAATGGAGAAAAACTGAAAGCTTTTCCGCTAAGGTCAGGAACACGGCAGGGATGTCCATTATCACCACTGCTATTCAACATAGTACTAGAGGTCCTAGCCTCAGCAATCAGACAACAAAAGGAAATTAAAGGCATCCAAAAGGCAAAGAAGGCAAAGGCAAAGAAGAAGTCAAATTATCACTCTTCACAGATGATATGATACTACATGTGGAAAACCCAAAAGACTCCACTCCAAAACTGCTAGAACTTATACAGGAATTCAGTAAAGTGTCAGGATATAAAATCAATGCACAGAAATCAGTTCCATTTCTCTACAACAACAACAAGACAGAAGAAAGAGAAATGAAGAAGTCAATCCCATTTACAATTGCACCCAAAACGATAAGATACCTAGGAATAAACCTAACCAAAGAGGCACAGAATCTATACTCAGAAAACTATAAAGTCCTCATGAAAGAAATTGAGGAAGACACAGAGAAATGGAAAAATGTTCCATGCTCCTGGATTGGAAGAATAAATATTGTGAAAATGTCTATGCTACCTAAAGCAATCTACACATTTAGTGCAATTCCTATCAAAGTACCATCCATCTTTTTCAAAGAAATGGAACAAATAATTCTAAAATCTATATGGAACCAGAAAAGACCTCGAATAGCCAAAAGGATATTGAAAAAGAAAGCCAGCGTTGGTGGCATCACAATTCCGGACTTCAAGCTCTATTACAAAGCTGTCATCATCAAGACAGCATGGTACTGGCACAAAAACAGACACATAGATCAATGGAACAGAATAGAGAGCCCAGAAATAGAGCCTCAACTCTACAGTCAACTAATCTTCGACAAAGCAGGAAAGACTGTCCAGTGGAAAAAAGACAGCCTCTTCAATAAATGGTGCTGGGAAAATTGGACAGCCACATGCAGAAAAATGAAGTTGGACCATTTCCTTACACCACACACAAAAATAGACTCACAATGGATGAAGGACCTCAATGTGCGAAAGGAATCCATCAAAATCCTTGAGGAGAACACAGGCAGCAACCTCTTCGACCTCAGCCGCAGCAACATCTTCCTAGGAACAACGCCAAAGGCAAGGGAAGCAAGGGCAAAAATGAACTATTGGGATTTCATCAAGATCAAAAGCTTTTGCACAGCAAAGGAAACAGTTAACAAAATCAAAAGACAACTGACAGAATGGGAGAAGATATTTGCAAACGACATATCAGATAAAGGACTAGTGTCCAGAATCTATAAAGAACTTAGCAAACTCAACACCCAAAGAACAAATAATCCAATCAAGAAATGGGCAGAGGACATGAACAGACATTTCTGCAAAGAAGACATCCAGATGGCCAACAGACACATGAAAAAGTGCTCCATATCACTCGGCATCAGGGAAATACAAATCAAAACCACAATGAGATATCACCTCACACCAGTCAGAATGGCTAAAATCAACAAGTCAGGAAATGACAGATGCTGGCGAGGATGCGGAGAAAGGGGAACCCTCCTACACTGTTGGTGGGAATGCAAGCTGGTGCAGCCGCTCTGGAATACAGCATGGAGGTTCCTCAAAATGTTGAAAATAGAACTCCCCTTCCATTTTTAAATAATAATGTCCCCTATAACCTGAGATATACCACTATTTCCTCTGATGGCAGTGGGCTGGGTTTCCTGAGGGCCATCAGTTGTGAAGTGAATGGGAAAATAAATCCCATAGCTGTGGTCATCACCCTGCCAGGCTGACCACTCAGCCTTCGGCTCGGGAAAGAGAATGACAACATTAACCAGTGCAAAGAAGTGGCAACTCAAAGCATGAGTCAGTGGATGTAGCCGACATGGCTATAAAGGCTCCATGATCAATGTTAGGTACATGAGTTCAGGCAGGGGGAGAAACGAGCATTTGCCATGTAGCCTGCCATAAAAAGGTTATTGTTTTCCTGCCTTGGTGCCTAGCCTTCCCAGTGCCCCCTGTTACAGATCTTAAAGGACTGGACTTTATTAAGATGGGTGTGACAATTAGGCCATGTTGTCACATTATGACTACTGTGGGCTATTCTTCCACTATGTGATACATCCATAGATAGAGAGTTACCTCATGGCACAGAAATGAATATATTAATATTACATATTAAATCGTTTTTCACTTTCTTCAGGCTCAAAGGTTTTTTTCTTCTGATTTTAGAAGTAATGAAACCATTTCCGGGCCCCTAAAAGTACTGTGTTAATGATGCCTAGTGAATAATTCAGTGCAGTGATTCCCTTCCCCACTCTTAGCCTTCTGGAAGGGCATAGGATGAACACTCAGGGTTGGCATCTCTGAGTCTGGCAGGTGGTTAGCAATCAGGGGAAATCATTTAAATGAACTTAATAAATATGTCCTTCCTGTGGATGGGGAAACCTCTCAAATTGTCCACTCCACACTTTCAAATTCCTCAAGAAACCGTGAATTTGTTCCAGACTTTTTAGGCATCCAAAATAACTGAAACTGGTGTTAATTGTGTACTTTGTAAATACTCAGGGACTGGGTAAAATTTCCTGCTCATACCTAGCCCAGAAAAATATGCTATATCATATGCCTCTGAATGCCCAGCCAACTCCACAATAAAATAAAGGCATAAATATGTAATTTTATATAAATTGTAAAAATGAATCATGAGTTTCTATCAAGTACTATCATAAGAACTGTGGTGTAGGCCTAGTTTTGATAGGATAAGTACTGCCCTTAAAGTACTAGAGTTCAAACATAGATACAGATATAGCCCAACTATAATATAAGGTGCACTTCCCCCTCCACACACCCAGGAGCTGAAATTCAGTATCAGATGGTAAGAAATTTAATGGAGACAGGGAGTAGCTCATAAATAAGCTCTAAAAAATTATTTTAATGGAATAGAATGAATAAATGCAAATAAACTGGGTATGCAGAAATGACCAAATTTTATGTCATGGGAGTAATAGATTCTGTCCTGACTGAGAACACCTCAATCCTCAATCAGTCAGAAAGACAAGACACCAACTTCTCTGGGCAAGTGCCACCTAATACCTTATGGCCTTTGTTCTTGGGCCTCTTCATCCTGACACTGGATGCCTTATTTTGGGAGAATATTTAACAGGCTATCCAGGTCAGTTTTATTTTATTGTCTCCTTGTGACAGGAAAATGAGGGATAATTTTCATCCTTCAACTGAGAACAGGAGTTTTAGGAAGGTCAGATACCCAAAACCCCATCCTTCCCAGAACCTCAAATGAGGCTCTGCCCCAGGTTGCTGGTGGTTCACGACTGCCCTTATTCTCTCTTATTACTTATCCCTTCCTTGTCTTTCACTCAGGACTATTTCCATCAGATTTTCCAGACCAAGAAAGAGTCACCACTCTTCACCCAGGCGGAAAAGATACAGTGCCTGCCACCATTTCATCTGAATGAGACAGACCTACAGAATGAGCAGATGTTAACTGTGCCACACGAGCGCCACTGTGGAGTAACTGATAGGGCTAATGACTCTGCTTTCTCAGGAAGTTCTAAAGAGAAGACACACACTCTGACCTACATATGTTTGTTGTTAAGGCCGGTAGTGATAGGTGCCTCCAGGAGGCACTTCTACTGACTTGTACTTAGTTAAATTTTTTTTTTTTTTAATGTGTTGTGGTGGTGTTATTGGTGGTGGGGTGTCTATAGCAGAGGATTTTGATGTATTTTTGCTCCCTGGCTAGACTACTCTCTCTATGGGGGCATCCAAAGCATATTAGAGACATCTGAAGCCAAGCAATACTAATCTATATAGAAAGCTGCACATTTTTCAACTGAGTCCACATTGTTTATATTCCATAATTATTTTGTAGGGCTACGGTTTCCAGACTTTAGTTTACATAAGAAGGTGGGGAATTTGATAAAATTCTCAGAAATCTAACAAATGTCTAAATTCTTAGGAATTTATATTTTGCAGGTTTAATTCTTTGGAAATTTAATTTACAGATGAGCAAAATGAGGCCTCCAAATATTAAGTGATTTGCCCCAAAGTAGACTTGCTCTTTTTTACACATAAGATAATTCCCATACCTCTGAGCTATTCCACCTAAATATTTCTTCTTTCAGGATTATCAATTATCCAAGAGATATAAGCCAATCCACGGTGAAAGATATTAAGCAAGATGTATTTTCCATCTGGAGCAATGCGATCCCCTTTATTTTCCAAGTGAAAAATCAAGATGCAGACATCAAGGTTTCTGTCTGGGACTTAGGTAAGAAACTGACATTGGAGGGAGGGCATGTTGTCCCATGTAAAGGGCAAATGGTTTCAATCCATAAACAAAAACCCAGTCCACCAGTCCAGCTTTTGAAAAAAAATGGAAATTGATAAATCTATAACACAGAGAAGACATCTTCAGTCTAATGTAGCAGGAGATTAAGGGAGAAGATGCACTGTGTAGTGAACAGAGTACAGGATGGTGACTATATATTTGCCTGTCAAAAGGCAGTTGTGTAGCCCTTAAATCTGTTGAAATGCTATTCAAAGTTAATCTAACCGGTCACGGCTGGTGCAACAAATCGACCAGGAAAACGTGAGGGTAAGAGGATGGTGAAAAGAAATTAAGAGACAAAGAGATGGGGGCAGGAGGGACACTGAGGAGTATGTCCAACAGTGCTGATTTTATTCCACATCTTACAATCATTTATAAGGCACAATAAGAGGAGTATCAGTACCTAGTCAGATGACCACAAGTTTCTATAACAAGTTTACATTAACTATAAGCAAACCTCGTGATGCCAGGTAGTCTCAGCTAAAGCCCTTAGCAAGACAATCAACCAGGGAATGGGTTATGGGAGGTACAGGAACAACAAGGACCAACTAAGAACTCATGACCCTGACCACATTGTTCCCTTCTGTAGGGAGAGTGTGTGGGAATTCACCTAGGTGATCACATGACACATAGCACAGACCCTTTTCTCAATGTTACTCAACTTTCCCATCCTTAACCTTGTCAAGGTGTCCGGACTTTGAAGGAGACACAAGTCAGGGCCTGGTTTGATCCTCGACTCTAACCGTGCCGTGGCATCCAACACTAACCTATTTATAAAACACTGCAGTGTTGGAACACCTGGGTGGCTCAGTGGGTTAAAACCTCTGCCTTCGGCTCAGGTCATGATCCCGGGGACCTGGAATGAAGCCCCACATCAGGCTCTCTGCTCACCAGGGTGTCTGCTTCCCTTCCTCTCTCTCTGCCTGCCTCTCTGCCTGCTTGTTACCTCTGTCTGTCAAATAAATAAATAAAATCCTTAAAAAAAGCCAAAAAACAAAAAACAACACTGCTGTGTCTAAGTTTCCTTCCCCATTTTCCTTCCGTTTTGGGAAGTTTTAGTGTCTAACGTATAATCTTCACTCAATCTCTGCCATCTTTTCTTCTACCACAGAAGATAAGACATGGCTAGATTTTTGGTGCCACCCCATTCTTCTGCATAGATGGTGCCTTAACCCTCTCACACCTCTCGTGTTATCCAGTTGCATGGTACTCCAAGGCACTGAGGCTTACGAGGCTCATTCCCACCCTTTCCCTGATCCCCCATTGTGACAATAACTTCTGTCATTGTCCACAGCCCATGGAGATTGTTGGCCCTTTGATGGACCAGCTGGTGTCTTAGGTCATGCATTTTCACCAAATTCTGAGCTTCAGGAGTTATCCACTTCGACAGAGGAGAACATTGGTCAACTTCAGACAGAAGTAAAGACCTACCTGGTAGGAATGCTAGAACTCTCTGGCAGCACAGGTGTTGGTAATGATGATCTTCACCTGGGCTTAGAATGCAGTGAAGAGAGTAAAGTGATGGACTTAGTGTCAGGGTGATGTGGGAAGGTTTGGTTGAGGAACTGGGTCTCCTACTTGAGTGGGGGCAGTTGGGATCATTTCTGAACAAAGATGCTCCTATCATGAACACATTGTCACATTTTCTTTTCTCTGTTATGACTTTGTTTCCATTTATTGTTGCCTCAATTTTCTCCATGCTTCTCGTTCACTTCCAGTTTATCTGTCCATCTATTCTACCATTCTGTTTCCCACTAGATTCCATCTCTCTCTGCTTGCCTTTATCTTGCTCTCTAATATTTGTTATATCTTCCTTTTCTGTTCTTTTTTCCTCCCTTCTTTATGCATAGTTAATATGTACACATTTGTCGGTACCTTTTCAGGATTTAGTTTGTTCCTTGTTGCTATTCATGAGCTTGGCCATTCTCAGGGCCTGCTGCACTTCGAGAGTCCGAACTCCATAATGTATCCCAGATATGTGAATTGGGACTCTACAACCTTCCATCTTGATGGTGATGATATCAAAATAATCCAGCAACCCTATGGTCTGTGCCTGCTGGAAGGGAGGATATCTGGACAGGAAATTCCACTTGGAGTTTACTGTCGTCTTCTGTCCTCATAAGGAGAAAGATGGTCATCTGAAATACCCCAATGTTAACACAGAGGAATCATTCAACCTGGGTTTTAGTGATTTCACTGGGAGATCAAAGAATTCAAGGCCTTAACATAGCATTGGGGACTGCTTGAACTAATCCCTAAAGAATGGATTCCATTTAAGACAGCTGAGTCAAAGCTCAAAATACTTCTGGGTCCCCATAAAGATTGTTTTCAAGGGTAAAAATTTGTTCTTACAATTTGGTATATCTCAGCATTTCATATATTCTGGCACTGTGATCAAGGCAAGAGAGAAGAGTATATTAGAATGGAAAACTAACAGATATGGCCATAGAAGTCTCAAATTAGCTGAAAAGGTAAGAAAAAAAATAAGAATAGGAATAAGTCTTTCATATGTAATTACATGGGTAGCATTTGAGGAATGTTCTTTATGCTGTATTGAAGATTACAGCTATAGAGACCAAGTGTTAGGATGGTGGCCTATCCACTTATTAGCTCTGAAAGTTTCAGTAAATATATTTAACCTCCTTATAACTCAATTTTTAAAATTTCTTCAAATTTCTTTAATTTCTCTAAATTTATTTAAATAGACTTTAAATTTCTTGTTCTAAGAATGAAACTGACATGAGAGAGACTAAAGGAGAAAGAAAACAGATTAATTACATGCACATGGAGATGCAATGATAAAGTTGAGACTCAAAGAAATGACCAAAGTAGGTAGCTTTCATGCTTTCTAGACAAAGTATCTACACTTTACATCCCAAATTCTCTTAATATTTACTTTTGAGAACCAAAATTCAGACAATTGACTTTTTGGAAGATCCCTGAAATTATCTGTGGTATGATTGGCAAGTGTAAAAGAGACAATGCATATAAAACCAACATCAGTAATGAAAAAAGGCAATATTTTGACACTCCTGAAGACATTGAAAAATCATAAAGATGTGTATTGAGTAATTTCTAGTTAATAAATATCAAAATACATACCTAAAATATACATTCTTAAACATAGCTTATAAAAACAGGCAAAGGGATAACTAGAAGATCCAAGTAGCCCTACAAATGCTTAAAAATATAATCTATAATTATATTTCTTCACAAGTATTTTCAAAACAGAAAAGAAGAAAATCTGAACAGTCTTTTAATTATTATCTATCAAAACTATACATAAAAACTACCCCTGGATAGCCATTTAATAAAGACATCATGCCAACCATATGCAAAATATTCCAGTAGGAAAAAAATTTTCTTAGGTTATTTTCATGAAAACACGAAAGGTTATTTTCTGTAAAACATGACAAAAACATTATAAATAAGGAAAATTTCAGAGTACTCTCACTGATGAACATAGATGTGAAGATCCTGAACAAAATATTAACAAATTAAACCTGCTAATAAATAAGGGCAGGTCAAGTAACATGTCTAAGTTGGGTTTGTTCCAGAAATGTAAGGGTGATATTTGAAAATCAATCAATATAATTAATCACCTTAATAGGATAATGAAGGAAAATCATATGAATCATAAAAATCACAAGTCTCAATGGACATAAAATAACTTTATGAAATTCAATATCTATTCTGGGTAAAATATTTAATCAAATAAACGAGAGAAAGTAACATGTTCTCTGATAAAAGTGTTACAAAAAAAAAAATCCTAGCAAATATACATTAATAAGGAAATGGTGAGCACGTTACGTGTGAGAGCAACAGAGGGAAAATAACATAACTTTCATCACTTCTGCTCAACACTATACCAGGGATCTTAACCAGTGCACTGAATCAATTGCAGTGTAAACCCTGACAGTTGGTTTCTCTTTTTTGTGATACAAGTACCTGACTTAAGCTTTGATTAAGCCTCCACTTTAAAGAGGCATTCATTTCAAAGATGACTATTTCAGGTAAACACTTTGCCAGCCACACAACTAGATAGAGAACAAGGTCAACTAAACCAATGCCCTCCCTCCCCACTCCCTCTGAGGCTCCTTAGTTGACTGGCCATTTGTGCCACGTGCTTTTTGTCTTCTCTCTCTTTAAATTCCAGCTCTTAAGTTTTAAATTTGCCAATAAATTATCATATGATTTCACTCATATGTGAAATTAAAGAAACAAAACAGATGAACATAGGGGAAGGGAGGGAAAAAATAAGATGAAATCAGAGAGTGAGACAAACTATAAGAGATGCTTAACTCTATGAAATAAACTGAGGGTTGCTGGAGGGAGGTGGGTGGGGGATGGGGTAACTGGGTGATGGGCATTAAGGAAGGCACTCGATATAATGAGCACCAGGTGTTATATGCAACTGATGAATCACTAAATTCTACCCCTGAAAATAATACTACACAATATGTTAATTAATTGAATTTAAATTTTAAGAAATCACCAATAAAGAGTGAGCCCAAGAAACTCTAGTCCAATAGAGAAGAACTCCGGGCCCCTGTGCAGAAGTGGGCTCTCTCCCCTCCCCCAACCTCTCCCCCACACCTTGCTATGTTGCCCCATGTAATTTACTGGTCCTATAAGTAATAAACTTTTTATTTTTTCCCTCAAAGATAGCTAATAGTTCTTGCCAAAGGCATCTTGCAGTCATTATATATATATATGTACATATATATATATAGAGAGAGAGAGAGAGAGACACACACACACATATATATGTCAGAACCAAAGATTTAGAAAAAGATAATTTATAAGTGCTATTCATATTAGCATAAATTAGTATCAAATAGCTAGGAATAAATATAATGTAAGATATATAATAGTTCTTATTTATGAAGCATAAAACAATACTGAGAAAAAATAAAGACCTTAATTAATTGAGGTCTGTGTTCTCAGATTGGAAGACCTGGTAACCTAAAACTTTCAATTCTCCCAAAATAGAGCTATGGATTTGATATATTCACAATGAAAGTCCCAATACAGATCTTAGTGGATGGAAATTGATAAGCTGTCTATAAAATTCATAAGGAAGTGCAAAGAGGTGGATTGTCAGGTATAAGTTTAAAAAAAAGAATGTATTAAGAAGTCATGTTCAGTACTAAGCACAGTGAAAGTAGTGAAGAACTAGATAATCGTTTTGCCTCTACAGAAGTTAGTGTGGAGACTTGAATCCTGTTGTTGCTTAATAAATGTTTATTAAGTACATAACCCTATGAATATCCTGTTCAGTGAGAACTCGTAAGTACCTTGTAACAGAAGGGCTCTCTGCACTTAATTACCACAGTTCTATATGGATGTCCCTAATGAAGTTGAAGTTTCAATATCCCTCTGGGATGAAGTAGTTATTCTTCGATTCTCAAATGCTCATTCAAGGAGAGAAAACTGTTACATTTGAAAGTAAGGACGGGGAGTGGTGGAGAGAGAAGGAGGGAGCCATTTATACAATTTCCAGTATCATAATCATATGCTCTTGCAACAGCTGTGCTTAAAGGTTGTTTATATTAATTTCATCTCTGAGGACGCATCAGACTCTGACACCAACCCTACTTTTCTATCCTGGGAGAAATCAGGAGTATTTATAGAGAAGTAAAAGTATTCAAGCCTCACTGTTCATGGAATCAAAGGTTTTCAGGACCTGAGGTTCATGGATAATCATAATAGTAACATCTGTAACCAGTACACAAGTGACTTTCAGATAGAGAAGGGAGTTCTTCTCAAGTGAGGGCTAAACTGAAACAGAACTAAAAGCAAAAAAAAACAAGAATACAGGGGCAATAAAAGGCCTGGAAAAAGATAGTTACACTTGTTTTTTCCTAAATTTGTGAAAGGACACAGATTTAGGTGAAATAAAATACAAGAAAATGGCAGCAAGGGGAAGATTAAGAAGGATAAAGATGTTTAGAAACTAAAGTGGCAGAGAGAGAGAAAGCCCCAGAGATAGAAACAGAAAGAGAATATGATTTTACCTCCAATGGAGGAAAGTTTAGGCAGAGAAAGACACAAGGAAACTGGATCCTTTGGGAAAATGGCTCCTGGTTATGTGATTAAGCATTCATACTGATGTGATAATCTTATAAAGCCAGGTAAGTATAATTTTTAAATTACAAATAAACAGCAGGTAGATTTTGGCACAATTTGTGTTATTATACAAAGGCCAAAGAGAGTAAAATCATTCAGACAATGCACAATTTATGCAGGAGGGGAAAGTGAGTGTCATTTTCTTTAGAACAGGTTTAAAAACAATATGAAGTGTATGACATATCATAATGTCTTTTTCCAACAATTTTAATATAGGCTAGTCAGTGGGAAGAAGGGATTTTTTGAGAACCACAGCAAGATCCCAGAGAGGCTGTGGTAAAATGGTGTCCTCACCCTCAGCGGCTCTCCCTTAATTGGAATAGGTGAGTGTGCGATGTGAGTCTTTTCATGCTCTGCCCTTGAAATGCCTTGAAATGAGTCTCAGCCTCTTTCGACTATTTCTTTCTTACTTTACCATGACTAAGTTGTGTTAAAATAAGTCAAGAACCACAAAGAATCATTGTGAATGACATAGACATAGAGTCATAAAAAAATGAACAGAGAAAGGACAATCATAAAGGGACTGAGAAAGAATGAAAGATATGACAGCTACTTGGTGAGAGAGAAAGACAAGAAAGAGCACAAATGTCTGAGCTTTAAATCCATGCACAGGTCTGCAACTGAAGTTTTCTAAACCTTGCAATCTGAATTTAGAGGGCTCAGACCAGGGAGAAAACCATTTCTAAACACCAGTGATCCACTTTATTTTCTGCAACTTCTCTGAGAATTAAAGAAAATGTGATTTATATCAAAGTTGAAAGAGAAAGCATAGAATGATTTCCTGGCATGGAGTAAACTACTTACCTTTTGTGGCCACAATACATTCTCTTTGTGTGGGTGTGTGGGTGTGTGGGTGTGTGGGTGTGGGTGTGGGTGTGTGCACACACATGCCCATGTATGCTGTATACTTCAATGTTAAAGTCTAGAGTGTCTTCATGAGTTGAGATTTAGAACAGAAATTAGAAGAAATATTTCTGAGTGAGGAGGAAGAAAAAAGAAAGGCAGCTGGGGACTTTAGTAGATTTTGAAGACCAGAGAGAAAAATGTTACTTGGAGGTAAAGAAAAAGAAATGCATGGAACTGATATTCTGCCCGGTAGATGCAGAATTGCTTAGCTGACTGCTTTCTCCAAGACAAGGGCCCCAGTGAATGTTCAGTTTGGGACCCTTAGGACTGGAGAAAAGGACCAGGGAGGTGTCTCACTCCTAGGTGATGGGATGCCTGGGCTTGGGGGAAAAAGGAGAAAATGGCAAGTCTGTCTTACTACATGGAAAGGATGGCTTGGTATTTCCTTCTGTTCTTCAGATTGTAGATTCTAAGCTGAAGAGTTCTTTGGAATTACAGATTATTCAGCCTGGAGAACTTTCAGTGTTAACACTATAAAAAAAATGCAGATAAGAATCCACCAAGGGGGGAAATTAAAAAAAAAAAAGAAGTTTTATGAAATAAAATAGAGACAATAAAATGTCAGTACTAGACAAATGAAACCAATGAACAATCTGGGGCTACATTTGGAAAGATCTTCACTTCAGGCCAGAGCTGAAATCTTTTAAGAGTTCAGACACTAAGTGTCTACAAGGTAGGATAAGGGAGATGCTGAGATGTTGCAGAAGAGATGTCTGACCTTAAGGGTTGGAGGAAGTAAGGGCACCTGGGTGGCTTAGTTGGTGAAGCTTGCTCTCTCTCTTTCTTTCTATAATGAGAGAGAGAAAAAAAAAGAGAAAAGATGGGATAAGTGAAGAATTTTCTCAAGGACAGTCAATGGCATTAGACAGGGCTAAAATAAGGAAGCAGAGAACTGAAGGGACAGAGAATGCCACAGGGCTTAGCTGCTGTGACCACTGTTATCAGCCTGGGGAATAGCAAGACCAGCATCAGCAGAGGTGATCACAGTGAAGACTGATGGGAGGAAGTAAGGCCAGACATTAGAATTCTATTTTGAAAAAAGGAAAAGAAAATTGATTGTTTCTAAGAGGTATTGATGGTAGATGCTAAAGGTGACATCTCTGGGATTGCTCTGGGTTCATGGAGGTACATGAACTGGGTCATAAAATTGGAAAAACATTTAATATTTAAGTTGAACGTTTAAAAAATATGATTATAGGAATCATTTTGAAAGAAAAATGCAGGGAAAGATCAATAGAAACGAAGCAGATATTATCCACTATTACTAACAGATGTTTAATTTAAATATATTGTTTTAATTTTATTTTGTAGGAAGTGATATAGGAAGAGCTTTAATAGCTACATTGTAATCTTATGATATATTGATCATAATAAATACTTTTCCTGCTACTGAGAGGAGTTTAGATGAAGGAAGAATTGCTATATTAAACAGCAAAAAATATGCAAGGATTATGGACTTTACTCTTTTTCATGTCTCCATTTTATATAATGTGACATTTATTTTTTATTATTAAAATATTAAATATTCTCAATCCTTAAAATATTATAAAGTATTAAATAAAACTAAATATGAAGGGAAATTATGTTTACTCCTTGGGAACAGTTCAGTTGTTACGAATTAAGAGACTGTATAGAAGCAACAAAAGATAACTCAAGAACATCATTGACAGGAAACTTAATGCAAATTCATAGACATTTACTCTGTCTTTTCTATAGTTTTATTATTATAATGTTTGATAAAAATGCCTTTATCTACTCTTCTACTGCTTTAATTTTTAGTGTCCTCAGTGAAAATTCATCAGATTTCTTGTCAGAGATGACCAGATTGTATGGTACACACTTTTTGCTTTGGAATTTGGTGCTCTACTGGGAACTGATTCTCATGTAAGAACCTTTAGAAGTACATCCTTCCTATCTCTGTGAGGTTGGAGGAAAGATACACTGTATCCTGATTGCACTGCTCATATTCACACGGGATAATTTTGAAGGAAAAAAGAGAAAACATTCTTCACTGTTTGCCAAAGGTCACCATGGTGGTCTGGAGTAACAATAACACTATAGAGCCCATATTTATTCTGAGGGGATTTCCTGGATTGGAGTATGTCCATTCTTGGTTCTCAATCCCATTCTGTTTTGTGTACTTGGCAGCATTTATTGGTAATGTCACCATCCTCTCTGTCATTTGGATAGAGTCCTCACTCCACCAACCCATGTATTACTTCCTTTCCATCTTAGCACTGACTGACCTAGGTATGTCCATGTCCACACTTCCCACCATGTTTGCTGTGTTATGGCTGGATGCTCGGGAGATCCAGGCAAGTGCTTGCTATGCTCAGCTCTTCTTCATCCACACATTCACATTCCTGGAGTCCTCGGTGCTATTGGCCATGGCCTTCGACCGTTTTGTTGCTATCTGTCGTCCACTGCACTACACCACAATCCTTAACAACAGTGTAATAGGCAAGATTGGTTTGGCCTGCTTGCTAAGAAGCATGGGCGTTGTACTTCCTACACCTTTGCTCCTGAGACGTTATCACTACTGCCATGTCAATGTCCTTTCACATGCCTTTTGTTTGCACCAAGATGTTCTGAAATTATCCTGTTCAGATGCCAGAATCAGCAGTGTCTATGGACTATGCGTAGTTATCACCACACTGGGCGTGGATTCAGTCTTCATACTTCTTTCTTATGTTCTGATTCTGAATGCTGTTTTGGGCATCGCATCTCATGAAGAGCGGCTTAAGGCCCTCAACACATGTGTGTCCCATATCTGCGTGGTGCTCATTTTCTTTGTGCCAGTTATTGGGGTGTCAATGGTCCATCGCTTTGGGAAACATCTGTCTTCCATAGTTCACCTTATCATGGCCGATATTTACCTGCTTTTCCCCCCAGTACTTAACCCTATTGTCTACAGTGTCAGGACAAAGCAGATTCGTCTAAGAATTCTTCGCAAGTTTGGACTAGGGAGGAGGTTTTAAATAACCTGTATTCTCAAGATTTCCCACTGAAAAAATCTTGGGGCAGCTGAGTAGATGAGAAGTAAAATACTTGGATCTTGGTCAACAGGTTAAATATATAATTCTTTCACTCCCTTGATATGTGATCTCAGTTAACATCAACCCTTATGAGATTCAGATTTTTCATAACCAAATTGTGCCAAGTATGTTCTTCTCTATGCCCCAAATAATTGAGACTTACAAGGGACAATGTGTGTAAAAAAGATTACTTTTTAAAACTACAAAATTGTTGATATCATTAAATTATTACTATGAATGACAATAATAGAATTTTCTTCATAATATGTAGCTGTTTATATAATTTCTCATGTTTATGATCCAGAAATAAATCACTCTCATTTGCCCATATTGTGTCTCTCAAGCCAAATGTCATATTTTTTAATGAAAAGATTTCTGACTTCTTGGGGTAAGTTTGGAAATTGAGTTTTTTGACAAGACTTTGAACTGCTACTGTGGCTGTTGGCTCTAAACTAAGTTTTCACCTCATCATCACACAGTGATATGTCTTTTCTCCCCTGGCCGCTGCAGGTCTATCAGCTTCTTCAGTTTATCAGCAAATACTGAGGAAGACACATGGGAGTTGCTCCAGAAAGCCTGACAGGCATATGTGTAGATTCTTTGTTCAACAGCACAGAATTTCATGTCTTCCTCAGTGAGTAGGTTGGGAGTTGTGCAGAATAGCCATCATTTTCTTTTAATAAAAATGTTCTCCTCTTGTTCTACATTTCTATGTAGATCTTTAGTATTAGTGTCTTTCTCAGTTTCTTTATTGTCAATATCCTGTGACTTCTCTTTTTTCACTAATATGCTTTACACATATGCTTTCATTAGTGATATTTTACTATTTATCATGACTGCTACACTAACACATCACTCTCAGGCTGGCCTCCCCCAACCATCATAAGTGTACTCATAAGTGTAAATGATATTGCCTATTTGTTCATCCAAGTAAAACATACTGAGAAAAATGAAATACCTTTTGCGGCACTCACTGCTTGCAATACTGTGAATATATAAAATATAGAATGCATGGTCTTAATGTTAAAGAATTAATGTTTAATAGCAGAGACACATTTATAAAAGGATTATTAAAGTTAACAGATGTTATCATTGAAATAAGTAAGTAGTACAATATTGTTATTAAAGATTGAAGCAATTGACACTTTGGCTGTGTCTAGTGGGTCAAATTCATTCTTGCCATCTAGACTAAATGTGAAAGAAAGTGGTGTGCTGAAGCTAGCTCCTTTGGCTTATGAAAGCCAGTTGTGCAATATCTTGTTCCAAATGCATGTTCTATAAAACATTGGTAGTTTGAAACTGGTCATGATGGAAATACATTATGTATACATTATATAATACACAACAAAAATAGGTAAACACTATATACCAAAGCGTTTAAACATTTTCCTAGAGAGTTGGTTGTTAAGCATTTACCAGCACCCCACCGGGTAAGATATTGCAGGAAGGGGAGGTAGAATGAAACAAAAAAAGACTGTAGAAAGAGTATGTGTTAGTAATATACCCCCATGTCCAGGAGAAACTTGAGACTTTCCTGAACTATCTCACATTACCTAAGAAAAGAAATGACTCTGAAATGAGTTGTAATGGCCATGGACATGCTCCTGCCCAGATCCCACTTCAATAAACGATTTGTAGCCTCAGCTGCTGGAAGGGCCGTCAGTAAAGAGCCTTTGCCTTTCAGCCTCTTCAAGAATTTCCTCAGTTGCAGATATGAGCCTCACCCAAGGTCAGGACCTATACAACCACTGAGATATAAGGTATAAATCCCTGACCTTTTTGGCCAGTGCAAAACAATTCACTTAGACAATTTTACCCCTAGAACCTTCTGTGGTACGGACCATAGATAGCATCAGATATGGCTCACAGCTCAATTTCTCCTTCTGACAATTCTACTTCTATCCCTCTTCATCTTAGGGTGTTTATCCCAAGGACTCTCTATCTGAAACATATTGCAGACTAAATTTTATTTCAAAGTTTGCTTTCTTAGAAACCCTGGGATGAGAGGTTCCCAGAAAAACTGTGATAAAGATGAAAGATGAAATTTAATTCTCACAGAGACATCCTTGTGCAGGAAGGTGGAACAAAGTAAGAGCAGATAGCCATAATTTTTTATTCTAAGCCTTAAGAAAAGGCTAAATTCAGTGTATGAGCCTGGGAGAAGGTACATAATTCTTATTCCTCTACTCCTAAGCATTGTGTGTAAGTATAGACAGAAAAGGGTTGTGGAGGCTCTCATTTGGCTAGGTTGAGAAAAGGAAATTTCATCTGTTCTTGCATGCTTTCTACCTTATCCATTAGAGTTGTTAGCATGTTAATTAATAATAAGGTTTTTAAATTCCTGGTCTGATAATTCAACTATCCTTGTCATACTTAGTTCTGATGCTTGCTCTGTTTCTTCAAATTATATTTTCAGCCTTTTAGGAAGCTTCTTCCCTCCCCTAATAGCTGGACATGATGTACCAAGTAAAAAGAACTACTTTAAATAGGGTTTTATTAATATACAGGAAGATATGTGGGAGTAGGCAGAAGTATCCTATAGTCTTATGATTAAGTTTCAGTCTTTCAGTGAGCCTATCTATACGCCTGAAATTTGAACTTCACAGCTGTTTCTTAGTTTGTTTTATTTTGTTTTGTTTTAATTCTCCTGCCTTAGATGAAATAGAATAGCTAGCATGGACTGGAGTTGGGTATTTCCATCTCCCACATGGACAAGCTAGAGAGGGCTGGAGTTGGGTACTTTGCTTTCCTAAGGTCAGTTAGATGCTAATACTCTAGCAGGTTAGGCCCTGATTAACTAATTTCTCCTAAGGCCTTATGAAAATGAACAGAGAGCAATGGCATATTTCAGAATGGTCCCTTTTCCCTTCTCCATGCTTGGAGCATGAGAAAATTTTTCTCCAGTGTTTCTGGAGGCAAATATCACGTTATTTTACTCTCCACCCTCTGCCATTGTTGGGTCCCCCTGCGGATTTTAACTGTCAGACTTGTCCACGCTGAGGTTCCAGTAACCTATTAATTTGGTTCAGATTTTCCTACATTAGTGGTGTCTCCTGAAGCCATCTTTCTTGTGAGCCTCTACTCTGTAAGCTGTGACTCCCTATATTCCCTGACTCTCCGTTCTTGGTGGTGCTGTTTTGCCCTGTGTCCTTTCTCTCATGGATCCAAGAAGAGATGGTTGATTTTCAGTCTGTTCAGTTTTTTCCTCATTGTTAGGACATGAGGAACCAGAAGAAACTGGACATCAAGTTTATTTTTGTTTTTAAAATCAGATCAAGACTTTTTTTAGTTTAATATGTTTTAATAAGGATTATCAGTATTAGTCAAATATTTTTTCTTCATCAATCTACATTACCAAGTGATTTATCCCTTTTAGTCACTATATTTTATATCTACTATACTCACTATATTTTCTATATATGCCTTATTCACTATATTACATATAGTTAATTATACTGTGTGATTTTTGCATGTAAAACAACTTTGATGCTTGACTTAAACAAGCAAAAAGGAGAAAATCATTTGTTACTCCAGACTGATGAAGAAAAAATATTTGACTAAATTTAATACTGATTATGTATTATCATAAAAATCCAACAGGATCAGAGTGTGTGTGTGTGTGTGTCTGTGCGTGCGCACGCATGCGCATGTAGTCATTGGATTACAGTTATTAATATTTGGTTTCGAATTCCATAATCAATTTTACAGAGTATTTTGCTCTTTGATATTTGTTTTCTGTGATGTCATTTTCTGGTAATGGCATACAGTTATACTTGCCTCATAAAAATCATGAAGAAGTGACCCCTCTTTTTATATTCTCTAGAAATACATATGTAGGATTTCTATTATTCTTCTTCTTTCTGTTTTAAGTTACTCATTAAAAATGCTATCCGGGAGGGACCCGGGTGGCTCAGTGGGTTAAGCCTCTGCCTTCAGCTCAGGTCATAATCTTGGGGTCCTGGGATTGAGCCCCACATCAGGCTCTCTGCTCGGCAGGGAGCCTGCTTCCCTCTCTCTCTCTGCCTGCCTCTCTGCCTACTTGTGATCTCCATCTCAAATAAATAAATGAAATCTTCAAACAAAAAGGCTATCTGGGCCTGGGATTTTCTTTCTGTAAAACTTTCAAATAAGGTTTCAAGAAAGACATAAATTCCTGATAATCTGCAGAACACTAGTTTCAGATGGAAATTTCTGGGCCATTGTCCCTCAGATATTGGCTCTGTGTTGTTCTCTTCTCTTGTGTATCTTTAGAGCCTTTGAATGTCTCACATGTTAATTATTCTTTGGTCTATTTGTCTGTTTTTATTTTCATCTTTTTTTTTCCTTTTGGTTTCACATTAGAAGAAGGTTATTTCAGCGAAGGCTTGATCAAGGCACCAAATAAAGTGCAATGAGGAAAGAAGCTATGATTTATATTTCTAGTGCACTGAAGCCTGTGCTACAAC
This sequence comes from Mustela erminea, assembly GCF_009829155.1. NCBI lineage: Eukaryota > Metazoa > Chordata > Mammalia > Carnivora > Mustelidae > Mustela > Mustela erminea. The sequence continues at coordinate 58,881,497 of NC_045622.1, forward strand.
TGACCTTCTGATGATACTTTAGAAGGAGGATCATCTGCTTCCAGACCACAATTGATCTTGGGTAACTGAAACCACATAAAGTGAAACCACTTTAAAGTAAGGAGGAACTATTGTAATTTTCCCAACATTCAACTGCTAGTAAATAACTGCTGCCTTTGTCTTTTATTCAGAGCACAGACTTTTCTAGTACACTATTCTGACTAAATTCACTGTTTTACTCCATCAGAGGATCCCAAGGATACTGCTCAGTTGCTAGCAAATCTGGAGTCCCAGTTTGGGAATTTGGTATAATCATCTCCTTTGTCTGAGCAGGAATAAAATCTCCAGTGGCATTTATCCTCTCTGAAGTTTACATTAAGAAAAAAAAAAAGAATGTTCCTGAGGGGATAGCTAGTCAAGAGGGGCAATGCAGTTTAAAGTAGTTAAATCCAAGAAGTGTAATATGGCTAAAGCACCTAGCTGGGTAGAGTCAGAGATGCTGAAAGCAAACATGTTATCTTGGCTCTGGAGTTGCTGAAGGAGAAACGGATGCCTCATTCAGGACATCTATACTTTCCTTGGAGATCTACCTGCCATTGTGCTTTTTAGTCTTCTTTTATGTCCATATTCAGTGGATTTCTCTACCTGCAACAATTCCCTTGGCCTGGCAGAATGGAGTCCAGCAAATCTGTAGCAGGGTGGATGGCTGTCCACACTTGAGGACTCAGGTATGCCTAAAGGAAGGGTTCAAAAGTGAGCAAAATGGGCAAGAAATTATAAGTACTTAATACTTTGAAGAATCCAAGAAGTAGAAGGATAAGTCAAGAGGTAAGACCAGTCTTTGCTCATGCAAATTCATAGCTTTAGGATAAGTCAGAGGTATAGAGTATCATTTCCCCCAAAGTGAGCCATTGTATCATCTTCAAAGGCTGATCAAAAGAGCCGTAGGATGGGATACCATTGTAAACTCATCTCCAGATATAGGTAGTACACATGATAGAAACGACGTACTGAAATCTCTGTTCTTTGAAACATTGGTATCTGATATTAACTAAATATTATACCATTAAAAATGATGATGATAGTGTTCATGGTGACTTGAGTACCTCCTCTATCTCATTCTCCCATGTATCATACACTCTTGGCAGTATTATGGGCCAAAAAGAAATTTGACAAAATAGTTCTCAAGAGAAGCCCTGAAGTGTAGTGTCTTTATAAGTGATAACTTAGATACTCCAGGTCACACCTGCCTTTGGATTCCTGTTACACTTAAATTTGGTACACTTAAAATTGTGGGTACTTTGGTATTTCCATTAACATTTTGCTTCATTTAAGCCCAAATGTCTCAGACTCTGTGCAAGAACTTTAGCTACATTTTCTTACATAATCTCTTAAGTAAGGTAATATGGTTCCCAGATTTTATGCTCAAAGAAGTTTACTAATCTGTCCAAAGTAATAGAGATAGTGAATGACAGTTGTCATTAGACTTCCTCTGACTCTAGAAGAGTAACCACTGAAAGCACCTGTCTACATCTAATAGACCCATTTTTGGAAGATGGATTATGAATATCCTAAGTCAGAGGAGTCTTTAAATTGAAGTAATAGGAGAAAGTGGTCTCAGAGGGAAGACTTGGCATATGTGGCCAGGATGAAGTCTCAAGATTTTGAAAGATTTGAGGCAGGGTGTCAAGGAAGAAGAAAATAAGTGTGCTCAACTGTCAACATGATGACAGTTATTGTTCAAGTGATGTTGAAGTGGACCAGAAGTTTGTGACTATAAAAAGCTAGGATAATTAGAGAGGTGTATAAAGACCAGTATTGCCCAATATGTTATGAATAGTATAGTGTATACATCACAGGATGAGGATATGTAAAGCAGTTCTTCTCTTCATTGTTCTCTCTCCAAAAATGCAAGGAAGATGGTAACAAAGTGGAAAATCTCCTGCGGTCATTGTAGGGGGTGAGGGAATTACTTATTTTTATTATGTCTGTCAGAGAAAACTATGGAATGTAATTGTATTGGTGGAGCAAGATACATTGGGGGTCACATGAATTTTGGAGAAACTGTGACATCAAATATGCTAAGTAGAAAAAGAATTTATGTTTAGTGTCCAAAGTAATGGGAACTGGGTGGCCATAATGTCTAAGTAATTAGTCTTTAGGGATCTTTTCTATAACGCCTCATCTTCCCCAGTCCCTGGTCAGTTCTGCCTCTTATGTTCCCTACAGTGCATTCCATCTATGGGGACCTGAGCCCTGAGCACTAAAACTCTTACACTCTTAATATAAAATGTCAGGTGTTCTTTTTGTTATTCTTTTCATTTTTTTAAGAATGCATTTCTGTGGGGGCGCCTGGGTGGCTCAGTGGGTTAAGCCGCTGCCTTCAGCTCAGGTCATGATCTCAGGGTCCTGGGATCGAGTCCCGCATCGGGCTCTCTGCTTGGCAGGGAGCCTGCTTCCCTCTCTCTCTCTCTGCCTGCCTCTCTGTCTACTTGTGATCTCTCTCTGTCAAATAAATAAATAAAATCTTTTAAAAAAAAAAAAAAAAGAATGCATTTCTGTGTATCCTTGCCCTATTAGGCATCATTCCAAATTTCCTTGAGTAGGAGTAATTTCCCTTTCCACAACTCCCTATGTATCCCAATATACCATTGCTCCCTTGACATGCATGCCTCAAATTTATCCTAATAAAATTAAATTAATCTTATCTGCTAGTTTCACAAGTTCTTCATGAGGTCCTCTTGAATTTTTGCTTGTTTGTTTCAATAGATGACACCACAGTCTACCAAATAATTGAAATTGTCTTGTTTTTTTTTTCTTTTTCACATTCCTACCATATGATCATCAACCAGTATCTTTTCTCCCTATGCAACATTTATATCTATTTATCCTTTATCATCCCACATTTTACTTTCATCTACTTTTAAATATTACTATGATAACCTTCTAAAGGATTTCCCTGCCTTCTATTGCCAAACTTTAGTCTATTCTTATCAATGATTCTAGTTTGATGGCAATATAATATAAATCTGGTCATACTGTTTACTTTTTATTAAAATGACTATATTGTGTCTTCTAAGATTAAGTCTAAATTCTTTATATTTATACACAAATTCCTTCAAAATTCTGGTCCATTTTTATTCAATCTTCACTCTGATAACTATCTGAAAATCACCCTATCCTACTGTTTTGCTCAGTGGCATTCATTTACATGTATAATGCTAACATCTTTCTCCATTTACCTGGTTTTCAATCAGCACAGAATAGCCAACACAGCTTTTTGTTCCCTCTATTTTATACTTGTCATTGGAGACCTAATTCAAGACTGGGTTCAGATCTTGAATCAGGTCATAAATAAATAAATCTGCCTTCATTAAATCTTCCCTGACATCTATGGGTCAAGTTAACTTCCTCTTTCTATGTTTTGTAGGGGTTTGTATTAAACTACTACGTTGATTTTAGATCTCTCCATTTACTAGGCTATAAGTATTTGAATTCTGTTTTTATATATTTCTCTACATTTTAGCATTTTTAGCAGTTTTCCTTTTATAAAATATATTCTCAATAAATGTACAGTGATGAAATAGATTAATTGGGAAGATAATAAATGTGGGTGGTAATTATATATAATGAACAAAGGAATGACTAGAAAGACTATGCAGAGCAGCATGCATCAGAGCATTGGTTCTTCTTGCAATATTGACTGTACATGAATTGTTGCAGGTTCTTGTCTTCCCACTTAGACTGAGGGCGCCTCCATCACCATGATGTCTGTCTTCAATAGCTCTGTCTTGTACCCTCGCTTCCTCCTGACGGGCTTCTCAGGCCTTGAAAGCAGATATAGCTTGATTTCCATTCCCATCTTTTTGGTTTATGCCACCTCAATATCGGGAAACGTTACCATTCTGTTTATCATCAGAACTGAGCCTTCCCTCCACCAACCAATGTACTACTTTCTATCAATGCTGGCTCTTACTGACCTGGGCCTATCCACAACTACCTTACCTACAATGTTCAGCATCTTCTGGTTCCATGCCCGGGAGATCTCCTTTAATGCTTGCCTGATACAGATGTACTTCATTCATGTTTTCTCAATTATTGAGTCAGCTGTACTTTTGGCCATGGCCTTTGACCGCTTGGTAGCAATCCGAGAGCCCCTGCGCTATGTGGCCATTCTAACCAATGGTGTAATCATTGGAATTGGGTTGGCAATTGCTGGAAGGGCCTTGGCTCTGGTCTTTCCAGCTTCCTTCCTCCTAAAGAGGCTTCAATATCATCCTGTCAATATTCTCTCCTACCCATTCTGCCTACACCAGGACCTCATAAAAACAACTGTATCCAGCCGTCAAGTGAGCAGCATCTATGGCCTCATGGTGGTCATTTGCTCCATGGGACTTGATTCAGTGCTTCTTCTCCTCTCCTATATCCTCATCCTTGGCACAGTATTGAGTATAGCCTCCAAGACAGAGAGGGTGAAAGCCCTCAACACCTGCATCTCCCACATCTGTGCCGTACTCACTTTCTACATACCAATGATTGGGCTCTCTATGATCCGTCGCTATGGGCAGAATGCTTCCCCAATTGTCCATGTGCTCATGGCCAATGTTTACTTGCTGGTCCCACCCCTAATGAACCCCATTGTCTACAGTGTCAAGACCAAGCAAATTCGTGATAGAATCCTCCGGAAATTCAAGAAACAGAAAGTTTAAGTGAGAGAGAACCTAAAAGACATATTTCTTCCCCTTCTCCTTTATATTTATGAGAGTATTTCATATTAATGTTGAATTTTGAATTAAATTTTGCTAATAATATTTTAATTTCAAGTTGATAGATATAAACCTCAATAGCAGTAAAATCTGTATTTTCAGTATAGAGAATAAAGACATGGTTTTGTTTTGTCTTTATGTTGACAACTAGGGAATATGGTCACTAAACCTAAGTTAGGTCCTTCTTACCAGAATTATGATTTTTCTTTTAATAATTAGCAGTAAATGTTTGGGAAACTAAGAGTCATGAAGTCAACAGTCTAATGAAGTTGTTCATTAACTTTCAGAGGTTCCTCAATTTCTGAAGAATAGATTTTAAGATGGCTTTTGATCTATCAGTTACTGAAAGAGTGCTGTTAGAGCTTCCAAATATGAGTGGATTTTTCTATTTCTCTTCATCATTCTGTCAGTTTTTACCTCAGGTATTTTGATTCTCTTTTGTTGGGTGCGTAGATATTAAGATTTGTTATGTCTCTTGGAAATCACTTTATTAAATATAATGCCCTTTATCCTTGATAGCTTTTCTCACTTTAAAGATTGTCTTTTCTGAAATTAATATAGCTTCTCTAGTGTTTTTTGTTTGTTTTTACTAATGTTAGCATGTTATATCTATCTCCATCCCTTTACTTCAATATATATTTTAGGTGACTAGGTTGCTAAATACTGTATTTTTTTTAAATGTTAACAGCTTTCTGAGATATAATTTACCTACATATAATCCATTCAATTAAAGTATCTAATTTGGGGTGCCTGGGTGTTGCAGTGTTAGGTGTCTGACTCTTGGTTTCTTCTCAGGTCATGGTCTCAGGGTTGTGAAGATCGAGCCTGACCTTGGGTTCTGGGCTCAGCGAGAAGTCTGCTTGAGATTTTTTCTTCCTCTGCTCTTCCTCCCAACTCATGGGCATGTGTGTGTTTTCTCTCCCTGTCTCAAATAAATAAATAAATAAAGTCTTATTAAAAAATAAAGTATAAGACTCAGTGTTTTAAGATACATTTATAGGGAAACTTTCCAAGATGGCAGAGGAGTAGGAGACTTTAGTTTTGACTGGTCCCAGGAATTCAGCTAGATAGCTATCAAAACATTCTGAACACCTGTGAACTCAACCAGACACCTAAGAAAAGAATTCCTGCAAGTCTGCAAATAGAAAAGTGATGATTACTTTCACTCACCTCAAAAAAGAGAACAAGGGGCAGTAATGACTGCCAGGGACCAAATCAGTACAGATATAAGTAAGATGTCAGAACTGGAATTTAGAATGATTATAAAGCCATTAGCTGAGCTTGAAAAAGCATAGAAGACACTAGAGAATCCCTTTCCAGAGAAATAGAAGAACTAAAATCTAAGCAACTTGAAACCAAAAGGCTATTCATGAGATGCAATTAAAAATGGAAGCTTTAACTCTGGAAAACAGCATGGAGGTTCCTCAAAAAGTTGACAGTAGAGCTACCCTATGACCCAGCAATCGTATTACTGGGTATTTACCCTAAAAATACAAATGTACTGATCCGAAGGGGAATGTGCACTGGAATGTTTATAGCAGTAATGTCCACAATAGCCAAACTATGGAAAGAACCTAGATGTCCATCAACGGATGAATGGATAAAGAAGATGTGGTATATATACAATGGAATACTATGCAGCCATAAAAAGAAATGAAATCTTGCCATTTGCAATGATGTGGATGGAACTAGAGGGTATTATGCTGAGTGAAATAAGTCAATCAGAGAAAGACAATTATCATATGATCTCTCTCATATGAGGATTTTGAGATGCAGGACAGGGGGTTGTCAGGGGTAGGAAAGGAAAAATGAAAAAGGATGGGATCAGGAGGGATACAAACCATAAGACTCTTTTTTAAAAAAAAAATGTTTTTAATTTTTATTTTCAGCATAACAGTATTCATTATTTTTGCACCACACCCAGTGCTCCATGCAATCCATGCCCTCTATAATACCCACCACCTAGTACCCCAACCTCCCACCCCCCCGCCACTTCAAAACCCTCAGATTGTTTTTCAGAGTCCATAGTCTCTCATGGTTCACCCCCCCCTTCCAATTTCCTCCAACTCCCTTCTCCTCTCTAACTACCCATGTCCTCCATGCTATTTGTTATGCTCCACAAATAAGTGAAACCATATGATAATTGACTCTCTCTGCTTGACTGATTTCACTCAGCATAATCTCTTCCAGTCCCATCCATGTTGCTACAAAAGTTGGGTATTCATCCTTTCTGATGGAGGCATAATACTCCATAGTGTATAAGGACCACATCTTCCTTATCCATTTGTCCGTTAAAAGGCATCTTGGTTCTTTCCACAGTTTGGCGACCGTGACAATTGCTGCTAAAAACATTGGGTACAGATGGGCCTTCTTTTCACTACATCTGTATCTTTGGGGTAAATGCCCAGGAGTGTAACTGCAGGGTCATAGGGAAGCTCTAGTTTTAATTTCTTGAGGAATCTCCACACTGTTTTCCAAAGTGACTGGACCAACTTGCATTCCTACCAACAGTGGAAGAGGGTTCCCCTTTCTCCACATCCCCTCCAACATATGTTGTTTCCTGTCTTGTTAATATTGACCATTCTAACTGGTGTAAGGTGATATCTCAATGTGGTTTTAATTTGAATCTCCCTGATAGCTAGTGATGATGAATATTTTTTCATGTGTCTGATAACCATTTGTATGTCTTCATTGGAGAAGTGTCTGTTCATATCTTCTGCCCATTTTTTTAAAAAGATTTTATTTATTTGACAGATAGAGATCACAACTAGGCAGAGAGGCAGGCAGAGAGAGAGGAGGAAGCAGGTTTCCTGCCGAGCAGAGAGCCTGATACGGGGCTCAATCCCAGGACCCTGGGATCATGACCTGAGCTGAAGGCAGAGGCCTTAACCCATTGAGCCACCCAGGTGCCCCCTTCTGCCCATTCTTTGATATGATTGTCTGTTTTGTGTGTGTTGAGTTTGAGGAGTTCTTTATAGATCCTTGATATCAACCTTTTGTCTGTACTGTCATTTGTAAATATCTTCTCCCATTCCGTGGGTTGCCTCTTTGTTTTTTTGACTGTTTCCTTTGCTGTGCAGAAGCTTTTGATTTTGATGAAGTCCCAAAAGTTCATTTTCGCTTTTGTTTCCTTTGCCTTTGGAGACATATCTTGAAAGAAGTTGCTGTGGCTGATATCAAAGAGATTACTGCCTATGTTCTCCTCTAGGATTCTGATGGATTCTTGTCTCACGTTGAGGTCTTTTCTCCATTTTGAGTTTATCTTTGTGTATGGTGTAAGAGAATGGTCGAGTTTCATTCTTCTACATATAGCTGCCCAGTTTTCCCAGCACCATTTATTGAAAAGACTGTCTTTTTTCCACTCTATATTTTTTCCTCTTTTGTCAAAGATCATTTGCCCATAGAGTTGAGGGTCCATATCTAGGCTCTCTTGTTCAACATCGTATTAGAAGTCCTAGCAACAGCAATCAGACAACAAAGAGAAATAAAAGATATCCAAATTGGCAATGAAGAAGTCAAACTCTCTCTCTTCACAGATGACATGATTCTTTATTAGGAAAACCCAAAAGACTCCACCCCCAAACTACTAGAACTCATACAGCAATTCAGTCATGGGGTAGGATACAAAGTCAATGTACAGAAATCAGTGGCTTTCTTATACACTAACAATGAAAATACAGAAAGGGAAGTTAGAGAATCGATTCCATTTACTATAGCACCAAGAACCATAAGATACCTGGGAATAAACCTAATCAAAGAGGTAAAGGATCTGTACTCAAGGAACTACAGAAGACTCATGAAAGAAATTGAAGAATATACAAAAAGATGAAAGACCATTCCATGCTCTTGGATCGGAAGAATAAACATTGTTAAAATGTCTATACTGCCTAGATCAATCTATGCTTTTAATGTCATTCTGATCAAAATTCCACCGGTATTCTTCAAAGAGCTGGAGCAAATAATCCAAAAATTTGTATGGAATCAGAAGAGACCCCGAATCGCTAAGGAAATGTTGAAAAACAAAAATGAAACTGGTGGCATCACGTTACCTGATTTCAAGCTTTATTACAAAGCTGTGATCACCAAGACAGCATGGTACTGGCATAAATACAGACACATAGACCAGTGGAACAGAGTAGAGAGCCCAGATATGGACCCTCAACTCTATGGGCAAATAATCTTCGACAAAACAGGAAAAAATATACAGTGGAAAAGAGACAGTCTCTTCAATAAATGGTGCTGGGAAAGCTGGACAGCTATATGTAGAAGAATGAAACGCGACCATTCTCTTACACCGTACAGAAAGATAAATCATAAGACTCTTAATCTCAGAAAACAAACTGAGGGTTGCTGGGGGCTGGGAGGGAGGGATAGGGTAGCTGGGTTATGGACACTGAGGAGGGTATGTGCTATGGTGAGTGCTGTGAAATGTGTAAGTCTGATGATTCACAGACATGTACCCCTGAGGCAAATAATACATTATATGTTAATTAAAAAATAGAAGCTCTAACTGCTAGGATAAATGAGAAAGAAGAGAGAATTAGTGATAGAGAAGACCAAATGATGAAGAATAAAGAAGCTGAGAAAAAGAGAGATAAACAACTATAGGATCACTAGGGGAAAATTTGAGAGATAAGTGATACCATAAAGTAAAAAACACTATTAGAATAATTGGGATCCCAAAGAAGAAAGAAAGAGAGGGACAGGAAAGTATCCTGGACCAAATTATAGCAGAGAACTTCCCAAATCTGGGGAAAGAAACAGGGATGCATGTCTAGGTAGTACAGAGAACCCCCCTGAAAATCAATAAAAATAAGCCAATACCCTGATATATAATAGTGAAACTGGAATATCTCAAAGACACACAGAAAATCCTGAAAGCAGCTCAGGACAAGAGGTCTGTGGGTAGAAACACTAGATGGGCAGCAGACCTATCCACAGAGACCTGGCTGGCCAGAAGGGACTGGCATGATTTATTCAGGATGCTAAATGAGGAAAATATGCAGCCATGCATACTCTGTCCAGCTGGGGTGTCATTTAAGATAGAAGGAGTGACAAAAAAGTTTCCAGGACAAATAAAAACTAAAAGAATTTGTGATCACCAAATCAGACCTACAAGACATATGAAAAGGGATCCTCTAAGCAAAGAGAGAGTCCAAAAGTAACATAGACCAGAAAGTAACAGAGACAATATATAGGAATAGTCACTTTACAGGTAATATAATGACACTAAATTAAGTGGGATAAATGCACCAATCAAATACACAGGGTATCAGATTGAATAAAAAAGCAAGACACATCAATATGCTGTCTGCAAGAGACTCATTTAAATCCGAAGACACCTCCAGATTGAAAGTGAGGGGGGTGGAAAGCCATTTATCATGCTAAAGGCCATCAAAAGAAAGCCGGAGTGGCAATTCTTATATCAGACAAATTTTATTTTAAGCCAAAAACTGTAATAAGATATGAGGCAGGACACCCACTATATCATAATTAAAGAGTCTATCCAACAAGAAGATCGAACATTGTAAATATGTATGCCATTAACATGGGGCCAGTCAATTGTATAAGCTAATTAATAACAAAATTAAAGAGACATATTGAAACTAATATGTAATAATGAGGGAATTTAACACCCTACTCACTGCAATAGACAGATCATCTAAGCAGAAGATCAACAAAGAAACAAGGGTTTTGCATGAAATACTGGACCAGATAGACTTCACAGATATATTCAGAATATTACACCCTAATGCAACAGAATACACATTCTTCTCCAGTTCACATGGAACATTCTCCAGAATAGACCACATAATGGTCACAAATCAAGTCTCAACTGGTACCAAAAGATTGAGGTCACACCCTGCATATTTTCAGACCACAATGCTTTGAAACTGGAAGTCACAAGAGGGAATTTGGTAAGAACTCAAATACATAGAGGCTAAAGAGCATCCTACTAATGAATGAAAGGTTCAACCAGGAAATAAAGAAGAATTAAATAAAATTAATGGAAACAAATGAAAATGAAAACATAACTGTTCAAAATCTTTGCGATGAAGCAAAGGCAGTCCTAAGAGAGAAGTATATAGCAATACAAGCCCTTCTCAAGAAACAAGAAAGTTCTCAAACACACAATCTAACCTTACACCTAAAAGATCTGGAGAATGAACACCAAATAAAGCCTAAATCTAGCAGAAGAAGAGAAGCAATAAAAATTGGAGCAGACGTCTTGCTAGACATATCTCCAAAGGCAAGGGAAAGAAAGGCAAAAATGAACTATTGGGACTTCATTAAGATAAAAGCTTTTCCACAGAAAAGGAAGCAGTCAACAAAATCCAAAGACAACCTACAGAATGAAAGATGATATTTGCAAATGGTATAATGAGATAAAGGGCTAGTGTCCAAAATCTATAGAGAGCTTATCAAACCAAACACCCAAGGAACAAATAATCGAATCAAGAAATGGGCAGAGGGCCCCTGGGTGGCTCAGTGGGTTAAGCCACTGCCTTCGGCTCAGGTCATGATCTCAGGATCCTGGGATCAAGGCCCACATTGGGCTCTCTGCTCAGCAGGGAGCCTGCTTCCCTCTCTCTCTCTCTGCCTGCTTCTGTCTTCTTGTGATCTCTCTCTGTCAAATAAATAAATAAAATCTTTAAAAATAAAATGTCTGTTTAAAAAAAAAGAAATGGGCAGAAGTGTCTGTTCATGTCTTCTGCCCATTTTTTGATTGGATTATTTGTTTTTCCGGTGTCGTGTTTGAGAAGTTCTTTATAGATCTTGGATATCATCCCTTTATCTGTAGTGTCATTTGCAAATATCTTCTCCCATTCCATGGGTTGAGTTCATATGATCTCACTGGTATGGAATATAAAAAACAAAACAGAGGATCATAAGGGAAAAGAAGAAAAATAAAACAAGATGAAACCTGAGGAGACTCTTAATCATAGGAGACAAACTGAGTTACTGGAGGGAAGGGGTGGTGGGGGGATGGGATAACTGGCTGAAGGACATTAAGGAGGTCATGTGATATAATGAACACTTGGTATTATATAAGATTACTGAATCACAGACCTGTACCTCTGAAACAAATAATACGTTATATGTTATTAAACAAAGATGAAGCAAAGAATCATTGGTGAAAGAAAGAAAGGAGGAAAGAGAGGGGAAAGAAGGAAGGAAGGACAAAAGGAAGGGAGGGAGGAAGGAAAGGAAGAAAGAAAAAAGGAAGAAAGAAAAAAAGAAAGAAAGAAAGAAGAAAATATCCTGATTCTGAATACTGTTTCCCAAGCTTGGGATGACTTGCGATCAATTGGCTCATGTCTAGGCAGGAATAGCTATGAGGAGGGCTTACCTCACACTCTTTCTCTTCAAGATCCCTCTATTCTAGATTCCTTTTCATGGGCCTTATGTACAAGGCCAGGTCACAGAAGATCGGGATGATTTTATGTATGGCATTGGCAAGTCATTCTGGCTCTTTTTTTCATTACCATGTTGTTTACCTTGCTGTTATCATGTCAATTTCTCTAAAACTTACCTCTCCCTCTCACCTCCATACTAAACACAATTCAACGTTAAATACTATCAGGAAAAAAATGAATCCCAGCTAATAGCTATAATTTCATGGAGTAGAGTACTTGTTAGAACTTTGATGGGAGAAATAATATAATAAAACAAAGACCAGTTGTTTTGGACACAAATCCTTTCTGCTTCCTGGCTCTTATTAATAGTAAAATAAGAGAGGGGTTAATTTATGTTATAAGGGGATCTAAGGAAATAAATGAGGGATACTGAAAATTGGTTAAGTGAATGAACTATGAGACAGACATGTGGGTTCTAATCCTGTCTTCCCTACTTAATGGACATATCAATTTGGGAAAGAAATTGTGTCTCCATTTCCTCCTTTACAATAAGCAGGGTAATATCTAGTGGAAAACATTTTTGTGAAGATTTAAAAAGCTAATACCTGTATAACAGTTAAAATATTTCCTGATGTATAGTAAAAAATTTATTATGATTTGTTGATAATAATCTAAACCACTTAACTAACAGTATTCCCAGGCAAGGGTATTTTGTGGAAGTTCATACTGATAGGAGTTGCCATGGAGATGTCTCCTAGATTCATTTTTGGAGTTACAGGGGAGTTGATAAATGTGACATCATTTTCCTTCCTATATTTATTGCCCAATAAAGAATAAAACATATGAGTACAAAAAATGGCTTTTAGAATATCAGCATTATTACTGAATAAAATCTGTGTAGTATTTCTTGGTTTAGTTGTGCATCCAAATTGGAAAATTGGGCTTTCTAACAATCTTTGCCCTCTCAAGCCCCCCAGATTTAACTTACCTCAGAAGCTAAGGTTTTTTGTTGGAGGGGCAGAGCCTTGTGAGGAAACTTATGGAACTCCTGAATTTTGGAGATAAAAGTAATTTTGGAGGATCTAACATTTTTAAGTATCTATGCCCCCAACACAGAAGCAGCCAACTACATAAGCCAACTGTTAACCAAAATAAAGAGACATCTTGATAATAATATGTTAATAATAGGAGACCTCAACACTCCACTCTCAGCGATAGACAGATCATCTAAACAGAAACAAGGGTATGCAATGTCAACACTATCATGTGACAATTAAGTATGTGTTTCTACGTTCTCTGTTCAGTGTATTCACCTTTTTTGTTAATTCTTTTATCAGAATTCTCTTATCATAATTCCAACAATATATTAAATATTAATATAATATTATAATGTAATAATATTAGAATATTCATATTATAATTAATATATAAAATTACAATTAATGTATAATTGATTTAATTTAATAATGTATAATTAATTTATTATAATGTAATTTAATATTTAACATATATTAAATATAACAATATACTAAAATTGCTGATATTTCATAGGCATATCCTGTTTCTCTCTCCTAGGTCTATAGTAATTTCTAGCCAATTGATTTTCCATATGCTTTTTTTAAAGTTTTTAACACTATAGATTATAGAAAATGTAAATATAGTACAGAAAGCTTTCATATAAATGTATACATAATTTCCCCTATCAGTAATACTTTTTACTAGTATGGTCATTTATTATAATTAATAAAACAATATTAACTAAAGTTCATATTTTATTAAAGTTCATGTTATTCAGAATCCTTTAGTTGAATCTAATGTTCTTCTTTAGTGGAAATCCCATCCAGGATACCACATTACATGGACTATTTTTATCTAGTTATGTCTCTTAGTTCTCTTGACTGTGACAATTACTGAGGTTTTTCTTAGTTTTGATGACTTCACAGTGTTTAGAAATACTAGTCAGGTTTTAGGGGTACCTGGGTGGCTTAGCTGGTTGAGCATCTGACTCTTGTTTCCAGTTCAGGTTTATGATCTCATGGGTGCTGGAATTGAGCCCCACAGTGTGCTCTCATCTTGGTGGGGAAACCTGCTTGAAGATTGTATCCCTCTTCCCTTTCTCCTCCCCGTCTCTGTGCACACACCCTTTCTCTCAAATAAATCTTTTTGTTGTTGTTGTTGTTGTTGTTAAAGTAATACTAGTCAGGTTTCTGTAAAATATCCCTCAATTGAAATTAGTCTGATTATTTCCCCCATGACTAGACCAGAGTTATGTGATTGGGGAAGATCAATGAGGTAAAATTCTATTTATTTCAAAATATATCAAAAGTACATACTATCTACATGGTTTATCACTGTTGATTTTGAGCTTTATCATCTGCTGCGATCATATCAGGGTCTCTTTCTCCTCCATTTCCAAGTTTCCTCTTTGCAACTAATTTGCAGTATATAGCCCACAAATTAAACAGTGAGTAGTTATGCTCCTCCTCCTTGGAACAAACCTCCTTGGTTTGTTTTTTGGTTTTTCTTTTCTTTGGTATTTGTTTTTGCGTGAGAGATAATCTATTCCCCCATTTGTTTATGATTCAATTTTACCCAGATGGACTCAAATATTTATTTCACACTTTAGGTTGTAAGCCAATACTCCTTTATTTTGTCATATTGACCAGTTTTGGCTATTGGGAGTTCTTTCAGTTATCTCTTGTGTCCTTTTACTTACCCCCATAATTGTGTGTCCTTTTCTTTAGTGGGAAAGGTCACATCCTTACTTTCTGGGACCCCAAGTTGCTACAGGTGTATCCCATATATCAGGTGCCTCAATCTTAGATGTGATATTTCTCTGAAAATTACTGATACCTTTAATTGGATAATGGTATTATAAACAAATTTTAGGGTGCTGGATGTACTTTGCTACTGGGGTGTGATTCATTTAAGACCCTCTCAGCTGGAAAAGCAAGGAAATGCCAACCTCTGTATGTATACATATCTATAAATATCTATCATCTATTTATCTATCATCTTTCTATCATTTATCATCTATCTAAACATAGTGAAGTCTCTAATCTGTTACCACATGAATTGAGGGAGTTCTTCTTGAATCCTTGTTTGCTGTGTGTTTTTATAAATATGTGTTGTCATTTTTTTTGTGTGTTGTCACTTTTTTTAAGAAAGTATATTTTTTTAACCATTGATATGATCAATATGACTTTTCTTCTTTAGGCTGATGTTCTAGGTTACATTGTTTGTTTTTGAACATTGAATCAATCTTGTATATTAAGAATAAACATGATTGCTCCATGTATACTTATTTATTCTTGTAAATTGTTAGCTTAATTTAATAATATTTCATTGAGGATTTTTGCAATTATTCATGAGATAATTTTGATACATAGTCTCTAAATATAGATAGATAGCTAGATATAGTCTCTATGTATATTTTTTGGGCATCTTTAAATGACTTTGGTATTAAGGTATGTCCAGCTTCATAATCTAAGTATTTTTTAGCTTCTATAGTCTCAAATGTTTTAAAACAATTGATGTAATTTCTTTCTTTAGTGTTTGATAGAATTCATCAGTGAAACCCTCAGAACCTGATTGTTTTGGAAGGTTATTAATTAGTTGTGCAACTTATTTAATAAATATGGAGATATTTAGGTATTTGGAACTGCAAATTGTCTTCTGTTGGCCTTATATCATTTGTATATATCCAGCTGGCCATTGAGTAATATGAGTTTGAACTATGTGGATCACTTAAATACAGTACAACTCTATACATGTGTTTTCTCTTCCTTAAGATTTTCTTAACAGCATTCTATTTTCTCTACCTTACTTTATTATAAGAATACATATATAAAACATATAACTTACAAAAATAAGTGTTAATCGACTGTTTATATTAGAGCTCAAGTCAACAGTAGACTATTAGTGTTAAGTTTTGGGGGTGTCGAAAGTTATAAGTGGATTTTTGACTGCATGGGGGTGGGGGAACAGTGCTCCATTTTCTGTGTTGTTTGGGATTAAGACCCACCAACATAGGGTTTGGGGTGCTGACCCTATAAGTAGGACTTAAAGATAATTTCAATGCTGTTGTTGCAAAACCCTGTTTGGATTTTTAATTGTATGGAATTTATGGAAAGGAACCTTGGGAGATGGTTGGAGACAATGAACATTAGGACTATAAAAGACATGGTTAGAACATGAATATATAGTTTCTATTAACATTTTAATAGAAAAAAATCATTACTTACAGATTGGCATATCTGAATCTTATCATTCAGATAACAGGAAATATGTACGAACTTTCCCTCAAAAGGTAGGACACCGAATTTAGTTTCTTTGAGGAATCCTGTTGGTAACCCTGTGTGGCTTTCAAGATAGGGGACCTCATAATGGATGGAGATTTAAAATCGATTTATAAAAATAATTTATAAATGGAAAGATATCAATCTTTATTTTATGTATTTTATTCTTAAATATTACTAAATTTGAGTTGTGCTTAAAATGAAACATGACATCAAAATTAAGGAAAACACTGGGAAGAACACTGTTGCTGTTCTTTTGAAAAAAGAGGCCACCGATAACTTAGAATTTACATCTTTCTTTCTCTAAGAGAAAAGAGCTTTTAATGGGCTCAAGATGCTCCCAGGAAGTAAGTTCTTCAGACAATTGTATTTAGATATCCCTGTGTCACCTTCCATTAATTCCTTTCAGAAAGCCTTCATCAATATCTCTAGTCCATGCTCCTTGCTGAAAGATAACCTTCCATACTTCCAAACCCTGCAGGTACATATTCTGGCTCAGTCATGTTGCAGAGTTGTACAGTCATTTTTGTACCATCAGATGGCAAACATGACATCAGGAAACTCATTCTTAGCCTCCTGAACAGTTGCTTTTATGTTCTGTCTCATGATTTTTTATGTACACATCAGTTTCTGCTCACAACAAATTCAGGAAGAATAATAGATCTTTGATGCCCAGGAATCATGGAGGAGATACGTCCCTATTGGATTACAGAAAATACTTGTAAGGATATCTAACAAATTATTGTAAAAGTAGGAGATTTTGAAAATTTATTTTCTACCTGGACTTGTCTGAGATTCATCTACTTTTGCAAAGCCTGAAGTCACAAAGGATGCATATATGTTGCAGTCCATGAAGAAGGAGGGCTTTGGAGAGCCAGAAATGGTATAGACAGAAGTTTGTCTAAGTACACTTAAGACGTGCGTGCACGCACACACACACACACACACACACACACACACACAACATACACCCTTTCAAGGAAACAATCTAATGAAACATAACTGAAAACCACTGTTAGAATTCTATACATTCAAGCTTCTCTTAGAAACAAGGATTTTCATTCCTTAACACAAGTATTGTTTTCAGGTACATTCATTTCACACTTCTTCAGAAAGGGTGGTAGTGGCACAGTGAGGGCACATAGTACCTACAGGGTATTATGAAAAATAAGGGAAAAGATGCTAAAATGAAAGGTAAAAGCTAGAGTCATTTTTTTTAACTACACTAAATATCCCAGGATTGTCTCCAGTGAAATCAGATACATTTAAGTTTTTAACAGAAATCTATGAGGATCTTAGTTTACACTCAGATTTATTTCTTTTTTTCAGGAAAGTAAGGCGATAGGCCTTAAACTAAGTGTGCCAGCTGGAATACTATCCTATTTTAAACACAGAGAGATGGAGGTTCACTAAATCTCCATACTTTAAAGGTAAAAGGCTCTCAGTTGGTTGTCAAACCCTATATTCAAAGGAATAAGTACTCAACACCAACCAGGAGAGAAAACATTGAGATTTAAGAACAGAAAGCATTCTCCAAAGTTTGTTCCTTTAGGAGCTGGAGGATCTCTTGACAGGAGGAGCATTTAAAAAGATAATTAACTTAGAATTGGGTCAAAATAAACTTCTTTCAGTTCTGTGCATGTCCTCAAGAGCTAAGGAAACAAGGGATTTTATATTGAGGTGAAAACACGGATCACACACTCACGAATCTGCTTTGTCCTCACACCATAGATGATAGGATTGAGGGCAGGTGGAACAACCACATAGAGATTGGCAACCAGGATGTGGACATAACGGGGAATTTTTTTGCCAAATCGGTGGGTGAGGAAGGAGAAGAGAGAAGGAGTATAGAAAACACACATGACCCCAACATGTGACCCACACGTACTCAGAGCTTTGTGACGAGCATCTCGAGATGGGAGGCGGAAAACTGCACGAAGGATGTAGGCATAAGAGACTCCAACCAATGCCACATGCAAAATAAGAAAAGAAGCCACAAAAAGCCCATAAATGGCATTAACTCGAATGCTGGCACAGGCCAACTTGGCGATGCCCATGTGTTCACAGTAGGAGTGAGCAATAATTCGAGTCTCACAAAATGGCAGTCGATGGGTTAGGTAGAGAATGGGCAACGTAAGCAGGACAGGGTGCATTATAATACCCACACCAATGCCTGCTAGCACTCGGGGCGTCAGGGTGGTTTTGTAGTGGAGTGGCACACAGATAGCCACATAGCGGTCAAAAGCCATAGCAAGCAGAACAGTGGACTCCATTCCTGTAAGAGTGTGTATCAGAAACATCTGAGCCACACAGGCTCCAAAACCGATTTCATGTGCATCAAACCAGAAGATACCCAGCATTCTGGGCACTGAGGTTGTGGAGAGGGCCAGATCTATGGCTGATAAGATGGCTAGGAAGAAGAACATAGGATCCCGCAGAGTATGCTCAGACCAGATGATCAGCAAAATTGTAGCATTGCCCAACAGAGCCATTAAGTAAATGGAGCAAAAAGGCAGGGAGATCCAGCCATGGGAACTCTCAAGTCCTGGGATGCCTGTAAGAATGAAGGTGTCTGGGTGGAAAGTGGAAGTGTTTGTGTGGAACATCTTGCCACGGATGAGATGAGAAGTAGTTGACTACTCTAGAAGGAAAAACAAGAGCATATCTCAAAACTTTCCAGTAGGCTTAATTTTTATCTGTAGTTTTCTTATTATAAAAGCTAATGCTGGGGGGCCTGGGTGGTTCAGTCAGTTAAATGTCCAACTCCTGATTTTTCAGGTCATGATCTTGCGGTCATGACATCGAGCCCACATAGTACTCAAGGCTGGGTATGGAGCCTGCTTAAGAGTCTCTCTCTCCTTCTCCCTCTGCCCTTCCTCTTCCCTCAATCTCTCTCTAAAACAAAACAAAACAAAACAAAACAGAAAACTAATGCTATAGCTTGAGTTCAAAGTAATATGCAGGAACTGACTTAGCACTCTTTAAATGGAAGGAACATAACCTTATGAAAGGTCTCCCTCCCTCTCACATTTTGGACAATAATATCTTATATTCCTTTGCTGAAACCTCAAATAAAAATTGGATCGAATTTTAAAAACATAAAAGGAGTTTATTTATACTGAAATATCAATCTTCTTTGAAGACAAAGTTCACTTTACCTAAACAGATCAACACAAAATCACTAAGCAACAGTACAGACAACTGCACACAGAATATGACAATATAAAAGGAACATAAGTGTACCTAGAGCTATAGAATGATAGCAAATACAAGATTTCATTAACCACTTGTTCAGTGTTCAGTATACATTGTTACATATTTAGAAAACCAGATCCAAAATGAAGAACTGTGTTTCCTTACTGCATCCCTCCATAGTTACTCATATGTCCCCCACAGACGTGCTGTGCTGAATCTCAGATATAATAAGATATATTAAGATATAATAAAGTAAGAGTTGCACAAAGATGGGTGGACACACTGTATACTGTACTGTGCCTCAGATTTTAAAAGAGACACCCAAAGATAGTAAAATACTGCAGCTGGAAATGACCTCCAGGAGAGAAATGCATCTCTTTGTTATAGCATTGTGATGGGAATTAACTTAATAAGGAACTCCAAGGTTTCTGTTGGTTGCCAAATCAAGAATGTCCCCGGATAGCCAACCATTCTACCCATCCTTGTGTGTGTTTGGGGGAAGGGTTTGGGGAAAGAATACTGAAAAGATGTTTTGAAAGGAGAAACTTTGAGGGGTAAAGATGTGTTTCCAATGACAGTGATGGTGGTCAACATCAGGGTTAAGATATCCATGCTCCTTACTTACCACACTGTAGTTAATATCTGTCTTTTCCTTTGTTCCTTATTTCGTCTTTCCACCCTTCCCCCTCCTTCCTTTCTCTCTCTCTCTCTCTCTCTCTTTCTTTCTTTCTTCCTATAGAAAAAAAAAAAAAAAAAAAAAAAAAAAAAGCCCAGCAGCTATAAGCTAGTACTATAGAAAAAAAATAAACAATGAGTATAGGAAGAGAAGGGAGGAAAAGTGAAAAGAAAGAAGAAAGGACAAACAGAAGGAAACAGATAGGAAGGAACATAACTCAACTCTAATTGCCTCCTGAGAAAAGTGAAAGAAAAGTCCAAATTTGGATAAATATTTTATTAATAACATTAAAAAACCAGAGATTCCCCAGCTGGTTAAGTCCTGCAAGACTGTACATAATATTCATCTGCAGCCTGCTTCTTTCTCTGTTTCCCTCTTTGTAATCAAGTTTATGGAATAGTGAATAGTTTAAAAATGTGTGATGTGAACCACACAAGGATAAAAGGTAAAATTCAATTATGAGGGCTTAACTTCTTATGATTTATCAATGTCAGTGAAATGCTAATGACAGATTCTTTTATTAAAACATTTTTTGTATTCCTCAGTAACATTTCTGTAGATCAGAAATGTATGCAATAGTCTTAGAAAGCTATAAAAACAATGCTTTCCTTATTTCATCATACTCATACCCAGTAGATTCTCAGTAAAAAAGAAAATTACTGTAGCTCATAGTATAGAGTTCATTATTGATTATTCATTATTCATTATTGAGGGAAATTAGTGTGTTTCTCAACTCAGATAACTATAACCTACTATGAGGCCTCAGTAGCTAAGTAGAGAGGCAGTGATATGAAGAGCCTAGTAGAAATAGTCAGAAGACATAGACAGCAATGAAATTCTGTAGTTGTCTGGCTTTTATCATTACCACTCAATGAACTCACTAGATCAAACTCTGAATAAGGCTGTATGGTGATGGATATTAACCAGACTTATGGTGGTGATCATTTACCAATTATACATGATGTTGTACAACTGAAACTAATATAATGTTCTATGTCAATTATTTCTAAGATTTAAAAAAAATTGAGAGAAGAAAAAAGTCTGAAAACCACCCTCCTTGTCTTTCACACATTAAAAAACCAAACCAAATGAAACCAAACAAAAAGCTGATTCTACTTTTCCAATGTCT
Source organism: Mustela erminea (assembly GCF_009829155.1). Classification (NCBI taxonomy): domain Eukaryota; kingdom Metazoa; phylum Chordata; class Mammalia; order Carnivora; family Mustelidae; genus Mustela; species Mustela erminea. Next base: position 58,902,898 of record NC_045622.1, read on the forward strand.
TTAAAATCTGTACATTTATCTCCATCCTAATGGGATCATTTGGGAGGTTTATATAACACAGTACTTTACAGTGCTTAAGAGCAAGAGTTCTACAGTCTGACCAACTGTGTTGAAACCCAGATTCATGACTTAATTCACTCTGTAATCCAAAGAAAGTAAATAACAAGCACCTTTTATCATGTATTTTTATCACAAAATAGAGATAATAAAGATAAAAACCTTAAGTATGTTATTAGTTTTAAAGTGATAATTTTTTTTAAAGATTTTATTTATTTATTTGACAGAGAGAGAAAGAGAGAGATCACAAGTAGGCAGAGAGGCAGGCAGAGAGGGAGGGGGAAGATGGATCCCTGGTGAGCAAAGAGCCTGATGCAGGGCTCAATCCCAGGATCTCAGGGTCCTGAGATCTCAGGACTGCAGGACCTCTCAATCCCAGGATCTCAGGGTCCTGAACTGAGGGGAGAGGCTCAACCCACTAAGCCACCCAGGTGCCCCTAACTGATAATTTTTTAAAGCACTTTGAAGCATGTTCCAAAGAGACTGGTTGTCCATCATTCATTAGATATCTTCAAGCAGACTGATTTTTAAAATGCACATTGACTGGATTCAGGCTAAAATCCAAATGCTTTCACTAGGATTGGATGGTTTTTCCTATCATGATCCTACTCCTCTAAGCACCAGTCTTAGTCTTTGCCCCACACTTTTCCCGTGTCTCCTCTCTTCCTCCCCTATCCGCCGTCTTTCCTTGCACCCTTCACTGTGAAGTAAGGATGCTCGGTGAGCTGGGAGATGGGGAAGACTCACCAGACTGAGCACCAGCGTGGAATCCTGTCTCTGTTTTATCTCACCTGCTCATTCTTTATGAGGGTGCTGCTCTTTGCCTGGGAGGAGATTGCAACAGGAAATTCCCTGGAGCCAGTTTGGTAAAAAACACAAAGTCTCTGAGGATTCTAGTGTCGAATTCTGATTCAAAAAGAGAGAACCATTAGGGGTCCCTGGCTTGGAAAGAAATGAAGGCAGAGGAGTGAGATTTAGGTCAGCGAGATGACAGGAGGACCCAGTACTCCTCCCAGTACAAAAACACAGATTTAACAAGCACTGATGGATGGAAAGGCCTTTATGAGAGTTCCAGAATTTGGATGAGAGATTACAGAACTCTAGTGGTACATAAAACAGAAGACAAATTGGAAAGGATAAGAAGAAAAGTTTCATTTATCCACATCCCCTCTACCCTAGCCTGGTACTTTTCTGCCCCAGGAGAGCTTCCCTCAGTCCCTGAGTTCTCTCATGGGGGAAAGAAAGGGCAAGCCTGCCCCCAGATCTGTGTGTGTGTGTGTTTGTATGTGTGTGTGTGTGTGTGCATGTGTGTGTGTGTGTGTGTGCATGTGTGTTTGTGTGTGTGTGTTTATGTATTCAAACAAGCATTGTCAGTTCTCACTATCCTCAGTAGCTGTGTTTTACAAAGTCACCTTGAACACTGAATTAGGAAATTTGGTGCCTTTGCTCTTAGGGGAAATGCACAACATTTTTGTCAATCAATCAATACATACATTTTTTAATGTGTGTTTTTCTGTGAGAGACACTTCCTGTACTACATAGTTCTTACAGGTTGGTCATGGCTCTTATGATTAATCGTGCAGCCTTTAAATGATCGAAAGCCAGGAGCTTTGGAGGCCACTTGTGTTTCATTCACCAATATCTGTGTACAACAGAGAGTCTCACTGGTGTTGAAAACCCGATTTCCTGTACACTTAGTAGGCACTTTAAAATCTCTTCTGCAGCCTCCTAATTAGCAAAATCTGCCTTGACTCTAAGTTTATTATTGTATATCCCTCATTGCTTTTTGAAATGTACTAGCAAACCCAGTGCTAACCAACAAGAGCTTGATTTTATTTTTTTCTCTGACCCCAGGTGATGTAACTGTAACCATCTTTGACCTCACCACAATGCTGTCTATAGCACTTTTTTTTATTAGTTGTCATCTCTTGACTCCATAAATTTATCCTCTTTTTCATCTTTTCCATATTTATATCACATACTACAAATGTTACTTTAGTACTCTCCAGAGTGGCTTCATATAGAGATGAATTTCATCTTCCTTTGTCTGGGTGTATCTTATTTTTGATTCATTAACTTTGAATCATAAGCAACACTGCTATAACTCACACCTGAACGAAGTTTACCCAAAATGGTTATTTTTTCCATAAAGTACAGTACAACCATCTTGCACTTAGGAACACTAGAAAAGTATTATTTAACTGCAATACTTTCCACGAATAAATAATAAGATAGTTATTTACTGTGTTGCACTTCAACACTATCCTGGAGGGCTATGTTAAACAGTGGAATCAACAAAGAGCAGAAAAATAAGAAAAACCTGGCCTTAAATCAAATGTAAAAACACTCATTTATAGCTGAAATGGGAAGTAAGAATCTCACCTTGTTCAGCCTCAGCTGAGAATGTGATCATCTGGCAACTCAAATTTTTCACATCTCTTTGCACATTGGCAAATGACAGCTGAAGTGCCATAAGAATTTATTTGGGGTTACAAATAAATTTTAAGGAGTAGGCAAACTAGTAAATATGGAATTCACATATGATAGAGCCCCACTGTGTATATATAATTTATAAGATTCATACTCAAAACATAAATAAAGCATATAAATAAATGTAAAAATAATATGATAGAATTCCAACTTCTACAATTTAAATATTGGTGAGATTGACAGAAAATTATTTAAAAACTATTCAAAGCTCTCAAAGGAGGCTGGAATGCATGTAAGAGCACGATAAATCTAGATGGCTGAAAGGATTGCATGTTTAAAGCTGTCACATTTTCCACAGCAATGTTTAGATGCAACTCATTTTCATCAAAATCCCCCTTTGATTGATTTCATATAATTAAATTTTCAGTGAAATTTATTCTGATGAATTATGAAAAAATATGGTACATGTCACAACATGAAATTTAGACTATGAGATAAAATGTTAAAGTCTGGGTCGCCTGGGTGGCTTAGTGGGTTAAAGCCTCTGCCTTTGGCTCAGGTCATGATCTCAGGGTCTTGGGATTGAGCCCCACATCAGGCTCTCTGCTCAGGGGGGAGCCTGCTTCCTCCTCTCTCTCTGGCTGCCTCTCTGCCTACTCGGGATCTCTGTCTGTCAAATAAATAAATAAATTTTTGAAAAAAAAGTTAAAGTCTAATATGATTTGAATATTCTAAATTATATGAATATGAAAATCACGGAATAAAATCTACCAAATATCAAAGTGACATTATGGTTGTTTGTTTTTTATTTTTTATTTTAATTTAATTTAATTTAATTTTTTTAAAAGATTTTATTTATCTATCTGACAGACAGAGATCGCAAGTAGGCAGAGAGGCAGACAGAGAGAAAGGGGGAAGCAGGCTCCTCTCCAAGCAGAGAGCCCGATGTGGGGCTTGATCCCAGGACCTGAGATCTTGACCTGAGCTGAAGGCAGAGCCTTTAATCCACTGAGCTTCCCAGGTGCCCCTGTTTTTTTATATTTTCCTTTATTACAAATAAAGGAGAGGGGTGCCTGGGTGGTTCAGTCAGTTAAGTATCTTCCTTCAGCTCAGGTCATGATCCCAGAATCCTTGGATCAAGCCCCACATCAGGATCTCTCTTGAGTGGGGAACCTGGTTCTCCCTCTCCCTCTGCCTGCCGCTCCCCTGCTTGTGTTCTCTCTCTCTCCCTCTCTCTGTCAAATAAATAAATAAAATCTTTTAAAAAAGTAAAAATCAAGATAAAAAGGCATTGTTTAAAGTGAAGGAACTAGACACTTATCTATCCTAACTTCATACATACACTTGATGTATTTAAGAACAATCAATTCTGAGACTCCAGCAACCCCGCCAAGAGAAAGACTCCGGAGACAGTTCAGAAAAAACTCTCTTGCCTTCCCCTCACCCTTCTGGGATTCTCCTATTACTAAAAGGTTAGCTCTAAAGACTTAGAACTTGAGTTCTGAACTCAAATTTAACCCCCACTGGTTTCTTGACAGGAGGGGAGATCGTCCCCACTCTATGCCCATGAGAGCCTTAGAAATCAGCAGACATGTCTATAACTGAGCACATCTAGAAACCTTAAAGGTGTTGAGAGAAGGAAAATCTTCCACAGACCATCCTCATCATCCTCCTCACAGAACACCTGGTAATGTCTGCAGTGTAAATACTATATGTACCTAATATATTATAATTCATGTTGATCTATTGGATCAGGGTTTTTTTTTTCTATTTTATTCCTCCCCCAAAGCAGATGTGAGGCTTTTTTTCCCTTCCAATCGCTCCTGTTTTCCATGCTGTGTAGTCAGACAAGGAATCAAATGCTAAGAGAATTTGATTTTGCTGGAAGCTAATCCCTGGGTATGTCTTAATGATTTTATATTAAAATCAGGAAAACTATTAATGCACTATAGTGTTTAGAGATAGTGTGGACTATAATAAATTTATAGTGATTCCACTGGTTGTCTTAAATTTATGCTGAAATTATTTACCAGAAAAATAAGAACACTCCCTTGTCTTCTCCTTTCCTCTTTTTATTCATTCATTGGAACAAATGGATATATGACAATACATGGCTTCTGCCAAGTAAGAATTTGCAATATAATAAAGGAGAAAAACATGCAGATATATGAAATACAATATGAGAAGATATAGAAGATAGGTAAGTACACATGTCAGTGGAACACTTGAGGATGGATATCCATGATGGTCCAAAGTTCCTAGAAAAATTTTCTCACAGAGGCTGATATGTGAGCAGGATCTTCAAGGTTAACTAGGTTACCTAGGGTTTGCATGTGTGAAGAAATGCCATGACAAACAAAGAGACAGGTCTTTTTGTTTTGAATTGAGTAGGTGATCAGTTCTCTATATGCAGAGAGATATAGAGAATATATTTGAAGAGGTTAGAAAATTTGCTAATATTTTATAAGACATGGAAGGCCACATTTTCTTTGTAATTTCTTGGTTTGTATTATTTTCTGGTAAATAACATTTGTAACTGCATTATTTATTTACTTGCCTTAAACTAAACATGTAATACATTAATATATAAGATATATTGGCACTGTTTAAAAATGCCAAGCTATAAAGATACAGCTAAATTATGCTGTCTATGCCTCTTTGCATCTGCTCCACATTTTAGATCTCTCCTTCATTGTCTATGTATCCTTTTTACATAGTTCTTATGTTTATAAAATTTGCATTATAAATGTACACATATGCACATACAGTATGCTCTTAATTTTTGCATAATTTGTCAATGTTAATGGAAAAATCAAACTTTTGCTCCTTTTTTATTTGAATGTCAGTTTACATAAATATACTTTACTTATTCTAAGCACTTCTATAATATAAAGATTACACAGATTTGTAAGCTCAGTATTACTTTACTGATGGACATTTTGAACGATTCACTATTAATTCTATCACAGGCACTTTTACAATGAGAATTACTGTTTATACTTCCATATGTATTTGTGAACATTATTCCCTAAATGGCAAGTAGTGAAATTGCTCTGCCCAGAACTTTGTTTTTAATAAGAATAATACTATGCAATTTTCCTCTAAGAGTAATTCTCTCTAATCAACTGGGCATAAGAATCACACGTTAACCCAAACCTCATTAATGCTTATCATCATCAATCTTGAAATTCTGTTGGTTAAAAATATAATACTGTATGAATTGTATCATATTCATTTAATTTTTAATTTCCTGATTTCCAGTAAGAATAAGCCTATGTGATTGAACATTTGCATTTACTTCAGTGTGAATGTTTGCTCTACATAATCTGTCCATATATTTTTTTTTATTTTTGAATATTTATTTGTTTGTTTTGAGAAAGAAAGTGAGACAGGAGGTGGAGGAACAAACGGAGAGGGAGAGAATCTCCAGCACACTCTCCACTGAGCATGGAGCATGACCTGGGGCTTCATCTCAGGGCCCTGAGGTCATGACCTGAGCCAAAATCAAGAGTTAAATGTTCAACTAACTGAGCCACCCAGGCACACCTGTCCACATGTTTTCTGTCGGTAAAATATATTTAAATTGTGTAATGGCATAGAGCAAGTAGAAGAAATGAAGGAAAACTGCATGAGAAAGATGAGAATGTTGATGGAATTACAAATATAGGTAAAAGGACACGAAATTTCGTTTCAGGTTAAAGGAAGGAGAGTATGTGAAAATGTACTAGCTCAATGTGTTACATGTACGTAAACATAAAGGTAAGAGGGTAAGGCTGACAAACCTGTCTGGTGGCAAATGTTAATTTTGTCTCTGAGGTTGAGAGGTTAATTTTCCCTCTGAGAGGTCATCTGTTGAAAGTGCAGGAGGGTTAATTAAGAAGAGAAAGTCTTGGATTTGGACCAGTTCCTTTATGGAATATAATAGTTGGGGACTTCTGAACAGTATTCATAATCAAATTAATGGTGATGGTTTTCTTTATTGTTAGGTACAGAACAAGTCCTCCTCTTCTTCTTATATGCACAATTTCAAATATACTGTCACGTGCTTAGGGCAGTTTTTATCACCACAGTTAAGAATAAGGGCTTTAGGGGCACCCAGGAGGCTCAGTTGGTTAAGAGTCTGCCTTTGGCTCAGGTCATGATCCCAGGATCCTGGGATCGAGTCCCACATCAGGGTCCCTACCTAGCAGGAAGCCTGCTTCTCCCTCTGCTTGGGATCTCTCCTCTGCTTGTTATCTCTCTCTCTCTCTCTCTCAGATAAACAAATAAAATCTTAAACAAACAAACAAAAAAAGAATGTGGTTTTTAGAATCAGTGTGTGTGGCTAGAAACAGGTCTATCATTTACCAGCTATATAAAATTATAGAAGTTACTTAAATTATTCTCATTTTAAAATGGAGATAAAATTTATTTTTTTAAATTATTGACATATTATATATTATTTGTTTCAGGGGTACAGGTCTATGATTCACCAGTTTTATGCAATACGTAGCACTCACTACAACATGTACCCTCCCAATGTCCATCACCCAGGCACCTCATCTTTCCCACTCCCCCTCCACTCTAACAAACACAATAATATTTATTATTATAAATATGTATTATAAATAATATGTGGAATGTTTTCAGGAAAAGAACTGACTCACATCAAGCATTTAAAAATGTTTAACTGTTACACTATTATATAACTCCCCAATGGATTGGTTGCCCTGGATTTATCTTCTATCCCAACTCATAGCATGCCTCAGACAGAAATGTCATTACATAAATGTCCCATGGTTCCTTAACCTACCTAACCTGATGTATTTGCATTCAAAAGAGAATATCCACCTCTAGGGATCTGGAAGGCCAAATAACCCCAGCAAGCTGAAACTCTGGGTATGAAACCTGTCATCACTCTCACTTCAGATTGATGCTCAGTGTGCTATACATATTCAAATCCCAGTTTCAGTGGACACTGGCTTAAGGATTATTTTTCTTGATCACAATACTCTTTAATCTTCAACTGTCTATAATAGTGGTAAAAAAGGACTGTCTGTGGAATGGTGTCAATTGTGCTTCTAAGAAGAGAGGAAAAAGATCTGTTTAATATGGGATGCGTATGGCTTTCAGAAAGTTCTACTAGTCTTAAGAAAGGAAAAAGTATCATCAGCAAATCACAACATGGGGTGGGGAAGGGGTCAGCCAATGCAAGAGAAGTGTGCAGAGCAAAGGAAAGGTCATGAGGGGAGGTTTGGATGAATTTGCCTGGAGAGGGAGCCAGTGGAGAGCCAGTCATAGAGTAATTTGACTAACTAGATGCGTGTAAGGAAGTGAAGGAAATTCATGTTAGTGGATATAATCATATTTGTTGTAATTCTTGCCTGTGCGGTCAAAAGTAAACACAAAGGTGTCACCATCGGAGAGTCACAAACAATGCAATGACCTGTTCACTTCCTGACACAGTGTTATCAACCCCACTCTTGTCATCATGCTGATTGAGTTCCAGGTTGGTGTGAATAACCTCCTTCTGGTCATTCCAAAGCAAGCAACACATCTCCGAAATTTGGCATTCCATTCTCAATGCTACACCCTATAAACTGGCATCTTTGCATGTCCCAGACTAGGATGACTTAAATATTTTTCTAAAGGTACATTTTCTATTCAAAGCTTCCTGTCACTCCTTCTTTCTGTGTAATCTATGTCTTACTACTGTTTCTATGTCCACCAAACCCATGACTCTTACACATTTTTTATATGATTCTACATATATGTTTACAAATTCATGTATCTTAATGAAAGAAGTTAGTTGAAGGAGATATTCATTACATACAGTGAAGTTTCAATGATTAAGCATACAGCTATTCCACTGTGCATCTACACTTGTGTTTATCTTATTTTTTAGGTTTTATTTAAATTCCAATTAGTTAAAATACAATGTACTATAAGTGTTGTATATAAATACTGAATCACTAAATTATACACCTGAGAGTCTTACACATTTTTTAGATTTCAGTTGGCATTACTTTCTTCTCAGTGGATAGAAGACTTTGGATTTTCATACATTTAGCTCTGATTTTTGGTACCTGCATATTTTCCCTCATTTGGCATCTACAGATCAGCCATATTACAAATTACAGTAGTGAAATAAGATCTGACAGTCAGATATGATGGTGAAATAATTTATAAATATTCATAGATATTGTAATGACTCCCTGACCTACAATTCCCTGCATTTGGCTGACTTAACTCATCAAAGGTTTGAAAATTTGTAAGCTATTACTTTTACTTGGTATAGAGAAAAATTCATGAAGAGAAAGCTAAAATTCTGACACCTGTTATGTCAGCATACAATAAAACCAATGTCCATCCATCAGCCTTCATTCTCATTGGCATTCCTGGGCTGGAGGCTGCCCACATCTGGATCTCCATCCCCTTTTGTGTGGTCTACGTTTTGGTCCTCCTGGGAAACTGTTCTCTTCTGTTTATCATCAAGACAGACACCAGCCTCCATGAGCCAATGTACCTCTTCCTCTGCATGCTGGCTCTGGCTGATCTTATTGTGTGCACCACAGCTGTACTTAAACTGCTTAGTCTTTTCTGGTTCCATGATGGAGAGATTCGCTTTGAAGTCTGCCCCACTCAAGTTTTCTGATTCACTGTTGTTCCACCATGGAATCTGGCTTCTTCCTGGCCATAGCTTTTGACCGTTATGTAGCCATTTGTAACCCATTAAGACATTCAGCTATTCTGACACATGCTGTGATTGGGGGGATGGGCCTAGGTATAGTACTCAGGGGCATAGCACTTCTTAGTCCTCACCCCTTTCTGTTACGTTGGCTTCCCTACTGCAGAACCCACACACCTACTGTTCCCACACCTACTGTGAGTTCATGGCCCTCATCAAGATTGCCTGTGTTGAGACAAGACTCCATAAAGCCTACAGCCTCATTGTTGACTTCCTTAATGGTGGGGTAGACTTCATACTAATCATTTGTTCTTATGTTCTCATACTTCACACTGTCTTCCACCTCCCATCCAAGGAGGCCCAACTCAAGACCTTGGGCACCTGTGGTTCCCATATCTGTGTCATCTTAGTGTCTTATACTCCAGCCTTCTTCTCTTTTCTCACCCACAGGTTGGGGCACCATGTGGCTCCCCATGTCCATTTCTAGCTTCTGGCCAACATCTATCTTCTGGTCCCACCCATGATGAATCCTATTATCTATGGGGTAAGGACCAAGAAGATAAGGGACAGATTCCTTAAGTTTTTCAGTTTTTCAAAGCCTTCAGTTATGTTTTCTGGGTTTATGAGTAATATATGAACAAATATCATCTATCTTTGAATGACTTCTTCATGAGGCTCCTCTATTAATAATCAGAGGGCATGAGTTTTTCTGTGGGAAGTAACTCATTCATAAACATATATTTTATGTTGTAGCAATAATTATGTGTTATTGAGTATGAATCTAATACAATATTAGAATGTTATTTCCTAAAATACAAAAAACAAGCAAACAAAATTTAGAATTATCTGTGGCGAAAAATAAGAGATATTTAAAATTAACATGATATATAATCATATATTTTTTGTTTACTGGTAACTGGTAAACAGTTACTGTTAACTGGTAAACCTGATTTACCAGTTAAGACTTTCTACCAGATTTACAAATTTTATCTCTCTTTTGTATTTTTGCCCCAGTCATCTCTTCTTGACTAAATGTCCTTCTTTCTCAAGAACATACCTCACCACTTTCTTAATGAGAGTTTTTTGATGCTAACTTCTGTGTTCTGTGTTTAATGATTTCTTTGTCTTCATGATGATACCTTTTAGCTGCACAGTTCCACTCTCCAGTTATAACATTTCCTTAGTCTTTTGAAGACGTTTTTCTACAGTCTTCTAGAAACTATCATTATTTTGAAGAAAACTGTTGTTGACCAAATTGTCAATAATTTGTAGGTAATTATCTTTTCTGTCTGACTGTCGTTAGATCCTATTGAGTTCTTGGGTGTTCTATAGTTTCACAAGGGTAAATTTCACAGATATTATTCAAGTGAGAAAAATTACATATACTGTGATTCTGTTTAAATGAAACTCTAAGTAAGGAAAAGTAGTGTGGAGGTAGTGTTCAGGCATCCATGTTTTAAGGTCCTGTAGGTGATTCTTAAATGGAGCTAAAACTGAGCTGTGGCTATGTACATTGGGGAACAGAGACATTAGTTGACGACAGAGGTAGTATTTCAGTCAAGCACTTCATCTTTCAAGTTAATTTTGAAAAGAATCAACATTTGCTAAGCATTTACTGGATTCTAATATCTTTATTATTTTAATACATAAACTTCACAATATATTGTAGAATAAATTATCATAAATCCTCTCATGATAAGTAACTCAACAAACTCATATTCAATGGCTAGTTTAGAGGTGCTAGGATTAGAAGTCTGTCTAGCACTAATGCCATAATTTTCTTATACTCTCACAATGGTTCCATATACACCAAAATCACTCAGTGGGACTCCTAGGAACACAGCTTCTCACAGGTGAGCTGTCATAATTGTTGCTACTGGTCATTGCATTCTTCATAACCACACTCAGTTTAGATCCATTTAGCTAGTGTTTACTTGTGTAACAGAATTCACTGGGGATATAGGAATGACTGAGACAAAGTTTGTAAACAGTTTCAGAGTCTCAGAGGTGCACAGAATCAATGTATCCGTTCTTTCCATCTGATTCCTAAAAAGATCGAGATTGAAGAAAGACATGGAAGATGTGAGTTGCAAATATCCTCTTTCTTAGTAGCAAAGTCTATTCTAGAGGACCAAGTGTGGTACAAGAGTCAGTGAACACTTTAACTAAACCCCAGAGTTAGGCATATAGTCCTAATCAAATCATGAAGACTTACTACATGGAGGAGCACCAAAGAACACAGGACTGCCTTAGAAAGTCTCACTACCAAGAAGTGTGTATGTTGGGGTGGGAGAGACACAGGGAGAAGGGTCTTAATTACACTCACTCAATGCATTCCTACTGAATTTTCCAATGTGCAGCTTCTCCCTAGCACATAGTGAATAAGGGTAGAAAAAGGATGGAGTTTATAATATATGAACATAAAGAATTGGCTAGAAATATTTTGTTGCTATAGTCTGATATAGTTTATTCAGATGTAATAAACATTTACTTTCAGTATAATAATGTGTAACACTTTTAAAATGTGTGCATTCTCATTGTCAGCCTGAGTTCTTTATATCAACACATTAAATTCTCATGCAAACTAAAAATGATTTTTAGGATTAATATCTACATTTTACAAATAAGGAAACTGAGAAATACAGAAATCAGTGGACTTTCTCATAGTCATAGAGATGGTTAAAAATGGAGATAGAGGGGCATCTGGGTGGCTCAGTGGGTTAAAGCCTCTGTTTTCGGCTCAGGTCATGATCTCAGGGTCCTGGGATTGAGCCCCGCATTGGACTCTTTGCTCAGCAGTGAGCCTGCTTCCCCCTCTCCCTCTCTCTGCCTGCCTCTCTGCCAGCTTGTGATCTATGTCTGTCAAATAAATAGATAAAATCTTTAAAAAAATAGAGATAGAGTTTGAACATAGGAAGTTTGACACCAGGTTTATATTCTCAACCACTACTCTATACTTAGTTACATATTAACATTTTCACCCTGATATATCAATTCGACAAGTGCTAAGATAAAATTAGAAAGGAGATATAGAATCAGTCTAGGCTAGGGATTATAGAAAGTCAAGAATAGTTTCAGAAGATAGGACATCAGGAACATCAGGTAGGCAACTAAGCAAATTTCCTGTGGATTAGGCCAGCTTAAGTAGGTAGTATGTGGAGTGTGTGGTATATGTGGAGTGTGTGTGTGTGTGTGTGTGTGTGTGTGTGTGTGTGTGTTGGACATTAGAGTGGTATCCATTTTTGCGTGGTATCCAATTCTGCATTCATTTCACTTTCTAAGGTTTATCCCATTTTCTCCATATAACAATCACCCAATTTGATTATTAACCAAGTTTCAACTTTCTAGAATGATAGTTTTCAAAATTTAGGCTTGAACCATCTTAAAAATACATATTCCTTAGGCCTTTTTAAAAACTATTAGACTCAAAATGTCTGTGGTGTATCCCATAAAAAAAAAATCTCATTTACTTTTCATCAATCATTCTGTATATTTATAATTCAGTGATCCAATGTCCATGCCACAGTTGTAGGATGCTGAGAATAAACACACAGATATCCTACTCAGAGAATATGGCATGAGTTAAAAAATTCCTACAGAGTTTTATAGTTCTTACTTCAAATACAAAAGGTTGGAAAGAATGTCACTTAAAACATTATGACAAAAACTAAGTGGTGAATAATAATAATAAAAAAACTCACTATTTTCTTGGACCTGTCAGAAAGTTCAAATCACAATGAGAATAATTAATCCAAAATTTAAGGAAAGATAGGTAACTCTGAAAAGAGATAGAACATGATCCTGTGCATACTAGGGGTATATGTCAGATACTGTACAAGCCACAATAAAGAATTTGTTAAAATTTAAACCAAATTATTCACAGCTGAGTATAAACCTATATGAAATACAGAATATCTGGGAGTAATATATATATATGACACAAAGGGGAATTCATACTTACTCATGTTTTTCTCCCTAGACTAGACCAGGTACTCATAAGAAAGTCTGAGTGTAGGACTAGACCTTCATCATGAACCAGGACTGGTGGAGGGGAATAGCTGTCACTATAAGATGGGAAAGACTCCTCATTCAGGTTCTTTCCCCTAAGGAACAAAAGCCATCACTTGGAGGAAGAGCACAAGTGGAGACCCACTGCTGCTGAGCCAAAGGAGCAAAAACAAACTCTATAACCCAGGGTGGGACAAGTTCCTTAGACATGTCCTACGGTGCTAGGCAAGGGGCAGAATCACTGAGGCCATTTCATTTTCAAGACTCGGGAACATACTACCTGCCCAAGACAGGCTAAATTAGCCCAAATGGTATTTAATGTCCTCTGGCTCTTACCACCAGATTAGCAGGGTTTGAGGAACAAGTAACAGTGCTCTACACATGAGGGAGTGTGCAGAACATGGAGGGTGGCCTTATTGCAGCACAGGAACAAAGAGAAGATCTAACATTGACAGTGGGGTAGACATCAAGAAAACCTAACTTATCAGCCACACCCTGAATACAAGGTAAAGTTAGAGGAATGTGATACATTCACTGAGGACATTCAAAGCAAAAGCATGAAGAATTTGATGACCTGAATAGTCCTTTACCTATGAAATAAGTTGAATCTGTACTTAGCAACCTTCTAACACAGACTTCAGGCCCGGGTGGATTTAGCTATTTAAAGGCTAAGTACCAATTTTCCAAAAACTAGCCAAAACACATATAAACAGATTGAACTCTAACCAAATCATTGAAGATATAATTGAGACCACATCATTAAAATCCACTTCATAAGTAGAATAAATATATAGATAGCGACTGAGTTCAGGGTCACAACAGGGTTCCAGGAACAGTCACTGGTACTTATAAATTATACAGCATAACTGACAGCTTCAAATTCAGGATGTGATGTCAATTAATATAAACTCCCTTGAAGAATTTATGACAGCAACTCTTCTATTATAATAAATATAAGTAGGATTTTTTTTTCTAAATTTCATGCTATGGAATATTAGTGTCATATTTTGGTCAAAGGAGCAATCCGAAGCCAGTATTATCTTAAAGTTTCAAATGAATATTTGTTAGTTGAAAGATCTGAGAAATTCTGCAGTGAAAGTATAGCTAAAAATTTAATTTTATTGGTCAAAATTTACAAATATATTTCTCCTGACTTCTTTCTACAGATAATGTCAATAATACCACCTAGAACTAGAGAACACTGAATAATGTCATATGGCACAAGAGTACACAGATACACACTTGGCTAATACTGGACTTGGAACATTGCTAAAATTTCCTGCTTTCCATGAGAGAGAAACTCCTCTGTGAAATGTCACAAGACACAGAAACAGAACTGTTTGAAAATAATAGTTTGTTTGAAAAAACAGATCTATAAATTAGGCTCTATAAATACTCATCCATCTAAAAGGAACACAACACAGCTTTAAAACAAAAACAGACTATGAACTTTAAAAGATTACCAAGTTTTTACAATTCTGTTCATGATAGAAAATCTCTACTTTTCACACATGATTATCATAGTCACAGGATCAATTTCATGTCTAAGAACATTAATATGGTAGAGTCAGAAAAGCATTCTTTATGAGAGGGAGGCCAGGCATGTGGGAAATGTTTTATCATCTATTATTTTGGGAACCAGCATAATAAGGACAATGTACTATCTTCGTTTAAATTAGGATATAAGGGAATTTATGGGCTTTATAATTAAAATTTAATAATTATTAAAAATTATAATTTATAATTATTCATGTGGTGTCTTCTTTTTGGAGGGTTGGTTTTGCTTCAAAATGATGTTAACTGAAGAATGTGATGTGTTCGGTCCTAATGAAAGTAGAACAAAGTGATTGTTCTCTTCCACATGGGGAAACTGAATTATTTTCATACAATTGAAAATCATAAGAAACTTTTATTCATGCATTTGACATGGGTCTTGCCTTCCATTTTCTGGGTTTGGGAAGTAGGCTCACAGGTCTTCCCTGAGAGAGATCTGCGTAACTTTCAAATGTCCTTTTTCCATTCTGAACAAAGACAATCAGTGCTGCTCCTTTCCTTAATTTGATTCTTTACAAGAGTTATATTGTTTTCTTGGAAAAGAGTTTCAGCACCTGTTCTCTAATCTGCTTAGTTCTGACCCCATAGATTACAGGGTTCAGAGCAGGTGGAATGACTACATAGAAATTAGCCAAAAGGATGTGGATATAGCGTGGAATATTCCGGCCAAACCTGTGGGTCATAAATGAAAAAAATGCAGGAGTGTAGAAAGCCAACATGACACACACGTGAGAGCCACAGGTACTCAGTGCTTTGAGCCGGGCATCGTGGGAAGGCAGTCGAAAGACAGCACGAAGGATCTGGACATAGGAAATGACAATAGCTATGATGTCCAACACCAGGATAGAGATGGCACATAAACCATAGATGATGTTGACCCTGATGCTGGCACAGGACAGGCGGGCAATGCCCATGTGCTCACAGTAAGTGTGAGGAATAATTTGGTGTCCACAAAATGGTAACCGTAGGATGAGTAGAACAAAGGGTATAGCGAAAGACAAAGGTCTCAGTAGGATTATCATTGCAATGATGACTACCACCTTATTTGTCAACACCAGTGTATACTGAAGAGGGTTACAGATGGCCACATAGCGATCATAGGCCATGGCCACGAGCACTGCCGACTCCATGCCAGTGCAGAGGTGGATAAAGAACATCTGAATGAGACATCCCTCAAAGGAGATTTCTCTCAGGTTGAACCAGAATATGCCAAGCATCTTGGGGATGGTGGATGTGGACAGGCCCAGGTCGATAGATGACAGAATGGCCAGGAAGTAGAACATGGGCTGGTGGAGGCTGCTCTCAGTCTCAATCACAGAAAGGATGCTGATATTCCCAAGAACAGCTGTCAGGTACACAGCAAAGAAAGGGAAACCAATCCACATATGTATATGTTCCAGACCAGGGATCCCCAGAAGGAAGAAAGAGTAAGGATGAAATAGGGTGGTATTAAGTGAGACCATCTTCCTGGGATATTTTTATAGTGAAAGATATTATATATCAAGTACCTCCCATTCACTGAATAAGCCTCCTCCTTGCTTAGCACACAGAGAAAATGAAAGACTCAGTGAAACCTTTATTGTACCTACCCATAATTGAGACCTGAAAGTGTACAAAATTGAATGGTAAAATAAAGCCACATGATTTCAGTATACATTATCATATCTATTAAATTAAATTAAATATTGTTATTCAACCAAAATTTTCTGAGTACCTAATATAGATGTGCCAAGTTCTGTGCTAAGGCTGATAGCAAAAGATGAGTTAGAGAAGGTTCCTTTTATGGTGGAACTTAAAGCTTTAGTGGTTGAAACAGTTATGCAAATGAACCATTTTAATTAAGAAAATAAGTGCCAAGATAAAGTTTTTCCCTTGCTTCTTAAATGCACAAAATATTTCCTGAATGTTATTTAGTATTTTATAGAAATATTATTGGATTTATAATTATAAATATTATGTACAAGGTAGGAACATAAACATAAATGCAATAACAACCATTATGATTCTGCATGTATCACATTTCTGAGCTGATATATATAATGTGTCTTCAAGGAAACATCAAGTGCACCAAACCAGAAATTTCTAAGACAGTTTTGGATCTATGTAGGCTTCTCACTGTTTAAGTCCCCAAGAAAGTTTTTCATGCTGTAGTCATCTTCTGATCTCTACTTTCTTCCTGGTACCAATATCAGAGATTAAATCTGCCTTGAGGTTTTATCAAGAAGCCATACCAAACTTTATTTCAAGATAATCCTTTTAATCTGGGTCTGCTTAGAAAAATATTCACATATTCCTCTTCATTTCTGTTCTGATGGTAGGTAAATAGAGCCTTGCCCTTTAAGTGTCTTCCTGCTGATGTCTGTCCAGAAAGAAACACAGATCTACACATGGGCACAGAAACATTAATGTACAGTTTTATAAAATATCACAAAATTCACAAATATAGTAAATTAATTTATGCACACCACTCCTGGAAGCTAAATTCTTCATTTATCTGACTACATAATTTATTACAATATATATGCTTTAATAACTCTAAGCACATTCTGATTAAAACCTCTTGCCTTCTCTTTCTTATACATCCATATGGATAGATGATAGATAAATAAATGATGGATGATAGATAGATAGACAGGCAGATAGATAGAGAGATGTCTGCACACAGAGAGAGAAGGTCTGGAACTCAGTAGATGTAAGAATTACAATTTTAAGAAGTTACCACTAGCAGGAAAGTAGATCTAATCCATACCACTAGAAGGCTATCTCCTTACTGACATGACAATTTTGGAAGAATCTGGAGGGCTGAGGTAAATGTATTATTGTTATAGATCACCTTTGATGTACTCCATTCCCTATAGATAGGATTAGACCTTTCCCTTGTTCCTCTGCTCAGTATTCTGTGAGACTGCTAAGCCCTGTGCAAACGAGAAACAAGCTACAAACGACATTAGCCAGAGTAACTGTATTAGAAAGTGTGTCTGGGGATGGAAGCGTGTGTGTGTGTGTGTGCGTGTGTGTGTGTCTGTGAGTTGGAAGGGTGCATTGCAACTTGGGTCTTGGGCAAATTGCTTAAGAAATGATAGAAAGAAGAGTTTGATCACAGTTACAGGGAGGAAGCAGTTAAGATAATCAGTTAAGCAAATTATTACACCAGGAAAAGAGAAGAGGTATTTCAAGAAAGCAATATGAACTATATAGAAAACCATCCCCAATTTTAACCGAGATGACTATATGCAGGAAAAGGCATTTAAACGCAGGGGATTTGGGAAGGGGATGAAGTAGAATCCTATAATCAGATTTATTTTTCTGTGATTGTGGTTCAGCTAAGTTAGAGTTTAGTAGATAAGATATGGCATAATGTTTAGAAGCAGACACTAGGAATTGAACCCAGAATCTTCCTGCCATGTGAATTTGGTTAAATTATTTCCTCTCTTTGATTCTATGATTCCTCACCTATGCATGAAATGAGGCTAAAATGCCTATGTAAGCTGAATTTTTGCAAGGTTTGCATGAGTCAAGATGCGATATCAAAAAAGTATAGTTACAATTATTGGTAAACACCTATAGATAAGAACACAATAAAGTAGACAGCTATAGTGGAAGTTGTTTGACTTACCTCAGGCCTTCAGATAATCCGTACATCAGGAGTCAGCAGACTAAATACGGATCCTCACTTTACCTCCCTCTAAATATTTTGGTAGGGGTCCTAACATTTACAATAGAGTTTATCTGATTAAACCAATCCTTAAACATTTTCAGACATTAGCATTACACACTAGAAGACCAAACCATTCCAAAATGATTAGCACTACCTTTCGTTGGAAAAAAGTAGCAAGTGGTTCAGTGTGTTTCACTAGGTTGTAATTGGTGAGAGACAATTTCTGAATAGGTTAAGGTAAGTTCAATTATTATTCTCCCTCTATGGCAAAAATGAACTCAGGATGGGGACATTTATCCAACCTTTAAATTAGATTAGAAGGGATTGAAGGGGAGATTACAGTGAGCAAGAATCAGAACACAGGAAAAAAAGAACCTTGATAGATCAGTGATTAGATAGGCTCCAGGTCAGTGAAGAGCTTTCTGCACAGAAAGAATGGCAGACGTATCAAAAGGTGTCAGAGCTGCATGCAGAGATATTATAAGGGTGTATTAGAAATAAAAGCAGCAGTTGCTCATTTGCACATAGAAATTATGCCAACACATTTCTACAATCAGTTCCCTTATCCCCTGCCTTCAGTCAGCAAGTTTTTCTACTCCCCCCATCCTATCATCTCCCTCTCTTTTTCTTGTGCTCAGCTGGCTACAGATAAGGATGCATACCTCCAAAGCAAGGACTCCTGGAGAAGTTAGAAAATCTCCCCTAGCAACCTTCTGAACTCCTTTTGCTTTGGTGGAAGGATTTTTAATACTGTGGCCAACCTCTAGAGGGGAACTTTGTCTGCGTTGGGATTCCCTAGGGAGAGTGGGGGCAAGAAAGCTCTGAGATCTGGTTTAACTCCTTTTCTAGTGGAATAGAATATACCAGACTCCAATAGGTAATGTCCTGATTCTGGACCTTGGCTCCCAAATCTAATATTAGCATATTTCCAGTGGGATTATTATTATTATTATTTAATATTATTATTATTTTGGTCTTGTAAATTTTTTAAAACATTTTTTTCCAATAGGGTTCCTGGAATCAGTTTTAGGCTATTACTTTTGAACCTCTTGAAGGGAAGTTCAAAACATATATCCAGGCTCCAAATATATATAAGCTAAGGATTATATTAAGTCTGGGTAGATCGTCTTAGTATCATGCAACTACCACATTAAGTCAATATTTATTATAATTGAAGTGCTGATAAGTAGAGAAGTACACTAAAATTATATCATAATGACTCTGTATTTAACATAATTGCAGTATCCTGAAGTGAGGAAATGCATACCGTTTTGAATCACACAGAAACATATCATGTTATCCCAGTGGAGGTTTCCCATCAGTAATGGAAAGCAGAAATAAAAATCTGGAAGGTGGAGGCTAGTCATTTTATCACTCTCATCCTGATTACTTATCTACAGTCATGTAGGAATTGCCTTTTCCTCTCTATCTCAATCTTGAAAACTGTAAAATGAGAACATTTGTCAAACTAGTTTTAGTCCTAACATCACATATCATCCCATTTTACTAACAAAGAGACAGAAGTAGAGAAGAAAGAGAAGATCACATGGGGAGGTAGAGCTGAGCGTTCAAAATTCCATTCCAGAGGGCTTTCCATGAGTAACAAGAATTGATCTGGGACACTCCCATGAATCCATCAGTTTCATCATTCATTCACTGATGAATTCAAACTATGCACTGACCATCTACTACATGTCAGGCACCATTTAAGCACTGCCAATATAGTAGTAAACAGGACAGACAGTAAAAGAAGACAAGAAACAGAATAAAGAATTACATAAATGAGATAGACTACCTGCAAGAGACACATTTTGGACCCAAAGACACCGCCAGAGATAAAGTGAGACAGTATAAAAATATTTATCATGCTAATAGACATCAACAAAAGCTTGGGTAACAATTCTCTTTCAGCCAAATTAGATTTTAAACCAAAGACTATAATAAGAGATAAGGAAGGACACTATATTGGAATTAAAGGGTTGATTTAACAAGAAAAATCTAACAATTATAAATATTTATGCACTTAACATGGGAGCAGCTAATTACATAAGCCAAATAATAACAAAATTAAAGAAACATATTGGTAATAATACAATAATAGTAATGGACTGTAACATCCCACTCACTGCAATGGACAGATCATCTAAACAGAAGATCAACAAGGAAACAAGGGCTTTGCATGACACACTGGACCAGATGGACTTCAGAAATATATTCAGAACATTCCATCCTAAGTCAAGAGAATACACATCCTTCTTCTTCTTCTTCTTTTTTTTTTTTTAAGATTTTATTTATTTATTTGACAGACAGAGATCACAAGTAGGCAGAGAGGCAGGCAGAGAGAGAGGAGGAAGCAGGCTCCCTACTGAGCAGAGAGCCTGACGTGGGGCTCAATCCCAGGACCCTGGGATCATGACCTGAGCTGAAGGCAGAGGCTTTAACCCACTGAGCCACCCAGGCGCCCAAGAGAATACACATTCTTCTTAAGAGCACATGGATCATTCTCCAGAATAGATCATATCCAAATCAGGCCTCAACCAGTACTAAAAGATTGGGATCATACCCTGCACATTTTTGGACCACAATACTTTGAAACTGGAAGTCAATCACAAGAGGGAATTTGGAAAGAACTCAGATACATGCGTTCTAAAGAGCATCCTACTAAAGAATGAATGGGTCAACCAAGAAATTAAAGAAGAATTTTAAAAATTCATGGAAAAAATGAAAATGAAAACAGAACTGTTCAAAATCTTTGGAATGCTGCAAAGATGGTTGTTAGAAGGGAGAAAATTGTAATATAAGGCTTTCTCAAGAAAGAAGAAATGTCTCTTCTTTACACAACCTCACTGTACACCTAAAGGAGGTGGAGAAAGAACAACAAATAAAGTCTAAACCCAGCAGGAGAAGAGAAATAATGAAGATTAGAGCAGAAATCAATGAAATAGAAACCAGAAGAACAGCAGAATAGATCAATGAAACTAAGGGCTTGTTCTCTGAAAGAATTAATAAGATTAATAAGCTGCTGGCCAGACTTACCAAAAAGAAAAAAGAAAGGACCCAAATAAATAAAATCATGAATGAATGAGAAGAAATCACAGCCACCCCCAAAGAAGTATAAACAATTATAAAGAACATATTATTGGCAACTATGTGCCAATAAGTTAGGCAATCTGGAAGAAATGGATGCATTCCTAGAGATATATAAACTACCAAAACTGAAACAGGAGGAAATAGAAAACCTGAAGAGACCCATAAGTAAGGGAATTGAAGCAGTGATCAAAAATCTCCTATCAAACAAGAGCCCAGGAACAGATGGCTTGCCAGGGAAATTCTACCAAACATTAAAAGGAATTAATACCATATGATAATTGACTCTCTCTGCTTTACTTATTTCACTTAGCATAATATCTTCCAGTCCCGTCCATGTTGCTACAAAAGTTGGGTATTCATCCTTTCTGATGGAGGCATAATATTCCATAGTGTACATGGACCACATCTTCCTTATCCATTTGTCCATTGAAGGGCATCTTGGTTCTTTCCACAGTTTGGTGACTGTGGCCATTGCTGCTATAAACATTGGGTACAGATGGCCCTTCTTTTCACTACATCTGTATCTTTGGGGTAAATACCCAGAAGTACAATAGCAGGGTCATAGGGAAGCTCTGTTTTTAATTTCTTGAGGAATCTCCACACTGTTCTCCAAAGAGGCTGCACCAACTTGCATTCCCACCAAAAGTGTAAGAGGGTTCCCCTTCCTCCACATCCCCTCCAACACATGTTCTTTCCTGTCTTGCTAAATTTGGCCATTGTAACTGATGTAAGGTGATATCTCAATGTGGTTTTAATTTGAATCTCCCTGATGGCTAGTGATGATGAACATTTTTTCATGTGTCTGATAGCCATTTGTATGTCTTCATTGGAGAAGTGTCTGTTCATATCTTCTGCCCATTTTTTGGTATGATTGTCTGTTTTGTGTGTGTTGAGTTTGAGGAGTTCTTTATAGATCCTGGATATCAACCTTTTGTCTGTACTGTCATTTGCAAATATCTTCTCCCATTCCATGAGTTGTCTCTTTGTTTGCTTGACTGTTTCCTTTGCTGTGCAGAAGCTTTTGATTTTGATGAATTCCCAAAAGTTCATCTTCGCTTTTGTTTCCTTTGCCTTTGGAGACATATCTTGAAAGAAGTTGCTGTGGCTGATATCAAAGAGATTATTGCCTATGTTCTCCTCTAGGATTCTGATGGATTCCTGTCTCACATTGAGGTCTTTTCTCCATTTTGAGTTTATCTTTGTGTATGGTGTAAGAGAATGGTCGAGTTTCATTCTTCTACATATAGCTGTCCAGTTTTCCCAGCACCATTTATTGAAGAGACTGTCTTTTTTCCACTGTATATTTTTTCCTGTTTTGTCGAAGATTATTTGCCCATAGAGTTGAGGGTCCATATCTGGGCTCTCTACTCTGTTCCACTGGTCTATGTGTCTGTTTTTATGCCAGTACCATGCTGTCTTGGTGATCACAGCTTTGTAGTAAAGCTTGAAATCAGTTATCATATGGTTTCACTTATTTGTGGAGCATAACAATAGCATAGAGGACATGGGGAGATAGAGAGGAGAAGGGAATTTGGGGAAATTGGAAAGGGAGGTGAACCATGAGAGATTATAGACTCTGAAAAACAATCTGAGGGTTTTGAAGGGGCGGGGGTGTTGGATGTCAGGGTACCAGGTTGTGGGTATTATAGAGGGCACGGATTGCTTGGAGCACTGGGTGTGGTGCAAAAATAATGAATACTGTTATGCTCAAAATAAATAAAAAATAAATTAAAAAAAGAATTAATACTTATTCTTCTGATGCTGTATCAAAGAATAGAAATGGAAGGAAAATTTCCAAATTCTTTCTATGAGGCCAGAATTATGATGATCTCAAAATCAAAGGCCTTATCACAAAGAAGAATTAGAGACCAATATCCCTGATAAAGCTGGATGCAAAAATTGTCATCAAAATAGTAGCCAGTAAGATCCAACAGTACATTAAAATTATTATTCACCACAATCAAGTGGGATTTATTCCTGGGCTGCATGGGTGATTCCACTGTGTCACGGCCAGCACGACAAATCAACCAGGAAATATGAGGGTTAAGAGGATGGTGAAAAGAAATTAAGAGACAAAGAGATGGGGGCAGGAGGGACACTGAGGAGGATGTCCAACAGTGCCGATTTTATTCCACATCTTACAGTCATTTATAAGGCAGACCACAGTAGGAGGAGTAATACATCAGTACCTAGTCAGATGACCGCAAGTTTCTATAACAAGTTTACATTAACTACAAGCAAACCTCGTGATGCCAGGTAGTCTCTGCTAAAGCCATTAGCAAGATAATCAACCAGGGAGTAGGTTATGGGAGGTAGAGGAACAACAAGGACCAACTAAGAACTCATGACCCTGACCACATTATTCCCTTCTATAGGGAGAGCATGTGGGAAGTCATGTAGGTGAGCACACGACACATAGCACAGACCCTTTCTCAGTGTTACTCAACTTTCCTGTCCTTAACCCCTTATCAAGGTGTCCGGACTTTGAAGGAGACACAAGTCAGGGCCTTGTTTGATCCTCGACTCCAACCATGCCATATCCTCCAACACCACTGCAAATCAATCAATGCGATACACTACATAAATGAAACAAAGGACAAGAACCATATGATCCTCTCAATAAATGCATAAAAAGCACTTGACAAATACAAAATCCTTTCTTGATTAAAACTCTTTAAAGTGTAGGGATAGATGAAATATACCTTTATGTCATAGAAGCCATCTTTGAAAAGCCCACAACGAATATCATTGTCAATGGGAAAAAACTGAGAGTTTTTTCCCTAAGGTCAGTAATACAACAAGAATGTCCACTCTCACCACTTTTGTTTACCATAGTAGTTGAAGTCCTAGTGTCAGCAATCAGACAACAAAAAGAACTAAAATGCATCTGCATTGGAAAAGAAGTCAAACTCTCACTCTTTGCAGGTGACATGATACTCTATGTGGAAAACCCAAAAAAGTCCACCCCCAAATTGCCAGAAGTAACTCAGAAATTCAGCAAATTGGCATGGTATAAAATCAATGCAGAGAAATCAGTTGCATTTTTTAAAAAATATATATTTTTTATTTATTTGAGAGAGAGAGAGCGCACAAACAGGGGAAGTGGCAGAAGGAGAAGGAAAAGCAGGCTCCCCACCTTTCACTCTAAGCAGGGAGATAGATGTGGGGTTCAATCCCAGCACCCTGGGATCATGACCTGAGCCGAGACCATATGCTTAAGTACTGAGCTACCAGGCACCCCTCAGTTACAGTTCTATACCTTAACAATTAGAAGAAAGAAAAATTGAAGAGTCAATCCAATTTACAATTGCATCAAAAACCATAAGATACATAGGAATAAGCCTAATCAAAGAGGCAGAGAAAACTATAGAACACCCATGAAAGAAATTAAGGAAGATAGAAAAAAATGGAAAAACATTCCATGTGGATGGATTGGAAGAACAAATATTGTTAAAATACCTATGTTTCCCAGAGCAATCCACACATTCAATAAAATCCCTATGAAAATACCATCAACTTTTTTTTACAGAGCTGGAATAAATAATCCTAAAATTTGTATGGAACAAGAAAAGACCTGAAATAGCCAAAAGAATGTTGAAAAAGAATTCCAAAGCTGGGGCCATCATAATGCCTGGCTTCAAGCTCTATTACAAAGCTATAATCATTAAGACAGTCTCGTACTGGCACAAAAACAGACACATAAATCAATGGAACAGAGTAAGGCCAGAAATGGACCCTCAAGTCTATGTTCAACTAATCTTTGACAAAGGAAGAAGGAGCATCAAATGGAAAAAAGACAGTCTTTTCAACAAATGGTGTTGGGAAAATTGGACAACCTCGTGTAGAAGAATGAAACTGAAGAATGAAACCATTTTCTTACACCATACACAAAATAAAAATAAAATAAAAATAAACTCCAAATGGGTGAAAAACCTAAGTGTGAGACAGGAATCCTTCAAAATCCTAAAAAAGAACACAGGCAGCAACATTTTTGACTTTGGCTGTATCAACTTCTGGCTAGATACATCTCTAATGGCAAGGGGAAAAAAAGGCAAAAATGAACTATTGGGATTTCATCAAGATAAAAAGCTTTTGGGATGCTTGGGTGGCTCAGTTGGCTAAGCATCTGCCTTTGATTCAGATCATGATCCCAAGGTCCTGGGATGGGGTCCTGCATTGGGCTCCTTGCTCAGCAGGGAGCCTGCTTCTCCCTCTGCCTCTTGCTCCCCCTGCTTGTGTGCTCTCTGACAAATAAATAAATAAAATCTTAAAAAAAAAAAGATAAAAAGCTTTTGCATGCAAAGAAGATATTTCACAATATTGATAGGCAACCAACAGAATGGGAGAAGATGGTTGCAAATGTCTTATAAGATAAAAGGCTAGCATATAAAATCTATAAAGAACTTATCAAACTCAACACCCACAGAAGAAATAATCCAATCAAGAAATGGGTAGAAGACACGAACAGACATTTCTCCAAAGGAAACATACAAATGGTCAACAGACACGTGAAAAAATGCTCAACATTACTTGGCATCAGGAAAATACAAATCAAAACCACAACGAGATACCACCTCATACTAGTTGGTATAGCTAAAATTAAGAACTCAGGAAATGACAGATGTTGGCGAGGATGTGGAGAAAGGGAAACCCTCTTACAATGTTGGTAAGAATGCAAACTGGTGTAACCACTCTGGAAAACAGAATGGAGTCTCCTCAAAAAACTGAAAATAGAGTTATCCTTCAATCCCCCGATTGCACAATGGATATTTACCCCAAAGATACAAATGTATTCATCTGAAGGGACACCTGCACCCCAATGTTTATAGTAACAATGTGTGCAATAGCTAAAGTATGCAAAGATCCCAGATATCCATTGACAGGTAAATGGATAAAGAAGATGTGGTGTATATATACAGGCATATATAAATATATATATATATATATGATCTCTCTCTCTCTCTCTCTCTCACACACACACACACACACACACAGGATACTATGCAGCCATCAAGAACGAAACCTTGCCATTTGCAATGACACGGATGGAACTAGAGGGTATTATGCTAAGTGAAATAAGTTAATCAGAGAAAGACAATTATATGATCTCACTCATGTGGAATTTAAGAAACAAAATGGAGGATCATAAGGGAAGGGAGGAAAAAATAAAACAAAATGAAATCAGAGGAGACAAACCAGAAGAGACTCTAAATCATAGGAAAGAAACAGGGTTGCTGGAGCGGAAGGAGGTGGGGGTGGGGTAACAGGGTGATGGGCATTAAGGAGGGAATGTGATATAATGAGCACTAGGAGTTACATATAATTGATGAATCACAGAACTCTCCCTGTGAAATTAATAATAAACTATATGTTAATTTTATTTAAATAAAAACAGATATATATTTACATATATGTGCAACCATCAAAGCAGTCAATTTTTATCACTTCAAAAATAATTTCATTCTCTCTGGCTATCATTTTCATCCCATATCCTCCACTTAAGCATTGAGAAATCACTGATCTACTTTCTGGTTCAGTAGATTTCCCTATTCTGCACTTTTTTTATAAATGTAATAATACAATATTTGTTATTTTGTGGCTGATTTCTTTCACTTAGCATACTTATGTAGCATATACCAGTACTTTAGTCCTTTTTATGGCTGAATGACACTTTGTTTTGTGGTGTTATATAAATGGGTTCAGGAGAGCCCCTAATGTGTTGACCTGAATATTGTTTATTTCTTCACTGCAGGTAGGACTTTGAGCTCAAGCCCACTAGTGCCAGATTGTATTACTACACATTCAGATACTTCAAGTAAATCCCAAACAAAAATAATTATAACCATGTACAGACTCCCCAATGTGCATATTTCACAAAACTGTATTCAACTTCTGCTAGCTATAGATAAGACGAACTCTAGGGCTATAAAAAAGACTCCAAACCACTGGTGCCCTTCAGGGCTTTCTGACTCAGACACTATCTTCCAGGTTGCTGAAAGACATTGTCAGGAAACATGCCCTTTCTCCAATCGCACTATATCTATGGAGGTCCTTTGCCCTTTTCCCCTTGGGGTGGTGGCACTGACCACTTCCCCTGGCAGGTTTCCTGCTGTGTGGGACCTCCCCTGCTTCCCCTACTTCACTGTGCTACTGCCATCTCATGGCCAAGCCTTTTCCTTAGTCACTCCCCAGATCCTCAAACTCCCTAGAACGCATATCATACAATTTGTTTCTTATTCAGACGATTGATGAACATCTGGTTTGTTGCCACCTCCCGTCTATTATGAACAATGCCAGTATGCATATTCTTTTTGTGTCATCAGAGAACACTGTTTATGTTATTTCTACTATTTTAAATATATATATTTATATATGATACAAATCTATATCTGTATTTATGATCTAGCATATAGTCTATCTTGGAAAATGTTGCATAAGCACTTGAGAAAATGTGTATCCTATTGCTGAGTGGAGTGGTTTATACTACTTAAGTTTTCCATCTCCTTATTGATCTGTTCAATTGTTCTATCCACTATTGATAGTGAGAAAGTGGGATATTAAAATCTTTAGCTTTTATTTTTGAACTGTTTATTCATCTTTTCATTTCTGTAGTTTTTGCTTCATATATTTTGCTGCTCTGTAATTATGTGAGCTTATGCCTATCATTGGTATACTTTCCTGATAGATTGAGCCCTCTTACCATTAAAAAATTGGCATCTTTGTGTATAAGTATTCTTTTTGTTTTTTGTTTCAAAGTCTATTTGTTTCTAAGGTAGTATAGCCAGCTTTTTTATAGTTGCTTTATGTGTGATATTTTGTTTTCCATTATTTTACATTTGTATATGTTGCCTACAGAAAGCACATAGTTGGGTCATGTTTTATTATTTAGTCTGAAAACTTTGCTTTTTTGATTGGATTGCTCTGTCCATTACCTTCAATAATAATACTGATAATGGTAAGTTGGACTTACATCTGCCATTTAATTTTTTGTTTTTTCACAACTCATTTTTTAAAAATTTCTCCATTCCTTCTCTGGTACTTTCTTTTGCTTTAAATTAATATTGCCCTATGTAGCATTCTAATTTCTTTAATCACTTTTTCACTAGATATTTTTGAAGGTTTTCCTAAGTGATTATAATAGGGTTTATCACAATCATATTACCAAAATAAGCTTCTGATGTAGCTCAATTTCAGTGATATATGGGAACATTCAGATTGTTACTCCTATAGAGCTTAATTCCATTTTCCCTTTATTTGTGGTATTATTACATGTATAATACATCTATTAATGTCACAATCCTAAAATACATTGTTTTAATTATTAGTTTACCATCTGTAGACATTTCTGAGAATACAGCATTGTATCTGCCTACCTCCTCTGGGCTGTACTGTCAAATACGTAATAGATACATTATATTTCTATATGTTATAGGCCCAGTATGATATTGCATACATATCACTTATTTAAAACTGCTTTTTAAGGAAGTTAAGATAAAAAAAGAGATAAAATATACATTTAAACTGTCTCTTATAATTATAAAATTACCTTTACTGGTGTTTGCTCTGTTTGTGTGTGTGTGTGTGTGTGTGTGTGTATATTCAAAGTAAAGTCTTAGAGCATTTACTTTTAGGCTGCATTTGACTATAATCTGAAATCATTGTCTAAGAAGAAGAAATTGTTAAGTTAGACTTAATGAAATTAAAATACTCTGTGCATCAAACATAGTGCTTGAAAATAGACAAGCCAGGGACACCTGGGTGGTGCAGTTGTTTCAGTGATGGACTCTTGATTTCAGCTCAGGGCATGATCTCAGGGTCCTGGGATCAAACCCTGAGTCAGGCTCCATGTTCAGCGTGGACTTTGCTTGGGATTCTCCCATTTTCCCTCTCCCCTTCCCACTTGTGCTCTCTCTCTCTTTCTCAAATAAATAAATAAATAAATAAGTCTTGAAAAAAGTAGATAAGCCAAATTCTGGAAGAAAATAAGTGTAAAACACATGACAAGTGTTATGTGTAGAATGTATTGTGTATTGGGTAGAATGAACTTCTCCTACAACTTAATAATTAAAAGACAAACCTCCTAGTATAAAATGGAGAGAACTGAAGAATCATTTCACCAAAGAAGATATATGAACAGCCGATGAGCATATAAAAATGTGTTCTGGAATTAGAGGAATGCAAATTAAAATCACAAAAAAATCCATATGGCTACTCAGGGAGGCTAGAATTAAAGAGGCTGAGGCAATAAACAAGGGTGTGGATGAGATTTTCTGAAGTTTCCTATGTAGCTGAGTGCATAAAATACTACAACACTTAGAAAACAGATCTGGCAATATGCGTTCTCTGTAAATAGATCCTGAGACGGTGTTTGGGGCATAATGTATTGATGAAAGCTTTAATGCTAGTGAAAGGAAAGGAAAGGCAGTAGCGTTCAACAGAGAGAAATAGAATTGTAATATAGCCCTGAAAAAACTGTGTCCAACGCTGAAGAGATCTTGCTGTGAGTATTTTCTATTAATAGTGATCTTTGGATGGACCTCAATGAACTGGCTTTTTTTATGTGTTTAAGTGCAGCCTTAGCTTTTCTTGAGGATTAAGGTTAACTATACGTGTTGATATGGTATGCCTTCTTCCTGCCTCCTGGTTCTTGTGCCCAAAAGCCCTAAGTCCCCAGATGATAGCCAGAATTTATAATTAAGTACAAATCTTGCTGGAAAAGTACATTCCCTTTATATCACCAGGACCTATAAGCACACAGTCATTGTTAGGTCAGAAAGCATAATATCTCCCATGACCCATGTAGTCTTCTCACTGTGGTCCCAGCACATATGAAGGTCATTGATTTGGTGTGTACATTGATGCTAAGAGGATGCCATTCCATAGACTACTCCTTGAGCTGAAACTGCAGATGTGCCTTTTGCAAGCTGTGTGAATGCTCTGTTAGGCCTATAACTTGTAGTATTAGGATATATAACTAACAGATTGAATAGTCACGAGCCCACTCTCTCACGTCTTTGGTTATAACCTCTGTCCCCTGGTCTGACACAGTGTTTAGTCAAATCCTGAGCAGTGGATGAAACACTCCATAAGCTTTCAGAGAATGGTGCTGAGGATCTGAGGACAGAAAGACAATCCCACACCCAGAATGCATGTCTAATTCTGTGAAATCAAGCTGCCCTCGTGGCAGGATTGAAAGAACAAATGTAGTCAACATGTCATGAAGTGGGTAGTTGGTAACCATGAGAAATGGTTACAATTCAATTTCTCAAAATTAGTCTCTGTTGCTAGAAGGTCTGACATTTAGCGATGGCAACAGCTAGATCAGACTTAATCATGTGGGGTTCCATAGTGTTCGACCCTCGGGCAGCTGTATAGCACTCTATGGCCTCCTTGCTCATGCACCATTGTGTAAACACTGTGGTGACTGATAGCTGATTAGGCTCTTTGGTCAGTCTGGCTGCATCTTCCATGGTGCCCATCTCTGGTGGGCAGTAATGTGTGGTACGAAGATATTCGCAACATATGCTCATGTCATTCTGCCACCCAGACCTCCTGGACTCTGGTTTTTCAGTCTTTTCCTGTCAGTCTCCTGACCAGCCCTAATTCACCACTGCCAATGATTCTGTATATGTGCCAGCCTCAGGATACTTCCTCTTTCACCCAAAGTGATCACAAGGTACACCACTTAAGTCTCCATGTAGGGGATCAACACTTAAAATAAAAGGAAAATTTGTTTGTGGAATATATATTATGCAACCGAAGGGAATAATATGGATGTATATGTAATCATATACTTTTTATATATGATTTATTGAAGGAGGCAGCTGAATAACAGTGCTGTAGAATTATTTCAATTCTAAAAAAATAATTCAAATGAAATGTGTGCATGTAGTGTGTATGTGTGTGTATATATTGAGAGAGAGATCCATGGAATCAATCATTTCAAATGGTCAATGGAGATTATCCTTGGTTATGGTTGTGGGTCAGAGAGAGAGGTCAACATTCACTTTTGTATTAAACATGCCAGTATTATTTATTTTCAATTTCGGGCAGTATTTTAAAAGTAAGTATTATTCCCTTATCTTTTAAAAGTAATAATTTGCTCCTGTAAGAATTAAAAAACCCTTGGGTGGCTCAGTTAGTTGATTGCCTGTCTTCAGCTCAAGTCATGATCCTGGAGTCTCAGGGTCTACCCCACTTGGGACTCCCTGCTCATTGGAGAGAATGCTTCTCCTTCTCCCTCTGCCATTTCCCACCACTTGTGCTCTCTCTTAAAATAAAATAAAATAAAATAAAATAAAATAAAATAAAATAAAATAAAATAAAATAAAAAACAAAAATTAAAAAACCAATAAACCAACTATAGTATCACTCACATAATGACAGAATAATACATGTGACAACTGCTGGGAAAAAGCCAAGAACAGAATGCTCTGAAATTGCAGGCAAGGGAGCAATTAATGCAGCATAATGGGACCCGGACACTCTCATACTCTCTTTTTTTTCCCTAAAAAAATGGCTAAATCATTTGCATTATGGCAATTCACCTGACTCTTCTTGCATCCAGTTAAGGATTCATTAAAGTATACAGCTGGGCTTTTTATTCCCTCTGGAGGTAGCATTATCATCCCAAAAGGCCAGTAACAAAGCATTATGAAGGAAGGACTAGTATCAGAAGTCATGATAATTCTGTGTACCTGAGACTGGGATTGGAGTGGCTTCATTCTTGGTTCATATATCTGAACCTGAAGTGTAGACTTAATGGCCCACTCCTCGGTAAGTACCTGAAGACCCTAATGTTCCAGTTAGATGTTATTGATCAAGAACATTCAGATGGATAAATTGTGTCCTTGATGAACTGTTAGTATTTTACGTTTAATACTGGCTTAAATCTCAGGATATACTTAAGACCTTGGCAATACCACTGTCTTGATTAGAGTTCTTCAGAGAAACAGAAGCAATAGGATATGTCTTGGACGCTGAGGATTATATGTGGAGGTTGAGAAGTTCCATAATCTGCCACTTAGAAGCTGGAAGTTCTAGCAAGGTAGTGGTATAATTCAGTCTGATGTCCTAGCTCAAGCAATCAGGTAGGAAGGACTGAATTCTTCTTCCCTCCCCCTATTTGCTCTATTCAGGCTCTAAACTGATTGGATCATGCTATCCCATAGAGGGAAAGGCAAACTGCTTGATCTGAGTTTACAGATTTTACTAAATCACATATGGCTAGGTTTTGCACAAATTCCGCTTAATCACTTGATTTTAGAGTCCTCCAAGTTGAAGATAGGATTTTTCATTCATTCATTGGATGTCATGGGAAATGATATATGATTACATGGGACACAATAAGCTAGAGGAAGGAGGAAAAACAGTAATATTATTAGCAAGAGCACACTATGCTCTGAGTTACCATTTCTTTCATTACTGAGTTAGCCCTTGACCTAAAGTTTGGGTTAATTTGTGTTCACAAGGTAGGCAGGGTTAAAACAAACAAACAAACCGCAACAAAGCCACAACTGGCATTCCAACCAGAAAAAAACAAGTGTTGCTCAAGTTTTGTATTATTGAAAATGCCAAGTTCTGCCCTAAGTTCATCTTTGTAAAATAAAAATGTTACACTATTATATAAAAACATATATCCTTTAAAGAAATGCCTCTATCACTGCACTCTTTCTCATCAGCTCACCTTCTGCAGCACTAGCAGGGAGGACAAAAGCATTATCCTATGTTGTGTTTGGGGCTAAACAGCCCACAGGCATCAGTAGAGGACAGGGGTGGGGCTGCAGGGCAGTCCAAGAGGGTGGGAGTTTTATTGTAATTCAAAGTACATCATCAAGAAAGTCAACAGACACCCCCTTAATATGGGAGAAGGCAGGGCCTTGAACTTCAGGGAAGGGATTGGACTTGGAGAAGTGGAGGTTATTCTGATTTTTTAAGAGAAAGAGAATGACTGACATTACAGAAAGGCAAATCTGGCAGCTGGCACAAAAGGCATTTTGTAACACCCATGCACACACAGGGCCTCTGCGATACTGGTGGCGAGTACCTTTCCATCCGGAATGTACTGACCAATTGATTGCTTATAAGGCTTTTATTTTCTTTTTGTGTGCTAGTTGCATTTAGAATTTACTCTGTATTCTCCACTATTTAGCATAAAATTCTATATGCATTTACTTCCAAACTATATTTTTCTGTGGATATATTTACCACTAAATCACTAATAGGTGACATAGAGACAGAAGTTAAATTAAGCAAGGAATTTAATCTACAAAGATGGAATTAACACCCCCCCCCCAAAAAAAAACAATCAAAAAACCTCAAAAGCTCAACAGAAGTGATCACAGATATAGCTGCTTAGAAATGCAGCAGGCATGTCCAAGCAGCTTATGGACTGTGAAGGAGAGATAAGAAAAGGGTACAAGAGATAGGTGTGGACACACACACACACACACACACACACACACACACACACAATATTATGTGCAAAAGAAGAGGAATGCATGGATGCCTGGGCAGCTGTATTGTTGAGCATCTGACTCTTGGTTTGGTTCAGCTCAGATCATGATTACAGGGTCCTGAACTGTGGGGCTCTGTGCTGTTTAAGATTCTTCCTCCCCTCCCCTCTGCTCCTACCCCCACTCACACTCTGTCTCTCAAGTAAAGAAATAAATAAGATCTTGAAAAAAAAAAAAAGAGGAATGGAGAAAAGATAAAAGCAAGAATGAAGGAACAAAGGTATAGAAAAGAGAGACAACATTACAAACTAGTTGATACTGATTATATACAAAAGAAATCTATAAGACTTTGGCAACATATGTGAGGACAAGAGAGGAAGAGAAAAGAACAAGACAGCATAATAAACAATTGACCTATGTATCACTTTATGGGAGAGCATCAGTTCTCTAGTGATCAGGAATTGGTATAAAAGTAAATCTTATGTGTTAAATTTATGTTTATTTACAATGTACCTTTTAACACTTTGGAATATTTACAGCTACTTTAAATAATGTCAACAAGTTATCTTCAATAATACTGCTTTCATGCCAGCACAAAGTGGTAGCCAGGCACCAGTTATATTAAAATGTATCTCTTTTACTTAAATGTTTTCTTTTAGTCCTCATGTTTTTCCACTTGTAACTAACATTGACTTTCCAAGATTCCCACAGAAATACAGGCTGGATGGCAAGCCAAGGTTGGAGTATGGGGTGGGTGCCGCCATGAGGCAGGCACCCATGCATAGCAGTTATCCTTACATATTCCACTTCAGTCCTTCATTCCTTTAGCCTCTAGTTTAAAATGATGCTGTGTATTTATCCAACAAATATTTATTGATAATCAAATGGGTGAAAGCTTCAAGGAACATCAAGATAAACATGAAATATACCCTGACCACAAACAGATCAGTGAAGTGGGAGGAACAGATGTGAAATAAATGTCAAATAAATACTCCTAAACTCGCAAAAGTTCATAAAAAAAGCATATTCTATTTTGTTTTTTTTAATTAAATTAAATTTTTTTCAGTGTTCCAAAATTCATTGTTTATGCACCATACCCAGTGCTCCATGCAATATGTGCCCTCCGTAATACCCACCACCAGGCTCACTCAACACCCCCTCCCCTCTCCCCTCCCAAACCTTCAGTTTGTTTCACAGTATTTTGTAAGTAAGGTGAAGAAATGTTTCAGGAAAGTATTCTAAAGGACATGATATCTAATTAAGGATTTGGACAAAGGCAGGAAAGGAAAATAAGAGTGTTTTTATGATACATAAAAGCAAAATACTTGAAATAGCATAGTATTCTGGAAATTGAAAGACGTTGACTGGGACATGAAGAGGAGAGTTAGCCATAGAAAGCCAGGAGACTGGTAATTAATAGCCTCCTCTAGCCTGTGATCACTATTAAAAATGTTTCGTCCAGCATTTTCTCTTTTTTGTTCACTACATAGAAAGAACTAAATTACTTTCTTAGCAACATTTCTCTTAATCTAAAATTCTTACACCCTTATCATATCATAGGGTGAATTTTACAATCAGTGTGGATTTTAAACTTCCAGTTTGTGGTCTCATTATGGAAAGCATTATGTTCAGCTCCTAGATGATAAAAATAACCAACAAATCTAAAATATTAACTGTGGTTCTACCGTAACTTTCCAATCCCTTTTACAAAGTTGGCATACCATTTTACAATTCCATCAGCAATGTACAAAGATAAAACATCTCCAAACCCTTGCCGAAACATATTATTATTATTTTTAAATTTTAGCTAGCCTAAAGGTGTGGGATGCTATCTGTGTGGTTTTGATGTGCATTTTCCCAATGACAAATGATGTGGAAGATCACTTATGTCTGCATTTTTGAGTTATAAAGATTGTTTCTAAATTCTAGATACACATTTAGATATAGGATTTGCTAATACATTCTCTTATTCTGTGGGTTGTCTGTTGAGTTTCTCAATGGTGTACTTGGGATCACAAACTTAAGAAAAAGTATGATCAAGTCCAATTTATGTATTTTTTTGTTTATACTTTTTGTGCCATACAAAAACGTTTTCTAACTGAAATTCACAAAGGTTTACTCATTTGTTTTCTTCAAATGGGTTTACTATAATAGCTCTTCTATTTAAGTCTCATATTTTGAAATAATTTGTATATAGTGTGAGGTAGTGTCTAAATTCATTCTTTTGCTTGTGAATATGCAATTGTCCTACCACCATTTTTAAAAACAATACAGTTTCTTAAAGGTTAAATATCAAATAACTGCACATGCATCTATAGTGTGATGTTCTTGATCTGAACCTATGTTAATGCATATCATTTCCAAATTCATTGAGAGTCATTATCCTAACAAAATACGCTGTAAGAAATAGAGTCTGACAAATTTTGTTTCCTTCTTATGTGCTGAGTCTAGGGGAAACATTTTGAATATTTATATCCATCTACTGATGAATATATGAGGGATAGGTATATATTCATGTTCCTGTATCTTACTTACATGTTACTTACATTACTTACACGTTATACTTTACAAAATGTTTTATTTTCATCCTAAGAATTATTGAAGAATAGGTAGAATTACAAGATTTCCATTGACCCAAATGGTTATGCAAATATGCATTTAAGCAAACTACTTTTTGCCATAGCAAGAAGACTCTTCTGAGACCCACAACCTCATCTCACTTTCCTGCAATGTCAGTCTTTAACACCTCTGAAGGGGAAATCTCTACCTTCTTCCTCATTGGGATCCCAGGGGTGGAGCATGCTCACATTTGGGTCTCCGTCCCCATTTGCTTCATGTATCTCCTTGCCATCCTGGGGAACTGCACCATCCTCTTTTTCATAAAAACAGAGACCTCTCTGCACGAGCCTATGTATTATTTTCTCTCCTTGCTGGCCTTTTCTGACCTGGGGTTGTCCATCTCCTCCCTTCCAACCATGCTGAGAATCTTCTTGTTCAATGCCACTGGAATCTCTCCTGATGCCTGCTTTGCCCAGGAGTTCTTCATTCATGGATTCTCAGCTATGGAGTCATCAGTACTTTTTGTCATGTCCATCGATCACTTGATAGCCATCTACAGTCCTCTCAGATACACCTCCATCCTGACCAGTGTCAGAGTCTTTAAAATTGTTCTTGTATTTGCCATAAAAAGTCTCTTACTGGTTTTCCCCTTCCCCTTTATTCTAAAGAGGCTGAAATTCTGTAGGAAAAACCTTCTATCCCACTCCTATTGCCTCCACCAGGATGTCATGAAGCTTGCCTGTTCGGACAACAGGGTAAATGTCATCTATGGACTGCTTGTAGCTCTAACAGATATGTTAGACTTGGTATGCATTTCTGTGTCTTACCTGTTCATCTTGAAAATTGTTCTGGGCATTGCCTCACACAAGGGCTGCGTCAAGGTCCTCAACACTTGCATTTCCCATATTTCTGCTGTGCTGATCTTCTATGTGCCAATCATCACCTTGGCTATTATTCACCGCTTTGCCAAAAGTATTTCTCCAGTTGTTAGGGTCATCATAGCTGATACTTTCCTTCTGGTTCCCCCTCTAATGAATCCTATTGTGTACTCTCTGAAGAGTCAGCAGATTAGAAATCTGATTCTCATGAAATTATGTGAGAGACAAGGTTGATGAGAAACTTGAGCTGCAATGAATGCTCAGCTCACTTGGCAATGTTTGAGCAAATGTAGGGGTACAGGAATGACAGTGAAGTGATAGAGATTGACAAAAATACATATTTCATATACTCAGCAGGCTCATCAAGTTTCAAAGTATTGATTTCATTTAGCAGCAACAATATCCAACATGTCTTGGGTTGTAATATGTTGACCACTACATTTTCTGCCTCCTTTATTCCTTTACCTCTCTTCACAACTAGCTATATATGACTATGTCAACAATAGCTACAGAAGTACCTTCTTAATTTGAGTATATAAATTTTTCAATTTAGTATTCTAAAAAAAAGAAAAGAAAATTAGTGTGTCCATTTGGGAAAAAAGCAAACATAACTCTAACTCGGGCATGATCAGCTCTAACTGAAATGAATTGAAAGATTAATCACACACACCACACACACACACACACACACACACACACACACATACACACAGCATCAGCATCCCCTAAACATCCCCTAGTTTGTGTGCATTTGTATATGTATTTGTGTGTTTTTGTGTATGTATGTATGTTTGTGTGTTGGGGACTGATATATGTATGTTTGTGTGTATGTTTCTACAGAAATTCAAATAAATCATAAAAATGCTCCTGTCTCAAGTACTGTGAAACATGTACTAAACGTAAATACAGTAGCAGATGAGCAATATGTCATTAATTTATATTTTAAGTTCTCTGCAATATATTTAATAAATCTCCCCCTTTAGTATACATATTGGGTGAGCTGCTCCTTGAAAGTTTGTATAGTATTCTTTTTTTCCCCAGTTACATACCTAAGCAGTAGTATTATTTCTTAATTGTCTAGATCCTCCATCCCTGTGTATGTGATTGAAGTAGAATGTTTAAATTTCCATCTTTGTGTTCAGTGTCTAGCAAAGTACCTGGAACATATG
This sequence comes from Mustela erminea, assembly GCF_009829155.1. Classification (NCBI taxonomy): domain Eukaryota; kingdom Metazoa; phylum Chordata; class Mammalia; order Carnivora; family Mustelidae; genus Mustela; species Mustela erminea. The sequence goes on from NC_045622.1 coordinate 58,941,423, forward strand.
AATTGTTTATCATATGTTTGTTGAAAGCATAGCAATCCTAGCACATTGTGAAGACACAAATATAATGCATGATAAGAACGCCAAAGAACCCATTAAAGTATGTCTGCAAATCTCCATTAATATGAAGTTCACTTCTACAAACTAATTACTTGGATAGAAATTCAACTAAAAGTGGGGCACCTGGGTGGCTCAGTGGGTTAAGCCTCTGCCTTCGGCTCAGGTCATGATCTCAGGGTCCTGGGATCGAGTCCTGTATCGGGCTCTCTGCTCAGTGGGGAGCCTGCTTCCTCCTCTCTCTCTGCCTGCCTCTCTGACTACTTGTGATCTCTCTCTGTCAAATGAGTAAATAAAAAGTCTTAAAGAAAAAAGAAAAAATTAAACTAAAAGCAAGCACAAATAAAGCATAAATATAGTCAGCAATCCTAAAATAAGTGGAGTAATCTCATGTATGTAGATAAGATCTAGGCGGGCCCTCACTAAAAATTAACTGAATTTAGTCTCACTTCTGATAAGCACGACTATTTAATCCACACTAAACCCTGGAAATTAGAACCCTGTGTTAGTAAGATTAGCAAGTGTTAGTAAGATTAAACACTCCATGCTAGAGATGGTGCTACATTACAGTATCCTAAGCAACACAACATTCTTAGGTGAGACATTGCAATGACTCACAGATAGGAAATAGAAGTCACAGGAACCTGGGGAGCTTCATCATTCTTAAATTCTGGAAGTTACTTTTAGCATCACCCACTCTTGTTCTCTTCACCTTTCTACTTTGCTTCAATCACTATTCCGAGTGAAAGCCCCTACATGTTGAATAAATGGTCAGAGGTTGGAGTGATAGGTAGTGGGGACACTTCTTACATCTCTATTAACAAAAGAGAGTGGACTTTCAACATGAACTTCGCTTAGAGACTTAAGAAAAAGGCTAAAAAATACGAATTACTTGACATTCTTAAACCAGAGCTGGTCATAATACCTTTGGATATGAACTCATTGTGATTTGCAAAACTGGGTTATGGCACTACTAGATTACAGTGACTGGAATACACAAAGGAAGATATTTCTTTTCCTAGGGAGGTTGGAGAAATGTTACTTGGAAAAAATAGAACAAAACAAATTAAATAAAGGAAAACAAAATAAAACCAGTAGTTGTCTACTAGACCTGCCAAAGAGCACAATGACATTATTGAGAAAAAATATAAAAACCATGATTCAATAAAAAAATTATTAAAGGATACATAAGATATGAACTCAAATAGAGGCCTTTAAGAGTTTGATTGGGAGTTCTTAGAAAATACATCCATTATACTTTTATACAAGAATTAGGAATTAGTGTACTTAGAGAATGCAATTCATCATGGAAATGGTAAGTCATCTTTGGAATGCTACCTTTAAGAAGACAGACAAGTATGCTGATATATATCATCTTAACTGACAGCACCTATGTAAGAGCCAACAAAAGTCTTCCTTTCAATCTTGACAAGGCATTAGAATCACTTGGGAGCTTTTAAAAGTCTGGATATTATGTAATATCACAGACCAATTAAATCAGAATACAAAATTGTATTTAACCTATTATCTCATTGATGGATATTAGAGTCGTTTCCAAATTTTAACTGTTATAAATAAAATTCCTATAGATAATCTTAGAGATGTGTTTTCTTGTTGCAGCTGTAGTATTTATTTTATGGTATTGCATTATGATATTAATTTTTATTTTCCTAAGTGCAAATTAAAATGTGAGAGTTCAAGTACACTTTTTTTTTTTTTACATTACTTACTAATTTCTAGGAGTCCTTTATACATACTTTGTCAGGTATGTGTGATCTTTATTTATTGTCAGATATGTGTAATCTTTATTTATTCCTCATGAGTGGTCTGTCTTTTGGTGTTCTTAAAAGTGTTGTTCAGTGCCAGAAGTTCTTCCCTTTTCTTAATTATAAGTGATTATTATTACTTCCGGGCTAATCTTTTTAGAACCTCAATTATTCCAAAGTCATGAATTTTTTTAGTAATTTTTCTTCTACATTTTTTCCTTTTATGTTTAATGCTTAGGTCTATGACCTAGCTGAAATTAATTTATGATAAATCTCACTATTCATTCATTTATTTTTGTATATGAATTGCTTCATTTATTGAAAAGATTTTTCCCTTTTGAATTTTTTCACTGTCATTCTGTTCCTTATTGTGTGTTGGTTTGCAACCTCAGGAATTTCTCAGGTAAAATCTGAAAAGGACCCCCATACAGGGAGGGCAAGCAGAGACCAAAGAAAGAGGCAGAGCCCTCCACATTTGTAGGTAGCAGGTTTAGTAAGCATGGAAACATATATGAGATTTGTCTTGGGAAGTCCTAAAATGAGTAAATGTCCACACCTGCCTCCAGAATCTTAAAAAGTTTATACAGAGGCTTTAGTGGGGGTCAGTCATGTACACCATCCAGATGGTCTCAATAACACCGTGCTTTCTCGAGGCTATGTCCTTGAACATTTCAGGGCTCCCACTGTGGGAATGGTGCACAGAATGTACATTCTGAAGATTGGGAGGGGGTGAGGACCCTCCAATTATCCAGGCCCAGCTAATGGATCAGTTGACAGTCAGAGCCTCCTGATGAATTCCTCCAACATTGTGTCAATACCACACCCCTAAATAAATGTAGCTTTAGAGTTAGTGAGATCCAACAACGTTTTTCTAATCTTGCATAGTGTAGATCTTTTGCTTTTCCACACAAAGTTTACAATCGCCTTGTCAGTATCTACAATAAAAGCTATTAGGGCTTGATTAGGATTTCGCAGAGCCAACGTTACTTTGTGAAGAATTGTTAGCGACACCGTTTTCTAACTAATGAGTCTGATCTCTCTACTTACAAATATCTTCTTGAAATTTTGTGCAAGGTTTTGAATTTATCCGTGTAGCTATCTTAAAATAGTTATTGTATTGGGGTGCCTGGGTGGCTCAGTGGGTTAAAGCCTCTGCCTTTGGCTCAGGTCATGATCCCAGGATACTGGGATCCAGCCCTACCTCTGGCTCTCTGCTTGGCAGGGAGCCTGCTTACTCCCCTCTCTCTGCCTGCTTGTGATCTCTGTCAAATAAATAAATAAATAAATAAATAAATAAATAAATAAATAAAGTTATTGTATTTATTTTTACATATTTGATTTTACTGATTAAACACCCTGACTGACATAAATGGTATTTTGTATTAATACAAATTATTTTTTCAAGTGTGTAGGATCTCAGTTTTGTATATTGCTGGCTGGCTTTTTAAAACCAACTTATTCGGGGCGCCTGGGTGGCTCAGTGGATTAAGCCGCTGCCTTCGGCTCAGGTCCTGATCTCAGTGTCCTGGGATCGAGCCCCGCATCGGGCTATTTGCTCAGCGGGAGCCTGCTTCTCTCTCTCTCTCTGCCTGACTCTCTGCCTACTTGTGATTTCTCTCTCTGTCAAATAAATAAATAAAATCTTTAAAAAAAAAACAAAAAAACAAAAAAACAACTTATTCTTGGGCACCTGAGTGGTTCAGTCAGTTAAGTGACTGCCTTTGGCTCAGATCATGACCCAGGGTCCTGGGATTGAGAGTCCCATATCAGGCTCCCTACTCAGCCTGGTAACTGCTTCTCCCTCTGCCCCTCCCCACCGCTTGTGTTCTCTCTCTCTCTCAAAAATAAATAACATCTTTTAAAGAAACTGGATCTTCAGAAAGATAAAACTAACTTACTCTTGTCCATTGATGAGTGAATAAGGAAGATGTGGTATATTCATACAATCAAATATTACTCAGCCATAAAAATGAATGAAATCTTGCCATTTGCAATGACATGAGTGGATCTAGAGAGTATGATGCTAAGCAAAATAAGTCAAAGGAAGACAAATACCATTTGGTTTCACTTATATGTGGAAATTAAGAAATAAAACAAATAAGTGGGGGAAAAAAAAGGACAAAGGTGGGAAAGAAGAGATTAAAGGGTTCAGATTTTTGGTTTGTGAAAATTGAGCATCAAAGTGTATTTTTATGATGAGTCCCTAAGAAGAGGCAGATTTAGGAAAGGAGAAAATGATGTCTAATTTGTATATATTGGTTTACAGGGATATTTAATTAGTGATCCAGGACTATCTGGAAGGATGAATCCAACTTGAGTGAAGTCTAGGCTAAAATACACATCATAGGGTGTTTGTCTTGCATCACTTTTTTTAAAGACACAAACTCAACTCCCAGCATCTCTGCTTTGACTCTGACGGGCAGAGGAATATCTGAGCCAAATATCAAACAGAAGTCTCAGAGATTTTGCTCAGCATTTACCACTACCATGTCTCTTCCATACCTGGTTACTAAGGTCCTCTTTCTAATGAAAACAGTTCCTAATTCATGGTCTAGGTGCTTATTACATGTCCTTGGTATTAACTTTCTCTGGATTTCCTGCATCTGCATGTGTTTATATGCTTATTTTCAGAACAGATGCAGCCTGGTTGCAATCGCCAGAGAGTTCAATGCCCCTAGAGCTGGTGACTGGGGAAATAAAAAGGGAGAAGCCCTCCTATATGAGGAGAAGACTTTCTGTAAGTCAAATTCAATGACTTCTGCGATTTTATACTGAAAGCCTTCAGTTACTCTCAAAGATGCTCTCCAAAATATCCACTCTCTGGTGAGTACCCAGATATCCTTCTTTTTAGTTTTCACTTATATTTTAATTTTTTAAAATTTGTATTTTATTTTTAATTTTTTGGTAATCAACAGCACAGAACTTCATATAGAGCAGGGAGAAGCCTCCAAAAGTCATACCTCTAGCAAGAATTTTCCTTTCAGAGACTAGTTAAAAAGACTGTTTACTTTTTGGAGGATCAGCCTTCAATAGTATTTAAATCCTCCTAAATTGCAATATTGACCGCACCAGGTTATTATTCTTCTGGCAACACTACAAAAGTGTTCCACAAATTCCAGGCTGAAAGAAATGAGGTATACTCTGTCAGTAATCTCTACAAGGACTTCCCTGACAAATATATACATGATTTGAAATAGTAATGATTTTTAAAGAAGGTTTAAATAACCAATTTTCAGATGGCAAGAAACAGAATTAAGGAGAGTTTAATTTTGAGAAGGCTATATACATTTGTGGGAAGGGTTAGGAAGAAAAAGAGTATGAAATCCCTTTGCCTTTAATAAGTGTCACTTTGGGAATCATATATTCTACCCAATAGTAGATCTAGGACATGAAAACAAAACAATAGACAACTCAAGGGAACTGGTTGTGATGACTGTCAGGTGTTGTATGTAAGCAATGAATCACTCAATTTTGCTATCGAACCTCATATTACACTATATGTTAACTAACTAGAATTTAAACAAAAACTTGTCAAGTTTTTGTTTAAAAAACTAAAAAAGGGATGGGATTGACGACTGGTTATTAAAACACTACAAAAAAAATGAATTCAGACCTATATCTGAATGCAAAATAAAGGGGTGCCTGGGTGGCTCAGTGGGTTAAAGCCTCTACCTTCGGCTCAGGTCATGATCCCAGGGTCCTGGGATCAAGACCCGCATTGGGCTCTTTGCTCAGTGGGGAGCCTGCTTCCTCCTCTCTCTCTCTGCCTGCCTCTCTGCCTACTTGTGATCTCTGTCAAATAAATAAATAAAATCTTGAATGCAAAATAAAGATCCAGTTTCTTTATAAGGAAAATATGGCCAGCAGTAATTTTTCTAAGCTAGGATATCTGAAAAGTCTAGTTCAAAGTGGCATGTATTTTTCACTGCATGGCAGCCACATAAATGCTTTGTTCTGTCAAAAGAGCTGAAAGAAGCTCTTCAAAAACTGCTGTTTTTCTGTGATATTTTCAGATCCTCATATTTTACTAACTCAGCATCTATCTCTCTCATTGTAGAGCCCTCTAAATGTATTTCAACATAGCATATGTTGAAATCACCACCTTCTTCCTGGTTGGGATGCCAGGGCAGGAATATGCACACATCTGGATCTCTATCCCCATCTGAAGCATGTATCTTTTTGCTATTTTGGGAAACTGCACCATCCTTCTTGTTATCATGACAAAGCCCTCCTTGCATGAGCCCATGTACTACTTCCTTTCCATGTTGGCCTTGTCTGACCTGGGCTTGACCTTCTCTTCTCTACCCACCATGGGGAGGATCTTCTTATTCGATGCTCCTGAAATTTCTTCCAATGCCTGCATTGCTCAGGAATTCTTCACCCATGGATTCATAGTAGTTGAGTCCTCAGTGCTCCTGATCATGTCATTTAACCACTTTCTAGCCACCCAGAGCACTCTGATATACAGTTCCATCCTGACTCCTGTCAGAGTTGCAAAAATAGGAATGACATTAGTTTTCAGGCATTTCCTCATGGTTCTTCCCTTACCCTTCTCTCTGAGAAGTTTGTAGAAAAAGCCATTCCTACTGTCTCCACCAGGATGTCATGTAGTTGGCCTTCTCTGACAACCAAATTGATGTCTTCTATGTTTTTTTTTTTTTTGGAGTACTCTGCCTTATGGTATACTTTATGCTCATTACTGTGTCTGACATTCTGATCCTCAAGACTGTGCTGGTAATTGCATCCCAAAAGGAGCAACTCAAGGCCCTCAACACTTGTGTTTCACACATCTGTACAGTGCCCATCGTCAGCTTGGCCATTATCCATTGCTTTGTCAGACATGTCTCACCTCACTTCAATGTAATTAAGTCATTACAAGAAATGAGTATTTATTTATTTATTTATTTTTTAAATTTTTTATTTTTTATAAACATATATTTTTATCCCCAGGGGTAGAGGTCTGTGAATCGCCAGGTTTACACACTTCACAGCACTCACCAAAGCACATACCCTCCCCAATGTCCATAACCCCACCCTGCTTCTCCCAGCCACCCTCCCCCCCCCACCCCCGGCAACCCTCAGTTTCTTTTGTAAGATTAAGAGTCACTTATGGTTTGTCTACCTCCCAATCCCATCTTGTTTCATTTATTCTTCTCCTACCCACATAAGCCCCCGTGTTGCATCACCACTTCCTCATATCAGGGAGATCATATGATAGTTGTCTTTATCCGCTTGACTTATTTTGCTAAGCATGATACGCTCTAGTTCCATCCATGTTGTCGCAAATGGAAAGGTTTCATTTCTTTTGATGGCTGTATAGTATTCCATTGTGTATATATACCACCCTCTTCTTTATCCATTCATCTGTTGATGGACATCTAGGTTCTTTCCATAGTTTGGCTATTGTGGACATTGCTGCTATAAACATTCGGATGCATGTTCCCCTTCGGATCACTACGTTTGTATCTTTAGGGTAAATACCCAGTAGTGCAATTGCTGGGTCATAAGGCAGTTCTATTTTCAACATTTTGAGGAACCTCCATGCTGTTTTCCAGAGTGGTTGCTCCAGCTTGCATTCCCACCAACAGTGGAGAAGGGTTCCCCTTTCTCCGCATCCTTGCCAGCATCTGTCATTTCCTGACTTGTTGATTTTAGCCATTCTGACTGGTGTGAGGTGATATCTCATTGTGCTTTTGATTTGTATTTCCCTGATGCTGAGTGATATGGAGCACTTTTTCATGTGTCTGTTGGTCATCTGGATGTCTTCTTGCCGAAATGTCTGTTCATGTCCTCTGCCCATTTCTTGATTGGATTATTTGTTCTTTGGGTGTTAAATTTGCTAAGTTCTTTATAGATTTTGGACACTAGTCCTTTATCTGATATGTCGTTTGCAAATATCTTCTCCCATTTTGTCAGTTGTCTTTTGGTTTTGTTCACTGTTTCCTTTGCTGTGCAAAAGCTTTTGATCTTGATGAAATCCCAATAGTTCATTTTTGCCCTTGCTTCCCTTGCCTTTGGCGATGTTCCTAGGAAGATGTTGCTGCGGCTGAGATCGAAGAGGTTGCTGCCTGTGTTCCCCTCAAGGATTTTGATGGATTCCTTTCTCACATTGAGGTCCTTCATCCATTGTGAGTCTATTTTCACATGTGGTATAATTAAATCATCCAGTTTCATTCTGCATGTGGCTGTCCAATTTTCCCAACACCATTTATTGAAGAGGCTGTCTTTTTTCCATTGGACATTCTTTCCTACTTTGTCGAAGATTAGTGGACCATAGAGTTGGGGGTCTATTTCTGGGCTCTCTATTCTGTCCCATTGATCTATGTGTCTGTTTTTATGCCAGTACCATGCTGTCTTGATGATGACAGCTTTGTAATAGAGCTTGAAGTCCGGAATTGTGATGCCACCAACTTTGGCTTTCTTTTTAATATCCCTTTGGCTATTCAAGGTCTTTTCTGGTTCCATATAAATTTTAGAATTATTTGTTCATTTCTTTGAAAAAAATTGATGGCATTTGATAGGGATTGCATTAAATGTGTTGATTGCTCTAGGTAGCATAGACTTTTTCACAATATTTATTCTTCCAATCCAGGAGCATGGAACATTTTTCCATTTCTTTATGTCTTCCTCAATTTCTTTCATGAGTACTTCATACATTTCTGAGTATAGATTCTTAGCCTCTTTGGTTAGGTTTATTCCTAGGTATCTTATGGTTTGGGGTGCAATTGTAAATGGGATTGACTCCTTAATTTCTCTTTCTTCTGTGATGTTGTTGATGTAGAGAAATGCAACTGATTTCTGTGCATTGATTTTATATCCTGACACTTTACTGAATTCCTTTACAAGTTCTAGCAGTTTTGGAGTGGAGTCTTTTGGGTTTTCCACATATAGTATCATGTCATCTTCGAAGAGTGATAATTTGACTTCTTCTTTGCCTATTAGGATGCCTTTAATTTCCTTTTGTTGTTTGATTGCTGAGGCTAGGACTTCTAGTACTATGTTGAATAGCAGTGGTGATAATGGACATCCCTGCTGTGTTCCTGACCTTAGCCGAAAAGCTTTCAGTTTTTCTCCATTGAGAATGATATTTGTGGTGGGTTTTTCATAGATGGCTTTGATGATATTGATGCTGTACTTTGTCAAATGCTTTTTCAGCATCTATTGAGAGTATCATATAGTTCCTGTTCTTTCTTTTCTTGATGTGTTGTATCACATTGACTGATTTGTGGATGTTGAACCAACCTTGCAGCCCTGGAATAAATCCCACTTGGTCGTGGTGAATAATCCTTTTAATGTACTGTTGAATCCTATTGGCTAGTATTTTGGTGAGTATTTTCACATCTGTGTTCATCAAGGATATTGGTCTATAGCTCTCTTTTCTGATGGGATCCTTGTTTGGTTTTGGGATCAAGGTGATGCTGGCCTCATAAAATGAGTTTGGAAGTTTCCCTTCCATTTCTATTTTTTGGAACAGTTTCAGGAGAATAGGAATTAGTTCTTCTTTAAATGTTTGGTAGAATTCCCCCGGGAAGCCGTATGGCTCTGGGCTTTTGTTTGTTTGGAGATTTTTAATGACTGTTTCAATCTCCTTACTGGTTATGGGTCTGTTCAGGCTTTCTATTTCTTCCTGGTTCAGTTGCGGTAGTTTATATGTTTCTAGGAATGCATCCATTTCTTCCAGATTGTCAAATTTGTTGGCGTAGAGTTGCTCATAATATGTTCTTATAATAGTTTGTATTTCTTTGGTGTTAGTTGTGATCTCTCCTCTTTCATTCATGATTTTATTTATTTGGGTCCTTTCTCTTTTCTTTTTGATAAGTCTGGCCAGGGGTTTATCAATTTTATTAATTCTTTCAAAGAACCAGCTCCTAGTTTCGTTGATTTGTTCTATTGTTTTTTTGGTCTCTATTTCATTGATTTCTGCTCTGATCTTTATGATTTCTCTTCTCTTGCTGGGCTTAGGGTTTCTTTCTTGTTCTTTCTCCAGCTCCTTTAGGTGTAGGGTTAGGTTGTGTACCTGAGACCTTTTTTGTTTCTTGAGAAAGGCTTGTACCGCTATATATTTTCCTCTCAGGACTGCCTTTGTTGTGTCCCACAGATTTTGAACCGTTGTATTTTCATTATCATTTGTTTCCATGATTTTTTTCAATTATTCTTTAATTTCCTGGTTGAGCCATTCATTCTTTAGAAGGATGCTGCTTAGTCTCCATGTATTTGGGTTCTTTCCATACTTCCTCTTGTGGTTGAGTTCTAGCTTCAGATCATTGTGGTCTGAAAATATGCAGGGAATGATCCCAATCTTCTGGTACTGGTTGAGACCTGATTTAGGACCGAGGATGTGATCTATTCTGGAGAATGTTCCATGTGCACTAGAGAAGAATGTGTATTCTGTTGCTTTGGGATGAAATGTTCTGAATATATCTGTGATGTCCATCTGGTCCAGTGTGTCGTTTAAGGCCTTTATTTCCTTGTTGATCTTTTGCTTGGATGATCTGTCCATTTCAGTGAGGGGAGTGTTAAAGTCCCCTACTATTATTGTATTATTGTTGATGTGTTTCTTTGATTTTGTTATTAATTGGTTTATATAGTTGGCTGCTCCCACGTTGGGGGCTAGATATTTAAAATTGTTAGATCTTCTTGTTGGACAGACCCTTTGAGTATGATGTAGTGTCCTTCGTCATCTCTTATTACAGTCTTTGGCTTAAAATCTAATTGATCTGATATAAGGATTGCCACTCCTGCTTCCTTCTGATGTCCATTATCATGGTAAATTCTTTTCCACCCCCTCACTTTAAATCTGGTGGTGTCTTCGGGCTTAAAATGAGTTTCTTGGAGGCAACATATAGATGGGTTTTGTTTTTTTATCCATTCTGATACCCTGTGTCTTTTTTTTTTTAAAGATTTTATTTATTTATTTGACAGAGAGAGATCACAAGTAGGCAGAGAGGCAGGCAGAGAGAGGAAGGGAAGCAGGCTCCCCGCTGAGAAGAGAGCCCGATGCGGGACTCGATCCCAGGACCCTGAGGTCATGACCTGAGCTGAAGGCAGCGGCTTAACTCACTGAGCCACCCAGGCGCCCACCCTGTGTCTTTTAATTGGGGCATTTAGCTCATTAACATTCAGGGTAACTATTGACAGATATGAATTTAGTGCCATTGTATTGCCTGTAAGGTGACTGTTACTGTATATGGTCTCTGTTCCTTTCTGATCTACCACTTGTAGGCTCTCTCTTTGCTTAGAGGACCCCTTTCAAGATTTCCTGTAGAGCTGGTTTGGTGTTTGCAAATTCTTTCAGTTTTTGTTTGTCCTGGAAGCTTTTTATCTCTCCTTCTATTTTCAATGATAGCCTAGCTGGATATAGTATTCTTGGCTGCATGTTTTTCTCGTTTAGTGCTCTGAAAATATCATGCCAGCTCTTTCTGGTCTGCCAGGTCTCTGTGGATAAGTCAGCTGCCAATCTAATATTTTTACCATTGTATGTTACAGACTTCTTTTCCCTGGCTGCTTTCAGGATTTTCTCTTTGTCACTAAGGCTTGTGAATTTTACTATTAGGTGACGTGGTGTGGGCCTATTCTTATTCATTTTGAGGGGCGTTCTCTGAACCTCCTGAATTTTGATGTTCGTTCCCTTTGCTATATTGGGGAAATTCTCCCCAATATTCTCTCCAGTATACCTTCTGCTCCCCTCTCTCTTTCTTCTTCAAGAAATGAGTTTCTTGATAATCATCTCTCAAATAATGATAAAGCAGATGCTCAAGGACAGTAGATATTACATTTTTGTATAAAAATTGATAAATAGAATTTTTTCTGAGGAAAGTACCTCGACTCACAGTAGTCACGAGAAATAATATATACAATGTAACAAGCAAATATCAAACATACACCAAGAACATCAAGTAAAGAGATTCAGTGAGTCTTGAATAGGACCTAGACATCTGCATTTTTATAAAACACCATAGTGAATTCTATCTGTATCTCCATTTAAAACCCTTTGATCTTGAAGTTGCTCAATGACAATTAAAATTTCAGAATGTTCTCAACTTGTAGAAGAAAAACCCTGTAACTTTCAGGATGTAAATCTAGTGGAGGAGGCTGACACAGAAAGGCTTAGTTACATAATCTGAAACTGCTCTATTATTCACTTGGCACTCTGGGATCATGGGTGGGGTGACCATAATCATACCAGAAGGAGCAGAGGAGGCTTCAGAGTGTTCTCCACAAATGACTAATTCTGATACTCCCATGGTCTCTGGTCCCTTCTAAAGGTTCACCTGTGTGGAATTTTCTTTTTCTTCTGAGTACATCCTGTTAAGCTGGACTCTTCAGAAGTTTCTGGGCCCCTGGGAAAACATCAAGGATGGCTAGATTATGTGAGTCAGCATATATCAGTGTGTTTATACATCAGCACAACTCTAGTAACTGTGTGCCACCTCTAGTTCCTCTTTATTGTGATGTGTGGTACAATGATGTGCCTCCCCACTTGCTGGTAAGTTTCCTGATAGTCACAGGTGTCAGTCCCTTTTGATTAACTCAAGCAAGCCAGGTCTGTATTATGAGTCTGTGTGCTTCCCCAGTGCTTAGCATAAATGCCAGAAGTCCAATTTTCTAACAAGTGCAATACATGTGAATGCATAGGTGGAAATTCACGATCCTGCCAACCATGAGGATCAACTTGTTGATAGGTGCAGGTCACAGCAAGAAACTCCAAGAAAAGAACATTGACCTAGATATTGAGTGATGTGGTTTGCTGTTGTCATAGTTGTCCCCTTATGTGATAATATAAGTTGCTTCTGGGTGTGGATATACGTGTCTACTGAGCTTGAGGTAGGCAACAGAGGAAAAAATGGTGGCCTCCATCAGTCTTTCTCCACAGCCTATACTAACCCTGCATACTTCTGGTTAAATTGAAATCCTTGCTTTACATTTCCCTCTTGATAAACAAGAAAGCAACCTTATGATTCTAACAAAAATGGTATCTATGAGCTCATAGTTTTAAAATCATCTTTTAAGGGTTTTTTTTTTGCATAAATTTTATTTAATTTGAAGACACAGCCCTGCAAGATGAGGTTATAAATTTTTCATTCATTCAGTGTTTGTCAGTACATATTGAATATCGCTGACATGGGATCTGTGCAGCCAGAGAGAGGAGGCCAAGCATACTGTCATCACTGGGACCCCACTGTGACCTGAGTTACTGTTAATCCCTGACCGAAAATTTGAGGATTAATTTGGGTACACTAGGTAGGAAGGATTAAAAGAAAACAAAACAACAAAACATCATTTTCAAGCTGTAGGAATTATAGGTATTGCTCAAATTTTACAACATTAAAATTATCATATTCTGTCTTAAGCTCACCTAACACAAAGAAAAGAATCTACACTATCATTTGGAAATATGTATCCTTTAAACAAGTGACTGCTGCCTGTTGATCAAGCAATCTTGCATTTCAAATCATCTTATAAAGAAAGAGTATGCAGCATGAAGCTCTAAACACATGAAATATTTAGAGGCTAACAAACTCAGCTGGTAGAACAAAGGACTTAAGTGGAGGAGTGAGGTGGGAAAGAGGCTGGAAATGTGTGTAGCCAAACTAGGGAGAGGGCAAGGTCAGACAAAGAATTGGACATTGGAGTGCACTTCTGAGTTTTCTTAGGGGAAGATGGACTGATCAGATTAATGATAGAGGAAGGCAACTCTGAAACCTGGCACAAAGGCAATTGTAACAATTGTGTACCTATACTGTCCCCCCCCCCACTTTTGACAGTTTTTATTTTAAATCTAATTAGTGAGCAAACAGTGTAATATTAGTTTCAGGTGTACAATTTAGTGATCTGGCAATTCTATACACCCCCGGAGCTCATCACAGCGAGTACCCTCCTTAGCTCACATAATCTGTTTCAACCACCCCCCACTCACCTCCCCTCTGGTGACCATAAATTTGTTCTCTAGTGTTAAGAGTCTGTTTTCTGGTTTGCCTCTCTCTTTCTTTTTTCCCCCTAAGCTTCTTTGTTTTCCTAAATTTCACATGTGAGTGAAATCATTAGGTATTTGCCTTTCTCTAACTAACTTATTTAACTTAGCATAATATTCTCTAGCTCCATATACATTGCTGAAATTTTCAAGTTTTCATTCTCTCTTATACTGATATATATATATATATATATATATATATATATATCTTTTCTCATATATATATATATGAGAAAAAAGATGTGCGATATATAAATCCCACTTCTCACTTTATTCATTAATCAGTTTGACATTAGTGGTGTCTTCCACGTTTCATGTAATAACTGTTTAATCAACTTCTTAAAAGTTTTTAAACATTTTCCTTATTATTAGCTGCATCCAGAAATTATCCTGCATCCTCTGCTAAGTGTCCTGTTATTCCCTGTTTTATTTCAAAGATTTGTTGCTGTGGATTCAGTTATCATTAAACTACTGTAGGCAATCGAAAGGGACAAACCAAACTGAGCAATAACTTCAGCCCAGGAGAAGCAATTCAGGAGCTCCAGAAATGTGATCACAGAAGTAGCAGCTCAGAAACATACCATGATTACATTGCAGTTTATCAGTCTACAACTAAGAGAAAAATATACAAGAGAGGGAATGATACATACAGAAAGTTAGGTGCAAGGAAGAGAAACATGGAGAAAGGAATTGTGAGAGTATATGTTTAGGAAAGAATGGCAACAATAGAAAACCTCGGCACCTATTATATACCGAAAGCATCTATCTGTAAGCCTCTTGCAACAGGGATGAGGGAAAGTGAAGGCAAGAAAAAAGAACAAAGCAGTGTAAGGTGACATTGCTAGATGCCTCTTGGTGGAAGAATATAAATTCTCTAATGACTGTGTATTGTTGTGAATGCAAAACAGTTTAATTTTATATTTATCCTTTAACAATTTGGAATATAGATAGTTTGTTTATAGAGTGAATACTTTTCTTCAATGTAATTGCCTTTTTGTTGTCAGAAGAAAACAATAGTCAAACACTAGTTATGGTAACATATACATCTCTAAATATGTTCCTCATGCTTTCTAGTTGTAAACTAACATTGACCGCTTTGAGATTGATTATTTCTTCAAGAATACAAGCCTAAGGGCATCTGGGTGGCACAGTGGGTTAAGTCTCTTCCTTCGGCTCAGGTCATGATCCCAGGGTCCTGGGATTGAGCGCCACATCAGGCTCTCTGCTCAGCAGGGAACCTGCTTTTCTCCACCCCCTCTCTGCCTACTTGTGATCTCTCTCTCACTCTCTGTCAAATAAATAAACAAAATATTAAAAAAAAAGGAAGAAGAATACAAGCCTAGTAGCAAGCCAATGTTTGGAGCACAGAATTTGTTTCCATGATTATTCTTACTTGTTTTGTTCCTGTCCTACATTTCTTTAGCCTCTTTGTGACAAAGATAGATTGCCCAACAAATATTGAACAAGAACCAAATGTATCACAGGATCGAGTGACCAGGAGATAAATATAAAATATCTTCTGCTCTCAAAGAATGCAGTGAGGTTGGGGAAAGAGATGCCAAACAAATGAACCATAATTAGTAGGATAACCTTGCAAGATTCCTGAAGAGGTTATAGACCAAACCATCTGTCATTTTGCAGTGGAAGGCAGGGGAGACTTCTAGAGGTTTTTTTAAAATGCTGACTGTCTTAGGATATAAGCAAAGACAGACATATTAAAAAAAGTATACTATAGAGCACTGGTAGCATTTGCAAAGGCAAGAGATATAAAACAACATTATATTCTGAAAATTAAAAATACAATGGCCAGAACATAAAGAGTTTGGCTAGCCATGAAGAGAGAGAAGGTTGGCAATTAACTTCCCTCTCTGGCCAGGAATACATTAATAACACATTAAAATTACTATCATAGGTGATTAACCCCCTATTTTCTCTCTTGTTTGTTCAGAACATAAAAAAAAAAAATGCACATTACTTTCCTAAAAGAATTCAGTGATTTGTTTTGTAGAAAGCAAACTTCCCCTTAATCTAATACTATTATGCCCTTACCATATCAAAAAAGGTATCAGAAAAGGTATTCCACAATGCTATGACATTAAAATTCCCAATTGTGGCCTCATTTGTTTTATTTCTCAAATTCCACATATGAGTGGAAGCATATGGTATCTGTATTTCTCTGACTTATTTCACTTAGCATAATACTCTTTACTTCTACCCATGTCACTGAGAATGGCAAGACTTCATTCTTTTTTATATCTGATATATATATATATGTATGTGATATGCATATATATATCTGAGATATCTATATATATATCTGAGATATATGTATGTATATGCATATATATATCTGATATATATATATACACACACACACACGTATGTATGTGTGTATATATATATATATATATATATATATACTTCTTTACCCATTCACCTATTGATGGAAAGTTGGGCAGTTTCCGTAATTTGGCTATTGTAAATAATGCTACTATAAACACTGGGGTGCATATATCCCTTGGAATTACTACTTTTGTATCATTTGAATAAATGCCTAGTAGTACAATTGCTGGATTATTGGGTAGTTCCATTTTTAAATTTTGAGGAACCTCCATATTGTTTTCCCAAGTGGCTGCACCAGTTTGCAGTTCCATCAACATGAAGATTCTCCTTTCTATGCATCCTTACCAACATCTGTTTTTCCCTGTATTGTTGATTTTAGCCATCCTGATTGGTGTGAGGTAACATCTCATTGTGGTTTTGATTTGTATTTCCCTGATGATGGGTGATGTTGAGCAAGAAAACTCAAAGGTAGCATCTTTCGTGAGTACAGAAACCCTCAAGGGAGGTAGAGAAATATATAGAAGCAGAACAACAATGAGAAAGACACTAAAAGAGAAGAAAGAAAAAGGCATGATTAAGGGACAAAGCAATGAGAGAACATCATGGGAAAACAATGGATATACCCAAAACACTGAAATCTGGGAGAAAGAGGAAAAGACTTCAAAGAGATGGAAGCAGACAGAAGTAAAAGGAAATGGGTAAAAAAGTGAAAATATAGTGAAGGCCCGGCAGGAGAGAAAAAAGGACAAAGACTGTGAAATATGAGTCAGGGAATCAGAGGAGTAAATACATAGACATATACAAAGGAGTTTTATTCATAGGAGATATGGGTATAGAAAAAGAAGATGAAAATAAGCAGAAAGGGAGATAGAAAGGTCAGAAAAACTTTCACACCCTTGGAGAGAACTCGCTTTTGTAAAATCTTATACTTAACAGGAACACTGACGTTAACTCTTCCTTTATTCTTGTCTGCTAGCAAGGCATACCTGACTCCCCTTGTCTATCCAGACTGGAGAGACAGCATACCATAGTGACGAAGAGCACAGAGTCTGGAGCCCTATTAGCAAGTCCTGAAATGCTACTTCACTATATCCTATTTCTATGACTTCGGGCAAAATGGTTTATTGCTGCATGCCTCAATTTTCTTATATGTTACATGAGAATAATAATTTCCTCGTATGGTTGACAAATAAATATTTGTAAGGTGACAAAGCAGTACCTAGAATACAACAAGTTCTTTGTAAGCTTCAGAAGACCAAAAGAAAAAAAAAAAAAAAAAAGGAAGGAAGGGGTGTTTTTGATCATGAGGAGGGAATCTGGAGCACATTTTACTTTGCAACAATATTAAAAACATTAGCTCAGCTCTGCTTACTCCTCCAGCGTCTTGAGAATCACCAGACTGGAAATACAGATGGAGAGATGAATTTAAAGGGGATCCTTCAATATTCTTACTAAAAAATATGGTAATGTTCTGTTTCAGGTCATGGCTGATATATCAGTGCTTACTACATTGCACAGAAACCCCAGGATTGAGAAAGCGAGTATCAGTGAGAGATGGAACCAGAAATCAGTTGAGAGACACACTACAGAGACAAGGAGATATAAAGAGACTCAGTCGCTTAGAAGAGTCACAGAAACAGAGTCAGAGAGTTAAGGACAGGGAGCTTGAGAAAGAGAACATGATGGGGACTGATGGACATGGCCCAAGAGTAGTGAGAAAGCATGGTTCTAGAAGTAGGGACTTCTGGTAGGTATTCCTACCTGAGGTAGGTAGTAGGTATTCCTAGAACATTGGTAGGTATTCCTAGAATCTAGCATGGGAGAAGACAGACTAACTAATTAATGGAACTTATGTCCATCTTTCATTCTCCATCTCCACCAGGAGTGAGTGAAACATGAGTTCAAAAAATAGCCCAAAATGTCATAAAGAGACTCCTCATAGTGAGTAGAAATAACTGTTCTTTCTCTGTAGACACAGGTTAAACTTAAAATCTTGGATGTATGAGAGAGGTGCATAGATTAAGTAGTAGGGCAAGGTAGACAGGACAAGAGTTTACTGGTGAAGAAGGAGAAAAGAATGTTGAAAGTTGATATCATCAGACCCTAAGAAGTAAAGAATTGTTTGGCAATTATGACAGAAAACCCTCTGGATGAGGGTGAGGGGGGTGTTTGTATTTGGTTAGGATAGACCATGGGAAGTTAATGAGAAGCTATCTTTGTGATACAAGGTCCCAGGAGGAGATTTCAGATTAGACTTGTGAGAAGAACATCCAGAGGAGTCAACAACATGTCAGTCCCCTAGGGGACAGGATGAGAACCTATGGATCAGGAACTGCTGGACTTGGGAACTTGAGAAATGTATTTATACTTTTTCCTGGAGGCCCTGGTTCCATGTTCCTTCTGAACCTTTCAGCTGTTACGTGGAACAAGGCACACCTTAGAAAATAAGGAAATTAAATTTGAACCCTCAGGTTCCAAACACTGCATTAAATATTCAGTTTTCTCTACTAGGAAAGAAATCCACATAAATCAGTGCAGGCAGCTGAAACTTAAAAGAAAACTCAAACTCTCTGCAGGAAGTTCTCACCCTGGTCTGGACAAATACCAGGGACAGATTTTTAAGAGTCTGGAGATTTAGGCATTGTTGAGAAGGGGAAGGGTAAGATCCTGGTATTTTCTGCAGGTTTTTGAAGAAGAGATAATTTGAGAAATGATAATGAAGGATAGAATTTAGTAATCATGAACATCTAATAATACTGTTCTTTATACTATATTCTTCCTTGCACACATACACACACATACAGCATCTTGACAGATGAAAAGAAAAAGTTTATAGATCACCCCCCCAAAAAAAATCAAAGAAGATGCTACTGAATACTTGTTAATTGCTGGAAAACAGAATGCTTTTCCATGTTTGCAAGGAACAGATAAGCAAAAGAAAAGAGTAGTTTAATTTACTGCCTAAAATTGATTTCTGAAGAATAATGGCCAGAGTAAGAAAATTATAAAAAACTTAAAATGGGTTAACTGTTT
Organism: Mustela erminea; assembly: GCF_009829155.1. Lineage (NCBI taxonomy): Eukaryota > Metazoa > Chordata > Mammalia > Carnivora > Mustelidae > Mustela > Mustela erminea. The sequence continues at coordinate 58,960,590 of NC_045622.1, forward strand.
TGATTAAACCATTAATTTTGTGTTATTTAGTTAACAAATATAATTGATGTATAAAAAGCTTAAGAAGACAATTCACAGAAGAATGAAAATAAATAGTCATTTATGTGAAAGAATGATCTAACTGGTAAACAAATGAGAATAGCTTTTTTTTTTTTTTGAGGGAAAAGGGGCTTAGAAATAATATTTATTAATAGCCAGAGAGAATTTCTTACATCATTTAGACATGAACTGATGGTAGAAAGACTCATGAATTTCTGGCTATTCTGCTTACTGGTTGTATAACCTTGGACAAATTATGAGACACCCCTGTTGTTTTAGTTACTCTGTTTTTATATGGTCGCTACAATAAATAAATAAGATGAGATATGTATATATACTTAACAGAAGGACCAGTGTCATATTATTGAAGAAATGAATGTTTAAGTATTATTTTTAAATTTGTGTTGGGCAATGTATATCAGTATATATTGTATCTCAGTATATATTGTTTTATTTTTTGATTCAGTATACCCCTTTTGAAAATCCATGCTGAGGAAAACCTTAAGATATAAAAAATTGATTTACATGGAGGCACCTGGGTGGCTCAGTGGGTTAAGTCTCTGCCTTTGACTCAGTTCATGATATCAGGTTCCTGGGATGGAGCCCTGCACTAGGCTCTCTGCTCAGCAGGGATCCATCTTCCCCCACTGCCTGCCTGCCTGCTCTTTGCCTACTTGTGATCTCTGTCAAATAAGTAAATAAAATCTTTTGAAAAAATGATTTACATGAAGATATTCATATAATGGTAGGTGTGAAAATAGTGGCCTAAAAAATTAGTAAAAATATAGAGATACCACATTATATATAATGAAAAAAAGAATATAATAATATTTATACAGTGAGATCAACAACTACATAGACAAATAAACATACATTGGTGAATAATACAGAAGTCAAAATAATGAACATAAAGCAGCATTTCCTTTCTGATTATCTATTTCAACTGGATAAAGTCTTGTAATATCAAGTAATTTATATTTTGTATACACCAATTCAAATTTATCTGAGAGTAATAAAAACATCCATTTGGGGATTGGTATATATTTGTCTAAGTCAGTTGGATAATAAACAGAAAGGGTAACAAAATATCATTACCAAATATTAAGAAAGTTAAAGTTGAGAGACAAAAGTTCTGACTTAAAACTTAATCATACAATTTTTAATATTAAATAAAAGACAAGTGCATAAGAAGGTCTATTGTTGTGTGCTTTGGAACCACGTATGCAGGACTACTCAAGTTCCTGGAAAAATAAATAAAAGAATTAGAAATTGGAATTCATTTGATATGTAAATAAAAGAACTAATCAATTAAATCATTTTATTTAACTGAGACATGTGTTCATATGCATGAACAACTATTTTTAAACTGAAAAACAGAATGAAGTGAAGAATGGTAAATAAATAAAATGTTATATATCGTTAACAATGAGATTAAGGATATAAGGCTACCCCTGAAGAATGAAAATAAGATTAAGAATTGATCCACAGGCTAATTTGAAGGAGATCAATGAGTGTCCTTATTTTCACTTAAATTTTGTTGTATTAATGCAAATAATTTAGCTAGAGGATTTATTTCTCTATTTTGCATGTACATTAAATTTTTCAAGGCTGTGATGTACACCTGAAGCATCCTACAAAGATCACAGGTCCCTGTATACAGTTGCGACCAGACTGCATATTTTATAAGCTGTTCCTGACCTGATGATTCAGCTGCCTGGGATGTCTTTCTTCCTACTTGTATTTTTGTAAATCATTTGAACACTAATGGTTGATTTTACATGAATATGGTAGAATTTGCTCACCATTCTGAATAGCCTATAACTTTCTCAGCATCTCTCACACCTAAAGGGCTTCTGAAGTACCACCATGGTGGTCTGGAATAACAGTGGTACTATGGAACCCACCTTTCTCTTAGAGGGTTTCCATGGACTGAAGTCTGTTCATGCTTGGTTCCCAATTCCATTTTGTCTTGCATACCTGGGGGCCTTCCTAGGCAACATCACTATCCTCTCTGTTATCTGGAATGAGTCTTCACTCCACCAGCCCATTTTTATCTGCTGTCCATCCTGGCAATATCTGAACAGAGCATGTCCATGTCTACACTCCCCACTATATTGACCGTGTTATGGTGGGAAGCCCAGGAAATCAAAGTAGGAGCCTAATTCACTCAGCTCTTCTTCATCCACACCTTCACGTTCCTGGAATCTTCAGTGCTGCTGACCATGGCCCTTGACCGATTCATGGCTATATGTCATCCACTGCACTACTCAGGCATCCTCACCAATGATGTGATTGGTAAGACTGGCTTGGACCACTTGCTACAAAGTTCAGGAGTCATGATGCCCACCCTCATATTATTAAGGTGTTATCATTATTGCCACACTAATGTCCTCAGCCACCCCTTTCGCCTGCATCAGGATATTCTGAAATTATCCTACTTGATGCCAGTGTTAACAACATCTATGGGTTGTATGTGGTTATTATCACACTGGACACAGACTCAGTCCTCATCCTCCTCTCCTATGTCCTAATTCTCCATGCTGTGCTGAGCATTGCATCTCGTGAAGAGCGACTAAAGGCACTCAACACTTGTTTTTCCCATGTATGTGTGGTGCTTATCTTCTTTGTACCTCTAATAGGGGTATGCATGGTCCATCACTTTAGGAAACATCTGTCTCCCATAGTCCACATTCTCATGGTGGTCATTTACCTGCTTCTTCTACGAGTACTTAATCCCATCATCTATAGTGTCAGGGCCAAGTAGGTTCATCTTCAAATTTTCTACATGTTTAGGCAAAGCCTGAGTCTTTAGAAATCCCATGGTATTGGTCTGGAGGAAAATTTTCTCCATCAGATTCTTAATGGTGCAAGTTTCTAGATAGGTGGTTTTAGAGAATTCTCTAAATCTCTTTCATTTCTAAGTTTCTTGTTTGTAAATTTGAAATTTTATCATTGCTCTGATGATGGCTCTGCATTATGTGAACATCATGTGAATAATTCGTTATGAGGATTTTAATATAACAAAGTAATCTTTTTAATGACATATTGTATTGTTTTGAAAAACAATAATACAATTGAAATCTCTTAATAATTCAAAGACCCAAATAAGGTTATCTTTAGCAGTCTGTGATCCACACACAAGAGCCCAGTGCCAGAATGTTGTGGAAAAATTTTTTCAAGAAAGTAGGCTTGTCCTGTAGTGGTCCTGAAATTTTGAGGACCTTGCCAAACCCTGTCTTCTCTCTATCAAATATCATCCCTATAACTGACTTCTTAAACTTTTCCTTTTCCACTTATCTGCACATCCTCTTCATTCACTCCTTTGTATATCTATTAGAAATCATAATCACCTGTCGGTGTTGAGACAAACACCGAGGTCATGATTGCTCAACCAAAGTCAACATACAGTAAGTGGGACAACAGAACCAGGAGTGCATTCACCACATTGAGATCAAGAAGATGATTCCAAATCTGGAATGTAGATGGTTGTGGAGAACGTTCACCCATACAATCAGGTTATAACTTGGACAAAAACAATTAAGCACTCAAACATTAAATACAAGACAATTGATTTCTGTTTATTGCCATGATGGTGTAACAAGGATCAGATTTATTCCTTCACCTTCTACAACTGAATAACAGTCAGAAAGTTTATAAAATAATAGTTCTCAAAACTGGATAAAAAGGAAACAAAGGAAGTGATTTCTAAGAGAAGGAAAAAATAACATGAGCCCAAAGACTGACCTGACATTACTTATTTACTGGCAATTTATCAAGTCACAGAGAGGGGCAGAGAACCCAGAGTGTGATGTTCTCCCTGAATGACAAGGTAGAACACGAGGCAAGAAGAGGTGTGCAGAGACAGACAAATGACCTCAGGACATTCCTCAGAAGCCTTCAGTTGTGTACTGGTCAGGGAATGTCTGTGAAGAAACTACCATGTCAAGGAAAGAACCACCAGAAAGGAGCAGAGGGAGCAGAGATAAGACCTGAGACCAGTCGTATCTGAGGTCTTATATGTGAATGAGAGGAGTTCCTATGCTTACAGATAGTGTGGAGAATGTTAGGGTCCATGATCAAAGGAACGAGACCAACACAAAATGAAAGTCAAGCAAAGCTTTATTTCGCGCCAAGCATCGAAAATCAAACTGACTGGTTGGGGCCATCTCTTACAAAGAGGTGACAACGACCAGGACACTGACCCCAACAACGCCGCTCCCGACTCCACTTTCCCACGGCGCTGCTCCTGATGACTACCCTACCTGACGACTCCCCTACCCAATGACGACCCTTCCTGACGACCATGATGACCATGGCACTCCCCACGACCACGACGCTCCCAACGACTACGCTTCCGAGCCTCACAGACTAACTTTTATAGAAGTAGGGTTGAGCCCAGCCCACACACAGGTGGCCACTGAGATTGCAATACACAGGGAAAACTGCACAGTCATGCTAGGTTGGCAATATGGGTGACCAATTGAATTTCAATTTACCATAGTAAATATATGTGCGCCTCACTGATTGGATATCTCCATCTGTCCTGGCCCACCCCTATATCCGGGGTTTGCAAGTAAGTTCCTCTGGGAGGGGCAGGGTCAATCCAAGTTTACAAAGAAATGGCTCCCTCTGGCTAACCAGGCCCTTACATTCCCCCCTTTTCTTTGGAAATTAGTCAAATCCTTGACTTTTCAGCCAGTTTTATGTTCTGTTGTTGTAATGGGTTATATTGAGCATGTAAGAATAACATTTTATCGCTCTAATTTTCTCTTGTACAAATGACATTAGGGTGTTTATAATGCAGGGACCAAAAAGTAGCAGTAGTGCACAGTTGGCTGATGAGTTAGCCATTCACTGCTTTCTATAACCTTTTCCATTTTTCCTAATTCCGTTCATCTAATTTCCCACCTATATTTTCTGACTTATGAGGTGACTCAGAAGCTCCCACACAAACTCATAGTCTTTTGAGTCTTAGCTTTAGTCCTTGGTCAGCGGGGTCCATTGGCTGCGGCTTCCATCTCTGGGGGGTGTCCTTGTCCTCAGCTCATTTGACATGACCTGTGTGAATCCAGGCCCTGATGTCTTCTACTTTTATTGCCATGGGGGTGGTCAGGATGACAGTAAATGGTCCCTTCCAGCGAGGCTCCAAGTTTCCCACTTGATGGCAATGTATCCAAACCAAGTCCCTAGGTTGGTAAGGATGTGGTTCCATCTTTGTCTCTGTCTCCGTCTCATGTTTGGTGGAAAAAGTCTCTATGAAACCTGAAAAGGTATCTACAAAAACTAATATATACTTGTGCCCATATTTTCTGGGTTTCATTTCTGTAAAATCTATTTCCCAATAAATTCCTGGTTTCTTACTTCTTTCTCTTTTCCCTCTTCCCATTCGAGTTCTTCCCACATTAACTGCCTGGCATTGAGCACATATATCAACTGCATCCTGAACCATACGCCCTAATTTAGAAACCTGGAACTGCTTGCTTATAAGCTCCTTGAGTTTGTGTGTCCCCAAATGAGTAGCCTGCTGTATCTGGTCTACTAACTTTTTACCTAGTCTTCGAGAAAGAATTATTTTTCCTGCTTTAGTCTTAGCCCAGTCCCCTTCATAGTCTAACTTAGCCCATTTTTATAAACACTTTAAATCTTCCTCTGAATAGTCCAGTTTTTCTGGGAGTGTAGCCAGGAGTGTAACCAGCTCTGCTTTTTGCGCCAAGGTTCTCTGTGGCAGGTCTGCCATCCAGAGTTCCTGCTCAGGGGAAACCACCACAGCCCACACATACCTCTTTCCATTGACCATGTAGCTACCCCTGTCTGTGAACTGAGTCATCTCCACAACCAGAAGGGGAATGTCTCTGAGATCCGGCCTTACTCCTGTTACTTGGTTTAGGACCTCCCTGCAGTCATGTAGGTGGTCAGCTAGCTCCTCTGGCAGCAATGTGGCTGGATTTAGCACCACTGGGGCCGAAGGTCACTCTTGGTTCATTGAGGAGGAGGGCCTGATACCCCGTCACTCGAGTGTTCATCATCCCTCGGTCTGGTGGAGTCTGGAGAAGGCCCTCAATAGCGTGCATGGTGTTCAAGATGAGATTTTGACCCAAAGTCAATTTACTTGCGTTTACATACACTCCTTGACCAGGAGGGCCATGGCAGCAATTATGCTGAGGCAAGCAGGGAACCGAGGTGCTATTGGATCTAATTTTTTGCTAAGATAGGCTACTGGCCTTTGCCAAGGCCCCAGAGTCTGAGTCAAAACTCCTTTGGCCACCCCTGCTTTTTTATCCACATAGAAGTGGAAGGGCTTCTGGGATGACCAATGCTGGGGCACTCAGGAAGGCTGTTTGTAATTCCCGAAATGCTCCTTTGGCCTCAGCTGTCCATTCTATCGTAGTGAACCCCCCTTTTGCAAGTTTGTAGAGAGGTCGGGCAATCTCCACAAACCATGGTATCCACAGCCTACAGTAGCCCACCGTCCCAAGAAACTCCCTTGGGAGTTTGTTGGGATGTGGTAAGGTGGGGATATTGGGTGATCAACTGTTTCCTGGACTCAGACAACGAATGCACTCCCTCATGGAGATCAAAGCCTAGATAAGTGGTTTGGCTCTGACAGAGTTGTGCTTTCTTTGCTGACACCCAATACCCTTTTTCCTGCAGAGTCTGTAAGAGCTCTCGTCCCCCACAAACATGACTCATAGTCCTCAGTGGCTATTAGCAAGTCATCAACATACTATAACAGAGTGACAGTATGTACTGTCATACTGTACAGGTTCTGTACTCATGCAAATTCTTGTGTAGGGCTTGGAGGTTCTGTACTCATGCAAATTCTTGTGTAGGGCCTCGTCGAAGATAGTGGGTGAATTCTTGAACCCTTGGGGAAGTCTTGTCCAGGTAAGCTGGCCTTGGAATACTTCCTGTGGGTTGGACCACTCAAAAGCAAAGAGGGGCTGAGCCCCCCCCGCTAAAGATATGCAGAAAAATGCATCTTTCTGTGCCATTTGCCCCTTGAACCCAGAGTTCCTCTCTAGATAGTTTTCCCATAGGTTTAAGCAATGATGAAAATTGGGCTCCTGTGTCCACCAAAATATCAATTGATTTCCCCTCCACTTCCATTTTTACCCGAGGTTTGGGGAGGAGCTCTGAACCATGGCCCCTTTAGTCTCTGGTGGCCAGCATTGCCGTCTTCTGTTTGGGGCACTCCCTGGCCCAATATCCTTTTTCCTTACAGGAAGCACACTGATCTGGATCTAAGTCTTCCCACCTGCCTTCTCTGTGCTTAGGCTTTTCCTTCCATTTGCCATCCCCTACCTGTCTCCTGTAATGCCAAAACCTTCCTCCTATGCATTCCTGTTGTTAAACAACTTTTCTGCTATTCCCACTAACTTAGTCAGATTCTTCCCTTCAAATCCTTCAATTTTCTGAAGTTTCCTTCTTATATCTGGGGCTGACTAACTGGCAAAAGCAAGATTCATTGCCCTCTGATTTTCAGGTGCCTCAGGGTCGATCAGGTTATACATTTTAAAGGCTCCATCCAATAAGCTTTTCTAGGAAAGGCTTACTGAGGAGACTCATTCTTACCTTGAGTCACTGTACTAGTTCTGGTTTAGTCCGAGTGCACTTTTACTTCTGGAAATTCTTACCCATTTCAGTTCCAGGATTTTAACATATCAAAGACCTGTATTTGTTCTGAAAGTCTCCCATATGAATTTCCTTTAAGGTCGAATTCATCTTACAAGAGAATTAAAAAAATTACAAATGACAAAAACTCAGAATAGACATGGTTAAATATCAAGTGATGAGCCTTATCAAAACACCAAAACCTTAGGAAATGTATAGAACTTCTGGAGTAGTTACAGCGTTTACCCAAATGTGACCCAAGGTTTATCATTGATTTAGCAGTACTTCTGAGTAACTTAGCATATCATGGAAAAGCCTTATGAGTCAAAGAGATCTCATTTACAATTTTGTGCAGGCAAAGAGAAAACCATTTACATTTTAACCAATTGTGAACTGTTACAACAGAATTCAGTTAAGCACAAAACATGTTTACCAGCAGATTTCAAAAGCACAAACCTAATTCCAGCAACCAGTGCTCAAGCATTTTATCCCATTTGTCATCCAAGCAAAACTTCAAAGTTTCAGGTTACCAAAGACTCTGAAAGCTACTTTAACAATTACCCATTAAAACCCTGAGACATACAATTAACCATCAGTCCAGCCATCCCTCCACCAACAAACCTCACGTTCCACCTGGGCCCATTCCACTTCAGACGCCATGCTTTCCCGCCAGCAGTGGGGAGGGGATAGGCAATCCATGTCGGGCCAGAGAAGGCAAAGAATTCCCCAAAACAAAGGGAGTTTTGGCAGCTGCTTGGGAATATTCCTTAAAGTCTCTGTCTTGAGTTAGACTAACCCCAGTCGGTTCCAGTTATACCCATTAACACATGAAATGAGTGAGGGGGAAGCCACACATCTATTATGAGGAACAAAGAGATAAAAGCCAGAGTAGAGTCCCCTCACTCTCTGCCTGCCCCATTCCTTCAAACGCAACAAAAAACACAGTAGACAACAAAAGGACAAGACAAAGACAACTGCAGGCCCATAGTCCTGCCACCGGTGGGGATTTTCTAAGGGGACTCAAATCCCCTGACTGCCTAGGGGGACTCGAACCCCTGGTGACCACTTAGGGGGACTCGAACCCTCTGACTGCCTAGGGGGACTTGTATAGCCCCCGACTGCCCAGGGGGACTTGAACCCCCTGTCAATCTATCAGCAGAGGGATGGGGCATCCCCGCATCCACTCTGGCCCTGGGGAGCATGGCTGTGTCCAGCTTCTCCCTGGTGGGCCATACCCTAGAGCTCCACAAACAGACACACAGAGAAGATCCCAGTATTTTACCTCTGGAGGCCTTTCCTAGAAATTCCGATGCTTTCTCAGTTCTCCTCGTTTGGCCCTGGATGAGCCCCCAGTGTTAGGGTCCATGATCAAAGGAACGAGACCAACACAAAGTGAAAGTCAAGCAAAGCTTTATTTCATGCCAAGCATCGAAAATCAAACCGACCAGGCGGGTCCCTCTCTTACAAAGAGGCAACGATGACCAGGACACTGACCCCGACGACACCGGTCCCAACTCCGCCACTCTCAACTCCACTTTCCCATGGTGCTGCTCCTGATGACTACCCTACCCGATGACTCTGCTACTGACGACGACCCTTCCCGACGACCACGACACTCCTGACGACCACAATGCTCCCAACAACTACGCTTCCCAGCCCCACAGACTAACTTTTATAGAAGTGGGGTTAAGCCCAGCCCACACACAGGTGGTCATTGAGATTGCAATACACAGGGAAAACTGCACAGTCATGCTAGGTTGGCAATATGGGTGACCAATTGAATTTCAATTTACCATAGTAAATATATGTGTGCCCCACTGATTGGATGTCTCCATCTGGCCTGGCCCACCCCTATATCCGGGGTTTGCAAGTAAGTTCCTCTGGGAGGGGCAGGGTCAATCCAAGTTTACAAAGAAGTGGCTCCCTCTGGCTAACCAGGCCCTTACAGAGAAACCTTGTAATAAACAGAATATTTGGCTGTGTACTTGGAAGAGTGTTAGTTACTCTTAGTAATTTCCCCATTATTTCACCCAGTTATCATACCAGTTACCAAAGACCAAAAGCCATATTTGGTCTTTCCTAACAAAGCCTGAAGAAAAGTCTTGAAGGGGTTAAAGCCTTTTCCATGTAACTTTATGAAACACGGGAATAGAGATAAAATATGTATTTAGATAATTACAAAACAATGAGTGCAATTTATTCTGTTTCTTTTCTTTTGGAAACCAACCTCCTGGAAGGAGCATACATTATGCCTCCTTCTATATTTTATAGGGTAGATTGCATGTTCTAGTCCCATAAAGACCTGTTCTCAGACCACAATGGGGCCAGTAGGCCTACCTAATTCAATGGATCTGTGTCAGGAATCGTCAGGAATTTCACTGTAGAACACATCTAAACAAGATTGTCAACTGACAGCTTGTCAATGATAAAGTTTAACCTCTTTGCCTTCATTTGTTCGACATTAAAAAAAAAAAAATCCCTCCATTTGATTCAGAATCAGGGCTCAGATAGGATGAAGGGTTTTTAAATCCTGGGGTGCTTCTTAAATGGCCACACATATTTTTATAAAAATCAGTAGATGTATAGGAAAGAAAAAACTTAACAAAATATCTCATAATATTAAGAAAGAAGGAAACCATGACTAAAATATATAAAAAAAAATACATAGAAGATCAATGTAGAAAATAATTTGTCCACAGAGTTATAGAGAGAAAGAAAAAAAAAGGATATTTTAAGTTAAAAATAATTTCCAACTTTTTTAAAAATTTTTATTTTTAAAAATATATCTTATTTATTTATTTGACAGAGAGAGACACAGCAAGAGAAGGAACACTGTAGTGTGGGTGGGAGAGGAAGAAGGCTGCCTGCAGAGCAGGGAGCCTGGTGTGGGGCTAGATCCCAGAATCCTGGGATCATGATCTGAGCCGAAGGCCGCTTAAGGACTGAGCCACTTAGGCAACCCTAATTTCCAACTTTTAATGTCACAGATCCATACATTAAAAAGGTCCAATTCACTTTATAAATGAGGATGAATTTTTAGAAATTTAAGAAGATGATACTATAGGGAGGGAGTCAAGATGACGGAGAAGTAGCAGGCTGAGACTTTCAGCTAGCAGGAGATCAGCTAGATAGTTTATCTAAAGATTGCAAACACCTACAAATCCAATGGCATATCGAAGAGAAGAAGAACAGCAATTCTAGGAACAGAAAATCAACCACTTTCTGAAAGGTAGGACTGGCAAAGAAATGAACCAAAGCGATAGGAAGATAGACCGCTGTGGGAAGGGTCAGCTCCTGGCAAGTGGCAGAGCAACAGAGAACAAAATCAGGACTTTTAAAAGTGTGTTCCATTGAGGGACATTGCTCCAGAGGCTAAACCGGGGTAAAGCCCACACGAGGTCAGTGTGGCCTCAGGTCCTGCAGGGTCACAGAAGGATTGGGGGTGTCTGAGTGTCGCAGTGGTTACAGGTATTAGAACAGGGAAGCTGGCTACAGAGACAGAGCTGAGAGTGAGCTCACAGCTCAGGGTTACTTTGAACCAGTTGCAGGCTCGGTGAGCTCGGAGCGCAGCCGGAGGTCAGGCAGATGAGAGTTATTGGGCGCTGTACTCTGAGGGCACACTGAAGAGAGGGACCCTGGGCTCTTGGCTCCTCCGGGCCAGAGACCAGGAGGCCACCATTTTCATTTCCGTCCTCTGGAACTCTAGGGAAAGCGCTCAGGGAACAAAAACTCCTGAAAGCAAACCCAAGCGGATTACTCAGCCCAGCCCCTGGTAAGGGCGGTGCAATTCGGCCTGGGGCAAAGACACCTGAGAATCACTACAACAGGCCCCTCCCCCAGAAGATCAACAAGAAATCCAGCCAAGACCAAGTTCACCTACTAAGAGTATAGTTTCAATACCAAGGAGAGTAGCAGAATTCCAGAGGAAGAGAAAGCAAAGCACGGAACTCCTGGCTTTCTCCCCATGATTCTTTAGTCTTGCAGTTAATTTTTTTTGTCTTCTTCAATTTTTTTTTCCTCTTCTTCTGCTAATTTTTTTTTAACTTTCACCCTTTTCTTTTTTAACTTTTTTTTTTAAGATTTTATTTACTTATTTGACAGACAAGTAGACAGAGAGGCAGGCAGAGACAGAGAGAGAAGGAAGCAGGCTCCCTGCTGAGCAGAGAGCCGATGTGAAGCTCGATCCCGGGACCCTGGGATCATGACCTGAGCTGAAGGCAGAGGCTTTAACCTACTGAACCACCCAGGCGCCCCATTTTTTTTAACGTTTTTTAACTAGTTTATCTAATATATATATATATATATATTTTCTTTTTTATATTTTTTCTTTATTCGCTTTCTTTTTTTAATTGTTTCTTTCCTTTCTTTTTTTTTTCTTTCTGAACCTCTTTTTATCCCCTTTCTCCCCCCTCACAATTTGAGATCTCTTCTTATTTGGTTAAAGCATATTTCCCTGGGGTTGTTGCCACCATTTTACTATTTTACTTGCTCCTTCATATACTCTTATCTGGAAAAAATGACAAGGCGGAAAAAATTCATCACAAAAAAAAGAACAAGAGGCATTACTGAAGGGTAGGGACCTAATCAATACAGAAATTGATAATATGTCAGATCTAGAGTTCAGAATGACGATTCTCAAGGTTCTAGCCGGACTCGAAAAAGGCATGGAATATATTAGAGAAACCCACTCGGGAGATATAAAAGCCCTTTCTGGAGAAATAAAAGAACTAAAATATAACCAAGTTGCAATAAAAAAAAAGCTATTAATGAGGTGAAATAAAAATGGAGGCTCTCACTGCTAGGATAAATGAGGCAGAAGAAAGAATTACCCATATATAAGACCAAATGACAGAGAATAAAGAAGCTGATCAAAAGAGGGACAAACAGCTACTGGAACACGAGGGGAGAATTTGAGAGATAAGTGAAACAATAAGACTAAACAACATTAGAATAATTGGGATTCCAGAAGAAGAAGAAAGAGAGAGGGGAGCAGAAAGTATACTGGAGAGAATTATAGGAGAGAATTTCCCCAATATGGCAAAGCGAACAAGCATCAAAATCCAGGAGGTGCAGAGAACACCCCTCAAAATCAATAAGAATAGGTCCACAACCCGTCACCTAATAGTAAAATTTACAAGTCTTAGTGACAAAGAGAAAATCCTGAAAGCAGCCCAGGAGAGGAAGTCTGTAACATACAATGGTAAAAATATTAGATTGGCAGCAGACTTATCCACAAAGACCAGGCAGGCCAGAAAGAGCTGGCATGATATTTTCAGAGCACTAAATGAGAAAAACATGCAGCCAAGAATACTATATCCAGCTAGGCTATCATTGAAAATAGAAGGAGAGATTAAAAGCTTCCAGGACAAACAAAAACTGAAAGAATTTGCAAACACCAAACCAGCTCTACAGAAATATTGAAAGGGGTCCTCTAAGCAAAGAGAGGGTCTAAAAGTGGTAGATCAGAAAGGAACAGAGACCATATACAGTAACAGTCACCTTACATGCAATACAATGGCACTAAATTCATATCTCTCAATAGTTAACTTGAATGTTAATGGGCTAAATGCCCCCCAAAAAAGACACAGGGTATCAGAATCGATTAAAAAAACAAAACCCATCTATATGTTGCCTACAAGAAACTCATTTTAAACTCGAAGACACCTCCAGATTTAAAGTGAGGAGGTGGAAAAGAATTTACCATGCTAATGGACATCAGAAAAAAGCAGGAGTGGCAATCCTTTTATCAGGTCAATTATATTTTAAGCCAAAGACTATAATAAGAGATGAGGAAGGACACTATATCATACTCAAAGGGTCTATCCAACAAGAAGATCTAACAATTTCAAATATCAATGCCCCTAATGTGGGAGCAGCCAACTATATAAACCAAGTAATAACAAAATCAAAGAAACACATCAACAATGATACAATAATAGTAGGGGAGTTTCACACTCCCCTCACTGAAATGGACAGATCATCCAAGCAAAAGATCAACAAGGAAATAAAGACCTTAAAGGACATACTGAACCAGATGGACTTCACAGATATATTCAGAACTTTTCATCCCAGAGCAACAGAATACACATTCTTCTCTATTGCATATGGAACATTCTCCAGAATAGATCACATCCTCGGTCCTAAATCAGGTCTCAACTGGTACCAAAAGATTGGGATCATTCCCTGCATATTTTCAGACCACAATGCTCTGAAGCTAGAACTCAACCACAAGAGGAAGTTCGGAAAGAACCCAAATACATGGAGACTAAACAGCATCCTTCTAAAGAATGAATGGGTCAACCAGAAAATTAAAGAAGAATTGAAAAAATTCATGGAAACAAATTGTAATGAAAATACAACGGTTCAAAATCTGTGGGACACAACAAAGGCAGTCCTGAGAGGAAAATACATAGCGGTACAAGCCTTTCTCAAGAAACAAAAAAGGTCTCAGGTACACAACCTAACCCTACACCTAAAGTAGCTGGAGAAAGAACAAGAAAGAAACCCTAAGCCCAGCAGGAGAAGAGAAATCATAAAGATCAGAGCAGAAATCAATGAAATAGAGACCAAAAAGACAATAGAACAAATCAATGAAACTAGGAGCTGGTTCTTTGAAAGAATTAATAAAATTGATAAACCCCTGGCCAGACTTATCAAAAAGAAAAGAGAAAGGACCCAAATAAATAAAATCATGAATGAAAGAGCAGAGATCACAACTAACACCAAAGAAATACAAACTATTATAAGAACATATTATGAGCAACTCTACGCCAATAAATTTGACAATCTGGAAGAAATGGATGCATTCCTAGAAACATATAAACTACCACAACTGAACCAGGAAGAAATAGAAAGCCTGAACAGACCCATAACCAGTAAGGAGATTGAAACAGTCATTAAAAATCTCCAAACAAACAAAAGCCCAGGGCCAGACAGCTTCCCAGGGGAATTGTACCAAACATTTAAAGAAGAACTAATTCCTATTCTCCTGAAACTGTTCCAAAAAATAGAAATGGAAGAAAAACTTCTAATCTCATGTTATGAGGCCAGCATCACCTTGATTCCAAAACCAGACAAGGATCCCATTAAAAAAGAGAGCTATAGACCAATATCCTTGATGAACACAAATGCGAAAATTCTCACCAAAACACTAGCCAATAGGATTCAATAGTACATTAAAAGGATTATTCACCACAACCAAGTTGGATTTATTCCAGGGCTTCAAAGTTGGTTCTACATCCACAAATCAATCATTGTGATACAACACATTATTAAAAGAAAGAACAAGAACCATATGATACTCTCAATAGATGCTGAAAAAGCATTTGACAAAGTACCACACCCCTTCCTGATCAAAACTCTTCAAAGTGTAGGGATAGAGGGCACATACCTCAATATTATCAAAGCCATTTATGAAAAACCCACCGCAAATATCATTCTCAAAGGAGAAAAACTGAAAGCTTTTCCGCTAAGGTCAGGAACATGGCAGGGATGTCCATTATCACCACTGCTATTCAACATAGTACTAGAAGTCCTAGCCTCAGCAATCAGACAACAAAAGGAAATTAAAGGCATCCAAATCATTAAAGAAGTAGTCAAACTAACACTCTTCACAGATGATATGATACTACATGTGGAAAACCCAAAAGACTCCACTCCAAAACTGCTAGAACTTGTACAGGAATTCAGTAAAGTGTCAGGATATAAAATCAATGCACAGAAATCATTTGCATTTCTCTACACCAACAGCAAGACAGAAGAAAGAGAAATTAAGGAGTCAATCCCATTTACAATTGCACCCAAAACCACAAGATACCTAGGAATAAACCTAACCAAAGAGGCAAAGAATCTATACTCAGAAAACTATAAAGTATTCATGAAAGAAATTGAGGAAGACACAAATAAATGGAAAAATGTTCCATGCTCCTGGATTGGAAGAATAAATATTGTGAAAATGTTTATGCTATCTAAAGGAATCTACACATTTAATGCAATTCCTATCAAAGTACCATCCATCTTTTTTAAAGAAATGGAACAAAGAATCCTAAAATTTATATGGAACCAGAAAAGACCTCGAATAGCCAAAGTAATATGGAAAAAGAAAGCCAAAGTTGGTGGCTTTCCAGACTTCAAGCTCTATTACAAAGCTGTCATCATCAAAACAGCATGGTACTGGCACAAAAACAGACACATAGATCAATGGAACAGAACAGAAAGCCTAGAAATAGACCCTCAACTCTATGGTCAACTAATCTTCGACAAAGCAGGAAAGAATGTCCAATGGAAAAAAGACAACCTCTTTAATAAATGGTGTTGGGAAAATTGGACAGCCACATGCAGAGAAATGAAGTTGGACCATTTCCTTACACCACACAGAAATATAGAATCAAAATGGATGAAGGACCTCAATGTGAGAAAGGAATCCATCAAAATCCTTGAGGAGAACACAGGCAGCAACCTCTTAGACCTCAGCCACAGCAACTTCTTCCTAGGAACATCACCAAGGGCAAGTGAAGCAAGGGCAAAAATTAACTACTGGGTTTTCATCAAGATCAAAAGCTTTTGAACAGCAAAGGAAACAGTGAACAAAACCAAAAGACAACTGACAGAATGGGAGAAGATATTTGCAAACGACATATCAGATAAAGGACTAGTGTCCAAAATCTATAAAGAACTTAGCAAACTCAACACCCAAAGAACAAATAATCCAATCAAGAAATGGGCAGAGAACATGAACAAACATTTCTGCAAAGAAGACATCCAGATGGCCAACAGGCACATGAAAAAGTGCTCCATATCACTCAGCATCAGGGAAATACAAATCAAAACCACAATGAGATATCACCTCACACCAGTCAGAATGGCTAAAATCAATAAGTCAGGAAATGACAGATGCTGGCGAGGATGCGGAGAAAGGGGAACCCTCCTCCACTGTTGGTGGGAATGCAAGCTGGTGCAACCACTCTGGAAAACAACATGGAGTTTCCTCAAAGTGTTGAAAATAGAACTGCCTTATGACCCAGCAATTGCACTACTGGGTTTTACCCTAAAGATACAAAAGTAGTGATCCGAAGGGGCATGTGCACCCGAATGTTTATAGCAGTAATGTCTACAATAGCCAAACTGTGGAAAGAACCTAGATGTCCATCAACAGATGAATGGAAAAAGAAGATATGGTATATATACACAGTGGAATACTATGCAGCCATCAAAAGAAATGAAATCTTGCCATTTGTGACAACGTGGATAGAACTAGAGGGTATCATACTTAGTGAAATAAGTCAAGCGGAGAAAGACAACTATCATATGATCTCCGTGATATGAGGAAGTGGTGATGCAACATGGGGGGTTAAGTCGGTAGGAGAAGAATAAATGAAATCAGATGGGATTGGGAGGGAGACAAACCATTAGTGACTCTTAATCTCACAAAACAAACTGAGGGTTGCTGGGGGTTGGAGGGGGGTTTGGAGAAGGGGGGTGCGGTTATGGACATTGGGGAGGGTATGTGCTTTGGTGAACGCTGTGAAGTGTGTAAACCTGGTGATTCACAGACCTGTACCCCTGGGGATAAAAATATATGTTTATAAAAAATAAAAAAATTTTTAAAAAAGATGATACTATATATTTCAAAGAGGAAAGAAAAGTCAAAAGAGGTTACCTGTAAGAAATAAGAATTACAGAATTCAGAATCAGAATCAGAATCCTTGATTTCCATATGAGGATAGAGGATAAATGCAATCATGCGTATAATGTCATCTTCAACTAATATAACTGTATTATTTCACTAGGGTTGTGGCAACAAAATGCCACAGGCTGGGTGGCTTAACAACAGACATGTCTTGTCTCCCAGTCCCAGAGTCTGGAAGTCCGAGAGGAAGGGGTCTGCAGTGCTGCTTCCTCCTCATAACTGCGAGAAAGTGTCTGTTCCAGACTTCAGGCCTAGATTACTTGGTACCTTCCTGATGTACAGGTGTTTTCTCACAGAACGTTTTTGACTTTTTTTTTTTTTTAAAGATTTTTATTTATTTACTTAACAGAGAGATACAAGAGAAGAAACAGAAGCAGGGGGAGTGAGAGAGGGAGATGCAAGCTTCCCGCTGAGCAGGGAGTCTGATATGAGGCTCTATCCCAGAACCCTGGGATCGTGACCTGAGCTGAAGACAGACACTTAAGGACTGAGCCACCCAGGCGCCCAAGCTTTTTTGTCTTAATAAGAGTATCAGTCAGATTGAATTAGGGGCCTGCCCTACTCTAGTATGACCTAATTTTGGCTTAAATTATTGGATAATGACCCTATTCCCAAATAAGGTCACATTCTAAGGTACTGGGTATTAGCACTTCAACACATAAATTTATGGCAGGGAGGGACACAGTTTAACCAGTAATGACTAAACCAACAATATCAATCATAGTTGAGGGCAAAGAAATATTTCAGGCATACAGAGATGTTAAAATTCTATCTCCTCTTCGTTATGACTTTGAAATTTAATATAAAAATGTGTTCCAGAAAAAGGGGATATGAAAATGAAAAAAAAAGGGGGATCCCAAACAGGAGAATAGGATAAGCATTTATATGGAAGCTCTGGGCACATGAAAAAGAGCCAATTCAGACTGGAGCAATGGAATTGAGGCCACTGTGAAGGAGGTCTTTCGAGAAAAAAAAAAAAATTAAATCTGTATCTTTTGAGATAGTTTACATTTTAAGTTTCTGAAAAGATAATCCCAACTGTCTTCGTCATTAAAAAGAATTTATTGTTTTTTACAACAGTAAATATTCTGGTCTGATTTTATATAACAGTTATTTGAAGAAATAAACTGTGTCAGTGGGGACCAAGTTTGTTTTAAAATTTGCTGTTGAGAATGTGTCTCATCTTGATCCTAAAATTAGCTGCCTTTATGGATCCTCGATATCTCTTAGCATCTCTCAAGATTTGATGTGTCCTACCTCACATTCAAAGAAGGAAGAAATGTACCATAAAGCAAATGTCTTAAAATTGATTTTGATTATGTGTAAAGACCTTATTGGATCCAAGAGAATATTTCATTGTATATATACAGGCAAACAAAAGCTATAAGTTTTCAGGAAATAGCTTGAATGTCTGTAGAGAATGATGGAGAAGATCGGCATGGTCAAATGAAAGAAAGATATTACTTCTCATGCTTTGTAGTCAGTGTTTTATTTCATAAGCCTAAGTGCTATTTTAGGAAGTTCCCAGAAACTTCAGTTGAGTGATAAAGGGATATAATTTTTTTAATCCAAAAAGATCACATTCTAATAAAATCTACATGATATATGCAAGATTGATTCTAACATTTGAAAAGAAAAATTTTTTAAAGATTTTATTTATTTATTTGAGAAAGATAAAGAAAGCCTGAGCCGGTTGGGGGGAGGGGCAGAGAGGGAGGGAGAAGAAGACTTCAGGCTCAGCAGGGAACCTGATTTCTTGATCCCAGGACCCTGGGATCAGGACCTCAGCCTAAGGCAGATGCTTAACAGACTGAGCCACCCAGGTGCTCCTGAAAAGAAAATATTTAATGTTATTAGAAATTTCAGAAGAAAAATGGCTACAGAGTTGGTAGTGATTGGTGATTCCTAAACTTGCTCTGCCTGAATAATATTTATGCAGCTGTTCTTGTGAGCTGAAATTTAGAAGAACAAGAAGAAGAAGAAGAAGAAGAAGAAGAAGAAGAAGAAGAAGAAGGAAAAGAAGTTATGATTGACCACATACTATGTATATGGCACTAATCTAAATGCCTCAGAGAGATTAAATTTGTATTAAATGTACCCAGTGAGAAAGACATTATTTTGATCCCCATTTTATAGTTAAGGAAACTGAGGCACAGAAATGATACATAAGTCATCTAAAGTCACGCAGCTAATGTGGCAGAGCCAGAACTTGAACCAGCACTCTGGTCCCAGGATTGAAATTTGACACTAATCAATAGGACTTCTGAAATTTGTGCAGGTGAAATCATGGTTGTGATAGGGAATTCATGCCTAGAAAATAGTGTGGAAAAATGATCATGGATCTCTGTCCTTAGTGCTACTTGGGGAAACTCAAAGCAGCTTTATGAGAGGAGGTTAGAAAAAACTTAGTGAAAAGAAATAGTAAAATGAAAAAAAAAAGACTTCTATACTAGTTCCAATATTTGAATTTAAATTACCTAGTTCTAGGGCGCCTGGGTGGCTCAGTGGGTTAAGCCGCTGCCTTCGGCTCAGGTCATGATCTCAGGGTCCTGGGATCGAGTCCCGCATCAGGCTCTCTGCTCAGCAGGGGGCCTGCTTCCTCCTCTCTCTCTGCCTCTCTGCCTCTCTCTCTGTCAAATAAATAAATAAAATCTTAAAAAAAAATAAATAAATTACCTAGTTCTAAAAAAAAACCTAGTTCTATTAAAAAATAAACTAAAAAATGGACAAATAAATAAATAAGCCAGTTTCTTCTCTATGTAGGTCAGTAAGCCCTCGAATTGGACCACAGAGCCACATTCACACGGAGAGACAGTGTGTTTTCACATATGTCAAGTATAGATGACAAAAACCATGTGCTTTATCCCTACTTTTCAACTTTTGCTTCCATATTCTTCAGTTTGCTTTTATGTTCCTTGGGACTTTTGGTCTGGGGAATAGAATCTGGAGGTCTGTGCGCAGTCTCCAAGGACTCAATCCCAGAGCGTCACATAAAGCTGGGATTAAAATGGGATGTTTTCTTAGAAATATCCCTTAGGTGCTAGGAGCCTAACTTAAAGACACTCCCCATGAAGTCCTCAGAGAGAGGTATAAGGGCCTCCCTGCTCGATGCTGTGGGGAAGTCCCGATTCCTATGGAAGGAAAATGTGAATCAGCGGCTGGTGTCTGGTGAACAGGTGTGGTGGGAAATGCAGAGATCCATGGGCAGAGCAGCCTGAGAGCTGGACCAAGCAGCCAACTGAACCAGGCAGGAAAAAAACCAAAATTGTATCTTTAAATGGGGATGGGATTATCTTTAAATGGGGATTATATTATGTTTAAAAGTCTCTGGAAGATGCAATGCCCTTAATATCATCCTGTCAGTTGCATTGGGTGAAATCAATTTCCATGTCAGTAGGAAGGGATGAGGCTAGTGGAGAGCTGCTGTCGTGAGTGGGCTCCTAGTGTTGTTCTGTATTAAACAACAGGGACTCTCCAACTTGGCTTTGGCCATCACCCTTCTAGGCACTGGTTTCTTACTTGCTTGGCCAGGGTGTTGAAGTTTTTACAGACAAAGACAAGTCTGTGCACTTTGAAGCACTGTTCTTTCTTCATTGGACTGAACTCAGAAATGATTGTTTGTTTGTTTGTTTTTACCTTGATATGTTTTCTACATTGAATAAATATAAAAATGATAAAGTGAAGCTATTACAAGGACAAAAATGAATATCTGTTTTTTAAAAAATATATTTATTTATTAAGAGTGAGAGAGCATGTGTCTGCAGGGGAGAGGCACTGGCAGAGGGAGAGAGAGAGCTTAAAGCAGACTCCATGCTGAGCTTGGAGCCCAATGAGGGATTCAATCTCTTGATGCTGAGGTCATGGCCTGAGCTGAAATCAAGAGTCGGACACTTAACCGAGCCACGCAGGTGCTTCTATCTCAGCTTTATTTTTTATTACAACTGCTGAACCATACATTCCAGGGCAAGTTCCTTTACCTCATTCTGAGCAGTTTGATGCATTCTGTAGTATTTTGAAGGCATTACTTAAGTGTCTTTCTCTCTCTGTACTGTGGGCAGAAGAGCCTGAGATCTGTACCAAGTGGCCAACTGCACCAGGCAGGAAAAAACCAAAATTGTATCTTTAAATGGGGATGAGATTATCTTTAAATGGGGATGAAATTATCTTTAAATGGGGATTATATTATATTTACAAGTCTCTGGAAGATACAATGCCCTTAATATCATCTTGTCAGTTGTATTAGATGAAATCAATTTCCATGTCAGTAGGAAGGAATGAGGCCAGTGGAGAGCTGCTGTTGTGAGTGGGCTCCTAGTTTTGCTCCATATTAAACAACAGGGACTCTCCAGCTTGACCTTGGGCATCACCCTTCTAGGCAATAGTTTCTTACTTGACCAGGTGTTTATGTTTTTACAGAGAAAGAAGAGTTTGTGCACTTTGAAGCACTGTTCTTTCTTCATTGGACTGAACTCACAAGTGAAGGTTTATTTTTTTTTTACCTTGATATGTTTTCTATATTGAAAAAATAAAAACAATAAAGTAAAAGTATAACAAAGACAAAAATGAATATCTCTGCTTTTTAATAATTTTATTTATTTGTTGAGAGTGAGAGGGCATGTGTGAACAGGAGAGGGGCAGAAGCAGAAGGAGAGAGAGAGACCTCAAGCAGACTCCATGCTGAACGTGGAGCCCGCTGCACAACTCATTCTCTTGATGCTGAGGTCATGAACTGAGCTGAAATCAGCTTCACCGAGCCACCCAGGTGCTCCTATCTCTGCTTTATTTTTTATTACAACTGCTGAACCATACATTCCAGGGCAAGTTCCTTTACCTCATTCTGAGCGGTTTGATGCATTCTGTAATATTTTGAAGGCATTACTTAAGTGTCTTTCTCCATACCCTTTAGATCATTGCAGAACTAGATTCTTCTCTATTAAGACATGATTGTCCCAGAAAACTGCAGAAAATATCTTTTTTAGTACAAAAATCATTTGAGGCTTTTTACCCAACTCATCTCTCTTCCCGGGGTCTTGGACTGGTAAGGGAAGTGTTGGCTCCGAGTGTTGGCTCCGTAGCAGTGGTAAAATGAACACCGATAAGATAACAGGTGCTCTGAGAGTACTGGTTATGTTGTGAGAGTGAACAGGTGTGATATGGCATTAGAAAACCCTCCTTTTCCTTTTCCCACCTGATACTCGATGCTGCCTGTAAATCATAATAGTTCCTGTTTCTACTCCTGGCCAGGCATCCCAAGGGGTCGCCCTTATTTTCTGATCTGGTTTGTATGAGAGGTTGCTGGGCCAAGGTCAGAGTTTTTACAGATCAGTCAGAAGAATTCAGATTTTAATTGTGTGAATACCTAGACTCCTGGATCTAGAGTTTGTTTTCTTTACGAATTTTTAAAGGTATTTTCTTTCTTTCTTTCTTCCTTCCTTCCTTCCTTCCTTCCTTCCTTCCTTCCTTCCTTCCTTCCTTCCTTCCTTTCTTTCTTTCTTTCTTTCTCTCTCTCTCTCTCTCTCTCTTTCTTTCTTTCATGTCTCTGTCTTTTTCTGCTTAAAGACATTTTTGACTGCCTCTGTAGTATAATAACTTGACCTCATATGTAGTCTTGGTGTTGCCAATGTCACTCATCAGAGTGATTATTTCCCAGAGTGGAATCACATTCTTTCTCCTTCAAAGTGAATGATAAGCGCTAATTATTAGAAATCTTCACTGAGCTTGCTGCAAGCCTCCATATTTGGGATTAGAACTCAATCCGCAGGCAGGGTGGAAACTGAATATGACCTCAACCTGCCTTATCAAATGGCTGAAAGGTATCTCATATATGTCCTTCATTGGCACACTTACTATGTATTAAGCTTGACATCAACTCTATCCTGAAACACTGAGCCAGCAAGTGACATGACATCCCCTTCAGACTTTGATCTCTCTTCTGATCTCTTCAACTTAATCTCTCTCATTTTTACCCTAGATGAGGAGAGTTTCACCTCCTTTGACCAGTGACAGCATGACATACCAGAACAGGAGTATTTTTCACCCAACCACATTCTTCCTCATTGGAATCCCGGGTCTGGAAGGGGCCCATGCCTGGATCTCCCTGCCTTTCTGCTCAGTTTACCTTGTGGCTTTACTGGGCAATGCCACAATTTTGCTGGTCATCAAGAAAGAGCAGAGCCTTCAGAGGGAGCCCATGTTCTACTTCCTGGCCCTCCTTTCAACTATCGATTTGGCCCTTTCCACAACCTCTGTGCCCCGCATGCTGGGTATCTTCTGGTTTGATGCTCATGAGATTAACTTTGGGGCTTGTGTGGCCCAGATGTTTT
Source organism: Mustela erminea (assembly GCF_009829155.1). NCBI lineage: Eukaryota > Metazoa > Chordata > Mammalia > Carnivora > Mustelidae > Mustela > Mustela erminea. The sequence goes on from NC_045622.1 coordinate 58,984,251, forward strand.
TGATCCATACTTTTACTGGCATAGAAGCTGAGATCTTGCTGGCCATGGCCTTTGACCGCTATGTGGCCATCTGTGCTCCACTCCACTATACGACCATCTTGACATCCCGGGTGCTTGTGGGCATCAGCATGTGTATTGTGGTTCGTCCAGTTGTGCTTACACTTCCCATGGTGTATCTCATTTACCGCCTGCCCTACTGTCAAGCTCGTGTAATAGCTCATTCCTACTGTGAGCACATGGGCATCGCAAAACTGTCCTGTGGAAACATCCGTATCAATGCCATCTATGGGCTCTTCGTGGTTTCCTTCTTTGTCTTGAACCTGGTCCTTATTTGCATCTCCTATGTCTACATTCTGCGAGCTGTCTTCCGCCTCCCATCACAGGATGCTCGGCTAAAAGCGCTCAGCACGTGTGGCTCTCACGTTGGGGTCATCTGTGTTTTCTATATCCCCTCAGTGTTCTCCTTCCTCACTCACCGATTTGGACACAACATACCACGCTACATTCACATTCTTGTTGCCAACCTCTATTTGGTTATCCCACCTTCACTCAACCCCATCATTTATGGTGTAAGGACCAAACAGATTCGAGAGCGAGTACTCCATGTCTTTATCAAAAAATAAGACTCATGGCATGTTCTTTCACTAAGGATTTTGATGCATCTAGAAAAACATGTGTGTTCTTGCTTTAACAAACATCTCCTAGTTCTAATATGTTGCTTCCAGGTTGAGATACAGTTTGATTTATTCCTAGCTACTGACTAATGGATTCTAAGACTTGTGGAGATGTCACTGGAGCTCAAGTTCAAAGGCTAATGGAGTGTCTTGAATGGAGCTGTGTGGCCTCTGTCCACATGTCTTCATGCCAAGTCCTTCATAGGAGAAAGATTCTCTTTTTCTGGGTAAAGAACATATTATACTGTTATTTATTTATTTATTTGCATTCTGTAATTAGAGAAATGTGGCACTGGAAATTTGACCCTGTATCCTACTTCATGTGTTGTTTGGTTTGTCCGTTCATTCATTCATTCACTTTATTATTCCTTTCATTTACATTCATTTTGTGTTTGTTGTATGTCTTGGATAATTCTAATTGCTAGGGATATATCCATGAACCAAACTAACACAAAATGTCTGGCTTGTGGAGTTTGAATTGTGTTATGTTCTTTAAAAAGAGCAAACTTCATAGGTTCAAAAAAAATCTTTTCCAATCTGTGGCTTGAAGTGGAATGATCTGCCAAACATGTAAGATTCAGAAGAATGATAGCCAAAATAAACATGCAATTTTGAAAGTATTTCTTTTTTGTTAGTTTTTAGGTTTATTTAATTATTTGAGAGAGAGAGAGAGAGTGGGGAGGAAGGGCAGAGGGAGAGAGAGAGAATCACAGATTTCCCACACTGTACACTGAGCCCGATACAGGACTCAATCTCAGGAGCCTAAGATCATGACCTCTGATGAAATCAAGCATTGACACTTAACCAACTGAGCCAACTAAGTGCCCCTCGAAACTATTTCTTACATATCAACAGTACCACATCACTGACTGTCTCCCTCTAGTTAGGCCCATAAATTCAAGTGTAGTTTTATAATTCAATCATGTATTGTATTTTCTCTATTTATGTGATGCATGCTGGCCTTTGCCTATCATTTTATTCACTTTTTTCCTCTCAATCTGCATTTGACCATGAAATACTCCCTTCCAAAATGCAAGGGCTCTCATTCTAGGCCCATGATCTATCTCTCATTCCCCCACTGACTTTGATGTATAAGTTTTCAAATCAATCTATGAATAGTCACCTTTCTTTGATCCTACTGATGGCTTTCAGTTAATTCAATAGTAATATTTCCCAAAGACCAAGCAATGACCTGTTGCATCATCAAACTTGGCATATTGCTTTACATTAAATTTTTTTTCTTTTTCAGATTATTTATGAAAAAAACTAAAGTAAATGTATAATGCAGACCTTTGTTCCTACAACTCATGAATTAACGACCTTCAAACATTGAACTCATCTCAAATATGTTGCTGAGTAAAAATATACACAGAATAAAGGTGGAAATTACTTTCAACACTGCTCCAATACAAATTTTGTCCTATATTTCCAGAGGCAAAATGTATCATTTGTTTATCTGACACACAGTACAGAAATTTTAAATTTTATAACCATTGCAATTTATTTTTTAGAGATTTTTATTTATTTATTTGACATCGCTTCTTGGCCTTTTGGTTAAGATCAAGTGTATTTATTTGACAGACAGAGAGATCACAAGTAGGCAGAGAGGCAGGCAGAGAAAGAGAGAGACTGCAGGAAGCAGGCTACCTGCTGAACAGAGAGCCTGATATGGGGCTTGATCCCAGGACCCTGAGATCAGGACCTGAGCCAAAGGCAGAAGTTTAACCCAGTCACCCCAGTCACAATGTTTTAATTAGGTCATTTGTTATTTATTTATATGGCTTAAAATATTTCATGTTTTATTTTTTAACATTTGGTTTTATTTATGCAGTCATCTCTTAATTAATAGATATTCACATTATTATTATTTTTTAATTAGAAAGTATCCTGCATTTCCTTGCATTTATTTCTTGGTGAATTTTAAGAAGTTTATGCATGTTTTTATAATTTGCAGTAAAATTATTGAGTAGCAGAATTGCCAATAAGAATATATTTCTGATTTCCTCATCATTGTTTTTGATCACTTCTTAAAAATTTCACATGTATTGCATGGAGCACTGGGTGAGGTGCATAAACAAGAAATTCTGAAACACACAAAAAAATAAAATTTTTTAAAAAATTCATATTTTTCAATACTTTCCTTTTTTCTAACTTTCTTGCTTCCTTAATTTAACTTTGTTCCCTAGTATTAGTCAAATATTAGTTTTCTAATTATAGTAATTTGTAGCTACCCTACTCTGAACAAAACAAAAATTCTAGCCCACTTGCTTTGTCTTGTTCTTGTACATCTGTATCTCTCATTTTGGAATTACCTGGAACTGTGATTCTAGGCTTAAAAAACCTTCTTAAATGGCCATTTTATTTGATCATATATATTTTTAACTATTTCTTTCTGCAATAAATCTTTATGAATATTTTCTTGCTCTGGGATTCACAGTGTTTGTGAAGAATATCTATTTTTCCCACTTCCACAACCCCACCTTGCTGGTGTTATTTATTTGCATTTTCATGGCTAAATATGTTCTCATCTGCTCTCATATTTGAAAAATAAATTAAAAATTAACAGAATTTTGGAACCAAGTTCTATTCCACAACCTTTCTGAATTCATTGTTCAACTTTTTGTTTTCCTGCAACTAAAGTTGTTAGTGGAAAATATGCCAGTTATTTTTCTACATGCCAGTTATTTTTCTACTCTTTTGAAAGATTTTTTCTTTTTTTTTTTGAATCATCTTTACTTCAGTGTTCTGCAATTTCATTATGAGACTAGATTTAATTTTTTTTTTAAAAAGGCATGTTCAGTATTCAATCAGCCCTTCTTTTCTTACATGATATATACAAGATATCTATTACTTCCAGATATTTCTCTATTACTTTTCAAACTTTATTTCTTTAAATAGTTCCTTCCCTACTTACCACCATATTCTTTTGTAAATATGTAAAAATAAGGTTGGGACACCTTATCTTTATTCCATGTATTTTAACTTTTCTTTCCTTCCATTATTTATTTCTTTTACTATAATCCTAAAAATATATCTGTCTATTCTTAAAACCCCCAATTTTTATTTTCAGCAGTTTCCATCCTATTCTTTAGTCCCCTAATGTAATTATTTCAACATTTAAATTTTCTATGTTTGATACTTTTCTTAAAATTCAAATTCAATTATCCAACGCATAGCACATCATTAGTTTCAGATGTAGTGTTCAACCATTCATCAGTTGCATATAACACCCAAGCTCATCACATCCTGTTCCTTCCTTAGTGCCCATCACCCAGTTACCTCATTCCCCCATCCACCTCCCCTTCAGCAACCTTTAATTTGTTTCCCATAGTTCAGAGTCTCTCGTGGCTTGTCTCCCTCTCTGAAGACTTCCCATTCAGTTTTCCCTCCCTACCCTTACAGTCCTGTACACTGTTTGTTATACTCCACATATGAGATCCTTTTAATAAAAAAAAATCCCTTTCTTCGTGATTGCAATCCTCTCTCCTGTCTTTAAGGCTGCTAACTACATGTATTTTAAGACTCTGAAGGGTTTACTTTTAGTTTGATTTTATACAGTTTCTTATTATATTGTTAGTTCTTTTTTTATTTTGTTAATAATCTTTGGGCATTTGGTGACTATTTACTGTGAGTTTTTCTTTGCCATTGTGATTTCTTGGTAGGCTCTTCAAACACCCCGGCTAAGCAATGTTTTCAGGTCGGGTTTCTTAGAAAGCACATTCTGAGATGGAGATTTGCCTGGAGGCAGATTAATGTCCCTTTAAAGGGGTCCTCATCTTAATCTTCAGAATTTGTGAATATGTTCAGTTTCATGGCAAAGAAGAACTAAATTTGCACAGGGGATTAAGGTTGATCATGATAGGGAGAGTGTCTTGGACTATTGAAGCAGAGCCAATGTAGTCATGAGTCCTTGGAAGTGGAAGATAATAGAAACAGAAAACAGAGCCAGAGAAAGATGTGATGACTCAATTGTGTAATTATTTACACATTCATTTTTTTTACAAGTTTTTATGTAAATTCCAGTGGACACACAGTGTGATATCAGCTTCAGGAGTAGGAATCAGTGATTCAACACTTCCATACATCACCTGTGTTCATCACAAGTGCCCTCCCTAACCCCAATCACCCATTTAATTCATCCCTCCCCAACTCTGCTCCAGCAGCCCTCAGTTTGTTTTCTATAGTTAATAGTCTGCTTTATGGTTCACCTATTTCTTTTTTTCCCCTGCTATGTTCATCTGTTATGTTGCTTAAATTCCACAAATGAGTGAAATCATATGATGTTTTTCTTTTTCAGACTGACATATTTCGCTTAGCATTCTACACTCTAGCTTCATCCAGGTCATTGTGAATGGCAAAAAAATCTCATTCTTTTTGATGGCTGAGTAATATTCCATTGCATACATGTACCACTATTCCTTATCCATTTATCAGCTGATGGGCATTTGGGTTCTTTCCATGACTTGGCTATGGTTGATAAAATTGCTATGAACATTGGGGTGCCTTTACATGTTTGAAGCAAAGTCAGAGCAATATCATATGTGTAGGACTTCAAACTTCATTCCTGGCTTTGAAAATGGAGAAGAGAGCCATGAGTTAAGGAATGTAGGTAGCCTATAGAAGCTGGAAAAAGGTAAAACAAGCAGACAAACAAACAAAAAACGTTCTCCTCTAGTGTCTCCAGAAACAGATGCAGACCTACTGAAAACTCGATTTTAGCTCAGTGAGATATGCATCAGCTTTCTAACAAACTGAACTGCAAGATAATAAATTTACATTGATTTAAGGCACTATATTCCTGGTAATTTATCACAGTGGCATTAGAAAACTAATAATGGCTTTGCTCCCAAGATCAGCACTGGGGAGAGGTGAATGAAGAAAGAGGGAGAAAATGATTTGTAATGAAATATGAACAAAAGTGTCAGCCAGAAGTTTACACAGGATTGCTGGAGCTGGAGTGTCCCTTCATTGTTGTCCTCATTGTGGTGAATCCAGTAAGCTCTATGCTCCTTCATCAACCAGGCATTATGGGGGTTCTCTGGGAGGGGGATTTGACCTCAGCTGAGGAAGGTCCATTAGACAATAGAAACAAAGAGGGCCATATTCTCAGTAGTTAGATGATTGAGAAATTCAGATCTGAAAGATATGTAGATGACACATTGTAGCATACAGGGTAGGAGTTTTGTGTGGCAGAGACACTACTATGAAACTCCACCTAATTCTTTAGGAATTTGCCTTTTGGTCCTTTTTGCCTCTGGCTTTTCTGAAAACCTCAAGACAGAAACCTTCACATCCCTTCCCTGTCTTTGAAATCTAACTACCCTATCTTGTGTTTGCAAGTATATGCTAGACTGCTCACTCATGTCCTTTAATGACTGCTTCTATTTATTTTGAAGATATATATATATCTTTAATTAATTATAGTAACATTAATTTAATTAATGTTAATATACATATATATCACTTCATTTTAACTTATATATCACTTAGTTTTAACATCAGTTTTAATATATCTGAAGCTTTCTGGGGGAATGAGAATAGTTACATAGACTGCCATCTTGACAGCAGAAACTAACATTTTTTAAAAGCTTGGGAAACCAACTTTTTTTAAGATATCACATTTGATAATAGGTCTGATCTGAGTGGAGTAATTTTTTCAGTTAGTATTCATTTATGATAGTTTTTGTTGCCAGATTGTTGTATGGTCTCATTACTTAAACACTTCAAACTCCATAAATTAGAATGAGAAGCAATAAATTGTCTGTATTCCAATAAACCCCCCACACACATTATGACATTGTTTTGCTGTTTCAAAATATGTTGTTTTGTATTTTTGACTTGTTCATTGAAATTATATCATATTATTTTATATAGTTCATGTATAGCTATAAATGAAAGTGTATACATTATGTGTAGATGCCTAATATACTTTGATCTTAGTGAAAGTGTAATATCTTTGAGTGAATAAAATCTTCTGTGCATTTAAGTGCTTATTTTTTTTGCAATAATTCAGAGTAGTATAATAACAATTTTTGTGCACAAAGCTCATTTGATATTTGAAGTAGATAACATGATTATTCAACATTTCCAATGATCCTTCTTTCTTCATTAAAAAGCTTTGGACATTTAAAAGCTTTGGACATTTTTGATCAGCTGGTAGTAATCCTTTAGCATTTCTTATTGTGCCAATTGGCTGGCAAAGGAGTCCGTTAGTTTTTATTTATCTCAAAATGTCTTTATAGGTAACTGAAGATGAAAAATAGAATTTGAGTAGACATTTGTAGTTGAATTTAGTAATCAAATATTTCCTATAATGAAAATCTTAGGCCCACGTATGTTCCCTGGTGAACTCTATCCTATGTGTAAAGAGTAATTAATATCTCATAACAGTACAAACTCTTTCAAATCGTATGAGTGGGAAATCCAGTATCTGAACTGAATCAGACCAAGTCTAGGATAGGATATATTCACCACTTCTCTCTGTGGCTTCTGTGACATAGATATGATAAACTATCAAGGAGGAAGATTGAAAAGATCAATCATGGACAAAAGATAATGGGACCAAAAGCTCACAGATGTCATTCCATAGTCAAACATTCAATGAACCTAGGTCACGTACGTGGTCAGGACAGTGCAGGGAGATAGCGAGTACTCATGTTGAAAATGGGATCTCCTATACCAGGCTATTATTTTTGAAATTAGAACATGGATTAAGTACACTTTGATCTAAGAAACAACAATCCATAGAATTACGCTGCAAAATATTACTTAGAGGGAGAGAGGATGTATCTATCTTTATATCATATAGTAATGATAATATTTGTGTGTTTTTGCCCCACATTTGTAGTTTTCTCTCTATAAATTCCTATTCATGCCACTTTTTCGTAGGCTTCTATTTATCTAAATCATAGTCTAGGAGTTTTGCCCACAATCTCAGAGGATTCAATCCCAGGGCACAATTTATACTAGAAAACTGAGTTCTAATTTTATAAGCAGCTAAAGCCTCAGTATAAAATGACTCTCCTTGGACTGTATTTTTTTTTTAAAGCACACAGAGCTGTGCTACTTGAGATTTTCCTTGTTGTCTCTATTCCTGTGGAGGAATGGATCATCAAAATCAAAAATGAAATTTATTTTGATTTCAGTATGTACTGCAGTCAAATGAAAAGAGAGATAGTCACAGGTAGCTGAGAAGAGCTACTGGCTTGTTGTGATATGATATTCTATGCATCATGTGGTCCAATTTTTGAATCTAATTGGGGAAGAAACTTTATATATATATTTTTTTTTCCGAAAACTTTTTTTCATAGTAGTTTTTGTTTTGTTTTGTTTTGTTTTGTTTTGTTTTACTGTTTTAAGTTTAACCTTGTAACTTTTCAAATTTTAAATGGAGATTGGGTGTTTTTGAAAATATCTAGAAGATCCAAGGCATTATGATTATATAATATATAATAAAGTATCATTTCTGCTTCTCCTATGGGTTATAAGGAATGAATGAGATGGACTTCCAAAACACAGTGGAAACCTGAGGTGAGCAGTGCCATGTTATTGAGAGTTTATTTTCAGAGAGAAACCGAAGGCAGACATCTGGGTCTTAGAAGGCCTGTTCCTGGGTAGCATCCCACTACTGGACAGCGCCTGTTATATGGAGTTTCAGTTCTCGGGAAAAAAAAAAAAAAAAAAAACATAAGTAAGGGAGGCATTGCAAAATACAGCTCTTCTCTCCCCTCCACGAACACACACAGTCTAATCTTAGAATGCATATAACATTATTTTTACCTTGTTATGCTTCCCAGAGAAATATGAAGCTATATAACACATAAAAACTGGAGCCTGTGCTACTATTTCTGACCTCAAACCACTCTGTCTTGAGGTGGAGACCTAGAGAATGTCCATTTATTTCATCATTTGAGCTAATCAGTGACTAGGTGCTTCATCATTTTGAAGGCATTGCAAAAGCCACCTTCTCTGTGCCCTTTAAACATCTACAGAGAGCAGTTCTGTACAGACTGTTTTCTAGACAGTTTTGTGCTGCTCAAAATGCCTTCTTCAGGTCCCTGCGCCCTGAAGCCTTCTAGGTAGTCTTTTACCCACATTCCTAGTTCATCAGGCAGAAGGAGTGAACGCAGTACATGCTCATTCTGTAGCAGTTGTAAACTTGGCAGGTTTTCCCAGATGAACTGATATGGCATGGAGAATAAATAAAGAAGCTTTCAAATACTGCTAGAAATCACCATTCCCTTAACACTCTGTAAGGCAAAAGCTATGCAATGGGTTGGTCTTGGGAACATAGAGACATGAACAAAAACAGACATAGTTTATCACTATCTTTCTTTCTGGGATGTTTCAAGTATAGAGGTGTATGACCTAGTGTGTGCTTTTGATGGTGGCAATGTACTTCTAATATTCTGCTTATCTTTGATAGAATGTTTGGCCAGATTGTGGCATTTTCTCTATGTCAATAAGTGATGAATGAATCATTAGATAATTTCTGCATTTCCTAATTAAGGAAGTGTCTTGTACATCTGTGCCTGTCATGTTGCTTCTAGCTGATCTGTCGCCTCTTGGATTATGTCTGCATTTCCATGTGGACATCCTTCATTTTTTGCATATCTCTTTTCAGACAGGAGCTTTACAAAAGGTACAGAGCATACAAGATTATTCCATATTTGATAGCTCGTTTTGTGCCTTAAAATTTTGCCATTGGCTTTCTAATAAGCCTTGTAGGTTAAAAGAAAGAGGATTGAATTCTTTGATAGTGGCCCATTCAAAATGAGTATTCCTTGGCTTATAAAAACAAAATACATTAACAAAACCTTTCAAATAGCAACCTTTTTCATTTTCACTATATATCGGATCATTAAGCTAGTCATTTTCATGACCACCTTCAAACTTTTCCCCCTCTTTCTAGGAATGACATCTCCTTCTCTGTCATTTGGAAGGATGTTTTATCCCAACAGGAGCACTTTTCATCCAACCACATTCTTCCTCACTGGAATCCCGGGCCTGGAAGGGGCTCATGCCTGGATCTCCCTGCCTTTCTGCTCAGTTTACCTTTTGGCTTTACTGGGCAATGCCACAATTCTGCTGGTCATCAAGATGGAGCAGAGCCTGCGGAAGGAGCCCATGTTCTACTTCCTGACCCTCCTTTCAACTATCGATTTGGTCCTTTCCACAACCTCTGTGCCCCGCATTCTGGGTATCTTCTGGTTTGATGCTCATGAGATTAGCTTTGGGGCTTGTGTGACCCAGATGTTTTTGATCCATGCCTTCACTGGCATGGAGGCTGAGGTCCTGGTGGCCATGGCCTTTGACCGCTATGTGGCCATCTGTGCTCCACTCCATTATAGAACCATCTTAACAACCCGGGTGTTAGTGGGTATCAGTGTATGCATTGTGTTTCGTCCAATTCTATTTACACTTCCCATGGTGTATCTCATTTACCGCCTGCCATTTTGTCAGACTCATGTAATAGCTCATTCCTACTGTGAGCACATGGGCATCGCAAAACTGTCCTGTGGAAATATCCGTATAAATATAATTTATGGGCTCTTCATGGTCTCTCTCTTTCTGCTGAACCTGGTCCTTATCTGCATCTCCTATGTCTACATTCTGCGAGCTGTCTTCCGCCTCCCATCACAGGATGCTCGGCTAAAAGCGCTCAGCACGTGTGGCTCTCACGTTGGGGTCATCTGTGTTTTTTATATCCCCTCAGTGTTCTCCTTCCTCACTCACCGATTTGGACACAACATACCACGCTACATTCACATTCTTGTTGCCAACCTCTATTTGGTTATCCCACCTTCACTCAACCCCATCATTTATGGTGTAAGGACCAAACAGATTCGAGAGCGAGTGCTCTGTTTCTTTGCTAAAAATTAGGTACTCTTACATTTGTTTTCCAAGAATTTCAATACAGCAAGGAAAATGTGGTTCTTTTCAGAGATTTTTCTCCGCCTTAATTTATTGCTGCCATATTATATTTCAGAGCATTTGATCTTGGCCATTGTTGATTCTATGATTTGAATAATCTTCAAAATATTTCAAGTTCAATGACTAATTCCTTGGAAGGAAGAACTGTTTGTATTACTTCACTCTGCGTGAGAGTGAACAGTCCAAGAATTGACCCTTCCCATCATTAATTTGCACTGCTTTTTTTTCTCCCCCCATTTTTAAATCTTACTTTTTTCTCCACTCAACAGAATAAGACAAGGAAACATACAACAAATACCTTTATTATCACAACATGGAATTAAAAATTATTATTACTGTGGCTTATTTATCTTGAATGTTAATCAAATATATGAGACATTTAATTTGAAATGACTTGTGAGTCTTATCCCACCCAGTTCCAGTTTTGTCTTATCCTCAGAGATGGGAATGACCACTGCATCCTTTTCATCTTTCTTAGAATCTAAATTGATATTTTTAAATTCAATAATGTCTATGGGGTTTAGGATTAAAATTTTTCATTTCATGTAAATGGTATTGCAGTGTGAACTATTTCACAGTGAGTTGTTTCACTATTAAATTTAGAGATCAATGTTGATACATAAGGGATATAATGTTCCTTTTTAAATATACTAGAGTCTTTAATATGCATTTTTATCTTTTCATATTTGAATATATATATTTTAGGTATTTTTAATTCAGAATCAATATCATGACATCTTTAAGAATCATTTTTGTTTATATTTGAAAAAATTTTGAAAGTTCTATATTTAGAAGAAGTAGGATCATCAGAGAGTAGGTTTCTGATTGAATAGGTCATGCTCTTCTTTATTTTTATGGTGTTTATTTACTGATTTCCTTGACTCCTCTTCAAGTTTCTGCCTACCTTCTTAAAAGTCTCACAGCATGATTTTTTTATTACACTTGACAGAGTAATACTTTCTTATAAGCCCCTTATCTTTAGTACCTTATTTTCATATCGTAGATTAAAATTTTTAAATGAAATAAATACTGATTATATTACCTATAACACATGAATTTATCACTTTCAAACTTAGGACTTCTGCATAGATTTAATATATATATCAATATCCCAACACCTGTTGTGAATGGGGTGTGTGTATGTTAAGTTTTACTTTTAATTATTTTGAGGCAAGATTTAAGAAAATGAAATGACTTTCTGTTTCTATTTCTAACCTGTTTATTAACATAAATGACTTAATAACTCATTACTTCAAAACTGATTTTTACTTATTCTTTCTTCATATTAAATTTCAATTTGTAAAAGGGTCTGCTCTTCATTTGTATAGTTGGTTTATCTGTTCTTGAACCGGTATCACAAGGTTTTTCATCACTACAAAATTTTAATATATTTTAATAACTTTTAAAGATGATTATTCTCCTACACTTTTCCACTTTTCTCACTCTCCCTTTGTTCTTTAAACTAATTTGTAGAAGAATAAAATAACAGGCTGAGATTTTTTTTTTAAAGATTTTATTTATTTATTTGACAGACAGAGATCAGAAGTAGGCAGAGAGAGAGAGAGGAGGAAGCAGGCTCTCTGCGGAGTGGACAGCCCGATGCGGGGCTCGATTTCAGGACCCTGGGATCATGACCTGAGCCGAAGGCAGAGGCTTTAACCCACTGAGCCACCCAGGCGCCCCCAGGCTGAGATTTTTTGTACATAAAAATACCCTGATGGAATTTTGAGTTCATTTACTATTTGGTTCATTTACTCTCAATTAATTAAACAATGTGTCTTTAATTCCTTAAAGTATTAACTGTGAATTAATTGTGCTCCTCACTTGGTCAAGCACAGATGATAAAGTGTGCCTTGGTGAGTGACTGCACTGTGACCTTGCTAGCACTCTGTTTCCCGCAATTCTCTTCTTTATAAGTTTCCAGTTTAGAGTTGGTCACATCAGAAATGCATATGCTCTGGGAGCCAATGGGAAACAGAAACCACTGTTTACTGTAGTTCAATATTTGCCATCAGAGACAGAGAGACACAGTGATACTAGAGAATTCTCATTTCTCCCCATGTTCTTCAGTAACACACAGCTCCCCACAGCTACTGATCTGTTTATTAACAGTGATCACAAATGCACCACCAGATATTTTACTGCAAACACAGAACAGTAGCCAGGAATAACAAACCATCTTCTTAAATTTCTACACTCACTTCCTTTATGATCCCATCTCAGAAGCTGAGAATACCTGGTTTTCCTCCAACACCAACTCATTCATGCAGGTCTGATCTGGCTAGAAATTTGTTTTTGGGTCTTTCTTTTTCCCTACATCCTCCCACAATTGTATCTAATTCCTATAATAAATTCTCTATTCCTTAATACTCATAGTAGTTCTGAACCCTAATTGACGAAAGTATAGATACCAGAAGAGCTTCCCGGGTAACAAATTCTTAAGAAAGAAAATTGGCATTAGCTCCTCACCTAATTAGCCTCAGGAAAATAGGGCCTATGCTGCTGTTGGCAAAGGAGACATTGGTGGTATGTAGAATATGATGACAAACATATATTTTTACTTCCTATAAGCAAGTGCTTAAAGAAGGCAAGGATTTGAGTGTCCAAGTATTTCTGCCAAATATTTTAGTAAGAATGAGAAAAGTATAGATTTGCTCTTTCTGGGATAAACAAGCTGGAAAAGGAGGATAAAGGAAATAATGAGTCAATGACCTCAGGTCTTTAAATATCTAGCCTAAGGCCCAGGCAAGGATACAAAGTATGTTAGACTATATTAAACAAACAAACAAACAAACAAAACGAAACAAAACAAAAAAACCCTCCTAATGTTCTGCTAGGTCATTTTTTTTTAGAAAGAAATAGAACTCTAAAATTAGAATGGCATTATGTGAGTAGACTTCAGTGAAGCAAATCCTAAGTTCTGCCAACCCCACTTCTGGTTGAAGTAGCAGCTCTTCTTCTCTTGTATGAGGTACATAGTCTCCCCCTATTCAGAGAAAATATAATATCTTCCTCTGAGGTAAGTGGCTTAAAGTGGACTGATGATCTATGCCCTAAAAATTCCCACCACTCTTATGGTTTCTGAGAATAGTGGTGTCTAATAGGAATAAAATGTGGGTCACTTATATTATTAAAATTTTCTCTTGTCCATGTTATGAAAGCTAAAAATAAGTAATAGAATACTTAATCTAAGTTAATATTATCTAAGTGTATTTAAATATAAAATCAATCATATATCACAATTAAATGTTTGATATCATTTAAATGATAAAAGTAGGTCTTCTTAATCCAGTATTTAACACAAAACACAGCTTATTTTGTACACTAAATTTTCAATAGCTAAAATAAAATGAAAAACAAAACATTATGTTGAACTGAAAAAATATTTTCTATGGCTTCAGACTTTAAATTTTAATTAAAATGAATAAAGATTAAAAATTCATTCCTTCAGTTGAATTTGCCACATTTCAGATGTTCAATAATCAGATATGGCTAATGTCTGGTGTGTGGGGAAGTACGATTCTAGATCTATGATTGGACACAAATGCTAGAAGGATCCAGAGATAAAATATATTAACCAAAGAACTGTAAAGTTTTGTCAGTTTATACAGATCAAACCTGAGGAACATGTGGGATACAAAATTCTGAGTACTGGATCTGAGTAAAAGAAATATGACATAACATGAGGCTGAATTGTATCTAATAGGAGGACCTTAAGAGAGATTCTGGACCCACTGTATTTGAGAATGTTTAGATAGTTGACTGATACCTGTACTCAAAGATGGTCTTCAGTAAATGAACTGAAATGACAGAATCTTCCTGAGGAAAACCAGAAAGGAAAGTTTCCAAAGACTCAGGGAACATAGAATGTTAGAGTGGATTTAGCATACCTAATCCACTAGCCCTTAACCCTGTCCTAGAGTCCTTAAAAAACATTGTCCACATCATGAGTGTGAGAAATATATTCCTGAGGAGAACCTAGGAAACCAGGAGAAGTTCAGTTTGGGCTACTTTCAGCAGGTCAGGAATGATGTCAGGAATTTTTGCTCTCAGGCTGTGTTTCCTGAATTCAATCTTGAGACCACTCTGAAACCTGGAACCCATTGAACTGGAGGCTGTCTTCACTGAAGAAGGATCCTACGGAACAGCCAAATATACACTGGTCTTCTTGAAAGGGACATGCGATCATTTATCTTCAAGACAATGCATTGAAAAAGAAAAGCAAAGCTGGAGGCATCATAATTCTGAACTTCAAGCTCTATTACAAAGCTGTAGTCACCAAGACAGTATGGTACTGGCACAGAAACAGACACATAGATCAATGGAACAGAGTAGAGAACCCAGAAATGGACCCATAACTGTATGGTCAACTAATCTTCAACAAAGCAGGAAAAAATATCCAGTAGAAAAAAAGACAGTCTCTTCAAAAAGAATTTTTAGAAAATTGGATAATGACATGATAAGAATGGCACTTTCTTGCTCCATACACACAAATCAATTCAAAATAGATGAAAGAACTAAAAGTGAGACAGGAAACCATTAAATCTTAGAGGAGAACACAGGCAGCAATGTCTTTGACCTCAGCTGCAGCAGCTTCTTACTAGTCAAGTCTCTGGAGGCACAGGAAACCAAAGCAAAAATGAGCTATTGGGATTTCATCAAGGTAAAAATCTTTTGCACAACTAAAGAAACATTGAACAAATTTAAAGGCAACTTTGGAATGGGAGAAGATATTTGCAAATAACATGAATAAAAAAGGCTTTGTATCCAAAATGTATAAAGAACCTGTCAAACTTAACACCCTAAACACAAATAATACAGTTAAGAAATGGGCAGAAGACATGAACAGATATTTTTTCAAAGAAGACATTCAGATGACTAACAGACACATGAAAAGACGCTCACCATCGCTTATCATCAGAGAAATACAAATCACAACTATGATGAGATACCACCTCACAATGACCAGAATGGCTAAAATGGACAATCTAGGAAGTAACAGATGTTGGTGAGGATGCAGAAAAAGGAGAACTACCCTACATTGCAGCAATTACATTACTTGGTATTTACACAAAGGATACAAAAATACTGATTCTGAAGGAGTACATGCCTCCTGATGTTTATAGAAGCACTATCAACAATAGCCAAATTAAGGAAAGAGTACAAATGTCCCTTGACTGATGAATGAAGAAGAGGTGATACACACACACACACACAGGAATATTATTTGGCCATCAAAAATTTTGAAATCTTGAAATGAAATCTTGTCATTTGTAGATGGAGCTAGAGTGTATTACACTAAGCTAAATAAGCCAGTCAGAAAAAGACCAATATCACATGTTCCACTTATATGTGGAATTTAAGAAACAAAACAGAGGAACATATGGGAAGGGGAAAAAAATGAGAGGGAAACAAACCATAAGAGACTCTCAATGATTGGGGAGCAAACTGAGGGTTAAAAATATGGATGACAACTTTCTAATTATGAAAATAAATAAAAATATTTACATCAGAAGTTTGAAATAGATACCAGCCTATAATATAAAATTATGTCACACCAGATGCATTAAAATTTCAATTGATCAAAGATAAAGGGAAAATAACAAGAGATATGAATATGAAAATTCATCAGCGAAAAAAGGAAAGACAACCTGGTCAGATACAATATTCTTAAAGACAACATAAATGGCATTCAAGAATTAAATACTTTTTAACTTTACTATTTTTTTTTCTATTTTTACTATTCTGAAAAGAAAAAAAAACAGACTTGATCTCTTTAATAGAATAGCTTGGTACAGAGATGATAGAGAAAAGTATGAAGTTTCTTCAAAAAAAGAAAAAATAACACTACTATATGATCATGCAGCTCCACTTCTTGGTAAATACCTTAAGGAGTAACATCAGTAGCTCAAAGAAATATGTGCACTCCTGAGTTCACTAGATTATTGGTCATGGTAGCCAGATAAGGAGTATCCATTGACAAATGTATCCATTGACAAATGAATAGATAAAGAAACCGTTGTACATGTAAACAATGGAATACTACTTAGTCTTAAAAAGAAAGAAAACTTTCCAAGAGGGTTTATGCTAAGTGAAATAAGCCAGACACAAAAACAAATACTACATGGTCTAATTTTTATATAGAATCTAAAAAAGTCAATCTCATAGAACCAGACAGTAGAAGGGTGGCTAGGGAGGAGAAATATTCATAACGGGTACAATCTTTCAATTATAAGATGAATAGATGCTGGGAATCTAATGTCCAACATGGCAACTGTAGTTAAGAATACTGTATTGTATTCTTAAAATTTGCTAGAGTAAATCTTAAGTTTTCTCACTACAGAAACAAAAGGTAACTATGTGAGGTGTTGGATGAGCTAATAAAATTTATTGTGCAATCATTTCATAACATATATATATAAACTCATAACCTGTACACCTTTAAAAATCACATTGTACAAGCTAAATATAGATCGCTTTTATCAGTCATATTTCTTTTTCTTTTTTTTTTTTTAAAGATTTTATTTATTAATTTGACAGAGAGAAATCACAAGTAGATGGCGGAGAGGCAGCCAGAGAGAGAGAGAGAGGGAAGCAGGCTCCCTGCCGAGCAGAGAGCCCGATGCGGAACTCGATCCCAGGACTCTGAGACCATGACCTGAGCCGAAGGCAGCGGCTTAACCCACTGAGCCACCCAGGCGCCCCCTATCAGTCATATTTCTATAAATCTGGGAGATCCCTGTTGATTTATAATACCATATCCTCTAAATAACCTTAAAATGAAGATGAAACAAATGCTTTTTTTTTTAAGCAAAGAAAACTCACTACCAAAAAAAGTGTATCAGGTAATATTTAAGTTTATTTCTTTCAGACATGAGTAAAATCATTACAGATGAAATTTTAAAGATGCAAAATGAATGAATAACAACAGACATAGTAAGTATTTGAAAACATTTAAATGAATGTTGACTTTCCAAAACAATAACCTTATGTGTGTAAGTTTCAAAGTTTATGAGAAGTAAATTAAGCCAACAGTAGTATATAAGTCAGAACGTAGAAAAATGAACTATTTTTTTTAATCCTTTATGAATAGAAAACACTAAGGCTGCTAGTTTATACTAAAATTTGATGAGTTTCAGGGGCATCTGTAGGACAATGGGAAAAGTAACTGTAAAATTATGTATAAAATCAAAGCAAAGCAAGTGAGACTTACCAATCATGATTAAAAAATTCTACCTCCATCAGAAAGGATGAATACCCAACTTTTGTATCAACATGGATGGGACTGGAAGAGATTATGCTGAGTGAAATAAGTCAAGCAGAGAGAGTCAATTATCATATGGTTTCACTTATTTGTGGAGCATAACAAATAGCATGGAGGACATGGGGAGTTAGAGAAGAGAAGGGAGTTGGGGTAAATTGGAAGGGGAGGTGAATCATGAGAGACTATGGACTCTGAAAAACAATCTGAGGGTTTTGGAATGGCAGGGGGTGGGAGGTTGGGTGAGCCTGGTGGTGGGTATTAAGGAGGGCACATATTGCATGGAACACTGGGTGTGGTACATAAACAATGAATTCTGGTACACTGAAAAGAAATTAAAAAAATAAATAAAAATTAAAAAAAATTCTAAAGAAGAAAATCTTTGTTGTGAAATATCTGTATCTCGGGTTGAAGTAAAAGATAGTAAATATGAGATTTAATTAAGAAAAAGAATAATTTTGTTAAATGTGCATGACATTTGTAGTGTATTTAAAATATGAGAGTTGTCAGACTGGTATAAATATAAATTCTTTTATTGAAGAGTGTCTTTTTTCCATTGGATGTTCTTTCCTGCTTTGTTGAAGATTAGTTGACCATAGAATAGAGGGTCCATTGCTGGGATTTCTACTCTGTTCCGGTGATCTGTGTTTCTGTTTTACTTCCAAAACCATGTTGTCTTGATGATCACAGCTTTGAAGTCAGGCATTGTGATGCCACGGGCTTTGGTTTTCTTTTTCAACATTCACCCAGTGATTCATGATCTTTTCTGGTTCCATACTAATTTTAGGATCATTTGTTGCAGCTCTGTGAAAAACATCAATGGTATTTTGAAAGGGTTTGCACTGAAAGTGTAGGTTGTTCTGGGCAGCAAAGACATTTTGATAACGTTTATTCTTTCAGTCCATGGACACGGGATGTTTTTCCATCTCTTTGTGTCTTCTTCCATTTCTATCATAAGTGTTCTGTAATTTCTAGAGTATGGATCCTGCACATCTTTGGTTAGGTTTATTCCTAGGTATCTTATGGGTTTTGGTGCTACTGTAAATTAAATTGATTCCTTAATTCCTTTCTTCAGTTACATTGTGAGTGTATAAGAAAGGAACTGATTTCTGTGCCTTTCACCACTACTTCCTTACCTGCCACCACTAACAGGAAGGGTGTCAACAGCACCTTTAAGGGCTAATATGGGGGTCATCTTTAGGAAGAAGCAATCTGCCTCAAAAAAGCAAGACTAGGGGCTCCTAGGTGTCTCTGTTGGTTAAGCATCTGCCTTCATTTGCTCAATCCTGAGATCGAGCGAGCCCTGCGTTGGGTTCCTTACTCAGTAGGGAGCCTGCTTCTCCCTCTGCCTGTTGCTCTTCCTCCTTGAGCTTTCTTGCTTTCTGTCATATAAACAAATAAAATCTTTTTAAAAAGGGCAAAAAAAATAGTCTTTGATACTTGTAAATGGAGACAAGTTTACTTATCAAAATATGAAAAGGCTGGAAAAAAAAGGATAGAAGTTTATAAGTTGAGTTTGCTGAATAATTTTAAACTATATAAATTCCATATAGTCAGGGAAAGTGGAATCATCATCATGTTATCCCCAGCAGCTTGCAGTTATGAAATACACACTCAGAAAGTGATTATATTCAGAGAAAAAAGAAGCTGCATGAAATATCAACTAATTTAGTGGCAATGGATGCATTCAAAACTGTTGGTATGTAAATATCAATCAGATATTTAGATGAATAGAGCAAAATGACATGACCTATTACATAGAAATTTTAAGGGGCAAAGAGGATGCAACAATGCATGTGGTAAATGGTCTGAAAAACACATGGAAATTAAACACATTTGAATACTTACAGAATAGAGCCAATATAGATACATATTTTAACATACTTTCTTAGAGAAGGCATCTTTCTGATTTAATTTCATGAAATTTCAGATTGAACTGAACACATGGTAGGTGTCATTCTGTTTCCTTTCCTTGTTTCTGTAATAATATTTTCTTCACACGGTCATAGATCTGCTTGGTCCTGACTCCGTATATGATAGGGTTGAGCATTGGTGGCACAACAACATAAAGATTGGCCAAGAGTATGTGGATATAGCGGGGGACATTTCGGCCAAAGCGATGTGTCATGAAGGAAAAGAGGGCCGGTGTATAGAAGGCAAGGATGACACAAACATGAGAACCACACGTGCTGAGGGACTTGAGTCGGGCTTCACGCGAAGGAAGACGGAAAACAGCACGGAGTATCTGAACATACGACAGGGCAATGGCTATGATGTCAAAGACTAGGTTACAAATTGCACATAAGCCATAGATGATGTTGATCTTGATGCTGGCACAAGAGAGGCGAGCAAGACCCATGTGTTCACAATAGGTATGGGGAATGACATGATTCCCACAGAAGGGCAACCGTAAGATAAGAAATACAAATGGGATCGCAAAAATAAATGCTCTCACTAACACACCCACACCAATCCCAGAAACAACCTGGTTGGTGAGGGTGGTGCTATATCGGAGTGGATTGCAGATGGCCACATAGCGGTCATAAGCCATTGCCAACAGGACCGCTGACTCCATAAGTGTGAAGCTGTGAATGAAAAACATCTGCACAAGGCAGGCTTCAAAGATGATCTCTCTGAGGTTGAACCAGAAGATCCCGAGCATCTTGGGGATGGTAGCTGTGGACAGACCCAAATCAATAGCAGCCAGCATGGCCAGGAAGTAGAACATAGGCTGGTGTAGGCTGCTCTCAGCCTGGATCACAAACAGAATCGTGAAGTTCCCGATGAGTGCAATCACATACACAGCACAAAAGGGAAAGCCGATCCAGATGTGCAGTGTTTCCATTCCTGGGATCCCCAGCAACAAGAAGGAGAAGAGGTGGAATTGGGTGTCATTGGGAAGGAGCATTCTATTTTGTAAGGCATAAGTCTTCAGAAATGTATGTTGACCTAAAGTACAGGTTACCAGAGAGTCTCTGTCCTGTAGGAGACCTAAAGATAATAGAGGACACTTAATTAGCTACCTTTTCTCATTATTACAATCATCACCAACAGAACCTCCCCCTTCAGTTCTGACCAACTTAGGATTCTCCTAGCTTTTAAATATAACGATGGAAATTAATTCCAGTTGATTGACAACACTCTGGGATTAGCACACGGGACGAATAATAACATAAAATAAAATAAAAGCAGCAGTTGCTCACGTGAACATAGAGATTATGCTGCACATTCTTACAGTCACTTTATCCTTGGCCTTCAGTCAGCAAGTTTTCCCACTCCCTCCTATCCTATCATCTACCACTCTTTTTCTTGTGCTCAGTTGGCCACAGATAAGACCCATACTTCCAAAGCATTGCTTACCAACAAGGACTCCTGGAGTAGTTAGAAAATCTCCTCTAGCAACCTTCTGATCTCCTTTTGCTTTGGTGGGAGGATTTTTTTATACTGTGGCCAAGCCTCTAGAGTGGGAACTTGGTCTGTGTTGGGATTCCCTAGGGAGAGTGGGGGTAAGAAAGCTCTAAGATCTGGATTAACTCCTTTTCTAGTGGAATAGAATATACCAGACTCCAACAGACCATGTTCTGATTCTGGACCTTGGCTCCCAAATCTACAATTAGCATATTTCCAGGAAGATGATGATGATGATTACATATTATTATTGTTTTGGTCTTGTAAATTTTTTAAAACATTTTTTTCCAATAGGGTTCCTGGAATCAATTTTAGGCTATTACTTTTGAACCTCTGCAAGGGAGGGGGTGGCTTGTCCAAAGCTACAAATATATATAAGCTAAAGGTTATATTAAGTCTGGGTATATCTTCTTAGTATCATGCAACTACCACCTTGAGTCAATATTTATTAAAAGTGAAGTGCTAAAAAGTAAAGAAGTACACTAACATTGCATCATAATGACTCAATATTTAGCATAATTGCACTATCCTGAAGTGAGGAAATGCATACAGTTTTGAATCATACAGAAACCTATCATGTCATCCCAGTGGAGGTTTCCCATCAGTAGTGGAAAGCAGGAATAAAAATGTAGAAGGCAGAGGCTAATCATTTTAATCACTCTTTTTCCTGACTAGTTATATAAAGCCATGTATGAATTGCCTTATCCTTTCAATCTCCATTTTGAAACCTGAAAAAGGGGGA
This sequence comes from Mustela erminea, assembly GCF_009829155.1. Lineage (NCBI taxonomy): Eukaryota > Metazoa > Chordata > Mammalia > Carnivora > Mustelidae > Mustela > Mustela erminea. The sequence continues at coordinate 59,006,269 of NC_045622.1, forward strand.
CATTTGTCAAACCAGTTTCAGTGTCCTATAGTCCTAATATCATCATATGAGGATATCAACTCTTTTTACCGATGAAGAGACAGAAACAGAAAAGGAAGAGTAGTTCATATGGAGAGGTAGAGTTGAGTGTCTAAGCTTCCATCTAGAGGGTTTTCCATGAGTAACAGGAGCTGACCTTGGACATTCAGATGGATACATCAGTTTTATCATTCACTCACTGATGAATTGAAAAAACTATGCACCAACCATCTACTATGTGTCAGGCACCATTTTAGGCACTGCCTGTAGAGTAGTAAACAGCACGGACAGTGAAAGACAAGAAACAGAATAAAAAATTACATAGATGACAAAAATGAACTGTGTTGAAATATAAGGCTGTGAAGTTGGAGAGGATGCTGATGGTGAGAGTTAGTCACTCTAAGTAACATTGTCAGGAATGTGACTTTAAGGTAAGGGTAAGGGAAGGTGGAGCAAGTCATGTGGAATCTGGAATGGGGTGATGGCTGCGGGAAAGCTTTCCAGGCAGAGGGAACAGCAAATGCAAAGACACTGAAGCTGAAGCATGTTGAATGTCATCAAGGAAAATGCAACTTTCACAGAATCCGAGTCTCAGATGTGGACAACATCAAGCCCCCTCAGACTTCCACACTCTTACAAGTCAGAAGGTCATCATTCAACAGAATAAATACCAAAGAAGATTCTCTCATACAGTGGCTGATAGTTAGGATAGTTCATGGCTACTCTTTCAGTCAAGAAGCCAAATTTAAATTAACTCAATTACTTGTTTGTTTTGTTTGGTTTTATATAGCAAAGCATGGCAACAGAAAAATAGAAAAAAAAATAACATGTTACCAGAGTATCAATAGTGAACTTTTCTTTTAATTGACTGATAATACATAAATATATTTGCATGCCTTCTCATTATTTCTTCTACCAAATTACAGTAATCACTATGGGATATTTAAAGATCTCAAATACACAAAGAAACAGATATTACCAACCTTGGTAATAGGCAGAAAATGGCCCATCTCCCCAAAAGGTATTCACATTTCGGTCCTAGGAGACTGTGGGTAGGTTACCTTGCAGAATAAAGATAAATTTAGATTGCTATTAATCAGGCCTTAAATTTGAGACTTTATTCTAAGTTATCTCAATAGGGTCAAGGTAATCACAAAAGTCCTTAAAGGTGGAAATGAGAGGCAGCAGCAATCTAACATCTAAAGGTAAGATGTGAGAAGCCCTTGGTGTGCCTGGGTGGCTTAGTTGGTTAAACATCTGTCATCGCCTCACTTCATGATCTCAGAGTTCTGGGATCGCAGTCTGCCTCTCTCCTTCCTTCTGCCCCTCCCCTGCTGCCTGTGTTTTATCTTTCTTGTGATCTCTCAAATAAATGAAATTAAACAAAAAATAAAGATGAGAGAAACTCTTGACTAGCTCTTATAGACAATGTGTCTCCCTCCAAATTCATATTCTGAAATCTAATCCCCAATGTGATGGTATTTGTAGGCATGACCTCTCAGAGGGGATAAGGTCATGAAGATGGAGCTTAATTTTGGAATGGAGGGGAATTAATATCCTTTGGAAGATACCCCAAAGGGCTCCCTCCTCCCTTCTGTCATGTGAGGACATAGCAACCATCTGGGAACCAGGAAGCTTCTCACCACAGACTGAATCTGCCTGCACCTTGATCTTGGACTTTAAGTTTCTGTTGTATATAGGCCACGCAATCTATAGTATCCTGTTACAACAACCCAAATGGGCTGACATCAGCCATTGCCAGTCTTGAAGACTGAGGGAGGCACATGGTCAAGGAATGTGGGCATCCTCTGGAAGCTGGAAAAGTCAAGACAAAGTATTTACCTCTAAAGCTTCCAGAAAAGAAAACTATCCTGCTGACTTCCTGATTTCAGTGATATGTTTTTAATTTCTAACCTACAGAAATTTATAACTTTAAGGTAATAAGTCTGTGTTGTTTTAAGCCACTAAACTTGTGACAATTTATTATGGCAGCAGGAGGAAACAAATCCAACCAACTTCAGATCTGAAAGGAGGATGTGGATGACACACTATAGCATCCAGAGTAGGAGTTTTGTGTGGCAGAGACACTACTATGAAACTCCACCTAATTCTTTAGGAATTTGCCTTTTGGTGCTTTTTGCCTCTGGCTTTTCTGAAAACCTCAAGACAGAAACCTTCACATCCCTTCCCTGTCTTTGAAATCTAACTACCCCTTGTGTTTGCAAGTATATGCAAAACTGCTCACTTTTGCCCTCAAATGACTCTTTCAACTGATTTTGAAGATCGATCGATTGACCTATCTATCACATAGTTTTAACTTAGTTTTCACTTAGTTTTAACATCAATTTTAATATATCTGAAGCTTTCTGGGGAATGACAGTAGTTATATAGACTGCCATCTTGACAGCAGAAACTGTAACATTTTTTAAAATCTGGGGAAACCAATTTTTTTAAAGATATCCTTTTTGACAATTAGTCTGATCTGAGTGGAGTAATTTTTTCAGTTAATATTCATTTATGATAGCTTTCATTGTTAAATTGTGTATGGTCATTACTTAAAAATTTTAAACTCCATAAATTAGATTGAGAGACAATAATATTGTCTGTATTGCAGTGACCCACAAACATTTTGACATTGTTTTGCTGTTTCAATATGTGTTGTTTTGTATTTTTGACTTGCTCATTGAAATTATATCATATATTATTTTATATAGTTCATGTACACTTATAAATGAAAGTGTATACATTACGTGTAGATTCCTTATGTAGTTTAATTTTAATGGAAGTATAATATCTTTGAGTGAATACAGTCTTCTCTCCATTTAAATACTTTTTTTTTTGCAATAATTCAAAAATTTGGGGGCACAAGGCTCAGTTGATAGTAGTTAACATGATTATTCAGCATTTCCAATGATCCTCATTTCTTCATTTACGGCCATTTAAAAAGCTTTGTGTGTGTTGAGTTTGAGGAGTTCATTATAGATCCTGGATATCAACCTTTTGTCTGTACTGTCATTTGCAAATATCTTCTCCCATTCTGTGGGTTGCCTCTTTGTTTTCTTGACTGTTTCCTTTGCTGTGCAGAAGCTTTTGATTTTGATGAAGTCCCAAAAGTTCATCTTCGCTTTTGTTTCCTTTGCCTTTGGAGACATATCTTGAAAGAAGTTGTTGTGGCTGATATCAAAGAGATTATTGCCTATGTTCTCCTCTAGGATTCTGATGGATTCCTGTCTCACATTGAGGTCTTTTCTCCATTTTGAGTTTATCTTTGTGTACGGTGTAAGAGAATGGTCGAGTTTCATTCTTCTACATATAGCTGTCCAGTTTTCCCAGCACCATTTATTGAAGAGACTGTCTTTTTTCCACTGTATATTTTTTCCTGTTTTGTCGAAGATTATTTGACCATAGAGTTGAGGGTCCATATCTGGGCTCTCTACTCTGTTCCACTGGTCTATGTGTCTGTTTTTATGCCATTACCATGCTGTCTTGGTGATCACAGCTTTGTAGTAAAGCTTGAAATCAGGTAACGTGATGCCCCCAGTTCTATTTTTGTTTTTCAACATTTCCTTAGTGATTCAGGGTCTCTTCTGATTCCATACAAATTTTTGGATTATTTGCTCCAGCTCATTGAAGAATACCGGTGGAATTTTGATCGGAATAGCATTAAAAGTATAGATTGCTCTAGGCAGTATAGACATTTTAACAATGTTTATTCTTCCAATCCAAGAGCATGGAATGGTCTTTCATCTTTTTGTGTCTTCTTCAATTTCTTTCATGAGTGTTCTGTAGTTCCTTGAGTACAGATCCTTTACCTCTTTAGTTAGGTTTATTCCCAGGTATTTTATGGTTCTTGGTGCTATAATAAATGAACTCCTCAAACTCAACACACACAAAACAGACAATCATATCAAAAAATGGGCAGAAGATATGGACAGACACTTCTCCAATAAAGACATACAAATTGCTAGCAGACACATGAAAAAGTGTTCATCATCACTAGCCCTCAGGGAGATTCAAATTAAAACTACATTGAGATATCACCTTACACCAGTTAGAATGGCCAAGATTAGCAAGACAGGAAACAAGATGTGTTGGAGAGGATGTGGAGAAAGGGGAACCCTCTTACACTGTTGGTGGGAATGCAAGTTGGTGCAGCCTCTTTGGAGAACAGTGTGGAGATTCCTCAAGAAATTAAAAATAGAACTTCCCTATGACCCTGCCATTGCACTCCTGAGTATTTATCCCTAAGATACAGATTAGTGAAAAGAAGGGCCATCTGTACCCCAATGTTTATAGCAGCAATGGCCACGGTGGCCAAACTGTGGAAAGAACCAAGATGCCCTGCAACGGATGAATGGATAAGGAAGATGTGGCCCATATATACTATGGAGTATTATGCCTCCATCAGAAAGGACGAATACCCAACTTTTGTAGCAGCATGGACGGGACTGGAAAAGATTATGCTGAGTGAAATAAGTCAAGCAGAGAGAGTCAATTGTCATATGGTTTCACTTATTTGTGGAGCATAACAAATATCATGGAGGACATGGGGAGTTAGAGAGGAGAAGGGGGTTGGGGGAAATTGGAAGGGGAGGTGAACCATGAGAGACTATGGACTCTGAAAAATAATCTGAGGGGTTTGAAGTGGCAGGGGGGTGGGAGGTCGGGGTACCAGGTGGTGGGTATTATAGAGGGCACGGATTGCATGGAGCACTGGGTGTGGTGAAAAAATAATGATACTGATATGCTGAAAATAAATAAATGAAAAAAAATAAATAAAAAGCTTTGGACATTTTCTATCATTTCTTATTGTGTAAGCGTTTCTTATTGTGTCAGTTGGCTGGCAAAGAAAGTCTGTTAGTTTTTGTTTATCTCAAAATGTCTTTATAAGTAACTGAAGATGAAAAATATAATTTGAGTATACATTTGTAGTTGAATTAGTAATCAAATACTTCCTATAATGAAATCCTAGGCTCACGTATGTTCCCTGGTGAACTCTATTCTATGTGTAAAGAGTAATTTATATCTCATAACAGTACAAACTCTTCCAAATCATATGAGTGGGAAATCCAGTATCTGAACTGGATCAGACCAACTATAGGATAGGATATATTCACCACTTCTCTCTGTGGCTTCTGTGACATAGATATTAAAAACTGTCAAGAAGGAAGATTGAGAAGATCAATTATGGAAAAAGGACAGTAGGACCAAAAACTCACAGATGTCAATCCCCATAGGCAAGCATTCAATGAACCTAGAGCACTTGATCAGGTCCATGCAGGGAGATAGTGAGAAAATGGGTCTCCCAGGGCACCGGGGTAGCTCAGTGGGTTAAGTCTCTGTCTTCGGCTCAGATTATGATCTCAGTGTCTTGGGATCATGCCCTGTATTGGGCTCTCTGCTCAGCAGGGACCCTGCTTCCCCCCACCCCCCCGCCTGCCTCTCTGCCTATTTGTGATCTCTCTGCCTGTCAAATAAATAAATAAAATCTTAAAAAGGAAAGAAAATGGGTCATCTAGGCCAGGTTATTATTATTATCATTATTATTAAAGATGTTATTTATTTATTTGACAGAGAGAGATCAGAAGTAGGCAGAGAGGCAGGCAGAGGGGCAGGCAGAGAGAGAGAGGGAAGCAGGCTCCCTGCCAAGAAGATGTGGGACTCGATCCCAGGACCCTGAGATCATGACCTGAGCTGAAGGCAGAGGCTTAACCCACTGAGCCACCCAGGCGCCCCAGGTTATTATTTTTTAATGTAGAATATGGATTAAGTATCTTTTTTTTAATATAAGAAACAACAATCCATAGAATTAGGCTGCAAAATATTACTTAAGGGGAGATAGGAGGTATCTATCTTTATATTATACAGTAATGATAATATTTGAGTGTTTTTGCCCCACATTTGTAGTTTTCTCTCTATATATTCCTATTCATGTCACTTTTTCTTAGGCTTCTCTTTCTCTAAGTCATAGTCAAGACTTTTGCTGGTAATCTCAGAGGATTTGGTCCCAGGGCACAATTTATACTAGAAAACTGAGCTCTAATTTTATAAGCAATTAAAACCTCAGTATAAAATGATTCTCCTTGAGCTGTTTTTTAAAAGGAAAAAAAAAAAGCACATACAGCTGTGCTACTTGAGATATTCCTTGTGTCTTTCTTCCTGTGGATGAATTCATCATCAAATATGGATTTTATATTAGAAAACTGAATTATAATTTTATAAGCAACTAAAACCTCAGTATAAAATGATTCTCCTTGAATTTTTTTTTTTGTTGTTAATGTTGTTTTGTTTTGTTTTTAAGAAAAGCACACAAAGCTATGCTACTTGAGATTTTCCTTGTGTCTCTCTTCCTGTGGAGGAATGCATCATCAAAGATGAATGTGGTTTTGATTTCAGTATGTACTGTAGTCAAATGAAAGGGAGATTGTTAAAGGTGGCTGAGAAGAGCTACTGGCTTGTTATGATATGATATGATATGCATCATGTGGTCCAATTTCTGAATCTAATGGGGGAAGAAACTTGCAACATATTTTTTTTTCCTGAAAAATTTTTTTTCATTGTATTTTTTTTTTTTTGTATTTTGTATTTTTTTTTTTTACTGTTTTAAGTTTAACCTTGCAACTTTTAAATGGAGATTGGGTATCCTTAAAACCAGGTGGTGGGTATTATAGAGGGCACAGATTGCATGGAGCACTGGGTGTGGTGCAAAAATAATGAATACTGTTATGCTGAAAATAAAAAATAAATAAAAAAAAATCTAGGAGATTCAAGGCATTTAAAAATGCATCTGAAGAATGATTATATAGTTGGTCAATAAAGTATCATTTCTGTTTCTGCTGTGGTTATAGGGAATGAATGAGATGGACCTCCGAAGCACAGTGAAAACCTGAGGTGAGCAGTACCATGTTATTGAGAGTTTATTTTCAGAGAGAAACCCAAGGCAGGTGTTTGGGGGTTAGAAGGCTTATTTCTGGCTAGCATCCCACTACTGGACAGTGGCTGTTACCTGGAGATTCAGTTCTTAAAAAAGCACAAATAAGGGAGGCATTGCAAAATACAGCTCTTCTATCTCCCCTCCACAAACACACACATCTAATCTTAGAATGTATATAACATTTTTTTTTACCTTGTTATTCTTCCCAGAGAAATATGAAGCTGTATAACACATTAATAACTGGAGCCTGTGCTACTATTTCTGATTTCGAACCACTCTGTCTGAAGGTGGAGACCTAGAGAATGTCCATTTATTTCATTATTTGAGCTAATCAGTGACTAGGGGCTTCATCATTTTGAAGGCATTGCAAAAGCCACCTTCTCTGTGCCCTTTAAACATCTACAGAGAGCAGTTCTGTACAGACTGTTTTCCAGACAGTTTTGTGCTGCGCAAAATGCTTCTTCAGGTCCCTGCACCCTGAAGTCTTCTAGGCAGTCTTTTACCCACATTCCTAGTTCATCAGGCAGAAGGAGTGAACGCAGTACATGCTCATTCTGTAGCAGTTGTAAACTTGGCAGGTTTTCCCAGACGAACTGATATGGCATGGAGAATAAATGAAGAAGCTTTCAAATACTGCTAGAAATCACCATTCCCTTAACACTCTGTAATACAATAACTATGCAGTGGGTTGGTCTTGGGATCATAGAGACATGAACAAAAATAGACATATGGTTTATCATTATCTTTCTTTCTGGGATGTTTCAAGTATAGAGGTGTATGACCTAGTATGTGCTTTTGATGGTGGCAATGTACTTCTAATATTCTGCTTATCTTTGATAGAATGTTTGGCCAGATTGTGGCATTTTCTCTATGTCAATAAGTGATGAATGAATCATTAGATAATTTCTGCATTTCCTAATTAAGGAAGTGTCTTGTACATCTGTGCCTGACATGTTGCTTCTAGCTGATCTGTCGCCTCTTGGATTATATCTGCATTTCCATGTGTGATACTTGATTTTTTGCATATCTTTTCAGATAGGAGCTTTACAAAAGGTGTAGAGCACACGAAATTATTCCATATTTGATAGAACTTTTTGTGTCTTATAATTTTGCCATTGGCTTGCTGATAAGCCTTGTAGGTTAAAAGAAAGAGGATTGAATTATTTGAGAGTGGCCTATTTAAATGAGTATGGCTTGGCTTATAATAACAAAATATATTAACAAGCCCTTTCAAATAGCAACCCTTTTCATTTTCACTATATATTGAAGGACAAAGCTAGTCATTTTCATGATCACCTTCAAACTTTTTTCCCCTCTTTGTAGGAATGACATCTCCTTCTCTGTCATTTGGAAGGATGTTTTATCCCAACAAGAGTATTTTTCACCCAACCACATTCTTCCTTGTTGGAATCCCCGGTCTGGAAGGGGCTCATGCCTGGATCTCCCTGCCTTTCTGCTCAGTTTACCTTTTGGCTTTACTGGGCAATGCCACAATTCTGCTGGTCATCAAGATGGAGCAGAGCCTGCGGAAGGAGCCCATGTTTTACTTCCTGGCCCTCCTTTCAACTATCGACTTGGCCCTTTCCACAACCTCTGTGCCCCGCATGCTGGGTATCTTCTGGCTTGATGCTCATGAGATTAGCTTTGGGGCTTGCGTGACCCAGATGTTTTTGATCCATGCCTTCACTGGCATGGAAGCCGAGGTCCTGGTGGCCATGGCCTTTGACCGCTATGTGGCCATCTGTGCTCCACTCCACTATACGACCATTTTGACATCCCGGGTACTGGTGGGCATCAGCGTGTGCATCGTGTTTCGTCCAGTTTTGTTTACACTTCCCATAGTCTATCTCATCTACCGTCTGCCCTTCTGTCAGGCTCGTGTAATAGCTCATTCCTACTGTGAGCACATGGGCATCGCAAAACTGTCCTGTGGAAACATCCGTATCAATGCCATCTATGGGCTCTTCGTGGTCTCTCTCTTTCTACTGAATCTGGTCCTTATCTGCATCTCCTATGTCTACATTCTGCGAGCTGTCTTCCGCCTCCCATCACAGGATGCTCGGCTAAAAGCGCTCAGCACGTGTGGCTCTCATGTTGGGGTCATCTGTGTTTTCTATATCCCCTCAGTGTTCTCCTTCCTCACTCACCGATTTGGACACAACATACCACGCTACATTCACATTCTTGTTGCCAATCTCTATTTGGTTATCCCACCTTCACTCAACCCCATCATTTATGGTGTAAGGACCAAACAGATTCGAGAGCGAGTGCTCCGTGTCTTTGCTAAAAAGTAGGTACTCTTGCCTCTGTTTACCAAGAATTTTGACTTAGCAGGGAAAATGTGGGTTCCTTTGTGAGATTTTTTTCTCTGTCTAAATTAGTGCTGCCATATTATATTCCAGAGCATTTGATCTTGGCCCATTGTTGATTCTGTGATTTGAATAAATTTTAAAATATTTCAAGTTCAAGGACCTATTCCTTGGAAGGAAGAAGTGTTTGTATTACTTCACTCAGTGTGAGAGTGATTAGTCCAAACAATGACCCTTGTCATCATTACATTTGCAGTGCTTTTTTTCTCCCCCAATTTTTACGTCCTACTTTTCCCTCCCTTCAACAAAAATAAGACAAAGAAACATCCAACAAATGTCCACACAGCATGGAATTAAAAACCATTATTACTGAGACTTATTTATCTTGATTGTTATTCTTCATCAAATACATGAGACATTTAATTTGAAATGACCTGTGAATCTTACCCCATCCAGTTCCAGTTTTGTCTTATCCTCAGAGACGGGAATGACCACTACATGTTTTTCATCTCTCTTAGAGTCCAAAGTGATCTTTTCAAACTCAATAATTTCTAAGGGGTTTGGAGTATAAATTTTTTTATTTCATGTAAATGGTACTGCATTGTGTATCATTTCACAGACAATTGTTCCACTTACTATTAAATTTAGAGATATGTGTATACTAATACTTACGGGATATGGTATTCCTTTTTAAATGTACGAGAATCTTTCCTTTGCATTTGATCTTTTCATAACTTGAACATACATAATATTTTAGTTATTTTAAATTCAGAATCAATTTTGTGACATTTCTATGAATCAATTTTGTACATATTTGAAAAATTTCTAAAGGTTATATGCTCAGAAAAAGTAGGATCATCAGATAGTACGTTACTGATTGAATAGGTCATGTTCTTTATTTTTATGGTATTTACTGATTTCATTGCCTCCTCTTCAAGTTTCTGCCTAGCTTCTTAAAAGTCTCATAGCATGAGTTTTTGATTACACTTGACACATTAACACTTTCCTATAAGCCCTTTTTATTTAATACCTTATTTTCATATGGCAGATTAAATTTTAAATGAAATCAATACTGATTATATTACCTATGACACATGACTTTATCACTTCCCAACTTAAGGTTACTGCCTAGCTTTATTATATATCAACATCCCAACATCTATATTGTTACTAGGGTGTGTGTTTGTTAAGTTTTACTTTTAATTCCAGTCTAACTACAATTTATTTTAAGGTGAGAGATAAGAAAATGAAATATCTTTATATTTCTATTTCTAACTTATTTAATAACATAAATGACTTAATAACTCATTACTTCAGAACTGATTTTCATATATTCTTTCTTCATATTAAATTTCAATTTGTACAAGAGTCTCTTTTCATTTTTACAGTTGGTTTGTCTGTTCTTGAACCAGTATCATAGGTTTTTCATCACTACAAAATTATAATATATTTTAATAACTTTTAGACCTGATTATCCCTCTGTACGTTTTTTTACTCTCCCTTTGTTCTTTAAACTAATTTGTAGAAAAATAAAATAACAGGTTGTCATTTTGTTTTACTTAAAAAATAAAATACCCTGATGGAATTTTGAGTTCATTTATTAATTGGTTCATTTACTATCAATTAATTAAACAATGTGTCTTTAATTCCTTAAAGTATTACTGTGAATTAATTGTGTTTCTCATTTGGACAAGCACAGATGATAAAATGTGTCTTGAGATACTGAACTGTGACCTTGCTAGCACTCTGTTTCCCACAATTCTCTTCCTTATAAGCTTCTAGTTTAGAGTTGGTCACATCAGAAATGCATATGCTCTGGGAGCAAATGTGAAACAGCAACCACTGTTTTCTGTGGTTCAATATTGTTTGCAGGCAGAGACAGAAACACAGTGATACTAGAGAATTCTCATTTCTCCCCATGTCCTTCAGTAACACACAGCTCCCCACAGCTACTGATCTATTTATTAACAGTGATCACAAATGCACCACCAGATATTTTTCTGCAAACACAGAACATAGCCAGGAATAACAAACCATCTTCTTAAATTTCTACACTCACTTCCTTTATGATCCCATCTCAGAAGCTGAGAGTACCTGGTTTTCCTCCAACACCAACTCATTCATGCAGGCCTGATCTGGCTAGAAATTTGTTTTTGGGTCTTTCTTTTTCCCTACGTCCTCCCACAATTGTATCTAATTCCTATAATAAATTCTCTATTCCTTAATACTCATAGTAGTTCTGAACCCTAATTGACAAAAGTATAGATACCAGAAGAGCTTCCCGGGTAACAAATTCTTAAGAAAGAAAATTGGCATTAGCTCCTCACCTAATTAGCCTCAGGAAAATAGGGCCTATGCTGCTGTTGGCAAAGGAGACATTGGTGGTATGTAGAATATGGTGACAGATATATTTTTACTTCCTATAAGCAAGTGCTTAAAGAAAGCAAGGATTTGAGTGTCCAAGTATTTCTGCCAAATATTTTAGTAAGAATGAGAAAAGTATAGATTTGCTCTTTCTGGGATAAACAAGCTGGAAAAGGAGGATAAAGGAAATAATGAGTCAATGACCTCAGGTCTTTAAATATCTAGCCTAAGGCCCAGGCAAGGATACAAAGTATGTTAGACTATATTAAACAAACAAACCAACCAACAAACTAAAAGAAACAAAACAAAACAAAAACCCTCTTAATGTTCTGCGAGGTCATTTATTTTAGAAAGAAATAGAACTCTAAAATTGGAATGGAACTATATGAGTAGACTTCAGTGAAGCAAATCCTAAGTTCTGCCAACCCCACTTTACTATTTAAAACAGCTTTTCTTCTTTTGTATGAGGTACATAGTCTCCCCCTATTCAGAGAAAATATAATATCTTCCCCTGAGGTAAGTGGTTTAAAATGGACTGGTGATCTATGCCCTAAAAATTCCCACCACTCTTATGGTTTCTGAGAATAGTGGTGTCTAATAGGAATAAAATGTGGGTCACTTATATTATTAAAATTTTCTCTTGACCATGTTATGAAAGCTAAAAATAAGTAAAATTAATTCAATAGAATACTTAATCTAAGTTAATATTATCCAAGTGTATTTAAACATAAAATCAATCATATACCTAACAAATGTTTGATATCATTTAAATGATAAAAGTAGGTCTTCTTAATCCGGTATTTAACACAAAACACAGCTTATTTTGTACACTAAATTTTCAATAGCTAAAATAAAATGGAAAACAAAACTTTATGTTGAACTGAAAAATATTTTCTATGGCTTCAGACTTTAAACTTTAATTAAAATGAATAAAGATTAAAAATTCATTCCTTCAGTTGAATTTGCCACATTTCAGATGTTCAATAATCAGATATGGCTAATGTCTGGTGTGTGGGGAAGTACGATTCTAGATCTATGATTGGACACAAATGCTAGAAGGATCCAGAGATAAAATATATTAACCAAAGAACTGTAAAGTTTTGTCAGTTTATACAGATCAAACCTGAGGAACATGTGGGATACAAAATTCTGAGTACTGGATCTGAGTAAAAGAAATATGACATAACATGAGGCTGAATTGTATCTAATAGGAGGACCTTAAGAGAGATTCTGGACCCACTGTATTTGAGAATGTTTAGATAGTTGACTGATACCTGTACTCAAAGATGGTCTTCAGTAAATGAACTGAAATGGCAGAATCTTTCTCAGGAAAACCAGAAAAGAAAGTTTCCAAAGACTCAGGGAACATAGAATGTTAGAGTGGATTTATCATGCCTAATCAACCAGCCCTTAACCCTGCCCTAGAATCCCTAAAAAACATTGTCCACATCATGAGTGTGAGAAATATATTCCTGAGGAGAACCTAGGAAACCAGGAGAAGTTCAGTTTGGGCTACTTTCAGCAGGTCAGGAATGATGTCAGGAATTTTTGCTCTCAGGCTGTGTTTCCTGAATTCAATCTTGAGACCACTCTGAAACCTGGAACCCATTGAACTGGAGGCTGTCTTCACTGAAGAAGGATCCTACGGAACAGCCAAATATACACTGGTCTTCTTGAAAGGGACATGCGATCATTTATCTTTAAGACAATGCATTGAAAAAGAAAAGCAAAGCTGGAGGCATCATAATTCTGAACTTCAAGCTCTATTACAAAGCTGTAGTCACCAAGACAGTATGGTACTGGCACAGAAACAGACACATAGATCAATGGAACAGAGTAGAGAACCCAGAAATGGACCCATAACTGTATGGTCAACTAATCTTCAACAAAGCAGGAAAAAATATCCAGTGGAAAAAAAAGACAGTCTCTTCAAAAAGAATTTTTAGAAAATTGGATAATGACATGATAAGAATGGCACTTTCTTGCTCCATACACACAAATCAATTCAAAATAGATGAAAGAACTAAAAGTGAGACAGGAAACCATTAAATCTTAGAGGAGAACACAGGCAGCAATGTCTTTGACCTCAGCTGCAGCAGCTTCTTACTAGTCAAGTCTCTGGAGGCACAGGAAACCAAAGCAAAAATGAGCTATTGGGATTTCATCAAGGTAAAAATCTTTTGCACAACTAAAGAAACATTGAACAAATTTAAAGGCAACTTTGGAATGGGAGAAGATATTTCCAAATAACATGAATAAAAAAGGGTTAGTATCCCAAATCTATAAAGAACCTATGAAACTCAACACCCAAACACAAATAATCTTGTTAAGAAATGGGAAGAAGACATGAACACACATTTTTTTCAAAGAAGACATTCAGATGACTAACAGGTACATGAAAAGATGCTCAACACTTATCATCAGAGAAACACAAATCAAAACCATGATGAGATACCACCTCACAATGACCAGAATGGCTAAAATTAACAACCCAGGAAATAACAGATGTTGGTGAGGATGCAGGAAACGGAGAACAACCCTACAACTCAGCAATTACATTACTTGGTATTTACACAAAGGATACAAAAATTCTGATTCTGAAGGAGTGCATGCCTCTCAATGTTTATAGAAGCATTATCAATAATAGCCAAATTATGGAAAGAGTACAAATGTCCCTTGACTGATGAATTAATAAAGAAGAGGTGGTACACACATACAAACACACAAACATACACACACACACACACACACACACACAGGAATATTATTTATCCATCAAAGATCTTGAAATCTTGAAATCTTGAAATGAAATCTTGGAATCTTGAAATGAAATCTTGTCATTTGCAGATGGAACTGGACTGTAGTATGCTAAGCTAAATAAGTCAGTCAGAGAAAGACCAAAACCATATGTTCTACTCATATGTGGTGTGGATTTTAAGAAACAAAACAGAGGAACACATGGTGGGGGGAAAGCGAGGGAAACAAAACATGAGAGACTCCTAATGATACGGAAAAAATTGAGGGTTAAATACATGGATGACAGCTTTCTAATTACAAAAATAAATATAAATATTTACATCAGAAGTTTGAAGTAGTTATCAGCCTATAATATAATATTATACCACACCAGCTGCATTTAAATTTCAGTTGATCAAAGATAAAGGGAAAATAAAAGGAGATATAAATAAAAAAATTCGTAAACAAAGAAAGGAAAGAAAACCTGGTCAGATACAAAGTTCTTAAAGACAACACAAGTGTCAGTTAAGAATTAAATACTATTTTTAATATTCTGAAAAAATAGACTTAATATGTTTACTAGAATAGCTTTGGTATAGACATTATAGAGAAAAGTATGAAGTTTCTTCAAAAAAAGAAAAAAATAGAACTACTATACGATCCTGCAACTCCACTTCCTGGTAAATACCTTAAGGAATAAGATCAGTGGCTCAAAAATATGTGTACTCCTGAGTTCCTTGGATCTTTAGTCATGGTAGCCAGATAAGGAGACAACCTAAGTATCCAGTGACAAATGAATAAAGAAACCATTGTACATGTAAACAATATAATACTATGTAATACTACCTGGTCTTAAAAAGAAAGAAAACTTTCCAAGATGGTTTATGCTAAGTGAAATAAGCCAGACACAAAGACAAATACTACATGGTCTAATTTTTATATAGAATCTAAAAAACTCCATCTCATAGAACCAGATAGTAGAAGGGTGACTAGGGAGGAGAAATATTCATAACGGGTGCAATCTTTCAATTATAAGATGAATAGGTGCTGAGGATCTAATGTCCAACATGGCAACTATAGTTAACAATACTGTATTGTATTCTTAAAATTTGCTAGAGTAAATCTTAAGTTTTCTCACTACAAAAAACAAAAGGTAACTATGTGAGGTGATAGATGAGCTAATTAAATTGATTGTGTAATCATTTCATAACATATACATAAAATCATAATGTATACACCTTTAAAATTCACATTGGACAAGCTAAATAATGACCACTTTTATCAGTCATATTTCTGTAAATCTGGGAGAACCCCTGTTAATTTATAATACCATATCCTCTAAGTAGCCTTAAAATGAAGATGTAACAAAGGGTTCTTTTCTCTTTTTCTTTTTCTTTTTTTTTTTTAAGATTTTATTTATTTATTTGACAGAGAGAGATCACAAGTAGGCAGAGAGGCAGGCAGAGAGAAGAAAGGAAGCAGGCTCTCTGCTGGGCTGAGAGCCTGACGCGGGGCTCCATCCCGGGACCCTGGTATCATGACCCCAGCCGAAGGCAGAGGCTTTAACCCACTGAGCCACCCAGGCTCCCCGCAAAGTGTTATTTTTTAAGCAAAGAAAACTCACTACCAGAAAAAGTACATCAAGTAATATTTACATTTATTTCTTCAGACATGAGTAAAATCATTACAGATGAAATTTTAAAGATGCAAAGGAATGAATAACAACAGACATAGTAAGTATTTGGAAACATTTAAATGAATGTTGACTTTCCAAAACAATAACCCTATGTGTGTAAGTTTCAAAGTTTATGAAAAGTAAATTAAATCAAGAGTAATATATAAGTATGAAAGTAGAAAAAGGGACTAATTTTTTTTTATCCTTTATGAATAGAAAAGAGTAAGACAGCTAGTCTATACTAAAATTTGATAAGTTGCAGGGGCATCTGTAGGACAATGGGAAAAGTAAATGTAAAATTATGTATAAAATCAAAGCAAAGCAAATAAGACTTACTAATCATGATTAAAAAATTCTAAAGAAGAAAATCTTTGTTGTGAAATATCTATATCTCAGGTTGAAGTAAAAGATGGTAAACATGAGATTTAATTAAGAAAAAGAGTAATTACGTTAAATGTGCATGACATTTGTAGTGTATTTAAAATATGAGAGTTGTCAGACTGTTTTAAATATATATTCTTTTATTGAAGAGTGTCTTTTTTCCATTGGATGTTCTTTCCTACTTTGTTGAAGATTAGTTGACCACAGAGTTGAGAGTCCATTGCTGGGATTTCTATTCTCTTCCATTGATCTGTGTGTCTGTTTTTGTGCCAAACCATGCTATCTTGATGATCACAGCTTTGAAGTCAGGCATTGTGATGCCACCGGCTTTGGTTTTCTTTTTCAACATTCACCCAGTGATTCAGCGTTTTTTCTGGTTTCCATACAGATTTTCGGATCATTTGTTGCAGTTCTGTGAAAAACATCAATGGTATTTTGATAGGGATCGCATTGAAAGAGTAGGTTGCTCTGGGCAGCAAAGACATTTTGATAACGTTTATTCTTTCAGTCCACGGACATAGGATGTTTTTCCATCTCTTTGTGTCTTCTTCCATTTCTATCATAAGTGTTCTGTAATTTCTAGAGTATGGACCATTCACCCCTTTGGTTAGGTTTATTCCTAGGTATCTTAGGGTTTTGATGCTATTGAAAATGGAATTGGTTCCGTAATTTCTTTCTTCAGTTACATTGTTAGTCTATAAGAAATCAACTGATTTCTGTAACTTGTACCATCTTCCTTACCTGCCACCACTAACAGGAAGGGTGTCAACAGCACCTTTAAGGGCTAATATGGGGGTCATCTTTAGGAAGAAGCAATCTGCCTCAAAAAAAGCAAGACTAGGGGCACCTAGGTGTCTCTGTTGGTTAAGCATCTGCCTTCATTTGCTCAATCCTGAGATCGAGTGAGCCCTGCATTGGGTTCCTCACTCAGTAGGGAGCCTGCTTCTCTCTCTGCCTGTTGCTCCCCCTCCTTGAGCTTTCTTGCTTTCTGTCATATAAACAAATAAAATATTTTTTAAAAAGGCAAAAAAATAGTCTTTGATACTTGTAAATGGAGACAAGTTTACTTATCAAAATATGAAAAGGCTGAAAAAAAAGGATGTTTATAAGTTTATAAGTTGAGGTTGCTAATTTTAAACTCTGTAAATTCTACAAAGTCAGGGAAAGTAGAATCATCATCTTTTTTCCCCAGAAGCTAGCAGTTATGAAATACACACTTAGAAGGTGATTGTATTCAGAGAAAAAAGAAGCTGCATGAAATATCAACTAATTTAGTGTCAATGGATGCATTTAAAACTGTTGGTACGTAAATATCAATCAGATATTTAGGTGAATAGAGCAAAATGACATGACCTATTACATCAAAATTTAAGAGGCAAAGAGGATGTGACAAAGCATGTGGGAAATGGTCTGAAAAGCACATGGAAATTAAATACATTTGAATACTTACAGAATAGAAACAATATAGATACATATTTTAACATACTTTCTTGGAGAAGGCATCTTTCTGATTTGAGTTTCATAAAATTTCAGATTGAACTGAACACATATTAGGTGCCATTCTTTTTCCTTTCCTTGTTTCTGTAATAATATTTTCTTCACATGGTCATAGATATGCTTGGTCCTGACTCCATATATGGCAGGGTTGAGCATTGGTGGTATGACAACATAACGATTGGCCAAGAGTATGTGGACATAGCAGGGGACATTTCAGCAAAGCGATGTGTCATGAAGGAAAAGAGGGCCGGTGTATAGAAGGCAAGGATGACACAAACATGAGAACCACACGTGCTGAGGGACTTGGGTCGGGCTTCACGCGAAGGAAGACGGAAAACAGCACGGAGTATCTGAACATACGACAGGGCAATGGCTATGATGTCAAAGACTAGGTTACAAACTGCACATAAGCCATAGATGATGTTGATCTTGATGCTGGCACAAGAGAGGCGAGCAAGACCCATGTGTTCACAGTAGGTATGGGGAATGACATGATTCCCACAGAAGGGCAACCGTAAGATAAGAAATACAAATGGGATCACAAAAATAAATGCTCTCACTAACACACCCACACCAATCACAGAAACAACCTGGTTGGTGAGGGTGGTGCTATATCGGAGTGGATTGCAGATGGCCACATAGCGGTCATAAGCCATTGCCAATAGGACCGCTGACTCCATAAGTGTGAAGCTGTGAATGAAAAACATCTGCACAAGGCAGGCTTCAAAGATGATCTCTCTGAGGTTGAACCAGAAGATCCCGAGCATCTTGGGGATGGTAGCTGTGGATAGACCCAAATCAATAGCAGCCAGCATGGCCAGGAAGTAGAACATAGGCTGGTGTAGGCTGCTCTCAGCCTGGATCACAAACAGAATCGTGAAGTTCCCGATGAGTGCAATCACATACACAGCACAAAAGGGAAAGCCAATCCAGATGTGCAGTGTTTCCATTCCTGGGATCCCCAGCAACAAGAAGGAGAAGAGGTGGAATTGGGTGTCATTGGGAAGGAGCATTCTATTTTGTAAGGCATAAGTCTTCAGAAATGTATGTTGACCTAAAGTACAGGTTACCAGAGAGTCTCTGTCCTGTAGGAGACCTAAAGATAATAGAGGACACTTAATTAGCTACTTTTTCTCATTATCACAATTATCACCAACTGAACCTCCCCCTTCAGTTCTGACCAACTTAGGATTCTCCTAGCTTCTAAATATAACGATGGAAATTAATTCCAGTTGATTGACAACTCTCTGGGATTAGTACACGAGATGAAAAATAACTATACAATAAACACACATTCATCAAAATTTATGCCACAATATTAAAAATTATTTTAAATTGTTAAATTAGTCCATCTGTTTTTATTTAGTAATTTTTTAAAAAGATTTTATTTATTTATTTGACAGAGATCACAAGTAGGCAGAGAAGCAGGCAGAGAGAGAGAGAGAGTGAGGAGGAAGCAGGCTCCCTGCTGAGCAGAGAGCCCGATGCGGGGCTCGATCCCAGGACCCTGGGATCATGACCTGAGCCGAAGGCAGAGGCTTTAACCCACTGAGCCTCCCAGGCGCCCCTGTATTTAGTAATTATTATTACAAAATATAATTGGGAATAATAGTGAAAACCACAACATCAAATACCAATTATTGAGGGACTGCATATTATTTATAAGACTTTTTGTCAGACTCTGGGCAAAAACCATCTCCAATATTTAAATAATAATAAAAAAACCCTTCAGGAAGAACAGTAATTTTGCTTATTTTACATATAACTTATCTAATGATCAAGAGCTTAAGTAGCTCACCAGAAGTTTAGCTATCTTTTTTTTTTTTAAAGATTTTATTTGACAAAGATTTCTCTTTGACAAAGAGAGAGAGAGAACACAAGCAGGAGGAGTGGAAGGCAGAGGGAGAGGGAGTAGGAGGCTCCCTGCTGAGCTAGGAGCTCCATGCAGGTCTCAATACCAGGATGCTTGGATCATGACCTGAGCTGAAAGCAGATGCTTAATTCATTGAGCCACCCAGGTTTACCTTTAATAGTTACCTTTATAATGAAGAATCCTGAATCAAAGTCTCAAAGCCTCCAAATTGTATCAAATTCAGATTCTTAAACCAAATTCCTATTGCAATTGCTTTTAACTTTTCTTTTGCCAAAACATTACCAAAAAAAATTTCTAAAATTGAATCCTCAACCTTGCCTCTACCAAACTCCAGCTTTAACTTAATCTCACTTTCGCTATTGTCTAATCTCAGTAAATGTCATTATCATGTAACCAGGGGGCCCATTCAGAAAGAGGAGCATCAACCTTTTCTCTTCTCTACCTATTAAAAACGTACTTTTGATTGTATTTCTAAAAATATCATGAAAATCAGTACAATTATCTCCATCCTCATTGGGATAGTTCCAATGATCATTTCCTGAGCTGATTAAGGCACTTTGCTTTCTAGTGCTTAAGAGCATGAGCTCTGCATTCAGACTAATTGTGCTAAAACCCAGCTTCATGATTTGTTCACTCTAGAGTTGAAGGAAAGCAAGTGTTATATGTTAGCTGTGTGAGCTTATAGAACTGTCACATTGCTATACCTCAGTTCCCTTGTCTAGAATACAGAAACAATAAGTGCAAATAAACCTTTAAAAATGAAATCCTTAATTATTTATGTACTTATTTATATGTTTTTTAAGTAGGCTCCACACTGGGCATGAAGCCCAAAGTGGGGCCCGAACTCGCAACCCTAAGATGAAGACTTGATCTGAGATCAAGAGTTGGATGCTTAACTCCTGGGTATTTACCCCAAAGATACAGATGTAGTGAAAAGAAGGGCCATCTGTACCCCAATGTTTATAGCAACAATGGCCACGGCTGCCAAACTGTGGAAAGAACCAAGATGCCCTTCAACAGACAAATGGATATGGAAGATGTGGTCCATATACGCTATGGAGTATTATGCCTCCATCAGAAAGGACGAATACCCAACTTTTGTAGCAACATGGATGGTACTGGAAGAGATTATGCTGAGTGAAATAAGTCAAGCAGAGAGAGTCAATTATCATATGGTTTCACTTATTTGTGGAGCATAACAAATAGCATGGAGGACATGGGGAGATAGAGAGGAGAAGGGAGCTAGGGGAAATTGGAAGGGGAGGTGAACCATGAGAGACTATGGACTCTGAAAAACAATCTGAGGGTTTTGAAGGGGTGTGAGGTGTGAAGTTGGGGTACCAGGTGGTGGGTATTATAGAGGGCACAGATTGCATGGAGCACTGGGTGTGGTGCAAAAATAATGAATACTGTTATGCTGAAAAAAAAAAAAAAGAGTTGGATGCTTAACTGACTGTGCCATCCAGGTGCCCCAAACCCTTAATTTTAGGATAAGATAATTCTTTTAAAACACCTTGAACCATGTTCCAATGATACCAGTTGTCTCTCAATCTATAGACATAGAGC
The DNA here is from genome assembly GCF_009829155.1 of Mustela erminea. NCBI lineage: Eukaryota > Metazoa > Chordata > Mammalia > Carnivora > Mustelidae > Mustela > Mustela erminea. Next base: position 59,027,622 of record NC_045622.1, read on the forward strand.
AGACTGTTCTTTCTAAAATCCACTTTGAATAGATTCAGCCTAAAGACTATGTTGCTCTACAGAAATTATTTGGCCCTTTCTGACCATGATCCTACTATTCTCTAAGTTCCAACCTTAGTCTTCTTCCTGCCACACTTCTCCCATGTCTCTTCTTTTCCTATCCCTCCCTCTTCTTTCAGCCATCACTGTGAAGTAAGGATGACCTGTGAGCTGGGAGACTCACCAGCCAGCACCGGGATGGAATCCTGTCTCTGTTCTGTCTCAACCTGCTCAGTCTTTATTGAGAGTGCTGCTCTTTGCCTGGTTGGAGCTCAACATAAAATCCCTTAGAGCCAGTTTTGTAAAAACAAACAAACAAACAAATAAAAAACCAAAACAAACAAAAAGAACAAGGTTTCTGAGGAGTCTAGTTTCTAATCTGGTCCCAAGTCATGACTACAAGTCCATGACTTGTAAGGAAATGAAGGCAGGGAAAAGTAAGATTTCTTGGTCACTTGCTGGTTTCCATTAACCTTTTAGTTCCTTACTGTGTTAGGAATCCACGTGATGACTGACACAGCTCATTCTTTCACCATTCCAGATCATCACTTTGGGGGGACAGTATAATTTGGTGTTCAAGAGCCAGGCTCTCAAGTCAGATCATTGCTGTTCTACTCATAGTTTTATCAATTTTCTTAGATAAGTGACATGGGTCAGGTAATTTAACCTCAGAATCTTGTTTCCCATTTATTTTTCAGTTTCTCCCACTGTTTATTGCACCAAACTACTTCTCACACATAGATAATCTCAAATGTAATCATGTACTCTCTGAGTTCTTTTTATTGATAACATTGTGATTAAATTTTGAGTTACATCCAAAAGGCAAAATTAATATAAAATTTTGTAATGTAACCCTTGTAAGCCTGTAATTCAATAACCTTAAGCAGATGCTAACATTGCGTCTTAGGTGTTTCACGTCAATCTACTTACTCTATGAAAAATAAAAACTTGACTGGCGCAAGTATGGTCCCTACAAGTCCTTTTGATTGCTTTCTTTCCCAGTAATGAACCAATATATTTCAAAAGTTAGGCCTGTAGAGGCTTAGTTAATGCCATTAATCTCTTCATGGGTGTGTGACCACTGCAGTACTCAGGACCCTGTCTTCAAAAAGGGACCCTACAGTTGGGGTTTAATCTCTGTCGTACTTAGAGTTTAATGTTGTCTTGAATTTTTAAACAATTTTATCTTTGCATTTATGCCCTGTAATTAAAATCTTTTATGAAAATGGGGCAGGTGTTGAAGCTTGGAGTCTGACTCATACATTCTCATCTGCGGTACCCTCTGCATATATTTCCAGGATGATTGCTGGGTTACTTGCTACCCTACCCTTGCTCAGAGATTGCTTCTGCCTTTTGCCATTGGCATGCTCCTGACCCTGATCCTAGCCACACCTGTAACCAGTAATCCAATTCTCAGGATAGGAATCCTATGCTCCTGTGTATGTTTGCGCTTACCTATAGGATATTCCCATGCTCCAAAGAGAGCAAGATAAAAAAGAAAATGGAAAACACCATTATTGGTTAAAAGAAAGACCATGGAAGAAAAAGAAAAGCCATGTTCTTCCCTGTATTTGTAATAAAGGGTCAAGCACCTTCACTTGCACTGGGTTTTTCAAGTTAGGCAGCTTTCGCTAGTTAATGCACTGGCTCAGACACACCTGCACCTTCAGGGTGCTGTTATGGATGGAATGCTTTTGCCCTCCCCCTGCCCCTCCAAATTCATACAAGTTGAAGCTGTAACCTCCAGTGTCATAGTACTTGAAGATGGGTCTTTGGAGGCAATTAGGGTTATATTAAGTTCTGAGGGTGGGGCCTTCATAATGGGAATAATGCCTTTATAAGAAGAAGAGAGACCAAGGGCACCTGGGTGGCTCAGTTGACTAAGTGACTGCCTTCGGCTCAGGTCATGATTCTGGAGTTGCAGGATCAAGTCCCGAATCGGGCTACCTGCTTGGCAGGGAGTCTGCTTCTCCCTCTGACCCTCCCCCTTCTTATGCTCTTTCTCTTTCATTCTCTCTCAAATAAATAAATAAAATATTAAAAAAAAAAAAGAAGAAGAAGAAGAGAGGCCAAAGCAGATATCTGCAAGCTAGGAAGAGAGCTCTCACCAGGAACCAAATGGGCTGACACCTTGATCTTGCACTTCCCAGGTTTAGAAATGTCACTGAGAAAATGAAAGAATGGCTATGGTTAGAATCCAACCCCTGCTTCTAAACCACTTCCACTGAAATATTTTAACTCTGTGTTCATAAACTGGCCACACCTCTGCACTGTGGGGACCTTCATCACATGCTAGAAATGGAGTGGTGGATACACTTCATCAGTTCCTCCACGTTTTACCTGAACATGTGGTATCTTTTCACTCTTCATGGGCATTTTTCCAAAATAATAGGTTTAGAAGAAAACTGAGGGGGCAGATTTCAAAAGGAAAAGCTTTTGGTGGGCACAGAGGGAAGTGAATGAGGAGAGCTGGGAGACTCTCAGTGGCCAGATTGCTACCTTAGGCAGCTCTTGGAACACAGTTATTAGGGGAGAAAAGGGAGCTAATCAGGTCATCAGGTACATTTTGGCAATTTGACACAGAGGGACATTATTCTAACTTTATGGCAGCTAACCAACTGCATTGGCAGACTGAGACATTCCTGCCAAGAGAACTTGAGCACCAGATAAAGTGGAAGTTAATAGCAGACGTGTCCATGGTCAGACACTGAGCCCAGGATCCTACAACAAAGTGAGACAAAAATGGAAATTCTGACAGTGAGAGTTGAAATTCTAGAACTCAGATCTAGGAATGTGTACATGTTTCTGGAGCAATAGCCTCTTGACTTGAGGCTTTTAGTGCCCATAGTTATCTGCCAGAAGTAAATATAAAATCTCTAGACTGAAATAACTTTAATGTAGCATTATCCTGGGCTTCAGATTATTTCTACATTATTTTTACACAAAATGTTTGGCATTAACATATCAAAGTTCATAAAGAAGCAAAAGGATGTGACATAAAACAAAAACATTAGTAATAAAACAAGAAGAAATATTGGAGAGTCAATAATACAGTTTCCAGACAGATTTTATGAAACAACCTTGGTAATAGGCAGAGAAATGGCCCATCTCCCCCAAAGGTATTCACATCCTCATTTTAGGAAACTGTGGATAGGTTACCTTGCAGAATAAATGTAAATTTAGATTGCTATTAATCAGACCTTAAATCTGAGACTTTATTCTAGGTTATCTAGATAGGGTCAAGGTAGTCACAATGGTCCTTAAAGGTGGAAATGAGAGGCAGCAGAAATCTAACATCTAAAGGTAAGATGCGAGAAACCCTTGGGGCGCCTGGGTGGCTCAGTTGGTTAAGCATCTCTCTTTGCCACAGTTCATGATCTCAGGGTTCTGGGATCAAGCAACACATCAGGCTCCCTGCTCAGTGGGGAGTCTGCTTCTCTCCTTCCTTCTGCCCCTCCCTGCGACTTGTGCTCTATCTTTCTTGTGATCTCTCAAATAAATGATATTAAACAAAAAAACAAAGAGATGAGAAACCCTTGACTAGCTGATATAGACAATGTCTCCCTCCAAATTCATATTCTAAAATCTAATCCCCAGGGTGATGGTATTTGGAGGCAGGACCTCTCGGGGGATAAGGTAATGAAGATGGAGCTTAATTATGGAACAGAGGGGAATTAATATCCTTTTGGAAGATACCCCAAAGGGCTCCCTCCTCCCTTCTGTCATGTGAGGACATAGCAACCATCTGGAAACCAGGAAGCTTCTCACCACAGACTGAATCTGCCTGCATCTTGATCTTGGACTTCAAGTTTCTGCTGTATATAAGGCCACCCAATCTATGGTATTCTGTTACAACAACCCAAATGGGCTGACATCAGCCTTTGCCAGCCTTGAAGACTGAAGGAGGCACATGGTCAAGGAATGTGGGCATCCTCTGGAAGCTGGAAAAGTCAAGACAAAGGATTCACCTCTAAAGCTTCCAGAAAAGAAAGCTACCCTGCTGACATCCTGATTTTAGCTGACATCCTGATTTTAGTGATATGTTTTGAATTTTTAATCTACAAAATTGTAAAGTAATAAATCTGTGTTGTTTTAAGCCACTAAACTTGTGACAATTTATTATGGCAGCAGGAGGAAACAAATCCAACCTCCAGAGGATTAAAATCCATATATATATGAGGAGTGGAGATGCAACGGGGGTGGGGGTTAAGGGGGTAGGAGAAGAATGAATGAAACAAGATGGGATTGGGAGGGAGACAAACCATAAGTGACTCTTAATCTCACATAACAAACTGAGGGTTGCTGGGGGGAGGGGGTTTGGGAGAGGAGGGTAGGGTTATGGACATTGGGGAGGGTATGTGCTATGGTGAGTGCTGTGAAGTGTGTAAACCTGGCAATTCACAGACCCGTACTCCTGGGGATGAAAATACATTATATGTTTATAAAATATTAAAAAAAAATTAAAAAAAAATCCTATATATGCTATTTGGAGGAAAAAAAATACATTTTAATATAGTAGATCTAACCAATATGCATGAACCTGCACATAAGATTACTGAATATCATTTATGACACACACACCCACACACATATAAAAACTGTACATAAGAGGTCATAAAGCAATGATGAAATTATCACTAATAAATGTAAGAAAATGAAAAAAATTGGTATTTTGGAAGATTAATGTAGAATTGCCAAAAACATACATAATGAATTTTAGAAGCAGGGAAATAACAAATGAAGAGGTGAAATATTTGAAAAAATGATAATAATTTCAAAATTTAAGAAACATAAAACTTCATATTTATGGGACATCTGGTATGTTGAATAGATTTTTAAAATTATAATCTTACAGAAATAATTAATCACTATCAAATTACTATCAAAGTCAAGGTACACATTCCAAAAATTTCAAAGAGTAATAATATATCACTTACATAGTGATAATAATAGTATTGGAATTAGCATGGCCACAAAGGCACTGGATCCAGGGGAACACTAAAGCAATATTTGCAAATTTGTGCAGGTAACTCTCACTCCCTACAAACTGCTAGATTTCCTTAATGTATACAAATAGTGAGTTGACATAAAAAGATCCCTACCTCCATTTTTTTGTGTGCCTGTGTTGCTATTCTTTTTTTCATCTAATTTGACTGATGACTGATTGAAGGAATAAAAAACTCATTTTCTGTTTTCTTTGTGTATTTGAGATCTTTAAATATCCTGTAGTGATTACTATAATTTGGTAGAAGAAATAATGAGAAGACATGCAAATATATTATGTATTATCAGTCAATTAAAAGAAAAGTTCACTATTAATACTCTGGTAACATTTTTTTTTCTATTTTTCTGTTGCCATGTTTTGCTATATAAAACCAAACAAAACAAACAAGTAATTGAGTTGATTTAAATTTGGCTTCTTGACTGAAAGAGTAGCCATGAACTATCCTAACTATCAGCCACTGTATGAGAGAATCTTCTTTGGTATTTATTCTGTTGAATGATGACCTTCTGACTTGTAAGAGTGTGGAAGTCTGAGGGGGCTTGATGTTGTCCACATCTGAGACTCGGATTCTGTGAAAGTTGCATTTTCCTTGATGACATCCAACATGCTTCAGCTTCAGTGTCTTTGCATTTGCTGTTCCCTCTGCCTGGAAAGCTTTCCCGCAGCCATCACCCCATTCCAGATTCCACATGACTTGCTCCACCTTCCCTTACCCTTACCTTAAAGTCACATTCCTGACAATGTTACTTAGAGTGACTAACTCTCACCATCAGCATCCTCTCCAACTTCCCAGCCTTATATTTCAACACAGTTCATTTTTGTCATCTATGTAATTTTTTATTCTGTTTCTTGTCTTTCACTGTCCGTGCTGTTTACTACTCTACAGGCAGTGCCTAAAATGGTGCCTGACACATAAGAGATGGTCGGTGCATAGTTTTTTCAATTCATCAGTGAGTGAATGATAAAACTGATGTATCCATCTGAATGTCCAAGGTCAGCTCCTGTTACTCATGGAAAACCTCCTAGAATGGAAGCTTAAACACTCAACTCTACCTCTCCATATGAACTACTCTTCCTTTTCTGTTTCTGTCTCTTCATTGGTAAAAAGATTTGATATCCTCATATGATGTTAGGACTGTAGGACACTGAAACTCGTTTGACAAATGTCCCCCTTTTTCAGGTTTCAAAATGGAGATTGAAAGGATAAGGCAATTCATACATGGCTTTAAATAACTAGTCAGGAAAAGAGTGATTAAAATGATTAGTCTCTGCCTTCTGCATTTTTATTCCTGCTTTCCACTACTGATGGGAAACCTCCACTGGGATGACATGATAGGTTTCTGTATGATTCAAAACTGAATGCATTTCCTCACTTCAGGATAGTGCAATTATGCTAAATATTGAGTCATTATGATGCAATGTTAGTGTTCTTCTTTACTTTTTAGCACTTCACTTTTAATAAATATGGACTCAATGTGGTAGTTGCATGATACTAAGAATATATACCCAGACTTAATATAACCATTAGCTTATATATATTTGGAGCTTGGACAAGCCACCCCCTCCCTTGAAGAGGTTCAAAAGTAATAGCCTAAAACTGATTCCAGGAACCGTATTTGAAAAAATGTTTAAGAAAATTTACAAGACCAAAACAATAATAATATTTAATAATAATAATAATAATAATAATAATAATACCACTGAAAATATGCTAATTATAGATTTGGGAGCCAAGGTCCAGAATCAGGACATCGTCTATTGGAGTCTGGTATATTCTATTCCACTAGAAAAGGAGTTAATCCAGATCTCAGAACTTTCTTGCCCCTTCTCCTCCTAGGGAATCCCAATGCAGACAAAGTTCCCCTCTAGAGGCTTGGCCACAGTATAAAAAATCCTCCCACCAAAGCAAAAGGAGTTCAGAAGTTTGCTAGGGGAGACTGGCTAACTTCTCCAGGAGTCCTTGCTGGTAAGCAATGCTTCGGAGGTATGGTTCCTTATCTGTAACCAGCTGAGCACAAGAAAAAGTGGTAGATGATAGGATGGGGGGAGTAGAAAAACTTGCTGACTGAAGGCAGAGGATAAGGGAACTGACTGTAGGAATGTGTTGGCATAATCTCTATGTGCACGTGAGCAACTGCTTCTTTTGTTTCTAATACTCCCTGATACTGTCTCTGCATGCAGCTCCAACATCTTTTGACACCTCTGCCATTCTTTTTGTGCAGAGAGCTCTTCCCTGACCTGGAGCCTATCTAATTACTGATCTATCAAGGCTCTTTCTTTCCCTGTGTTCTGATTCTTGCTCGCTGTTACCTCTCCTTCAGTCCCTTCTAATCTAATTTAAAGGTTGGGTAAATGTCCCCAACCTGAGTGCGTTTTTGACATAGAGGGAGAATAATAATTGAACTTACCTTAACCTATTCAGAAATTATCTCTCACCAATTACAACATAGTAAAACACACTAAACCACTTGCTACTTTCTTCCAACTAAAGGTAGTGCTAATCATTTTGGAATGGTTTGGTCTTCTAGTGTGTAATGCTAATGTCCTAAAATGTCGAATGATAGGTTTAATCAGATACACTCTATTATAAATGTTAGGACCCCTACCAAAATATATATAAGGAGGTAAAGTGAGGATCAGTATTTAGTCTGCTGTCCCCTGATGTACAGATTATTTAAAGGTCTGAGATAAGGCAAACCACTTCCACTATAGCTCTCTACTTTATTGTGTTCTTATCAATAGGTTTTTGTCAGTAATTGTAACTCTACATTTTTGATGACCCATCTTGATTCATGCAAACCTTGCAAGATTTCAGCTTACATAGGCATTTTAGCCTAATTTCATGCATAGGTGAGGAATTATAGACTCAAAGAGGGGAAATAATTTAACCAAATTCACACGGCAGGAAGACTCTGACTTTAATTCCTAATGTCTGCTACTATACATTATGCCATTTGTTATCTACTAAACTCTAAATTAGCTGAATCACAATCACAGAAAAAGAAATCTGATTATAAGATTCTACTTAATCCCCAAATACCCAAATACCCTGGGTTTAAATGCTTTTCCTTGCATATGTCTTCCCAGTTCAAATTAGGGATAGTTTCCTATATAGTTCATATTGCTTTCTTGAAATATCTCTTCTATTTTTGGAATTAGGTAATTTGCTTGACTAATTATCTTAACTGTTTCCTCCCTGTACCTGTGATTAAACTCTTCTCTCTAGGATTTCTTAAGCAATTTGCCCAAGACCCAAGTTGCAATGCACCCTTCCAACTCACAGACACACACACACACACACACACACACACACACACACACACACTCTTCCATCCCCAGACACAATGTCTAATATAGTTACTCTGGCTAATGTTGTTTGTAGCTTGTTTCTCATTTGCACGGGACTTAGCAGTCTCACAGAATGCTGAGCAGAGGAACAAGGGAAAGGCCTAATCCTATCTATAGGGAGTGGAGCACATCAAAAGTGATCTATAACAATAATACATTTACCTCAGCCCTCCAGGTTCTTCCAAAATTGTCATGTCAGTAAGGAGATAGCCTTCTAGTGGTATGGATTAGATCTACTTTCCTGCTAGTGGTAACTTCTTAAAATTGTAATTCTTACTTCTTCTGAGTTCCAGAACTTCTCTCTCTGTGTGCAGACATTTGTCTGTCCATCTATCTATCTGCCTATCTGTCTATCTACCTATCATTATTTATCTTTCATCTATCTATATGGAAGTATATGAAAGAGGTTTTAATCACAATGTACTTAGAGTTTTTAAGGCATATATATTGTAATAAATTATGTAGTCAGATAAATGATGATTGTTTCCAGGAGTGGTGTATATAAATTAATTCACTATATTTATGAATTTTGTGAAATTTTATAAAACTGTACATTAATGTTTCTGTGCCCATGTGTAGATCTGTGTTCCTTTCTGGACAGACATCAGCAGGAAGGCACTTAAAGAGCAAAGCTCTATTTACCTACCATCAGAACAGAAATGAAGAGGAATATATGAATTTTTTTCTGAGCAGACCCAGATTAAGAGGATTATCTTGAAATGAAGTTTGGTATGGCTTCTTGATAAAACCTCAAGGCAGATTTAGTCTCTAATACTGGTATCAGCAAGAAAGGAGAGATCAGAAGATGATTATGGCATGAAAAATTTTTTTGGGAACTTGAACAGTGAGAAGCCTACATAGATCCAAAATTGTCTTGAAATTTCTGGTTTGGTATACTTGCAGTTTCCTTAAAGACATATTATATATGTTTAGCTCAGAAGTGTGATCCACGCAGATTCATAATGGCTGTCATTGTGTTGATGATTATGTTCCTATCTTGTAAATAATATATATAGTCATAAATCAAATAATATTTCTATAAAATACTAAATAATTTTCAGGAAATATTTTGTGCACATAAGAAGCAAGGGAAAAACTTTATCTTGGCACTTATTTTCTTAATTTAAATTAAATTTAACTGTTTCAACCACTAAAACTGTTTCAACCACTAAAACTTTAAGTTCCATCATGAAAGGAATCTTCTCTAACTCATCTTTTAACAATTTCTTTTTTTTTTAAGATTTTTTTATTTATTTACTTGACAGAGAGAGATCACAAGTAGGCAGAGAGGCAGGCAGAGAGAGAGAGGAGGAAGCAGGCTTCCCGCCGAGCAGAGAGCCTGATGCGGGACTCGATCCCAGGACCCTGAGATCATGACCTGAGCCGAAGGCAGCGGCTTAACCCACTGAGCCACCCAGGCACCCTCTAACTCATCTTTTGCTACCATCTTAGCACAGAACTTGGCGTATCTATGTTAGGTACTCAGCAAATTTTGATGAATAACAATATTCAATTTAATTGAATGGATATGATGATGTATATTGAAATCATATGACTTCATTTTACCATTCAATTTTGTGCACTTTCAGGTCTCAATGATGGGTAGGTACAATAAATGTTTCACTAATTCCTTCATTTTCTCTGTGTGCTAAGCAAGGAAGAGGCTTATTCAGCGAATGGGAGGTACTTGATCTATAATATCTTTCACTATAAAAATAACACAGGAAAATGGTCTCACTTAATACTACCGTATTTCGTCCCTACTCTTTCTTCCTTCTGGGGATCCCTGGTCTGGAACATATACATATGTGGATTGGTTTCCCTTTCTTTGCTGTGTACCTGACAGCTGTTCTTGGGAATATCAGCATCCTTTCTGTGATTGAGACTGAGAGCAGCCTCCACCAGCCCATGTTCTACTTCCTAGCCATTCTGTCATCTATCGACCTGGGCCTGTCCACATCCACCATCCCCAAGATGCTTGGCATCTTCTGGTTCAACCTGAGAGAAATCTCCTTTGAGGGATGTCTCATCCAAATGTTCTTTATCCACCTCTGCACTGGCATGGAGTCGGCAGTGCTCGTGGCCATGGCCTATGATCGCTATGTGGCCATCTGTAACCCTCTTCGGTATACACTGGTGTTGACAAACAAGGTGGTAGTCATCATTGCAATGATAATCCTACTGAGAACTTTGTCTTTTGCCATACCCTTCGTTCTACTCATCCTACGGTTACCATTTTGTGGACACCAAATTATTCCTCACACTTACTGTGAGCACATGGGCATTGCCCGCCTGTCCTGTGCCAGCGTCAGGGTCAACATCATCTATGGTTTATGTGCCATCTCTATCCTGGTATTGGACATCATAGCTATTGTCATTTCCTATGTCCAGATCCTTCGTGCTGTCTTTTCGACTGCCTTCCCACGATGCCCGGCTCAAAGCACTGAGCACCTGTGGCTCTCATGTGTGTGTCATGTTGGCTTTCTACACTCCTGCATTTTTTTCATTTATGGCCCACAGGTTTGGCCGGAATATTCCACGCTATATCCACATCCTTTTGGCTAATTTCTACGTAGTCATTCCACCTGCTCTGAACCCTGTAATCTATGGGGTCAGAACTAAACAGATTAGACAACAGGTGCTAAAACTCTTTTCCAAGAAAACAACATAACTCTAGTAAAAAATCAAATTAAGGAAAGGAGCAGCACTGATTATCTTTGTTCAGAATGGGAAAAGAACTTTTGGAAGTTACACAGACCCCTCTCAGGGAAGACTTGTGAGCCTCCTTCCCAAACCCAGAAAATGGAAGGCGAGAACCATGTCAAATGCATGAATCAAAGTGTCTTATAATTTTTCATTATATGGAAATAATTCAGATTTCGCATGTGGAAGAGAACAAACACTTTGTTCTGCTTTCGTTAGAACTGAACACATCACATTCTGCAGTCAGATTCATTTTGAAGCAAAACCAACACTCCAAAAAGAAAACACCACACGAATAATTATAATAAAACCCATAAATTCCCTTATAACCTAATTTAAACAAAGATAGTACATTGCTCTTAATATGTTGGTTCCCAAAATACTAGATGATGAAACACTTCCCATATTCTTGACCTCCCTCTCAGAAAGAATGCTATTCTTGACTCTACCATGTTAATGTTATTAGACATGAAATTGATCCTGTGACTATGATAATCATGTGAGAAAAGTAGAGATTTTCTACCATGAACCGAATTGTAAAAAAATTGTAATCTTTTAAAATTCAGTCTTTTTTGTTTTAAGGCAGCATTGTGTTGCTTTTTGATGGATGAATATTTATAGAGTCTAGTTTATTGATCTGTCTTTTCAAATAAACAATTATGTTTCTGTGTTTTGCGACACTTCACAGAGGAGTTTCTCTCTCATGGAAAGCAGGAAATTTTAGTGATGTTCCAAGTCTAGTGTTAGCCAAGTGTGCACATGTATACTCTTGTGCCATATGACATCACTCAGTTTTTTCTAATTCTAAGTGGTATTATTGACTTCATTTGTAGAAAGAAGTCAGGAAATATATGTTTGTAAATTTTGACCAATAAAACTAAATTTTTAGCTATCCTTTTACTGCAGGATTTCTCTGATCTTTCAACTAACAGATATTCATTTGAAAGTTAAGATGATATTGGCTTCGGATTGCTCCTTTGACCAAAATACGGCACTAATATTCCATAGCATGAACTTTAGAAAAAAATCCTACTTATATTTATTATAATAGAAGAGATGCTGTCATATATTCTTAGAGGAAGTTTGTATTAATTAACATCACATCCTGAATTTGAAGCCATCAGTTTGGCTGTATAATTTATAAGCACAGGTGGCTGTTCCTGGAGCCCTGTTGTGACCCTGAACTCATCCCCTATCTATTTATTCTACTTATGAAGTGAATTTTAATGATGTGTCCTCAATTGTATCTTCAATGATTTGGTTAGAGTTCAGTCTGTTTATATGTGTTTAGGCTAGTTTTTGGAAAATTGGTACTTAGTCTTTAAACAGCTAAATCCACCAATGTAGTCACCTGGGCCTGAAGTCTGTGTTAGAAGGTTGCTAATTACAGATTCAACTTATTTCATAGGTAAAGGACTATTCAGGTCATCTAATTCTTCATGCTTTTGTTTTGAATGTCTTCAGTGAATGTATCACATTCCTCTAACTTTACCCTGTGTTCAGGATGTGGCTGATGAGTTAGGTTTTCTTGATGTCTACCCCACCATCAATGTTAGATCTTCTCTTTGTTCCTGTGCTGCAATAAGGCCACCCTCCATGTTCTGCACACTCCCTCAGGTGTAGAGCACTGTTACTTATTCCTCAAACCCTGCTAATCTGGTGGTAAGAGCCAGAGGACATTAAATACCATCTGGGCTGGTTTAGCCTGTCTTGGGCAGGTAGTATGTTCCCGAGTCTTGAAAATGAAATGTCCACAGTGATTCTGCCCCTTGCCTAGCACCGTAGGACATGTCTAAGGAACTTGTCTCACCCTGGGTTCTAGAGTTTGTTTTTGCTCCTTTGGCTCAGCAGCAGTGGGTCTCCACTTGTGCTCTTCCTCCAAGTGAAGGCTTTTATTCCTTAGGGAAGAGAACGTTGTTGAAGGGTCCTTCCCATCTTACAGTGACTTCTATTCCCCTCCACCAGGCCTGGTCCATGATGAAGGTCTAGTCCTGCACTCAGACTTTCTTATGAGTACCAGTCTAGGTATAGGGATGAAAACCTAGTAAGTATATATTCCTCTTTGTGTCATATATACATCAGTCCCAGATATTCTGTATTTTCATATAGATTTATACTCAGATGTGAATAATTTGGTTTAAATTTTAACAAATTCTTCCTCATTTATTCATCCATTGAAGGGCATCTTGGTTCTTTCCACAGTTTGGCCACCGTGGCCATTGCTGCTATAAACATTGGGGTATAGATGGCCCTTCTTTTCACTACATATGTATCTTTGGGGTAAATACCCAGGAGTGCAATTGCAGGGTCATAGGGAAGCTCTATTTAATTTCTTGAGGAATCTCCACACTGTTCTCCAAATTGGCTGCACCAACTTGCACTCCCACCAACAGTGTAAGAGGGTTCCCCTTTCTCCACATCCTCTCCAACACATGTTGTTTCCTGTCTTGTTAATTTTGGCCATTCTAACTGGTATAAGGTGGTATCTCCATGTGGTTTTAATTTGCATCTCCTTGATGGCTAGTGATGATAAACATTTTTTTCATGTGTCTGATAGCCATTTGTATGTATGGAAGATGTGGTCCATATACACTGTGGAGTATTATGCCTCCCCCAGAAAGGATGAATACCCAACTTTTTTTATCAACCTGGATGGGACTGGAAGAGATTATGCTGAGTGAAATAAATCAAGCAAGAGAGTCAATTATCATATGGTTTCATTTATTTGTGGAGCATAAGAAATAACATGGAGGAAATGGGGAGATGGAGAGGAGAAAGGAGTTGAGGGAAATTGGAGGGGGAGATAAACCATGAGAGACTATGGTCTCTGAAAAACAATCTGAGGGTTTGAAGGGGTGGGAGGTGGGAGGTTGGGGGAACCAGGTGGTGGGTATTAAGGAGGGCACATATTGCATGGAGCACTGGGTGTGGTGCATAAACAATGAATTCTGGTACACTGAAAAAAAATTTAATTTTTAAAAAAATTAACAAATTCTTTACCGTGGCTTATACAGTATCTGATACATGCCCCTAGTAAGCACAGGATCATGTTCCATCTCTTTTTGGAGTTACCTAGCTTTTTTAAAATTTTGGATTATTCACACTGTGATTTGAACTTTCTGACAGGTCCAAGAAAATTGTGAGGTTTTTTTAATTATTCTCCACATATTTTTTTTTGTCATAACATTTTAAGTGACATTCTTTCCAACCTTTTGTATTTGAAGTAAGAACTATAAAACTGTGTTGGAATTTTAACTCATGCCACATTCTCTGAGTAGGATATCTGTGTGTTTATTCTCAACATCCTACAATTTTGGCAGACATTGGATCACTGAATTAAAAATATACAGAACAAATGATGAAAAGTAAATGAGATTTTTTTATGGGATACACCACAGACATTTTGAGTCTAATAGTTTTAGAAAGGGCCTAAGCAATATGTATTTTTAAGATGGTTCAAGCCTAAATTTTGAAAACTATCATTCTAGAAAGTTGAAACTTTCAAATAAAGTTAATAAATCAAATTGGGTGATTGTTCAAATAAAGTTAATAATCAAATTGGGTGATTGTTAGATGGAGAAAATGGGATAAACCTTAGAAAGTGAAAGTGAAATGAATGCAGAATTGGCTAATGTAAAACTGGATACCACTCTAATGTCCAACACACACACACACACACACACACACACACACACACACACACCCCACATACTCCACACACAACACACACTCCACACACTGCCTACTTAAGGTGACCCAATCCACAGGAAGTTTGCTTAGTTGCCTACCTGATGTTCTTTTTTTTTTTTTTTTTTTAAAGATTTTATTTATTTATTTGACAGAGAGAAATCACAAGTAGGCAGAGAGGCAGGCAGAGAGAGAGAGAGAGAGAGAGAGGAGGAAGCAGGCTCCCTGCTGAGCAGAGAGCCCGATGCGGGACTCGATCCCAGGACCCTGAGATCATGACCTGAGCCGAAGGCAGCGGCTTAACCCACTGAGCCACCCAGGCGCCCATTACCTGATGTTCTTGATGTCCTATCCTCTGGAACTCTTCTTGACTTTCTTATAATCCCTAACCTAGGTTGATTATATATCTCCTTTCTAATTCTATTTTAGCAGTTGTCACATTGATATATCAGCATGTAAATATTAATATGTAACTAAGTATAGAGTAGTTGTTGAGAATATAAACCTGGTGTCAAACTTCCTAGGTTCAAATTCTGTCTCCATTTTTAACCATCTCTATGACTATGAGAAAGTCAACTGATTTCTCTGTTTCCTTATTTGTAAAATGTAGATATTAATCCTAAAAATCATTTTTAGTTTGCATGAGAATCAACCCATTAATGGGTTGCTGTATATAAGAACTCAGGGCCAACTATGAGAATGCACACATTATAAAAGTGTTACACATTATTATACTGAAAGTAAATGTTTATTATATCGAATAAACTATATCAGACTATAGGAACAAAATATTTCTAGCCAATTCTTTATGTTCATGTATTATAAAGCCCATCTTTTTTTTAACCCTTATTCACTGTGTGCTAGGAAAAAGCTGTTCATTTGAAAATTCAGTAGGAATGCATTGAGTGAGTGTAATTAAGACCCTTTTCCCTGTGTCTCTCCCACCCCAACATACACACTTCTTGGTAGTGAGACTTTCTAAGGCAGTCCTGTGTTCTCTGGTGCTCCTCCATGTAGTAAGTCTTCATGATCTTATTAGAACTATATTCCTAACTCTGGGGTTTAGGGCGCTGACTCTTGTACCACACTTGGTCCTCTAGAATAGACTTCGTTACTAAGAAAGAGGATATTTTCAACTCACATCTTCCATGTCTTTCTTCAATCTCGATCTTTTTAGGAATCAGATGGAAAGAATGGATACATTGATTCTGTGCACCTCTGAGACTCTGAAACTGTTTACCAATTTTGCCTTAGTCATTCCTATATCCCCAGTGAATTCGGTTCCACAAGTAAACACTAGCTAAATGGATCTAAACTGAGTGTGGTTATGAAGAATGCAATGACCAGTAGCAACAATTATGGCAGCTCACCTGTGAGAAGCTGTGTTCCTAGGAGTCCCATTGAGTGATTTGGGTGTATATGGAACCATTGTGAGAGTATAAGAAAATTATGGCATCAGTGCTAGACAGACTTCTAATCCTAGCACCTCTAAACTGGCCATTGAATATGAGTTTGTTGAGTTACTTATTGTGGGAGTATTTATGATAATATATTCTAAAATATATTGTGAAGGTTATGTATTAAAATCCACAATAAAGAGATTAGAATCTAGTAAATGCTTAACAAATGTTGATTCTCTTCACAATTGAGTTTGAAAGATGAAGTACTTGACTTAAATACTACCCCTGTGGTCAACTAATGTCTCTGTTCCCCAACTTACACAACCACAGCTCAGTTTTAGCTGCACTTAAGAATCACCTACAGGACCTTAAAACATGGATGCCTGAACATTACCTCCACACTACTTTTCCTTCCCTAGAGTTTCATTTAAACTGAATCACGGCATATGTAATCTTTTCTCACTTGCATAATACCTATGAAATTTACCCATGTGAAACTACAGAACACCCAAGAAATCAACAGGATCTAATGACAGTCAGACAGAAAAGATAATTACCTACAAATTAATGACAATTTGGTCAACAACAGTTTTCTTCAAAGTAATGATCGATTCTAGAAGACTATAGGATAATGTCTTCAAAAGACTAAGGAAATGTTATAACTGGAGAACGGAACTGTGTAGCTGAAAGGTATTATCATGAAGACATAAAGAAATCATTAAACACAGAACACAGAAGTTAGCATCAAAAACCTCTCATTAAGAAAGTGGTGAAGGGGGTGCGTGGGTGCTCAGTTGGTTAAGCAACTGCCTTCAGCTCAGGTCATGATCCTGGAGTCCCAGGATTGAGTCCCGCATTGGTCTCCCAGCTCCACAGGGAGTCTGCTTCTCCCTCGGACCTTCTTACTCAAGCTCTCTCTCACTGTCTCTCTCTCGAATAAATAAATAAAATATTAAAAAAAAAAAGAAAGTGGTGAGGTATGTACTTGAGAAAGAAGGACATTTAGTCAAGAAATATGACTGGGACAAAAAAAAAAAAGAAAATTTGTAAATCTGGTAGTAAGTCTTAACTGGCAAAACCAAAGATAGAGGATTATATATCATGTTAATTTTAAAATCTCTTGTTTTTAGCCACAGATGATTCTAAATTTTGTTTGCTTGTTTTTTGTATTTTAGGAAATAACATTCTAATATTGTAGTAAAGAGTCATACTCAATAATACATAATTATTGTTACAACATAAAATATATTTTTATGGGTGAGTTACTTCCCACAAAAAAACCCATGCCCTCTGACCATTAAAAGAGGAGCTTCATGAAGAAGTTATTTATTCTAAGATAGATGATATTTGTTCACATATTATTCATCAACCCAAAAGACATAACTCAAGGCTTTGAAAAACTGAAAAATTTAAGGAATCTGTCCCTTATCTTCTTGGTCCTTACCCCATAGATAATAGGGTTCACCATGGGTGGGACCAGAAGGTAGATGTTGGCCACAAATATATGGACATGGGGAGCCACATTGTGCCCAAACCTGTGGGTGAGAAAAGAGAAGAAGGCTGGAGTATAAGACACTAAGATGACACAGATATGGGAACCACAGGTGCCCAAGGTCTTGAGTCGGGCCTCCTTGGATGGGAGGTGGAAGACAGTGTGAAGTATGAGAACATAAGAACAAATGATTAATATGAAGTCTAGACCACCAGTAAGGAAGGCAACAATGAGGCTGTAGGCTTTACGGATTCTTGTCTCAGCACAGGCAATCTTGATGAGGGCCATGAATTCACAGTAGGTGTGGGAAATGATATTTGTTCTGCAGTAGGGAAGCCAACGTAACAGAAAGGGGTGAGGACTGAGAAGTACTATGCCCCGGAGTACTATACCTAGGCCCATCCCCCCAATCACAGCATGTGTCAGAATAGCAGAATGTCTTAATGGGTTACAAATGGCTACATAACGGTCAAAAGCCATGGCCAGGAAGAAGCCAGATTCCATGGTGGAACAAGAGTGAATCAGGAAAACTTGAGTGAGGCAGGCTTCAAAACGAATCTCTCCATCATGGAACCAGAAAAGACTAAGAAGTTTTGGTACAGCTGTGGTACACACAATAAGATCAGCCAGAGCCAACATGCAGAGGAAGAGGTACATTGGCTCATGGAGGCTGCTGTCTGTCTTGATAATAAACAGAAGAGAACAGTTTCCCAGGAGGGCCAAAATGTAGACCAAACAAAAGGGGATGGAGATCCAGATGTGGGCAGTCTCCAGCCCAGGAATGCCAATGAGAATGAAGGCTGATGGATGGACATTGGTCTTATTGTATGCTGACATAACAGGGGTCAGAATTTTAGCTTTCTCTTCATGAAATTTTCTCTACACCAAGTAAAAGTAATAGCTTACAAATTTTCAAACCTTTGATGAGTTAAGTCAGCCAAAATGCAGGAAATTGTAGGTCAGGGAGTCATTACAATATCTATGAACATTTATAAATTATTTCACCATCATATCTGACTGTCAGATCTTATTTCACTGTTGTAATTTGTAATATGGCTGATCTGTAGATGCCAAATGAGGGAAAATATGCAGGTACCAAAAATCAGAGCTAAATGTATGAAAATCCAAAGTCTTCTATCCACTGAGAAGAAAGTAATGCCAACTGAAATCTAAAAAATGTGTAAGACTCTCAGGTATAATTCAGTAATTCAGTATTTACATACAACACCTATATTACATTGTATGTTAACTAACTGGAATTTAAATAAAACCTAAGAAATAGGATAAACACAAGTGTAGATGCACAGTGGAATAGCTGTATGCGTAATTGTTGAAACTTCACTGTATGTAATGAATATCTCCTTCAACTAACTTCTTTCATTAAGATACATGTATTTGTAAACATATATGTAGCATCATTTGGGAAAATGTGTAAGAGTCATGGGCTTGGGGGACATAAAAATAGTTGTAAGACAAAGATTACACAGAAAGAAGGAATGACAGGAAGATTTGAATAGAAAATGTACCTTTAGAAAAATATTTTAGTCATCCTAGTCTGGGACATGCAAAGATGCCAGGTTATAGGGTGTGGCATTGACAATGGAATGCCAAATTTCAGAGGATGTGTTGCTTGCTTTCGAATGACCAGAAGGAACTCAATCAACATGATGACAAGAGTGGGGTTGATAACACTGTGTCAGGAAGTGAACAGCTCATTGCGTTGTTTGTGACTCTCCATTGGTGACACCTTTGTGTTTACTTTTGACTGCACAGGCAAGAATTACAACAAATGTGATTATATCCACTAACATGAACTTCCTTCACTTCCTTACACTCATCTAGCATCTAGTTAGTCAAATTACTCTGACTGGCTCTCCACTGGCTCCCTCTCCAGGCAAATTCATCCAAACCTCCCCTCATGACCTTTCCTTTGCTCTGCACACTTCTCTTGCATTGGCTGACCCCTTCCCCACCCCATGTTGTGATTTGCTGATGACACTTCTTCAATTTCTTAAAGACTAGTAGAACTTTTTGAAAGCCATACTCGTCCCATAATAAACAGATCTTTTTCCTCTCTTCTTCTTAGAAGCACAATTGACACTGTTCCACAGACAGTCCTTTTTTACCACTATTATAGACAGCTGAAGATTAAAGGGTGTTGTGATCAAGAAAAATAATCCTTAAGCCAATGGGCATCGATATGGAGTGAGAGTGATGACACATGTTTTGCTCTTACTCTGTTGAAGTTTCATACCCAGAGTTTCTGCTTGCTGGGGTTATTTGGCCTTCCAGATCCCTAGAGGTGGATATTCTCTTTGGAATGCAAATACATCAGGTTAGGTGGGTCAAGGAACCATGGGACATTTATGTAATGACATTTCTGTCTGAGGCATGCTATGAGTTGGGACAGAAGATAAATCCAGGACAACCAATTCATTGGGGAGTTATATAATAGTGTAACAGTTAAACATTTTTAAATGCTTGATGTGAGTCAGTTCTTTTCCTGAAAACATTCCATGTATTAACTCATAAATATTATTGTGTTTGTTAGAGTGGAGGGGGAGTGGGAAGGATGGGGTGCCTGGGTGATGGACTTTGGGGAGGGTACATTTTGTAGTGAGTGCTATGTATTGCATAAGACTGATGAATCACAGACCTGTACCCCTGAAACAAATAATATGTTATATGTCAATAATTAAAAAAAATAAATTTTATCTCCATTTTAAATGAGAATAATTTAATTAACTTCTATAATTTTAAGTAGCTGGTAAATGATAAACCCTTTTCTAGCCACACACACTGATTCTAAAGACCTTATTCTTTTGTTTGTTTGTTTGTTTGTTTGTTTAAGATTTTATTTGTTTATCTGAGAGAGAGAGAGAGAGATAACAAGCAGAGGAGGGGCAGAGGAAGAAGCAGGCTTCCTGCTAGGTAGGGACCCTGATGTGGGACTCGATCCCAGGATCCTGGGATCATGACCTGAGTCAAAGGCAGACTCTTAACCAACTGAGCCTCCTGCGTGCCCCTAAAGCCCTTATTCTTAACTGTGGTGATAAAAACTGCCCTAAGCACGTGACAATATATTTGAAATTGTGCATATAAGAAGAAGAGGAGGACTTGTTCTATACCTAACAATAAAGAAAACCATCACCATTAATTTGATTATGAATACTGTTCAGAAGTCCCCAACTATTATATTCCATAAAGGAACTGGTCCAAATCCAAGCCTTTCTCTTCTTAATTAACCCTCCTGCACTTTCAACAGATGACCTCTCAGAGGGAAAATTAACCTCTCAACCTCAGAGACAAAATTAACATTTGCCACCAGACAGGTTTGTCAGCCTTACCCTCTTACCTTTATGTTTACGTACATGTAACACATTGAGCTAGTACATTTTCACATACTCTCCTTCCTTTAACCTGAAACGAAATTTCGTGTCCTTTTACCTATATTTGTAATTTCATCAACATTCTCATCTTTCTCATGCAGTTTTCCTTCATTTCTTCTACTTGCTCTATGCCATTACACAATTTAAATATATTTTAATGACAGAAAACATGTGGACAGGTGTGCCTGGGTGGCTCAGTTAGTTGAACATTTAACTCTTGATTTCGGCTCAAGTCATGACCTCAGGGTCCTGAGATGAAGCCCCAGGTCAGGCTCCATGCTCAGTGGAGAGTGTGCTGGAGATTCTCTCCCTCTCCGTTTGTTCCTTCACCTCCTGTCTCACTTTCTTTCTTAAAACAAACAAGTAAATATTTAAAAATAAAAAAAGAAAATATATGGACAGATTATGTAGAGCAAACATTCACACTGAAGTAAATGCAAATGTTCAATCATATAGGCTTATTCTTACTGGAAATCAGGAAATTAAAAATTAAATGAATATGATACAATTCATACAGTATTATATTTTTAACCAACAGAATTTCAAGATTGATGATGATAAGCATTAATGAGGTTTGGGTTAATGTGTGATTCTTATGCCCAATTGATTAGAAAGAATTACTCTTAGAAGAAAATTGCATAGTATTATTCTTATTAAAAAAAAGTTCTGGGCAGAGCAATTTCACTACTTGCCATTTAGGGAATAATGTTCAGAAATACATATGGAAGTATATACAGTAATTCTCATTGTAAAAGTGCCTGTGATAGAATTAATAGTGAATCATTCAAAATGTCCATCAGTAAAGTAATACTGAGCTTACAAATCTGTGTCATCTTTATATTATAGAAATGCTTAGGATAAGTAAAGTATATTTATATAAACTGACATTCAAATAAAAAAACGAAACAAAAGTTTGATTTTTCCATTAACGTTGACAAATTATGCAAAAATTAAGAGCATACTGTATTTGCATACATGCACATTTATAATGCAAATTTTATAAATATAAGAACTACGTAAAAAGGATACGTAGCCAGTGGAGGAGAGAACTAAAATGTGGAGTGGATGGAAAGAGGTGTAGACAGTAAAATTGAGCTGTATCTTGATAGCTTGACATTTTTAAACAGTGTCAATATATTTTATATATTCATGTATTACATGTATAGTTTAAGGCAAGTAAATAAATAACACAGTTACAAATGTTATTTGCCAGAAAATAATACAAACCAAGAAATTACAAAGAAAATGTGGCCTTCCATGTCTTATAAAATATTAGCAAATTTCTAACCTCTTGAAATATGTTGTCTATATCTCTCTGCATATAGAGAACTGGTCATCTGCTCAATTCATGAAGGTAGTGACCTGTGTCTTTGTTTGTCATGGCATTTCTTCACACATGGAAACCCTAGGTAACCTAGTTAGCATTGAAGATCCTGCTCACATATCAGCCTCTGTGAGAAAATTTTTCTAGGAACTTTGGACCATCATGGATATCCATCCTCAAGTGTTCCACTGACATGTGTACTTACCTATCTTCTATATCTTCTCATACTGTATTTTATATATCTGTATGTTTTTCTCCTTTATTATATTGTGAGTTCTTACTTGGCAGAAACCATGTATTGCCGTATATCCGTTTGTTCCAATGAATGAATAAAAAGAGGAAAGAAGACAAGGGAGTGTTCTTATTTTTCTGGTAAATAATTTCAGCATAAATTTAAGACAACCAGTGGAATCACTATAAATTTATTATAGTCTACACTATCTCCAAACACTACAGTGCATTAATAGTTTTCCTGATTCTAATATAAAATCTTTAAGACATACCCAGGGATTAGCTTCCAGCAAAATCAAATTCTCTCAACATTTGATTCCTTGTCTGACTACACAGCATGGAAAAAAGGAGGGATTGGAAGGAAAAAAAACCTCACATCTGCTTTTGGGGAGGAATAAAATAGAAAAAGAAAATCCTGTAATGTTTTTGGGCTAAATTCTGTACCCCTATTCATCCCTTTGCAAAAATACAATAGATCAACATGAACTGGCATATATTAGGTACATATAGTATATGCAGACATTACCAGGTGTTCTGTGAGGATGAGGATGAGCACCTTGGTTTGAGGAATACTTTCCTTCTCTCAAGACTTTTAAGGCTTCTAGATGAGCTCAGTTATAGACTTGTCTACCGATTTCTAAGGCTCTCATGGGCATAGAGACCACCCCCAGTGGTTTCTTGACAGGTGGGGAGGGGACGGTCTCCCCACCTGTCAAGAAATCACTGGGGGTTAAATTTGAGTTCATAACTCAGGTTCTAAGTCTTTAGAGCTAACCTTTTAGTAACAGGAGAATCCCAGAAGGGTGAGGGGAAGGCAGGAGAGTTTTTTCTGAACTGTCTCTGGAGCCTTCCTCTTGGCAGGATTGCTAGAGTCTCAGAATTGATTGTTCTTAAATATATCAGGTGTATGTATGAAGTAAGGGTAGATAAGTGTCTAGTTCCTTCACTTTAAACAATGACTTTTTATCTTTATTTTTATTTTTTTTAAGATTTTATTTATTTATTTGACAGAGAGAAGGAGAGAGAGAGCGCAAACAGGGGAGCGACAGGCAGAGGGAGAGAGAGAACCTGGTTCTCCACTCAACAGAGAGCCTGATGCGGGGCTTGATCCCAGGATTCTGGGATCATGACAGGAGCTGAAGGAAGATACTTAACTGACTGAACCACCCAGGCACCCCTCTCCCTTATTTGTAATATAGGAAAATATAAATTAAAAAAACAAACTACCATAATGTCACTTTGATATTTGGTTTATTTTATTCCATGATTTTCATATTCATATAGTTTAGAATATTCAAATCATATTAGACTTTAACATTTTTAAATTTTATTTTTTATTATTATTTTTTAATATTTTATTTATTTGGCAGAGATAGAGAGAGATCACAAGTAGGCAGAGAGAGAGGAGGTAGCAGGCTCCGTGCTGAGCTGAGAGCCCAGTGTGGGGCTCAATCCCAGGACCCTGAGATCACGACCTGAGCCGAAGGCAGCAACTTAACCAACTGAGTCACCCAGGCACGCCTAATTTTTTTTTTAAAGATTTATTTATTTATTTGATAGACAGAGATCCCAAGTAGGCAGAGAGGCAGGCAGAGAGAGAGGAGGAAGCAGGCTCCCCCCTGAGCAGAGAGCCTGATGTGGGGCTCGATCCCAGGACTCTGAGATCATGACCTGAGCTGAAGGCAGAGGCTTTAACCCACTGAGCCACCCAGGCACCCCAGACTTTAACATTTTATCTCATAGTCTAAATTTCATGTTGGACATGTACCGCATTTTTTTCATAATTCATCAGAATAAATTTCACAGAAAATTTAATTATATGAAATTAATCAAAATTGGATTTTGATGAAAGTTGAGTTGCATCTAAACATTACTGGGAAAATGTCACAGCTTTAAACATGCAATCCTTTCAGCCATCTAGATTTTTTTTTTAATTTTTTATTTTTTATAAACATATATTTTTATCCCCAGGGGTACAGGTCTGTGAATCACCAGGTTTACACACTTCACAGCACTCACCAAAGCACATACCCTCCCCAATGTCCATAATCCCACCCCCTTCTCCCAAACCCCCTCCCCCCAGCAACCCTCAGTTTGTTTTGTGAGATTAAGAGTCACTTATGGTTTGTCTCCCTCCCAATCCCATCTTGTAGCCGTCTAGATTTATTGTGCTCTTACATTCATTCTAGCCTCCTTTGAGAGCTTCAAACAGTTTTTACGTCATTTTCTGTCAATCTCACCAATAATTAAATTGTAGAAGTTGGAATTATATCATATTATTTTTACATTTATTTATATGCTTTGTGTATGATTTGAGTATGAATCTTATAAACTATATATACATAGTGGGGCTCTATCATATGTGAATTCCATATTTACTAGTTTGCCTACTCCTTAAGATTTATTTGTAATCCCAAATAAATTCTCATGGCACTTTAGCACTCACTTGCCAGAGTGCAAAGAGATGTGAAAAATTTGAATTGCCAGACAATTGCATTCTCAGCTGAGGCTGAAAAAAATGAGATTCTGACTTCCCATTTCAGCTATAAACAAGCGTTTTTACATTCAATTTAAGGTCAGGTTTTTCTTATTTTTTCCTGCTTTTTGTTGATTCCACTGTTTAACATGGCCCTCCAAGATAGTGTTGAAGTGCAACCCAGTAAATAACTATCTTGTTATTTATTCATGGAGTGTATCGCAGTTAAATAATACTTTTCTAGTGTTCCTAAGTGCAAGAAGGTTGTGCTTTACTTTATGGAAAAAATAAAATATGTTGGATAAACTTCATTCAGGTGTGAGTTATAACAGTGTTGCTTGTGATTCAAAGTTAATGAATCAAAAATAAGATACACCCAGACAAAGGAAGAGGAAGAGGAAGTTCATCTCTATATGAAGCCACTCTGGAGATTACTAAAGTAACATTTGAGGCATGTGATATGAATATGAAAAAGATGAAGAAGAGGATAAATTTGTGGAGTCATGAGACGACAACTAATTAAAAAAAAAGGACAATAGACAACACTGTGGTGAGGTCAAAGATGGTTACAGTTACATCACCTGGGATCAGAGAAAAAAAAAAAATCAAGCTCTTGTTGGATAGCACTGGGTTTGCTAGTACATTCTGAAAAAGCAAGGAGGGATATACAATATTAAACTTAGAGTCAAGGCAGATTCGGCTAATAAGAAGGCTGCAGAAGAGATTTTAAAGTGCCTATTAAG
The DNA here is from genome assembly GCF_009829155.1 of Mustela erminea. Classification (NCBI taxonomy): domain Eukaryota; kingdom Metazoa; phylum Chordata; class Mammalia; order Carnivora; family Mustelidae; genus Mustela; species Mustela erminea. The sequence goes on from NC_045622.1 coordinate 59,053,459, forward strand.
TGTACAGGAAAAGGATTATGTAGAAATCAGGTTTTCAACACTAATGAGACTCTCTTGTACACAGATGTTGGTGAATGAAACACAAGTGGCCTCCAAAGCTCCTGGCTTTCGATCATTTAAAGGGTGCACGATTAATTATAAGAGCCATGACCAACCTATAAGAACTATGTATTACAGGAAGTGTCTCTCACAGAAAAACACACATTAAAAAATTTATGTATTCATTGATTGACAAAAATGTTGTGCATTTCCCCTAAGAGCAAAGGCACCAAATTTCCTAATTCAGCGTTCAAGGTGACTTTATAGAACACAGCTACTGAAGGTAGTGAGAAATTCAGGGACCGAGGGAAGCTCTTCTGTGACAGAACTCTGCCAGGCTCGGGTAGAGGGGATGTGGGTAAAATCAAACTTTTCTTTGAATCCTTTTCAATTTGTCTTTTCTTATATGTACCACCAGGGTCCTGTAATCTCTCATCTAAATTCTGGAACTCTCCTAAAGGCCTTTCCATCCATCAGTGCTTGTTAAATCTGTGTTTTTGTACTGGGAGGAGTACTGGGTCCTCCTGTCATCTCTCTCACCTAAATCTCACTCCTCTGCCTTCATTTCTTTCCAAGCCAGGGACCCCTAATGGTTCTCTCTTTTTGAATCAGAATTCGACACTAGAATCCTCAGAGACTTTGTGTTTTTTACCAAACTGGCTCCAGGGAATTTCCTGTTGCAAGCTTCTCCCAGGCAAAGAGCAGCACCCTCATAAAGACTGAGCAGGTGAGATAAAACAGAGACAGGATTCCACGCTGGTGCTCAGTCTGGTGAGTCTTCCCCATCTCCCAGCTCACCGAGCATCCTTACTTCACAGTGAAGGGTGCAAGGAAAGACGGCGGATAGGGGAGGAAGAGAGGAGACACGGGAAAAGTGTGGGGCAAAGACTAAGACTGGTGCTTAGAGAAGGAGTAGGATCATGTTAGGGAAAACCATCCAATCCTAGTGAAAGCATTTGGATTTTAGCCTGAATCCAGTCAATGTACTTTTTAAAAATTAGTCTGCTTGAAGATATCTAATGAATGATGGACAACCAGTCTCTTTGGAACCTGCTTCAAATTGCTTTAAAACATTACCAGCTTAAATCTAACAACATACTTAAGATTTTTATATTACCTCTATTTTATGATGAAAATATGTTATGATGAAAAGTACCTGTTATTTACTTTCCTTTGATTATAGAGTGAGTAAGTTATGAAGCTGGGTTTCAACAAAGTTAGTCAGACTGTAGAGAGCTCTTGCTTTAAAGCAATGTAAAGTACTGTGTTGTAATCAACCTCCCAAATGATCCCATTAGGATGGAGATAAATGTAAAGATTTTAAAGATATTGAAAAAGTAGAATTAGCATTTTTGTTTGTTTTGTTTTTTATGTGTGAAAGAGGAGGAGGATGGTTTTCAGACTCTTTTTTCATTTTTTTTAAATTTTAGAAATAATTGACATAGAACATTATATTAGTTTCAGTTATACAACATCATGTATAATTGGTAAATGATTACCACAGTATGTCTGGTTAATATCCATCACCATACAGCATTAATCAGATTTTTGATCTAGTGAGTTCACCGAGTGGTAATGATATAAGCCAGACAACTACAGAATTTCATTGCTGTCTATGTCTTCTGACTATTTCTACTAAGCTATTTATATCACAGCCTCTCTACTTAGCTATTGAGGCCTCATGGTAGATTATAATTATCTGAGTTGAGAAAAACACTAATTTGTTTGTCTCACTACTTTATATTTATTTATTTATTTATTTATTTGACAGAGATCACAAGTAGGCAGAGAGGCAGACAGAGAGAGAGGGGGAAGCAGGCTCCTTGCTGAGCAAAGAGCCCGATGTGGGGCTCGATCCCAGAACACTGGGATCATGACCCGGGCCCATGGCAGAGGCTTTAACCCACTGAGCCACCCAGGTGCCCCATCCCACTACTTTATTCTTAAACAAAGAACATAATACCATCTGTCTCTCTATCAGTTTGAGTAGTGAACTCTATACTATGAGCTAAAGTAATTTTCTTTACTGATGATCTATTATGTATGATGAAAAAAGGAAAGCATTGTTTTTATCGCTTTCCACAATTACTGTGTACATTCCTAATCTTCAGAGATGTTATTGAGGAGTACAAAAAATTTTTTAATAAAATAATCTGCCATTGACACTTCACCAATATTGATAAATCACAGAAAATTAAGCCACCATAATTGAATTCTACTCTTTATCCGTGGGCAGGTCACATCACACCTTTTCAGACTATTCAATATTCCACTACCAGGCCAGAACATCATAGAAGAAAAGCTTTATTTTTATGGACATTTTGCAGTGTCTCCTACCAAAAATATCTATTGTTTTCAACTTCCTTTCTTTTCTAATGTCTGCCATTTCTTCCTAGGACTTCCAGCTTTCCCCATCCGTATTTTATTACTCCTTCTAGTACTTGTTTATCATGGACATGACCCTGTTCTTCCTGGCTTCTTTCCCATATTACAGTATCTGGGAAAGAGCCTAGTTGTCTTACTGAAAGTGTTATCATCATTAGTAGTGATCCTCTGGAATCCTCCAATGAAACAAAATGATGAAAAGATGCTTTCACTACGAAATAATTACATGTAATGAATGAGCAAGTGATTTGAAAATACTCTAACAAATGAAGTAAATAAGGTACATAAAAATATATTACAGTTTGGGGAACTTTGAAAATGATAGATTCAGCTCACTCAGAATATGCCACCTAGTCTTTTCTTCAATATATTTATCAGGTATCTTCAAGTCTTAAAATTATGACTCCCTCAGATTTGTAATGAAAACACTGATATCTTTTATTCTGATGGATGTGAGTTTAAAAGAAATTATGTTTGTGTGATTGTGTGTGAACAAAGGGAAGCTGGGTGTGTCTGTCACGACTGAGGCATGAATTAGTTTTGCCTTACTATCCACTCTTTCCATTTCAACTTTATGATTTCTTCTCTACTTTCTTTCTGTCCTTCTGTAACTATAAGCACTTGAAGCATTTGGTGAGTGTGTTAAACTATTTTCAGTTCAGACCCGTATGTGAAAACATGGTAACTGTTTCTCTCCATGTGTTTATAAAAATCTGAGCTGAAACTTGCACAGGTTCTGACAACATGGAAAGAGTCAGGACCTTAATGAATGACAGTCGTTGCTTTTTTGATCAAATTTCTTCTTCTGTGATAAGAATAATGAATGACTGCTAACTAATGGATTGATTTTAATCCCATAGACTTATTTTTAATAGTGTAGACTAATTTTAATGAGTTTGTGTTCACTAACACTTGCTACCTATCTTGTGTTTTAACAGATATATGTTACCATCTAACCTAATAAAACCAATAGAAATAACTTTTACAGGGGCTGTCATACCCCTTCTATGCCAGAATGGAAAATAAATTGTGTGGGTGATGATAGAAGGTAATTAATGAAGTAAGTAAGTATTAAGGCAAAACCTTAGCATGATTCTAGTGGTAATACACTTGCAAATTAAAAGAGAGGGGTTGACAAAGATGAATATATTAAGTAAAATATTTATTGCAATCTACGGTTTACTTCTTCCAAAAGCTTCTTGCTGAGAATTCACTTCATATTTTTCTATGTGGATTTCTATTTGTACATTTCTAGTTGTATGGGTTAACTGAGGAAGAAAATGTACACAATTGTATATTTTTGTTTTTCTTAGGTTTAAAACATTGCAGAGTTTTATCGGGGTCCCACAGATTAGTGAACACACATCTATAAGAACATGGACTTACGCATTACCTAGCAGGATGTCCCTTCCCAATGACACCCAGTTTCATCCTTCCTCCTTCTTATTGCTGGGGATCCCAGGACTTGAAAGAGTTCACATGTGGATTGGTTTTCCCTTTTGTGTTGTGTATGTGATTGCACTTTTAGGAAACCTCACAATTCTGTTTGTGATCCAGGCTGAAAACAGCCTACACCAACCTATGTTTTACTTCCTGGCTATGTTGGCTACTATTGATTTGGGTCTGTCCACAGCTACCATCCCCAAGATGCTTGGGATCTTCTGGTTTAGTCTTAGGGAGATACTCTTTGATGCTTGTCTCACTCAGATGTTTTTTATCCACAACTTCACTGGTATGGAGTCAGCAGTCCTGTTGGCAATGGCTTATGACCGCTATGTGGCCATCTGCAACCCACTCCGATATAGCACCATCCTCACCAACAAGGCTGTTTCTCTGATTGGTGTGGGTGTGTTAGTGAGATCATTCATTTCTGTGATACCATTTGTATTTCTTATTTTGCGATTGCCCTTCTGTGGGAATTATGCCATTCCCCATACCTACTGTGAACACATGGGTCTTGCTCGCCTCTCTTGTGCCAGCATCAAGATCAACATCATCTATGGATTGGGTGCTATTTCAATTCTAGTCTTTGACATCATAGCCATTGCCCTGTCGTATGTTCAGATACTCCGTGCTGTTTTCCGTCTTCCTTCGCGTGAAGCCCGACTCAAGTCCCTCAGCACGTGTGGTTCTCATGTTTGTGTCATCCTTGCCTTCTATACACCGGCCCTCTTTTCCTTCATGACACATCGCTTTGGCCGAAATGTCCCCCGCTATGTCCACATACTCCTGGCCAATCTCTACGTCATAGTGCCACCAATGCTCAACCCTGTCATATACGGAGTCAGGACCAAGCAGATCTATGACCGTGTGAAGAAAATATTCTCTCAAACATAAAGAATTAAAAAGGAATAGCACCTAATGTATGTGAGATGGAACTTCTGAGTGGAGAAACACCTTGTTATATTAAGTAAATGTGCTTGGCAATAATGTTCATGGGAGGGAGGGTCTATAAATAGTTTGATGAATTCAGAAAGTGAAAGCTTAAGCTTGGCTATCCAATTCGTATGGTAGGTGATGGCCCATTCATCTTTATATGGGATTTTGAATCTCTGGTGTCAGTAGAAGTAAAGTAGAATTTACAGGGTGTGCTGCCTTTTTTGTGTGCTAGTGACCCTACCTCACTCAGGCTTTTTGGATAATTCTTCTTTTTCTCCTCCTCCTCCTCTTCCCCCACCCCCTCCTCCTCCTCCTTCTTCATCTCTAGGCATCCTTGTCTCTTTCTTTCTTCTTATTTTGCATCTCCTTCTTATCTCTCTTTCATTTTCTTTTTCCCTTTCTTCAGAAATTAGTCATTTTCATTCCATTATAAGAACTATATTGTGATATCCTGTGATTTCACCATAAATAGTGTAAACATCCAACATTTTGTAGATTAAGTCCTTATTTTGTACAGAGAGATGGAGAAAGGGAATAAATGGGGCTACAAAAAACTTCACCTTAAATTTTTATGTAAAGTTTGTTACAAATATATTTCAGTTTTCATCGACCCAACTCTGATGTACACATAAAAGAAGAAGCTGCCTGCAGCTGGAGACTCTTCTTACTGTCACCTTGGTTCTATTGGTTTCCTAACTTACTTTTAGACTCATTTTGTAGATGTTTCCCTTGTCCCTTGTAGATGTTTCCCTATGTCTTTGCATATATGATTTGCACAGTAAACAGAACTTTAGTATATTCCTGGTTCTAACATTAATACATATATTTCAATGATTCTCAATTCCTTTACTATCTAAATACAGTCATAGTTTTATTTCAAAGGACTAAGCATGTAGATTTAAATTATATGATGTTTAAGTCATCAGCATAGTGTCCTGCATGTTGGTTACAGTAAACACAAAATAATTGTTAGTTGTTAGCATTACCATCATTATTTGTATTACTGTGCTTCATTTATTATTCTCACCCTTGATAACAGTGCTTCTATTAAAGCTGTTTATGGGTTTTATTTTAATAGCACCCTTGCAGAAAATACACTGAAGCTGAAGTGACATAAAGTACAATAAATATAAAATATAATATATACATTATATATGTACATTATACACACACACACTCAAAAGATACTAATGCACAGCTAATTAGCTGACATTTTATAAAAACTTGGTTTTCTTAAAATTATTTAGGGGAAATTTAAAAATGCTCATTTCCCCTAAGTCCATAACAAATGACATTTACATTTTTCATGTATATATTTAGCAAATACCTCTCAGTCTTTAAAGCGGAAATCTTTAATTTGGAAATAATTATTCACATCTTTTATTCTTCTCTTCCTCTGTGTATAACACAAGGGAACTAATTTCCACAATCTTGTGTCATATCAGCTCATATTTATTAATCTCACTTATGTTCCTTTTCCTATCTGTATCCTGATCTCTTGCACCAACCACATGATAACTCTTCTCTCTGAAGTACCTCTATTGCCAGCCAGCTCCAGTATTCCATACTAGCAAATTTTATTTTATAAATATCTTTCAGATATTTTATTTTCTGTTTCCAATAGTACCATCTTTATTTAGCATTTCTAGTGACCAACATGTGATCTTAGGAATTTTGCTATATTCCCCATGCCAGACATCCTCCTAACTTTAGGTTTCTTCTCACAAGCAACATCCTTGGTTTTTGTTTTGTAGAGCTATGGCTACAAACTCCTCTCTGATGCAAATATACCTACTTCCTATCACTAAGTGCCTTTCTCTTCCTCATTCACTGAACAGTAATGGCACATCAATTTTCTGGTATTTGAACTTGAATTTTTAAAATCTACTATTCAAATAAAACCTTATTTCAGGGAAAGGTAAACATTGGTTCACACAGGAGTGAATTTTTATATGTCTGCAAATTTTAAGGAAACTTCTCTTACACTGTTGAAGGTAGAGCAATACTTACTTTTCTTGGTTTACTTAGTTTTCTTGGCACTTATGATTTGTTCTCTTACAACTTGATATTATAATGACTTGTAGTGAGTGCATTTCATTTTCTCTCCTCCTGGGCCATAAAGAAATTGATCTTACCTTATGTATCCACTCAGTTATTCACAGGGTGAATCACTCATCTACTCAATAAATGAATGCTGAATGAATCAATCTAATAAAGAATAAAATAACTTATGTGCTTGCTATAAATCATAATATAAGAAAGCTGCCATTAGATGTATGTGGTGGTGTAAGCTACCATTGTGATTTTTTTTTAAAAAAATGATATAACTGATATAATCAGTGGGAATATCGTCTCCCAGTCAGTGGTTTTCCTAGTGCGTTACCATCCTAATAGAAACTATGGTAAGTAGTGTTCTTATATTGTTCTATGATTAAATAATGTAATTTCACTTCTATTTTTTATTCATGATGTTGAAGAATAAATTTTGACTTGTTATTTCATAATATTAGAGTAAAATCTTTCCTTTCTTTGACGTCCATGTATTTCATCTTTTCAAGTACATTTTATGTCATTTTATTTTTATGTTAAAGTAATTTTTATTGACTTTTACTATCCAGAAAGGCTGTCATTCAGATTAAAAAGAGAGATATAGAACTTCCAGGATAGACAGAAACTGAAAGAATATGTGACCACCAAGCCAGCCCTGCAAGAAATATTAAGGGGGATCCTTTAAGTGAAGAGAGACCCCCAAGAGTAACATAGACTAAAACGAAACAGAGACAATCTACAGAAACAGGGACTTTACAGCTAATGCAATGGCACTAGATTAATATCTTTCGACAGTTACTCTGAATGTAAGTGGGCTCAGTGCTCCAAACAAAAGACACAGGGTATCACATTGGATAGAAAAGCAAGGCCCATCCATATGCTGTCAAAAAACTCATTTTAGACCTCAAGCCACTTCCAGACTGAAAGTGAGTGGATGGAGAACAATTTACCATGCTAATGGACCTCAAAAGAAAGCTGGGATAGCAATCCTCATATGCAATAAAATAACTTCAATCCAAAGACTAATAAGAGATGAAGCAGGACATTATATCATACTTAAGGGGTATATTCAGCAAGAATATCAAACAATTATAAATATTTGTGTCCCAACATGGGAACAGTCAATTATACAAACCAATTAATAACCATAGTAAAGACACACATTGATAATAATACATGAATAGCTTCATGAATACATGAATGACTTCAACGTTGCACTCACACCAATGGACAAATTAAACTGAAGATCAACCAAGAAATGAGGGCTTTTGAATGACACACTGGACCAGATGGACTTCAAAGATCTATACAGAACATTCTATCCTAAAACAGAAGAATACTCATTCTTTTTGAGTGCACACGGAACTTTCTCTAGAATAGACCACATACTGGGTCAAAAATCAGGTTTCAAGTGATACAAAAGATTGAGATTATTCTTTCCATATTTTCAGACCACAATGCTTTGAAACTAGAACTCAACCAAAAGGAAAAATTTGGAAGGAATGCAAACACTTGGAGGTTAAAAAGCAACCTGCTAAAGAATGAATGCGTTTTTGATTACTGCTTGCATTTCCCTGCTGGTTGTTTGTCTATTTAGATTTTCTATTTCTTCTTGTTTCAGTTTTGGTAGTTAATAAGTTTTCAGGAATGCAATCATTTCTTCCAGATTATCTAATTTATTAGCATATAGATGATCCTAATATGGTCTTAAAATTGTCTTGATATTGATCATGATCTTTCCCCTTCCATTCATGATTTTATTAATTTGGGTCCTTTCTTTGGTGTTGGTCATGATCTCTCCCCTTTCATTCATGATTTTATTAATTTGGGTCTTTTCTCTTTTCCTTTAGATAAGTCTGGCCAGAGGGTTATTGATCTTATTAAGTCTTCCAAAGAATCTCTTCTAAATTCATTCATCTATTCTACTTCTTCTGGTTTGTATTTCACTGATTTCTGCTCTAATCTTCATTATCTCTGTTCTCCTGCTTGGTTTAAGTTTTTTTTTTTTTTTTTAACTGTTTTTTTTTTTTTTCTCCACCTCTGTTAGGTGTAGGGTTACCTTGTGTATTTGGAAAATTTTTAAAATTTTTTGAGAGAGGCTTGCATTATTATGTACTTCCTTCTTAGGACAGCCTTTGCTGTATCCCAGAGGTTTTGAACTGATTTGTTTTCATTATCATTAGTTTCCATGAATTTTTAAAATTCTTCTTAGGAATAAACTTAACCAAAATGTAAAGGGTCTATATGTGAGAAACTACCGAACACGTATGAAAGATGTTGAGGAAGACACAAAGTGATGGAAAAATATTCTATGCTCATGGATTGGAAGAATAAGTATTGTTAAAATGTCTATGCTGGCCAAGTGATCTACACATTCAGTGCAATCCCCATCAAAATATCACTGGCATTTTTACAGAACTGAACAAACAATCCTAAAATTTGTATGGAATCAAAAAGGATTCCAAATCACCAAGGGAATGTTGAAAAAGAAAACCAAAGCTGGGGGTATGATGCCTGACTTCAAGATATATTGCAAGACTGTGATTATCAAGACAGCATGGTACTGGCACAAAAACAGACAGATCAATGGAACAGAATAGAGAACCCAGATATGGAACCTCAACTCTGTGGTCAACTAATCTTCAACAAAGCAGTAAAGAATATCCAATAGAAAAAAGACAGTCTCTTCAATAAATGATGCTGGGAAAATTGGACAGCCACATGCAGAAGAATGAAACCACCATTCTCTTACACCATACACAAAGATCAACTCAAAATAGATGAAAGACCTGAATATGAGACAGGAATCCATCAAAATCCTAGATGAGAACACAGGCAGTAACCTCTTTGACCTTGGTTATAGTAACTTCTTGCAAGACACGTCTCTAAAGGCAAGAGAAACAAAAGCAGAAATGAACTTTTGGGACTTCATTAGGATAAAAAGCTTCTGCGCAGCAAAGCAAAAGGGTTGCAGAAAGGGAGGTGGTGAGGGAATTGGTAACAGGTGATGGGCATTAATGAGGGTATGTGATGTGAGGAGCACTGAGTGTTACACAAAACTAATGATTTATTGAACACTACATCAAAAGCTAATGATGTACTATATGTTATTTAATTAAATTTAAATAAAGAAGAAAGCCAGTAAGACTAGCAGTACATAGAAAAGAAAGAAGAAATTTTTTTCTTATTTGTTAGCTATGATATATTAATAAATTATTGAGATTCCCAAGACACGGGTATTGGAGATTCCCAAGACATGTATTGGTCATTAATGTTCCAAATATGCACTGTTATAATATCTAATAAAATCAAGATGCAAAATTTACACAGTAAGAGATTCTGTTCACTTCATATTTCATATGAATATATTTGGTAGCATTCGTTTTGCCCCTCTGATTCTTACTGACAAGATGTAGGTGGGGAAGGTGGGTGTATATCTGCAATCTATTAGTCTCTTTATCTCAGGTGCAGAGAAGGATCTTTCTCAGGAGACTCTTGGGTATTAGTTCTGGTTCATGCAGGGAATTTGAGTTGGCTTTGTTTTCAGACAGTCCCCCAAGGACCCTAAATATGGGCAGTATAAAACCTTATTCCCTTTAGTAGATATACTGGAGCTCTCTAGCCCTATTCCTGCTGGAGGTGAGTTTCCTATTAAATGTGTGATGGAGATGAATAGTGACCAGAGACTCTTGTCTAAAAGTTAAGGAACAGACTACAGCTACATTTATTAACCTAATATATTTTATCTCACTACTGTAGAAAGATCTTCTGACTGAAAGAAGTCTTACTACATTACACTGAGACAATTTAAATTTTTAAATTTATAAAGTCCCTATAGAAGGAACTTAAAGTTGTGGTACAAATGATCTCAATTCTCAGTGATAATTGTGTATCAGGGCATGGTCTTCCAAAATACTAATTTAAAAATAGGCTCTTCAAGGGCCCAGAGTAAGTGCAGATTTATAAAATTGATTACAAAGAGGGAAGCAGAGACATAAGCAGCCTGAAGATGAATATTACGTACAGGCTTGCAGGACTTACCTTGTTGGGGAATCTCTGTTTTTTAAATGTTATTAATAAAATATTTCTCCAAATTTGGATGTTTCTCTGTCACTTTTCTCAGGAGTAAATGAGAGTTGAGATGACCGTCTTTCCTACATTCGTTCCTATCTTCTTTCCCTAATGATTCCTTGTGTTTTTCGTTCTTGTCTTCCTTTTTTCACTTTTCCTCCCATCTTTTCCTATCTTTTTTATACTTTCCTTTTTTTTCTATAGTGATATCTCTGCTTTTTTTTTTCTATAAGGAGAAAGAAAGAAAGATAGAAAGAAGGAGGAAGGATGGATGGGAAGATGGAGAAAAGGAGAAACAGAGAGGGATCACAACTACAGTGTGGTAAATCAGGAGTGTGTATTTCTTAAGCCTGATGTTGACCACCATGATTATAATTGGAAACAAATCTTTACTTCTCTCAAAGCTTCTTCTTTCAATATAGATTTTCACTATTCTTCCCCCAAATCTCCCTCCTCCACCCACACACTACAAAGATGGGTAGAATTGCTGGATATATGGAAAGAATTTGGCAACCAACAGAAATCTTCAGATTCTTTATTAATTCCAATCAGAATGTTATAACAAAGCGATGTGTTTCTCTCCTGGAGGTAATTTCTAGCTGCAGAATTTTACTATCTTTGTGTGTCTTTTTTTCAGATCTGATGCACAGTACAGTGTATGGTGTGTTTATCCATCTTTGTGCAACTCTTATTATATCTGAGATTCAGCACAGCACATCTGTGGGGGAATCTGAGTAAATATGGAGAGATGCAGTCATCAAAATGACCAGATAATTTTGGATCTGGTTTTCTAAATATGTATCAATGTATACTGAATACTAAACAAAACAGTTAATGAAATCTTGTTGTATTTACTATCATTCTATAGTTCTAGGTACACTTATATTCCCTTTATATTGTCATATTTTGTGTGCAGTTGTCTGTACTGTTGCTTGGTGATGTCGTGTTGATGTGTTTAGGTAAAGTGAACTTTGTCTCCAAAGAAGATTGATATTTCAGTATAAATATAAGCCATTTATGTTTTTTAAAATTCCCTCCAGTTTTTATTGGGGCTTCAGTAAGGAATATATGATATTATTGTCCAAAACTTGAAAGGGAGGGAGACTTTTTATAAAGTTAATGTTCCTTCCATTTGAAGAGTGCTAAGTGTGTTCCCGCATATTACTTTATACTCGTTTTAGCATTAGTTTTTCTTTTCTTTTTTTTCCTTTTATTAATCCACCTTTCTTTCTTTCTTTCTTTCTCTTTCTTTCTTTCTTTCTTTCTTTTTCTTTCATAATAGAGAGAGAAAGAAGAGAAAGGCAGAGAGAGAAGGAGAGAGATGCTTAAGCAGGCTCCATGCCCAATCAGAGCGCAATGTGGGCTCAGTCTCACAACTGTGAGATCATGACCTAAACTAAAATCAAGAGTTGGACAGTTAAATGTTTGAGCCACCCAGGCCTCCCAGCATTAGCTTTTATAATAAGAAAACTACAGATAAAAATTAAGCCTACTGGAAAGTTTTGAGATATGCTTTTGTTTTTCCTTCTAGAGTAGTCAACTACTTCTCATCTCATCCGTGGCAAGATGTTCCACACAAACACTTCCACTTTCCACCCAGACACCTTCTTTCTTACAGGCATCCCAGGACTTGAGAGTTCCCATGGCTGGATCTCCCTGCCTTTTTGCTCCATTTACTTAATGGCTCTGTTGGGCAATGCTACGATTTTGCTGATCATCTGGTCTGAGCATACTCTGCGGGATCCTATGTTCTTCTTCCTAGCCATCTTATCAGCCATAGATCTGGCCCTCTCCACAACCTCAGTGCCCAGAATGCTGGGTATCTTCTGGTTTGCTGCACATGAAATTGGTTTTGGAGCCTGTGTGGCTCAGATGTTTCTGATACACACCTTTACAGGAATGGAGTCCGCTGTTCTGCTGGCTATGGCTTTTGACCGCTATGTGGCTATCTGCGTGCCACTCCATTACACAACCACCCTGACACCCCGAGTGCTAGCAGGCATTGGTGTGGGTATTATAATGCGCCCTGTCTTGCTTATGTTGCCCATTCTCTACCTAACCCATCGTCTGCCTTTCTGTGAGACTCGAATTATTGCTCACTCCTACTGTGAACACATGGGCATCGCCAAGTTGGCCTGTGCCAACATTCGAGTTAATGCCATTTATGGGCTTTTTGTGGCTTCTTTTCTTATTTTAGATGTGGCATTGGTTGGAGTCTCTTATGCCTACATCCTTCATGCAGTTTTCCGCCTCGCATCTCGAGATGCTCGTCACAAAGCTCTGAGTACGTGTGGGTCACATGTTGGGGTCATGTGTGTTTTCTATACTCCTTCTCTCTTCTCCTTCCTCACCCACCGATTTGGCAAAAAAATTCCCCGTTATGTCCACATCCTGGTTGCCAATCTCTATGTGGTTGTTCCACCTGCCCTCAATCCTACCATCTATGGTGTGAGGACAAAGCAGATTCGTGAGTGTGTGATCCGTGTTTTCACCTCAATATAAAATCCCTTGTTTCCTTAGCTCTTGAGGACATGCACAGAACTGAAAGAAGTTGATTTTGACCCAACTCTAGGTTAATTATCTTTTTAAATGCTCCTCAGATCAAGAGATCCTGTAACTCCTAAAGGAACAAACTTTAGAGAAAGCTTTCTGTTCCCTTTTTTTTTTTTAAGATTTTATTTATTTATTTGACAGATAGAGACCAGAAGTGGGCAGAGAGGCAGGTGGGGGCGGGGGGGAAGCAGGCTCCTGTGAGCAGTGAGCCCGATGCGGAGCTTGATCCCAGGACCCTGAGATCATGACCTGAGCTGAAGGCAGCGGCTTTAACCCACTGAGCCACCCAGGTGCCCCGAGAATGCTTTCTGTTCTTAAATCTCAATGTTTCTTCTCCCTGTTAGTGTGGAGTGCTTGTTTTTCTGAATATTGGGTTCCTTTATAGTAGGGGGAAAATCCCACGAGAGCCTTTTTCTTTTAAGTATAGAGATTTAGTGAACCTCCATTTCTCTATGTTTGAAAATAGGATAGTATTCCAGCTGGCACACTTAGTTTATGTCAATTGCCTTGTTTTCTCTGAAACAAAGAACTAATTTTGAATGTAAAATAAAAAAGATGTTCATAGATTTCTGTGAAAAACTTAGATATATCTGATTTCACTGGGGACTATCCTGGGGTATTTAGTGCAGTTTTTGTTTTTTTAAATGTCTCCAGTTTTTGCCTTTCATTTTAGCATCTTTTTACTTATTCTTCATAAAACCCTGTAGGCACTATGTGCCCTCACTGTGCCACCACCACCCTTTCTGGAGAAGCAGGAGGCGAACGTACCTGAAAACAAGTACATGAAAACTTGTGTTAAAGAATGAAAATCTTGTTTTCAAGAGAAGCTTGAATGTATGGAATTCTAATAGTGAATATGAGTTATATTTAGTCATATTTTTTTTTCCTTACAAGGGTGTGTGGTGTTGTGTGTGTGTGTGTGTGTGTTAAGTGTATTTAGACAAACTTCTATCTATAGTACTATTTCTCCCTCTCCAAAGCCCTCTTTCCTTGTGAACTACAACATACATGCATCCTTTTTAATTCCATGCTTTGCAGAAGTAGATGAATCTCAGACAAGTTCAGGTAGAAAATAAATTTTCAAAGTTCCCCTACTTTTACAAGAATTGTGTAATCTTTTAGGAACGTATCTCTTCCATGACTTCTGGGGATCAAGGATCTCTTTATTAATCTTCCTGAATTTGTTGTGAGCAGAAACAGATGTATACATAAAAAATCATGAGACAGAACATAAAAGCACCTGCTCAGGAGGCTAGGAACAAGTTTTCCTATGTCATGTTTGCCATCTGATGGTATAAAAACGACTGTACAACTCTGCAACATGACTGATCCAGAACATGTACCTTCAGGGTTTAGAAGTATGGAAGGTTATCTGTCAGCAAGGAGCATGGACTAGAGACATCGGTAAACACTTTCTGAAAGGAATTCAAGGATATCTAAATATAATTATCTGAAGAATTTACTTCCTGGAGCATCTTGAGTAAATTAAGTGCTCTTTTCTCTTAGAGACAGAAAGATGTACATTCTAAGCTCTTGATGGCCTCTTTTTTTCAAAAGAATAGCAACAGTGTTCTTCCCAGTGTTTTCCTTAATTGGATGCTGTGTTTCATTTTAAGCACAACTCAAATTTAGTAATATTTAAGAATAAAATACATAAAATAAAGATTGATATCTTTCCATTTATAAATTATTATTATAAGTTGGCTTTAAATCTCCATCCATTATGAGGCTCCTTATCTTGAAAGCCACACAAGATTACCAACAGGATTCCTCAAAGAAACTAAATTCAGTGTCCTACCTTTTGAGGGAAAGTTCGTACATATTTCCAGTTATCTCAATGATAAAATTCAGATATGCCAATCTGTAAGTAATGGTGTTTTCTACTAAAATTTTAATAGCTACTATATATTCATGTCCTAACCATGTTTTTTATAGTCTTAATGTTCATTGCCTCCAACCATCTCCCAAGGTTCCTTTCCATACATTCCATATGATTAAAAAGCCAAGCAGAGTTTAGCAACAACAGCAATGAAATTATCTTTTAGATCTATATATAGGGTCAGCACTCCCAAATACTATGTTGGTGGGTCTTGATCCCAAACAACACAGAAAATGGAGCACTGTTCCCCCACCCTCATGCAGCCAAAATTTCACTTATAACTTTTGACACCCCCAAAACTTAACTACTAATAGCCTGCTGTTGACTTGAAGCTTTACTGATAATATAAACAGTAAATTAACACCTATTATTGTAAGTTATATATTTTATATACATATACTTACAATAAATAAGGTAGAGGAAATAGAATGTTGTTAAGAAAATGTAAAGGGAGAGAGAACACATGTATAGTGTTGTACCGTATTTAAGTGGATCCACATAGTTCAAACTCATATTGCTCAATGGCCAGCTAGATATATGCAAATGATATAAGGCCAACGGGAGAAAATTTGCAGTTCCAAATACCTAAATATCTCCATATTTATTAAATAAGTTGCATAACTAATTAATAACCTTCCAAAACAATCAGGTTCTGAAGGTTTCAGAATGAAACCTGATTGATGAAGTCTACCAATCACAAAAGAAAGAAATTACATCAATTCTTTAAAACCACTTCCAGACTATAGAAGCTAAAAAATACTTATATTATGAAGCTGGACATACCCTAATAACAAATCATTTAAATATGTCCAAAAACATACATAGAGATTATATCTAGCTATCTAGCTAAATATATAGACCATGTCTCAAAATTATCTCTCATGAATAGATGTAAAAATCCCCAATGAAATATTATTAAATTAAAACTAACAATTTATCAGAATAAGTAAGTATGCACTGACAAATGGTGTTTATTCTTTATATACAAGATTGATTCAATGTTCAAAAACAAACAATGTAACCTAAAGAAGAAAAATTACATTGACCATATCAATGGTTAAAAATATATATTTTCTGGGGCACCTGGGTGGCTCAGTGGGTTAAGCCTCTGCCTTCAGCTCGGGTCATGATCTCAGGGTCCTGGGATCGAGCCCCGCATTGGGCTCTCTGCTTGGCGGGGAGCTTGCTTCCCCCTCTCTCTCTCTGCCTGCTGCTCTGCCTGCTTGTGATCTCTCTCTCTCTGTCAAATAAATAAATAAAATCTTAAAGAAAAAAATATATATTTTCTTAAAACAACAACAACAACACATACTTAAAATAACACACAGCAAACAAGGAATAGAGGAGATCTCCCTCAGTTTGACTAAAAAATCAAAACCTTCAGGTAAAACATATGTAACTTTAAAAAGTAATAATAAACCAATTAAAACTTGTGCAAAAGATTTGTCCAGGCATACCACATAGAAAATATACAGATTGAAAAAAGCACATGAAAAGATGTTCAGTATATTTTTCCAAATTAAAAGATGCAAAAAGTTTCCACCTTGCACCTCTAAAAATGGCTAAAACTAAAAATAAATCAGTAAGGAAATTTCATAGGTAGGTGAGCATGCAAAGGAAGTAATAGAACTTTTCATTCATTTTTAGTGGAGATGCAAAATGGCACAATCATTTAGAAAAAAGTTTAGAGGTTTTTTTACAAAGGTAAATATAGTCTTACCATATGATCCAACAATTACATTCTAAAGAATTTGTCCAATGGTTTTGAAAACTATGTCCACATATAAATCTACATGTGGATACTCAGAACAACTTTATTCATAAAGAACTGGAGGCAGCAAAAATGCCCTTCAATAGGAGAATGAATATCCAAACTATGGTATATCCAGTGTACATAACACATGGATATATTCAGCATTAATAAGAAATAAGATGCTAAATCATTAAGTGACACAGATGAATCTTAAGTGACACAGATGAATCTTAAATGCATTTTCTGAAGTAATGGAAGCCAATCTGAAAGGGTTTCACCTTGGGTGACTCTAGTGAAAATATATTCTGGAAAAAGCAAAACAAGAAATCACAAAAAGTATCCATAGTTGCCAGGAGGAGGAGGACTGGGGTGATATTGAATATGTGATGCACATGGAAGTTTTTAAGTTGGTGAAACTATTCTATATGATACTGTAAAGGCGGATGTATGATATACATTTGGAAAAACCCTTAGAATTTTGAAACACAAAAGATGATCTTAATGTCTGCAAGTTAAAAAAAAATCATGGAGGAGTTCAGGGGATTCCATGATGAAATGCATAGTATGAGAAATATTGTATATTCAAAATGTAGGGAAGAAAAAAACCTCACTAGGGTGGATGAAAAAAAAATTTTTAACCCAAGTAGTTCTGGAAAAGAGTGGAGTCTGTGACACCAAAGGCAAAAAGAGCTATAATAAAGCACTGTTCTCTCTTGGGCAATTTTTCCCTCATAGAGTTATAGGTTAACAATTCCAATGCACCTACATATGCATAGTGTTATTGAACAATTATGTAAATATACGACATATAGTGAGGACTAGGTTTCTTATTTTTTTGGAGTGTGAGTTCACAGAGAACCATGAGGGGATATTAGAACAATTCATGGGGTAACAGATTAGAGTTAGAGACATTACCATGTTTAGTTTTAGTAGATGGAAGATGATAGAAAGATGATAGATAAATAGATGACAAATATTTATAAATATGGGTATATACACAGGTTAGCATATACTCCTATATTTCTTTGATATACCAGGTGAGATGGTTTAAACCAATGACACCCCAGTAGCAAAGTACGTCCAACACCCAAACCTTTGTTTCTAATACCATTATCCAATAAAAGGTATCAGTAATCCTTGGAGAAATATCACATTCTAAGATTTGGGCAGGTGATATATGAGATATGCCTGTAGAATCTCATGGTCCCAGAAAGTAAAGAAGTGACCCTGCCGCCCCCCCAAAAGAACACACAGTTATGAGGGTGAGACAAAGGGACACAGGAGCCAATTGTAAGAGCTCCCAATAGTCAAAGCTGAGCAATATGAAACAAAAGTAATATTGGATTACAGCCTAAAGTATAAAATAAATATTTGAGTCCGTATGGATAAAAATAAATGATTGAATACATAAACAAATGGGGGAATAGATTCTCTCCAGGCAAAAGCAAACAAACAAATGAAAAAACCCTCCAAACAATATATGAGGATGTTTCATGTCCAAGGATGAGGAACGTAACTACTCACTGTTTAATTTGTGGGCTACACATTGTAAATTACTTGCAAAGAGAAAACTTGGAAATGGAGGAGAAAGAGAACCCTAACAAACATGACCTCAGCAGGTGATGAAGCTCAATAACAACAGTGATAAACCGTGTTGATAGTATGTATCCTTGATCTGTTTTGACATAATTAGTATTTTACCTCCTTGGTCTTCTTCCCCAGTCATAATTCTGGTCTAGTCATGGAGGAAATAATCAGACTAACCTGAATTAAGGGATATTTTACAAAAACTCGACCAGTACTTCTTTAAAAAAAAAAAAATTATTTGAGAGAAATAGAGGGTGTGCATGGGGCAAAGGTTGGGGGAGGAGAAGGAAGGTCAGAGGATTAGCATATTTAAGCAAGTTCCAGGCAAGGCAGGGAGCCCAAAGCGGGGCTGGATTCCAGGATCCATGATATCACGATCTGAACCAAAATCAAAAGTTGAATGCTCAATCCACTGAGCCACCCAGGTGCCCCTAAAATCTGACTAACACTTTTAAACACTGTGAAGTCATCAAAACTAAGGAAAACCCGAGTAACTGTAATAGTCAAGAGAACCTAAGAGCCCTAAGTAGATATAACTTGTATGTGTAATTTGGTATTCTGGGTGGGATCCCACTAGAGAAGAACATTAGGTACAAATAAGGGAATCTGAATAACATGAATTTTAATATAACATAAACTTTAGTTGATACTGTTTTATTAATTATAACAAATGACCATGATAGTGTAAAATGTTACTGATGGGGGAGATATGTATACATTTATATCAAAGCTCTCAGTACTACATTTGCATTTTTCTATAATCTACAGTGTTATAAATAATCTTTTAAAAAATGCATATAGAAAATCAATTAGGCAGAAA
The DNA here is from genome assembly GCF_009829155.1 of Mustela erminea. Lineage (NCBI taxonomy): Eukaryota > Metazoa > Chordata > Mammalia > Carnivora > Mustelidae > Mustela > Mustela erminea. The sequence continues at coordinate 59,072,974 of NC_045622.1, forward strand.
TTTACCTTATAGTCCTAGGAGAGAGAAACAGGATATGTTCTACAAAATATCAAAATTTTAATACACTGTTGAAATTATGAAAGAATATAACTGACAAAGGAATAAACAAAAATGGTAAATGTACTGTATAGAGAATCTAGAAACACACAGACTTAGTTGTCACGTGACAGTTGACATTGCAGATCCCAGTATCACTCTCCAAAATCCAGGAGTTCCATAAGTTTCTTGACAAGGCTCTGCCCCTCCAAACAAAAACCTGACTTTTGAGGTAAGTTAAACTGGGGTGGGGGTTTAAGAGGGCAAAGATTGTTAAAAAGCCCAATTTACCAGTTTAGATGCACAGCTTAAGAAATACACAGCTCTTACTCACTAATAATGCTGAGTTCTTCTTTTACCTGTATGTTTTGTTCTTTATTGACAATAAATCTAGGAAGGAAAATGATGTCACATTTATCAACTCCCGTATGACTCCAAAAGTGAATCTAGGAGACTTCTTCATGGCAACTCCTATCAGTACCAATTTTCAGAAAATATCCTCGCCTGGAAATACTAAGTGTTAGTTAAGTGGTTTAGTTTACTATCAATAAACCATTACAGATTTCTTACTATATATCAGGAAATGTTTTAAGTGTTATACAAATATTACCTTTTTTAATCTCCTCAGCAATGCTTTGCACTAGGTATTATCCTACTCATTTATAAGAGGAGAAAATGGAGACAAAGAGTTTAAATTTCTTTCCCAAACTCATATGTGCATTAAGTAGGAAAGGTGGGATTCAAACTCACATAGTCTGTCTCAAAGTCCATCTATTTAACTAATTTTCGGTATCTCACTCTTCTTTCCCTAGACCTCTTCTCACCAGTAAATTAAACCCTGTCTCATTTTACTATCAACATGAACCAGGAAGTGGGAGTACCTGGGTGGCTCAGTCAGTTAGGCAGCTCCCTTTGGCTCAGGTCATGATCCCTGGGTCCTGTGATTGAGCCCCACATGGGGCGCCCTGCTCAGTGGAGAGCCAGCTTCTCCCTCTCCCTCTGCTGGCCACTCTGCCTACTTGTCCTCTCTCTCTCTCTCTCTCTGTCAAGTAAATAAATAATATCTTTTAAAAAGAAGAAGAAGAAGAAGAAGAAGAAGAAGAAGAAGAAGAAGAAGAAGAAGAAGAAGAAGAAGAAGAAGAAGAGGAAGAGGAGGAGGAGGAGGAGGAGGAGGAGGAGGAGGAGGAGGAGGAGGAGGAGGAGGAAAGAAGAAGAAGAACCAGGAAGCAGTGAGGATTTGTGTTCAAAATAACTAGTTTTTTTTGTTGTTGTTGTTTTGTTTTGTTTTTTAAGTTATATTACCTCTTGTAAGGTTTTACAGGCGAGATAGGTGCAAGGCAAAGTTTATTAAAGGCACCCTTGGGCAAGGTTCCATGACTCAGGAGAGGAGGGTCGGGGAAGTCACGCCCAGGAGGGGGTCGAGTGGGTCTTTTATTTGGGTTAAGACAGCGCATAGGTTCATAGCCATATAAGATAAAGTATTTGGTGACTGGAGGGTAGGGGGTGTCCTGATGTTCCTGTTTCCTGCGAAGATATCGGGTTACTTATGGTGACATGTCCTCCCGGCGGGAGAGTCATGGATAAAGGAAGAGGGTGGCCTGGGAGTTAACGGCCCGTTGGCCATTTTTATTGTCCTCCTACATTCCTGGAGCTGCAGACCCAATATCTCTCACATCCTAGTTCTAATGAATACTCTATGAAATGATAGATACTAGGTGGTCTTCAATTTTTTTCCTGATAGTACTGAAGATTGAATTGTGTTTATCATGGGGATGGGAGGGAGAGGTAGGTAAATTTTGAAGAAATTGACCAGATACCTAGCAAGATAAATAATATGGTAATGGAAAAACAAAACAAAACAAAACAACAGAATGACTTGCCAATCCCTTACATAAAATCACCCCAGATTTTCCGTGACCTGGCCTTTTATGTGGGGCTCATGAGAGGGAATGTAGGACTAGAGGGATCTTGAAGAGAAAGAATGGGTGGTAAGCCCTCCTCATAGCTGTTCCTGCCTAGAGATAAGTCAGTTTATCACAAGTCATTTTAAACTTGGGAAACCGCATTCAGAATCCGGACTTTTTCTTTTCTTCTTTCTTCTTTCTTCTTCTCCTTCTCCTCTCCTTCTCCTCCTCCCCCTCCTCCTCCTCTTCCTTCTTCTTCTTCTTCTTCTTTTCTCCTTTTTTTTTTTTTATCACCAATGATGTTATGCTTCATATTTATGGAGCATGTAGCTCAGTGCCTCCAGACAATTCTGTTTTCTCCAGAGAGCACCAGTGTTTGGAGACACTCCATTTTAAGGTCAGTGGTTACAGTGTAAGTCTTCCATTTCAGTCAGAGCAGATGAAAATGAAAACATTCTGGGGCAGATGGGTGAACTACCTTATCAAGAAAGCCAGAAGCTATGCTGATAAATCTGGCCTTGGGTTCAAGAAGGATCCACTAAGACAGTAACTCTTTTTTATTTTCAAACTAAGAAACAAAGATACAGAAACCATTTCACTGTGGTCATTTTACTGAGATGTAGGTTGAAGAGATAAAATAGACAAGAGGAATGGAGAAAAAAAGGAAAGCTGATTGAATATGGAAGGAGCCCAGAGTGTAACAAGATAATTTACACAGACTCGGGTGTATACTATGACAAAGGGTTTATAAATCTCATTCTTAATCTTATTCTTATCTGGATAAGTGGAGTGTGCATGTGTGTGTGTGTGCTTATGCAAACACCTTTTTAACTTGCTTTCTGTGTCTTTCTTGAAGTCTTTGTCATTCAACTCACTTTTTTCTTCACTTCCTGTGGTTGTACCTTAACCTTCAGTCTTGTCTGTCTTGCCCTCTCATAGCAGTCACCATTCTATATCGATTATGCAGAACTTCAACTAACTTTGTGTACCCCTCTGTCCCCCATTCAGCTCTCAAGATAAATATTTCACAATTCACGCCTTCATATAACTGACAGATAAAAATACCAGATCTAGAATCCTTATATTTCCAAAGCTATTACCAAAATAGTGGTTTTTTTTTTTTTTTAGCATTGACTCATCATTTACAAAACAAATTCCAAAATTTTCCAAACATTTCTAGATCCATACGAGGATGATTAAGCAATAGTCTGTCTAAATTTCATTTCTATAAATAGCTTTAAATGTTTCTCTAATTGAAAGGTAACACAAATATGACAATAGATGCCAAGAACAAAAACTCAAATAATTTTGCAATTATATGATTAAAATTTCTTAATTTATGCTGGTCTCCTAATATGTTATCATATTTATTTATAATTCATGAATTAAGCTTGTAAGATATGTATGATTTCATTTTATGTGAACATGTTTTGTAAAGAAATAAGTTTATGGAATATTGCTAAGCAGCTTGAAAGAAACAGAACTATTATCTAAACAAAATTTTTTTAGCTTCAAATCCTGAACTCTTTCCATTATCACATATCATGAAATCAGTTTTGCCTATTTGGGCCCACTCGCAGTTACATACAGCTCTCTCTGTATTTCTGCCTCCAATTATCATCCTGAGTATGTAACCCCACTACCAATCACTCTCTCTTCTATACAAATTTGTTATATTTTCTCCTTGTCACCAAGACAGTCATAATCTAGCCAACTGAAAAACATCTGACCACGTAACTTACTATTCTTCCTATAAATAGGGTCAGCAAAATAAAATATTCTTTTCTATTGCAGCTGGTAGTTTTGCACAATAATTGTGAAATTCATGGAAGTCTTCTGAATAAGAGTTGATGAATAGGTAGGATTCTAAGAAATTGTGAACTTTCAGAGCCTCAAAAAGACAGAAAATGTCTTTCCATGTCAATTCTATTTACGTTTTTCCTCTCCTTTCCCCTCTAATAGGGGAACGTTAACACAGGAAAGTCCTGAGGAAAGCTTTGGTAGCTGACTATTATTACTATAATAATAATAATAATAATAATAGTTATTATTATTATTGCTACAACTAGTCATTCTATCTAAGTATATTTCTTTGGGAGCTCCTAATATGTGCTTTTAAAAAAGTGTTTGGAAATTACCACCTCAGTAAAGCAGAAGTTCTCCCACAAGTATCTCCAGTCAAGGAAGGGACAGAGCACTACAAAACCTGAGAGTATCGTAGTACAGAATGGAATCAGTGCCTATGTTTGGTTTTGAGGATTTAAAGAAAAGTCTATACAAAGTCAGGGTTATCAGATATTAAGTTATACACTGTTTTAAAAATTCACTGTTATGTATTTTTTTAAAAAATATATTTATTAGAAAGATAATAAACAAGAGAGAAAACAGAAGCAGAGGGAAGGGGAGAGGGAGAACAAGAAGACTCCCTGCTGAGCATGGAGCCCCAGAGGGGACTGGATCCCAGGACCCCAGGATCATGACTGAGCCAAAGGCAGAAGCTTAACTGATAGAGCCACACAGATGCCCCCAACATTATATATAAAAACATTCTAATTCATATTATAATTGATTATCTATCTTACTTATTTTTCAGCAGTTCCCAAAAATCAAATAAATTAAATTAGATTAACTTGAGGAGCTTTATCAAAGCCATAAAGAGCTATCCCATCCATACCTAATGATTCAGAATTTTCAGGATCAGAACTTAGAATTTGTATTTGTATCCAGTACTCCACAGTCTATTATGAAAAGCCAGGATTAGAAATCACTGCTGTGTAAACCCTCTTTCAGTGTGTATTTGGGTTTTGGTTACTTCTTGCCTGCAGTAACTTGTGATAGCTTTGGAGAGCAGGTCAATTGTCTAAAAAAAGCTGCCTGGCAAGATGAAGCCAAATATAAAGTGTTCTTTAATCCGGGAAGTCACGTCTTTCAAATTCTCAGGACACTGAAAAGTAAATACTCACTAGAAAATATGAGAAAAATGATAATGTTATCTATTAATGGAATGTAACAGATATTTTTGAAAGGTGGTTAGACTGTACACAGAGAAAGGAGGTAGAGTGTGAGCATAAAAAAGGAAGAAACAAGGATGAAAAAAAATAGTGAATGCGTCACCATATTGTCACATGGTCCAGAAAATCCAGTTACTGTGCCCATCTCAGCCATAGGCTCTCCTGTGTGAAAAATTCTATCAGACTGACTCTCTCCAACTTAAATTTATATACATTATTCTGATGGCATTTTCATTATTATTTTTTAAATATCTCTTTGACTAAATTTGTGAATACTTAGGAAGCAGCATGACGTATCATTCTAATATTTTTTTGGTGGGTTACTAAGGGGGTAAGTGATTCATCTGAGCCTTTCTTCATTTTAACTCTGTCAGTAATTACAATCTTTCTAGATTTTTTTTTTTTTGGTTTTTAATGATTTTATTTATTTATTTGACAGACAGAGATCACAAGTAGGCAGAGAGGCAGGCAGAGAGAGAGGAAAGGAAGCAGGATCCCTGCTGAGCAGAGAGCCCGATGTGGAACTTAATCCCAGGACCCTGGGATCATGACCTGAGCTGAAGGCAGAGGCTTTAATCCACTGAGCCACCCAGGTGTCCCAATCTTTCTGGATTCTTAAATAATGGATACAAACTGGCACATAGCTGTGTTTTAATACATGCTGGTGAAGATCTAGAAAATGAATATATTATAAAAATTCATTAGATACTGTGTTGAAAACAAGGTCTAGAGTGTCCTTTTTCTCCTTCTCTTTCCTAGAAAATTATCTATTTGATATATATTCATCTAGAACAGAGGCAAAACAATTGATACTCAGTTCAAGACAGCACAGAAAATTTTTTTAAAATTTGACATACCATAGGTTCACTTCTGTAACTTAAGAGCCTGAAATATTATCATTCATTGGTTTTATAGGTATTCTATTTAGAGATTTTGCTGGTCAAACACATTTGTGAAATCACCAGTTAAATAAAGTTGCTTTAGGAGAGAATCTCATAGTTCTGATGTACATTGTAAATACCTAAGAGGAAAAATAAAAACCTACAGAAATTTCCAATTTGATGTGGCTATTAGAAAAAATATTTTGTAGCAAAGCAGGAACATGAGACACATTGACTTCACATAAATACATGGTGTTCTATGGGATTTATTTTGCAACATTCTTTAGGGCTCCTTTAACATAGAGCAAAGAGAGGAGATAGCAACAGCAATACCTGAAAATGTAAACCAGAAAGAAAGAATGGTGATCCAAATAAATGTTAGGAAAGTAAACAAAAAACTGAGATTGATTTGATGTTTATTAAAAAAGTAATTTCATACACTCAAAAATTGCTGGAATGATACAAGTCTGTTAAATCACTAAGACTGGTGGGATATTGGGAAGAAAAATGACCAATAATAGTGTATTTCCTGTAGGATATAAATAGCATAAGTTCAAATTATTCAAGAATTTTTGGAAATAGGGACACAATTTGGTACTATTTATGAAAGAAACTCCATTTATAAGTAGAAGTCAGTTTACATTCTTTATAGCCCATTGAGAAGTGAATGAAATAGGAGTAAATAGAAATAACATATACTATTTCAAAATTCTTGCTATTTTTTTAAAATTAGATTAAACATGGGTCAAAAATTGGGGGGGGGACACTGAACAGGTGGAGAATGTAAAAACACAAGAGAGATAGAGATGGGAAAAAACAAAGAGGGTTAAGAGTGGTATATGCAGACTTGAAAGATGAGATCAAAGCAGAGATGTTTCTATTAGCAGTAGGCTGGAGTAAAACACTTGTACAACTGGGGAAGGGAAGAGTAAGGGGATGCAAATACCACTTGCATGGTCATCTTAATTTTCTAGAGAGACAAGAGAAAGTGCTGCAAGTTAAAGAATAAATGTATCAGTACCTTGCGGTGTGAGAATAGTGCATGTATGGTATATTCTCTGAGGCAACTAAAAAAGGAACCATCTAAAGGACACGGGAAAAATTTTCATGTCCTGGATGGCCTGTCTGCAGATACTGCAACTGGCATAATTCTGTAGCTTTTCTCCATTAACTCTCAGTAACCAGAGCTCTTGGATGGGAAGTGGTTGCAGAGGTCAGGGCTGAATCTGGGGAAGATGGATTGACAGCTGAACGAAGAGATAGCAGAGTCAAGGAAAGAAACATGCAGAGAGATGGGAAGGATCTGGTTTGGAGAGTTGAAGAAGTGAAGCTGTCAGGAAATAAATAACTGTGAAGAAAAAGACTGAACTAGGGGCTACAGAACTTGATGTGACATTGGAACAGAGGTGACAAGAAAAATCCTTAAGAGGGTAGGAAAAATGTGAGGTGTGGTCAAACTGTGACTTGGAGTTCAATAACTGAAAGGTAGGGCATTTATATATGCAAACAGATTGAGGATATAACTGTGGGGAAAATAGCAGAAGATGAGTGGCCATGAACAGCCACTTAGGTCAATCAAAAATTCAAAGTCAGACCTTTTTATCATATCATGTGAAATAGAAACAATGCTAATGATCCATAGATATTAGATTTCCTTATTTTAATGCAACCTGGCACTATTTTGTTACTACTGTTTTGGATCTTTCTACACAAGTATTAAAAATATCTCCCACCACAGCTTTATAAGGAAAAGTTCACATTACATAAAATATTCAAATTTAAGTTCTTTACATATAACTCAAGTCAGCCTTTGATTACTAGTGCTGCTTTGAACGAAATTGCTCTTGCAGTGTCATTCTTATCTCTTCTGCTGTTTTAAACAATCAACTGTAAAATCTAATGGTGAAGCCATCTCAACTGCATCAATTATAACCACCATGAGTCTTGATTTCCTGCATTTCATACAGTCTTCCCTAACTGCAATGATGTTTCTGATTTGAGGTCCGGGAGTTCACCTACTGGTTTTTTCCATTAGGTTTCATACATTTAAAAGGGTTTTGTGCAAATTTTACCTCCAGAGGCTATAGCAATTGACTATGAGATAGAAAGAAAAACATACTTGTCATAATCCCAGAGAAACCATACATTGTATTATTATTTTAATTCCTAAGCTAGAACATCCTTAAAGATGGTTAACTATGTATGATCTGAACACCAAATACCTAGCCATTTGTATGATATTCTATTGGTCCTTGATGAAAGTTTAATTATGTTATTAAAATGGATGAAAACAAATGTAATGAATCAGATCAGTTGAGATCAAACTATAACAATATGTACTTCAGTTTTCAAAAAAAAAAATCCACAGTTATGTAATGAAGGGTGGGGTGTTTAGAAAAGTTCAAACATATTTTTGTATCATTCTGTAGGAAATAAGTAACATTGGACAAGAAGAGCTGGCATCTCTCAGTGAATGAGACATCTGGTCTATGTTACATGCAGCAGTACAAGTGCAACGGAAACATGGTCCCATCTAATGACACACAATTCCATCCCAAATTCTTTCTCCTGCTGGGAATTTCAGGGCTAGAAGAAATGCATATGTGGATTGCTTTTGCATTTTGTGTTGTATATTTGACAGCATTATTGGGAAACATTACAATTCTTTTTGTGATTCAGACTGATCGTAGTCTCCATCATCCTATGTTCTACTTCCTGGCCATTCTGTCATATATTGACATGCTCCTGTCCACATCCACCATCCCCAAGATGCTTGGAATTTTCTGGTTCAACCTGAGAGAAATCACTTTTGAGGGCTGTCTCATTCGGATGTTCTTCATCCACTTATGTACTGGCATGGAGTCAGCTGTGCTCGTGGCCATGGCCTATGATCGCTATGTAGCCATCTGTATCCCTCTTTGGTACACACTGATGCTGACAAACAAAGTGGTATCTGTTATAGCATTGATCATCCTCCTGAGACCCTTAGCCATTGCAGTCCCCTTCGTTCTGTTCATCTTAAGGTTACCTTTCTGCGGGCATCAAATCATCTCCCACACATACTGTGAGCACATGGGCATTGCCTGCCTGTCTTGCGCCAGCATAAAGGTGAACATCATATATGGCTCATGTGCCATCTCTATTTTGGTGTTTGACATCATAGCCATTATCATCTCTTATGTCTATATCCTCCATGCTGTCTTCTGCCTCCCTTCCAGGGATGCCCGAATGAAGGCAATCAGCACTTGTGGCTCCCATGTGTGTGTAATGTTGGCATTTTACACTCCAGCATTTTTTTCCTTCATGACCCACTGGTTTGGCCAAAATGTTCTTCAATACATCCACATTCTTCTTTCCAACTTTTATGTTGTCATCCCACCTGCTCTCAACCCTGTAATTTATGGGGTCAGAACTAAGCAGATAAGAGAAAGGGTAACTAGAACTTTCAGGTATAAATTATGAAATTTGGTCTTCAGATATTAAGGAAGTTTGAGTATGAGAAAATGAAGCTTATTCTCTACTCTAAAAATTGTCACATTACAATGTCTAGGTGGTATCCTATGTGCAGATTTATGAAGTCTTTCATTCATCTTAGAAAATGTCAGCCAAAAGTAACAATAATAAATATTTAATATAAGCATAGTTCCAACCACATATGACAAATGACAGCAACTATGTGATAAATAAAATAGCATTTACATGAAAAAATTCCATGAAGTTGACAAAATTGATTAGCATAATAATAATAATACCAAAAAATAGACATATATTATGAGCCAGGCACTGTTTTCATGACAAGTATGTAATTTCATGACAAGTAAGTATTATTCTTTATATAATACTTTATATAATACTTGACAATACAAGTAAGTATTATTCTTTAAATTCTTACAACTACAATAAGTAGTTTCTAGTTTTTTCCCTTTCTAAAGCTGAGGGAACTGAAGCAATAATAATATTGCATATTAACATTAACATTATAGTAGAGAAAGTAGCATTTTCAAAGTTGAACAGAAACACTCTCATTTCTCAGATGAGTAACCTAAACACACAACGTGAGTATATTAAAGAAAAACTATGAACAAAAGTACATAAATTTTACATGTAAATGGGTACAAGGTGCTATTAGTAGGAAAAACTGACTCCTTATATAGGACACTGATGGGAAGAGGCATTCCACAATTCCCTGTGATGTAAGAATCGTATAAATGCTATGAAACAAGAGGCATTATGGCTACCAATGGTGACATCTAATATTTCTTGACCCCTTATAATGTTCTAGAAACTACATTTGGCTCTTTAGATAATCCACATTTTATAATGAGTAGGTGGAGATTCAGAAGTTAGGTAATTTACACATAGTCATGTAACTATTATGAAACAGGATTTTAAATGAGTTTAGTTCCAGGGAAGTTTCCTTAACCTCTCTGGCATAATTTAATATAGAAACAGACTGTGAAACAGGTAATCAAAGTTTAAGAAAACAAATGATTTTTAGGTGGCAACATGTTATATTACAGCTTAAAATGGAATTATATAATGCTTTGAGCATTACTATTAATTCAGAAATGTGGATAAAAGATGATAGTATATATATATCTTATAATATGTATATATATGCTTCAAATATGAAGAGACTATGATTAAAGTATTAGAGAAAATTAATAGATAGAAAAGATGGACGGGGAAATAAGCTACATTAAAAAAAATTAGCATGCCCAAGAGACAAATATGAAAAGAAATCCCAGTTCCCTGGAAGCAGGTTTGAACCAAGATGCTTCAGAAAACTTGACTCAATCTCCCAGACATCTGGTCCCTGCAGGGACTGACCAAAGATGGCCTTCTCAGGGGAGCTACATCTTCAGCATAAATTCATCCTTTTGAGGGATCCTGGGCAGAAAGACCAGCCTGACATTGTAGGAGGAAGCAGAACATTGCCTTGGGAAGGTAGTCCAGGTTGCATTTTTATATGGTGGGAGGTCTTCCGTGAAAAGGCTGAGACAGGCAGGGCAGCTCAGCATAGTGGACACTGAAGAGCATTTTGGAAAATTACATCAGGTAATACACTTAAAGAAATATCAAGGATGTAAGTGCCCTTTTTCTCAGCTACCCCTCAGAGAAGGAGCACCCAGGCACAGTAAGGTATGCTTTCATAGCAGATGTTAGCCTGAGTGAGTGACCAGAATCCGGAACTACGGAAATCAAAGTGGTGTCAGTAGAGTGACCTCTTTGAAATGGTTGCTCTATTTTGGTAGCTATAAAGCCTTGGGGACGATGATCATCAGTGAGCTTGTTGCAAATAATCATAAAGAATATACCATGGTGAGCATTTGACTTAAAAGCTGATGAGTGTGAATAAAAAGGAAAATATCAGGAATAAAAGCTAGGTGCTATTCGTAACAAAAATTATTAGAGAATACTAAAACTTAACATAGGTTCTTAATTTTATTTTATGCTTCTTGAGTAGGATTGTAAAACATTTTAGATTTTAAGATTTTTATCTCTATATTGATTGAGATAAATAATCTTGTGTTTAAAATAAGCTCCCAAAGTGAATATTTTATTAATGTGATACTGTATTTTATAAAAAAATATTAAAGATGACACTTATTTTGACTAGATTTATATATTACACCATTTCATTATGGAGCATTTCAAACATCTACAAACTAAGCAGAGATGTGTAATGCTCTCAGGATCCAATGTCAACAACTGTAAATATTCTGTTCTCTCCAGACCTGGATTTGATTTTTTTAAGTAAAATTTGAATTCTGTTTAAATGTAAAATCTTATCTGTACAGTCTTGGAAAATGTATATACTTTTCCTACACCCCTATAAAACATATATATCCTATACCCCAATACAAATATAAAATTTTTCTGTTACCTCAAAAAATTCTTTTGTGTCCCTTCCCAGTCTGTCTGTGACCCCTTTCAATTCCTGGGCAACCACTGAATAGATATTTTCAGTACCCTTTTTTTTTTGTTGCTGTTAAAGCTTTTAATATTAAGTAATCTCTCACAACTCTGAGATCCAGAGTCACGTACTCTGCTGACTGAGCCAGCCAGGTGTCCCTGGTAACCATTTTCTCTAGATCTTTATATAACTGAAATCATATACTTAGTACTTTCCAGTAACTAGTGGCAGTTGACAGTTCAGTATAATGACATAGATTCATCTACATTGTCACACATAGAAGTAGTCAATCCATTTTTATTGCTGAGTAGAATTTCGCTGGGTAAATATTTTGAAACTGATTTGTCTGTTTACTCTTGATCACAGTATTTATGTTGTTTCCATTTGGAGCAGTTGTGAATAAAGCTGCTACCAACATTCTTGTACAAGTCTTTGTGTGGACAGATATTCTTTCACTTGTTTAGATATACTTTCACTTGTTTTGAGTAAACTGCTAGGAATTCAGTTGTTGGAGGTAATTAGGAGAATTTGTTCCACATCCTTGTTGAAATTTGGTATCATCATGCCTTTTTTTTTTTTTGCCATTCTAATAGATGTGTATTAATATGTCATTTTTAATTTTAATGTACATTTCCTGATGTCTAAAGATTTTGAGAAGTTTAATGTCATTTGTATATTTTCCTCTGCTAAGCAACAGTGTAGGCTCTTCTTTTTTTCTTTTTCCATTGCTTGTTTTCTTATTTGCTATTTTAAGCACTGTCATACGCTTTTAACGCAAATTCTTTAACAGAAATTGTAAAAGAAATTATAAGGGATTGTGAATATTTTCTCTCAGTCTTTGCCCTCTAAATTCACGTTCTTAAAAATAAATTATAAAATTTAATAGCACATAAGAGGCTATTTTTTTTAATTGTTATTGCTTTTTGTGTTCTAAAAACCTATTACTTTCCACTGGGTTGCAAAGATACTTTCCTTTCTTTGACTTCATACATGTTAGAAATTGAGTTGCTTTTTAAAAAATATCTAGGTATATTTTAGAAATGTAATTAATATTTGATTTTGTTGTGAAGTTCGAAGCAAGGTTCTTTTTTTTTAATATATGTATATTTAGTTGCACCAGTATCATTGGTAGAAACAACTCTCCTATCTTCACTGAATTACTTTATTTGTCACTTTATAAAATTTAACTGAGGACATAAAATAAGTCTATTCTGTTCTTTCTCTGCTTATCTATTTGTCCATCATTTTTCATCTATCACATGGCCTTGATTACTATACATTTTAAAGTCTGAAGTCCTTTATTATAGGTTCCTCTGTTTTGTTACTCTTCTTCCAAACAATTTAGGATATTCCTATAATTATTTTAGACTAAGCTTTAATTTCTTGGTATTGATTGAAACCATTTTAAAGCTATTGATCTTTTTAGGAAGAACTGACATCATAACATATTTCAGTCTTCCAAACCATGAAAATGTCATACTTTAAAACTTTTTTATGTCCTTTTAATTTCTGTCATGTTTTATAATTTTAAGTGCTTATTGCTAAGTATGCCATGCTTTTGATGTCATTTTAAGTGGTAGTGGGAATTTTCACAAAATTTTAACTGAAAATTTTAGTCTCTAATTGTTGTTAACAGCATATGGAAAAGTATTGATTCTTTTACCTGATTAATTGATAAGCTAAATAATTTGTTCTATATTCTTTAATTTTTATGTAAGTTGTCTTGTCACTTTTGAATAGGAAACTTTATTTCTTTCATTCCAATCTTAATGTCTTCTTATTTATTTATTTTTGATACACTGACATTTTTCGGACCTCTAGTAAAATATTAACTGTAATTGATACTGGTTGATATGCTTGCCTTATTCCCAACCCTAGAAACAAACCATTCTGTGTTTTACCATTCAGTATGATATTAGCTGTACATTTTTCTATAGATTCCTTTCATTAAATTGAACAAGTTTTATGTTTTTCCTAGTTGCTAAAAGTTTCTTTTTTTTTAAAGTTTCTTTTTTTTAATAACACATATGGATGCTGAATTCAATAACTTTTTAAACCTGTATTAAAACTATTTTTTGCATTATTTATGTGGTGAATTTTTTGACAATAAAGTAGAAAAATACTAATAATAAATTTATCAATCACAGCATAAAAGCACATTTTATTAAAAGATAGCTATAAACACACTCTTATTAAAGCAAATAAGGGGAAAAATAATAATTAACAAAGAGGGGACTATGACAGTCAAATAAGCCTTATAAGTAGATATCTTCTTGATCACCATATCCAAAGTTTCTCACCATTCCAATTCCATATTCTTTTTTTTTTTTTTTTTTTTTACATTTTGGTAAAGTTTTCTCTTACATATCCACTAACTAAGTAACCAACGTAATTTAAAGATATAATACAAATTTTGGTTACTGGAAGGGTTTTCAGTTGATACTAGTAAATATGGATGAGAATTTCACAAAAGAATGAGCTAAAAATGATCATGGATCACCACCACAGCAGAAAAGACTATTTCTAACTTCTGCAATCTCCTTGGAATATTAAATAGAATAGTCAATAATTTGAATTTAATAGTCAGTTGTCCTCAAATTCCTATTATGTTCTTAAGTGTCTAGTTCGTATATGCTATTATACACATCCAACCACCATATATCACTTTATGTCTCCCCAGAAATACTGAAGAAGACCATAGAGTATTTTCCAAGAGTTCTCTTCAGGATGTCTTCTGTCAATGACAGTGACTCTTATCCCTCTGCATTCCTTCTGTTGGGTATCCCTGGTTTAGAAGCTTTCCATATCTGGATTGCTTTCCCTTTCTTTGTTGTTTATCTGATAGCACTCTTAGGGAATGTCACAATCCTGTTTGTGATCAAGACTGAGCAGAGTCTTCATCAACCCATGTTCTATTTTCTGGCTCTCCTCTCCTTTATTGATCTAGGCCTTTCCACTTCTACCATTCCCAAGATGCTAGCTATCTTCTGGTTCAACTCTAGGGAGATAAGATTTGAAGGCTGTCTCATCCAAATGTTCTTTATCCACACCTACACTGGCATGGAATCTGTTGTACTGCTGGCCATGGCAATTGACCGCTTTGTCGCCATCTGTTATCCACTGAGATATACCACTATTCTCACCAATAGAGTGGTAGCCATCATGGCGTCCATTGTAGTGGGGAGGCCAGTTCTCCTTGTCATCCCCTTCTGCCCACTTCTCAAACGATTGCCCTTTTGTGGACACTACATTATTCCTCACACCTACTGTGAACACATGGGAATAGCCCGTCTTGCCTGTGCTAACATAAGGGTCAATATCATCTATGGCTTATTTACCATTGCTGCTCTGATTTTTGACTTGATTCTTATTGCCCTCTCCTATGTTCAGATCCTACGAGCTGTTTTCCGCCTTCCTTCAAGAGATGCCAGACTCAAAGCACTTAGCACATGTGGTTCACATGTCTGTGTCATCTTAGCCTTTTACACACCAGCATTTTTCTCTTTTATGACTCACCGATTTGGTAGAAATATTCCTCGCTACATTCACATCCTCCTGGCCAATCTGTATGTGGTTGTTCCTCCTTGTTTAAATCCAGTCATTTATGGGGTTAGGACAAAGCAAATTCGGGACCGAGTTGTGAAAATATTTGTAAAGAAAGAGTAACCTAAATGTATTTAAAATTAATAAATTCTTTTAAGCTCACCTCCAACCTGTACATCTCTCAGTGTGCCCCAAACTGAGATTAGTAAAAAGCCAGTTAGGTGTTACTTCAGACTTTTTTAGAGTCTCCTAAACTCAGTCTCCATCATGCCTTTATGTAATCTCCACTTTTTCAATAGATCATATATTGCTTTTTCTCATTGAAGGTGAGAGAAGATTGTGGGACCTAGTCAAAGACATAATGAAATTCTTGAGTATGTACAGACATGCCAGCAGTAAAATTTATATACAGTTTTGATTTAAAAAAAAAAAGTTTCCAGTGGCATAAAATTCTTCAGGGTTTGGAAATATTCATGGACTAATATTTTGGAATGTGTTCTTCAACTACCTATTTGTCTGCCAATATTACTTTCATCTAGGTGATATTTCTTAATTTCACTCAGAGAGTTACTGCAATCTGCATGCTATTTATCACTCAGTTCAGTCTCTGAAAGAGTCAAACTCATTCTCTGTTGCCAGTCCTACAATGATACTAAAACCAGAGAAAAGCATTCATGAAATAAAATTTGTTATCAAATTCCTTCATAAACTCAGTTACAATAAGTATTAACAAGAATTATGCAAAATTGAGTTTAATGATATATGACATGATTCTATATCACAATCAAGTAGCACTTACCTAACAAATGCGGGGGGGAAATTT
The DNA here is from genome assembly GCF_009829155.1 of Mustela erminea. Taxonomy (NCBI): domain Eukaryota; kingdom Metazoa; phylum Chordata; class Mammalia; order Carnivora; family Mustelidae; genus Mustela; species Mustela erminea. The sequence continues at coordinate 59,089,089 of NC_045622.1, forward strand.
TCATTTAGAAAAATCTATTATTGTCTTTCACCATAATTTCAAACAAAAATAATTGCATATAATGTTAATAGATGCAGAAAAAACATTTAACAAAATCTATCATGAATTTCTGATAAAAATGTCAGAAAACTAGGAAAAGAAGGGAACTCACCAGTAGGGTAAAGAAAACCTATGAAAAGTGGTAGGTTACATCACAATGAAGAAAGACTATTTCTTCTCTATCATCAAAAAAAAAAAAAAAAAAAGGTTATTCTTACAATGTCTGCTTGCTTTTGTACTGGGGCTTGTAGCCAATGCATTAAGGTAAGTAAGAGGAAATAAAAATCATTGATATTAAAAAGAAATTTACTTTTGATATGGTTTTTCTATGTAGAAAAATCTTACAAAACCTACTAAAAGCTACTAGAACTAATATGTGAGTTTAGCAAGTTTAGAAGATGCATGGTTACTATACAAACATTTAAATTTCTTAGTCTAATAACATTCTGTTAGAAAATTAGATAAAAATATCATTTGCAAAAGCCTAAAAATAGATTATTTAGGGACACATTTGATTAAAAAAAAAGTAAGACTTGTAGAGAGAAAAACTAAAAATCATTGCTGAGAACATATATAAAAGGAGATATAGACAATTGTCATGTATCCAAGTCTCAATATCATGAATATTTCTATTCTCTCCACATTGATATATAGATTTCCTCATGTTCCAATCTAATTTTCAACAGGTTTTTTCTTGTAGAAATTGAAAAGCATATTCTAAAATCTCTTTGGAAATGGGACACCTGGGTGGCTCAGTTGGTTAAGCAGCTGCCTTCGGCTCAGGTCATGATCCCAACGTCCTGGGATCGAGTCCCACATCGGGCTCCTTGCTCGGCGGAGAGTCTGCTTCTCCCTCTGCCTCTGCCTGCCATTCTGTCTGCCTGTGTTCACGCTCTCTCTCTCTCTGACAAATAAAAAAAAAAAAAATCTTTAAAATCTCTTTGGAAATGGAAAGTAACTAAAATAACCAAGCAACTTTGAAAAAATATGTTAACAAAGTTGGGGTACTTAATTAGTAAGACAGTATGCATAAAGTAGTGACATAAAGATATATAAGATAATTAAAAAACTAGTCTAGGGAGCCCAAATATAGACCCATACATATAATCTTAATTGATTTTCAACAAAATGCCAAGGTAATTCAACATAGAATGGAAAGATTTGGAACAACTGGTTAGTCATATGCAAAAATATGCACCTCAATCTATACATCCTTTACAAAAATAAAGTAAAAGTGGATCATAAATGTAAATGTAAAACCTAAAATTAAAAATAAAAAAACTCTAGGGAAACATTACATTGAAAATCAATAATCACATATATTTTCAAATTATTGAACTGAATTTCATAAAATTTAAGAAACTATGCTCTTCCAAAGTACAATTAACAGAATAAAACATAAGTTGCAGAGTTCAAGAAAATCTAGCAAATTAAATATGTGATAGTGTACTTGCATTTAGTATACATAAGGCAGTTTTAAAGATTTTTATTTATTTTTTTATTTATTTGATAGAGAGAGATCACAAGTAGGCAGAGAGGCAGGCAGAGAGAGAGAGAGGAGGAAGCAGGCTCCCCGCTGAGCAGAGAGCCCGATGTGGGGCTCGATCCCAGGACCCTGAGATCATGACCTGAGCCGAAGGCAGCGGCTTAACCCACTGAGCCACCCAGGCGCCCCCATAAGGCAGTTTTAAATTTAGATAAAGAGCAAACTAGCCATTCAATAGATGTGGACAAAATATTAAAATGAACTTTTCACCAAAAGGTATATACAGATTGAAAAACATTCTCGGTGCCATTAATAATTAGGAAATGTAATTGAAATCTCAGTGACATACAACACACTATTATGATATCCAAAAATCTTAAAAACCTGACTATAATACTTATTGAGTATATTTTTGGGGGACCTATTTCTGGGCTCTCTATTTTGTCTCATCGATCTATTTGTTTATTCTTGTGTCAATACCACACTGTCATAATTACTGTATATTTATATTAAGTTTTGAGGTCAAGTCGTATATCTTCTCCAACTTTGTTCTTTTCCTTCAATATTGCATTGGCTATTCTGGGCATCTTTTCTGTCATTATATAAACTGTAAAATCAGTTTTTCAATATTCATAAGTAACTTTCTGGAATTTTGGTTTGGATTGTAATAAATCTATGCATCAAGTTGGAAAGATCTAACCTCTTGACAATATTGTCATCCTACCCATGAACATGTGTTACTCCTCTGTTTATTTATTTGATCTTTTTATTTGCAGAATTTTATAGTTTTTCTCACATAGATTATACATGTGTTTTAAGAGTTGTACCTAAGCATATTTTAATTGCTAATTAAGTTGTATGGTGTTTTAAATTTCAAATTCCACTTTTTCATTGTTAAATAGAAAAGTAATTGGCATTTTTTAGAGTTTTAATTTTAATTCCAGTATAGTTAACATATAATATTATATTAGGTGTAAAATTTAGTAATTCAACAATTCTATACATTACTCAGTGCTCACTTCTCACGGTAAATGCACTCCTTAATTCCCTTCACCTATTTCACCCATCTCCCACCATCCAACTTCCCCTCTGGTAACCATCTGTTTGTTCTCTACTGTTATGAGTCTGTTTCTTGGTTTGTCTCTTTCTCCCTTATCCCAGCTCCCACCTTTGTTTGCTTGTTTCATTTCTTTAATTCCACATATGGGTGAACTTTGTCTTTATCTGACTTTTTTTGCTTGTTTCTTTTCTTAAATCTATACATGACTGGTATTTGTCTTTCTCTGACTGACTTATTTTGCTTAACATTATATCCTCTATCTCCATCCATGTGTAGCAAATGGCAAGATTTCATTCTTTTTTATGGCCGAATAATATGTGATTATGTATATACCACATCTTCTTTATCCATTCATCTATAGATAGATGGTTTGGCTGCTTCCATAGTTTGGCTATTGTAAATAATACTGCAAAGATAATAAGGAAGGATATATTCTTTCGAATTATTGTTTTTGTATTCTTTGTGTAAATACCCAGTAATTTAATTACTGGGTATTTTTAGTACTATTTTTAACTTTTTGAGGAAGTTCCATACTGTTTTCCACAGTGGCTGCAACAGTTTGCATTTTCACCAGTGGTGTACCACACATTCTTGCCAACAACTGTTGTTTCTCACGTTGTTGATTGTAGCTGTTCTGAGATGTGTGAGGTGATATTTCATTGTGGTTTTGATTTGCATTTCCCTGATAAGTCATGATGAGCATCTTTTCACATGTCTCTTGACCATCTGGATGTCTTCTTTGGAAAAATGTCTATTCATATCTTCTGCCCATTTTTAAATTGTATTATTTGTTTTTTGAGTATTGAGTTGTATAAGTTCTTTATATACTTTTGATATGAATCCTTTGTAAGATATGTCATTTGCAAATATTTTTCCCATTCAGTAGGTTGTCTTTCAGTTTTGTTGATTGTTTCCTTCACTATGCAGAAGCTTCTGATATTGATTTAGTCCCAATGGTTTATTTTTGCTTTTACTTCCTTGGCTCAGGAGACATATCTAGAAAAGAGTTGCTACCACTGATGTCTGAGAAATACCACCTGTGTTCTTTTCTAGGATTTTTAGAGTTTCAGGTCTCACATTTATGTCTTTAACCCATTTTGAGTTAATTTTTGCGTATGGCTTAGAAAGTGGCCCAATTTCATTCCTTTGTATGTAACTTTCCAGTTTTCCCAACACCATTTATTGAAGAGACTGTCTTTCTCCCATGATATGTTCTTTCCTCTCATGTTGAAATTAATTGACCATATAATCATAGGTTTGTTCCTGGGTTTTCTATCCATTGATCTTTGTGTCAATTTTTGTGCTAGTGCCATATTGTTTTGATTATGACAGCTTTGTAGTATAATTTGCAATCTAGAATTGTGCTACCTCCAGTGGTGTTTTTCTTTTTCAAGATTTTCTTGGCTATTCAGAGTCTTGTGGTTCCATACAAATTTTAGACTTATTCATTCTAGTTCTGTGAAAAATGCTGGTGTTTTGTTAAGGATTGCATTAAATCTGTAGATTTCTTTGGGTAGTATGGACATTTTAACAATATTTGTTCTTTAATCCATTGGTGTATAATGTTCTATTTGTGTCATCTTCAATCTCTTTCATCAGTGTTTTATAGTTTTCAGAATATAGGACTTTCACCTCCTTGATTAAGTTTATTCCTAGGTATTTTATTATTTTTGGTGTAATTGTAAATGGGATTGCTTTCTTAATTTCTCTTTCTATTGGTTCATTCTTAGTGTGTAGAAATGCAACACATTTCTGTATCCTGCAACTTTACTAAATTCATTAATCAGTTCTAGCAGGTTTTTTTGTAGAGTCTTTAGGGTTTTCTATAAGAGTATCATGTCATCTGCAAATAGTGGAAGTTTTAGTTTCTCCTTACCTGTTTGGATGCCTTTTACTCCTTTATGTTACTTTATGTTATTTGAGTGTTATGACTAGAACTTCCAGTACTATGTTGAATGAAAGTGATGATAATGGACATCTAGGTGGAAATCTCTCAGTATTTCATCACTGAGTATGATATGGGCTGTAGGTTTTTAATATAAGGACGTTATTTTTTTAACTTAATTTTTAAAAATTTTTTCAATTTATTTATTTTCAGAAAAACAGTATTCATTATTTTTTCACCACACCCAGTGCTCCATGCAATCCGTTCCCTCTATAATACCCACCACCTGGTACCCCAACCTCCCACCCCTGCCACTTCAAACCCCTCAGATTGTTTTTCAGAGTCCATAGTCTCTCATGATTCACCTCCCCTTCAAATTTACCCCAACTCCCTTCTCCTCTCTAACACCCCTTGTCCTCCATGATATTTGTTATGCTCCACAAATAAGTGAAACCATATGATAATTGACTCTCTCTGCTTGACTTATTTCACTCAGCATAATCTCTTCCAGTCCCATCCATGTTGCTACAAAAGTTGGGTATTCATCCTTTCTGATGGAGGCATAATACTCCATAGTGTATATGGACCACATCTTCCTTATCCATTCACCCGATGAAGGGCATCTTGGTTCTTTCCATAGTTTGGCGACCGTGGCCATTGCTGCTATAAACATTGGGGTACAGATGGCCCTTCTTTTCACTACATCTGTATCTTTGGGGTAAATACTCAGGAGTGCAATGGCAGGGTCATAGGGAAGTTCTATTTTTAATTTCTTGAGGAATCTCCACACTGTTCTCCAAAGAGGCTGCACCAACTTGCATTCCCACCAACAGTGTAAGAGGGTTCCCCTTTCTCCACATCTTCTCCAACACATGCTGTTTCCTGTTTTGTTAATTTTGGCCATTCTAACTGGTGTAAGCTGATATCTCATTGTGGTTTTAATTTGAATCTCCCTGAGGGCTAATGATGATGAACATTTTTTCATGTGTCTGATAGCCATTTGTATGTCTTGATTGGAGAAGTGTCTGTTCATATCTTCTTCCCATTTTTTGATATGTTTGCCTGTTTCGTGTGTGTTGAGTTTGAGGAGTTCATTATAGATCCTGGATATAAACCTTTTTTCTGTACTGTCATTTGCAAATATCTTCTCCCATTCCGTGGGTTGCCTCTTTGTTTTTTTGACTGTTTCCTTTGCTGTGCAGAAGCTTTTGATTTTGATGAAGTCCCAAAAGTTTATTTTTGCTTTTGTTTCCTTTGCCTTTGAAGACATATCTTGAAAGAAGTTGCTGAGGCTGATATCTAAGAGATTACTGCCTATGTTCTCCTCTAGGATTCTGATGGATTCCTGTCTCACGTTGAGGTCTTTTATCCATTTTGAGTTTATCTTTGTGTACGGTGTAAGAGAATGGTCGAGTTTCATTCTTCTACATATAGCTGTCCAGTTTTCCCAGCACCATTTATTCGACAAAACAGGAAAAAATATACAGTGGAAAAAAGACAGTCTCTTCAATATAAGGCCTTTATTATGTTGAGGTAAGTTCCCTCTAAACTTATGTTGTTGAGGGTTTTTTATCACGAATGGATGTTTAACTCCTTTAAATGTTTTTCTGGCATCTACTGAAATGATATTATGGTTTTTGTCCTTTCTCTTATTGATGTAACATATCACATTGATTGATTTGTGATTATTGAACCATTGATCCTGGAGATAAATCCCACTGGATCATGGTGAATGCCTTCTTTTAATGTTGTTACTTTTAGTTTGCTAATATTTTTTGAGGATTTTTGTGTCTATGTTCATCAGAGATATTGGTCTAAGTTCTCTTTTTCATGGTGCTTTATCTGATTTTAGTATCATGGTGCTACCAGCCTCATAGATTGCATTTGGAAGTTCTTCTTCGTTTTTGTTTGTTTGTTTGTTTGTTTGTTTGTTTTTGAATAGTTGAGAAGAATAGGTATCAACTTTTCTTTAAGTGTTTGATAGAATTTGCCTGTGAAGCCATCTGGTCTGGACTTTTGTTTGTTGAGCGTGTTTTTTACTAGTTTCAATCTCTTTGCTGGTAATCTGTTCAAATTTTCTATTTCCTCCTGCTTCAGTTTTTGTAGGTTCTATGTTTCTAGGAATTTATCCTTTTCTTCTTAGTTGTCTAATTTGTTGGCATATAGATTCTCAAAATATTCTCTTACAATCATTTGTATTTCTATAACATTGGTTTTTATTCTCTTTAATTTGTGGTTTTGTTTATTTATTTCCTTTTCCAATGAGTCTGGCTAAATTTTTATCAATTTTGTTGATCTTTTCAAAGAAATCTCCTTTTTTCTTTCTATGTAATTTATTTTTGCTTTAATCTTTATTTATTTCCTTCCTTTTGCTGGCTTTGTGTTTTTTTTTTTTTTTTTTTCCTTCTTTTTCTTACTCCTTCAGGTGTAAGGATAGGTTGTTTATTTGAGATTTTCCTTGCCTATAAACTTGCTCTAAACTTCCTTCTTAAAATTGCTTTTGCTGTATCCCAAAGATTTTGGACTGTTGTGTTTTCATTTTTATTTGTTTCTATGTACTTTTCAATTTCATCTTGGATTTCTTCACTCACCCATTCATTGTTTAGTAGCATGTTGTTTAACTTCTGATGTATTTGTGGTTTTTCCAGATTTTTTTCTGGAGGTTGATTTCTAGTTTCATAGCACTGTGCTCAGAAAAGATGCATGGCAGGGCTCGTGGGTGGCTCAATTGGTTAAGCATCTGCCTGCAGCTCAGGTCATGATTGCAGGGTCCTGGGATTGAGCCCCGTGTGGACTCCCTGTTCAGCAGCGGACCTGCTTCTCTCTTTCCTTCTCCCTGCTGCTCCCCTTGCTTGTGCTCTTCTCTCTCTTTCTCTGTCTGATAAATAACTAAATAAAATCTTTAAAGACGCATGGTATGACATCAATATTTTTGAATTTGTTGAGGCTTGTGTTGTGGCCTAATATATGATCTATTCTCAAGAATGTTCCATGTTCACTTGAGAAGAATGTGTATTTTGTTGGTTTAGGGTAGAATATTTTGAACATATCTGGTAAATAGTCTGGTCCTTTGAGACATTCAAAGCCACTGTTTCCTTGCTGGTTTTTTGTTTAGATGATCTGTTCATCGATGTATATAGCATGTTAAAATGCCCTACTATTATTATATTACTATCAATTATTTCCTTTATGTTTGTTTTTAAAATTAAGTATTAAGAATTAAGTATTAAGCTTTAAGTATTTGGGTGCTCCCATGTTGGGTGCCTAAATATTTATAATTGTTAGACCTTCTTGTTGGGCTGTCCCCTGAGTGGTTGCATATATCCTTCTTTGTCTCTTGTTATAGTCTTTAAGTCTCTATTTTGTCTGAGATAAGATTCTGCTGTCCTGGCTTTTATTTTTTTTATTTTAATTTTTTTGCATATGTATTTGGATGATAAATCCTTTACATCCTTTCACTTTCAATGTGCATGTGTCTTCAGGTCTGAAATGAGTCCCTTGTAGGTAGTATATAAAAATGGGTCCTGGATTTTTTTTATCCATTCTATCACCCTGTGTCTTTTAATTGGAGTGCTTAGTCCATTTACATTCAAAGTAATTATTGATAGGAGTGTATATATTGGCATTTTGTTTTATGGTTGTTTTTGTAGTTCTTCTCTCTTCCCTTGCTGCCTTCTCTCATGCTAAGTTGGCTTTCTGTAGTGATATACTTGGATTCCCTTATCTTTTTTTTTTTTGCATATCTATGTTGGTTTTTGATTTGTTATAATTCTGTTTTATATATGGTCTTCTGTATATAGCAATCTATATTAAGTTGATGGTAGCTTTAGTTTGAATGCATTCTTACTCCTCTCTTCCCCATGTTTTAGTAATATACTGTCAGACTTTACATCCTTTTATTTTATGGGTCCTTTGACTGATTTTAACAGATATACTTATTTTTCTGCTTTGTGCTTCCTATTTTCCTTACTTTTGCTTATAGTCTTTCGACTCAGAGTCCCCTTTAACATATCTTGTAAGGTTGATATAGGAGTCATGAATTCCTTTAAATTTGTTTGTCTGGGAAACTCTTTCTCTCTCCTATTTAAAAAAAAATTTTTTTTTAATTTATTTATTTGACAGGGAGAGAGACACAAGCAGGGGGAGTTGGAGAGGGAGAAGCAGGCTTCCCACTGAGCAGAGAGCCTGATGTGGGGCTTGATCTCAGGACCCTGGAATCATGACCTGAACCAAAGGTAGACATTTAAGGACTGAGCCACCCAGGTGTCCCGCCTTCTATTTTTAATGATAACTTTGCTGGATAGAATATTCTTGGCTATAGATTTTTTTCTTTTTAGGACTTTGAATATATTAGACCACTTTCTCTGGCCTGCAAAGTTTCTGCTGAAAAATCAGCTGAGAGCCTTAAGGGGTTTCCCTTCTATATAATTGCTTTCTTTTATCTTCTGTTTTTAAAATTGTCTCTTTGTCACTACTTTTTGCCATCATAATTTTGTGTGTCTTGGTGTGGACCTCCTTGGATTGATTTCATTTGGTGATTTCTGTGCATCCTGGATCTGGATTTCTGTTTCCTTTTGCAGATTCAGGTTGTTTTTAGCTATTACTTCTTCAAATAAAATCCAGTCTCTTTTCTTTCTCTTTTCCTAGGATTCTTATAATACAAATGTTATTATGCCTTATACTGTCACTGAGTTCCCTGTCTGTTCTCATTTTGCATAATTTTTTCCCTGGTCAGCTTGATTACATTCAGTTTCTCTGTCCTCCAGGTCACTGATTTGTTCTGCTTTATCTAGTCTATTATTTATTCCATCTGTGTATTTTTAATTTCATTTATTGCATTGTTCATCTTCAATTGGTTCTTTTTCATCTCACTGTTAAGGATATTAATGATGTCTTCTATTCTTTTCTCAAGTCCAATATCTTTATAATCATGACTTTAAATTCTTTACCAGGCATACTAGTTATCTCCATTCCACTTAAGTGTCTCTCTGTGATTTTGTTCTATTCTTTCATTTGATATGTATTTCCATGTCTCTTCATTTTGTTTAACTCTGTGTTTCTGTGTGTTAGGAAAGACAGCTGCATCTCCTGCACTTGAAAGTAATGGCCTTATGAAAAAGAGGTCCTGTAGTGCCCCACCATGCAGTGTCTCTGTTCACTGGAACCTGGCACTTTGTAGGTGTCTTTTATGTGTGATGTGTGTATCCTACTGTTGTGACTGAACCACTTTTTCCTCTGCCTGTTGTGGACAGTCTTTGGTCTCTGTGGTATTAGTGGGCCAGTATGGGTATGCCTTGGTCTTGGGTTGACTCAGACTAAGCATTTTGCAGAGATACAGTAGCAGTAAATGTAGGGTGCTTTCTCTGTGCTACCCCCAAAGAAGTTTTGTTTTGTTTTTGTATTTTGCTTTTTTGTTTGTTTGTTTGTTTGGTTTGGTTTGGTTTGGTTGGTGCAGCCTGCAATCAGATCAGTTGTCTGCTTCCAACCCAGAGCTGGATCTCTTTCTAACTAATGTGTACAGTTGTCTTACCCTCTTTCCAGGGCAGGACTCACTTTTGACTGATGTGGACCACTGTAGTGCCTGCTTGCACACTGCCTGACCTGTGGCAACCCACTGTATGGGCTCTAACCAAGCACATATTGGTAAAGGCAGATCTGTTCAAGTATATACAGTGGGGCACCAGCTTCACCCAGATTGAGGCAGGATGTCGAGAGAGGGTGCAAGCACAGCATGGGGTGGGAGGACATGGCAAGTTACCTAACTTCTAGAAGTTAGGTAAGGAGTCCACAGGTGGTTATGTGTTTACCCTCAGGGACAGAAATGGCATCCATCAGTTCTTCTGTTCCTGGAGGAGTTCCCCAGTGATTCTGTTCCTCCAGGATACATTCTGAGACTGAGAAAAAACTCCCTCCTGCATGTTCCAAACACCTTTCAAACTATTGCTTCTATGCTGTATTTCCTTGGGTTGTTTGTTGTGGTGTCTCTTTATGGACAAGGACTCAGTGTGCTCTCACCCTCAAGGCTTTCCCAGAACCTAGTACACTGAATTTTTAGGAATTCTGGGTTTTAAGTCCTCCTGGTTGTAAAAACTTGGTGTTATAGTGCTGTTATGGTGATTCATCTTCCCATGTGGGCTCCCTGGTATGAAGGTCTGCTGCTTTCTCCTCTCTAGACCTGCAGCATCTCTCCCTCTTGTGGATGGCACCACAAGTCTTGTTAGTTTGTGACTACATTTCTAACATATCCACTCTCTTAAATGTGGTATCTTCCCTACATTTAGTTGTGGAGTTTCTTCTGCCAGTCTTCAGGTCATTTTCTGACTTATTTATACTGATGTGAGTGTTATCAAGTTAAGTTGTATCTATGGGATGAGGTGAGCCTAGGGTCACCCTACTCTACAATCTTCTCCAGAAGTCTGGAAAGTAATTGATGTTTGTGTATTAACCTTGTATCCTGCAACCTTCCTATAATTTCCTATTACTGCTAAGTAATTTTACTTTTTGATAATGATAGGCATATGTTCACAGAAAGTTTTATACACAAATATTCAAAGCTACTTTACTCACAATATCCAAAATCTGGAACCAATTCAAATATTTATTAATAATGACTTAATGGGCAAACTCAGGCTTTTCCACATAATATAATACTATTCAGCATTATAAAGGTATGATACATACCACATGTGGGTAAATCTTAAAATAACATGCCTAATGAAGAAAGAATATACCAGAAGAAAAGAGTCATAGTGTATAATTAGATCTGTATAGATTCAAAATAAAACAAAAACAAAAAACAAAACCCTAACCTAATGTATAGACATGAACTGTCAGTTTTTTTGAAAATAGGATGGATTTCAGCAAAAGACAATAAGTATGTATTTCATAGCACATGAAGAAATTTTTAGGGAATAAAAGATACATTTATTATCTTGCAGTTCTTTCACAGTTGAATACATATGACAAAATATCTTAAATTGTGTATTTTAAATGAATTCACTTTACTGTATGCCAGACATCAATAAAGTTGTAAAAACATTTAAAAAAATATTCCCAGTGACTGCCATTATTACTCATAATATAAGCCAAAGATATTAGCATTAGCTGGCTGTTCTACATGTGGAGTGAAATATCCTTGAACTTTTTCCACTAGTATTCTCATCTTTGTATTTTCCTTATCACTCTCAAAGTATATTGGTTTCCTCCTTTCTTTCAGATTTCAAGGACAGTGCAAAATTCAGTGCTTTTTTCTTCCTACTTCTTCTGCTTAAAATTCTCTTATCAGTCTGCCTTATTAAATCTGCTGTCTCCAAATACTTTCTGACATATCATCTACTAAATGATATTTTCCTGACAATCCTAAATAGAAATATATCTCCCATCACATATACAATATTCCCTCATTTCCATTTCTTTATTTTTTCCACAGCATTTACTTCTGTTTTACTATATGTTTAAAAGTTTATATTAAGAAGATATTTCAGTCTTGCCAAAATAAGTCTACTATAGCCAGCTTCCCTAACAGATTACAACTAAAATCTGAACAAAATACAAAACAGTTACCACAGAATTCTATGAAGTCAGCAAATAAATCAAGTTAAAATAGGGAGTCAAATTTTGAAGAAGTGACTTAAATCATGTAGCTTCTCAAGAAAACTTTACCATTTGTTTCCATCTACTGATTAGGGAGCAAGCATCCCACAGAGCTACAGCAGGTAGTACAGGGAACAAAAATGTAAGCTATACCTCATTGTTTGCTAGTCAGAGGATCGCAAGAAAGTTGTCTGTGAGCTGGAGATAAAGAGGAGGATCCTCTTATTTCTTCTTTGTTTTTCTTCTAGACCCAACTGAAAGTTATATCCCTGTCATAGAATAATAAAAGCAGCTAAAACTCCAAGAGAAGGTTTACTTTTCTGGCCAGGAAAGAAAGAAAGAAATAAAGAAAAGGAAAGGAAAGGAAGAGAAGTCAAGAAAGAAAGAAAAAAGAGAAGGGAGGGAGAGAGGGAAGGCAGGAAAGAAAGAAAGGAGAGGAAAGAGATGAAAAAAATAGATATTGGAGAATGTATCTGAAATTCCTATCATAATCGTCTCTATCTCCTTCTGTCCCTTCGTTCGTTCCTTCCTTCCTCCCTCTCCAACCCTCCCTCTTTCCCTCCTTCCTTCCTTCCTTCCTTCTTCTTTCCCCAAGGGTAGTATCCATTTTGATGACATGGTGATACATGTAGCTAGAATTCTATCAGAAATGCTGTCTTTTTGATCATGGAGATATGAGAGTTGACCTCTGATAATTGCAGAATATGAAAAGAAGCATGGAGAGAAGAGAATTGGATAAGTGGCTTCTTTAATTCTGTATATGAACTAACACAAACCATGAGCTTACTCCTGAGTTGCACATGCATAGAACAGACCCAACAAAACACAACAAAGGCTCTGAGAACTGAACTACAATATAAAACATCTCCAAATCTCAGGATGGATAGACAAAAAGCATCCACTGGATAGACAAAAAACATCCATTAGAACCACCACAGGAGGCAAGGTTGGACTTGCAATCTGAATATAACCAAATTGATTTCCTGGTAAAACAAAACAAAGGAAAACAATATCAATGCTTTACAAAGAATTTTTAGATGATCCATTTGCAAAATGTCCAGGATAAAATTTTAAAAATATTAAACATATGAAAAAACAAAACATGTAACTGTCATGAGAAAGGATGATCCACTCAATTTCAATCCAACTCAATTTCAGATGCTGAAATTGTTATACAAAGAATCTAAAGCAGTTATTTTAAGTATTCTTCATGACTTAAAAGTAAGCATTGTTGAAGTATGTTAGAGGTCTTCAGCAGAGAGAACAGAAAGTATTAAAAAAGAACAACATCAGGGGCGCCTGGGTGGCTCAGTGGGTTAAGCCTCTGCCTTCCGCTCGGGTCATGATCCTGGAGTCCTGGGATCGAGTCCCACATCGGGCTTACTGCTCGGCAGGGGGCCTGCTTCTCTCTCTCTCTCGCTCTCTCTCTCTCTGTCTGCCTCTCTGCCTACTTGTGATCTCTGTCAAATAAATGGATAAAATATTAAAAAAAAAAAGAACATCATAATTTTACAAGTAAAAGTCTTAACATCTGAAATTCATTAGATGAACACAATACCAGAATGAATATGAGAAAGGAAAGTGTAAACTTGAAAACAAGAAAAAATGATTCAATTTGAAGAATAGAGAAAAACATTGAACTCATGAACAGAGCCTCAGGCATGTGGAACACATATAAAAATCTCTAATATTCATGTCACTGGGATCCCAGAAGGAGAAGAAAAAAATATTGGGAAGAGAAATATATTTAATGAAACAATGGGAAATCATTTTCCAACTTGGTAAAAGACACAAATTTAGATTTTTAAGACTCCATGATCCTTACAACTAAACTCAAAGAAAAGCATATATATTGAAAGAAACATGTTGAATTGATAAAAACCAAAGATAAAAAAATCTACTGCAAAAAGTCAGAAAAATATATGATATTATACATAGATGAACAACAATTTGAATGACTAGTTCCTCATAAGGAAGCTTAAAGTCCAGAAGACAGTGGTGTAATATTTTTAAGTGCTGAAATTTATTTTTAAAATACCAGTTAACCCAGAATGCTATATACAGAGAAAATATATTTCAGGAATGCAGATGAAATAAAGGCTTTGCTAGAGGAGAAAACTCTGAAAGAATCCATCACCAGCAAACTTTCTCAAAATGAAATCCTAAAATAAGTTCTGGTTAAAGAGAAATTACACAAATGAGAAAGTTAGGAGATCAGTAGTAAAGGAAGAGCAACAGAATTTATAATTATTTGGTTAAATGTGAGACTCACTTGCTCTCGTTGTTTAAAAGAACTTTTAATTAGCTTTTGTGGGGTTTTCATGCATGCAGATATACATATGATCACAGACTGCAGTATGTAGGGACATACAGGATCCTATAATGGGAAGGTTCATTTACATTTCACTTAAAGTTGTAAAATATTAACTGTAAGTCAAGTGTGAGTGTTTAGGTATGTATATTGCAATCTGTACATCCACGGTTTGCAGTCCCATTTGCTCCCAATAAGACATTTGACAGTTTCTAGAGATATCACTTTTTGTTCCTGGTATCTAGCAGCTATAGACCAGAGAAGCTGGTAAACATCCTGCAGTACACAGAACAGCCTTCACATCAAAGTATTACTTGCCTACAGATAGTTAATAGTCCCCAAACTGGAAAGCCATGCTTTGGAGCAATCCTAAAAAAAAAAAAAAAAAAAAAAAAAAAAAAAAAATCCCTAAAAATCCCTGTAACAGATATAGCCAAAAGCCAATAGATAAGTTAAAACTCATTACCAAAACTATTCAAGTCCCAAAGTGGGCAGTGGGGGAGAGCATGAAGAAGAGCAACAAACAAGAAATTCAAATCAAAACCGTAAACATAAATTCAACCATATCACTAATTACATTAAATAAAAATGGTCTAAACACACCTATTTAAGATAGAGATAGTGAAATCAAACAAAAGGACAAGATCCAACTAAATTTGTGTAAAAAAATTACTTTTTTTTTTAAAGATTTTATTTATATGGGAGAGAGGGGGA
This sequence comes from Mustela erminea, assembly GCF_009829155.1. NCBI lineage: Eukaryota > Metazoa > Chordata > Mammalia > Carnivora > Mustelidae > Mustela > Mustela erminea. The sequence goes on from NC_045622.1 coordinate 59,104,177, forward strand.
GAAGTGGATTCTCCACCAAGCAAGGAGTCTGATGTGGAACTCGATCCCAGGGCCCTGGGATCATGACCTGAGCTGAAGGCAGACACTTAGCTGACTGAATCACCCAGGTGCCCCCAAAACTTACTTTAAATATAAATACATATATAAGCTAAAAAGATGGAAAATATATGCCATAAAGATAGTATTTTTAAAAGAGGCTGAAGTGACTGTATCAATATAAGACAAACTAGAACTCAGAATAAAAATAGCATCAAGGATAAAAATGGATTTTATATAAAGATAAAAGAATGAATTCACCAAAAAGATGTAACCATAATAAATGTATATGCACTTAAGTGCAGAGCTTCCGATTACATGAAGAAAAACTAGTGGAATGAAAGAACACATTAGTCAAATGCACTATTATATTTAGAGAATTTAAGATATATAAATACAAATAGAAAATCAGCGAACAAAAGGTGTGGGATACTATTAAAAATAGATTAGACTAAAACTTATAGTATTAAATATTACTAGAAAATTCTCTTTGATAGTAGGAATACATTAATTACTATCATTTACCATCTTTCTTTATTGGTTATAAACTCCACTAAGGGAAGTAATTCTCCTTCTTTTGTTTACTGTCATGTCTTCTATGGCCATATAAGTACTAAGCACATTACAGATGCTTACTAGATACTGAGTAGATAGATGAATGCAAAATCAGTCATCATTTTATTTTACTTGCTCATTTCATGAAGAAGAGTTCTGATTTTTTGAAATTTTTACAAATATGAAAGATACACAATGTCTGCTCTAGCAGTGGGAATGACTCACTTTACAATCTGTATTCATTCTCAAGGGAGTTCCTAAAATGTACCCTTCTTGTAAGTTGCAAGGCAAAAGTCCTATGGCTTACCCAACATTTTTCTCTTCTGCCCACTTCTCACCAACATTCCCTTATGGTTACAGTGAGAGTACAAATCAACCCAATTCAAATTGCCATTTGGATTATCTGGTCTAAAATTCCTTTATGGAAAAAAAATGGTCAGATAGATGTTCTTATTTGATTAATTTTATAAGATAAACTAGTAAGCATGTTTCATAAACACAGTGAGCAAACCTATAACACACAGAAGAATTACTTCACACACTGAAATAATCTTACTTAAACTATCCTAGAAACAGTGCTAAACACTTTGTAACTGTTGATATATGACACAGGTATTATTATATCTGTTTTACAGATGTTTATTAGATAAATTAAATATAATTTCCACTTCCAGAAATAGTAAGAGGAAAAATTAAGATTCTAATGCTTGGTCTCACTAAAGCTAGACTCCAAGAAATTTATACCAAAGAATAATAGGAGGATGGGAATAGGTAGAAAATAAGACCCAGAATTCTCAGCTGATTTTAGTCATAAATAATTGTAGAACACATTCTCGGATCTGCCTGGTCCTTACTCCATAGATGATAGGGTTCAGCATAGGCGGTACCAACAAGTACATGTTGGCCAGCAAGATGTGGGTGTGGCGTGGCATATGCTTGCTAAAACGGTGGGTGAGGAAGGAGAAAAGAGCAGGGATGTAAAAGGTGAGGATGACACACACATGGGACCCACAAGTGCTGAGGGTCTTCAACCTGGCATCATTAGAAGGGAGATTAAATACAGTTTGAAGAATCTGTACATAGGACAGAAAGATACATGTCACATCAGTCCCAACAATTAAGATAATGACTGCCAAACTATAAAGACTATTGATGGAAATGTCAGCACAAGCCAATTTCACCACAGCCATGTGCTCACAGTATGTGTGGGGGACTACATTGGACTGGCAATATGGCCATCTCCTCACCAGGAAGGGATGTGGTGTCATTAGTACTAACCCACGCAGAAGTGCCACCAGGCCAACCTGAGCCACCACAGAATTTGTAAGAATGGATGAGTGTCTCAGTGGATTGCAGATTGCCACATACCGATCAAGTGCCATGGCCACAAGAAGCCCTGACTCCACCCCAGAGAAAGCATGGATGAAAAACATCTGAGTGAGACAGGCATGGAAGCTGATTTCATGATAATTGAACCAGAAGATACCCAACATCTTGGGAAGAGTGGAGGTTGACAAGATGAGGTCTGTGATGGCCAACATAGAAAGAAAATAGAACATGGGCTCATGGAGAACAGTCTCAGTTTTGATGATGAAAAGGAGGAGTATGTTTCCCATGAGGGCAACAATATACATTGAGCAGAAAGGGATGGATATCCAAATATGCAAGTCTTCTAGACCAGGGATTCCCATCAGGAAGAAGGTACTAGGATTGGTGAATGCAGTGGAGTTAAAGTCATGCATGGTGATTCTGGTTATATGAAGATATATTCTTGCTTTCTTTCCCTTTTTGTCCCAGGAGCAGTCAGAAACACATATACTCTGATAAATATACAGCAGAATTACTTACTGTAAAAATACAATTAAGCAAATTTATTAACATTTTAAGTCCTTGATGAGCTTCTCTGAAATTACAAGTATTGTATTATTCACTGCCAGCTATTAATCTCATTAAGAACTAGCTGGAGTACAGGATGTCTCCTTAGGCACAGAAGCTCCACAGTATTCTGCCTGACACTATTCTCTTTCTGTCTGTTATAGCCAGGTTGAGAAAAAGTTTCAGTAAGTAACTCAGGTTCCTCTCTCTAACAAGGCAACAGCGGGGGGAGTGGGTAGGGGGACTTATAACATTACCTTCACTGAAAAATACCCTTCCAAAATAATCCTGAAGACTTTTTGCATGAAGTTAATTCTAAATAAAGATTTTTGAAAGCAGGACATGAAGGAATAATAAACTTTCCATACTTACAATGCTTTGAATGACAATAAGCTTTTCATTTTTACAATGCTTTTTGAAATTTGCTGCCCTAGTGAATTTTTGGCCATAAAAGAACCAGCATCTGATTACTTAAATGTATAATAGCTTTAAAACAGAAACAACTCATTGACACACCCAAAAAATTATGCTCCCTGGATTTTTTAGGATTCCTGGAAATGTGAAACTAATTCACCATGAAACTAATGGTTAGTATGCTATTTCTTATTAAATTATTCCTAAGCCCAGAGAATATACCTGCACACACTTCCTTTTCCAAAGATGTTACCAGCTGACCTGTGGGCCAAAATCTCGAAAGGATGGTTGAGGAGAACTTCAAGAGCATCCTCATCTAACTTTATAAATGGCTAATTCTTCATGGCAGGGTTACACTGATTTATCTCTCAACAATGAGGTGATCCAAATAATTATTTAACTTATCTTCAGAGGGATCACCTTGTCTTCATGCTCTCAGTTTATTTTCAGCACAGCTGAGTCTCAAGAGTCCAAAGTAATTTTGAATATTTTTTCCTGAGGTCTAGAAAGCTCTTCCTCAAACTAATATACTATAGTCCCCCATCACTGCCTCTCTCTTTTCTTAAGCTTGAGCAAACATAGATGAGTTGTCTATTCCTCCAGATTGATTGTGTTGTTGAATCAAAACCAGGAACTCAGAGATTTGAAGTATTCCCACATGAATGGCTAATTTCAGATTAATCCCAGGGTCTCGAACCCTGCAACAGATGTTTCTCTCCCTTCTGAGGAGTATAAATATTACCAGAGAGAGTACAAAATTACACTCATAATTACTGTCACATAATATCCATTTATAATGAAATTTGATTTGAGTGAGGCTTTGAAATGGATAAAATGAATGAAAAAAAATTTAGAATTTAGCAATAAGTTCTAAAAATTAGCAAAATGTCAATAGAAAGTTACAACTAGTACTATATCCTGGAGATCTAATGTACTGCATAATGATTATAGACAAAAATGTTGCATTATAAACTTCAAAGTACCTAAGAGATTACATTTTAAGCGTTCCTACCACCAAAAAAGAAATGGTAATGAGATAAAAAATAAAAGATAAGAATATAGAAATGGAAAAGAAGATAAAAATATAAAAAATAAGAAATAAAAAGATATGATTAAAGGTGTTACCTAATGCTACAGTGGTAATCATACTGCAATATGTAAATGTGCCAAATAAACAACTGTACACCTTAAACTTATACAGTGTTATATGTTAACTGTATCTCAATATAAATACATTTAAAAAGTCAGGTTTCAGAACTCATAGAGATCTTAAACAGATAGAGTAGGAGCATCTGGGGTGGCTCAGTCAGTTAAGCATCTGCCTCCAGCTCAGGTCATGATCCCATGATCCCATGATCATGACCTGAGCTGGGTGCTGGGACAGAGCCCCACATGGGGGGCAGTCCCTGCTCTGTGGGGAGCCTACTTCTCCCTCTCCCTCTGCCTCTCCCCCGCAGCCCACTCCTTCTCATTCTCTGTCTCTCTCACTCTCAAATAAATAAGTAAAATCGTTTTTATGTTAGTTATTTTTTATTGTGTTATGCTAGTCACCATACAGTACATCATCTTTATTTATTTATTTTTTTTTTATTTCCAGCATAACAGTATTCATTATTTTTGCACCACACCCCGTGCTCCATGCAATCCGTGCCCTCTATAATACCCACCACCTGGTACCCCAACCTCCCACCCCCCGTCCCTTCAAAACCCTCAGATTGTTTTTCAGAGTCCATAGTCTCTCATGGTTCACCTCCCCTTCCAATTTCCCCCAACTCCCTTCTCCACTCTAAGTCCCCATGTCCTCCATGCTATTTGTTATGCTCCACAAATAAGTGAAACCATATGATAATTGACTCTCTCTGCTTGACTTATTTCACTCAGCATAATCTCTTCCAGTCCCGTCCATGTTGCTACAAAAGTTGGGTATTCATCCTTTCTGATGGAGGCATAATACTCTATCCCCAGGGGTACAGGTCTGTGAATCACCAGGTTTAAACACTTCACAGCACTCACCAAAGCACATACCCTCCCCAATGTCCATAATCCCACCCCCTTCTCCCAAACCCCCTCCCCCCAGCAACCCTCAGTTTGTTTTGTGAGATTAAAAGTCACTTATGGTTTGTCTCCCTCCCAATCCCATCTTGTTTCATTGATTCTTCTCCTACCCACTTAAGCCCCCATGTTGCATCACCACTTCCTCATATCAGGGAGATCATATGATAGTTGTCTTTCTCTGCTTGACTTATTTCGCTAAGCATGATACGCTCTAGTTCCATCCATGTTGTCGCAAATGGCAAGATTTCATTTCTTTTGATGGCTGCATAGTATTCCATTGTGTATATATACCACATCTTCTTGATCCATTCATCTGTTGATGGACATCTAGGTTCTTTCCATAGTTTGGCTATTGTGGACATTGCTGCTATAAACATTCGGGTGCATGTGCCCCTTTGGATCACTACGTTTGTATTCTTAGGGTAAATACCCAATAGTGCAATTGCTGGGTCATAGGGCAGTTCTATTTTCAACATTTTGAGGAACCTCCATGCTGTTTTCCAGAGTGGCTGCACCAGCTTGCATTCCCACCAACAGTGTAGGAGGGTTCCCCTTTCTCCGCATCCTCGCCAGCATCTGTCATTTCCTGAACAGTACATCATCTTTAAAAAAAAGAGTAAAAAGATAGATTACCCAAATAAGCATATAAATTATTCTTGACAGAAGACTTCTCAATGTTAATGATAAAAAAATATTGTCAATTAAATTTATCCCAGAAATGCAAGTTTGGTTTAATATCTGATAATCAAGGAATATAACAGAAAAGGGGAAAAACATAATTATATCAATATGTACAGAAAAAACATTTGTTAATATTAAATAGCCATTCATAACTAAAAATCAACAGAAATTAAGTTTACAATGAGATGTATATATATTCAAAATATAACTAATTAACCTACAGTAAGCATTACACTAAAGGCAAAAGATTCGATTGCTCCCTTGAGGTGCCTGGAGGGCATTCAACACAAGATAATAGAACAATTGAAAGTTAGGATAATTTAGATAGTGCGGTATCAGTTCAAGGACAGAAAAATAGATCAGTGAAACAGAATAAAGATAAAGTCACATATGGTGTCCTAGAAGATAGAAGAAAAGAACAGAATAGACAATATCTGTTATGAACATTGAGGCACAAATCCTCAATAACATTCCAGCAAACCAACTTCAGCAGCATATTAAAAGGAGTACACAGTATAACCAAATGGGATTCAACCTTGGTGTTAGGAAAAACTCAGTCCTCCCTCCTGTATTTCTCCTTTACTCTTATACTACCACCTCACTTATAACACTTCTGACACCAAATGCTGGGGTGGTTTCTCCCACCTGACAATTCTGCAACATCGTCTGGGTGTCCTATATTTAACTCAATGCTGACACTATTAACCTAGAGATGGCATCAGGTCCCACAAGCTAAGGGCTCAGTCTCACAAGATTGCTCCCATTCCACTTCAGAGGCCAATCACAAATCCAGACTGTCATCTGTGCTTCTGACGGATGGGTTCTAAGTCAGAGCTTGCTATATTGTCCTCCTCAATTTTGATTAATTTGCTAGAGTGGGTCACAGAACTCACAGTGGGTCACAGAGAAATACTTACTTATGTTTACTAGTTTATTAAAGGATATGATAAAGGATACAGATGAACAGCTAGATGAAGAGATGCATAGGACAAGGTCAGGGAAGGAGCTTTTGTCCCTGTGTAGGTGGAGTGCATCAACCTCCTGATAGGTGGATGATGTGTTTACCAACCTGGAAACTCTCCAGACCCAATACAGTTGGGATTTTTTATGTAGACTTCCTCACTTAGGCATGATCAATGACTAACTCCATTTCCAGCCCCTCTCCTCTATCTGGAAAAATGGCTGGGGTTTAGGGATGAAACTTCCAAGCTTCTAATTATGGTTTGGTCTTTCTGGTGACCAGTGCCTATCTAGGAGCAAAAGATATTCCTAATGTTCAAATCACTTCGAAATTTACAAGAGTTTTAGGACCCCTCTGTCAGAAACTGGAGGCAGGTATACATATCATTATTAGGTGAAACCCTAAAGTATATGTTTCTTATTTGTTCACAACCATAGAATTGTGCTAACATGATTCAATGAAGAAAGGACAGTCTTTTCAACAAACGGTTCTGGGAACATTGGATATCTACATGGAAAAGAATGAAGTTTAATTCGTACCTAAGACCGCAAATGAAAATTAACTCAAATACATAAAAGACCTAAAACTATAAAACTTTTAAGAGAAATGTACACTTAAATGAACTGTACACTTAAAAATGGTTATGGTGAATTTTATGTTATCTGTGTTGTACCTTAAACAAACAAAAAAAAGGGGGGGGACAAGAAATCCGCATATGATCTATAACAATGTGTGGATAGAATGGGGTTTCCAACAAAGAAAAGGTAGCTAAATTAGGAAAATATGTATGCCCATCCTATATTATACCCTCCTCCCCAAACAATCAGCTTCATAATGTTTGTACAATTAGTGAATTAGAAAATACTGCTTTTAGAAGAAAACATAGAACTATCTCATTATCTTGAAATAAACTATGATTTCTTAAATAAGAGCACTGCTTCCAACAAGAACAATAAAATATAAAGAGCCCTGTGAAAATTTCAATATATATAACAATTTTGTATATGACAAATGTGGTTTTTCCAAATCCGTAGGGCAAATTTATTTCATGTAACTAATGGTGCCAGCACAACACGTTATATATATGCAAAAATACCCCAAAGTCCATATGAAAAAGAAGGTTCTGCTAAATTATTCTGAAAACTTAAATGTATTAAAAAACAACAAATGGGGGCGCCTGGGTGGCTCAGTGGGTTAAAGCCTCTGCCTTCGGCTCAGGTCATGATCCCAGGGTCCTGGGATAGAGCCCTGCATCAGGCTCTCTGCTCAGTGGGGAGCCTGCTTCCTCCTCTCTCTCTGCCTGCCTCTCAGCCTACTTGTAATCTCTGCCTGTCAAATAAATAAATAAAATCTTTAAAACAAAACAAAACAAAACAAAAAACAAATGGTTTGGTACATACAATATCCTAGACTGTATTATAGAATTTAATTTCATATATCATAATCTATGTTCTCTACTATATATGCATCTATATAAATAGATAGATACCTATCTTCTTATCTTGCTGGCTAGTTATAAAAAAATTAAGGCAGAAATTATCAAATGAAAATACAGAAGCACCTAACAATTAAGAAATTATTTTTTAACAATTATAGTAAAAGAAAACACAATCATGATTTCTTAAAAATGAGATCTGTAGAACATATATCTTGCATAGGAAATGATAAACTCCTCAATGTACAAAGAAATGTGAACCATGGAAGAGAAGTCAATTCAAGCAAACAGAAAAGTTAATGAAATGATATCTACAAGTAATCCAAAAGAGAGCAATTGTGTATGGACTCTACATTTTTTAAAAATGGCTCATCTCATTAAAGATTGTTCAGTAAGCATATAACTTTGAGCTGAAGTGTAATATAGTACAAGTAATATAAGTAATAAAAGTAATAATGGTGATTCAGAATTTGCTTATAAATAGAAGAAGGGCACCTGGCTGGCTCAGGTGGTAATGCATGTGACTCTGGATCTCAGCTCAGAGATAGTCATGAGTTCAAGCCCCATGTTGGACATGGAACCTACTTAAAATAAATAAATAAATAAATAAATAAATAAACAAATAATAAATAAAAAAACAACAAACAAACTCATAGAACTGCCCACTAAAAAGAATTAAATTTACACTGCATAAATTGTATCCTAATAAACCTGACTTTAAAAGAAGGAATAGGAGAGCCAGGCTGGCTCAATCAGTAGAGCAAGTGACTCTAGATCTTGGGGTTGTGGGTTTGCATCCCAGGTTGGGTGTAAATATTATTTAAGAATAACATCTTTAAAAACAAACAAACAAACAAAAAAAAGAAAGTATTTACAATAGTAGTTGATATAGCAATTCTTAATGACATAAACATAAATATAAGTTGCATAAACTTAAATATAAATGTATATATACGACTATAAATAAACTTAAACCTAAACTTAAATATAAATTGAATTCCTGCCAAAAAAAATTCTAGATGCACACATTCTAACTATTCACAAAAATTAGCTCTAAATGGATCACAGACTTAAAAGTAAAATGCAAAACTAAAACCTTCTAAAAGATATCATAGAACATGTAGATGACCATAGGTTAGGCAATCAGTTTTTACAACACCAAAAGACACCACACATGAAACAATAATTGATTAATTATACTCCAATTAAAATTTAAAAATTTTGTTCTATGAAGGACACTGTCAAGAGAGTAAGATGACCAGTTGCAAAGTGGGAGAAAATATTTGCAAAGACATATCTGGTAAAAGATTGTTACATGAAATATATAAGGAATTCTTGAAACTCAACAAGAAGAAAATGATTGACCCAACTTCAATAGACATCTCACCACAGAAGATATACAGATGGTAAGGAGCATATGTAAAGATGCTCAACATTATCTGTTAATAGAGAATTGTAAATTAAAGCAACAATGAAATAGTGTAACACATCTATTATAATGAGGAAGATTCAAGCCACTGGTAATACCAAATGCTGAGGACGATGTGGAAGAATAGGAACTCTTATTCAATGTTTGTGGAAATGCAAAATTGTATACTTACTTGGAAGACAGTTTGGCAGTTTCTTACAAAACTAAACATATTCTTACCATATGAGTCAGCAATTGCTATCTTTAGTATTTACTTAAAGAGTTGAAAACTTATGCCCACACAAAATCTGCACATGAATATTTATAACAATATAAACAATAAGAATGTTTATTCTTACTTGCCAAAACTTGGGAGCAGCCAAGTTCTTTAGCAGGTGAATGAATAAATAATCTGTGGTACAAAATAATAATTATAATAATCCGTGGTACATTCAGATAGTAGAACATTATTCAGCACTAAAAATAAATAGCATGTCGGGGCGCCTGGGTGACTCAGCGGGTTGGGCCTCTTCCTTCAGCTCAGGTCATGATTTCAGGGTCCTGGGATAGAGTCCTGCGTCAGGTTCTCTGTTCAGCAGAGAACCATTAACTTAACCATTCTCTTCCCTTCCTCTTTCTCTGCCTGCCTCTCTGCCTCGTTGTGATCTCTCTGTCAAGTAAACAAATAAAATCTTCAAAAAAAAAAAAAAATAGCATGGCAAGCCATGAAATAATGTAGAGGAAACTTAAATGCATATTATTAAATGAAAGAAACTGAGGCTACATACTGTGTGATTGCAATTGCATGACATATTGGAAAATGTAAAACTAGGGAGACAGTAAAAAGACCAAGTGGTTTCAGTTTCAGGGCCTGGGGGACAGAAGGATGAATAGGTAGAGGACAGAAGATTTTTACTACAATGAAATTATTCTGTATGATATTAAAACAATGGATACATGTTACATGTCATGATACATTTGTCAACACACACAGAATGTACAACACCAAGGGTTAATCTTAATGAAAGCTGTGGACTTTGAGTACTAGTGATGTGCCTCTGTAAGGTAACTGACTCTCACAAATGCATCACCTTCATGAGGAATGTTGATAGTAGAGTATGCTGTGTGTTTGTGAGGGCAGAGAGATAATGGGAATTCTGTACCTTCCTCTCAGTTTCGCTTTGGACCGAAAAAGTAAATTTTACATAACTAGATAGATAATAAATAACTTTTTTTTTTTTAAGAAATTGACTGCCTAGCAACAGAGAGTGAATGTAATAAGGTCCAATATACCTATACTAATGAATATTTCATGGAAATCAAAAAGAAATTAGATATTAACATTGACATTATTCCTAACAATCATTCATAGTCATAAAGTAAAATCTGAGTAAGTACAGAATATCACTTAAAATAAATATTCCATTTTCAGTAGTTTTTAAAACTACCTATATTCTCTTGATTCTAATATTTCTTTTTTTCCCTAATATTTTTTTCAACTACAAACAGAAATGGTGAAAGTTATAAAAGGATTGACAATTTGGTCACACTAGTTAACTTGAGATAGACTTTTAAGAATATATAAGGAATGACAGAAAAAAAATAAAAGGTAATTTCTAGAGTAAGAAAAGTAAGTATACTGTCCACATCATAGAAAATTACAAAATTTATGTACACTCCAAACCACAGAGTTTCATGAAAGGAAGACTAACAAAATGTCCATTGTGTTTGTTGTCAGTATGCTAAATTTAGACTTTATTTTTTTAAAGATCTATGATGTTTTTAAAGATTTATGTTTTTTAAGGGGGAGAGGTAGAAGAAGAGAGAGTCTTAACTCCATGCTGAGCATGGAGCCTGACATGGGACTGATCTCACAACCCTGAGATCATGACCTGAGTCAAAACCAAGAGTCAGAGCGTATCATGCTTAGCGAAATAAGTCAAGCAGAGAAAGACAACTATCATATGATCTCCCTGATATGAGGAAGTGGTGATGCAACATGGGGGCTTAAGTGGGTAGGAGAAGAATAAATGAAACAAGATGGGATTGGGAGGGAGACAAACCATAAGTGACTCTTAATCTCACAAAACAAACTGAGGGTTGCTGGGGCGAGGGGGTTTGGGAGAAGGGGGTGGGATTATGGACATTGGGGAGGGTATGTGCTTTGGTGAGTGCTGTGAAGTGTTTAAACCTGGTGATTCACAGACCTGTACCCCTGGGGATAAAAATATATGTTTATAACAAATAAAAAATTAAAAAAATAAAAAAATAAAAGAAATCTCTCCCCGATATTTTTTGTTTTGACACCATAGATGACAGGGTTCATCATCAGAGGGATAAGAAGGTAAATGTAGGCTATAAAGATGTGGATGTGAGGAGCTATGTTCTCACCAAATCTATAAGTGATGAAGGAGAAAAAGGCGGGAATGTAAAACACTAGGATGACCCAAGCATGAGAGCTGCATGTGCTTAAGGTCGAGTCGAGCCTCCTTTGATGCAAGTTAAAACACAGCATGAAGAATGAGAATATAAGAGCACATTATCAATATGAAGTCCAGCCCACCTGAAAGGGAGGAGAGTTAAGCCTTAGAGTCTGTGGATCCTGGTATTGGCACAGGCCAGTTCGATCAGGGCCATAAATTCACAGTAGGTATTGGTGATGACATTGGTTCTGCAGTAGGGAAGCCTCATCAGTAAGAAAGGATGAGGACTCAGCAGGATAATTCCACGTAGGACAATGGCCAAACTCAAAGCCAGGATTACTCCATGTGTAAGGATGGTGGAGTGCCTTAGAGGGTTGCAGATGGCCACATAACGTTCAAAGGCCATGGCCAATAAAAAACCTGACTCCATGGCAGACAGAGAGTGGATGAATATCTGGGAGAGGTAAGCTTTAAAGCTGATTTCTCTGTCATTGAACCAGAAAAGGCTGAGAATCTTGGGAATGGCAGTGGTGCTAAGCATCAAGTCATTCAGAGAGAGCGTGCAGAGGAAGAGACACATGGGCTCATGAAGACTGGGGTCCATCTCGATGATGAACACAATTCCCCATCAGAGCCAGTAGGTAGACCAGGCAAAAGGGGATGGAGATCCAGACATGAGCCGCCTCTAGTCCTGGAATTCCAAGGAGAAGGAAAGTAGCTGGATGGAAACTGGTTCTATTCTGAACTAACATTTTCAGTCACTGAACTTGCTGTAATTTAAGTGTTGTCAATGTTATTTTCAATAGGTTGAGCATAAAAAAATACTCTTTGTTTATACCTGAAATATGTGATACATATCTTATGACAATCTATAGCAGGAAACTTTGTTCCAGATTCAGGTATCAGGGTGAGGACATATTAGCCAATAATATTTGTTTTTATCTCAAAATTCAAAAGGTGCTTGAAAGAGTAGGATTTCAGAAGAAAGAACAGAAACCTAGGGAAAGAAAGAATAGAACTTACAGTTGTGACATTTTACTCCATATCTCATTTATTCTCCACTGCATAAACACCACCTAGTAATTGCTGGAAACATGCCAAGTACTTATTTTGATTATATTTTCACTAAACAAATAAAAAAGTACGAAAGAAGCTTATTTTCAAGTGAAAAGTAGAAAGTTATTGCTCTGATTATGTCTCCAAAACATCTTTTGCTCTATTAAGCTTGTATTTTCTCTTCATTTGAATTTTGTTTTTTCATAAAACTCGTTATAAAAGCATATTGCTATTTTAGATTAAAAACTTACTGAACCTAGTACAAATCAATTTCTGTGAATGTGATCAGATTGATATGCAAAGACAAATATGAAAATTTGGACCATTTAAACCTTGATTTTCATTTTAAAAACTAAACCTTGATTTTTAGCTTTACTGATCTTTGTTACTCTCACTTTATGAAGTTCAAACAAAGCATCCAGCTACATCTCTCAGACACATTTCTATAGCAGCAACAAAATAAATTCTAAATTCTATTTCAGAATTTAGCCTACTTCATTTATCATCATTTTTACTCTTAAGTATCTTAAATTTCCAAAATATTTTGTTCAGCTGTATGCACCAGTAAGTCCATAAAATGTTCTTGTCAATGGTTTCCATTTTAAATTCCCTAAGTGCCACCTTTCTTTTACTCACCTTACTATATTGAAGACCCTCTAGATACAATTACAGTTTAGCTCCTGAGGTAAAGACTGGCACGGCAGGAGACCTTCCTGACCCTGCTTTTCTCCTATAGTTGGAGTCCATTCATTGGTCACTAAATTTGCTATACATGCTGTTAAATATTTTTAATTCTTCCTCTGGTTTTCTCTGAAGTAGAAATGCCTGTATCATGTAGTCCTGTTTCTTTATTTGACTGGTTTTTACCTGGGTTGTACTCATCTTTCAGATGGTGGCAAGACAAATCAGCTGCCTCCTACTTCTTGCTCTGGTGCCTTTGGGTTTTTCAGGAGGGTTATACAAAATTAATGCCCCATGGAGTTGGCTGTCAATGATGATGAATGAGAATATCTCTTTTTGTTCTTCTAAAGGAGTCTCACTGACCAGAGAGATGACAGCCTTTGAGAATTTTGCAGTCACTAGAGGACTAGCCTTGGGAACCAATAATGAAAGAGTCGTGGTTATTAGGGTCATAATGGTGATTATTTAATTGTACTTTTGTGGGACTAAACATTATAGATTACATAGGGAAAGCATCAGTCTTCGCAGCATGAAGTTGATTAAACTTTATATAGCCCCACATTTTTGAACAGTAAAGTTCTTTTTTTTTTTTTTTAAATTTTACTTATTTGTCAAACAGAGAGAACACAAGCAGGGGGAGCAGCAGGCAGAGGGAGAAACAGACTCCCTGCCAAGCAAGGAGCCCGATGAGGGACTGGATTCCAGGATGCTGGGATCATGAGCTGAGCCAAAGGCTATCAACTAACTGAGCCAGCCAAGCTATTTACTATTTAACGAATAAAAAGTCATTTATATTTATTATTATTATTATTATTGTATTTATTATGTATTTATTATTGTATTTAATTTATTATTATTATTATTGTAATGTTGATTTTCAAACTAGGCCTGGAATTTCCATTTCCAAATGAACATGAAGAGCTAAGTAAAAATGTCAAGCAGTGTAATTAAATTCCCTGTTACTCTTTAATTGATGGCCTTGGAAAGAATCTGTGAAATTAGTACTGGCAATCATTGATGACTAATGAAGGAACTATTATACCAGACATGAGTCAAAACAGACCATATAATGAGTCACTTTGTCCCCTTTTCTATCACTTCTCTTATCATTAGTCTTTTCTGACCAGTCTATGGTTACAGACTTCCCTGGACCATCAACTATGCCACTGATATTTGCATATGATGTGTATGTTGTTTATGATATCTTCATAAAACTCATAGGATATATGATTTGTCCAAATCAAACAAAGAGCAACTGAGGATTTCTCAGAGAACACATTTAGAATTGGGGGATTTCATATGTCAACTTGAATGGAAGGGGAAAAAATTATAATGCTGTGTAATGAATTTTATCCCAGGACCTGAGTTTCCTTTCTCAAAGACTAAAGTCCCTGTTTTTTTTTTCCCCTCAGGGTGATGTAGGAAATACACACACACACACATATATGTGTATATATGTGTGTGTATAGATATATATGTCCAAATATATCCAAATGTGAAGATAATCTTTGAAAAGCAAAACACTCTGCCATATTTTTTGTGAAGTTTAATTGACAGATCTGTTTATGAAGAAAAATTAGAGATCCCTTTTTTTGGTCAGATATGCAACTTATCTAGAATTATTGTGATTCTCTGTAGGAGTTATTCTCTCTCATAACCCTCCCAGAACATACTCTTCTCTTTATCAAGAAAATCCCCGTACCCACTTCAACTGAAGCAAGTATTAACTTCCCAGGAAACTATCTCTGAATAACTCTGGTGATAAAGCCTAGTTTATTTGCTTCTCATTTGCACTCACAGAACACACATTCAAGTAGTTCTAATTTTTATGCTATTTTACACATATGTACAATGTATATATATATGTTTTTTAATATTTATTTATTTATTTGAGAGATAGGACCAGTGAGAGAGAGCATGAGCAGGGGGAGGGGCAGAGGGAGAAGCAAGCTCCCCACTGAGCAGGGAGCCTGATGGGGGTCTCGTCCCAGGACCCCAGGATCATGACTGAGTTGAAGGCATTTAAGCGACTGAGCCACCCAGGTGCCCCATATACAATGTATATTTAAATTTATCTTCCAAATAAATTGCTGGATTCCTGAGAGCTACATCTAACTTTTATCACTGTTTTATGCCTGATATCTGGCAATTAGTCTTCCACATAGTAGGCTATTTTCATAGGGAAAAATTATTTGCATTAATAATAGAATTATACATTTACTTATTAAATGATATCTGTTACTGAAAATATAATAGGGAATAAAGTTTAGAATCAACCCCTATTTCATTATTTAAATAAATAACAATATTAACCTGTTCCTATCTTATTTAAAAAATCTCCCAGATTTTTCTAGATATCACTTAAACACTCAAAAACAAGGGTGTAATGTTATATCAATTATTTCTATCCAATATAGATATATTAACATCAGTTACTTATTACACTTGCCTTATTATTTGGATGTTGGAGTATATATGCAAAATAATAAACAGAATAGATACTAATAATTTATTTCCCTTCATTTTATTTTATTATTATGTTCAATTAGCCAACATAGAGTACATCATTAGTTTTTGATGTAGTGGTCCCAAATATTCTACCCTCTGTGTCATCAGAAACATACACCCTTTCATAAATACACAGTTAAAAAATCATGGCACATTTGTAGTCATTTCATTAGCAAATTAAAATGGAATAATCAGAGCCAATTGAAATGATTAATTACCTACTGAGATTATCTCAATAAGTTTTGGTGTCAGTAAGAGAAAGATGAATCAGAAAACAAATAGGATGAATGGACAAATGATAGCGGGATGAACAGAAGGATAGATATGAGATTAATGAAACATAGCATGTTAAGTGGAGAATCAAGGGACTGAGTAAACATGACAAGTATTTGTGTGATTTTTTCAACCTTTCTGTTTGTTTAAAAATATTTATAATAAAAATTTAGGGAAAAAAAAGGGAGATGCAGCTCTGCTTAGTAGTGGAGAAGGAGAATGAGAATTTGCTTCCGGTATGTGGGCCTTTCCATGTCTCTTAGATTGGAATATAGTTCTCACAGACTTTTCTATTTCCTTAGGACATATTTTCACTTAATAATATGAGGAAAATAACATGATAAAATGCAACTCATTTAAAGAATACAAGGAAAAGGTAACACTTTAAAAAGTAAACCTACAGTTCACTCTGTATCCTTTAGGATAGGCTTGTCCTCACCTGATGTTTCTGATGGCAATCTGTGTAGATACATTGTGTGTGTATGTATATGCATTGTGTCTCTGTATGTTTACTCAACCAATGAATAGTATGGAAAAATGTCTCACAATTTGTATAATGAAGACTCAGATATAAGAGTTTAGATAGCTTAGGTTTTCTAAATTTGAATTTAAAGGATTATATGGGGACATTTGTTTCTGGACAAATTGGGGTAAAGGGACCTTCACGAAAGAACTAAAATACCCTAAAATAAATGAAGTCAAGGCACTCAAGATACTGGACATCAGATAATGAGGGGCAATGGAACCTGAGGGGTGGGAACCAACTGAGGTTATCCCCAAGCTTACTGCCTAGGGAAAGCTATCAAAACACATTAGGGAAAGGTAGAACTCAGGCAGAGTTCAACATGATTCCTAAATTCAGGATCTGGAGCTGAGATTCTTGGGAGAATAAAACAATTAGAAACAATCAACCAATATACCAAAGAGAAGAAATCTGCAAAGAGAGGGAACTATTTTGATCTTCAGAAGGACTGTATTAAGAACTTACTTTAATGCTGATTAGTTCATGCACAAACTAATTAGTTCTAGCTAATCTACCCAAAACATGTGTGAACCAGTCTACTGAAATTGGAGGAAGAACCACACACAAAAAAATGGGGCAATACTTGAAGCTAACCCTTTTTGAGCAGCCACACAAGAATTTCTCACAATTTATTTTGATAGCTTTATCTATAGAGTAATCTTTATGTCACAATATCACAATAGTGATAGAAAGATAGAGGGAGACCATACAGTGAGGCAAAATGAGTACCAGATGCTCTGCTTTTGCATAGGATAGTATAAAAACAAAATCTGGCAAAATCAACCAATTTGCAATCTAATCAAGTCTCAGAATAAAGCTTGAAAACAGAGAAATTAAAAAAATAATTAGCATCCAGCAAGGTAAAATACATAATGTCTGGCATTTGTTCCGATTTACCAGTCATGAAACAAAGTAGAAAAAAGGTTCATAAGTGAGGAGAACAATGAATCAACTGAAACTGACCCAGACAAATGACACAGGTACGAGAATTAACAGATATAAGCATTTAAAATCTTTACAAATTCATTCCATATCTTTGAAAATCAGCATCCTAGCATCCAAGGGAGGGATAAAATTGGGATGGCAGTCCAAAATTCACCATCAACATAAACTGTCACTATTTGACACAACTAGAAGCTCACTAAAATGCCCCATTCGAAAGTTTTTTTTTTAATTTTTTTAATTTGACATGACTCAGAAATCACCCTGAATAAAAGACATTTGTAGTGGCAATTGTTTACCATTGGAGTATCTTAAGGCAAATTTACTGATTGGGCTAACAAAAGACTGACCATAAAACTTAAACAAACAAATAAGCAAAAAACATAGAATAAGATGCCAATCAGAGAGTTTGAAAAGTTCCAACATAGTCCTAAGAATCTAGAAAACCATATACCTGTGTGCATAGTACATGCACAAGATTAAAAAAAAATACACTCAAAATAAAAATTTGCTTTCTAATCAAGGACTTTATATCAGCTATTATGAATAAGTTCTATGAACTAAAAGAAACCAAGTCTAAAGCAGAAAAAAAAAAGTTTGAGAATTATGTGTCACCAAATAAAAAATATAAATAAAGAGATAGGAATTTAAAAAAAGAACCAAATATAATGGAAAAATATAATAAATGAAATGTAAAATTCACTCCTGGTGCTCAAAAGCATATTTGAACTTGTAGAAAAAAATGAATAAGCAAACATAAAGAAAGGCCAATTGAGACTACCCAACTAAAGAAGCAAGAAAAAAAAAGAATTGCAGAAAAACAAAGTCTCAAAAACTTTCAGGATACTAACAAAAAATAGCAACATACTTATAAAAGAAAACTGAAAATGACGAGAGACAGAAATAACATTTGAAGAAATATTGGCTGAAATTTTTCAAAAATTGCTTAAAAAAAAACATTTAATCCTCATATACAGGAAGCTCAGCAAATTTCACGTAGGTTGAAATCAAGATATTCTTAACCAGTGTCAAACTTTTGAAAGAAGAAAACAAAGGGATAATCTTCCAAGCAATAAGATATGATTTTAAATACATTTGATTGTTAAGAATTTAAAGAATCTCTCCCTGATTCTCTTGGTTTTCACACCATAAATAATAGGGTTCATCATGGGTGGAATAAGAAGATATATATTGGCTATAAAAATATGGATATGTGGAGCAATGTGGTGGCCAAACCTATGAGTGAGAAAAGAGAAAAAGGCTGGTGTATAAAACACCAAGATGACCCATACATGGGAGACACATGTGCTTAAGGTCTTGAGACGGGCAGCTTTGGATGGGAGATTAAAGACAGTGAGAAGAATAAGGACATAAGAACAGATGATCAATATGAAATCCAGTCCCCCTGTCAGGAATGCCACAATTAGGCTGTAGGCTCTACGAATCTTGGTCTCGGTGCAAACCAGCTTTATCAGGGCCATAAACTCACAGTAGGTATGGGGGATGACATTAGTTCGGCAGTAGGAAAGCCACCTCAGTAGAAAGGGGTGTGGACTGAGGAGTATAGTTCCTCTGAAGACAATACCCAAACCCAAGCCTACAATCACTGCAGGTGTTAGGATAGTGGAATGTCTTAATGGATGGCAGATGGCTATGTAGCGGTCAAAAGCCATGGCCAAAATAAACCCAGATTCCATAGTAGACAGAGAATGAATAAGATACATTTGAGTGAGGCAGACTTCAAAGTAGATCTCTCTGTAATTGAACCAGAAGAGGCTGAGAATCTTGGGAAGCGTAGAAGAAGTAAGCATCAAATCAGCCACGGACAGCATACATAGAAAGAGGTACATAGGTTCATGCAGTTTGTGGTCTGTCTTGACAATGAATAGAAGGGCAACATTTCCCATTAGTGACACTATGTAGACGAGACAAAAAGGGATAGAGATCCATACGTGGACAGTCTCCAATCCTGGGATGCCAAGTAGTAGGAAGGTGGAAGGGTGAAGATTGGTCCTGTTATAATTTAACATTATGCAAACAGTAGATATTCCATGGCCCTGTTCAAATTTTAAAAAATCACAAAAATTATAAATATATGAAACCAGGTTTTTTTTTTTTTTCATTATTCTAGGCCAGAATGGATGCTGGCTATTGAATTAATCCTTCTGTAATATAATCTTGAAAGGCGTCAAATACATGGGACTACGTTTTGGAGGGTAAGAAAAATCATTAGAAAATCATCTATCTAGCTAGCTAGCTAGCTATTATCTACCTATCTATCTATTCTATCTCCTTGACTTTTTTTTTTTTTTCAGAAAGTGTTGCTCAGATAGCCAGATGCATTTCAGAGGTATTCCAGAAGTAGTAGTTGATACATTGCTAAGAATGAAGATATAATTTTCTACCGTTTGAGAAAAGCAAAAAAGTGTAAGTACCACCATCATGAATGAGATCAGTGATCTGTGATATTTTAACTCTCTTATTCCCCTTCCAATGATAGAACTTACAGATATAAGGAAAAGGTGACTTGGGAAATACTAAAGAACAATTGGGAAAGCGATCTAAAAAAGCAGAATGAAGAGGTATGAACAAAACTGGTCCTATTTTTTTTTTATTAATTTTTTATTTTTTATAAACATATATTTTTATCCCCAGGGGTACAGGTCTGTGAATCACCAGGTTTACACACTTCACAGCACTCACCAAAGCTATCTTTAAAGATGATTCATTGAGCTAATAAATGAAGGACACTTATCTTCATAAAATGAGTTCAACTGAATGATAAGAAAATATTTAGCAAAGGACTATAGAGAAAATGACTAAGTCTGAAAAGTACGAGTGTTCAGATTACCAGATATTTGTATGTTTTTTGTAAAAGATCAATCAAATTTTCCAGAAAGTTGAGTGAGTAATACATTCATCAATAACACAATATACTTCACACTGACTTTTGTTTCCAAAGCAAACTCCCCTCCCTCCTGCCCCGTATGCCCTATATTGTGCCTTTTATTCCTGTGACTTAATTCATTCCATAATGGAAGGCCTCTATCTCTCACTCCCCTTTACCCATTTTTTTCTATCTCCCACCCCCTTCTTTCTAGCAACCCTCAGTTTGTTGTCTGCGTTTACAGGTCTGATTTCTGAAGCTAACTTTTAAATGCAACTCTTGGCTCCCACATATCAGCTTGCCAGATAGAGTGCCTTAAAATCTGTGAGCAATTATTTTGGAAAGGTATCCTAACAATACAAAATTGATAAATCATTATTTTGGTTCAACTATTGGTATATGGTGATCTTATGTAACTTGAGGTATCCTTTCACTCAGAATGAAACTCAGTGTGATTTTTTTTTAAAGGTTTTGACAAATGTGGCTCAGTACTAAATCCTGAGTGAATTAATAGTTATGAACAAAGGTTTCAGATCATCTTAAATATTGAGTTCATCTTCTACCTTATTTTTTGTTAAGAAGTTTAAGCATCTTTCAGAGAACCATAGGTACTGTCTTCATTACTTAAGACTGGATCTAGAGCCCCCATCATAGGCTCCATAATTCCCTTCTCATGCAAGCCCTGAATTTTCCCATCCCAAATTCAACTACAATTTCTCACCCTATATCCTGGTTATCTTACCTTTACAATGAGATGGTCTCATTGCTCACCCTGAGGGTCAGCTTAATACTGGCTATAACTGCAAGAGCCATTATACCTCTTTTCTTGGGGGACTAGAGGCCTGCAAGGAATATCCTGCCTATCGCCACTCATGAGAATGCTATCTGATTGTAAACAATTTCATAGTCTCTCCCAGTCTCTCCAGGCACAATTTGGTCTCTTGAAGGGAATCAATGTAGTAGTGTCTTCACCACCTAAGCTCTTAGCTTAGAAACAAAAAGAAGATGGCCTCTGGACTCCCAAGTCTCTTGAGATGCTTGATTTATTATACCCCCTGGGCCTAAGCACATTCAGAGGTTGTAAATTAATGTCTTCTTACATTGTATGTGATGAGAGCTAGAAGGAGTGGGGGATACCAGAAAGGTGCATGTTTATGAATTAATTAAAGTGTCAATATTAACATTCCCATATATCTCCAGATATTCTAAAGTAACCTGAATCTTAATTAGTTCTGAAAAACAACTGAAGCTCTAGGATATTTTCTAGTCATGTTCCTATTCTTGAATCACCCATGAACTTTACTTATTTGATCAAGTACAGAATATTCATTATCCCCCTCTACAAAAGAATCATTAATTTTACATTTTGGTTAGTGCATTATGCAAATAATGGGTATGTTTTCCTTATAGATATGTCCTTCCTCATCCTCCTATTCTATTTCTGTATTTCAGGAGTGATGAACATTATAGACTATATTTTCCAGGCTCACAGATGATCTGTATTTATGCTGGGTTTGTTCAGTGGGGGCACTGGTGGGAAAATATTAGGAAAAAATAAGGAAAAATCTGGTTTATTTCTCCCTATTTCTTACTCTTTTTAACTGCCATTTGCTCCAGGACTCCAGATCCTGCCAGAGGGGACTTCCATGGTTTAAGCTTCCACTGAGAGACTCATATTTTTGAGATATGATTGAACTCCTGATTCTTCTCTCTGTTTCACAGACCTAAA
The DNA here is from genome assembly GCF_009829155.1 of Mustela erminea. Lineage (NCBI taxonomy): Eukaryota > Metazoa > Chordata > Mammalia > Carnivora > Mustelidae > Mustela > Mustela erminea. Next base: position 59,126,619 of record NC_045622.1, read on the forward strand.
GTTGGTATGGCTTCCCATAGTTCTTTAAAAAAAATTTGTATAAGAAATACAATCATATCTCATAGCTCAATCAAATCTCAAAGATACAAAACATGCAAAAATCAAAAATTGCATTTTTATACACCAATAATGTACAATATAAAAAGGAAATTATCTAAATAATTCCATTTATAATAATATCAAGAAGAATAAAATAGGAATGATTTAAGCAAAGAGACAAATACTTGCACAGTAAAAAATATAAAACATTGTTGAAAGATATTAAGGAAGACACAAATAAATGGAAAATTATCCCATACCCGTGGATTGGGAGACATAATATTGTTAATATGTTAATACTACCCAAAATGATCTATAAATTCAATGCAATCCCTATCAAAGTCATGCTGGCATTTTTTGAACAGAAAAATCCAATGTAAAATTCATACAAAATTTCAAGGAACACAAAATAGCCAAAAAATTTTTTTTATGAAAAATAAAAACAAAGTTCAGGTCTCATACTTCCTGATTTCAGAACTTACTCCAAAGTGACAGTCATTAAACCAGTATGTTACTGGCCTAAAGGTAGACATATGATCTATGGAATAAAAAGGAGAGTTTCCAATTAAACTCTCACACATATGGTCAGGTAATTTCTACAAGATCATTCAATGGGGAAAGAATAATTTTTTTTTCAACAAATGGTGATGAAAAAACTACAGATCCACATAAAATAGAATGAAGTTGGACTCACAGCATATAAAAGATTAGTAAAAATAGATCAAACACCTAAACAGGAGAGCTAAAGCTATCAAATTCTTAAGGAAAAAAATAAAAGAAAAACTTCATGACATTGTATTTGACGATATCTTGGATATGACACCAAAGCATAGGCAACAGAAGTAAAAAAAAAAAAAAAAAAAAAAAAAAAGCTGGATTTCATTGAAATTAAAACTTCTGTGCTTAAATATGAACAAACTGGTGGTTGCCAAAGGAGAGGTGGATGGGGGGATGGGTGATATAGGTGATGCAGATTAAGGAGTATACCTGCTGTGATGAGTTCCAGGTGATATAGGTAAGTGTTGAATCACTATATTGTACACCTGAAACTGATATTACACTGTATGTTGATTATTCTTTAATTAAAAATGACAGAAAAAATAGTTTAGTGCATAAAAAAAAAATAGTTTAGTGCATCAAAGGACACTATCAACAGAGTAAAAAGGAGGCAACCCATGGAATGGGAGAGGATACTTGAAAATCATACATCTGATAAGAAATTAATAGCCAGGATACATAAAGAACTTCTAAAACTCAACAGCAATGACAATAACAACAAATGACTGGATCAGAAAATGAGCAAATGACCTGAATAAACATTTTTGCAAAGAATGTGTACAGATGGCAAATAAACACATGAAAAGATGTTCAACATAAATAATTTTTAGGAAAATGAAAATCAAAAACCACAATGAAACATTACTTCACATTTATTAGGATAGCTATTACTTTAAAAAATAAAATAAAAAAAGAAACAGCAGTTGGTGTGATTATGAAAACATTGGGACACTTGTGCATTGCTAGTGGGAATGTAAAATGATGGAGATGCTGTAGAAAAAGGCATGATTATTCCTTACAAATGAAAACAAAGAATTACCATATGATACAGCAATTTGACTTCTGGATATATATCCCAAATAAATTAAAATAGGGACTCGAACAGATATTTATACAACTATATTCATAGCAACAATATTCATAATAACCAAAAGGTAGAAGCAAAATATCCATCCACAGATAAATGGATAAATAAAATGTAAGATAGGTAGATGATAGATGATAGATAGATGGATGATAGATAGGAATCTACATCTAGATCTATATATGTTTTCTCTGTGTAACTATAGTCCACTATAATATACAGGAATATTATTCAACATTAAAAAGGAAGGAAATTCTGATGTATTCTACAACATGAATGAGCCTTGAAGATTTTATGCTGAATGAAATAAGCCATCACAAAAGGGCAAATACTGTTATGATTCCACTTGGATGAAGTACCTAGAGTAACCAAATTCACAGAGAAAGCAAGAATACTAGTAGTTGTCAGGGAATGTAGGGAATATGGGAGTTAATGTTAATGCATACAATTCCAGATGGGGAAGATAAAAAAAATCTCTGAAGAAGGTTGGTGGTGATGATTGCACAACAATGTGAATGCATGAATCACTGGACTGGACAATTAAAAGTGGTTAAAATAATAATTATTAGCTATGGTATTTTACCACAATAATAAAAAAGGCACCAGTAAACACCCTTTAGTTACATTCCACCTTAATGCTTAAAAGCATGAATGATAATATTAGATAGATAGTCACATAGATGATAGATTGATCTTCATGGCTTTTTCTTTATTACCAACATACAAATATATATTAACAAAGAGAAACAGCAGGGGAAGCTTCTTTCAGTTGTACCCTAAACTGTTCCATAAGCAAGAGTAGGAAAGTATCCATCATTTAGTTCTCTAGAGAAATCTTATTTTGTTTATGATGTATGTCATTTTCTCTTCTTTTTCTCTTTCTATTGTTCACTCTCTCTATTTTTAATTATCCTCCAAAAGACATACAGATAAAAGGAGATTAACAATTTGTCCTTCAATATTTAATAAATGACAAAGCTGAAATAACTTGTTAGATTAGAATTTTTGGAATTCACAGACATGTAGTAAGCAAGAGAACTTTCAGGCAGTAGATGCGATTCAACTTGCAGGAGTAAGAGCAGCAAGTTATCTTACTCATATCGTCTCTTTTATTTCATTCATTTTGTCAATCCAACTAAAATCAAGCAACTTTGACCATTAATGTCCTAAGAACGCGCTCCCGTATTTTCTTGGTCCTTACTCCATACACAATGGGGTTGAGGAAAGGGGGCACCAAAAGGTACATATTTGCAATAAAAATATGGATATGTGCAGGCACATTCTTCCCAAAACGGTGAGTGAAAATGGAAAAACCAGCTGTGGAATAGAACACAAGAATAACACAGACATGTGATCCACATGTGCCCAAAGCTTTAAAGCCAGCTTCTCGGGATGGCAGGCGGAATACAGAGCGAAGGATGAAGGCATAGGATACAGCAATGAGAATGGCATCGCATGAGCCAATGATAGAAGCCATACTGAGGCTATAACTCTTGGTGGCCCTTATGTCCATACACGCCAGCTTCACCACAGCCATGAACTCACAGTAAGTATGGGCAATGATTCGTGTTCTGCAGTAGGGCAGCTGTTTGAGCAGGATGGGATGTGGAGAAAAGAAAGCTATTCCCCGAATCACCACAATCATACCCATTATGGTGATGCGAGCATGAGTGAGAATCGTGGTATGACGCAGTGGATGACAAATGGCCACGTAACGGTCAAAGGCCATGGCCAGGAAAAAGCCTGATTCCATAGCAGTAAAACTGTGAATGAAGAACATTTGGGTCAGGCAGGCATCAAAGGCAATGTCATGGGCTCCGAGCCAGAAGAGACAGAGCATTCGGGGCAGGGTGGATGTGGAGAGGACCAGGTCGGTGATGGAGAGCATGCAGAGAAAGAGGAACATAGGCTCATGGAGGCTTCGCTCTGCCCTCACCACGGCCAGGATGGTCACATTCCCCACCACAGCCACCACGTACATGGAGCAGAAGGGAATTCCAATCCAGACATGCAGGTGCTCTAGTCCCGGGATGCCCATCAACAGGAAGGTGACAGGAGAGGGACGAGAAGTGTTGAGAGGAGGCATGTTGCTTTTCCCTTTGCTTTTTGTCACTACTTCTGAAGAGGAAACATGGAGGTTCAGTTCAAGAAGACCCTTAATGATTTGTTGCTAAAAACAATTCAAGTCATAATCATGTGTATTTAAATTCACTAGGATAATGATGCTAAAATTGGTAATAACATACCAAATGACAGAAGTATAGAAAGGTAATACTTACTATATTAGGGACCTATATGTCACCTTGTCCATTCATTTGCAATGAAAGATTCCATCTTTAGTCACACCTGTACTTAGTTCAATAAATATTTACTGAGAGGTTACTGAGTTTCTTCCTTAAGCTCTCATTCAGTATTTCTCTCAGGTCAGTGAGTTTTCCATAACTGGAAGTGATCTAGCAGAGACCTTGTGAAAATATCTAGGAGTTATTGAAAGGACCCTTATAATCCACTCTGCCATTCATGTGAGGAATAGAAATAAATGGCCTTTGTCCCTCTCTGGACACGATATTGAAGACTTTGGCACAATTTTTGAAGTAGAATCAATCAACTCAATTTCTATCTTTAGCCTTTCATTTGCCACTTTGCATATGTTACTAATCTGTCAAATTTATCAATGATGTTACTTTTTTTTTTGCCTATTTCTTTCTATCATGTATTACTTAAGTAGGCACATATTATGTTTTGTTGAACCAGCAGATATCTGTTTGTAAAGATAAGGTATTTCTTAACATTAACCCTTCACTACCTTTTTATCCTTTTTTTTTTTAATTTAGATTATTTCACTGCACAGCTGTATACTAACTGTGCTCCTTCATTTATTGATCCAGAAACCCAAATTTCCAAACATGCACAACAGTTTATTTATTGGACTGGTATATTTACCTAATGATGCTTTAGGTACCAGTTACTCACTGCAGTGGGTTTCTCTATATGTCTTCCTATAGTTCCAACATATAGTCAAACCTCCGTGGCAAAGAAGCCCTGGGATAAAGGGGTTGAGCAAGAGGCAGGAGCTGGGAGAGTTGAAGAAAAGAACTAACTTTTAAGTCACTACAAATGCTCTAGTTGTAGAGTAACCCTTGGTTACTGGTTTTCTGCTTTTCTTATCGCCTATTAAGGCAATACTTAGTATGTATAGTATGTACAGTGATACACAGAGTTATCACTATATAGGCTTTCCTGAATCATGCCAAAACTCTTATAGTATATATATATATATATATATATATATATATATATATATATATATATATATAGTTTCTAGGCTTTTACATTAACTAGAATCTAGCTTTATTATAGTGAAAAACACTTGAAGAACACAACTATGGCTTTCCCTCCTGCCCGTGATTTAGCTTTTAACAAGTAATTACAGGTAATATATAAGGCAAATTATATATTAATTAACAAGTAATTAAACAGGTAATATATAAGGCAAATTTTTTTTTCCCAAAGGAGAGGGAAGGATGAGTTATACAGAAATGACAGCAAGGGATCAAATTAAGTTTAGTGAGTTAAGAAAAGTCTTCTACTTAGGCTAGAATGTGAAGATTGCATGAGTTTTTCCCCTGGGTTCTGAATACAGATATTTAGGTATAGATATAAATAATGCATATCTACCTATCTGCACCCATATGCACACACACATAAACAAAGGAAAAAAAAAAGGAGCATAAGCGAAGTTCCACCTGAAGGACAATCATGATGTAACAAAATAAATCTAGTGTAGCTGGGACTCAAAGATTACAAAGAGATTAAAGTGAAATAAAATTCTGTGAGTAAACAAAAGTCCCCAACATTCATGTGTAAGCACATAACCAATAGGAAATGTTATAATCTAGACTAATGGAGTGGCTATCACTTGTTTAAGTGCTAAGTACATGTTGGGGTTACAGATACAATACAGAGCATTGCAAAAACAGAACTGGAAAGTACACACACTCACAGATACACACATGCTGGTTTCTAATTTTTTTTTCTTGTACAAACACACATAATACAACCTCTATGGTATCATCTCCCTGAAAATGCCAACCTGTCATTGAATATGGAGATCATGAAGTAGCCTTATTTTGTTCTTTCAATAGATTCATATAATATGAAATATGGTCAAAATAAGAGATAATCCTCACTTAATGATATCTTTAAAAAGATCTTTGCTTCCTAGAATTTTTTTTCTTCATTTTATCCATAAAGAATGAAAAATGTGCATTCTCTCAATTTCAAAGAATTACATATTCCCTCTTGACTCCAGGACATTCAGAAAGTAAAAAGATTTTAAGAAAATCCCATGTCCTTGAAAGTTTTCCTTAGATCATTCAGATTATATCTTTCTCTCCATCCATTTCTGGTTTCATAACCTTAATTAGTTCATGAAGAAACTGATTCAGAACAAAGAAGCAACCTAAACATGCAGTTTCTATATATAGCAGTTTCAACATGGTAATCTCAGAGGATAAGCAGGGATAACATCTGACACAACCAGGTCCTTATGGAATCAGTAGGAGAGGGGCAGTATTAGTGCTTTGGTAAAAGGTTTGATTATCTTCCTAATTTCAGGGATAGTTACAGATGAAGCCATCTCTTAGTATTTTGGTATAATTTATCAATCACATAATAGGACCTGAAGGGAACTGAAAAAATACAGAACACATTCATTATTCCTTGTATACATCAACTTCATCCCAATGTCAACTTGAGACATAAACTTTGCAGGCCAGAAGAGGGGGATGGTATGTTTAAATTCTTTTAAAAAATAACCAAGAACTCCTTATCTAGCAAAACTGCCTTTCAAAAATAAAGGACAAATTAGGACATTTCCAGGTACACAAAACCTGAGAGAGTTCATTATCTCTAGACCTTCTCTGCAACGAATGCTAAAGGGAGTCTTTTATGTTGAAATTCAAGGAAGTTAGAGAGTAACTCAAACCTATACAAAAATATAAAGTTCTTCAGTAAAGATAAAGCACACACAGATATAAAAACTCGTATGATCACATTTTGGTTCATAACTCTACTTTTTATTCTGCTACATAATAGGAAGGACAGAAGCACAAACAGAATTATAAATCTAAGTTAATGGGTATAGGACATATAAGAATTGTTGCGGCTGGCACGACAAATCAACCAGGAATGTGAGGGTAAGAGGATGGTGAAAAGAAATTAAGAGAGAAAGAGATGGGGGCAGGAGGAGCACCAAGGAGGATGTCCCATAGTGCCAATTTTATTCAAGGCTGTGAGGCATTATACAGCTAACAGAAACAACTACAAAAAAGTATCTATTTTTAACTGATTATGAAAGAGTTTGCAACATGCACAGAAAACCCTTCAAGCTTTCCCATTATCTATTTCCCAAGCACCAATAGCAGACCCTCTAGCACCAGATGTACTGACTTCAAGGCCACTCAAGACATAGTTTACGTAAGCACAGCACAATCTTACAATGGTGTAGCTTATGGCCTGTGCAAGGACAGCAAGGACCAGCCAAGAATTCATGACACCGACCAAATCATCTCTATCGGACAGGCAAACCTGTGGGAAGTCACATAGGCGAGCGCACAACACATAGCACAGACCCTTTCTCAGTGCTACTCGACTTCATCGACCTAAGCCTTTTGTTCAGCTATTCAGCCTTTAAAGCAGGCACAAGTCAGGGCCTGATTTGGTCCTCCTCTCAAGCCTTATCTTGGCCTCCCACAAAGGATGTACTTTGTAACATTAATAACATAGAGTGTGGATGGTGAAGCTCTAAAGGGAGGAGTAGAACTTTTGTATGCAATTGCAGTCTAGTTGTTATCAGTTTCAAATACATTGTTATAACTTTAGGATGATATATATATTCCCTCTGGCAATCACAAAGAAAATATTTGTCAAATATTCACAAAAAAATGTTAAGGAATCAAGAAGTGTCATTGCAAAAATTAAAAAAATACAAAGGCAGTAAGAGAGGAAAGGAGGGACAAAAAAATTATAAGACATACAGAAAACAGTAAGATAATGGTAAATCTTTCCTAATGAACAATTATTTTAAATGTAAATGTTTAAAAATCCCCAGTCAAAACAAAGAGTGGCAGGATGGATTAAAACAACAGAATCCAGGAGCACCTAGGTGGCTTAGTGTGTTAGGCCTCTGCCTTCGGCTCAGGTCACAGGCTCAGGGTCCTGGGATTAGGCCCAAATTGAGCCCCACATCAGGCTCTCTACTCAGCAGGGAGCCTGCTTCCCCCTCCCTCTCTGCCTACCTCTGCCTACTTGTGATCTCTCTCTCTCTCTCTCTGTCAAATATATAAATAAAATCTCAAAACAACAGCAACAACAACAACAACAACAAAAACCAGAATTCAGACTTCATTTTTCCAGTCTAGCATGTGAGACACTGGAAGTTTACACTGCACCCTAACAACAAGTAAAATGTGGAACCAACTGAAAAGTCAGCAACTCTTCTTGGGCCCATAAGAGAAGCAAGATCATAGGGCAAACTGCTGCTTCTGAAGCTGAAGAAACCAGTAAGTTAAGACAGAAGAATACAATTTATTGGAGCAGAAATCTCCATGGGAAGCAGTGCCAGGATAAGAAAATACAAACCACAATTGACAAGTTGCTAGAGGCTTAGTGTGGGCAAACCTGAGAGATAAACTCCAGGGGAACCCATTCATTGATTGGTCCCCACTCTTTCATAAGTTTTACATACAGGAACTCATCAGGTCCTCACAGTGGTATAAAAGAAAATCCTCTCATTTGTCAGGGGCAGGGGAAAGTGAACCATTTTGAAATACATCAGAGCATTCTGTTCTTCTTAACAAGGTCTGCATTTAGAAAAATCTAGTGAGCCAAACCCTAATCTGGTAAGGTTTTATCAGAGTCTAACTGGTCTGGAGGAAAGGAAATACTCAATTCTGGCTGGCTCTAGCCTTCCAGGTGGGAAAAGGGAAAAAGCCAACTTCAGTCCACCCTAGACATCTGGTTCCTCCTAAGAGGAATGAAGGGGAAATTGGGTATAACACAGGAAATTTATAGCTCAGATGTAAAAGTTTACTAAAAGACTGAGACCTAATCATGGAACAATGAGCAATCCCCCCTCTCCCTACATCTTACTGCCACATTAGTAAAGGCCTATTTGTGGCAGTTTTCAAACCCAGGACATTGTGTCAGGAAGAAATTACAAAACATACTAAAAGGCAAAAAACACAATTTCAAGAGAAAGAGCCAAAGCTGGAACCAAACTTAGATATGGCAAGGATGTTGGAATTCCTAGACCACGACTTTTAAAAACTATTATTAATATACTAAGGACTCTATTGGATAAAACACACATCATGCGAGAACACATGGGCCATGTAAGCAGACAGATGGAAATCCTAAGAAAGAACCAAAAAGAAACGCTAAGGTTCAAAAAAGTAACAGAAATGAAGAAAGACTTTGAGGGGATTATTAACTAGTATATTGGACATACTAAAGAAAGAATCTCTGATCATGAGAATACCTCAATAGAGACTTCCCAAAATGAGAGGCAAAGAGAAATAAGACTAAAAAAGAAAAAAGAAAAAAAGAAGAAGAAGAAGAAGAAGAAAAGAAAAACAAACAAACAAATCAAGCAAGCAAGCAAGCAATGTCTAAGGACTGTAGGACAACTAATAACAACACACTATGGAACATATGAGTAACGGGAATATCAGAAGAAGAAAAAGGAGAGATGGGAACAAAAGAAATATTTGAAGTGATACTGATGGAGAATTTTCTCAGATTAATGCGAGACACCAAAGTACGTATCAAGGAATTTCAGAGACTACCATGTAGGATAAATGCCAACAGAACAATAGATCTAGGCAGATCACCTCCAAACAGCAAAATGTCAATGATGGGGAACAAAAGAAACCAGAGTTTAAAAAACAACAACAACATGTTGGTTATCAAGAAACAAAGATAAAAATTACATTTAATTTGTCCTCAGAAACCATGCAAGCAAGAAAAGTGGAGTGAAATTAAAGTGTTAGGAGAGGGGAAAAAAAAGGAGAATTCTGTACCCTGAAAAATAATTCTTCAAAAATGAAAGAGAAATAAAAAATTTCTCAGACAAACAAAAATTGAGATAATTTGGTATAAGTACACCAGCTTGAAAGAAATGTTAAGTAAATTCTTAGAGAGAAGGAAAATAATATAGGTCAAACATCCAAATCTGCTTAAGGAAAGGAAGAGTATTGAGGATGAAATAAGTGAAAGTAAAATAAAATCTTTTAGTTTTCTTATTTGTAATTTATCTAAAGTGTTGATTGTTCAAAATAATTATATGAACATTGTATATAAACATACATTTACACACAGTTGCTATAATTATTCTGAATAAATGTTCACCTGTTAGATAAATGTATGTGCATGTACATGTATAAGCAAAATGAATGCCAGCAATGATACAAAGGACAGGAGGGATGTATTAGGGTTAATTTGTTATTAAAAGTTACTCTCATGGTGGTATAGTGTTATTTGAAAGTAGACTTGGATTAGTTTAAATGTATACTGCAAACTCTAGGGCAGTGACTAAAAAAAGTAAAAAAATAAAATAAAATAAAAAGAAGTACAACTGATATGCCAAGAAAGAGAGAAAATAGAATTATATAAAATTCTTAATTAAAACCACAATAATATTCTTTAACATGTATGTAGCTAAAAACAGAATATCAAAATACATGATGCAAAAACTGATAGAATTCCAAGGAGAAATAGATAAATCTGCTACTATATTTGGAGAATTCAACATACCTTTATCAGAAATTGACAGTTGCTGCAGGCAGAAAAATCAGTAAGGATACAGTTGAACTAAATGACATCATTGATCAACCAGGTATCATCAACCTCTATAGACTGCTCAATCCAAAAACAGAAGAATACAAATCATTCTCAAGCTTGCAAAGTTTGCATGGAACACTCACCAGGATAGAGCCTGTTTTGAACTATAAAATCACCTTAACAAATTTTAAAATTTATTTTTTATTTATTTTTAGCATACAGTATTCATTATTTTTGCACCACACCCAGTGCTCCATGCAATCCGTGCCCTCTATAATACCCACCACCTGGTACCCCAACCTCCCACCCCCACCCCTTCAAAACCCTCAGATTGTTTTTCAGAGTCCATAGTCTCTCATGGTTCACCTCCCTTTCCAATTTCCCCCAACTCCCTTCTCCTCTCTATCTCCCCATGTCCTCCATGCTATTTGTTATGCTCCACAAATGAGTGAAACCATATGATAATTGACTCTCTCTGCTTGACTTATTTCACTCAGCATAATCTCTTCCAGTCCCATCCATGTTGCTACAAAAGTTGGGTATTCATCCTTTCTGATGGAGGCATAATACTCCATAGTGCATATGGACCACATCTTCCTTATCCATTCGTCCGTTGAAGGGCATCTTGGTTCTTTCCAACAGTTTGGTGACCGTGGCCATTGCTGCTATAAACATTGGGGCACAGATGGCCCTTCTTTTCACTACATCTGTTACTTTGGGGTAAATACCCAGTAGTGCAATGGCAGGGTCATAGGGAAGTTCTATTTTTAATTTCTTGAGGAATCTCCACACTGTTCTCCAAAGAGGCTGCACCAACTTGCATTCCCACCAACAGTGGAAGAGGGTTCCCCTTTCTCCACATCCCCTCCAACACATGTTGTTACCTGTCTTGCAAATTTTGGCCATTCTAACTGGTGTAAGGTGATATCTCAATGTGGTTTTGATTTGAATCTCCCTGATGGCTAGTGATGATGAACATTTTTTCATGTGTCTGATAGCCATTTGTATGTCTTCATTGGAGAAGTGTCTGTTCATATCTTCTGCCCATTTTTGGATATAATTGTCTGTTTTGTGTGTGTTGAGTTTGAGGAGTTCTTTATAGATCCTGGATATCAACCTTTTGTCTGTACTGTCATTTACAAATATCTTCTCCCATTCCGTGGGTTGCCTCTTTGTTTTTTTGACTGTTTCCTTTGCTGTGCAGAAGCTTTTGATTTTGATGAAGTCCCAAAAGTTCATTTTCGCTTTTGTTTCCTTTGCCTTTGGAGACATATCTTGAAAGAAGTTGCTGTGGCTGATATCGAAGAGATTACTGCCTATGTTCTCCTCTAGGATTCTGTCTTAACAAATTTGAAAGAATAGAAATTACATAATGTATGTTCTTAGACCACAATGAAATTACACTGGAAACAACAAAAGAAATACCCAAATACTTGGGGATTCAACAATATACTCCTAAATAATGAGTGAAAGAAGAAATCTCAAAGAGATAATAAAAGATATTTTGAGCTAAATAAAATTAAAACAAAATATGTTGTGAATGCAGCTAAAGCAGTGCCTAGAGAAAAATTTACAGCATTAAATGTATATATTAGAAAATAAGAAAGATATAATTTTTTTAAAAGATTTTATTTATTTATTTGACAGAGACACAGCGAGAGAGGGAACAGAAACATAGGAGTGGGAGAGGGAGAAGCAGGCTTCCTGTTGAGCAGAGAGCCTGATGTGGGGCTCGATCCCAGGACCCTAAGATCATGACCTGAACCAAAGGTAGACGCTTAACAACTGAGCCACCCAGGCGCCCTGAAAGATATAAAATTTAAAAATCACAATTTCCACCCTGGAAGCTAGAAAAGGAAGAACAAATTAAATAAAAAATAAGCAGGAGAAAAGAAAGAAAAAAAAAACAAGATTTAGAGTATAACTCAGTAAAATTCAACACGGTGAATCAATAGAGAAAATCAATGAAACCAAAACCTGGTTATAACAATATGCCTCTAGACAGGCTAACAAAGTAAGAGTGAGCTAGGACACACATTATGAAGTGAAAGAGGGGATGTGACTATAGATCCACGAACATTAAAAAAAAAAAAAAAAAAAGTAATACGAGGGACAGGTCTATGCCCATAAATTCCATAACCTGGATGAAATGAAACAATTCCTTGAGAGACATAATATGCCAACACTCACATAAGAATTAGGTGATCTGGAGGGAGGAGTCAAGATGGCGGAGAAGTAGCAGGCTGAGACTGCTTCAGCTAGCCGGAGATCAGCTAGTTAGCTTATCTAAAGATTGCAAACACCTGAAAATCCATCGGCAGATCGAAGAGAAGAAGAACAGCAATTCTGGAAACAGAAAAACAACCACTTTCTGAAAGGTAGGACCGGCGGAGAAGTGAATCCAAAGCGACGGGAAGATAGACCCCGGGGGGAGGGGCCGGCTCCCGGCAAGCGGCGGAGCAACGGTGCACAAAATCAGGACTTTTAAAAGTCTGTTCCGCTGAGGGACATCGCTCCAGAGGCTAAACCGGGGCGAAGCCCACGCGGGTTCAGCGTGGCCTCAGGTCCCGCAGGGTCACAAAAGGAGCAGGGGTGTCTGAGTGTCGCAGAGCTTGCGGGTATTGGAACGGGAAAGCCGGCTACAGAGACAGAGCCGACAGTAAGCTCACAGCTCGGTGTTACCTTGAACTGGTCGCAGGCTCGGAGAGCTCGGAACGCGGCCGGAGGTCAGGCAGACGGGAGTAACTGGGCGCTGTTCTCGGAGGGCGCACTGAGGAGTGCGGCCCTGGGCTCTCGGCTCCTCCGGGCCGGAGACCAGGAGGCCGCCATTTGTATTCCCGTCCTCCGGAACTCTACGGAAAGCGCTCAGGGAACAAAAGCTCCTGAAAGCAAACCTGAGCGGATTACTCACCCCGGCCCCGGGTAAGGGCGGTGTAATTCCGCCTGGGGCAAAGACACTTGAGAATCACTACAACAGGCCCCTCCCCCAGAAGATCAACAAGAAATCCAGCCGAGACCAAGTTCACCTACCAAGGAGTGCGGTTTCAATACCAAGGAGAGCAGCAGAATTCGGAGGAAGAGAAAGCCAAGCACGGAACTCATGGCTTTTTCCCTGTGATTTTTTTTTAGTCTTGCAGTTAATTTAATTTTTTTCTTTTTCATTTTTTTTTTTTCTCGCCTTCGGGTAAAATTTTTTTTTTTTTTTAACTGTTACCTTTTTCTTTTTTAACGATTTTTTACTAGTTTATCTAATATATATATTTTTTCTTTTTTACATTTTTCTTAGGTGTTTTCCTTTTTTTTTATTTTTTAATTCTTTTCTATTCTTTTTTCTTTCTTTTTTTTTTTTTTTCTTTCTTCCTTTTTGAACCTCTTTTTATCCCCTTTCTCCCCCCTCACGATTTTGGATCTCTTCTAATTTGGTTAAAGCATTTTTTCCTGGGGTTGTTGCCACCCTTTTAGTATTTTACTTGCCCCTTCATATACTCTTATCTGGACAAAATGACAAGACGGAAAAATTCAACACAAAAAAAAGAACAAGAGGCAGTACCGAAGGCTAGGGACCTAATCAATACAGACATTGGTAATATGTCAGATCTAGAGTTCAGAATGACAATTCTCAAGGTTCTAGCCGGGCTCGAAAAAGGCATGGAAGATATTAGAGAAACCCTCTCGAGAGATATAAAAGCCCTTTCTGGAGAAATAAAAGAACTAAAATCTAACCAAGTTGAAATAAAAAAAGCTATTAATGAAGTGCAATCAAAAATGGAGGCTCTCACTGCTAGGATAAATGAGACAGAAGAAAGAATTAGTGATATAGAAGACCAAATGACAGAGAATAAAGAAGCTGAGCAAAAGAGGGACAAACAGCTACTGGACCACGAGGGGAGAATTCGAGAGATAAGTGACACCATAAGACGAAACAACATTAGAATAATTGGGATTCCAGAAGAAGAAGAAAGAGAGAGGGGAGCAGAAGGTATACTGGAGAGAATTATTGGGGAGAATTTCCCCAATATGGCAAAGGGAACGAGCATCAAAATTCAGGAGGTTCAGAGAACGCCCCTCAAAATCAATAGGAATAGGCCCACACCCCGTCACCTAATAGTAAAATTTACAAGTCTCAGTGACAAAGAGAAAATCCTGAAAGCAGCCCGGGAAAAGAAGTCTGTAACATACAATGGTAAAAATATTAGATTGGCAGCTGACTTATCCACAGAGACCTGGCAGGCCAGAAAGAGCTGGCATGATATTTTCAGAGCACTAAACGAGAAAAACATGCAGCCAAGAATACTATATCCAGCTAGGCTATCATTGAAAATGGAAGGAGAGATTAAAAGCTTCCAGGACAAACAAAAACTGAAAGAATTTGCAAATACCAAACCAGCTCTACAGGAAATATTGAAAGGGGTCCTCTAAGCAAAGAGAGAGCCTACAAGTGGTAGATCAGAAAGGAACAGAGACCATATACAGTAACAGTCAACTTACAGGCAATACAATGGCACTAAATTCATATCTCTCAATAGTTACCCTGAATGTTAATGGGCTAAATGCCCCTGTCAAAAGACACAGGGTATCAGAATGGATAAAAAAACAAAACCCATCTATATGTTGCCTCCAAGAAACTCATTTTAAGCCCGAAGACACCTCCAGATTTAAAGTGAGGGGGTGGAAAAGAATTTACCATGCTAATGGACATCAGAAGAAAGCAGGAGTGGCAATCCTTATATCAGATCAATTAGATTTTAAGCCAAAGACTATAATAAGAGATGAGGATGGACACTATATCATACTCAAAGGGTCTGTCCAACAAGAAGATCTAACAATTTTAAATATCTATGCCCCCAACGTGGGAGCAGCCAACTATATAAACCAATTAATAACAAAATCAAAGAAACACATCAACAATAATACAATAATAGTAGGGGACTTTAACACTCCCCTCACTGAAATGGACAGATCATCCAAGCAAAAGATCAGCAAGGAAATAAAGGCCTTAAACGACACACTGGACCAGATGGACATCACAGATATATTCAGAATATTTCATCCCAAAGCAACAGAATACACATTCTTCTCTAGTGCACATGGAACATTCTCCAGAATAGATCACATCCTCGGTCCTAAATCAGGACTCAACCGGTATCAAAAGATTGGGATCATTCCCTGCATATTTTCAGACCACAATGCTCTAAAGCTAGAACTCAACCACAAAAGGAAGTTTGGAAAGAACCCAAATACATGGAGACTAAACAGCATCCTTCTAAAGAATGAATGGGTCAACCGGGAAATTAAAGAAGAATTGAAAAAAATCATGGAAACAAATGATAATGAAAATACAACGGTTCAAAATCTGTGGGACACAACAAAGGCAGTCCTGAGAGGAAAATATATAGCGGTACAAGCCTTTCTCAAGAAACAAGAAAGATCTCAGGTACACAACCTAACCCTACACTTAAAGGAGCTAGAGAAAGAACAAGAAAGAAACCCTAAGCCCAGCAGGAGAAGAGAAATCATAAAGATCAGAGCAGAAATCAATGAAATAGAAACCAAAAAAACAATAGAACAAATCAACGAAACTAGGAGCTGGTTCTTTGAAAGAATTAATAAAATTGATAAACCCCTGGCCCGACTTATCAAAAAGAAAAGAGAAAGGACCCAAATAAATAAAATCATGAATGAAAGAGGAGAGATCACAACTAACACCAAAGAAATACAAACTATTATAAGAACATACTATGAGCAACTCTACGCCAATAAATTTGACAATCTGGAAGAAATGGATGCATTCCTAGAAACATATAAACTACCACAACTGAACCAGGAAGAAATAGAAAGCCTGAACAGACCCATAACCAGTAAGGAGATTGAAACAGTCATTAAAAATCTCCAAACAAACAAAAGCCCAGGGCCAGACGGCTTCCCGGGGGATTCTACCAAACATTTAAAGAAGAACTAATTCCTATTCTCCTGAAACTGTTCCAAAAAATAGAAATGGAAGGAAAACTTCCAAACTCATTTTATGAGGCCAGCATCACCTTGATCCCAAAACCAGACAAGGATCCCACCAAAAAAGAGAGCTATAGACCGATATCCTTGATGAACACAGATGCGAAAATACTCAACAAAATACTAGCCAATAGGATTCAACAGTACATTAAAAAGATTATTCACCACGACCAAGTGGGATTTATTCCAGGGCTGCAAGGTTGGTTCAACATCCGCAAATCAGTCAATGTGATACAACACATCAATAAAAGAAAGAACAAGAACCATATGATACTCTCAATAGATGCTGAAAAAGCATTTGACAAAGTACAGCATCCCTTCCTGATCAAAACTCTTCAAAGTGTAGGGATAGAGGGCACATACCTCAATATCATCAAAGCCATCTATGAAAAACCCACCGCAAATATCATTCTCAATGGAGAAAAACTGAAAGCTTTTCCGCTAAGGTCAGGAACACGGCAGGGATGTCCATTATCACCACTGCTATTCAACATAGTACTAGAAGTCCTAGCCTCAGCAATCAGACAACAAAAGGAAATTAAAGGCATCCAAATCGGCAAAGAAGAAGTCAAATTATCACTCTTCGCAGATGATATGATACTATATGTGGAAAACCCAAAAGACTCCACTCCAAAACTGCTAGAACTTATACAGGAATTCAGTAAAGTGTCAGGATATAAAATCAATGCACAGAAATCAGTTGCATTTCTCTACACCAACAGCAAGACAGAAGAAAGAGAAATTAAGGAGTCAATCCCATTTACAATTGCACCCAAAACCATAAGATACCTAGGAATAAACCTAACCAAAGAGACACAGAATCTATACTCAGAAAACTATAAAGTACTCATGAAAGAAATTGAGGAAGACACAAAGAAATGGAAAAATGTTCCATGCTCCTGGATTGGAAGAATAAATATTGTGAAAATGTCTATGCTACCTAAAGCAATCTACACATTTAATGCAATTCCTATCAAAGTACCATCCATCTTTTTCAAAGAAATGGAACAAATAATGCTAAAATTTATATGGAACCAGAAAAGACCTCGAATAGCCAAAGGGATATTGAAAAAGAAAGCCAACGTTGGTGGCATCACAATTCCGGACTTCAAGCTCTATTACAAAGCTGTCGTCATCAAGACAGCATGGTACTGGCACAAAAACAGACACATAGATCAATGGAACAGAATAGAGAGCCCAGAAATAGACCCTCAACTCTATGGTCAACTAATCTTCGACAAAGCAGGAAAGAATGTCCAATGGCAAAAAGACAGCCTCTTCAATAAATGGTGCTGGGAAAATTGGACAGCCACATGCAGAAAAATGAAATTGGACCATTTCCTTACACCACACACAAAAATAGACTCAAAATGGATGAAGGACCTCAATGTGCGAAAGGAATCCATCAAAATCCTTGAGGAGAACACAGGCAGCAACCTCTTTGACCTCAACCGCAGCAACATCTTCCTAGGAACAACGCAAAAGGCAAGGGAAGCAAGGGCAAAAATGAACTATTGGGATTTCATCAAGATCAAAAGCTTTTGCACAGCAAAGGAAACGGTTAACAAAATCAAAAGACAACTGACAGAATGGGAGAAGATATTTGCAAATGACATATCAGATAAAGGACTAGTGTCCAGAATCTATAAAGAACTTAGCAAACTCAACACCCAAAGAACAAATAATCCAATCAAGAAATGGGCAGAGGACATGAACAGACATTTCTGCAAAGAAGACATCCAGATGGCCAACAGACACATGAAAAAGTGCTCCATATCACTCGGCATCAGGGAAATACAAATCAAAACCACAATGAGATATCACCTCACACCAGTCAGAATGGCTAAAATCAACAAGTCAGGAAATGACAGATGCTGGCGAGGATGCGGAGAAAGGGGAACCCTCCTACACTGTTGGTGGGAATGCAAGCTGGTGCAGCCACTCTGGAAAACAGCATGGAGGTTCCTCAAAATGTTGAAAATAGAACTGCCCTATGACCCAGCAATTGCACTATTGGGTATTTACCCTAAGGATACAAACGTAGTGATCCAAAGGGGCACGTGCACCCGAATGTTTATAGCAGCAATGTCCACAATAGCCAAACTATGGAAAGAACCTAGATGTCCATCAACAGATGAATGGATCAAGAAGATGTGGTATATATACACAATGGAATACTATGCAGCCATCAAAAGAAATGAAATCTTGCCATTTGCGACAACATGGATGGAACTAGAGCGTATCATGCTTAGCGAAATAAGTCAAGCAGAGAAAGACAACTATCATATGATCTCCTTGATATGAGGAAGTGGTGATGCAACATGGGGGCTTAAGTGGGTAGGAGAAGAATAAAGGAAACAAGATGGGATTGGGAGGGAGACAAACCATAAGTGACTTTTAATCTCACAAAACAAACTGAGGGTTGCTGGGGGGAGGGGGTTTGGGAGAAGGGGGTGGGATTATGGACATTGGGGAGGGTATGTGCTTTGGTGAGTGCTATGAAGTGTGTAAACCTGGTGATTCACAGACCTGTACCCCTGGGGATAGAGTATTATGCCTCCATCAGAAAGGATGAATACCCAACTTTTGTAGCAACATGGACGGGACTGGAAGAGATTATGCTGAGTGAAATAAGTCAAGCAGAGAGAGTCAATTATCATATGGTTTCACTTATTTGTGGAGCATAACAAATAGCATGGAGGACATGGGGACTTAGAGTGGAGAAGGGAGTTGGGGGAAATTGGAAGGGGAGGTGAACCATGAGAGACTATGGACTCTGAAAAACAATCTGAGGGTTTTGAAGGGACGGGGGGTGGGAGGTTGGGGTACCAGGTGGTGGGTATTATAGAGGGCACGGATTGCATGGAGCACGGGGTGTGGTGCAAAAATAATGAATACTGTTATGCTGGAAAAAAAAAAAAAAAAAAAAAAAAAAAAAAAAAAAGAATTAGGTGATCTGAATAAGCTGGTATCTGATAAAGAAACTGTTTCAATGATTGACAGTCTTCCAAAACAGAAAACACTCAGCCCAGACTAAATTACTGATGAACGTTACCAGACATAGAAGAATGTATATCTAGTATAGATATCTATATCTATACTAGATATAGATGTATATCTAGTATAGATATCTATATCTATACTAGATATAGATGTATATCTACTCTTTGCAATTCTTTTCAGAAGATAGAAATAGAATACTTTTTTTAATTTGTTCTATGAGGGCAGGGTTTCCTTAATGTCAAAACCAAAAACAAAAAGAACAACAAAAGAAGACTACAGACCAATATCTGTCAGGAACACTGATGCAAAAATTCTCAAGACAGTATTAGCAAATCTAATCCAACAATGTGTAAAAAGAATTATAACCATGACTAAGCACAATTTGTTCCAGTTATATAAAACTTGCTCACCCTTTAAAGCCAATGATTGTAATCCATTACACCATCAGAGAACTTGAACTATACTATAGAACAATTGAACATAATATATTCAGAACACCCCATACAACAATTGCAGAAAATACATGTGTCTTAACTGCACATGGAACATTCTCCAAAGTAGACAAGATGCTAAGATGTAACAAACATAAAAAGATTGAAATCAGAGAAAATATTTTTTATTCCATAATAGAATGAAACTAGAAATCAATAGAGGAAAAACTGGAAAATCCACAAATTTGTAGAAATTAAACAAAACTATTAATGGGTCAAGAAAGAAATCACAAGAACAATTGGAAAACATTGCAAAAATAAAATGAAAAAACTACATTCCAAACGGCACTTGGGAAAGAGAAAGGTATAGCCACAAACCCTTATATTAAAAAAGAAAAACCTAAATTTACAATTTATACAGATAACAACATGCTCAATGGTAAAAAATGAAAGTTTTTCCTCTAAGATCAGGACCAAGATGCCCAGTTTCACTATTTCTATTCAACACAATTTTGGAAGTTTTGGCCAGATCAGTTAGAAATGAGAAAGAAGGGATGCCTGGGTTAGCTCAGTTGGTTAAGCATCTGATTTTTTATCTCAGCTCAGGTCTTGATCCTAGGGCCCTGAGTTCAAGACCTGCAAAGAGCCTACTTAAAAAAAAAAAAAAAGAAAAGAAAATAAAGAAATAAAAAGCATCCAAATTGGAAAGGAAAATGTAAAATTATCTTTGTTCTCAGATGACATGATCTAATATGTAGAAACCTTGAACATTCCACCAAAATATGAAGTTTAGAAATAATAAACAAATTCAATAAGAATTCAGGTTACAAAATTCAATTGCATTTTTAGCCACTAACAATGAACGTTCTAAAAAGGAAATTTAAAAAATAATCCAATTAATTGAAAATAATTGTTAAGGTGTCTGTACTAGGCCTCTCTGAGGAAGATCTACAAATGGCCAATTAACACGCAAGAAGATGCTCAACATCTCTAATCAAAACCACAATGAGACAACTTCACACATATTACAATGGTTATTAATCAAAAGAAGAAGGGAAAGAAAGGGAAAGAGAAGGGGAGAGCAGAGGGGAGAGGAGAGAAATATAGTCCAATGATTATGGAAAAAGAATGAAGGAATATCATTCACAGAAACATGATGTTTATATGTTAGACAGCAAAGAGATGCATGAAATTTAGTAAGTGTGGTAAAGTAGGTGGTAATATAATTTATATAGGAAGCCTTGTAAATATTATGGAACAAAACTACTTTAAACCATCTAAGTAAGACCCTTGCATGTGTAGATAGAATCAACAATAAATAAGGCAGGATAAGCTCTTAAGAACCATGATGGCAATTTAATAACTTGGGAAATCAGGAACTTTCTTTTTCTACACAAAGATAAGCATGTGTGAAGAAGAAGCCTATGCATCAGAAATATCTTGTCCTGATTTTAGAGAAGAGTGATATCTGAAAAGACCACATACAAATTTACAATCATTTGAATATACTCAGTATTATTGTGTGTATATTCTGTGCATGTATATGGGTATATATTTTTATGCTAAGGTCTGTCTCTGCCTTTTTGTATGTTTGTCTTTCATCTGCTTCTTTTCCATTCCCTCCTTCTTGGAGAACAAATAATGTCAGCCCCTTTCCAAGGAGACTTTGAGATCATGGTCCTAAAACCCAAGGCTATAGGGAGCTAAAGGCTTGGGTTTATTTTCAGAGCTGTCCCTCAGGAGACAAAAGGCCAGAAGTTTCAAAATCTTTTCTCTAAGGTGGGCATAATAGGGACTCCAGTTCACATTCTAGATGGAGTTAGGTTATATGTTGACCAAGGAATCTTTTTTATTTTTAATTTATTTTTTATTTATTTTCGGCATAACAGTATTCATTATTTTTTCACCACACCCAGTGCTCCATGCAATCCGTGCCCTCTATAATACCCACCACCTGGTACCCCAACCTCCCATCTCCCTGCCAATTCAAACCCCTCAGATTGTTTTTTAGAGTCCATAGTCTCTCATGGTTCACCTCCCCTTCCAATTTCCCCCAACTACCTTCTCCTCTCCATCTCCCCTTTTCCTCCATACTATTTGTTATGCTCCACAAATAAGTGAAACTATATGATAATTGCCTCTCTCTGCTTGACTTATTTCACTCAGCATAATCTCTTCCAGTCCCATCCATGTTGCTACAAAAGTTGGGTATTCCTCCTTTCTGATGGAGGCATAATACTCCATAGTGTATTGGACCACATCTTCCTTATCCATTCGTCCGTTGAAGGGCATCTTGGTTCTTTCCAACAGTTTGGCGACCGTGGCCATTGCTGCTATAAACATTGGGTTACAGTTGACCAAGGAATCTAACTGAGCCTTAACCCAAATCTCTTTGCTCAGAGGTAAGGCTGGGGTGTATGTGTCGGAGGGGCGGAGGTTGGCTTCACTTAATTTTTGTAAGGGAATATAGTGCATCCACCAGGACTCTGCTCTGTAGGCTACTGACTAAGAGTGAGGTCTTTGATGACAACTTCTACTCAGTAATAGGAAACAGAGAGATTTTTCTAGTATTTAGTAATTTCTATTCTCTCTGACAAATGCAGGATAGTAATGATAATGGCTTTTCATGGGAGTAGAAAAATCCAAATTAAGATAGGACCATAGGTGAAAGTAGGCTCGAAAAGCAAACAATAAAGGAGGCAGCAGGGAACTAAGAGTCTAAGAGGGACTCCTGCATCTTACTACATTCAGAGCACCTTGCTTAGACAGCTGGTCAGTATGCCTAAAGATCTTCAAGAGGATACATTTGTCACAATTTTCTTTTTTTATTTTTTTTTATTTTTTATAAACATATATTTTTATCCCCAGGGGTACAGATCTGTGAATCACCAGGTTTACACACTTCACAGCACTCACCAAAGCACATACACTCCCCAATGTCCATAACCCCACCCCCCTTCTCCCAACCCCCTTCCCCCCAGCAACCCTCAGTTTGTTTTGTGAGAAGAAGAGTCACTTATGGTTTGTCTTCCTCCCAATCCCATCTTGTTTCATTTATTCTTTTCCTACCCCCTTAACCCCCCATGTTGCATCACCACTTCCTCATATCAGGGAGACCATATCACTCGGCATCAGGGAAATACAAATCAAAACCACAATGAGATATCACCTCACAGCAGTCAGAATGGCTAAAATTAACAATTGCTGGCGAGGATGCAGAGAAAGGGGAAGCTTTCTACACTGTTGGTGGGAATGCAAGCTGGTGCAACCACTCTGGAAAACAGCATGGAGGCTCCTCAAAATGTTGAAAATAGAGGTACCCTATGACCCAGCAATTGCACTACTGGGTATTTACCCTAAAGATACAAACATAGTGATCAGAAGGGCACGTGCACCCCAATATTTATAGCAGCAATGTCCACAATATCCAAACTATGGAAAGAACCTAGATGTCCATCAACAGATGAATGGATAAAGAAGATGTGGTATATATACACAATGGAATACTATGCAGCCATCAAAAGAAATGAAATCTTGCCATTTGTGACAATGTGGATGGAACTAGAGGGTATCATGCTTAGCGAAATAAGTCAAGTGGAGAAAGACAACTATCTGTGTTTTTCTTGTCATTGTGGCCTGTATATGTAGCTGCACATTTTTGTCTTTGCTTTATTATGTTTGTCCTCAACATCCTCAATTTAGGAAGTTATTACATTATGTGTTAATCCAGATACCACTCTTCACTCATGAAAAAAGTACCAGATTGTAGAATATTTTGGATCAGAACTGTATAAGATGTTATATTATCTGTAAGCATTGACTCTGCTAGTAGTCATCATAAATGATGTGTCCTTTGAATTCAACTGTGTCCAGTAATGGGAATCTTCCTTTTGGTAAATCTAGTATAAGGAACCAGTTAGGAAATAATATCACTGCCTTCTCTTGCACTGCAATAAAACAAGAACTAATTTGAAATTATTTGAAACTATTTTTGTGCTTTATTTTTCTTCTAGGAATGGACATACATATCTTCTTCTCCTATTCTAGCCAAACCCAGAATGCCCCATCAAAATATAACCATATTTCATCTATCCACCTTTTTTCTTTTAGGCATCCCAGGGCTTGAGACTGCCCATGCCTGGATTTCATTGCCATTCTGTTGTATTTACTTTATGGCTCTTATTGGCAATGTCACAATCTCGACAGTCATATGGACAGAAAGAGCCCTCCGGAATACAATGTTCTTCTTTCTTGTCATTCTATCAGCCATAGACCTGGCCTTCTCTATAACCTCAGTACCATGAATGTTGGGTATCTTTTGGTTTAATGCTCATGAAATCGGCTTTGGAACTTGTGTAGCCAGATGTTTCTCATACACACCTTCACAGGAATGGAATCTGTTGTTCTGCTGACTGTGGCCTTTGACCGCTATGTAGCCATCTGTGACCCCCTCCACTATGCAACCATCCTGAAAGTCCAAGTGTTGTCAGGAATTAGAGTAGGGCTTGCACTGAGTGCAGTCGTGCTCACACTGCCCATGATCTACCTAATCCACCGTCTACCCTTTTGCAATGCCCGCATTACTGCCCACACCTACTGTGAACACATGGGCATTGCCAAGTTGGCTTGTGCCAACATTGAAATCAATGCTATCTATGGTCTCTTTGTTGCTTCCTTCCTTGTTCTTGTCCTGGTATTCGTTGGAATCTCTGATGGCTACATCCTCCATGCTGTATTCCGCCTCAAATCGCAAGAGGCCCGCCACAAGACACTGAGCACGTGCAACTCTCATGCCGCAGTCATGTTTGTTTTCTAAACACCCTCTCTTTTCTCCTTTCTCACTCACCAATTTGGCCAAAAAATACCCTCTTATGTCCACATTCTTGTTGCCAACACCTATGTGGTCCTTCCATCAGCCCTCAACCCTATCATCTATGGGGTAAGGACCAAGCAAATCAGAGAGTGTGTGAGCCAAGTATTTATTGGGAAATAAGGGACACTATACTTGGTCTTTGGGGATGAAGAGCTGCTTGTAGTCACAACATTAATGCCACCTCCATATTAATACTTTAGAAGCAGTTGCCAGCATATTTGTCCATGTAAGAAAACAGTGATTGAAGCCGCAAACTGATATGCCATAACAAATAATCCAAGCCTTGGGAAATAATTCCTGATTTAAGTCTGTTTTTAAGTTCTCATTATTTTTTCTGAAGGGCTGTAGCCTCTGACTATGGTAGTTCATTATTCTTGAAGAAAAGAGAAACCAGAAGACTTGCAGATGGGCCCCTATAATTTAATGTTTCCAAGTTTCTCTGATTAAACTCGGTGTTCAAATAATGTAACAGAATTCTGTGTGAAATGTCTACTAGTAAGTCTAAGCTTATTCTAATTATTTGTGGTAAATATTCAGATAAATCTTACAGTATGTAACAGTACTATAATATTCTTTCCAATAATATTATGTCCAAATCATTTTATAAGTTTATATTCAAATTCCCTAATTTTCCTTATTTTACCTCATGAATATAATCTTAGGGAAATATATCAAAAAGTTTTTTAAAATAATTAACACTTCCCTCCACTCCCCCCAAAAGATGACATAAATAAAGAGGCTTGAGAGTACAATTTTTATTCTTAACAAAGGAAAACTGATGCTATAAATTCAAATCCAGAATCATCCTATCTGTTGCAGTTATTGTAGCTTTTGGCAGTCATCTGTACAGCCTCTACGTGAGTCTTCACTCTCAGAGTTTACCAACACCACTCTACTGTGAACACAATGTGTTTCTAATAGAAATGAATGTCATATCACAGTAGATAAAAAACCTGGAAAACATTTTTTTAGAGTCATCTTTGATTAGTGCTTTGCTGGAACATTTGGGAGAATTTTTAGGGTAAGACTACTCTTTCTTTCCCAATGAAGGTTGGTAAGCAGAAATCAGTTTACTTTTCTTCTTTGCTCCTATGTTAATAATGTAAGTAGATATACAGGATATCTTGAACTGATTGTCATGAGGCTGTCTCAATGTTCTGCTTAGTCTCCTAATGTACAGAACAATATATTTTCAGGCTCCAAGTGGATAGAAACCATAGAAACAATGTAATTTACATCACTGCAGGGTTCAAGTAGTTTATCCATTAATTAAAATTCAAAAATAGGGATCAGATATCTAATAATATGATGATACACATAAGTGTCAGGAATCTTTAATTGCCCATTTTCTTAGATTTTAAAGTTTCATTGTTCCCAGTTCTCTCAAATACTTTGACAAAGGTTTTAATATTTTTTAATGTGTTTATGAGAGTACCTAATGGATATTCACTTCTTTGTTATGTGAATTTCACATTAAGTAAAATTAATTTGTAATAATTTAAGAAAAATGAGTGTATAATAATATATGAAAATAAGGTACCTATAATATGAAGTGATTCCTTACATTATTAAGTAATATATTTCAATTTTTCAATTTAACATTTCAATAAAGTACAAACACCGAAAATGTTTTCATGGATTAGAAGCATTTACACCTCCTTTCTGGTAGTTTTGCAAATTTCACCTCTATCTAAATGCAAAGATTAAAAAAAAAGAAAGAAACACTTCCAGAAAAACTGAAGCTCTTACTCTAAAGATATGTATTGGCCTGACTGTGGAATATGTTACTTATTTCCAGCTCCTAATTTATTTTTGTGTGCATTCAAGACAGACAAAAATAAGTCAGTAAAAAAGTACTGAAAATACAATACAATACTGTCTTATATGTAATAAACTCAGCTCTACAGATTCTATAAAACCTTACAAAAACTCATTTAGGAAGAGGGATGAAAGACCCTAGCATCTTTAGGAGTGGTAGTTTTGAAGAAAACACTGATATAAGGCAATCTTAAACAGAAAACAATATAAGAGTAAAATATACAGACAGTGTAAGTAAAATTAATTCTTCAAGAATGTTGTCAGGTATCACAGACATTATATTAATCTAACCACATTATTTAAAACCGTGGCTGTGGAGTCAGAGAGAACTAGATTTCTCCTCCTTGACCAATTGTAGTACATTCATAACTGAAATGGTGCCATGCTGTGCCTTTTCATTTTCTCACAACTACATGAAAGAGTTGTTAAAAACACAAGGTTCTTGACCTGGGGAAGTTGCATCATGTTAAATGAGGTTATAAATGTCCCAGCTAGTGGAAAAGAATCAAAGTTTTGAAGAGAATACCTGAACTCAGCAGCATTAGGGGCTCACAATGACAGATAGTCAGAGTCTCACAGTGCTGAGACGTGAACCTGTCCATTTCTTTTTAGGAAAAAACAAACAAACAAACAAACCCCCCAAAACAACACTCCATCAGCAATGTTCAGATACATGATTACTATTACTTTGTTATTGGTGAGAAGAATGGACCTAATTCATGAGTACATTAACACTGAAAAATACAACGGTAATACTAAATTTTAAAATATGTTATATGTCCATATATAACCTAATAATGGTGTACTTGTTTTCTTTTAAGTGTTAAATACATTTATAATAATCTAAGTGTATGTGAGAGGACATTTATTCTATAGCTTTTTATATTTCTTTGGACAAATAACATTACCTCTGCAAGTCATATAAATTTCATAGTCCTACTTTACTCAATCCCTGTGTTTTGTTCGATTGCTAGTAACTGTAATAATACCTAAAACATAATAAGCAAGCATTCAATATTTATGAATAAAGATTATTTCCTATATGGACTGAGTCTCTATTTTTTCCCCATAAAATAATATTCTTTGGCATTTATAAATAAAGATAAATACGTTTGCTAGTAAATATAATCATAAAAAGTGTACTTGACATACAAAATTGTAAGAAAAATAAACTATTTCATAAAATGTATCTCTCTATGCATCATGATTTTGATAATCTGGTAGAGATGTAAATATTTTGTAGGTCCCATTATTAAGCCTCATATATAGTGAAGGGTTTTCTGCTTTTCCCATACATTTCAGCTTGATTCATTAATGCCTCTTTAACTTTAATTCCTACACACTTCCTGGGTGAATCAGATCTTTACTCCAAATCTTGCATACATACAGTAGATCCTACAACTACTATTAATAATTATTATTATTGTTCTTACTAGTAGGATACAGTTTCTAAAAAGTTCTTTAAAGGTAAATGCTTACTTAATTTCTCTGAATAGTTTCTTATATAAATTTAAACACAAATAAGTAAATAATAGAAAATCAAGTGCCTCAGCCTAAGATACACAGAGGACTTAGATTGGGAAAACAAAAGAATTCACACATTTATTGAAAGTTCAGAATTATTAAAAACATGGAAAATAAAACTAAATCAAGTGCTTCTTAAGCAGCCTCCAAAACCACTGGTCTAAGGTCCCTCTTGTTCCAACTGATCTGAGATGATAAACCCTTGATGGACTCTGAATAATTTAATTCAAGTACAACTACATAGTGCTGCACCTTACGCCATGCTCCAAATCCCCTTCCTAGGGTCAGAGCAATCAACACTATGAATCAGAAAATGTAATGGAGTGATCCTTTTACAAATGACAGGTAGGTATCAGAGGGTGAAGAATGTCCCCTTTCCTCTCTTGCAAGCATCAATTATGAGATAAAAGTTTACAGAATGGGCCCATGAGATAGATCATGTAGACACAGTTAGCAAAAGCCAGCTGCATAACACATCATAATCAAGGACCTCCTACTTTTCTTATCCATTATTCAAATGTTTTGATATCATAGTCTCCAGTAAGGTAATAGCATATTAGACCTTTGTCCTGGACTCTGATTTTTTAGCTTAGTTCTATGGTGAGGAGTAAGTTGAAAACCCAGTAACTGTTCCAGTCAGTGAAGATATTAAGTCATGGGAAACAACACATTCCAGAAGAATTTTTTTTTTAAGATTTTATTTATTTATTCGAGGGAGAGAGAGAGAACAAGCAGGGGGAGAAGCAGGCAGAGGGAGAAGTAAAAGCAGGCTTCTCAGTGAGCAAGGACCCCTGATGTGGGGTTCGATCTCAGGATCCTGGCTTCATGACCTGAGATAAAGGCAGACCCTTAACCAACTGAGCCACCCATGTGCCCCACATTCCAGAAGAATTTAAATATTAGCACCAGCATTAAGGCTTGATGATAAATCATAAAATTTTAATGAATAGTCACCAAGAAGAGGAATAGGGAATAACTTTGTCATCTAATTATTTTCTTTTTCCCAACTGCCCTAGTAAAAGTCCATAGATCCTTTTGGATCCTTTGGATCAATAATACCTTTAAATCTAATCATATTATAAAACCAGTTCCAGAAACCTTGAAACTAATCTAGAAAAGTCATCCTTAAGAATCTTTTCCCACTGGGTGGCTCAGTGGGTTAAGCCTCTGCCTTTGGCTCAAGTCATGGTCTTAGGGTCCTGGGATCGAGCCCCACATCAGGGTCTCTGCTGAGCAGGGAGCCTGCTTCCCCCCTCTACCTCTGCCTGCCTCTCTGTCTACTTGTGATCTCTGTCTGTCAAATAAATAAATAAATACATCTAAAAAAAAAAAAGATTCTTTTCCTTGAGACCCTACTCTCAGTATCAAAATCTATATCAGAATTCTCCACAGAAACAGAACCCCTAGAATATACATATGAATATAAAAGGACTATCTATCTATCTATTATCTATCTATCTATCTATCATCTGTCATCTTCCAGAGAGAAAACTCATGTGATTGTGCAGACTGGCAAGTCTGGAATCTGTAAGGCAGGCTAGCAGGCTGGAGACCGAGGGAGGAGTTGAGGTTGTAGTCTCAAATTCAAAGGCAGTCTGGGTGCAGAACCCCTTCTTCACTGGGGAGCCTCAGTCCTTTTCTCTTAGGGCCTTCCATTGATTGGATGAGGCCTATCCATGGGAGGGAGGGCAATCTACTTTACTCAATCTACTCAATTTACTCAAATCTACTGATTTGTGAATCACATCTACAAAGTGCCTTTACAGCAACCTCTGGACTGGGGATCAAAGATCTGCGTACATAGCCTAGCCAAGCTGATACATGAGTATTAACCATCACAAAGAGGAAACAAGACAAACAGGGCTCCTATCTTCACTCTCACCCCTGAACTGTCCAACCTGAGGCCTGGCAACTGTGACTGAAAGATTTGAAAACACCCCACAGTGGCACAGATAGGCTGAGAGACCTGGCTGGGAGGCAGAAGGGTAAGGAAGGTAAACAAAGACATCAGAGAAAACAAAAAGCTGACATCAAACACCAAACAGGAGATTCAAACCCACGAAAGTGTCAGTTTACTGAGCTATGGAGTGATGAACTGATCTGGCTCTGTGGAAGGCCTGGAGTGGCCTCATCAGACAAGGGAGAGGGATCTCAGAAGCTGTCCACTTGTAACTGCTCATGAAGATGAAGTGTGTGGCACCCAGGACCTACAAGGACCTGGTGATGGCCTGTCTGTGCAGTATTGAGACAGCCTCCTCATATCATGAGCCCGGTCTGGCTGACTCTGGCCTTGGGCTGACAATAGGCCCTTTGGGTGGGACCATGCCCAGGCGCTTCTCACAGGTTTGGCCTTAGGGCCAGGTCAGCAGCACTTGCTAGTGTTTTGGTCTCTCTGAGGTTCTGAGTCCACGCTTTAGAAGTTACAGCAACCTAGTTACCTTGCTCACACAAAGAGAGAGGCCTCTGTTCTGACTTGGGAAAGGAGGGACAAGGCATCTGGAATTCATTCCCACTCCTCTTCTGCTCTGCAAATGATCAGACACTCAGGGAAGAACATAGGGTACCATGTGCAGTCCTGCCTGTCTTCTAGAGGAGCCAGGACACTGTGTAACATGACTGAGGACAAGGTCACAGCGGACTAATGGGAAGCAAAAATATCAGCTGTCTGAGGGTCTTTCTTTTCTGTTAAAGCACACCACTGAAGGCAGGGCCTGGGTACCAGCAGTGAAAGGGTAAGTGTGGCACACAGGCTCTGAGGTGCCTGCTGGAATCCTCCTCCTCTTTGTCACCTTGGGGCAGAGGCTTTGGACTTGATGCAGAGCAGTAGCTCATGGTGGCCCTCAAAGACCCTCCCCTTCCTCTCTCATACTCATCTGCTATGTCATCTGTAATTTACTTTTCTCAGGCCCACCCGTTTCTAATCATCTCCACCCCCAATTTTTCTCCTCCAAAGTAGTTTCTTAAAAGGTCAAGTGCTTAAAAAAAAAAAAAAAAATCAAGAGCTTCCTTCTTCCTCAAAGAACACCTTATCTCTTCTGAGATAAATCATTTCTCAGGTATTAGCCATAGGAGACCCTCTATGGGATGTTGCTGACAGGTTCCAACCATGGCCACAACCCCACTGCAGCCCAGGCTTTTGGGAGGTAGGGTCTGGGATAATTTATGGTCCCTCCCCCAAGGCTGTCCTAAGGCCATTTTGGTTTCCTGAGGAGGCTACTCCCTGGATAGTAAGTTGATCCTGGAGGCACAGGGCTGTGTACATACAGATAACTGTGGCTCCTGGGTAACTCAGTCAATTGAGCATCAGACTCTTGGCTTTGGCTCATTGGGTGAGATCTGGGTTGTGACATCAAGCCCCAGGTCAAACTTGTGATGGATTCTGCACTCAGCAAAGAGTAAGCTTGAGATTCTCTCTCTCTCTCTCTCTCTGATCACACACTCTCTCTCTCTTTTTCTCTCAAAATTAAATAAATCTTAAAAAAATGAAAGAAAATAGTCTGGAGGTTGCAATAAATTAAAAATAGAACTACCTTTTGAATGACAGGGGTTGTGTTATTGTACTAGAAAGAATAGACGATTGATGAGACTTGATTCCGTGGAAACTGAGCTAGACTAACTAAATAGATAAAACGACCCATAGACAGATTGCTATGGAAACTGAGAGGAAAAAGGAAAAGAATGAAGATGACAATTGACTCTGCCTGAAAGTGTTTTCTTCTCAAATAGATTTTTGCACAAATACTTGGGCTGGATGAATGATTCTGAAGCTGGACAATTGCTCACAGCTTAACAACACTGAAAGTAACAGAGGAAAAAATACCTACATGGGAATCATGCTCACATTTTGGTCATTATGATTTACAGTTCTGTTATCTGAGACTCCGCTAGAGGAAAGCAGTTTGCCAGCCTCGTATTACAACCAGTGAATTACTGGCTTTCTATGGTAAATGAGTGAACTACTGAAAATCTTGAAGTTAGAAGAACAGACTACATTTAAAATATCTCCAGACTGGGGGTGCCTGGGGTGGCTCAGTTGGTTAAGCATCTGCCTTCGACTCAGGTTGTGGTTCTGGGGTACTGGGATCGGGCTCTGTCAAAGACTCTTTGCTTGGTGGTGAGCCTGCTTCTCCCTCTTCCTCTGCTCCTCCCCATGCTTGTACTCTCTCTTTCTCTACTTCTCTGTTGAACAAATGAAATCTTAGCATGTGTGAGTGTGTGTGTGTGTATGTATATGTGTGTGTATAATATAAAATATAATTTTATATTTAATTATAAATATTTTATATTTAATTATAAATATTTATAAATTATATATAATTTTATATAAAATAAATATTTCATATATATGTGTGTGTGTGTGTGTGTATATTCCCAGACTGCTGGGAGGAAAAACATATTATGGCTAATATTCTATGCAATTTATTATCTGGAAATTTTGAGTAACTCTCTAATGCCACTGGATAAGCATCGTCATTGTAATTAATCTCAACTGCTATCAAGAGATAGAGGTGATTATAGTAACTTATCTAATATGTCAGTTAATGGAGGAAACTTGAAAAATTTTGTTCCTGAAAAAATGTATTCAATTTTCATTCAAATCTGAAAGTTACTATAAAATTTTGGGGAACAGGTGACTGACATTCATTAAAGTAGTAGTAGTAACGGTGGTGGCATAACTGTATTTGTAAGCACAATGAAATTGTATTATAGAATCCCTCATGAACTCAGAGCCAATTTGATCTAAATGTGATCCAAGACCAGATATTATCCAGTTCTCATTCTTGGGAGACTCCTTTCTCTAGAAACCAGAGCACCTCCTGGCTAACCGGGATGGCCAACTGGGATGAGAATAATCATACTCTAGGGAGATCAGAAGGATAATGACGCTCCGTGATCAACCCAGGCATTCAAGAATATCCCGCTACTCTTCCATTCATATGTACCGGAAATTTTGATGGAAATAGACTGATGCAACCATCCCATTTACATGCCAGCCAACCTTTGGCTCATTCCAGGTAAATTTTTGTCCCTACAAATTGGGAACTGATAGCTGATAAGGGGTTGTAATGGCAGTTTCTTTTAGTAAACATTGACAGTATAGGGGTTTTAAATCTTGTTTTTTTTTTCCCCCCTCTGTCGACATTGTCTCTGTGTTTAAAATATTTTATTAGAAAAAGATGAGGGGCTGCATTAATGTAATTTAGAGTTGAAAGATTTTCATAGGTAATCAAGTCACAGTTTGTATTTCTGAATCCCAAGAAACCAAAGGTCATTCCCAAGCTTTCTGGGTTCTGATTAACTAGCTCCTTATTAATTCTCGTGTTTCCTGGTTTATTGAAAATGAAAAAGGATTATTTTGAAGTAACCTGCAATGTAGTAGGTATTTGAAAAATGTAGAAAGTAGAGGAAAGATAGGAGAAACATACGCATTAAAAATATTTAGTATCTGATTCCAGCAACTGTTTTCCCTAAGGCAAAGGATAAAGGACACCACAATCTCCTTTTTACCTTCTTTCTTCCTGGAGATCAAATATTATCACCTTTTCTTCTTCTTCCTCTAAGTAGGTAGGAATGTGACAGCTCCTTATATGATGTAAGTTACATTACTTTCTAACAGCTAAGAGTGATCAAGCTTATGCCCTTTTGTCTTTCATAGAAATTGGATTTAATGAAATCTAGATGTATTCATTTTTCCTGCTTTTGTTCTATGTACTCAAACAAATCATATGAGTTTTTTTAATTGCAGAAAAAGTCTGTAAACTAGTTAGGATATCATTTTATTTTTTCACTTGTGATCATTTGATGACTACTTGAAGGAATAGCCAATATTATATAACAGATGATGGAGGAAAGCTCTTAGGCTCTAGAAATTCCTCTTTCAATGGAGTTTTCATTTCTTTCTTTCTTTTTTTAAGATTTTATTTATTTATTTGTCAGACAGAGAGAGAGTGAGCACACACATGGGTAATAGCAGGCAGAGGGAGAAGCAGGCTAGCTGGCTTAGCAGGGAGCCCAATGCAGGACTCTATTCTAGGACCCTGGGATCATGACCTGAGCTGAAGATGGATGATTAACTGACTGAGCCACCCAGGCATCCCTTAGTTTTCATTTTTATCATGAAAAAATTTTCACTTCTCTGTGTTTTGTTTTATTTCTCTTTAATATCCTATAGCCTGTTTCTGTCTTGACAAAAACACCAGGCTTTTTATAACCTACCATATTTTGTGTATTTGAATGTTCCAGACACTCATCTCTTCTGTATATTAACTCATTTAACATTGAGCCAAATGAGGACAGTATCCTTAATTTCTAGATGAGTAAACTGTGAGTAGTAGGTATGGCTCTTTCAGCAAAAGTCCATAAATGATGAGGGATCCAAAATTAGTATACAGGTCATCTTTCTGATTTCCAGCCCTTGGTTTTAACTAGTTGCTGAATACTGGGTGAAAGGAAAAATAACACATTATTTTTCTCTACATTCACTCCAGCACTTCTCACACTAGATGTACCTGTATGTGGTGGTCGTGGTAGGGGGCTCCACATAAGCAATTCTCCAATTTTTCTGCAGACACCAACTGTGTGTCCTATATATTTAATTCAATTCTGACACTATCTACCTGAAATTAGCTTTGGATTTCTCAGGTAAAGGGCTCAGTCCTGTAAGACCATCCCTGTCTGAGAGGCTAACCTTAGGTTATCCAAAAGTAGTGGATTCCTTAACTACCCAGAACTTATGTCGAGTTTGGCTACAAAATCAGGGGTTCCCACAGCCTCCTTCCAGAGTTCAATAATTTGTTAGAATGAATGGCTACAGAACTCAGGAAAACAGTTTACTTACTTCCAGCCAGATGTAAGAGGTGCATAGTGTACAATATGGGAAGGGGTATGGAGCTTGCCTAACTCCTGCAGGTGTACCACGCTCTCATCAACTCTACCTGTTCAGTAAACCAGAAGGTCCCAGACCCTGTATTTTAGTGACTTTCCTGGAAGCTTCAAAACATAAGTGAGGTTGGAGGAGTCAAGATGGCGGAGAAGTAGCAGGCTGAGACTGCTTCAGCTAGCCGGAGATCAGCTAGTTAGCTTATCTAAAGATTGCAAACACCTGAAAATCCATCGGCAGATCGAAGAGAAGAAGAACAGCAATTCTGGAAACAGAAAAACAACCACTTTCTGAAAGGTAGGACCGGCGGAGAAGTGAATCCAAAGCGACGGGAAGATAGACCCCGGGGGGAGGGGCCGGCTCCCGGCAAGCGGCAAAGCAACGGTGCACAAAATCAGGACTTTTAAAAGTCTGTTCCGCTGAGGGACATCGCTCCAGAGGCTAAACCGGGGCGAAGCCCACGCGGGTTCAGCGTGGCCTCAGGTCCCGCAGGGTCACAAAAGGAGCAGGGGTGTCTGAGTGTCGCAGAGCTTGCGGGTATTAGAACGGGAAAGCCGGCTACAGAGACAGAGCCGACAGTAAGCTCACAGCTCGGTGTTACCTTGAACTGGTCGCAGGCTCGGAGAGCTCGGAACGCGGCCGGAGGTCAGGCAGACGGGAGTAACTGGGCGCTGTTCTCGGAGGGCGCACTGAGGAGTGTGGCCCTGGGCTCTCGGCTCCTCCGGGCCGGAGACCAGGAGGCCGCCATTTGTATTCCCGTCCTCCGGAACTCTACGGAAAGCGCTCAGGGAACAAAAGCTCCTGAAAGCAAACCGGAGCGGATTACTCACCCCGGCCCCGGGTAAGGGCGGTGTAATTCCGCCTGGGGCAAAGACACTTGAGAATCACTACAACAGGCCCCTCCCCCAGAAGATCAACAAGAAATCCAGCCGAGACCAAGTTCACCTACCAAGGAGTGCGGTTTCAATACCAAGGAGAGCAGCAGAATTCGGAGGAAGAGAAAGCCAAGCACGGAACTCATGGCTTTTTCCCTGTGATTTTTTTTTAGTCTTGCAGTTAATTTAATTTTTTTCTTTTTCATTTTTTTTTTTTTTCTCGCCTTCGGGTAAAATTTTTTTTTTTTAACTGTTACCTTTTTCTTTTTTAACGATTTTTTACTAGTTTATCTAATATATATATTTTTTCTTTTTTACATTTTTCTTAGGTGTTTTCCTTTTTTTTTATTTTTTAATTCTTTTCTATTCTTTTTTCTTTTTTTTTTTTTTCTTTCTTCCTTTTTGAACCTCTTTTTATCCCCTTTCTCCCCCCTCACGATTTTGGATCTCTTCTAATTTGGTTAAAGCATTTTTTCCTAGGGTTGTTGCCACCCTTTTAGTATTTTACTTGCCCCTTCATATACTCTTATCTGGACAAAATGACAAGACGGAAAAATTCAACACAAAAAAAAGAACAAGAGGCAGTACCGAAGGCTAGGGACCTAATCAATACAGACATTGGTAATATGTCAGATCTAGAGTTCAGAATGACAATTCTCAAGGTTCTAGCCGGGCTCGAAAAAGGCATGGAAGATATTAGAGAAACCCTCTCGAGAGATATAAAAGCCCTTTCTGGAGAAATAAAAGAACTAAAATCTAACCAAGTTGAAATAAAAAAAGCTATTAATGAAGTGCAATCAAAAATGGAGGCTCTCACTGCTAGGATAAATGAGACAGAAGAAAGAATTAGTGATATAGAAGACCAAATGACAGAGAATAAAGAAGCTGAGCAAAAGAGGGACAAACAGCTACTGGACCACGAGGGGAGAATTCGAGAGATAAGTGACACCATAAGACGAAACAACATTAGAATAATTGGGATTCCAGAAGAAGAAGAAAGAGAGAGGGGAGCAGAAGGTATACTGGAGAGAATTATTGGGGAGAATTTCCCCAATATGGCAAAGGGAACGAGCATCAAAATTCAGGAGGTTCAGAGAACGCCCCTCAAAATCAATAGGAATAGGCCCACACCCCGTCACCTAATAGTAAAATTTACAAGTCTCAGTGACAAAGAGAAAATCCTGAAAGCAGCCCGGGAAAAGAAGTCTGTAACATACAATGGTAAAAATATTAGATTGGCAGCTGACTTATCCACAGAGACCTGGCAGGCCAGAAAGAGCTGGCATGATATTTTCAGAGCACTAAACGAGAAAAACATGCAGCCAAGAATACTATATCCAGCTAGGCTATCATTGAAAATGGAAGGAGAGATTAAAAGCTTCCAGGACAAACAAAAACTGAAAGAATTTGCAAATACCAAACCAGCTCTACAGGAAATATTGAAAGGGGTCCTCTAAGCAAAGAGAGAGCCTACAAGTGGTAGATCAGAAAGGAACAGAGACCATATACAGTAACAGTCAACTTACAGGCAATACAATGGCACTAAATTCATATCTCTCAATAGTTACCCTGAATGTTAATGGGCTAAATGCCCCTGTCAAAAGACACAGGGTATCAGAATGGATAAAAAAACAAAACCCATCTATATGTTGCCTCCAAGAAACTCATTTTAAGCCCGAAGACACCTCCAGATTTAAAGTGAGGGGGTGGAAAAGAATTTACCATGCTAATGGACATCAGAAGAAAGCAGGAGTGGCAATCCTTATATCAGATCAATTAGATTTTAAGCCAAAGACTATAATAAGAGATGAGGATGGACACTATATCATACTCAAAGGGTCTGTCCAACAAGAAGATCTAACAATTTTAAATATCTATGCCCCCAACGTGGGAGCAGCCAACTATATAAACCAATTAATAACAAAATCAAAGAAACACATCAACAATAATACAATAATAGTAGGGGACTTTAACACTCCCCTCACTGAAATGGACAGATCATCCAAGCAAAAGATCAGCAAGGAAATAAAGGCCTTAAACAACACACTGGACCAGATGGACATCACAGATATATTCAGAATATTTCATCCCAAAGCAACAGAATACACATTCTTCTCTAGTGCACATGGAACATTCTCCAGAATAGATCACATCCTCGGTCCTAAATCAGGACTCAACCGGTATCAAAAGATTGGGATCATTCCCTGCATATTTTCAGACCACAATGCTCTAAAGCTAGAACTCAACCACAAAAGGAAGTTTGGAAAGAACCCAAATACATGGAGACTAAACAGCATCCTTCTAAAGAATGAATGGGTCAACCGGGAAATTAAAGAAGAATTGAAAAAAATCATGGAAACAAATGATAATGAAAATACAACGGTTCAAAATCTGTGGGACACAACAAAGGCAGTCCTGAGAGGAAAATATATAGCGGTACAAGCCTTTCTCAAGAAACAAGAAAGATCTCAGGTACACAACCTAACC
Organism: Mustela erminea; assembly: GCF_009829155.1. Taxonomy (NCBI): domain Eukaryota; kingdom Metazoa; phylum Chordata; class Mammalia; order Carnivora; family Mustelidae; genus Mustela; species Mustela erminea. The sequence continues at coordinate 59,165,041 of NC_045622.1, forward strand.
CTACACTTAAAGGAGCTAGAGAAAGAACAAGAAAGAAACCCTAAGCCCAGCAGGAGAAGAGAAATCATAAAGATCAGAGCAGAAATCAATGAAATAGAAACCAAAAAAACAATAGAACAAATCAACGAAACTAGGAGCTGGTTCTTTGAAAGAATTAATAAAATTGATAAACCCCTGGCCCGACTTATCAAAAAGAAAAGAGAAAGGACCCAAATAAATAAAATCATGAATGAAAGAGGAGAGATCACAACTAACACCAAAGAAATACAAACTATTATAAGAACATACTATGAGCAACTCTACGCCAATAAATTTGACAATCTGGAAGAAATGGATGTATTCCTAGAAACATATAAACTACCACAACTGAACCAGGAAGAAATAGAAAGCCTGAACAGACCCATAACCAGTAAGGAGATTGAAACAGTCATTAAAAATCTCCAAACAAACAAAAGCCCAGGGCCAGACGGCTTCCCGGGGGAATTCTACCAAACATTTAAAGAAGAACTAATTCCTATTCTCCTGAAACTGTTCCAAAAAATAGAAATGGAAGGAAAACTTCCAAACTCATTTTATGAGGCCAGCATCACCTTGATCCCAAAACCAGACAAGGATCCCACCAAAAAAGAGAGCTATAGACCGATATCCTTGATGAACACAGATGCGAAAATACTCAACAAAATACTAGCCAATAGGATTCAACAGTACATTAAAAAGATTATTCACCACGACCAAGTGGGATTTATTCCAGGGCTGCAAGGTTGGTTCAACATCCGCAAATCAGTCAATGTGATACAACACATCAATAAAAGAAAGAACAAGAACCATATGATACTCTCAATAGATGCTGAAAAAGCATTTGACAAAGTACAGCATCCCTTCCTGATCAAAACTCTTCAAAGTGTAGGGATAGAGGGCACATACCTCAATATCATCAAAGCCATCTATGAAAAACCCACCGCAAATATCATTCTCAATGGAGAAAAACTGAAAGCTTTTCCGCTAAGGTCAGGAACACGGCAGGGATGTCCATTATCACCACTGCTATTCAACATAGTACTAGAAGTCCTAGCCTCAGCAATCAGACAACAAAAGGAAATTAAAGGCATCCAAATCGGCAAAGAAGAAGTCAAATTATCACTCTTCGCAGATGATATGATACTATATGTGGAAAACCCAAAAGACTCCACTCCAAAACTGCTAGAACTTATACAGGAATTCAGTAAAGTGTCAGGATATAAAATCAATGCACAGAAATCAGTTGCATTTCTCTACACCAACAGCAAGACAGAAGAAAGAGAAATTAAGGAGTCAATCCCATTTACAATTGCACCCAAAACCATAAGATACCTAGGAATAAACCTAACCAAAGAGACACAGAATCTATACTCAGAAAACTATAAAGTACTCATGAAAGAAATTGAGGAAGACACAAAGAAATGGAAAAATGTTCCATGCTCCTGGATTGGAAGAATAAATATTGTGAAAATGTCTATGCTACCTAAAGCAATCTACACATTTAATGCAATTCCTATCAAAGTACCATCCATCTTTTTCAAAGAAATGGAACAAATAATGCTAAAATTTATATGGAACCAGAAAAGACCTCGAATAGCCAAAGGGATATTGAAAAAGAAAGCCAACGTTGGCATCACAATTCCAGACTTCAAGCTCTATTACAAAGCTGTCGTCATCAAGACAGCATGGTACTGGCACAAAAACAGACACATAGATCAATGGAACAGAATAGAGAGCCCAGAAATAGACCCTCAACTCTATGGTCAACTAATCTTCAACAAAGCAGGAAAGAATGTCCAATGGCAAAAAGACAGCCTCTTCAATAAATGGTGCTGGGAAAATTGGGCAGCCACATGCAGAAAAATGAAATTGGACCATTTCCTTACACCACACACAAAAATAGACTCAAAATGGATGAAGGACCTCAATGTGCGAAAGGAATCCATCAAAATCCTTGAGGAGAACACAGTCAGCAACCTCTTTGACCTCAACCGCAGCAACATCTTCCTAGGAACAACGCAAAAGGCAAGGGAAGCAAGGGCAAAAATGAACTATTGGGATTTCATCAAGATCAAAAGCTTTTGCACAGCAAAGGAAACGGTTAACAAAATCAAAAGACAACTGACAGAATGGGAGAAGATATTTGCAAATGACATATCAGATAAAGGACTAGTGTCCAGAATCTATAAAGAACTTAGCAAACTCAACACCCAAAGAACAAATAATCCAATCAAGAAATGGGCAGAGGACATGAACAGACATTTCTGCAAAGAAGACATCCAGATGGCCAACAGACACATGAAAAAGTGCTCCATATCACTCGGCATCAGGGAAATACAAATCAAAACCACAATGAGATATCACCTCACACCAGTCAGAATGGCTAAAATCAACAAGTCAGGAAATGACAGATGCTGGCGAGGATGCGGAGAAAGGGGAACCCTCCTACACTGTTGGTGGGAATGCAAGCTGGTGCAGCCACTCTGGAAAACAGCATGGAGGTTCCTCAAAATGTTGAAAATAGAACTGCCCTATGACCCAGCAATTGCACTATTGGGTATTTACCCTAAGGATACAAACGTAGTGATCCAAAGGGGCACGTGCACCCGAATGTTTATAGCAGCAATGTCCACAATAGCCAAACTATGGAAAGAACCTAGATGTCCATCAACAGATGAATGGATCAAGAAGATGTGGTATATATACACAATGGAATACTATGCAGCCATCAAAAGAAATGAAATCTTGCCATTTGCGACAACATGGATGGAACTAGAGCGTATCATGCTTAGCGAAATAAGTCAAGCAGAGAAAGACAACTATCATATGATCTCCTTGATATGAGGAAGTGGTGATGCAACATGGGGGCTTAAGTGGGTAGGAGAAGAATAAAGGAAACAAGATGGGATTGGGAGGGAGACAAACCATAAGTGACTTTTAATCTCACAAAACAAACTGAGGGTTGCTGGGGGGAGGGGGTTTGGGAGAAGGGGGTGGGATTATGGACATTGGGGAGGGTATGTGCTTTGGTGAGTGCTATGAAGTGTGTAAACCTGGTGATTCACAGACCTGTACCCCTGGGGATAGAGTATTATGCCTCCATCAGAAAGGATGAATACCCAACTTTTGTAGCAACATGGACGGGACTGGAAGAGATTATGCTGAGTGAAATAAGTCAAGCAGAGAGAGTCAATTATCATATGGTTTCACTTATTTGTGGAGCATAACAAATAGCATGGAGGACATGGGGACTTAGAGTGGAGAAGGGAGTTGGGGGAAATTGGAAGGGGAGGTGAACCATGAGAGACTATGGACTCTGAAAAACAATCTGAGGGTTTTGAAGGGACGGGGGGTGGGAGGTTGGGGTACCAGGTGGTGGGTATTATAGAGGGCACGGATTGCATGGAGCACGGGGTGTGGTGCAAAAATAATGAATACTGTTATGCTGGAAATAAAAAAAAAATAAAAAATAAATTAAATATTAAAAAAAAAAAAAAAAACATAAGTGAGGTTGATTAAGCCATTGGTCATAGGTGATTAAGTCAACCTCCAGCCCTTCTCTTTCTGCAGAAGTTGGGGATAGGATTGAAAGTCCCAACACAGGAGTCACAAGTTTCATTCCCTTGACAACCAGCCCCATTCTGTAGTTAATCTAGGGGCTTTCCAAAAATCTCCTCATGAACATAAACTCCGCTGTGGTTAAAAGGTGTTGGGAATAACAAAAGATACTCCTTTCACCTTTAGTGCTCTGGAGCTATTTCAGGAACCGAGGACAAAGGACAAACTATTACAAGAAAAGATGTTCCCATTGCTCTTATCACTTGGAAAATGCCAAGAGTTTTAGTAGCCCAGTGCCAGGAAAGGGGTTGAAGACCAACTGTGTATTTCTAATTATAAATCACTACATCACACTAGGCAAGTAATATGATAATATGATAAATAATAAGTAATATGATAAAGTCATTATCATCAAGTAGGTGGAGTTAAGTAGAATATTTATATTTGCCTTTTATCAACTACTGAATGATTTTTTTTAAGTTTTATTTTTTTATTTATTTTTTTAATATTTTATTTATTTGACAGAGAAATCACAAATAGGCAGAGAGGCAGGCAGAGAGAAAGAGGGAAGCAGGCTCCCTGCTGAGCAGAGAGCCCGATGCGGGTCTCGATCCCAGGACCCTGAGACCATGACCTGAGCTGAAGGCAGAGGCTTAACCCACTGAGCCACCCAGGTGCCCCTTAAAGTTTTATTTAAACTTTAACAGCTAACATACAGGGTAATGCTAGTTTCAGGTCTACAATATAGTTATTCAACATTTCCATATATCATCTCGTGTTCATCATAAGTGCACTCCTTAATCCCCATCACCTATTTAACCCATTTCCCCACTCATCTCCCCTCTGGTAACCATCAGTTTGTTCTCTGTCATTAAGAGAACTTGGTTTGTCTCTCTCTTTTTTCCCCTATGATCATTCATTTTATTTCTTAAGTGAGTGAAATCATGGTATTTTTTTCCAATTTATTTTGCTCCACTTAATGCCCTCTAGATCCATTCACGTCATTGCAAATGGAAAATTTCATTCCTTTGAATGGCTAATATTCCATTGTATATTATACCACCTGTTCTTTATCAATTTGAATGGTTTTTAAGAAAATACTGATACATCTAATTTATAAGATCTCTTTCTCTTTCAGTTTCTGTCATTTCTGGCAACTTGTACACATAAGTATTAGCAATTGTGTTCACACATTTCACTATTTCTACCACCACACACCCCTAGATACAACATAGAAATATCAAAGCAATTATTTTCACAATAATGTTTATGACTTTAACCCATATTTATGACTACTGTGACTATAGTCTATTCATTAGTATTGTTGCAGAATCACTGGCAAAGAAATAGAAATGTCCTTCTACCATTTTTTTTCTTTCAAATGAGAAGTATTGCACCAAAAAACTCCTTTTTAAACCCCCACACGAGTATTCCATGTGACCATGAAACAGCTACTTATCCAATATTTCTTCAAGAAATTGGCATTCAGAGGAAAACAGAAGTAGAGACTTCTACTACCTCATAAAGGATTTTTTTCCAGCATGTACAAAGGTTCAGACCTGAGAAGATCTCTTTGTGGGAGCAACTAGGATCAGTGTATAGGCATGGAAAGATTGGAACAAAATGTGAAATCATTAAAATATTAGAGAGTGATTAATGAAACTGAGACCAAAGGGAGAAAAAAAAAAGATTTTGTCAAATTGATTTGAATTCCCCAAGAAGAATTCCCCAAGAAAAACTGTAGAACTAGGGAGGTATTAAGAGCTGGGCGTTGTATTCAAAGGAGCTTTGGGACAGTTAATCACTCACAGTATAGTGTAAAGTTATTAAAAAGCAAAAGTAGGGAGTTTACCATGCAAAACAGGATGTGCAAGCTTATCCACAGCTCAAGGAGTTAGTGATCTGCTGATCTTTAAACACTGGGAGAAAAAACATAATTCTGGTAACCTAGCTTCAGAGTAGGACCAAACTACCCAGATTATGCTTTTTGTTATACACTATCCTACATTCTTCTTGAATTTGGTAACTTGGCATTCTTTTTTTCTCCTTCTTTCTCTTTTTCTTCTTTGTCTTAAGCCCCCCTAAAAATAGTCTATTTCATAATCCTTATTACACAAATTATCCTAAATAAGTGAGCATGAATTATTTAGAGAATTAATTTCAGCTGGCTGTATTATGAAAGATGACTACCATCTTCAAATTTCCTCATAGGGCCACACCTAGTGCACTGAAAAACAGTAGATTGTTCAATATTTTGATCAAGAATGAGTTAATATAAGGAAGACAAACCATTTTAACAAACCTCTTTGAGAACAAATGCCAGCACCTCTGAGATAAATAACTCCCTCCCCAGCACCAGGAGTAATGTGGTTAATATTGAAAACTCCTAAAGTGTTATAAACTAATGCACACACATTGCTGCTATAAAGCAGCAATGTCCACAATAGCCAAACTATGGAAAGAACCTAGATGTCCATCAACAGATGAATGGATCAAGAAGATGTGGTATATATACACAATGGAATACTATGCAGCCATCAAAAGAAATGAAATCTTGCCATTTGCGACAACATGGATGGAACTAGAGCGTATCATGCTTAGCGAAATAAGTCAAGCAGAGAAAGACAACTATCATATGATCTCCCTGATATGAGGAAGTGGTGATGCAACATGGGGGCTTAAGTGGGTAGGAGAAGAATCAATGAAACAAGATGGGATTGGGAGGGAGACAAACCATAAGTGACTCTTAATCTCACAAAACAAACTGAGGGTTGGTGGGGGGAGGGGGTTTGGGAGAAGGGGGTGGGATTATGGACACTGGGGAGGGTATGTGCTTTGGTGAGTGCTGTGAAGTGTGTAAACCTGGTGATTCACAGACCTGTACCCCTGGGGATAAAAATATATGTTTATAAAAAAAAAAAAAAAAACTAATGCACACACAGAAACAAGATTTCTTCTAGGACATTAGGACCAGGAGAATTTCAAACTGCAATGAAATTGGGTTGTCATCTAGGTAAAGAAGAAACATCTAATGGTGGTTTTTCAAGCAACCTAGGCTAGAACTCAAGAAAAATGACAAAAATCAGTGTTCTCAGTTCCATGGTTTCCATTTCCACAAAGGCTAAGGCAGCGATCCCAAAATCTTCTCATTTTTTACCTCTGGTTAAGATCTACAGGATTGTTTACTTCTGCCATTACAACATGTATTACAGAATTTCACCAGAACACTCTGGCCAAACTGCCATCCAAAGAACTGAACTTACTTGTTCAATGCTCAATATGGTTGTATGATAATAGCTGAATCATAGTGAGGGATAAAGCCTTTTCACTTCTCATCCAAATTTTCTTCTGCAGGTGTCAGAATCCGCAGCAAGAAGACAGAATACCAGTCTCTATGGCATCCATCAGTACTTCATATATGAACCCCAGAACCGTAATCTTGATTGGAATTCCTGGACTTGAACATGTGCAGTTTTGGATTGGGTTTCCTTTCTTTGCCTCATGGCTCTTCTGGGAAATATCACTTTACTAATCATCATTCCTACAGAACGCAGCCTGCATCAGCCTGGCAGTGCTGGCAGCCACCGACATAGGACTCTGTGCAGCCATTGCTCCCAAGATGTTGGCCATCTTCTGGTTCAGATCTTGCTCCATGGCCTTTGACACCTGCCTAACTCAGCTGTTCTTCATGCCGTGCAGTGCACGGAGTCTGGCATTCTGTTGGCTATGGCTTTTGTCCGCTACATTGCTATCTGTGATCCACTAAGACACACATCCATCCTTACCCTTTCCATCTTGCTTCACATGATAGTAATAGTGGCAATCTGAGCTACAGTACTGGTTGGTCTGTAACCCATCCTAATCAAAAGATTGCATGTTTTTCATTCCACTGTAATTGCCACTCTTACTGTGAGCACATGGCTGTGGTCAAGTTAGCTGCAGAAGACATCCGAGTCAATAAAACATGTGGTCTTTTTGTGGGTTTTACCATACGAGGCTTTGACATGATTTTTATCCTCATTTCCTATATCCTTATTTTCCAGGCTGTTTTTCATTTACAACAAAAGGAGGCACGGCTCAAAGCATTTAATACATGTACAGCTCATATTTTTGTTTTTCTTGAGTTTTATATTCTTGCCTTCTTCTCCTTCTTCAGCCATCATTTTGGACATGTTGCTCCCCCTACCCACATTCTTCTGTCTACCACCTATGTCCTTTTGCCACCTGCACTCAACCCTGTTGTCTATGATGTAAAAAACAGGGTAATCCGTAAGCATGTGGCACAGATTTTTCTTCTGAATCATATATCCCACCAGTGATCTATCAAATGCTTTGGTCATGTAGAGAACACTTTCATTTCTTAGAGATGAAGAGACTTTGGACTCTGTGTGTTCATTGTTGGGAACTCACATGCTTTATCATAAAGCTTCTATTTTTACGGTCAGGTTGACATAAAAGGTATAGAGATTAACAATGATACTTGTTTTCTATCTGCAATGCATCTGACTTTGAATCTTTATTATTTCCTTCATTTTACTTTCTTTGTGTTTAACTTGCATTTCTTTTTTACTTCTTCATAGAGAAGCTTTGATTGTTTTTCAAACTTTCCCTTTCAGAATGTATGCATTTTCAAGTATGGATTTATTGTTAACTGTTGCTTTTTTGTATACCACACATTTTGGTATTTTGTGTTTTCATTTATTCAATTAAAAACAAGACTAATAGTCATTGTGTTTCTGTATTACCTATAAAATACTGAGATAAAATCATACATATATGAGCAATGTAATGGGGTTTAGAAATTCTCCCTGAAATGGAAAGCTGGAACAACTAAATAATTGTATGAGAAAATGGACTTTGACTTTGATGACTACCTCATATTCCATAGCAAAATTAATTTAAGGTGAATCATATACCTAAGCATTAAAGAAAAAAATGGTAAATCTCAAGTCTGTAAACCAGACCTCACTAGAGAAAGAACAGCCTTGGATCACTGAAAAGTGACCATGACACTGCTCCAGTGGAACTTGCCAGAAATCCACCTTCTAGGATACCCAAAAGAGCTGTTAGTGGATTTCTAAGAAACCACTGGCCACTGGGTGCTGCCTGCTTTATTTACTGTAGTATTTGGGCCTTGGAAAAGTTGCAAGAGCTGGAGGAGCCCACTGTAGACTAGAGATGGCCGACAAACTGCATTGAGTCTGTGAACTGACCAAATAGGAACCAGGGAGCAAAACCTTCTCCTTTTGCAATGGCTTACCAGTGCCCTCCCTCTGACAAAGTTCAGCATTGCTCCAGCTCAGAAAGAAAAAGTACTCAGAGGGCCAACGTACATTTTCACCAAGAAGGCAAAAAATGAACTTGGAGCTGAGAGGCAATCAGTCTTTAACCAGCACAACCTGCATGGCAAACAATAAAGTTATTGGGACATGTACTGGGAACATAATATGGAAGCAGGAGCGGTCTGCCATTTCTCTTCAGTGAGTGTTAGTGCTCACAGCCTCCCTCACCTATAGAGCTGAAACTTAAATATTCTCTTCGACATCCACTAAAGAAAAGAATGATACCAAAGGACAGGATGAACAAATGGAAATTCATCTTATTCTGATACTGTTGTCAGCAATAGGGTAAGAAAGCTCAGACCAAGTGTAAATACTCAGCTCTCCTGAAATCAAAGCTGAAGGTATTTTAAGAGCTGAGGTACAAGGGGCTATAGGCCAGCTATGTTTCCTAATCGGCTTTCCACTATGAAAATGAAACACGTGGGCTGATGTGAGTGATACTTCAATTTTGCTCATGACTGGATATTTATTTTTTTAATGAAAATTGCACATAGAACTTTAAAAAATTCTTTATCTGCATGTATCAATATGAATTTTTTTTTCCTCATTCAATATCTTAGTGTATGGGGTTCCTATTAAAATGTCTTGTCACCTTGGGGTGCCTGGGTGGCTCAGTGGGTTAAGGCCTCTGCCTTCAGCTCAGGTCATGATCCCGGGGTCCTGGGATCGAGCCCCACATCGGGCTCTCTGCTCGCCAGGGAGCCTGTTTCCTCCTCTCTCTCTCTCTGCCTGCCTCTCTGCCTACTTGTGATCTCTGTCTGTCAAATAAATAATTAAAAATTTGAAAAAAAATCTTGCCACCTTATTTACTAACTACCTGCTACAAACCATTCATTTGCAGTCACAATGTAGTAGATTGCATTATCAGTTCCTAATAATTACTAAACTCTCCTAATAATGTCATCCATACCAGTCTTCACCCTACGTGAGCATTATTGTTCCATATTAGCCACATCAGTATCCATCAAATGACTTCCATTTGTCAAGGAGATGTAAATGGAGAGACTTAATCACTTGTGAACTAATGCTTTAAAACTCATCATTCACTTTCATAGTGTCTCTTTCTCCACTGACACACAGAAGTGGTTCACAAAGGGACTCCATCTTCAGCCTAAGCCCCAGATCAAAGCTGCAAAATGGACATATCAGTGAGAACTATGCCTTTATTATTACGAGTTCTTGAGATTTAGGGAATTTATATTATCAGAACATTATTTAGTCTGTTTTGATTGATACAGATTATAAATGGCTCCCTGTCTCAGCATTTTCCATTTAGGCAATTACTAAAGGAATAGCCAGGCATCTTACTTAACTACAGTTCAGGACCTTAGCACTCCTTTACCAGAAAACCAACCTAGATTTCCAGATTTCTCTCCCTCTCTCTCTCTGTTTCCTTACCCTTTTTTTTTTTTTTCTTTACTTTTAGTGACAGCCTAGTCTTAAAATTGCTACAGGACACATATTCTCTGCACCACTCTTATCACTAAGAAATTATGTTTTATAAGTGAATCCCTCTTTGCTTATTCCTTTCTAGTTACCCAAGCCCCTTTACAGCAGCTCAAACACGCATAACATGTTCTATTTCTATGTCTTTGCATTTTCTATATTTCTTGATTGCAACTCCACCCTCCCCCAATATCCATGAGGCTCATGTTTACCCTACACTGCAACAGACTATTGCAACCCACCTGCTCTCTAATCCCTGTGTACATTCTTATATATGCATGTGGATACACACAAGCACATTTAGAAAGAGAGTGACTGACAGGAATTGTTCTAGACTTCTAACCCTCCTCCCTAGGGAACCTAACATACATTTTTAAAATCAATCCACAAACAAAGGAATGGTGAGAGAATTGAAAAGTGAAGCATTTGACAATGTTGGGATAAAATCAACACAGTAAATAATTTCAAAGTTAGGTATTGGTCATGTAAAAAATTATAAATAAGTTAATTCCACAGAAACAAGGAAGTACTTGCTTAGGTTGTTAATTGTAAACATGGGTGCCCTCAACAAAGTGAGGTAGAATATTTAATAGAGAGAAAGGAAACAATATAATGGTGTGATGAAAACAAGAGCAACTGGGCAATGAAAGCTTTCCTTTGGGGAAAAAGACTGAGAGATAGTTCTCTGGAGTTCTTTCAGTTTTCAAAAGCTTATTTTTTTTAAAATAAGACTTGAACATGCTTGCTTGTTTAAAGAAGGATCAAATAGAAAGGCAATACTGGAAAATATGGAAGAAAAGGCAGCTGATGGGGAACCTCTGACTTTGAAGTCATTCTCTAAAGAGAAAATGAAAAAAAAATTAAAGAAGAAAAAGATGTTGTGGGAACAAAATAAAGATCATATTTGCAGAAGAGATTTTAAAAGATGAGTAGAAAGGAAAACAAATGCAATACACTTTAAAGCCAAATTTGTGGAGAAACTGATTGACCACAGGTCTGGTAGGGGGAAAAAAAAGAAAAACTAAGGAAGCAAAAGATAAGGAAATATTTCATCCATCCCTTTTACTTACAGTGAATATTGAACATGTAGAATTAATATCTTTTTTCTGATCGTAGAATCAACAACTGAGACAACCTGGTGGTTGGAGTTAGGGAGTTGGCTCATTCCTAGTCGAACACCTAAAATAATTTCTTTTTTACACTTTTCCAGCTTTCTTGAGGTATAATTTGCAAATAAAGTTGTAAGTACAATATGATGAACAACATGATGATTTGATATATGTATACATTGTGAAGGGATTTTGCCCATCAAATTAATGCACACCTATTAACTCATATTTTTACCTTGTTGTTGTTACTGAGAACATTGAAATTCTACTCTCAGCAAATTTCATTTACATGATACAGTGTTACATCAACTTATGTGTAATAAACACATTATCAAACATGCAGACACATGGAAGGAAGACAATTCTTATCTTGACAAATAAAGACACTTCCCATAGGAATTTTATTTACTGCTTTTAAGAAAAAGAGTAAGATCTCTCCCTGAGAACAACAGCACACTCCATTGCAGCCAAAGAGAAACCATCACAACCTCGGACTCTTGTTCTCCTCCATGAACTTTTGTTCAAAACCACTGTCCCCAATTTTCTCCTAAAAATTAGTAATAGCTGACCTTTCCTTTGCCTCTCAGAACTTTTCAATGGTCTGCCATAGTTTGCTTGTCCTGACTTACATCTTCTCTGGTATTCCTGAATAAACTCATTTTGCTAGTAAAATAACTGGCTATTTTAAGTCTAAGTTGACAGAGTGAAGAAGAGGAAACTAAGTTTTCAAACATGATTTTGCATGGTATGAGTTTCAGCTGTAGTAAAATTGTATTTATAAAGATAAGGATCTTCTGTTCCCTTAAGCCACAAGTCTAGCCACAGGCCAGAAAGTAAACTAAATTGCTCTCTTCCCTCTTCAGTTTCCAAATTTTCAATTCCTTAGATTTTTAAAAAAGATTTTATTTATTTGAGAGAGAGTATGCTTGGGGCGGTGGGGAGGACCAGAGGGACAAGCAGACTTCCCACTGAGTGCAGAGCCACACATGGTGCTGGATCCTAGGACCCTAAGATCATGACTTCTGTTAAAGGCAGACACCCAACCAACTGAGCCAGCCAGGTGCACCCCATTTCTTAGATTTCTTTTTTTACCCCTCACATTCCTAATGATCTCTGATTGACCATGATCTGAACATGACCCATAACTTGAGATTTCCTGGTTATCATTCCTTGAAAGTAACAGTGCTTTCTGGCTTTGTGTTCAGGCAAGAGATACCTTTCTGCTCCAAAACAGAGCTGAGTTTCAGACATGTCATGAACTCTTTAGGGACAGGTCTGAAAATTGCCCGGGGATCGCCTCAGATTCAAAGGCCAAAAAAAGCAACAGCTAAAGACAGATGATAAAAGACGCTTAGCAAATCCAAATCCTGGCAGACAAAAAACCTGTTCCATCCATCAATTTTATATTCTAGCCGGCTGTCTGTTTCTCTGGGTAAGTTACTCCACCATGAATCGGAACCTGGGTATAGCTCAGTGTTTCTAACCGTAGCAAATGTTAAAAGGTAATGGAAAGGACAGTGAATTAGATAATCTCAGTCTTGCGTCTCTCAGTAACATACTTTCCTTTGGCATGCCATGTTATTTTCTCTGACCGAAGTGTATTTATCAATAATATGAGGCATGGACTAGATTCATGTCATTTAGAGATGGAAGTAATGCAAAGGTGATCTAGTAGCATGTTCTTAATCACATGTGATTTTTTTGAACTGACATCCCAGTTAATTAGTGGCAGGGCAAGAAAAATAAGGTTTTCAGGCTCCTCCTCTAATTTGACTACAAAGTAGTTTTAACATTGCTTGGTTTATCAAAAATAAGAAGGCAGTCTCTGTTTTGGAAAGGAGTGTCTGTCTGTCTGTATCTGTGTGTGTTTGCAGTTTGAGCCGGAGAGCTTGTAAGAAATGGAGAGGAGATCGAAGATGGGAGCATATTATTTACTGCCTGTATCTGTTTTTCTATCTGCGTTTGTTACCCTGTAACTTCAGCTCATATCTCATCCCCTGAAATATGGTCTTCTCTTTATCTGCAGTATCAAAATCTTGTATTTTTGTCTCTTCTTCCTTATACTTTATCTTGCCTCATTTTAAAGTGTCTTCCAATCCCTCTGTCCTTTTTTACTCAGGAACCAGGAATGAACATACAAAATATTACATATATATATATATAAAATATTATATATAAAACATTATGTATAATGTGTATTATAGCATATAAATTTCATTTTTATTATTTATTTTTATTATATTTATGTTCTTTTATATTTTTTATCTATGTTCTACTTAAATATTCAATACATTTGACATTATATGTTTATATAAAATGCATAGTATAGGGCGCCTGGGTGGCTCAGTGGGATAAGCTGCTGCCTTTGGCTCAGGTCATGATCCCGGGATCCTGGGATCCAGTCCTGCATCGGGCTCTCTGCTCAGCAGGGAGTCTGCTTCCCTCTCTCTCTCTCTCTCTCTCTCTCTGCCTGCCTCTCTGTCTATGTGTGATCTCTGTCTGTCAAATAAACAAATAAAATCTTTAAAAAAAATGCATAGTATATACAATTGTTTAATAAATATATTTGTAAATTACAAATTTATTAACATGAATATAAAACTTAATAACATATTTTATTGATTTAACTTATTAATTATATAATTGTATATAAATTATATGTAATTATACATAAATTTTATAGAAATATAAAATTTATTAATACAAATCTGTTTTATATAATATATATTTATATTATCTATATATACATACAATTTTATATTAAATTTGCATTGTTTATATATGCATATAATTTATGTAATACATTTGTTTTATTCACATGTACATACAATTTACATATTACATTTACATTTAATATATTTGTATTATATATATGCATAGTATTTGTATTATCTATATTAATATTTAGTATATATTTATATACAATATATTAGTATTTACATATTTGTATTTATAATATATGTATTATATACTTATATATATCTTTTTATTATATTGTATATACAATATATAGTATAATTATATGTGTCTATACTATATTTACATATATATTTGTATCTATAATAACATATATTTTTATTTATTTATAAATAAACATTATAAATAGATAAACAATACAAATATATATTTGTGTTACAATACAATGTAACACAAATATATATTACATGTATATGTATTATAATAGAATATGAATACACATTACTATAAATATATAAATACTTACAAAACTAATATATATTTACATATAATATATATGCTATACTATATGGAATTTTATCCTTACAGTGTCAGGCATTTCTAAACATATCTAGGATGTATTGCCTTCTCTAGTTCCTTTAGATTTTGCCTTTGTCTACTCATGTCACCTTGGCAAGATATATTCATGTTTATCCCAATGAATTCTAGGGAATCCACAACTTGCTCACCTAAACTCATTTATTTGGGCATCATAGGGAATTGCTTTTCACAAAAATTCCAATTTTAAGATATGTCTCTTTATTGCCTTGGTCATAGTCAATGGATATATATATATAGCTACAGAAGGTCATACAACGATCTCCTACTCTCAATGAACTAGTAAAATATTTTAGATTTTAGTGCATTAGGGACTTCCTAGTTATACCCACACATATATCCTACTGACTGGGAACCACTATTTTTTCCTATAATTTTACAACAGTAATCCTTCTAGTTTCTCTTCAAGGAAAAATACATAAAATCCCATTCAGTATTCCCTATTCAATGATTTGACTGTGACAAAATCATAAGGAAAACAGAATGAAACTTTGGGATGACTTTAAGTTTGTAGAATGATTAATGAAAAAGTAAAAATGAGTACATAAAGTTATCTTAAGGTTTACTGAACAAATTTCTAAAGAAAGAGAACAAGCAAATTTTTAAAATTTCGGAAGTGTGATGTGAGTGTGAAATGGGATCATTTGTGTGAATTGTAATCAAAAATAGCAAATTATTTTCTTGGTCAACTAACACCAGTAAAATGAATGAAAGTACCAGGTTTAGGTTGAGCTCCATTATGGACAATAGAGTAGCTCAAAACTAATCTGACTTTTTGCATCTGAAATATATTAATATCAAAATATTTAAGCTACACTCATTTTCTAATAGATCTGTTTTTATATGTTACCATCTTATCCTAATTTGTTGTCTTTATTCCATTAACTTCCTATTTATTTATCTTCCCAACTTTCTGTCTCCTCTAAGATCCAAGAGGACTTACATCATCATCTACCCTTTTCTGCTTACACATCCACTCTGAAAGCTAACCGTCCAGAATTATCCCAAAAGTCAAATATGTTCTGCTTCTACTGATAAAATACAGCTTCCAAAAACTGGATAATGGGTCTGCACACAGTCAACTCAAATAAAATTTGCTGAAAGAACAAAATCTCCTCACTCCCTGATCTGAGAGTCAATTTCTAAGATTTGTAGGGAGATATTTTACTCCCTAAACCAGAGAAAATGAGAAGACTGGGAAAGGCTGCTGCTTTCCAGAGATTCTAAACTTTGAACACAATGGACAGGGCTGTGGGATTGAGAATCTATTCCACAACTTCAAGTGCTACAAAGGGATTTCACTTCATCTGAAGTGTGTCTGGAGTTTGGAGAGGGATATAGACAAAAAAGTTAATGTTGTCATCTGTAGCAGCTTCTGAGGACATTTCAGAACCTAACAACATCAATGCTATTAGAATCATAAATTTCATTTCTACAACTTCCTCATGCACAAATACCCACATTGGCTTTGGGAAAAGATATTGAAGAATCCTATATAACACAGCCTTAACTTGATTCCCAAAGATTCAAAGTCATAAAGCCACATTTCTATTCATGTTTTTCATGTTATAGAAGAAATTATAAGATTTACCTTGTTCTTTTTCATTCATGATTTTTCTCTGAATAAGTCTCAGAATCAATGGAGAGAAAAGGATTTATCGACCTGATGGGATCTACAAACATGTCATATCTGAACCCACAAACAGTGATCCTCATTGGGATCCCTGGACTAGAACATGTGCAGTTTTGGATCGGATTTCCCTTCCTTGGCGTGTGCCTGCTGGCTCTGCTGGGGAACATCTTCTTATTAATCATCATCCCTTCAGACCACCGTCTTCACCAACCCATGTACATCTTCCTAGCAGTTTTAGCAGCCACTGACCTAGGTCTCTGTGTAGCCATTGCTCCTAAGATGTTGGCCATCTTCTGGTTTGGCTCCTATTCCATGGCTTTCAATGCTTGCCTCACTCAGCTCTTCTTCATCCATGCCTTGCAGGGCATGGAATCTGGTATCCTATTGGCCATGGCCTTTGACCGCTACATTGCCATCTGTAATCCTTTGAGGCACACATCCATCCTTACACCTCTCTTTCTATTTCGAATGGTGTTGATGGTGGCCATCCGGGCAATGGTGCTTGTTGGAATTTTACCCATTCTACTTAAACGCTTGCAACTTTTCCAGTCTGTGGTTATTGTTCACTCCTACTGTGAACATATGGCAGTCGTCAAGCTGGCTGCAGAAGATGTTCATCTTAATAGATCATATGGGCTCTTTGTGGCCTTTGCAATTCTAGGTTTTGATATGATCTTTGTCTTTGTCTCCTACATTCTGATTTTTCAGGCTGTTTTTCGTCTTCCCCAGAAGGAGGCAAGACTCAAAGCATTCAATACATGTACTGCCCATATTGCTGTATTCCTGGAGTTTTATATCCTTGCCTTTTTTTCCTTCTTCAGCCACCGTTTTGGACATGTATCACCCTATGTTCATATCCTCTTGTCTACCATCTATCTGCTTGTGCCTCCTGCCCTTAACCCCATTATCTATGGTGTGAAGACCAAAGAGATCCACATGCGTGTTGCTCAGATTTGTATTCTGAAGCCTGGCACTGAACAGTGATCCAAAAATATTATGACACAGGAAAAAGATATATGCAAATATATGAAAAGTCTTTGTACTATGTCTATGTTAGTGAAAATTTATCTGATAAAGATATTTTTTAAAGGATTTATATTCCTCAAACAAAATAATTCTGAATGTGAGATAAACTTGAGTGAAAAAATAATTATGTATTTATAAGTTCCTATCATCTTTCCACCTCTCTCTCCCTTTCTTCTTTTATCTTCTCTTATTGCCTTCCTTCCATCATTCTTCCTTGTTTTTTCATCTTTCCTTTTTCACACATCTATTGTATCTTTCTGCAATACCAAGAGGCAGTTTAACATTTGATGTGTAACAGTGACAAAGACATATTCCATGATTTCAAAAGCTCACAGCATAGTGATGATATAAAAAACTGAGCAAATATAATTTAGTCTTATTTAGGCCATGGTAAGAGAATAGATTTATTTTCACATGTGAGAAGCCACTAATTTAGATTTTAGAAGAAATCAGAAAAGACCTTATACAAGAAGTCATGGCAAATGTGAAGTTTGAATAATGCATTTTACTTCAGATGGTGAAATGTTATTAACCAAGATTTCAAGTTTTTAAAAGCACTAACTATCATTATAATTTGTGTAGATGTGAAGAAGTATAGGCAGGTTTGCGTAACTCTAACCTGTTTGAGCGCATGATTCGGGAAAAAGCCAGACTCATCTGCGCTTTCATCTGTGATCAAAACACATAAATAATTCTGAAGTAGGGAATAATGTATTAATATAACAGTATTTGATACACGGTTTTATTTAATTTCACAAATATAGTCCTTTTGTTGGGTATATGAAAAAGTCAACTTTTCAGAATTACTACTAAGTAGCTGGCATTGATTGTGATAGCCTTAGAAAGTGTTCATTTTCTGTGTTGTGTGGCAACTCATTATGAACTTACTTTTTTTTTTTCCCCCTAAAATGCCATTGGAGAGATTCTGGGAAGTTTTGAGACACAATCCACCAATCTGAGCAAGCTTTTTGTTTAGGAACATAACAGCTTCTTTTCTCCCATCTTTCTTATCCTTACTGCTCAGAAGGTCTTACAAGCTAGTGAAGAAAATCCAAAGACTTTAAGTTTAGCCATATCTCCTTTAGTTCCCTTTTCATATCAGACCTTCTTGTCCAGTGTCTCTGTGGCTTGAGAGCACATATCCCACCATCACAATCACCACATGGACACCAATAATTTTAACTCAGCTCGTTTCTCTGTTTACCATAGTGGTTTATCTCCCTCCTCTTGATGGTCAAGCTAATGACTTACATAGTTACTTACAGTAGGAAGAGAAGATTAAAGTTTATCTTCTGATGGTCTCAATCTATAAACAGGTGAATATGATATAGGAGTGTCTATCAGTGTTCCCCCAGAGGCATACTGAAGCAATAATTTTAGGGTATGTGGTATATTTGGGAATTGATTCCAGGATAAATTTTGTAAGGGACTGAGTAAGTAAGACAGCGAAGTGAAGAAAGTTAATAATGTGTGTATGAGTGAGCAGATTACTGCTATAAATTACCAGAGCTTTTTCCTGTTGGATGTGTTGTAAAAAGGTAAAGATCACACTTGAAACTGTCCCACTGAAAGTCTCAAAACAGCATATTTATCTAGCAATCTCAATCTCTTATTAGATGGTAATTCTCCATCTCTTATTAGAAGGTAATCACCTTCCCAACACTTCTCGCACGTACCAGTCACAATCAGAGCATGCTCCTCAGGTCAGAGGAAGGGCTCAAACAAAGAGTCATAGGTATCCATTGGAATTAACAGACTATCTACAGGCAATTTATGGAGCAGGATGAGGGTATATGGGCAGTCTTTTTAAGTGTAGTTAAAAAAAAAAATGTTTTATTGGGTAAGCATGCAAAAAAAAAAAAAAAAAAACCCACAGAAGACATATTCTAAGTTCCTTCATGATTTCACAGAGGGAGACAGAATATGTGACACTGCTGGATGCTTCATAGACTGTACTCCAGACAGATGAATCGCCATGAAATAGACTTGTAGAAAAATTAACACATTGGTGTAAGGCACAAGGCAGTCTGACATTTATGGCAAGAGTTCTAAATTGGAGTATCAACTATTTAGAAGAGCAACTGGAAACACCGGCTTTCCAGTACATGGAGAATTTCTCCACTATCTCTCTAATGGGATATTGAATTTGGTTAATACGGCCTTTTCTACTGGGAGGGACAGGGCGTCTTTAGTTTCCCAGGAAGACAACATGGTGCTCATTGGATTATTTATTTATTTATTTATTTATTTATTTATTTAGGATAATCTTGCCTGTCCTCACCAGATATACTGAGGCATATTGGATTAAATTATTCTCCTAAAGTAATTTTTATAATATGATTCTACATATATTGTGGGACTAGAATTCCATTTGGAGCCTTTTAAAAGAAAGAAAAAAAGAAAAATCATTTTTTTTTAATTTTTTATTTTTTATAAACATATATTTTTATCCCCAGGGGTACAGGTCTGTGAATCACCAGGTTTACACACTTCACAGCACTCACCAAAGCACATACCCTCCCCAATGTCCATAATCCCACCCCCTTCTCCCAAAACCCCTCCCCCCAGCAACCCTCAGTTTGTTTTGTGAGATTAAGAGTCACTTATGGTTTGTCTCCCTCCCAATCCCATCAAGAAGAAAAATCATTTTTAAAGGATTTTTCTTTTAAAAGTCTTTTAAAAGAAAGCCTTTTAAATGAAAGATAGGCCAAAAGAGTGATATTTCCAAATAAGATAAAGTAAATGTCTTCAGATAAAAGTATGGAATATAGTAATGAAGGAAACTTTAAATCCTCATGCCACTATCTGATTGAGATCCAAAACAGGTACGAGAGCTATTCATCTATTTATCCATTTATTAATTCATTCATTTTGTTTTAACTCAGTATATATATAATGCACATAGTATGAAAGGCAGTCCCTGTTTTCAAGAAATTCTGTCAAAGAAAACAGTATTACACAAAGATTAAAAGCATAGATATTGTGAACAGACAGATCTAGGCTTGACGTTTGATTCAACTGTCTATTAGTTATGTGTTATAAAAAAAAAACTAAAATATTTAAATTGAGTGTGGTTTTCCTCATCTTTATAATTGGGATAATGCCAATTGCCTAAAAGAACTGTTGCATGAACATTATAATTTTTTTTTTTTTTGAGCATTATAATTTAAAATGTGTTTTAAGCATAGCATACAATGATAAGGTGCTTAAAAGATAGTCATTATCATTATTAAAATTGTTAACAATAATAATGAGGGCAGACATTAAAAATCCAGTATAAAATACAATGGAGTAATTGCTTGGATAGCTACCTGAAATAAGAAAAATTAGAGGGAGTAGGGAAACACTGGATGTGTATTTTTATTGCTTCTATTGCAAAATGTTAATATTTTAAAGAAAATCTTATTACATTAAGATTTATATTCTCTTTCTAGTCCTCTTGACATACAGCTTCTTGTTCTGAATTAAAATAAGAATGTCAATTTTTTAAGAATACCTATTTTTAAAAGAAATGCAAATTTATTCATTTATTTATCTATTTACTTGTTTGTTTATTTTCTAAGGGAGCAATTAACAAAACTAAAAGGTAGCCCATGAAGTGGAAGAAGATATTTGCAAACAACATGTCTGATAAAGGGTAGTGTCCAAATGTCTATAAAGAACTCACCAAACTCAACATCCAAAAAATAAATAATCCAGTTAAGAAATGGGCAGAAGACTGAATAGATAGTTTTCCAAAGAAGACATTCAGATGCTAACAGACACGTGAAAAGATGTTTAACATCACTCATCATCAGCAAAATACAAATCAAAATCATGATGAGATGCAACTTACACAGATCAGAATGGCTAAAACTAGCAACACAAGAAACAGCCATGTTAGCGAAGGTGCAGAGAAAGGGGACCCTCTTGCACTGTTGGTGGGAATACAGACTGCACTAACCACTCTGGAGAATAGATTGGAGGTCCTGCAAAAAGGTTAAAAATAGAATTAATCTACAATCCAGCATTTTACTACTAGGTATTTACCCAAAGGATATAAAAATACAGAGTCAAAGGGGTACATGCACCCTAATGTTTATAGCAGCATTATCAACAATAGCCAAACCATAGAGAGAGCCCAGATGTCTATTGACTGATGAATGGATAAAGAACAGGTGGTATATATACATACACACACACACATAAACAATGGGACATTATTCAGCTATCAAAAAGAATGAAATCTTGTCATTTGCGATGACATGGATGGAGTTAGAATGCATTATGCTAAGTGAAATAAGTCATTCAGGAAAAAAAAACAGCTTATGATCTCACATGTGGAATTTAAGAAAGAAAACAGATGAACATATGGGAAGGGGGAAAGAAAAAAAGGAGAGAAGGAAACAAGCTATAAGTGACTCTTATTGATAAAGAATAAGTTGATAGATGGAGGTGGGGGGGATGGGCTAGATAGGTGATGGGTATTATAGAGGGCACTTGTGGTGAGCAATGGACATTGTATATAAATGATGAATTACTGAATTCTAACCCAGAAACCAATATTGCACTGTATGTTAACTAGCAAAATTTTAAATAAAAGAATAGAATAAAAAAGAAATTAAACAATTAAAAATAGAAAAAAAGGTAACAAATTTTAAAAATCATAAAATATTTGATACATGGACACTTTATTACTTCTTTTTTTTTACATTTTATTTATTTATTTGAGAGAAAGAGAATGAGAGAACATAAGTCAGGGGCAGAAGGGGAGGGATAAGCAGACTACCCACAGGGAGCCCAATGTAGAGCTCAATCCCATGACCCTGGGATCATGATCTGAGCTGAAGGCAAAGCTTAACTGACTGAGCCACCCACGCTCCCCTACTTTATTACATATAATTGAAAATAATTTTAGGGAAAACCTGAAGTTAATTTATATAAAAATTTCAACTGATGTCCATGCCTTTATGTTCACATACCAATGCCCAAGTGAGATCAATTAGAGAGAAAATTCCTTTGTGTATTCTACTCAAGCACCTCCTTCAAAACCAGAGCAGAATTAATTTAATTCTACATTGTATTTATTTATTTTCTAGCTTTGTGGAGGTATAACTGACATATAACATTATTTAAGATGTAGAATATATTGATTTGATACACTTACATATTTCAAAATAATACCACCCTGGTGTTAGCTAACAGAAACATCATGACATTTAATTACCATTTCTTTTTTATTGTGAGAACATTTAAAATGTTTCTTTTAATACCTTTCACATATGTAATACAGTATTGCTAACCATAACCACTATAATATGCATTAGAACCCCTGAACTTATTCATCCTATAACCAGAAGTTTATACTGTTTGATCAACATCTACCCTTTTCCTCTATCCTCTGTCCTCTAGCCCCTGATAACCACCATTCTACTTCTGTTTCTAGGAGTTTGACTCTTTTAGATTTCACATATAAGTGATATGTATTTGTCTTTGTGTGATTTATATCACTTAACGTAATACCCCCAATGTGCCAGGCATGGCCAGCAACCCCTGTACCAATGGATAAGATGTTACTCTAAACTTTGCTGTGAAAGACAGGAAAACACAATGCGGTCAATACTCAGAAAATAAGACCCTTTGCTCTTCTTTGCTCTTGCTTTTATTGGTCCTTCAGGATAATCACAAATCCTTATCACTGTTTTTCCAGCATGTGACCTGTGATAAGGGGTCTTACTGAAACTAGGAGGACCTGTTTATGGGACAGAAACAAAAGCTAATCAGAGTGTTCTACCAGTGCTGAACACAGTGTGAGGGACAATGCATACAACTCTTAGATCAAAGGGCGGCTATTTTGGCTAAGAAAACTTTGGGGACGGCAGCTCCCCTCAGCATTCCAATGGCAGAGTGGTCACACAGGCCTTGGCATTCCCAAAACCTACTCCCTTCTTGAAAATCCTCCATCACCCTCAACAGCCTCCTTGTTACATTTTAGCAAGCCAGGTATTATGGCTGATTTCATGCTCTGCATTAACCCCAACACTAATGTCCATCCATGTTGTGGCAAACAACAGGATGTCTTTCTCATAGGTGGATAATCTTCCATTGTGCGTGTGTGTGTGTGTGTGTGTGCATGTGTGTGTGTGTGTATCCACTCACCCACTAACAGACACTTAGACTATTTCTGTATCATGGCTATTGTGAATAAGCTGTAATAAACATGAGAATAGAGATATGTCTTTGAAATCTTATTGTCATTTCCTCTGACTATATACCCTGAAGTATGATTACTGATTATATGGTAGTTCTATTTTTAATTTCTTGAGGAACTTCCATACTGTTATCTATAGGGCTATACAAATTTACATTTCTGCCAGCAGTCCATCTTTTCATTTTTATTTTTTAATTTTTTTACATTTATTTATTTATTTTAGGCGGGCGGATGGCGGAAGGGCAGGGCAGAGGGAGAGGGAGAGAGATAATCTCAAGCAGACTCCCTGCTGAGTGTGATGCCCAACTCAGGTCTCAATCCCAGGACCCTGCCATGACCAAAGATGAAATCAAGAGTCAGATACTTCACTGACTGAGCCACTCAAACGTTCTTGCCCCATAATAACAAAAAATGACATCAAATTATACATCAAATTATACATCAAATTATTTTGGAGAAAAAATGCTTTTTGCCTCTAGTTTTATTTTACATGCTGGCTGTACTTGGTATGAGGGAAACCACAGCTAAATGATAATGCATGTAGGAAAGTCAGCTGGTATAGCCCACAGATCAAAAGTACTGCATATCTGAGATGCATTCAGAGCTCCTTTTATTTTCTTTTAAAGATTTTATTTATTTATTTGACAGAGAGGCAGAGAGATACAAGTAGGCAGAGAGGAAGGCAGAGGGGTGGGGAAGCATGCTCCCTGCTGAACAGAGAGACCAATATGGGGGCCCAGGCTCAGGACCCTGAGATCATGACCTGAGCTGAAGGCAGAGGCTTAACCAACTGAGCCACCCAGGTGCCCCAGCATTCAGAGCTTATTAGATGTGACCTCGAACATGTTGTTTTAAACTTTATGCTTTAATTTCCTCATCTGATGAAAAAATAATAATACAAATCTTGTGATTGTGATAGGACAGTTATATAGAATCATTTAGTTTTGTATCTAAATGATCCTAAGAAGTACAAATGTTATTTCTTCTCTATAAGGTGGAAAACTTTGTCAGTCATCTGTAAACTAAACAAACTATACAAACCAGAATTAAAAGCAACCTATGTTATTAAACAACTTAGAATTCTTATCATTCTTTTTTTTTTTAATTTTTATATATTTGACAGAGAGAGAGAGATCACAAGTAGGCAGAAAGGCAGACAGAGAGAGAGGGGGATGCAGGTTCCCTGCCGAGCAGAGAGTCTGATGTGGGGCTCAATCCAAGGACCTTGAGATCATGACCTGACCCAAAGGCAGAGGCTTAACTCACTGAGCCACCTAGGTGCCCCAGAATTCTTACCATTCTGAAAGCATAATTTCAAGGCTTTGGCAACTATCTTTAATTATAAGGAGAATATGTTAGACAAAAATCTATTTCTTCTGTGGCCAACAGAGTTTATATATTTCAAGAGTGGGTGATAAAAAGAAGGTAAATTTTAGTTCACTATTGCTACAAACTCTATGGAAACACATCGCCATAGTGTGAATTATGTAAATTATGCCACATAGTGCCATTGTATGTGGGTGGGGGGCTTCTATTAATGGAGATTTTCCAATAGCAAGTGAATAATCCTCTATAAGGATGGGCATTCTTCATGTGGCAGATGGAATTAGAAGAAAATCACAGCAGCTCTTAGTACCACTGGTTGGGTTGAGTCAGAGCTGTGAGGAAATTATAATTATTTTCACTCAGTAGAAGTACGAACTGATGGATGGATTGTTGGCATATTTAATTAATGAGGATATCTGAGCGCTTCTTTCTTCTATATGACCTTACATCCCATATCTGTACCCAATCCAACTTTTTCCTCCCATGGAATTGAGCCTAAGGTTGAGAGTCTTTTCACAGTGGGGCAGGGACCAGAAGAGAAGCTAACCTCTTGAGTTACAGGAGGAAGACTGCTGTGGTGCAGAATAGGGCATGCTGTCTCAACTAGAAACAGATGTATGCTGTTGTGTCTGGGCTTTCATGAATCCCAATAAATTTCTGTATACATAACCCAAGGTGTTTTGGCTACCTTGGAATCTCTAGATTCACAAAATTGAGAGTAGACTAATTATATGTGCATGAGCTAATGTGGGAAGCACTGGCAAATAATCATGAGTGAGAATGATATAAATGTTTGGGGACATAATATAGAACTTTGGAGAGGAGGTAGAAACTAAAGAATCATTTATGATGAAAATGAAAGAAAGCTGAGTGTAGCAAATTCTATTTTTCAAGAATGGCTAATAACCATGTCTTCTGTAACAGACACATTTCTGTTATATGATCTTGCTTCTCCTCAGTTAAGAACGGACTCTTGCCTATATCTTTGAATATGCTTTAGACCCTTCAACTACCATGAATACAACAGAAGTCAATCTGTGCCAGGTCTTGGCAGAGTCCTTAACTGTTAGCACAGCTTTTCCTATTTGCATGCCATGTAAGAACCCGTGGGCTCTAATCTGATGGAACAGGAGTCAGTGCAGAGGTAGACTGAGGTGTCTAACCTATGAGTAAAGGAGAAGGCTTGAGTGTCCAATCATGGATTCTTATCTGCAGCTGCTTGAAGGACTCTAAGTAAGAACTACACAACTGAGTCCAGACCATCAATAGAACCTTGAGAAAAAAAGTCATAATATATCATTTAAGTGTTGGGGTGTTTTATTACACAACATTAATTAAAATTTAAGAAAAAAATAAATTTAAGTGTTGGATTCTGCTGTAACAAAAACCTAAAACATGCAGCACTGGCGTTGAGTGCATGGACAGAAGCTTGAAGGGTAGTGGTAAGACTGTTAATGAAGGCTTTAACTAGAATAACAAAATTGTTGCTGTGTGTTAGAGAAGAAAGCAATCTGTGCTTTGTGATGGTGGAAACAAACCTGTCACCTTCATTAAGGTAGAAAGCAAACAATATACCTAATGAACCGATGTATTTGATGAAGGAAACTTCTGGGTAATGTTGAAAGTGCCACTTATAATACAATATGTATAGATAAAATAATTTAAAGAAATAAGTGTTTAACATTCAAATAGTACTCATAAAAACCATAAAACTTCAGGTATTTCTGAGTTGGAATACATAATTGTTTTTCATTCACTTTTTCTCTAGACATTATATACTCTTAAAGTAAAAAGTGTGCATTTTAAAAATATTTTATTGGTCAGAGGAACTGTTTGGTTAGACTGAAAAGGATAAAGATAGCTCATAATGGGTTTCATAATGACAACTACATTCTGATGGAGAGGACATGCCCCAGTTACATTCCCACATGGACTCCTTCTCTTGCTTTGGTTATTCCTGTTCCCATGAATCCTCAAATCTGGCAGACATTATCTCTGCCTCTAGCCTAAGAAGATTCCCAGCTCCATATCACAGGTATCCTATCCACCTCAGATATCAGCCTCAATTTCTATGACAGTGGAAGATCCACAGCACCCGCTCCCGCATTTGCTTAGTCCGAGCCCCATAAATCAGGGGGTTGACCATGGGAGGCACAAGAAAGTAGAGATTGTCAATAATAATCTGTAGATAGGGAGCCATATGGTAGCCTAAAATCTGGGCCAGGACAGAGAATACAACAGGAGAATAAAAGAGAGCTATAATACAAAGATGGGAGCCACATGTACTGAGAGCTTTGCCCCGTGCCTCCCAAGAGGGGATCTGAAAGACAGCATGAAGGATCAGCCCATATGACAGAATGATAAAAAACAGATCAAATCCCACAGATGCTACAATAACCATGAGGCCATAGACAATGTGGTTGGACACGTCTCCACAGGCTATCTGCACCACAGCCATGTAGGCACAGTAGGAGTAAGCTATGATGTGAGTTTGGAAGCCTTCCAGTCTTTTCACCAGGATGGGTGCTGGAGTCAGCACTGCCACTGCCCTTGCCAGGACAGCCAGTGCCATCTTCCCAAGTATGCTGTTAGCAAGGATGGTTGTATATCTCAGAGGGAACCAGATAGCCACAAATCTGTCAAAAGCCATGGCTAAGAGGATCCCAGACTCCATGACGTAAAAAGAAGGGATAAAAAACATCTGTGTGAGGCAGGCCTTGAAGCTGATCTCTTTGGCATACATCCAGAAGATACCCAGCATGCGAGGCACAGTGATACTGACAAGGGACAGGTCAACAATAGATAGCATGGCCAGTAGGAGAAACATGGGCTCGTGAAGACTCTTCTCCACTCGGATGATGCATAAGATGGTGGTATTCCCAATAACTGTAATGACAAATACCAAGAAAAAAGGCACAGAGAACCAGCCATGGGAAGATTCTAGGCCAGGAATTCCAGCCAGGACAAATATCAGGGGTTGAGAAATGGAGTTGTTGCAAGAGGTCATCCCTAACCTGAGCTCCTCAAAGTCTGATTCCTAGGGAGAAAGAAACAAAGGACACTTTGAAACCACTGCATCATTTGACCTAAAATGCTGTGTATTCTAGCTTACAGTGATAATCATAATTATATTATATAAACTAATGATCAAATGAATGCTTCAGCTACTTAAAGTATGGAGGGAGATAATTCTAGACTACTGTCTCTGCAGAAGCAGTCTCAGGGATAAAAATGCTCAATAAAGAGATATAATCTCCATACTTTAGATTTTCATGTGGCTCTGATCCTACTTAATAACCAATGTGTGCAATCCTATAGGACTTTTTCCCAGATATACAATCTGATGGGAGACCAACATTTCCGACAGTATAGGCAGGAGGTGGGGTAAGGACATGCTACGAAGCATGGTTTTAATATAAAATTGAGGCAGTTGAATTCGTCATCCCAGAGTCTTCAGTTCTTAAGTCTGACTTTGGTACTTTGAAATTCTTCTCTGGACTGTTTGTTTTGATTTTGACAGAGAATCTAAGAATTCTGCCAATTTTATACCTGAAAAGCATGATGTTATTTTGGAGCAATAACTAAAATTTTCAGCAATAACTGAAATATTTTATTAGAAACACTCTACCTACATATTTATAAAAGATAATCACAGAAGAAAAATTTCTATAGAAGCTGAAAATAAAGAGATAGAAAATATGACACAAAGTTGCTCTAAAAGTAAAAGTATAGTAATCATACTGTGACCTTTTTTGTTTTGATTGTCAATGAACTCAGGTTATTTGTATGGTTTTTTTATGCTAATTTATTATTTTGGATGACAAATGTGGTGTCCAAAAGGCCTCAATTCATAATAATTTAGTATTAAAGTCCCAGATTATTCAATAAGGCATGGTTAGGGAGTTGGCCAAAGTAAAGGCAAATTAATAATCTTTTATGTATATGTGTATTTATGTGGGGAATATGGTTAAGATTAGTGGTAATACATATTTCTATAGAAGTTAAGACTACTATATTTGTTAAATATTTTAACCTACAACTATTTTGAATGAAAATGCATATTTACAAATTTATAAATTATTTGATTAAATTCATAGAGTGTACTTAATGAATACATTAGAAGTAGAAATCAAACAAGTGTATAATAAATACAAAAATAACAAAGGAGTAAGACTTTTTTCTTATATTATGAATGAAATTAAATTCCACTATTAAGGTTTAGACTCCATATTTTATTAGAAACACTCTACCTACATATTTATAAAAGATAATCACAGAAGAAAAATTTCTATATAAGCTGAAAATAAAGAGATAGAAAATATAACACAAAGTTGCTCTAAAAGTAAAAGTATAGTAATCATACTGTGACCTTTTTTGTTTTGATTGTCAATGAACTCAGGTTATTAGTATGGGTTTTTTTTTTGCTAATTTATTTATTCTAAATATTTAAAACCCCAAATAGAGTGGCATATCTGTATCATTTATGCACCATAAAATGAGTTATTCAGATCTAAGAATTTCATATACCAACTGCATTTGGCAAAAAGCGTACCACAGCCAAATGATAGACAGGCAGACTGCCTGGAAAGTAACTTGGAACAGTGAAAATAGCCAAGTTTTTGAGATAATATATGTCTGGAATACAATCTCAGTCCTGTCACTTAAGTGATTTGTCCAAGTTGTTTAAGTCTCTAAATCTCATTTCCTCATCTCAAAAGTGGGATGAGGTTTACCTTTCAAAGCTTGCAGTGAGGATGAAATCCATCATTAAAGTCCAACATTGTATAAAATATACAACATGCTTTGGTGTTCTATAAATGCAAATTTTCTTCCTTTTCTATGAAGTAAAAATTGTGAGATATTAAAAAAATAATGTCCTTTTTGTTTGATTCTTGGAAAGAACTCTAACGAGGATAATAAATAGTGTTGAACTGACATCGCAAAAAAGAATATTTAATGGCTCTAGCAATTTTATCCTCAAATATTTTTAGATTCATTATTTGTTAGAGAACAACAACAACAAAAAAAATATGTAGTGTCACCAGAAATAGATACCTGGCCAAAAAAAGGATGCTAAAAAAATTTAATAGGTACATTTTAGTTCAATAAGGGAAATGAACCTATCACAAATACACACAGAAAAGACAGCCCTGTGAAACCAGAGGCTCACTACCAGTGAAAGTTTCCATGTAGAAATTGAATGATGATCTATGAGTAATAATGTAGATGAAAATTCTCCATGTGACAGGGACATCAGGACATTAGTGTGTTAAGCAATATGGTAAAGTTTTGTCTGAGTGATTAGGAACAGTTGCCAGCCAGGAACAACCACATCAACACTAATTATAAGTAGAGACACCATCAGTTTAGACATAAAATTTAGAAATGCACCTATTATTTTCTAGAGAATGTAACTGGGAATTCTAAAGACTGTGGACCCCAATCATGGCCTTATAAGAGTTGGTGATAGTAGTACGTGGTTTAAAAGATTTGAGAATCTCTTTTCCTTATATGCCTTTGCATCCCAGGATTTTCTACTCTTTCCTCATCCTTTTCTCCCTTTTCCTAGAGTAATACCTGTAGATGGTTGTGAGTCTGGTCACAGTGGGACTGGGACCAGCAAAGCATCCATCTGCTTCAAGTATGAAGAAAACCTGTTGATGGCCAGAATAAGATGGAGTGTCTAAGCTGGAGGCAGATTTATGCTGGTTTGTTCTGGCCCTTCTGGGTCCTCAGTGGCCTCTCTGTTGGGCAAAATGCCTTACCTAGCTTGGATATTCTGGGAAACACATCTTAGAGCCAATTACTGAGGATACCACGGGAGGATAAGAGCAGATAATTAAGGAGCACCATAAGTATAACTGTTGGTCTATGTTAGGAACTTGAGGGAGAAAGAGTAAGGACTATGGGAGAATCACTTAGGATGGAAATTAAAGAAATCCTACAGTAACAGAGGGCAGAGCTGCTTACTGCTATAATCACATACAAATTGCTTTAGTTTGCTTCAAAACCAGTAGTTTAAACCATTTTCATTTCCAGTGACTTTGGGGACCCCATAACTAAAACTTAAACTAAAATTAAGAATCTTGATTTCCTAGAAGCAAGTAAAATCCACAAGAAGCTGAAAAAAAGGGAGAGATTAAGGGCATACTTATCTTGATGACTGCTGAGAAAGGTGTCATTACTGAATCATTATATTGCACACCTGAAAGTAATATAACACTGTACATTATACTTCAAAAAATGTATGCATTAAGAAATTTTAATTGACTAAATTGAGGCCATAGTTTGGTAAATAAGATATATAAAAAGGAACATAAGGGTAAGATTAAAGTAGAAACAAGAGAGGAACTCTAGAAAAAAAATATTACAAAATGCTAGGTTTAGGAGACACTGAGTTTCAGAAAGACTTGGCCAAAGTCACAAACTCAATTTGAGAGTAAATAGCAAAGAGGGGAGAAACAGTTAACTATTTTGCAGGTGACCAAGGTAAACATACTAATAACACTGCCTGGGCCTTGTTTATTTACTATTATTTCCCAGTGCCTGGCAAGTGGTAGGTCTTCAAATATTTTCATATGAATAAATGCATACACTCTGTCCCTACCTCCACAGGTCTTCATCAAGCATCTGCTCTAGACTCTAGGCCAGTAATAACACTGCAAGTGAAAGCAACAGTCGCACAACCTGTGAGCTGGTCAAAGTCTTCATTAAGCCATGTTCCTCAACCTAAAGTATATTCGGGGTACTCAATTCAATTTAATTCTTCCTATCATGATTGCTACCAACTTGGATCAAATGACTATCACATTGACCTAGAAAACTTTTATAAACCACTAAAAGGTCTTTTTTGCATTCATTTATTCCATTCTTTGTCTCAGCCCATTTTCCTCACTGTAGCCACAATGCTCTTTTTACTTTTAAAAAAAAAAAGTATTTATTTATTTATTTGAGAGAAAGAGAGAACGTGAGTGGAGGAGGCAGAGGGAGAGAGAGAAGCACACTCCCCGCTGAGCCGGGAGCCCCATGGAGGACCTGATCCCACGACCCCAGAATCATGACCTGAGCCGAAGGCAACTGTTTAACTGACTGAGGCACCAGGGCACTCCCCAATGATCTTTTTAAAACACAAACCTGATACATCACTCCTATGCATAAAACATTCATAGTCTTCTCGTTTTTAGACTAAAATTGGGAATCCTCAGTATGGCTTATCACCCTTGCTGGCTACTGTCTCAGCCTCACACATCTGCTCTTCACCTCACTCTCCATCCTCCGACCTGTGAAATGGACTTTCTCTGGTTCTTCAAGTGTATGTATGACACCACTTCCTATCTTAAGGTCCACACATGTTCATGCATCCTGTTCTCTCTCCCTGTAACATCACCAGTCCCATTTCATGACCTCTTTTCCTTTTCGCAGTTACTTGACGCCCATTTGGCATTCCAGTAAGTGTCATTTTTAAGGAAACCTTCCTAGATTGTTCTAGACTATATCAAAACCCCATGTTATATGTGCTTATATAAATCTTTGTTTCTGCTTGACAGAACTTAATATCCAGTGGAATTATGCATGTGAGCATCACTTGATCATTTCACCTCCACCAGATTGGAAAGTCCCTGACACATGGACTTTGTTTTGCCTACCTCTCCTCAGAATCCAGCTCAATGTAGCCCATTTTAGCCACTCCATCAATAGATTTTTGCTGCATGAATACATGAATAAGTTTCATATCTTCTTTCTCTTGATTAGAATTTAATGTAGAATCTTTGAAGATTTAGTTTTGTGTTTGTTATTGTTGGACATTTCCTATTTGTCATCCTGTACATTTTGTATGTAACTAACTCCTTAGTTCTTATTTCCAGTCATAACATGTAAACAGCTCTGATGCTGGTTAAGGAATACATTATAATTAAATTCCATGATTTATGATGCTCCAAATTAAAAAAAAAAAATACAGCAATAAGGTTCAGACTTACCAATTTGTCTTCAGGAAACATTCAATGTAATGGCAACAGTCTCAAAGTTTACATTTCCCTAGGCATTCTCTTCTCTTTAGATCTGTCCCTACTGTCATTCTCATTTTTCTGCATTATCTTAGAAAGAGAAAGACATAGAGAGAGCGGGTTACGGGAGAGGGAGGATGAGAAAGAAGCAGACTCTCTGCTGAACGCAGAGCCCAATGCAGGACTTGATCTCGCACCCTGAGATCTTGACCTGAGCTGAAATCAAGAACTAGACCCTTAACTGACTGAACCACCCAAGTGCCCCAGAGATCTATTATATGAATGAAGGTGAAGTCTTCATGAACAGGACAATGAGTTCAAGGGATATATAAAGAATGAGAAGAGAAACAGCAGAAAAGGATTTCGTTAAGCTTTGCTTTGCTATCCTGGTGCTTATAGGGTCCTGACATACAAATTTTGTGTATTCTTTAACTTTTAGGAGGATGACTGATCTCAATGTAGAGATGTGCTAGGCATAGTAATTAAAAACTAATGCTTGAAAATATCAGTGGCAACCATTGAAATAGCCCAACTGGGAAATGATAAAACCTTGAACAATGATATTTTAGTAGAGTCTAAAGAAGAGAAATGAGGAGAAGCAGCCCTGATATTTACCTCTAAAAAGCTCCTATATTAAATAGAAAGAAATTAAAGAGAAAAGAAAGTACAAATAATACTTCATAAGTAATAAATCACAAATAGAGAGCATCAATTCAATGAAATTTGGCATGTATTTATTACATAACTCTGGGGTAATTTCCATTTTTTACAAGCCAAGAAGTGAAGAGTCATATTTTTTAAAGAGAAAATACTCAGATTTTTTTCAGTAAAATATTTACATCTTTTTTTTAATGATTTTGTCTTTAGTTATCACCAGTAGCATAATCACAATTTTTTAAATTCGGTTATTTTACCAATGGACTTCCTCCTTTAGCAAGCACACATGTAATATATGAAGACTGGCAGAGCTGAATCTAGCTCAGTGGCTTGTGCCTAAGCTCTGGGCAAATTCCCAAGTATGTAGCATCAAGCATAAAGATGTTTCTGTTTTCAGGACACTCTGTGATGAAGGCAGAGATTATTTTTAAAGAGACCCAAAATTAGTTCAAGTAACAAAACAATAGCAGGCACAAGTCATTCTTGGTGGAGACACAGTATTCTATGAGCAATACAATGTCTAAACTTCTGTGGGCTTCATTATTACTATATTGAATTTTTCCACATTTCTGTTTGACAACTGTCCTGTGTGTCCATTCTTGTGAATAAAACACAATCGTTTATTATATTAAAAGGACATCAATCCTATTACATTGCCTCTTCTGTAGAATATTGACAGCACTCATTAATGTTTCAATTGCAGATGCTTCCTGTGGAATTTTCTGAGGTTCCCGTGGGTTTCTTCACATTTTCAATCACTCCCTATTTTAAAATAAACTACTAGTCTCAGTTACAACACAGAAGATCAGTAGCAGCAAGAAGCAGAAGTGGATCTCTTTCCAAAGCAACAAGTTTTGAATAAGCTCCCTAATATCCAGGTGTGCACAAAATATCTCATGTCCTCTAGTTTCATTACAGTGAGGGAATTTCTATTATGTGTGGTCAGTCTTTCCCACTAAAATGTTTCAGGGAGGTAATTTTTCATGCCTGTTAAAAAAATGGAATCAATTATTTCCATAATTTCCTTCCTATTATGATAATATCTTTGCAAACAAGTTCAGGATAGTCAAGTAACTTTTACCTTTAGAGAACTAAGAACATGGTCTCGAATTTTTTTGGTCCTAATACCATAAACAATAGGGTTAAGGAAAGGTGGTACCAGAAGGTACATATTGGCAATAAATATATGAATTTGGGGAGCCACATTGTGGCCAAAGCGGTGAGTGAGGAAGGTAAAGACAGCTGTGGAGTAGAAAACAAGGATGACACAGACATGGGAGCCACAGGTACCTAGAGCTTTAAAACTTGCTTCCCGTGATGGAAGGCGAAAGACCGCACGGAGGATTAGGACATAAGAGACAGCAATGAAAAAGCCGTCACAGGAACCAATGACAGAGGCCACACTGAGGCTGTAACGTTTGGTAACTCCTGTGTCCACACACGCCAGCTTCACCACAGCCATAAACTCACAGTAGGTGTGGGCAATGATTCGAGTCCTGCAGTACGGCAGCTGCCTGAGCAGGATGGGATGTGGAGAAAAGAAGACCACTCCCCGGAGTACCACAGAAGCTCCCATTTTGGCAATGCGAGAATGGGTGAGAATCGTGGTATGGCGCAGTGGGTCACAAATGGCCACATAACGGTCAAAGGCCATGGCCAGGAAAAAGCCTGATTCCATAGCAGTAAAACTGTGAATGAAGAACATTTGGGTCAGGCAGGCATCAAAGGCAATGTCATGGGCTTCCAGCCAGAAGAGACAGAGCATTCGAGGCAGGGTGGATGTGGAGAGGACCAGGTCGGTGATGGAGAGCATGCAGAGAAAGAGGAACATAGGCTCATGGAGGCTTCGCTCTGCCCTCACCACGGCCAGGATGGTCACATTCCCCACCACAGCCACCACATACATGGAGCAGAAGGGAATCCCAATCCAGACATGCAGGTGCTCTAGTCCTGGGATGCCCATCAGCAGGAAGGTGTCTGGAGATGTTTGAGATTTATTGACTGGTCCCATCGTGCTGTTCCTCTCTGTCTTTTCTGGAAGGAAGCCTCCTTTTTAGGGCAAAAGTTTTCTGGCAAGATCATCACAAGCAACTCTGGCAACAAATGAGAAAACAAATCTAAAATACCCTAAAACAGCACATTAGAAAACATCAAGGTTGTAATTTAGAGTGAAAACACTTAGTGACACTAGGCAAAGCTATACAACCAAACACAAAGCACTTATTCTCAGTCAAGTCATGAATTTTACAAATTTGTTCCAACTAAAAAAGAAAAAAAAAAAAAAAACAGAAAAAAAACCAACTTGGTAACATCCGTGTACAAGAAAATTCAATACCACTTTCTAAATTCACCATCTGACCCATTCTTATTTTTCTTCTTTTTAAATTTTAATTTTATTTTGTCAGAGTTCCAAGATTCATTGTCTG
Source organism: Mustela erminea (assembly GCF_009829155.1). Taxonomy (NCBI): domain Eukaryota; kingdom Metazoa; phylum Chordata; class Mammalia; order Carnivora; family Mustelidae; genus Mustela; species Mustela erminea. The sequence continues at coordinate 59,201,072 of NC_045622.1, forward strand.
TGCTCCATGCCCAGTGCTCCATGCAATACATGCCCTCCTTAATAACCACCATCAGGCTCTCCTAAACCCCATCCCCTCCCTTCCAAAACCCTCATTTGTTTCTCAGAGTCCACAGTCTCTTAGTTTCTTTGCCCCTCTAATTTCCCTCCTTAATACCCATCACTGGGATAACCCATCACTCCACCCCCCTTCCCTCTACAACCCTCAGTTTGATTCCCAGAGTCCATAGTCTCTCAGGTTCATCTCCCATTCTGATCTTCCCCCTCATTTTCCCCTTCCTTCTCCTAATGTCCTCCATACTATTCTTTATGCTCCACAAATAAATGGAACCATATGATAATTGAATTTCTCTACTTGACTTATTTCACAGCATAATTTCCTCCAGTTCTGTCCATGTTGATGCAAAAGTTGGGTATTCATCCTTTCATATGGCTGAGTAATATTCCATTATATGTATGGACCACATCTTCTTTATCCATTCATCTGTTGAAGGACATTTTGGCTCTTTCCACAGTTTGACTATTAGGACATTGCTGCTGTGAACATTGGGGAACATGTGCCCCTTCTTTTCACTACATCTGTATCTTTGGGATAAATACCCAGTAATGCAATTGCTGGGTCATATTATAGCTCTATTTTTAACTTTTTGAGGAACTTCCACACTGTTTTCCAAAGTGGCTGTACCACCTAAAATCACCACCAACAGTGTAAAAGAGGGCTCCTCTTTCTCCCAACACTTTTTAAACTAACAAATTCATTGAGAGAAGACCTACTTACCAGTATTCACATATGCCTAAAAAAGGCAAACAAGCAGATTTTTTACATGTGACATTTTTCTTGTGTTGTCATAAATTATGGTATCCTATATGCAGAGATGCAAGTACAAAGGGACCCTTCAAATTTTTAAATACAACATTAAGCTTCATTCAAGCACACTGCATTAATGCACACATAAGTGTATTCAAATATGCATGGATATATTTAAATAAGCTTATATTTTAAAGCACAAACAAAACACTGTTATACCTATTAAAATACACTCTCCATTTTTTTCTTAGAATTATTAGGCTGGAAATCAAAATCTGAATGTGGAGATGGTACACAGAGATGTCAACTCTCTTATTTATATTTTTAAAGGATTTTATTTGTTTGAGAGAGAGAGAGAATAGCAAGGGAGAAGCAAAGGGAGAGGGAGAAGCAGACTCTCTGCTGAGCAGGAATCCTGGCATGGGGCTTGATCCCAGGACTCTGGGACCATGACCTGAGCTGAAGGCAGATGCTTAACTGACTGAGCCATTAAGGCATCCCTCAACTCTCTTCTTTTAGAAAACCCATTAGGAGGAATGTTTACACCCCACAAAGTTCTACTATGGAAGTCTTTCTGTACTTTGTACTCTCTTATCCGTGCAGATTAATTAGTATGAAGATTACATCAAATATTACAACAGTTAATGTGACTAAGGAGTGTAGAGGTTGGAAGTATTTTGAAAATAAAGGATGTATAGAGAAAAGACTGGCTATAGCTTGTTTTTTGATCCCCCTTAATAAACAGACACTTTTTTTTTTTTTAACCTCATTCCAAAATATTCTTCCTCCCACAAGAATTGCCCTAACTAATGCTGAATGGGAGGAAACTGGCTGTTCTTTGCTCACAGCTGTCTTTGACCTCAAAGCCTGTCCTGGTCAAGCAGCTTTAATGCTATTTTAATCCTAATTTGGAGTATCTATGACCTTATATTCCCTCTACTTCAGAGCTAAACTATATTTATATCAGTTGTGGAATAAAAGGTTGATTCCAGTAAATTACATGTCTGTGATCTTTATTCTTTTTTTTTTTTGATCTTTATTCTTAACTTTACTAAGTGTATTTGAAGAGGCAAACATTGCTTTTTTGAAGATCTGATAATTCTATAAATGCAAATGTTTGAATGTAGCCCTTTCCTCTCTTTCTCTGTCCTGTGTCTCTGTCTTAACTCACCCAGATTAAAAGCTGAGAGTCATCCAAAGTCAGCTTCTATAGGGGGGAGATGCTAAGACGTGTGCTCAGTAAACGGGAGCTGGAATTACATCCAACTGTAAATCCCACTGGATTTATGGGTGTCAATTGTAGAGAAACCAGTGGTCCTCTGAGATACCGGGCCTCTTCCCAAACTACAAGACCTAAATTACTTTTAGGTTTAGCAATTATTATTTACCATCCCTTAAGATAATAAATAAGGACATTATTATTTCCCAAAGGTCTCTTGAGTGCTAGTTAGCCCACTTCCAGTTTCCACATGTTGACAACCTCCAGTCAGAACATACTTAAGCCTTCCCTTTTATTCCCTATAAAACTTTCCCACTGTCTAGTGGCCTTTGAATCTCAGAAAAAGGGAAACAATGATAGTCAATACTATTGCTACAGCAAGTTCTAAATAAAATATATCTGCTTGTTCCCACTTGTTTATTTCCATAACTGTATGAATGTTTTAATATTTTTGAAGTAATTATTAGTTGCATGTAAGTTTTAAAATTTTTGGTTGCTTGAAATTTCTTTCATTATTGAACGGCCATTGTTAGCTCAACCCAACACTATTTTGTTTATTACTAATGAAAATATGCAACCATTGATTTTTGGATATAGAAAGATTCATGCAGTAATTTCATGTCTTGTGTACAGTGAAACACTACATTATATGGTTCTGGAATAACTGTGAAGTGTACCTATCAGGTTGTTAGTGAGCTATGTTGACTGGTATCAATTGGTGTAGCAAATAGTAATGAGAATGCCAACTCTAAGGCAAACAATACTTCACTCAGAAAATATGACTGCAATTTAAAAAGTTCCAACATTTTACTTCTGAAAGATTGGTGTGAATAAGAATTAAAAGCTCCTGTTTAGCACAAGAATGCTACAATATTAATAATTTTTTTACTAATTTTCACTGAAAATATGGAAATGCACTTATAGTGAGTATCAAGGGTGTTTATCATGAGAACAAAATGTAGGTTCCAAAAAGACAAATACTGAATATCTAACTTATATGTGGAATCTAAAAAAAAAAAAAAAAAGTTTCATAGAAACAAAACAGAATAAATAGAATGCCAGGTTGCAGAAATAACAGGCAAGAGGAAACAGGTGCTATAGGTCAAAGGGTTCAGATTTTCAGGTAATAAAAATAGGTTCTGGGAATCTAATGTACAGCTTGGTGAGTATAGTTAATAATACGGTTAATAATATAGTTAATGATATGGTACTATGGACTGAAAGTTACTGAAAGTAGATCTTAAGGCCCCCTCAAGAATACTTACACACACACATGCTAATTATGTGAGGTGCTGGATGTGTTAGTTATCTTGATTTTGCTGATCATTGCACATTTTATGTGTATGTAAACCAAAGCATCGTTACAAACTTTAAATATATACAATTTTATTTGTCAATGGCTTCTCAGTAAAGTTAAAAAAATAAAATAGAAGCAGATAATGGTGGTTGTCAAGGACTGAGGGAAAAGAAACATGGAGAGATGTTGGATAAGGGTACAAAATTTCAGTTATGCAAAATGTATACATCCTGACATCTAATATATAGCATGATGACTATGGATAACAATACTGTCCTGTACACTTGAAATCTGCTGAAAGGATAGATCCTAAGTATTTTTACTACATACAAAAGAAAGGTAAATATGTAAAGTAATGGGTATGTTCATTAGCTTGATTGTAGCAATTATTTCACAATATACATGTACATCAAATCACCAAGATGTACATTTTGAAGATATAAAATAAAAAGTGTGTATCATTTAAAACATGGCCATGAATAATAAAAATATATATTATGAAACATTAAAAGTGAAATTTTTTAAATGTCAGATTTCACATATGGGGCCTATTGACATTTGTGACCAAAGACGTGTTTTGAAACTTATGCTTCCAAAATAATTTTGGATAAATCTGAGCAAATGCCAATCAAGATCTGTACTGTTATGATCTGAAAAATAACATATTCTTGTCTTTAAAAATTTTGTATAGAATTAGTTTTCCCCATGCATATACTTCAACATCTCTGTATATTCTTTGTACTACTTTTGTACAGAATATGATTACTTTTAACCTGATTTATAACCATAGTCCTTTACATTGAAAGTAATTGTTTGGATGCTTGGACTTGCTTTTGCTATTTTTATGTTATATTTTAAATTGACATTGAAATTTTCTGTTCTTTTTTTGCATTTTCTAGATTTATTATTTTCATTATTCCATGTTACCCTCTATTAATTTAGTCACTATATTTTCTAATATTTATTAGTAGTCTCCATGGAAATTAAAGCATACAGATGGCCAATCTTAAATTTCAGTTAACTTCAGAAGCAGGTAGCGGTGCCTAGATGGCTCAGTGCCTTATGCTTCTGACTCTTGATTTCGGCTCAGGTAATCATCTCAGGGTTGTGAGATAGAGCCCCACATAAGGCTCTGTGCGGGGGGGGGGGGGGGGAAGCCTGCCTGAGATTCTTTCTCTGCCCCTCCTCCCTAATAAAAGACTTTAGAAGTAATTAACAAAAATCAAATTTATTTCTCCTATTCTCATATTATTAAAGTTGGAATTTCCTTGAGGGCTTCAGACTAGTTTGCATACTACAGTTGGGACAATGATTCTTCAAATAAGACAAAGGTAATTTAGAGTCTTTTCTCGGAGGTTAGATTGACTCTGAGATTCAAAGATTTTTATTTATTTATTTGTTGGAGGAGACACAGAGAGTGCTAAAGCACTCTGGGGGAGCAGCCAGCAGAGAGGGAAGCAGGCTCCTCAATGAGCAAGGAGCCAGATCAGGACCAGAGCAGAAGGCAGATGTCTAACCAATTGAGCCACCCAGGTGTCCCAAGAGAAATATCTTCCAAGTATTCAAATAAAGACTCAGAAAATAACCATTGTGGGTTTTGTTTTTGTTTTTGACCAGAATAGTATTTTGACTTTCTTTCTTTTTTTTTAATTGCTTAATTTTTGATATAAAATATTTCATTTACTTGTGGAGCATAAGGAATAACACCGAAGACATTGCGTGAAGGAGAGAAGTGAGTTGGGGGAAATCAGAGGGGGAGAGAAGTATGAGAGTCTGTGGACTCTGAGAAACAAACAGGGTTTTGGAAGGGGGTTAGGAGGGCCTGGTGGTGGGTATTAAGGAAGACATGTATAGCATGCAGCATTGGGTGTGGTGTATAAACAATTAATCTTGGAACACTGAAAAAATAAAATTAAACTAAAAAAAAAGTATACATTTCCCCAATAGTACACTTTCAAAGTAGAAAAGTGGGAGCATTTCTTGGGAGTGGTGGAAATGTCTTATACTATGATTGTGAAGTGGGTTACCTTGGTCATATGTTTGTTCAAGCTTACCTAACTGTCCATTTAAGGTCTGTAATTTCACTGTATTTTATTGCACCTCAAAAATACATTCATACATTACACATACAATAGTATAAAATGTGTTAAAAATTTAACAATCATTGGTGTCTTGATGACAAAGAGAACACACAATATCTGAGAAAAAAAGAAACGATTGTAAAAGGGCACACTTGGTAATTAACCTGGGACAACAGCTGCAAACGAAGAATACTTCAGACAAATATAGGTGATGGGCATGGAACAAAAATTTCAGCATTTTTCAGATTGTCTGTTTTCTTCATTAGGCAACTGCTGCCTGAGTGAATTTACTCTTAATAGACTAGATGATCATCACCACTTACATGATCAAAATACGTGAATATTTACCTTAACCAAGACCTTCTCCCTGAGGTTATGTACAATTTAATATTCTACATGACTCTTAAGTCATATCCAAACTAAATTTATTAGTGTAACCCTCAAATTGCTTCAAATATTAACCCTTTATTTCAAGGGAATCACAACAAATGTATATAGTTTTTCAAAACAGAAAAATTTGTGTTCTACTTATAGTTACATTATGTACTGAATATTGGTGAATGCAGAGATTATCAGTCTTTGGGTTTAGATGTGGATTTAAGTTTCTGGGATAAATAAGGAAGGAGTGAGGAAAAGTTTCACAGCAATCAGACATCCTTTTTCAGATGGCTTCCAGGAAAAGAAATGTCCCATAGTTCTTAGATAATATTTATAAAAGATGAGAAAAACGTGGCAGGGAAACTAGTGAAAGCTGAGAAAAATGAAAAAAAAAAAAAAGGAAGCTAGTCGTAGATATTGAGGCAATAAAAAGGGGAAATATTTTACTTTCTTAATAAGAGATTTCATATTTTTTGTTTTAAGATTAGGTTTGAGGTCAACTAGTCAATGAGGAAGATTCAGTGCACATGGTAGCCTGGTAGTCTGCTAATTTTAACTACTAACTATTAAATTTGAAGGACATGAACTATACTTTAGGAGTCAGTAGAATTGAGGCTATTGCTTTATTTTATGGAGTACCCCTTGTTGCAATCAAAATTGCTCTAGAAACCATACAACTCTAATACCAATGTTGGCACCTTCACACAAACCTGTGTTAAAAGATTTAATTTTAAATTTTTATATTTTTGTTTTCCTTGACTGGGTGATCATTTCTTCTTAATTACATTTAAAATCTTTCTGTATTATTAGTCTACTCATGTACCTTGAGACTTCCATTGATACTACTAGACTAGAGATGCAACATTTCTTACCTGTCTTTAAAAATCACAACCATATATACATATATATATGTCAACATTCTTTCAAAGTAACTACTCTATAAAATTCAGCATATAGATCTCAGAGAACACTTCCTTCCCTTCCCTGTTTCTCCATAGGTTTTTTTTTTTCCTCCTTCAACATACTGTTTATTCCCTATTATAACTCTTCCTGAAAGATACATATTCAAAATGAGATGAACAAATTCATCACCAATATTTACTAAATGAAAAAGTTAAAATAATTTGTCGAGTTAGTATTCTCAGAAATTCTAGACATCTGGTAAAGAACAGCCTTTAGGTGGTAAATCTAATTCAGCTTGTAGGAGTAAGAACAGATAATTATTTTCTCTACATCATATCTTGTATTTCTGTATAGCTTGAGACATTTCTTTTATTGATCTAACTAAAATCAGGTGACTTTGATCCTTAGTGCTCTAAGAACATGCTCCCGTATTTTCTTGGTTCTTACTCCATACACAATGGGGTTGAGGAAAGGAGGCACCAAAAGGTACATATTTGCAATAAAAATATGGATATGTGCAGGCACATTCTTCCCAAAACGGTGAGTGAAAATGGAAAAACCAGCTGTGGAATAGAACACAAGAATAACACAGACATGTGATCCACATGTGCCCAAAGCCTTAAAGCCAGCTTCTCGGGATGGCAGGCGGAATACAGAGTGGAGGATGAAGGCATAGGATATAACAGTGAGAATGGCATCACACGAGCCAATGATAGAAGCCACACTGAGGCTATAGCGTGTGGTGGTTCCTGTGTCCACACATGCCAGCTTCACCACAGCCATGAACTCACAATAGGTATGGGCAATGATTCGTGTTCTGCAGTAGGGCAGCTGTTTGAGCAGGATGGGATGTGGAGAAAAGAAGGCTACTCCCCGAATCACCACAATCATACCCATTATGGTGATGCGAGCATGAGTGAGAATCGTGGTATGACGGAGTGGGTCACAAATGGCCACGTAACGGTCAAAGGCCATGGCCAGGAAAAAGCCTGATTCCATGGTAGTAAAGCTATGGATGAAGAACATTTGGGTCAGGCAGGCATCAAAGGCAATGTCATGGGCTCCAAGCCAGAAGAGACAGAGCATTCGGGGCAGGGTGGATGTGGAGAGGACCAGGTCGGTGATGGAGAGCATGCAGAGAAAGAGGAACATAGGCTCATGGAGGCTTCGCTCTGCCCTCACCACGGCCAGGATGGTCACATTCCCCACCACAGCCACCACATACATGGAGCAGAAGGGAATCCCAATCCAGACATGCAGGTGCTCTAGTCCCGGGATGCCCATCAGCAGGAAGGTGACAGGAGAGGGAAAAGAAGTGTTGAGAGGAGGCATGTTGCTTTTCCCTTTGCTTTTTGTCACTACTTCTGAAGAGGAAGCAGCACAACCAGATGCTGAAAATACGGAGATTCAGTTCTAGAAGTCCCTTATGTTAAAAACAATTCAAATAATAAAGCGTATTTAAATTCACTAGGACCAGAGTAATCAAATTTGTAACATTATATAAAATACTGCATTTGAAAATACAAAAAGATAACTCATGTATCATTTCATATTATCACAGGGGCATAGAAGTCCCCTTAACCATTCATTTCCATAAAAAGATTCCCTGTCTATTCAATTGTACTTAATTCAACAACAGTTCAGTAGTTATGAATTAACTAACTGAGTATAGGAATTAACTGAGTATGGGAAGTATTGGACATTAAGTTTAATGTCATTTACATGTTACTGTGTGACGAAACCATGCTCCAGGCACTGGTAGCAAAGAAATGCACAGATCAGATCCTTTTGTGGAGGTTACACTCCATGGGGAAAACATCAGAATACGATAACTGAAGAATGGTATATGCGGGTAAGAGAATGCCATATTGAGGTTGATGTCTGAATGGTCGGGCTCAAGCCTTCAGATCCTGAGTATTATTACACACTCTGGGAATGAAGACAGCAAGAAAAACTGCTGTGAAACAGGAACAAACAGAAACAGACAAAAATGCCCATGTTTGGGGAACTAAGTCAAAGGAGAAAGTGGTGGGGGGGGGCACAAATTCTCTACATGAGTAGCTTCCTCATGTCTTCCCTTTTCCTCTGCCTGTTTAAAAAACAAAACAAAACACAAAGATTAAGTGCATAAACAAGTGTCTTGAGAACATTCTAAAATTCCCTGCCTCATTTTCTTCTTTCAGAGCTTTCTGCAAAAGATCTAAGTTTGCCTCAATTATATGCTTTGGATAGCCTGACTTGGTATATTTTCATCTATCACTCACTATCATTCTCTTTATCATTTATTACATAGTATTGTGTTTATTTTTCCTTTCTCCTCCTTTCTACTGTTAATACCTGTCTGAAAATTATATCTCTCACATTTTCATTATTTTATAAGTGTCAAATCCAGTGTCACATATGTCAGGGCAGTTAATATTTAACTACTGATAAGTTGAAGAGTCCAAGAAAGAGTATTCTTCAGCTTCTCCAAGGTGAATAATGTAGTATATTACTCCTCAGAATGCAGAAGTACTTTCCAAAGCCATTTTGGGTTTTAACTTCTCTGGGTTCCTTCTGAGGATTCCAGAATTTGAAATTTTACTCTTTAATTTCTTAGTATTTCTCTGGTGAATATAAATGGCAAGTGGAAACCTTGTGAAACTTAAAGTTATTGAAGGGATTCTTGTTTTATGCAGAAGATTGCACAACCCACACTCTATATGATGTAGAGAGTAGAAATAAATGATCTCTTATCTCCTGATTTAAGAGGAAGACAGTTATAATTGAGGCAATCAAGCTTTCAGAGTTAGTTATTAAATTTAGACAACAAAAAAATTGTAGGATTGCATGTGATAGGAGTGCAACATCACTTGGATTATTTCTAGATGGTAACATGATGTGTACATTGTTGGGCTTGCTTCTTAAATGAGAAAAATGTATTCCATGTCTTCCAGATCTCATCTGCCACACTCCATACGTGACTAACATGGAATGTAGTATATGATGATGTCACTTTTTCATATTTTTTTCTATCATGTACCCTTTAAATAGAGACATCATCTGTTCTCCTGAGAAATATATCGATAAGGATCACACACACGCAAACAACGTATTTCTTAAACTTAATGTCACTTACTACCTTCCCATACTCAGTGCTTCAGACTTTATCTGTTCACTGTAGAGATGGACCCTTCTTGTGTTCCCTCATTTATTTATCCAGAAAACTGCATTCTGATCCATGCAGAGAAGTCATTTACTGGATTGGTAAATTGGTCTAATGATGTCCAAAGTATCAATTAAGCATAATAAAGCATAGTCCTTTATACTTCTCACAGTTCGAGGGGAGAAATGAGCCTCTTAATGACAGAGAAGCCATGGGGATATCCCCAGATAAAGGGATGAGTGTGGAGGCAGGCGTTGGGAGAGCTAGAGAGGAGAAAGTCTCTTAGATTGCTACAAATTATTTGTTTGTAAAGAAACTCTCCGTTACTAGTTTTTGTCCTCCCCCATCTCCCACTGAGGCACAGACACTGAGTAGTACTGCTGTCAGCTCTTGAAGAATCATCTGTTTCTCATATGCCTCAAACAAGTCCTCATAAGTACAATATGCACTCATAAAAAACATGCATGGTTATCCCTTCATATGCTTACCAGAACCATGAAAACACATTCACATTCTCCAGATATCACTAACTGAAGGATTGTTTTCTGGGTTTGTACATTTACTAATCCTGGGCTTTCCTCTAGCGAAAAACTCTTGAACAGTGGTGATATGGATTATTTTTTAAGATATGGATTTTTGAATGATTTATGTGATAAATAGACAATGAGGAAGTGATTTATTAGGCAGTGGACTATCATGAGTGTGTATGAATTCTATAGAAATGATAACAATAGATTAAGTTTTGTCACTCAGGGTAAGTTTCATTTAGAGTGGAATCTAAACAACATATAACATCTGGTCTTGGAAATGTATACATATATACGAGGTAGATAAATAGAGATAAACATATGTAGATATGTATATATCCAAGGAAAAAAGCACCAAGTTCCATTAAGAATGGCAATCATGACATATTGAATTTAAATCTTCTATATTCTGGGTTCAAAGAGTTATAAAATAGCTAAGATTCTATGGATTAAAAAATATATACATACATACATACATATACACATTGTATAACTTACAGGGAATTTTATAACCCCGGGTTTAGACCACTGGCTTTGACCTATTAGGTGTTCAATAATACATGTAGGATACCTGAAAACAGTATATAATATTGGAAAAGAAAAAAACTGCACAGAAGGGTACATACATTGGTTTCAAAAAATACTTTTTTTTCCCCCAGAAGCACACATGATATGATCACTATGATAACATCCTCTTGAAAATACCAACCTGTACATGAGTCCAGATACCACAAGGTAGCCTTATTTTTGCTACCCATATTGTATTCCTCCAAGTTCATGGAATATAAAAAGAATTTCAAAAGGAAAGATAATCCTCACTTCTATGATATCCTTAAAAAATATCTTTGCCTCCTAAAATCTGGCCCTTTCATCATTTCTTCCATTGAGAATAAAAAAAAAAATGTTTATTTCCTCTGCTTAAAGATTTATTACTCCTCCATTGAATCTATGATTCAGAAAATAAAAGGGTGGTATTTGGAAAAGATCTCATGTCCTAAAAAATTTTACAGAAATCACCTGGGCTAGCCCCTTTTCTCCACCCTTCTCTACTTTGATAACGATACTGATTAGCTCATACAGGATACTGAATCAGAGCCAATAAGCAACCCAAAGAGGTAGCTTCTATATGTAGCAGCTTCACCATGATATTCTCAGAGGATAAGCAAGAATAACATTTGTCACAAATGGGTCCCTATAGAATCATTGCCAGAAGGGAGAATGGTTTGTATCCTTGGTAGTGATTGATAGCCTACATGATCGGTCCTAGTAATTCGCCTGTGCATATCTTCAGCTTTTAGCTCCAAATGTAGCCATCCCTCAGCAACATGATATCATTTAGTTTTCCAACCACTTAACAGGACCTGAAATCCTGAAGGGGACTGAAAAGGCTAACAAAATATTCTTTATTCCTTTGATTAACTCAATTTAATTCCAATCGGAAACAAGTGACAGTCGTCATTTTTGAGGGCTCCATACTGGTTTCCATCATGGTTATACTAACTCACCCTCCCACCAACAGCATATAAGAAGTTTCTCTATTCTCCACAGCCTCCCCAACACTTACTTGTCTTTTTTGATACCAGTCATTCTAAGGGTGTGCGGTGATATTTCACTGAGTGTGTGTGTGTGTGTGTGTGTGTGTTTTAAGATTTTATTTATTTACTTGAGAGAGAGAAAGAGAGAGAGAGAACAAGTGGAGCAGGAAGGGGCCTGAGGCAGAGGGAGAAGCAGGCTCCCCGCAGAGCAGAGAGCCCAATGCAGGCCTCAATCCCAGGGCCCTGAGACCTTTATCTGAGTTTAAGGGACTGAGCCACCCAGACGCCTCCTCACTGTGGTTTTGATTTACATTTTCCTGAGGATGTGTGGAGTTGAGCACCTTTCATATACATGTCAAACCTCTGCCTGCCTCCTTTTGAGAAATGTCTCTTCAGGTCCTTTGTCCATCTTGTGACGGGGATATTTGGGTTTTTTGTTTTGTTCTGTTTTGTTTTTGCTTTTGGTATTGACTAGTATGAATTCCTCAGATATTTTGGATGTTAACCTCTAATGAACTATCTGGCTTGCAAAAACTTTCTCTCCTTTTCCACGGATTGCTTTTTCACTTTCTTGAGTGTTTCTATTTTTGTTTTGTTTTGTTTTGTTTGTCATGCAGAAGCTTTTTAGTTTGATACAAAACTGGGTGTTTTGTTTTTATTTGTTTGTTTGTTTGTTTTTGTCATACAGAAGCTTTTTAGTTTGATGCAAAATGCAGTCTACTTTTTTTTGGTCACCTTTGCTATGTATGATGTCATACCTAAAAAAATCATTGTGGAGGCCAATGGCAAGAAGCTTTTTCCCTATGTTTAACTAAAGAACTTTCAGGTTTTCGGATCTTGCTTTTGAGTCTTTAATCCATTTATCTTCATCTTTGTGAAAGGTGTGACATAAGGATTAAATTTCATTTTTTCTGTATGTGAATTCCCAGCTTTCCCAACACCTTTTATTGGAGAGACTATTGTTTTCCCTTTGTTTTTCACCCTTATAGAAGACTAGTTGATTAGAGATGTATGGATTTATTTCTGGATTGTGGATTCATGGATCTATTTTTCTGCTTCCATGCTAGTACCATACTGTTTTGATTATTACAGCTTTGAAATATATTTTAAAAACCAGAAAGTCTCATGCCTTCTGCTTTGTTCTTGATCAAGACTGCTTTCACTTTTAGGAAACTTTTATGATTCCATATGAGTTTAAGTGGTTTTTTTTTTTATATTTCTGTAATAATGCCACTGAGATTTTGATAAGGATCACATTCAATCTGTAAATCACTTTGGATAGTACAGAAGTTTTAACAATATTAATTCCTCCACTCACTGAATATGACTTTCTTCCAATTTTCTGTGTCATTTTTAATTTCCTTTATCAATGTTTTATAATTTTCAGTGTATAAGTTTTTTGTCTCTTTGGTCAAGTTTATTCCTGAATATTTTATTCTTTCTGTTGTTATTTTGAATGGGATTGTTTCCTTAGTTTCTTTTTCAGATAAATCATTATTTGTATACCAAAACACAAATACCTTGTGTATATTGATTTTGTGTGGTACAACTATACTAAATTTATTTATTAGTTCTAACAGTTACCATTAATAAATTGGAAAACTTAAAAATATTCGCTAGTAACAAGAGTAGTGATGGGTTCTGGGGTTTATTCTTGTCATGTTCATCTTCCGTTGACTCTCTATGAGAGGTCACTAAACTCATTTGTTTGCATTATACTAGAAAGCTCCAACCCACACTGCCCCATGATATTGTTCCTAATTTCCCTTAATGCTAACTTTTTTACATCCTCTAAAAACAGAGATGAATGATTAATATTACACTATATACTGAAGTTGAAGTATTCAGATATATATGTACATACATATGTTTATGTATATGCATACATGCATGCATATATACACTCAGTATTTAATTCAATATATATACTTCCTGATCTGAAAACAAAGATTTTGTAAGTAATTTTGGAATAAGTCATTTTCCAACTATGTAGAGAAAAGAGATATACTTATAGGAGCCTTAAGTGTCTGGTCCACAACTAAGAGCCCAGTATCTCAGGTAGGATGCTTCAGTAAAAGATCTTGTCTGAACTATGGTTTAACAACAGAGACTAAGTCTTATAACAACATGCAACACTTACATATACCCACAGAGCATGGTTGAGTTTGGTGGCTCCTTTCTCATGACAGTTCCCTGCACCAGGTAAAGAAGATCTCTGTTAAACTACCACCGGTGCAGGTATAGAAAATAGTTTTGGGCAAACAATGTATACCTTCATCTAGTGACTCAGAATTTTGAAGAGCATTGCATGCACTATGTAGGAGAGATAAGCAGCAAGAAGGCAAATTACCCTCAGAGACATGAAGAAATGAAAGGAGGATTCTACTGTAGCTTATCAATCCAATCAATCTAATCAATCCAATTTTCTGATCCAAGAAAATGTTACATTATTTCTTGCTTAAATGATGTCAAACACTTTTAAATTTTTAATTTAATTTTATTTTTTCAGTGTGCCAAGATTCATTGCTTATGCACCATACCCAATGCTCCGTGCAATACTTGCCCTCCTTAATACCTACCACCAGGCTCACTCTTCCTCCACCCCCTCCCCTCTAAAACCCTCAGTTTGTTTCTCAGAGTCCACAGTCTGTCATGGTTCATCTCCCCCTCCAATTTCTCCCAAATCACTCCTCCTCTCCTTCTTCCAGTGTCCTCCGTATTATTCCTTATGCTCCACAAGTAAACACTTTTAACTCTTAACTCTCAATTCTTTTCTAAAATATTTCCTCTGCAAATCAAAACATATTTAAAAATTCTACTGTTCAAAATATGACATGGATTACTGTAGAAGATACGTTTAGGCAAGCAGACTTGTGTATAGATATGTATATATTCACATATGAATGTATTTGTGTGTACATATATTTTACGTATGTATACTTGTGAATAACACATATAAACTTGCCTCTTTATTTTCCACAATATCATGTACTGGATTGTAATAATATCTAAATGTGTGCAGATACGCACAACCTTTGTTTCAAGACTCTTTCTTTGCCAAATCCATCTCTCTGCTTGACACTCTTCTTATCTTTTTCACTGCATTAGTTTTAATTCAAAATATAACACTCAAATGTAATCTAAGAACAGGTAAAAGTAATTTGTAATAAAAAACAAGAAATAGTTGCTTGGAGTTGAGAGGGACTTACTTGGACGATGATTGTAATGTGGCATGAAGAAACTCTCTGAGCTACTGAAAATTTTGTCTTTTTTTTTTCTTTCTTAAAATTTAAATTGAATTAGCCAACATATAATATATCATTAGTTTTTGGTAGTGTTCAATGATTCATTAGTTGCATACAACACCCTGTGCTCTGTATTTTTCTTTGGATGATGGTTACACAGGAGCATACACATGTTAAATCTCACTAAAATGAATAAAATAAACTTATTATCTCTTGAATGGCATTTGGGTTTTCAGGGCTAGTCTGTAAATTATAATACAAGTCTTGTTGTAGATTTTTCTGTTTGCTTCTTTTTAGTATATACTAAGTAGTAGAACTGTTGGATTATGAAGGGAGATATATATTTCTTTGAAAGAAAAATTCAAATAGAAAGAAAAGAAGATGGGGCACGTGGGTGGCTCAGTCATTAAGCATCTGCCTTAGGCTTGGTCATGATCCCAGGGTCCTGGGATAGAGCCCCACATCCACTCCCTGCTCAGCGGGAAGCTTGCTTCTCCCTCTCCCATTCCCCCTGCTTGTGTTCCTTCTCTCCATGTCTCTCTCTGTGTCAAATAAATACAGACCTGTACCCCTGGGGATAGAGTATTATGCCTCCATCAGAAAGGATGAATACCCAACTTTTGTAGCAACATGGACGGGACTGGAAGAGATTATGCTGAGTGAAATAAGTCAAGCAGAGAGAGTCAATTATCATATGGTTTCACTTATTTGTGGAGCATAACAAATAGCATGGAGGACATGGGGACTTAGAGTGGAGAAGGGAGTTGGGGGAAATTGGAAGGGGAGGTGAACCATGAGAGACTATGGACTCTGAAAAACAATCTGAGGGTTTTGAAGGGACGGGGGGTGGGAGGTTGGGGTACCAGGTGGTGGGTATTATAGAGGGCACGGATTGCATGGAGCACGGGGTGTGGTGCAAAAATAATGAATACTGTTATGCTGGAAATAAAAAAAATATATAAAAAAAGAAAGAAAGAAAGAAAGAAGATTAAACCATATTAATATAGGACCTGACCAGAAAAAAAAATGGACATTAATATGTTTCAATAATTAAGCTATAAAATATAATGAGAAAAATCTCTAAAATATTTCTTGGCTAAAAATGATTGTACTCTTTTAATGAAAACTTCACATTAATGTAAGTGTATTAAAGAAAGGAGGGAGGGGGAAAATACTCCAAAGAGAACAGACAACTGACAGAGATCTTTTGAGAAAACTGTGTGAAGTAAGCATAAAAAGAGAGGGAGAGAAAAGAAGAAAAAGAAAAAGAGAAAGAAAAAAAAAAGGAACAAGAATTGAAAGACGAGAGATATGACAGAATAAAATATGGGAAATAAAGTGTAGAGAAAAGAAGGTGAGATAAGGTGGTGAGCAGAAAAGAAAGATGTCAGTCCTTAGCATAAATTCCTGAGGAAGCTGAGAATAAGAAAGAACATGAAAAATCAAAGAAAGATGACCCCCCCAAAAATGGCACATATAAGCATTTTCTTCTCTTCACAGACCAAACTGATTTTGTAGGTGAACTGAAGCTAGACTAATAATTCTGAGATTGGATGAATACTGACAACTTAAAGCCAAAAATTAAGTACACAAGTGAATAAAGAAGATGGTATCACATGAAGATACAGAGTTTCAGACTATTGAACCTCAGTTAGAAAAAAAAAAAAATCTAAGTGGAAATCCCTGCCTTTTGGCTGCTATCATCCAAAAGCCAGTAACCTACAGGCTTGCTAGAGAAAGACAGTTTGCCACCATCATATTGCCGTCAGTTAACTAATGATTTTCTATGTCAAATGACTAAACTAAAACTCTGGGTCAGAAAGCAGCCAACCTGTAAAATATGTTCCACATTCTGAGAGGAATAACCTGTTACTAACAATAACCTACAAAACTTGCCATCTGGGGGTTTTAAATACATCACAGTGACACAGTAAAAATGTTGCTACTGGAGTTATTGCCATTACCTTTCAAAAAAGAGAGGAGAGAATTTTTAAATATCTCAATGACCGTGGGAAGCTTGAAGAATGTGTTCCTTGAGAAAAGAAAATACTTAAAATTCATTTGAAGTTGAAAATTACTGTAAAATACTAGGCAAGAGTAACATTCTTTGCAGGAGGATCAGGAAGAAAAGGAGGAGGTGAAGGAGAAATAGGAGTAATAGTGTAGTAGTATTGGGAAAAGGAGAAGCAGGTGGAGCCAGATTACTATAGTATTTATTAGTGCAATAAAAATTACTATACTACTTCATCTCCATTAACAGAGAATGAACAACATAATTATACTTTACTTCTATGTCTTGAGAAATCTCCATTTCTCACATTCTGGTGTCCTCACTACTCATGAGCTTTTGCTCCAATTCCTCTAAACCTAACCCAAGATCAGAGAGTTCCCAGTTCTCATTCCAGGCAGACCCTTTCCTTCTAGAATCGAGGGAACTTTCTAACCTGATGGTACAAGGCCAGGCCAACTTACTCCTGGGAAGGAAACGTGGGGGTCAGAAGGATAATGACACACTGGGGAATCAGAAAGGTAATGAAGCTCTGGGATCCGCCCAGGCACTCAGGAAGGCTGAGAAAGCTTTCCTTTAATATCAACCTCTGCTGGAAATCTTGGTGGAAACCAAGATACTACTAGACGATTCACATGCCAAATCAGCCCTCAGCTCTATCCAGGTAAAGTTCTGCCCCTAGAGTTTTGGAACTAGGAGTTAGTAAGGAGCTGTAATGGATGCTTATTTTAGGAGAGAATGGAGAGACTAAGTTTTCCAATCCTGTTTTGTTCATTAATTTTATTATCCATTGCCATGTTATTTCCATTCTGTGTGTTTAGAATTTTTCATCCACCAAAGGATAAAGAGGGGGTTAGATCAGTGTAAATCTAATATAATTTAGACTTGAAAGAATTTTGCAGTTAATTTGGTCCCATCTTCTATGTATGGCCCTCTAACAATTTATGATACATGCAAAATGTTTTTCATGATTCTGGATTCTAGTCACCTGGATGCCTATTAGTTCTAATGTTCTTAGGTTCACTGAAAATTAAAAAAAAAAAAATGAGATAACCCACCACTTATATCTGTAGAGATGTGGAGTGTTTGAGTGATACAGAAAGGAAGAAAAATAGAGGATAATTGCAGGTCATGAAAAGCTTCAGTATCTCATCCATTTACATGCCATCTGGTCCTTTTTTGTGATGGAACAAAAGATACCTCAACCTCCTTTCTGACCTCTTGCCTCTGTTGGAGATCATGTATTAAAACCTTTCTTTCTCTTCTACACAGTAACTAAAAATGAGCCAGTGTCTTTTATGATAGCATTTAGGCCATTTTGAAAGCTAAATCATCAAATTCATGGCCTTGTTGTTTCTCATAGTAATTATATTTAAGTAACTCAGATGAAGTGGGCTCATCTCATTTAATTCCTAATAACTCGCAAAGTCTGCCAAGGAGTAATTGTTACAAAGATTTTGTAAAAATCAAGTGGCATTTTTTAACTGCATGGAAATCTACAAACTAGTTGGGACATCACCTTATTTTGGCTGTGGTCAATCTTATATACAGGAAGATGGAAGGAAGCTCTTTAGCTCTGAAATTTTCATCTTCTTGAGGAAATTTTTTTCATTTTTATCATCAAAAGTTTTCACTTTTGTTTGTTTTTTCTTGTCTCCTTGATGTTGTGCAGCCTGTTTCTGTCTTAATAAAATACCTTTTCAAAAACTGCTACAGATAAAATGTGAACCGTACCAACCACTGATGTGTTCTATATATGATCTCATTTAGCACTGGGGTAAGTAAGGATTTGTTGTTAATTTACAGATGGGTAAACTGGGGTGGTGTGTAAGGTAATTTGGCAGGATCCCACAAAATATAAATGTGTGTGCGTGGTGGGGGACTCATCTATCAGTTTCATATCCTTGATTTTAACCACTTGTTGATTCCTAGATAACTATTCTCTGAAAAAGGCAATATCATCAAGTTAATGCAGCTAAGTACAATATTTCTGCCTTTACAATATCAGCCAGTTATTGAACGATTATTTAGGAGATACCGATTTATTAAGATTTTGAGATTTCTTTCTCTCTTAGCTTCTATCAACTGGAAACTCACATTCATAACTATTAGCAACATTCTCCACATATTCCATCATTTCTACCACCACATACATCCAAATGTAACATGGAGACATCAAAGGAAACCATTTTACACAATATGGCTTTAATCCATATTTTATGACTACTTTGACTATTGTCTGCTCATTAGTATTCTTGCAGGAAGACAAGCTAAGAGAACTCAATGTCCCTCCACCAATTACTTTTCATTCATGTAATAATTATTATACCAAAAATTCCTTTGATATGTCCACACATGTACTTTATGTGACTATGACACAGCTGTTTATATGACTATTTCCAAGAGATTGCCCAAGAAAGAAATAGACTTCCATTACTATACCTAAAAGGTTCCATTTTTCAGGTTCTATGGATATCATCAGATTAGAGGAAAACTTGTTGTGGGAGTTATTTCAATCAATGTGTTGACATGGAAAGACTGGTATAAAGTGTGAACCAGGTTAGCCATCAGAGAATGATTAATGCAACAGATACTTGGGAAATAAAAAATGAATTTCTTAAAAGTGAAATTTGAATCCCCTTAAAGAGAAATCAGATCAGGGCACCTGGGTGGCTCAGTGGGTTAAAGCCTCTGCCTTCCGCTCAGGTCATGATCCTAGGATCCTGGGATCAAGCCCCGCATCAGGCTCTCTGCTTAGCAGGGAGCCTGCTTCCTCCTCTTTCTCTGCCTGCCTCTCTGCCTACTTGTGATCTCTGTCTGTCAAATAAATAAAATCTTTTAAAAAAAAAGAGAGAAGTCAGATCAATTCTGTAAAAAGTATAAAAACAGGGAGTTGTAAGATTAGCTCATGATATTCAGAGGTGCCTCAGGATTCAAATCACAGCAATTATCATAGTGTAATGTATAGAATCTTAATACAGAGTCATAGTATAGTGTAAAGTTATTAATAAGAATGTAAGACTCCCACTGTGAAACCAGAGGGTTTCCACACAGATTACTGAGTGATCCATTGACATTTAGCTTGTGAAGAGAAAACATCATATTCATCCAGGAGTATGGTATCTCTAAACCGATTCTGCTTCTGCCTGCATCCTGTCTTATTTTTAGCTGTTACTCATCTTAAAATGTTTCTCTATTCTTTTTCTAATTTCCTAAGCCCCTCTGTAAAAAACATCCTCCATATTCTACACTTCCTATTCCACTCAACAAATCCACTTTGAAATTAAGTGAACTTAATTCATTCAGACAACTAAACATCCCTGGTTGCCTGTGACAACAGACCACCCTCTTCAAATCTTCTTGAAGGGCCACACTTAATGTCCTGTCAGTGATTTGTTCAATGTCTTTATGATGAAAACTGAGTAAATATACAGCTAGACTCTCTCCCACCAATCCTCATTTGAGAGCCAATGTCACAGATTCAGGGATCTATAACCGCTCCCCGGGACCAGGAATAATATTGGTTGAGGATAAGGCTCTCATTAGCTATGTACTCACCCACATAGAAGAGAAATGGGGTTCTTCTAGGTCCACAAGATGCCCAGAGGGGATCTGCATTTACAGCAAAATTGGACTGATATCTACAAGGAAATAAAGAAGGAAAGCCTACAGAAGGTGTTTCAAACACCTGAGTGTAGAGGTCATGGGAAATGCAAAAGATCAGTGATCTCAGACTTGTGATTTCCATTTCCACAAAAAATGTCAGAAATCCTAACACTCTCCCTTGTTCACATATGAGTCTAGTGGAGGTTTTGTTTTGTTTATTTTGTTTTGTTTTATATTTTTATTTATTTATTTGACAGAGAGAGTGAGAGGACACAAGCAGGGCGGACAGTGGGGAGAGAGAGGGAGAAGTGGACTCCCTGATGAGCAGGGAGCCCAGTGCGGGGCTCAATCCCAGGACCCTGGGATCATGACCTGAGCCAAAGGCAGACGCCTAACCATCTGAGCCACCCAGGTGCCCCTCTAGTGGAGGTTTTGTAGGATTACTTGCTATTGCTATGTTGGCATGTAGCGTTAAACCTCCAAATAATCTGTGGCCAAACTGTCATCCAAAGTACTGAACTTATTTCTTAAAGCTCTATATGTCTGAGTAATAGTAGGGTCTGTGTATTTTCACTTCCCACTCCGATTCTTTTTCTACAGGAATGAGAATTAATGGTGAAAAGAGAGATCACTAACTTCCATGGCATCCATTAACATGTCATATATTGACCCTACAACAGTAATGCTAATTGGGATCCCTGGACTAGAGCACGTGCAATTTTGGATTGGGTTTTCTTTCTTTGTAATATGCGTGGTGGCTCTTCTGGGAAATATCATTTTACTGATCATCATCCCAGCAGAACGCAGTCTGCATCAACCCATGTACATCTTCCTGGCAGTGTTGGCAGCCACTGATATAGGACTCTGTGTAGCCATTGCTCCCAAGATGTTGGCCATCTTCTGGTTTGGGTCTTGCTCCATGACTTTTGATGCTTGCTTAGCCCAGCTTTTCTTCATCCATGCCTTGCAGGGCATGGAATCTGGCATCCTGTTGGCGATGGCCTTTGACCGCTATGTTGCCATCTGTGATCCACTGAGACACACATCCGTCCTCACACCTTTCATTCTGGTTACTATGGTGCTGGTTGTGGCAATTCGGGCAATGGTGCTTGTTGGCATTTTACCAGTTTTAATCAAAAGACTACATCTTTTCCATTCCATTGTAATTGCCCACTCTTACTGTGAGCACATGGCTGTGGTCAAGTTAGCTGCAGAAGATGTCAGAGTCAATAAGACGTGTGGTCTCCTTGTAGGTTTTACCATATTAGGATTTGACATGATTTTTATCCTCATTTCCTATATCCTTATTTTCCAAGCTGTTTTTCGTCTACACCAAAAGGAGGCACGGCTCAAAGCATTTAATACATGTACAGCTCACATTTTTGTTTTCCTTGAATTTTATATTCTTGCCTTCTTCTCCTTCTTTAGCCACCGTTTTGGACATGTTGCTCCCCCTACCCACATTCTTCTGTCTACCATCTATCTCCTTGTGCCACCCGCACTCAATCCTATTGTTTACGGTGTAAAAAACAAGGTAATCCGTAAACGTGTGGCACAGATTTTTTTTCTGAATCATCAATCCCAGCAGTAAACTATTAAATGGTTATGTTCTTGGAGAGAATATTTTCACTTCCTAGGGGTAGAGACAAGTTGAACTCTGTCTCTACCCCTAGGTAGAGAACTGTGCCTGCATCATCTTTCCCAGTTAAGCAGCTGTGTTCATTATTAGAGGCTTTACTTCAAGATGCCCAAACTTAAAGACATTTATTAAAAGGCATTTATTTCACAAACTATAGCTAGGATGAAATAAAATCTGTTCAGGTTAAGCCTGCTATTACCTCTATTCATGCATTTAAATTATAATTTTATCTTTATCAATGTCTTCCTTTTTGTTTAATTTATAATTCTTTTAATTTTTTATAAGAAAGTTTTCTGATTTTCAAACTTTTGTCCTTTGGAATATTTACATTATAAGCTTGGGATTTCTTTTCAACCACTGCTTTTGTTGCATCCCACCGTTATTGACATTTTATCTTAACACACAGTCAATTCCAATAAAAGTAAGAAACTGTCATGCATAGTTTCCTAACTTAAACTTTAAATAAACCAACTCAAGACCTCTCATTTTGAGGAGTTCCATATGTCTGCATTCCCAATGTGATATGGGATATCACCTGCTATATGATAGCAGAGAATATTGGCTAAGCTCTAGGATAGAATATTCTAGTATAACAGTCACAACTAAAAGGTTTTTGTCCAGCTCTACAGTGGTGACGCTGATATAAACACTGTTGCCCATAGAACATCACCAGGTCAAACTGGCACCGCCACTTCTGCATCTGCCCTTGAAGTCTGGCTGTTCTACAAAAACTCCATCCCTCAGGGAGAGATGCAGAAGTTTCTAGGTATTTCTCCATGAGTGGGAGTTCTAGTGGAGTAAAAGCCAACCCACAGATCTGCTGTTGAGGCATTTGGAGTCACTGCAGCACTGATGCACAGTTTCATATCCTATCTCTCTGTCTAGCATTGTGGTCTGGTATGTACCTTTAGCATTTGTCCTATCTCATGGCAGGGACCTCACACATATCCCTTATTGATAAATGCCAAAGCCTGTTGCCCTTTGGTATATGGGCTTGCAGGTATACCTTCCTAATGCCAGCCAAGAGGAACGAGTTAGTTTAGCCAGTAACCATCATCCATACCAATGGCATTATCATTCACTTTATCTCAGTTATGTCTAGGACCATTTTATAGTCTATAAGTGGAGAAGGTAAGTCTTTCTCCCAGCACAAATTTACCTTCACTCCAACTTTCATAATCTTTTCTCTGGATTTGGGTCCTTAGATATGAGTAGTAATTCAGTCATGGTGAGGGAAACTTTGCCTGAGTCATCTTTCCCAGTTAAGCAGCTGAGTCAGTTGTTTGCTTGCATGTCTAACATTATTTTATAGCATGGTGCACAATATCGTTCTGTGCCAGTAAGGCACAATTCCTGAGTTACGAACAGTAAAGCTGTCATTCCTGCTACAACCAGAAGTCTGTTACTTCACTCACATAATCAAGTTATCTCTTTTCCTTGTATGGTCACAATAAGACCTGGAACATGAGACGAATGCTTTATCCCTCTAGACATCTACCTTTTGTTCCCTCAGACCACCTCATCCATTTTTATACCACATTTTCAAAATGTGAAAATCTTTACTGAATTTATGTATTAAATAATTTATTTTATGCAATTTCTAAAATGCCCTCTCTCTGTTAGGTGGACCTTATATGAAGCAAAGAGCCCATATGCTTCATATCATCCTTGTTTGTTACTACATCTTCAGCACTTACTGGGCCATAGTAGAATTCTAACATACATTCATTGTGTGAATCTTTTCTAATTATGCAGCTGGCTGACCTATTATGTGTTTAGTGGCCTAGCATCCTGACTACCAGAATGTGTTGTAATTGATCTAGAAATAATTGAAGACACTTCTTCAATATTAATTAGTATTCATACACACAGATCCAGAAAACAAAACAACAACAACAACAACAACAACAAAAAAAACACACAGGCAAAAAAACTTTACCTATGATAGTGGGATCATGAGCCAAAGTCATCACTTTTATCTTAAGTATATCTCTGTACATTCAGTATAAATCTGAATATGAAAATGATTCTGAGAATATTATTCTGGCTTTTTAAAAGAAAACTTTATTTATTTGACAAAGAGAGCGAGAGAGAGAGAGTACAAGCAGGAGAAGCAGTAGAGGGAGAGGTAAAAGCAGTAGAAGGAGAGGGAGAAGCAGGATCCCCGCGGAGCAGGGGAGTCCCGATGTTGAACTTGATCCCAGGATGCTGGGTTCATGACCTGAGCTGAAGGCAGTTGCTTAACCAACTGAGCCACCAAGGTGCCCCAGTCTGGATTTCTAAATGGACTCTTTTCTTCTTTCTTGAATCTTCTTCTTTTCTATGTTCACTGGCAAATTTTCATCATTTTTCAGCAGAACTAATAAAAATATACCCGTAAACAGTGAAGTTATTTCCTATTTCCCTGATTCCAATTTAAACACAGTTGCTGAACCATTTTTACTTCCAGGATCTGACTTTTCAAGATCCTGATAAATTAATTCCAGTGGAGCCTAATTACATGTAGGAAAAATCTTTAAAGTGTCAAGATTATTTTCTGAAATAACTCCTGTCAATGTCTTCATATCATCATTGAAGAAACTGAGGCAGAAAGCTACCATATCTTCATAAGTTACAACATAGTTTGTAAGTGGTTGTTTGGAGATTCAAACCTGAGCAGTTGTCTCAAACATGACCTTTTATTGCCTCTCTTAGAATTGTATATATGCAAATATATATATCTTATCTAAGGCAATGTGTAATAGAGGATAATAAAAGAAATTTAGACTACAATAAATATGAACACACAGTTAGCACTTTATTTTGAAGGGAGAAAGTGTGAAATCATATGGCAGTCAGCAAAAAAGTGGTCATGTTATACCTGGCACCTGATAACCCACTTGTCCAGAAAGAAGAAATAAAAATTTCAAGGTAAAAACTGACATGATCCTGAATAAATATACATGGAAAGAGGTATTCTAGCTGCAGCAGAAATTGTTAACATATACTAATATGGACTAATGAAAAAACTGTTTTAACAATAGATCTTAAAGAAGCCTAAATCTTTGTATTACATACAATACTGACTATCTTACACAACATTCCATATAAATATGAGTCATTGAACTTCAAAACAGGAAAAAAAAGGCATATCACAGTCAAGAGTAAATTATAAAGAAATTATAAAGAAAGATTATTAAGAAAGAAAAATTATGAAGAAAGATAAATTATAAGAAAATACCAGAACAAAATATTCTCCTGTTTGTAATATAGATTGGGGGTAGATGGTATTAGAATATGCAAGACCTTCAAAGAATGACAACTACAGATATTTTCAAAGAATCAACGGAGTCAACCTGAACCACAGTGAGGAAACAGATAAAAGAAAAATGGTAGGACAATTTTTGATATCATCAGGACTTCGAGAAGAGTGTTTGTGGGAAGCAATTTCATTTAAAAACTTTAAAAGAATTATAGGTATGCAGAGTAAAATAAGACTACATGAAAAAAAATTCCAAGAAGAACTCTCTACACAGCATATCCTGACAATTTCTTCATCCATCCATTCAGAAATCTTGCCAAAACCAGTCCAATTTCCAATTTTACAGATTTAAACTGCCTTCAGTCTTATCATTCAGGAGATATAAACATTCCTGTTAGTGAAGACCTACAAATGTACAACAACACAGGAAAAGTCAGAGATATGAGTCAGTAAAATATCTCTGATTAAGCTGATAAGACTGAACAATAGAATAGTCCTGTGGAGCAAACATGGCAGATAAGAGCACATAGTAGTGTAGATATTGGATCATCAGGCAAATATGTTAGGAATAAATAACCTAAATCTGCCATTTCCCAAGAAATTCTCTGAAGAACAAAATCCAGTCAATGATAATTAATACTTTAAATATCAAAAGTAGAAGATATAGGGATTGGGCTTTTAGAAGGAGAGTTAATTTTTCTTTTTTCCTCTATAAGTCAACAACTTAGTGAAAGAATAGTTGAAAAGGTTCTTGTTTCAGAATTTGTGAAATGTGAAAGCTTGAATCGATCTCTAATCCTCTTGGTTCTAATACCATAGATCATTGGGTTCACCATGGGTGAAACAAGGAGGTTGATGTTAGCCACAAAGACGTGAATATGAGGAGCCACATGTTGACCAAACCTGTGAGTAAGGAAAGTGAAAAAAGCAGGAGTGTAGGCCATTAAAATCACACACACGGGATCCACAAGTGCCCAAGGTCTTGAGTCGAGCAGCCTTGGATGGAAGATGGAAAACCGTGTAAAGGATAATAACACAGGAACATAGGATCAGTAGGAAATCTAAACCTCCAGTGAAGAAGGCAGCAGTCAGACTGTAGATTCTGCAGATCCTGGTTTCCACACAAGCAAGCTTGATCAGAGCCATAAATTCACAGGAAGTGTGAGGGATGATATTAGTTCTATAGTAAGGAAGCCACCGAAGCATGAAGGGTTGAGGGCTGAAGAGCAAAACCCCACAGAAGACAATAGCCAGCCCCAAGTTCTTGATGACTCTATGTGTCAGGATAGTAGAATGTCTCAGAGGATCGCAGATTGCCACATACCTGTCAAAGGCCATGGCCAAGATAAAACCTGATGCCATGCTGTATAGTGAATGAATGAGAAACACTTATACAAGGCAGGCCTGGCTTCAAAATAGATCTCCCTGCTGTGGAACCAAAAAATGCTGAGGATTTTGGGCACAACAGTAGTGGAGAGACCAAGTCAGCCACAGAGAGCATACAGAGGAAGAACATGGGCTCATGCAGATTGGAATCTGCTCTGATAATAAATAGAATAGCAAAATTACCCATGAGAGCTCCCAAGTAGACAAGGCAGAAGGGCACTGACAGCCAAGTGTGGATGGCCTCCATCCCTGGAGTGCCAAGGAGAAGAAAAGTACTGGGATGGAAATTCATATCATTTGACATGATGGAAACTCCTGGCTGAATTCAGTTGTAGGATGGTGTAGACTCTTTCATGTTCATTTGTCCATTCATTTACTGATGTTTTCATTTGTTAATTTATATAAAATATTTGGCAATGTTTTATACCCTAAGGAGACAATGATAAATAGGATGCAATCTACTCTAACTTTAGAATTTAACATTCTAATAGTGGAAAAACTGATGCAAACCAATGATTACATTCCCTAGTGATTACTGCAATAAAAGTTATGTGAATAAACCGGGAGATTTATTTCACTTGTATGAGTCAGAGGATTCATGGTTATGATGCTTAATCTTGGTTCTGAAGCATTCTGGACCTTTAAAATAAGGATAAAATTATACCTCAAATCAAGTTCACAATCAGAAGACATCAGTGCCTCTACTGAGAGATCAAAGAATGTCCTTTGGTTTGTATGTGGGTGAAGATGAAGTAGTTTTTTGAGACCTAAGCTTTTATCTCTGCCTCCTTGTGCTATCAGCTTCACTGGTGAAACCACCATGATACACTGTTAATTGGCAAAAGAAAATTTCTATGTATTATACATAATATGGTTGCCTAAATAATATCCTTTGTATATACCACAGCAGTGAGAAAAGTCCAAAATATTACAAACCAATCCGTTAGCAGAATTTGGGAATTGTACACCCAAGGAGACAGTAGCAAAGTATTGCTTTTTTATAACAATACTTATTTAAAGAAAAAAAAAGTTGTATAACAGACAAGCATTATTTTTCCTTTTTGAAGAAAAAAAGGTAAGGCATTAGTGATTTCTCACTAGTTCTAACAAGTTTCATTTTCATTTTCATTTGCTTCAAATGACTTTCTAATGTTTCTTTTGATTTCCTTGATCTATTTAGAAGTATGGCATTGTTTTCCATATATCCTGGGAGGGGCTCTCTAGGGCAATTGCTATTACATGGGAATTATCATAGCAGAACTCTAACTGTAATTCCCTCACTTCATTTAGAATTCACTTGTCCAGAACTGTTCCTTAAACAGATTTATATGGCAATGAAACTGTAGAATGAAAAGAACAGGAGATTCTTTCCTAAATTTTACTAGATTATCCACTATGTTACATCTAATTAGCATGTATTAATAAATAATATTAATTTCATATAATCTAGGTTCTTCTTCTAAGGAATGAGAGGTAAAAGTGACAGCAAAACGTTCTAAGCCAGGGCACATCTGCCTGTTTCTCTTCAAATTAAACAAAATTAGGAGCCACCCTCTTTATGACAGGAAACAATTTTTGAAGCAGGCAATAATCCTCATGCCTCAGTTAATGTCTCAATCCTCCTTCAAGCACCTCCTCTTTCCTCCAACCTCCCATTCAACAGGGTCAGAATTCAGAGTTTTGCAGGCTGTGGGGTCTAGCAGAGAGCTGAGGTGTGCATGCTCACAGGTCCTGCTGTTTGTTAACTCTGAGGACAGTTTACAAACCAGATACACAAGGACAATGATTGTGGCACATGATAACCTTAGAGAGACAGAAATCACAGCAACTAAAACCTGCTGAAGATATAGGAAAGAGAGAGCTTATAAAAGTGAAAACCGCAGGTTCGATTACTGTTCCAAAGATGACCCAAAGGGTGATTGAGCAGAAAACTCCAACTCTGTTGAGAAATATATAGAAGATGCAGAACTTCTCAGAGCCATGGTTCCAACACCCACTTCAGGTGTAGTCAGAGAAAAAGGATTAAAAAGAATTAAAAGGATTACTACTTCTGCAGCCTAGAGGATGGCCGGGAGAACTGATAAACATCATTCAATTTTGGAGTTGGGAAACAGTGAGCATAGGCTGCTCTTTCTCATTTAAAATGAATAAGAAGTGACTCTTAATCTCACAAAACAAACTGAGGGTTGCTGGGGGGAGGGGGTTTGGGAGAAGTGAGTGGGATTATGGACATTGGGGAGGGTATGTGCTTTGGTGAGTGCTGTGAAGTGTGTAAACCTGGTGATTCACAGACCTGTACCCCTGGGGATAAAAACATATGTTTATAAAAAATAAAAAATTTAAAAAAAAATTAAAAAAATAAAAAAAATAAAAAATTTTAAAAAAAATTAATTAAAAAAAATTCAAATTCGGGAAATATTTACTGAATGTCCAGCACATAAAAAAATGCACTTTAAGTATTTGTTGAATGAACAACATATAACCAGTCAATGGGCATATAGATTATGACGCTATCAGGCTATGATTAAAGCAAAGTACTCAATTTAAAATGAATAAGAAAAAAAGACAAAAAAGGAAATCCATAAACAATGAATTTTGGAACACTGAAAAAAATTAAATTAAAAAAAAAGGAAATCCCAAATTACTTGTTAATGGAATTGGGAATTGGCCTAATAAATACTTTATTTCAATATTTTTTTGCATAGTTGCTTTATTTCAGCAAATAAAACAGTTTAGAAATGAGATAGTAGTATGTAAAGGACAAGTAAAGCACACCCATCATTGTTCAATTAAATTTGCTTTTCAGATTGGCTTTTCAATGAAAGAGAAAATCAAGTTCAAAACAACACGACCTTGTAAAATTGTAAAGTATGAGAACATTGTCATCTGCATGGCATAATGCTAATTGTGCGTTTGTAGTAAATTCATAGAGTTCGTTGGCTTTATTATATGAATGTTAAAAGAAAAATAAATAGACATTGAATTAAGAATTTTAAAATAACACCAACAATAACCTCTAGAAAAATAGGAGCAAGGCAATAATGAAAATAAAAAGGAAGGGTGATCTGGCAGAACAGTAAAATATTACAAGTATATGATTTAAAAGAGAGGAAAATCTGATAAGAGTCTTCCAAATTTAAGAAAAGCTACAGAGAAAAATTAAGCAAATTTAGAAACTCTGAACAGCAATTGAAATATTGAGTGTGAAATTCCACATACATTTCACTGTAGGGAATTATGTGGCCCATGCAGAAGACCCATTACCAAAAGAATATTCTTCTGTACAAATTTTCTTTCCAGGGCGCCTGGGTGGCTCAGTGGGTTAAGCCGCTGCCTTCGGCTCAGGTCATGATCTCAGGGTCCTGGGATCGAGTCCCACATCGGGCTCTCTGCTCAGCAGGAAGCCTGCTTCCCTCTCTCTCTCTCTCTCTCTCTCTCTGCCTGCCTCTCTACCTACCTGTGATCTCTCTCTGTCAAATAAACAAATAAAATCTTAAAAAAAAAAAAATAAATAAATAAACAAATTTTCTTTCCATAGGCATCAACCATTGTAATCACCGTTCTTTGATGTTTACTTTCTTCTGGAGATTTAGTGACTGGGTCCTGAATGAACAATTCAGAGCCCTTTGAGTATTCTGCTGTAAGGAGTAAGAACATGAAGGAGGGGGCAGCCTGGATCCTGTTTGGGACATTGTCATATTGTCTATTTCCCCGGAAGCCAAGTGGCACAATACCTGCTTGGAATTATTTTCTCTGGGTCCCCTTGAAGCTACAGGAACTGATTTTTCTTTGGTAAGTCTCAAAGCTCCTGCTTCTCTCTTCAGCAAACAGGACAAACGCAGTTAGCCTTCCTGGGCATGCAGAATTGGAAAAACAGAATAAACTTACAACCCCTCTCTTTCCAAGTGCTTCCTTCTGTATCACAGCCTAGAACTCTTCACTCTCAGATCCTTGATTAGAAAACCTGGGTTGTCCTTGCATCTGGTGTACACCCGCTTCGTCTTAGGATTTGACTAAATAGGAGGTCAAAGAGCTGCTACTTTTTGGTCCCTTGTTCTCACTGCCATTAGTTATCCTTGGAAAACCTCAGCTGGGTTGCCTGCCATTTCTGGAGAAAAGATCAGATGGGAATAGTGTAAAGCTACCGGAGAGAAGGAAAATCGTGGTACAAGAAACATCATAGTCAAATCAAAATTGATAGGACTGATAGAATGAAAGAGAAAAGCATAATAAAAATGATTTTATGGCCTCTTGTTAATTTGATAAGGAAGTTCCTTCATAGAAGATACTAATCATCGTCCCATGATTTCCTCACTCTTACTGCCTGAGGGCTCATTTGAATCTTCCAATGCTATTCGGCTTTCATACCCCTTTCACCTTTATGAAGTCCTCTGGGCCTCATTCTCCATGCTATTAATGATGGAGATTTGAGGTTTTGTGTTATTTTGATATTACCTGTCCTGAATCATCCAAAGTTCCTGGCCTGTCTTTTTATAATCTTAAGCCTTTTCAGCTCACCTCAACTATATAATAGATCTGGAACCACCACCTCATAGGAGCCAGGAAAGTGGCCCAGTGGTGCATGCATTCTCTGTGGATCCCAACTTATGCTGGAACAGAATCTTGAACAGAGATAGCATCAAATCCTGAGGTAATTTCCCAACATTTTTATTTAAGATTTGAGAAAAGGGAATAAAAAGAATAATTTCTTTAATGGAATTTGTCTCACTCTGAAACTATCTTCAGTAAAGACATACTGGTTGGTCAAATATAGTTTACAGATGTGCTTCTTGCACTAAATTTTTCAAATTTATAATCACATTGGCTTTACATAATGATTTTTGCCTTGATTACACATACATAATTCCTAATAGCCTATGAGAAAAAAATATGCAGTAAAGACATTACTTTTAATGTTATGGTATTCATAATTATAATTTTAATGGTCACAAAATACATATTTAATTTCATGTTCCATTATTCACTTAACCATTTTCTAGTTCCTGGATATGTGTCTTGTTTTTATTGTTATACTGATTAGGGGAAAAAATGTGAAGATCAGTTCCTTACTGAGGTGTGATAGGAATATAAAAGAAATAAATAAAAAAGAAAGCTAAAATTACACACAACTACTGCTCTGAACACTACCCTGCAAAGAGGGTTTAAGTCCTATTGTTGAATCTCTCTCTATATATATTTTTTTAAATTAAGCTCCACACCCAGCATAAACACCAATGCAGTACTCAAAATCACAACTCTGAGATCAACCTGAATCGAGATCAAGAATCTGATGCTCCACCAACTGAGCCACCCAGTGCCCCACGACAGTACTATTTTTGATAGATAAACCACACATGACATTTATTGAAAAAAATCATGAAATATATACAAGAATTCTGGAAGATGTAGTTCAAGGAAGATAATATATATAATTGTTTTGTTATCAATGTTGTGTTCATGTTTTTGGAGGAGGTCATTACGAGGATTTGGCCAGTGATCAACTCATGAGCTAGGTCCAGGCAATTGGGCTCCTCACTCACTCCACTGTTTTGGAATATACATTCCACTCACCATCCCTGCACTAGGACTTGCTCCAAGGATTCAGTCTTGGGAGAGCAGTGTGTTTCTGAGACCACCCGGATACTGTATATGACCAAAACCCATGAAGGCCTCTACATAAACTTGTAAGATTCCTGTGCACAGGTGAAGAGAGCTACTCATCTTGCGACCACCCAAAAAAAGCCTGATGAGTACGCTCCCTTGCTTATTAAACCAGTCACCTATTTGTCTAGTGTAGCCTATCTCTTTCTATAGTTATACATTGCCATTTATGGTTAGTCCGGTTTGTGAACTAACAATTGATGAGCCAGCCAGGAGATAGAGGAAATGCGTTCTGGAGAAGAGGTGTTGGCAGGAGAATATGGAGTTGGCCATAAAACTTTGTGTGGAGAGGCATGGCCCATATACCACATACTTGTGTACAACACAGTAATATGGGACCCCAGAAAACAACAGCTGGTCTAATACCTTTGTTTGAGAAACTACATGTATTGCACTGTGGCAAATAAGGGAAGCACATGGTGGCCACTGTGGGGAGGCATCCCCCGTGGGCAAACTGGCAGCCACCAATGCCCAGTGAGAGGCTAAAACTTGAGCTAGAAAGTTGGAGAAATATCTTAGTTTAGAGAAGGACATACAGGTGAACACTACTCTGCAAGTTTTGGGGCTACAGACAAAGGTGGGAGAACAGAGTAATAAGTTGAAGAACTTAGCATGTCATTTGGCAAAGAGAAGAAGGTTCAGGCTGCCATGGATTAAAGTTTGAGGTCTTGTATCACGGTCCAATTTGGACAAATAAATGTGGCATCGGGGGAAAGTGAACAGAATAAAGGGGAGGATGTCATGAGAGTGAAAAAGGCAATGTGCCCCACTCCATCCAACCCCTAATACAAGAAAATTTCTAATAGTAATTACCCTAGACTTCCGACAAATCAGTTGGACTTTAAAAGACTAACCCCACAGCTTAAAGAATGGGAAGCAGGAAGATGGATGATCACGAATAAGCCCTTGTGTGGTTGGGATATAAGGAAAGACATTTGGGTTCACCTGCAAGAATCTGCAGCAGTCCTTCCTGTGTTCCATTTCCCAGCTCATAAGGTGCTGACATTCCCTGGCCATCAGGAAACTGCTACACTAGCTTGGGTACACACTCTAGCAACTGACTCTGCAGTAGATTCAGCATATGATTGCAAAGAAAAACTAGGCACTGTAGTGTCAGGTGGGAAGGCATTTTGCCAAGGATGACAGATTGCCCTGGGAATAGTGACTTGATTAATGCAGGAACAGTATAGTCTCTGTTTTCTTTTTCTTTTTTTTTTTTTTTAAAGATTTTATTTATTTATTTGACAGACAGAGATCACAAGTAGGCAGAGAAGCAGGCAGAGAGAGAGAGAGGGAAGCAGGCTCCCTGCTGAGCAGAGAGCCCGATGTGGGACTCGATCCCAGGACCCTGAGATCAAGACCTGAGCCGAAGGCAGCGGCTTAACCCACTGAGCCACCCAGGCGCCCTATAGTCTCTGTTTTCTGAGCAACACCCAAGGCAGCTGCCAAAGGAGTCTGGCCATCCACCAGAGCTCCCAACTGGTGAGGGATTAAGAAATTAATGATATTGGCCCCATTCCTCTGAGTTGATGTTCTAAACATGCCTTGGTTTCTAAATATGACACGTTGTCTGGTCTACCCCAAGCTTTCCTTGTCATGCTACAAACAGGGCTGTCACCCACGGGGAGTTTAAAAGCTGAGTGTTATTTCTAGACACCCTCACCAAATACACAATAACCAAGGGTCACATTTCAAAGGTGTTCATATGCAAGTCCAAGTGAAAGAACATGACATTGAATGGAGGTTCCATCCTCCCCTATAATCCACAAGCAACAGGATTGATAGGAAGAATGCAATATTAAAGCAGCTTATTAAATGATTAACAAGTAAAACCATCTTTGCTGGGTGGGCTAAAGTACTGTCCCAGGTTTTCATACATTTGAATAATCAAATAATCAACCAGTAGGGCCTATTGCCCCCTATGTGAGACTGGGGACGTCTGCCAGGACACTCAACATCATAAAGCTGTGCACATTGCAGGAGATAGCAACCATTCCACTACTCCTTGTGGATCAACGTGCTATGTTGCCAAGAGCATCAAGGTCAACACGCCTGGAAAAGGTGTTACCTACTGGAATTTGCCATGGGGACTCCCACCAGGGTAGGTGAGTTACTTCACAGCTTTGTGTGAGGGGGAACTACTCAGTCTCTACTTGGATCCTATTGTCCTGCTATGGGCCAGAACTATGGAAGCATCCTCTACCAGCAATGGAACACCCACCTCTGAGAGAAAGGAGAAGATAATGGAGGTCTTGGTCTGGCATATCATACCCCAAATCATTCTCCCAGCTGGCAGTACTGTCTCACCTAGCCCACACGCATGGTATGCACACCTGGCTAAGTTCCTAAAGGGGCTGACCTCCCTCTCTCAAGGCCAGGTGTGCATATTGTGTTTTTCAGTGGTACAATCATTTGGCCACTGTCTTTGTTCCCTCCTCTGACCTGGAGGACACTATATAGCACATATAGAAGCCTCCACTAAATTCACTTGACAAAATTAAATGATAGTCAGCAAAGCCTGTCTTTACTGAATACTAAAATTTTCTAATGGGAACATCTGTCCTCTGAAGTAACATGGACTTGGATATTATCACTGCTCTCCTGTGAAATTACCCAAAGAGAATGTTGCATGTTCATATCTCATGAGTCTGCTAGTAAATCATCTTTATTAAATTACTTGAGGACACTGAGTTATCTGTCTCCCAGCCTAGGGAACTTAATACATCAGTGGTTTGGATCCTGGGGCTCTTGGAGAAAAAAATATGTTACTTCTTTTGAAAATTGTTATCTTAATCTGTGTTTTCTCTTGCATGAGTCTCTACTGTTGCTGGGACATGTGCTTCCAAAGCAGGCAGATAGCAGATGAACCCTCCCCCAACTCATACTACTGAAACTCCTGCTCAATGCTCAGGGCACATTGCAGAAGAGGGGGTATGGGAGAGCCCGTCATGAGGGATGGAGTGTTAAAGGAGGTCATCAAGAGGTGGTGACTCCCAGCTAACCCCACAGCTGGATCTCGGCAATGACAGGCTCCTTACTGCAACTCCCCACCTTGGCATGGACTTTGCATTCACCATTTCTACACAAAGAGCTATTCCAAGGACAAAGCCTTGAGAGACTAAGATGTTAAAACCATCTGCATGATCTACATGATTGAATCCCCTTAAGGCTTCTTTATGATCTGTTAAGATTCTGAAGGACAGATGTGGAGATCTACTATATTCCTGAATATAGATAAAAGGCTTTATTTAAAATAAAGGGACTAGACACTACCTTTTTTTCTCTAATGCATACATATGATATTGAAAAAAATCAAAACTTCTGAGACTCAAGCAATCCTGCTGAGGAACAGGCTCCAGAAATAGTTGAGGAGGATTCACCTCTTTTGCCCCCACCAACCCAATCCTGGATTCTCTCATTACTATGATGTTAAGAGTAAAGACTTAGAAACCAATTCCCAGTAGTGTCTTACCATGATACCACCGGGAGGCCATCTGCCTCCATGCCCTTGGGAGCCTTCAACGTTCGAAAACTTGCCTGTAGCTGAGCTTATTGGAAAAGCTATAAGACTGTGAGAGAACTGAAGGCCTCCTCAGGTGAGGTGGGTGCTCATCCTCATTCCCACAGAACCTGTGGTCAGGTAAGGCAATGCACAGCAGAACTCTTTTGTGTCCCACTTCAATGTTACTCATTACTCTTAAAGCTCATTTTTGTATGTGTCCTGTTTGTTCACTGCTTTAACTTAATGCCTATTCCATTAGGCACAGGAGTTTGGGGTTGATCCTTGTTAGAGTCCTGAAGGCTCTCTTCCTTACCTTTTTCCAGTTCTACATGGGACACTAATGGGAGGCACACTTACATGCCAGACAGACGGGCTGACTTCAGGGGAGTCTGTGTTCACTGTACCTGGGTAATGTCAACCTTAAAAATAAAATGGCCCATTGTTTTAGCAGCAAAATGAGTTTATTTAGAATAGCAGAGAACTTACTAATTGGGACGAGCAAATGATGTCAAACCATAGGCAAGTCTGAGAAGACCAAGGGAAAGTAAGCTTCTATGGAGCAGAAAGAGATTTCGAGGTTGTGGCAGATTCCCACTGGCTGCAGGCAGTGGTTAATGTGTTGCTGCTAAAACAGGGAGGGATCGTCTTTCTTTTTCTTAAAAGCAGAAGGAAGAAATCAGAGAGGGGGACAAACCGCGAGAGATTTTTGACTCATGGAAACAAAGTGAGGGCTCTGGAAATGAGGATGGGTGGGGGATGGGGTGACTGGGTGATGGGTATTAAGGAGGGCACTTACTGGAAGGAACACTGGGTGTTATACGCAACTAATTGATCATTGAACACTACATCTGAAACTAATGATGTACTATATGTTGGCTAATTGAATTTAAATTTAAAAAAGAGTAGGAGATAAAATTCCTATGAGAAAAGTGTCCTCCCCTGTCAAAACAATTTCCTCTCCTTGCTGATTATGCAAACACAACATGTGGCAGGTACAGGAGAGCACCCCTCAGAGCCTCCCAACTCCACTGTAAATGTGGGTTCCTTTTCCTCGTTGTCATAGTCCCAACAATTATGTAATGATGCTGTGTTTCATTCTAGACTTAATCATCCAGATGTCAAGGAACCACATGACTCTTTTTTTTTTGAATACACACATATTTTTATTATTAAACTGAAGAAGTACACATGCAAGACTTGAAAGTTTGAACTCTGGAAAAATAATAGCAGCACGTTAACCTCGTGCGAAACATAAGATGACATCCTTCTTAACCAATCTCATCTCTCCGATTTTAGTTAGTTTATTCACTGAAAACTTGTAAGACTACAACAATCTGTACTGACAAGAGTTTGGGGAACATGTGTGGGAAGGAATTTAGTTATACTCACAGTGTCTCTGATAGTTAAGGGCCAACATCAGCCCTCTGCCACTTTGGGATAGCACCAGGATCTATGTGATCCATGTTTCTCTGAAAAACTCCAGGACTGTAAGGTAGAAAAGTCATGTTTTTCTTTGTTTTGTTTTTTAAGATTTTTTTAAAAAAGATTTTATTTACTTATTTGACAGACAGAGATCCCAAGTAGGCAGAGAAGCAGGCAGGAGTGTGGGGGAAGCAGGCTCCCTGCTAAGCAGAGAGTTAATGGAGATTGCCTCTCACATCTCTAAACCAGGATCTCATGTGAAGATGATTATTTCACTTTTTCGATCAAATGTGATGTAAGATATCTTTTAAACATAGTTTCATTTGGCTGAGTTCATTAAGGTGATCATTCATTGTATTTATTTGGAATTTGTTTCAAGACAATATCCCCTCCTTTTGTCTTCTGTGTATGTGTATGATAACGTATAATCCTGCACTGCCTTTAACTTTGATGTCCTGAGTACCACATTTACTATGTTTCATTTTCATAATGTGTGTACTGATGTTCATTCTGATTACTTATTTATTTAAGAATGGACCACTCTGAAGGGTACCACTTTTAGGCAATCATCTTCTTAGACATTTTTCTGCTCAAACAAGTTCATAACCAATCAATCACTGCAGCATTTACTATCCATTTCCTATGTTTCCTCTCTCTTTTCTTGAGGGTCAATAGTCAACACGCTTCATCTGCAGGAACACCTGTATTCCCGCCTTCTGTTATCACATAGGCACAGAGAGGAGGACTCTGAAAATTATTCTTGCAGGGGCTTTCTTTTTCTGATTGAATATCATCAATGCTGTCATGTGGAGTATCATCATCCTCAACACTTTCACCATTGTAATTAACAATATCAATTCCTATTTATATTTAAAGTGAAAGTATCTTCAGCCCATCTCCACAGCATTTAAATATTTGAAGTATTGCAGTCTTTCTTAGTTAATATAATGTATACAGTTCAGCCTCAACCTTACTCAACATTAATATATGTTTCTCTGTGGCTTTTTCCCTTTCCTTTCTTTTTGTTTTTCTTTTTCTGTCACTCTGACATGTGTGTGCCCATGCAGTCAGGTAAACAACAATCTCCTCTACCATAAACACAGATACAGTGAAAAAACAGGTTAACATGTGAAAAAATCAAAGAAAAGACCTTGCCCATGTATTCTATAATTAGTAACCCAGTGTAATTAAAAACTAGCCTATATAATTCATTTGGTACTACCCACAGAATCAAATGTTAATTGCATAGCATTTCTCCTAAGTGATCTGCATTAAGATCCTACTTAGGATAGAAAAATACTGCAGATAATAGTGCAAAAGAAAGATTGATTTATGCCTTATAAAGTGGTGGAAGAAAATAGTTACATAAGATTTATGGACTTTGGGAAACACCTATGGTTCTCATGGGAGATAGACATGATTTCTATAGGGAAACTTCAGAAGAATTCAGATACTGGCTGGTAAACAGACACACACACACACACACACACACACACACACACACGTGCAGAATTCATTAACTGTCTGCTCCTAGACATAATTTTAGGAATATTTCTTTTATGCTTATGGTCCTAAGTACTGACTTACTGTCTATGGTGGAAAACCAGGTATCTTTCTTGTTCCTAACAGAAATTCCAGGAAAGGAGAGGTCTTAAAAGGTCATCCTTGTCCACAGATTTCATTTCCTCTACATATCTGTTTGTATAATGAGACTGAGGCTGGTGGAACACTCCTTCCTTTTGATCTTGGTTCACTGTACTCATTCTAAAGATGCAAATTTGCTGGGACTCACTAGGTTTACAAAATGAGCAATGGAGATGCTAGATGCAAGCAAGCAATGATCAGTAAGTAAGTCTCTAGGGAATGCCATGCCCTGATAGGAAGAACTCATGGGATCTTATTTATGAAATGTATGGTGCTCACCTCCTAATTGTTTCTGTAGCTAGCAACACAGACTCAGGTGACCTATTTGTTTTCTTTTATATAGCATAGAAACATGTGGCACTCTCCTCAGAAATATTCTTAATAACCAATATTTCTAAGAAGATCCTTCATACCAGACTAAGTTATATATTCTTAATATGTATCATCTCATCTACTTCTCACAGAACTAGTATGTTATAAACATTATTACAGTTACTATCCATAATGTGAAGGTACAAACCTTAGGCTCAAAGAGGTAAAATTATTTGCCCAAGGCCATACAACCACTGAAGCCAAGCAAAACCCCGTGTTTTCCTTTGTTTGTACTGAGATGGTCCATTTAGGAAATCAGTCATAGTATGGCAAAATTAATAGATTGTGTATTTTCTTGCCTCCACTGAATTCAGCTGTCTTGCAGCTTAATAGCTATTTCTGAAGAAAGTCACTTTCCTTCTAAAAGCTTGATACTTCATCAGAAAAGTAAGAGTGAATAAGAATTTTTTTCATAGGGGTCTCATATATTTTATGGAGATGATCTTTAAAGTTGTTACAGTCCCAGACCTATGGTATTAGTCCTTTTCAGCAGAATTTAGATATTGTTATCCATATACAGTTTCCCAAACAGGGGAATAACCTTACTGAGAATTATAAAATTTTCTCATGCAATTAACTGACCACAGAGCAACTAGAATCATCTTTTAATAACATGAACATACCATTCACCCTCTCAAACACACACACACACACACACACACACTCATTCAAAATTAGCACTTACATTAATTTATTTAGGAATAATATGGATTTTTTTTAAGATTGCTTACTTCTGTCTTGTTTCATAATGCATCTCATATCAAGGCTTTATCTATATCCAAAACTTATTCTGCAAATTGTTATAAATTCCAGAACTTTTCATACTCTCCTTTGCTTCATGGTTTTTTTATCTTTATGGAATTTTCCTATCCCATCACAGAGCCCAACGTGGGCACTTTTTCCCCATCTTTAGGACCACTTAAATATGACCTCTTATATTCCCTCCCAGGGAGCTTTCCCAACACAAGATACATGTAGCTGCATAGCATTGTAATCTGGTCCACTTTATATTTTGATTGCACAAGGCAATATCTAGAATGGGCAGTTTTGTAGGTACATAATAATTTTTTAAATACTTATTTGTTAAAAAAATTATAAATTAACCAAATAGATCCTCTTGGCAAGAGTCTTTAGAAGATCATTTACTTAACTTCACATCACTTAAATATTTTAAAATTAAAAAAAAAAAAACTTAGTTCAGAGATCAGAAGCAACTTAATCACTATCAAATAGTTAGTGTCAGATGAGGAACAGAAGAATACGGACTTCTTGGACTCCAGTCTTGTTCTTTGGTCCACACTTTCAAAATGAAGTTGAGAGAGAATAAAGATACAGGAATAATGGAGTCAGCATCATCTCCTAACAGGGCCCTGAGCTTATGTACTGATAGAGATTCTAATGTAATCAGGGATCTGAGCTTGTTCTCTTTGCAAAGATAGGAACTCTGAGTGGATGACATCCACACTTCCCTACTTTCAGCACTTGATTCCCTTAGTGGACTGAAGAGGGAACACAAGCATAAGAAAACTGGAGAGTTTTTCCAATTTGCTCCTATTTGTTTAGACTT
The DNA here is from genome assembly GCF_009829155.1 of Mustela erminea. Taxonomy (NCBI): domain Eukaryota; kingdom Metazoa; phylum Chordata; class Mammalia; order Carnivora; family Mustelidae; genus Mustela; species Mustela erminea. The sequence goes on from NC_045622.1 coordinate 59,242,257, forward strand.
CAATCCTGAAACAAGTTTCAGGTTGCTCTATGCTAGAAACCATACCACACTTTATATTAGAAATGTTAGAAAAAATTAGAGACTATGTTTTTACACAATATTTCATGTCTTATTATTTGGGGAAAATACATACTGATACAAGTTTCTTATTATGAGCTCTTATCTGAAAGTTCACTAGTGCCTGCATGTTTCTCTTTGATTACAGCTTTGAATAGGTGGTGAACGGAATTTATATAGTCAACGGCATATCCACAGAATGTCAGCTTTGTGACATAAGGCTCATGTTGATGGTGTGCTAATCCTGACTGGTTTACTCTGGATACAAAGACTATTGATTACTCCAAACTACACGTCATGGTCTTTTTCAATGGTAGTACCTACAGACCCTTTCTGCTGAGTGGTTTCCCTGGTCTGGAAGACTCACATCCAGTGATTTCCATCTTGTTTTGTGCCCTCTACCTGATTGCCCTAATGGGGAACATCACCATCTTGGTGGTTATTCGGGTAGAACAGTCACTTCATGCACCCATGTACCTTTTTCTCTCCATGTTGGCTGCTACAGACCTGGGACTCTGTGCTGCCACCCTGCCCACACTACTCAAACTTTTCTGGCTTAATGTTCGTGAAATAGACTTTGATGCCTGCCTCATCCAGATGTTCTTCATTCATGTGTTTTCCCTAATGGAGTCAGGCATCCTCCTCACCATGGCTTTTGACCGCTATGTGGCCATCTCCAACCCACTGAGGTACACTACTATTTTGACTGATTCCACCATCGCCAAGATAGGTGTAGGGCTTCTGCTACGGGCTGTGGTTGTCATCTTTCCAGGACCCTTTCTCATTAAGCGACTCAGGTTTTGTAAGGCTAATGTGCTTTCCCACTCCTACTGCCTGCATCCGGATATCATTAAGCTCTCCTGTTCTGACCACCGAATAAATAGCATCTATGGCCTCATCATCATTCTCATCACCTTTGGAGTAGACTCTGTACTCATTCTCCTCTCTTATGTGAAGATTCTGATCACTGTGCTAAGCATTGCCTCCCAGGAAGAACAATTCAAGGCCCTTAACACTTGTGTCTCCCACATTTGTGCTGTGCTGCTGGTCTATGTCCCTATGATGGGGGTATCCATTATCCATCGCTTTGGGAAACATGTTCCACCCCTGGTGCACATTATTATGGGTTATGTATACCTGCTGATTCCTCCTGTTCTCAACCCTGTTGTATACTGTGTTAAAACCCAGGAGATACGCACCCGTATTCTGGGTAATCTCTTAAGATTATAGCAGAGAGTGCTTTAGGGTCACTTATATATTTTTAGAATAATCCTTATGAAATCAGCTTCTAACTTGAGCAGAGGAAACATATATCTTGGATAAATATTCTTATGTTCACAATCTCCATGGACATATTTATCTTTCAGTCTTCTGGAAGTTTTTTAAGGTACTAACAGTATCTTTTGGCTTTTCATTTCCCTCAAGTAACTCAGTGCAGATAGATGAAAAATAATCATATAAATAAAAGGTGAGTTCTCAGTCATCTATGTTGTCAGAGAGCCCCAATATCCATGGAAACCAGCAGATTAGTTGGAAGATGTAGAGTGCAAATCATAAGGCATCCAGTAGAGGCCATGTTTTCATCTGACCCCATGCATTCTGCAATGTAACTTCTGATGATATCTTCCATGAATGTCTCTTCCATGACTTTTTCCAAGATACCTTTGAAATTATATAACTTTCTCAGCTTTCACTTGTGAAAGTTTTATATTTAGATATTACTTTACAATGTATTATCCTACTTTACCATGCACTGACTCAACCACTTTGACATCTAATGATAGGCACACATATAAAGCCTAGAAATCTAGGCCAGAAGTTAAAAAACAGACTAAAAATCTGAAATGAATTTTTGTCATTGTATGCTAGGTACTACCTCTTATCTTATATTTTTATTTGCTAATTAGCATTCTCCTGATTCATGAAATTATGTAACTAAACTTAAGTAAAAATAGGCTATTGACTCAGTATCAATTGGGGAGTGTGCTGCTGAGAAGTTTTTTACAGGGAAGATACATTTATTTGAACAGTACTCACTTTAAATAGTTTTTACCTTCAAAGAGTAAAAACCTTAAACCTTAAAGCTCGCCGTTAAAATAACGGCAAGAACGAGAAATAACTCCCTCATGTGAGTTGCATTTGCAGCATATTCTGGCAAGAATAAGAAGGAGATCCTCATGAGCCAGTACTATAACTTCCCACAGGCTACAGGGGCTTATATATTTCTCATCTCATGAGAAATGCTGATACCTTAATGAGAAATTGCTGATTTCTATAACTTTCCTGTATTTACTGAGGAAAAAAACCAACAGATTTGTACAACATTATACTTACAAAGATTTCTGGATATGACAGGAAATTCATGGTAATTTTAAATGGTTGTAAGGTAAAGTAAGGTCTTGTAAATTTAACTCATTGTCTCACGTGTGCCTGTAAACAATCTAATGCCAACCCCATACATTCTGTCTAGACACTCTGGAAAGCCAATGGAGATTTTCTGACATGGTCATTTTTATTTGTCATTTGTCATTTTCATCTTTTTTATCATTCCAGAACTTTTTATTTTTTGAACTCAATGTCCTTATCTTACCCTGGTAATGTTTTTCTTTTTCTTTCTTATCTTTTTTTTTATTTTTTTATTTTTTTTTTTTTTTACTGTAGAATATGTATCTCTTTCATTAACATGTATCTTTCACTGAGTATCCATACCAATAAGAATTCCAGCATTAATGTGATTTACAAAATATATATTAAAAGAATCAAGAAATAAATATATAGTCCCACATTATTTGTGACGTAATCTACAAATTAGACAAAAAAATCAATGTCATATCTAAACAAGGAATAAATTACATAATCTTAAGGACCATAGGGAAAAGCAGTTGCATTGTTGATTTATCTCTTGTAACTACAGGATATTTGTGATTAGACATGACTCTGTGAGATCAACAGCAAAGGTGAGGCTGAGACCTATATTTGGCACATAGGAACATTCTAAATGAATATCATATTGTTGAACTCTGCCTGGAATGTTTCTTGGTGGAAAATGCAGCATACTTTTATATTATCCAGTGTTTTCTGACTGATACTTAATAATTTCTTAAATTTGGTGGATGAGATATTCATGGGTTTCAATAGAAGGATTTCATGATAATTTCAGATTGATGAATTAAAATAGGTAACTTACTAGGGTTCCTGAGTGTCTCAGTGAGTTAAGGATGGGACTCTTGGTTATGGCTTAAGTCATAATCTCAGGATTATAAGATCCAGTCTTGCCTCCACTCCATGCTTAGCATGGAGTCTGCTTGAAATTCTTTCCCTTCCCTCTGTCCCATACCCCCTCATACACATATTCTCTCACTCTCAAATAAATATATAAAAAAGAATAAACAAAGTCTTTAAAACATAAAATTAATAAAATAGGTGATTTATTAAAACACTTTGAATTAAGAGTGTATGTGACTTCAGATTCAAGGAGTACCTAAAGGTACAAATATAATTAACCTGAAAATAAAAATATATATGAAGATAAACTGCACTGTTTTATATCTATAACCACTGAAAAGCATCATAATTATTTGTCTTCATGAAAGGAATAATCTCATCTTACTTGTATTCTCTAACCACTGCAATAAATTGTCACTTGTCTGACTCATCAACATTTAATAAGTCAATTGTTGTTTTTCCCTCAAGTAAACTTATAAAGTAGACTCCTCTTAATTAATAATGTGTATATTTCTTTGGTCTGTTCATGTATAATTGACACTAAAAATCATGGCTAGTAATGATAGTTTTATATACTCTGTTCCTAATTAAGGTGGTTTATCCATACACATGAACAATTATCACTTGACCATTGGGAGCTATGTCTTGGGATTGGGATCATATATAGTAACAGAAATGATCAAAGGAAAGAACATTATTGGAGTTTCCCATGAACTTTAATTGAAACATGAAAAAATGCTTAACATCATTAGCCATCAGGGAAATGCAAAACAAAACCACATTGAAATACCACTTTATACCAGTTAGAATGGCAAAAATTGACAAGACAAGAAACAATAAATTTTGGAGAGGATGTGGAGAAAGGGGAACACTCTCATACTGTTGGTGGGAATGCAAGTTGGTATAGCCACTTTGGAAAACGGTGTGGAGATTCCTTAAAAAAAAAAAAAACAAGAATAGAGCTACTCTGTGACCAAGCAATTATCCAAATGACCAATTATCCAAATATCCAGCAATTGCCCTACTGTATATTTACCCCAAAGATACAGATGTAGTGAAAAAAGGGCCACATGCACCCCATTGTTCATAGCAGCAATGTCCACAATAGTCAAAGCACAGAAGAAGCTGAGATGCCCTTCAACAGACAAATGGATAAAGAAGATGTGGTCCATATATACAATGGAATATTATTCAAACATTAAAAAGGATAAATACCCAACTTTTGTACAGCATGGATGGAACCGGAGGGTATTATACTAAGTGAAACAAGTCAAGCAGAGAAAGACAATTATCATATGGTTTCACTTATTTGTGGAACATAAGGAATAGCATGGAGGACATTGGGAGAAAGAAGGAAAAAATGAAGGGGAATGAAATCAGAGGGGGAGAAGAACCATGAGAGACTATGGACCATAGTTTCAGAGGGGAGAAGGTGGGAGAATGGGTTAGTGAAGTGGTGGGCATTAAGGAGGACATGTATTGCTTGGAGCACTAGGTGTTATATGTAAACAATGAATCATGGAACCCTACATCAAAAACGATGTACTGTATGGTAACTAACACAACATAATAATAATTAAAAAAAGAAACTTAGGTAAACCAATAGCATCTCCTTCTCTTATTCTTCTCTATAAATTGCAAAAAGAAATTGGGAATCTGTGCTAAATCATTGTGGGAATAACAAATCGATTGCAGTGCCTGCTCAGGCGGGTCACTTGATAAGGGAAATAGATCTATGGAAATAAAAGTCTTAAGGATTCCAAATAAAGCCAAAGATATTTATTCCACCATGGAAGACTAAGGAAAGCCAGCACTAGGAATACCTGTTTGAGTTTTTTTTTTTTATTTCTTTTCAGTGTTCCAGAATTCATCATTTATGCATCACACCCAGTGCTCCACGCAATACGTGTCCTTAGTAATACCCACCACCAGGCTCACCCTACCTTCCACCCCACTCTCCTCCAAAACCCTCAGTTTGTTTCTCAGAGTCCACAGTCTCTCATGGTTCATCTCCCCCTCCAATTTCTCTCAACTCCCTTCTCCTTGAGTTTTATCTTTCAAAAACTAGTTATAAAAATTTCATTACCTGTCTTTGTTGCTGTACTCACTAGCCCTGGCCCTTTCTATTGCTAAGGAAACTAAATATAATATGATGACTAGCACAATATAAAAATTAATATAAAAGAAACAAAATAACCTCAGAAAGGGCAGAATATGTGTATAAACTTTTAAAAGATGATGCTGATGCCCTATGAAGATTGATAACTTCTGCTTCAAGTCCTAATATGCTCTTATGTCAAGATAAGATTTTTCCCATTGTTAAGAAAGAAAGAAAAAGTAGATATACAAAGACACTGATAAAACAAGAAAGGTAATATTAAATTCTCTGACAACACAGAGTATCAGGAAACAAAGATACATGGGTTTAATATATTTCATGAAAATTAATAGGTAAATGCTCATCTTGCAAGTGGTCGGGATTAAAAATTGAAGGGAATAGATGGAAATGATTTCTAACACACTCTGCTCCAAAATATTCATATTTAAAGGGAATTTGTAAAGAACACATTAAGTCAAGCTGTATGGTCTAGTAGACATGAACTGCCTCCTTTAGGACCTTCTCGTGATGCTCTGTTGCCTTTATTTCTGCTATTTACTCTTTTATTGGCAACTATGATGCTAACATACCTAGAATACAAAAATCAGTATGTGTTTAAGTCATTTTGTTGATGTTATTATTGTTTTGGGACATGTCTACATCACAGTAGAACTGACTTTTGTGGGGAAAAGTATATGGAGGACTCCTTGGCGGATCTGTTTGGTCTTCACACTATAGATGATTGGATTGAGCACAGGTGGGACCAATAAGTAGACGTGAGCCATGAAGATATGGATGAGTGGGGAGGAGTGTTTGGCAAAACGATGGACGATAGAGAGCCCAATCATAGGCACATATAAGATGAGTACAGCACAGATGTGGGATGCACATGTGTTAAGAGCCTTAAGCCTCCCTTCACGTGATGCAATTCTTAATATTGACTGAAGGATGTACATATAAGACACAAAAATACCCAGAGAGTCCATGCCCCACAGCACAGTGATCAAAACCAATCCATATATAACATTAAACTTGGTGTCAGCACAGGCAAGGCGAATCATGTCCTGGTGTAGACAATAGGAATGAGAAAGGGTGTGGGAGTGGCAGAAAGGAAAGAAGGCCAGCCGGGCCAGAAGTGGAATCATGGCAAAGGCACTCCTAAGCAGAGCTGCAATTCCAATTTTAGCAATAAGTCTTGGTGTGAGAATGGTAGCATATCGTAGAGGGTGGCAGATAGCCACATAGCGGTCAAAGGCCATGGCCAAGAGCACAGATGATTCTGTGAAGGAGAAAGTGTGAATAAGAAACATTTGGACCACACAGATATTGAACTGGATTTCCCTGGAAATGGACCACAACACCCTGAAGAGTGATATCATTGTGGGCATGGACATGCCCATGTCAGTGAGGGAGAGCATGGCCAGGAAGTAGTACATGGGCTCGTGGAGCCTGGGGTCCGTCCGAACAATATGCAGGATGGTGCAGTTGCCCATTATTCCAACAAGGTAGAGGACGCAGAATGGGATGGATATCCAGTGGTGAAATTCCTCATAGCCGGGGATACCTGTGAGATAGAATGTGGAGGACAAGGTATTACTGGAGTTTATGTTTGCCATGGAGCTCGCTGTTAAATCACCACCCAGTTTCAGGATCCCACTCCAGTGGGGAGGGCAATGATGAGATCAGCATCTGAGCCTGGAAAGCAAAACAAAACAGTGAAACTTCAGCACTTTCTGTAAATACTCGTCCATTCATCTCCACATTTTTGCTCTGTCTTTTTTCATTGCATTGCTGGGAATGGCAAGTTAAGTAAAACATTTACTTTATTACCACAAGGACTTTTCTTCCTGCTTCTCAAATGAAGACCTATTGACATCCTGTCTACATACAGACGATCTTCTTCTAAGGACACTTCTAAGGCACCAAACACACATTAAATATTTCTAGCTAACATCTTTCATTTATAATTTTCTTCCAGAATTTTCTTAACATTTGTCTTTTTTTTTTTTTAATGACTCCTTCAGTGATTTACATATGATGCCTTATTCTGCCTAAACAACACAGCTTTTTCAATAAGTACTAGAACACCATGTGAGGTATCTTTACAGGATTCAAGCAAGTATGGGTCAGCAGTACTTATTAACATAAGCAGAGATCTTACTAACATATATCTTTCATTGTGTAATTAAAGCTACAGGCCTGGTGCTGGACTAGCATTGCTAGGAGCTAAATATAAGGTGAAATAGAGTTATATAAAACAATTTTTTTTCATTTATTTATTTTCAGCATAACAGTATCATTATTTTTTCACCACACCCAGTGCTTCATGCAATCCGTGACCTCTATAATACCCACCACCTGGTACCCCGACCTCCCATTTTGAATTTAAAAATTATAATAATGAAATATGAAATTTTATATGTAATGTTCTTATTGTAAGAAAATATACGATTTAAGCAAAACATAACTGTGTCTGACTCTGACTTTAAAAATTCAAAACCTTCTTTCTCTTCAGTTTCAGATCTGATCAGTCATTTAGAGACTGATACCTTTCACACACACACACACACACACACACACACACAAAATAGGTACTATAAGGAAAGATAGAGTAGAAACCCATGCTTCAAAGCAAAAACAAGGGAAAATAGGATAACAAAAATTATAATGTTCAAAAAAACCATCTAACCTTGATATTAAATCTTTCCTACTCAGAACAAAAGAGAAAATATATTTTCTCCCAAAAGATTCCAGTATTTCTACTGTGGTCCAGAAACACATCTCTGAAGTAAGGAAGGAAAACACATCTCAAAATCTCACTTGCCCATCGCTTGCCAAGAATTCCTGCTCACCAAAATGCTGTTTTGAGAATTTACAATCCAGGGGACAGGGTATTTCCCTTTTCAAATGAATAAATTGGCCTTTTTCTGTTTTGTAAAGTCTACTTTGTTCCTTGGGAACTTAAAATCTCTTTCAATCTTCTCTAGCTCCACACAGATAAAACCTGAATTCAGCAGTTTTTACTGGAATGATTACTAACCATAATTTTCTAGGAAATGGAAGAACCATTATCAAGAAATCAAATAAGTAAATGCCAGAGATAATTCAGTCTCTGACTATTCACATTACATTCGAACGTGTCACATATTGTAAGACCTGTTGCCTATGGTCCTCCTATATATTTAAATCTGTGTGGCTAATGACCACCCCCAATTCTTGCTTCTCTTACCCTGGGATTGTCTCCCTTACCTTCCTTTCTGTCATTCTATACTTCCACTGGTTACCTTCAATGCTCAGATTTTCCAATATTACTCCTTTTTAACGTTGATTATTTTCCAAATCTCATCCTTAATCCAAATGTAGAAATATGCCTTCTTTTTAACTCGCTGCTTAGTTAGTTCAGACCATTCTCCAATTTTATTGTGGCTCTCTCCCTCTGCCATGAAGAGGTGAACTTGAAGTTTAATTTAAAACTGGAAGATACCTGAGCTGGAGGCCAGTCTGAAGCAGCTTTATCATCTCCATGACTTTCTATTGAGGTTTTAGGAAACAATTGTCCACCATTCCCCTCATTCAGACTCTCCCTCTGCTTCTACAAACCTATCCACGTCGGGAATATTCTGGTTCCAAGGCTTCCTCACTTTTTAAGTGGGACAAATTGCTGATTTTCCCCTGTAGCAAAGTATCCTCATCTGTGAACTGTAGATAAAAACAATTTGACAGAATTGTGCTTCAGAATAAAGGAGATCCTGTGGGTGAAATACTTAGCCTAGAGCCTTACATATAATGAACATAAAATAATGGTGATAATGATGAAGACAACAATGACAACAACAATATTTCTTTGAAGTGTAATGGAAGGAAGTAAGATATGAGGAGACTCTGGAGTATCCTTCCAGAGAGGAAACCCCTGAGTGGGCATCTCACAAAAGTGACCTAGGTCAGCTGAGTGAAGTGAAAGATATCAGATTCATCTCTGTGTCATCTAGTGAAAAATTCAGTATTGCCATAGGTATAAACTGCTTCATGCTCTTTTACTCTACCCCCAAATTCTTCTGGTAATTTTGAGAGCTTTACTTATATACTTTTCATTCTATTCATTGCCAATTTGAGGAAAAAAAAAAAGATACATTTCAGGATAAAATGGGAAGTCTCTTGAAGAAAAGCAATGAGATTTGGGACTACCATGAGCTTGGAATCTGAGCAGCCATGTTAGTATTCTGAAGTTGCCACAACAACACATATGCACCATATTCCATGTATTCACTAGGATCTGCCTTGCCTATTATCCCACAACTCCTTGTATTTTGACATGGCTTCATTTTGACTGCCCAACTCCTACTACTTCTGATCCTGTAATGTAAACTTCATTCACATGGCCTTGTGATGTCTTCTACCATTCCTCTGAGGAGGAGGATGGTGTTTGAGGACTTAGTTTATAAACTCAAAGACTGAAAGGAGTTATAATTTGGGGTTTAGATTTGTGAGTCACAATTAATGTCATATCAAAAGCACTGATATTTGGGATTCTTGGAGTCTTTGAAGGTGATCTGATACAATCTCAATCACTGTGGAGTCTCCATTCTGTCATGTCAGAAAAATAAATTGTCACCCCCATGTAAACATCACATCCTGCCCAGGGACATAGACACCACCTACCATAAAGATCTAGGGGATCTCAGGCAATTCCAATCTGAAAAGTCTGACTGAGGCTGGCCTGAATGCTATAAGAATGAGCATGAACAATGAAGGTATTTTGGTGAAAATTATGTCCTGTGATGAACTGAGAACCTCTTCCTTCCAGAACAGTCTCCTGGTTCTCCTCCTCACACTCTGGGTGTCCACCCTCCTCTCTTTTGTCTCTCAGGTCCCCCTATGTGTTTTCCTCTTACCTCCCGCTTTCATTGTCGCTAGTCCTCACATACCTGGCAGAATAGTACCTCTTGTCATTAGAGACCATTCTAATTCTCAGAGCAAGAAGGATCAGATAAGTCTTCCTCCAGTCCTTTGAGACAGGAAACCCCAGGATAAATGCAGCACAGTGTGTGTAACCCTGTCAGTGCTGCCAGTTCAGTGTGGTTTCTCTCCAGCACTCAGGCTGCAGCTCTAGGCTAAGTATTTCACCCACAGGATCTCCTTTATTCTGAAGCACAATTCTGTCAAATTGTTTTTATCTACAGGGATGGCAGTTTAGGAATACGGGGGCAAGAATCCTATTGAGATTCTTTAAGGCTTTCTGCTTCAATGTCTGGAACAAATGAGGCAGTGCAACACGAGATGAAATATTAGTTTGTATCCAGAATACGATGGGTCAGTAAAGGTGTTTGGTTACAATATAGCCAATGAGAGGACCTTGTTAAATACTGGAACAGGGTATGGACCTAGAGTGTGTGCCATAAGAGCTGGAAGTGACATTAGTTCAGTACTATTATTATACACTGCATAAAAATGAGATTCCTTTATGTGATCTGCTTCCCTCAAAATCACACAACAGTGGGTATATGGAAATGTGTCTTCCTTTCACTCAATTTTTCTGTGAACCTAAAACCACTATAAAAAATAAAATCTTTATTTAAAACCACATATAAAACAATAAAACCAATATTATCACTTAGATCTGATTGCCTGGTGGTATTTTCTTCACTGTGCCATTGAATTCTTCCTAATGACACAGATTAAAATGTTTAATATGTCTAAAGGAGAAGCTTTTACTTAACTTTTAAAACTCTCTCTTTGTCAACAATACTGACTCCTGAATCTCTATTTGGGATTGAGAAACAACAGGGTGGCATGTGCACTACTGAATAATCAGAAATCTATAATTAGGTGGATGTTGCAATTGTAATGTCAGCCCTGTTTGGTACAGAAACTACTTCTAAAAATGTGGTCTTCTATGAATTTCTCCAACTCTGGCATTGATTTTGGCAATATTGGTGTAATTATAATGGCTAGCATCTCCCAGCAAAAAAAAATCTACGACCATATTGATTCCCAGGGGTTTCTACCAGACATTTAAAGAAGAGTTAATACCTATTATCCTCATAGTGTTTCAAAATATAGAAATGGAAGGAAAACTTCCAAGCTCATTCTTGAATGCCAGCATTACCTTGATTCCAAAATCAAGGTCCAGTAAAAAGGAGACTTACAGGCCAAAATCCCAGATGAACATAGATGCAAAAATTATAAAAAAGCAAAAACAAAAACAAAAAAACCTAGAAAATCAAATTCAAGAGTTCTTGAGAAAGTACTTGAGAATTTAAGAATTATTCACCATAATCTAGTAGGATTTATCACTGGCTAAAGGGGTAGTTCAACATTAACAAATAAAACATCATGATACACTACATTAATAAGAAAAAAGAGCCATAGGATCCTGTCAATAGATGAGGAAGAAGCATTCAACAAAATACAGCATCTTTTCTTGATATGTAGAAGAATGAAATTCAACCATTCTCTTACACCATACACAAGGATAAACTCAAAATGGATAAAAGACCTCAACGTGAGACAGGAATCCATCAGAATCCTAGAGGAGAACATAGGCAGCAACTTCTTTGATATCAGCCACAGCAACTTCTTTCAAGATATGTCTCCAAAGGCAAAAGAAACAAAAGTGAAGATGAACTTTTGGGACTTCATCAAGATCAAAAGCTTCTGCACAGCAAAGGAAACAGTCAACAAAACAAAGAGGCAACCCAGGGAATGGGAGAAGATATTTGCAAATGACAGTACAAACAAAAGGTTGATATCCAGGATCTATAAAGAACTCCTCAAACTCAACACACAAAACAGACAATCATATCAAAAAATGGGCAGAAGATATGAACAGACACTTCTCCAATGAAGACATACAAATAGCTATCAGACACATAAAAAAAATGTTCATCATCACTAGCCATCAGGGAGATTCAAATTAAAACCACACTGAGATACCACCTTACACCAGTTAGAATGGCCAAAATTAGCAAGACAGGAAACAACATGTGTTAGAGAGGATGTGGAGAAAGGGGAACCCTCTTACACTGTTGGTGGGAATGCAAGTTGGTGCAGCCACTTTGGAGAACAGTGTGGAGATTCCTCAAGAAATTAAAACTAGAGCTTCCCTATGACCCTGTAATTGCACTCTTGGGTATTTACCCCAAAGATACAGATGTAGTGAAAAGAAGGGCCATCCGTGCCCCAATGTTTATAGCAGCAATAGCCACGGTCGCCAAACTGTGGAAAGAACCAAGAAGCCCTTCAACGAACAAATGGATAAGGAAGATGTGATCCATATACACTATGGAGGATTATGCCTCCATCAGAAAGGATGAATACCCAACTTTTGTAGCAACATGGACGGGACTGAAAGAGATTATTCTGAGTGAAATAAGTCAAGCAGAGAGAGGCAATTATCATATGGTTTCACTTATTTGTGGAGCATAACAAATAGCATGGAGGACAAGGGGAGATGGAGAGGAGAAGGGAGTTGGGTGAAATTGGAAGGGGAGGTGAACAATGAGAGACTATGGACTTTGAAAAACTATCTGAAGGTTTTGAAGGGGTTGGAGGTCGGAGGTTGGAGTACCAGGTGGTGGATATTAGAGAGGGCACGGATTGCATGGAGCACTGGGTGTGGTGCAAAAACAATGAATACTGTTACACTGAAAAGAAATAATTTAAAAAAAATCAACAAAGTTGGGATGGATGGAACATACCTGAACATCATGCCATGTTTGAAGGACCCACAGCTAATATTATCCTCAGTGAGGAAAAACTGAGAGCCTTTCCCCTATTTTCAGGAACAAAACAAGGATTTCCACTCTCACAATTACCATTTAACATAGTATTGGAAATCCTAGGCTCAGAAATCAGAAAACAAAAGGAAATAAAATGCATCTAAATTGGGAAAGAAGCTTCAATCTTTCACTATTTGCAGACAACATGCTATTCTATGTAGAAAACCTGAAAGCTCCACCACAAAAATTCTAGAACTTCTCCCAGAATTTAGCAACGTTGTAGGATATAAAATCAACGTGCAGAAATACCTATACAACAATTACTAAGCAGCAGGAAAAGAAATCGATTCCATTTGCAATGCACCAAAAACAGTAAGATACCTACAAATAAACCTTACCTAAAGCGGCAAAAAATCTGTACTCTGAAGACCATAGAACACTTATGAAAGTAAATGAAGAGGCACAAATAAGTAGAAAAACATTCCATGCTCATAGATTGGTAGAAAAAAATATTGCCAAAATGTCTATGCTGCCCAAAGTAATCTACACATTCAGTGTAGTCTTTATCAAAATCACACCAGCATTTTTCACAGAGCTGGAATAAACAATCCTAAAATTTGTGTGGAATGCCAAAAGACCCCAAATACCCAAAGCATTTCTGAAAGAAGAAAACAAAAATAGAGGCATCATGATTCCAGATTTCAAGCTATGTCACAAAGCTGTAATCATCAAGACAGTATAGTAATGGCACGAAAACAGACACTTAGATCAATGGAACATAATTGAGAACCCAGAATGGTCCCACAACTCTAGAGTCAACTAATATTTGACAAAGCAAGAAAGGATGTCCAATGGAAAAAAGACAGTATTTTCATCAAATGGAGTTGGGAAACTAGGCAGCAACTGCAGAGGAATGAAACTGGACCACTTTCTTACACCATATACAAAAATAAATTCAAAATGTATGAAAGGCATGAATAGATAGTTTTCCAAAGAAGACATCCAGGTGGCTAACCAACACGTGAAAAAATGCTTGGCATCACTCATCATCAGGTAAATACAAATTAAAAGCGCTATGAGGTACCACCCTACATCTGTCAGAATAGCTAAAATTAAAAAATACAATAAACAACAAGTATTGGTGAGGATACAGAGAAAAGGGAACGCTCTTGCACTGCTGGTAGGAATGCAAACCAGTGCAGCCATTCTGGAGAAGAGTTTGGAGGTTCTTCAAAAAGTTAAAAATAGCACAATCCTACTATCCAGGAATTGCTCTAGTAAGCATTTACCCAAAGGATACAATAAAGTGCTATATATACCCTGATGTTTGCAGCAGCATTATCAACAACAGCCAGCTATGGAGAAAGCCCAAATGTCCATCAACTGATGAATGGATAATGATGATGTGGTATATGTGCATGTGTGTGTGTGTGTGTGTGTGTGTGTGTATGATATATAATATATATATATTGGAATATTATTCAGTCATCAAAAAGAATGAAATCTTGCCATTTGCAATAACATGGATGGAGGTAGTGTATTATGCTAAGTGAAGTAAGTCCGTCAGAGAAAGACAAATACCATATGATCTCACTCGTGTGGAATTTAGGAAAGAAAACAGATAACATATGGGAAGGGGGGAAAGAAAAAAAAGTAGAGAAGGAAACAAGACATAATAGACTCCTAATGATAGTGAACAAACAGGGTTGATAGATGGAGGTGGGTAGGAGGATGGACTAATTAGGTGATGGGTATTAAGGAGGGCATTTGTTGTGAGGAGCACTGAGTATTATATGTAAGTGATGAATCCCCAAATTCTACTCCTGAAACCAGTATTGCACTGTATGTTAACTAAGTGAAATTTAAGAGAAAGAAAGAAAAAAAAAGAGAAAGAAAGAACAAACAAAATAAAAAAAAAGAAAGAAAGAAAATTGAAAACAAACAAACAAAAACATCTGACAACTTTTATCATGTGTTCACTGAACTCGGGTGTCTTCTATTGCACATATGTCACAGTGACTCAGTAATCTTCAGTCACTGCTGCATTTACTACTTTCAATTGAGAACTGGCTTTTTCAGAAATTGATGCCCTCAGTATAAGTAATAGTCTTCCTACAGAAAAAGTACTCAATTACTAAAGAAATTTATCATGCACTGATAGACTATGAAAATGTGAGATTATTTATACTGTAACAATAGGAAAACGCTCACAGTTCCATCTCCAAACGTATTGAGGAATTGCCAGACAAATGATCTAAACTTACTGCCTTTACTGGCACTGGATGCTTCATAATTCTCCTTACACTTTAGTTTCTTTAACTTAAATCACTTTGGTATCATGTAAGTTTGATATAATCAAGGATTCCCAAATTAAAGTGTTTTCAATAGTCATTGCATCCATACTTTTTTTCTGTATGGTCTATATATATTCCTCAGATACACAGTGGAAAAAATAAGAAAATAATTTTGTTTTCCACTGCCAACATTTTTGACAACCTTAAGTCATAAGTTCAATTTTGAATGATTCACTATGATGAGGAAAATGTGATGGGCAAATATTCACATTTAGAGCTATGGGTAGAGTACTATCTAGGTTCACAAGCCTGAGAGTGGATATAAAAATGAAAGGCAAAATGGTTTCTGTGACAAGGGCATGCTCATTCTATTTCCCAAATCTACTCTGCTTTCTGTCCTGACCATAATGAATTGCATGAATAGCTCCTTTCAATCTCTGGCTTCTGGTTTGACTTAGTCAGTGATGGAAGCTGAAAACAGGAATACAGAAGAACATACAGTTGAGGTGTTAACTCTTCTGGAAGCCCACCAACCCCTCACAATGGTTGCCTCTTTCTACAGAAAGAGGGAGTGGATGTCAAGTGTCCTTCTCCACACGATGCCTTTTCTAAATTTGGGTAAATTCTTTTTCCTTTGCCTCAATGGGACTAGTGATGGTAACAAACTTCTCATCCAGAATACTATAAATACAAATATAGATATAGATATAGTTATAAATATAAACCTTCCTCATTTTCCTAAATCTTGCCAACATATTTTCAATGAATCCTGACCCTTTTATCAAATTCTTGAAATTATCCAGTTTGAGTGTGGCGTCTGTTTCCTAACAAATTCTTAATTAATCTGAAAGAGAAATATCTATTTCAGATGCGTGTATACATCTCTATCCCTTACCATCTCTGCGTGGATCACCAGGACTATCACTATCTGGATTTTATTAAGTGTTGAATTTTTAATATGTCATTTTTCTTCATTGTTTTCTTACAAGAAATCTGATGTCCATTTTTTTATTAATCAGGCGTAATTCTTTTTTCAAAATTGGGGGTTACCTCAGAGAAGTGTAAGAAAGAAAACTTCAGATTAATCACTGCATATTTAGTTTTCCTAAATACATCAGTTACAAAAGTGGGCACTGAGAGAAGATAAGACACACAGCAGACAGCAGATGCAAGAAAATACCAGCATTCAGAGTTTCATTATCTTTATGGTACTAGAGTGAAAAATAATTAGTTTAGATTCTGTTTGAATGCTCTTTCATTACTTCAGATGCATTTCCATTGTCCCATTAGAGTGTACACTTTAAGCTTCAATTTGGAAATTTGTTTTCTCTTCTTTCCTAGGGAATTAGATGAGACAGCAAGAGTCTTGGGAAGTTTTTGGCATCTCTCTTACTCTATTTTGCCTAAAGTTCTGAAGACATTTTTCCTCATATGAGTGTACACTGACCAGGGGGGGTTGATATATTTATTCTCAGCATGAATATACAGCCCTGTGAGTGTGAAGTGTTGATTGGTCTTGTGAAATCTAACCCAATGCATTCATTGCCCAAGTTTTTTTTCCGACATTCATTCCAACAGAAGTAAAGCAGACAAAGAAATTATTTATTCTATATCTAAACTGAAACATCCATTTTATTATGATTTGGCTCAAAATCTGAAGAATGAGGTCTACTTTGTTTCATTTGAAAGAAAATGTTCCTAGTTACCAGTGCCCAGTTTACTACATATTACCTCTGTTACCTTTGCAATATTAAATTCTGTAAGTCTTAGTTTTAACATGGGAGATTGGGCTTCTCTCCAAACCTGAACAAAAAGTATCTCCACAAATGTTTTGGTTGAAATGAATTTCCTCTTACTAAACCTCTTTGTATCAGGATTTTGAGATGCTTTAAAGCTGGGAAGTAATGAAAGACACAATTACAATATTTTCCTTATAGAGATACGTAGAATTTATTAACTATCATGCACTTACTATATACCAAATATGTTCAAAAAATTCTAAGCTGGTTTTCTTCAGAATGAAGGTTATGGATACAATGGTCAGAATAATAGAGGATCTTATCCCTTCTAATTGTGAGCAAGTCCAACCCTTTTGGGCGCTAATATCCTTAGGAAGCCTTGGCGAATCTGCTTTGTCTTGATGCTATAAATGACTGGGTTAAGTACTGGTGGAACTAACAGGTAAATATTGGCCATGGTTATGTGGACAATGGGAGAGGAGTGTTTTGCAAAGCGATGCACTAAGGATAGCCCTATCATGGGCACATACAGAACGAGCACAGCACAAATGTGGGAAGCACACGTATTGAGGGCTTTGAGCTTCCCTCTCTGGGATGCAATGCCTAGCACAGAATGGAGGATGAAAGCATAAGATAACAAGATCCCTAGAGAATCTACACCCCAATAAAATGCAACAACAAACAAGCCATATAGAATGTTGAAAGAGATGTCAGCACAGGCCAACTGGATGACTTCTTGATGTAAGCAGAAAGAGTGGGAGAGAACATGGGAGTGACAGAAGGGAAATGTGGGAATACGAACAAGAATAACAGGGAGGACAGTGGAGCATCTGATTATAATGAAGACCCCTATATAGATAATGCGTTGTGGAGTGAGTTTGCTGCAGTACCTCAAAGGATCACAAATGGCAACATACCGGTCAAAAGCCATGGCTAGAAGCACAGCTGACTCCATCAGAGAAAATGTATGAATAAAATACATCTGTGCCACACAAGCATTCACCTCAATCTCCCTAGCATCAAACCATAAGATTTTTAATACTGTGGGCAAGGTGGAGAATGACATGCCCATGTCAGTGAGGGACAGCATGGCCAGGAAATAGTACATGGGCTCGTGGAGACTCTTATCTGTGTGGATGATGTGAAGGATTATACAGTTGCCCACTATCCCAATCAGGTAGCACACACAAAAAGGGATGGAAATAAAGTGATTAACATTCTCATAGCCAGGAATCCCAGTGAGGTAGAATGAAACAAACTGTTTAGTACTGGAGTTAGAACCGGTTAAAAGGGTGTCCCAAGTAGCCATTTTCCTACCATAAGAATGTGGTCTCCTAGAAGGAAGAGAAACACACAACATTAAGAAGATAGCAAGTTATGTTTCTACATTAGTTTTTTTTTTCCTCTTATTCTTTGTAGAGGCAGTATCTGTATAGTTTGTAAAATGATTTTTAAAATTATCCAAAGACACCATCATCTTTTAATATATTACTTTTTAATTCTTTATGTGTATTATGGTCATGTAGTTTTCTGTCAACCTTTTATTCCATTGATTCTGGATTTTGAGTCATTCACAGGATACTCTTCCCTTCCCTAAATTTGTAATATATTCTCCTATCTCCTACTGATATTTTTATAAGTTGGTTTGTTTCTATCTACTTTTAGAGTCACCATTTACTTGTCATTCATTTTGTGTATGATGTTAAGCAAGGATATTTGCCAAGACCTCTTCATGTTAAGCATTCATTTTCCTCTGACAAGGAAACTGGATGGAAATAATTTAGAAGGAATGTCAGAAAAAGCATAGGCAATAAATGTATAGAGTTGGCTATCTCTAATAGAAAAGAGTCCATAAGATACATCAAATCATATCATGAGATATAAATGGATACTTCAAAAACATTGTATATGCAGCAATGTGATTAACAATTAGAGAGTGAAATAAATGAGTCCTCAAACTGGTTTAAATGGGAACCAGAACCCCATCCAAGAGTAAATAGAACTTATCCTCACTTACTCAATCACAGGTATTTGGAGCTTGGTTTCCATTTCATATTGTCTACCAAGGTTCATCTACGTGTACTTAAACTGCAGCCAGGCCAGGATTTTACTTAATTGAATTGTTAACATTTTTTCCATTGATGCAATTGAATTGTGAACTACATCATCCTTGTTGATCCTGGAGCCACCTTTTTGGTGTCATTGCAACTTGCAGCTCCTTTTCTTTCTTTTTTTTTTTTAAAGGTTTTATTTATTTATTTGACAGACAGAGATCACAAGTAGGCAGAGAGGCGGGGGGGGGGGGGGCAAGCAGGCTCCCCGCTGAGCAGAGAGCCCGATGCGGGACTCGATCCCGGGACCCCGAGATCATGACCTGAGCCAAAGGCAGCGGCTTAACCCACTGAGCCCCTGCAGCTCCTTTTCTAATGCTCCTATCTACACATAGCTTTGGGCCATCCCTGACAGAAGGAGGAAAAATACCACCAATCTTAGCCTAACTGTCCCTATGGCCTTGGAATGAAGTTAGGATCCCTGACATCCTTAGACTGTGATCCAGCCTGGTGACAACCTCCTGATTTTCTTGTTTTTGCTTCTTTGTTCATTCAGTTTGAATGTATTTCAGTAACAAAGTTAATAAACCCTATCTCACAATAGAATATAGATGATTATATTAAATAATTTATGAATGTTCTTACCCCAGTTCTCTTTCAATTTGAATTTTTACACTTTTTAAAAGATTTTACTTATTTGACAGAGAGAGATCACAAGTAGGCAGAGAGACAGGCAGAGAGAGAGGGGGGAAGCAGGCTCCCTGTTGAGCAGAGAGCCTGATGTGGGGTTCAGTCCCAGGACCCTGAGATCATGACCTGAGCCGAAGGCAGAGACTTGATCCACTGAGGTACTCAGGTGCCCCATATTTTTACATATTAATGATCATATTTGTACAGTAAAATATCTCCAATAATGTCAAAATAGAGGCATGTTATAGATAGATATGTAGACCGAAGCTTAGAGACTGAAGTGGTTTGCCTGAAGTCACACAGGTGACTTCACAATAATAGCTTTCGTAAATATTGGTTTCAGGGTTTTGTTCATGTAGATGGTGGTTTCCCTGGATAGTGACTCCCTCACCTCCCTCCCTTACCTGTCTGCTTCCTATAGCCATGTGACTAGCTTGGTCAACATTTGAGTTCCAGCCTACCACCACATGCAGTCGCTAATGCCAAAGCAGTGTTAAAACAACAAATTCAGTTTCTTCAGACACTTCACTAGCTTAATATTTTATCAATCTATAATTTTTTACCACACTTTCCTTCTGACACAACAACCACACATGATATATGTGTCACTAAAGCCCTGGTCACTTAACCATCTATATCTTATTTCTCATAATGAATGCAATGATTCATTCAAAGTTATGAATAGTGATAACTACATAAAGAAAAAACAGATATCATTGTCCAGTTCCTTGAGTTTATTCATAAGTTATAATCATATCCCAATGTCCAAGAGTACTTGTAGACTCCTTAAAATTATGTTATATTTAACTAATGAATCATTGAACACTACATCAAAAACTAATCACGTGGGCACCTGGGTGGCTCAGTGGGTTAAGCCGCTGCCTTAGGCTCAGGTCATGATCTCAGGGTCCTGGGATCAAGTCCCGCATCGGGCTCTCTGCTCAGCAGGAAGCCTGCTTCCTCCTCTCTATCTGCCTGCCTCTCTGCCTACTTGTGATCTCTCTCTGTCAAATAAATAAATAAAATCTTTAAAAAAAAAACACTAATTACATACCTTACAGTAGCTAACTTACATAATAAAAATTATTTATAGATATATATTATATTTGAACTACTAACTATCTATATCAGATCAACAGAGGCCATGTTACATATGAGTAGCCTGAAGCCCAGAAATGTTACTGAGCAAACATAATAATCATTAGAATTAGGGCCACCTGGGTGGCTCAGTCAGATAAGCACCTGACTATTGATTTTGGTTCATGTCATGATCTCAGGATTGTGAGATGGAGCCCCACATCAGGCTCCATGCAAGGTACAGAGCCTGCTTAAGATTCTCTCTCTCAGAGCACCTGGATGGCTCAGTGGGTTAAGCCTCTGCCTTCGGCTCAGGTCATGATCTCAGGGTCCTGGGATCAAGCCGCTTTTCAGCTCTCTGCTCAGCAAGGAGCCTGCTTCCCCCTCTCTCTCTCTGCCTGCCTCTCTGCCTACTTGTGATCTCTGTCAAATAAATAAATAAAATCTTAAAAAAAAAAATTCTCTCTCTCCTTCCTTTGCCATGCCCCCTTCTCTCATTCTCTTTCTCTCAAAATAAATAAAAATAATCATTAGAATTAGAATTTAAGCTCTGCTTCTAAAGGTTCTGTAACTGCTACTGAAACATTTTAACCCTATTTTAGAAAGTAGTTCCGATTCTATACTATGACGACTCTCAGTCACACACTAGGGATTAGAGTGATAGCTATAACTCATAAAGGACCCTTCACACTCAGACTGCAGAGCATGTCTACCAGGCCCCCTCAGTAATACCCTTGTCCTCGCCTGCAAATGCCTCCAACACATGAGCATGTATTGTTTTCCCTCTTTTCTTTATTATTTTACCCAAAAGATAGGTCTAGAAGAAAACTGAGGGAGGCAGGTCTTGAAAAGAAAAGGTTTTGTTGGGCAGAGAAGAGAGTTAAGTGGGGAGACCTATAAGAATCTCCAACAAGGGACGCCTGGGTGGCTCAGTTGGTTGGACAACTGCTTTCGGCTCAGGTTATGATCCCAGAGTCCCAGAATCAAGTCCCGCATAGGGCTCCAAGCCCCACGGGGAGTCTGCTTCTCCCTCTGACCTTCTCCTTACTCACGGTCTCTCACTGCCTCTCTCTCAAATAAATAAATAAGATCTTAAAAAAAAAAAAAGACTCTCCAACAATAGTGGGGAAATAAGAAATGGTCTACTAGATATCTCTGTCTGTGTGTCTAAAAGGCACATCAAAGATCACATGGCCAAGAAAGAATTCTTGATAATTGCCTTAATATTTCTATTTTAGTAAATGTAATTCATGCTGTGTAATTGATAATATGTAAAAACTAAGTATTGTCCTTGATTATTCAAACCTTTTTTTACTCCTATCCACCCATCAATATGTCCTCTTGTTTCTATATACAAAGTATTTAACTAATTCTTCTCTTTAGTTCTGTCATGATGTCTCCTCTAAACTATTTTGTTAGCCATTTAACTCATCTAATTCTTCCCTTTTTTGTGTCATTCCTTCAAATCAATTTTTCTTACAGCAGTCAATTCTGAAAGACATAGACAAGGTAAATCACTCCTGTGTTTTGGGGGTTTTTTTAAAGATTTTATTTATTTATTTGACACAGAGAGAGAGAGCACAAGCAGGGACCAGTAGGCAGAGGGAAAGGGAGAAGCAGGCTGCCCACCAACCAGGGAGCCTGAAGTGGGCCTCGATCCCAAGACCCCAGGATCATAACCTGAGCAGAAGACAGATGCTTAACTGATTGAGCCACCCAGGCATCCTTCATTCCTGTTTTTAAAATTATTAACTGCTGCCTACTGACCTCAGGATGAAAGGAAAGCCATTGTCATTACTAATAAGATCCTTCTTTCCAGTGTATGGGGAAAGGGAGATGGATTGATACATATGATTTTGTCCCTACTCCCCTTTCTCTTTACCTTTGTGCTCAAATCCTCCAGAGTGCCTCTCAGATAGCTTTACTATTTCTGACCTCAATACATATTATTGTTACCCTCATTCATCAAAGCACAGATATTCTTTCTTTTCTCTATAAAATAATCTACGTATCCTTCTCATAATTCTATTCAATTATTACCTGTCCACTTACCTAAACACTCAACATATCTAATCTCACATAACTGTGCCACATTATGCATTATTTTCCTTCAAACCCCTTTTCCACCTCACCTCAATCCTTATTTCCAATTACCCACAATTTCTTTTCTTTACCCCAAATTTTCTGCCCTCCTTTCCATTGAGAAATTGATCATTGTTTTTCCTCCAAGATTAGCCCTCCTTCCCCATAACAAACTTACCTGAATCTATAGCCACTTCTGTTTCCCCATCACTTAATGAACATTCACTGCTTTGCTTTCTTGCTCAGAGTTCACAAATTGGAGATAGTGTTTCCTAAAGGACATAGGAGGTTACCAGTTTATCTATCTGAGGCAAAAGAAGATTTTAGGTTCTCCTGGTTATACAGGATTCCTGGAAGCCTGAGGGAACTATAGCTACTAATACTACTTAAGGAGTAGGAACCCATGGGCCTGAGGGATGAATGTGGCTCAGGATGAGATAGTGGGGATTTCCACTGGAAGAGAGAATGCCCAAGGGAGACTTAGGTGGACAAATTCAAAGAAGCTCTGTATCTGATGGCTAGCTGAGCTTAAATGCATAGTAGGAGTGGACACGTTCCAACTGATTAAAGCCTTAAATAAAATAAAGGGTCTATGGATCTTAAGATCATACGATTGCCCATATTACAAGCACCAGCATCTCTACCCTGTTATACTTTGGGACTAGACTGCAGCCTCTTTGAAGATGAATTCACGCATGGATGCCCCTGCTTAGTTCAGTCCATCAGAGGAAGGTTGATGAAGGAATGGGTGGGAGAGTAGATGTAGGAGTCCCAAATTCTGAACAAACTTTAGAAATCTATGGTATTTGATCCGGTCATGATCCCAGGGACCTGGGATCGAGCCCCACATCAGGCTCTCTGCTCAGCAGGGAGGCTGCTTCCTCCTCTCTTTCTGCCTGCCTCTCTGCCTACTTGTGATTTCTATCTGTCAAATAAATAAATAAAATATTTTTTTAAAAAAAGAAATCTATGGTATTTGAGTAATGTTTCATGCTGCTCAAAACAGTATTAAATGCATTATGTTATTTTACATTTACAAAACCCTGTGGAATGCTTATCTTTTAAGCTGACTCCCCCAAAACTTAACTACTAATAGTTTAGTGACTACTGACTTAATGATATGTAACTATATGAATCCAAAGTTTACAATGTAAGTGTAAAGATTACAAATTTGTAATTATACTTGGGTTCAAATTCCAGTATAATGAATTCATACTAGAGTACTTTTAGGTAAATGAATTGAACATTATTAGCTTGTTTGCTTAACTGTGTCATGCTATGATTATATCCCATGAAATTTCTTAAGTATTAATTGTAATATGGAAAATGGTATGGAGGTTTCTTAAAAAATTAAAAATAGAATTATAATATGATTCAGTTAATTCCACTACTGGATATTTACACAAAGAATACAAAAACATTAATTCAAAACAATACATGTACCCTTATATTTATCGTAGGATGTACAATAGCTCAATTATGGAAGGAGCCCAGGTGTCCATTGATAGATTAATGGATAAAGAAGATGTGATATATATATAAAGACAGATGATAGATAGATAGATAGATAGATAAATTCCTATCTATATATCCTTATATAGATGCATAGATAGATAAATTCCTATCTATCATCCCTAGAAATATTACTCAACCATGAAAAAGAATGATACCTTGGCATTTGCAACAACATGGGTGGATCTAGAGAGTATAATGCTAAGTGAAATGACACATTTAGAGAAAGAAAAGTCCATATGATTTCACTCACATGTGGAATTTAAGAAACAAAACAAATGAACAACAAAAAAGAAGAGATGGAGAAGCAAACCAAGAAACAGTTTCTTTAAACTAGAGTGAACAAACTAATGGTTATCAGAGGGGAGGTGTGTGGGGGCATGGGTGAAACACTTAAAGGAAATTAAGAATAAACTTATGAAGATAAGCACTGAGTAATGTATAGGATTGTTGAATCACTATATTGTACACCTGAAACTAATAGAACACTGTATATTAACTATACTGGAATTAAATTTAAAATAAAATGAAATAAATAAAAAAGAAGTAAATGGGATAAGGCCTATAATGCAACTCACATAGCCCTCATATATGCTCAGTACGCATTTGTTTCTTTCTTTCTTTCTTTTAATTAATTAATTTCTTGTAAAGAGATAGAGAGAGGATGTAGGATTTAGCCAGAAAACATTACAGGTCATTTATTTTATTCTTCCCAGAAAGAAGATGTGAGTTTCTGTTCTCTATTCTCTTTTCTTTCCATTCTGTAGTTAAATAAGGAGCAAAATGTTGACATAATTCAATT
This sequence comes from Mustela erminea, assembly GCF_009829155.1. Taxonomy (NCBI): domain Eukaryota; kingdom Metazoa; phylum Chordata; class Mammalia; order Carnivora; family Mustelidae; genus Mustela; species Mustela erminea. The sequence continues at coordinate 59,267,602 of NC_045622.1, forward strand.
TTGTTGGAGACTGATTCTTGGTTGTGTCTGAAAGATTTAATATTATAATCAGGAAACTGTTAGTTCACTATAGCATTTAGAGGTTAGTGTGGGCTCTAATAAATTTATGACAATTCACTGGTTGTCTCGGATTTACATTGAAATTATTTACCAAACACATAATAACACTCTTTTACTTTATTTTTGCTTCTCTTTTTCTTCATTCATTGGAATGGCAGCCAACTATATGAAAAGACAAGATCTCTTCCAAGGAAAAATGTGCAATATAATAAAGGAGAAAGTCATGCAAAAATATAAAATAAATATGACAAAAGATAAAAGACAGGTAAGTGCACATGCCATATGGATGAGAGGATAAGTGTCAATCAGGGTTCAAATTCCTAGAAAATTACTCTTATAAGAGCTGATATGTGAAAAGAGCCATCACTTCTAACCAAGTTACGGAGGGAGGTCTTTGTATGTGAAGAAATGCCATGAAGAAAAAGACACGGAGTTGCCACCTTCATGAATTAAGTAGATGACAAGTTCTCTATGCAGAGAGAAGAGGAGTCAAAGATTTCTGAATGTTTTACAAGACATGGAAAGCCACATCTTCTTTGTAATTTATTTGTATGTATTTTTTCTGATGAATACAATTGTAACTGCAACACAGGTAAGGTGGGAAAGCACTGAGTATATTGGCACTGTTAAAAATGTCAGACCCCAGAAAGTCAACTAAATTATACCTTTTCTGCACTTTTTGCCATCCATCCTACATTTTTTACTCCTAGTTTGGATGTGTGGATTTTTAGTTTTTTTCCTATGTTTATGTAATTCCCATTACAATTGTGTATATATTACACAGTTGACCTTGGAACAACACAGGTTTGAATAGCCTAGGTCCACTTATACATGTATTGTTTTTATAAATATAGTACAGTATATGTATTTTCTCTTCCTTATGATTTTCTTAACATTTTATTTGTATAGTTTACTTTATTCTAGGAATACAGTATATAATAAATATAACTTACAAAATATGTTCATCAATGAATTGTTTATATTATCAGTAGGGCTAACGGAAAGCTATATTAGTAGTTAAGTTTTGGAGAGTCAGAAATTATAGGCAAATTTTTGACAGCATGAGGCTGAACTGTGGTAAGAGCCCAGATGTCCATTGACAGATGAATGGCTAAAGAAGACATGGTATGTATATGTATGTATGTGTGTGAATATAATATAATATAATATAATATACACACATATATGCATATATATGTATATATCTACATATACACACAATATGTCTCTCATATGTGTGTTTGTGTTTATATATTTGTGGAATATTACTCAGCCATCAAAAAAGTGAGCTCTTGGGGTGCCTGGGTGGCTCAGTGGGTTGAGCCTTTGCCTTTGGCCCAGGTCGTGATCTCAGGGTCCTGGGATCGAGCCCCGCATCGGGCTCTCTGCTCAACGGAGAGCCTGCCTCCCCCTCTCTCTCTGCCTGCCTCTCTGCCTACTTGTAATCTCTCTCTCTGTCAAATAAATAAATAAAATCTTACAAAAAAAAAAGTGAGCTCTTACCATTTACATCAATGTGGATGGAATTATGCTGAGCCAAAGAAGTCAGTCAGATCAACACAGTCATCATATGGTTTTACTAATATGTGGACTATAAGAAATAGCACAAGTGATCACGAAGGAAGGGAGGGAAAACTGAATGGAAAGTCATCAGAGAGGGAGGCAAACCATGTTTAAACCAGACTGTTAACTATAGGAAAAAACAGGGTTGCTGAAGGGGAGTTCGGTAGGGGTTTGGGTAAGTGGATAATGGGCATTAGGGAGGGCACGTGATGTGATGAGCACTGAGTATTATATGCAACTGATGAGCTATTGAACTCTACATGTGAAGCTGATGATGTGCCATATGTTGGGTCATTTAATTTAAATTAAAAAAGAAAAAAATAAATTGTGCAATGGGATAGAGATAGAAAGAGTGAATGTGAAAGTGCATGAGAAATGTGAATTTTTTTTTTTTTGGATTTCACCAGTTTTCTTTCTTTCTTTTTTTTTTTTTTTAAAGATTTTATTTATTTATTTGACAGACAGAGATCACAAGAAGGCAGAGAGGCAGGCAGAGAGAGAGGAGGAAGCAGGCTCCTTGCGGAGCAGAGAGCCCGACGTGGGGCTCGATCCCAGGACTCTGGGATCATGACCTGAGCTGAAGGCAGAGGCTTTAACCCACTGAGCCACCCAGGCGCCCCTCTTTTTTTTTTTTTAATTTTTTATTTTTTATAAACATATATTTTTATCCCCAGGGGTACAGGTCTGTGAATCACCAGGTTTACACACTTCACAGCACTCACCAAAGCACATACCCTCCCCAATGTCCATAACCCCACCCCCCTTCTCCCAACCCCCTTCCCCCCAGCAACCCTCAGTTTGTTTTGTGAGATTAAGAGTCACTTATGGTTTGTCTCCCTCCCAATCCCATCATGTTTCATTGATTCTTCTCCTACCCACTTAAGCCCCCATGTTGCATCACCACTTCCTCATATCAGGGAGATCATACACTGTTGGTGGGAATGCAAGCTGGTGCAACCACTCTGGAAAACAGCATGGAGGTTCCTCAAAATGTTGAAAAAAGAAATGTGAATTTTTTAAAAAAGATTTTATTTACTTAGAGAGAGAGTGAGCGAGAGGGAGAGAGAGAATGTGACAAGCCAAGGGAGGGGCAGAGAAGCAAACTCCCCACTGAGCAGGGACCCGGATGCAGGACTCTATGCTACGAGTCGGGGATCATGACCTGAGCTGAAGGTAGATGCTTAACGGTATGAGCCAACCAAGTGCCCAGAAACGTGAAACTCTTGATGAAGCCACAAACACAGATAAAAAGATATAAAAGTTTATTTTAGGACCAAAAAAAAAAAAAAAAGGAAAGTATGTAAAAATGAGTTTTCTTGAAGAGTATACAGAAACTGAATGGTAGGACAGGGTAAGATTGAGAGAGCTTTTGTCTGGTGATGATTTTTTACTCTGAGGTAAAAGCTCATATATGGTGGGTAAGTGCACTGCAAAAGCATTAATTCGGAAGAGAAAGGCTCAGATGTGGACCAGCCCCTTTGAGGAATTTTTTTAAAAGGGATATTTTCAACCAACACCCATAATCAAATTAATGATGGTATTTCCCAATATTATGTACAGAATAGTCACCATCCAGTGTCTCACATGAAAAAATACAAATAAACTATTGTGTCATTAGGACAATTTATAAAAACATTTTAGAATGAGGGCTCTGGAGTCAGTGTGTGGAGACAAACCATGTCTATCACTTGTCATCTGTCTAATGCTATACAAGTCACTTAAACTTATATTGATTCGAGTTAAAATTTATGTGGCTTAATACATGGAATGTTCTCAGAAAAACAACTGATTCTGAGTAAACATTTAGGAATGGCAAATTATTATATAACTTCCCAATAATCTGGTTTCCCTGTAGCCCTCTTGTGTCCCCGTTTATATCATGATTCAAAAATGTAATTCCCTAGACATTCCCTACTCCTTGACCCAGGCATCCAGCTGTTTTCATGTTCAAAAGAAAATATTCATCCCTAAGGATCTTGAAGGCCATATAATCACAGTAAGCAGAAATTTTGAGTATGAAACTTCAACAACAGGACAAGTAAATCACTGTAACTCAGTATTGATGCCCTTTCTGCCATACGTATTCCAATCCCTGCTTCAATGGACACTGGTTTAAGGGTTATTTTTCCTCATCACAAGACTCCATAATTTTCAGGTGTCTATAATACGGGTGAGGCAGGCAGAATAGGGAAGTGTTGGATATTTTCAAGAGTAACAAAAAAACAGGGAACTGAGTCTGACACCTGACAGTTTGTGGTGATTAAGCGAACTTATGGTCACTCTGTGGTTTCCCATAACCACAAGCATCCTGCTACTGTTGCTTAACTGCAGCATACATACACACAAAAAGCCAGCTAGCTCTCAAATGACAGAATGGCCCCTCCACTTGGGATGTGAGAAGATTCCTAGTAGGCTTTGTCTATATGTCTATATATGGAGTACCTGAAAGAGAAAGATTAGACTGTCTACACATAATACATAACATATATCATGAATAATATTAGACGCAATTCCTAGAAATCCACTCCTATACCCAGAACCTCACATGAATATTTTGTTCCCAAATTATAAACACCCATAAACATCAGAGCTCAACGTCCAAATGGCACAACTCGAATTTTCTGAGTTTGCCCACACTTCCTCATCTGAAGTGTGCACTTTCGTTTTTTGCAAAAAAGCTTCTTCTGCTACACTTTATTCTGACTTGTTTTTTAATTCTTTCTCCAGCACAGTCAAGAACCCGGCATTGGCTGGTAGTTGAGGTCTCAGGTGTTGAGAATTCCCCTGCCTCTGGTATCAGTGGGTAGTGTAAAAGAGTGTCCAAGGAATAATGTCAGTTGTGCTCCTAAAAAGAAGAAAGTGTGTGTGGGGAGGGTGGTGGAGGCTGTTTATTATGAGACCAGTATGACTTTCAAAATATTGTACTATGGTGTTAAGAAATGAAACAAGTATAGTCAGCCAATCACAGTATGGGGTGAGAGAGGGGTTGGCCAATACAGAAGTGTGCAGAGCAAAGGAAAGGTCCTCAGGGGAAGTTTGGATGAATTTGTCTAGAGAGGGGACTGAATGGAGAGAAAGTCATAAAGCTGTCATAAAGCTATGGTACTAACTGGAAACATGTAAGGAAGAGAAGGAACCTCAGAGTGTGGATTATAACCACATTGCTGCAATTCTTGCCTGCTGAGGTCAGAAGTAAATACAAATTGTGTCACAAGTGGAGAGTCAGGAGCAATGCAAGGAGCTGTTCCATTTCTGACACACTCAACAAGCTCACCCTGACATCATGCTGAATGAAATTCATGTTGGTGCAAATGAACTTCCCTTGGCTCATTCCCCAGCAAGCAGCATATCTTCACAAATTCTGGTATTTCAATCTCAAAGCCCTGCCCTATAATTTGGCAGTCCCTAAACTGTTTAGACTAATATCTTTAAAAAATCTGGGGGGAATTATTTTCTGTGAAAACTGTCTATCATACCATGTCTCACTCTATTGTCTCACAACTAGACTATTTCTTACTAAGTACTCCAAACCTAAGACTCATACACATTCTTCAGCTTACAAGTGGTATAACTATCTTCCCAATGGAAGATTTTTGGATTTTCCTACATTTAACTCTGGATATCGATACTTAGTACTTTCCTTCATTTATATGACGCTGGTAATATAGCAAATTACATATACATACATGTACATTAATGAAAATACATCTGTGGAAATATATTAGTAAAAGTTAGTAAAGCTTCTCAGTTTCATGAATAAGGAGATATTTACAGAGATCATCTCAGTGCCTTGCAATAAGGAAACAAAATACTCCTGCAGTTGTCTGTCACTAAAGACAATTTCTACACATTTATTTAGATAGTGTCCTTGCTGAGGTAGAGTAACTCAGAAATAATATATGCTCATATGATAAAATGTGATGTGATACAAATAATTTCTACTTAAACATTTATAGACATTGTAATTTCACCATAGGCTAAAATTCCTTGCATCTTGGCTTACTTAAATCAGCAGAGGTTTCAAAATGTATGTTATTATTGATTTGCTTTATAAGAAAATCTGTGAAGAGTGATTTAAATTCATATTAGAGAAATTAAAGTACAAGGAGAATGAGAGGCATCCAATGCCAGGTAAGTCAGTAAGTTTAGATCATTTGTCTGACAATTCCCTAAGAAGACATTCAAAGATGGAACTGTGAGGGTTTTTTGACTATTAAGCTATAAATAATCTCTCACTTTCCTAGACTATCAGTGAATGGCAAATTTCTTTAGTACTTGAGTACATTTTCTGTAGGACAATTATTATACTGAGGTGCTCAACTCCTGAAAAAGCTGGTTCTCAGTTGAAAGTATTAAATACAGCAGTGCCTAGAGATTAGCAATTTGGAATGTATGTTTAATAGACAACATGTGAAGAGAGTGGACACATGATAAAGTTGTAAGGCATTATAATTAGACTAATATTGCCAAGATCAAAATTGGGGTTGGAAAAATGAACATAGGACCACATTTCTAAAAGTCGTTCTTGGACCAAACAGATCTGAATTTACAACTGAAACTCCCATCCCAACAAGAGAGTTCTGATTATTCATTAGTGCACATACCACGCTGTTGCACCACTCAACCACAAAGAAACATTAAGGAGTCAGTATTTTTGAAAAACATAGAGTTGTAATAGTTGATAAAAAGCCTCTATTTTTATTCATATAAAACATACTAATCTTCTGCATCAAGAACTCTATGGCACAGGACCACACCAGCCAATCAGCTGAGTGATAACATTGGTTTTATTGTTTTATATCAGGTTTTAAATATAGATTTTATTTTTTATAGTGGTTTTAGGTTCACAGCAAAATTGAGTGAAAGGAACACACATTTCCATATACCCATTGTTGTATGATTTTTGAGGGAAGCAGATCACATAACAGAATCTCATTTTTATCCAGTGTATAATAATAGTACTGAACTAATGTCACTTCCAGCTCTTATGGCACAAACTCTAGGTCCATCCCCAGTTTAAGTACTTAACAAGGCCCTCTCATTGGCTATATTGAAACCAAACATCTTTACTGACCCATCATATTCTGGATACAAACTAATATTTCATCTCCTGTTGCACTACCTCGTTTGTTTCAGACATTGAGGCAGAAAGCATTAGAGAATCTCAATAGGATTCTTGCCCCTGTATTCCCAAACTGCCATCGCCTGCTGCAGCCTGAGTGCTGGGGAGAAACCACACTGAACTGGCAGCACTGACAGGGTTACACACACTGTGCTGCATTTATCCTGGGGTTTCCTGTCTCAAAGGATTGGAGGAAGACTTATCTGATCCTTCTTGCTCTGAGAATTAGAATGGTCTCTAATGACAAGAGGTACTATTCTGCCAGGTATGTGAGGACTAGCAACAATGAAAGCAGGAGGTAAGAGGAAAACACATAGGGGGACCTGAGAGACAAAAGAGAGGAGGGTGGACACCCAGAGTGTGAGGAGGAGAACCAGGAGACTGTTCTGGAAGGAAGAGGTTCTCAGTTCATCACAGGACATAATTTTCACCAAAATACCTTCATTGTTCATGCTCATTCTTATAGCATTCAGGCCAGCCTCAGTCAGACTTTTCAGATTGGAATTGCTTGAGATCCCCTAGATCTTCATGGTAGGTGGTGTCTATGTCCCTGGGCAGGATGTGATGTTTACATGGGGGTGACAATTTATTTTTCTGACATGACAGAATGGAGATTCCACAGTGATTGAGATTGTATCAGATCACCTTCAAAGACTCCAAGAATCCCAAATATCAGTGCTTTTGATATGACATTAATTGTGACTCACAAATCTAAACCCCAAATTATAACTCCTTTCAGTCTTTTTGAGTTTATAAACTAAGTCCTCAAACACCATCCTCCTCCTCAGAGGAATGGTAGAAGACATCACAAGGCCATGTGAATGAAGTTTACATTACAGGATCAGAAGTAGTAGGAGTTGGGCAGTCAAAATGAAGCCATGTCAAAATACAAGGAGTTGTGGGATAATAGGCAAGGCAGATCCTAGTGAATATATGGAATATGGTGCATATGTGTTGTTGTGGCAACTTCAGAATACTAACATGGCTGCTCAGATTCCAAGCTCATGGTAGTCCCAAATCTCATTGCTTTTCTTCAAGAGACTTCCCATTTTATCCTGAAATGTATCTTTTTTTTTTCTCAAATTGGCAATGAATAGAATGAAAAGTATATAAGTAAAGCTATCAAAATTACCAGAAGAATTTGGGGGTAGAGTAAAAGAGCATGAAGCAGTTTATACCTATGGCAATACTGAATTTTTCACTAGATGACACAGAGATGAATCTGATATCTTCACTTCACTCAGCTGACCTAGGTCACTTTTGTGAGATGCCCACTCAGGGGTTTCCTCTCTGGAAGGATACTCCAGAGTCTCCTCATATCTTACTTCCTTCCATTACACTTCAAAGAAATATTGTTGTTGTCATTGTTGTCTTCATCATTATCACCATTATTTTATGTTCATTATATGTAAGGCTCTAGGCTAAGTATTTCACCCACAGGATCTCCTTTATTCTGAAGCACAATTCTGTCAAATTGTTTTTATCTACAGTTCACAGATGAGACTACTTTGCTACAGGGGAAAATCAGCAATTTGTCCCACTTAAAAAGTGAGGAAGCCTTGGAACCAGAATATTCCTGATGTGGATAGGTTTGTGGAAGCAGAGAGAGGGTCTGAATAAGGGGAATGGTTGACAGTTGTTTCCTAAAACCTCAATAGAAAGTCATGGAGATGATAAAGCTGCTTCAGACTGGCCTCCAGCTCAGGTATCTTCCAGTTTTAAATTAAACTTCAAGTTCACCTTTTCGTGGCAGAAGGAGAGAGCCCCTATAAAATTGGAGAAATGGTCTGAACTGACCAAGGAATGAAGTAAAAAGAAGCCATATTTCTATGTTTGGATTAGGGATGAGATATTGGAAAATAATCAACATAAAAAAGAAATAATACTGGAAAATCTGGGCATTGAAGGTAATGAGTTCAAGTGTAGAAAGGAAGAAAGTAAGGTGAAGGAGACAAGCCTAGGGCAAGAGAAGAAGGAATTGTGGTGGTAATAAGCCAGGCAGATTGAAGAAAATAGGACCATAGGCACCAGGTATACAATATGTGAGCAGTATTCAATTGTAATGTGAGTAGTCAGAGAGATTGAATCTATCTCGACATTTGCTTATTTGCTTTCTAGATTATGGGTCTTCCATTTCCTAGAAAATTGTGATTATTAACTATTCCAGTCAAAATTGCTGAATTCAGTTTTTATCTGTGTGGAGCTAGAGAAGATTGAAAGAGATTTGAAGTTCCTAAAGGATGAAAGTAGACTTTACGTGATAGGAAGAGACAAGCATATTTTTTTTTACAACGGCAAGTAATCTGTCTCCTGGATTATAAATTCTCAATAGAGCATTTTGTTAAGCAGGAATTCTTGGCAAGTGATGGGAAAGTGAGATGTTGAGAGGTGGCTGATCTTTCTTGCTTCAGAGATGTTTTTCTTGACCACAGAAGAAGTATAGGCATCTATTGTGGGGGAAATAAATGTTCTCATTTGTTCTGAGTAGGAAAGATTTAATTTCAAGATCAGGTGTTTTTCTGAACATTATCATTTCTTTTCCTAATCTTATTTTCTCTTGTTTTTGCTTTGAATCGTGACTTACTACTCTGTCTTTCCTTATAGCACTTATTTTTCTTTTTTTTTTTTCTTGTAGAAGGTGCCAGTTCTCTAAATGACTGATAAGATCTGAAATTCCATATTTAATTATTATATTTTTAAAATTCAAAATTATTTTAATTAAGTCTATTTTAACCCATACTTAGCTTCTGGCAATGTTAGTCTAAGACCAAGCCTATTCCTTCAATTTATAACTGGGGATATGTTCGTAAGACCTGCTTATGTTCACAAGTACTGCTGAACCATACTTGCCCAAATCTTGTAAAGGTACGTGCATGGTGTTCTAGTATTCCTGAAAATCTATGTTCTTAGGCAGAATAAGACATTATATGTAAATCACTGAAGGAGTTATTAAAAAAAGAGTAATGTTAAAATCAATAGCCCTCACCAAGGAAATTCTGGAAGAAAACTATAAAATGAAAGTTGTAATCTAGAACCCTTTGTCTATATACTGCTCCTCATAGTGTATTTAGAAGAAGATTGTCCATATGTAGACAGGATGTCAATGGGTCTGCATCTGAGAGGCAGGAAGAAAAGTCCTTGTGGTTGTAAAGTAGGTATTTTACGTAACTTGCCATGCTCAGCAATGCAATGAAGAAAGAGCAAGAAATGTGGGGATGAATGGAAGAGTATTTACAGAAAGTGCTGAAGTTTCACTTGTTTTGTTTTGCTTTCCAGGCTCAGATGCTGATCTCATCATTGCCCTCCCCACTGGAGTGGGATCCTGAAACTGGGTGGTGATTTAACAGCGAGCTCCATGGCAAACATAAACTCCAGTAATACCCTGTCCTCCACATTCTATCTCACAGGTATCCCCGGCTATGAGGAATTTCACCACTGGATATCCATCCCATTCTGTGTCCTCTACCTTGTTGGAATAATGGGCAACTGCACCATCCTGCATATTGTTCGGACGGACCCCAGGCTCCACGAGCCCATGTACTACTTCCTGGCCATGCTCTCCCTCACTGACATGGGCATGTCCATGCCCACAATGATATCACTCTTCAGGGTGTTGTGGTCCATTTCCAGGGAAATCCAGTTCAATATCTGTGTGGTCCAAATGTTTCTTATTCACACTTTCTCCTTCACAGAATCATCTGTGCTCTTGGCCATGGCCTTTGACCGCTATGTGGCTATCTGCCACCCTCTACGATATGCTACCATTCTCACACCAAGACTTATTGCTAAAATTGGAATTGCAGCTCTGCTTAGGAGTGCCTTTGCCATGATTCCACTTCTGGCCCGGCTGGCCTTCTTTCCTTTCTGCCACTCCCACACCCTTTCTCATTCCTATTGTCTACACCAGGACATGATTCGCCTTGCCTGTGCTGACACCATGTTTAATATTATATATGGGTTGCTTCTGGTCATTGTGCTGTGGGGCATGGACTCTCTGGGTATTTTTGTGTCTTATATGTGCATCCTTCAGTCAATATTAAGAATTGCATCACGTGAGGGGAGGCTTAAGGCTCTCAACACATGTGCATCCCACATCTGTGTTGTACTCATCCTTTACGTGCCTATGATTGGGCTCTCTATCGTCCATCGTTTTGCCAAACACTCTTCCCCACTCATCCATATCTTCATGGCTCACGTCTACTTATTGGTCCCACCTGTGCTCAATCCAATCATCTATAGTGTGAAGACCAAACAGATCCGCCAAGGAATCCTCCATCTGCTTTTCCCCACAAAAGTCAGTTCTACTGTGATGTAGGCATGTCCTCAAGGCAATGAAGGTTTCAATCTAAATGATTTAAATACATACTTATTTATGTGCTCTAGATATGTTGTCATCATAATTGCCAACAAAAGAGTAAAGAACAGAAATAGAGTCAACAGAGTATGTTGAGAAGTGGTTATAGTAGAGTTGGTGTCCATTGGGACTATACAGCTTAACATGTACTTCATAAATTCCCTTTAAATGTAAATGTATTGGAGTGGAGTGTCATAGAAATCATTTCCATCTATTCCCTTCCATTTCTAATTCCAATCTTTTCCAGGGTGATTTATCTGTTAATTCTTCATTAAATATATTAAATCCATGTATCTTTGCTTCCTGATACTCTGCATTTGTCAGGGAATTTACTATTCCCTTTCTTGTAATATCAGTGTCTCTGGATATCTACTTTTCCTTCTTTCTTAACAATGAGAAAAATCTTATCTTGACATAAAGGCATTTTAGAGCTCAAAACAGAAGTTAGAAATCCTAGCAATGTTTCCACATCATATTTCAAAAGTTTATATTTATGCTATACCCTACTAAGGATATTTAGTTTCCTCTGGATAGAAAAGTACAATATGCATATTTTTCTCTTGCTCAATTTTTAGAAATAATTTTAATTTTATAAAAATTGAGATTCTGTCATTACTTAAATACTTCAGATATTATGATGTGAAGTCTATGATTATAATCCATTGGGTTAAATGCATCTTAATAATTAAGGGCATACTATTTATTTAAATGTAAAAAATATTATCTTTGGTGTCCTTGGCTATGAGGAATTTCACTCATGTAGCAATTTAATTCATTGGGGTGTAGCTACTTATAAATTTGTGGTAGCTGGAAACAGCTAAAGATGAAGGTCTCACAATTTTATCTAGAACTGTTTTTTTTTTTTTAATTAATTTTTTATTTTTTATAAACATATATTTTTATCCCCAGGGGTACAGGTCTGTGAATCACCAGGTTTACACACTTCACAGCACTCACCAAAACACATACCCTCCCCAATGTCCATAATCCCACCCCCTTCTCCCAAACCCCCTCCCCCCAGCAACCCTCAGTTTGATCATGCTTAGCGAAATAAGTCAAGTAGAACTGTTTTCAACACACAAAACTATCTCTCCTTGTGATTCTGAAATTATCTGGCACCTGGCTGTGCATAGGGTTGTATAAAAATACTTGCAAATGCAACTGAATTTTCTTTGCTGGTACAGTTAAAATTGTGCAAAGCAAAAAATAAACAAAGGGGACAAATAAAACTTTAAAAACGTGTTATGGTTCCCAGTATTTATGTAATAATTAGTAATATATTTTACATATCTTGTTCTACCTAGTATAGCAACTGTGCTTCAAAGAGCTTGCTGCCTGTAGGCATGAATATTATGCTTAGCATAAAAGTGACATTAAATAATTATTGAATATATAAATGATGAAAGGAATGAATCAATTATTGAAAAAGAATGACTAGTTTGGATATAAAAAAAAAAGTCTTGAAGGAAAAGATTTGACATGTCATGAACCTACATGTCACATAATAAAAGAGAGTTTACTAACTTAAAATCAGGATTTCAAATTTCAGGCACATGGAGTATATCTACAACTTATATCTGCTATCTGGTTTTAACTCAACTATGATGTTTCCACCATATTATCCTATTTCTTGATTCTAATTCTAATTACCCTTCTCCTTTTAGCACATTCACTTCAAGTAAGGGACATCAACTAAAAATAAGAAAGATGTATAAACATCATAATTAGATAATATGTGGTGTAATAAATAATTAAATAAAATTGATAGGAAAAGTAAAAATATTGAGAATGATCATGGTATACATTGCATAAGTAATATTTAACTATTGATAATCATTTTTATTTTTATTTTTTTTAAAGATTTTATTTATTTATTTGACAGACATTGATCACAAGTAGGCAGAGAGGCAGACAGAGAGAGGGGGAAGCAAAATCCCTGATGAACAGAGAGCCCGATGCCATGTGGGGCTCCATCCCAGGACCCTGAGATCATGACCTGAGCTGAAGGCAGAGGCTTTAATCCACTGAGCCACCCAGCCGCCCCTAATAATCATTTTTAAAATAAGAACTTCAAATACAAAATATGTATTTTTTAAAATATTTTATTTATTTATTTGACAGAGAGAGAGAGAGAGCAAGCACAAGCAGGGGGGAGCAGCAGAGGGAGAGGGAGAAACAGACTTCCCACTGAAGGGAACCCAAAGCTGGACTGGATCCCAGGACCTCAGGATTATGACCTGAGCTGAAGGCAGAAACTTAGCTAACTGAGCCACCCAAGAACCCTACAAAATATATTTTCAACCTGTGATGTTGAAGATACCTTTCCTAGCATCTATGCTTCAAAAAAAAAAAACCAATGTTGTATTAGGCTTTGTTGTTGTTGTTCACAGAAATATGTTTAAGCTACTTACTGACCTTAGATTTTGCATTTTGCATACGAATAAAGCTATTTTAAAGGAATACCTGCATAGGTAATGCAATATTTGGACACACAAATTATTATTTACTATGTTACATTAAATTTATTACTATAATTGCATTATAATCATAACACATTTTATCAAAAACATTTAGAAAACCACATATTTTTTAATTAAGATCATTTTTCCCAAAGAATATCATTGCTGAGGAGATGAGTGATTGAATATCTGAATGGATGAATGAATGGATGAATGAATGACAAGTTAGCACTATGAATTGAGAACAGAAAGATCTTGTTCTGGAACCTTACTGAAGGCAAGCGTTTAGTCTTCTGGCAAGCAGTTGGTGCTCCAAAAACAGGAGGTCTCTTGTTCTTGCCTAGAACTATAATAATATGACTGAAACGTCTTTCTCATTTGTATATGGATTTATAAATCAGGAGGCACTCTTACTCATATTACCTTGCTTGACAAAGTCATGAGTGTCTTTTGAAAACATTCTCTGCCATCTTGCAGAATGTGTAAGTGATCCAGAAACCCAAATCATAATTCATTTTTGTATACGAATCCCCAATCACTGGACAAAATGCAATGCAATTGTTTTCATAATGTCAAACGTTATCTTTTAGGTTATACCTTAATCCTCTTGATACTGCAGAAGACTTCTTGTTGCAAAACACAATGGCAAGAAAAAATAATAGCAGAGATCACTATCCCCTTTGTCATTAAAGTGTCCGGTATTGTGTTCTACACAAAGCATTACCACAAAATACTTCATTATCCCACTTAGTAATTCAGTTATCCAATCCGGTATCTCAAATAATAAAAACATAATTCAGTCAAAAATGTACAGTGTGGAAATGATCTGACTACACTTAGAGTCTGGAAATAGCCACATGCATTAATAAGGAGAATGATAACAATATAAATATTTTGAAGGCACCCCATCAACTACTTCAACTACTAGACCATGTATATGTTTATATTATGTTCATGATACTCATTTTTATTGTCTGATGCCAGGGAAAATTTTAACTCTTTTATTAATCAACGGGTGGACATTTTATATAGGATAAAAGGTATTACATTCCAGGAATTTTGCCAGATAGATTTATAGATGATAACATTTGTCCCAGGTCATATAGAATGCAATTAGCAAGAAGGTTTGGGGTGTGAAAAGTTACACTAGGAAAATTGCATGTGCTTTTTTATTTAAGGAGCTAAATGAATCCAGTGAACATAATCCTGCTGGTTTGCTGTGATTTTTTTTTTTTTTTTTGAGAATTTCGTTGACAAAATTTCATCCCCATTAACCAGAATGTTAAGTGATGTGACAGAGTCATGCAGTTTTAGCAACCTGACCCAAGATGGGGCAATTAGCCTTACTTTCTCCTTCCTGAGTCATCAGTACTCAAATTCTTTGCATGTCATGCCACTCCTCAGATCCTGCTTTTTTGTTTACTTAACCCAATCAAAGTAACTTTCTATTGTGTGTAAAAATATCTTTATTGCAGCAAAGTATTGAAGGAGATATGAAACAAACAAGCTAAGTGAAAGAGTAAAGGAAGGAAGTATTTAAAGAATATGCCCTATACAATACATAAGGACATATTAGGGCATTTGTTACTTAGAATTATTAGCATTCAGTATTTTTTTTTAAGATTATTTATTTATTTATTTGTCAGAGAGAGAGAACACGAGCAAGCAGAGTGGCAGGCGGAGGCAGAGAGAGAAGCAGGCTCCCTACTGAGCAAGGAGCCCAATGCAGGACTCAATCCCAGGACCCTGGGATAATGACCTGAGCCGAAGGCAGCGGCTTAACTGACTGAGCCACCCAGGCATCAATGACAATCAATGCTAAGATTGCCCATAGCAAACTGACATTAAGAGAGGCATTTTGTAGTACAAAATGGATATTTCACTCACCTATGCTATTACAGTGACTCCACTGATTATTACCTTAATATGTTGAGATACCCTCTCATGGTACTGGAGCAGTTGCCTGACACCTTCCTTTTTACCCTTTCCTGGGAAGGCAGCATTAAGAAATGTGAGTATTTTAAGTTCTATCCAGAGGTTAGGTGTTCTGGAGATAGATCTGCCTGGGTTGATTCACACTTGACATTTAAGTCTGATCCTCTACCCTGAACTCATCTATTCTTTGTTGCTTCATAACCCTTGGGTCATTTTGGTTGGTTACAGAGCCCTAGGACACGCATCCTTATCTCCTTTGTCTTTACCCCATAAACAATGGGGTTCATGGTAGGTGGCACCAGTAAGTAGAGGTTTGCCAGGAGGATAAGGACGTGTCTGGGTACATGATTTCCAAAGCGATGGGTAAAGAAGGAAAAGAAGGCCAGAGTATAAAATATCAAGATGACACATATATGAGCTCCACATGTTCCAAAGGCCTTAGTCCGGGCTTCCTTGGAAGGCAGCTGGAAGACTGTTCTCAGGATTAGCCAGTAGGACAGGGAGATGAGCACAAAGTCCAGCCCTGTGGTGAGGAGAGCAGCGGTGAGTCCATAAATGCTATTAAGGGCATAGCTATTACAGGCTAACTTGGCAATGCCCATGTTCTCACAGTAGGTATGGTGGATGACATTGCTCCGACAGAAATGCAGCCGGAAAATGAGGAGGACACCAGGAGTGACCACAGCCACACTCCGAGCCAGCAGAGCCAGGCCCACCTTGCTGATGAGAGAGCCTGTAAGTAGGGTTGCATAATGGAGTGGTGCACAGATAGCCACGTAGCGATCAAAAGCCATTGCTAAGAGAACAGCAGACTCAGAGAGGAACAGGGCATGAACAAAAAACATCTGTGTGAGACATGCAGGATAAGTTGATGGGGAAGGGCCCTGCCAGAAGATAATAAGCATTTTGGGCACTGTGACAGTACAAAGGAGAACATCATTGAGTGCCAGCATGGCCAGGAAAAGATACATGGGTTCATGGAGGTTCCTGTCCCAGGCCACCACTGCCATAACCAGGCCATTTCCTATCACAGCCAAAAGGTACATGAAGCTGAAGGGGATGGAGATCCAGATTTGGAAGTCTTCTAATCCTGGGACTCCAGTCAACAGAAAGGCACTGAGGTGAGTGGATGTAGAATTACATGGTCTTACGGACAGGTGTCCCAAGTCTGTTACATGATAAAGAGAAAATAGGTAGAGTGCACACTAGTAGAAAACAAATATTTATTCTTTTATCCTAGTGACAACCTAACAATTAATTTTGACATGGCGAACTGGAAGGAAAATAAAATGGTCTGAGAAAAGCTATTAATTATCTGAATAAGGGTGCCTGAATGGCTCAATTGGTAGAGCATGTGACTCAATCTCCAGGTTTTGAGTTCAAGCCTCAATTTTGGGCTTAGAGCTTACAAAACAAAACAAAACAAAATAAAACAAAACTCAAAGAACAGCAACCAACAAAGCACACACACACAAAACCCCCACCAAAACAAACAAACAAACAAATAAATAAATAATTTTAAAAATCCTGAATGATTATAAGCAAAAATCACCTCTCTTATGGATTATCTAGTTCTTTCTGAAAAAAAAAAAAATTAAATCAGAATAATAAGGGTTGAAATCTTTATTTGTGTAAACCTAATTGTTATAACCACATCATGTATGTATATGTCTTTTGAACTTTTAACCATGTTATGTATATAATTTTTGTCTGCCTAATAATAAAAAAATAATTAATTAAATACAGAAAAGTCGTTTTCTCTTTCCTTTTTCTCTGTAACATTACATAGAAGTCTGGAGATGGTTAATATTCCATTCTTTGACAAAAATCTTAAGGAGAGGTCATGGGTTGGATGACAGACTGATACATAATGGGCCAGTATAAAGCTTCCAAGTCTTGTTTCCCATCCTGATAATCTGAGAGATGTTTCCTTACCCTACACTTTTGCTACAGTAAAGAAAAAGTTTTACTCATCTGCCTCTCATTTGAACTCTTGAAGACAATGAACATTTAAACATGAAGTTTTAACTGCTATGCCAAAGTTGTAGCATCATTCAGATCCTAACAAGCACTCTCAAGGATCATGAAGTAGAATCAAGGAAGACACTAAAAATCCAGAATACAGAGTGTTCTCTTTCAGAACAAGACAGTCACTGAAGATGTCAAAGTCCATTATCATTCAACAGCTATCATTGAAAGACCCTTCTACAGAGCAGAGTTATTTTGATTTTCATACTCACCAACCAAAGAATAAGATAACATTTTAGCAACTTTTTAAAGTAAAAGTAGTTCTTACTTTTAATGTATCAAAAAACTATAATATAAAAATAGCTTTCTCTAAAAAGTCCCTCCAATATAAAATTATTCTTTTCCCAAGTCAATAAAATATTAATTCAATTAGTCAAGTTTGTAATTAAGGGCAATATTTTTGGCAAAGGCACAAAGTATTTTTAGAAACGCTTTTGACTGCAATTCTTGAGAAGTTTCAAAGTGATAGACAAGTCTAGAACCTGCAAAGGGTACACTTTTCATATGGCCCTGTCACACCATCACTTAGATTGAAAGCTACACTGTATTACATTATGTCTATTATCCCTGTAATTGTTAATTGAAATCTTTTTCAGATTATCTCTACCCTTCACAATAAAAAGGGTATATTTTCATATGAATTAACACATATTTATTCTATTCTCCCTCACACTGTCTTCTCTCTCTCTCTCTCATATGAAATTGAAATAAGAAAGAAAAGACAAAATTTTTCATCAAAGGGCAAACACATGGAAGGGATGAAATTGTTTTTTTGTTTTGTTTTGTTTTGTTTTGTTTTGTTTTGTTTTATGTATTTGACAGAGAGAGAGATCACAAGTAGGCAGAGTGGCAGGTAAAGGGGGAGGGCGAAGCAGGCTCCCTGCTGAGCAGAGAGCCTGATGCAGGGGTTTATCCCAGGACACTGAGATCATGACCTGAGCCGAAGGCAGAGGCTTTAAGCCACTGACCCACCCAGGCGTCCTGGGATGAAATTATTTTTAATGCAACTCTGAGAGCTATTTTTTTGAATGGTTATCCTGTTAAAAATATGGAGGCACCACAATTTTATTAGCCTGGTAAGTTTGTGGCTTTGCTGCTGCTGCTGCTGCTGCTGCTGCTGCTTTATCTTTTTTTTATTGTGTTATGTTAGTCACCATACAGTACATCATTAGTTTTTGAGGTAGTGTTCCAAAGATTCATTTTTTGCATATAACACCCAGTGCTCCATGCAATCTGTCTCTCCTTAATACCCATCACCAGGCTTTGCTTCTTTTATCTGGTATCTCTCAACAGTGCCTGATTTTGCTGTGTAACAACCACACAGAAACTATCACCATATTTGGATAGAAGTCATATCACATATCAGCACAGGGATGGGCAGTGTAGCAGTAATGGTAAAAATAATAATTGGAAATACATATTAATGGTTGCAGTGTGCTAAAGCATTTTCCTAAAGCCTATGCTAATCACTTTACATGGATTATCCAATTTAATGGTAACAACTACTATAAGAAATAACTATTGTTAGTGTCCTAATTTTACACAGAAGACAACTCAGGTACCTGAGGACCTTCCTAAGATCGTATTACTAAGGGGTGTGTGAAGTCTGTTTTCAAATCAGGGATCCTAACTGCAGCACCACAGTTTTAACCATGAAACTATTCTAACTTACCTTTCAGATGCATGGTTTTTCAAGATCAAGGTAGATCTTGAATTTCCTCTTAGCACCTCCCAGAGTGATATTCTTAGGTGTTAGGTAAAAATGTCATGTCTGTTTATAGGGATTTAGAGAATGTGTGTGTGTGTGTGTGTGTGTTTGTGCATGAAAATAAATATCTATACTTGTATTGTACATAGATCTTTACAACAGCAACTCAAGGACTAACCTCTGGGACAAGAAGTCTTTTGGGTATTTCACATGCTAAGTGATTGCTTTGGCACTTGAGACCCACAGTTAGTGTATGGATTAGCAGACTGAACCTATCTTTCATACTTATGAAATTATATTTCCCAATTTTGAACAGCATTGGATAATTTTCCATGTCCAGCCAAGTCTCTGAGCAACATCTCTGCACTTTTTTGCTAGTTCACTACGTAGCCCTTAAACAGAACTAAAAAAATAAGGTTTCCTGAGTTAATCTACTGGAACATGGATGTCTTCTAAGACAAAGCCTAACTATTGAGACTATTTCAATACATGTCTATGCATGACAAAGTGTCCTTTAGTGAGATATTTTGAGGTTTTTCAAAGGAAAAAGCATGGCAATATATTTGAATAACTCCCATTTCTCAAATAAAAGTTTATAAGTTAACACATATTGCTTTATAGAGCAGTTTGAGGTCTACAAAAAAATAATTAGAAAGTACACAGCCCACATATGATCCCTTCTCCTCACCCACCCAGTTTCCCCTATTAACACCTCACATTGCTGTGATATATGCGTCACAGTTCATAAGCCAGCATTGCCACATTTTTATTAGCTAAAGTCAGTAGTTTACATAAGACCTCTCCCTTTAGGTTGTACATTGTATGGATTTTGACAAGTATATAATGACATGTATGCACCTTTATAGTATCATACACAACAGTTTCACTGTCCTACAAATCCATTGTGTTCCACCTCACTCTAAGCCCTCTGACAACCACTGATCTTCTGTCTCCATAGTTTTATTTTTTTACACAGTGTCCTGCAGTTGGAAACATGCTGTAATTGTGCCCTTTTGAATCAGCTTTTCTTTTCTTTTATCTTTTATTTTTTTTCTTTTCATCATCATTAGTGTACTCTTTAATCCCCATAAAGTATTTCACCTTTCCTCCTACCCACTTACCCACTGGTTCTCTATAAAGAGTCTGTTTGGTTTGTCTTTCTCTTTCTTTTTGTTTCCTCTTTGCTCATCTGTTTTCTTTCTTAAATTCTACATATGAGTGAGCTTATAGAGTGTTTGTGTTTCTCTGAGTTATTTCACTTAACATTATACTCTCTAGTTCCATCCATGTCATGGCAAATGGTAAGATTTCATTCTTTTTTATGGCTGAATGAGATATCTCATTAGTCATGTGATATATCTAAATATCTACATCTATTATGTAGATATAGATATAATCATAAAATGTTATGCATTCACCTATTGATGGACACTTGAGCAGCTTCCATAGATCAGATATTGTGAATCATGCTGCGATATGTATAAGGGTACATGCATCTCTGAATTAACATTTCTGTATCTAGAGGATAAATACCCACTAGCACAATTCCTGGATCTTAGGTAGTTCTATTTTTAATTTTTTGAGGTACTTACACACTGTTTTCCCTGTGGATTTACTAGTTTGCATTCCCTCCAAAGTGCAAGAGGTTTCCTCTTCCTCCACATCTTTGCCAACACTTGCTTCTTATGGTTTTGATTTTAACCATTCTGAGCTGTGAGATGATATCTCACTGTAGTTGTGATGTGCATTTCCCTGATGATGAGTAGCATTGAGCATTTATTTTCATGTGTATGTTGGCCATCTGGCTGCCTTCCTTACAGAAATGTCTGCTCATGTGTTTTGCCCATTTTTAAATAGATTATTTTGGGGTGGTGTTGAGTTGTATCAGTTCTTTATATATTTTGGATAGTAACCTTTTATCTGATATCTCATTTGCAAATATGTTCTTCCATTCAGTAGGTTTCCTTTAAGTTTTGTTGATGTTTCCTTCACTGTACAGAAACTTTTTATTTTGATGTAGTCTGAATAGTTTTTTACTTTTATTTCCCTTGCATCAGGGGACCTATCTAGAAAAATGTTTCTGTGGGTGATGTCAGGGAAATTAATGCCTGGACTCTCTTTAAAGATTTCTGTACATTGATTTTGTATTCTGTGACTTTATCAAGTTCATTTATCAGTCCTAATGGCAGAATCCTTAGGGTTTTGGTGGAGTCCTTCAGTTTTTCTCTATATAGTATCATGTCATCTACAAATAGAGTTTTACCTCTTCCTTATCAATTTGGATGCCTTTTGTTTCTTTATGTTGTGTAATTGCTGTGGCTAGGACTTCCAGTACTATGTTGAATAAAAGTGGTGAAAGTGGACAACCTTATCGTGTTTCTGACGATAAGGGGAAAACTTTCTGTTTTTCATCATTGAGTATGAGGTTAGCTGTGGTTTTTCTTTCTTTTTTTTTTTTTAAGGATTTTATTTATTTATTTGACAGAGGAGATCACAAGTAGGCAGAGAGGCAGACAGAGAGAAGGAGGGAAAGCAGGCTCCCCGCTGAGCAGAGAGCCCGATACGGGGCTCGATCCCAGGACCCTGAGATCATGGACCTGAGCCGAAGGCAGAGGCTTAACCCACTGAGCCCCCAGGCGCCTTCATTATGTTGAGGTAAGTTCTTTCTACACCAACTTTTCAGTGCTAGAGGGTTTTTATCATGAATGAATATGGTTTCATC
This sequence comes from Mustela erminea, assembly GCF_009829155.1. Lineage (NCBI taxonomy): Eukaryota > Metazoa > Chordata > Mammalia > Carnivora > Mustelidae > Mustela > Mustela erminea. The sequence goes on from NC_045622.1 coordinate 59,289,553, forward strand.
ATGGATGGAATGGCTGTACTTCGTCATTTGTATTTCTGCATCTAATGAAATGATTATATGGTTTTTATACTTTGTCTTATTAGTATGACATATCCCTTTGATTGTTTTCAGAATATTGACCACCCGGCATACCAGGAATAAATTTCACTTGATTGTGGTGTATGATTTTTTAAAATATATTTTTGAGGGGTACCTGGGTGGCTCAGTGGGTTAAGCCTCTACCTTCGGTTCAGGTCATGATCTCAGTGTCCTGGGATCAAGCCCTGCATCAGGCTCTCTGCTCAGCGGGGAGCCTGCTTCCCCCTCTCTTTTTGCCTGCTGCTCTTGCCTACTTCTGCTCTCTCTCTCTATCAAATAAATAGGATCTTAAAAAAAAAAAGAAGAAAATCCAAAACAAATTTTAAAAATATTATATATATATATATATACATATACATATTTTTTAATGTTGTCTGCCAATATGTTGTTGAGGATTTTTGCATCTCTCCTCAGGAGAGATATTGCCTGCAGTTCTCTTTTTTGTGGTGTCTTTATCTGGTTTTGGTATCAGGGTGATATTGGCCTCATAGAATAAATTTGGAAGTGTTCCTTTATCTTGTCTTTTTTGGAATAATTTGAGAAGAATAGATATTAACTCTTCTTTAACAGTTTGGTAGAATTCACCTGGGACACACTCTGGTTCTGGACTTTTCTTGGTGGGAGGTTTTCTGTTTTTTGGGTTTTTGTTTTGCTTTATTTTGTTTTTTACTGATTCACTTTCATTGCACTTAATTTGGTCTGTCCAAATTTTCTATTTCTTACTGCTTTAATTTTGGTCATTTGTATATTTCTAGGAATTTACCCATTGATCCTATGTTATCCAATTTGTTGACATATACATTTTCATATTTTGTTGCAATTGTTTATATTTCTGAAGTGTTTATTGTTATTTCTTCTCTTTCATTAGTGATTTTTTATTTTTTTAATTTGGGTCTTTTCTGTCTCCTTTCTTTCTTTTCATGAATCTGGCTAGAGAGTTATGAATATTGTTTATCTTTACAAAGAACCAGCTCCTAGTTTCATTTATCTGGGTTTTTTTTAAAATTTCCATATTTTTTTAAGGTTTTATTTATTTATTTGTTTAAGAGAGAAGGAGATAGAAAAAAAGAGAGAGAGAAAGAGCAGGGGGCGGGGAGGAGAGGGAGAGGGACAAGCAGACTCTGTGATGAGCACAGAGCCCCATGTAGGGCTTGATATCTCCACCCCTAGATAATGACAGAGCTGAAACCAAGAGTTTGACAGTCAACCGACTGAGGCACCCAAGCACAACTGAACCACCCAGGTGCCCCTCTTTTTAATTTAATTTAATTTTTTTAGTTTCTATATCATTTATTTCTGTTCTAATCTTTATTTATTTTCTTTTTCTGGGTCTTGGTTGTGTTTGTTCTTCTAGCTCTTTTAGGTTGGAAGACAGGTTATTTGAGATTTTTCTTGCTTCTTGAGGTAAGCCTGTATTGCTATAAACTTCCCTCTTAGAATCACTTTTGCTACATCCCAAACATTTTGGAAGGCTTTGTGTTTTCATTTTCATTTGTTTCCATGTATTTTTTTTCTTCTTTTATTTTCTGGTTGATCTATTCATTGTTTAGTAGCATGTTATTTAACTTCCATGTATTTGTGGCCTTTCCAGATTTTTTTTCTTGTGGTTGACTTCTACTTTCATAGGGTTGTTATCAGAAAAGATGAATTGCACTATTTCAATTTTGTGAAAGTGTTTGAGAGGTGCTTTTTGGCTTAATCTGTGATCTATCTTGGAGAATGTTTTATGTGCACTTGAAAAGAAGGCATATTCTTCTGTTTTAGGGTGGAATGTTCTCAAATGTATATTAAATCCATCTGGTCGTTGGACACTTGGATGGCTCAGTGGGTTAAGCCTCTGCCTTTGGCTCAGGTCATGATCTCAGAGTCCTGGGATGGAGCCCCGCCATGAGCTCTTTGCTCAGCAGGGAGACTGCTTCCCCACACTTCTCTCTGCTGACCTCTCTGCCTACTTGTGATCTCTGTCTGTCAAATAAATAAATAAAATATTTTTTTAAAAATCCATCTGGTCCAGTTTCTCAGTCAAGACCACCATTTCCATTATTTTCTCTTTGGATGATCTGTCCATCAATGTAAGTGGGGTATTAAATTCCCTTATTATTATTGTATTATTATCAGTTACATTATTGACATTTTTTACTAATTGTTTTATATATTTGAGTGCTCCCATATTGGGTGTATAAATATTTACAACTATTATATTCTCTTGTTAGATTGTTCCCTTTATTGTTCCATAGTGTCCCTCTTTGTCTCTTCTTACAGTCTTTGTTTTAAAGTCTATTTTGTCCAATATAAGTACAGCTACCCTAGTTTTCTTTTGACATCCATTTGCATAATAAATATTTCTCCATCCCCTAACTTTCAATCTGTAGGTGTCTTTCAGTCTGATATGTGTCTCTTTTAGGCAGCATATAGGTGGGTCTTGTTTTTTAATCCACTCTGTAATCCCATGTCTTTCTATTGGAGCATTTATTTCATTTTCATTCAAAGTAATTACTGATTGGTATGTATTTATTGACATTTTGCTACTTGTTTTGTGGTTGTCTCTATAGATTTTCTGTGATCTTTTTCTCTTGCTCTCTTTCATGGTTGGTTTGTTTTCTTTAGTAATACACTTAGATTATTTTCTCTTTATTCTTTGCATATCTATTACTGGTTTTTGATTTGTCGTTACCATCTTCTGCATATTGCAGTCTGTATTAAGTTGATGGTTGTTTAAGTTTGAACCTATTCTTCTCTCTCCACCATGTTTTAGGTATATGGTATGATATTTTACATTCTTTTGTCTTATGGATCCCTTGATTTATTTGTATAAAAATATTTTTATTGATTTTGTGGTTTTTTGTTTTTGTTTGTTTTTGGCTTTTTATACTTTCACTTATGGTCTTTCCTTTTTGCTCAAGTGTCCCCCTTAATATTTCTTGTAGGGATTGTGTAGCAGTCATGAACATAATGAACTTTTTCTTAAAGAAAAACTTCAAGAGTTTTTCTGAGAAACTCTTTATCTCCCCTTCTAGTCTGAATAATAGCCTTGCTGAAAGGAGTACTCTTGGGCGTAGATTTTTCCCTTTCAGCACTTTGAATATATTTGAATATATTTGAATATGCCACTTCCTTCTGGCCTGCAAAGTTTTTGCTGAAAAATCTGCTCATAGCTTTATGGGGTCTCCTCTTATAGGTAACTGTGTTCTTTTCTCTTGCTGGCTTTTTTTTTTTTTTTTTATGATTTTATTTATCTATTTGACAAAGGAAGAGTGAGAGAGCACAAGTAGGGAGAGCAGCAAAGGGAAAGGAGGAAGCAGAAACACGCTCCCCGCCTAGCAGGAAACCTGATTTGGGGCTCAATCCCAGGACCCTGGAATCATGACCTAAGCCGAAGGCAGATGATTAACTGACTGAGCCACTCAGGTGCCCCTCTCTTGCTGCTTTAAAGTTCTTCCTTTATCACGGCTTTCTGCCATATTATTTACTCTTTGTATTGATATGGACCTCTTTCTGTTGAATTTCTGGGGGGATCTCGGTGCCTCCTGGATCTAGATATCTTTTTCCTTTCAAAAATTTTGGAAGTTTCAGCTATTATTTCTTCAAATAAAATTTCAGCCCCCCCCCTTTACTCTCTTCTTTTTCTGGGATCCCTATAATGTGGATGTCATTATGGTTGATGGAGTCCCTGAGCTCTCTAAAACTATTTTCAATTTGCATAATTTTCTTTCCTCTCCTTTGCTCAGCTTGACTACTTTCCATTACTTTGTTTTCTAGGTCATTAATTCATTCCTCTGCTTTACTAGCCTGCTATTTTTTCCATCGAGTATATTTTTAATTTCATTTATTGTGTTCTTCAACTCTGATTGGTTATTTTTTTTTATCTTTGTGTTAAGGTCTCAGTGATGTTCTCTACTCTTCTCAAATCCAGTGAGTATCTTTATGAGCATTACATTAAATTCTATATCAGGCAAATTACTTGTATCTGCTGTGCTTAGTTGTCTGCTGTGTTTTTTTCCCTATTCTTTCATTTGGGACATAATTCTCCGTCTCCTCCTTTTGTCTCACTCTAAGTTTGCTTTTCTGTGTTAAAAAGTCATCTACTTCCATTGCTCTTTAACAATGATAGCTTTATGAAGGAGAGGTCCCATAGTATCCTGCAGTGCAGTGTCTCCTGTTCCCTAGGATCTGGCACTTCAGGGAGTGTCTCCTATGTTGTATGTACTCTGCTGTTGAGTCTTGACCTCTTTTTCTTTAATTCTAGTTATCTGCAGTGGCTCTCTTTTTCTATTGTGGCTAGTGCTTTGTCACCAGCTTGGATAGGTGTGTTTTAACAAGGTGTGCAGCAGTCTGCTTGCAAAATGAGACCTGCCCCTGCCACCAAGAGAACTGAGGTCATGCAAAACATGTGGGTTGGGAGATAGGGTATTGTCTTTGATTTGAGCTGGTCTTCTGGAAGAGGAGAACAACAGTGTAGGGACTAAAGTGAGCATGCCTGGGAAGGGCAGATGTGTCAAAGAACAGGAGAAGCAGAGCTTGATAAAAAGCAAGTTAGGTAGCAAGTGTTAGCATTGTCTTGGTCCTCAGGTGACCCTGGTTTATGCTGGGGAACAGAGGAGGGAAATGGCGCCTGCCAGCATCTTTGTTCCTGCAGGGGCTTCCAGATGACCTAACTCTCTGAGGTGTGCTCTGAGACTGAAAAACAAAAAACAAAAACAAACAAACAAACAAACAAAAAACAACACTCTTCTTCCCACCGACTCCTAGTGTTTCTCAAATTGCTGCTTCTGTGTTGTCTGCATGCACTATTTGTATGGCTGTCTCTTTTTTTTTTTTCTTTTTTTTTTCCATTTTTTTAAAATTAATTTATTTATTTTCAGAAAAACAGTATTCATTATTTTTTCACCACACCCAGTGCTCCATGCAATCCGTGCCCTCTATAATACCCACCACCTGGTACCCCAACCTCCCACCCCCCCTGCCACTTCAAACCCCTCAGATTGTTTTTCAGAGTCCATAGTCTCTCATGATTCACCTCCCCTTCCAATTTACCCCAACTCCCTTCTCCTCTCTAACACCCCTTGTCCTCCATGATATTTGTTATGCTCCACAAAGAAGTGAAACCATGTGATAGTTGACTCTCTCTGCTTGACTTGTTTCACTCAGCATAATCTCTTCCAGTCCTGTCCCTGTTGGTACAAAAGTTGGGTATTCGTCCTTTCTGATGGAGGCATAATACTCCATAGTGTATATGGACCACATCTTCCTTATCCATGTATGGCTGTCTCTTTAAGAACAGGGACTCCAATTCTAATACCCTCCAGGCTCTCCCACAACCCAGCATGCTGATTTTTTTTTTTTTTAATTCCGAGTTTTAAGTGTCACTGGTTATTAAGAACTCACAAAATTTGTCCCCTCTTGCTTTCAAAGACAAAGGTTGTGGGGATGCATCCTCCCTTTTGAGGGCTCCCTGGTGTGAAAGTCTATTTTCTATCCTGTTTCATGCTACCGGCTCCATCCCCACCATAGATGATAAAGGTCAATTTCACTTCCAAACTAGATCTTTGCCTTTCTATTTTTTGATGGGGGCTTTTCTCTACCTTTATTTTGGAATTTGTTCTGCCAGTTTTTGGATCACTTTCTCTGTTATTTACATGGATATAGCTGTTATCTAGTGGTATCCCTGGGATGAGGAGAACCTAGGGTCCTTCTACTCCACAATCCTTCTAGCTAACTTCCTCTGTCTCCTTTTACTTAGCAGAAGCATTTAAGTTTCTTTAAATCAAGAGGTAGCTTTATATAAAGGGATTCAAGTGAGTAGTTTGAACATAACATGGACCTAATCTCTGTCTGTCTTCTCCAGTTCTCAGTTTTGCTTCTTTACCATTAGTTCCATTATTAGCAGGCATCCTTTTCAAAAGACCAAGGAGAAAATTCTTAAGAATGTTTATGTCAGCATAACTTGGCATCAAGGAAATACAAACCAAAACCACAATGAGATACCACCTCTCACCAGTCAGAATGGTTAAAATTAACAAGTCAGGAAACAATAAATATTGGTGAGAATGCAAAGAAGAGAACTCTCTTACACTGTTGGTGGGAATGCAAGCTGGTATAGCCACTTTGGAAAACAGTATGGAGGTTCCTCAAGATGTTAAAAATGGAGCTACCCTATGACCCAGTGATTGCTTTATATCCTTGTACTTTCAACTCTAGCCATTTAAATGGATATTCAAGATATCTATGAAAGATAGGTAGATCACTTTATGGTACCTGTTTCAAACCTGTATTGCCTCTTTGTGCCACAATGTTCAGGAGGTGGGGTGGTGTATCTATTTTGGATGTCCATGCCTTTTAACTCTGCATCTGTAGAACTGAGCCTAGTACCTGCCAAATAGTTGTTGAAAGAATGTATGAATGATATCTAGGATTCATAAAGTAGAAATGAAAATATTGCTTCTTATGACTTTCATTCTGCTATTTGGTAGTTTTTCAAGACATCTTGCCTGGACTGAACTGCTGCTTGAATGTAGATAAAGAATGTAGATAAAGGAAACATGGAGAAATAGCAGAATTGCTATGATTTAGACAAAGAAAGCCCAGCAGAGATAGAGATAGGAATAGGCCCATTAAAAGATTGACTGGAATGGTTGGCATTGTCAGAATGATTTACTATGACTTAATAACAAGTATGTGACTTTGCAGTACTAAATATATTGACGATATCAAATATTTAGCAAGGATATCTTCTGTGATATGTTATAGGAATATATGACTTTAAGTTTATACTATCCTTGAAGACTTGTGGAACCTCACGCTGTTAATGCATACTGCTATTTAGTGTTTCATAATATTCCAAGACTCTATCAAGGAGACTGGAACTAATTGGTCACATGACTGTTTCATTTTTACTTTTTCTTTTTCATACTTACCATTGTGTTTCTTTGTTCCTTGGATGTTATCACAGCTCTCATGCAACTAGTTTTAGCTCCCCAATCTCCCTGTAATATACTAAGCTAAGAGATGGTGGTTCTGTTCCCCAAATAAATCTAAAGCCATTACATATATACAGATCACATCAAGCTGATATGCATTAAAAAGCACTAATCTTTAATAACAACGTGGAGTCAAGAAATTTTCTAAATTTAGACTTGTAAATTAGACTTGTAAGTAAACCTGTAAATTATTCCTCAAGTTATTATATTGTAAGCTTTAGAGCATGTTTTTGAGGTTAATAAATCAATAATTTAGAAATACTGGATTTTAATCTCAATAACCTTGAGTTTATTGACTGAGGCTAATACTATTCTTTTTTTTTTTTTTCCTAAAAGTAAAGAAACTTGGTCATTTTACTGTCCTTCTACCAAAATTTTATCCTACACCAGTCATTTCCAGGGACCTTCCTCAGTCTTAGTATGGCTTATTTAAGGGCAGAGAATTAACCCACTCTTGGATTCAAGTACATCTATACCAAAATGTATTTAAGAAGAGGAAATTTCCCAGTGGGTTTCCAGCCTCCCCTTATTGTACATTTTATTGTTGGTCTCTCTTGTAGTAGTACATTTGGAAAAGTATCTAGGAAACTATACTTCTCAGTGGCTCCTAAATGGTTCATTAGAGTGCAGCTCTTTTGTCTTTCTAGATATCCACGGTACTGATATTCAGGACTTCCCCCAGGAAGTCTACTGGTAGTATCCTCAACCACAGAGCTATTTCTCCTTTTCTTTCCCAGTCCCATGGTACTGAGTCACTCTCAGAATATCAAAGCTGGGACTATGTCTCTCCACTGCAGGAGTTCAGTGGCACAGGGTTCACGGTACAGAGTAAGTTCACAGCAACCTGGCTAATGCCCTAAAAGCTCTTCCCTTCCGAAACAGGGAAGGTTCCCTCCAAGGGGTTAGGGGAAGTCATGCAAACAAGTTCTGCAATGGGCCCCAGAAAGACTCTTTCATGACTGAGAAATGTTTGGTCCTATCCCAGTGCAAGTTCTTCAGATTCTGAATGCTCCATCCTAGGCTGAGGCAAGCCTAAAATGCATGGGGGGAAAGAGGATCTTTAAAGAATTATCTCATTCTGATCTCTAGAACTGACCACTTAGAACTCGAACAAGGCAAAATCTTATGCTCTGTATGTTAGAACGAATATTTGAGACTGGGAGGCTTTCCACGCAGTGTATCAGGAGAAAGGGAAGCACAATCACTGGAATCAGCAACATAAACATTAGGCGCTATAAGACTATAGGTGTTTCTGTGTTTCTGAAATTTAATATCTAAAGCAGAAGTTACAAAAATATGAAAAAGGAGGATTTGTGTATCATGCTAAGAAATTTCAACCCTCTTATCAGTGGCATGTGGTAGCATTTCTCCTTCTGTGTCTGACACATTTTACTAACATAATGTTGTCCACATTTATCCATATTCTCACAAAGGACAGAATTATCTTCTTTTTAAAGGTAGAATAAAGGGCACCTGGGTGGCTCAGTCACTTGAATATATAACACCTGATCTCATCTCAGATCTTGATTTTACGGTTCTGAGTTGAAGCCATACATTGGGCTCTTCACTGGGTGTAGAGCCTACTTAAAAAAAATTAAACGTGGTATAATATTCCATTATAGGTGTCTGCTGTAATTTGTTTATCCATGTCTGTGAATGAACACTTAGGCTGAACACAGGTTAGTCTGTCTTGGCTATTGTGAATAGTACTGCAGTGAACGTGAGAGTGCAAGTATCTCTGTTTTCATTTCCTTTGAATAAGTATCTAGAAATGGGATTGCTGGATCATACAGTCATTCTTTTTTTAACTTTTTTTTTTTTAAAAAGATTTTGTTTAACTGAGGGAGAGAGACAGAGAGAATGAGCTAGAGAGAGAAGGAGCAGGGGGAAGAGGGAGAAAGAAGCATTCTCTCCACTGAGTGAGGAGCCTGATGCTTGGCTCAATCGTGGGACTCCAGGACCATGACCTGAGTTGAAGGGAGATGCTTAACTGACTGAGCCACCCAAGCATCTGAGAAGGATTATATACATTTTTAATCTATACATCCTTTAATGAATCTGTGTTAAATTTCTAATGGGGAAAAATAGAGGAGGAGGAAGGCTCAATATCATAGATTCAGTTGCCTTTCGCCTCACCCCTAGGAAGGAGAAAAAGTCCAGTATCACTCCATTATATTTTGCTATAAGGACTGTTACTTGAAGAATCTAAACAATAAATATGCTACCAGAATTTTAGGTAGAGGTGTGTCTAAATGGAAATAAAATATTGATGAACTGAAGGTCATAATCTTCATATGGCTTTAAGAATATTTCAATAAGATGCCAAGACAGGTGTTCTCATGCCCATAATGGCTATGATTATCCTACAGCAGAATTTCAAGAATGTCAAAATTTTTTGACAAAAACTAGTTCTATCTTGCTTCTTGCATTAAAAAGCCTCTTAAGTTCTTTAATACTTAAATTCTCTTTAAACAGCAAAATGTTTTAGATATTATTCAGATTATAAACTGTTGCACACATAAGAAATACAATTACTCTTTTGACATTAAAACATTCCAGTGAGTAAATCCAAAGCTTCTACTTCAATTTCAGGGAAAACCACTGCTTCATCCTGCTTCGGATCTGCTGGGTCTTTACACTGTAGATGATTGGATGCATCAGGGGTGGAAAGAGAATATAGATATTGCCCATAAGCACATGAACGAAAGGTGAGAGATGCTTTCCAAAGCGGTGCACCATGGTGAGGCCAATGATGGGGATGTAAAAAACCAAGACAGCACAGATGTGGAATACACAGGTCTGCAAGGACTTGAGCCTCTCTTCCCGGGATGCAATTGCCAGCACTGTATGCAAGATGAAAACATAGGAGATGAGAATGAGCACAGCATCCAACAACAAGTTACAAATGACCAGAGCCAGGGCATAGAAGCTATTGAAGCGGATGTCAGAGCAGGCAAGTCGGAGTAGGTCCTGGTGCAGGCAGAAAGAGTGGAAGAGGATGTGGGGGCGGCAGTAATGGAAGAACTTCAGGCGAATGATGACAGGAAGAATGGACAATGCACTTCTCATCAAAATCGCCACCATGAGAATGACTCTGTTGTTGGTCAGGATGGATGTGTAGCGTAGAGGATTGCAGATTGCAATGAAGCGATCAAAGGCCATGGCCAGAAGGACTCCAGACTCTGTGCAGGAAAGTCCGTGGACAAAGTAAGTCTGTGAAATGCAGGCATCCAGACCAATCTCCTGGCTGAGCCCCCACAGGACCCCCAGCACCGTGTGCACTGTGGAAAGCCCTATGCACAGGTCAGTGAGGGCCAGCATGGCCAGGAAGTAGAACATGGGCTCATGCAAGCTCTGCTCTGTGTGGATCACATGCAGCACCAGGCAGTTTCCCAGGAAAACCACAGCATAGATGGAGGAGAAGGGAATCGAAAACCAGGGATGGTACTGGTCTAGGCCAGGGAACCCTGTGAGAATGAATACTGAGGAATTGATAATGGAAGCAGAAGAAGCAGACATGATTATGTGAAGGTAATTTTCCAGAGAAGATCGATATTTACTGACCAGTTTTGCCCAGTGACCTGCTGTGTTGAGAGCTGTGGAGTATGACACAGCTACTCACACTGTAGCACATGTAAGGCACATTGTAGAATCCCATGAAAGCTCCACTCTACAGGAGAAGCCACAGCCCAAGATGATTTCCTAAGAAAGCTCCTTGACAGTAGGTCTCAGGCCGTAGAAGCAAGTCAATGCCCTGACCATTTGGGGCAAATTAGATCATTAACTTCATTCTCTTTTAATCCTTCTGAGTCACTTGTAGGACACACAGCAGGTGACAGTGGCTAAAGTTTTTGAGAGCGCAGGGCTGTTTCCTCCCTGCTGCTCCTGAGGAAGCCCCCCGCACACTGTCTTCTTGCCAGTGCTTGTGGCACAGGGAGTCAGAACGTCAGATTTATGAGGAAGGAATGAAGAGGATTGTGTGGCCCAGGTGGACCCCGGGCTCCTGGGAGGCCACCATTCCCATCTGGAGGCTGACGCAAGTGAAAGATTCTACCCACTTACAGCAGGCTAGTAGTTTGAGTCCCAGGGAATGAGAGGAATGGGGAAATGACAGCAGTTTTGGGGGTCCACAGATCTTTTAAGGGAGGGATGCCCACTGCATTGACTGAAATCTCAATGCCTACTCAGAAGGAGAAGACAATAAACATCCAAGGGGACAAGATATATTAGTATTCCAAATAAGTTTTATTTACCATATCTGTCTGAATCAACATATCTTGTATATTTTAATACCATATTTCATTTTTATTTTTCACTTAATTCTTCAGCAAACATTTCTCCTTTCCTGAACCCATGAGAAAGGGTGGCCTAGAGTCCTCCCCATAACACAGAACAATTGTTTTGAGGAAAAAGACTGCCACAATCTTATCCCAGTTTCCCCTTCTTTCCAGCTCCCTCAGTCTTCCTGTCTCATCTAAGAGGGAAAGGGTCACAATTCACTAGACTGGGAATGCTATAGTGAATGAAGAAAGATATAAATGTGGTAGTGGCAGAGGGGGAGGAAGACTATTGTAGAAATCCCTGTGAAGGTCACAGCTCTGAGAAACAATCCCAGTAATATCAGGTGCACAAAGATTTCATTAGAAGATTATTGTACGCTTTCCTCCTCCACCTATGTCATGACCACACTATGAGGGCACAACAGCAGTTGTGTCCTTCCACAATGTCAGCTTTATTCAATCATAAAGCAAAGTTAAATCACAATGATAAAGCAAGTTCAGGATTCCAAACTCAATGACAGTTCACCATGGGATTAAACTTGGCTTCTTACACAGCATACAAAGCAGGACGGAAGACAAGCCACACAACAAACAAGATAACACAAGGGTGCAGGAAATTAAGGAACCAAATGTGAAGTGGGGGGGTGGCACACAGTTGGGGTAAGGCCTTGGTTTGGTCCTGGTCAACTGTTGGCTGTCAGTGCTTCTGATGTTCAAACAGGGAAGGATCTCGGTTCTGTTCAGAGATGGATTTGGAAGAGCCTCTGGCAGCAGCAATTACCTTTTTCAAGGGATCAGAGGTAGAGGGGTCAGGCTGGAAGAGTGTGAGAATTTGCCGCCAAAATCCTTTTTTTTTTTTTTAAGTTAATTAGTGTGTTTATTTATTTTTGTGAGAGAGAGACAGAGAAAGAAGAGAGCAAGTGTACAAACTTGGTGAGGGGCAGAGGAAGAAGCAGGCTCCCTGCTGAGCAGCAGGGCCTGCTTTGGGACTCTGTCTCAGGACGCTGAGACCATGACCTGAGCTGAAGGCAGATGCTTAACTGACTGAGCCACCCAGAAGCCCCAAATCCTTTTCTTTTTAAAGGGATTTCATCAGTTCTGGGTCTTTCCAGGCCTCTTCTGGTTTTGCTTGTTATCACTTCTGGGGTGGCAGCTGACATTGGTCCTGGGGACATCTCCTAGCTGAAGGACCTTAACTGCTTGCCTTGTTGCTTGACACAGTCCCCTACTTGACATGAGAGACTCCATTTTGCTTTCCACAACCCACCATTCCTTACCAGAAACCTAACAAGGGCCCGGTAAAATATCGATCGATCACAGCTAAAAAAAAGTCTATATAAATACAGATTTACATGCAAACAATGAATCATGGAACACTATATCAAAAATTAATGATGAATGGATATTGGGGAGGGTATGTGCTATGGTGAGTGCTATGAAGTGTGTATACCTAGTGATTCACAGACCTGTACCCCTGGGGCTAATAATACATTATAAGTTTATAAAAAATTAAAAAAGATATTTTAAAAAATGTAATGATGTACTACTGTATAGTGACTAACATAACATGATAAAAATATATAGAGATTTTCTTTAAGGAAGAACACATTGGAAAAACTAAAGTCAAAAGGGAAGTAAAGAATGATAAAGAACAAATAAAAGCAACAGCTTCTCGTACCTATAGCTACAATAAACAGCTCAACTTCCAGCTACCACAAAACTTTAGTTTGTGAAAAACTCATTATCTGCAAAGCACAATAACGTGAAGCACAATAGAGGGAGGTATGCCTGTATATTGGTCTGTAATATCCTTTTCTTGTAATATCTTTGACTTTGGTAGCAGGGTAATGCTGGATTTATAGAATGAATAAGGAAGTGTTCCCTCCTCTTCAGTTTTTGGGAAGAGTTTGAAAAGGATTGAACAATTTAATTTTTTTAAAGAATTTTATTTATTTATTTGACAGAGATCACAAGTAGGCAGAGAGGCAGGCAGAGAGAGAGGAAGGGAAGCAGGCTCCCTGCTGAGCAGAGATTCCCAAGATCCTGGGATCATGACCGGAGCTGAAGGCAGAGGCTTCTAACCCACTGAGACGCCCCTGGGCAATTTAATTTTTAAGAGTATCAGATTCAGATTCAAATTAACTGTCACAAATCCCAGTTGTGCCACTTTCTAACTATAAGATCAATTACTAAATATCTCTAAGCTTTGATTTCTCACCTAAAAATAAAAATTATCAGATGTCCATCATTTGAAAAATACAAGAGATATTTATAAAATTATTTAGTATTTTTTTTGAGATTTCTTTAATTGCTCTATAATTGATGATTGACTCTCAGAGTTTTGTCATATGGTTCATGTGACATGCAATTCAGAAATATACCAGTTATCATTTAATTTACCTCCATAACAAATCATGTGTTCACAATTTTTAAATTCCAGTCATAGGGAACAGAACCGTGGCCATATCCTCAGTAGGTCTTCTCTAGCTGTCCTCTTCCATCCGAATAACTAAAATGAAAAAAAAAAAAAAAGTTTCTGTTGAATGCTTTCTCTATTTAAACACAATTTGAATATTAGCCAACCAAATATGCTTAACTGAGTTTTAAAATCATTCCTGTTTGAAATAATTTTTTAAAAGCATTTCCAACAAACAGGTATGTCTTCAATCATTTTATATACCTTCTTTTCCCAGAGTCTAGTTATTTCATTCAGTCTTCTAATATTTTATGACTAAGAATGCTTAGCGGATCTTAAAATATGAAATTTTAGATTTGTCTTGTGCCTATGTGAAGATGAAGAAAAGGAGAAGAAAAAAAGTATTGCAAAGCAAATGGTATACTTACTGGGAAAATAGCCAGTTTGTCTCAGGCTATAGAGCAATAAATACTACCCTCTTGCCTAGTATTCCTGTGTAGCTCTTTCTGCTCTCATTCTCTATCTGCTTTCTTGCAATGAGTGTCTTTGTTGTGCCCAAATTTCGAGACCCCCCAAAGATGACCACCAGAGTCCAGAGTCAAAGCCAAACAGCAAGGGTCGTTTATTATGAGTTCGAACCCGGACCTCCGCGCACTCGTTGCCGGTGATGCTAAGAGGTCCCGAGCTCAGGATCACAACATCTTTTATACACTATTTTTGGGGAGGCAGGGACTTAGCATACATCATAGTAACTCGTAACAAATCGCCACATACCATGGGAAAATCAAAAAGGAACTCTATAATATGACTGGCGCGCTACAGAGCAGGAAAGGGCTGGGAACAGATTATTATTGGTTAGGTCACAGGGCTGTCATTCTTCAAACTGCTGAGTTGGCGCCGCTAGGGTATGTGTCATCTCAGGATTGACTGGGGTCTTCCTGTCAAGCCGCAGGGCGCCAGATGGTTGTTATCTCTCGGCCCAGAGCTGGATGGGGGGTCCGGGAGCAGTCATTCTGTCATGTCCGGTTCTGGGTGGGGGTTTCTCTGGCACCAGATGACTGTTATCTCTCGGCCCAGAGCCGGGTGGGGGGTCTGGGAGCGGCCATTCTGTCAGGTTCAATTCTGGGGGGGGGGGAATGTGTGGTTACAGAATGTCTATAGAAAGTCTGCTGGTATTTTTCCATCTCCTGGTGGGTTAGCAAGCGAAGGTACAGAAGCAGAAATAGCAGTAATGGTTATATTTTAGGCATCTCATCTTATGGCACAACTTCCAGAAAGACAACTCAGAAAATCTCAGCTTTTAAATTACTTGCTGGCTTGGGCAACTCTTATCATTGTATCTTAGATTCTGTTTGCTACTTCTGTGATATATTAAGAAATAAAGAATTTTTGCTAATTCTTAACCCACTGATCCACCCAGGCACCTCTGATTTTTTGTTAATTCTTAATCCACCTGGAGGGAATTATCTGAAAACTTTTTTTGCAATGTATGTCTAAGGGAAATCTAATATTTGCACTGTACATATCTACTGTTCTTGCTATATAGATATAGATCTCTAGATCCAAATCATTTTGTTCCTCACATGAATCTCATTTCTCTGCCTCCCAGTTTTAGTTTCAATAATGACTAAGCACCTCAAATCACACAGTCCACGCACTTTACTATTCGGTGATTTGTAGTTATATTTAGAGATTTGAACAATAAAAATTTTTCCTTTGGTCTCTCTGTTGTCCACCTATTTGGCTGTAGAAATTTAGTTTCTGAGAATATTTTTTTCCACATGGCTAAAAAGGACACTTAGCAATTGGACCAGTAACGAGGCCCTAAAGGCAGGGAGGGACAATTCTATACACAGGATTCTGCAATTCAGGGTAGAGTGCTAATAGGAGCATTTACCCCCATTCCAGGACTACTACTACTTTGGCATTTAAAATACTTGAAAAGATCCTATTTAAACTGTCTGTTATGGGCCTTCTGAAGGAACAATCTCTCTACTCCCTTATCCTTCTCTGAGTCCATTTAAAATTAAATACTTTCTCATTCTCTCTTAATCTTGATTTCCCTGTGGTTTTATTCTCTGACCACTGCTCATTCTTTCTTACTTTTAAATCCTTGGGGGGGAAATATCAATCAATCCTTGGGCAATAAAATCCATGTCATTGTTTTAACAGTCACGTATATACTGATTATTAACGTATCTGTGTTTGAAGCCCTGATCTCTTTCCTCAGTTTCAGAACTATATACTTATTTGTGTACATAGTTATTTAATTACCTACAGAAAACTCACACAAAGATACACAGAATTGAATTCTTCATCTTCTTATCCATCTTTATTTATAGTGCCAGCAAAATGTGCCATCATATACTTAGTCATTAAAATCAGAAAAAAATAAAATAAAAAAGCCTCAATTGAGATAGATTGTGGAAACAGGCATATTCAGCAACTAAATGTAGTGATTAGTGATTCTGCATTGATTTAGTGCTATTAATTATGGTTATTAAAGACAGACAAACAAGCAGATATCCTTAAGTAACAGAAACTTTTTGTTTATAGTATATATGTAGAATGGATGTTTTCCTAGAACATGTCACCAGAAGAAATACTTTTCTGTTTTGGGTTTCTCACCCAGATTTTGTTTCATCATTATGAATTCCAATTATAGTATATATTGTAATGTGTCTATTGGTATTTCAAGAGATAATGAAATGATATGAGACTATTTAGTCCTTGGTCTGCTCATCTTTCTTTTACTTACATTAGATTTTTCAAAATTATAATTTTTTCCTGAATTTTGTGTTGTAATAACACATCCACTTGCTACTTCCATCCCTGACTGTATCTCTAAATTTCCCTCCTAATCTGATATAAGTGAGGATGCTACAAGGGAAGATTTTATGAAGTATATACAAATAGCTGTGCCATTCATTGCAAGGGCTATAGAAATAAAATTCACCTGTTTTATTTTCAAAGCATCTTTCATTTATAGTTGTGCTCAAGACTGATGAGATTTTTTGAAAAATAAAATTACAGCTAAGAGAATACTGCTTGAAATTTTTTTTTCATTCTTGTTATAAAAAAAATATGTGTTAGTATTGAGGCGGATAGAGACTCCAGGCTGGAGCCCCTTTCTGTCCCTGGCTTCCCTTTGCTCCTGCTAAGGCCAAGAAAAGGACCAATAGCCATCCGGTTTGACTAAGATAACAAGTAATTACTCCTGCAGAGACAGAAGAAAAAGACCAGAAGCCTGGTCCTGTTTGAATAAGAAAAGAAAGAGAAACAGCCCCCAAGGTGATTTAGCACCCTCCTGAGATGCCTCCACATAGATTATACTTCTACCTGAAGGGGCCATTTGGGTTTGAGAGACTGGGAAAGTGCCCTGGCCTTGAAAGACCCTGAAAACAGCCCGCTACCATGCCCCATTGTCTGTAACCATAAAAACTCACTCCTAACCCTGTTGGGTGCTCAGTCTTTGGGAAAGATCCCACTGAGCCCACTGGCATTAATAAAGCTGTGTTCTCCCATCTCTCCGTGTGCCCTTTGGGTTTCCTCCGTCACCTCAGATTTTTCGCAGCAGTATCTCCAGCCAGAGACATTTGCAGTTTAAGAGCCACGTAAGCTTACCATTTTTGAAATTTATTTTGAAAAGATGAAAAAACCAGCAAAATCCTGGAATACTCTAAAAGGGAAATTAAGAAGTCCTCATAGTCTTGGTTCTCACATATCTGGAATTACATTCATTGCTTATGAACATTTCATCTTTGCAAGCGATGCAGACTGGCTGGGTTCCAGGACCCAGAGAGGGGTCCCATGGGAGCAGCCAAAAGGGGTCCTTCACTTCATGGGGTAGAAATCAAACAGCCCAGAGGAAATGAGAGCAGAGTTTACTGAAGATACCTAGAGAGTGCAGATACAGACAGAGCTTCTGGAAGACACTTTTGTTCTTTCATTCTGCAAAGATTAACAAAATACTTAATGTATGGAAAGGGCAACATTTAGGAAAGGGGATGCAGTGACTTACAGGAGAAAAGGAATGTCTTTCCTCATGAGGATTATTTTTAGTGGGGATTTTCCAAAATGCTTCTAATATCACTGAATTCCAAATATAGCCACCACCCTACTTGCCAAAAATTCTTTCTCCTAAACTCCGAGACAAAGCACTATGTGCACTGTTTACATTTGTAAGGTCTCTAAGTTATTCTTTTGAATTCCTTTCCCATTTCGATGGCAGTCCCCTTCATCATGAACCTTTCCTCTAAAACGGAGGCTATATCTTAGTTCTATTTCTATTTATAGGGTCAATAGTAGTATTGACAGACTAACAGAGTGTTCAGTGAAACTTTGCGTAATGAGAAATGAATGAGTACATGGTTATTTCTTCCCATGAGTGAGAACTTCTTATGAAGATGATGCTGTCTCCTTGTTACATTTTTCTCACTATAGGAATTTATGTGAAATGGCCCGTTAAACATCTGTGACCAAAGTCTCTCGTGCCCTCTCTCTCTCTCTACCAAAGACCTACTGAGCCTGAATGTCTCTGATGCCAGCCCCATGTGACGCAAAGAAGAGTAGCATCCTCAGCCGGATCTGCTTGGTCTTGATGGTGTAAACCAGTGGATTAAGCACTGGAGGTATGAGAAAGTGCAGATAGGAGAGCAGCACAGGGCTGGAAGGGGAAGCTTGCCTCCCAATCTGTGGATCATGGGACAGGCCAATCATAGGTGTGTAGAAGAGCAGCACAGCACAGATGTAGGAGACACATGTGTTGAGGGCTTTGAGGCGCTCAGCTTTGGAGGCAATGGACAGCACTGTTTGGAGGATCAGCTCTCCGTAGGAAAGAACAATGAGCACCGAGTCCACCCCCAGTATGGAGAGCACTTCAAAAAGACCATAGGCGCTGTTGATGTGGGTGTCTGCACAGGCCAGCTTCATGACATCTGGGTGCAGGCAGTAGGAGTGGGAAAGCAGGCGATTCTGGCAGTAAGGCAATTTCTTCAGCATGATGGGGGCTGGGATGTGGAGCCCGAGGCTGCGCACCACAATGGCCAGGCCCAGGCTGGCTATACGGGGGCTCGTGAGGATGGTGCCATAGTGTAGGGGGTTGCTGATGGCCACAAAACGGTCCAAGGCCATGGTCAGCAGCACGGAGGACTCCATGATGGAGAAGGTGTGGATGAAGAAGAGCTGGGCCAGGCACATATCCACTGACACCCGCCTGAGGCCCAGCATGTAGATGGGGGACATGGTGGGCAGCGTGGAGGCAGACAGGCCCAGGTCGGTCACTACCAGCATGGACAGCAGGTAGTACATGGGCTGGTGAAGGTAGGGCTCTGACTTCACCAGCCATAGGATCAAGCTGTTCCCTGCCAGAGAGGCCCCATACATGGCACACAGAGGGATGCAGAGCCATTTGTGCACCGCCTCAAGGCCTGGGAGGCCTGCTAGGAAGAAGGCGACACCGGTGTGGTTGGAATCTGACATGGTGGGCAGATCTCCCAGCAGAAATGCAGCCACAGACCCTGGAACCAAAGGAGTTGCTGGGTCAGAATCTATTCTACAAACCAAGACTTTTCTCTGATTCCCCAAAGTGTTTCCCTGACGACCATGGCCTTGTGGGTTGTGGAGGCATTTCCCCCAGGGTCATAGAGAAGGAGTCTTGAAACAAAGGTTAGTTTAAATTACTAAAGAAATGTTGCATTCATGGGGAGCCTGGCTTGCCAGCCTCACAACAAAATTTATCACAAAATCAGAAGTTGAACAGTGGATCAGGAAAGGGACCAAGATAGTGTTGGTCCTAACTCTTCCCTCTACCTCCTGAGACATGAACTCTAGGTCCCTGATCTGGGAGCAGAGTGCAGGTTCCTCATTTCCTGTCATGTTCCCCTTCACACTGCTTTTCAGTAGGTACTTCGGTGTGAATATCCAAATTTTGCAGACTGACATCTTTTAATAATTAAAACAATATAAAATAATTCCTTCTTACATGTCAACCCACCTGTGTGAGCACACAGATACAATCTTATCATCCATATGGCTTAAAATGTTAACCTGTGGCAAAAATTTTAAATACTTTTCCAAATACAATTCATTCTCCAGTTGAGCTGTAAGTGTGGAACATAAAATAGAATGATTCAACTCGTAGAAGATTAAACAGTTACCGTGTACCTTATCTGTCATTATTCAGCATTATTCAGCATTATATTGATGAATATACAAAATCAGAAAAAGTTCTGAAGGAATCAAAACTTAGATCCACTTATAAAGTGATTTCTGGAAAAAAAAATACAATGAATTGGGACTACATCTTGGGTCTTTCTTGTGTTCTCTCCCTTGAACTTTGGCTCCTGCCATTTCAGCTTTCTCCTCAGAGTTAACCCATTAAACGTCCCATTTTTTGAGAACCCAGTCAAAGCACTGTCTGAAAACTTTCCACCTTCCCACCTAATCATAAATAAAGGAGGGAGATTTCTGGAGTTTCCCACTAGTACAAAACTGAAGAACAATAACCAACAAGAACAGCTTAATTTTTAGGAAACTTTCTTAACTGTCTCTTCAGAGTTTTGTTTTGTTTTGTTTTGTTCTTTTCCAATGATACTGATTTTCTCTTCATTTTATCACCTTTTCTGTCCTATGTCTTGGAAAATAATCCAGTATTCCTCTTTCTTTGAAAAGTAGCTCCACAGAAAGATGAATTCTGTCGCTTTTTCTTCTGCAGGTAAAAATATACAAGTATAATTTCTTCCTTTCGTATTTCATTTAAAGTATTTTTCAACATATTTCAAAACACTTTCAGATGTTTGATTTTAAAGCATCTGGAGCCTTGGACATTAGCAGATCATTTTTTTCCAGATTAAGAAACTTAATCCTTAAGAATTCAACTATATAACTTTACTAAAATCACGTAGATTATAAAGGACGATCTAGGACCGGAAATAATATCTGACTAAGTAGCTTTCACTCTGGGTATTGTCACTTGATGGTAAACACAAAGGTCAGCTATTAATAAACAAATCAAGAAATTCACAATCCTTATCCTTACAGCTAAGTAAATAAAAGTTTAAGTTTAAAAATTTCTGTTATGATGGCCATTTCTGGTTTTCCTCTTGTAATCTACTTTGTTTCCTCCAGATTAAATGTCCTAATTTCCACCCAGTAATTAAACCATCTAAGTCACTGTTTTAGACACAAGATATAAATATGATCCTAATAATAAGGAAAGCATGAATCAATATTTCAAATATGTAAATAAATTAAAACAATATGGGAAGAGAAGGGTACATGATTTTCAATTCAGAGTTTAGGTGACAGCTCTCTGAGGAGGGGAGAATTGGAGATGGGCAAAACAGAAAGAAGGAGATTTGTGCTTGTCTTGGTGAGTGAGTTCTGATTAGTAGGGAAAGTATGGAGGTACATCATGAAAAACCTAAAGTTGTTAGCATACAGGATAGCTAAGAGATAGGTATCCATTCAAGCTGGTGCTGTGATAAATAAAAGATAAAAGAGACAACCTTCCAGAACCAACACAATTACTTCAGAGAACTACATTTCACTTGACCAGGGTGGGGAGGTACTGTCTTCTGTGCTGAGTATATATTCAGTGGCTCTGACAGTGTGGCCTGGCTGGTGGCATCATCGGCACATGACAGATCGTAATACATACAGATTATTAGGTTTCAGCCCCAACATACTGAATCAGGATTTCTTGAGTTGAAGCCCAGTGTCCAGTGTTTTAACAAACCCTGTGGGTGACTCTGACGCAGACCGAGGCCTGAGAATCACAGAGGTCCATCTTTAGGTGTAGTATTATTTTGTAAGCAGATGAGTGCAGTGCTATGGGAAAAGCAAGAAGTAGGAGAGAAGCAGAGGTTATGAGTTAATAGGAAAGGGACACCCTTAGACAAAGAAAGAAACCTTGCTCCTGAGGGCTCGACTCTGAGAAGGAGCCTGCAAAGATGCTGGGTCACAGACACAGATTCTTTGATATGATCTTACCATAAATCATTTAAGACCAAAAAAGCATATGGCAATTATAAAATAAAGATACTATTTTTTGCCTTATAATTTATTTGAAAAGTACCAAATTATTAATAAGAAAATCTATAGTCTGTTAACTGCTGCTGCTATAGGAAGCTGGACGAGCTGTTTTACTGACCCCTCTATATACAGATTCATGAATTTTTAGTCAGTTACTGGGAGATGGTGCAAACTTGAAATAAGATGGAGAAATGTTTGAGGATACTGACTGGGAAGAATTGTGTATTCAAATGGAGAGTTTGAAGGCCATTTATGACTTCTTTACCCGACATTAATGCTGCATTGTTTCTTCAAAATTAGAGAAAAATGTGTAATATTTCTTTAGTACACTGGAAGTCCCATCCTTTCTCCCTTAGATTCCAAACGTGGAAATACAAACATAATGAATGGGCATAGTCTGAGCATATTCGGAATTTCTGAAATTTTTCACTTAGAATTTGAGAAAATGGGCTTATGAGAAAAGGCACTCGGGTGCTCAGATATGTGGAGCATATTGTTTTTGTGTATTGCATGAAGCTGACTATGCAGAAGAGGAAGAGTTTCGTGAGTTTGTGTGTGTGCGTGTGATGGTTTTTCTTAATTTTTAAGAAAGCCCTGTGGAGTAAAGGGATTTTTGATAAGGAACACAAGGACATAGGTGAAAAGGCAGGGTACCTGTTTCTGGTCCTGGCTTTGGCACAAAACTCTGGAAAACAAGACAAACAACCAAACATATAACTTGGGCCAGCTTGGGTTTAAGCAACAGCTATTTATCCAAAAGGGTTAAGAATGCACTGTGATCTTTTGTTGCAGGAACTCTTCCTTGAGGCTTGCCAACAGATTTTTAGTCAGATGTAGTAAACCTGTGTCCTCATGGAGTAAAGTGAGAAACCATGTTGGGTTTCCTAGCACCAGTGTCTGTTTTCTGCTGCAGTCACACCGGGATTCAGATTAACAGCATTAAGAGCCAATGTTCTGCCATGACGGCAATAAGAAATAATAAGAGCATAGATTTCATGTTCACAAAAGAGTCTCCTCTCACAACATAGAGCTGGCACACTTACATGGATGTACAATATTGGTTTCACTTTTCCCATTGTCTAAAGAATGGCAGTGGGTGAGTTGTACTACATCTCATACAAATCTCATAGGTTTCTCCCATGAGAAGCTAAGACAGTGGGTGGAAGGGTTCCCAATATTCTGTAAAGTAGTTAGAAAAGAATCATTGTTAATATTTGTCTGTTCTTTAATTTTTCCTAAATTTATTTACTGTGCTCAAAATGCAAGGAGCCTTTTCATAGATGATTCTTCAAAGATTTAGAAGCAATTGCAATTAACCTTGATCACTCTGGATTTATCAGTTCCCATCATCATTCTGTTAACCTTCCATCATTCAAATAGGAATGGACTGCCTTTTCAAACTGTCTTCCCAAACCAGCAACTTTCCATTCCATTCTGCTCCTCAAACTTTTCCTCATCTCAGCATGTTTCCCTTCAGGGGCATAGAATCCATCTGCCTAAAGATTTAGGTACACATTTATCAGGATACATTTAAGGCATGGAGGATTGAGGCTGGTGAGTTACTAGCCCATCTGCCAATTTCCCATTTATTTGGTTTTATCTATTATGAAAGTACATTTGAGGAATTCTTCAGTAAATGTAGTTCCTAGATGGCACCTGAAGATAAAGAGCAATTTTTCTTCCTCTAAATCCTCAATATAGTTCTTTTTCAGGGCCTTACATCATATTAACGCTATTTTTCTATGAACACTAACAAGGAATCTTGGCAAATGGCTTCACCCCTTTCCTCTCCAAACCCCATGTTATTGACTCACCCACAAGGAGTTAAGAGCTGAAGACATTTCTCACCCTCCTCCAGGGTATATTCCTGGATAGCATCCCCTGATTAATATAATAGGCAGCATGGGCTTTGGGGCAGCAAATAGCTTTAACCATGTCACTGCCAAAGAAGTTTTCAAATGGGCTATAAGAAACTCCATCCTGATTGGAATACAAGTCTGTCTCAGTTACAGATTCTTCCAATATTATTATAAAGCAATTAGCTTTTGAGAGTACAAGCTTCAACATCAAAAAGACCTGAATCAAACCTCTCAGTTTCCTCACTTGTGAAACTGGAATAGTGAAAGAAACTAATGTACAATATTACTGTGAGGATTAAATCAAGTACTCCATTAAAAACATAATTATGTTTGTCAATACTTGAATAATTTTCTACTATTTTATTATTATTTTATAATAACATTGTGAGAGTTTAATATAATATATGCAAATCACTTACTATCATTCTTAAAAAAAGCACACATTAAGCACTTAATAAGTTAGATAATCATGATGATGATGATGATGATACACTTACAAATGCAACAAAGAAACTTCCTACTGTTGCAACAGAAATAATAAAAATTCAATAAAATGAAGGACTTTATGACTTAGAGGAAAATAAAAATAAAAAATAAATGGACATAAATAGAACAGAAATCAAAATTTAGCCACAACAACTGGGTTGTCTGCCACAACCCATGCAGATAATTCATACTTCCCCACCCAAAAGACTGTTTTGTAAAATTCTTTGTTTCACCATATAAGTGCAAAACAAAAAAGCTCAGCTCTTGTGAGCACACACATTTGTCAAAACTTTGAGTATGAATGCAAGAAAATAGTGAGACCCCAAAAGCTTTCAACCTGAATGTTACATGTTCTAAAGAATAAATGGATGTTTGACATATTCCAACAGAAAAACAGCTCTAACTCTGGGCAAGATATATATAAAATATATCAGATATTGAAAAACAGACAGTACAGAGGTGTGATTCCTTGTGATAAAGAAAATAAGGTGTAAACTCCATAACCATCTAGGCTTTCTGCCAGACTGCACTTTACAAACTAAGAAAAGGTGCATAAACAATGAATCTTGGAACACTGAAAAAATAAAATAAAAATTTTAAAAAAAGACAAACACACACACACACACACACACACACACACACACACACACACATACACACAAACACAAACTAAGACAAGGAAGTTGAAGGCAAATTGAAAGCAGCTCTCTCCTTAAGGGAGGGAAAGAAGACAGAAGTGATTTTAGAGGTCATGAGGGATCAAAATTTGGGGCACCTACTAGACATGAAGAAGTCCTAGAAATCTGCTTAGGTGTCCACTTGAAGTTTTCACCAAGTACTAAACTTCAGATTCAGAGGACAAGATTCTGAAAAGCTTGGCAAAGAACATCTCTGAGGCAATGGGTGGGCTATAAGTTGCCTATAGATTCTGGAGTTCATTCAGTACTGGGACGCATTGGAGTTCCAACAAGGGAGAGAGGACAGGGCTCTTGAACACCTTGGACATTGACCTGAAACCCTAGAAGGGCCACGCCATAAGAAGAGGGAGTATGTGGTGTGGTTTCTGATTTCATGAAACTGATTCAATATCATGTGCTGCTTTGGCATCTGAAACTGGAGGCATCAGAAAGCCTACCCATGAGCTTCCTTACTCTTCCAGATACACCCTGCATCCAGTGGACAAGGGACCCTCCCAGCAATCAAACCAGCTGCACTCCAACTAATGGCTTTCACTTTCCTATAAGCCGATGAAATTATTCAAACAAGCCACTCAAATCCTCCTGTAGGAATGAGGGGGTGACCCCACCAGCCGTTACTACAGAACCTGTCTCCCATGGCCCCTTGTTTGTTCACTCTGTCCCCAAGTGCCACCCCTGTGTGCCCCGTGCCTGGTGTGCAGTTTCCTCTTTCCCTAGTCTCTGAGTATCTATGACCAATAAACTGCTATCAGTTTTATCTTTCCAGTGTCAAGTGCCATGCTTTCACCCATTTCTATAACTGTGCAGTAGAAATCTTTCTCACCAACAGGGTGAATGGAAGGCAGGAATATTGTAACCTAAGAAAGAGGGCTAATAAACATCAATCCTAATAAGGCCAAAAACCAAGATGTAAAAACATGAACATGATCCTCCAATAACTTAACTGACTGCCATGTCAAATCAGATTCTCTTTATATAAGATATTATGACCCAGATTCCCAATAACATAGCATTTGCAGTGCCCATGGCCACATTAAAAAAAAAAAAAAAGACAAATAAAATGCAGAAGATAATCAGAATAAAGTAAAAGAGAAAGAAAAAAAGATTCAGGATGAATAGAGATTCTGGAATTAGAGGAAAAGAGCTTTAAAACACTTAGGACAAATACATTTGCACATGTAAAGAGAAACATGAACATTAGCAGTCATATATATGTACATATGTGTATATACGTATATGTGTGTGTGTGTATACATAATCCAGCCCCATGGGGGTACATTCTAGCTTTCTTTCATTAGCTTATTTAAACATGACTATATTCTTCAACAAAACTCAGAATTGTAAACCATAAAGTGTGAACTTCGCTGCATGTAAATTTAAAAAAGAAAAAAAAAATGTTGGGAGATCCCATGATAGATGGCTGACTATGAAAAAATATTGTACCTGTATTACAAATATGTGACACAATATCACTGAAGGGCATAAAGGGAAATGGGGCTGATCTCAATAACTTCAGAAAAATGGTATTTTGGTTTTATTTTATTTTTCTTTGTTTTCTTTTTTTTTTGTAATTTTCTTTTATTTTTTTTTCAATGTTCCAAGATTCATTGTTTATGCGCCACACCCAGTGCTCCATGCAATATGTGCCTTCCTTAGTACCCACCACCAGGTTCACAGAAAATGGTATTTTGACTGGACTTTGTCAGTTTAATGATACGGAACTGCACACATACATTGCACTCAAGGTGGTAAATTTGTCTCCAGCAGGAGTATGGATTAATAATTTTGAAACTACATTTATGTGTACACGAGATATAATGATGAGACAATAAATTCAACTTCATTCACAGGGCTGGTGAAGATTGGAGGCTGTGTCCACCCTTCATGAATCATGGAATATTAAAAAACATACTGAACTGCCTAATAGTCACATTGGGACACATTTTATTATGATAATTAAGGTCTTTATTTCTTTAAGTGTATTTAAAGTTTTGAAGTACTTCATTTGGTTTAGATTTTCTAGTGTAACCCACATCTACAGTTATTATGCAAATCACAAGAAAAACATTTTGATTTTACATATTTGCCAAATTTTCAGAAGGTATACCAAGTGAAATCCTCCTGAGTTTAATTTATAAATAAAATTCTAGGCTTTTAGTTGGAGATATCTTAGATTTCTTTGAATTCCACTCTTCTAATCTGCTTGCTCTTACATGTTAATGATATTCTCTCAAGATCCTGTCAGTTTCCTCTGTAATAATCTGAGTCTTTTACAGACTGATATTGATTTTTGCAGAATGAGCAACATGTTTTTTCTCATTAAACAGGTGTTGTTTTAAAAGGTATATGTTAAAACACATTTCAATATATTTCAATTGATGTTTTTGAATAATTAATTGATTGATCCATCAGATGGGAGCTATATGTTCTGCCCCATCTCTGAGATGTCTTCAGTTGGAAGATGGACTATAGCAACCAATATTTTATCTCTGTGACTCAGAGTTTTCTTGGATGGAACGTCTTCAGAATGCGTACCTGAATCTTTGGTTTTAATACTGTAGACAATTGGGTTGAGCACTGGAGGAAAAAGAAAGTGCAGATAGGATAGAAGCATGTATACCTGAGCTGATAGCTTCCTTTTCCCAAAACAGTGGATTATTGACAGGCTGACCAGTGGGGTATAAAACAGTAATACAGCACAGATGTGGGAAATGCAGGTGTTAAAGGCTTTGAGTCGCTCAGTATTGGAAGCAATGCTCAATATTGTCCTCAAGATTAGCACATAGGAGAGCAGAATGAGTACAGCATCCAACCCCAGTGTGGAGAGCATGACAAAGAGTCCAAAGCCACTGTTTAGAAGAGTGCTAGAACTGGCTAGCCTTAAGACATCAGGATGAACACAGTATGAATGAGACAGAACATTCACGGGCTGAAATTGCAGTCTGCCAGGAGCACAGGCAGGGGCAGATGGAGAACAGCACTACGGGTCACAATGACCAGCCCAATGGCCCCAATGCGCGTGGTTGTGAGGATGGTGGCATAGCGTAAGGGTTCTCAAATAGCCACACAGCAGTCAAAGGCCATGGCCAAGAGCACAGCTGATTCAATAACTGAGAATGTATGGATGAAGAAGAGTTGCAGAAAGCAGGTTGCAGCCTCTACCTTTCTCTGGCCTAGGAGAAAGACAGCTGCCATTGAAGGCAGCATAAAATCTGAGAGGCCCAGGTCAGCCATTGAAAGCATAGATAAGAAGAGGTACATAGGTATGTGGAGGCTGGAAACAGACTTGACAATGTACATTATGGTG
This sequence comes from Mustela erminea, assembly GCF_009829155.1. Lineage (NCBI taxonomy): Eukaryota > Metazoa > Chordata > Mammalia > Carnivora > Mustelidae > Mustela > Mustela erminea. The sequence continues at coordinate 59,317,688 of NC_045622.1, forward strand.
ATGTTGCCCAACAAAGAGAGAATATAGGCAGAGCAGACAAGGATAGCTGCCCAGCAATGAGCGGCCTCCAATCCTGGGAGATCCATCAGTATGAAGATGAAGCTGCTGGCATTACTGTTGTTTAGAACTACCATAAATTTGGGAAGAGCTTGCCCTGGAAAAATTATAAAGAAGGCAAAAAAATTATTCTTTCATAGCATTTTCCTAGCATCTTATCCCACAGCACACACGGCCCATGCTTGCTGAGTAATATCACTCTCCTCTTTTCCAGCACTGAATCTCATTCCTTTAGAGGTTCCACTAGAGTACAAATGCTGTCTTCTCGGAGGTTTGTCCTAGTTTTCAGGGGGCTGTTTGTGCCTTTCACAGAGAAAACTCCTTTCTCATTTGAAGATGTTTCAAGGCTTGAAAAATGGAAAGGGAAACTGTGGTGAGAGCACAGGATACAGATGCATAAACTAGATTAGTTTTAATACCAGAAAATGGGTTCTAAAGAAAACTAGATAAAGATAATTATATTTAATGGTTCCTTGGAAGTTAGAAAATCAAGTACAAGAATGTTAATACTAGCTCTGAACTCTGATGACACCAAATATATCTTTTTCTCTGAAAGAGATTTAAAAGTAGTACCTGTGACAAGAAAACACGAGGAGGGACTGGGCTTGATGTGTTTGTCTAATGGATTAAATCCCTCCTCAATCTCTGTTATCACTCTCTGAAAAAGTGCTGGAGAGCTAGGACAGATGTGTGAGAGGAAGAAGATGGAGAGTAAATAATATTTGCAGTTGGAAATACATATATTCTCGATGGCATTACACATTTACTGAGCTCCTGCTGTGCACTTAGTTTAAGTAATATAAAACAGATAATATGTAATTTACGTCTTTGGAGGTCTAGTAATCCACTGGCCAACACAAAACACATCCATGAGGGCACTCATGGATGACCATGGGACAGATAAAAGATCCCAACCAGGATCGACATTCTTCTCTCCACAACTCACTTTTTTTTGTTTGTTTATTTAAAGATTTTACTTATTTATCCCAGGGAGAGAAAGAGAGAGAGTGAGCAGGTGGAAGAGCAGAGGGAGAGGGACAAGCGGACTCTGAACTGAGCATAAACCCTAACATGGGGCTTGATGCAGGGGGACAAGCGGACTCTGAACTGAGCATAAAGCCTGACATGGGGCTTGATGCCAGGACCCTGAGATCGTGATCCCAGCTGAAACCAAGAGTCTTAACTAATTGAGTCCCCACAACTCACTTTTCTAAAGAATGATCTTGGTTTTGTCTCTATCTCTGTTTTCATCTTGTTTCATTTTTCCCTCTCATCCCCTATGATCTGCTGTTTTGTTTCTCAAATTCCTCAGATCAGTAAGAGACTCTTAATCTCAGGAAACAAACTGGGAGTTGCTGGAGGGGAGGGGATGGGAGAGATAGGGTGGCTGGGTGATGGACATTGGGGAGGGTCTGTGCCATGGTGAGTGCTGTGAATTGTGTAAGACTGATGATTCACAGACCTATACCCCTGAAACAAATAATACATTATATATTAATTTTTTTAAAAAATGATCTTGGGTAACTTCAAAGTCAATTATTAAAGAAAGGAATACAGTGTGAAATCTGAGTACATAGAGTTCAAAAGAAACTTGAGGACATACATGAAGTTCACATTGAATGACGATTTTCTTAACTAACATCTTAGGAAAATTCTCTTAACAATGGAGGTTTTAACATTTTCTCCCTTTTTGTACACTAATTATAATACTGTCCTCTAAAGTCATGAGGAATACCTACACTCCCCTTTCAACAGACTAACCATCTGTCTAAGAAAAACCTAGAGAAGAAATTCTGTGAAGACTGAAATCCATGTCAGAATCAAAGCAACATGGTAATTGAACAGTAAATCAATATTGACAATTAGTATAGGATGGGTTGTGGAGGAAGAAAAAGTGATAACCACCTACAAGAAAGGTAAAAGGCAGAGGCTGTCCTATCAGGTTTGAGAAAGGATCTGCAATAGGCAGGGGAGGACTGGAATTTTCTGTGTTTATACCTGTGGAGAGGTGATGGTGGGTGAGTACCAGTCATCATCTTTGTTGCTTTAATAAAAACTCTCTCTGAACTTTGATTATAGAGGGTGAGGTGCGCAATACATACACTTTGTATCATCCATCAATTTACCTCAACAAGTTTTACCTATAGGCTGTTAACCACAGCATATTTTCAAAAGAAAGGAAAAGCACCACCCTCTAATAATACACTAAAATTCTCATAAATGCAGAGACATAATCATCATTAGTCAAAATAAAACATCTGAGATTCAGCATTAATATTCCTGGGAAAATATTTAACATGCCATTATGAGTAGAATAGAAAATCCATTCCTGAAACAAGACAAGAGTGGGAAAGAAGAAAATTTTGTATTCGGGAGACATGTGATGATATGCGATAAGCTGGTGATCAATTCACAGATGGGAAAAGTCTCTGGGGATGTTGGAAGTCTTTGCCTTGACTCTAAGGAAGTCAGAAAAGAAAGGTTGCTACGATCAGACTTTCAAGTATAGGGATGGATTCCACCTATGTGTCTGATTCTGTCTATAGTTAGGTATTGAGCTGAGTAGAAACCTCAGGAAGGCAAACTTCCATCCTCCAAAGACAGCAGATGCTCACCAAACATAAGGCTTGGTGGGAAGAATCATGGACGCTAGGGATTTGGGGAATTGCCTGAGACAGGCAAGCAGAAAATGAAGATAGTAGCAGATACTGCATTTTGTCAACAGCATGAAATACATTTTTTCAATATAATTCAAAGTCTGTTATGTGTCAGGCATATTACTGGAATTTGCAGAGAGATAATGGACTTTATAAAGCCAAATTCTGATAGAGAATAATTATCCAAAGAGCATAATTTCATTTGAGATAACTGTGGCAATAAGTATGAGAAGAGAGAGAAGGATTCTAACAGACCAGTCATGGTGCTTAGAGTTTAGTCCACCAGAAGTGAGAAGCATGCATTTCTCTGCCCGCTTTTCCTCATGCTGTCCTCTGCTGAGTGTAAGCGGATGGGCGAAATATCCCTCCCACATGAACATCTGGCAGGATGTTTATGGTCACAGAGTGAGTAGTAAAAATGGTATTCTCTTTATTTGAGCTTTTCCAGAAAACAAAAGCAAAAAGAAACAAACTTTTAAGATTTTTCAAGGTCATCTTGTCCAATTCCCACTAAACTGAGTCTGCAGTACCCTAAAATGAATGTGAAACTCTCTGACTCAGAAAGTAAGCTATTTTACTGTGATATTTAAGAAATTAAGGAAAGGTATGTTTCCGCACTGCTTTTTGTGCAAGCTGGAGAAGTATTCTAAGCCCTTACGTGATTCATAGTCCAGATTTTACCTGCGTTCAAGCATTCCAGCCTGCGTTCTCATCTGATAAAATGAGCCAGTGGGTATTTTCTTTATTCCCGTAGTCCTAAAGAATTTTTTTTATGTTTAATATCTAGTAAGCAGTTGCTATATAATGTGGGCATTCATCTACCCATGGAGAAGGGGTGCACATTACAAACTGTCTGGATTTGATCATAAAAATGCTAAAATGACAGGCATTAACAAGGAGTGGAAGGGAGGACACCTCGAGGTAAAGGCTAGGGCCAATGTTCTTCTTCTTTCTCTCTCTTTTTCTTATTTAAGTTCAATTAGCCAACATATAATACATCCCTAATTTCTGCTGTAATGTTCAGTGATTCATTAGTTGCAGATAACACAATTCTCTCTAGTTTCTTCCTTCGTTGTCTCATCATTATAAACTGAGTGCAGATGACATTTTGTTGAGCAATGCCTAATATTTGTAGAAGATAGTGGAAATTTGAATTCCAGAAACCTTTTGAAAAATATACAATTTTTAACTTAATTAATTAATTAATTAATTAATTTTTTACTTGATGGAGAAAGAGACAGCCAGAGAGGGAACACAAGCAGGGAAGACTGGGAGAGGGATGCCAAGCAGGGAGCCCGATATAGGGCTAGATCCCAGGACCCTGAGATCATGACCTGAGCTGAAGGCAAGCACTTAACAATTGAGCCACCCAGGCGCCCCCCCCAATATACAATTTGTGAAGAAACACTACCATGCTCTTTGATGCAATGCCAGGGGCTCTTTGGCTATGCAGATCTTTAAACTTGTAAATACTGCTTCAAAGTACAATAACCACAAAAATGGAGTCCTGGAGCTGTTTGCACTGTCCTGAGAAACAGAACATGAACTACATCACGTCAGTTCTTCAGAAAGTCAATGCAAGAAACAGACGGTAACTAGAGAGAATAAACTGATGGTCACCAGAGGGCAGGTGGGTGGGGATGAGTGGAACAGGTGATGGGGATTAAGGAGGGCACTTGTTGTGAGGAGCACTGGATGTTGTATAGAAGTGTTGTATCACCATATTGCCCACCGGAAAGTAATACTACACTGTATGCTAACTAACTGGAATTTTAATAAAACCTTTTTAAAAAGTGTGAATGCAGAACTATTCTGCTTTTCAAAAATCCTGTAGCCTAGGTTCAATATTATCAGTCCTTTAAACTATCTCACTTAAGACAAGAACTCCACATAACTCTTCATCCTGGGAAAGTCGTTAGTAAATATTTGGGGTTGCCTCTATTACAATGTGGTGTGGGAATTATAAATCATATCTCAGATTTTTAGTTTCCCTCCTTCCCTTCTTTCCTCCCTCCTTTCTTTCCTCCTTTGTTATCTTCTTCTCTCTAGTTTTTCATACATCAATTATTTATGGATTACCCAATACATGTCTTCATAAAAGATGTTTGACCTGATAGTTGATCTTAAACTCTAAGGGAAGTAATTGGGTGCTTGTTGGGTAAGGAAAAAAGAGGCCAAGGATCTTTTTCTGAAAACTATAAAATATGTCATTTAAGAGGAATAGAGGTTTTATGAAGCTCCAGGAAATGTCCTTCTCATCTCGGAGACCCTCATACTTAGTTTGTAACTGTATCTAAGATAGTCCATGATTTCTCTAGTCCACGGATTTCTTCCATCCAAAATATGGATACAACAAGAGTTGAGGTGACCTCGTTTGAGGTGCTTCTGTCACTCCCCAGACCCAAGGGCAGGGACACGAGCTCTGTGAACTGTTATGCAGCTGGGACCTCATGAGGCTCCCTGCCTTGAGCATGGTGCCTAGTGAGCAGGTTTATAAAGCAGGTTCTGGAGACTCAGTATGAATCCCGGTGAGAATCACACCCAATCTTTGTGATATAGGGTCCAGAGAAGCATCAAATGTGCATGTGCCAGATAAAGAAGAGTCTATTGCTAATCTTTGTGAGTGTTTGCCATGTCTCCAGATGATATACTATATTAACTTAGAACACATAGCCGGTCCTACTTCAAGCTTCCTTTCTTCTGTTACCAGTCTAAGACTTTTTAGTCCCTTAGAGATAAAAGTCATCACATAGACCCCAATATTTTGGTCCCAGAAATATCTTGTATCATATTCAGATCTCTAGGACATAGAATCCTTTTCCTCCCTAACCCCCACTCCCAGTTCAGTAGGTTTTTTGTTTTATGTTTTTTTCTTAAAATTATTCATATCTTGGGTGGTGAGAGTAGAGTATCTACAGCACTATTTTCATGAATGATAATATTAATAGATTTCTTCCAAGACAAATTCATTTTGCTTTGATAGATCTTTGTTACAATAGCATACAACTAACTTTTCTTTCATGCTGTCACTTTTCATCCTCCCTACCTCCTCAAAGTGAGATTTTCAAATTTACTGAGGAATGGGTGAAGGAGATTAAAAAGGATTCACCAGAACATATGAAAAGGTCCTGGATTTTGTTTTGAGGATAGAAAGAGAGTGCTATAAGATGCAAACTATGGTCAGAGTCAGCATGGATCTGGCCAGGAAAGGCCTAGGAAATTGAAGTAGGGACCAAATTAGGTATGACATAGAGGAATCATATAGGGGTACCAAAACCACTTAGTGATTCACTGAGTCATTTATAAAAGTCAACACAACTTTATACTCATGGCTAAAATTTAGTATAGCAAAGGGTGCTGTGCAGGAACAGCACAAAGGTATACAGAGTAAAGGCAATAGAGGCCACGTATAGGCTTCAAAGTGTTTCCTCTCTTTTTTACAAGGGTTGCTGTAGCCACAAACTTCAGGAACACATGAGAGATATCTCTTTCCAGGGAAGCCTGTTTGAGTTATGGAGTCCAGAGTTCTTAAAGCAGGCTAGTTACATGGGTACACATCTGTCACATGACTGGTGTATGTAGATTCTAAATCAGGCAACAGGTACACATAACAAATTCTATGTTTATCTACCATATGTTACCAACCTGGTTCATATTGAACTACTGCTTGGAAATATATAATGACATTTTTACTGAGAAACTATATGAACATTCTAGGGGATTATTCTTAGAGTTTGGTCAAGGGCCATCTGTCAACATGGCTACAGAAACAAGCAAAACTAGTGAAACAGATCGGTTCTATTACCTCTTTCCTTGTAGGGATTTGTGCATTTTCAGGAGTATGCCATGGCCTTGAACCCGAACATGTGTTGGAAATGTTTTCATTCACCATGTTTGAAATATGAGTAGCTTTTAATGTGACCTAAACATAATTCTAATCCTTGATGGCATAACACAAAGATGACTAGAAATATTAATTCAAAACTAGATGGACTGTATTATGGATATTTAATAAGAAGAGTATTTAAGGAATAAAATGTAACTGGAAAAATTGTAGTAATTTGTTAGAGATACAGCAGGTGGTTAAAAAGGAGCTCATTTATTTCAGGAAATTGAGCATATAATCAGAAACAAACATTTTGCACTAGAAAATTATCAAAGAATAATAGTGGTAGTTGTGAGCAACGACTAAACTGAAAGTGAAGAGAAGTAATGGAAAAGCTTAGTTAAACAAGTGTTACAACATAATCTTCTTTAGATTTTGAAAGCTATTTTTCAGTTCTGTTTGGAGTCATTTGAGAATGAAGGCAGGGAAACCAACCAAATGAATGGTTAAATGGTCTATTTAATTATTAAGGTCTAAATTGAGGCAGGAGGAGTGGAAATGTAAAAGTAGTAAAAAATATCAAGTAAATAGAATCTACAATATTGACAAGGGATTATAAATTACAAGTGAGGGAAAGTGAGGACCACATGTGGCATTTGGTTTCTATTTCTGGCTGAAGTGAGGGAGTGAATGGAGATGCCATGTAAATAAATGGAGAACACAAGTGGGGAAGCAGGAAGAAGTTGCCGTTGAGGGTGGAGAAGGATCAGTAAGTTCTATTTTGGCTTTGTTGAGTTTATGATTTCCATATAGCATAGAAAGGGGATTCTCCAGGAGTGATGTGCAAACCTACCTGGAATTCAGGAGAGAGGATGAGTTTGAGATTGATATGGCAACATTCATAGCCAGGGAGTTGGCAAAAGAAGTGAAGCCAGAAAATGCAAGGAGTCAAATTATTCAAAGAGATCAGAGAATAATCAGAATCGAGAAGCATTAGAGGAGCCAAAAAGTACAGATATGGAAAAATAAGTGAGTGGTCAACAGTGCCAAATATTGATGAAATGTCCAGTGATGAGGAGATGGAAGTTGGAATAGGTTATTTGATTTGGTTTTTTGACTCATTGGTGATCTTTTGGCCTAGCTATTTCAATGGAATAGTAGGGGCAAATTTTGATTATAATGGAGTTGAAGAGGAAACTATTTTTACTTCAGTTAAATTACAGGCAAAATATGTTGTTTGGTGATGCATACTTAAGTAGTCACAATATAAAAAAATCAATGAAATAGTATAAAAGTCAGCATACTGGCTTTTAATGTGGTTACAACGATGAAATTATGTTCAGGAAAGGCTGCAGAGAAAATCTGGGTCTTGATAATTTATTATTTCTTTCCTTAGGTGATATTTACATGGATGTTCATTTTATAAAAATTTTTGTTAAATTACACATTTATTTCCATGAAGCTTTATATTCCACCATAATACATATATTTTTAAATTGACAAGAGAGAGAAAATTAAGACAATTAATGCATATTTTTTAAGTAATTTATGAGCCAAAGGGGGAAAATAGATCAAGTACATAGGGATGGCCATGTTAGGTAAGAATTAATTTATGAAGAGAGCATCTTAAATAATTTTTAAACTGTTGCAAAGCAGCTAGTGGAAAAGGAGTTATTAGATAAAAATTATTTCGAAGGATTCTAATTAAGGTAACATAGTAAATTCATGCTTGGTAAGGTGTATTAATTTCCTATTGCTACTATAACAAATTATCACAAACCCAATGGTATAAAACAATACAGTATTGTTGTTTTAGAGTTCTGGAGGTTAAACCTATAAAATCATTTTGCAGGGATAAAATCAATGTATCTGCAGGTCAAATTCTTTCTGGAGACTATGAAGAACAATCCGTTGCTTGCCTTTTCTAGTATGTAGTTGCTAGTTGCTAGGAGGTATCTGCATTTTTTTTAAGATTTTATTTATTTATTTGACAGACAGAGACCACAAGTAGGCAGAGAGGCAGGCAGAGAGAGAGGGGGAAGCAGGCTTCCTGCTGAGCAGAAAGCCTGATGCGGGGCTCCATCCCAAGACCCTGGGATCATGACCCGAGCCGAAGGCAGAGGCTTTAAACCACCGAGCCACCCAGGTGCCCCAGGTATCTGCATTCTTTGGCCCATGGACTCAGTCCGCTATCTTCTTTTTTTTTTTTAAAGATTTTATTTATTTATTTGACAGAGTTCACAAGTAGGCGGAGAAGCAGGCAGAGAGAGAAGAGGAAGCAGGCTCCCTGCTGAGCAGACAGCCCTATGTGGGGCTTGATCCCAGGACCCTGGGATCATGACCTGATCTGAAGACAGAGGCTTCAACCCACTGAGCAACCCAGGCACCCCTCAGTCCTCTATCTATAAAACCACCAATATTCCATCTTCTCTCTTTTCTGACCTCCTGCCTCCCTCTTATAGGAACTATGTGACAACATCTAGCCCACTCAGAAAATTCAGAATAATCTTCCCATTTTAAAGATCCTTAACTTAAACATATCTGTAACATTCCTTTTGTCATGTAAAGTAACATATTCATTCACAAGTTAAGATGTCAAGATATTTGGTGGGCCAACATTCAGCCTACCACAGAAGGAAAAAAGGTCTAAAAGTAAGGTTAAAAATGTGGTTGAGAGAAACCTGGGTGGCCCAGTATGGGCTTAAGATCCCAGGTTACAGGAATAGTTACTATTACTAGTTTTGTAAATGTTCTCTTTATTATATATTATCTGTGTATCTATTTATCTATTTTACTATGTATTTTTCTTATTTAATTTTTTTTTTTTTTAATTCTGACTCAGAGACACCCGGGTAGCTCAGTCAGCGAATGTGTCATGATTGTAGGGTTCTGGGATTGAGCCCCACATCAGGCTCCCTGCTCCCTGCCTCTTCCTCTGCCTGCTGCTCCCCCTGCTAGTGCTCTCTTGCACTCTTTCTCAAATAAATAGAGACTTTAAAAAAAAATTCTGACCAAATTGAGGCAAAATATTATAATTCAGTAGAAATAATACAACAAACATCTCTGTATAACAAACAAACAAAATCTGTATAACAGACAAACAAAATCTCTGTTTGTTATACAGACATGTTTGTTGTATTATTCTTTGCATCTTTTTATGCTTGAAATATTGCACAATAATAATAATAGTAATAATGTAAACAAGATGGGAAAAAGAGACTGGGGTATAGGGCAAAACTGAGCATCTCAGGTAATATTAAAAGAAATGCATTTCAGAGATGAGATAGTTTGACCCTCTTTGAAAAAACATTGCATTCTTTCTCTAATACTGGAAGGAAAAATTTGATGGCATATGTAGACATAGATTCTTTTACGTATGTGAAAGTGAAGAAAGGGTATGGTGTGAAGTGTGAGTGACTGGGAGAAAGCTGCAAACATTTAAAACTATAACTGTGGATCATGAAAAACACCACCAATTGTTTAAAAAATATATATTCAGACACTGAAAAACCAAATGAATTAAAGATCATTAATTTGTAGTCCTTTCAATATGAAGAATCTCATGTTATTCTTAGGGAGAACTCAAAAGCACAGGTGTAAGTTATAGTAGAAAATACAAGTTGATTCCAAAGTTAAGTTTACAATTACAATGTATAAAAACCAAGGAAGAATCAATACTGATGGAGCTCTTCCTGGAGTATTGGAATGTGGGTGATCCATAGTGAATATGAAAGATGATGATAAATCGATGGTTGTCGTGGAAGGAGAGAAGGTGAGGGTTTGAGGGATTTGGGACTAAGAACCTCAAGGCCAAAGTCTGGACGCTGAGAAGCCAAGGAGTGAACATGCTTGAAATACAGAACGCGATACTACAGGTTGACATACTAGAATTAAACATTATATTTTTCCCAAATGATGATTTTTAGACTCTGGCAAGAGAAATGTTGGCAAATCCAATTTAGGTAGAGATTGCTCCTATTGGAAATTTCATTGTTTTTATTTGTTTTTTTTTTTTTTTTTGTCAATAACAATATTAGATTTCCACTTCTTTGTTTTTATTACTCCTTACTTCGAAAATAATATTATCAAGAAAACAAAGCACTATGAAAGCAAGAACTTTGTTTAATTCAGTAATATATCTCAGTTCCTCAAAGAGTCAAGGACAGAATTGGTATTCACTAAAAAATTCTCATTACATCAAAGGTGATATATATACAGATGATAACAAAAAGTACTTTATTCACTCTGTCCATGATGAGCTATCAGACTACAAACTTCTCTAAAACATGTGAACCATTGAGACCAAAAAGTAATGACAAAAGTCCATTATTTCAGACTGTCAATTTCCTAAATAATTTTTATTGTTCAATGCACGTTTGTTCAAGCCAGAGAATAGAAATCGTTTTACAGGATACCCAGCCCAATATTCCATGTAATTCAAAAGAGTCAATCAAACAGAATCTTTGTGGGCATTTGGAATATGAGCAAGGTTTTTGTTTCATGAAACGTTCTTTCTCTGTAAGGCTAGAGCTCATTCATGTTATAAACATGACTTAGGATTCTGGTCCCTTTTGATGAAGGGTTTCAGAATTTTATCTCATATCCCTTTGGTTTTCACCATATACACAATGGGGTTCATCACAGGAGGAATGAGGAAATGCATGTTAGCCATGGTCATGTAGATATGTGAGGGAAGTTTTGGGCCAAAGCAGTGCAGTACAGACAGGCAGATCATGGATGTGAAAAAGAGAAGCACAGCACAGATGTGGGAAATGCAGGTGTTCAGAGCCTTGATGTGGCCACCGTAGGATGCAAAGCTCAGTACGGTTTTTAGTATCAGAACATATGAAAAGAAAATGAGAAGAAAATCAAGTCCCACAGGGGATAATACCACATCCAAAGGATCCTATTCATCCTGGTGCTGGAACAAGAGAGCTTTATAATGTTAGGATGCAGGCAGTGGGAATAAGATAGTACATTGGAATGACAGAAGCACAGCCTTCTCAAGAGGATAGGCAGAGGTACCTGTACAGTCAAGGTTCACAGTACAATGGTCAAACTTATTACACTGTCTGTGAGAATGAAAGAATAATGCAATGGGTGAGAAATGGTCACATAGTGGTCAAAGGCCATTGCCAGTATGATAGCCAACTCAAAATCCTGGAAAGTGTGAATAAAAAACATTTGGGTGAAGCAAGCAGAGAGGCTGAGCTCTCAAGCATCCAGCGAGAAGATCCTCAGCATTTTGGCGAAAGTGAAGAGGGACAGACCCAGATCAGAGGCAGCTAGTATGGCTAGGAGGAGGAGCATAGGCACATGGAGGGTCTGTTCCCTGTGGATAACTGCCATGGTGGTCACATTACCCACCAAGGTAATGAAGAATATGGTACAGAAGGGTATGGAGATCCAGATGTGCACAGTCTCCAGACTAGGTATGCCTGTCACCAGGAAGGTGGAGAATATGGCTTTGGTGCTGTTGGTGGGCAACATGCTGCCAGTGCTGCATGCCTTTCCTAGAATGACATTTATTGTCTCATTCCTAGAATGACATTTATTGTCTCATTCCAGATGTTACAATTTGACTTGAGCATTTGACAACTCATAACACCTTTTATTTTAAAATGACCAGCCTTGATCTGTATCTAGTATGAGTTTAAATGCTGTTTCCCAATACAGAGCATTTGAGCCTCTCGATTAAAAAACAAGACTTTTTTTTTTATCAAATTCTTCAGATATTGTGGCTTTTTAGAGGAAAAATGAGGGAAAAATGTACACTTTATATTTAGTTTAAATCCTTTAGTTTGCATGATGATTTTTTTAAAATAAAAAATCCAAAATACATAATGCACTTCAAATAAATTTCTTTTAAAATTCCAAAATCCATATATATTCCTATCTGTTATTGTAATTACAGTGGTATATCATGCAAAGGTATATCTTAGTGCCTTGGTCTACCTTGATCCATATTAGACTAGTGTTACTTAAACTGTAGTTCATGCACACATTTCTCTCCATGAACACATTTTTATATCCTATTTTTTCTGCAATGTAATGAGTGTAGAAATTTAAAATAAGCATTAGAAACTTTTGCATTAATTGACATTATATATCTCTACTTCTTTAGTTTAATAATAGTAATTGTTATTAGTGTACAATAATAAGGCTATTACTGGATTTTGCATGTATTTCCATTTCATTTTTCTTAAACATAATAATAATTATATTTATGAAAATGTTTTGTGATTGATTGAAGAATTTTAAGTGTACCTTCACTCCACAGGTTATGAAGCACTGTTCAATGTTAATTCACTGTTGAATGTAAATGTCAATTTTTTTCAATTGAACATGAAGAAAAACAAAAATAATTTAGTTCTATATATTTAAAAATACTAAAATCTTAGATTGTTTAATATTTGTTGAATCATGTTCACGGCTTATCTTTTTTATTATAGGATTAAATATTTTGAGTTTTACTTAAGATCTAGGGATATTTTACATAGTTTTTTACATATTTGTGTAAGCAAATTGTTCATTTTTAATAACAATAAAACAAAATTTATAAAATGCATATTTTGTTGATATAGTTCCATAAAGTTATGGTTATTCACCCAAATAGTCAATAAATATTATTTTTCTTGATATGCTTGGCTCTAAGCTTTAAGATTATATCCAAGATCTAAGAAAGTATAATTAGCTCTTCTTTGAAGGAATGATAAGCTTGTTTAATATTCAACTATAAAAATATGTCAGAGATGAGACCATTTTCATGGTCTATGTTTCGAAAATTTATTTATCTAGATAAAACCAGTTGTGGATACACTAGATCTCCTTCTCGTAGATAGCAAAGTACACATTTCTTTTCTGAGTCTATCCCTCATCAGATTCTGTTTTTATGAAACTAAATAGACATTGCATATATATACTTATACTCTCCATACAGCAGTCATCTTACAAACAATAAGCTTTACAAATACTTGCTTGTACTCCTTGTTTCAACCCTTCATCTACCCTCACTCACTAATGCCATTATTGGTATTGTTTGGGGGCCTTTGTAGAGATGTGCACTGCCAAATCTTCATTACCTGTCTGGCGTTTATGGGTCCTAGCTGTGGTGGCCTGAGAATTTCCCAGCTGTTCCTATTTGAATTCCCCCTTAAATCTAATCTTCAATCAGATTAAGATTCTCAGAGAAAATAATAATTTTTCAAGTGTTTCTATAAAGTCTGACTATCTAAAATGATATTGTAAATTAGAAGCTTGAAGATCCTGCCTACTTGTCCCTGTGCCCTTATGACAGGCTAGTCAATTTTTCAAAATCTCAATCCAAGTCAATTTGGATGAGACTTCTATAAATACTAACAGGGGATTAACTACATTTCTTTGCATTATCTTAAAATGTTAAGAAAATTGGGATTAGCTTCAGAAGTGCTATTACCATTTTTTACCATTTTTAAAATTTTGTTGTAAAGGATAGAGAAGGTGGGGTTAACATGGCTAGGAAACTCACTCTTTTTTGGATAAAGCTCATTTTGCTTGGTCCAATCATTGTACCTTTCAAAATTAAGGGCTGGTGCCATGTTTATTCTCAATGCTTTTTCTTCTGCATGGTGTTTTGTTTTGTTTTGAAGATTTTTCAGAATCTATACTTATTGGTCATCTCTGAACCTCATGGTCAGTGGAAACTCAGGCATGGATAGTTCTACACTCCTTTAGGTCAGGAATACACTGAACCCACTGACTTGTCTGGTTCAATACCAGTGTCCAACTGTATAGGTTCTTGAAGGAAACAAATTAGGGATATTTTCACAGAAAGAAACACCTCTCCATTCCTATAATTCCTTGGATTATAGGCCAGACTTTCTCTATGCACTAGTTCACCCAAAATCTCTTTGTTTTTAGTCCTTTTCCAAACTCAGGTAACTTCTCATCTGAAAGACAGAGAGTTTCTCTGCATGGGCAGCTTTCTCTTCCATGTCCAAAGTCAAGAGTCCTTGTTACCTGGTTTGAGCTCCTTTATTATTCATGCAACTATCTCCTGAGGATATAATCTCCCATTTTCTTTGTGATTTAAAGTCCCTCTCTCATTACTTACTAAGAATGCTTCACAGATAGCCCAAGTATTGGATACTTTTTGACATCAGGTGAATTGAAGATCACTCATTAAGTCTTGGTGTCATTTCCCTCTGAAGTTAATTTTTTATATGTAACATCCAAATTTGAAGATTGTTCATATCTTCTACAATATATTTGGAGATTTCTTGAAAGTTAATTGCATCACAGGCATCTGTTTGAACTCTACTGTTGAACTCTCCAATGTATGCTGTATGTTTCAGATGTGAAACCATATTAAATGTATGTAGAAATTACCTTGGAATTCTGAAATGATAAATTAGATAACCTTTGCCATCATCCCACACTATACCCCTACCCCATGCACCTTACATAAACACATATACATAAGTGTATGTCAAGGGCCTTTTTTGTCATGTAGTTTCAAATTAAAATACAGCATTTCAACCTAGTAGAATCCACAGATTCAATGGCATTCACAGGAGTGGTCAAATATCCACAAATTCAGCTAGTAAATATTGTGGGAATAGCAGTAGACCCTCCTTATGATGAGTCATGTCTATGAATTTAAAGAAAACACTTTTTTTATGTGTCTTTTATTGTTTATTTTTTTCCACATGAAGTCACATATTCTCACTTCAATTTGCAAATCATGTTATCTTTGAAGAAGCTCAAATTCAAATAAACTAATTTATTGGCCCCCATGTCAGATAATTAACATGTAGGCAATCTAGGATTCAAAGGTCATTCATGGTCCCAAGCA
Organism: Mustela erminea; assembly: GCF_009829155.1. Lineage (NCBI taxonomy): Eukaryota > Metazoa > Chordata > Mammalia > Carnivora > Mustelidae > Mustela > Mustela erminea. Next base: position 59,333,061 of record NC_045622.1, read on the forward strand.
TATTTTCCCTTTATCAAAATATACCTCAAAATAACATCAAAGTTATAATTTCTATAAGCCTAACTTTTATTGGAAAAATATCTCCTCTCTGATGCAAAGTATCTATTTTCCCTTATATGGAAGAGAAGCAATCAAAATGGAAATTACTTTAGTGTGAATATTCGTTGATCAGCTGTCTCCACTGATTCTTCTCATCCTGAATCTTTACATATCCATAATAAGACTGTCAATTGAAACCACTAATGTATGTAGAATAAAGTACCACCAAGAAAGATATATTATCTAAAGAAGCTTGCCATTTTCCTGAGTCTTTTTCTTACAGTTTTTTCACTTTTTTTTTTTTTTTTTTACGATTTTATTTATTTATTTGACAGACAGAGATCCCAAGTAGGCAGAGAGGCAGGCAAAGAAGGGGGAGAAGCAGGCTCCCTGCTGAGCAGAGAGCCCGATGTGGGCCTCGATCCCAGGACCCTGGGATCATGACCTGAGCAGAAGGCAGAGGCTTTAACCTGCTGAGCCACCCAGGCGCCGTGTTTTTTGCTTTTTTAAAGATGACAATATGGAGGGACGCCTGGGTGGCTCAGTGGGTTAAAGCCTCTGCTTTTGGCTCAGGTCATGATCCCAGGGTCCTGGGGTTGAGCCCTGCATGCGGCTATCTGCTCAGAAGGGAGTCTGCTTCACTTCCTCCTTCTGCCTGCCTCTCTGCCTGCTTGTAATCTCTGTCTGTCAAATAAATAAAATCTTTAAAAAAAAAAAAAAGATAATAATATGGAAATATAGATTATAATTAATAATCCTTTAACCCGTTAATTTTTTGTGTGACTTAGATGAAAATAAAATAAGCAATTTCCTTTCTTCTCAAAGGTGTGAAGACTCACAACATCTGAGAAAAGTGAAACGAAGGAATGGGGGCCAGAGGAAGATGTTCTTTGTATAAGTAATTCCTAAAATGTGAGGACAGACTCTTAGATGAGGTGTTCAAATTTATAAAGTTCAATCACTTTCCAGAAAAGGAGTATTTCTTATTTTTTATCCTTCTGTTGATTTATCAGATATACCCAGGCCCATCAAGAGAGGACATTAAATTCATGTTACATCTCTATTAATAAATCTAGCAATGTATTATTTATTAAAAATATTTATTGAACAACGTTGTGTATTTTTTACTATTATTATTTTTAGAGAGGAAGGAACAGAAAGAGACAGAGAATCTTAAGCAGGCTCCATACCCAGCACAGAGACTGCCACAGGGCTTGATCTCATGACTCTGAACCATGACCTGAGCCAAAATCAAGAGTCAGACACTTAAACAATTGAGCCACCCATGTGCCCTAACTTTGTGTATTAATATATTAATGACTATATCTGTATTCTTGAGATATAGCTGCAAACAGTTACTATATGAAATGGCATTATGGAATTTATCAATCAATTTAACCTCTCAGGAAGCTTTGGGAAGAACTAAAATACACAGAATCTCAGAGAACTAGATAACATACACCATCTAACCCCAGCTTTACTAAATGTAAAATTTCCTAATGTTCCCATCAGTGAAATGGCAAACAGAGCTAGAACACTTGGATCCATGTAGATAAAACACATAACTTCATCCTTGGTTTTATTATGTCCCTGAAAATAAATTTATTCAAACAATCTATATGTTCCTCTGGACAAGTGGAAATTATTTGAGAGAAATAGATTACGCACATAGAAAAACAGCTTATCAAATGACAGTTTATTTGTCAAAACTGCTTTCACTTCCCATACCACATTATCTCCCCCCTAATTTATTAGCTATAAAATTCATACATTGCCTTTCAATTCCCACCTTCCAAAAAAAAAACTCAGATCTTTGGTCCAGATCCCAAAACCCTATAAAGATCCCAACCTGACCACCTTCTTCTAAACTACTACTGGGGGGTGCCTGGGTGGCTCAGTTGGTTAGGCATCTGCCCTTGGCTCAGATCATAATCCCAGAGTCCTGGGATCACACAGAGTTGGACTTTCTGGTCAGTGTAGAGCCTGCTTCTCCTTCTCTCTCTGCCTGCCACTTCCCCTGCTTGTGCTCTCTCTTTCTCTAAAATAAATAAATAAAATCTTTAAAAAAAATACTATTAGGATTATGTCAAAGTAGGATTCTCTTTAGTTTAATTAATAAATTATGAATCTAATTTATACTTGCCATTCCAGCATGGTTCAAGACCCATAACTCATGATTCTCCTGCTTGGAGATCTCCAAGATACAACATGAGGTTGATCTCCTGTTAGGCCTGGTCTCCAATTTCTTTACATTGAGTTTCAAAATACTGATTTTATGCAATCCTTTCATATTTGCTATGATTAGAAAACCTTACATTGGTACAAGTTTGCCTTATGAATAGAAAATTTTGTCTTTCACATCTTTTGACAAATCTTTACACTTCTGTGCATTTTTGAAAGGAAGTTAAACAGGAATTAAATATGCAAAGTAGATAAACTTTGGTCCAGCAATTTCACTTTAGCTTGTCTCCTATAGAAATACACATATGAGAGCACAAAATGATAAGAACTAAGATGGCATAATTATCCATATTTGTGAAACATAATCGGAAAAATCAGGAAGGTAGTTATCGCATTATATTATATTCTTATTATGCAATATTAACTGTCTTTTAAAAGTCAGAGAGACATTTTTTGGTCCTGTCATGGAAATATGCCTTTGATAAATCCTTGGGAGAAAAACACAAGGTATAGAAGGATACAGTCTGATGTCATGTGCTAAATTATTTTAATATATTTTATTTTCTTTACAGAAAGATAAATTTAGATATGGTTTTGCTTTGTTACCTCTGGGAAAATACTTATTGTCTTTGCAAAAATTAAATGAAACAATTATGCATGTTTTAAGCTTTGACAGCATGCAGATACTTATTTGTACTAAATATTTTTAAGTAGTTACTATTTGCTAAGAAGCTTAACATTTCTTAAACAGTTGATGTTATGTAAACATAGTTCTGATTTACATGTATTCACTCCAGCCCGCTTTTCATCTGATACAGAAATTGCTCAGACCACTATGTTCAAAACAAAACAAAAAAGGAAGCTTTTGGTTCTCCAATACAAAAAGATGCTCTATCATGCTCCCTTCTTTCTCAGATTCTTTGGGGTGAAAATAAATTTACACTTCTTGGCTGTGAGTTGCGAACCCACAGGGATTTTTAAATCTCAGCAGAACTTTTTGGGCACCTGGGAGACCCTCTCTTGTTGATTTGTAAATCACCATTAAACCACCAAGACTTTGAAGTAAAACTGTTTCCGCACCCTGAGCTGTGGAGTTCTGCGTCTCCTCTTGGGAGGGAGGATCCTGCCAACAGACACATCTGCAAGTGAAAAGGTCATTCACTGTGTGAGTCTTTCAGAGATAAGTAATAGCAACTGCCATTGTCAATGTCCTTACAAGTAAACAGGTATAACCGTAACCGGTTTTCCAGAGTAAAGAGACCTACAGGAATGCGGAGTGTTGTTGAGTTAGGGGATGTGAGATTTGAGGATTAAACTGGTGAATTCTGTGTTTGATAAATAGTACATTTTAAAGTTAAATGATTGATTTGACTTTATCTGTGTTTTCTTCTAAGTAATAATTGTTGTAATCATGATCAATTTAAAGAGTATTTGTTAATGGTATATGTGCATACTGTGGTTACGCAGCTAGTAGCAGATTCTCAGATTTCATGGACTGTGTTTCTTAATGTGATAGCTTTCCCTGGAATCAATCCTAAAACTCATGTCTCATGAATACATTTTGCAAACATGCATTAGATTTGAGTAAGTTGGCATACTCTGTCTTTAGATGCAAAACCACGGAGAATATCAAATGATTTTGCAAATTCTGAAGCTTCCTTTCCCACCTTATTAAGCAAAAGAACTTTTGCCAATCTAAATGTTGAGTTCATGCCTACTGGTGATAACTGTCATCTTCTTTACAAGCTTCAAAGTATTCAGATGAGTATTTGTGTTTTGGGAAAATGACCATTCAAAATCAAACTTGTGTATTTTGACAAATAAATAAATATCTATAGATATATATATCTATATATCTATAGATATATCTATCCTGGGTGAAGAACTAGTTCTAGTATTTAGAGACTTGCTGATCTGCAGCTACAACCGTGTGTTAGTAATACCAGATGCCATAATATTCCTAATCTCAGTTCTCTGTAATGTCACATTAATTTTAAAGAATTACACAAGGAATATTGTTCCTTTACACAGGAAGCATATTTGCTTTTCCCAAATTGATGTTTCCTTAGAATTCTCCTTAAATTCCAGCTCATCAGTGAAGCCTTCACCAGCACTCCCAAGTTAACATATATGGAATGATTTAGTTATGAACGTGAATTAGGTATATACCTCTGAAGCAGACCTCAACGCATTAGTCCACAGTAACTTTTATAAGTTTTGCTTTCAATTTTGTCAGCATCACAATAAGCTCTTCTTCTGCTTTCTGTTTAATCTTTCTAAAATGATTACCCATACCTTGACAATAGGAGTATTAGTTCTCAGAAAGACTAAATGACCCTTTGGGGTACATAAGGGTGAATAACAAAGCCAATTTTTAAACCATAATAATTTAGTTTCTTTCATAGTCCTGTTTTATCTGATTCTGCAACTTGGATGGTACGTGACACAAACAAGGTTCTCTTTAAAAAGTACATAATTGACAAAAGGTAGTATAACAGAACAACATAACATAATATAACATAACATAATGTAACTTCAAAGGGGAAAGAAGTAAAAGAAAACTTTCAGCAGCTGATATAAAATGGATTTAAAGCTAGGTCTTTTCCTTGACCAAAATAATGGATTTATTTTATTTATACATAACTAATGTCATTTATAATTATTATACTATAAATATGTTATATTTATACATTTTTGAATAATTATTTATTTATATATAATCATAGAACATTTATAAATAACATTGTATATATTTATTTATAAGTAATATTTATAATATATATTATATTTATGTATAAAATAATATATAATAATGAAAGCAGGATTAAAGAGCTGGAATCAAATGAATTATTTTCAACTTGTTTGAAGCTTGAGTTGTGGTAGAGCAAGAAGCTTTTATGCTAATAACTAAGATACATGCATAAAAGATAAATGTGAATGAGTGGGTTTTTTTTTGTATTGTAACATTTTATTCCTTTACAAAATGTTATCTGAAAAAAAAATGGCAAAATGTTAAATCTGCTAAATGTAGGTGGTACATACATCGTTACCTTTTAAATTGGCTTACTTTTCTGAGTTTCTGTAGTCTTTATGTAGGGGTTTATGTGTAAGTGAAAGATATTTTTTAACTAGATGTTTTATGTGTTCTTTTTTCTTTTTAAATTTTATTTTATTTTTTAGTGTTCCAAGATCCATTTTTTATGCACCACACCCAGTGCTCCATGCAATACGTGCCCTCCTCAATATCTACTACTACTAGGGGCATTTCTCATTTGTACATGTTTAAGATAGAGCCTTCAAAAAATCAAAGTGAAACCTTTTTAGAAATTTGTGTATGAACATAGCTTCTGGTTGGACTTTGCAGGGAAAAATACATACACATATACACACACATATAATGCACTCAATATTCATATATTATTTAGATGTACATTATTTTATATATCATATTTATATTGATTATTTAGTTTGTTTTCTTATAGAAATCCAAGTACTGGGATCTAGGAAATATGTATTGACTTCTCCACTAGTATATGAAAATGGGCCAGGTATCAGCTGTACTTTAATGAATTTAACTGTACTTTAATTTTTTCTAAAATTCCCTTTTTCCTTTCTTCTTTCCCTCCCTCTTTTTTTTCTTGTTTTCTTCCATTCTTTCCCTCTGTACCCCTGTCTTGTTCTGCCTCTCTATCTCTGTTTGTGCTGCCTCTTTTCTTTATCCAACATACAATCAAGCTTCTATTATTGACCTGGAATATTGGTGTGATCAACTATGACCTTAGTGTATTTTTTACTGTTCTTTAAAAAATATGAACAACACACAGAAAAGATTTGACAGCTACATATACATGTGTATAATTTAGTTTATATATACATATAACTTCTCTAAAATACTATGTTTAATGAAATTGATACATGATTTTAATATGAAATTTTAAACTATAAAATAATGTGAGATTTTATTATTTTGCAGAAATATTTTAATATTTCATCTTGATCACTGTGTGTTCTAATGAAGTTAATATATGATTTTTCTAATCTTTACAATTCACTTACACATACATTTGTATTGAGTTAAGTATTATGAAAGCCAAAAAACAAATGCTGATTGGTAAGTTTTAGGCAGTGAGTGTGTTGCATGCTTTTTTCTCTACCTCACACAATTAATCCTCACAGCACCATTTAATATAGTAACATTAATACAAATTTACTGGGGAAAAAAACCTGAGGTTTAGTGAGATCAAGCAATTTACCTCAATTGTTCTTAAAGAAGTCAATCATTTATTTATATACATTGTTTATCATAATACATAAGGTTTTTCAGAAAAAAAAAAAAAAACTCATTGTGAGAAATAAAGAAGCTTGTAATCTCAAGTACTTGCAGACTACTCCACAGGGCAGAAAAATAATCACAAATTCAAAACTTTGTGGGTATAATGATAGAAACATTAAAAAGTACCAGGGAAGAAAGTTTGTTTAATTCTTTTTGTAGGGATTAGGGAATACTTTCTAGATAAATTAAATTTAAGATTAACTTTTAAGACTGAAGAGAAATTCACAAGGCATGTAATAGAGAGGGATATTTCTAAAGAAAGCACAGGAAAAAGTGGTAAGCATCAATAAGGGTTAAATTAGCCCTTATGCTTAGGGTATATACTTGAATTTCCTTTGAAACAGGGGTAGAGATATCTATGGGTCACCTGAATATATATTCAGAAAACAGATCTGGGTTGAGCATGAAAATTTGGGAATTAACTGAAACCTTCAGAGTACTCAGAAATTTTATATGACTCAGAAAAGAAGAGGAGCAGATATGTAAACCAATTTGAAATAAAGAAGCTATGTTTTTTGTCCAAAGGCAGGTTTAGATTTCTAAGGGATAAGATGCATGTAGGGTGTTACAGCTCTTTAAAGACCCTGTCGACAAAAATGGTAAAGAGGACATAGAATTTTATTTTTTTCAGTATGGGATGTGGACCATTTAGACCAGAGTCAGGTTAATGTGTGAAAAACATAGCCTAGCACTCATCTCAGATATGATATATTTCTGGTAAGAGGGTCAAGTTATTTCACAAACGACAGTGACAGTTCCTTTATGAATGAGTTGAAAGGAAGGATTTGGAGAAGACATCCTAAAGAGATACTTTTTGATGAACTGTAGATTTAAAATAATTATAAAGTTATCCTTCATTCAAAAATCTTATATTTTTCGTTAACATTATTGAGGTGGAACTCACTTAACATAAATTGACCGATTTTAATAGTAGAATTTGATGAATTTTTAAAAGCATAGAAAGTCATGTAATCAGTCATGGTATGGGACATTTTCATCTCCCAAAAAGATAGATCTGCCTGTTTACAACCAATCGCTTCACACTCTGGTTCACCTCTGAAACCTCTGATCAACTATCACTATGATGTTGTCTCTTCTAGAATTTCATATAGATGAGGCCATACAGCATTTGATCTTTTATGTTTGTTTCTTTCACCTGGCATAAATGATTCATTCATATTGTTGGATCTATCAGTAATATCTTCCTTTTTGATTTAAAATATATGGATTGGCCACAGTTTGTTTGTCCAATCAGTAGTGGCTGTATTTTTGGTTTCTTTCTGTTTTATTTTTGCTATTATGAATAAAGCTGCTATAAATAAATGTGTACAAGCCTTTGTGTGAATATGAGTTTTTATTTCTCTTGTGAAAACTTTTAGAAGAGAAATTTCTGGATGATGCTAACTGTACAAGTAGTACATGTGTAACTTTATAAGAAAACTGCCGAAATGTGTTCCAAAGAGGTGTACTATTTAGATTCCATGTATGAGAGTTACAGATGTTCACATCATCATCAACATATAGCATTTTTGATCTTTTTAATTCTAGCCATTCTATTAATTGTATCTTATTGAATTGAATGAGAAATGACATCTACCTAATAAATAATGACGGTGAACATCTTTCCATGTACGTAGTTGCCAACCACACACCAAAAGAAATAATTATGAAGCTAAAAATACAAACTCAATTTTGAGTTCTCCATATCTTAATTTGATCATTCTATGCATTAATTACTTTAAATTTGGCTTTCAAATTTCCTGACACATTGTTTCTCCTTTACAGGTTTGCAAGCACCTTGGACTATCGTCCTACATACATCCTATCATGTTGGCTTTTAATAGTACTGCCTCTACTTGGCCCACTTTCTCCTTCATTGGTATTCCTGGTCTGGAGGCTGCACATATATGGATCTCCATCCCCTTCTGTGTCCTGTACCTCATAGCCCTTGTGGGTAATGCTCTTCTTCTTATCCTAGTAACAGCAGAGCAGAATCTTCATGAACCTCAGTTCTATTTTTTGGCTGTGCTTGCCCTTACTGATCTAGGCCTTTCATTGTCCACAATGCCTAGTGTCTTGGCTGTCTTCTGGTTTGATGCCCGCCATGTTGGCCTGGATGCCTGCCTAACTCAAATGTTCTTCATCCACACCCTCTCCTCAGTAGAATCAGGTGTTCTGGTGGCCATGGCTTTCGACCGTTTGGTAGCTATCTGTGCTCCACTAAACTACACCAGGATCCTTACCCACTCTACTGTTGCCTGCCTTAGTGGGGCTGCCCTCATACGAGGTGCCACTCTGCTGGCTCCTCTGCCTTTTTTCCTTAAGACCTTTCCTTTCTGTGGGGCTAATATCCTCTCACACTCTTATTGCTACTACCCAGATGTGCTGAACCTGGCCTGTGGGGATGTCTCTTTCAGTAGTGCCTATGGATTGGTTTTTGTACTCTGCACATTTGCAGTGGATGTGGTCTTCATCATAACTTCATACATAAAAATATTGGGCACTATTATGAAGCTAAAGACTCAGGACAGAAACTGGAGATCGCTGCACACCTGTGCCTGTCACATATGCACGGTGCTTGTGTTTTACCTGCCCCTCATCAGCTTAGCAGTGCTGCATCGCTATACCCGGAATGCTTCTCCTATTCTGTATACCACCATGAGTAATGCCTACCTCCTCATGACACCGCTGCTCAACCCTCTTGTATATAGTCTCAAATCCCAGCAGATCCAGGCTGCCTTACGCAAGCGATTTTGGGTGCAACGTGTTATTGCTGGGGAATGAATGAGTTTTTTCTATTATCAGAAAGAGTGACCAGTTAAAAAATGCAATTCAAGAACTAGTGTGTGCCAAGTAGTATGCAAGGTACCGTTAATTAAAAAATTAAAAAAAAAATACTTTGGTTTTCCCCTCAAGAAATACCCAGCTTAACTAAGGAGGGAGAGTGAGCAGAATGCTTGAATAAATGATCATAACTGTGGTCATGAATGATGATTGTTTGGTAGTGGTATGGAGAAATGGCATCAGGAACCCAATGTATTTGGTGTACAAGTCAGATGAAAATCATATTACCCCATGTGCTAAATTGAGGAGTCTAACTCTGGGTTTTAAAAGATCAATGAAGGATTAATTTTATAGCCGAAAACAGGATGTCACCTGATTCTTGACTGCCAATGTTGTTTAAATTGAAGTGTGAAAATTCAAAATTGAAGATAAATTTATGACTATATATGCTTATTATCTGTCTTCTACTTGTAGCCAGATACTGTCTAATGTCTGAACATTCTGACTCTTAATAAAAGATAAAGGAGCTGTCTGCAAAGAATAATATATAAGGATCTGAGAAATGGTTATTGTTACTCCTCTTGCTTACTTATTCAGAATTCATACTTTATTTAGATCTTATTTTCTATTTCATACTGAGAATAAATAAGGTTACATTCTGACTGCTGAAGGAATAAAACTTCAGTTGGTTTCTCGGTTTGTTTTTCCCCTCTAAAACTCTCAATTTGTTTCTTGGAGTCCACAGGCTCTCATGGTTCATCTCCCTCTCTGATTCCCCCCCTTCATTTTCTGGTCACCTTTGATATCACCATCTGAATCATAGAAGCCTTTATTCTTTTGGATTTTTGTTTAAATCCTGGCTTGGTCTTTATCTTCTACCATATTTTTGACCTACAATAAAGTGGTTAACGTTTATTGAACATTTGCAATATGTCTGATATTGTTATAAACACATTAAATAAATTATCACATTTCTTCTTATAATGTCCTTACAAAGTAGATAACAGTATTAACTTCTTTTCACTGATGGGAACACTGAGGCATAAGAATCGGGGTCACTATGATCCCTGGATATATAACAGATAAGTTGCAGAGTCTTGATTTTAGCTTAAGCACTCTATACTTATATATTCAACTAAATATGAAATCTAAATTCATACAACCTAGGAAAATCAAGTATACATTACATAAATGGTAGATTTTACATACCTGCTTTGCTGTATTTTTGCCTTAATCTTTCACTGAATTTTTGTGTTATACGGAACTTATATTGGCAAGGTTTCAAAGAATTATAAAATATGAACAGATTTCAATAAAAATTATGAAACTAAACCTTCCTTTCTCTCATTTGGAATATTTCCCTCTATAAAATCTCAAACACCTCAAAGATAATAAATGTCTGTATAACAATATAAATATTTTATTTTGGATCAGATTTTAGCCATATAGCTATCTAAGAGGGAGTCTCAAATAGAAGTATCTGTAGGGTTGTTCGGATAGAAATGAGCTCATAGGTAAGTGATGTAAACATCAGAAATGAGAAATATAAGTGAAGGTGAAAGGAGCTTTAGGAATCTTTCTTCTAATATTTCAAACTAGAAGGGAATATTATTATATTTCTAGAAATATTATGGTAAAACCATATAGAGATGTACCAAAGAAAGTGCCTCAGCCCACATGGTCTTTTTTTTTTTTTTCAATATCCCCAGTACCTTCCAGTCATGCCCTCAAAGTGATCCCACTCTGTTGCATCATCCTACCTTGAGCACAATCTACATAGTGCCCTTCTAATCTGTTTTGTTTTCACACTGTAAACCAGAGGGTTAAGGACAGGTGTGAGGAAAAGGAAAATTCTGGACATCTTGACATGGGGGAGAGAGCCCTGTGGATCAGGGCTAAGGCAATAAGTGGAACATAGAAAATGAGGACAGTGACAATATGGGAGACTCATGAATGTCTTAAATTGTCCTTCCCTGGAAGCAATGCCCAGAACTATCTTTAAGATCAAAGTATAAGACAGAACAATAAAGAAATAAAGAAAGAAATACCAAAGTAGCAGAGAACCAATGCCAGCCCATAAATGATATTTACACGAATGGATTCACAAGCTAGCTTCATCACGTCAGGGCAGAAGCAGAATGAGTGGGATAAGATGATGTTCCTACAGAAGGGAAGCCATTTGAGCAGGATGGACAAGGGAGCCATCAGTGCCACTCCTTGAGCCACAGCAGCCAATCCCATCTGAGTAATGCAGGAATGAGTCAGAATAGCAGTGTAGCACAGAGAGTTGCATAAGGCAACAAAGTGGTCAAAAGCCATGGCCAGCAGGATGGCTGACTCCATAGAAGAGAAAGTGTGGATGAAGAGTATGTGAGCCAGACAACCATGGAACTCAATGCTTCTGTGGTTGAGAAGAAAGACATTAAGTGCAGTATGCACTGTAGACGCTGATATGTCTATGTCAGTGGCTGCCAACAGGGACAATAACACATATTGAGGCTTGAGAAGGCTGGGATTCTTGTTTATTATGTGAATAATGATGCTGTTTCCAAGGATGGCAATTATATATATGATGCCCAGGGGGGTGGAGATCCAGATGTGAGACTCCTCTAGCCCTGGAATTCCTGAAAGAAGGAAGAAGGGTGGCTGGTAGTAGGTGCCATTGAACGTAGACCTGATCTTAAACCTAAAAAAAAGAACAAGTGTAGGGAAATCAAGTGGTAAATTAATTCGAGTTCATTCAATGGTTCAAGAGAGTCTAGAGGCAGAAGCAAGCTAAGTATCTGTTGCATGCAAAGCAAATTGAATAGAGTAGAATTTGGTTTAATTCAAATAGCCCATGTCAGGGGTGCCACGGTGGCTCAGTCATTAAGCATCTGCCTTCTACTCAGGTCAGGATCTCAGGGTCCTGGGATCATCAAGTCCTGCACTAGGCTCCCTGCTCAGTTGGAAGCCTGCTTCTCCTTCTCCTACTCCCCCTGTTTGTATTCCCTCTCACTATGTCTCTCTCTGTCAAATAAATAAAATCTTTGGAAACAAACAAACAAAGAAAAAGCCTATGTCAGTAATTTTTAAGTGATTTATAACTTCTATATTGTGGGCACATATATATTATTGACACATTGATAGTGTCCAAATACACTACCAGAAAAACTAAGCAAGTTTTGAACAAAAACGTTCACAGAACAAATTAAGAGTCACAAATCACCTGGTTAACTTAGTCAATTTAAAATACACGGTGAGAAGTGGGAGAACAGAGAGGGCATTGGTTAAGACACTTAAAATAGTGTACAAGTGGGGAGAAGGCCCTGCAGTATCTGAATGCTGGATTATGCAATACTACTCTGCTCTGTCCCTCTGCTGATGGCATTAGGAAGACCAGAGATGAAGTCTGAGCAAGAGAACCCCAAAGATGAAAGGTACCTGGGGCCAACCTACACTTTATCAGTCATACAGCAGCATGTATGCATGGCCACAGCTCTAACTTATCAATAAGAATGCTAAGCATCTATGAATTTTACCTGTATTTCTTGTTCTAAGAATAAGTGTGACCAGAATGAAACTACAAGGGATGTCATTAAAAAGTGGTGATTTAGGTACTAACCAGCCACCATTTTGGACATGACATATTATGTCTCATGACCTTTTTTTCTTTCTTGTCTATAAGTAACATTTTTGCTTATTCTATCACATATTCCATATATTTGATCTTTTGTATGTTCTTTTTTAAAAATTTTTTATTATGTTCAGTTAGCCAATTTTTAATGTAGCGTTCAATGATTCATTAGTTGCACATAAGACCCAGTGCTCATCAAAATACATGACCTCCTTAATATGTTCTTTAACATCTCTTACAACTTATCTATTATTTGTATTTACCATAATTGGTGAATGATGCCTATATCTTATAAGCTACTTCTCAGTTTATTCCTTATCTATGTTTATTACATCACATGACCTTCATCTGCTCCATTTGTTTTCCTGGGGTTTTTTTGTTTGTTTGTTTTTTGTTTTTTGGTACTCAAATTAAATATTCTCAAATACTGCAATAAATATACATTATGACATTTGGGGATACAAAGTTTATTAAGATAGATTTTTTTTAAAGGTTTTATTTATTTATTTGACAGAGATCACAAGTAGGCAGAGAGGCAGGCAGAAAGAGAGGGAGAGGGAAACAGGCTCCCTGCTGAGCTGAGAGTCCAATGTGGGACTCTATCCCAGGACCCTGAGATCATGACCTGAGCCAAAGGCAGTGGCTTAACCCACTGAGCCACCCAGGCGCCCCTTAAGATAGATTTCTAATCACCGATAAGCCAATGTTTGGTGAGTGTGATAAATAAGAACAAGTAAGAAAATATATATGTGATGATATAATAGTGGTATAAAATATATCTATAAATAAAATGAGAACCAAATAAATGAATTACAATTACTTGGGGCAGGCCATAATCAACAGAGGACACAGTACGCTTAAATAAATAACAAAAAACTTGGCATCCAGAACACCAAGCTATCTTAACATATTTCCATTGTCAGCACAGCCATGAGAATCCTTTCATAGCACTTTGGAAAACAGTGTGTCAGTATAAACCAACAGTTGCTGTTTATGAGTTGTTGTGTAAGGTTATATAACATAAATCTATAGTTTTAATGGCTATAGCTACTGGTTTTTTTTTTTTTTAAGATTTTATTTATTTATTTGACAGACTAGATCACAAATAGGCAGAGAGGCAAGCAGAGAGAGAGGAGGAAAAAGGCTCCCCGCTGAGCAGAGAGTCCAATGCAGGGCTCTATCCCAGGATGCTGGGATCATGACCTGAGCCAAAGGCAGAGGCTTTAACCCACTGAGCCACCCAGGCGACCCGCCACTGGCTCTTTTAAAGTCACAAGAATTTATCTCCAGGACCCTAGAAGATCAGCACAACAGAGTTCCCTGTCATTTTAGGAAGTGATGGAGACACAGTAAGTAGAAGTGACTTATTTAAGAATCAATTGATATAGGCTAAGAACCATTTTCAACCCATTTCCTATATCAATATACATTTTATTAATCATGCTTCCTGTTTAAAAAAATAGAAATAAAACATTTAAACAAAAGAAACAATGATAGAAATTTTGTATAATTAATAAGTGGAGTAAAAAAAAAAAAAAGGAAATTTATAAAGGAGAACTAAAGAAGCAGGCATTGTAACCCAGATTTTTGTGGACAATGACAAGCCAAATAATAGAAAACTGAGATATTATTGAACATGTTAATATGTTTTTCCCCCCAGAGTATTACTCAGTGAGCTAATAAATTAACACCTTTATAAGTGAGACCACAGTATGTTATAAAACAACAGAAATACAGCACAATAAATTCTAGTTGATCCTTGAACAATCCAGGGGTTGAGGGCATTAACCCTCCACATAGTCAAAAATCCATGTATAACTTTTGACTCCCTCAAAACTACTAAGCGCCTACTATGGAATATAGAAGCCTTACCCATAATGAAAAAAGCTGATGAACACATGTTCTGTATTATATGCATTATATACTGTATACTTAAAACAAAGTAATTTAGAGCAAAGAAATTTTTATTAAAATCATAATGAAAAGGAAATACACTCACAGGACTGTCCTGCAAAAAAAATCTGCATGTAAGAGGACCTGTGTAGTTTAAACTTGTTTTGTTCAAAGGTCAAATGTATTTGGCTTGCTAGGTAACTATAAATAGTTGATTTTTATGCACAAAGGATCCTGAACATATTTAGCCATTCTGTAGTTATTTAAGAATTTAAACAAGAAGATGTAAAAGTTTTTAATTCTTACAATATGTATAATGGCATTAAAAGTTAACAAACATTTTTTTCCATTGATATACTTTTAAAAATAAAATATATACTTTTTAAAGTAACATTTGACCTACTTATTTTGTATCCATGTTTATAATGCATCTTTTATTATTTCTATGTATTGATATACTTTAATAAAAATAATACATTTATTATTTTCTTACACCGGATTCCAGTTAGGCCTGGGGCCCCAGGACCCAGTAAGGCCCATCCCTGAGGGTGGAAGGGGAGACTGATCACCTCCCAGACACCTCTTAGAGGTCTCATAGGAAAAATGAGGAAAATCTGAAGTGACTGAGGAAATTCAAGTGTCACACAGAAATCTGAGAGAGCACACCTTTGTTTTCCCTGGCTGGTTGGGTGCCCTGCAGGGTTAGGGGTGAGTTTTTGTGATCGCCAGTGACGGAGGATGGTGGTGGAATGTTTTTCGCAGTCTCTCAGGCCGATTGGCCCCCTTTATGTGGAAGTGTGATCTGTGTGGAGGTATCTTGGGAGAGTGCTGGGTCATCCCCGTGAACTTCTTATCTTTTCTTGGCCATTTGGTCTTTTTCTGCCTCAAGAGAGGTGGTGGAGAGCAGTGGACAGGAGGGCTGGGGCCCAGGCGTCTCTATTTGCTTCGCTTTCAAGGGGGAGGTCCTTCAGGTCAGGACCCCTCTCCCCCCACCATAAGGGGGGACAGGAAGGAGTTTCTGGAAGGAATTCTACAGGTCAGGACCTCCTGAGGCTGGGGGGGGGGGGGTCGGGGCGGGGACTATAATAACTTCAGTGTGAATGCATGAGTGAATGTGCAGTTTGACCTGATTTGTCAGGCGGCCTGAGTCTGTGACTCCATGGGCGGGCAACCTTAGGGTCCTCAGAAGCCCATAGGGTCTGACTGGCCCTAACCCACTTCTGTGGTGACCTCATGGGGTCTAAGGAGAGCCCCTTTGGAGTGCCAGTCTGGGGTTTATATGGAGTCACTAAGGCTAAGAGGCATCCAGGTGTCTTTCAGGATGGGGACTTTAAGAAATATTCCCAAACAGCTGCCAAAGATCCCTTTGTTTCAGGGAAACTCCCTGTCTTCTCTGGCCCCATGTGGACTGCCTAACCCCTTTCCCTTGTTAGTGGGAAAGCATGGCATCTGCTCCTCTGTTGGAGCTGACAAGCTTTAAAAGCCAGGAACCCTTTCTCTACCTTCTGGCAGCACTTTGTTTCTTCTCTCTCCCCTTCTTCTGTTTCTGGACCAACTTGGATATGGCCTACATAACTGGGCTCTAGACCATCCTTAGTGCCTCCCGCACCATGGCTCCTCCTCTCTTCACTGTCAAGGAGCAAGGAGAGCACCCCCTGGACCTAACACCTCCCACTCCAGATTTCCCTACCTGTGTCTTGAAAGTGGAGTGGGCTCAGATAGAATGTAAGTCAGTATTTACACTAAGTTATGTTTGTTGTCTTAATTAAGATAAACATGTCTTTTAACTTATCAGCAGTAAATGTGAAACTTCTATCAAGGTTTACTGAAGGTCAAATAAGCTCTTGTTACTTGTTGAAATTTGTTAGCAAAGAAATGACTAAACTGATGGTTAATTGTCTCAAAATTTTCATGGGTAAAGTGTTGAGATAGCTTTCAAAGTCTTTGGTAATCTGAAGGTTTAAAATTTTCCTTGGATGACAGATGGAATTAAATTTGTTGGACATCTAGGTCTTTTCCAAATAGGACAAAGTGCTAAAGCACTAAGTGCTGGATGTAGGTTTGTGCTTTTGACTTCTTACTGCAAAGAAACTAAGAATATTTGAATCTGTTGGCAAACATGTCTTGTGCTTAACTGATTCATAAATTTGCCATTCAAAGAATTCTGTTGTAACAGTTCACAAATGATTAATACTTAGCCATCACTAGATATTAAGGTGTTTCTAAGAGTACAAAATTCTGCTAACTGTAACAATGACTGATAAAAATAAGGGAAACAACTCTGTATATGGAAAAGTAGGAGATATGCAAGAAAGATATAAGGAATGGGAATGCATTTTGTTGAAGAAAAAGAGGTAATTTTGTCCTAAATGAGATGGTTGTTTAGAAGGAAATGGCTTGGGACAAAACCTAAATGTAAAGGAAAGTTGTAGAAGGTTTGTGAAGGGAAATTTCAGAAAACGAATTTTAAGTGGACTAAGATTGAAATGAATTTTAAAAAGACACTGGTATAGGAAGCTGGTTTTCTCTCTGCTCAAAAGGACAAAGTTTTCTTAGGTTAATTGTTCTGCTGTTAAGAAGAAAATGTAAACAGCTGTTTCCTCTTTGCCTGTCCAGAAAACCATTTTCCACATTTTGCCTATATGAGTTATTTAACATCCCTAATTATATTTAGACATGTGCTTTAAAACTTTCTAATATTTTAGCAAATGTTGACAAGATTTAAATTGTAAATGAAATCTCTTTAACTCATTAGGCTTTCCTTGGTATGCTAAGTTACTCAGGAAGTATTGCTAAACAAATGATAAACCTTGGGTTACATTTGGGTAAATGCTATAAGGATTCTAGAGGTTCTATACATTTCCTAAAGTTTTAATGTTTTGATAATGTCATCACTTGATATTTAATTATTGAAGTGTTATGTGTCACTGAAATAACCTGATTTCCTTGCCAGCTAAATTATAAACTCTCATTTCATCAGCTCTTTTACCATACCTATTCTGAGTTTTGTCATTTATAATTTTATTCTTTTGTAAAATGAGTTTCACCTTAGTCCTGAAAAGGACTTTCAGAACAAATACAGGTATTCAATATCTTGAAAGTCCTAAAACTGAAGTGGGAATTTCCAGAACTAAGTAAAGCTGCATACTAAATGAATTAAAAGATTATAATGTTGTGACTCTTGTTTGAAACATTGCTGGCTCTCTAATGTTTGCTCTTCCACAGTAAAGAAAAATTTACTTAAGTTATCTGTGACATATAGAAATGCAAAAATATTTATTTGTAAACAAATCAAAGCATTCAACTTTTCTCTCTATATGAACCCTCTAAAACTCAAAAGGTCTCAGTAAGTATTCTTTCTTCCATGGCAATCAGTCATTTGCATAAGTTCAATAAAAATCTGTTCTCCTTGTAACAGGACACCATTGGAAACATGGGTTATTTTACCAAGGCTTTGACTGGAATGTCATATTTAAGAAAGACATGCATAGACTCAGATATTACCAGACAGCTTAAAGGAACTAAGGTTGACTTTATGAAACTTGGAGCCATAAAACCCTTTGGAACTGTTGGCCTGATACCTTGCTTACAGAGTTCCCAGCAGCCTCACTAGGTAAGTAAACAATGTCACTTCCTGGCATGTGCAGGAAGAGGAATTCACCTAAATCAAGAGTTATTATAGGCATGTCTAATGGCAAGTAAGTGGCTTAGCTTCTGGTCTGGAGAGGCTACTAAAAGTTCAACCTAGAGATTCCTTATAAGAAGTTCCAGCAACTGTATATGATCACTCACTATTCTTGATGAGTTTATGTAAATAATTTGGACAAGTTTGTTAAAACTGGACTTGTTTTTCAGATAAATTAGCCCTGATTTGGCCATCTCTGGAAATGAGGGTTATTTTAGAGAGAAAAATTATGTTTTAGTAACACACCTTGTGGATTCTTGATTTGATTGTCTTTTAATGTTGTTTACCTAACCTAGACAACTTGAGGTAAACTTCAGAGAAGTTACACAATAACTCATTTAGACAATCTTCTTGTTTAATATTCTGTGGGGATAATAACAGGATCCCATGGCACATGATTAAACAGCTGGAGAATGGAACTGATTCCCCAACAGTTGTGTAACTTAACACCTTGACCAGTTCTGTTTGGCTGGAATAAGGAAATCATTCTCTAAAAGGAGAGCATACACCACTCCATATGGTTAACTTGTGGAGATAATGGATAATTCCACTTTATGATTGGTTGGGTAATGCACTTGGGGATAGCCTTATCTCCTGAGACAAGTTTTCTCCTACTTGCCAGTGATCCTTTGTAATTAGAATGTTAATACCTCAAACAAAGAGCTTAATGGTATTTTTCAGTTATATTTATCCTAGAAACCACCTCTATTGAGATACAATTGTAAACAAAGCCTTTCTAAGCATACAACAGTGTTCCTGCTAGAAAGAGCCGCAAAGCTCTTAATGGAGGCCAACTTATTAAATACCAGGTTATATTGATAGATATGCCTGAAATAATACCCCAAACCTGTCAGACTTTAAATCCAGCTACCCTTTTGTCTGGACCTGAATGTCGTACAGAGAAAAACTGTTGGAGGTCATTGATAGTGTTTATTCTAGTCAACTGGATTTAAAAGATTGCTGCAGCTATAATTCACCTCAAACTCTCTCTGGCTAGCCACTTCCCTGTAGTAAGTAGACTTAGAGGAGACCTCAAACAGATCGGAAACTTAGAAGTGTCCCAATACCTCCAAGCCCTGGGTAAAACTCAAAGGCACATCTGCCCAGAAACTTTAGAAAGGACCCCCTCAAACCATGCTGAACAGGGCCCCATGCTGTTGTTCTAACCATCCTTACTGCCCTCAGGGTCTTAGGTGTCACTGAATGAGTCCACTACTCTAGAGTAAAGAAGGCTCTAACCAGTTGGATGAATCACATCAGTGGAAAGCCCAACCAGATCCTACAGACCTGCTCTGGCTCCACCTTTGATGAGACCCCACTGACTGATGGATATCTGTTCACAGTGGTCCCTGGGTATTGTTGACATGACACTGACACCCTCACCTTGCTCCCCCTTCTGACTGGACTTTCTCCCAGAAACTTTTTATTGTTATTGCTTATTGGGCAGCCTTAGGAACCTTAAGATGGATTGCTAAGATCATAGAAAACAATGTTATCAGGTGAGCCATTGCCCAAATACTAGCCTTGCAGGGCCATCATAATAGATGAAAATAATGCCCTCTAAACTAGGTGTTTAAAGGGGCATCAAAGGGGGAAATGATAGGGAAAAACTGTACTCTAAGATGGCTGACCATACCAACAAGGGAATTCCAGTTCCTGTCTCAAAACCCTTCGAGGTTCTTCTTTCCTACCCCATTTCTCGCATGTGCCAAAAGTGCCGGAAGTACCAAGTATGCAGAAGTAGAAAGGTATAAATCCCCCTCCCTGCTTGTGCTCGGGGCTCAGACCTTTGGAGAATGACCTCATCTGAGCCCACTGGTGTTAAATAAACCTTTGATCCTCCAAAGTCTCTGAGTGCCACTTGATTCTTCCGCCAGGATCCAGTCCAGTTTCCACAACATACCTATGCTTTCTGGGATGTCTGGGTAGCTCAGTCAGTTAAGCAGCTGACTCTTGATTTTGGCTCAGGTCATAATCTCACAGTCCTTAGAACCAGCCCCCACCAGGCTCTGCACTTAGTTGGAGTCTGCCTGAGATTCTTTTTCCCTCTCTCTGTCTCAAATTTAAAAAAAAAAAAATAAAAAATTAATAAAGATACCTGTGCTTTCAGAAACTCCATGGTGCATCATATGCTCAATCTGAACAAGCCTGACAAGGAAGGAGCTGCTCAGGTATGGAATCTTACTATTTTTGCAAGTCAGTGTAGGGCTACAGAGCAATGGTCTCTCTGAATTACTCCTGGATTGAGATGGGGAGATGTTTTACTGGTTGTTAAACAACTCCACAGATCAGATGTGAAGAGTAATAAGGAAAAGGTACTGGCAAATCTCATCCCATATATTCTCTTCAAATATTCTAACAAAACAAAGTAGATTATATTCTGTTACACTTTCACAAGAGAGGAAAAATAGTGCTATTATAAACTATGACATTTAACAATTAGATAATTTAGGAAAATTATTTAACTTAGGTCTTGCCACGTTAGGGACTTAACCATCAGAGGAAAAAAAAAGTGTTTCAGAAAGAGATAATGGATAATGGGGAGTCTTTACTTCAGGCTATGGGAAGGAATGAATGGTAAAGGCTAATGCAGATAAACAAAAGAGAGTTGGCAATCTTAATGGTTTGGTTACCTTAAATTCAGCCACTGGGTTTTTATTTCTAGCTTTAACCAGCCTATACCCATCTTGAGCTGTAATAACTTACTGTTTTCAGTTGTCCATCCAAAAACGTCCTCAGTCATATTTGGGGCCAAGGCACCTTGGAAAGACAGCGGCATCTACAGGACCCATTTACTCTGCTGGGTGGAACAGCTAAAAGGCAGTAAAAGGCCTTCTGTCTCTTCCACCTCCCTTGAGGACTGATCAGGTGTATGGTGTTTTAGGAGATTACAGAATCCCTGCGGAAATGAGATCAGGAATTGAGAAGTGAACAGCAAAAATAACCAGCTCAGCAAAATGCCCCTCCAATTGCCCTGGTACAGAGTCATTTGTAGCAAAAATTCCTACTGTGAACAGGGCATGGATATAGCTAGATCCATAGTAAGATTTTATGAGAGGTGAAATATAATGCTGTGACTTACATCAGGGAGTTTAAAATAGAAGCAGGAGTTCATTGAGGAGATACGCCATGAACTTCTGAACTGGTTCAAACCAGAATACCCCAAGGACTCAGCTGAAAGGTGTGCTACAACTTGCTATTAGCAGAAATCAGTTTTCTGCCTTCAACAACAATCAAAATTCCTTGTAAACAATGTATAATAGGCATTCCCTTTGTCTTAAAAAACCTTTGACTTTTGTTTCCCAGGAGGACACAGTTTGGGTTGCCCAAATCACAATTATAATTCTAAGGCTTCAAATAAATGCTTTCCTTTCATTTAAGTCCTACATTTTTTCTTGGTTGACAATTTAATGTTGTGTCTTCGTGTGTGTGTGTGTGTGTGTGTGTGTGTGTGAATGATTAGAAGAATATAAGGACAAAGAATTAGAATTTATTATTTTTAGTCAAAAATCTGTATTTCAAGCACCTTCTTTCACAATGTCAGTATGAATCATATTCATAATGTGAAAACACTGTCACATATTTGAGACAAGCAAAGTATAGGCATGAAGTCTAAATACACATTTTGGTAGACATAAAGGAATTTGCTAAATTCAGGCAATACATATTTATTTCCATGGGCTCAAATGCAGACACTAGGAATCCACTTATGAATAAAAGAAAGAAAAATACCCACTACTATGGAGTTGGTAGCCCAGTGAATGAAGGAATAAGAAAACAATTAAGACATCTCCCTTTAAAAAATTTTTTTTTATTAACATATAATGTATTATTTGCCCCAGGGATACAGGTCTGTGAATCGTCAGACTTATACACTTCACAGCACTCACTACAGCACATACCCTCTCTATACTCCCCTCCCCCGGCAACCCCCAGTTTGTTTTGTGAGATTAAGAGTCTCATATGGTTTTTCTCCCTCCCAATCCCATCTTGTTTCATTTTTTCCTTCCCTACCCCCTGAACCCCCCACTTTGCTTCTCAATTTCCTGATATCAGAGAGATCATATGATAATTGTCTTTCTCTGACTGACTTATTTCACTCAGCATAATACCCTCTAGTTCCATCCACGTTGTTGCAAATGGCAAAATTTCATTTCTTTTGATGGCTGCATAGTATTCCATTGTATATATATACACCACTGCTTCTTGATCCATTCATCTGTTGATGGACATCTAGGTTCTTTCCATAGTTTGGCTATTGTGGAAATTGAGGCTATACACTTTCAGGTGCACATGGCCCTTTGGATCACTACATTTGTATCTTTAGGGTAGATATCCAGTATTGCAATTTCTGGGTCATAGAGCATCTCTATTTTCAACTTTTTCACATAAATACACAGTTATTTATTTTCACATGTCTTCAGAGCAATTGTTATTATGTCTCCTCTGAGCCTGTCCTCAGACTCCCTACTTGATCATTCACTGGACAATAAGCCTTCCATCTTCAAATAGTAAAACTGTTCTCCATATTCCCTGGTTGTTAAATGGAGAAGTATATTCCCATGTGTATTCCCAAATATATTTCCAAAATGTATTCCCTGACTGCCAAATGGAGAAGACCTGGCCTAGCTGTGCTAAGGAAACACAGATATGGGGTTTTGGGAGAGGAACCGCAGCCCCACTTTTCAAGATATTCCTACTACTATCACTTACACTGCTAAAAGTTTCATCAGACAATAAGACAAATTAAGCCTTCAGTACCAAAGGCAGAAATATCACCTTAGCTAGATCTGCTGGTTTCAAATAATTTAATATAGAATCAGTGTAATAAGTCAGAGAAATCACATTGCATGGACAGGACGAGAGTATCTCTAAATTCTGGAACAGAGAGCAACTCAAGAATGTATGAGAGGAAGGAATCCTGAAGTTGACTTTGTTCTTTGAGTGTGAATCAGACCTCTTTCAAATCTAGGGTATGTAATAAAAAGGGGATTGAAATATGGATAACCTCAGTTTTTTGAATTGAATATTCCAGTGGTTTTTTTTTTAAGTGAAAGCAAAATAAAAATATAAACATACTGACCTCCACATACAATCACATTTCACAGTGTGGTAAAGCTATACATTTTGGCAATGTTCTTCTTAGAGGTCAGGTTTTTCAGGCATGAAATATGTGGTGGAGTTGAGAGCATAGACATTTGAAGGAGCACAGACAGATGTGAGTTTAAATCCTAGTTTTACAGTGAGCAGCTTTCTTGGGCACTGTATATTTCATGCAGACATAACTTGATAAGAAAAATAGTGTATTTGTGAGCAAGACAAATGTTTCTGGAATTAGGGAACTCTTGGCTTATCTAGTGTAAGTGAACATGAATACAGATATAATCAGGTTAAAATACTACAATTAGGGGTGTCTGGGTGACTCAGTGGGTTAAAGCCTCTGCCTTCGGCTCAGGTCACGATCCTAGGGTCCTAGGATTGAGCCCTACATCCGGCTTTCTGCACAGTAGGGAGCCTGCTTCCTCTTCTCTCTCTCTCTGCCTCTGCCTACTTGTGCTCTCTATCTGTCAAATAAATAAATAAAATCTAAAAAAAATACTACAATGAAATAAATGGTGTTCAATGACACCTATGTGTCTGCATATCTTTACGTCTTACATGTGGCAGAAAAAAGTTGGATTTAGTAAACTTTATGTGTTCTTTATATAATATCTTGTGGCATTTAATCCTAGGTCTAATCATTTTTATTAGGCAGATACTAACAAATTGTTTTCACTAAACAATTTCTTTTCACTAAAATGGAGCTAGTAAAACTCATCTCCTTTGGTTTAAATGAGGCTCATTTTGGTAATGTAATTAAAAGTTTGGAGCTTGAGGAAGATATCCAATAATTCAGTTTCCTTTCTTCCTTCCATAATACAGTGTTTTAAAGATTTCTTTCACTTGTTTTATAGTTTCATTTTAATGTGTAAATATCATACATTTATATACATTAATGTGTAAATATAGTACTTCTACAGGTATTACATATTACCAAAGACATCTCTGACATATTTATTAATTTATTCAGCAATACACATTTATTATAATTTATAGTATAGATATTTCACAAGGTACTGACAATGAAATGGCAAAGACAACAGACCTGACTCCTGATTGTTTAGAGGGGGAGGGTCATTAATCAATAGTTATGTTAGCAGGAAAGAGTCATGGTTGCCAAGTGCGATTACCTATGCTCACAAATATTTCTTCATTTATTAAAAGAAAATAGTTGGGATTTACTGTGCCAGTGTATAGGTATATACCAAAGATTTAGTATAAAGCAGCACAATGCTTTTCCACAATAATTCTAAATTGAAGAATATAGTTATGAAGTAAAATTGTGCTGTAGTATAATAAAATTATTAATGGGTTATATTGAGGGGAAAAGGAAAGTGCCACTGAAATGTTGGAAACACTCATAACAGAACAATTTCTGTTCCATGTTGGTATTGCAATTGCAAGCCAAGCATTGGTAAATGTTTAGAGTCTTATGAGGGCTGGTATACAAGTATAAAAATATATTGAATCACCCAATTTGAAGAAAGGAGCATCATGTAATCAGAATTGAGGTTGGAGAGAAAGGTAAGGATAAAAAAATGGAAAAGTTTCTAAAATATGTAATAACTTGGCCTTTATCTTACATTTAATTGTAAATCACTTAATTATTTAAACTTAAACATTTAAATAGCAGAGAGACATAAAAATTATTTCAATAAGCTCTTTCATGCAACACATTAATGGATGATAGATTAGATCAAAACAATAATAATAAATTGGCTCAAGACAATAACTCAAATACTACCATCTTTTTGTCAGACAAGAAGGAAATACATCCATTCTCCCAAAACCGTTCTTGGAAAACAGACAGTTGAAAGAGGAAGAGAGAGTCAGGGTATCATTTTCACTAAGCCACCCTTGACAACAGCAAGTTTCCCCTGCCCTTGAATACCTTGTGTATTACAGATCTTATCTGTTTGGTTTTTAAGCTATAAACCAAGGGATTAAGGACAGGGGTCAAAAAGAGAAAGAGATTGGCCATGGTGACATGGAGAACAGGAGATGTGAATGTACCGAATCTGTGAATTAGAGCCAGCACAATGAGTGGCACATAAAAGATACAGACAGTGAAAATGTGGGACACACAAGTATTAAGTGCCTTGAGCTGACCATCTTCTGAGGCAATACCCAGCACTGTTTTCAAAATAAGTATGTATGAAATGACAATGAGCACAGAGTCAACTCCGAAGGAGCAGAGGACAAGGGACAATCCGTAGATGATGTTGATTCTGATGGGGCCACAGGCCAGCTTCATAACATCAGGATGGTAGCAGTAACAATGTGATAGAACAACATCTTTGCAGAAAGACAATTTCTTGAGAAGGATTGGCAAGGGTACCATCAACATCACACCCCTAACCACGGCTGCAATTCCGATCCCAATAATTCGAGGAGAGGTTAAGATCACAGTGTAGCGCAGTGGGTTGCGAATAGCTACAAATCGGTCAAAGGCCATGGCCAACAGGATGGCTGACTCCATGGAGGAGAAAGTATGAATGAAGAACATTTGTGTTAGACAAGAATGGAACTCAATTTCTCTGCGATTCAGGAGGAAGACCCTGAGTACTGTAGGTAGAGTTGATAAAGACAGACCTACATCTGTGGTTGCCAGCATAGATAGGAAGATGTATTGAGGCTCATGAAGGCTGGACGTGGTTTTGATAACAAAGAGGATGATGCAGTTCCCCAGGAGGGCAGTTAGATACATGACACACAGTGGGATAGAGATCCATATTTGCACAGCCTCCAGTCCAGGAATGCCTGTTAGAAGGAGAGTGGGTGGCTGGAACCAGCTACCATTTACAAGTTCCATAAGGATATTTCTTGGGAACCAGCCCAAATCAGGTTCTAGGTGTTTCTATTGGGAGAAAAACATAGATTTTAAGATAGGAGGACATAGTGCACCCAGCTTCTCTGGGACAGCACTAATCCTAGGCATCCTTAGATATCAAAGAATTAACCCTTAAAATGTTTCCCAGTTTATCTGAATAACTATCTGGAATGAGGACAATGGATACCTAGTATTAAAATGGAAGATCTATTAGCATTCCTTTGGCCTAGAACACTCCAATCATTGATCAAGTGACAATGAAAATTAAGTACATGATTTTCTTTTTTATCTCAATGCTTAGAAAAATTTTATTTTCAGAAGTGTATTTTTTTAAATTTATTTGTTTGCATCTACTTTTATTTTCAATTACTTAAGCTGGAACCCCAAAAGAAACTCCTCCACTTTCTCCAGATCAACATCATACCTATAAATACTCAGGCATCTGGAAACCTGGTCATTTTTCCTGTTAGTTTTACCTGTAGAAATTAAGCATGGAAACATAAACTGCAAATCATCTAAAAAAAAAAAAAAACTTCATGTGACATCATTTATTTTTACAATTAATTTCTGTGTTGATTTTTAAAATCATATGCTGATTTTTCAAAACATGAGTGATAAAATCATTAAAGTGGATACTGTCATTACATCTTAGCTAGTGCTAGAATAGTTCAAACATTAACAAATAATTTCTTTTTTTTAACAATTTCCTGAATAAAATTTGAAGTATGTTTACTTGAAAACACAGACATAATTAATTAGGCAATAGATACCAATACCCACTGAGCCACTCAGGCGTCCCTAGATACCAATACTTTAGGAAATATCTTAAAAATAGCATAATTGATGTGGAACTTACAAAAAAATAAATAAACAAAAAAACAGAACCAGAACTATAAAGACAGAGAACAAACTAATGGCAGAGGGGAGTGGGGGGATGTGAAAAATGGGTTAAGGGGAGTGGGAGATACAGGTTTCCAGTTATGGAATGAGTAAGTCATGGGAATAAAAGTCATAGGAAATATAGTCAATGGT
This sequence comes from Mustela erminea, assembly GCF_009829155.1. NCBI lineage: Eukaryota > Metazoa > Chordata > Mammalia > Carnivora > Mustelidae > Mustela > Mustela erminea. The sequence continues at coordinate 59,360,554 of NC_045622.1, forward strand.
ATCGTAACAGTATATGGTGACAGATGAAAGCTACACTTGTGGTGAGCTCAGCATAGCAGACTTGTCAAATCACTATGTGGTATAGCTGAAACTTAACACTGTGTCAATTATATTCAAACAAACAAAAATAACATAATTGGAGGAAATGGTCTTAACACTTATGTCTTTATCTTACAAAGAAGGGCAGGAAGAGATTATATATGATTGGTTGAATACACTTAGATTTCAGTGTTTTGTTTAAGATTGCAAACAGAAACAAAATAGTGATGTAAATGCATTCAGATAAGTGAGACTGGAGAAGAGGGTAAGTATATAACTAACGTAAACTCTGTCTTGAAGAACATGAAATCAAAATACAATGTATTTTGTAAAGTCATATTATTTAAAAGTATGACAAAATTAAAACAGCAGAAGAGAAACTAAATGGAGATTAATGGATTCCTTTTCAGGAAGAAAGCTAGAGACAGGGAGGATTGGAATAAGAGACCAGGCTTTATTTACCCTCAGCCAAAATCAGTACTATGCTGTTTAAAAAACATGGCAACATAAGCAAAGTTATCTTTTTAAAGAAGCAAATATATTTTTGAAAAGCGGATCTCAGATGAATCACAATACATACATTTCCATGTGTTGATATATAGACCTATGTTTGTTCAATCCCTTATTCTCATATTCTTGGCAGTGAATGTCTACTATACCCTACTACATTCTTTCATAGAATGCCAAGTAAAAAGCATTCCTAAAGCATGTCTTTTTAGCTGAAGGAGTGAGTCAATCCCTCATAAGGAGAGACCCTAATACGGAGACAGACTTCTTTGGAGATTAGAATACTAAGCTTTATACATATTTTTTCATCTGTACATATGAAATATCTGAGTCTTCTTTGACATGAGTCAAGAAAGAGAAGGAGAAAGAGGTGGAAGAGGAGGGGAAAACTCATAGTTCATAATAGAAAGGACGTCTGAAGACACCACACACTCACAGTAGCTCTACACATTGCATCACACCAAACCGAGGCCTGGGACATAAACTTTTGACTTACACAATGGACCTCATTTAAACATACATAAATACATACACTACAGGGTCATACACACATGTATTAACCGTCTTTACTCCGTTTGCTTTATGCTGCAGAATATCTTGGAATTCACTCTCTTCTCCTTTATACACATTTTTCCCTTCTGATTTTGGCACTGAGCCTCTAGCATTACCGGCACCAGCATCCATGCCACCATCAACATGACTGCACCACCAGTGTAAAACTCAAGTATATACTTAGTCCTGTTGGTGGCTATTTCAGTTTTAATACTTCTAGTGTCCTTATTTCTACCCTGTTCCATGAGAACGTCTTTTATTTCAACTAATTTTTTTTTTCTAGTCACTCTCCACTCTAGTCAGATTGGTGGATTAATTCTACCACATATGACTCACTCATTTCAACATCACAATATCTGTACACTTTCTGATAGGATCTCAAATCTGATCTTGCTTTACCTCCACTGATGGTAATTAAATTCATTGATTAAAAGCCAGTCTATATCCAACAATATATAAAATATTCTTCTCTTTTTAAAAAATATTTATTTATTTATTTATTTAAAAGAAAGAGAGTACACAAGCATGACCAGGGGGAGGGGCAGAGGGAGATCTGAGCATGGGTCCCTGCTGAGCATGGGACCCTAGGATCCCAGGACCCTGTATTGTGACCTTAGCCAAAAACAGATGCTTAACCAACTGAGCCACCCACATGCCCCTATAAAGTTTTCTCATGACTATTTCATATTACAAGAATTCCTCAAGCCTTTACAGTCTTACAGAATGTATTTTTCTCCCAGTGGCTGACATTTATATCATATGATTTTATATTATCTTCCAACTGAATTTTCCTTATAGAATTTGATTTTAAACACCTTTAAGATTAGGACTGCACCCTTCACATATAGGAGTAAGGAGAGCCCAATACTCTTTAGACATAGAAGGATCATAGTAAGCTTTGTTTAAACAAATAAATTACTTGTTTAAAGATTCTTACTGTAACATAAATGTGTTAATCCCTAGTGAAGATTAAAAACTCACCAGGAATTCATGCTCCCTTTTAAATTCTGCTGTACAAAATGTTCTGGGAGTCATACTCCTCATAAAGTCTCATTTAGAACTGAAGAGTAGCAAGACAGGTGACAATCAGATGGAGAATATTCACTCTGGTATTTATCAGCCTGCTCAATTTCCAGTTATCCTTGTGCTAGAGTTCCATTCAACTGTGGTTGAATTTTTAAATTCTCCTCCTCCTCCTCCTCCTCCTCCTCTAACCAGAAAGATATCCTGCAGGTTATTTCTAGAGAGCCAAAGACATTTAATTACCAATTATATATATGCACCACCTTCAACCTTCTAAAAGTTCCTTTAAGATGTATCACTTCTCTGGCCTTCCCCCCAGAGCCCCAAACCAAACATTGGTCTCTCACTTATATACTATGAATCCCCATTTGTTAACCTTGAACTCCATAACACAATTCTTAGCTCCTTAATCCTCAATTAGGTGACTACTCTCATCTTTTCCCAACCTTTCCTTCTGATTTCCTTTCTAAAGGCACTGAGCTTCCATGACTTTCATTTTGAATCTATGGGAAACTTTGATGAAGCAACTCCTAAAGCCAGTTCCTCATCTTTGTTCTTCTCTTTTTAAAGTTTTATTTATTTAAATAATCTCTACATGCCACATGGGGCTCAAACTCATAACCCAGAGATCAAGAGTCTCATGCTCCTCGACTGAGCCAGCCAGGTGTCCCTCATCTCTTTTCTCTTAAAGAACATACATTCAACAGTTCTTTTTATGTGTGGTACAAACTCCTCACCATGCAGCCTGCATCTTCACATGGACTGAGAATGTGAGCTGAGCAGTATAATTCTCTTCTGAGACTCGCCTTCCTTGGCACAGAGAATGGTTTTTCAGAAGATGTTAGAAGACTCTGATACATGTATTTGCCAAATACTGGAGTTATTTAATGTCACAAGTAGAAGATCTGAGATGTAAGGTGCCAGAGGGAGATAATCAAAATATCCTCAAGAGACAGTCATTTCAATGTGCTACACATGAAATGTAACAAAAAACAAATCACTTGGAAGCAATGATGTACCATGCCTGCTTTTCTCAATGCTCCAGAGTCCCTGTAATTAAGCACACATTCCAGCATGAAACCAGTTTTATCTCTGCTATTCACCACAAACATGCAATAAGCTCTTTCTATAAGAAATGATTTTTCCTGATAGATGACCTTTTGTATCCAGACTTAGTTTAGATCATTTTTTGAAGTGAATCATTTTGAACCATAATTTTTTACTATTTTGGTGGGGGGAGTTGAGGGTTGGACACTCTTTCAATATCATTATTGTAAATGTCCATGATTATATTATTTCTCAACATTGTAGTGCTACAGTGTTGTTTTTGTTTTTGTTTTGTTTTGTTTTGTTTTAATCACTTATGTTAGTGTGAGTTAGTATAGTATTATTAAAAGTTTTGGGTCTTCCCCCTTTTCTTCCTGTAAGGCTATTAGTTTTAAGTCATTTTCTCTTTTTAAAGTTCACTATGTCTTTTCTGTGGTTGTAACATTTTCCTCTCCTTTCAAATTTATAGTCTTTATTTCCTACTTCATTCACAATGACTAGAATGGTACCCAGTGTGTAGAGGTATTCAATATATCCTTGATCAATGAAGAATAGTTAGTGATGAGGGCTTCCATTTTGGGCCAGAATGGAGTAAGAGGGATTGAATCATCTTCCAATCTCAAACAACCAAAATAATTAGGCAAAGGGTATGAAGCAATAGTTTTTAAGACAATGAATCTCTGGTAACAAAGGACTATAATCTTGGAGAGTCAGGGAAACATACAAAATAAATCCTAAAATATACAATAAATCCTCAACTCACTAATTTGAAAGAGTTTCCAGGAAGAAAACCAGACAGAGCCTGTGAATTTCCTGAGCTGAGGAACTGTTGCTGAGAATCCAAGAGACAAATTTTTATGAGTTCATAAGACAGAGTAACCAAAAAGAAGAGAGAACTACACAAAGACAGAGTCTTGAAGATCTGCAGGGTCCTCTCAAATATTTTTTCAGAGTACTAATTGATGCATATGTGTAGAAAAGCTAACTGAGACCATAGAAACAACCCTCTAAAAGAAAAATGAAATAAGTTTAATGCTCACACATGGCCTGAATAAGCGCCTCTCCCCAAACACACTGGAAGGACTCATATTCCACAGGGCAGGTCATTTAGAAAAATAATGATCCATTAGTGGGGAGTAGATAATAATTAATTCTAGGTTATATACTGTCTGTTCATGCCTCATAAATCTTAACCACAAAAATTTAAGGATCAAACTATTTCCAGATAATTTAAAAAATATCAGAGCAAAGCTTAAGAATATTTATAGGTATATAAATAACTTTTAGTAACATAAATTTTATATAATTTTTTAGTAATTATAAATCTTACTCTTACACCCAACAAATAAAATTCACAATGTCTGGCACTCAATCAAAACATGCATACAAAAAAGTAGGACTCACAAGAAAGAGAAAAAAAAATCAATTCAATAGATATTGATCCAGAACTGACATAGATTCTTTTGAAATAGCAGTCAAGGGCATTACAACAGTTTTTTTCCTGTGATTTTTTTTTAGTCTTGCAGTTAATTTAATTTTTTTCTTTTTCATTTTTTGTTTTTTTTCTCGCCTACTGGTTAAATTTTTTTTTAACTTTTACCTTTTTCTTTTTTAACGTTTTTTAACTAGTTTATCTAATATATATATTTTTTCTTTTTTATATTTTTCTTATTTGTTTTCTTTTTTATAATTCTTTTCTTCTCTTTTTTTTTCTTTTTTCTTTTTTTTTTTTCTTTCTTCCTTTTTGAACCTCTTTTTATCCCCTTTCTCCCCCTTCACGATTTGGGATCTCTTCTAATTTGGTTAAAGCATATTTTCCTGGGGTTGTTGCCACCCTTTTAGTATTTTACTTGCTCCTTCATATACTCTTATCTGGACAAAATGACAAGACGGAAAAATTCAACACAAAAAAAAGAGCAAGAGGCAGTACCGAAGGCTAGGGACCTAATAAATACAGACATTGGTAATATGTCAGATCTAGAGTTCAGAATGACAATTCTCAAGGTTCTAGCCGGGCTCGAAAAAGGCATGGAAGATATTAGAGAAACCCTCTCGAGAGATATAAAAGCCCTTTCTGGAGAAATAAAAGAACTAAAATCTAACCAAGTTGAAATAAAAAAAGTTATTAATGAGGTGCAATCAAAAATGGAGGCTCTCACTGCTAGGATGAATGAGGCAGAAGAAAGAATTAGTGATATAGAAGACCAAATGACAGAGAATAAAGAAGCTGAGCAAAAGAGGGACAAACAGCTACTGGACCACGAGGGGAGAATTTGAGAGATAAGTGAAACCATAAGACGAAACAACATTAGAATCATTGGGATTCCAGAAGAAGAAGAAAGAGAGAGGGGAGCAGAAGGTATACTGGAGAGAATTTTTGGGGAGAATTTCCCCAATATGGCAAAGGGAACGAGCATCAAAATTCAGGAGATTCAGAGAATGCCCCTCAAAATCAATAAGAATAGGCCCACACCCCGTCACCTAATAGTAAAATTCACAAGTCTTAGTGACAAAGAGAAAATCCTGAAAGCAGCCCAGGAAAAGAAGTCTGTAACATACAATGGTAAAAATATTAGATTGGCAGCTGACTTATCCACAGAGACCTGGCAGGCCAGAAAGAGCTGGCATGATATTTTCAGAGCACTAAACGAGAAAAACATGCAGCCAAGAATACTATATCCAGCTAGGCTATCATTGAAAATAGAAGGAGAGATTAAAAGCTTCCAGGACAAACAAAAACTGAAAGAATTTGCAAACACCAAACCAGCTCTACAGGAAATATTGAAAGGGGTCCTCTAAGCAAAGAGAGAGCCTACAAGTGGTAGATCAGAAAGGAACAGAGACCATATACAGTAACAGTCACCTTACAGGCAATACAATGGCACTAAATTCATATCTCTCAATAGTTACCCTGAATGTTAATGGGCTAAATGCCCCTGTCAAAATACACAGGGTATCAGAATGGATAAAAAAACAAAACCCATCTATATGTTGCCTCCAAAAAACTCATTTTAAGCCCGAAGACACCTCCAGATTTAAAGTGAGGGGGTGGAAAAGAATTTACCATGCTAATGGACATCAGAAGAAAGCAGGAGTGGAAATCCTTATATCAGATCAATTAGATTTTAGGCCAAAGACTATAATAAGAGATGAGGAAGGACACTATATCATACTCAAAGGGTCTGTCCAACAAGAAGAATTAACAATTTTAAATATCTATGCCCCCAATGTGGGAGCAGCCAACTATATAAACCAATTAATAACAAAATCAAAGAAACACATAAACAATAATATAATAATAGTAGGGGACTTTAACACTCCCCCACTGAAATGGACAGATCATCCAAGCAAAAGATCAGCAAGGAAATATAGGCTTTAAATGACACACTGGACCAGATGGACATCACAGATATATTCAGAACATTTCATCCCAAAGCAACAGAATACACATTCTTCTCTAGTGCACATGGAACATTCTCCAGAATAGATTACATCCTCGGCCCTAATTCAGGACTCAACCGGTATCAAAAGATTGGCATCATTCCCTGCATATTTTCAGACCACAATGCTCTAAAGCTAGAACTCAACCACAAAAGGAAGTTTGGAAAGAACCCAAATACATGGAGACTAAACAGCATCCTTCTAAAGAATGAATGGGTCAACCGGGAAATTAAAGAAGAATTGAAAAAAATCATGGAAACAAATAATAATGAAAATACAACGGTTCAAAATCTGTGGGACACAACAAAGGCAGTCCTGAGAGGAAAATATATAGTGGTACAAGCCTTTATCAGGAAACAAGAAAGGTCTCAGGTACACAACCTAACCCTACACCTAAAGGAGCTGGAGAAAGAACAAGAAAGAAACCCTAAGCCCAGCAGGAGAAGAGAAATCATAAAGATCAGAGCAGAAATCAATGAAATAGAAACCAAAAAACCAATAGAAAAAATCAACAAAACTACCAGCTGGTTCTTTGAAAGAATTAATAAAATTGATAAACCCCTGGCCCGACTTATCAACAAGACAAGAGAAAGGACCCAAATAAATAAAATCATGAATGAAAGAGGAGAGATCACAACTAACACCAAAGAAATACAAACTATTATAAGAACATACTATGAGCAACTCTACACCAACAAATTTGACAATCTGGAAGAAATGGATGCATTCCTAGAAACATATAAACTACCACAACTGAACCATGAAGAAATAGAAAGACTGAACAGACCCATAACCAGTAAGGAGATTGAAACAGTCATTAAAAATCACCAAACAAACAAAAGCCCAGGGCCATACGGCTTCCCGGGGGAATTCTACCAAACATTTAAAGAAGAACTAATTCCTATTCTCCTGAAACTGTTCCAAAAAATAGAAATGGAAGGAAAACTTCCAAACTCATTTTATGAGGCCAGCATCACCTTGATCCCAAAACTAGACATGGATCCCATCAAAAAAGAGAGCTATAGACCAATATCCTTGATGAACACAGATGCGAAAATACTCAACAAAATACTAGCCAATAGGATTCAACAGTACATTAAAAGGATTATTCACCAGGACCAAGAGGGATTTATTCCAGGGCTGCGAGGTTGGTTCAACATCTGCAAATCAGTCAATGTGATACAACACATCAATAAAAGAAAGAACAAGAACCATATGATACTCTCAATAGATGCTGAAAAAGCATTTGACAAAGTACAGCATCCCTTCCTCATCAAAACTCTTCAAAGTGTAGGGATAAAGGGCACATACCTCAATATCATCAAAGCCATCTATGAAAAACCCACCGCAAATATCATTCTCAATGGAGAAAAACTGAAAGCTTTTCCGCTAAGGTCAGGAACATGGCAGGGATGTCCGTTATCACCACTGCTATTCAACATAGTACTAGAGGTCCTAGCCTCAGCAATCAGACAACAAAAGGAAATTAAAGGCATCCAAATCGGCAAAGAAGAAGTCAAATTTTCACTCTTCGCAGAAGATATGATACTATATGTGGAAAACCCAAAAGACTCCACTCCAAAACTTCCAGAACTTATACAGGAATTCAGTAAAGTGTCAGGATATAAAATCAATGCACAGAAATCAGTTGCATTTCTCTACACCAACAGCAAGACAGATGAAAGAGAAATTAAGGAGTCAATGCCATTTACAATTGCACCCAAAACCATAAGATACCTAGGAATAAACCTAACCAAAGAGGCACAGAATCTATACTCAGAAAACTATAAAGTACTCATGAAAGAAATTGAGGAAGACACAAAGAAATGGAAAAATGTTCCATGCTCCTGGATTGGAAGAATAAATACTGTGAAAATGTCTATGCTACTTAAAGCAATCTACACATTTAATGCAATTCCTATCAAAGTACCATCCATCTTTTTCAAAGAAATGGAACAAATAATTCTAAAATTTATATGGAACCAGAAAAGACCTCGAATAGCCAAAGGGATATTGAAAAAGAAAGCCAACGTTGGTGGCATCACAATTCCGGACTTCAAGCTCTATTACAAAGCTGTCATCATCAAGACAGCATGGTACTGGCACAAAAACAGACACATAGATCAATGGAACAGAATAGAGAGCCCAGAAATAGGCCCTCAACTCTACAGTCAACTAATCTTCGACAAAGCAGGAAAGACTGTCCAATGGAAAAAAGACAGCCTCTTCAATAAATGGTGCTGGGAAAATTGGACAGCCACATGCAGAAAAATGAAATTGGACCATTTCCTTACACCACACACAAAAATAGACTCAAAATGGTTGAAGGACCTCAATGTGCGAAAGGAATCCATCAAAATCCTTGAGGAGAACACAGGCAGCAACCTCTTCGACCTCAGCTGCAGCAACATCTTCCTAGGAACAACGCCAAAGGCAAGGGAAGCAAGGGCAAAAATGAACTATTGGGATTTCATCAAGATCAAAAGCTTTTGCACAGCAAAGGAAACAGTTAACAAAATCAAAAGACAACTGATAGAATGGGAGAAGATATTTGCAAACGACATATCAGATAAAGGACTAGTGTCCAGAATCTATAAAGAACTTAGCAAACTCAGCACCCAAAGAACAAATAATCCAATCAAGAAATGGGCAGAGGACATGAACAGACATTTCTGCAAAGAAGACATCCAGGTGGCCAACAGACACATGAAAAAGTGCTCCATATCACTCGGCATCAGGGAAATACAAATCAAAACCACAATGAGATATCACCTCACACCAGTCAGAATGGCTAAAATCAACAAGTCAGGAAATGACAGATGCTGGCGAGGATGCGGAGAAAGGGGAACCCTCCTACACTGTTGGTGGGAATGCAAGCTGGTGCAGCCACTCTGGAAAACAGCATGGAGGTTCCTCAAAATGTTGAAAATAGAACTGCCCTATGACCCAGCAATTGCACTATTGGGCATTTACCCTAAAGATACAAATGTAGTGATCCAAAGGGGCACGTGCACCCGAATGTTTATAGCAGCAATGTCCACAATAGCCAAACTATGGAAAGAACCTAGATGTCCATCAACAGATGAATGGATCAAGAAGATGTGGTATATATACACAATGGAATACTATGCAGCCATCAAAAGAAATGAAATCTTGCCATTTGCGACAACATGGATGGAACTAGAGCGTATCATGCTTAGCGAAATAAGTCAAGTGGAGAAAGACAACTGTCATATGATCTCTCTGATATGAGGAAGTGGTGATGCAACATGGGGGCTTAAGTGGGTAGGAGAAGAATCAAAGAAACAAGATGGGATTGGGAGGGAGACAAACCATAAGTGACTCTTAATCTCACAAAACAAACTGAGGGTTTCTGGGGGAAGGGGTGTTGGGAGAAGGGGGTGGGATTATGGACATTGGGGAGGATATGTGCTTTGGTGAGTGCTGTGAAGTGTGTAAACCTGGTGATTCACAGACCTGTACCCCTGGGGATAAAAATATATGTTTATAAAAAATAAAAAATTAAAAAAAAAAACTCCTTTGGCAAAAACAAACCTGTGACTGGAGATAACCTGCTTTGTCTAGTTATGTTAAAAAGCTAAATAAGAAAGGTCTTCTGGCAACTTTTACCAAAACAGCAGTTTGTGCTTCAAATTCGGAGATCCTTGATACAAAGTCATAATTTATTCTCCTAGATTAATATCTTGTAAACTACAAACTTGATTCTGAGTATAATGTATTCAACTGAATAGTAAATACAGCATGAAATATTTATGAAACCTGAGAATAGTGATTACTTATCAGAAGTCACATCCTAATCCATGACATAAGACTAGATGCTTACCAAATTCAAATGTATTTGAATGTCTTCAGTACAGTTTGACTCAAAGTGATTTTGGGGGGGGGTTGGTTTTATTGAAAGAGTGTAATATGGATAATATTGAGTAGAAATAAACCAATATTAAATCTTTCAAAAAATAGAGTCATCAGATGTCAAATGCATTCAGAATGAGAATAATGTATCAGACAAAGAAATAAGTAGTAAGAATTATCTTGAGTGACTATGAGTGTGTGCAGAGGTATATACATATACATACACATCGTGTGAGGACAGTAAAGGAGTCCATAAAGGAAGAGCAGACTCAAAGTAGATGGAGTAGCATGCTGAGCTGAGGTGACATACAAGACTTACAAGTCTTATAGACTATTATAGACTGAGAGACATATAAGACTTAATCCTATAAGAGATATCACTGCTGGAATTAAATTTACCCACCATTAACACAGAACTAATAGCTTGTTAAGGGTTGAAATTGCATTAGAAGGCAAGAAAATCCTTCAAGGACTAAGTATGGTGAAGAGGGTGAAGGAACTGATCTTAGAACAGAAGTCCCTCCATGTAAGAAACACAGCAAAGTGGAAAATGCCTTAGAAATCATTTTAAGGAAAAGATTCCTGACTATTGGAAACAATATTGTTGAAAGACCAATAATACTGGAGGAGACAAGATGGCAGGGAAGTAGGAGGAGGTGTCATTTCAACCTGAACCCTAATGTGAGCTGATAACCTACCAAAGAACTCCAATCACCCATGAAATCAGCCAGAGATCAGAATTATACATGTCTGGATCTCTACAGGGTCAGAAGATGCCAGTGGGCAGGTAAAGCGGAGTGGAAACATCAGACTGATATTGGAAGATAAACAAAAGGGGGAGGGAGCCACCAGAGGTGACAGACTGGAAAGTAATACCCCAATATGAGAGGGCCCTGCCTCTGGGGACCAGCATCAATTTGGAGTCTGGTTGAAAGCATTCAAAAAGAGCAAAGAATCTTGGGGAGAAATTATGGGAATCGAGGCAGTTAGAGACAGGAGCTTAAGTCCCTGGACCCAGGACAGCTGCCTCTGGCACTGAGCCATAGAGAGTGCAGTGGAGAAACCAGGTCTTGGTCCCTGAGCCACCAGCGTGCCCGAGAATGCATGGGGTCCAGATCCTGTGAGAGGTTGGGAGCCTTGCCAAATGGCAGAACACCACACCATGCTATCAGAGCCTGAGATGTGTGTGCCCCACACCCTCCCCTGGGAGAGGTGCGCACCAGCCCGGTGCTCTCGGACCTGGAAAGACCGGGCAATCCCAGCCCAGGCCAGCAGGAAAATCTGTCTGCGATCGCTGCTTGGAACCTCTCTGGCAGTCTGGAGCTGCCCAGACAGCTGCTGTTGCCATGGTTTTGGGTACAAGCAGGAGATTCTGCATCCCCAGGGACTGCGACTCGGAACCTGCTCAGCCAGCAGCCGAGTGGGACCTTATGGGCTCTGCAGCACCTACAGGGGAGCAGACTGAGGCTTTTGAGGGAGGTCGGAGTGCAGTTTGCTTTCCTCTAAACCTCCAAAAACCATTAAAAGCTGTCAAGGTGAGAGAAAACAAATGAACAAACATAAAAACCTCTGGAGAACAAAAGCCTGAAAAAAAACGGTTTCCTGAGAGCCCACCCCCTTGAGGGGGGTGGGAGGACTTAACTCAGGAAACATCATTGACTGAAAACCCACGTGGCAGGCCCCTCGCCCAGAAAAACCAACCAGGAAAGAAAATAAATAAATAAATAAAAGATGACAAGAGAACAACCACCACTACTTCATAGATACAACTTTTATTTTTAACTCGTTCCCACTATTCTGATTCATTATATAGATAGATAGATAGATAGATAGATAATTTCTTAACCTATTTACCATCACAGTGAGATGTCCAGTACATCAAATTCCATAATAACCTTCTAACCTGAACTTTTTGATTCATACACCTGTGTTTTTCTTCTGCTTTTCTATTTTTTAAATTTTTTTAAATTTTAGTTTAGTCTAGTTTATTCTTTTTATTTTTATTTTCTAATATGCATATAGAGTTAAACTTCAAGGTAATCCCCGTTCCCCAATCAATGCTACCCTTGTAGGTAAACCAGTTTTTAATCCTCCTTTATCTTAGGAAAGTTGAGTCCTTTAACAAACATATCAAGATACATCCAGGAAGAATCAAAATAACCTTCCTCGCCCACACTGAGAATTTATAACCACTCTCCCATCTTTTTTGTTTTTGCCAGTGTTTCTGTGTACTTGTGTTTGTCCTGATAGTATATAAATCTTATACTTGGGGTTCTTTTTGACGAGGTTCTTCCTTTTTTTGCTTTTATATACATATATTTTTTTCTCTTGTCATATACTTTTATCAGTCTTTTTGTTTGTCTGTTTTTGTTTGTATACTTCATAAATCTTACTTTGGGGCCCACTTGGGCTGAGCCTTCTCTTTTATCTTCCCTTTTGTTCCTGTCTCTCTCTCTCTGTCTCTCTTTTTCTTTTCTTTTTTCTCTCATTTGGGTGGGGAATCCTGATTGCTCAGAAGTGTTCCAAGGTGCCCCTTGACTGCACCACAGTTGATACATCCAGCTACTTCCATTCAGTCATCTCTCACCAAAATGACTAGGAGGAGAAATGCCCAATAGAAGAAAAATACAGAGGATGGACCTTCTGCAACAGAGCTAATGGCTATCAACATAGACAATATGTCAGAAAGGGAATTCAGGCTAACAATTATCCAGGCAATAGCTAGGTTGGAGAAAGCCAAGGATGACAAAATGGAATTGATTAGGGCAGAACTGAAAGCCACCAGGAATGATGTTCATAATGTTAGGGCAGAACTGAAAGCCACCAGGGATGATGTTCAAAATGCTCTCAATGAGTTCCAATCTAATCTAAATTCTCTCAAAGCTAGGGTAACTGAGACAGAAGATAGAGTTAGTGATCTGGAGGACAAACAGATAGAGAGAAAGGTCCAGGAGGAAGCCTGGAACAAACAGCTTAGAATCCATGAAAACAGAATCAGGGAAATAAATGATGCCATGAAACGTTCCAACATCAGAATTATTGGAATCCCTGAAGTGGAGGAGAAAGAAAGAAGTCTAGAAGATATAGTGGAACAAGTTGTCCATGAAAATTTTCCCAATCTCGTGAATGGAACCAGTGTTCATGTACTAGCAGCAGAACGGTTTCCCCCCAAGATTATAGATTCTCAAAAGTCCTCAAGACACCTAATAGTAAGAATGAAAAATTATAATTGTTGGCAGACCCTTTTGAAAGCAGCTAGGACAAAGAAACTCCTTACATGCAGAGGAAAGCCCATCAGAATAATATCAGACCTATCCACAGAGACCTGGCAAGCCAGAAAGGGCTGGCAAGATATATTCAGGGCACTAAATGAGAAGAATATGCAGCCAAGAATACTTTATCTAGCAAGACTGACATTCAAAATGGATGGAGAGATAAGAGTTTCCAAACCAGCAAGGCTTAAAAGACTATGCAACCACCAAGCTGACACTGCAGGAAATATTAAGGGGGATTCTGTAAAAGGTAAAAAATCCTAAAAATATAATTGAACAGAAGTATAGAGAAAAGTTCCAAAGGAACTCAAACACCAGGAAGCTAAAGACCACCTTGCTTAAGAATGCTTGGATCAACCAGGAGATCAAAGAAGAACTGAAACAATTCATGGAAACCAACGAGAACGAAGACACTTCAGTCCAAAACTATGGGATACAGCAAAGACGGTCCTAAGGGGGAAATACATAGCCATCCAAGCCACCCTCAAAACATTGAAAAATCCAGAACACAGCAGCTATCTATACACCTTAAAGAACTGGAGAATCAACAACAAATTAAAACAACTCCACACATAAGAAGGGAAATCATCAAGATTAGAGCAGAGATCAATGAGGTAGAAACCAGAGATACAGTAGAACATATCAATGAAAGTAGAAGCTGGTTTTTGAAAGAACCAATAAGATCGATAAACCATTGGCCACACTAATCCAAAAGAAAAGAGAGAAAACCCAAATTAATAAAATTATGAATGAAAAGGGAGAGATCACAACTAATACCAAGGAAGTAGAAACAATCATCAGAAGTTATTATCAACAGCTAAATGCCAATAAGCTAAGCAACCTAGATTAAATGGATGCATTCCTGGAAAACTATAAACTTCCACAATTGAACCAGGAAGAAACTGACAACCTGAATAGACCGATATCTAGTTACAAAATTGAAGCAGTGATCAAAAACCTCCCAAAAAGCAAGATCCCAGGACCTGACGGATTCCCTCAGGGAATTTTACCAGACTTTCAAGGAAGAAATAACACCTATTCTCTTGAAGCTGTTTCAAAAAATTGAAGCAGAAGGAAAACTTCCAGACTCTTTTTATAAAGCCAGCATTACCCTGATCCCCAAACAAATTAAAGACCCTACCAAAAGGAGAATTTCAGACGAATGTCACTAATGAATATGGATGCTAAGATTCTCAACAAGATCCTAGCAAACAGGATCCAACAGCACATTAAAAAGATTATCCACCATGACCATGTGGGACTCATCCCTGGGTTACAAGCATGGTTCAACATTCACAAATCAATTAATGTGATAGAAGAAATCAATAAAAGAAGAGGGAAGAAACACATGGTCCTCTCAATTGATGCAGAAAAAGCATTTGACAAAATCCAGCATCCATTCCTGATTAAAACGCTTCCAAGTATAGGTATAGAGGGAACATTCCTGAACTTCATAAAATCTATCTATGAAAGACCCACAGCAAATATCATCCTCAATGGGAAAAAGTTTGCAGCCTTCCTGTTGAGATCAGGAACACAACAAGGATGCCCACCCTCACCATTCTTGTTCAACATAGTATTAGAAGTCTTAGCAACAGCAATCAGAAAACAAAGAGAAATAAAAGGTATCCAAATTTGCAACAAAGAAGTCAAACTCTGTCTCTTCGCAGATGACATGATTCTTTATATGGAAAGCCCAAAAGATTCCACCCCCAAACTACTATAACTCATACAGCAATTCAGTAATGTGGCAGAATACAAAGTCAATGTACAGAAATCAGTGGCTTTCTTAAACACTAACAATGAAAATACAGAAAGGGAAATTAGAGAATCAATTCCATTTACTATAGCACCAAGAACCATAAGATACCTGGGAATAAACCTTACCAAAGAGGTAAAGGATCCGTTCTTGAGGAACTACAGAACACTCATGAAAGAAATTGAAGAAGACACAAAAAGATGGAAAACCATTCCATGCTCTTGGATCGGAAGAATAAACATTGCTAAAATGTCTACACTGTCTAGAGCAATTTATACTTTTAATGCCATTCCGATCAAAATTCCACCAGTATTCTTCAAAGAGCTGGAGCAAATAATCCTAAAATTTGTTTACTACAAAGCTGTGATCACCAAGACAGCATGGTACTGGCATAAAAACAGACACATAGACTGGTGGAACAGAGTAGAGAGCCCAGGTCTGGACCCTCAACTCTATGGTCAAAGAATCTTCGACAAAACAGGGAAAAATATACAATGGAAAAAAGATAGTTTCTTCAATAAATGGCGCTGGGAAAACTGAGCAGTTATATGTAGAAGAATGAAGCTCGACCATTCTCTTACCCTGTACACAAAGATAAACTCGAAATGGATAAAAGCCCTCAACTGAGACAGGAATCCATCAGAATCCTAGAGGAGAACATAGGCAGTAACCTCTTTGATATCAGCCACAGAAACTTCTTTCACGGTATGTCTCCAAAGGCAAAGGAAACAAAAGCGAAAATAAACTTTTGGGACTTCATCAAGATCAAAAGCTTCTGCACAGAAAAAAAAAAAAAAAAAAAAAAAAAAACAGTCAAAGAAACAAAGAGGTGACCCACGGAATGGGAGAAGATATTTGCAAATGACAGTACAGACAAAAGGTTGATATCCAGGATCTATAAAAACTCCTCAAACTCAACACACACAAAACTGACAATCATATCAAAAAATGGGCAGAAGATATGAACAGACACTTCTCCAATGAAGACATACAAATGGCTATCAGACACATGAAAAAATGTTCATCATCACTAGCCAACAGGGAGATTCAAATTAAAACCACATTGAGATATCACCTTACACCAGGAAGAATGGCCAAAATTAGCAAGACAGGAAACAACTTGTTTTGGAGAGGATGTGGAGAAAGGGGAACCCTCTTCCACTGTTGGTGGGAATGCAAGTTGGTGCAGCCACTTTGGAGAACAGTGTGGAGATTCCTCAAGAAATTAAAAACAGAGCTTTCCTATGACCCTGCAATTGCACTACTGGGTATTTACTCCAAAGATACAGATCGAGTGAAAAGAAGGGCCATCTGTACCCCAATGTTTATAGCAGCAATGGCCACGGTCACCAAACTATGGAAAGAACCAAGATACTCTTCAACGGACAAATGGATTAGGAAGGTGAGGTCCATATACACTATGGAGTATTATGCTTCCATCAGAAAGGAAGAATACCCAACTTTTGTAGCAACATGGATGGGACTGGAAGAGATTATGCTGAGTGAAATAAATCAAGCAGAGAGAGCCAATTATCATATGATTTCACTTATTTGTGGAGCATAACAAATAACATGGAGGACATGGGGAGATGGAGAAGAGAAGGGAGTTGAGGGAAATTGGAAGGGGAGGTGAACCATGAGAGACTATGGACTCTGAAAAACAACCTGATGCCTTTGAAGGGGCGGGGGGTGGGAGGTTGGGGTACCAGGTGGTGGGTATTAGGGAGGGCAAGTATTGCATGGAGCACTGGGTGTGGTGCAAAAATAATGCACACTGTTACACTGAAAAAAAATTAAAAAAAAAAGAAAATCATAACAAAGAGAAAAAAAATCAACAATAGCTGAATGACAATAAATTTCAAAATCTAGATGAAATGAAAAAAAAAAAGAAAGACCAATAATACTTAGTCATTGAAAGAAAACTTTTAAGAAGGGTGAGATTAGGTGGGCGGACAGAATAAGAAATAATACAAGACATCTGATTTTGTAACACTGAAAGCAGTTTTATGACGACCACGGCACCATATTTCTGGGGATTAAGACACACTTGTGAAGAGCAATGAATGTTTAAAATGTTTAAACAGTACTTTGCCTTCATGAAAGACCTCTATTAGTACCTGTTTTTGCTAAACAAAAGAAATCCTAAGACAGCTTTCACTGTCTGAAAAGGCAAAATGTGAAACTAGAATTCCATGCTTGTGCTGCAGGGAGCTAAGTCCTTACAGAGGCCGCTCAGACCCTGAGCAGCCAGAGTGGTGCACCACCAGGCTTCTTCCCCAGGAACCACAATCCTTCTCCAGTAGCCACACTCAGCATCTCAACATCAAGCCCTCATGGCTCTGAACCATGTCTGTGAGCATCTGTTCTTTATCTCCATTTATTTTGTGCATCCTTTAACAAGATGTGTCCTAAGGAATCAGAAAAGCTTAAGAGGCATTATGTTTTGAATCTGGAAATGCTAACTTTTTTTCATATAAAATTAATTGCTTTTTCACTTTACACCATCTTGGCTTCCAAAAGTTTTCCTAGGAATGCTTTCACTTTTAAATAGGGGGAAACCTGCATTTGTCAAGAATGTGAGGCATTAGAGATTCAGAGCTTTCTCTATCCCCAATCAGACCTTAATCTGGCTTCTCAACACCCTTATCTCATTTCTGCAGGGCATGAACTAAGCATATTGTACCAGTGTACTTGGCCTTACTATACAGAAGAAGTGTACAGCATCCACTGTGCTGCTGGAGTATACTGATTCCTGAACAAACTGCATGAGGGCATCAGAAAGGATAGGGGTAGAGTTATTGTACAGGGCAGAGACAATCTTTGTCTGATCACACCTGATTGATGCTATACAGTGTCATATAGCTACACAGGTATACAGATAGATCAATTTTCATATTGATTTATCCTCCTTTAAAAATGGGGTTTTTCTGTCTTGGGATTGAGCCCTGCATCAGGCTCCCCACTCAGCAAGGAGTCCGCTTGGCCCTCTTTCTCTCCCCCTGTTCATGCTTTCTCTCTCTCTCTCTCTCTCTCTCTCTCTCTCAAACAAATAAATAAATAAAATCTTTAAAAAGAAATCCTGAAACATGGGGTCCTTCTTTGTAATCTTACCATTCTGGATTAGGTGGGTCCATAATGCGGTGTTGGATCCTTGCCCTATAGTATAAGTATAATCCATACAGTCATATACTATTGCATAATATTTCACATACAAAAAATAAATTACACTGGACACTTCCTAGATTCTAATGAATGGTTTTATTTCTGATAAAGAAGCATTTCTTCTTTTACTTGATCACTCTAAAGTTTTATTAATAATAAGGGGGTAGCCTAAGAAGAGCATGAGATTTGGCAAAATAGAACCTGCATTTGATTTTCAGCTTGATTTCTTACTATATGTGCAGGTAAACCAAGTGAGTGGACTTTTTGTACTTCAATATCCTCATCCCGCCAATTGTTACATCTGAAATATGTTTTAAACTTGGTAAGTTTTATGGCAATAGTGGTTGGTCTTAAAGGACATTTTTCCCCAACATGTATATCTCCCTTTCTCTACTAGTCAGTGAGCTGGGTTTGAGCGTTTTATATTACTTTATATTATTTGTGTTTGACACAGATTTAGTACAGGAAAAATATTTCACGATAAATTTCTCTATTCCTCCCCATGGATATTATGCTATTTTTCAGGAGGTAGTAGATTCTAAGGTTCATATTTCCATGACACTAAAAAATAGACCCTCTTCTCTGAAATCACACTCTCCCAAAAACTCATACATTGAATAAGTGAAAACCTCAACAACATCCCATATTTCTGTGATTTGTTCATATCTATCAGAGCACTCTTGGTGTTGATCATTGTTGTTGATAAGGCTGCCATTAATTCCCTCTTCCTACAAGCCTACCTACTTACTCCATCATTGGTTCTTTCTTGACCTAACTAAAAATCAAGGGCTCAGAAGACCATATACACTTCATTAGATTCCCCATTTCTCCTGTGTTTTAGGTCTCCTGGGATAGAGAAAGCTATAAAACCAGCCTCAGAGCCAATGTTGAGACCTCAACCAAGAACATCTAGCTCATCTTTCAGGGCCTTGGTTCAGTTGCTGAACAAAGGAGGTAATAAGCCCCTGGTATTTCATACTGGGCAGTAAGTGACTGCTATGTTCTGAAGGTGTCCTGTGAATCTCAGGTTTTAGATTAGGCATACTCCTGGTACAGAAGAAAGGATTTGTAAGGTGTTTTTTGTTTTTTGTTTTCCTGCTATATATGCCTATGCTCGTGTGTTCCCGCAGTTTACAGCAGAATGTTGCTTTGAGTGAGGTAAGCAGTGTTAGAGAGAAAGGGAAAAGATGTGAATTATATTAGAATATACTGGGGTTCTGGATGATTCCTAGAACAGAATTAAATGACTGACTGTGAGAAAGGGAGCCTTGACCACAGACTATAAGGGTTATGCCGTCTCAGCTTATCAAGAACTGCGGTTGAGTTGATATCTAAGCTGGTTTTCAAAATCAGCTCATTTATGTGGCTTTATGGGATTTACTTTAATATATTAGTGCATACTCATTTAATATATTCAGTTAGCTAACATGTAGTACATCTTTAGTTTTTGATGTAGTGTTCAACGTTTCATTAGTTGTGTATAACACCCCGTGCTCATCACAATATGTGCATTTAAGATGTGGTATCCTCAGTACTTCTGAAAGGAAAGTGAGTAGAGTGCACACAAGAGAAAAAGATAAATGGAGAAGATCACTGCCTACCTGGATTCCAAGAAGTAAGAAGTTAGAAAGACCAAGAACAGAATCTCTTACTGACTAGCATCAGTTGAAGCAGGCAACAATCCCCTCTCTGACCAAAACTGATCTTTCTTTTGGGGATCCATGACATCTCATCAGTCTTTATAAGCCATTTGTCCTTCCACCCAACATTTCTTTCAAATGCTGGACATTGATTCTCTTCCTGTGATTAGATCCCCTCTCTCTGTCTGACTGTGCTTGATCCTGGAAAGTTGAACTATCCTGGTGAGAAGTCAGTTGCCCCTCTGGCCATGTGTAACCTCTCTTTCTGCTAGGATACCCTTAGCTCTCCTACAAAATCTTTCTTTCTTCTTACCTTAATAACCTTTACTACTGTTGAGCAATTGTTTATTCATTCTTATTTTCTGCTCTATACCCCTTTCTTTCAATAGCCTCTCTTCCAGATTTCTTTTTTTCCCCCGCATGAGCTTGGCAATAACTATAATAATCATTATCTTTTATTTTATTATAAATATCTGGATTGAATGTGAGTCTTGTGAAAATCTTTCATATATCCCTAAATACTTTTCTGACTACTTTTGGCTTCAGTGGAAGAAGCAGAACACCCATATAATAATAACCTGGTTGAATTATCTTTTGTCATCAGGGGGCCTTGATCCCAGAATTTGTTCATTTTCTTGCTTCAAATTCCTTTTTGCTACCAAACTCCTCTGACATCAATGGACATGTTCAGCTCTTGTTCAAAAGAACACTTTCCAGTACCTTTTGATCCTTCCAGTTAACTGTTTTCCTTTCCTTCAGTGCCAGTCTTCTCAAGAGTTGTTCACCACTGCTGTTTTCAGCTTTTACACACCCAATAGCTTGCAATCAGTTGTCAGACTTTACCCACACCAATTCTTTGAAATTGTACTAGCCATTAATGAAAGTCTAATATTTTTCACTAGAAACTAGTAAATATCTAATATTTTTATTTCACATCCTACTCTCAACACACATCAACACAATTGGGGAATGACAATGAACCATCATCGTCATCATCACCACTACCACCACTGGAAAGAATAAGAAAAATAACATTGGAAAAAAACCCTCAGAATTGTGAAAATTGTTAGGCAGACAAGAATACGATGGGATCAAGACAAGTGAAGAAGAGGAAAGTTTGAAGAAGGGAGTGCTCACTAGTGGCAAATGAAAAAGTGTATTAAAATAAGCATGGAGGGGGCGCCTGGGTGGCTCAGTGGGTTAAGCCTCTGCCTTCAGCTCAGGCCATGATCTCAGGGTCTTGGGATTGAGCCCCACATTGGGCTGTCTGCTCAGCAGGGAACCTGCTTTCCTCTCTCTCTTCCTGCCTCTCTGCCTAGTTGCAATCTCTATCTCTCTGTCAAATAGATAAATAAATAAATCTTAAAAAAAAAAAAAAGCATGGGGTTTTTAAGCAAAAGAATTTGAGTTTGAATCTTTGCTTGGATAGATACTAGGTTGGACAAATTATTCAAACTAGTTATGTCATAGTTTCCTAAAGTGTGAAGTGGAAACCATTCTCGTAGCCATTCTGTTGGGTTCTTATTATAATTAAATGGCATTTTGTGAACATTTAATTATAGAAAGTAGTTAGCACAGGATATAACTCATGGTAAATACTCAAACATTAGTTAAACAGTATAAATAATGTGGGGAGTACAGCATGTTTTTTGGGTTAAAAGCCCAGGTGATTGAAGGTTGTCACTATGATCAAATGGACTACATACTGGACATGCAGCTAGGGTAGAGATTTAATACCATAACTCTTCTCTTCTTAAGTCTTTCTTTTTTGAATCTAATAGATTGATTTATAGTTACACTAAACTGAAGCATACAGCCTGATATGTATCAATGTATTTTTAAGCTCCAGTTCCATGATTGGATTTTAGTCTTTTGTATCTAGAAGTAGCTATGAGCTAGTTGTTCCAAATTATATGGGCAAAGAATCTGGAAGGGTGAAATGCCTCCCCCAAGGTCCCAGTTGGTTCAGGGGATAGCTGAGGCATCAGCTCAGACAGAGCCTCATGCCTAGTCCAGTTCTCTTGCAGTGCACTATGCAGGTTTGATAGTCTGCCAGATTTATTTCCTCAGTGGTTCCATAGACACATAATATATTAATAGTTTCAAAACAATTGCTTTAACTTTCTCTGAGTCTTGCATCTCCTACTTTATTTTCTGTGTTGGTTAGTGGCATCACATTTCCCAGACAGTAGGTCTCAAATGTTATACTGCCTTTCATTTTTGCTTCATATAACATATCACTTGGAATTCTCCATTTTATTTTTTCAAACACATTTCTTCTCTATCCCCTTTTTTTCACTTAAAGCCAAATTCTTAGTTCTGCTTGATTTGTTGCAAAAGCTTCCTACATTAACTGAGGTAGTTATCCTTCATCTCTTCAATCCATCTTTTTGTTATTTAAACCATATTTACTCAACAAAAATATATTAGATTTTGGAGATATAGCTATCATGGAACTTCAGACAGAGTGGTGAAAAATACTACAAAACTTGCCACTAGGAATTATACTGGTGTGCTACTGGGAAGTAGAGAATAAAAAATAAGCATATTGCCCATCAGCAAAAACTTCTCTGAAAGGGTAAATCTTAAATTTTGATCCCATTATGTTCTCCTTAGGACTATGGTAAAATATTAGATGTTCAGGAAATATTGTTGAATAAGAAATCAATTCTTAGTATAAAGAACTAAACCCAAAGCTGTTAGCTTGACTTTTAAAACTATGAATCCTTAAGGCACAATCTACTTGTCCAGTCATGTTTCTCAAGTGTGTGAGCCTTTGATACACTACATGTATTTTTACATGTAGTAAAATACATTGATTTTTACAATTATTTAAGGCATTCCTCATTTTAGGTTTTTATTTGTCTTGGTTCTTTTTTCTAATGGTAGTCTCTTGGAAGCCTAAAGGTTTTCTGATAAACGGATCTAATGACAACACTTCAGTGAATCTTTGCCTCACCCTCTAGTTAAAGGTAATGTCTCTTCTGTGTTCTATACATGTAACTTCATGCCTCTCATCATTCTTATCCTGATCTGCTTTGGAGGTTACTTTTGTCTATGTCCCATGATCCTCACAAGGGTAAGAGATCCTTGAAATAGAGGATATATGTAGTTTTCCCAGCATGATTCATTGAAGAGACTATCGTTTTTCCATTGTATATTTTTTCCTGTTTTGTCAAAGATTATTTGACCATAGACTTGAGGGTCCATATATGGGCTCTCTACTCTGTTCCACTGGTCTATGTGTCTCTTTTTATGCCAATACCATGCTGTCTTGGTGATCACAGCTTTGTAGTAAAGCTTGAAATCAGGTAACGTGATGCCGCCAGTTTTGTTTTTCTTTTTCAACATTTCCTTAGCAATTCAGGGCCTCTTCTGATTCCATACATATTTTAAAGGATATATGTAGTTTATATTCAATTCCTTCTTTAGCATAGTATTAATCACAGAATTAACTTAAAGAAATATTCATTAACTTATAACTCTTGCATGAGTTTGCAACTCATTTTTCATTGTTTTTTCCTTACCTATGAGTTGCCTTTTTCTTTTCTCCAGTAAAAATTCAAGTTTGACCAGAAAAGAAAAAAAGGGGGGGAAGGAAAGGACACATATTTGAACACAAGCTGGAAGGAATAAATAGGATGAAAAAAAGCAGTGTAGACAAGAGAGAGTGAAGGGAGGATGTAATGTGTGTAAAAGGATACTATCTGCTGAGCTAGAATGATGTCAGAGGAGCTCTTGCTTTGCACAGTATTGTTTTAACTGAAACATATGCATACTAGGACTATGGAAAGAGAGAATATGATTCCAATACGAACCATGTTAAGATAATACAGCAGTATACAAAGCAAGGGCTATCTCAATATATCTTTCTCTTTTTCTCCAAGTTATTTTTATTTGGTGATGAAAGACTTAATATTGAATTACAGAAATAATGGTTGTTACTGACTTAGTGGTTGAATTCTCCAAATGCCACACTAGTATCCTGAACTCTTTATTTCTGGAGTGTGTGATTAATAATCAGAAAGAAACTGAGAATTATCATTGGAAAAAACCAGTCAAATGAGAAGGAAAACCATGATGTGCAAGAGTATTTAAGAGACTTCATGTATAATGCTAAGTCAATAAGTATAATGTATCAACCATAGTGTCTAGACCAAATTATAAACCCATAATTTTTGTTATTATTGTAGTTATTTTTTTTAAAGATTTTATTTATTTATTTGACAGAGAGAAATCACAAGTAGATGGAGAGGCAGGCAGAGAGAGAGAGAGAGGGAAGCAGGCTCCCTGCTGAGCAGAGAGCCCGATGCGGGACTCGATCCCAGGACCCTGAGATCATGACCTGAGCCGAAGGCAGCGGCTTAACCCATTGAGCCACCCAGGCGCCCCTATTATTGTAGTTATAACCATTAGCATTACCATAGCATCAGCTCTATACGGTCATGGTAACTTTCACATCAGTGAAGCCTATCTGAATCATCCTTGAATGATCATCCTTGAATCATTACTGATTACTGATTCTTTTTTAAAGCAATACTTTATTCCAGTGCCAAGATTCATACTGAAACCTGATAAAATAACTCTGCTTCTTCACTCTCTCCCTTTCTCTTTTTCAATTCTAGTGTCCAGTATCAGCAGACAGAGTAAAATATGGCAATCTCTTCAAACCACACCAACCTTAGAGATATTTGGTACACCATGATTGGTATCCCAGGACTAGAAGATGCACACATATGGATTTCCATTCCCATCTGTTCCATGTACATAGTTGCTGTCATGGGCAACACCCTCTTATTATTCCTGATATTTACTGAACGCAGTCTTCATGAACCCATGTACCTTTTCTTGTCCATGTTGGCCCTGGCAGATATCTTTCTCTCCACAGTCACCACGCCAAAGATGTTAGCAATCTTCTGGTTCCAAGATGGGGGTATTTCTTTTGGTTGTTGTGTGTCCCAGATGTTTTTTCTACACTTCATCTTTGTGGCAGAGTCTGCCATATTGCTGGCCATGGCATTCGACCGCTATGTAGCCATCTGTTATCCATTACGATATACTACTATTCTAACCCCCTCAGTCATTGGAAAAATGGGTATTGCATCTGTGATTAGGAGTTTCTTTATCTGCCTCCCCTTGGTTTTTCTGGTTTATCGGCTTACTTATTGTGGGAAGAATATTATTCATCACTCATACTGTGAACATATGGGCATTGCCAGGCTTGCCTGTGATAGCATCAAAGTCAACATATACTATGGTGTGATTGTAGCGCTATTTTCTACATGCCTGGATGTCGTGTTAATCATCATTTCCTATGCTCTTATACTCCGTACTGTGTTTAGAATTCCTTTCCAAGATGCCAGACTCAAGGCTCTGGGTACTTGTGGCTCCCATGTCTGTGTTATCCTAC
Source organism: Mustela erminea (assembly GCF_009829155.1). NCBI lineage: Eukaryota > Metazoa > Chordata > Mammalia > Carnivora > Mustelidae > Mustela > Mustela erminea. The sequence goes on from NC_045622.1 coordinate 59,386,279, forward strand.
TGTTCTATACTCCAGCCTTTTTTTCATTCTTTGCTCACCGATTTGGGGGCCACAATATACCACTCCATGTACATATCCTCCTTGCCAATCTTTATGTGGTGGTACCACCCACTCTCAACCCGATTATTTATGGAGTTAAGACTAAGCAAATTCAGGAGAAGTTTATCCATATCTTTTCTGTGAGCAAAAAATTATGCTGATGTCAACTATACAATTTAATTTTCCCATTCTTCTATGTAATTCCACCAATTGTAGAGTCCCTCAAATTATATCAGACATCTTATATGATGCCAGCATTACGAAAAGACAGTAACAGTGAATTTCTGAGATCATGTTAAAAACTTATTTACTTATTCATTTATTTTATTGCTGATTTTTTTCAGGACAGTATCAGATCAGGGACACCTTAGACTCTGTAAATTTTGAGTTTAGTTACAACAGACTTAAAGCACATTAACTCAGTCACTATCTTCAATTTCATATGGACACAGAAAAATAGGAAAAGTAAAAAATAGGAAAACACAACCCACACCCTAAAAAAGAATGGATAAAGCAGAATTCCAAATCAACTTAACAGGTTCTCTTTCCATTTTCCTATATTACCTTTGAAATTCAGAGAAAATAATATGTGTTTAGCATTGTGATCTAGTAGTGAGCATTTGAGCTCCAAGTTCAAGTTTTGAATTCCAGATGTCTTGCCTTGGTAAAGAGTATTTACCCTTTCTGGGTTTCTATATATTTATCTTTATAGTGAGCAGGAAATACTGCATATTTTATAAGGCTATTGAAAGTATTAAATAAGAAGATTTATACAAAACTTGTAAAAGCAGTGTGTAACAGTGAAATTCAAAGAATGTTGCCTATTGCTATTATTACCAGTAGTATATTTGATCTGCACCCCACAAATACTGGACAGGATAGAAAAAGGAGGCTCCTTTCTTTTTTTTTTTTTTTCATGTATTTTTTTTTTAATTTTTTATTTTTTATAAACATATATTTTTATCCCCAGGGGTACAGGTCTGTGAATCACCAGGTTTACACACTTCACAGCACTCACCAAAGCACATACCCTCCCCAATGTCAATAACCCCACCCCCCTTCTCCCAACCCCCCTCCCCCCAGCAACCCTCAGTTTGTTTTGTGAGATTAAGAGTCACTTATGGTTTGTCTCCCTCCCAATCCCATCTTGTTTCATTGATCTTCTCCTACCCACTTAAGCCCCCATGTTGCATCACCACTTCCTCATATCAGGGAGATCATATGATAGTTGTCTTTCTCTGCTTGACTTATTTCGCTAAGCATGATACGCTCTAGTTCCTTTCTTCACATAACGTCAGACATTCTGGGACATAATGACTTAGGTAATCTGGGGGCATCAAACCATTTTAATTTCTCGGTGTGAAGGCAGGAGAAAGATTTTGTTAGAGATAGAAATTGAAGAATTATTATCATATATGTTAGTTAAAGCATTAGGATGGACAAAAAATCCATATCTGCTCCTCAAATGAATATTAAAGTAGTTATAACAATCCTAGTCATTACATGAATACTATGAACTGTATTTTTTTCACAATAAGAGCAATAATTATTACCGCTACTGGTAACAGTAAAAGATATTTATCAGGGAATTAAAGCAACAATGGGATGTCAGATGAAATAAATATGTAACAAAATAAATAATAAAGGAACTTTATATGTATTGAATATGAATATGAATATGTATTCACTTGTACAAGTCCTCATGCAAATTTACACATGTGTCTCATTTGCTCATACCATTGCTGATGAAGGTGAAAGCTAAAAACATAAATGCACAGGATGAATACATTACTTAAAATATAGTGTAATTATTATTATTACAGAAAAAATTACAACAAAACAGTAATATGGAAATAAGTTAAAATATTTTGGGTTTTTTTTTGTTTGTTTCAGGGGACTTTTTATTAAAAGAGAAGGAGGGGGAGGATAGAGAGGAAATGGAGAGAAAGAATCAAAGCCGGTTCCACACCCAGAGATTAAATTTTTTTTTTAAAGATTTTTTATTTATTTGAAAGAGAGAGACAGAGAGAACCCCCGTGGGGGGAGGGGCAGAGGGAGAGGCCCAAGCAAACTTCCCACTGATCAAGGAGCCCAAAGTGGGGTTCCAACGCAGGACCCTGAGATCATGACCTGAGCCCAAGTCAGATCTTTAACTGACTGTGGCACCCAGGGGTCCCTAAGCTAAAAATGTTTTAAATAGAAATTACAGGTTCATAAGATGGGACAGACTTATCAGGTAACCTCAAATAAATGGATGTACACACACATACATATTCATATAAGGAATCACATATATATGCATATTTACATAAATATTCTGGAAAAATATATGGAATTCTACTAATGTGTAAATTTTTAGAAGAACCATTTACTTGCACATTTAAAGGGATACATTGGGGTTGGGAATTGATATACATGTAGTGTAGTAAAGAAAGTTTACCTTATGCCAAAAATACATAAACATTACCTTATAATAAATAGAAGCAGCCAAAATTAAGAAATAGTACCATGAATAGTTAGTTTAACCTATCAGAATATATCTATATATCTATATCTCATAAAGATATTTAAATTCCATATATATTCCATATATGTGTATATATATGTGTGTGTGTGTGTGTGTGTGTGCATGTATACACACACATGAAATACCAAGATATTCTGCTTTTTGAAAACTATTGAGTTTTCATTTCCTCCACTAAGTCTATTATCATTAAGTGCTTCTGTTAAAGGGTACCAGCTAGAATAAGGGTAGAAAGGAAGGAGGTTTAGATGCAGATGAAGTTCCTTTAGACACAAAAGAGAACCCCTTTCAGCATGAGATGAGGAAGGGACATATGGAAAGGAGAGGGAAGATACAGTCTTCAAGGTTCTAGTTTCAGCTTCACACTCTCTGACCCTTGTTCAAAATGTCAGGGAATAAAAGCATAGAAACCCAATGAGTTTTGAACAAGAAGAAAAAGGCAAGGGGGGGATGACTATCTTATTTCCTGAGAGAGATTTCTTAGCAAGTTGTCTCATGCCTTCATGGGAGAGTAGCATTAGAGTAAAAATGACCATGTGGCACGTGCAGTCAGAGAACTGGTTTCCTTCTATTTTACAAAGGAAACAGTGAATATAGGATTTTTTCACAGCATTGTGGGGAACACAAAGACCATGGCAAATGCTGCCTAGGGAAGTTGAAAATGGGAGTTGCTTTGGTTAGGGAAAAATGGTTCTGTAGCCAAGGGCCATAGACACAAATGCCAGAGTTGGGGAAGTAAGAGAAAATAGGTCAGGTTTCAGGGCTTGTAGATTAAGATTCAACATTTTGGATGCCTCTCTAAGAGGAATCCAGGAGAAAATTATCAAATTTCAGGGAAGGCTACGGAAAAGATAGAGGCCTTTGCAGAGTGAGTAGGTAAGATGAGGTTTATTCAACAAGTCTCACCCAAGTACTGTAGTTGTAGACCAGGTGCCCATCCAGTTCTCTCATCCCAGTTCCTCAGTTTTGGCTGGATATTTTGGCTTCCCCTTGAACACAAGCAATAAGGGAGTTGTATGGGAGTGGGAGGGAGTGGCAGAGAGCTATGGAGGAAAGAATTAGTCTAGCAGAGAGCATCAACTTCCAATTGACAGAAAAGTTACTGAAATAAATTGTTATGCCACAGAAAATACATCTTTTTAAACTCAAAAACTTTAATTGACCTGTAAGTGGGAAGTTGGAGATTTAGACAATCATTGGCATAGATTAGAGTCTCTTAGAACAATGGTACACTAAAAATCAAAACAAAGGCAAAAGTCACCACATTTGACTTTGTGAGTATAAAGTACAAAGCCTATAACATAGAATTTGGTATATCCTAACACTGGCTGAGAGAATAATGGCCTATTAAATAATTGGTTCCACTGGTAATGCATTTGATAACCTATATTTACATCAATACACAACTTAAATTCTGAACTCACATCATGAATGGTACACCAACAAAACAAGCTGAACAATGGGATATAATACAATGGAAAATGAAGTCATAACAGCAGAGGTAAAAGTGGTGTGAAGCTGTACTGCCCCACTGTTATTTGCCAGTAATTTAAAATACCTTTATTCAATTTGTTCATCTGCAAAACTCAATGATTATGATTTATCCTATGGATTTGCTCTGAAGATTAATAACAAGAATCACTGTCATGGCAATGTTTCCATGACATAAATTTATTCCAGGCATAAAATAGGCATCTGGTAAATATAAACTAAGTATTATATTTATGGTGATGATGATGATGATGATGATTACTATTACTGAGGTGGTTGTTGTATTATTAAAAGTAAAGATATAAATATCAATGGTAAACTTTTATCGGTTTGGGGAAAACACTTCTACAATCATATAGCATGTGTGCTTATAGCAGCTTTATTCAAAATCAAAACTGTAAAACACTAAAATGTCCATCAACTAACAAATGAACACACAGTTTACTCTATGTGATACCATGGAATAAGATTCAACCACTAAAAATAAATCACATATAGGCAAAAACAAGAATGTATCTCAAGAGCATTATTGCAAGAGAAAGAATCCAGACATAAAGATTAAATTGTTTATAATTTGATATAGATGACCTGCTCTTAAAGGGAAAACTGAATGAGAAAGCAGTTTAGTGACTTCCAGAACCTGGGGTTGTGGGAGAAGACTAACTCCAAAGAGGTAAAAGGGCACTTTTGGGAGTGACAGAAATATTCCATTCTTAATTATGGTGGCGACTACATGACTATACATGTTTTTCAGAGCTCATCAAACTGCACATGCACATCTAAACTGAGAAAATTACTGTTTGTAAGTATACCTCAAAAACAGTTACCATAATTATATTACAGAGATTATTGTAGCAATAATATTGTACAATATAATTGTAGCAATAATATTTTAAGGAAACACACATACCAACAGGGTCTATGTACCAGTATGTACTGTGTACCAATGTGTACACCATGTTACCATCCAAGATTTACTTTAGTGATCTGTTTTTAGTCAAGAGATATTTTTATTATGGTTGCATAACCATTTAATAAACTTCATATTAAAAAGTACAGAAAGAAAATAAGAAAGGAAGAAATGTCACATGGTTGGAAACTAAAACAAGGAATATATCTAAATCCCATCACTTTCTACCTCCTCAAAATTTGACTTATTACTTAACCTTGATGTGTTTTAAACTATCCATGTATGTAACAAAAATAATACCTACCTGGAGTCTTGCTGGGGAGATAAATTAGAAACAAACTGAGGAGTACCTGGATGGCTCAGTTGTTTAAGCATCTGACTCTTGATTTCAGCTCAGTTCATGATCAAAGGGTCATGAGATTAAGCCCTGTATTGGGCCCTTCACTGTGTATGGAGCCTGCCTGAGATTCTTTCTCTCCTTCTGCCCCTCCCTGCTTTCTTTCTCTCTCTCTCTAAAATAATTAATTGATTATTTTTTCAAAAAATAAACATTTATATTACTTGGCCATAGTAACATTTTATGCTTTCTCTCTCCTTTTTTTGTTTTTTTAAACTGGGCCAGGAAATTTAAATGAGATTAGGAAATATTTTCAAATGGTAGTTGCTATTTGTATTATTTGGGTAAACAAACTGATCCTACCCTGGCAATTACTGCTTGTCAATATCTTTAGTTCAATTACTGCTCATAGGAAGGGAATAGGGAAAGATTGAGTGGCTGGTGAGTAACTTGGTATCAAGATTAGTTTTTCATTGTTTGTCTCACTACTTTTTAAACGGCCCAAAGAGTTAAATTTCTTCATAATATTTACTCCATTACACGACCATGTGATAGAGTGGTTAGCAGGGAGAATGGCTGAATAAACAAGAATGCTACCGAAGGTAGTAGAAATGGACTAAGATCATTGCTGACACTTAAATAATTAATTAAAGGATTTTAATCAGTAAAATTTATCTTTTCCTTAATGAATAGATCCCAAACTACCTTCACTCAGCTGAACATGGTAAGATATACATTTTAATAGTGAATGTGCCTTATACATTAATAGGATCCTCAGCCCATTATATATGTATTTTCTTATTTATAAAATTGATCACAATATAACCCATATCAGTTTCACTGACTTATGGTTGTGGGGAAAAATGGAGAGGGAATAACGTGAAAAACATACAAATAAAAATCATTAAATATATTTATAACTATTTACTGACTTACCCTTTTAAGCTCCACTTGTTGACTTTCAAATACATTCACATTTGATCTCAAGACTTACATTCTTTTCAGATAAAACAATCTCTGTACTCTCCTTCGTATTTGTTGGGTCTTGATACTATAAATAATGGGGTTCATCAAGGGTGGGAAAAGGATATAGATGTTGCCCATGAGGACATGAACCAACGGTGAGAGGTGTTTTCCAAAGCGGTGCACCATAGTCAGACCAATGATGGGGATATAGAAAACTGAAACAGCGCAGATGTGAGATACACAGGTCTGCAAGGACTTGATTCTCTCCTCTCGTGATGCAATAGCTAAGACTGCATACAAGATCATGATATAGGAGATAAGTATGAGCACTGCATCCAACAATAGGTTGCTGATTACCAGGGCTAGACCATAAATGCTGTTGAAGCGGATGTCTGAACAGGCCATTCTAATTAAGTCTTGGTGCAGGCAGAAAGAGTGAGAAAGGACGTGGGGGCGGCAATAATTTAAGAACTTCAGGCGAATGATGACTGGAGGTATGAGTAAAGAACTCCTGCATAAGATTGCCACCGCAATTTTCATGATTTTGTCATTAGTTAGGATGGAAGAGTAGCGTAGCGGGTTGCAAATGGCAATGTATCGGTCAAAAGCCATAGCAAGGAGGACAGAGGACTCCACGAAGGACAGACCATGGATAAAGTAGGACTGGGCAATGCAGGAATCCAGGCTGATCTCATGAATGATCCCCCACAGGACCCCCAGCACTGTGTACATAGTAGACAGACCCATGCACAGGTCAGTGAGGCCCAGCATGGCAAGGAGGTAAAACATGGGCTGGTGTAGGCTTGGCTCAGTCCGGATCACATGCAGCACCATGCAGTTTCCCAGGAAGACCATCGCATAAATGGAGGAGAAAGGGATGGAGATCCAGAGATAGTGAACTTCAAGGCCAGGAAAACCAGTGAGAATAAATCTGGAACTATTGACATTCAAGATAGAGATGTGAGACATTAGTAGAAGATTGAAAATATTTCTAGAGAGATGTTACAAGTTAGATCAGTTTATGCTCCTCTAATTTCTAGTAACACTTGTCAGCTTTTGAGAAGAAAATAAATTAAAATATAATACAGTTTCCTTAAGTGTCATAAACTTAGAAAAACAGAGACCTGCTTCTGTATTCTTTAAGGTAAAAATCCATTGTCTAGACAGAGATTTTCCAGGACCAGTGGCTATGTATGCCAAGAAACTAGGGGGTTTTATGCAGAAACAATGATGCTAATGGGATTTGGATTTGGAGCTGGACTTCTGGGAGTCTCTGTTCATTCCTCAAAGAAGGTAACAGCCACGGCTGTTATTATCCTCAGTAAAATATGGAATGCATTGCTAATACTTCTCAAGTACCACAAACGTTTCTGTCACTATTCCCAAGGGGCTATAAGACGCCAGAGGAAACAAACTGATTAAAGTAAACTAACTTGCAGAACATTACAATTTAGTTGAGAGAAACCTAACAAACTAAGAAATCAGAACTTTTTTTTTTACATATTCCACATTGTTTAGCCCCTCTCTAAATCATTTACCCTTTTTAGTTGTACTTCATTATATTTTTCTTTATTTTTATGTACCTCATTATTCTGCATGAAATTCCTCCTTTATCTGGTCCTCTGTGTTTTTATCCCTTTTATTTTTTTATATAACATAAATGACATTTTAAACTGTAAAGTACCATCTCAGGTGATAGCTGGAAAGAGAATGGCTAAATCATATGGTACATATTTACTTAACTTTCTAAAATACTTGCCAATGTGTCTTCCAAGGCAAGTTACCATTTGACATTCAGGCCAGCAGTGTATGAGAATTACAGTTCCTCCACATCTAGGCCAATACCTGTATGGTCAGATTTTTTGGTTTTCTTTTGCTTTGCTATATTAATAGATGTGTAGTGATATATCACTATGGTTTTAATTTGTCTTTCACTTATGATTCTTTTGCATCTTTTTACATGCTTATTTGTTATATATACAAGTCTTGGTGAAGTGCTTATTCAAATAATTTTTCTTTTGTGATGAAGTTCTTTTCTTATTGAGTTTGTAGAGTTCTTTACACATTTAAATTACAAAACCCTTAGGAGACACTTGATTTGCAAATAGTTATTTTCAGGTTGCAAATTGTCCTTTATTTCTCCTAACAGTGACTTTTGCAAAGCAATTTTTTTCATGTTGACAAACTCCAATTTATATATCTTTTTCTTTGAAGGTATATGTTATATTTACAAACTCAGTGTCAAATCCAGGGTCACAAGTCTTCCTTTGCTCCTAGAAGTGTTATATTTTACTTTTAGTTCTATAATCCATTTTGAATAGGTTTCTGTAAATGGTATCAAGTTTGTTTCTGTCTTCCAGCACTTTCATTTTGAAAAAGGCTACACTTTTTTTTTTAAATCAAGTGTCTTATTTCTTTTTTTTTTAATTTATTTTTTATTTATTTTCAGCATAACAGTATTCATTATTTCTGCACCACACCCAGTGCTCCATGCAATCCGTGCCCTCTATAATACCCACCACCTGGTACCCTGACCTTCCACCCCCCGCCACTTCAAACCCCTCAGATTGTTTTTCAGAGTCCATAGTCTCTCATGGTTCACCTCCCCTTCCAATTTCCCCCAACTCCCTTCTCCTCTCTGACTACCCATGTCCTCTATGCTATTTGTTATGCTCCACAAATAAGTGAGACCATATGATAATTGACTCTCTCTGCTTGATTTATTTCACTCAGCATAATCCCTTCCAGTCCCGTCCATGTTGCTACAAAAGTTGGGTATTCATCCTTTCTGGCTACACTTTCTCAATTGGTTTGTCTTTGAACTTCGACCAAAAATCATTTGAATGCATTTATGTGGTGTATCTGACCTCTCTAGTCTGGTGTTAATCTATGTCTTTCTTATTCCACCACACCATCCTACCTTGATTATTGTGGCTTTATAAGAAAAGTCTTAAAATCCAGCAAGGTTCTCTAAATTTGTTTTGGCTACCACCGTTCCTTTGCCCATACCTATAAATATTGGGATACATTTGTAAATATGTGCATAAAACTTGTGGAGAAGTTGATTGAGAGTGTGTTGAACCAGAAAATAAAACTGGGGAAAAATCAGCATGTCTTCCAATGCATTAATATGAAATATATTTAAATCGGTCTATTCTTTGATTTTTCCATTACTATTATTTGGTTTTCATTCTAGCAGATTTAATGCCAAATATTTTATTTTGGGGGTGCAATTATAATGGAATTTTTTTAAAATTTCAGAATCAAACTGTTATGCTTCTGGTTTCTGTTCTGACATGTAAAGGCCTCAGAAGTTCCCATTTTTATAGCAACAATAATAAAAACTAAACAAACTGAAAATCATTCTTTACTCAAACCCATCAGAGAACTGAAGTTACAGGACAAACCATAGTCTAGAAGTACAAAAAGAAAGGCAAATAAAGAGAATGACAGAAGAAGCCGAGGGAACTATAAATGCTTATATAAAATAAAATACTTAATCAGCACTGTTGATGAAGTTCAGGGTGCTCAGTATGGGTTAACATGAAAGGGAGTGGGTTCTGCAGACTCTAATAACATGGCAGTGTACTTTTATGAACTGTACTTCAAAGAACCCACAAAATTCTTCCAGTGAAAAGCCAAGAAAAAAAAAAAATCATCTTGTGTCTGTAGCAGGAAGAGGTTGCAATTAGCCATTTTGAAACACATCCAGTGTGGTGTCCCTGAGAAAGGCCTACTTTCCAGTAGAAGAGACTTTGCTAGTGTCTATCTTAGGCAGAGGGAAAAAGGGAATCACCAGCTCCGGCTCTCTGTAGCCTTCCTATCTCACCCAAAAGGGAGGGAAAAGCAAATTAACACAAGTAAATATGATAGCTTAAAGACTCAGGCCCACCAAAAGACAGACTTGCCATAAGGTAAAAGAATGTTTTCCCTCTCTCACTTCTTTCCACAATATCAACAAGGCTTGATATATTAACAGTGGGTTATAGCTGAGAAGCTGCAAGGTGCACACTCTAAGGTATTCTTAGGAAAACTAAAGACAACAGTAGAGACAAAAATAATAGAGGAATTTGAAAGCTTCAGCATGTATGACTCCAGTAAATGTTTAATGTTCCAACCTGTAGCTAGTTTAATATAAAACCATACACTGAATGGTTATGCATCTTAGTACCTATCATCGATGTATTTTGTCCATCCTTCAACAAAAGCTTATTGCTAACTTCCTGCTAAAAAGAAACCAAGATACAATCTGAAGATACAAAGCAGACATCATAACCAGACTCAGATACGAGTCACATTCATAAACAAGGAACTGAAAATTACTATGATTAATACGGTAAGGGCATGGATAGAAAACATATACAATGTACAATAACAGATGGATAATGTAAGCAAGGAGATGAAAATTCTATAAAAAAATCAAAATAAAATGCTAGAAGTAAAAAACACCTTAACAGAAATAAAGAATGACTTCGATGATAACATCAGCAGACTGGCAATGCTGAGTAATGAATCGGTGAATCATATACATCAACAGAACTTTCAAAAATCAATGTAATATTAATTTCAGGTATACAACACATTGATTCAATGATTATATGCATCACCCTGTTCCTGGTGTATTTAGTGCCATGTTTTAAGAATTTTTGTATTTTGGGTAGTTATTTCACTATTTAAAATGGCCTCCAAGCACAGTGCTGAAGTTTTTCCAGCATTCTTAAGTGCAAGAAGGCTGTTGACATACCTTATAGATAAAATATGTGTGTGCATGAGATAAACTTCCTTCAGGCATGATTTATAATGATGGTGTATGTGAGTTTATGTGAGTTCAATGTGAACAAACCAATGATATGGTACTCCTAAGGAAAGAAAAAGAGAATTCTCTGATCTGTAGGGAAGAATTCCCCAGAAAGGGCTAAAACAATGTCTTTAGTGCATGGTAAAGTGATGGAAAAGATGGAAAACCAGCTACATTTGTGGATTCATGAGATGGCAGATGGCAAAAGCTGCATAGTGGGCATCCTTCTGAGATTTAGGAATTTAGGGTCACCATACCCATTAATTGGGAAAAAGTAAACCTCACTGAGCTAGTACTAGCTGGTTTGCATGTTTCAAAAGGCTATCTGGCATGAAAAATGTGAAACTTCAGGCAGGACAGAATCAACAGATCAGGAAGCAGGAGAAACTTTCATTATTTGCTAAATGTTACAGGAAAAGGGTTTTGTGCATAAGCAGGTTTTCCATGCTGATGAGACTGACTTGTTTCATAGTGACACTGGCAAGAGAATCTATACAACATGATGGGGTTTCTGCTAAATGCTATTAAATGCAAAATTCTGTTATACTCACTAATGTTGTGAGTAAGGTTTGTAGAAATCTTACCTTTTATTTTTCCTAGCAGTAATAGTTCATTATTCAATGATTCCGTGTTTGTGGCAACTTTATAACCATGAATAAAGGTAATTGACTTGTAAATGTGCATTGAGATTTTCAATATATGTATACAGAGAAATACATATGAATGTAATATCCTAGCTCATTTCCCCTATAGAAATGACCCACCTAGCATCCACATCTTAAGCTTCTAAATAGTAATCTGTATGAAAAGGCCCCTAGCATTTTGGGAAAATAGATGCTGATAGGGCCAGGCTAGGGAAAGTATGCTGAACATACCATTATGCCAAAAATTAAAGAAGTGGTAAAACAAATGTCAAAAAGATGCAAAAGCCAAATTATGGTCCTCTTAATGACCAAATCTAGAGCAAATTGAACACTAAAAATATAATAGTGACTATAATTACCTATCAAATAAAATAAAAACAATAAAATAGTTCCATAGCATCAAATACTCTCTTGCAAAATACTTTTAAAGTCAAAGGAAAATATACAACTTTACTGTAATGATTCCTGGGAGACCCAACCTTAACAAATATTCATGTTGATCACCATGAGCATTTGGACAGATTCAAACTACATACGACCTGAATATATACATGGGAAGAATAGAACCTCATTGTCATTACATTGCTGCACAGTCTGAATCTAACCATGAGGCCGAATCAAACAAACTCAGATGAGAAGCATTCTATAAAATAGTTGACTTGTGGGGCACCTGGGTGGCTCAGTGGGTTAAAGTCTCTGCCTTTGGCTCAGGTCATGATCCCAGGGTCCTGGGATCAAGTCCCGCATTGGGGTCTCTGCTCAGCGGGAAGCCTGCTTCTCCCTCTCTCTTTGCCTGCCTCTCTGCCTACTTGTGATCTCTGTCTGTCAAATAAATAAGTAAGTAGAATCTTAAAAAAAATAGTTGACGTGTAATTTTCAAAAACTTGTAAGTTATACAAATCAAGGAAATTTGAAGACATTTCACAGGGAAGAAATTTTTAAAAGTAGGAATACTAATACATACATGATTCTGAACTGTATTTTTGTTTACTATAAATTACATTGATGGTATAATTGGAGAAAGTTTTTTTTTTAAATAAATGGGGATATAGTACATTACTAAGTATTTTTTTTTAAGATTTTATTTATTTATTTGACAGACAGAGATCACAAGTAGGCAGAGAGGCAGGAAGAGTGTGTGGGGGGGAGCAGGCTTCCCACTGAGCAGAGAGCCCAATGTGGGGCTCGATCCCGTGCTCGCTTTGGCAGCACATATACTAAAAAAACGTGGGGCTTGATCCCAGGACCCTGAGATCATGACCTGAGCTGAAGGCAGAGGCTTAACTCACTGAGCCACTCAGGCATCCCATAATGGAGGAAAGTTTATCTGGGGTCTGAAAATTTGATAATAGTAATGTGTCTGAGTAATTTCATGATGATGATTATTTTATAGTTATGTAAGAGAATGTCCTTGATTGTAGAAAACACACACTAAAGAATTCAGGAAGGATAGGGCATTGGGTAGAAAACATCATTAAATCATTCATGAAAATGTTCTTTGTACTTAAAACTTTCCCATAAAATTTTTGAAAATATCTCAAAGAAAAAAAAAATAAAATGTGACCAAAATAGTTATCTATAATTTTATTTTCTTAAAGATATATTTGTTTATTTTAAAGAGACATGGGCATGCATGAGTTGGGGCAGGGAAAGAACCTTCAAGTGGATTCCCTGCCAAACATAGAGCCCAACACAGGGCTCGATCCCACAGCCCATGAGATCATGACCTAAACCAAAACCAAGTCAGACGTTTAACTGACTGAGCCATCCAGGTGCCCCATTTCTTTCTCTTTTTTTACCTTTTTTCCTTTTATTTATTTATTTGTTTGTTTGTTTGTTTATTTATTAAATTTGAGAGAAAGCAAGTAGGGGAGGTGCACTGAGAGAGGGAGAGAATCTCAAGCAGACTTCTTTCTTAGCATGGAGTCCCCACACAGGGCTTGATCTCTTGACCCTGAGATCATGACCTAAGCAGAAACAGGAGTCATTTTCTTAACCAACTAAGCCACTGAGGCACCCCAGTTATCTATAATTTTTTTATACAGCACTGGTGATTTATTATACAGATAATAAAGAGAAGAAAATATTTTAACTATTTCACTCATGAGTGCATAATTAACATTGTACTACTGACACTCAAGTGAATGTCAATATATTTTGTGTCATTTTTACAGTATTTTTTCCAAATGTTTTATATACGGTTCTTCATATTATGCCTGCCTAAAAGGAGACAAATTTTTCAGGGGCTCAGAAAAGGGAGAAATGTTTACTGAGGAAGTCAGTGAACAATAAAAGTGAAATTTAGGGAAAAAATGAATAAACCTCATGTAAATCTTATGTAAATATTTTGGTTGATTTCAGACTGAAATAAAGACTAAAAGATTCTTCTGGTGCTATCTTTTCCCTTGGGTATTTACTTCTTGCTTTCTTCTGAGTAGGTATTAAATTTTCAGTCAACACGGTGATTCTCTCTCCCTCTAGGATTAAAAAGATCTGTGGACCCTAGAAAATGTGGCCTTTTACCCATTCCTCTCAGTCTCAGGGACTCAAACTACCACTGCAGTGAGTGACTGGATGGGATCTCTCACTTGCGTCAGCCTCCAAATGGGAATGGTGGCCTCCCAGGAGCCTGGGCCCACCTGACCCACACAATCCTGTTCATTCCTTTCTCATAAATCTGAGCGTTCTGACTCCCGGTGCCACAATCACTGGCAAGAAGACAGTGTTCAGGGGGTTTCCTCGGGAGCAGCACAGCAGGAACAGCCCTATGCCCTCAAGAACTTTAGCCACTGTCACCTGCTGTGTGTCCTACAAGTGACTCAGAAGGATTAAAAGAGAATGAAGTTAATGATCTAATTTGCCCAAAATGGTCAGGGCATTGACTTGCTTCTATGACCTGAGACCTACTATCAAGGAACTTTCTTGGGAAATCATACTAGGCTGTGGCTTCTCCTGTAGAGTGGAGCTTTCGTGGGATTCTACAATGTGCCTTACCTGTGCTACAGTGTGAGTAGCTGTGTCATACTCCACTACTCTCAGCACAGCAGATCATTGGACAAAACTAGTCAGTAAATATCAATCTTCTCTGGAAAATTACCTTCACATAATCATGTCTGCTTCTTCTGCTTCCATTATCAACTCCTCAGTATTCATTCTCACAGGATTCCCTGGCCTAGACCAGTACTATCCCTGGTTTTCGATTCCCTTCTCCTCCATCTATGCTGTGGTTTTCCTGGGAAACTGCCTGGTGCTGCATGTGATCCGGACAGAGCAGAGCTTGCATGAGCCCATGTTCTACTTCCTGGCCATGCTGGCCCTCACTGACCTGTGCATAGGGCTTTCCACAGTGCACACGGTGCTGGGGGTCCTGTGGGGGCTCAGCCAGGAGATTGGTCTGGATGCCTGCATTTCACAGACTTACTTTGTCCACGGACTTTCCTGCACAGAGTCTGGAGTCCTTCCGGCCATGGCCTTTGATCGCTTCATTGCAATCTGCAATCCCCTACGCTACACATCCATCCTGACCAACAACAGAGTCATTCATGTCATGGTGGCAATTTTGATGAGAAGTGCACTGTCCATTCTTCCTGTCATCATTCACCTGAAGTTCTTCCATTACTGCCGCCCCCACATCCTCTCCCACTCTTTCTGCCTGCACCAGGACCTACTCCGACTTGCCTGCTCTGACATCCGCTTCAATAGCTTCTATGCCCTGGCTCTGGTCATTGGTACCTTGTTGTTGGATGCTGTGCTCATTCTCATCTCCTATGTTTTCATCTTGCATACAGTGCTGGCAATTGCATCCCGGGAGGAGAGGCTCAAGTCCTTGCAGACCTGTGTATCCCACATCTGTGCTGTCCTGGTTTTTTACATCCCCATCATTGGCCTCACCATGGTGCACCGCTTTGGAAAGCATCTCTCACCTTCCGTTCATGTGCTTATGGGCAATATCTATATTCTCTTTCCACCCCTGATGAATCCAATCATCTACAGTGTAAAGACCCAGCAGATCCGAAGCAGGATGAAGAAGTGGTTTTCCCTAAAAATGAAGTAGGAGCCTTGGATGCAATCAGTAAGAATGTTTAAGGTCAGAAGAGTGAAGCCACTTCCCATATGTGCAACAACTTGCAATATGAATAATAATTATTATAACATTTTATTGTTTAATGAGGACTTGAGTGTTAAAGAACTTAAGAGGCTTTTCAATACAAGAGGGAAAATAGAACTAATTTTTAAAATACACATTCCAGAAAATATTTCCGAATGTCTGCTGTAGAATAATCATGGCCATCATATATGGAACAAGTGTCTGCATTTTGTTGACGTGTTCTTGAAACATGGTTGCTATATGAAAATCATGACTCTCCATTATTCAATATTTTCATTCCATTTAGACCCTCTTCCTCCTCAATTTTGGACACATGCTTATTGCTTAGATTCTTCCATTAATTAGTCCTTATACCACAATACATAATATGGTGAAATTGGACTTTCTTCATTCCAATAGGTGAGGTGCGGAACATCTGAAACTATAATGTTGAGCTTTCCCCCACCTCTCTTATTTTTTCCCCATTAGTGACTAATGCAAGTCTATCAAAGGAATTTTGAAATAAAAAAAATATGGAATCCAACTACCTCAAAGATTTTATTCTTACTTTTTCCCATGCTATAAATATTACCTTTTCCACATAAAAATTTCATTCTTCACTTTTTCACTGAGTATCATTGGGATTTTTTCCATTGGGATTTCTTAATGGTATTTTAAATTCTCCATAGTATACAGAAAATATTTTAGTTTGAAAGTTCTGCAAAAGCAGGATTGAGAACTGATGATACCTCTCTTAGAGGAATGGTTGTGAAAAGAGAATATCAGATAAGGGATAGAAGAATATTTAGGACCTATGGACACACCTTAATAACTGCATGTGCCTTGCTGAACAGAGTAGCTTCATAGTTGATGCTCATGTTTCTAGTTTGTGAAATCAAATTGATGATGTGTCTTTCAATGAGATAGTGACAAAGAAATAGCATTATTTATGCAAGTGGAGATAGTGGAAACTACATTGAACATATTGAGTTTGAAGAATCTGTGGAGCATTAATAAAATCCATTACAAATATTGAGTAAGTACCCTCAGTGTTTCAGACACAGTGCTAGGCATTGCTCAGGTACAGGAAAACTGTGGAGAGCAAAAAGAGCATTTTGCCTTCAGTATAAGAAATGACACAGATACAAATTTTTAATCATACATCCAAATTAAAAATTCTGATAAATATCATTACTGAGAGCAGGGACAAGCCTAACTGGGGACGTGATAAGAGTACAGAGGAATTGGTGACTGCCCTGTAATGTGTAGTTGAGGCTTGAAAACAACCAGAGGAAAATAAAAAAGAAGAAGTTTTCAGGCAATCAGAAGAAGAAACAAAAACACTGAGAATACATCAGACTGTATGGAAAGCAAGCAAATACCTGAGATTCAGGTATTTGAAATTCAGACATAAATGTTGAAATGCAGACAGAAGCAATGTTAGGAAAGAGTAAGTTTTAATCCTTAGGGTGATATGTAAGTACTTATGAATTGCAATCAGAATGGTGAAATAATCAATCATGTATGCTAAGAAAGTCAGTCTTGTGCCAAATAGATGAGAAGGACACGAGGTGACAGCAGAAGACCAGAGAGGAGTGTCTTAATAAAAGGATACAGTAGCTATTGAATAAGGGTTCACTCAGAGAGTTGCAAGAAGTGGGCACATACCAGATATATTTAATTGGTAGGCTCAAAAGGTCTGGTAATTGATTGACTGTCAGGGATAAGAGACACGGAGGTGCCAGCCATGTTTAGATTTTTGAGATGAGAAACTCCAGAGATCCTATAGCCACTTACTGAGATAAGCAAGGTGCAGGTGCATGGGACTTGATTTTGATGTAGGCTTTTCAATTTATTGTTCTTCCCAGGCTTCACTGAAGAAGAGATGTCCAGCAGAGGTTTGATATAGGTATCAGGTAGCTGATGAGAAGAGTAAACCTGGATAATGAATTTGAAAGTCATGATCATGAACATGGTATTTGAAATCATGAAGGTGGATAACTTGATCAAGTATGAGTATGCTATAATACTTGAACTTTAAAATACAATATAGTTGAACCACCAAAGATAGCTTGAAAATGATATGATAATAACTAGGGGAGCATTATATCAATGAATCCAAATGGAAAGGTGTTTTAAAGATAGCTATGAGTATGCCAAAATCATGTGAGAATGACCAAAATTTATTGAAATATAATTAACATCACCATGGAATTCAGCATTTTTAGTATATTTTTCAATTTTCTCCACAATCTAATTTTAGAATATAAGTCACTCAAAACAGAAAACTTGTACCTATTTAGAATCATTTTCTATTTTCAGCCCCAGTCTTTGACTACCACTTAATCTCCTTACTGTCTGTATAGATTTTCCAGTCTGAATATGTCTTACAAATAGAAACATACAAGGCATTTTTTTGTTTTTTGTTTTTGTTTTTGTTTTTGTTTGACTTCTTTACTTGTGCATAATGCTTTTGATGTCCATCCATGTTGTAACACATATCAGTGTTCCAAATCTTTGCTGAAAAGTACAGGATCATATATATATGAAAACCTCTATTTTAAATGATTAAAGAGTTAATACTTATTCATCAAGAGTAGTACCATTTTCTACTTGGTACTACTCTTGATGAATAAGTATTAACTCTTTAATCATTTAAAATAGAGGTTTTCATATATAAAGAGCTACCCTATGACCCAGCAATCATACTACTTGGTATTTTCCCTAAAGATACAAATGTAGTAATCCAAAGGGACACATGCCACCCGAATGTTTATAGCAGCAATGTCCACAATAGCCGAACTATGGAAAGAACTTAAACGTCCACCAACAGATGCATGGATAAAGGAGATGTGGTACATAGATATAGATATAGATATAGATATAGATATAGATATAGATATAGATATAGATATAGATATAGATATAGATATAGATATATATGCAATGAAATACTATGCAGCCATCAAAAAAATGAAATCTTGTCATTCGCAGCAATGTGGGTGGAACTAGAGGGTATTATGCTAAGTGAAATAAGTCAATCAGAGAAAGACAATTATCATATGATCTCTTTGATATGAGGAATTTGAGGGGCGGGGCGGAGGTGGTGGAGGGTAGGGAAGGAAAAATGAAACAAGATGGGACTGGGGAGGGAGACAAACTATAAGACTCTTAATCTCAGGAAATAAACAGAGTTGCTGAGGGGTAGGGGGTGGGGGAAGAGATAAAATGGCTGGATGATGTACATTGGGGAAGGTATGTGTTATGGTGAGTGCTGAGAAATGTGTAAGACTGATGATTCACAGACATGTGCACCTGAAACAAATAATATATTATATGTTAATAAAATTTTTTTTTTTTATTTCCAGCATAACAGTATTCATTATTTTTGCACCACACCCCGTGCTCCATGCAATCCGTGCCCTCTATAATACCCACCACCTGGTACCCCAACCTCCCACCCCCCGTCCCTTCAAAACCCTCAGATTGTTTTTCAGAGTCCATAGTCTCTCATGGTTCACCTCCCCTTCCAATTTCCCCCAACTCCCTTCTCCACTCTAAGTCCCCATGTCCTCCATGCTATTTGTTATGCTCCACAAATAAGTGAAACCATATGATAATTGACTCTCTCTGCTTGAAATAAGTCAAGCAGAGAGAGTCAATAAAAAATTTTTTAAAAAGAAAGCAGAGAATAAAAAAAATGATAAGATATTTAAAGTGTACATTGTGGTAATCTGATGAATTTATTTTTTACTGATTATTTTATCTTTTAGACTATAAAGATTTGAAGGATGGGGTCTATTCTGTCGGTTTCACTTTCATTTTTTTTTTTTTACTACTGTATCCTCAATACCATTAACCAGGATTCAAAGTGCATTCTCAATATAATTTTTCTTTAAAAATTAGTTAGTAAATGAATTCTGAATGAATATATTGGCACTGCTACATATTTTTTCCATAACTTTTTGTATTTTTGTGTTTGTAAGAAGATTGTGAATTTCATCTTTGTGAAGAATACATGTCCAGCGATGTTTATGGGGCTTAAAAGCATTAATTTAGCATTAGTTTGTCCAGAATTGTCTGCATTCTGACATGTTTGGAATTATCTTCAAATTTATATAAATAGTGGGATACTTGAGCTGTATATATTCTTCTAATTATGTGGGAAAATCACTAACTAACTGCCCCCACCAATTGTAGTATACTGTCTTCTAGACAGAAGCAATAGTAAGTGTTACTCTCACCATGCCTCTGCCAAGCAAATCTAAATATCACCATATTGCAATAGAGAGTTTAAGTCAATAAATTCATAATTCCATGGGTCCATAAGGATTTCTAATCCTATTACACAATGATTTTGAATGTATTGTCTAATTTACTTGTTTCACATAGGATTTTTAATATAATCCAGAAATGCTCTATATGTCTGTTTTCATTTTTCTCCAATTAGATGTGAACCATCTTGAGGACAAAGACAATTTCTGATTCATTACTATGCTCTTTGTGTTTTAGAATCCAATTATCAAATCTCATTCAAAAAAAAAAAATCTCACTTTTCTGATAGAACCCTATTGATACTACACCTGTATTAGGATTACTGCAAACATAAATCTCCAAGACTTAAACTATCTTCTATCAGTGTAACAATCCCTATAGGATTAATCTTGCCTCACTCTGGAAGCTGCACCTACTTCTTCAACTGATTGTAAGATAGCTTTGTATTAGTTTTCTATTGCTACTATAACAAATTACCCCAAATCTAGTTGTTTAAGAAACACAAATTTATTATCTTACAATGCTGGAAGTTAGAAGTCCAAAATGGGTCAGTGGGGTTCTGTTCTTTTAGAGGATATAAAGGAAAATCTAATTTCTAGAGGTGGTCTTCATTCTTCAGCTGTAGCCTTAATATGACATTTACTTCTGTTGTCCCTTATCTGTTCTGTCTGACCCTTAGACCTCTGTATTACAAGGACCCTATGATTACACAATTCTACCTAGATAATGCAGAAAAATATCCCTATCTCAAGTTCCTTAACTTAATCACATCTGCACCCTTTTGCCATGTGAGCTAGCTAATTTATTCATAAGTCATGGAGTAAAACATAAACACTTTCAGTCTACCACAATCTCCATTTTTAAATTTCTGTATTTAACCCCTTTGATTTGGAATCTATAGGGATACTTTTGTTTATTTCCTTTTAGTTGGAGGGGAATGTTATAAGAACTTTATATTTGTTGTGACAAAATATACATAATAAAAAATTTACAATTGTGGGGCGCCTGGGTGGCTCAGTGGGTTAAGCCGCTGCCTTCAGGTCAGGTCATGATTGCAGGGTCCTGGGATCGAGCCCCGCATCGGGCTCTCTGCTCAGCCAGGAGCCTGCTTCCTTCTCTCTCTCTCTGCCTGCCTCTCTGCCTGCTTGTGATCTCTCTCTGTCAAATAAATAAAATCTTTAAAAAAAAATTACAATTGTCATTATCTTTCAGTGCACAGTTCAGTGGTATTAAATATTTACATTGATGTATAACCATCACTACCATGCATCTCCACAGCCTTTTCATTACCTTAGACTAAAACTCTGTACCAGTTAAACAATAAAGGCTCATTTTGCCCTACCTCAGCCCCTGGCAACCACCATTCTATATTCTGTCTCTGTGAGTTTGAGTATTCCATGTACCTCATTTAAATGGAGTCATAGAGTAATTTCCCTTTTCTATCTAGTTTATTTCACTTAGTATAATGTCTTTAAGGTTCATTCATATTATAACCAGTGTCAGAATTACTTTCCTTTTTAAGGCTAGACAATATTAAGTTGTATAAATATATCACATTTTGTCTATCCATACACATTTGTACTGTTTGCATTTTTTAGTTATTGTGAACAATGCTGCTATGAACATTGGAGGACTAATACTGTTCAAGCCCTTGCTTTCCATTCATCTGGGTATGCAATCAGAACTGGGATTGCTAGATCATATGGTAATTCTATATTGACTTCTTTCAGGAACTGTATACTGTTTCCCACAACATTTTCTGTACCAACTAACAATGCACAAATGTTCCAATTTTTCTGCATGCTTCCCAACACTTGTTATTTTCTTGGTTTTATTTGTTTGCTAGTCTGTTGTTGTTGTTGTTTGTTTGTTTGCTTTTTTGTTTTTGTTTTTGTTTTTTTACAATAATCATCCTAATGATTGTAAACTGGCATCACATTGTGGTTTTTATTTTCATTCACTAATGATTAGTGATACTGGGCATCTTTACATGTGGTAACTATTCAATTATATATATTTCTCGGAGAAGTGTTTATTCAAGTCTTTGCTCACTTTTTTGAAATTTGCTTTTTTGTTGTTTTTAAGTTGTAGGATTTATGGCTCAGTCAGTTAAAGCAGCTAGCTCTTGGTTTAGGCTCAGGTCATGGGCTCAGTGTTCTGGGATAAACCTACCTTGAGCCTAGATGTGCTCCAAGCTCAGTGGGGAGTGTGCTCAAGGAATCCCTCTCCCCTCTTCCTCACCACTTCCCCTGCTTGTACATGCTCTCTCTATCTCTCTTTTTCTCTTTCTCTCAAATAAATGAAGAAAAAAGGGGGGAAAAGGATCCCTAGATTTACTCACTCACCCTTAACTGCTGTCTCACATAAACCTGATGACAAAAAGTTTTCTTTATGTCATTTTATTTTTCAGAGATGTAGAATTCTGCCCAAATATAATGGTAAACTCCAAACATAGGCCAAGGTCCTACTTACCCCTATGGCCAGTCTGTTACCTTTGCGGCACTCTTTGAGACAGAGATGAGTTATAAGATAATCGGTTCTCTACTACTTAATAGCTTCAAGTATTTTTGATCACGTCAATTAGCTATAACTTGGATGATGCTAGAAAATGTAAATTGAATAGTATTTAATAAATTGTTCAGTATGTAAGCTCATGGTAGTTTACTGTGATTGAAGTGGGTAAGTAAGCAAAGATAAGGAAAATATGGTTTTGTGTAAAGGTAAGGAGAAGAAGTATTTCACCAATTAAAGAAGAGGGAAATCAGTTCAGTTTAGTAAAGTGTCCTGTCCAAAGACATAGCAGCATGACTTTGGAAAAAAAATATTAGTACAAACAATGGTTTTCTATTTTCCTTTTTCAATTTTATGATCATCAAGAGTTACATGTTTTGTTTCTTCTTTATTGACTTATAAACTCAGACAGGGTATCAAAAAATGAAGCTGAAATGTGAAAACTGCCCAGATAACAGAGTTTTAAATTCATGGCATCTAACAAACATATGTACATTAGCCATCATTTATTATGCTTTTGTTACATATCATGCTGTATTTTATGAGTTTTCATAAATGCACAAAATTGTTTTCACAACTCTAGGTATTATTGTTTTCATAGATGAGAGGAATACTGTAATAAAATTTAAGTCATTGGCCATTGTCACACAAGTGGAGGAAGACCCTGGTATAGATCACTGTTTTGATAAGAAAAAATTAATGATTTTTATTTTGCTCCTTTATGTCCTTCAGAAATACCATAGGTCATTTCACAGGAGGAATCCCACAGGATAGAATCCTATCCTCACATTCATTATTTTATGATAAGACTGCCTTTCCTCTCCCACACAGAATCTAAGGCAAGTCTATGCAACACACCTTTTCTCAGTCTCTATTAGTCACAACGGGAATTAGGAAAAAAACAATAACCAATGTATTTATAGTGAATAAAAATGTACAGAACATGTTTCCTTTATACATTCTTTCCTTCAACAATGGAGATGAAGATCCTTGCCTGTAGACTTATATCACACATCCTGACTGGACAGGTCTTGTTTGGGTTCTCTGTGTGCAAAGCATTCACCATCACATTTCTTATATATGCTTTCTCCATATAAAAACAGTAATAATGACAATAATAAAAGGAGAATTGAATAAAGTTGTGGTCTGCGGAGAAGACAATTTTATCACTTCCCATTCCTAGGGAGAATTGTAACATAGCCCTTGCTACAAGATGGTACTATTTTTGTTTTATATTGGCCTATGAAAATGATTTCTTCATCCATGATAAAGCATGAGAAGTGCAAACACATACGAAGATTGTGAGTATATGTCCTCATAGGTTCCTGAGAGATCTAGAGAGAAGTATGGAGAAGATGCAAAGGCAGTTCAGGGAACTGAAACTGTAAATGTATGGAAGGGATTGTTAGTTCCAAGCAAGTGTCAGTTCTGAGCAGACATTCTGAAAAGGGCATTGGTACATCATTTAAGATCTGCGCTAGGACTTGAGGGGTATAAAAATATAGTACTGACTTCTTGGTCTACTGAATATTTCCCCTTTCTTTCCTTGGCTCAGCAATAGTGAAATTCTTCAAATCTTCAACTGAGAAAAGTATGGATTCTTGCTCAGGTCAACATAGGAAGGTAAAGCTATAATAAAAACATGAAATTTATGCATCAAGATACAAAGATTCTTAGTGTTTTTCCTAGATTCATTCTCATTTTTCCTAACTGTAGTCTTTTATTATCCCTTATACATAGACACCTGACAAGACAGCAAGTGGATTTGCATCTGCATTAAAATTTGTATATTTTTGATATTTAATTAATTCAGGGAAAATTAAACTTGAGTTGATTCATTAATTTTCAGTGTGTCCTAGTCATTAAACAGTCTATCCTTTTCACTGAGGACAAAAGGAGGAATACGGACTTTGACCTAAGGAAATAAAGAGTTGTTTCATAGAGGAAGTGAAGCTTGAGCTGAGGGATGACTAACAAACAGATATTTGTTAGATGGTAAAATCATGGGGACAGGAGAAAATCTGAAATAAACAGGGTATAAGCGCAGGAAAATAAGACTCATGTTAAAGCATTAAAGGAGTTGAAACTCTATTTCCAGAATCCATGATCTGAGCCACTAAACAAAAAGTGTTCTGTGTGGACAGAGTACAGAATCCAGGTAGTTTCCTGAGACCTTAATGCTGGGAAGTATAATACACTACAGCTATGTAAGTTTTTTTTTTATTATTATTATTATATTAAAAAGAAAAAGACAAAATCTTTGAGCTATACACTGAGATGTGAATTAGGAAATAGAAAGATATAAGTTAGAGAAAGCAGTGAGGATAAAATTCCAGCAACAAGTGAGCAAGAGACTGAAAAAAATCAGAGGAGAGAGAAAATGGTGGAAGTGTTCAGAGGCTGATTACGTGAGTCAGCCATTGAATAGGTGACAGACTTTGAAACAATGGGACCACATTCTGATCTTTTTTCTCCTAGGGAAATTTGATATTTTGCTGTCATTTATAAAAATACACATCAAAGTTTTCCCTTATAGAAATCCTATATCCACTTGTTATATGGGGGTTTTGTTGATGGTAACATTAAATTGAAAAAGACTAAATGAATATAAAGCTAAATTACCTTTTAATTACCTTCATCTGAACTAAACAGGCTTTCTTACCATTCTACAGTGAGGCCACCCATGGTGGGTACTTTCTATCAAAAGTAGAATCCAGTCAGAGGACTGATCATTACCACTCAGACCTTGTTATTTCTGTATCCCGTTATAAAATGGTGTGCCTTTCCATATTTTTATCTCTTTTAGTTCTGAAAATTTAGAGGAAAGATAATTTTGAAATCAGAAATCTGCTTCATCAAGCTCAATTCACCCCATCGCCACGAAAGAAAGATTCTGCAAGGATGTGTGGGATGGGGCATCAATGCAGATCCTGACATGGACAAGATGCTAAGAGGTATCCAAGGGTACAGCAACTCTACTCTGCATTAATTCTATGGGAATTTTATTCTGGATTGAACCAGTTTCAATATGTAAGGGAAAAATAACCTTCCAGGGATTATAATGATTTTTTTTAAATGGGAATTACAAGCAAATGCATGTATTGGAACATGTGCTAGCATTTCCATAGCAGAAAGAATGGACTTGAGGAAAAGAAACTGAACTCAGTGATATTATCCAAGGGTACCATGTACAGGAAAAAGTAATCGAAGAAGAAATACAATAGGAGATAAATGCATTAGGGATACAGCAAATCACCGAACTTTCACTGGAGGTGTAATTCCAAATAATTTCAATGTATTCTATTATTTTAATACATTTGTGTATCACCTTGTTCAAGAAAGCCTCATTTTTTTATAATTTCTCCAATATTACATTTAGTAAGAATTGGGAGCCATTCTACCCCATTGTCTTGGAGCAAAGAAGAGTTAGACTGTACGTTTTGAATAGCACTTATATTAAGGGTAAAAATATGAAAACTGGTCATTTTTATTAAAGGTTTATATATTCCTAAATTTAATCCCACTGAAGAAATAGAATTATCTATTCAATATTGCAGTGCACTTGAAATATTTCTGTTCCTCATTTTCATAATTTCTGGTGTACTTTACTAAAATAATAATGATTAAGATTAATTTTTCCTGTAAATATTTTCAAATAAAGTTATTATTAACTAAACAGATTTTAGTAATAGAAAATTTTCTGAGAAATAAATAGAAAGAAACTTTTACTTGTTGAACATTATTTTATCAAGAAAGATTTCTCCCATGTCAAAACTTGTGGCTTAAAGCTTTCATAAGAAATTTCCATTCATGTGTCATATTTATTTTCTCCCTCTAAAATACCTAATTTTATTCATGTTTCTGGGGGAAAATTCCCTGACATCCACTTCTGGAATATAGATGGACTCTAAATACTGTGTCACACCACTTCTGTATGCTTGTTACCTGTATTTTTTACATTTGTAATATGTCATTATCTAGTATTGTCTCCTTGACATTAAGAGTCCTAACTTACAAATTAGTATTTAACCCAGTGATTACTATAGCACCTGGAACAGTGTGTATTCCTTTCGTGGCTGTCTGCTTGACCACTTCACTAAATGTTTCTTGGGTAGGACACAAATAAATAATATATAGGTAACATATCAGTTAAATACCCATATCCTATTAACAATAAAAACCAAAATTGTATTCAGTGGGACAGTTTTAAACTGACAACATAAAACCCTAATAGAAATACATTAATATTAATAGAAATATGTTTTCTCTCAATAGTGAGAACACAAATGTCTGTAGGTTGGACAAAATGTCAGTGAAACCATATTAAGTGTTTGATTGTATGAATGAATCTAGGTGAGAAGAGAAAACAGAAGACAGACAGTCAACACATACTGTCATTTTCAGCCAGAAGTTCTGAATCAAAGGTCCCTAAGCTCATGATCAATCTCAATGGCACAGTCTTCATGCCCTCGGTGCTGACACTGATCGGGATCCCTGGATTGGAGTCTGTGCAGTTCTGGATTGGAATTCCTTTCTGTGCCATGTACATCACTGCTCTATTTGGAAATTCCCTGCTCCTGGTCATCATCAGATCTGAACGCAGCCTCCATGAGCCCATGTATCTCTTCCTGGCAATGCTTGGAGCAACGGACATTGCTCTCAGTACCTGCATCTTACCCAAAATGCTAGGAATATTCTGGTTTCATCTGCCAAAAATATACTTTGATGCTTGTCTCTTTCAGATGTTGCTTATCTACACCTTCCAGTGCATCGAATCAGGAATTCTGCTGGCCATGGCCCTAGATCGCTATGTGGCCATCTGTGATCCCCTGAGACATGCAACCATCTTTACCCACCAACTTCTCACTCAGATTGGGGTTGGAGTGACGCTCAGAGCAGCCCTCTTTGCAGCTCCGTGTCTCATCCTCATCAAATGTCGGCTGAAACACTACCGGACCACTGTGGTCTCCCATTCATACTGTGAGCACATGGCCATTGTGAAGTTGGCAGCAGAAGACATTCGAATCAACAAGATCTATGGTCTCTTTGTGGCTTTCACTATACTTGGATTTGACATGGTCTTCATCACACTCTCTTACATCCAAATATTTCTAACTGTCTTCAGTCTTCCTCAAAGGGAAGCTAGGCTCAAAGCCTTCAATACCTGCATTGCCCATATTTGTGTCTTCCTCGAGTTTTATCTCCTCGGTTTCTTCTCCTTCCTTACACACAGGTTTGGATTCCATATTCTACCCTACATTCATATTCTTCTGTCCAACCTTTATCTGCTTGCCCCTCCTTTGCTCAATCCTATTGTGTATGAGGTGAAGACTAAACAGATTCGAGATCGAGTGTCCAAGATTTTTTACTCTAAATATCTAACTTGATTTCTAATTTAACTCTTTTTAAATAATAAAATTTCGCTTTGAGAACTACTAGTTTGGGGTCAGATTTTGTGCTTTCTCAGGTTTATCTGTGCTGCTGTAATACACAGTTCTAGATTTTACATTCAAGACAAGTTCTAATTCTTATTTAAATAATATCAACATTTATGCATACAGAATTGTTTAGAACACACATTTAGTCAATAGGTGACATAAAGGAAGAAATTATGAAGATTTGTTTGAATTTCCATTAGTTTTAGTAAAGGGCATTTCTTTTCTTTTTGTTAGTATTTTTATTTAGAGAGAAAGAGTGGGTGCATACAAGCATTAGTGGGGGAGGGACAGAATCTCCAGCAGAATCCATGCTGAACACAGAGATTGCCCAGGATTTAATACCCAAACCCTGAGATCATCACCTGAGCAGAAACCAAGAATCTGATGCTCAACCAACTGCAACACCCAGAAGCCTCAGTAAAGAGCATTTCTTTTTCTTTATTTCTTTCTTTTTTAAGATTTTATTTTTTTATTTGCTAGGGAGAGACACAGCAAGAGGGGAAACACAAGAAGGGGAAGGGGGAGAGGGAAAAGCAGGCTTCCTGTGAAGGAGGGAGCCCCATGCGGGGCTCGATCCCAGGACCTTGGGATCATGACCTGAGCAGATGCCTAAAGACTGAGCCACCCAGATGCCTCTGTAAAGGGCATTTCTTAAAAGCACAACTGTTAATATCTTAATCTCTGCTTAAAAATACCAAGTGGCATTGATGTCACTGCATAAGAAATGTCAGTGTAACGTATTATAACATTGTATATAGAACAAAATCAACTGTGTTAATGTTTATGATCACAGTCAGTATCCTCTTTGTCATTATTATCATATAATTGAAGTAGAAATGGAAATTCAGATTAAAGACAGTGAGGTAAATATGAAATTAGCATTTAAAAAACAGTCTTCTGTTAAGATCTGAAATATAAGTAAAATAATTTTTAAATAAAAGTAAGCAAGTTCTAGACTCTTATCTGTAAAGAACAAACTGATCATCATCCAAAGGGAAGCTTATGGTGGGGGATGGGTGAAATAGTTGATGGGGACTAATGAGGGCACTTGTGATGAGAACGGAGTGTTATACATAAGTGTTGAATCGCTAAGCTCAAAACTGAAACAAATATTACACTGTATGTTAACTAACTGGAATTTAAATTTAAAAAAAAATTAAGATATTTATTTATTTATTTATTTGACAAACAGTGATCACAAGTGGGCAGAGAGGCAGGCAGAGAAGCAGGCTCCCACTAAGCAAGGAGTCTGATGCGGGGCTCAATTCCAGAACCCTGGGATCATGACCTGAGCTGAAGGCCAAGGCTTTAACCCACTGAGACACGCAGGCGCTCCTAAATAAAAAATTTTAAAATCAAGTTCCATTACTATAGCTGAAGGAAAAATACTTTCTTCTATAAGACTATGTGTGTGTGTGTGTAGTTATAAATACCTAATGTAACATTTTCTCTTGAAGGCCTCTTCTCACTATTCTTTTATGGTGGTGCTTCCACTTCAGCTTATTTTTCTCACATCATGATATTTCCTCTACGGAGAATGCCTTCTGATTTTTCAGACGATGGTCAAATCATATTTATCCTTCAAGACTAAACTCAGGTTTTCTTGACATCTCTTTTAGAAGGCCTTCACTAAAGTTTCCTTTTGGGGTCAAAGTAATCTGCACAGTTTTCAAGTTGTATTATATTATTATGTATCTTTAGAATTAGGGCTTTATGACAGACAGATATATAGTAATTTAATATTTTATCACTCAGTGTCTCCTAATATTTTAGCATACAGGTGACAATAAATATGACTTGGACTTCCTTTTTACTGGTCTCAGTGACTTGGTGTGTTACTCCACGAGACAATAAATTTATATTAAAAGGTAATCTCAGTGTGGAAGTAAGTGCAAAGAAAATAAACCCCTCCACTTATGGAAATATTTAATAAAGAACAGAGAACTCCCTAGTATAGATACCTAGCTCACAACTATAAGTCGGGATCAGAAAAAGTACCTTGGTTAATATCTCCTATACCTAATATGGTGCTGACAGAGATATATTTAGAATAAGATTTTTGAATAAATGCAATGATAAAAATCTGTTCATTAATCCTTATACCAACCCTATAAAGTCTTTTATGTACATTAAAGACATGGAATCTGGAGGCTTAGATTAATGGAAATTCTGTTCCTCACCTTGGGGTATAAATTACAAATCTCAAAATGGAGGAAAGTAGAATGATACTTGCAGTTGGGGGTTGGAGTTAAAATTGTCAGTGAACACTTCAGGTTTTCATTATATGTTTGTTACTGGACCCCCAAGACCAGTGTGTTGCTGGATCCCCAAGACCTGAGACTCAATGTCATAAAAATGAATGCTAAAAAGAAGAGAGAGAGAAAAATCAAAACAAAACAAATCAGGTGGAACTGGTTAGAGATAATTTGCACACAAGGGAACTAACAAGAAAGAGAAATGTTGCTCTTGAAGACGTAGCTTGCACAGCTTATAAAGGCACTCCTCCAAGGTTTGAAGGTCTAGGAATGGGGGAGTACCCATCAGTCCCACAATCATCAGCTTATGGATTTACTATAATGATCCCCATGCAATAACAGGATGCCCTTCTTCACAGTGGACCTTTTTTAGGGTGCCTAAAAACAAAAATACTTGCACATACAGGCTTGAAATTATTACTTCTGTGTAAACCATTTCTCTTGTTTTTGTTCAGATGATTTTATGCCTCAATGGCTGTTATGTCTGGTTTCTCTCTCCCATAAGGAAGTATCTGTTTCTAAGCATATGGAAACTTTTAACACTTCCCTTGAACCAGTGGCTTTATAGGAATTAGGTCACTCATGTTTGCCCTATATTGTCTCATGTTGATAGATAAATAAGTATAGATGTAATGTATGTGATGTGTGTGAAATATATGGGTAAGTGTGGATGTGTGTCATGTGGGTATGGATGTGAGTGTATATCTCCTCATTCCTTTAAGAGGTACTTTTCTTTTTCGAAGATTTATGTACTTATTTGAGGGGGAAAGGCAGAGGGGAGAGGGGGAAAGAGAATCCCAAGCAGAGTCCCCCCTGACCATGGAGCCAGAAACAGGGCTGAATCTCAGGACCCTGAGATCATGACCTGAGCTGAAATAAAGAACTGTTCCCCTAACCAACTGAGCCACCCAGGCGCCCCCTCTGAGAGGTACTTTGAGTAGTGATTCGCCTATACCAATGAGCCTAAACGGTGCTTTCACTGTCTCTCTGTCAAGCAAATCCTAATCATCACAGGGTAGGAAAGACTTTGGGTCAATAAAAACTTAATTCTAAGTTAGAGAGGAGAAGGGAGTTGGGGGAAATTGGAAGGGGAGATGAACCATGAGAGACTATGGGCTCTGAAAAACAATCTGAGGGTTTTGAAGGGGCGGAAGGTGGGAGGTTGGGGTACCAGGTGGTGGGTATTATAGAGGGCACGGATTGCATGGAGCACTGGGTGTGGTGCAAAAATAATGAATACTGTTATGCTGAAAATAAAAAATAAATTTAAAAAAATTCTACAAAGTTACAGGGCTTTCAAATCCCATGCTGTAGAAAAAATAATAAATAAATAAATAAATAAATAAATAAATAAATAAATAAGAGGCTGAAAAGCCCCAGCCTCATGCACAGTGTGCCCTCTGGATCCTGCCGTACACCACCAAGATTTGCTGCAAGGTCTTCAAGGCCCTAGGCCTCCGAACTCCACAGTGTTTTTGCTGATAATACAAATTCTAGGACAATAATCTTGCCAGTCCTGAAAATGTGCCTACTGCCTCAACTGGGTTTTCATATATATCTTAAGGAACTTGAAGATGATATCATTCTGAAAAGTTTGGATTAAATGAATTGTCATTTAGTGCTCTCAGTTTTACTCATCCATCTTTAAATATTGTCTCATCTAAGGGTTAGTACAGAGTTATCATTTATTTTTCACTTATATAAAATCTGCTTAAATAGAATGATCAACCCAAAACATGACCCAATTTTCCATTTTCCCAAATCTCCAGCGTGGTACCTCTATAACATTCTGAGAGAGTATGGATTATACAGTTAAATAATATGCAAACTGTTCAAATATGTAAAAATAATAGAACTATATAAAATTAAACTTAATTAATTAATTAATTTAATTGGAGGTGGAAGACCTCCAATATAACACAACATTAATTCGATTTTTACTTTGCAGTTCCTGTTTTCTATGCAAAAAAACAAGGTTATATTAACCACTCAATAATGTGGATATTATAGGTAAAATACTCTTAGACACATTTATTGAGGCAGTATAAAGATTGTGAATCAAAAAAAAAAAAAGATTGTGAATCAGTATACTTATTTTGCCTCTGTGATCCAGCTTATCATAAAAACTATGTAGTTGGCTCTCTATTTGGTGATTTGGCTAGCTAGCATCAATTGGTTAAAACTGACCACTGAGGTGATTTCTAGAAGAGATTAATCAAAGTGAAAAAAATCTGTAAGATTTTATCTTAGTGATGTAGACTTAAAAGTGTTTAGATTAGCTGTAGCTAGGAACACCTCTTAATTTCCACTTCTTCCTTTCAGCTTCATGAAATTAAATTATGAGTCCCTGGGGCACCTGAGTGGCTCAGTGGCTTAAAGCCTCTGCCTTCGGCTCACTTCATGGTCCCAGGGTCCTGGGATCGAGCCCCTCATCGGGCTTTCTGCTGGGCAGGGAGCCTGCCTCCCTCTCTCTCTGTGCCTGACTCTGCCTACTTGTGATTTCTGTCTGTCAAATAAATAAATAAAATCTT
The DNA here is from genome assembly GCF_009829155.1 of Mustela erminea. Classification (NCBI taxonomy): domain Eukaryota; kingdom Metazoa; phylum Chordata; class Mammalia; order Carnivora; family Mustelidae; genus Mustela; species Mustela erminea. Next base: position 59,419,085 of record NC_045622.1, read on the forward strand.
TTTTAAAAAATTATGAGTCCCTGGGTATATTTGAAATGGAATGTTGGAATTAATGCTACTTCTTTCCAATGTTCATGTACTCAATTTTAGAAGCCATTGAAGGATGAAAAAATATTTAATAGTGTATGAAAGCACCTCTCTACACTTTTATTATTAACTACATTCCTCAAGAGAATTACATCACAGTCTTGCCTACATCTGGTATTATATTTGCCCTGTATTAGTCTCTTTGGGAACAGGTTTTTTTTTTTTTTTTTTTTTTAATAACTGCATGCTTGACTACATTAGCATGTCTGTGTATGCACATAAAATATTGGAGAGCTGGGCTCAATTAAGAGTATGCTCTCTTCTAGGTGCTTCTGAGATCTACACAGAGAAATGTTAGAAAGTATCTAAGAGGACTGTGGGAAAGTGCACCTTGTAATTATGCACAGCGACTGCCTTGTATGAAATCCCAAAAGGAGAACAATTGTCAGAATTTCACGAAGGACATGAGGCGTATAAACAAATGGTACTGAGTTCATCTTGGTCTAGTTAGTGGTTTTGACCATTATTTTCCCCCTCTTATCCATGGTAAATATCTTCATATCTTTAGACAAAACAAATATTTATCTTGATTTATGTATTTGAAGATAATGCTGAAATAAAAACAGAAGATGTTTATATTCCTTCTAGGTAAGATCCTTAGCATTTTTCTTAGACTGATTCTTCACTTTTCCTCTTTTCTCTTCTCCATGCAGAGATACATCTGAAAATAGGTCCAGTGGATTTTCATTTGCATTAAGTCTTATGTGTTTTTTTTTAAATATTAAACAGGTATTAATAAATAGTATTAAATGAAGTACTAATTAATTTCTACCATAATATATTTAATAAATACCATATGTCAAGGATATAAAAGAAGAATTTTGAATTTTGCTTCTAACATCATGCAATCCTTCACAGATATCTTGAAGATACTTACCATGGATAAGAGGGGGAAAATAATGTTTGAGTTGACAGTTTAATAATGAATAAGTATTTTAGAGATCGGAAAGACAAGGAGGGGCAGGAGGAGAGCTAGAGGAAAGGATACAAACAAAAGAAAATATAAGAAAATAGTTGCAGACTTCTGAATTAGTTTACAGAATTCTAGCATGTGTTTCAATATGACTGATAAGTTTTCAAGGGTGATTCAGTGAAAGTTAGCAATAATATGAATAGCATATATAAAAATTGTATCTCCTATTCCAAAACATTTAATTACTGAATGTACAATTTGAAATAATTTGAAAGAATAGCTGGTTATTTGATTTTCTTCTAGAGAAATTTAGGATTTTTTCCCCCTATACAGCTACACACAATAAGGACCTTCTTTATGGAGTCCTGAACTTTAAATTAAAGTGTATTGGCTGGGTAACTGACAAGTCAGGATTAAATACAGATACTTAACTCTAAAACCTAAATCAGATTTTTCACTAATTCTCCCTGTTTCCTGAGAGAGAGGACCTTTACCAAGCCGGGACTGTTTAACAAGCAGTTTTAACAAGTGTGTCTTGTTTTCAGGTTAGATTTATGGAGAGGGGATATTTATGTATTTTTAACTAGTGTTTATTAAAACTATGGACTTCGCAATATTTCTGGACAGGACAAATATATAGAATGAGGAGAAAGAGACCCATGGAAAGGAATACAGTTAATAATGGAAGTCTTGGCATTAACAATATAAAGGGAGTCAAACAAAGCAACAAAGGGAGGTTATTTTGAGACAGGAGAAAACAGGATAAAGTGTAACAACAGAAGTGAAATATACATTTAAAAGAGAAAATATATTGACTACAAAGAGTCTTCTAAAAAGTCTATCATGTCTAATTAGAGTGTCATTTAAACTTTTTCCAGAAAAATAAACTTCAGAGTTATGGATGTAAAGGTTTATGAGAGTGGTTTGAAAAATTACTGAATTTGACTTTTAAAATAAGGCAAGTCATAGTGATTCATGTCAGGATCATAGTGGCAATTAAAATAAGATAGAGATTGTTAGTAGGAAAACATGACACCTATTATAAAAATATGTGCTTGAAATTGTAACATAAAAAAACCCACCAGAAACAAATGTTATCAGAAAAGAAATAACAATAAATGAATGTAAGATAAAAATACAAGGTTTTAGGAGAAAGCTAATGAAAAAACAAAAAGCTAATTTTTGAAAGAGAACATCATTAGGAAAAGTAGCTGGCAGAAAAGAGATTTCCTTGCTGTGGGAGTAGGGGATGGCAGAGAGAAGGAAGCGAGAATTTGTAATATTGTACCCAACACCTTAGGATCAAAAGAGGAGTTATCATAGAGATAAAGGTGAAATTAATCAATAGAAATGGAAAGAAATTAGCCAGGAAATTAAGAGCTGCAAAATTTTAATGGGAATCCTTCTATAATGGTGATCTTTCTCCAATATCATTAAGCTTTTCTTTTGGAAAAACAGGATGTATAAATTATAACATGAGATATTCAAGCACAGAGGGGTAGATAACTAAAAAAACAAGGATATGGTATCAGGTGGCCTCCTGAAGTCAAAGTCCCCACTGTAGGGCTTATTTGCCCAAGACCAAGAAGAACTCCTAAAGAGTGAGGGTTTCATTATTAACATTGCTGTCATTATTATTATATTAACTTCTGCCTGTCTGACTGACTAAACTAAAACTTTTTTGGTAAGGAAACAAGAAAGAAGTGATACATAGCACATAAGTTAAGTTCCACAGTCCTATTAATTTAGAAGTTCAAAGTATAATGGAAGACATTAGGAGAAGAAAAGGCAAAGTGAATTGGGATAAATCAGAAGGGGAGACAAACCATGAAAAACTGTGGACTCTGAGAAACAAACTGAGGGTTTTGGAGGGGAGGGGAGTTGGGGGGATGGGTGAGTCTGGTGATGGGTATTAAGGAGGGTACGTATTGCATGGAGCACTGGCTGTGATGCATAAATAATGAATCTTGGAACACTGAAAAAAATAAAATTAAATTTTAAAAAAAAAGCTCAAACTATAGTCAATGAGATAGCATTTAACTAATTATGCAAATAAACCACTAGAATTTACACACACTAGAATAAGCATTTCTTTTTTTCTATACTGAGCGTTTGTATGAATATGTAAGTATGTGTTTGTATCTGTATGAATGCATGACAGAGAGACAGAGACAAAGAAACTGAGAGACAAAACAGAAGACAAAACCAATATCCAAGGTAAGTTATTGAGGGAGCCTATTTCTGCGTTCCTGGACCCATTTAAATACCTCAGCAAAAAATGAGTATGCCCGACAAAATGCCAGTGAAATCATAGTCAGCTTCTGCTTGTATGAATCTAGGTGAGAAGAGAAAACAGAAGACATACGCTAAACACATACTGCCACTTTGAACCAGAATCTCTGAACCAGGGTTCTCTAAGCCAGCATGATCAATCTCAATGGCACAGTCTTCATGCCCTCGGTGCTGACACTGATCGGGATCCCTGGATTGGAGTCTGTGCAGTTCTGGATTGGAATTCCTTTCTGTGCCATGTACATCACTGCTCTATTTGGAAATTCCCTGCTCCTGGTCATCATCAGATCTGAACGCAGCCTCCATGATCCCATGTATCTCTTCCTGGCAATGCTTGGAGCAACGGACATTGCTCTCAGTACCTGCATCCTACCCAAAATGCTAGGAATATTCTGGTTTCATCTGCCAAAAATATACTTTGATGCTTGTCTCTTTCAGATGTGGCTCATCCATACCTTCCAGTGCATCGAATCAGGAATTCTGCTGGCCATGGCCCTAGATCGCTATGTGGCCATCTGTGATCCCCTGAGACATGCAACCATCTTTACCCACCAACTTCTCACTCATATTGGGGTAGGAGTGATGCTCAGAGCAGCCCTCTTTGCAGCTCCGTGTCTCATCCTCATCAAATGTCGGCTGAAACACTACCGGACCACTGTGGTCTCCCATTCATACTGTGAGCACATGGCCATCGTGAAGTTGGCAGCAGAAGACATTCGAATCAACAAGATCTATGGTCTCTTTGTGGCTTTCATTATACTTGGATTAGACATAGTTTTTATCACACTCTCTTATATCCGAATATTTCTTACTGTCTTCAGTCTTCCTCAGAGGGAAGCTAGGCTCAAAGCCTTCAATACCTGCATTGCCCATATTTGTGTCTTCCTCGAGTTTTATCTCCTCGGTTTCTTCTCCTTCTTTACACACAGGTTTGGATTCCATATTCCACCCTACATTCATATTCTTCTGTCCAACCTTTATCTGCTTGTCCCTCCTTTGCTCAATCCTATTGTGTATGGGGTAAAGACCAAACAGATTCGAGATCGGATGTCCAAGATTTTCTACTCTAAGGATCCATCTTGAATTTTCACTATGTCATTTTATATCAAATAACAGCAACAACCATAAAATAGTGAAAAAAATGTTCTTGGTGGAAGTTTAGGCCTTCTCAAGTTCATTGTGTAAAAGAATATGTAGTTATAGTTTTGCATTCAAGACAGTAAAGCTCTGACTCTTATTTTTAAATTTTCACTTGTTTTGGAACAAAGTTAGCTGAAACAGGCAGAGCTCATCATATCTACTCCACACATGACATAGATGACAAAAATCATGAATAAATTTTTGAAGCTCAATCAGCTCTTTGTCACTAAGACAAATATTTCTTTTTTTTTTAATTAATTTTTTATTTTTTATAAACATATATTTTTATCCCCAGGGGTACAGGTCTGTGAATCACCAGGTTTACACACTTCACAGCACTCACCAAAGCACATACCCTCCCCAATGTTCATAATCCCACCCCCTTCTCCCAAACCCCCTCCCCCCAGCAACCCTCAGTTTGTTTTGTGAGATTAAGAGTCACTTATGGTTTCTTAAATCAAATTAAATGATAATATTTTGGCCTCTGTTTAAAAACATCAAGTGACATTTTTTTCTTACTATGCAAGAAATTCAATATAATTCTAGTGTATATGAAACTAATTCTGTCATTTATCTACTATCATTTATGATCACACTTCATCATCCCAAAATTCTTTACTAAGTGATCATGAATTAAGCATTAAGTGGAGATTGAGATTTTTAATTTGTGCATCAAAATGTAATCATAGTTTCTTCTTTCCCCACAAAATATTTCACACAGACTATTATAGGGGTATATATAATAGATTTCTTAACGTAAATTAAATTCTAATAGAGAAATTTGAATGGAGGATAAATGAAATAAATATGGAATAATTAGCAGTGAGCATACTCACTTATTTTGTTGTAAGACCGTACAAAGAAGTAAAATAATATTTTAAATAGCAAGTTTTATAACTTTATAGATACATCAAATAAAAAATTTAAATGTAAAAGTCAGGTTCAGGCTAATAACAACAACTATATAGGGAGATTCATGACTATGGCTTAATGATAAAACAATATGGAACATGGGTTTGGACCTTCTCTCTTTCTATCTACTACCTCCTGGTTAGTGTATTTTTGTATCGTGTTTTTTCATGTAAACCTGACATTCACATTTTGTGTGGTTGATGAAGTATAGTGTCAGATTCTATGAGGGCAAAAAGTAACATTTTCATTATATTTATGTGTTTGGACTTTGGAGTAAATTTTTCACATGGAGAACTAGTCATCTGCTGCACACCAAATTGTGTGGGATTTTTACCATCAACATTACACTTGTCTTTAATTGCCAGATGATCAGTAATCTGTATAGTGCCAAAGTCAGAATTTTTCCAATTGGACATTTATTTTCTTCCTTTTAAGACAATATTCTCTTCAAGAGATACATCCATTTCTGTTACTTTTACCCTTCACACTCATTGTGGTATATCCTCTCCCTGGAGCCTCTGTCTCTGATTCCTATATTAGCAGAATCTTCCCTCTGTAGGATTTAGTCCAAAATTTTTGATATCTTTCTCAGGATGACTTAATTGAGATTTCCTTTTGGGCTCAGTGTTATTCTTTGTAATCCATAGCAGTCTGTGCAGTTCAAACCATACTATATAAAAATGTATCTATCGTTTTGGGTATTACACTGGATGTCTAATAACAATATTTATCATGTAGCATCAATTAACCTTTTGTCATATATGTGACACTTAATTAATACTCAATGACTTGGACTGGCTTTCATTGATTTCATTGACTTAGTGTGGTATTCACTGCCATAAGGAATTTTAAAGGATTGTTTAGGAGAAACACAGTCATAAAATCTCCTTATGTTAATGTTTAATTTACAAAATGAATCTCCCTAGTTCAGATATCTACTTGGCAGCTATTAATACAATCTAGAAAAAACTGGTGTAATTTATCTTCATATCTCCAATGCCTACTATGGTGCTGACATGATACATACAAAATAAAATTTTACTTAATAAATGTAATAATAAAATTCCATTCAAAATCTAGTTGCATTCTTATATGAATCCCATAAACTGTTTAATCCATGTTAGAGATGATGGGCATGAAAGCTGAGATTCATAGGAGGCCCGTCCCTCACCTTGGGTGGAAATTACAATATCAAAAAAGAAAAAATTAAAGGGGCACTTGGGTGGCTCAGTCAGTTATGTGTCTCACTCGATCTCAGCTCAGGTCTTGACCTCAGGGTCATGAGTTCAAGCCTGCATGGGGTCCACACTGGACATGGAGCCTACTTAAAAGGAAAAAAAAAAAAAAAAACTATAAAAAATGGTAGAATTAAATCTATAGTTTGGAATTTCTATTGAAAACCTCAGTGAACCTCTGGGTGCCTGGGTGGCTCAGTTACTTAAGCATCTACCTTCTGCTCAGGTTATGATCTCAGGGTCTTGGGATCGAGCCCCACATTGTGCTCCTTGCTCAGTGGGGAGTCTGCTTCTCCCTCTCCCTCTGCCCTTCATCCCCAGCTCATGCTCTCTCTTGCTCTTTCTCAAATGGATAATAAAAATAAAAATTAAAGAAAACATGAGTGAATCTCAAGGGAGTCAGTATGGGTTGATATATATAGAAAAATAAATGTAGATACAATTTCTGTAATGTGGATGTGGCTGTTTATATGTGCATGAATGTTCTGGTGCATGTGGTTGTACTCTCTAGCACTTTGTCTTTTGAGATGGCCTTTGAGCAGTGATTCATCAAAATCCGTGAGCCTAAAGGATGCCTTCATCACAAGGCAGAACACTCAATCTGTTTGTCGAATTCCATTCTAGTGATCTTGAGTCCAGAATATGAACTAATTTTATTTTTTTTAGATTTAAAGCCTTAATGTAATAAACCTTCATTGTGTCTATTACATTTCTGCTCCAACTAAATGTAAATGCTTTAAAAGTAGGAAAATATTTGATTTGTCTATGGTTCATCAATGCTGTAGAACTTGACGTTTTAGGTTTCATACAAACACCCTACCTCTCTGATCATGAGTTCTGTTGATGTTGTACATCACTAGAGTTTGCTCCAAAATCTTAAATCTCATCTCCCAAACCTCACGGTGTATTCAAACAATATAACAAATCCTCTAGGACTATTCTTTTTATTCCTGACAACTGCACCCCATTCTTCAGCTAAATTTTATATCTTTCTCTGAGAACTTTAGGAAGACACCCACCTGCAAATTCTAGATTACATTTAGAATCTTTTTATTAATGCACTGTTATTTATGTCATTTAAATATATTTACAAAGTTTTTATTTTTTATATTTTTTAGTATTATGTTCAGTTAGCCAACATGCAGTACAGCATTAATTTTTGTTCAATAATTCATTAGTTGCATATAACACCCAGTAAGTATTCATCACAACACATGCCCTCTTTAATACCCATCACTCAGTTACTCCATCCCCCTAGCCCTCTCCCTTCTGTGATCCACAGTTTGTTTACAAGTCCTGAGTCTCTCATGGTTTGTCTCCATCTCTGATTTCTTCCCATCCAGATTTCCATCTCTTCCCCTATGGTCCTCCATGCTATTCCTTATGTTCTACATATGAATAAAACCATATGATAATTGTCTTTCTCTGTTAATTGTATTTCTCTCTTATTTCACTTAGCATAATCCCCTTCAATTCCATCCATGTCAAAGCAAATGATAGGTATTCATCCCTTCTGAAGGCTGAGTAATATCCCATTGCATATATGAACCACATATTCTTTATCCGTTCATCTGGTGAAGGACATCTCAGCTCCTTCCACGAAGTTTTCTTTTTATATTATTTTTCACTTACAGAAAATTATGTCTGAATGCAATGATTAACCAAACACATTGCCTAAACTTTTATTTTCTCAAATGTCTGGTGTTATACTCTGAGTAGGTTATTGATTATAGGTTCAATGGGTATTTACTAAGTAGTACATTGGTGGATTTACAATGATATTGATTACCTGCAGGATGCATAATTTTAATAGAGAAATTTAATAAACTGAAGTTTTCATATTTTACTAATTAATAGTTTAGTATGATGGCAAAGAAAAGAAATAAATATATTAAGGGGTATTCTGCTACAGTGTTAAGTCTAAGGTGAAGTATAGTTGTTATATAATATAGAAATGTCATTCTAGTTAAATAAACCATCCCAAATAAAAATATGGCAGCATTTAACAGCATATTTACCTTGGGGGGAAAGCTAGTACGAAGGATACCCTTTTAACCAACATACATTTAACAGATAAAGTAGATTCCTGGATGTCCATGTTATACTAATGACATATATCTTATAGTCTGTTTTTTACAATACCAAAACATTTTATTCTTTTCAGCTGAATTCTATGCTCATCAAGAGTTATAGAATACATACTTTTGGCAATTTATGAGTTAATTTTTGTTTTTGTAACATCATTTAGGCAAATAGAATGTAGAGTGTTGAAATAATGTAAAAATAAAAGGGGCTGCATTATAAGTATCGATTTTAGATCCATGAAAACATGATACTCAATATTTTAAAAGCCTTAAGTACAGCATAATGTTAGTTTTAATATTTTCAATTGAATTTACTTACAATATATTAATGTAAGTGATTAGGGAGAATTTAATACTCTCCAAAAGTATTCTCCTTAACTACATCTTTAATATCTTATTGCACCATAAGGAAGGTAAGACAAAGGTTTTTGGAAAGTGCTTTTCTTGGTATGGTTAATGAGAGAAAAACATACCTAGAAATATAAAAGAATTTTAGGAATAGGTTTTGACTGGTCTTATATTTAAAAATGGCAAATTATTATAATTTTGTCTGAAATTAAAATAAATTTTAAGAGTTCATATATGACTTTTTGATGATTCATGGATTTTATAAATCCAGAGATTTATAAAAGCTTATCATAATCTAGAAATTGCTGGAACCTTTGTAGAAATGTTAAATCAGAGTATTAAATACACATCCAAAGATGAGAAGTGTCCACTGATTAAAGATGTTGAGTTCCATACACATAAAAGCTATTATTTATTTAGTGCTTTATGTTCCACATATAATGCCATATGTCCTTTCATATACACTTGGCATCGTTTTAATAATTCCCAAAATTATCATTTCCATAAAGGAGAGAAATGTCACCAGAGATTTAAGTAATGTGTTAAATGTCATGCAAAATGAGGAAAGACTTAAACAAGTTTGACTGATTAAAAGTTTGTAATTTTTGTTTTATCAAATATTCTCTTTAATAAATAAAATGGGTATGGGGCGCCTGGGTGGCTCAGTGGATTAAGCCGCTGCCTTCGGCTCAGGTCATGATCTCAGTGTCCTGGGATCGAGCCCCGCATCGGGCTCTTTGCTCAGCGGGAGCCTGCTTCTCTCTCTCTCTCTGCCTGACTCTCCGCCTACTTGTGATTTCTCTCTCTGTCAAATAAATAAATAAAATCTTTAAAAAAAAAAAAATTCAATAAATAAATAAATAAATAAATAAATAAAATGGGTATGTTTATATCATTAAAGGAGCAATTCCAGTCTTAGACTATTCTTGTATTCATCCTCCAATCACCTCACTCCATTCAGATAATTAAACGTAAGTGTGTGGTCCACACATTTGGAGCACTGTCTTCAGTTTACATTAATAATTATAGACACTAGGAAAAAGTAAACTAAATGTAAATGTAAACTAAATGAAATATATAGATAGATAGACACACATACATACACCATATTTTGTATATATGTATACATGACGTAATTCATAAAGCATATACATATATGTCATACATATAAAATCTATTTAATCAAACTTATGCAGAAATGTTCCAGACCCTCTCATGAAGACTTCCACCACACTTCCTGAACCAAAGGTCTTCATTTGGTTCTGTGTATATGAAATTCTCTGGTGAGTACATATAGCTGTGGAAAGTTAAGGCAAGACAGACTAAGGGCTTCAAGATTATGGAGGCCTATGCTATCACTTTCTAAATATCAGAAGTAACACTCAAAGAAATCATAAAAAAAATGGTCACGAGTAATAGGAAGTATAGGTATCTTAAGTCGGTACTGGAAATGGCTGTGAAAATTTTCAATACCATGTCCTCTCTCACACTGGGAAGGCTGAAAGAGAATTGCAAGTTCATTATGTGTTCAGTAAGATTATTTCTAGTGAGAAAGAGTTATAACAGCAGAGTACCTAACTTTATGGCTTGGTTGATTTCATAACAACAACCATGACAACAATAATAATTATACATTTATGAAGAAACCTTCCTTCAGAAACCACAAAGTACTCTCTTTAAGTCAATAACTCTTTTCTTGTTTAAAACAGCAAATCTATATCAACCACATTTTAATACTGGAGGATATTCTAGGTAAAATAGTAAACACATGGGGTGTCTGGGTGGCTTAGTCACTTAAGTGGCCTAATCTAGATTTAGGTTCAGGTAATGATCTTAGTTGTGATTCGAGGCCCATGTTGCGCTCCACACTCAGTGCAGAGTCTCCTTGAAATTCTCTCTCTCTCTCTTTTCCTCTAACCCAGTACCCACTTGTGCATGGTCTCTCTCTCTCTCAAATATTAAATAAATAAATGGCTTTAAAACATAAAATAGTAAGTACATGTATTGGAGAGAGTGTAAGAATCAGGAACCAGTTTAATTCATTTTTTGTCTAAATAGTTTTCTGATAAAATAATACTAAGATTTTTGTTGTTATTGTTTTGTTTTGTTTTTGTTTTTTTTAACAGTAAGAAGCTTCTATAAGTCAACTCAAGTGAAAGTCTGAGTTGCTGATTCTAGATATTCAGAGTTGCCTACTGGTCACAACCACGGTGGTTTCTCAAATAAAAGGACAATTACATGTGAAAAAAAAAAATCAAAGTGTTCAAGTGGATAGTTCAACATGATCAGCTATTATTGGAAAAACTATTTCTACTTGTCTTTAGACAAGTATAATATTAATAAATAGAATATTAATAACTTCTTAAAAATTTATAAGGTATATCAAAATGCAAAAAGTACAACTTGGAGAGTACAACTTTATGAATGGATATGAATGAATGACTATACCAGAAATGTCCTGGAATTGTCTCTGACTTATTCCCATCATTGGTATATTCAATTTAAAGCCTTTATGTCATATGATGGATTTCTTGCCCTGTTTGTTATTAACCTCAAGGACTACCAAAGACTGAGATTTCTTCTGTAAAAATATGGTGGGATAAGAACAGAAATCACTAAGATTCATGGACTAGAGGCAAAGGAGTTTGGGATTTTTTTTCAAAGATTTTATTTTATTTATTTGACAGAGATCCCAAGCAGGCAGAGAGACAGGCAGAGGGGGGAAGCAGGCTCCCCGCTGAGTAGAGAGCCCAACGTGGGGCCCATGACCCAAGTCGGAGGCAGATGCCCCAACCCACTGAGCCACCCACACACGCCTGGGATATTTTTAAAATATCCCATCTTTATACTAATATGTGTGTGTGTGTGTGTGTGTGTGTGTGTGTGTGTGTGCGCGCGTGTGTGTGTGTGTGTGTGTATAAAATCTCCATAGTTGTGTGTGTGTATGTGTATAAAATCTCCATAGTTGACCACAGGGAATATAGCTAATCACTTCCTCACATTCCTCAGGAGAATTGCATCATAGTCTAATATTATATTTCACTGGATGTGATCTTTTAAATAACTGCTCTGTTTATAACTATGCCTTATAACTAGGTGAGTGCACATAAGAAGGCTGAAGAATTAAACTCGTGAGTAAATGTTCTCATAGGTGCCTCTGAGATCTAAATAGACAAATATTTAGAAAGGACCCAAAGGGAGCATGGGGGAATTACACCTTGTTATTGTGCATAAGAAGACACTCTGAATGGAAATTGCTGAAGGAAAATAAGTAATTCAGTTGTCAGATTTGACCCAAGATATAGAGTGTCAGAACATTTTTCACCTTTCTTTTCTTCACTTATCCAAAGTGAATATTTCTAGATCTTTCATTAAGGAGGTATGCATCCTGCCTCAGGTATTTAGGTAAAGATAATGCAGAAGTACAAAGAAAGCTTACATATCAAGAAACTAAAATTCCTAATATTTTCCCTAAACTGTTTCTTTGTGTTTTCTAATCTTTCTCCATGCAGATATACTCCTGGAAATAGAACACATAGATTTGCACCCACATTAAATGTGATGTGTTCTTTGATATTAAGTCGATCCAGGGAAAGTAAACTGCTAAATTAATTTATTCTTCCAAGGGTGCGCTCAGTAACTAGTAAGTAATTGTCTTGCATCCAGGATGTAAAGGAAGAATTTGGAATTCTGCTTAAAAATAGGAGATACACGGAGGACATTGGGAGAAGGAGAGGAGAAGGGAGTTGGGGAAATCAGAGGGCAAAATGAACCATGAGAGACTGTGGACTCTGAGAAACAAAGTGAGGGTTTGGAAGGGGAGGGGAGTGGGGGCATGGGTGAGCCTGGTGGTGGATATGAAGGGGGCATGTATTGCATGGAGCACTGGGTGTGGTGCATGAACAATGAATCTTGGAAGTCTGAAAAAATAAAATAAAGTTTTTTAAAAATTAAATAAATAAAAAATAAACAGGAGATGCAACTAGGGGAGCTGATTCTTGAGCTCAGACTTGAATAATAAACAATTATTTGCTAGGTAACAAACATATTGGGTACAGGAGAAAATCTAAGGGAAAATAGATTATAATGAAAGAAAAGTATAATAAAATTGTAGAACCTAAAGTGGTTTTTTTATAGATCTAATATACATTTTCTTATGACAAGAAATTTGCAGTTGGATTAAGTTAAAGGTAGCGAAAACACTTCAATAGTATGTACTAAAGTTCATCTCTTATATGTTAAGAATTTAGTCACAAAATGTATGACCGAGTTTGAAAGAATGGTAAGTTAGCTATTTTTTTGGCAGGGGGAGAAAATGAAATATTTTTATTGCATATACAATTACAGACAATAATATCTCCTTATAGGTTTCTTTTTCTTTTAAGATTTTATTTATTTATTTGAGAGAGAGAGAGACAGAGAGAGCACAAGCAGGGGGAGAGGCAAAGGGAGAGGGAGAAGCGGACTCCGCCTGAGCTGGGAACCCCATATAGGACTCGACCCCAGAACCCGGAGATCATGACCTGAGCCAAAGGCAGGCACTTAACTATCTGAGCCACCCAGATGCCCCTTTGAGATTTGTATAATAAAAATCTCTCGTGTCTTGCGCGAATGAGATATATGGTTTTCATGGTTGGTGAAGCTAGATTAAATCAGAGTACTAGAATATCAGGCAAAAAGTAAGTGTTTTTCTCCTTATTTATAAGTGAAGTAGAGGGACTTTCCCATCCAGCCACAGCCAGTCACCAACGAGGTTAACCACTATGTGGCGTTAGAAGTACGAAGAGTAATCTGCTGCTCTTGACTGTACTGGAGAGATCAAAATGAAAATGAGAGGAAGAGAGAGACAAAGTCAGACAGACAAAGTCTTAGAGAAAACAAGAGACTTAGAGAAAGATCACCAAAGGTAAAAGAAAGAAAGAAAGAGAGAGAGAGAGAGAGAGAGAGAGAAAGAAGGAAAGAAAGAAAGAAAGAAAAAGAAAGAAAGAAAGAAAGAAAGAAAGAAAGAAAGAAAGAAAATAAATGACACCTAACATGTTTTCTAATCTCAACAATTTTATGAGTCACTTTTCATCTTCACCTGTTGGCAAAGTGAGTGACAAATTGGAGTTAAAGGTAGGAATCACCTTTCCAAACATTTTAAGGTCAGTATTTCCTAGTTTATGGGTCAACAGGAATCAGGGGTATTGGGGGGAAGGTCCTGTCAACAACAATGAGAAAGGTGAATTTAATTCAAAGACGCTTTCAATTTGTTTTATTTATTTTCCACCATGGTTGAACTATTTAAAAGGCAGTTCGATATTTGCCTTCTGTGTTCAAAATTAGATTTATGGAAAAGCAATATGTAATTCTTCTATTTTCAGTGATCCATATAGCTGTGGGACTGGGTAATATTGCCAGGAGAGGACACGTAGTATAAGAAGGAGAACCATGAAGATGAACATAGTTGTCAGTGGAATTTCTGGTATCAAGAGTATAGTCAGACAAAGGAACATAGGAAGGGTATTTTTGAAATGGAAGAAAAGAATTTAAGATAAACAATATAGAAACAAAATATGTATTTTAAGGAGAAAATAATGTCAAGCACTGAACAGGTATCAATTCAGAGTCTTTACCAAGTTTATTGTGTTTGGTTAATAGAAGATCATTTTTATTTTTTTTTCCAGAAAAGTGAAGTTAGAGTTGTACATGTAAGCGTTATTACAGTGGTTTGAAATGCACTTTGATTGATTAGAAAACCAGAAGTCATAGGGACTAATGTGACGGTTAGGAATATAAACAAAATGAGAGAGGGTATATTAGCAGGAGGAGGTCCCCGCTTCTGGTATAACAAAATGTATTGAAACTTGAATAGTTTGTCAGTAGGCAAAGAACAAGAATATTGCAAATGCTTACAATACAAGATTTTAGGAGAAAGGTAATAAGCAACAACAAAAAATCAAAATGTATCTAGGGAAATTTGACCAGAAGAAAAGAGAAGTTCTCTTCCTGCTGGGATAAGAAATGGGAGAAAAAAGAAGGTGAGAATTGTATATGTATATTTTAAATACATTTAATGGCAGAGAGAAAAAGAGAGAGAGGTGGAAATTGAAGAGAAAGGTGGAATTTAGACGTAGAAGGATATAGAAATCAGTCAGGGAATTCAGAGCTGCATAAATGTTGTGACAACTCTTTTTAAGATTTTCTCTAGTATTATTGAGTTTCTCTGTTAAAATAACAGAAGAGACTGATCAAAATTTGAGATTTTCAGACATAGACTGATGGGTAATTAAAGGAGCAAAGATATTTCATTACATGACCAAGGTGTAGCTAATATGTCATACGATAAATATAAAGCAAGAGAAGAATTTGAGTTAGGAAGAGGGGATAGTGGCCCTGAATTAGAGAGAAAAATAAACAACATGGATCACAATATACTGAAAATAAAAAAAAGAGGTATTTATTAGAATACAAAGTTTTGATGAGTAACTTGTACATGAATAGTGTCTGTTGTACACATTTTCAGGGTGATTCCAAGTTTATGTTATGGTTCTGTGAAGTTCTATGAATATGAAACATGACTAAAAGCTTTTACTAATGGAGATTTAAAAATAAAAGAGCAAAACAAAATAAAACACCTTATTTTCTTCATTCACAATTATTAAAACATAATAAGTATTTAGTATTTCTGCCAGGACAGAAAAATAAAATCCAGGTACAGGAACACTTGTCTCCTTTAACCTGTTATTTCTGTACTCTAAATATAAGAATTCTGTGCCTTTTAGTGATTTACTTTTTTAAAATTTGGAACATTTAGATGAATGTTATTTTGAAGCCAATAATTTTATGCAACAAGTTGCATTCAATACATTGCCAAGAGAAAAGAATTCGGAAAGAATTTGTTGGCTGATACATCAACGCAGATATGAAGGAAAGAAAATGTGTAAAGAATGAGGTGGATAGAGAGAAAACAAATTTGTATTGATCAACAAATTTTTCTGGGGGAATACAGAATGGATTGATGCATTGAAGGGTGGAAGACTTACAAGGATTTTTTTTTAATTTTATTTGTTTATTTGACAGAGATCACAAGCAGGCAAAGAAGCAGGCAGAGAGAGAAAGGGAGGGAAGCAGGCTCCCCACTGAGCAGAGAGCCCGATGTGGGGCTCAATCCCCGGACTCTGGGATCATGACCTGAGCCGAAGGCAGAGGCTTTAGTCCACTGAGCCACCCAGGTGCCCCACATGGATAGTATTATATAAAGCAGGCTTTGCATGATTGAAGATATAATAATAGTAAACTAAGAATACTGGCTTCACACTAAGGACTTTCATGAGGGTATGGGGAATTAATGGGAATTAAGGATAGGGAGATACTTATGGAGGTTGGCATGTTCCTTAGTCAGCCACAATGAGTGGTGAATTAAGCAACAAATCAAACAAACAAACAAAAAAATCCAACAAGAAGTCCAACAAACAAAATCTTTGGATTTATAGCTCTTAAAATCCCTTCAAGAACTAGGGGAATTAGACTGCACTTTTTTTTTTTTTAATCTTATCTATAGTCAGAACTTCATGATGTCTCTGAAATGAAACTTATGCAACATACTTATAAAACCTACCAAAGAATCATTATCCAACACAAGTGAGAAGAACATTGTCATCCAACACAAGTGAGAAGTAGAAGTCCACATTGGGTGGAATTAGCATTCTAATGTCTGTTTCTAAAGCATTCATTTTATAGATCTAAGTCTTTAAATTATTTTGTAAAAATTTAAACTGACTTCATAGATGTTTTCCTGCTGATGAATTAATAGCACAAAAGGTAGCAGAGAGGCAAAAACCAAAGGTTCTAATAATGAATCATATAAGAAATGCTAGGTTGTTTGAGTCCTTTTTGGGGGGGGGTGTATAATTAAAAAAAAAATTTTTTTTGTATTAACATATACTGTATAATTTGTTTCAGGGGTTCAGGTCTGTGATTCATCAGTTTTACACAATTCACAGAGTTCACCATAGCACACACCCTCTCCATCCTCCACCACCCAACCACTCCATCTCTCCCACCCCACTCCACTCCAGCAACCCTGAGTTTGTTTTTTAATTTGGTAATTTTTTTATTGTTGGGTTTTAAAAGTCCTTTGTATATTTTGAAGTAAAAAGTAATTTTATCAAATATATGCTTTGCAAATATTTTCTACCTGTCTGTGCTTTGTCTTTTCATTCTTTTAACAATGTCTTTCACAGAACTGATGCTTTCCAATTTTAATTAGGTCAACTTACCAGTTTCTTTTTTCATGGCTCAAACTTTTAATGTTAATAAAAAGATTACTGTCAGAGACAAGGTCTCCCAGATTTTATTCCATTCTCCCTTTTAGAATTTGTAGAGTTTCAAAATTTCAATTTAGAAATACTGTGATCCATTCTGAGTTAATTTCTGTGAAAGGTGTAAGGTCTGTTTTCTATTTCCATTTATATTTGCATGTGGATGTGCAGTTGTTCTGGCACCATTAGTTGAAAAGACCCTTCTTTCTCCATTAAATTGCCTTTGTTCCTGTGTTAACTACTTACATATGTGTATCTAGTTGTGGGCTCTCAGTTCTGTTCCACTGAAAGATTTGTTTATTCTGCATTACAACACTGTCTTGATCACTGCCGTGCTAAATTCTAGAGTAAATAGTGTCATTGTTCCAACTTTGTTCATCTTCAGTGTGTGTTGCTATTCTGGGTATTTTGCCTTTCCATATTAACTGAAGAACAGTTTGTACATATATACAAGTTTTGTATGGAATGTTGATTGGGATTACATTGTATATATGCATCAAGTCGACAATAAATTACATTTTAATAATACTAAGTTTTCCTTTTAAGCACAGAGTCATTTAACTTTTTATTATAGCAATGCATCTTCACAAACAGATTATTGTCTTTAAAGTCAAGATCACAACTTTGTAACTTCCTATCTTCCATTAGTATAGAATATTGCTTGGAATGGAGAATGTTCCTTTTCTTTTCCTTTTTGTATTGACAGCAGACTAAATGCCTATGAATTCCTCTTGGGTAAAAACAGAATTGATATATATAATATCTTAAATTTCTGAACATATTATTAATCCAAACTAATATTTTGTAACTGATAAATGTGCACAAATGCACATACAATATCAGGTGTGACTGGGTCTGCTTTTCATACTGAATTGTCCTGTGTATTTGTCTGCCTTCACAGAAAGAGAGAGCCAGAGACAGAGACAGAGACAAAGAATTTTGGGAGCCTGTATATGTATTTCTAGACTTACATCATCAATGAATACATATGATTGACAAAATGCCTTTTAAAAACACATTCAATTTCTGTTTCTAGAAATTTCAATAACTCTAGATGAGAACAAATAAAGAAGAGAGAAACCAATATAAAACTTGAAGCACTAATCAGGCAGCTCTAAGCCAAAATGTTCAATCTCAATGGCACAGTCTTCATGCCCTCGGTGCTGACACTGATCGGGATCCCTGGATTGGAGTCTGTGCAGTTCTGGATTGGAATTCCTTTCTGTGCCATGTACATCACTGCTCTATTTGGAAATTCCCTGCTCCTGGTCATCATCAGATCTGAACGCAGCCTCCATGATCCCATGTATCTCTTCCTGGCAATGCTTGGAGCAACGGACATTGCTCTCAGTACCTGCATCCTACCCAAAATGCTAGGAATATTCTGGTTTCATCTGCCAAAAATATACTTTGATGCTTGTCTCTTTCAGATGTGGCTCATCCATACCTTCCAGTGCATCGAATCAGGAATTCTGCTGGCCATGGCCCTAGATCGCTATGTGGCCATCTGTGATCCCCTGAGACATGCAACCATCTTTACCCACCAACTTCTCACTCAGATTGGGGTTGGAGTGACGCTCAGAGCAGCCCTCTTTGCAGCTCCGTGTCTCATCCTCATCAAATGTCGGCTGAAACACTACCGGACCACTGTGGTCTCCCATTCATACTGTGAGCACATGGCCATCGTGAAGTTGGCAGCAGAAGACATTCGAATCAACAAGATCTATGGTCTCTTTGTGGCTTTCACTATACTTGGATTTGACATAGTCTTCATCACACTCTCTTACATCCAAATATTTCTAACTGTCTTCAGTCTTCCTCAGAGGGAAGCTAGGCTCAAAGCCTTCAATACCTGCATTGCCCATATTTGTGTCTTCCTCGAGTTTTATCTACTGGCTTTCTTCTCCTTCTTTACACACAGGTTTGGATTCCATATTCCACCCTACATTCATATTCTTCTGTCCAACCTTTATCTGCTTGTCCCTCCTTTGCTCAATCCTATTGTGTATGGGGTGAAGACCAAACAGATTCGAGATCGAGTGTCCAAGGTTTTCTACTCTAAAGATCCATCTTGATTTCTCATTTAACTCCTTTTAAATTATAAAATTTCACTTTGAAAAATACTAGTTTGGGGTCAGATTTTGTGCTTTCTCAAGTTCATTTGTGCTGCTGAAATATACAGTTCTAGATTTTACTTTGGAGACAAAATCTGTCTCCTATGTAAACAATTTTAACTTTTATGAATATATTATCAACTCATCAGTAGATTGTATAAAAGTCAGAAAACATGAAGACTTGTTTCTGACTTAGTCAATGAAAATTTTTAATTTTTCAGTGAGGACGTTTCTTAAAGACACAAATAAATTTAAGTGGTTAATCTCGATTAAAAATATTAAGTTCATGGGGTTCTTCAAAAACAATAAATTCATTCTAAAGTTGATAATTCTGATGACCATGTACTAATTTGTCTTCTAATTTTGATTTCAGTAGTCTTTCTCCTCAACTTTATCATCTTCATCATTTTAATTATCATCACCATTCAAGTCTTAATTATTTTCTGACTTACATTCATCTGAGCATTAAGAAGTTTTAGATGTTTAATTTTTATTGAAATGAAAATTAATACATTTTTAAAATCTAAAAGATCTGGATTTGTAGAAACTTGAATATGTAGTTTCTAAGAGTTCCCATAGACCCCCTACCTAGTATTCCTTATTGTCATCTTTCATTAATATATGTTACAGTTAGTGTATCGATATTGATAAACTGATTTACTAAATTCCATATTTTATTCATATTTCTTAATTTTTACCTAACTTCCTTTTTTTCCTTCCAAGATCCCATCCTGGATGCCACATTGCATTTAATTGTCAGGTCTCTATACGATGCCCTTGGCTATACCTTTCTGAGACTTTACTTGTTTCTAATGACTTTCAAAACGTTGAAGAGTACTGTTCAGGTATTTCATAGGAATCTTTTCCATTGGAATTTATCTGATGTCATTGTATTGATTAGATTGGAATTATGTGCTTTGGGGAGGAAAATCATAGCTGTTAAAGTCCCATGTTGATGACATACAAATTATCAACATAATTATCAACATATTATCAAGGTACAAATTATCAACATAATTTATCCATTGTGTATATTGACCTTAATTGTCAGATTTCTCCATTTTAATTCCGTTTTCCATTCCATTTAATTTCATTTTCATGCTGAACTTTTGGAACTTTTGTACTTTTTGCTTAACCAATGGAGCCATCCAGCTCCCCATCATCTACACATTATTAACTATATTATACTTAATTTTTTTGTTTATATTATCTGGGGTGGCTGGTGGATTTTATTTTCTGTTTCTTAATTAATTTTTTATCATTTAATTTCTCATGTATCTTTGGCCTATATTTGACACTTAAACACTTGCTGACATTAACTGTTCTGTGTCACTTGACATGTTTTTCACTGAGATAAGAAATTTTTTTACAAAAAAAATAATTTTTTTAAAGATAGTTTGTGTGAGGTAATAAGTGCAAAATGCCCACTTTGGGGTATGTTGAATTAAATAAGTAGGACCTTCTAGGAGATATACCCATTTGGGAACTCTATTTAAACATTTGAAAAGATACCTTTATTAGTTGATCTTAATATTTTCAATGGCTATCATGGCAGTGAGCATTGGTGCGTATGGAAGATCGTGTTGAATATTGTGATAATTATGTTTCATCCATTGTTTCATTGAATTCTGACTTTAACACTATAAAGTATAAAAATTATTTCCTGTGTTTCCCAATGATGAAGTTAAGATTTATAATGTTAAAAATGACACTCATCCAGCTATTAGTGATGGGTGAGAAGCAGTATTTAAATGACCTTTCCCCCAAAAACCCAGTCTAAAATATCTGATCAACCCACTCAATATAGACTCATTGAAGAAATGGAAGAACTATATGATAATTATAAGGAAACATGATTATTTTCAACATAAAACAAAGATGTTGATAAGATACATGCACAGTCATTAACAAATAAGAATGTGGCTGTAGATGAATCACCTAAAAATGTAAAGTTTTTGAGGAATTAATTTGAGAGCATAGAATGTTCATGTAAATACCAGTCCTGATCAAAAACTAACAGTTTCCAATTCAATGAACCTTTCATTCCATGGTGATGTAAAGTAAAACAATATTTTGGAAGGCAGCTATGCTCACCACTATACCACCAACGCTAGTAAAACAATATTTTGAACAGAGCATTTTACAGATAGGCCCGATGTAATTTCTTCTGTGTTCCCTGCATAATAAAATTAACATTAGATAAAGAAGTGAATCATTTTCAACTTTAGCACTAAATGAATGTGACCGAAACAAACTGATATTCACTAAAGCAAAAGAAGGAAGGAAGGAAGGAAGGAAGGAAGGAAAAAGAGGGGGGAATAGCATGTGGATAAAGTAGTATTTTCAGAGATTTTCTTAGCATTTTACTTAAGTCTGGAAAGCATAGTTATAATGTTACCACGCTATACTGATTGGACATTTCTCTGGTAAAATAGAAGCAATTCTTGCTTGGGGTCTTGTCAAAATATTATAGTAGATTTATCATTTATAAGGAGTTTTAAGGAAACTGAAAAAATCTACCACAATATCTAAAAGAAAGGAAGATGTGGGGGATAAATAAAAAAGTATTTAGAGGACTAAGCTCCCATAATCATAAAGCAAGTAATTGTAAGCACATTGGTGGATAATATTGCACTATAAGGAGCATATCTTTTGAAAGCCATAGTCCCTGGGTTCAATTCTGCATTGCTTTGTGCTAGGCGCGTTACCTTTATGCCATTTACTTAACCTTTCTGTGCCTCAGTTTCCTACTTGGTACAGTGAGAAAAATAATACCATCTATATCACAGTATAGTTTTGTGATAATTATAAGGAAACACGATTTTGTGGACGAAAGGAGTAAATATATATAAAGAGATTAGTAAACAGCCAAGCCCACAGTGATCATTATTTGAGTGTTAAGCAATTATTATAACTATTACAATAAGAAAAATGAAACTTGAAAATAATGACTTTTACTCAGGAATTTTTAATCAGTGTAGGTAGCAATTGAATTGGGAAAAAATCATGTTTGTAAATTACATTGTCCAATGTACTGAGAATTTTAAAATTATTACAATAATTATCTTAGTTATTTCACATTTGTGAATATTATAAAATATTATCCACAAATATAGAATACAAAGTAATGTCAATAATAAATAAATAACAATTATTGCAAATATTTATTGAAAGCTTCCCATGAAGCTTATTTCTAAGAGAAAGAAAAAGAAATATTAAAAGATGAAAATAGAGAGAAAAATGTACAACATCACATATCCCTGCTGAGAGGTATAAATGAATTGAGAAATATCATGTTGAGACAAAGCTGCAACTATTGTAAATGTACCGTAATTGTATTAAACAGATTCTGCCAATATGGGTTTTTATTTACATATTTTAGTTTTCAGAAATCTTCTTGTTTGGAAAGAAGAGACTAACCACTCGGTCACGAATCTGCTTGGTCTTGACACCATACACCAGAGGATTGACTGTGGGAGGCACCAAAAGATACAAACTTGCAAAAATTATATGAATGCTTGGAGGTACCTTCTTGCCAATGCGGTGAGTTAGGAAACTAAACAGCGCAGGTGTGTAGGACACAAGTATAGTGCAGACATGTGCAGCACAGGTGCCCAGTGCCTTCGAGCGGGCGTTCTGGGAAGACAGCCGGAAGACTGCCTGGAGGATTTTGATATAGGATGTGGCTATGAGCCCTAGGTCCAACACCATCACTGAAAGGGCCACAGAGATTCCATATGCTCTGTTAATGAGGGTGTTGGCACTGGCCAACTTCACCACAGCCATGTGCTCACAGTAGGCATGGTTGATGACATATTTAGTGTAATATGGTAACCTTTTAATAAGAAGAGGGCAGGGCAAAACCATAAAGGCAGCTCGGGTCATACCAGCAAGACCCATTTTAATGACCATTGGTGGTGTCAGGATGGTTGTATAACGCAGTGGGATACAAATAGCTACATAGCGGTCAATCGCCATGGCAACCAAGAGGGCTGACTCCATTATGCAGAATGTGTGGATAAAATACATTTGTGCTAGGCAGATACTAAAATCAAACCTGTGAGCATCCAACCAGAAGATACCAAGCATCTTGGGGGTTGTGGAAGAGGCAAGAGCCATGTCATTCACTGCCAGCATGCAAAGGAAGAAATACATAGGCTGGTGGAGGCTTGGTTCTAGTTTGATGGTGATGATGATTACGCTGTTCCCCAGCAGGGCCAGGGCAAACAGGAGGAAGACAGGGATGCCAATCCAGCGATGAAAAGCTTGCAAACCAGGAATACCAACCAGGAAAAAAGATGAGATGTAGTGATGTGTAGCATTGTCTGCCATGTTAAAACTGGAAAGTTTGCAAACTTGGATATAAAGTAACCAGGCTAATCCCCTCTGGGCAGAAAACAGGATGGCAGAGTAATACTGCTAGCACCTGAAAGGTTAAAGCTTGAAATCATCAGTAAACCACTTCATTCTGAATCTCAAATCTTCATCTGCAAATGAGAAAATTGTGTTCATATTTCAGAAAATTTTTCCTTAATTTTGGAATTTTATTTAATTCTACTCTATTTTTTAATTTCCTACTAGAGGATCAGTTAGTAATAAAATGACCTCATGGTTTGTCAAAGTCAGTGTTGGATTCTGTGATACAAACATTAAAAAAAAAAAAGTCAAGTCTTGTCAAGGACGTTGAGTTCAAGTATAGATACACATGAATAAACACACATACACACAATAATTAACAAATATTTCAAAGTGCAATCATTATTTTAATAATACAGTTATTCATAAAGAACATAACTAATCAGGAATTCAGAATAAGATCTTATCCCAATAGGGAAAAACAAGGCTTATAAAAATTAAATACAATAAGTGCCTTATCATCAAAGACAAATTTATTCCTATTTTAGAAGAATTGCTCGAGATGATCTGAAAGTGGAAGAAAGAACAGACGATCTGAAGGTGGACAGCATAGCATAATCATATAAACAGGGAAAAGGAGGAAAATTTTAATTTCTTTATGCTTGTAAATGATTTAAAGTTGCTACAAATAAGTATATTAGTGGTTAATAAGCTCAGTCTATTTTCTGCAAAGCCATCACTCTCCGCTATAAACTCAGCCCTACCCCTGGCTTGCATCCAGACCTGCCTAATGACAGTGAAGAGAAAATCAGGTAGAATTCAGCCTGACTCAGCTGCAAAAATATTTTTGTATGACTCTTGTTCTGACCATATCCTTTAGTTTTGATAACTCATCTCGGTTTTTCTTCCTACCATCCAGTTTCTACCTAATATTTTAATTCTGGAACATGCACTCTATTCTTCTTAATCTGCTTCTTAAATTTATCTCAATTTCTGTTCACTAACCACTGATGTGAGAGCTCATGATCTAATGAGAAATATTCTGAATGGCAAAGCTTCCTTTTATGGAGGTCTAAATACTACTTGTGTAGGGAAAAAAACTATTAAGCATACTACACTGGGACTATATGAATATCTGAGGTATTTTGTAAGGAATTGAAAAATGTCAACTGAGTTGTAAAATGTTTCAGAAAAAAGCCAGAGCTTGGGGCGCCTGGGTGGCTCAGTGGGTTAAAGCCTCTGCCTTTGGCTCAGGTCATGGTCCCAGGGTTCTGGGATCGAGCCCCGCATCGGGCTCTCTGCTCAGCAGGGTGCCTGCTTCCCCTGCTCTCTCTGCCTGCCTCTCTGCCTCCTTGTGATCTCTGTCTGTCGAATAAATAAAATCTTTAAAAAAAAAAAAAAGCCAGAGCTTAAACCTAGAGTTGTAGAAATTACTAGATATGGATGAAGCCTGTAAGTCCAGGCAGAGAACTTCAGACAAAATATACAGGATATAAAAAATTCAAAGTAAGAAAGTCTTTTAAGTGTGTATTAAACTTTTGCTCTTGGAGATCCTCACATAATTGTTTTCCACTTGGAAACTTGTTCTGCCAAGTTTCATTCTTGTATCTTCTTCTGAGAGTCCCAAACATGCAAGAGACTAGTTTGCCTAGAAATATAGGCATATACATTTTAACTAGGAAACATTACTTATGACTGCAAACAAGAGTAATTACTTTTGGTAATGCTCTTGGTATATGCAAATACTTTAAAATCATCTTTTAGTTTTCAGTAAATTAATTCATAAAATAACAACATATTTAATCTATACCAAGAGAAAATAAGAGCAGTGACTTCCCATTAAACAAAAGTTTTCTGTGAGACCCCTAGAGTAGGGCACATAAGAAATTACAGAGGATGCCCCCCACATGGCAGTCTGCCTGTTGCCATTTCCACTTCTACCTAGAAGGTCTTCTCTGTCTTCTCTCAGGCTTAGTTTGAAAGAGATATTGAAAAAATCCATTTGTTTCCATCAGACTATTCTTTATATTATGTTCAGCAGACAGTCTGGGAGGACATTCAGAGTATCTATTAGCACAACCGTCCCTGGTGTTTCTGAGTCATGTTAAGTACCATATGCCTTCTGACTCCCTGGGCTTTGCCATTTTGCCTGTTTCTGGGTCAAGCCATTTTGCCTGTTTCTGAATCTGCCACATGAGAGTAGAGGACTCTATACCTTGGCAAATACCATGGCAAATACCACGGCATTTTTTATACAGTGCTTCTGCATGCATTATCTACTTCATATTAATGTATTATAATAATAACACAAATATACCCCACACTAAAGTCAGTAAGTTCTCCCATCCTTCCCCCATGTGATTGTATCTTACATGCTGGCCACAATGGCCACCCAGAAATTAAATTAGGAAATCACAAAATTTTCCTTACCTCCTCAATCTGTTTATATCTAATACTTCAGTCAGCAACCATGAAGTCCTTGTTTCTGTTAGAGCTCTTACTGTACGCTTTGTAAGCAATTATTTTCATGTCAACCATGTTCATCAGTGTGAACTCCCAAAGGAAGTTTCTGAATCTTAACTTTCAGTAGATTCTGAGAGAAAGATGGGATGTTTCTGTACTTCCTCTTCAGTTTCTTAAGAACTTCACAGATTTTTATCTTGCTTCCAAGGCTTCTGATCTCCCAGAGAAAGGTTACATAACCAGAAACTTCCCTATAGCAGAAATTTCCAAGGTTCTTCCATAAACAGGGTCTCAGAGTGTGTGTGCGTGTGTGTGTGTGTGTTTAAGATTTTGTTTGGTTCCTCTTCTACTACCACATCATATTACTCAATATCCATCATGTCTCATAAAAGTGGATCATCCTTTATGTTTACAGATCATGCCTTCCCATTTTACTTTCACCTGCTTTACCTTAAATTCCATCTCGCAAACCACAATATATTGCAGATGATAATAAAAGCAACTATTATTCTCTGAAAATCTTCAAATGTTCATTTTCCATTGGAGCATCTAGGTCAATATGCTATGTGGGGCTGGTTAAAAAGTATGTCTGTGGTTGCCATTGGAGCAGTGAGGACTGTAGTTGAGTCATAGCTGCTGTTGATTTATAATGGGCTATCTATATCTATATCTATCTATATAGAGATGCTCAGGAGGCCCCTCTATATAGAAGATGGATAGGTCCTTTAGGAGAGAAGAGGACAAAGGAAAAAAGTACTGGGCCAGGACTGAGCACAAAGCAGTAACAATGTCTCTCTAGGACAGCTATGTAAACTCCCCGGAGCTTGTATGTGGGTAGTACTCTCGTGTTTCGCCTTTGGAGGATACAGTCTTTAGAGACTCTCTCACAATGCCCAGTTGAATGAAATGGCTGAGATGTCCATCAAATATGCAATTCACAGAAGTAATCTGAGAGAAGGGTTAGAGAAAATCAATTTAGTGTGGGCAAACTATTTGAAAATTAAGAGAAGCAAATTGTTAACCTTAATTCCAGTATGATTATCATTGAATTTGCACCTATGTCTTAGGAAAAGATCAATAGTCTGAAAGTATAAAGGTAGCTCAGGGCATTGCATGATCTCTGATGTGTTTTCCTTTTCCTTTGTACGATTTTACTGACACAATTCTCATACATTGGTCACCTTGCATTTCTCCTCCCCTATTAACCCGTGCTCACATGCATGTATAGCATTGTGTATTCAGTCCTTCAGAGATGATGAGTCAGGATTGCTCTCTGCTGTGACTAAGCTTGTCTATCATCCCTCCAGCTGTGCAATAAATGAACATACTTATTTCCTTATGTTTCTGGTAATTTCAAGCTTTCCATGTTCTTCTGATCTGATATACAGGCATAAAGAGGGTTTCAGGGTCCTTTTTTTTTTTTTTTTAAAGATTTTATTTATTTATTTGACAGACAGAGACTACAAGTAGGCAGAGAGGCAGGCAGAGAAAGAGGAGGAAGCAGGCTCTCCAAGGAGCAGAGAGCCCGATGCGGGACCCTGGACCCTGAGATCATGACCTGAGCCGAACGCAGAGGCTCTAACCCACTGAGCCACCCAGGCGCCCCTCAGGGTCCTTTTAATTTCTACCTCCCTCCTTACCCAGAGTAAGATCATCTACTTACATGTTAGAGTGTCTTATGTCCCATTTTCTCTGCCATAAACTGATTTTACTCTTCAGTTTTCTATTGGAGATTCTGTATTTTTCTTGCAGTTGTGCAGGAATTAGATTTTCCTATATCAGTCTTGCCAAAGGCATTGCAAACACCTTCTCCCAATTGATCTCTTACCTTTGTCTATGATGTTCTTAGCGCTACAAAAATCCTGCATTTGACAAAAAGTCATGAAAATTTCACAGTATGTTCTTGTGCTTTTGGAATTTTTTTGTCTTTCATACACTTATTTGTTATCTTCCCGCATTCCCTTCTACTAGCTTCCTAGCTTTAACTTAAGCTTTTGGGTTTGTATGGAGAACTGGGTGTGGTGCAAAAACAATGAATACTGTCATGCCAAATAAATAAATAAATAAATAAATAAATAAATAATTTTTTTAAAAGGCAAAAAACTTAAGCTTTTAGACTTTCATTTGTTTGGAGTTCACCATGTTTTCTATAGGACATAAGGTAGAGGTTCACCTTTATTTATTTATTTTATAAAAATAACCCCATTTTATCAGAAGCATCTAAAATATGTTCGTTATTTTCCATTATTTTGTGGTGTCATCTTAAATGTATATTAAATTCCTGTATATAAATGAATGTTTCTACACTTTCTAGTTATTTTTTATGTTTGTATTTATCTTTTTGTGCCTACATATGACATTTCATTGCCATGCCTTAGTAGTATGCTTTGAGAACTCTTGCTGTTACTTCTCAAAAGTAAATGTTCCATCTATGAACATTTAATTTTCATATAACTTTAGAGTTGGTTTTCCAGTCCCTAAAAAATGCAATTGAAATATTGGTTTGCATTGATTTTGTGACTGAGAAGAGAACATTCTAATATTTTACTCATTCACTCAGATCATTTCTATGTTTGTTAATTGAATCAAAATAAAAAAAATATCCATAAAGGTGTTTAATATTTTTTGGCTGGTTTGTAGATACTTTATAACATTTATTTCTATTAAAATAGAATATTATATTTAATTTTAATTTAAAAATCTATAGTACTTCAACAGATAAATTATCTAAGTTGATCTCATGTCAAAAATAATAATTAGAAGCTGTTCTTCTATGCACTATCTGGTTTTGCTAAGAAAATTAACATATCATCCATAAATGACAACTTTATTTCTTCTTGTCCTATCCTTACACATCAGATTTCTTTGTGTATCTTTATAACATTGACAAATTGTCTATTTGGTATTTGAGCACTGAATCTGCTACAAATATACTTTATGTATTTTTTATTATTATGTTCTCTAAATCCCCGTTCCATCAAAATGATAGAGAGTTTTGTTCAAAATGTCATTTTGTAAATTTTCTTATATCAATTCCTGAGAAAAGGATTCTAAAATCTCCACTGATAATTGTTGCTTTTTGTATTTCAACTTTATTTCTGTGTGGTTTGGTTTCATGAATTTTGAAATTAATTATAAGATAAAAGCACTTGCATAATTGTTATGCCTTATTGATGAATAGTCACCTTTATAATTAGAAACTGTTCCTCTATCTCTTGTAATACTCCTGGTCTTGATGTATATTTGTCTGTATTAATATATCAATTCTACTTTTTTTAATGAAGAGCCCTGTCGTGTTTTATTTTTCCTATTTTTTTTTTACTTTTAACCTACCTACAACTACCTACAAATTTTTAATTAAACTAATTATCATAAGGAAGAGTTCACTTTTTTCTTTCACCATACAATATGATAGGATTTAACATATGTATAGAGTCATTTAACCTCCATTGTAATCATGATGTTAGAAAACATCCAACTATATTACATTGTATGGATTTAGTACAATGTGTTTATCCATTCACTCATTGAAGAACATTTGGGTTATTTCCATTACTAGGCAATTATTCATACAGCTACTATATTCATCCAGGTGTAGCTTTTGAATGAGCATAACATTTAAATTTTTCTAGTGTTACCCATTACTGAAAAAGGAATTGATAAATCAAGCAAGCATAAAATCGGGCAGGACCTTGGGATACCTGGGTGGCTCAGTCTGTTAAGTGTCTGCCTTTGGCTCAGGTCATGATACCAGGGTACTCAGATCTAGTCCCTCATCAGCCTCCCAGCTCAGCAGGAAGCATGCTTCTCCCTCTGCCTGCTGCTCCTCCCCTGCTTGGGCTCTCTCTCTCTCTCTCTATCTGAAAATAAATAAATAAAATCTTTTTGAAAAATCAAGTAGGACCAGAATATAAATACAAATCAATATGATCTATTAAACAAGATCAAATTATGGAATATAAGGCAAACTTTAATTTAAAATAACAGAAATCATACAAACTGTGTTCTCGGACAGTGATGGAATTAAACTTGATACCAGTAATAGAATGATACCTAGCAAATCCCCAAAGTATTTGGAAATTAAGCAATATACCTCTAAATAACATACATCGAGGATGAGTTCTCAAGAGAAATTTATATGATATGCCCATGCCTTCTGCTGTCCATAGCTTCTGATGAGAGACCAGCTACAAATTTTATTGGGAATCCTATGAATGCAATGAGTTATTCTCCCCCTTTCAGCCTCAAGATTCTTTTTATCTTCGATTGAGTTTTGTCAATTTAACTATGATGTGTCTTTTTTTTTTAAGATTTTATTTATTTATTTGACAGAGAGAGATCACAAGTAGGCAGAGAGGCAGGCAGAGAGAGAGAGAGAGGAGGAATCAGGCTCCCTGCTGAGCAGAGAGCCTGATGCGGGGCTCGATCCCAGGACCCTGTGATCATGACCTGAGCCAAAGGCAGTGGCTTAACCCACTGAGCCACCCAGGTGCCCATGATGTGTCTATATATGAATATCTTTGAGTTTATCTCACTTCTTGGTGTTTTGTTTTGTTTTGTTTTTTAATACTTAGTAGCATTTGTCAAGGTCTTGGATATAGAGATTAATGCTTTTCATTAAATTTGGGATATTTTCTGCTATTATTTTTTCAAGTCCCCCCCCCCCACTCCCAATTTTCTTTCTCTCCTCTTCTCTTACAACTCCCATCAGTATATGTCAGTATACTTTTGGGTATCCTATAGGTCCTTAAGGCTTTGTTAATTTTCTTCATTCTTTTCTATTTCTGTTCCTCAAAGAGGATAATCTCAATTGGCCTCTCTTCATGTGATTAATTCTCTCTTCTGCCACCTCAGTTCTGCTGCTTATGTAGTCATTTTCAACTTTCAGTTATTGTTCTTTGTAACTACAGTTAAATACTCGAATTCAGTAATTGTCAGCTTTGAATTCTGGTTAGGACCCTGGACAGAATGGAGGGATAGACTGCAAAATGTGAAAAATTGTTTCAAATACCCTATCCTTGTCATTGATCTAGGCTTGTGGTATTCTCTGTTCAGACTTAAAATTTTGTTTTCAGGCTTTTAATACTTCTTTTCTTCATTTTTATTTTACCTGTTTTAAAGTATTCCTCATCTTACATACACATAGACTTATGTGTATTAGTGGTTTCCCATATTTAATAATTGACAACGATATCTGGAAAATAATCTCTCATCATCAGCAGTTTAAAATTAACACTTAACTGGTTTACAATGTATACTAAGTTTTAAAAACTAGCCCGAGTACATTTTATGATGATTCATTTAATCTTTTATTACTCATCTGAATTAAATTCTCATAATGTCTTATTTTATAAATGAGAGAGTTGAAGCTTGTACCAGCCAAAGAACATACCCAAAGACGCACAATGAAAAAGCAGTGGTGCCAGATTTTAAACCCAAACATCCAGATGAAAGACCATACTATTAACTACAACAGAATGTTGTTTAATCAGGTGAGGTTATCCCACCCAGGAATAATTGCAAATGTCCTGTGTGATGAAAGAGGCCTAAAGCCCTGTTAATTTTTACTTTTTAAGCCCACTGAGTTAGTGTTAAATTGAATACATGTATGGACAAATTGGGGATTAATAAGAATCACAGTGTTTTGTCCAATTATTAGTTTGTTAAAAGAAATTTATCTTGGTTATGATTATGACAAGTCATCATGTAATTATTCCAGAATATGTTGTGAGCCATAAAAGGTCATTATTTCCCTTATCAGAAGTCTAGGTTGCAGGCAGCTTGCTGCTGTTATGGCTTATATATACATACTTTAGGTAATGAATCCTAGAATTAAAGTTTGTTTAAAGACATATTAGTTAATAAAAATAAAACTTCTGGTTATCATCAATTGGTAAATGTATTTTTGGGAATCAAAGTGACCAGACTGAGAAAGACAAATACCATATGATTTCACTCACATGTAAATCTAAAAAACAAAACAAATGAATGAACAAAAGACAGAATCAGACCTATAAATAGAGAATAAATCAGTGGTTGCCAGTGGAAAGGAGGATGAGACAATGGGCAAAAGGGGTGAAGGAGAGTGGGAGATACAGGTTTCCAGGTGTGGAATGAATGCAGCATGGGAATAAAAGCTTCTGCCCAAGAAATATGGTCAATGATGATGTAATAGCATTGTATGGTGACAGATGGTATCTGTGCAGCAGATGCTACACTTGAGAGCAAAACATAATGTAGAGGGATGTTGGATATTTATGTCGCTCACCTGAAACTAATGTAACATAGTGTGTTGACTATACTGAAAGAAAGAGACTAATTCCCACCACCCTGACCAAATTAACTGAGAGTTTTATATTTTGATAATACTTGTTTGGTTATTTCACATTTGGAGATGTGATGTAAATAACTTTGAAATAATTCCATATTAAAATATATCAGGATGCCTGGGTAGCACAGTCAATTAAGTGTCCCTCTCTTGGTTGTAGCTCAGGTCATGATCTCAGGGTCATGAGATCAGGGTCCCTCTCAGGCTCCACATTCACACAAAGTCTGCTTGAGATTCTCTTCCCCCCCCTCTGCCCTTCCGGTTTGTAGGCACTCTCTCAAAAATAAATAAATAAATATTTTAAAAAATAAGATAAAATACATAGAAAATAATAAAATTGTTGAAAATATTAAATGTTTTCCATATGACATATTATGATTTGATTTGAGTTTATTTCAGTCAACTGAAAACAGAAGTTTATATAATCCAATTTTTTATGTAACTGGACAGCATCAACTCTTCCTGCTGCAAGGCATAAGGAGAACCCAGAAAGAACAGATGGAGACTACTTTCTGTTACTCATCAGGGTAGCCATAACTTTCAATAATCATGTTTTACTAATTTGGGCTGAAATTTACGTATTTTAGTTTTCAGAAATCTTCTTGTTTGGAAGAAGAGATTAACTACTCGGTCACGAATTTGCTTGGTCTTGACACCATACACCAGAGGATTGACTGTGGGAGGCACCAAAAGATACAAACTTGCAAAAATTATATGAATGCTTGGAGGTACCTTCTTGCCAATGCAGTGAGTTAGGAAACTAAACAGCACAGGTGTGTAGGACACAAGTATAGTGCAGACATGTGCAGCACAGGTGCCCAGTGCCTTCGAGCGGGCATTCTGGGAAGACAGCCGGAAGACTGTCTGGAGGATTTTGATATAGGATGTGGCTATGAGCCCTAGGTCCAACACCATCACTGAAAGGGCCACAGAGATTCCATATGCTCTGTTAATGAGGGTGTTGGCACTGGCCAACTTCACCACAGCCATGTGCTCACAGTAGGCATGGTTAATGACATATTTAGTGTAATATGTAGCCTTTTAATAAGAAGAGGACAGGGCAAAACCATAAAGGCAGCTCGGGTCATACCAGCAAGACCCATTTTAATGACCATTGGTGGTGTCAGGATGGTTGTATAACGCAGTGGGATACAAATAGCTACATAGCGGTCAATCGCCATGGCAACCAAGAGGGCTGACTCCATTATGCAGAATGTGTGGATAAAATACATTTGTGCTAGGCAGATACTAAAATCAAACCTGTGAGCATCCAACCAGAAGATACCAAGCATCTTGGGGGTTGTGGAAGAGGCAAGAGCCATGTCATTCACTGCCAGCATGCAAAGGAAGAAATACATAGGCTGGTGGAGGCTTGGTTCTAGTTTGATGGTGATGATGATTACGCTGTTCCCCAGCAGGGCCAGGGCAAACAGGAGGAAGACAGGGATGCCAATCCAGCGATGAAAAGCTTGCAAACCAGGAATACCAACCAGGAAAAAAGATGAGATGTAGTGATGTGTAGCATTGTCTGCTATGTTAAAACTGGAAAGTTTGCAAACTTAGATGCAAAGTAGACAGACTAGTTCCCTATGGGCAAAAATCAGGTTGACAGAAACATTGATTCACTATATGGAGACTCCAGGCATACTAAGATAGCCTATCTAAAGGGCTGACTCTTCCCTGAAACTTCTGGAAGCTGCTGGGTCAATCACTTCACTATTATGAACCTCAGGATCTTCATTTGAAAATAAGAAGTTTGAATCAAGTTCTTTTTAAATTTTCCCTTCTCTGTTCAATCTTATTCTTGTCTATACTTTCATTTTTATTATCTACCAAGTATACAGGTCATGATAAAATTTCTGCTTCTTTTTGCCTAGGAGTTTTCTGAATTGTGTGACATCAACTTTGCTTTAAGAAAGGCAAAGGCCACTCCTTTCAGGGAATTCTCGATCAAGTATGGAAATACATGTAGGCATACACAAACACACAGGTGCATGCATGCATATATATAATAATTCGTAGGTTATGTAAAAGGCAATTATAATCTTAACAACATGGTAGTCTACAAATAGTCAGGAACGCAGAATAAGAGAATAAGAAATCCAAGCAGCTTAAATATAGCCAAAATTCTTGTGAACATTAAAAATAATAAACACATTGAAAATGCTTTCTTATTTCAGAAAAGATCTTAAAGATAATCAGAAGGATAGGTTGTTAGAAGCATGTATCAAAAGTGAGGAATATCAACTGAAAACAGTAGAAAAACATGAATCTGCCATAGAGTTTTAAATTAACATTCTTCAGAAAACAAGGTTTTTTTTTTTTTTTTCCAATGGCTATATCTCCACAACTTTTTATTTAATTCAAAAGCAAGTACCTATATGAGTACATTTTTCAGTCCATCCAATTTTAATAAGTGTATACTATGTTTCAAGTAATAAGGAAAAACTGTCTTTTGGGGGGGGCGCCATCCAAGGAAAGTTAACTTTATTCAACATCTCATCAAGTTACCATACACCACTTTTTTAAAGATTTTATTTATTTATTTGAGAGAGAATGAGAGAGAAAGCACAAGAAGGGGAGGTCAGAGAGAGGAGCAGACTCCCTTCTGCGCAGGGAGCCCGATGCAGGACTCAATCCCAGGACTCCAGGATCATGACCTGAGCTGAAGGCAGTTCATTAACAAACTGAGTCACCCACACATCCACCATACACAATTTTTAAAAAGATTTACATGAAAGTTAATTTAACTTTTTTTTTTTAAGATTTTATTTATTTATTTGACAGAGAGAAATCACAAGTAGATGGAGAGGTAGGCAGAGAGAGAGAGGGAAGCAGGATCCCCGCCGAGCAGAGAGCCCGATGCGGGACTCGATCCCAGAACCCTGAGATCATGACCTGAGCCGAAGGCAGCAGCTCAACCCACTGAGCCACCCAGGCGCCCCTAATTTAACATTTTAAATGATAGGGGAAAGTTTTAAAGAAGTTTCTTGCCCTCAGATTTTCTTTCTTTTTTTTTTTTTTTTTTTTTTTGGAAAATTTTATTTCTTCATCCTTTCAGATAATTGAAACAATGTTATCAACACACATTTTCCGCTAATGGGAATAATGCAAGTTCATTTGGTATTCTGCCTCCTCTGACTCCTGGCCTTGATCCTAGCTTTGCAACCACCATTGCCTAATGGTAAGGAAGAGCAAAACAACTTCCATCCAGTCCCCCAGGTCTGAGTGCCACAAGCATCTTCTCATGATCTTTCACTGATCTGGTCCTTTTGGTCTAGTAGTGGCCCTCAAACCTTCTTCTGAGGATCAAATTTCCTCCTAATATCATAATTCTGGAATGCACACTCCAGTCTTCATAACATGCCTTTTTAAAATTTGTAATTGTCCCCAATATCTGCTCCTAAACTCAACTGATATGAAAGTTCAATAAATATTAATAAATATTCCTACTGACAATTCCTCTTTGTTTGAATGTCCATATAATATCTGTGAGGGAAGAACTTTCTGCTTGTAATATGCATATTGTCCTTTTAAGCATATGCTACTCTGGACCTATGTGAATAAATATCTGAGATATTTCCTTATAAGAAAGTGAGAATTCAAATTTGAGTTAATCATTATAAATATTTCAGGAGAATTCAGAATTTAAACATTATCCCAAATACAAAGGGCCAGAGTTAGGTTAGGGATTGCCACATTGGATGTGAGCCCCATAACCTTAGGTAGAATGGTATATAGATATAGATATAGATCATACTTGATGAAAGATATAAAACAAGCAGCAATTTTAGCAAACCCCAAAGTGGGGAAAATATGAAGAAAGCCACACTTAGGCATATCATAATCAAAGTACTGAAAATCAATGATAAATGTGATTGGAACATTCATTTTAAGGAACAGCAATAAAAATGATGGCTATTTTCTCATCAGAATCAATAAACTTCAGAAGATAACAAAACCATATATTTGAAGAAAAAAATTGACAATCTGAGATTCTACATGCAGAGAAAATATCTTTCAAAAACGGGAGCATAAGAACTTGGGGCAAGAAACTTCTAGTATTGAACATGTAAACTATAAAAGATTTTTAAGTTTAATATAAAGAGTACTTGATACCTTTACAGGTTTTTTCCATGTTCCATGATTTTTTCTCATTTTGGGATAACCAAAAATTCAAGAGGATGTTGTCAGAGAACTAGGTATGCGGCAAGTAAATAATACACCTAGAAACATAAACATGATTTCTAGGTAGAAAAAAATTACATAGAACAAAATGTAAGTGTAAGGGCCTGGTTGGCCAGAGGGAGCCATTTCATTGTGAGCTTGGGTTGACCCTGCCCCTCCTTTAGGAACTTGTCTGCAGGCCCCTGATATGGGGGCAGGCCAGCTGAATGGAGACATCCAGTCAGTGGGGTGCGCATATATTTGCTATGGTGAATTGAAATTCAATTGGCCACCCGTATTGCTGACCGAGCCTGACTGTGCAGTTCTCCCTGTGTGTTGCAATCTCATCGGCCACCTGTATGTGAGCCGGGCTCAACCACCTCTATAAAGGTTAGTCTATGAGGCAGGGGAGGAGTAGTGATAGTGTCGGGGACGTGGGGAGCATCAGGGTCATCAGGAGCAGAGCAGCATTGTGGGAGCGTCCAGAGCTGCATCTTCAGGAGTGTGGGGATGTGGGGAGCATCGTGGTCATGGGGAGCGTCATGGGCCTCACTGTGGAGCGGCCTTGCCAGGGAGCATCACGGCTGGGAGCGTTGACGTTGGGCAGTGGCCTTGCGGGGTAGCAGCACAGACGGGAGCGTCGTTGTAGGGTAAGGGGAGTCGTCCGGGTCGGTGTCCTGGTCGTGGTCGCCTCTTTGTAAGAGACGGCCCCGACTGGTCGGTTTGATTTTTGATGCTTGGCGTGAAATAAAGCTTTGCTTGACTTTCGCTTTGTGTCAGTCTCATTCCTTTGATCACGGACCCAAACCAGTAAGCTTAATTGCTTTGTGATACATAATACTAACAAAAGTAGGTCTATAGACATCAGTAAATGTACTTTATAAGATATTACTAAAAGGCGCCTGGGTGGTTCAATCAGTTAAATGTCTGCCTTTGGCTTGGGTTATGATCCCAGGGTCCTGAGATTGAGCCTCAAGTAGGGTTCCTTGCTCACCAGGGAGACTGCTTCTTCCTTTTCCTCTGCCCCTGCTCCCCGCCCCCCCCTGCTCTGCACTCTCTGTCTCTCTCTCTCTGTCAAGTAAGTACATAAAATCTTTAAAAAAAAAAAAAAAAGAGGAAATACTAAGAGAAAGATTTTAAGTAGCGTCAGTTTATAGAGAGACCAGGCTCTCTTAAGGGCATTAGAATGTGTAACAAAAGGAGCTATAAGTGAAACAACGCAAAGAGCAGAGCAGCCTATTTTGAATGAAGTCAATTAGGTCATTCATTACCTTATATTTAGCAGACAGATTGCCCTGGAAGTCAAAAAGCCTGCTCACACCCTCTGGCTTCCTGTTAGTTCTGTTTTTCCATCTGTTTCTGAAACATACAGATACAATGTTCCTTCTGCCACCTGGACTTTAGCAATTTTACCTGCATCTGGGTTAGTTAGCAGAATCCCTTGCTGGCAATCTGCCACTCGAGAGAGCATTGTTCAAGGAGAGAATGCAATGTTTTCTATGTGATCTGTTTTATTAAATATAACATGCTTATACCACGTCTTAAATAATATCACTTCAAGATATCCCACGCAATATTCACTATTTGCCTCAAAACTCCCCTACCATCTGCCTGTATCTCATTTGCCGGCAATAGCAGTCAGTCACACAGACATTTAAACTAAAAATCTCAGAGTTATCCTTGACCCTTATGTTCTATGTTGGCAAATGGGGAAGGTGGTGGTTCTGGACTCCCTAAATATCCCATCATCAACAAAGACATTCCTCCTCCAGTTTAATCAAAGATTACATTCTCTTAATTTTCATCAATACTGTGCTTCCTTTCAAAAAGCAGTACAGTGTAGAAGTATAACATTATGTCCAGAGGACAGCTATGTGCTGAATTCTAAATGGGTACACAGGGAATTATTTTAAGACATGGAAAACAGCATTTTATGACTATGTTTTTGAGTGACAGACATAAGTCCAAACCATCCTTATTTCTTTTCATAAAGGAATGTGGTAATACATAATATGTTATTCTATATTTGGCTTTCTATTTTTCCAGAAGCTATTATTACTCCAAATTTTTCTACCATTCAAGGAAGAAGTCAAGTATATTAAAATAGTAGAGAGCAACAATATATGTGTGCCAAATATATATATTTTCAGCCCCTTAAACTTTCTGGGATTGGGCGGAGGGCTTGAGGAAAAGACTGCGGTGTATTTTGAAAGATAAAGCCAACTTATTTTTCCCAAAAAGAAAAAAAGACATAGAAAAGACAGAAAACTTAACTCATATCTGCAGCTGCAGCTTCATCCCATAAAATTTACCCCATTTTCCATCTTAAAAAAAAAAAAAAAAAAAAAAAGACGGGCAAAGAAGCAAGGAAAAAGGAAAAGCGCTTTCTTACATAGATGCTTCTCTTAAATTGTCATAATCTGGAGTTCAGGAGTCTCTCCCCTTGGGCTGGTAATTTTCATTTCACTGCATTTCATACCTCCCACTTCAAACACTCTTCATCCGCAGCTTTGACATCTACAAATAACTAGTAGATCTCACACATATTCATTGAAAACTTTGCCATATGGCTTGTACTTTACATTTCTACCTGCATTGCTATTATATTAATAGATTACTTTGAAATATGTATATTTAGATCCTTTCTAACCCACTGGCCTCTAAAGATGAATTCACTACATTATACATCACCCCGCACACATCTATCATCATCTATAACTGTTGCTTCTTTGAAAACCTAAATTCCAAAAAATTGCATCACGGGAATAGCATTTCACATTCTTTTCCCATACTCTAACACCTAGCATTATTAATCCCTTCTCTCTAGATGAACAGATTTTGTGGAACATCACTTCAAACTTTTACTAATTAGCATACCTAAGTATCTTATTCCATCTGTTTTTGTAGGGACCAAGGATAGGCTGCCCCATTTTAACATGAGGGTTACTCTGAGCTGAAGGCTATCAAGACCCTACTGGCTTGGGGCGCCTGGGTGGCTCAGTGTGTTAAAGCCTCTGCCTTCAGCTCAGGTCATGATCCCAGGGTCTTGGGATCAAGCTCTGCATCGGGCTTTCTGCTCAGCAGGGAGCCTGCTTCCCTCTCTCTCTCTGCCTGCTTGTGATCTCTGTCTGTCAAATGAATAAATAAAATATTTTTAAAAAAAGAAAAAAGAACCCTACTGGCTCAAGAGAAACTTTTGTCCCTCCCTTAAGTACATTGAATAATCCAAATTGGGAGTCTTTCCCAGAATAATTAGCAGAGATAATCTCAGTGACCCATCTATACGGTTGGGCAAACATCTGCTCTTCTTTCCACCCTCCGAACTGCATTTTTTCCCTCTGCAGTCCACCTTCTCTTTTAGTTCAGGATGCCATATAGACCTCATTTTACCTCACTAGATCTGGAACTCCCAAGTCTGTGTGGATTCTCTATATGCACACTATAACATTTTTTTTTTCTTGTTATTCTGTCTCAGGTCAATTTTATACTTGGTCCAGCTAGAAGGACTTTTGAAAGGAGACAGGAAACCTTCCTCTAGGACACTTTCTTTTTCTTCTATTTTTCAGCTCTTCCACATTATTTCCTATGTGTTGAGCACTCCTGGGGGAAATCATAGCTGCAGGGATTAGCCTTACTTCAACCCTTTCTGTTTTTCAAACTCCAAGATTCTGGTAATAAAAATATATTTCATTTTATTGTGCAGTTTTTAACCTCTACGAATATTTCTTTCCTTCTCTAGTACCAAGTCACATTACTCAAATATCATGTCTCTTATAAACATGCATTGTCATTTCTCTACCTAGAGATAGTCTTTTCTAACTTGACTGCCATCTGATTGATCTATAATAATACCTCATATAATAACATGAATTGTTTTTTTCTGCAAATCTTCAGATGATGGTTTTCCATTGCAGTGTCCAGATAAAGTTACTTATTCAGGAATCCTTAAAATGTATGACACAGTGACTCTGGGGACATTGTGGCCTCTGTGGACCAAGATGGTAGCCATGCCTGCCTTGTAATGTAATATTATGATGTTCAAGGGTCTCATCAGGTTTAGGAAAGCCCAGAAGTCCTTTGATTATGTCCACAGGAGATATGGAGATGGAAGGTAAAAAGAAAGGCCAGAATTACGCAGAAACATAACACTGGGGCATCCATAGAACACCGTCACTCCCCAGAGTTTGTGGATAAAGCTCATCTGTTTCTATTTGGGGAAATACTGTTTTTAGAGACGGACCTATAGTACTCAATGTCACTGGACTGTTAATCTTCCCACAGGGAATGTTGTAAGAAGATAAATGAGAAAGAGTTTAGTGTAGACAGTCTGGTGATTCCTATTGAGCTCAGGAAATAATAAGGCCTGAATAAATAGTAATTCATGCTATTTCCAGATCCCCATTTTATTATTCTTTTCCCTTGTGCCATTTTACTGTGACCCAATGTGCATATGTGGTTACTTTGTATTTCTTCTCACCAGGCTCATGCGGGTTCCTATGTACTCACAGATTCATGTGTATTCTCTATCCTCCTGTCGGTAATTCATACGTTATATTTCTTACTGCTCTGGATTTTAAATCTCTGATATTTTCTAAAATGTTAAATAAGTGATGCTGCAAGTTTTCATATATTTTAGACACTGCATTTCTTGTATTGCTAATGTGTCTGAGTGTCCTAACATATGCTGGAGAGACACTTGTACCTTTTCACTCACATAAAGTAGTTGATTTAACTGATTGATTATTTTTATTTAGTATGGTTTTATTCATACAGTACAGAGGTTCTTCATAAAGTTAAAAACTTGATTTTGAGTTTTTCTTGTTGACTTGAAGGTGCTTCTTGCATATTCCAACCTAAAACTAATGCTAAATTCTGCCAATGGCTTCTGCCTTGGTCTTACCTGTTAATATTCTCCATGAGGAAAAAAAAAAATCCTCCATATTGATGTAAAGTCATCCAAATTTTGCCCATTTTTTTAATTGTTGCTTTTAACATTTTTAACATTTTTTTAATATTTTAAACATTTTCCCCACCTTTTCCCTTGGATTTTAATCCCACAGATCTATTTTCTGGATTCATTTTCTGCCTAAGCTCTGAAAATCTAGAATAATGACCCTGTACATATGTGTTGGCCACTCACCTTCCTTCCTTTCCCTCTTGGTTTCTGAGTGATGTCTAACTCTTGGCTTTTTCCAGCCTGGTCCATCTCAACCTCTAAACACTAGTTTTATAATTTTCCTTAAAAATGAACACAGTTCATTCTTTCTTTCCCTTTCTTGTTATTGCTCTTTTCTATTGGAGAGCCAGTGCCATTAACTTCAAAATGACCTTGAAATTGCATAGAAGTAATCATCTTTCATATTTTCCACAACATTCGTTTCCATATCATCTTGTCCATCAATCCAGCTTTGGTTATCCCTCCTGGGTATAGTATGAATGTTCCCTGAAATGAAAAATTATGGGTCTTGGGCCATGTTAGTAAATTTTAGTGCAAGAAAATAATCAACAAAACTAAAAGACAACGTATGAAAAGGAAAAAGATCTTTGTAAATGGCGTATCTGATAAAGGGTTAATATCCAAAATATATAAAGAACATATCACACACAACACCCTAAAAACAAATAATCCAGTTAAAAAATGAGCAGAAGACATGAATAGGCATTTTTCCAAAGAAAACATACAGATGGCTAACAGATGCATGGCGAGATGCTCATCACTCATCATCAGGGAAATACAAATCAAAACCATGATAAGATACCTCACACCAGTTGGAAAGTGTAGAAGTAACAACACAGGAAACAACAGATGTTGACAAGAATGTCAAGAAAAGGGAACACTCTTAAACTACTGGTGAGAATGCAATCTGGTACAGCCACTCTGAAAGACAGTATGGAGGTTCGTCATGAAGTTAAAAATAGAGCTACCCTACAACCTAGCAATTGCACTACTAGATATTTACCCAAAGGATACAAAAATACGATTTAAGGGGGCACATGCATCCTGGTGTTTATAGCAGCATCATCAACAATAGCCATACTATGGAAAGAACCCAAATGCCCATCAACTGATGAATGGGTAAAGAAGAATAATTTACAGAGAGAGAGAGAGAGAGAGGGAGAAATATTACTCAGACATCAAAAAGAATGAAATCTTGCCATTTTTGCAATGACTTAGATGTAACTAGAGTGTATTATGCTAAGTAAAACAAGTCAGTCAAAGAAAGATAAATACTATATGATTTCACTCATATATAGAATTTAAGAAACAAAAGAAGTGGACATGGAGGAAGGGGGAAAAAGAGAGGTAGGCAAACCATAAGACACTCTTAACTATAGAGAACAAACTGAAGATTGATGGAGGGGTGGTGGGGGGGAATGGGGTAACAGGGTGATGGGTATTAAAAAGGACATTTATTGTCATGAGCACTGTAAGTAATGAGTACTAAATTCTACTCTTGAAACTAATATTATACTATATATTAATTAACTAGAATTTAAATAAAAACTTGAAGGAAAAAAAAAGAAAACATACCATATGTACTTCAGCTGCATAAAGCAGTAATTTCTAGCTTATTTAAGTAAAAGGACATGTTTTGGACAAGCTTTTTATCTACTTGTATAAGGATAATTTTGCTTTTAGCAATTGTATATTGAAAAAAATGCATTATGAAAAGTATAGTTGTCACAAAGTAATATTGAATTAATTGCACATTATTAATCATAGAATTTATATACTCTGAAAAACACATATACACATGTAAAATTTTATTTAATCTACAAAAGATACTTGGTAAATGCCTGAAACTTATATACTATTCACAGTGAGTCCATGGCTCTCCAGGAATCAGAACCCCACAGGTTGGGAACCACTGACATAATGGATTTTTTTTTTTTTTTTTTGGTCTTCTTGATCTCTGCTTTCATCATCCTCCAAATATTCCTTTTCTACTTCTATTTGATTATTAATAAATCTGTTTTGGCAATATAATAGATAGATAGATAGATAGATAGATAGATAAAGAATTTTTATTATGAAATAAAAGTGATAGCCTAATTTTATGCCCATAGCACTAACATCATTTTGAATAAATGATAAGTGGTTTTAGGAAATTAAGATGTTCTGTGACAATTATGACTCTAACTGAAAAAAGCTGGTCTTGATCATAATATTAAATCTGAGTTTGGTTTCACATAAGTTACCATGTAATTCTACCGGGTTATGTTGCCAGCATCAAGGAGCTAGAATTTTTCCTCATAGTAATTTAGACCACAACCAGCTTGCTCCAAAGAGTTCACATGGAGACATAACTTTAGCTAATGAAAACAGGGATTAAAGTTTGCCTCAAAAGGCCTGTGAGGAGGCTTAAGTGGGTAGGAGAAGAATAAATGAAACAAGATGGGATTGGGAGGGAGACAAACCATAAGTGACTCTTAATCTCACAAAACAAACTGAGG
Organism: Mustela erminea; assembly: GCF_009829155.1. Classification (NCBI taxonomy): domain Eukaryota; kingdom Metazoa; phylum Chordata; class Mammalia; order Carnivora; family Mustelidae; genus Mustela; species Mustela erminea. The sequence goes on from NC_045622.1 coordinate 59,463,282, forward strand.
GTTGCTGGGGGGAGGGGGTTTGGGAGAGGGGGTGGGATTATGGACATTGGGGAGGGTATGTGCTTTGGTGAGTGCTGTGAAGTGTGTAAACCTGGTGATTCACAGACCTGTACCCCTGGGGATAAAAATATATGTTTATAAAAAATAAAAAATTTAAATGATGAAAAAAAAAAAAGAAAGGCCTGTGAGCTTATCTAAATACTCTGTGGTGTTTGCCATGACAGAAAATCTTGTCTCTATTTTTAAAGCCATTCCTTTCACCAGTGTTCATTTGCCAAAGTTATGGTGTTAGATACTTTAGAGCTCAGAGAGAAAAGTTTGGTCATCTCTCCACAAATTATTTCCTAAACTTAAAGTTAAGCTCACTTTCTTGACTTATCCTATGGAGAATGTTTCTTTTTTTTTTTTTAAAGATTTTATTTATTTGTTTGACGGAGAGAGATCACAAGTAGACAGAGAGGCAGGCAGAGAGAGAGAGGGAAGCAGGCTCCCTGCCGAGCAGAGAGCCTGATGCGGGACTCGATCCCAGGACCCTGAGATCATGACCTGAGCCGAAGGCAGCGGCTTAACCCACTGAGCCACCCAGGCACCCGAGAGAATGTTTCATCTTAAATTCATTCAGCCAAGATTTAGTGATGTTTGAAAGTGTTTCTGTAATGTCCCTAAAGACTTATTCTGATTTTTTTTTTTTTTCTGTTCTTCCATTTTGTCATCATGGAAATATTGAAGGACTCCAAGAAAAAAAAAAAAAAAAAGTGAGCTTCCGAGTTTATTTAATTCAAATATTTAAACTTTTGGGAACTATTTAATATGCAACTTTTAAGATAAAGAGTACATGATGACGATTTATAACATTAATAAATATTAGCTAATGACTTCCAAAGGTATGCAAATTACAGGACAGTATACATTTTAACAACTCCCCATCTAACCTAAATAAGAGATTTCACTGTTCATATGTGTAATATTTATCCCCAAAAATCTTTTGCTAACTTACATTCATATTAAAGCATATGCAAGTCTCTGTATCTTAACAACCTCAGTAGCACTGGATTCTGGTAACCATGTTTTATTTTTCCAGTTGTATACCAAATACAAAGTTGTATTTGACCTCTTAATCTAAATTTTGTGATTATTTAATTTTATTTATTTATTTTTTAAATTTTAAATGAAATTGAACATATTTTAATATTTATTGACTATTTTAATTTCTTTTTTAAAATTTTATTTATTTATCTGATAGAGAAAGACACAGCAAGAGAGGGAATACAAGCAGGGGAAGTGTGAGAGCAAGAAGCAGACTCCCCACCAAGCAGGGAGCCTGATGCAGGGCTTAATCCCAGCACCTCAGGATCATGACCTGAATCTAAGGCAGATGCTTAACAACTAAGCAGCCCAGACATACTGATGATTTAAATTCTGTATTGTTTTTATTGGTTTATATTGTTTTTTTTTATCATATTGATTTGCAATGTATTTTGCCTGAGTAAACTAATTTTGTCATGTGTTGAATTACAAATGCTTAAGAGTTGGATATTTCTTACTGTTTTTATGTATCTCTATATGTGTATGTGTGTTTGTATCAAATTACTGATTTTCATTTTATGAACTCATTTTCTGTCCATATCTGGAACCAGTAGCTTATTTAAAAATGTTTTTTAAAAGAACAGTTTTTACTTAAGTTTACAGTTTTAGTTTTATATGTATGATATTGGTATAAATATAAATAATTTTGGAATATTGTAACAACTGTGTTTGTGTTAAGAAATTAGGTATAGGGCAGGGGAATGAGGTCAATAGGTGATGGGCATAGTGTGGTGAGCACCCAGTTTGTATGTGGGTAGTGAATCACTAAATCCTACACCTGAAATTCAAGTTGCACTATATGTTAGCTAACTGAAATTTAAATAAAAACTTGAAATAAAAAGAAATTAGGCATATATTTATCTCTAAAATTGCTAAATGATTATTAAATAATCTCTATTTTCTGAAAGAATTTAAATGGCCCTAAAAATTCATTAAATGTATTCATTTTTTCTATATATCTACTGTTAGTTCTGTACTTAAGATTCTGTTATACTGAGATGTGTGGGTGTGGGTGTTCCTTTTTCTTATATCTTATTGTACAAAATATTGTTGGTATTGTTGGTTTTAGAAACTACTCCCAAGCTTTCCTTGAAATGTATTTTTTTAAAGATCTATTTATTTATTTATTTATTTTAGAGCATCTCTCTCTAAAGCTGGCAAAGGGGCAGAGGAAGAGAAAGAGAAAGAGAAAGAATCTTCAAGCAGACTCTCCGCTTAGAGGGGAGTCTAATGTAGGGCTCAATCCAGGACCCTGAGATCATGACCTGGGCTAAAATGATGAGTTGGAGATTTAACCAACTGAGCCACTCAAACACCCTTGGAAATGTAGTTTTTAAATTCTTTTATTTCTCCTCTAAGAAACTATAAAAATTTTGTGAAGTTAAATATATTGTTATTTGTTTAGTCAGTGAAACTATGGAAATGTTTTAGGAGAACAGATACAGTTATGTACAGTAGGAACATATTTCTATTTCAGGTGTATGCCCTTACAATCACTACCTGAGTTTTAATGATTTTTTTTCCTTTGTTTTTTTAGGGAGACAGTGAGTGAGAACAGTGAGAAGGGACACCCACTTGTGCCCTGGGTGGGGGAGGGACAGAGAGCAGAAGAGAGAATCTCGAGCAGGGAGCCTGACCCTAAAACCCAAAGATCATGATCTGAGTGGAAAGAGAGGCGAACACTCAACTGCCTGAGACACGGAGACACCCAGACACCCCTAACGCTTATAATTTTAACAAATTGTTAGAAAAGAAATTACTGAATATAACATTTAGAGTCAGTTTGAAGTCACTATGAACATTATTTTCTTCCATCTCATATGAACATTTTAATTAATTTTTAAATTCATCTCATTGACTAATTAAGAAATAACATTAAATTATTAACATATAGTGAAAGTTCTTGACTTTTTCCATACTTTAAAGAAAATTAGGACAAAACCCTATGAAAAATCTTTTTTTTTTACATAATCATTGCTGTTTTAAACTCCATCTCTTTGATTATAAGTTGAATGGGAAAAAATTACTTCTTAAATAGATTCAGACTGGTGATTCTTTTCAGTTCACAAAGAGGCACAAATAATCCATTATATGTTTTAAATCAGATTCATTTACAATGTAGCCTCATTTACATTATGGAAATTATTTACAAGCTTTTAATCATTTAACAATTTTTCCTTATTTTTGAGTTGTTGTGAAATCTACATTTGATACACATTTAGATGTATTTTAATGGGAAGTAGGAAAAAGGGCAAATGTAATATTGTAAACCTAATGCCATATTACCTTTGAAGATTGCAAGTTATTTTTATTTTCAATCCACTGCACCATTCATGATTTGTTCAAATCTTGAGTTCCCAAAATATAAAGACTCCAAAGGAATCTTATAAGGAGATGAAATACTTACCAAGTTTGCTCTCAGAAGCTTATGGACAGAGTTCCACAAAATAGTAAAGATCAGCTCTATCTAGCCCATATGCAGGAGTATTTTTCCTAATTTGGTGAATAGGATGAGAATGATGAAGATAAGTTGTTGCTACAGATTAAAAAAGATAACAGTATCCTCTCTCTTAAAGATCCTCAAGAATGACAATTTTACATAGTTACCAGTCCAGACTAGGTTTTATTACTTTCCCAAGTGGCTAGTTATCTGACCTCACATTAATTATTAAGTAAACATGGTTTTGCCATCAGTAGGAAAGCCCCTACAAAAAAAGAAAAGTTTTTGCCTTGCTGATATTTATCAAATCTAGAAAAGATAAAAGAAATTCCTATAAAGCAGATCAGTGAAACATTTATTCTACACAGTAAAGGATATGAATTTCTGTAAGACTCAAATAAGATTGTCAGGTTGGTAGTTATCTAGAGATATGTTAAAAAAAAAAAGTGATAGAAGTTCTTCTGAGAAGCAGAAAACAGAGTTGTCTGTTGACAAATGTGAAGACAAGGATGATGATGCCTTGGAATGACTCTACATCAAACTACAAACCAGTCTGAAAACATCACTTAACGTTGGAAACCAACAGTAATGTCTACATTGATCAAGGCAACCATAGAAAGTAGTAATAAAATTGTACCTCCAGGGATGAATGTACACCGTGTGTTTGGATGGCTTTTTTGTAGGTATTCTTTTCAAGTTAAACTTTTCTGGACAACTGTGAATATTACTTTTTATAGGCAGAAATGATAATGAAATGTGACAAATGACTCTACTATCAGAGCTTCAAACTTGGGTTTGATTACTATTGATTACCATTTTTTTTAAAGATTTTATTTATTTATTTGACAGATAGAGATCACAAGCAGGCAGAGAGGCAGGCAGAGAGATACAGGAAGGGAAGCATGCTCCCTGCTGAGCAGGGAGCTGGATGGGGAGCTTGATCCCAGGACCCTGGGACCATGACCTGAGCCAAAGGCAGAGGCTTTAACCCACTGAGTCACCCAGGTGCCCCTTGATTACCATTTTTGATACTTACAAATCCTTCAAGTAATGGCATATCCTATAAGTCTCAGTTTTCAATTGCCTTATTTTTTTTTTTTAAAGATTTTATTCATTTGACAGAGAGAGAGAAATCACAAGTAGGCACAGAGGCAGGCAGAGAGAGACAGGGGAGAAAGCAGGTTCCCTGCGGAGCAGAGAGCCCGACGCGGGGCTCGATCCCAGAACCCTGGGATCATGACCCGAGCTGAAGGCAGAGGCTTTAACCCACTGAGCCACCCAGGCGCCCCATTCAATTGCCTTATTTTTAACTTTATTAAATAAATATATTCCTCCCCTCTCCCCGCCTGAAATTTTCTACATGTAAACCACTTGCGTCTCTGTATTCTAAAGTGCTTCACTCCCTCTTCATGGAGAACCACTTCTGAATTCTGCCATGGATCTGTTGGGTCTTCACACTGTAGATGATAGGGTTCATCAGCGGTGGGAAGATGATGTAGGTGTTGCCCATGAGGACATGGACCGCAGGAGACAGGTGTTTACCAAAACGGTGCACCATAGTCAGACCAATGATTGGGATATAGAAAACTAGAACTGCACAGATGTGGGAGACACAGGTCTGCAAGGACTTGAATTGCTCCTCCCGGGATGCAATAGTCAATACTGAGTGCAGGATCAAGATGTAGGAGACCAGAATGAGCACTGCATCCAAAAACAGTGTGCAGATCACCAGAGCCAAGGCATAGAAGCTGTTGAAGCGGATGTCAGAGCAGGCGAGCCGAAGTAGGTCCTGGTGCAGACAGAAAGAGTGGGAGAGGATGTGGGAATGGCAATAGTGAAAAAACTTGAGGCGGATTATGGGAGCAAGGATGAATGCAAAACTCCTAACCCAAATTCCCAGCCCAATTATTATTATTATTATTATTTTATTTATTTTTTTTTTTTGACAGAGAGAGAGAGGTCACAAGTAGTCAGAGAGGCAGGCAGAGAGAGGAGGAAGCAGGCTCCCGGCTGAGCAGAGAGCCCGATGCGGGGCTCAATCCCAGGACCCCAGGATCGTGACCTGAGCCAAAGGCAGAGGCCTTAACCCAATGAGCCACCCAGGTGCCCCCCGAGCCCAATCTTAATGATTCTGGCACTGGTTAGTATGGACGTATACCTCAGAGGATTATAGACTGCTGTAAAGCGATCAAAAGCCATGGCCTGAAGAACTCCAGACTCTGAGAGGCAGACCATGGATGAAATAAGTTTGGGCAATGCAGGCATCCAGGCTGACTTCCTGACTGAGTCCCCACAAGATCTCCAGCACTGTCCGTACTGTGGACAGCCCCATGCACAGGTCAGTGAGGGCCAGCGTGACCAGGAAGTAGAACATGGGCTGATGCAGGCTCGGCTCTGTCCGAATCACATGCAGCACCAGGCAGTTCCCTGAGAGTACCATAGCATAGATACAGGAGGAAGGGATGGAGAGCCAAGGGTATTTATTCCCGTTCCGGGCCAGGGAAGCCTGTTAGGAGAAATGTTGAGGAATTGGTGCCGTAAGGTGGAAAAGCAAGCATGGATGATGTGAGGTATTTTATCTATGAGTCAACGTTGGTGTCCATTTGCTAGGTAACTTTCATACAACTTGTATTCTCATAAAGGATCAATCCGAGCAAAAGTGGTGTATGTATGTAATACAGAATTCTTCAATTTCATTGGGATTTCATTCTGTCTTCAATTTCATTGGGATCACTTCAATGCCTGTTGCTTTCATAAAGCATGAGGTTTAAAGGTTTCAGGAGTTTTCTCTAATCTTTAAATTTACACTAAGAGTATCTCATTTATCAGTTCTATTTGCTTTCTGCAAGATCATCAGTGAGTTTAAGATCTTCTATCATATTGCCTTCCTTCATAAACCAGGCTTTCAACTCTCACCAGCTACCACAAGGTAGATACTCTGTTTCTTCTGTTGTTCTGGAGACTTTCTAGTCTTTGCGAGCAACTGCTTCTCAGCAATCACTAATTTTCTCAATTAGAGCTTCTCTCCAGCTCCTGTTGGCTTTATTGAGGTAGAGTGGACTCATAGCATTGTGTAAATTTGAGGTGCACAACATGTTGACTTGATATTTTATATATTTCAAAATGATTACCGCCATAACATTAGCTAACGCACAGTTAAATTTATTTTTAAGTATTTTATTGTTTCTATGCTATTGTAAATGGATTGATGTCCTTATTTCTTTTTCAGATGTTTTGCTTTTAGGGTATAGAAATGTAACTGTTCTCTGCATGTTGATTTATATCCTGTAACTTAACTGAATTTATTGATTAATTCTAGCTGGTTTTTTTCTGTTTGTTTGTTTCTTTTGTTTTTGTGTCATCATCAGGATATTCTCTATATAAGATAATATCTGCCAACAAAGACAATTTTACTTCGTCATTTCTTATTGTGATGCCTTTTCTTGTCTGATTGCTCTGTCTAGGATTTCCAATTATGTAGAATAAAAGTAGGGAGAATGGGCACAATTGTCTTATTTCTGATCTTAGAAGAAAAACTCAAACTTTTTGCTGTTGAATATAATATTGGCCATGGGTTTGTCGTATATGGCCTTTATTATGCTGAGGTATGTTTCTTTTGTACTCAATATGTTGAGAGGTTTTGTCATGAAAGGATGATATATTTTGTCAAATGCTTTTTCTGCCTCTACTGAGATGATTATATGATTTTGTCTTTTATTATATTAATGTGTTGTATCACAGTTATTAATTTGCATATGTTGACTTATTCTTTCATACCAGGGATAAATGCCACTGAATCTTGATGTATGCTTTCTTTAATATACTGTTCCTGCTTTGTGTGTTCAGAGTGCTAATATTTTATCAAGAATTTTTTCAAATGTATTCATCAGGACTATTGGTCTATAGTTTCTTTTCTTGTAGTGTATTAATCTAGGTTTGGTGTTAGGATTATGTTGGCCTTGTAAAATGGTCTGGAGGTGTTCCTTCCTCTTCAAGCTTTTGAAAGAGTTTGAGAGGGTTGGCATTAATTCTTTTTTAAATATTTAGTAGAGTTCACCATCACATCTGATCCTGGGCTTTTCTGTGTGCAATGATGGATTACTGATTCAGCCTCTTTATTCATCATTGGTCTGTTCAAATTTTCTATTTCTTCATGATTCAGTCTTTGTAAGTTTTATGTTTTAGGGAATCTATCCTTTTCTTCTAGGTTATCCAGCTTGTTGGTGTATAATGCCTATAGAAGTCTCTCATTATTTTTTGTGTTTCTCTGCTATCAGTGGTAATGTCTCATCTATCAATGATTTTATTCACTTGAGTCTCCTCTTATGTTCTTCATAATCTAGCTAAAAGTTTGTAAATTTTGTTTATCTTTTACAAAAATGGCTTAGTTTCATTGCTCATTTCTACATTTTTTTCATCTCTGTTTCATTTCTTTCTGCTATGATTTTTGCTCATTCTTCCTTTTTTCTTTCTTCCTTCCTGTCACCTTGGGCTTAGTTTGTTCTGTTTCTAGTTTCTTGAGGCAAAAAGTGAAATTGTTTATTAGAAATACTAGTTTCTTAATGCTGGTGTTTATGGCTATAGAATTCCCTCTTAGAACTGATTTTGATTATAGCACGTTTTACTACCAAATATGAAGTCTATTTGAGTCTTATTCCAAAACTTTTAAATATGTAGGGAAGAAACCCTCTCTATTCAGTGTTTAAACTATACTTTGCTTTGCCCCTGTGGGTCTCTTTTTTCTCACAGGTTATATATTATTTCAAAATTGCCAGAAAACAGAAGAAATGAAGATGAAAGAAGGATGAAAAAAGTTAAGAATGATTTCTGGGTATATTGTTACCAAAACCTTTGTCATTTTTTCCTGAGAAAAAGATAATTTTTTTCCCTTAATTTTTCTGAATTGTATCTGTTCAGTATTTTGGTTCTACATGGGAGCTCAGTTCTAATATCTTCAACATCTTTCCTATATTTCTGAAATGAGTGTGGGGACATGAGTCTTGTGTAGTTAATATGGACCACAGTTTCTGCATTGTTAATATTGTTAGTGTAAGCAAACAATGTGATTTGTGGCACATATTCTTGTGGATTTCATTTACCTTTTAAATCTTGTCTTCTGGAAATTAAAAAAGGTTTTACTTAAATGTGTATCCAGTATTTCTAAGTGTTTATACCAGAGGGAAGTTCAAATATTTATTCTGCAACATTAAAGGAAATCAAAGTCTCTCCACAGTTTCTGTAGTGTAGTGTTCCTAAACTAGAGATTTTTTTTTTCTGTTTTAAAAATTAACATATAATGTATTATTTACCCCAGGGGTACAGGTCTGTGCATAGTCAGACTTACACACTTCACAGCACTCACCATAACACATACCCTCCCCAATGTCCATAACACCACCACCCTCTCCCGACCCCCTCTCCCCAGCAACCCTCAGTTTGTTTTGTGAGATTAAGAGTCTCATATGGTTTGTCTCCCTCCCTATCCCATCTTGTTTCATTTTTTCCTTCACTACTGCTCAAACTCCCCACTTTGCCTCTCAAATTATTCATATCAGGGAGATCATTGATAACTATCTTTCTCTGATTGACTTATTTTGCTCAGCATAAAACCCTCTAGCTCCACCCACATTGTTACAAATGGCAAGATTTCATTTCTTTTGATGGCTGCATAGTATTTCATTGTGTATATATACCACATTTTCTGTATCCATTCATCTGTTGATGGACATCTAGGTTCTTTCCAAAGTTTGGCAGTTGTGGACATTGCTGCTATAAACATTCGGGTGCACATGCCCCTTCAGACCATTACATTTGCTTCTAGGCCTTTTGGCTAAGATCAAGTATAGTATCAAAACTAGAGTTTTTTAATACATTGAAAATGATCAGGTTGGATGACTTAAACATTTTCAACAATAAATATTTTAAAATTGTTTTTTAAGGTAGAAAGATTATGCAGTTAGGCCCAAAGACTCACATTTAAGTAATTGGAACATTATTAAATGCCATAGCTATGTGATCTTCAGGAAGTTTCCAGTGTATATCTCTAACCATGTGTCATTATGTAGTTTTAGATTCTAAGTAAAACTGAGTGGTAAAACCCATGTTAAGTTTTATTTAGCCTACTATATCTAAAATATTATGTCAATATGTAGTCAATATAAACATTTTTGAAGAGACATTTTAAACCATTCTTTCCCAACTAAGTCTTTCATCTGGTCTGTAATTTGTACTTACATAACATCTCAATTTGGCTTGCCACATTCCAAGTACAAAATAGGCCCTGGTGGCTCATGGATAACATATTAAAGAATGCCACTCTAACCTCAGTTTCTTCATCTCTGAAATGGAAACAATTACAATTTACTTGTATTAAGTGTTTGCTTTGTGTCTTTCGGGATTCTAAATGTTTTACAATTTCATCTAACTTAATTGTCAGGACAATCCTATGAAGTAATGTCATCATCCCCACTTTAGATGAGGCTAAGTATCCTGCCCAGGGACAGAGTACTCACAGGTGTTGGAGAAGGGTTTCCAAACCAGAAAGCCTGGTTTATAAGCACATTTTTTATCTACTTCCATTAAAATAAAAGATATGTGTGTTCAGTAATTCTAGAAATTTAAATAGATAACAGACATACTCTAATTCTGAGAATTAAATAATGCTAAAATTCCTACTGCAATTTAAATGCTAAAAAAAAGTGCTTGGTGTAATTGCTGTTATCAAAGTAGAGACTCAGATTTCAAGCAGCTTATAATAATTATCAACCTTACACAAAACTATTGACTTTGAAGAATGTTTTATTTGCTAGCACATGAAGTCTTTGAATAGTGAAGTCATGTTATCAAAAAAAGAAGGAAAAGTTGTAACTGAAATGGAGGGAAATAAAATAGAATTTATGTTAATAACAATAGGCTGTTTTCTATAGAATATATCTGCTGCCCTTCAAAAAACATGTAAGGACTCATTAGGGAGGGAGCAAGCTACAAGACATTTCTTTTTTTTTTTTTTTTTAATTTTTTATTTTTTATAAACATATGTTTTTATCCCCAGGGGTACAGGTCTGTGAATCACCAGGTTTACACACTTCACAGCACTCACCAAAGCACATACCCTCCCCAGTGTCCATAATCCCACCCCCTTCTCCCAAACCCCCTCCCCCCTACAAGACATTTCTTGATCTCTCTGTCTGACATTTACTCCAAATCTCCCTGGACAGAAGAATTGTAATTGCAAACATGCACTTGTGAGACTATTCAGAATTTGGTGGAGTGGAGAGTCTGCCCTGCAAACACTGCCTCGGGGTTTGCCTTCATTACCCCAAAGGAACACAGCCCTGTAATTCACTCACTCTCAGCCCCCTCCTGGGGTTCAGGCTTTACTCTAGTGATTCCCAGACCTGCATAAATTTTGCTTCTCCTAGAATGGCCCTGCCACTGGGACAAAAGGAGGAAAAACAAGATCCATTTTCAAGATTGGCGTGACCATCTCTACTGTGAGTGACAGTTGTTCTTTTTTAAGGCAGCAAAAACAACATGTCAGAATGGACAACATGACTGAGAAATGAATTCTCCAAGTGACTGAGTGTCTTATGTAACAGGCAGAGGTTAATCTTATAGCCCGTGGCAGTGATTTGCAATTTAATTCACCAGGTTTTATTTTTTGTTTTTGTTTTTGTTTTTTTTTAATTCACCAGGTTTCAAATGCAAAAACTCAAATGTGTTTTCTTTTTCTACTTGGTGTACTTAAACTTCATTATTTTACCTTCACATGCCAGAAATCATTTTTTTCTCTGTTATTTTTAGTATATAGCATTGAAATAGAAAGTGACAGTGAGATTGTGTATATGGACATGGATTCCTCTGATAGGGTAATGACGTAATAACAAGGAGGTTTCACATGTAGACATAATGTAGTTTGTTTCAGAGTGAATGCAGTTTCGGTAAAAAAGCATTGGTCTTATATAAAATGACTTGTAGTGCCAAATCCAGTCATTCTTTCTATGGCTTTTCCCTCTAAGTTTATATTAAAGGATGGAAAAAACTAAGGATTCTTAATAAGCTATTCCCATAAATATATATGTGTATACACATACACACAAAGACACACAAACACACACTTTTTTTTTTTTTTTTTTTTCTGAGAGGTTTCTGTTTTTGTAGATTCATGTCTGTTCAACCTGGTTCCAAAGTCAGTAACTCCACCTTTCTCCTTGCGGGTTTCCCTGGCCTGGAACGGGAATACCCTTGGCTCTCCATCCCTTTCTCCTGTATCTATGCTATGGTACTCTCAGGGAACTGCCTGGTGCTGCACGTGATTCGGACAGAGCCGAGCCTGCATCAGCCCATGTTCTACTTCCTGGCCATGCTGGCCCTCACTGACCTATGCATGGGGCTGTCCACAGTACACACAGTCCTGGGCATCCTGTGGGGGCTCAACCAGGAGATTGGTCTGGATGCGTGCATTGCTCAAGCCTTCTTTGTTCATGGTCTATCATGCATGGAGTCTGGAGTCCTACTGGCCATGGCCTTTGATCGCTTCACTGCAATCTCCAAACCTCTGAGATATACATCCATTCTCACCAATACAAGAATCATCAGCATTGGTGTGGCCATTTTAGGGAGGATTTTCCTCACTGCTCCCATTGTCCGCCTAAAGTTCTTTGATTACTGCCGCCCCCACATCCTTTCCCACTCTTTCTGCCTGCACCAGGACCTACTTCGGCTTGCCTGCTCTGACATCCGCTTCAACAGCTTCTATGCCCTGGCTCTGGTGATCTGCACACTGTTTTTGGATGCAGTGCTCATTCTGGTCTCCTACATCTTGATACTGCACTCAGTATTGACTATTGCATCCCGGGAGGAGCGATTCAAGTCCTTGCAGACCTGTGTCTCCCACATCTGTGCAGTTCTAGTTTTCTATATCCCAATCATTGGTCTGACTATGGTGCACTGTTTTGGAAAGCACCTCTCTCCTGTGGTCCACGTCCTCATGGGCAACATCTATATCCTTTTCCCACCCTTGATGAACCCCATCATCTACAGTGTCAAAACCCAACAAATACGTATTAGGATCCAGAGATGGTTCACTAAACCAAACTGAGTACTGGAGGTTAATGTGTTCTAAGGAAAGGAAGGGAGTGTTTGCAATAGGAATGACGAATTATAACATGTGGCAGAAATAATACATTTATATGGAATATTTAACAGATTAAAAGCATACTTTAGAAAATAGTCATTTTCTAACTTAGTTTTCACCAAAGCTAGAGAAATATGCAGAGGATATGTTACTGATCTCATTCCCTAATTTTAAAATTCAGTATGATGTTAATTACTACAGTGAGTTATATTCCGTAGTGTGTCAATGAGCACTTGCCTGGGTAATTCCCAAGTTTACAATACCATTCATGCTTCTTGACTTCTAATTCAGAGTGTGATTTTATTTTCTCATATAACTGGTATATTTGTACATTTACTATGTATGAAATGAATAGCCTTTACATATTATTATCAGTTATTGCAAGTTGACTCTGTTAAGGTTGTTGAGAGGAAAATTTTACTCTATCCTTCAAGGTTCTCTTAAACTGGTCTAAAAATTAAATTGGCATGAGACAGATTAACAGGAAAAAAACAATATTTAACCCCATGCACGTAGAGGCCCAGTAGTAAACTTCAGACCCTAAGAAATGACCAACGCATGAAGTGGGTTTTTTTTTCTTTGTTTTGTTTTGTTTTTTTTTTTGTGTGTGTTAAGATGTTATTTATTTGAGAGAGAGAAAGAGAGCAGGAGGAGAAGGAGAGAGAATCTGAAGCAGACTCCATGCTGAGCACAGAACCCCAGCAGGGATCCCATGACTGAGAGATCATGACCTGAGCTGATACCAACAGTGGGACACTTAACGGACTGAGCCACTGAGGCTCCCCAGCATGAAGTGTTTGTTCATTTTAGACAAAGAATAATTTATCTGTGAGGAATGGATGGGACAAAGAAAATTTATGCTCAGGAGCTTCAACTAGTAAGGAATTGTAATTTGCACTAGAATCTGGGCTGAGATAATGTGTTAGTAGTAGCTACAAGCTGTATTTATTTATTTATTTATTTATTTATTTATTTATTCACTTATTTGACAGACAGAGATCACAAGCAGGTAGATAAGAGGGCAGACAGAGAGGAGAAAGCAGGCTTCCAACTGAGCAGAGAGCCCAATGCCAGGCTCCATCCCAGGACCCTGAGATCACGACCTGAGTTGAAAGCAGAGACTTTAACCCACTGAGCCACCCAGGAGCCCCTGTATTTATTTTTATCTTTCTATTTTTTCACAAGGTTTATTTATATAGGCTCTTTGGCCTTATATGCCCTACATTCCCTACCTCGGATGATAAGGATCTCTCATTACCTCTTGGTGCAGACAGGGTACCTTTCCCAAGGGAGATGGACCTCCTGCTTTCTGGAGACAAAGAAGAGTCAGTATTCTTGTACTGGCTGTTTCTTAAATTACTTCAATTCATAATAATCCTTATTGTCATATGTTGGGGCTACCTTCCTAGGGCCACCACAAAGTCACTCACACCTCACCTCTTCTGTCTGTAATTAAGCCAATGTGCCAGGAAAGCCCATTCTGACTCCCTAATAGAATACTGGATGGGTAGGTTAGATTATAGTTGAGTGCAAAAGACTTGGTGAACACTGACAGAATTGACTATCACATCTCTACATATGCTATCATGTGCCCCGAATCTGTATAGTTTACAGTGCTCATGAGAACTGTCAGTTGACTTCAGTCTTAGTGTCAGCATATGTGAAATTTTAAAGACCGTTTGAGTAACCTCTTTATTTTTAAGGGAGGTTGCTAAGGCCCAGAGATAGAAGTAAAACATCGGTAGCTAGGTTGGGGATAGAATTGTGGTTTTGAGAATCCTTTCAATGTATATTTCACTCCTAAGTCTCATCCTCTTCATAGATAAAAATAGGAAATTCAATTTAATCATAAAAAGCAAATGTAGTTTTTTGGGTACTTGCTTTTGAAAAATATTGACCTCCCAAAATAAAAAATAAAAAATAAAACACATAGTAGCAATCTCAAGATGTTTTTATTTCTTTAAATTTCGTCTCCTAATGGCAGCTGTGTACTAGCCATGACTGGGCAGCAGAGTTACCAGCAAAGACAAATTTCAGTTAAGCCGCAGAGACGGGAGGAAGCAAATTGTCGCACATGTACCTCCAGGTAATGACGTTCCACCATCAATATCTGAACAAACAGGGAAAACTTCAATTTTGGAAATTATTGTTTGGCTTGTTAACTTTATTTTTTTAACATTTTATTAGAAAATTAGTGTGACTCTTTTTAGCTTTTATTTATTTATTTGAGTAAGCAAGAGAGAATGTGAGAGTATGAGTTTACAGATTTCTACTTTATTTTAAATAAATTGTTACTAAATTGATAGCATAATGAGAAAGTAGCTATTAAAGCATTATATATGTGTATATGGATATATATCTACATATGCATATTTGTGTGTGTATATATATGTGGATGTGTGTGTGTATATATATATATATGTGTGTGTGTGTGTGTGTGTGTAGTCGATCCTTATTACTTATAGATTCTGTGTTTGTGAATTCACCTACTGGTTAAAATGTATTTGAAACCTCATAAGCAATGACTCGGTGCTGTCACCATCAGTGGACATCTAAGTTTTTGCAGAGCAGCAAAAACTTTGAGTTTCCTAGCACACCTGTTCCCAGCTGTGGTTGGACAAGGCAAAGCTCTGCCTTCTGGTTTATATCTAATAGGAGTAAATGAGTATCCCCTTCTGTGTCTATTTAACATTCTGTTCTTGTCATTTGTTGGTGGTGGTGGTGACGGGAACCATTGAAGATGGCCCCAAGCATGTTGTGGAAGTGCTGTCCAGGCTCATATACACAGGCTGTGGTCCATCTCACGGAGGAAATAAGCATGTCAGATAAGCTGCCTTTAGATCATAGCTTTGTTGTCCGTGAGTTCAATATTAATGCATCAAAAATGCTGTACATTCAGAAAAAGCATGAGGCGGTTTACCCATCTGTGTATGAGGCTGTGCCTCAAGTGCTAAGGTAGCATCGAGAGTATGTGATGAAACTATGGCAAAGCGGGGAAAGTGACTAAATTTGTGAATCCATGAGGTAATGACAGATTAAATAAAATGTAGTGGATGGCACCGTTGTAGGGTGAAATCCGAAGGAATCTATAGACACACGACCCAGGGCCAGGAAAATGGGAAATGCTGCTCAGCTAGTGTCTTACTACAATGAAATGGTGCATGAAATTCATTACTTGTAGGAAATACATATTGAAATGTGCCTTTAGACAGAAGCATACACAGATTATGTAAAACTGGTTATAGAAAATGTGATCAGAGGCTCAAAAGCAAAAGCAACGAAATGCTGTGTTTCAGAGTTTATTAATGCTGTGTTTTCAGCAACTTAACAGAATAAAACTGCAGCAAATAACACAATAGTCTGTATATGGGGAGGCTGGGTGGCTCAGATGGGTAAGCATCTGCCTTAGGCCCAGGTCATGATCTCAGGGTCCTGGGGTGGAGCCCTGCATTGGGCTCCCTGCTCAGCGGGAAGCCTGTTTGCTCCTTTCTCTGCCTGCCTCTGCCTACTTGTGATCTCTCTCACTGCCAAATAAAATCTTTTAAAAAATAGGTGTGGTATTTATATTTGTACTGCAATTCTATTTTTATTAATGCATAGAACAAAATTACTTAGAGCTATGAAAAGACGTAATTGGGCATAAACATTTATTACATCATGAATGTGTTTCCAAAACTCTTTATTGAGAGAAAAAGTGAACTGAATTATGGTACTTCTATAATATTCATTGTCATGGGCATATTGAAAGTGAAAAATCCCAAAAGCGGTACATTACAAACTTGCCTATATTATTACAATAGTAGCTAAAAACTGTGCAGAACAACGTTTGTGAGATGATCTAGTAGTACTTAAAATAATTCTACATGTATTCAAGTATAAAAAAGCCTGAATATCAGAGCACCTGGGTGAGTCATTGGGTTAAGCCTCTGCTTTCAGCTTAGGTCATGATCTCAGGGTCCTGGAATTCAGCCTGGCATCAGGCTCATTGCTCAGAGGGAACCTGCTTCCCTCTCTCTCTCTGCCTACTGCTCTGCCTACTTGTGATTTCTCTCTCTGTCAAATAAATAAATAAAATCTTAAAAAAAAAAATCCCAAATATCATACTCATTAGGGAGAAGTATTTTATAGTTAAACAGAAGAAGGATTTTTCACAGGATATGGTATTATTTTAACTGACCCGTGGAGTTTTCACATACATAGACATCACAAACTATTTCACATATATTTCAGACCATACATAAATTTTGTGATTGCCACAGTTTTCTAAGCATACCCAAAACTGTATTAAAAAGGGAAAAATGAGGAAAATTCAAATGCTTTGTGTATAAAATCCAAATTATAATTCAACCCAAAAGGAGCAAGAAGGAGAAACTAGAGGCAAAAGCTTACCCGATGAACAAGTAAAGAAGAAATTAAAGTACCCTCAGAGTCCTAAGAATCTGAATTCCTACCTAAGATTCCAGAGAGGAGTATTTCTGATGTTGGAGAAAACTGACTTACTTTTTTTTTTTTTCCCAGAGTTCTAATTTTTTTTCCATTTATTTATTTTCAGCATAACAGTATCATTATTTTTTCACCACACCCAGTGCTCCTTGCAATCCGTGCCCTCTATAATACCCACCACCTGGTACCCCGACCTCCCACCCTCCCGTCACTTCAAAACCCTCAGAGTGTTTTTCAGAGTCCATAGTCTCTCATGATTCACCTCCCCTTCCAATTTACCCCAACTCCCTTCTCTCTAACTCCCCATGTCCTCCATGCTTTTTGTTATGCTCCACAAATAAGTGAAACCATATGGTAATTGACTCTCTCTGCTTGACTTCTTTCACTCAGCATAATCTCTTCCAGTCCTGTCCATGTTGCTACAAAAGTTGGATATTCGTCCTTTCTGATGGAGGCATAATACTCCATAGTGTATATGGACCACATCTTCCTTATCCATTCGTCCGTTGATGGGCATCTTGGTTCTTTCCACAGTTTGGTGACCGTGGCCATTGCTGCTATAAACATTGGGGTACAGATGGCCCTTCTTTTCACTACATCTGTATCTTTGGGGTAAATACCCAGGTGTGCAATGGCAGGGTCATAGGGAGTTTCTATTTTTAATTTCTTGAGGAATCTCCACACTGTTCTCCAAAGAGGCTGCACCAACTTGCATTCCCACCAACAGTTTCTCCACATCCTCTGCAACACATGTTGTTTCCTGTCTTGCTAATTTTGGCCATTCTAACTGTTGTAAGGTGATATCTCAATGTAGTTTTAATTTGAATCTCCCTGATGGCTAGTGATGGTGAACATTTTTTCATGTGTCTGAAAATGAACTCCTCAAACTCAACACACACAAAACAGTCAATCATATCAAAAAATGGGCAGAAGATATGGACAGACACTTCTCCAATAAAGATATACAAATGGCTATCAGACACATGAAAACTGACTTTCTGAAGCTCTATTTGCCAAGAAGTTGGGCTTAACATAGAGCATGAACTCAGCCATTAATACCTAGCTTGCAAAAGTGTTACACAGAGGCTGTTATGGGAGGCAGGAAGGTTTCACAGAAGGGATTCACCTTGGGAATGCTGAGGTTCTGCATGACCACTTTGCCATTGGAATGCCCAGGGAAGCTGCCTTCCTGGAAGCTTGCTTAGCCCAAACAGAGGCCCTGTGATCTAAGAGAGGTAGGCAATGTCCCTTAGGCTATGTTTAGCAGGACTCCTAGAACAAGCAGATTAGCAAACCTTTCCCCAAAACAGATCCTCCTAATTCCAGTAAGACCCCTTGTCAAACATCACTGCCTGAGAAACAGTGATAAGCATTTGTGAGTATCCTGAAGGACCTACAAAAGTTCCAGAGCAAAGAAAAGCCAAGGGTTGTGTCCCTGAGCATTGGTCCCCACACCCCTTGCCTTCTCCTCTCTTTCACAGAAAAGTCTGGAGTCATCCTTCATCTGCCAGTACAGGGGTTGCTGGCCATTCCTGACACTAAGAGCCATCTGCTATTTCTGACCCCTTCAAAGGAAGATTTTTCCCAGCAGAAAGCTCATTTTGAGAGTCAGAAAACAAAGATTTGGGACCTCTAGTAGAGCATTAAAGACCAAAGTGGGCAACAAAAACATCTCATTCCAGTTGAGAAAGGAGGAACAGAGAACTGACACTGACCACGTGTGTTAGTTTCCAGAGGAAACATTTGCTAACCTCTGAAACTGCATGGAATGGGAAGTCAAAGAGTATGCAGAGAGCATTTGAAAAATAAAGAAGGAGTTTGGGGCAGTCCTTTTTTTTGTTTTTCCCTTGGCAAACAGAGAGTATAGCCCATACTGTGGATTATACCCTTTCTCACAGCTGAAAGCCTGAGCAGGTTAAGCCTTAGATGCAAAAGGGCCACTGGCCAATGAAGTGGTAGAATAAGCTTCAACTCAGTCATATTTTGATCAGATCAAGGTAGAAGTCCTATATGGAGTTCATCACAGAGCAATGGCTGAATTATTACTGGAGGACAATATAACTTCATCCGGTCTTCATCATTGTCATATACAAAGTCTAACACCCAATAAGAAATTAGTAGGCACAGCAAGAGACAGGAACATGAGTTCAGAAACAAGGGGGAAAACAGAAGAAACAGAGTCATCCACGCGTGTATTTATTGTAAACAGCAGTCAGGGATTTTAAAGTGACAATGCTTAATGGGTTCAAGGAAATAAAAGGATGGATTACAGAGGAATTTATTAATTTTTTAAAATAAAGAGCTGGGGAATTTTGCCAGGAAGATAGAATATACTAAAACTTAAAATAAAGAGAGACAGATAAAATGAACCAGATGGACGTTCAAGTCAGGAAATGACAGATGCTGGCGAGGATGCGGAGAAAGGGGAACCCTCCTACACTGTTGGTGGGAATGCAAGCTGGTGCAGCCACTCTGGAAAACAGCATGGAGGTTCCTCAAAATGTTGAAAATAGAACTGCCCTATGACCCAGCAATTGCACGTTTGGGAGAAAATTCTGAAGCACAAGAGCTAAACCTAATAATTCAGGAATGCAGAATTACAGAGGAGAAGACAGGATTACTGAGCTAAAATAAAGGCTAGTAGAAAATAACAAACCCGAGCTTTTCTGAGAACAGAGAAGGAGAAGGGTTTCACAGTGATATAAAGGTCAATCAACAAGGAAGATCCCTCAACTTTAGATCTTCATGCACTCAATAAAGAAAGTGTCTCACTACCTAGAGCTGAAAAATACAAAATTCAAGGAAATCAGCAGCTCAAACAGGAGACAAAGAGTAATCCACTTTCATAATGGAACATTTGCACACACACTTGTATTAAAGCTGAAAATACAAGCGAAGAAATAGAATGATAGAAATATAAAGTCACCTAAAACTAACAAACTTGACTATGCACACACAGCTATGTGAATATGGATAGAGATAGAGGTATAATAACACTTCAGTCAACAAGTACAAGTGAATGAAAAAGACCACAGACTGAGTCATACATAAAGCTTTAATTTTTTTTTTTTTAATTAACTTTAGTGTGGTATGAATAAACTGGAAAATAGTGGTTTAACATTTCAGCTCAAGCACAGTAGGAGTGATGCGGATTTTCACAATGAAAATGATAATGGTGATTGTTGGGTCAGCAGCCCTGAGATTACAGGAGGAACAATAAGATGACTGCCAGGCTGTCATCTTCCCCCTACCCAGGACTTCCCGGCCAGAAGGACTAGTCGCCTTGAGCAAACTGAAACCTATGCAATAAATAGAAAGCAGCCACTTTGAGACTTCCTAACCCCCAACCTCTAACCTTACCAAATATGGTTATGAGGCCCTGCTCTGCCTTGGCCTAATAAAAGCTCACTCAACCCCTTCCCACACACAACTTCCCTGACTCTCCTCTCCTGAGTCGTGGAACCTCGCCTGAGAGCGCCTTTAATAAACCTTGCCTTGCCCCTGTCTCGCCTGGTGTTGTGTGTATCTCGCCTGTAAAACCTTACATTAATGACAATAATGACTATGATAACCATTCCTGAGTTTTCACCAGTTATCACACCCCATGGTAAGGGCCTTACATAAGTGCTTTCATTTTGTTACACCGTGACCACTCCATTTCTAATTCCCAATGAAACTCCTGTCATTCTTCCTTGTTGATAGCTTAGTTGCTGAATATACAACTATGAGTTGTATTCCTACACATGTAGTTCATAAGTGGCAAAATAATGTTTTGAACCAAGCTCATTTCACTCCAGAACTCATGCACGTAACAACTTCCACAATGGTTTTCTCCCATACCAAACTGAAATCTGCTTTTTGTATCAAATATTCTTGACAAGTATTGGAGTAGTTGCCCTCACTTTTGTTGGTCTTGCAAAATACAGCTTTTCTATGAAATATTATCACTGGTATATAATCATTGTAAAGCATAACAAAATGTACTTGCTTTCTATGAAAAAGGAAAACGTACTTTGGAAAACCAACATAGTGAGAATCTTAGCCACCAGAATTTCTGACCAGGTTTCTTGGATGAAAGGGTTATTGTTGGTTGAATTAGGAAAATGATTGAACAAAAGTTAAGGATAATGCTGTTTATTTATTTATTTATTTTAAAGATTTTATTTATTTATTAGACAGAGAGAGAGATCACAAGTAGGCAGAGAGAGAAAAGGAAGCAGGCTCCCTGCTGGCAGAGAGCCCAATGCAGGGCTTGGTCCCAGAACCCTGAGATCATGACCTGATCTGAAGGCAGAGGCTCAACCCTTTGAGCCACCCAGGGGCCCCAAGAATAATGCTGTTTGAATGCAAAAATTCTCACCAAAATACTAGCCAATAGGATCCAGCAGTATATTAAAAGGATTATTCACCACGACGAAGTGGGATTTATTCTAGGGCTACCAGGTTGGTTCAAAATCCGCAAATCAATCAATGTGATACAATATATTAATAATAGAAAGAACAAGAACCACATGATACTCTCAACAGATGCTGAAAAAGCATTTGACAAAGTACAGCATCCCTTCCTGATCAAAACTCTGCGAAGTGTAGGGATAACGGTCCATACTTCAATATCATCAAAGCCATCTATGAAAAGCCCACCGCAAATATCATTCTCAATGGAGAAAAACTGAAAGCTTTTCCACTAAGGTCAGGAACACAAAAGGGATGTCCTTTATCACCACTGCTATTCAACATAGTACTAGAAGTCTTAGCCTCAGCAATCAGACAACAAAAAGAAAGTAAAGGCATCCAAATAGGCAAAGAAGAAGTCAAACTATCACTCTTCACAGATGATATAATACTATATGTGGAAAACCCAAAAGACTCCACTCCAAAACTGCTAGAACCTAAACAGGAATTCAGTAAAGTGCCAGGATATAAAATCAATGCACAGATATCAATTGCATTTCTTTACACTAACAACAAGACAAAAGAAAGAGAAATTAAGGAGTCAATTCCATTTATAATTGCACCCAAAACCATAAAATTCCTAGGAATAAACCTAACCCAAGAGGCAAAGAATCTATACTCAGAAAACTATGAAGTACTCATGAAAGAAATTGAGGAAAACACAAAGAAATCAAAAATGTTCCATGTTCCTGGATTGGAAGAACAAATATTGTGAACATGTCTATGCTACCTAAAGCAATCTACACATTTAATGCAATCCCTATCAAAGTCCCATCCATTTTTTTCAAAGAAATGGAACAAATAATCCTAAAATTTATATGGAACCAGAAAGACCTCCAATAGCCAGAGGAATATTGAAAAAGAAAGCCAAAGTTGGTGGCATCACAATTCCAGACTTCAAGTTCTATTACAAAGCTGTCATCATCAAGACAGTATGGTACTGGCACAAAAACAGATACATAAATCAATGGAACAGAATAGAGAGCCCAGAAATAGACCCTCAACTCTATGGTCAACTAATCTTCGACAAAGCAGGAAGGAATGTCCATTGGAAAAAAGACAGCCTCTTCAACAAATGGTGCTGGGGAAATTGGACAGCCACATGCAGAAAAATAAAACTGGACCATTTCCTTACACCACACATGGAAATAGACTCCAAATGGATGAAGGACCTCAATGTGAGAAAGGAATCCATCGAAATTCTTGAGGAGAACACAGGCAGCAACCTCTTCGACCTCATTGGCAACAACTTCTTCCTGGGAACATCTCCAAAGGCAAGGGAAGCAAGGGCAAAAATGAAGTATTGGGATTTCATCAAAATCAAAATGTTTTGCACAGCTAAGGAAACAGTTAACAAAATCGAAAGACAACTGACAGAATGGGAGAAGATATTTGCAAATGACATATAAGATAAAGGGCTAGTATCCAAAATCTATAAAGAACTTATCTAAACACCCAAAGAACAGATAATCTAATCAAGAAATGGGCAGAGGACATGAACAGACATTTCTTCAAAGAAGACATCCAGATGGCCAACAGACACAGGAAAAAGTGCTCCACATCACTCGGCATCAGGGGAATACAAATCAAAACCACAATGAGATCCCACCTCACACCAGTCAGAATGGCTAAAATCAACAAGTCAGGAAATGACAGATGCTGGTGAGATGCAGAGAAAGGGGAACCCTTTCTCTGGAAAGCTGGAAAACAGCATGGAGCTTCCTCAAAAAGTTGAAAATAGAGCTACCCTATGACCCAGCAATTGCACTACTGGGTATTTACCCTAAAGATACAAACGTAGTGATCCGAAGGGGCGCATGCACCCGAATGTTTATAGCAGCAATGCCCACAATAGCCAAACTATGGAAAGAACCTAATGTCCATCAACAGATGAATGGATAAAGAATAGCCAAACTAGGGAAAGAACCTAATGTCCATCAACATATGAATGGATAAAGAAGAGGTGATATATATATATATATATATATATATATATATATATATATATATAATGGAATACTATGCAGCCATCAAAAGGAATGAAATTTTGCCATTTGCAACAACGTGGATAGAACTAGAGTGTATTATGCTTAGCAAAATAAATCAATCAGAGAAAGACAACTATCACATGATCTCCCTGATATGAGGAAGTGGAGATGTAACACGGGGGGCTTGGGGGTAGGAAAAGAATAAATGAAACAAGATGGGATCAGGAGGGAGACAAACCATAAGTAACTCTTAATCTCACAAAACAAACTGAGGGTTGCCAGTGGGGAATGGGACAGGGAGAGGGTGGTGGGGTTATGGACATTGGGAAGGGTATGTGCTATGGTGAGTGCTGTGAAGTGTGTAAACCTGGAGATTCACAGACCTGTACCCTTGGGGCTAATAATACATTACATGTTAAAAAAAAAAATAATGCTGTTTAAAATAAGTCTAGAACTTGTCTTCACATTCCTTGAAAAACAGCAATAACAACAACAACAACAAACAAATACCAGAGCTTTTCTCAAATTGCTCTTTATACAAATGAAGAAATTAAATGAACACTGAAGAAGAATAAAAAGATTAGTGTGGCCTTAGTCCCAGATTGGTGGAGCAAATATATTTTTAGGTTAAGAGAAGGAGCAATTTGATTAAACATAAATTGCTTAATAGAGAGGATTTGAGAAAAAGGAGATATTTATAGATATTTATATCAGACATAGTTCCGACTATTTTTAACAAAGATATATTCAAGGGATGAATTTTTTTTTAATTTTTTCAATTTATTTATTTTCAGAAAAACAGTATTCATTATTTTTTCACCACACCCAGTGCTCCATGCAATCCGTGCCCTCTATAACACCCACCACCTGGTAACCCAACCTCCCACCCCCCCGCCACTTCAAAC
Source organism: Mustela erminea (assembly GCF_009829155.1). Classification (NCBI taxonomy): domain Eukaryota; kingdom Metazoa; phylum Chordata; class Mammalia; order Carnivora; family Mustelidae; genus Mustela; species Mustela erminea. The sequence goes on from NC_045622.1 coordinate 59,487,732, forward strand.
CCCTCAGATTGTTTTTCAGAGTCCATAGTCTCTCATGATTTACCTCCCCTTCCAATTTACCCCAACTCCCTTCTCCTCTCTAACACCCCTTGTCCTCCATGATATTTGTTATGCTCAAGGGATGAATTTTTAAGGGAAAAGTAAACAGTAGGAAGATTTTAGAATAGCTGGAGAAAAAATGTAGTTGGACTTGTATATTATATACAGGAGGTTAATCATAGTGCTCTAAGTATAAAACAATCAGTGTTAAGTATTACGTTCTACTACAATCTGCAAAAGGACCTTGAATTTGTCTGTTCTGCTCCAAACAGCATCAGGTGCTAAGGAAGTCATGTATTCTGGCTTTTCTTATAGCCAGCATTTAGTATTTCAGTGTCTTATCTGTTCTTCTATTTCCTCAATTTCTAATAACTGCCTTCTGACATAAGCTCAGTATCCTGTGGGATTATTTAAAATAATTATTCATTCATTCATTCAATCATTCATTCTTCATTTATAATGCATGACAATATTCCAAACTATTAGCTGGATTTTCACAACACATAGGACCACAAGATGAGCCACGAAATCTGTAAGAGGAAGTATTTCCAACAAATATCAGCCCTGGTTTTTAGAATGAAACATTTTTACTACCTTATCTCAGATGTGTTTTGTTTTCACCCCACACACAAGGGGTTTGAGGAAAGGTGGAACCAGTAGGTAAATGTTGGATAAGGTAATATGTATATGTGATGGAATATATGATTCAGACCTGTGGGTGAAAAAGGTAAAAAAATAAAATAAAATAAAAAAATAAAAAAGCCAGGAGATAGAACTGGAAGAAGACACATATGTGGGGAACACAGGTACTCAATGCCTTCAGACGTGCCTCTTTCTGCGGCATTTGGAAGACAGTGATAAATATTTGTACATAGGAGAGGCTGATCAAAATGTAGTCCAGGCCACCAACAATAAAGGCTCCAAGGAGACCATAGACTTTGTTGATGGAAACATCTTCAGTGGCAAGCTTCACCAGGGCCATGTGTTTACAGTTAGTGTAGGATATTAACTTGCTTCTGAAAATTTCAGATGACGCTATGAGCAATAGGCATGGGATGACCAGAATGGCAGGCCACAGTGTCACTTCAACTGCAATGTGCATGACTAGTTGTCAGGTGAATATGGTAGCATGTCTCAGAGGATAATATTTTATCAAGAATTTTTTCATCTATATTCATCAGGATTATTGGTCTGTAGTTTCTTTTCTTATAGTGTCTTAATCTAGGTTTGATATTAGGGTTATGTTGGCCTTGTAAAATGAGTCTGGAGGTGTTCCTTCCTCTTCAAGCTTTTGAAAGAGTTTGAGAGGGTTGGCATTAATTCTTTTTTAAATATTTAGTAGAGTTCACCATCACATCTGATCCTGGGCTTTTCTGTGTGCAATGATGGATTACTGATTCAACCTCCTTACTCAAATTTTCTATTTCCTCCTGATTCAATCTTTGTGAGTTTTATGTTTTAGGGAATCTATCCTTTTCTTCTAGGTTATCCAGCTCGTTGGTCTATAATAATCTGTAGAAAACTCTCATGATTTTTTTTGTTTCTGTGGTATCAGTAGTAATGTCTCATCTCTCATCTCTGATTTCATTCTCGTGAGACTCCTCTCATGTTCTTCATAGTCTAGCTAAAAGTTTGTAAATTCTGTTTATCTTTTACAAAAACAGCTTAGTTTCATTGATCATTTCTGCATTCTTCACCTCCATTTCATTTATTTCTGCTATGATCCTTGCTCTTTCTTTATTTTTTTTCCCCCTTTGTCACTCAGGCTTACTTTGTTCTGTTTCTAGTTTCTTGAGGTGATAAGTGAAAATGTTTATTAGAAATATTAGTTTCTTAATGTTGGCATTTATGGCTATAGAATTCCCTCTTAGAACTGATTTTGATTAATTGCATAGGTTTTAACTATAGCATGTTCTACTACCAAATATGAAGTCTATTTGAGTCTTATTCCAAAACTTTTAAATATGTAGGGAAGAAACCCTCTCTATTTAGTGTTTAAACTGTACTTTGCTTTGCCCCTGTGGGTCTCTTTTTTCTCGCAGGTTATATATTATTTCAAAATTGCCAGAAAACAGAAGAAATGAAGATGAAAGAAGGATGAAAAAAGTCAAGAATAATTTCTGGGTATATTGTTACCAAAACCTTTGTCATTTTTTCCTGAGAAAAAGATAACTTTTCTTCCCTTAATTTTTCTGAATTGTATTTGGTCAGCATTTTGGTTCTACATGGGAGCTCAGTTCTAATATCTTCAACATCTTTCCTATATTTCTGAAATGACTGTGGGGACATGAGTCTTGTGTAGTTAATATGAATCACAGTTTCTGCATTGCTAATATTGTTAGTGTAAGCAAACAATGTGATTTGTGGATCCTGTGGATTTCATTTACCTTTTAAATCTTGGTTTCTGGAAATTAAAAAAGGTTTTACTTAAATGAATCCAGTATGTTTAAGTATTTATACCAGAAGGAAGTTCAAATATTTATTCCACAACATTAAAGGAAATCAAGGTCTCTCCACAATGAGTTTCTGTAGTATAGTGTTCTTAGAGGTTTTTTTAACCCATTGAAAATGATCAGGATGGGACACCTGGGTGGCTCAGTGGGGTAAAGCCTCTGCCTTATGCTCAGGTCGTGATCCCAGGGTCCTGGGATCCAGCCCCACATTGGGCTCTCTGCTCGGCAGGGAGCCTGCCTCTCCTCTCTCTGTGCCTGCCTCTCTGCCTACTTGAGATTTCTGTCTGTCAAATTAATAAATAAACTTAAAAAAATAAAAAGAAAAAAAATGATCATGTTGGATGACTTGAACGTTTTCAACAATGACTATTTTGAAGTTGTTTTCTAAGGCAGAAAGATTATGCAGTTAGGTCCAAAGACTCACATTTAAGTAATTAGAACAATATTAAATGCCATAGCTATGAGATCTTCAGAAAGTTTCCAGTACATATCTCTAACCACGTGTCATACCATAGCAGTCCAAGATGAGCCACTTATGTAGTTTTAGATATTCTAAGTAAAACTGAGTGGGTAAAACCCATGTTAAATTTTATTTAGCCTACTATATCTAATTTTTATGTCAATATGTAGTCAATATAAATATTTTTGAAGAGACATTTTAAACCATTCTTTCCCAACTAAGTCTTTCATCTAGTCTGTAATTTGTACTTACATAACATCTCAATTTGGCTTGCCACATTCCAAGTACAAAATAGGCCCTGGTGGCTCATGGATAAAATATTAAAGAGTGTCATTCTTTTTTTTTTTAATTTATTACATTTTTTATTTTAATTTTTTAAAAATTTTATTTTTTCAGTGTTTCAAGATTCATTGTTTATGCACCACACCCAGTTCTCCATGCAACACATGCCTTCCTTAACTCCCACCACCAGGCTCTGACATCCCGGTCCCCATCAGTTTGTTTCTCAGAGTCCACAGTCTCTCATGGTTTCTCTCCCCTTCCAATTTCCCCCAACTTACTTCTTCTCTCCTTCATCTAATGTCCTCCATATTATTCCTTATGCTCCACAAGTAAGTGAAACCATATGATAATTGACTCTCTCTGCTTTACTTATTTCACTCAGCGTAATCTCCTCCAGGCACGTCCATGTTGATACAAAAGTTGGGTGTGCATTTTTTCTGGTGGAGGCATAATACTCCATTGTATGTATGGACCGTATCTTCTTTTTCCATATTTAGGTTTTTATTTAATTCCAGTTAGTTAACAGAGAGTGTAATATTAGGTTCAGGTTCACCACACAGCAATTCGATACATCTATATAACACCTGGTGCTCTCTAAAAGTGCCCTCCTCAATCTCCATCACCTATTTTCCCCCCATTCTCCACCCTCTCTCCTCTGGTAACGAGGAGTATGTCTCTCTCTCTCTCTCTCTCTCTCTCTCTCTCTCTTTTTTAAATTTTTTCAGCATAAAAGTATTCCTTGTTTTTGCACCACACCCAGTGCTCCATGCAATCTGTGCCCTCTCTAATACCCACCACCTGGTTCCCCCAACCTCCCACCCCTCGCCCCTTCAAAACCCTCAGATTGTTTTTCAGAGTCCATAGTCTTTCATGGTTCACTTCCCCTTCCAATTTCCCCCAACTCCCTTCTCCTCTCTAACTCCCCTTGTCCTCCATGTTATTTCTTATGCTCCACAAATAAGTGAAACCATATAATAATTGACTCTCTCTGCTTGACTGATTTCACTCAGTATAATCTCTTCCAGTCCCATCCATGTTGCTACAAAAGTTGGATATTCATCCTTTCTGATGGAGGCATAATACTCCATAGTGTACATGGACCACATTTGCCTTATCCATTCGTCCATTGAAGGGCATCTTGGTTCTTTCCACAGTTTGGCGACCGTGGCCATTGCTGCTATAAACATTGGGGTATGAATTGTAATTGCAAACTGGCACTTGTGAGAATATTCAGAATTTAGTGGAGTGGAGAGTCTGCCCTGCAAACACTGCCTCGGGGTTTGCCTACATTCCCCCAAAGGAACACAGCCCTGTAATCACTCACTCTCAGTCCCTCCCGGGGCTCAGGCTTTACTCTAGTGATTCCCAGACCTGCATAAAATTTGCTTCTCCTAGAATGTCTGTGCCTTCAGGACAAAAGGAGGAAGAATAAGGTCCATTTTCAAAATTGGTGAGACCATCTCTACTGTGAGTGACGGTTTTTCTTTATTAAAGCAATGAAAACGACATGTGAGAATGGTCAACATGACTGAGAAATGAATTCTCCAAGTGACTGTCTTATGTAACAAGCAGAGGTTAATCTTACAGCCCATGGCAGTGATTTGCAATTTATTTAATTCACCATATTTGAAATGCAAAAACTCAAATGTGTTTTCATTTTCTACTTGGTATACTTAAACTTCATTATTATACCTTCACAAGCCAGAAATCATTTTTTTCTCTGTTATTGGTAGTATAAAACCTTGAAGTAGAAAGTGACAGTGAGATTGTGCATATGGACATGGCTTCCTCTGATGGGGCCAATGACCTAATGAAAAGGAGGTTTCACATGTAGGCATAATGTAGTTTGTTTCAGATCAAATGCAGTTTCGGTAAAAATACAAAATTAGTCTTATATATAATGAGTTGTTGTGACAAATCCAGTCATTTCTTCTATGGCTTTTATCTCAACATTTATATTAAGGGGTGGAAAACACTTAGGATTCTTAATAGGCTGTTAAATAAATATATAAAAATATATACTATATATATTTATATATGTGTGTGTATGTATATATATATATATATATATATATTTTTTTTTTTTTTTTTTTTTTTTTTTTTTTTTTTCTGAGAGGTTTCTGTTTTTATAGATTCATGTCTGTTCAACCTGGTTCCAAAGTCAGTAACTCCACCTTTCTCCTTACGGGATTCCCTGGCCTGGAACGGGAATACCCTTGGCTCTCCATCCCTTTCTCCTGTATCTATGCTATGGTACTCTCAGGGAACTGCCTGGTGCTGCACGTGATTCGGACAGAGCCGAGCCTGCATCAGCCCATGTTCTACTTCCTGGCCATGCTGGCCCTCACTGACCTATGCATGGGGCTGTCCACAGTACACACAGTCCTGGGCATCCTGTGGGGGCTCAGCCAGGAAATTTCTCTGGATGCGTGCATTGCTCAAGCCTTCTTTGTTCATGGTCTATCATGCATGGAGTCTGGAGTCCTACTGGCCATGGCCTTTGATCGCTTCACTGCAATCTGCAATCCTCTGAGATATACATCCATTCTCACCAATACAAGAATCATCAGCATTGGTGTGGCCATTTTAGGGAGGAGTTTCCTGTTCATCACTGCTCCCATTGTCCGCCTAAAGTTCTTTGATTACTGCCGCCCCCACATCCTCTCCCACTCTTTCTGCCTGCACCAGGACCTACTTCGGCTTGCCTGCTCTGACATCCGCTTCAACAGCTTCTATGCCCTGGCTCTGGTGATCTGCACACTGTTTTTGGATGCAGTGCTCATTCTGGTCTCCTACATCTTGATACTGCACTCAGTATTGACTATTGCATCCCGGGAGGAGCGATTCAAGTCCTTGCAGACCTGTGTCTCCCACATCTGTGCAGTTCTAGTTTTCTATATCCCAATCATTGGTCTGACTATGGTGCACCGTTTTGGAAAGCACCTCTCTCCTGTGGTCCACGTCCTCATGGGCAACATCTATATCCTTTTCCCACCCTTGATGAACCCCATCATCTACAGTGTCAAAACCCAACAAATACGTATTAGGATCCAGAGATGGTTCACTAAACCAAACTGAGTACTGGAGGTTAATGTGTTCTAAGGAAAGGAAGGGAGTGTTTGCAATAGGAATGTCGAATTATAACATGTGGCAGAAATAATACATTTATATGAATATTTAACAGATTAAAAGCATACTTTAGAAAATAGTCATTTTCTAACTTAGTTTTCACCAAAGCTAGAGAAATATGCAGAGGATATGTTACTGATCTCATTCCCTAATTTTAAAATTCAGTATGATGTTAATTACTACAGTGAGTTATATTCCGTAGTGTGTCAATGAGCACTTGCCTGGGTAATTCCCAAGTTTACAATACCATTCATGCTTCTTGACTTCTAATTCAGAGTGTGATTTTATTTTCTCATATAACTGGTATATTTGTACATTTACTATGTATGAAATGAATAGCCTTTACATATTATTATCAGTTATTGCAAGTTGACTCTGTTAAGGTTGTTGAGAGGAAAATTTTACTCTATCCTTCAAGGTTCTCTTAAACTGGTCTAAAAATTAAATTGGCATGAGACAGATTAACAGGAAAAAAACAATATTTAACCCCATGCACGTAGAGGCCCAGTAGTAAACTTCAGACCCTAAGAAATGACCAACGCATGAAGTGGGTTTTTTTTTCTTTGTTTTGTTTTGGGTTTTTTTTTTTGTGTGTGTTAAGATGTTATTTATTTGAGAGAGAGAAAGAGAGCAGGAGGAGAAGGAGAGAGAATCTGAAGCAGACTCCATGCTGAGTACAGAACCCCAGCAGGGATCCCATGACTGAGAGATCATGACCTGAGCTGATACCAACAGTGGGACACTTAACCGACTGAGCCACTGAGGCTCACCAGCATGAAGTGTTTGTTCATTTTAGACAAAGAATAATTTATCTGTGAGGAATGGATGGGACAACGAAAACTTATGCTCAGGAGTTTCAGTAAGGAATTGTAATTTGGACTAGAATCTGGACTGAGGTAATATGATAGTAGTAGTTAGTTACAAGCTGTATTTATTTTTATCCTTCTATTTTTTCACAAGGTTTATTTATATAGGCTCTTTGGCCCTACATTCCCTACCTCGGATGATAAGGATCTCTCTTTATCTCTTGATGCAGACAGGGTGCCTTTCCCAAGGGAGATGGATCTCCTGCTTTCTGGAGACAAAGAAGAGTCAGTATTCTTGTACTGGCTGTTTCTTAAATTACTTCAATTCATAATAATCCTTATTGTCATATGTTGGGGCTACCTTCCTAGGGCCACCACAAAGTCACTCACACCTCACCTCTTCTGTCTGTAATTAAGCCAATGTGCCAGGAAAGCCCATTCTGACTCCCTAATAGAATACTGGATGGGTAGGTTAGATTATAGTTGAGTGCAAAAGACTTGGTGAACACTGACAGAATTGACTATCACATCTCTACATATGCTATCATGTGCCCCGAATCTGTATAGTTTACAGTGCTCATGAGAACTGTCAGTTGACTTCAGTCTTAGTGTCAGCATATGTGAAATTTTAAAGACCGTTTGAGTAACCTCTTTATTTTTAAGGGAGGTTGCTAAGGCCCAGAGATAGAAGTAAAACATCGGTAGCTAGGTTGGGGATAGAATTGTGGTTTTGAGAATCCTTTCAATGTATATTTCACTCCTAAGTCTCATCCTCTTCATAGATAAAAATAGGAAATTCAATTTAATCATAAAAAGCAAATGTAGTTTTTTGGGTACTTGCTTTTGAAAAATATTGACCTCCCAAAATAAAAAATAAAAAATAAAACACATAGTAGCAATCTCAAGATGTTTTTATTTCTTTAAATTTCGTCTCCTAATGGCAGCTGTGTACTAGCCATGACTGGGCAGCAGAGTTACCAGCAAAGACAAATTTCAGTTAAGCCGCAGAGACGGGAGGAAGCAAATTGTCGCACATGTACCTCCAGGTAATGACGTTCCACCATCAATATCTGAACAAACAGGGAAAACTTCAATTTTGGAAATTATTGTTTGGCTTGTTAACTTTATTTTTTTTAACATTTTATTAGAAAATTAGTGTGACTCTTTTTAGCTTTTATTTATTTATTTGAGTAAGCAAGAGAGAATGTGAGAGTATGAGTTTACAGATTTCTACTTTATTTTAAATAAATTGTTACTAAATTGATAGCATAATGAGAAAGTAGCTATTAAAGCATTATATATGTGTATATGGATATATATCTACATATGCATATTTGTGTGTGTATATATATGTGGATGTGTGTGTGTATATATATATATATGTGTGTGTGTGTGTGTGTGTGTAGTCGATCCTTATTACTTATAGATTCTGTGTTTGTGAATTCACCTACTGGTTAAAATGTATTTGAAACCTCATAAGCAATGACTCGGTGCTGTCACCATCAGTGGACATCTAAGTTTTTGCAGAGCAGCAAAAACTTTGAGTTTCCTAGCACACCTGTTCCCAGCTGTGGTTGGACAAGGCAAAGCTCTGCCTTCTGGTTTATATCTAATAGGAGTAAATGAGTATCCCCTTCTGTGTCTATTTAACATTCTGTTCTTGTCATTTGTTGGTGGTGGTGGTGACGGGAACCATTGAAGATGGCCCCAAGCATGTTGTGGAAGTGCTGTCCAGGCTCATATACACAGGCTGTGGTCCATCTCACGGAGGAAATAAGCATGTCAGATAAGCTGCCTTTAGATCATAGCTTTGTTGTCCGTGAGTTCAATATTAATGCATCAAAAATGCTGTACATTCAGAAAAAGCATGAGGCGGTTTACCCATCTGTGTATGAGGCTGTGCCTCAAGTGCTAAGGTAGCATCGAGAGTATGTGATGAAACTATGGCAAAGCGGGGAAAGTGACTAAATTTGTGAATCCATGAGGTAATGACAGATTAAATAAAATGTAGTGGATGGCACTGTTGTAGGGTGAAATCCGAAGGAATCTATAGACACACGACCCAGGGCCAGGAAAATGGGAAATGCTGCTCAGCTAGTGTCTTACTACAATGAAATGGTGCATGAAATTCATTACTTGTAGGAAATACATATTGAAATGTGCCTTTAGACAGAAGCATACACAGATTATGTAAAACTGGTTATAGAAAATGTGATCAGAGGCTCAAAAGCAAAAGCAACGAAATGCTGTGTTTCAGAGTTTATTAATGCTGTGTTTTCAGCAACTTAACAGAATAAAACTGCAGCAAAAACACAATAGTCTGTATATGGGGAGGCTGGGTGGCTCAGATGGGTAAGCATCTGCCTTAGGCCCAGGTCATGATCTCAGGGTCCTGGGGTGGAGCCCTGCATTGGGCTCCCTGCTCAGCAGGAAGCCTGTTTGCTCCTTTCTCTGCCTGCCTCTGCCTACTTGTGATCTCTCTCACTGCCAAATAAAATCTTTTAAAAAATAGGTGTGGTATTTATATTTGTACTGCAATTCTATTTTTATTAATGCATAGAACAAAATTACTTAGAGCTATGAAAAGACGTAATTGGGCATAAACATTTATTACATCATGAATGTGTTTCCAAAACTCTTTATTGAGAGAAAAAGTGAACTGAATTATGGTACTTCTATAATATTCATTGTCATGGGCATATTGAAAGTGAAAAATCCCAAAAGCGGTACATTACAAACTTGCCTATATTATTACAATAGTAGCTAAAAACTGTGCAGAACAACGTTTGTGAGGTGATCTAGTAGTACTTAAAATAATTCTACATGTATTCAAGTATAAAAAAGCCTGAATATCAGAGCACCTGGGTGAGTCATTGGGTTAAGCCTCTGCTTTCAGCTCAGGTCATGATCTCAGGGTCCTGGAATTCATCCTGGCATCAGGCTCATTGCTCAGAGGCAACCTGCTTCCCTCTCTCTCTCTGCCTACTGCTCTGCCTACTTGTGATTTCTCTCTCTGTCAAATAAATAAATAAAATCTTAAAAAAAATCCCAAATATCATACTCATTAGGGAGAAGTATTTTATATTTAAACAGAAGAAGAATTTTTCACAGGCTATGGTATTGAAGGAGCAGGAGGCTGGCTGACACAAAGCAAAAGCTGGCGCCTTGCACCCCCCCCTTCATCCGCTCCCCTCCATATTTGAGGCATTCCTCAGGCACCCCGGACTGCCATAAAATAATAAATGGTTATCTTGCAGAGATCACAGTCCTGCAAGGTAGGAGTCTCCTTTGGTTTGCAAATATCCTTGAGATTTAGAACAAAGAAGTTACCTTATCAATAGCCCTAATGTCACCCTCCCCTCCATGAGAAATGGAAGGAGGAAGAGGTAGAAGGAAAAGTAAATAAAGTTGAATTTCTTCTAAACCTAAATCTCATTAACAAGGATGCTTGATAGCAGGAATGTGACATTCCACCAGGAGACTCCCAATTGTCTTTACTTGATAAGTAACCAAGCCTTCAATATCCTGGTAGTGCTTTTTTCGCATGCGTGGGCTAACCGGCCAGTTCTGCTTCTGTTAAGATTGCTTTGTCTGCTTTTCGCGCGGTGTCCCCTGACCCAATCCACTGACGCCAAGTATGCCTGTTCAAACTATCAATCAATCAGCTCAGCCCCACCCGAAACTTGTTTGTATCTGTCTATAAAAATCCTGCGCCAACCCAGCTCTGGACCTCTCGGCGTTATCGGCAACGAGCGGCGCAGAGGTCCAGGTTCGAACCTGCAATAAACGACCCTTGCTGATTGGCTTTGACTCACGTCACTGGTGGTCTTTTAAGGTGGGGGTAATATTCAATTGGCATTACAGTATTATTTTAACTGACCCGTGGAGTTTTCACATACATAGACATCACAAACTATTTCACATATATTTCAGACCATACATAAATTTTGTGATTGCCACAGTTTTCTAAGCATACCCAAAACTGTATTAAAAAGGGAAAAATGAGGAAAATTCAAATGCTTTGTGTATAAAATCCAAATTATAATTCAACCCAAAAGGAGCAAGAAGGAGAAACTAGAGGCAAAAGCTTACCCGATGAACAAGTAAAGAAGAAATTAAAGTACCCTCAGAGTCCTAAGAATCTGAATTCCTACCTAAGATTCCAGAGAGGAGTATTTCTGATGTTGGAGAAAACTGACTTACTTTTTTTTTTTTTTCCCAGAGTTCTAATTTTTTTTCCATTTATTTATTTTCAGCATAACAGTATCATTATTTTTTCACCACACCCAGTGCTCCTTGCAATCCGTGCCCTCTATAATACCCACCACCTGGTACCCCGACCTCCCACCCTCCCGTCACTTCAAAACCCTCAGAGTGTTTTTCAGAGTCCATAGTCTCTCATGATTCACCTCCCCTTCCAATTTACCCCAACTCCCTTCTCTCTAACTCCCCATGTCCTCCATGCTTTTTGTTATGCTCCACAAATAAGTGAAACCATATGGTAATTGACTCTCTCTGCTTGACTTCTTTCACTCAGCATAATCTCTTCCAGTCCTGTCCATGTTGCTACAAAAGTTGGATATTCGTCCTTTCTGATGGAGGCATAATACTCCATAGTGTATATGGACCACATCTTCCTTATCCATTCGTCCGTTGATGGGCATCTTGGTTCTTTCCACAGTTTGGTGACCGTGGCCATTGCTGCTATAAACATTGGGGTACAGATGGCCCTTCTTTTCACTACATCTGTATCTTTGGGGTAAATACCCAGGTGTGCAATGGCAGGGTCATAGGGAGTTTCTATTTTTAATTTCTTGAGGAATCTCCACACTGTTCTCCAAAGAGGCTGCACCAACTTCATTCCCACCAACAGTGTAAGAAGGTTCCCCTTTCTCCACATCCTCTCCAACACATGTTGTTTCCTGTCTTGCTAATTTTGGCCATTCTAACTGTTGTAAGGTGATATCTCAATGTAGTTTTAATTTGAATCTCCCTGATGGCTAGTGATGGTGAACATTTTTTCATGTGTCTGAAAATGAACTCCTCAAACTCAACACACACAAAACAGTCAATCATATCAAAAAATGGGCAGAAGATATGGACAGACACTTCTCCAATAAAGATATACAAATGGCTATCAGACACATGAAAACTGACTTTCTGAAGCTCTATTTGCCAAGAAGTTGGGCTTAACATAGAGCATGAACTCAGCCATTAATACCTAGCTTGCAAAAGTGTTACACAGAGGCTGTTATGGGAGGCAGGAAGGTTTCACAGAAGGGATTCACCTTGGGAATGCTGAGGTTCTGCATGACCACTTTGCCATTGGAATGCCCAGGGAAGCTGCCTTCCTGGAAGCTTGCTTAGCCCAAACAGAGGCCCTGTGATCTAAGAGAGGTAGGCATTGTCCCTTAGGCTATGTTTAGCAGGACTCCTAGAACAAGCAGATTAGCAAACCTTTCCCCAAAACAGATCCTCCTAGTTCCAGTAAGACCCCTTGTCAAACATCACTGCCTGAGAAACAGTGATAAGCATTTGTGAGTATCCTGAAGGACCTACAAAAGTTCCAGAGCAAAGAAAAGCCAAGGGTTGTGTCCCTGAGCATTGGTCCCCACACCCCTTGCCTTCTCCTCTCTTTCACAGAAAAGTCTGGAGTCATCCTTCATCTGCCAGTACAGGGGTTGCTGGCCATTCCTGACACTAAGAGCCATCTGCTATTTCTGACCCCTTCAAAGGAAGATTTTTCCCAGCAGAAAGCTCATTTTGAGAGTCAGAAAACAAAGATTTGGGACCTCTAGTAGAGCATTAAAGACCAAAGTGGGCAACAAAAACATCTCATTCCAGTTGAGAAAGGAAGAACAGAGACCTGACACTGACCATGTGTGTTAGTTTCCAGAGGAAACATTTGCTAACCTCTGAAACTGCATGGAATGGGAAGTCAAAGAGTATGCAGAGAGCATTTGAAAAATAAAGAAGGAGTTTGGGGCAGTCCTTTTTTTTGTTTTTCCCTTGGCAAACAGAGAGTATAGCCCATACTGTGGATTATACCCTTTCTCACAGCTGAAAGCCTGAGCAGGTTAAGCCTTAGATGCAAAAGGGCCACTGGCCAATAAAGTGGTAGAATAAGCTTCAACTCAGTCATATATTGGTCAGATCAAGGTAGAAGTCCTATATGGAGTTCATCACAGAGCAATGGCTGAATTATTACTGGAGGACAATATAACTTCATCTGGTCTTCATCATTTTCATATACAAAGTCTAACACCCAATAAGAAATTAGTAGGCACAGCAAGAGACAGGAACATGAGTTCAGAAACAAGGGGGAAAACAGAAGAAACAGAGTCATCCACGCGTGTATTTATTGTAAACAGCAGTCAGGGATTTTAAAGTGACAATGCTTAATGGGTTCAAGGAAATAAAAGGATGGATTACAGAGGAATTTATTAATTTTTTAAAATAAAGAGCTGGGGAATTTTGCCAGGAAGATAGAATATACTAAAACTTAAAATAAAGAGAGACAGATAAAATGAACCAGATGGACGTTCAAGTCAGGAAATGACAGATGCTGGCGAGGATGCGGAGAAAGGGGAACCCTCCTACACTGTTGGTGGGAATGCAAGCTGGTGCAGCCACTCTGGAAAACAGCATGGAGGTTCCTCAAAATGTTGAAAATAGAACTGCCCTATGACCCAGCAATTGCACGTTTGGGAGAAAATTCTGAAGCACAAGAGCTAAACCTAATAATTCAGGAATGCAGAATTACAGAGGAGAAGACAGGATTACTGAGCTAAAATAAAGGCTAGTAGAAAATAACAAACCCGAGCTTTTCTGAGAAGAGAGAAGGAGAAGGGTTTCACAGTGATATAAAGGTCAATCAACAAGGAAGATCCCTCAACTTTAGATCTTCATGCACTCAATAAAGGAAGTGTCTCACTACCTAGAGCTGAAAAATACAAAATTCAAGGAAATCAGCAGCTCAAACAGGAGACAAAGAGTAATCCACTTTCATAATGGAACATTTGCACACACACTTGTATTAAAGCTGAAAATACAAGCGAAGAAATCGAATGATAGAAATATAAAGTCACCTAAAACTAACAAACTTGACTATGCACACACAGCTATGTGAATATGGATAGAGATAGAGGTATAATAACACTTCAGTCAACAAGTACAGGTGAATGAAAGGGACCACAGACTGGGTCATACATAAAGCGTTAATTTTTTTTTTTTAATTAACTTTAGTGTGGTATGAATAAACTGAAAAGTATTGGTCCAGCATTTCAGCTCAAGCACAGTAGGAGTGATGTGGATTTTCATAATGAAAAAATGATGGTGATGACCATGATGACTATGATAATCCCTCCTGAGTCCTCACCAGTTACCACACCCCATGGGAAGGGCCTTACATAGATGCTTTCACACCATGACTACCCAGTCTCTTGTTACCAATGAAACTCCTGTTATTTTTCCCTGTCGATAGTTTAGTTGCTGAGTTTATGACAATCAGTTGTATTCCAACACATGTAGTTCATAAATGGCAAAATAATATTTTGAACCAAGTCATTTTGACCTCAGAACTCATGCATGTAACCAACTTCCACAATAGTTTTCTCCCTTACCAAACTGAAATCTGCTTTTTGTATCAAATATTCTTGACAAATATTTTACTCTTTGTCCTCACTTTTGTTGGTCTTGCAAAATACTGCTTCTCTATGAAATATTATCATTGGTATATAATCACTTTAATGCATAACAAAATGTACTTTGCTTTGTATGGAAAAAAAACATACTTTGGAAAACCAATATAATGAGAATCTTAGCCACCAGAATTTCTGACCAGGTTTCTTAGATGAAAGGGTTATTGTTGGTTGAATCGGGAAAAATTTGAACAAAAGTTAAGAATAATGATGTTTATAAGAAGTCTAAAACTTACCCTCACAACCCGCCCCAACAAAAAGATCAAATACCAGAGCTTTTTTCAAATTGCTTTTTATACAAATAAAAAATTAAATGAACACTGAAGAGGAATAAAAAGATTAACATGGCATTATATGCCTTAGTCCTAGATTTGAGGAGCAAATATATTATAAGTTAAGAGAAGAAGCAAATTGATTTAACATGAATTACTTAGTAGAGATAGGATTTGAGAACAAAGAGATATGTATAGATCATTATATCAAACATAGTTCCAACTATATTTATCAAGGATATATTCAAGGGATGAATTTTTAAGGGAAAAGTAAACAGTAGGAAGATTTTAGAATAGTTGGAGAAAAAATGTATTTGGATTTGTATATTATATAAAGGAGGTTGATATAGTGCTCTGATAAAACAATCAGTGTTAAGTATTACGTTCCACTACAATCTGCAAAAGGACCTCGATTTGTCTTTTCTGCCCCAGACAGGATCAGGTGCTAAGGAAGTCATATATTCTGGCTTTTCTTATAGCCAGCATTTAGTATTTCAGTGTCTTATCTGTTCTTCTATATCCTCAATTTCTAATAACTGCCTTCTAACATAAACCCAATATCCTGTGGGACTATTTAATACAACCATTCATTCATTCATTCATGAAGTATGACAGTACTCCAAACTATTAACTGGATTTTCACATCACATAGAACAATAGATGAGCCATGAAATCTGTAAGAGGAAGTATGTCCATCAAATATCAAGCCTGGTCTTTAGAACGGAACATTTTTACTACCTTATCTCGGATGTGTTTGCTCTTCACTCCATAGACAAGGGGGTTGAGGAAAGGTGGAACCAGTAGGTAAAGGTTGGATAAGGTGATATGTATATATGATGGAATATATGATCCAGACCTGTGGGTGAAAAAGGAAAAAAAAGCCAGGAGATAGAACTGGAAGAAGACACATATGTGGGGAACACAGGTATTAAATGCCTTCAGACGTGCCTCTTTCTGCGGCAGGTGGAAGACAGTGATAAATATTTGTACATAGGAGAGGCTGATCAAAATGAAGTCCAGGCCACCAACAATAAAGGCTCCAAGGAGACCATAGAATTTGTTGATGGAAACATCTTCAGTGGCAAGCTTCACAAGGGCCATGTGTTCACAGTAAATGTGGGATATTAACTTGGTTCCGTAAAATTTCAGACAACATTTTATGAGCAATAGGCATGGGATGACCAGAATGGCAGGCCGCAGTGTCACTCCAACTGCAATGTGCATGACTAGTGTCGGTTAAATATGGTAGCATGTCTCAGAGGATAACAGATTGCTACATAGCGGTCCAGAGCCATAGCCAGCAAGACCCCTGATTCGATACCCTGAAACGTGTGGACGAGCCACATCTGAAAGAGGCAAACATCAAAATAGATCTCTGGCAAGTGGAACCAAAAAATTCCAAGCATCTTAGGGACAATGCTGGTGCTAAGTGCAATATCTGTAGCTCCCAACATGGCCAGAAAGATATACATAGGCTCATGGAGGCTGGGTTCAGTTTTGATGATGATCAAAAGCAGAGAATTTCCCGCCAAAGCAATGATGTACATAGCACAGAATGGAATGCCTATCCAACACTGTATAGTCTCCAGACCAGGGATCCCAATGAAGGTCAACACAGAGGGCATGAACACGGTGCCATTTGTAATAGGCATGGCAGTTCAGGGCCTTTTAGAGCAAAGGGGTATAGATTGCCAAACTGTGATTCTATGTATTCTAATATATCCTATTCTCATCCAGTCATACAATCACTGATTTACAAAAGTAGAAGAACTGACTTTATCAGCTTAGTTTTCATTAATTAGAAAATCAATGGAAAGGTCCACAGTATACAATTTAGTAAAAAAACCCACCCCAGTTCAGTGATATTCACCACAAGACAACTGGGTATTTGGACACCATGCTTACGATAAGGATATCATGATTAGGCTGCTGAGTGGTGGTGTCCTTCCTCCCCCAGTTCATCTTCTCTTCCTTCCAACCTGGTCATGGGAATCAGAGAGAATAATTTTGGAATGATACTATAGACAGAGAAATATGAAAATTCACTCTACTTTGAGCCTGATTTTTTTGTTTGTTTCTTTTCTATCTCTTTTTATTTTCCAGTCATGTCAGAAAAACTAGTTATTTCTGTAGAACATACCAACACTTCCTTGACAAAGAATCAATTGAAGTTCCTTTTCGAGGGTTGAGAACCCATTAATGGGGTCCTAATGATTCTCCTTACCTTGAACTTCCTGATCACCCAGAGGTTTCCAAATATGCTACAGCTGCGGCACTCTGACTCCATGCAATGGCAGGGGCATAATTTTGAATGGCAATTGTGATTCAGGACACAAGTGTTGAATAGGAATGCTTCTGTTAGATAAGCATCCACAGGTCCTCAATGCTCTTTTTTGCACATATCATACAGGAAGGCCAGTTTGAAAATATTAAATAAAATCAAAAGGGTTAAAGAGTACCTGGTATAAAAGAGAAACCGTGGGTATCTCCACTAGAATGGACATAGGGAAGAGGCTGAGGTGATGTGGGGGGAGGTCATGGAATGAGATTGGGAGCCCAGGGTTGGCAGAGATGATCCTTGTGTAGACACTGGGGCTGCATAGTGCTGAAGGAACTAGAAAGTTCTAATTTTTATCTTCCACAGAAGCCGACACAAGAAAAATGTGAGGGAGTGGGGCTCTTTGAGAACTATCTAGGTGATTCCATGGAGGATAGTTGCCAAACACATAGGTACAGTCAGGTGGAAGTGCCTGGGGAGTCAGCACAGACAGGAAAAGAAGTCTCCAAGACAGACTTCTCATTGTAATATGTAGGCTGCTGCCAAGTACACTTCACACTCCCCAACAACTGCACACCAGCAACTAACCCTAGTTCCATTAAGGCGTTGACAAGATTATGCATGGGTAATTTTTTATTTAAAGTGAGCAGCTGTCTGACTCTAAGTGAAGCTGATCCATACGTCTTCAAAGTGTTGTTTTCTTAAGCATTTTGAAACATTTGCCCATAGATCAAGTCACACCCTCCAAATATTAATCTGAGGTTTCTCCCTGGACCCCAACAACCCTAGTTTCTACTCAGAAATTTTAAATTTGGCACACTGTGGAAATTATTCTCCCACATCATCCACCCACAGCAGCATTCATGGCAGCCCACTGCATGTGTGCTGAGGCCTTTGCAAGCCTGCCCTGCCTGTCTGCTATGCAACCCTCACTCTCAGAAAGACCTCCTCCTGGGGAAGAAACACATTCCCTGCAGGCACTGTCCCCTTTTTGAGTTATACATCTTCAGTTATAATAGCACAAGATTCAAGTTACCCATGATCTGCTCTCCTTCAAGGAAAACAGCTGCACTTCGTTATTTGTACTCTTTCTTTCTATGATTTGTAAGTTTGCTTCTGGAATCTACATTCACTGACTCTACTTGTGTTCATCTCTCAACACAAAGAATTTCATGCCCAGTTACCCAGCTACTCACTTACTTAGTATCTGGAAGCAGTGGTGGGAAGTGAATGGAACAGGAGAAGGTTACTCTTTGCTGGTCTCAGCGCTGGAATATCTGTGTGTTTTGACATAATTTTCCCTGATGACCAAACTTGATAAGCTTTTGCAAATCTTGAGACATTTTTTACTCCCTGTGGCAAAGAAGGACAGTCAGAGCCAGAGGAACAGCCACCATTTCTCAGGAGGAGCATCTTACTCAATTCCCAGGAGACCTGAAATGTATCCTCTGCATCCAGGAGCTGACAGTGTTGAAGTAGATTCTCTTGGTCAAACAGCACAGTGTGTTCACACTTCCACAGATTGGGATTCCTCATTCTCACTTATATAATGGAGAAATGGAACACAAAATGGGGAATGCATAGCGTGGGACTCCATGTCTTGCCTGAGCAAAGTGGCCAACTTTATCTATGTGTTTTAAGGAGAGGAAATTGGAAATAAAACAAATGGGAGCCTCTTCTCACTTATCTCACTTACATACTCTTGGCCATCCCATGGAGATTCAAAGGGTTTCCAGATGCAGTACCATGATCCCAGGGAGGAGGATGTTTGCAGGTTGTGGGGAAGAAGTTTGGAAGTGGGAGGGAGCCTATTGCATAGTCAGCCCTCTTGTTCATCTGTCTGATTACCGGGCTATGCTATTTGTTTGTCTGCCTTTAACTTAAGGCCATCTCTTTCTGCTCTTAAGAAAGCATGCCTTTTGGAGTAAGTCCCTCATTCCTTGCATCATAGACAGTGCATATGCCACAGAGACATGTACTTCCACCCATTAGCTGGTCCATGTGGTTGCCTATATTACCCTGGACTCTAATTAGCTGCAACACTCGGTTAAAGGGGACCTCAGAGGTGGGAGTGAAGCAGCTCTTCAGTGACTGTGCATTCAGCATGACTTTGCAGACAGCTCTTCTTTATACCTTGAAAAGTTGCTACGTTCCTGAATCTCCAGCATGGAACAACTCTGACCTGGAAAGGAGCCAAAACGGGCATGCTAAATACCAAACGGATCCATGTGTGGATTAAAATCTCTTGGCCCAGGCCCTTGTGTTTCACATGGAAGTTCTCTCAGTAGATCAGCTGTGGTTTGTTCATCAAGGAGAACAGGAAGGATATATTGTGCTCTGACAAACCACCTCTAGGGATAGCAAAAGTAGTTTTGATATAACCAAAGTACAGCATTCTCAAGTCCTGGTCAAATGCCAATGCTAATGGCACCAGTTAATGTGTTAGCGAGTGTGCACATTCCACTGGTGACCTGAGAGAAACAGAATGCCACAGGCAAAATATACATTCCACAATGCTGTGCGGTCATTTCAACAGCTCGTGGTGGGAAAGAGCCAACTTTTGGAAGGAAATAGCTCTGCTCCTTCCTAATCAGGGCTGAAACTTGGGCTGTTTGTGCTTCTGGATATTTATTGTAACTCTCCATAGCTTCACGTCCATCACTCGTAAAATGAGAATAAAGCAACAGACACCCTTTTTCTTTTTTTAAAATATTTTATTTATTTATTTGACACAGAGAGAGAGACAGAGACAGAGAGAGAATAGCAAAAGCATGAGGATGGCAGGCAGTGGAGAAGCAGGCTCCCTGTTGAGCAAGGTGTCTGATGTGGGTTGTATACAGGACCCTGGGATCATGACCTGAACCAAAAGCTTTACCGATTCAGCCACTCAGGCACCCCACAACAGATGCTCTTAATTGATTTCCAAAGTGACTTCTGGAGCTCGCTGCCACTCTCCCTTGCCAGACACACACCTACTGAAGCTCTAGGGAGTTGAGCAGGGCTTCCCTCAGCCTTTCTCTCCTTTCCTCATCTGCTGGATTTTGAACTGATCAACAGCCAGCTGACTTCCTCTAAATTCAGTATATGCATGTTATCTTTGTTTTTATAGTTATATGTGTCAATTCAATATTTGGTAAATAACAGAAAAGAAAGTCAATCTGTTTAACTTACCATGTAATCAAAATAATAAATTCTTGTGATCTTTCAATAACTACAGAGAAACATAGGAAAATATTCAATATGCATTTATTTAAAAGTCATCAGAAAATTAGGAGTAGTGGAGAACTTGTTAAACTGAAGAAATGTACCCATGAGAAACCCAGCTAATATATTTAAAAGTGTAAAACCAAAAAGTCTCCATTAGATTGAGAGAAAGGCCTGGATGCCCACTGTCATACCTTCATTCAACATTTGTACATAGGTCCAAATCATAGCAATGCTACCATCATATTAAATTAGTTTTGATTTCTTTCTCAGAAATATCACACAGTTATCTCCATTCTTTATATTTTTGGCTATAGTCTAAAAATTCCTATGTTTGCGGAGAGGAGTCAAGACGGCGGAGAAGTAGCAGGCTGAGACTACTTCAGCTAGCCGGAGATCAGCTAGATAGCTTATCTAAAGATTGCAAAACCTGAAAATCCATCCGCAGATCGAAGAGAAGAAGAACAGCAATTCTAGAAACAGAAAAACAACCACTTTCTGAAAGGTAGGACCGGCGGAGAAGTGAATCCAAAGCGTCAGGAAGATAGACCCCGGGGGGAGGGGCCGGCTCCCGGCAAGCGGTGGAGCAACGGAGCACAAAATCAGGACTTTTAAAAGTCTGTTCTGCTGAGGGACATCGCTCCAGAGGCTAAACCGGGGCAAAGCCCACGCGGAGTCAGCGTGGCCTCAGGTCCCGCAGGGTCACAGAAGGATCGGGGGTGTCTGAGTGTCGCAGACCTTGCGGGTATTGGAACGGGAAAGCCGGCTACAGAGACAGAGCCGACAGTAAGCTCACAGCTCGGTGTTACCTGAATCGGTCGCAGGCTCGGTGAGCTCGGAGCGCGGCCGGAGGTCAGGCAAACAGGAGTAACTGGGCGCTGTTCTCTGAGGGCGCACTGAGGAGTGGGGCCCTGGGCTCTCGGCTCCTCCGGGCCGGAGACCAGGAGGCCGCCATTTGTATTCCCGTCCTCCGGAAATCTACGGAAAGCGCTCAGGGAACAAAAGCTCCTGAAAGCAAACCCGAGCGGATTACTCACCCCGGCCCCTGATAAGGGCAGTGCAATTCCGCCTGGGGCAAAGACACTTGAGAATCACTATAACAGGCCCCTCCCCCAGAAGATCAACAAGAAATCCAGCTGAGACCAAGTTCACCTACCAAGGAGTGCGGTTTCAATACCAAGGAGATCAGCAAAATTCAGGAAGAGGAGAAAGCAAAGCACAGAACTCATGGCTTTTTCCCTGTGATTTTTTTTTAGTCTTGCAAATAATTTAATTTTTTTCTTTTTCATTTCTTTGTTTTTTTTTTTCTCGCCTTCTGGTTAAATTTTTTTTTTTTTAACTTTTGCCTTTTTCTTTTTTAACGTTTTTTAACTAGTTTATCTAATATTTATATTTTTTCTTTTTTATATTTTACTTATTTGTTTTCTTTTTTTAATTCTTTTCTTTTCTTTTTTTTTTCTTTTTTCTTTTTTTTTTCTTTCTTCCTTTTTGAACCTCTTTTTATCCCCTTTCTCCCCCCTCACGATTTGGGATCTCTTCTAATTTGGTTAAAGCATATTTTCCTGGGGTTGTTGCCACCCTTTTAGTATTTTACATGCTCCTTCATATACTCTTATCTGGACAAAATGACAAGACGGAAAAATTCAACACAAAAAAAAGAACAAGAGGCAGTGCCGAAGGCTAGGGACCTAATCAACACAGACATTGGTAATATGTCAGATCTAGAGTTCAGAATGACAATTCTCAAGGTTCTAGCCGGGCTCGAAAAAGGCATGGAAGATATGAGAGAAACCCTCTCGAGAGATATAAAAGCCCTTTCTGGAGAAATGAAAGAACTAAAATCTAACCAAGTTGAAATCAAAAAAGCTATTAATGAGGTACAATTAAAAATGGAGGGTCTCACTGCTAGGATAAATGAGGCAGAAGAAAGAATTAGTGATATAGAAGACCAAATGACAGAGAATAAAGAAGCTGAGCAAAAGAGGGACAAACAGCTACTGGACCACGAGGGGAGAATTCGAGAGATAAGTGACACCATAAGACGAAACAACATTAGAATAATTGGGGTTCCAGAAGAAGAAGAAAGAGAGAGGGGAGCAGAAGGTATACTGAAGAGAATTATTGAGGAGAATTTCCCCAATATGGCAAAGGGAACGAGCATCAAAATTCAGGAGGTTCAGAGAACGCCCCTCAAAATCAATAAGAATAGGCCCACACCCCGTCACCTAATAGTAAAATTCACAAGTCTTAGAGACAAAGAGAAAATCCTGAAAGCAGCCCGGGAAAAGAAGTCTGTAACATACAATGGTAAAAATATTAGATTGGCAGCTGACTTATCCACAGAGACCTGGCAGGCCAGAAAGAGCTGGCATGATATTTTCAGAGCACTAAATGAGAAAAACATGCAGCCAAGAATACTATATCCAGCTAGGCTATCATTGAAAATAGAAGGAGAGATTAAAAGCTTCCAGGACAAACAAAAACTGAAAGAATTTGCAAATACCAAACCAGCTCTACAGGAAATCTTGAAAGGGGTCCTCTAAGCAAAGAGAGAGCCTACAAGTGGTAGATCAGAAAGGAACAGAGACCATATACAGTAACAGTCACCTTACAGGCAATACAATGGCATTAAATTCATATCTCTCAATAGTTACCCTGAATGTTAATGGGCTAAATGCCCCTGTCAAAAGACACAGGGTATCAGAATGGATAAAAAAACAAAACCCATCTATATGTTGCCTCCAAGAAACTCATTTTAAGCCCGAAGACACCTCCAGATTTAAAGTGAGGGGGTGGAAAAGAATATACCATGCTAATGGACATCAAAAGAAAGCAGGAGTGGCAATTCTTATATCAGATCAATTAGATTTTAAGCCAAAGACTATAATAAGAGATGAGAAAGGACACTATATCATACTCAAAGGCTCTGTCAAACAAGAAGATCTAACAATTTTAAATATCTATGCTTCTAATGTGGGAGCAGCCAACTATATAAACCAATTAATAACAAAATCAAAGAAACACATAAACAATAATACAATAATAGTAGGGGATTTTAACACTCCCCTTACTGAAATGGACAGATCATCCAAGCAAAAGATCAGCAAGGAAATAAAGGCCTTAAATGACACACTGGACCAGATGGACATCACAGATATATTCAGAACATTTCATCCTAAAGCAACAGAATACACATTCTTCTCTAGTGCACATGGAACATTCTCCAGAATAGATTACATCCTCGGTCCTAAATCAGTTCTCAACTGGTACCAAAAGATTGTTCCCTTCATATTTTCAGACCACAATGCTCTAAAGCTAGAACTCAACCACAAAAGGAAGTTTGAAAAGAACCCAAATACATGGAGACTAAACAGCATCCTTCTAAAGAATGAATGGGTCAACCGGGAAATTAAAGAAGAATTGAAAAAAATCATGGAAACAAATGATAATGAAAATACAACGGTTCAAAATCTGTGGGACACAACAAAGGCAGTCCTGAGAGGAAAATATATAGCGGTACAAGCCTTTCTCAAGAAACAAGAAAGGTCTCAGGTACACAACCTAACCCTACACCTAAAGGAGCTGGAGAAAGAACAAGAAAGAAACCCTAAGCCCAGCAGGAGAAAAGAAATCATAAAGATCAGAGCAGAAATCAATGAAATAGAAACCAAAAAAACAACAGAACAAATCAACGAAACTAGGAGCTGGTTCTTTGAAAGAATTAATAAAATGATAAACCCCTGGCCCAACTTATCAAAAAGAAAAGAGAAAGGACCCAAATAAATAAAATCATGAATGAAAGAGGAGAGATCACAACTAACACCAAAGAAATACAAACTATTATAAGAACATACTATGAGCAACTCTACGCCAACGAATTTGACAATCTGGAAGAAATGGATGCATTCCTAGAAACCTATAAACTACCACAACTGAACCAGGAAGAAATAGAAAGCCTGAACAGACCCATAACCAGTAAGGAGATTGAAACAGTCATTAAAACTCTCCAAACAAACAAAAGCCCAGGGCCAGACGGCTTCCCGGGGGAATTCTACCAAACATTTAAAGAAGAACTAATTCCTATTCTCCTGAAACTGTTCCAAAAAATAGAAATGGAAGGAAAACTTCCAAACTCATTTTATGAGGCCAGCATCACCTTGATCCCAAAACTAGACAAGGATCCCATCAAAAAAGAGAGCTATAGACCAATATCCTTGATGAACACAGATGTGAAAATACTCAACCAAATACTAGCCAATAGGATTCAACAGTACATTAAAAGGATTATTCACCACGACCAAGTGGGATTTATTCCAGGGCTGCAAGGTTGGTTCAACATCCGCAAATCAGTCAATGTGATACAACACATCAATAAAAGAAAGAACAAGAACCATATGATACTCTCAAGAGATGCTGAAAAAGCATTTGACAAAGTACAGCATCCCTTCCTGATCAAAACTCTTCAAAGTGTAGGGTTAGAGGGCACATACCTCAATATCATCAAAGCCATCTATGAAAAACCCACCGCAAATATCATTCTCAATGGAGAAAAACTGAAAGCTTTTCCGCTAAGGTCAGGAACACGGCAGGGATGTCCATTATCACCACTGCTATTCAACATAGTACTAGAGGTCCTAGCCTCAGCAATCAGACAACAAAAGGAAATTAAAGGCATCCAAATCGGCAAAGAAGAAGTCAAATTATCACTCTTCACAGATGATATGATACTATATGTGGAAAACCCAAAAGACTCCACTCCAAAACTGCTAGAACTTATACAGGAATTCAGTAAAGTGTTAGGATATAAAATCAATGCACACAAATCAGTTGCATTTCTCTACACCAACAGCAAGACAGAAGAAAGAGAAATTAAGGAGTCAATCCCATTTACAATTGCACCCAAAACCATAAGATACCTAGGAATAAACCTAACCAAAGAGGCACAGAATCTATACTCAGAAAACTATAAAGTACTCATGAAAGAAATTGAGGAAGACACAAAGAAATGGAAAAATGTTCCATGCTCCTGGATTGGAAGAATAAATATTGTGAAAATGTCTATGCTACCTAAAGCAATCTACACATTTAATGCAATTCCTATCAAAGTACCATCCATCTTTTTCAAAGAAATGGAACAAATAATTCTAAAATTTATATGGAACCAGAAAAGACCTCGAATAGCCAAAGGGATATTGAAAAAGAAAGCCAACGTTGGTGGCATCACAATTCCGGACTTCAAGCTCTATTACAAAGCTGTCATCATCAAGACAGCATGGTACTGGCACAAAAACAGACACATAGATCAATGGAACAGAATAGAGAGCCCAGAAATAGACCCTCAACTCTACAGTCAACTAATCTTCGACAAAGCAGGAAAGACTGTCCAGTGGAAAAAAGACAGCCTCTTCAATAAATGGTGCTGGGAAAATTGGTCAGCCACATGCAGAAAAATGAAATTGGACCATTTCCTTACACCACACACAAAAATAGACTCAAAATGGATGAAGGACCTCAATGTGCGAAAGGAATCCATCAAAATCTTTGAGGAGAACACAGGCAGCAACCTCTTCAACCTCAGCTGCAGCAACATCTTCCTAGGAACAACGCCAAAGGCAAGGGAAGCAAGGGCAAAAATGAACTATTGGGATTTCATCAAGATCAAAAGCTTTTGCACAGCAAAGGAAACAGTTAACAAAATCAAAAGACAACTGATAGAATGGGAGAAGATATTTGCAAACGACATATCAGATAAAGGACTAGTGTCCAGAATCTATAAAGAACTTAGGAAACTCAACACCCAAAGAACAAATAATCCAATCAAGAAATGGGCAGAGGACATGAACAGACATTTCTGCAAAGAAGACATCCAGATGGCCAACAGACACATGAAAAAGTGTTCCATATCACTCGGCATCAGGGAAATACAAATCAAAACCACAATGAGATATCACCTCACACCAGTCAGAATGGCTAAAATCAACAATTCAGGAAATGACAGATGCTGGCGAGGATGCGGAGAAAGGGGAACCCTCCTACACTGTTGGTGGGAATGCAAGCTGGTGCAGCCACGCTGGAAAACAGCATGGAGGTTCCTCAAAATGTTGAAAATAGAACTGCCCTATGACCCAGCAATTGCACTACTGGGTATTTACCCTAAAGATACAAACGTAGTGATCCAAAGGGGCACGTGCACCCGAATGTTTATAGCAGCAATGTCCACAATAGCCAAACTATGGAAAGAACCTAGATGCCCATCAACAGATGAATGGATCACGAAGATGTGGTATATATACACAATGGAATACTATGCAGCCATCAAAAGAAATGAAATCTTGCCGTTTGTGACAACATGGATGGAACTAGAGCGTATCATGCTTAGCGAAATAAGTCAAGCAGAGAAAGACAACTATCACATGATCTCCCTGATATGAGGAAGTGGTGATGCAACATGGGGGCTTAAGTGGGTAGGAGAAGAATCAAAGAAACAAGATGGGATTGGGAGGGAGACAAACCATAAGTGACTCTTAATCTCACAAAACAAACTGAGGGTTGCTGGGGGGAGGGGGTTTGGGAGAAGGGGATGGGATTATGGACATTGGGCAGGGTATGTGCTTTGGTGAGTGCTGTGAAGTGTGTAAACCTGGTGATTCACAGACCTGTACCCCTGGGATAAAAATATACGTTTATAAAAAATTAAAAATTAAAAAAAAATTCATATGTTTGCCATTTTCTTCCCTTGGAGGGATAATGTCATCAAGTACTCAGGATGCACAATGGTAGCCACAACTTCCTGAAATATTGAATCCCCTAATATGGAATTCAAATGAATTAATTAAATGTTTATTATTTTTTTAAACATCTTTTTTCCTTGTCTAATATCCACAAATGTGTTTTCTTCCTTCTATCATGGTATTTGCTGTTTCTTACTTTATATACTTAATGTTCACGTGAATTTTACTAAGCACCAAAATGTTACGACTCAGATTTATTTGTTTTATTCAACAAGACTTTATTTCCCAAAAAATATCCTCCACCTCTGCCCTTTAAACACTATCATCCCCTACATTTTCTGTAGTGGTGGTTTTCTTCTTCTTCTTCTTCTTTTTTTTTTTTTCCTTCCTCTGACTATGTCTCAATTCAACATTGGAGATCCCTGTGTTTCTCTCTGTGTGTTCATTTCTTTTCAGTAAGCATCTTATTGGTTCACTTGATGCTTGAATGAATAAAATTAAACCAGATAGCTATTGTTGAAGCATCCTGACAGAGGTTGAAGGGATGTGGGCAGAGGATTAGCAATGAGTGAAGATCTGAAATCACTGTTTTAAGAGTCAGTCTCTCCTCTGCCAGTTTTGTGTTTCACTCATACTTTATTTCAGGATCCATAATGATCATTCATGACATCATCTTTGTTCATATTATTAATATGGGAATAAACTCCTTTCTATGCAGATATTCTCTATACTGATGTTGCATAGTACCTCAGGCCTTCAGACTGGTTCCTTTGGAATACCCCTGACCAATAACAAGAAAATGTCTGAGGTGTTCATTATCCAAAGTCATTTTTACAGAGGTTCTAAGAAGTCTGGCATTGGTTGCCCTATGTATTGTGGAACTGAGTATAAATAAGATACGGGTTTTATATTCAAGATACTTGCATAGACAGTTACTAGGGGAATTAGATTTCCAAATGTTCATTTCTGGAACTTCATCCTTCACATTTGAGTGAAACTATAATTAGATAAAATCATTTATAAGTGTGTCTATAGAAGTATTATTTCTGTATAAGTACTGATCACATTTTCATTCCTGAAAAAAAGCATTTCAACAAGTGAAAGAAGAGACCACAAAGGATTTACACTGCATAAGTCAAATTTGTAAAATTCTTGAGAATACAAACTACTCCCTAGTGACAGATAGTAGATCAATGGTTTTTGGAACCAGCCAGGGATATAAGAAGGTTCAGTAGGAGTCAAAAATGAGCATTGGAAACTTTTAGAAGTAGTGTTTCAGTTCATTATCTTAACTGTTGTGATGGATCCATAGGTGTGTAGATGCCAAAATTAATCAAATTTTATACTTTATGTATGTGCTAGTTTATTATATGTGAATCATATTTCAATAAACTGTTAAAAAAAAAAAAGAAGATTTTTCATGGATTGTTTCCTTCTCTGATTTCTTCCTGTTCACTTTTCATTCCCTTCCTCTGTGGTCCTCTGCATGATTCCTTATGTTCCACGTATCCATGAAATCTTCTGAAAATTACCTTTTTCTGAGTGACTTATTCTACTTAGTCTAATCCCCTCCAGTTCCATCCATGTTGATGCAAATGGTGAGTACTTATCCTTTCTGATGGTTGAGTAATATTCCATTGTATATATGATCCACCTCTTCTTCATCCATTCATCTGTTGAAGGACATCTTGGTTCCTTCCACAGTCTGGTTATTGTGGACATTGCTGCTATGAACACTGGGTGCAACTGCCCCTTATTTCCACACATCTGTATCTTTGGGGTAAATACCTGTTAGTGCAATTCCTGGGTCTTAGGGTAGTTCTATTTTTAACATCTTGAGGAAACTCCATAGTGTTCTCCAGTGTCGGTACCAGCTTTCATTCCTCCAACAGTGTAAAAGTGTTCCCCTTTTTCCACATCCTTGCCAGCCCTTGTTGTTTCCTGTCTTGTTAATTTTAGCCATACTAACTAGTATAAGGTGATATCTCATTGTGGTTGTGATTTGCATTTCCCTAATGGCTAATGATGTTGAACATTTTTTCATGTGTCTGTTAGCCATTTTTTTGTCTTCTTCAGAGAAGTGTCTGTTCATGTCTTCTGCCCATTCATTGAATGGATTATTTGAAGGGAGATCAATGGAGAGATGGTGTAACAAGGTGATGGATATTAAGGAGGGCATGTGTGGTTGTAAACACTGGGTGTTATATACAACTAATTAGTTGTTGAACACTTAATCACAAACTAATAATGTATTATGTGTTGGCTAATTGAACATAGTAAAATAAACAAATAAATATCTTTAAAATTAAAGAAAGGTAGAAAACAAAAACAAAAGAAAGCCTATTAGTGAATATGCTTTTCCAGAAATCTTTTTAGTATATTTTTTCCTATGCATCATCATCACTGTTTAAACTCTATGTCCATATCTACTTGGTGTTGCTCATATCACTATGTTTTACATTATTTTTGTATTTACCAATATTTTAGACCATATAGAGAAACATGTAAATGATCCCAAATGTGTCCAAATATAGATACAAAAGCAAATACTAGAAAATGAGATATAGGGTGCCTAGGTGATTCAGTTGTTAAATGTCTGCCTTTGGCTCAGGTTGTGATCCCAAGGTCCTGGGATCGAGCCCTGCAACTGGTTTCCTATTTGCCCTTTCCCACTACCCCTGCTTGTGTTCCCTCTCTCATTGTGTCTCTCTTTGCCAAATAAATAAAACATTTAAAAAAAAAGAAATAATAAAAGAAAAGAGAAAATGAGATATAGCTAGAAACATAGCTATGGCCTGGGTTACCAATTTGAGAATATTGATATATGATATGGTCCTTGGAAGAAACTGGAATTGTCCTATTTTCTGTAATTTTGTTTCTGTGTAGGTCAAAGTGTTGCCAGAGAAAAACCCCCATATTTAAACTAATAGGAAAAATACACAGGAAAAAGAAAATTTTGAATTCAGGCCACAAGAGAATTTATTTCTTATATGAAGAGCAAACCATCATTCTTGACTATTTCATAGTTGTTGAACACCTTATTCAATTATAAGCTACTAATAATAAATACTTTCTGAACTTAGATGTTTGTGGAAGATATTAATTTTTCACCATATGATGTTCCTGCTTGACTCAGCCTAAAATGTCTGTGGAAGGAGCCAATAATGATCAAGATGGTTTTTTGGAGAAAAATATTTTCAGGACATGGTCACGAATTTGTTTGGTCTTCACACCATAGACTATAGGGTTGAGGAAAGGAGGGACTAACAGGTACAGGTTTGATAAGAGGATATGAACATATGGTGGTATGTGAGCACCAAACCTATGTGTGAAGAAGGAGAAGAAGGCAAGGAGGTAGAACTGTAAGAAGACACAGATGTGCGCGATGCAGGTATTAAAGGCCTTGAATCGTGCCTCCTTCTGGGGCAACTGAAACACAGTGATAAAGATTTGAATGTAAGACAAGGTGATGAAGATTATGTCAAACCCTAAGATACTGAAGGCAACAAAAAGACCATATATCTTGTTGATGCGGACATCTTCAATGGCCAGCTTTACGATGGCCATGTGTTCACAATAAGTGTGGGAGATCACTGTGGTTCGGTAGAGTTTAAGACGACATTTGATGAGCACAATAGATGGTGCTACAAGAATACCAGCCCTTAGTGTCACCGCAACTGCAATGTGAATCAAGAGTTGTTGGGAGAAGATGGTGGTATGTCTCAGGGGGTCACAGATGGCCACATATCGATCTAGGGCCATTGCCAGTAGGATACCTGATTCAACTGCCTGGAATGAGTGAATAAGCCACATTTGTAAAAGGCAGGCTTCAAAGGAAATCTCTGGCAAGTGGAACCAGAAGATGCCTAACATTTTGGGAAGAATGCAGGTGCTAAGTGCAATGTCCGTGGCCCCCAGCATGGCCAAAAATATGTACATGGGCTTATGGAGGCTGTGCTCATATTTGATTATACCCAAAATTAGGGAATTCCCAATCACAGCGATGAAATACATGACACAGAACGGAATCCCAATCCAATGCTGCACTGACTCCAGCCCAGGAATGCCAGTGAGTGTCAGGACAGGGGGCATGAAGACGGAACCATTGGGTATGAGCATGATGATTTGGTCTGTAGAATCAAGTAGTGGTGTTGCTGTTTCTTCTTCTATTCCTCATCAAGACTATGAGAATAAAAAAATACTTTGTTATTTTAACAAAGTATACCTTAGTCAGATAATGCATATTTCATCCTCTCGATCCTATATATATGTGAAAGATAAGTGACATGAAATCTTCTAAGCCTAGGGTGCATGGCCTTTTGATTTGATACATTTGCATATTGCACTTTGAGTTCCATTGTAGTGTTAGCCAGCACTCTATCACATTGCTTTGTTATGTTTTCTTTCTCATGGTTGGAAAAATTAAGATCTAGTCTCTTGGTAAGTTTGATGTTTTTAATACATGATTTTTGTTTGTCATCACTATCCTGTGCCTTAGATCTTCAGAACTTATTTATCTACTAATAAAATAACCCCTCTCTTTTTTTGTCCTTCAGCCCCTGTTACACATAATTTTTATTTTTAATTTTTCCTTATTCAGCTTTTTGAACATTCCACATATATGATAGCATACAGTGTTGGAATTTCTCTGTCTGACTCTTCTCAAAGATCATAATGTACTTAGAGTTCACCATTTGGTCACAAATGGCTGAAAACTAGTGAAATATCACCTCAGTTCCATTACAATGGCTGTCATCATTCAGAGATAACAAATGTTGCAGAGGAAGTGGAGAAGAGGGACCCACTGTACCTAGTTAGTGGGAATGTTTGTTTGCCAACCACTAAGGACAGCAATGTGGAAGTGCATCAAAAACTTAAAAACAATCTACATGTAACCCAGCAATTCCACCTCTGATATATATATATATACACACACATACATATATACATATACATACACACAAAGGACTGGAAAAGAGGAATAGTGACGAGAAATATTCAGTCTTTTGTTCACTGCAGCATTATGCACAATAGCCAAGATGTGGAAAAAACCTCAGTGCCCATCAACAAGTGAATGCATAAAGAAGACGTGCAATGGAATATCATCCATCTTATTGTATCTTTTCAATGAATCCTTTCAATTTTTCTCTTTTCAGAATGTCCTTGTAAGAACAACCATCAGGTCGATGTTTCAACATGCTTTTATCACTTTCAATGACAAAAGTTAAATGGATAGGGTGGTTTTTTCTATTCCATGACTAATAGAACAAAAAGAGTTTCCTTGTATTTTGTTTTCCACTCATCATATGTGCTTTTTTTTTTTTTTTTGTAACCTGCTAATTTGCCCTGGAAAAATTTATTTAATGCAGAGTACAGTCATTTCAAGAAATAGACTCCTACTAGGCTGTCAGCAGCCATGGTGCTGCTGACTGATTCCACTGACCATAATCAGAAGACAAGTTTGACCAGAGTATTTTTCAGTTTTGCAGCTCATCAGCCTGTCTTCTCAGCATAGCATCTTCCCAGTCTGTTCCCTCTTTCCTCCATTTAGAGTGTTTTCAACCTAATTTGTCAAAGTTTCTATGTTTTTCCAAAACCTAACCATGCATGGTGCAACTTTTCCTGCTTCTTCTCTGTGAAAAGAAATCAATTACTTTTAATTCATGGCTGTCTTCTGTGACAGTTTCTATCAGAGCTTATTCCTACTGTGTCATGCTTTTTGCACATCTCTTGTATGTATTTGAAATGCCAGTCTGTGCTCTCTGCTCCTCTCTGCCCATCAGTAATCATTTTTCAATCCCTAAGGCTGAATATGCATTTATTCTTAAGTATTTGTAAAACAATGACACTCTGTGAAATTTAATGTTTTCTTTACTTATACTTTTATGTTTTTTAGTCTCTGTCCTTTGCTATTCAATCTAACACATTAAATTATAATCATCAGGCTCTCTCATGAATGTATTTGTCTTATCATTTTCAAAGCCCTTATGAATTTTCTTGTCTGGTGATTCCTTATAACTGGCATTTATATTTTCTTCAAGAAAGTGTTTTTTCCTCAGAATATGTAGTAAACTAATTCCCAAGTTATATTCATTTTCTTTTAGCAATTTCTAAGCTCCTTTAAAAATGATTTCAGCAAGTATAAAACAGATAAAGAAAGGACAAGGGTCTAAAATGAGAGATAGGCTATTTAGAAAAAATCAGACAATCACACCTTGTCCACATTCCTTCAAGTTCTGTCTGATAACTTTAGACTGTTCCTGAGACTTGTGAAGTTCTCTAAAACACATCTCGGTCAATTGCAGAAGCATTTATTACTCTGTTTTCTCCTAACTTAATTCAACTATGAGTCAGGCTTTCCTATCCAAGACAATTTGTTTTGGAAACCTTTCTTTTTGCAAATATATGAGTCAATCTAGATTTTCCTCAAATCAGAAGGTTATATTATTAACCACAAATAGAGATTA
Source organism: Mustela erminea (assembly GCF_009829155.1). Lineage (NCBI taxonomy): Eukaryota > Metazoa > Chordata > Mammalia > Carnivora > Mustelidae > Mustela > Mustela erminea. The sequence continues at coordinate 59,521,553 of NC_045622.1, forward strand.
TGTGCTAATGATTTGTTATTATCTACCTGTTTCAAGCACTTCAAAAAACAATTGGGCAACATGTTGAAGTTATTTATCCTGTATTTGGAAGAATCTTCATTATCCTGACTGCTTGGAATTCAAAACTAGTATTTACCATTTATTGAATACATATTGTATTATTTGTGTTCGTAAGACTTTTAAGCATTTTAAATTACATTGTCTGCCTTATCTTATGGTATTTATATCATTAATCCATTACATTAATGAAAAACTAAGACTTGCTGTTGTTCTAAGTGGATCTACTTGGATCCAAATTACATGGCATACTGAAAAAGAAGAAAAAGCAAGAAAGATTTGTCTTCTGAGATTTTTATCATTCAATTCAGTAAGAATATGAGCTATCTTTCAGTGTGTGAATAGATCAGGCTGGATTGTAAAAGAGTTTTTAATCAGTTTGTGCCTTTTCATATTGAGGGAAGAAATTTCTATAGTACTTTCTTATTTGACCAAATAGATAAAATCCATAAATACACGCATGCTTACTATATTCTGTACATATGAAATGGGTCCAAGTTTATACATCAGGTCATTCACATACTGGCTAACATTGTGATTTGGCTCAAAAGTGTGTGCTACTCTCTGTATCAAGTGTTGGCATTTGGGAGATTTAACATGGCTACGTGGGTCATACCTGACCTGAAGAATACTTAGAGAAGAATATGCAAAATTCAGCTTGGCAGAAGTTTATATGGCGGTCAACCAAAGGAGGGTAAAAAGGAAAGGAGCCAGTAAACACACTATCAGATAAGTAACATGGGAAAACCTTCCTTCAAAGTACATTCATCATGTGAAGAAAGTAGTTTCCTTCCTTCAGGATAATTTTACTTTTCCAGCTTCATGAGGCCTCATGGCTATTCTTCTAGAGCAGGTTTTCTCATCTCTACACAACTGGCATTTTTGATCAGATAGATTTTATATTCTGTGTAGTTCTCTACATTGTCTTAGGCAGAGCAGCATCCCTGACTCCTACCCTTTAGATAGGTGCAAATTATTCTCTCTCATCAGGAAAATCAAAAAATGTCTCATACATTACCAAATGTCACCTTCCTGCGTGGGGAGAGACACACCATACCTGGTTACTAACCATTGATCTAGAGTTTTACACAGGAGAAAAATATTCCTGAATTAAAAAAGGAGATCTTGTAGCTTTAATAAAAGTGGGCAGATTAAATCTGTTTATCAAGGAGAATCATTATTCAGGAGATAGTAGCCAGATAAAGGAGGTGCAAGAGCATTTTGGGAGGAAATACTCTGGATAAAAATCAAAGAAGCATGAAATGTACAGTTGGATTGCAAATCAGTAAGTAATTTCACATATGAATTGTGTCATAAGCAGAGATGATGTTTGTTGGGGTTTAGGTAAAGGGGAGTATAACAAATAAGAATACAATTGAAAGAAAGTAATTTCAAAACCTTAGGTGGAAAAACAGGGCTTTTTTTTGCCTTTAAAAATCCACTCCATCTGATCCAGAAGAATGAGATCTGGCATATGGAGAATATGTTAGAAGAATAGTTGTGCTAAGATGGGATAGGATGACGTGACCTTGCCACATCAGAAGAGTAACACAGGAAGAATATTTGTGCTACTTGATGACTTGATGGAGAGAAGTCATGGGAGGAGAGACTAAGATGTTCATGGTTTGAGAGCAACGAGTAATGGCACTGGATGACAAGGACTAGCTGGAAGCAACCATTGTGTGTACACATGTACATGTTCGAAGGAGGCAGGAGACAAATCTTAAACCCTGAAATCCAGGGAACAGGAAGAACAGTCAGGGGTCTCATTTGCAGCAGGAATCCTGAACCATTAGTTCTACTTAAACTAATTCTGACTCAGGCTGATTCCCAGAACATAAAGAAGGAAGGGATTAGGTCTAAATTCACTCTCCCAACATGCTATGGAAACCATTCCCTCTACAATATCTCTGACTTTCACTGTTTGATCTCTGCCTCAACACCCCAGGGAGAGACCCTCTGTTTTTGAGCGAGCTTGTCCATTGCAGGACCGCTCCAACTGTCAGACAGGTCTTCTTCCTGGTGAGCCTCAAACTGTCTCCTCTTCATTTCTCATAGAAGTCCTCAATCCACCTTCTGAAGAACACATCAGCCATGGGACATGGATCTGAAGTCAGTCAGGACAGTTTGCATCCTTGGGATATCCCTTAGCTATGCTCTTCAGCCAGTTCTAAAACTTTACATTGTCTCAATTCCTTATTACTGAGGCAAAGTTAACTGGTAGAAGCACACTACATGGTAACTGTGAAGATGAAATGATGTAATGCATTTAAAATATTAGAAAGAAACTTAAAATGTATTACTCTGCCTGAATGCCAATAATTCATTCCTAGAAGTTACCCTGCCCTTCACCTGACTACCTCAGATACTTGATGAGCATGTTATGATTTCCCCTGAATGACTTGAGATGTCTTTGCTACTGGAACTCTTCCAGTCTAAACATGTATAATTTCCTGACCTAAAACAAATAAGCTTCCCGTGCATTGATCAGCCCTAATCTTCCTCAAGGCTCCTCCTTCCTGTGAGGCTCACTTTAAAATATCCCACCCAGTGTGTGATTAATTGACTCAGAAATATTCTGAACAGCAACATGGACAAAATCTTCTTCCCATTTAAACAATCAGCTACTCTAAGACCCCATTGCTCTTTTATCATCCTGCCAATTTCTTGGAGCATAAAGGTGTTGTGTTCTCCTTGAAAACAATCCTCCATGTTCCCCACACTCAGTGCAGGTCTAAGACCCAAGGACTCACCTGGAATCATTTGTGGTAACATATGTAGAAGCCACAGAGTGAAAATTTTTTGGTATTTCCGATAGTGAGGATGGCTGTTTTGTACTACCGTTGTCGCCTGGGGATTTTTTGCACCAGTCACTGGTGAGCTTTAAATTAGCCCGGGACAATGATGAAAAGCACACACATATGGTTCAAAACCTAGGAGACTATGTCTCATAGCACATCTGCATCTAATAAAAAATCTCAAATCCTGGTGTCCTTGGGGATTGGAAGCCAAATAGACTGTCCTTCCAGAAACTTCTAAGAGAAGACAGTGCCCCAAGATAACACAGTCAATGACACTTTTATACAAATAATGAGCCAATGAAGGCCAGTGAAAACATCTCAAGTTCTTCATACTAATCACTGTAGACATGCTGACAGAGAACTAAATGGAATCTTTCTATGTGATACACAAATAGTCTCAGTCATGTTCAGAATTCAGATGATGTAATGATGTGCATTTTGTGTGTGTGTGTGTAAAAAGATTTTATTAGTACATTAAAACGACATTGGAAGCAGTACAACTTGAGGGTATTATTAATCATAATAGTTCTAATATACTTAGTATATCTTCCCAAGTGGCTAAAATAAAGACAATGAACAAGAAATATTATAACATATATAAATATATAAGTTTAATTTCAAATAAAGTTTACACTTGACTAGTGAATATTGATTCTTTTCTTTCCTGATTTTCAGGGGAAGTGATACAACAATTAGCCAAAGTCCTCTGCGTGGAATTAGATATCTTTATAAGTTTATCTATTTTATAAGCAGGACCCTGGAAGTATCTAGAAGAAATCTAAGAAAGCAATTTACCAGAGATCTACATTGTTAGAATAAATAATTATGATTGTAGAGATGTAAATGGACTATGGAAAATTGAGAGCCATTTTCTAAAAGGATTGATAGGATATATGTACTATTTTGTGAAGATTAATCAATCAGAACCACTTCCCAGTCATTATTGAAAACCCTCATATTTATATCCCAAAAAGTTATTATTAACATTTCAAAAGACAATTTATTTTATGGGCATTTCATTATATATTTTGTGTTCTTATTTTTTTTCAAAATTTTAGTGCCAGTCAGAATATCTATTTCTGGTTTCCATTATGAGGGATTATTCATGCCTGACATTTACTTAGGTGAAAAAAAAGGGTTTGAACTTAAAGAGAGATTTTAATCTTTTTATCAAGTCGAAGAATGGAAAACATTCAGAATCTTTGTGTGGTGAATGAAAGAGTCTAACAAGTCTGCATTCCGTGCATCTATCTGAAAGACTTGATGGCCTTAATTACAGTCACACAGTATTTGTCTTGTGTCTTGGGTTAGGTCCTAGGGAGTAGACCTGTTCTTTTTGCATTGAAAGGATCTCTCGGGCCACCTGGGTGGCTCAGTGGGTTGAGCCTCTGCCTTCAGCTCAGGTCATGTTCCCAGGGTCCTGGGATGGAGCCCTGCATTGGGCTCTCTGCTCAGCAGGGAGCCTACTTCCTCCCCTCCCTCTGCCTGTTTCTCTGCCTACTTGTGATCTCTGACTGTCAAATAAATGAATAAAATCTTAAAAAAAAAGAAAAGAAAGAAAGAAAAAGAAAGGATCTCTGACTCCCATCTTGTTATAAACTGCCATAAAATTACATTCATCCTAGAAAAACCAGTGGTGTAGGATGGCTGTGCGGTGTGTCGGGTGAGCACCCAGGGGCTTAGTAGAACTGGTTGTGGATATCTCCTCCTAGTTGCGCACTCAGTGATGTCATGTTGGCAGACTGTATACAGCCATACCCAGAGCCGTTACCCCAGTAAAAGGAGCAAATTACGTACATCAGAGTTTCAAATCTCCATCAGGGTAACAGTGATGGGCTTAATATAAATAAAATATTTTCAGAGAAAACAAGAATACTCTTCAATTAGAATATGAAGGAAGCTGAGGTGAGGTCAGCACATTCTGAACTACAGTAAAGAGTAGTAAATAGTAAGAGAGTAGTAAACTACTCTTTGTCTAGAGAATATAATATTATTTTTAACATATTGAATGAGTCACAGGATACTTTTGGGAAATGCCCAAAGTGAACCATAAAGAATCATAAAGCTATTGAAAGTTAGAGAGGCAATTACTCTTAGATATGGTTTAGTTAAAACCCATTAGAGCTACAGAGAAATAAGATGTTTTGGAAATAATGGGACTCCTTATTTGGTAATATATACATTTCTTTAAAGCTTCTGAGGATTTTACTAAATAGAAATAATCGCCTGTGAGAAATAAAATAGGGACTACAGAGTACACATTTCAGAGGTGGCTCCTTATTCCACAAGTGCTCTATAGATAACCAGAAACAGAAGTTTAATTTTTTTTTAATTTTTTATTTTTTATAAACATATATTTTTATCCCCAGGGGTACAGGTCTGTGAATCACCAGGTTTACACACTTCACAGCACTCACCAAAGCACATACCCTCCCCGATGTCCATAATCCCACCCCCTTCTCCCAAACCCCCTCCCCCCAGCAACCCTCAGTTTGTTTTGTGAGATTAAGAGTCACTTATGGTTTGTCTCCCTCCCATTCCCATCTTGTTTCATTTATTCTTCTCCTACACACTTAAGCCCCCATGTTGCATCACCACTTCCTCATATCAGGGAGATCATATGATAGTTGTCTTTCTCTGCTTGACTTATTTCACTAAGCATGATACGCTCTAGTTCCATCCATGTTGTCGCAAATGGCAAGATTTCATTTCTTTTGATGGCTGCATAGTATTCCATTGTGTATATATACCACATCTTCTTGATCCATTCATCTGTGGATGGACATCTAGGTTCTTTCCATAGTTTGGCTATTGTGGACATTGCTGCTATAAACATTCGGGTGCCCGTGCCCCTTTGGATCACTATGTTTGTATCTTTTACCCAGAAGTTTAATTTTTAAATGTAACAGTGTTAGAAATGGAGTTGAATAAGTTTTACTGCAATGGCTGATAAAGTTTATCAAGTGAGAAGTTGTAAATTTGTAGGAATTATGAGGAATCCAAAATAGAAGGGCATAGATACGTAGAAAATAGATGGGGGAAAGCATAGAGTCCTCATCCAGAGGCGAATGAAGAAAGTAGAAATGCAAGACAGGGCAAACTTTAGGATACCAGAAACGATTCAGGAGAGGGCTATAGAGCAATTGAGAGTGGTTTTTTAAAGATTTTATTTCTTTATTTGTCAGTGAGAGAAAGAGAAAAAGAGAGCAAAAACAGGAGAAGTGGCAGGCAGAGGGAGAAGGAGGTTCCTCACTGAGCAAGGATCCCCAGGCGGAACTCGATTCCAGGACCCTGGGATCACAACCTAAGCCAAAGACAGACACTTAACTGACATCTCCACCCTGGCTTCCTGAGAATTTTAATGACCTCTTTATTTACTAATGACTGAGTTTCTAAAAATGTGAGGTCTTAGTCATTACAGAATGTCATTCTTTGATCAAAATCATAGCTTTTAAAAATTACATATCTTGAATCAGGAAATTATCAAACTGTAAAAGAGAGAAATTAGTAGGCAATTAAAATAAAGTGTTCAGTTATTTCATGCTTTCCTAGCCTCTTCAACACTATTGATTTAGTATCAACACTAGTTGAAGCTTGTTTTAGCAGGCTCAAGATCATCTAATCATATACTGAATGTCACCAAATATGCCAGTAATGTAGCTAGAGCTGTGGTTTTTGTGGCTGAATCTCCAATGAAGGAACCCAGTTAACAAGGGCCGTTCTATGAAGAGAGTTTGTGTCAGTAGATGTATATTTAGAAGAGACCAGTTAGTCAACCAAATCCTTGATTTTCAAAGCTTTGCTCCTCAGTGTTCAATTCTACAGCTTTATAAATCATGGATTGTTTCATTAACTCTTTCTACATTAATCAGAACTAGAATAGGAATCCTTTAGTAACAATCCCATTGTCTGACTTATTCAAGAGAAAGGAGCTGCCCTAGGAGCATTACCTGACAGGTACCAATGGTAGGAAGGCAAGTAGAAGAGGATGTGTGTGAGTGCAGGGCAGGTGGATGGAGTGGTTATCCTTGGAAAAGCTGGTAGAGAAACAGTATGGGGTAAACTGGGGATAGTGAGACTTCCTCACCATTTGTTGTTGGGAACCAGTTCTGCTCTTACCAGACACCTGAAAACCATCATCTGTCTTCATAACACTATCCCTCATAGCTTTCATCTCATCCACCTTTCCCTTTCCTGAAATTCTAGTCTTACTCCCTTATATCTTGTGCTGGGCAGCACCTCTTCTTCTGCCTGCACCGTCAGTAACAGCCCTCATCAACAGCATGAACTCTGATCCATTTGCTGCTGGAACCATAACCAATATACTGACATCTCTGTGATAGCCTTTCCTGCTTTTCTTCTGTCCCTGCAAAACAAATCTGACCCTATCCCGTAAGTCCATCCGAGATCATGTTGGTGGATTCATCCTCCAACAAAACTCACAGCAAGATCTGTATCACGCTGAGGCAGCAGCATAAATTTATTGAGCTTGAAATGTAGAAGAAAGCTGCTAACTACCAATTAAAATATTCCCCAGTGAATGTGGAGACAGAGGAGGTCTGAACATGGACTGAGAGATTTCACTGCCACTAGCCCAAGCCCCCAGGGATCTGGGAGCTCAGGATCATGCCCTCTACAGTTCATATGCATCTAATGTCTCAGAAATCATTACGGAAACTGGCAACTAGCTCTCTTCTTTTCTCTTCCCCTACAAAGTAAAGGCAGACAAATTCATATACATAAATTATATTTTGATGTGTTCAGTTCATTTTCTGCTGTACTCACTTGGAGATCATGTAAAGCACATGTAAAATAAACATGATCCAATGCCATGAGATCTATGAAAATAAACATCCTTGCTATGCTTCTTTCACTGAGTCTCAAAGATTATAGAATTGCCTGGTATCTTGCACATTTCAAGTTAAAGGAATTAGTTTTCAGTTAAAGGAAGTTAAAGGAATTTTCAAGTTAAAGGAAGTTTCAAGTTAAAGGAATTGGTTAAAAAGGAGGTTCGAATTGAATTGTCTAATTTGAATCCAGATTCTGCCACTGTTTAAATCTGTATTGGGGGCTTTATACTTGGCTTCTCCATGTTTTCCTTTCCATATCTCTATCTTCATATATTTGCTCTGTGGATAAGAGATTTTAATCTATAAATTTACTTAGTATGGTACACTATTAGAACTTTTGTGGAATAAATACGTGACCTTAATTATTGATGTTTTTAACTTAAAATCAGGATATTGAGCTATTGCTATAAAAATATGACATTATTGAATTTTTTGATTTAGGTAATAAAGTATGTTAATGATGTCATTAAGTTATTTGAACTTGGAACACCTCTTTGTCTGCTTGTTCTTGCAACTGGAAAATAGGAATATAATGCTATTTTGAGAATTACTTTTATTTATTATGCAAGTTTGGTTAAAAGAAGTAATGTGTGTTTATGCTTTCATTCTTGCATTCAATATACATTTATCATTAAAATGTGTTGTGTGTTATCCAGGTCATGAGCAGAGATATTTCACATGATCAGTGTGGAAGAAGCAGTTGCATAAAGAAGAAATGGAGGGGGAGGGTAATGAGATACCAGCTGTGAAAGCTTTACATGGGGTATAGAAAACAAAAGAAACAAATGATCAATGTTACTTGTTGAAAGAACATTCCGTACTAAATTTTAAAAGCTGAGTAGCAGTTCAGCTAGCAAAAGTGCATACATGTTAGTATACATAATAGTAGAAACAGTTTATAGATGGAATAAGCAGCTTATTCTCTATTTTTAAAAAAGGCAAGAAATTTAAAGCCACTTGAAAACAATTTTTACATAATATATGAGATGATAGAGAAGTGTTTCACAGTGATGAAAAGGTCAATCAGTGAGGAAGATCCCTCAACTTCAGATCTTCACATGCCCAATAAAGGGAGTGTCTAACTACCCATAGCTTAAAAATACACAAACAAAGGAAATCAACAGCAGGAACAGGAGACATAAGAGTAATCCACATTCATAATGGAACACTTGCACACACATTTGTATTAAAAGCTGAAAGTACAAGCAAAGGAATCAAAGCATAGAAATATAAAATGACTTAAAACTAACAAACTTGACTATGCACACACAGTTGTGTAAATATGGATAGAGATAGAGATATAATAACACTTCAATCAACAAGTACAGGTGAATGAAAAGGACCACAGTCTGGGTCATACATAAAGTTTTAATTTGTGTTTTTAAAATTAACACCTGGTGGTGGGTATTAGGGAGGGCACGTATTGTGTGGAGCACTGGGGGTGGTGCATAAACAATGAATTATGGAACACTGAAAAGAAATTAAAAAAAAATAAAAAGTTTTAAAAAATAAATAAAATAAAATAAACACTGGGGTGCCTTGGTGGCACAGTTGATTAAGCGCCTGCCTTAGGCTCAGGTCATTATCCCAGAGGCCTGGGATCTAGTCCTGTACTGGGCTCCTTCTGGTCTGTGGGGAATCTGTGTCTTCCTCTCCCTCTCTCTGATGCCCCACCTGATTGTTCTGCCTCTCTCTCTCTCTCTCTCTCTCTCTCTTTCTCTCTCTCTCTGTGACAAATAGATTTTTAAAAAATCTTTAAAAATAAAAAAAGTAAAAAAGTAAAATTCACTTTAGTGTGGTATGAATAAACTGGAAAGTAGTGGTGCAGCATTTCAGCTCAAGCACAATAGAAGCAATATGGGTTTTCACAATGAAAATGATGATGGTGACGGCCGTGATGACCATGATAAGCCCTCCCGGGTCCTCGCCAGTTACCACACCCCATGGGAAGGACCTCACATAAATGTTTTCATTTTGTTACACCACAACCACCCCATCTCTATGTCTTTCACCCAATGAAACTCCTGTTATTCTTCCTTATTGATAGTTTAGTTGCTGAATGATGATAATAAGTCGTATTCCAACACATGTAGTTCATAAGTGGCAAATAATGTTTTGAACCAAGCTCATTTTGACTCCAGAACTCATGCATGTAACCAACTTTCACAATGGTTTTCTCCCTACAAAACTGAAATCTGCTTTTTGCATCAAATATTCTTAACAAATATTGGACTATTTGCCCTCACTTATTATGAGTTTGCAAAATGCAGCTTCTTATGAAAAGTAAACATTAGTGTATAATCGTCTTAATGAATAACAAAATGTACTTTGCTTTGCATGAAAAATAAAAACATACCTTGGAAAAGTAAGGTAGTGCGATTCCTAGACTCCAGAATTTCTGTCTAGATTTCTTAGATGAAAGCGTTATTTTTGGTTGAATCAGGAAAATGATTGAGCAAAGGTTTAGAATAATATTGTCTACAATTAGTCTAAAAATTACTTACATATCCCTAAAAAAAAATCAGAACTTTTCTCAACTTGATCTTTATACAAATGAAGAAATTAAATGACCACTTAAGAACAACAAAAAATAAGCATAATATTATATGTCTTAATTCCAGATTTGATGGAACAAACATATTTTAGGTCAATTGATTTGACCTAAATCAATTTGATTAAACATGAATTACTTAGTAAGCATAGGCTTTGAGACAATGAAATATTTATAAGAAATTTATTTCAAAGTTCAGATTATATTTAACAAAGTGATAGTCCAGAGATAATTTTTAAGTTACAAAGTAAACACTAAAGAAGATTTAAAAAAAAAATAAAAAGAGTTAAAAAAAAAAGATTTTAGAATAGTTGGAGAAAGAATGTAGTGGAACTTGCATATTATATAAAGGAGGTTGATTTTACTGCTCTAAGTATAAAAGAATCAGTGTAGGTATTATGTTCCTCTACAATCTGAAAAAGGATCTCAAATTTTTCTATTCTGCCCTGGACAGTATCAGGTGGCTAAGGAAGTCATGTGTTCTGACTTTTCTTATAGCCAAGAATTTAATATTTCAGTATCTTCTCTGCTCTTCTAATTTCCCTCTGTTTCTTCTGACTGCTTTTTAACTTAAAGTCAGTATCCTTTGGGATTATTTAATATAATAATTTGTGTATTTATTAATTTATTCATGAAGTCTGATGATATTCCAAAGTATTCACTGGACTTTCACATCACATAGGACCAATAGATGAGCCATGAAATCTGTAAGAGGAAGTATGTCCATCAAATATCAGCCCTGGTCTTTAGAACGGAACATTTTTACTACCTTATCTCGGATGTGTTTGGTCTTTACCCCATAGACAAGGGGGTTGAAGAAAGGCGGAACCAGTAGGTAAAGGTTGGATAAGGTGATGTGTATATATGATGGAATATATGATCGAGACCTGTGGGTGAAAAAGGAAAAAAAAGCCAGGAGATAGAACTGGAAGAAGACACATATGTGGGGAACACAGGTATTAAATGCCTTCAGACGTGCCTCTTTCTGGGGCAGGTGGAAGACAGTGATAAATATTTGTACATAGGAGAGGTTGATCAAAATGAAGTCCAGGCCACCAACAATAAAGGCTCCAAGGAGACCATAGAATTTGTTGATGGAAACATCTTCAGTGGCAAGCTTCACAAGAGCCATGTGTTCACAGTAGGTGTGGGATATTAACTTGGTTCTGTAAAATTTCAGACGACACTTTATGAGCAATAGGCATGGGATGACCAGAATGGCAGGCCGCAGTATTACCCCAACAGCAGTGTGTGTGACTAGTTGTCGGTTAAATATGGTAGCATGTCTCAGAGGATAACAGATTGCTACATAGCGGTCCAGAGCCATAGCCAGCAGGACCCCTGATTCGATACCCTGAAATGTGTGGATGAGCCACATCTGAAAGAGGCAAACATCAAAATAGATCTCTGGCAAGTGGAACCAAAAAATTCCAAGCATCTTAGGGACAATGATGGTGCTAAGTGCAATGTCTGTAGCTCCCAACATGGCCAGAAAGATATACATAGGCTCATGGAGGCTGGGTTCAGTTTTGATGATGATCAAAAGCAGAGAATTTCCCGCCAAAGCAATGATGTACATAGCACAGAATGGAATGCCTATCCAACACTGTATAGTCTCCAGGCCAGGGATCCCAATGAAGGTCAACACAGAGGGCATGAACACAGTGCCATTTGTAATAGGCATGGCAGTTCAGGGCCTTTTAGAGCAAAGGGGTATAGATTACCAAACTGTGATTCTGTGTATTCTAATATATCTTATTCTTATATAGTCATACAATTACTGAATGACAAAAGTAGGAGAACCAACTTCATCGGCTTATTTTTCATTTTTTAAATGAATCTGGAAATGTCAAAGGGAAGATCAAAGTATGCACGTGGGTCAAATCATCCACCCACACTAAGAGTTATCCACTGCATGACAATTGAATATTTGGACACCATGACTATGATGAGGCTAGCATGATCAGACTGCTGAGTGGTGGTGTCCTTCCTCACCCAATCCATCTTCTCTTCCTTCCAACCTGGTCGTGGAAATCAGAGAGAAAAGAATAAATGGAATGATACTGTAGACAGAGAAATATCAAAGCACGAAACAAGAAAATCCACTGTACCCTGAGCCTGACTTTTCTCTAGTTTTCTCTCTCCTTTTTATTCTCCTTTCACTTCAGATTAGCAAAGCTGGTTATTTCTGTAGAACATACCGACACTTCTTTGACAAAGAATCAATTGTAGTTCCCTTTATAGGGTTGAGACGCCATTAATGGGGTCCTAATGATTCTCCTCACCTTGAACTTCCTGATCACCAAGAGATTTCCAAATATGCTATAGCTGCGGCACTCTGACTCCACGTAATGGCAGGGGCATAAATCTGAATGGCAATTCTGATTCAAGACACAAGTGTTGAATAGGAATGCTTCTGTTAGATAACCACGGACAGCATCTCATGCTCTTTTTTGCACATATCATACAGGAAGGCCAGTTTGACAATATTAAATAAAATCAAAAGGGTTAAAGAGTACCTGGTATAAAAGAGAAACTGTGGGTATCTCCACTAGAATGGACATAGGGAAGAGGCTGAGGTGATGTGGGGAGAGGTCATGGAATGAGATTGGGAGCCCAGGGTTGGCAGAGATGATCCTTGTGTAGACACTGGGGCTGCATAGTGCTGAAGGAACTAGAAAGTTCTAATTTTTATCTTCCACAGAAGCCGACACAAGAAAAATGTGAGGGAGTGGGGCTCTTTGAGAACTATCTAGGTGATTCCATGGAGGATAGTTGCCAAACACATAGGTACAGTCAGGTGGAAGTGCCTGGGGAGTCAGCACAGACAGGAAAAGAAGTCTCCAAGACAGACTTCTCATTGTAATATGTAGGCTGCTGCCGAGTACACTTCACACTCCCCAACAACTGCACACCAGCAACTAACCCTAGTTCCATTAAGGCGTTGACAAGATTATGCATGGGTAATTTTTTATTTAAAGTGAGCAGCTGTCTGACTCTAAGTGAAGCTGATCCATACGTCTTCAAAGTGTTGTTTTCTTAAGCATTTTGAAACATTTGCCCATAGATCAAGTCACACCCTCCAAATATTAATCTGAGGTTTCTCCCTGGACCCCAACAACCCTAGTTTCTACTCAGAAATTTTAAATTTGGCAAACTGTGGAAATTATTCTCCCACATCATCCACCTACAGCAGCATTCATGGCAGCCCACTGCATGTGTGCTGAGGCCTTTGCAAGCCTGCCCTGCCTGTCTGCTATGCAACCCTCACTCTCAGAAAGACCTCCTCCTGGGGAAGAAACACATTCCCTGCAGGCACTGTCCCCTTTTTGAGTTATACATCTTCAGTTATAATAGCACAAGATTCAAGTTACCCATGATCTGCTCTCCTTCAAGGAAAACAGCTGCACTTCTGCCCACCTTCTCTAGTGGCATGCTGCTAACTTCCTTAACCTCCCAATGTTCTAAAGCAGATCGACCAGTCCAGCATGACTGCTGTTGAATTGTAGCTCCTAAAACTTCAAAGTCAGACTCTATCAAAAAAGTTATTAGAACTCTTTCTTTCTATGATTTGTAAGTTTGCTTCTGGAATCTACATTCACTGACTCTACTTGTGTTCATCTCTCAACACAAAGAATTTCATGCCCAGTTTACCCAGCTACTCACTTACTTAGTATCCAGAAGCAGTGGTGGGAAGTGAATGGAGCAGGAGAAGGTTGCTCTTTGCTGGTCCCAGCGCTGGAATATCTGTGTGTTTTGACATAATTTTCCCTGATGACCAAACTTGATAAGCTTTTGCAAATCTTGAGACATTTTTTACTCCCTGTGGTAAAGAAGGACAGTCAGAGCCAGAGGAACAGCCACCATTTCTCAGGAGGAGCATCTTACTCAATTCCCAGGAGACCTGAAATGTATCCTCTGCATCCAGGAGCTGACAGTGTTGAAGTAGATTCTCTTGGTCAAACAGCACATTGTGTTCACACTTCCACAGATTGGGATTCCTCATTCTCACTTATATAATGGAGAAATGGAACACAAAATGGGGAATGCATAGCGTGGGACTCCATGTCTTGCCTGAGCAAAGTGGCCAACTTTATCTATGTGTTTTAAGGAGAGGAAATTGGAAATAAAACAAATGGGAGCCTCTTCTCATTTATCTCACTTACATACTCTTGGCCATCCCATGGAGATTCAAAGGGTTTCCAGATGCAGTACCATGATCCCAGGGAGGAGGATGTTTGCAGGTTGTGGGGAAGAAGTTTGGAAGTGGGAGGGAGCCTATTGCATAGTCAGCCCTCTTGTTCATCTGTCTGATTACCGGGCTATGCTATTTGTTTGTCTGCCTTTAACTTAAGGCCATCTCTTTCTGCTCTTAAGAAAGCATGCCTTTTGGAGTAAGTCCCTCATTCCTTGCATCATAGACAGTGCATATGCCACAGAGACATGTACCTCCACCCATTAGCTGGTCCATGTGGTTGCCTATATTACCTTGGACTCTGCATCTAATTAGCTGCAACACTCGGTTAAAGGGGACCTCAGAGGTGGGAGTGAAGCAGCTCTTCAGTGACTGTGCATTCAGCATGACTTTGCGGGCAGGTCTTCTTTATACCTTGAAAAGTTGCTACGTTCCTAAATCTCCAGCATGGAACAACTCTGACCTGGAAGGGAGACAAAAAGGGCATGCTAAATACCAAACGGATCCATGTGTGGATTAAAATCTCTTGGCCCAGGCCCTTGTGTTTCACATGGAAGTTCTCTCAGTAGATCAGCTGTGGTTTGTTCATCAAGGAGAACAGGAAGGATGATATTGTGCTCTGACAAACCACCTCTAGGGATAGCAAAAGTAGATTTGATATAACTAAAGTATTCTCAAGCCCTGGTCAAATGCCAATGCGAATGGCACCAGTTAATGTATTAGCAGGTGTGCACATTCCACTGGTGACCTGAGAGAAACAGAATGCCACAGGCAAAATATATATTCCACAATGCTGTGAGGTCATTTCAACAGCTCATGGTGGTAAAGAGCCAACTTTTGGAAGGAAATAGCTCTGCTCCTTCCTAGTCAGGACTGAAACTTGGGCTGTTTGTGCTTCTGTATATTTATTGTAATTCACCAGAGCCTCATGTCCATCACTGGTAAAATGAGAATAATGCAATAGACACTCTTTTTCCATTTTTAAAAAAAGATTTTATTAATTAATTTATTTATTTGACACACACACACAGGGAGAGAGAGAGAGAGAGAGAGCACAGCAAAAGCAGGAGGAATGGCAGGCAGTGGAGAAGCAGGCTCTCTGTTGAGCAAGGAGCCTTATGTGTTGTTGGATCCCAGGATCCTGGGATCATGACCTGAATCAAAGGCTTTACCTACTCAGCCACTCAGATTGCCCACAACAGGTGTTCTTATTTGACTTCTGAAGTGACCTCTGGAGCTCGCTGACACTCTCTGTAGCCAGACCACACCAACTGGTGTTCTAGGGAGTTGAGTTGGGCTTCCCTCAGCCTTTCCTCATCTGCTGGATTTTGAATGGTCAATAGTCAGCTGTCTTCCTCTAAATTCAGTATATGCATGCTATTTTTGTTTTTATAATCATATGTGTCAATTAAATATTTGGAAATAACAGAAAAGAAAGTCAATCAGTGTTACTTATCATGTAATCAAAATAAAAATATTATGTGACCATTTCAATAACTACAGAAAAAATATGAAAATATTCAATATGCATTTATTTAAAAGCCATCAGAAAAACAGGAGCAATGGAGAACTTGTTAAACTGACCTAATATATCCCTGAGAAACCTAGCTGATATACTTAAAATTATTAAGCCAAAGTCTCCATTAGATTGAGAGAAAGGCCTGGATGCCCACTGTCATACCTTCATTCAACATTTGTACACAGGTCCAAATCATAGCAACGCTACTATCATATTCTATTAGTTTTGATTTCTTTTTCTGAAATATCACACAGTTATCTCCATTCTTTATATTTTGTCTATAGTCTAAAAATTCATGTTTGCCATTTTCTTCCCTTGGAGGGATAATGTCATCAAGTACTCAGGATGCACAATGGTAGCCACAACTTCCTGAAATATTGAATCCCCTAATATGGAATTCAAATGAATTAATTAAACATTTATTATCTTTTTAAACATCTTTTTTCCTTGTCTAATATCCACAAATGTGTTTTCTTCCTTCTATCATGGTATTTGCCGTTTCTTACTTTATATACTTCATGTTCACGTGAATTTTACTAAGCACCAAAACGTTACGACTCAGATTTATTTGTTTTATTCAACAAGACTTTATTTCCCAAAAAATATCCTCCACCTCTGCCATTTGAACACTATCATCCCCTCCATTTTCTATATCGGTATGTTTTCTTGTTTTTTTTCTTTCCTCTGACTATGTCTAAATCCAACATTGGAGATCCCTGTGTTTCTCTCTGTAGGTTCATTTTTTTTTTCAGTAAGCATCTTATTAGTTCACTTGATGCTTGAATGAAGAAAATTAAACCAGATAGCTATTGTTGAAGCATCCTGACAGAGGTTGAAGGGATATGGGCAGAGGATTAGCAAAGAGTGAAGATCTGAAATCACTGTTTTAAGAGTCAGTCTCTCCTCTTCTAGTTTTGTGTTTCACTCATACTTTATTTCAGGATCCATAATGATCATTCATGACATCATCTTTGTTTATCTTATTAATATGGGAATAAACTCCTTTCTATGCAGATATTATCTATACTGATGTTGCATAGTACCTCAAGCCTTCAGACTGGTTCCTTTGGAATACCCCTGATCAATAGCAAGAAAATGTCTGAGGTGTTCATTTTCCAATGTCATTTTTACGGAGGTTCTAAGAAGTCTCAGGCATTGATTGCCCCATGTACTGTGGAATCAAGTATAAATAAGATATGGGTTTTATACTCAAGATACGAGCATAGACAATTACTAGTTGAATTAGATTTCTATGTGTTCATTTCTGGAACTTCAACTTACACATTTGGGTGAAACTCTAATTAGATAAAACCATTTACATGTGTGTCTATAGAAGGATTGTTTCTGTGTAAGTACTGATCATATTTTCATTCCTGAAAAAAAGCATGTCAGTGAATGAAAGAAGAGACCACAAAAGATTTACACTGCATGAGTCAAATTTGTAAAATTCTTGAGAATACAAACTACTCCCTAGTGACAGAAAGTAGATTGAAGGTTTTTGGGGGCCTGCCAGGGGTATAAGGAGGTTCAGTAGGAATTGGTCAAAAAGGAGCATTGGAAACTTTTAGGAGTAGTGTTTCAGTTCATTATCTTAACTGTTGTGATGGATCCATAGGTGTGTAGATGCCAAAATTTATCAAATCTTATACTTCATGTATGTGCAAATTTATTAAATGTGAACTATTTCAATAAACTCCAAAAAGCACATGAAGGCATATTAGTGAATAGGCTTAAATTTTCTATAAATCTTTTTAGTATATTTTTTCTATACATATTCATCACTGTTTATAGTCTATATCCATATCTACTTGGTCTTGTTCATATCATTATCAATGCTTTTACATCATTTTTATATTTAACAGTATTTCAGATAGTATAGACAAACAGAGGTGATTCCAAATGTATCAAAATAAAGATAAAGAGTAAATATTAGAAACTGAGATAGCCAAAACTATAGCTGTGGGTTAAATTACCATTTTGAGAATATTGATGTATGACATGGTCATTGGAAGAAACTGGAATTATCCTAGTTTCTATAATTTGATTTCTATGTAGGTCTAACTGTAGCCAGACAGGAACCCCTACATTTAAATAAATAGGACAAATACACAGGAATAACAGAAAATTTTGAATTAAGATTATAAGTTCTTCCTTATATGAAAAGTAAACCATTGTTCTGTGGTATATAACAGTTGTTGAATGTCCCATTCACTTATGAGCATCTAAAATAAAACAATTTTGGACATGGGTATTTCTGGAAGATATTACCTTTTCACCACATTGATGTTCCTACATTAAATGAAATTAAAATATCTGTAGAATGAGCCAGTAATGATCAAGATAGTTTTTTAGAGAAAAATATTTTCAGGATATGGTCACGAATTTCTTTGGTTTTCACACCATAAACTATAGGGTTGAGGAAAGGAGGGACTAACAGGTACAGGTTTGATAAGAGGATATGAACATATGGTGGTATGTGCGCACCAAACCTATGTGTGAAGAAGGAGAAGAAGGCAAGGAGGTAGAACTGTAAGAAGACACAGATGTGCGCGATGCAGGTATTAAAGGCCTTGAATCGTGCCTCCTTCTGGGACAACTGAAACACAGTGATAAAGATTTGAATGTAAGACAAGGTGATGAAGATTATGTCAAACCCTAAGATACTGAAGGCAACAAAAAGACCATATATCTTGTTGATGCGGACATCTTCAATGGCCAGTTTCACGATGGCCATGTGCTCACAATAAGTGTGGGAGATCACTGTGGTTCGATAGAGTTTAAGACGACATTTGATGAGCACCAGGCATGGTGCTCCAAGAATAGCACCCCTGAGTGTCACTGCAACTGCAATTTGAATCAAGAGTTGTTGGGAGAAGATAGTGGTGTGTCTCAGGGGGTCACAGATGGCCACATATCGATCTAGGGCCATTGCCAGTAGGATGCCTGATTCAACTGCCTGGAATGAGTGAATAAACCACATTTGTAAAAGGCAGGCTTCAAAGGAAATCTCTGGCAAGTGGAACCAGAAGATGCCTAACATTTTGGGAAGAATGCAGGTGCTAAGTGCAATGTCCGTGGCCCCCAGCATGGCCAAAAATATGTACATGGGCTTATGGAGGCTGTGCTCATATTTGATTATACCCAAAATTAGGGAATTCCCAATCACAGCGATGAAATACATGACACAGAACGGAATCCCAATCCAATGCTGCACTGACTCCAGCCCAGGAATGCCAGTGAGTGTCAGGACAGGGGGCATGAAGACGGAACCATTGGGTATGAGCATGATGATTTGGTCTGTAGAATCAAGTAGTGGTGTTGCTGTTTCATCTTCTATTCCTCATCAAGACTATGAGAATAAAAAAAAATAAGAAGAAAATACTTTATTTTAACAAAGTATACCTTAGTCAGATAATGCATATTTCATCCTCTCGATCCTATATATATGTGAAAGATAAGTGACATGAAATCTTCTAAGCCTAGGGTGCATGGCCTTTTGATTTGATACATTTGCATATTGCACTTTGAGTTCCATTGTAGTGTTAGCCAGCACTCTATCACATTGCTTTGTTATGTCTTCTTTCTCATGGTTGGAAAAATTAAGATCTAGTCTCTTGGTAAGTTTGATGTTTTTAATACATGATTTTTATTTGTCATCATTATCCTGTGCCTTAGATCTTCAGAACTTATTTATCTACTAATAAAATAACCCCTCTCTTTTTTTGTCCTTCAGCCCCTGTTACACATAATTTTTATTTTTAATTTTTCCTTATTCAGCTTTTTGAACATTCCACATATATGATAGCATACAGTGTTGGAATTTCTCTCTCTGACTCTTCTCACAGATCATAATGTACTTAGAGTTCACCATTTGGTCACAAAGGGCAGGATTTTTTTCTTCCTCCTGCATGAATAAACTAATCATCACAGAAATGCAAATGAAAACCAGTGAAATATCACCTCAGTTCTATTACAATGGCTGTCATCATTCAGAGGTAACAAATGTTGCAGAGGAAGTGGAGAACAGGGACCCATTGTACCTAGTTAGTGGGAATGTTTGTTTGCCAACCACTAAGGACAGCAATGTGGAAGTGCATCAAAAACTTAAAAACAATCTACATGTAATCCAGTAATTCCACCTCTGATATATATATATATCAGAGTACATATCAGTGTGTATATATATACACACACACACACACACACACACACAGAAAGGACTGGAAAAGAGGAATATTGAAGAGATATATTCAGTCTCTTGTTCACTGCAGCATTATGCACAATAGCCAAGATATAGAAAAAACCTCAGTGCCCATCAACAAGTGAATGCATAAAGAAGACGTGCAATGGAATATCATCCATCTTATTGTATCTTTTCAATGAATCCTTTCAAATTTTCTCTTTTCAGAAAGTCATTGTAAGAACAACCATCAGGTCGGTGTTTCAACATGCTTTTATCACTTTCAATGACAAAAGTTAAATGGATAGGGTGGTTTTTTCTATTCCATGACTAATAGAACAAAAAGAGTTTCCTTGTATCTTGTGCTTTCCGCTCATCATATGTGCTTTTTTTGTGACCTGCTAATTGGACCTGGAAAAATTTATTTAATGCAGAGTCCAGGCACTTTGAGAACTAGACGCCCACTAGGCTGTCAGCAACCATGGTGCTGCTGACTGATTCCGCTGACCATAATCAGAAGACAAGTTTGACCAGAGTATTTTTCAGTTTTGCAGCTCATCAGCTTGTCTTCTCAGCATAGCATCTTCCCAGTCTGTTCCCTCTTTCCTCCATTCAGAGTGTTTTCAACCTAATTTGTCAAAGTTTCTATGTTTTTCCAAAACCTAATCATGCATGGTGCAACTTTTCCTTCTTCTTCTCTGTGAAAAGAAATCAATTACTTTTAATTCATGGCTGTCTTCTGTGGCAGTTTCTATCAGAGCTTGTTCCTACTGTGTCATGCTTTTTGCACATCTCTTGTATGTATTTGAAATGCCAGTCTGTGCTCTCTGCTCTTCTCTCTGCCCATCAGTAATCATTTTTCAATCCCTAAGGCTGAATATACATTTATTCTTAAGTATTTGTAAAAACAATGACACCCTGTGAAATTTAATATTTTCTTTATTGCATCTTCTGCCCACTGAAAATACAATGAAATCTCTTCACATTGTTTTTTTTTTTTAAAGATTTTATTTATTTATTTGACAGACAGAGATCACAAGTAGGCAGAGAGGCAGGCAGAGAGAGGGGAGGAAGCAGGATCCCCGCGGAGCAGAAAGCCTGATGCCCTGGCTGGATCCCAGGACCCTGGGACCATGACCTGAGCTGAAGGCAGAGGCTTTAACCCACTGAGCCACACAGGCGCCCCTTCACATTGTTTTTCAAATGGTTATATCCATCCTATTCTTAGTCTCTGTCCTTTGCTGCTCAATCTAACACATTAAACTATAATCATCAGGGTCTCCTTATGAGTGCATTTGCCTTATCATTTTCAAAGCCCCTAAGAATTTTCTTGCCTGCTGATTCCTTACAACTGGCATTTATATTTTCTTCCAGAAAGTGTTTTCTCCTCAGAATATGCAATAAACTAATTCACAAGTTATATTCATTTTCTTTTAACAATTTCCAAGTTCATTTAAAAAATTATTTCAGCCAGTATAAAACAGATAAAAATATGATGATGGCTTAAAATGACAGGCAATTTTTTACAAAAACAGACAATCACATCTTGTCCATATTCCTTCAAGTTCTTCTGATAACTTTAGATTGTCCTTGAGACTTGCGAAGCTCTCTAAAACACATCTCAGTCAATTGCAGGAGCATTTATTACTCTGTTTTCTTAATTCTTAACTTAATTCAACTGTGAGTCTGGCTTTTCTAAGACTCCTTGTTTTGGAAACCTTCCTTTTTGCAAATATATGAGTCAACCTAGATTTTCCTCAAATCAGAAGGTTATATTATTAACCACAAAGAGAGGATTATGTGCTAGTGATTTTTTTGTATGTAACTGTTTCAAGCACTTGAAGAAACAATGGGGCAACCTGTTAAAGTTATTTATCCTGTATTTAGAAGAATCTTCACTATCCTGAGTGCTTGGAATTCAAAACTAACGGTTACCATTTGTTAAATACATGCTACATCATTTGTGCTCCTAAGACTTTAAAAATTACATTGTCTTCTTTACCTATGGTATTGACATCATTAATCCATTATATTAATGAAAAACTAAGACTTGCTGTTGTTATAAATGGATCCACTTGGATTCAAATTCCATGGGATACTGATCCACAAAGAACAAACAAGATTTTGTCTTTTGAGATTTTATCACCCAATTCAGTACGAATTATGAGCTGTCTCTCAGTGTGCGAATAAGTCAGGGTGGATTGTACAAAAATATACAATAGTTTTTAATTAGTTTATGTCTTTTCAGATTCTGAGGGAAGAAACTTCCATAGTACCTTCTTATTTCACAGGTAAAATGCATACATACAAACATGTTTACTATATTCTGCACATACAAAATAGGTCCAGTTTACATATCAGATCACTCATATACTAGTTAACACTGTGATTTGGCTCAAAAGTGTGTGCTACTCTCTTTTTCAGGTGTTGGCATTTGGGAAATTTAACATGGTTACATGGGTCATACCTGACCTGAAGAATACTTAGAGAAGAATGTGCAAAATTCAGTTCGGCAGAAGTTTATATGGCGGTCAACCAAAGGACAGTAAAAAGGAAAGGAGCCAGTAAACACACTATCAGATAAGTAACATGGGAAAACCTTCCTTCAAAGTACATTCATCATGTGAAGAAAGTAGTTTCCTTCCTTCAGGATAATTTTACTTTTCCAGCTTCATGAGGCCTCATGGCTATTCTTCTAGAGCAGGTTTTCTCATCTCTACACAACCGGCATTTTTGATCAGATAGATTTTATATTCTGTGTAGTTCTCTACATTGTCTTAGGCAGAGCAGCATCCCTGACTCCTACCCTTTAGATAGGTGCAAATTATTCTCTCTCATCAGGAAAATCAAAAAATGTCTCATACGTTACCAAATGTCACCTTCCTGTGTGGGGAGGGGCACACCATACCTGGTTACTAACCATTGATCTAGAGTTTTACACAGGAGAAAAATATTCCTGAATTAAAAAAGGAGATCTTGTAGCTTTAATAAAAGTGGGCAGATTAAATCTGTTTATCAAGGAGAATCATTATTCAGGAGACAGTAGCCAGATAAAGGAGGTGCAAGAGCATTTTGGGATGAAATACACTGGATAAAAATCAAAGAAGCATGAAATGTAAAGTTGGATTGCAAATCAGTAAGTAATTTCACATATGAATTGTGTCATAAGCAGAGATGATGTTTGTTGGGGCTTAGGTAAAGGGGAGTATAACAAATAAGAATACAATTGAAAGAAAATAATTTCAAAACCTTAGGTGGAAAAACAGGGCTTTTCTTGCCTTTAAAAATCACCTCCATCTGATCCAGAAGAATGAGATCTGGCATATGGAGAATATGTTAGAAGAATAGTTGTGCTAGGATGGGATAGGATGACGTGACCTTGCCACATCAGAAGAGTAACACAGGAAGAATATTTGTGCTACTTGATGACTTGATGGAGAGAAGTCATGGGAGGAGAGACTAAGACGTTCATGGTTTGAGAGCAACGAGTAATGGCACTGGATGACAAGGACTAGCTGGAAGCAACCATTGTGTGTACACATGTACATGTTCGAAGGAGGCAGGAGACAAATCTTAAACCCTGAAATCCAGGGAACAGGAAGAACAGTCAGGGGTCTCATTTGCAGCAGGAATCCTGAACCATTAGTTCTACTTAAACTAATTCTGACTCAGGCTGATTCCCAGAACATAAAGAAGGAAGGGATTAGGTCTAAATTCACTCTCCCAACACGCTATGGAAACCTTTCCCTCTACAAGATCTCTGACATTCACTGTTTGATCTCTGCCTCAACACCCCAGGGAGAGACCCTCTGTTTCTGAGTGAGCTTGTCCATTGCAGGACCGCTCCAACTGTCAGACAGGTCTTCTTCCTGGTGAGCCTCAAACTGTCTCCTCTTCATTTCTCATAGAAGTCCTCAATCCACCTTCTGAAGAACACATCAGCCATGGGACATGGATCTGAAGTCAATCAGGACAGTTTGCATCCTTGGGATATCCCTTAGCTATGCTCTTCAGCCAGTTCTAAAACTTTACATTGTCTCAATTCCTTATTACTGAGGCAAAGTTAACTGGTAGAAACACACTACATGGTAACTGTGAGGATGAAATGATGTAATGCATTTTAAAATATTAGGAAGAAACATAAAATGTATTACTCTGCCTGAATGCCAATAATTCATTCCTAGAAGTTACCCTGTCCTTCTCCTGACTACCTCAGATACTTGATGAGCATGTTGCCAGATGTGATTTCCCCTGAATGACTTGAGGCATCATTGCTACTGGAACTCTTCCAGTCTAAACATGTATAATTTCCTGACCTAAAACAAATAAGCTTTCCGTGCATCGATCAGCCCTAATCCTCCTCAAGCCTCCTCCTACCTATGAGGCTCACTTTAAAATATCTCACCCAGTGTGTGATTAATTGACTCAGAAATATTCTGAACAGCAGCATGGACAAAATCTTCCCATTTGAACAAACAGCTACTCTAAGATCCCATTGCCCTTTTATCATCCTGCCAATTTCTTGGAGCAAAAAAGTGTTGTGTTCTCCTTGAAAACAATCCACCATGTTCCCCACACCCAGTGCACGTCTAAGGCCCAAGGACTCACCTGGAATCATCTGTGTTAACATATGTAGAAGCCACAGAGTGAAGATTTTTTGGTATTTCCGATAGTGAGGATGGCTGTTTTGTACTACCCTTGCCGCCTGTGTTTTTTGCACCAGTCCCTGGTGAGCTTTAAATTAGCGTGGCATCGGGGCACTGGGTGGCTCAGTGGGTTAAGCCTCTCCCTTGGCTCAGGTCATAATCTCAGGGTCCTGGGATTGAGCCATGCATCGGGCTCTCTGCTCAGGGGGGAGCCTGCCTCCCCTGCCTTGGGACAACGGTGAAAAGCAGGCACAATATGTTTCAAAACCTAGGAGACTATGTCTCATAGCACATCTGCATCTAATAAAAACTCTCACATCCTGGTGTCCTTGGGTACTGGAAGCCAAATTGACTGTCCTTCCAGAAAATTCTAAGAGAAGACAGTGCCCCAAGACAAAACAAATAGTCAATGACACTTTTTTTTTAAGATTTTATTTATTTATTTGACAGAGATGGCAATCAGACAGAGAGGCAGGCAGAGAGAGAGGAAGGGAATCAGGCCCCCTGCTAAGCAGAGAGTCCGATACTGCCCTTCATCCTAGGACCCTGAGATCATGACCTGAGCTGAAGGCAGAGGCTTTAACCTGCTGAGCCACCCAGGCGCCCCAGTCGATGACACTTTTATACAAATATGAACCAGTGAAGGCCTATGAAAACATCTCAAGGTCTTCATACTAATCAGTGGAGACATGCTGACAGAGAACTGAATGGAATATTTCTATATGATACACAAAGAGTCCCAGTCATGTTCAGAATTCAGATGATGTAATGATGTGCATTTTTCAAAATTTTAGTGCCAGTCAGAATATCTATTTCTGGTTTCCAACTATGAAAGATTATTCATGTCTGACATTTACTTAGGTGAAAAAAAAAGGGTTTGAACTATAGAGAAATTTTAATCTTTTTCTCAAGCTGAAGAATGGAAATGATTCAGAATCTTTGTGCGGTAAGAGGAAGAGTCTATCAAGACTGTATTCCGTGCATCTGTCTGAAAGACTAGATGGTCTTAGTTACAGTCACACAGTATTTGACTTGTGTCATTGGGTCAGGTCCTAGGGAGTAGACCTGTTCCTTTGGCATTGAAAGGATCTCTGACTCCCATCTTGTCATAAACTGCCATAAAATTACATTTATCCTAGAAAAACCAGTGGTGTAGGATGGCTGTGCGGTGTGCCAGGTCAGCACCCAGGGGCTTAGGAGGACTGGTTGTGGCTATCTCCTCCTAGTTGCGCACTCAGTGATGTCATGTTGGCAGACTGTATACAGCCATACCCGGAGCCGTTACCCCAGTAAAAGGAGCAAATTACATACATCAGAGTTTCAACTCTCCATCAGGGTAACTGTGATGGGCTTAATATAAATAAAATATTTTCAGAGAAAACAAGAAGAATACTCTTCAATTAGAATATGAAGGAAGCTGAGGTGAGGTCAGCACATTCTGAACTACAGTAAAGAGTAGTAAATAGTAAGAGAGTAGTAAACTACTCTTTGTCTAGAGAATATAATATTATTTTTAACATATTGAATGAGTCACAGGATACTTTAGGGAAATCCCCAAAGTGTTTGAACATCCCAGAATCATAAAGCTATTGAAAGTTAGAGAGGCAATTACTCTTAGATATGGTTTAGTTAAAATCCATTAGAGCTACAGAGAAATAAGAT
Source organism: Mustela erminea (assembly GCF_009829155.1). Lineage (NCBI taxonomy): Eukaryota > Metazoa > Chordata > Mammalia > Carnivora > Mustelidae > Mustela > Mustela erminea. The sequence goes on from NC_045622.1 coordinate 59,548,014, forward strand.
GTTTTGGAAACAATGGGACTCCTTATTTGGTAATAGATACATTTCTTTAAAGCTTCTGAGGATTTTACTAATTAGAAATAATCACCTGTGAGAAATAAAATAGGGACTACAGAGCACACATTTTCAGAAGTGGCTCCTTATTCCACAAATGTTCCATAGATAATCAGAAACAGAAGTATAATTTTTAAATAGAACTGTGTTAGAAGTGGAATTGAATAGGTTTTACTACAATGGTTGATAAAGTTTATCAAGCAAGAGATATAAGTTCATAGGAATCATGAGGAATACAAAATAGAAGGACCTAGGCATGCCTATATTATTTGTCAAAATGTCTGAATTCAAATGGGAGTCGGGGTCCTTATCATGCAGAGAGGAGATGGACCAGGGAAAAACTTATGTGGGCAAAGTCCTGACTGCCAGATTCAAAAGCAGACTTGGTATATTCATCCAGTGACATTTCATTCAGACATAAAAATAAATGAGCTCTAAATAATGATACAATGATTGTATTGTATAGAAATATGTGCTTTTTACACTTATAATGAATATACTATATGGTTGAATTACTATGTTATACACCTAAAACTAATGTGATATTGTACCAACTATACTCAAAAGTAAAGTAAAATAAAATAAAAAGTTCTGTTTATACTGCAATATAGGTGAAACTTGAAAGCTTTATGCTTTGTGCAAGAAGTCAGGCATAAAAAGCCATGCATTGTATTATCTACTCCTTGAAATGTCCAGGTCAGTTAAATCCATAGAGATAAAATCACACATGTGGGTTCCATAAACTGAGAATAGGATGAGTGGAAAATAGCTGGTAATGGGAATGGGGTATCTTTTGGGGGGTCATGAAATTGTTCAGGAATTAGAGAGTAGAGTCAGTCATACAACTTTTTAACTTTACTAAAAACCATTATCTTTCTACCCTTTAAAGTGTGAATTTTATTTTAACCCATGGCTAATTTTATACTAAGAAGATGAAAGGTGGAGAGAGGTCATGTATTGTAAGTTACTCTATCCAAATTAGTCATTTGGAAAAAAGGTTGGCAAAAACCCAGAAGGTGAAGTCATGTCAGTTCCTCTACTAACCTACAAGTCTTTACATATTAGCAAACACTCTTCACTTGCATGACTGATTAACTAACTTTTCTTTGTATATCTATATATCATGCATCCTTTCTTTGGAAGAACAGACAACTCTTGGGATGCCTGGGTGGCTCAGTCAGTTAAGTGTCTGCGTTCAGCTCAAGTCATGATCCCAGGGTCCTGAGATCAAGTCCCACATGGGGCTCCTTGATCAGCGAGAATCCTGCTTCTCCCTCTGCCTGCTGCTGTCACTGCTTGTGTGCACTCTCTCTCTCTCTTTCTGGTAAATAAATAAATAAATAAATAAATAAATAAATAAATATTTTAAAAATAGAAAAAGAACAGAGAACTCTTGCATGTCACAACACAGACCCCCTTGCACTAAGAAGCAGGATCCTCACTTGCACAACCTCTGAGCACTGGGATAACTTCTGTAGCTGGCACCATGGCTTCTGCACATAATCAAGAAATGTTATAGGTCTCAGTACTCCCTTTATTGATTAGTGCCCTATATCCATTAAAAAAAAATCTCTGGGCCAGGCAGAAACCACAGAATGGCCGTTGGACCAGGATCTGCCTTCTCCCCAGGTAGCCAGCCTCCTGAATAATGCCCATATTGCTTTCCAATCAACACTTTTCTCTTGAGTTTTGGCCTTTCCAGGCACAGGGAGCCAAACTTGGGTTTCCTTATCAATGGGCCAGTGCATTTTTTCACCATCACCTGAAAGCCAACATCAAGAGTGAGAGGAATGAGCTCCTACACCCCATGGGTCAAAACTCACTAAAATTCAAACCTTTCTTTGTCTACTCTCGTCCTAGGAAAAACCCATGGTTTATTGGAAGCTCTCTCATGAAGCACTGAGAAATAAAACCCTTGGAAATGTTAACTCAATATTTATTTATCAGATTTTAAACACACAAATTAAAAATGAACTCAAATCAGAAAGTGCTCAAAGGAAACAATAAAGTACTTCATAGAAAGGATTTACAAGTAGAAGAAAAACAGCATAATCATTGCACTCTTTTTTAAATGCTAATTGTGCCCTGGGGCAAATGATACATTATATGTTAATTTAAAAAAGCATTTAAAGATGCTAATTATAAAGACAATCATAATTCACCAGATTGTCAACACTTAAAAATCTCAAACATAACCAGTGTTTTTGAGAATTCAGACATACAAATGCCAATAGTCAGTGTTATAATTGATCTCTTTGAAGGATCACTTGAAGTTTCTAGAGATCATTAAAATGACCCTATACAAAATATATTTTTCTTTTCCACATAAATTCCTGTTCAAGAACATATTCTATAATTGTCCTAGTCAATGTGTGGGAGGATAGAGAGTCCTGGTTATCCTCTTGACCTTGCAATGACCCATTTGTTTTCCTTTGTTTCCTTTTTAGGTCTCAGATTGGAGATGGTCCTGGTACATCAAAGGTCATAATAATGGAACAATCTGGACTCTAGCATAGATATTTTACCATAATGATAATTGGGGATGGTGAAAACAGCTTCTGGTTTCACATTATGTCTCCCAGTAAGCTTTATATTCCCACTATTTCTACGATGACTGTCAGGAGTAGTCATTGTAAGATATATTTCAAACTTCTCCAAAAAAACTCGCTATTATAGTAGACCACCCTATGCTGACCTGCTGTTTGTTTTTGGATAGCCCACTAGCTGAGTACAGTTTTTACAGATGAACTGCTGCAATCAATGTGGTGAAGGGAATATTTTTTTTTTTTTTTATCTTTGCTTTTCTTTTTTTTTTTTTTTTTTAAATTTATTTATTTATTTTTTATTTCCAGCATAACAGTATTCATTATTTTTGCACCACACCCCGTGCTCCATGCAATCCATGCCCTCTATAATACCCACCACCTGGTACCCCAACCTCCCACCCCCCGTCCCTTCAAAACCCTCAGATTGTTTTTCAGAGTCCATAGTCTCTCATGGTTCACCTCCCCTTCCAATTTCCCCCAACTCCCTTCTCCACTCTAAGTCCCCATGTCCTCCATGCTATTTGTTATGCTCCACAAATAAGTGAAACCATATGATAATTGACTCTCTCTGCTTGACTTATTTCACTCAGCATAATCTCTTCCAGTCCCGTCCATGTTGCTACAAAAGTTGGGTATTCATCCTTTCTGATGGAGGCATAATACTCTATCCCCAGGGGTACAGGTCTGTGAATCACCAGGTTTACACACTTCACAGCACTCACCAAAGCACATACCCTCCCCAATGTCCATAATCCCACCCCCTTCTCCCAAACCCCCTCCCCCCAGCAACCCTCAGTTTGTTTTGTGAGATTAAAAGTCACTTATGGTTTGTCTCCCTCCCAATCCCATCTTGTTTCATTTATTCTTCTCCTACCCACTTAAGCCCCCATGTTGCATCACCACTTCCTCATATCAAGGAGATCATATGATAGTTGTCTTTCTCTGCTTGACTTATTTCGCTAAGCATGATACGCTCTAGTTCCATCCATGTTGTCGCAAATGGAATATTTGACTTTCAGCCCCACTTAAGCAGAATGCTATCTCCCAGAAAGAAAGAAATTCTGTTCTTCTACTTTAGACTGAATTATAGAAAAACTACACAATTATGATTATTATTGTTCATATTAGAATTTGAATATCATTAAAACATTTTGTGCAAATATATTTTTTATCTTGCTATCTAAATACATATGTATAGTCTTGAATTGCCCCTTTGCCCACAAAGCCTAAGCTATGTACCAGTCTCTTTCTTTAGGAGTTTGCTGAACCCTGACTTAAAAATTAAGAAATTACTTCTTATTACTTCCTTATTCCTAAGGAAATTATGTTATTTAAGAACAACAACCCTGGGACGCCTGTGTGGCTCAGTCATTTGAGTGTATGCCTTCTGCTTGGGTCATGGTCTTGCAGTCCTGGGATGGAGTTCTGCATCAGGCTCCCTACTTGGCAGGGAGCCTGTTTCTCCCTCTCCCTCTGCCTGCTGCTCCCTCTGCTTGTGCTCTCTCTCTTTCTGTCAAATTAGTAAATATTTTTAAAAAATAAATTATAATCCCTATAGGCAATCCATTATAGTCATATCATATATTAATCGTATAATAAATATTGACATTGAACATATTTTCAAAAGATGCCCCAAGACATCCCCTAGATTTACAAATGTCATTCTCAGAAGTCATTGATAATGTGATGAGCCTGAATGCATTAAACAAGACAGAGTATCAGTCATTTATACAACATGCAGTCTATTTTATAGATGCATTGATTTTAATGTCATAAATCAAATTATGGACATCTGCACTTATGTATATTTTCTATCATCATTCAGCAAATGATCTATGAGTTGAATTTTTCAGAAACAGTCCACTTAGCCATAAGCTCTGAAGTTGTTAATCTTAGTTAAAACACTCCATCTCTTCATTAATTTAACAGCATTTCTTGATTAAAAAACACAATGTGTCATATCCACTGAGAAGATATGTTATCACATGCCGGATAGGTACACACACAGAGACATTTACATGCACACAAAAAGCATTTTTTTACCTCATGGAGAAAACCTCTAATGATATGTAATAACTTTCAGAATAAAGTTCAACATCTTTGCAGAGTGTCCAGGGGCATTATTATTATTATTATTATTATTATTATTTTAACTTAGAGTATAGCTGACACATGTTACATCACTTCCAGGAGTACAGAATAGTGAATCAACACGTCTAAACACTATGGTATGTTCACAGCAAGTGTAGCTACCATCTGTCACCACACAAAGCTAATAGAATACCTTTGACTCTATTCCCTATGCTGTACTTTTTATCCCTGTGACTTATTCATTCCATAAGTAGGAGTTGTATCTCCTGCTCTCTTTTTTCAATTTGCCCTCCATGGCCATATTTGATAACATAGCATCTGTCCCTTTCAAAATTGTTTCTTACACTGGAAAAAAAAAATCTGTGCTGTTGATTAAGCACATTCTCTAATTCATGTCACCTCTATTGCCTACCTGGCATGTTGTGCCCTTCCTTACTGGGCCAATCAGTCATTATTCCTCAGGAGCCAGGCTTCCTAATTAAAAAGCAAAGAACATGACTTTAACTCTCGTGCCTGCTGTTTTCAGTTGAATTTCAATGTTTCCTTACCTTACACTCAGTGCCTACTTCTATGTTCTTGTTCCTTTCCCTCTCTCTTTGTTTCTCTCTTCTTTCCTCCCAGAAATACAAGAAAACAAATCCATGAAACTTAAGCATTGTGTCAAATTTACCACCCTGCTACTATCCCCTTGTACGATAGTTAATATATTGTGCTTTAATAACTTGATGAAGTAATAAAGAAATGACTAGTAGAGGGAACAGAGAAGATATAGATATGTAAAATGGATCACATGATTTCTCATGATTCTTGCATCTCAAAATTCCTGAATGACTCTGGAGATACGTTGAAATTTTTATATTATCATCTCTTATCCATAAAGGTTTTGTTTTGTTTATATGTTTGTTTGCTTTGATGCAATGTGTTTAAAATACATTTCCTCAAAAAAATTTTAGATAACTAAAAATTTCAAGACACACCAACTGAGTATCACTGAGTATCAGGACACTCTAGAACAATGGGTTTGAGTGCATTTAATTTAAGGGATAGATGTATATTTGTGAAAATTTTCGGAGAAGAATCCATTAAAAAAAAAAAAAGCTGGACAAGGGACATAAAAAGAGAAGAGAAAAGGAAATATCATACCTTCACTATTTTGTCTTTGTGTTTCTTCTCATTACCCAGTTGTATGCAAAACCCCAATGACTGATAGTGGTCATGGAGTATGATGACATTAAAATCATAAAATGCGCACAAATTGCACAAAATAAATATACAACTCTGAAGCAGCTCAAATAATGTGAATTGCTAAGCATTATATGTTGTTTTGAGAGACTGTTACTATTGCATGAAAGGGAAGGCCGCAGGTGTTAATCACAGTGGATTTTATGAACATAGCATCTTTACCACGTGAATGCGGATCTGCTTGGTCTTGGCACCATAGACAAGAGGATTGAGAAAAGGGGGGACCAGCAAGTAGAGGCTAGAAAAGAGGATATGGATATAAGGAGGAACATGAGCACCAAACCTATGTGTGAAGAAGGAGAAGAAGGCAAGGAGATAGAACTGGAGGAAGACACAGATGTGGGCAATGCAGGTATTGAATGCTTTCCACCGAGCCTCCTTCTGGGGCAAACGAAAAACTGTGAAAAAGATCTGTATGTAGGACAAAGTGATGAATATCATGTCAAATCCTGCAACAGCAAATGCCACAAACAAGCCATAGATTTTGTTGACCCGCACATTTTCTGCAGCCAGCTTCACAATGGCCATATGCTCACAGTAGGAGTGGGAGATGATGGTTGTGTGGTAAAATTGAAACCGGCACTTTATCAGTACTAGGCATGGGGCTACTAGAATGGCAGCCCTGAGTGCTATCCCAGCCCCTATTTGATAGACCAGCTGGTGGGTGAAGATGGTGCCGTGTCTTAGTGGATAATATATGGCCACATAACGATCTAGAGCCATGGCCAGGAGGATGCCTGACTCTATGCCCTGAAATGTATGAATGAGCCACATTTGAAGCAAGCAAAAGTCAAAATAAATCTCTGGTACATGAAACCAGAATATGCCAAGCATCTTGGGCATAATGGTGGTTGCAAGTGCAATATCTGTGACTCCTAGCATGCCTACAAAAATGTACATGGGTTCATGGAGGCTGCGATGTGACCTGATAATGATCAGAAGCAGGGAATTTCCAAACATAGCAATGAGATACATGGCACAGAATGGAATCCCAATCCAGCACTGCACAGACTCTAGGCCTGGGATCCCTATTAGTGTCAATACAGAAGGCATGAAGACTGTAATGTTGGAGATCGACATAATGTCTTTGGGTCTCCAGAAACAAAAGAATAAACTGTCTCAGTCAGTGGTACTCATCTCTTCTAATTCCTTTCTTATCCAGTCATCATAGTGAATCTCTCTGATTTTGGCATAATGCTAAGTAAGAATTATTCAACTCATTTATACTACTGAAGGTGAAACAAAACAAAACAAAAACATCAGATCCATGGATACCCATCACTGGTTCAGGAGGGAATTTCACAAGTACTAGTCCACTAAAAGAGGTCATGTGACTGCATTATATGCATTAGAACCACCAGATCATCTGAGTAGGGAATCAACTGATGATCTCTCTGTTACATCTTCTGGACCTGTGGACAAAATAATTATACTTGTTTATTTTGCTTGGAAAAGACATTTGAATTTGACCTTGATGAATCTCTCCATTTCCCATATTCCAGTTACCCAGTGGTACTATTATTTTACCCTTTCTAGGTCTAGAACTGTCAATTTGACCCAGCAAAGCTGACTCTGACCCACATATAGTATAAAAGCTTGCTATTACTGAGCAGAGAGTAACAGCTGACATCCAAGTGTGTAATATATGTAGATATCTGCATCTATCTATATTGTCTGTATCTGTGTAAGACTAGATGTCCTTTCAAAGGAGTATGAAGGAAGAGTATTGGAAAAGATTATGTAAATCAATGTACTTTGGCTATTCTGGATCAAAATCCATTCTATTTACCTTTCTTATAAAATTGCATCTTATTTTGCCTATATTTCTAACAACTGAAATCCTGAAAATTAGTTACATGCTTAAATTTACTGACATTCTGTAATACACACTAATGAACACCTAGAAGTGAAGAATCTCTAGGAGGCAGGAGGACTCATTATTGCTGACTACAGGAAGTAGAAAATGGATAAATGGGTAACATAGAAGAATAGAGACCAGTTTCCTGGGTCCCATAGTTCAGAGCTGCCATTAGCATAATTGGCCAATTTAGGTTCATTAATTCTTAATGAAATACAGATCATTGAAAACAATGAGTCATTGCATGAGCTCAGGAGTAAGAGATGCATACAAAATAAATGGGGGAAAGGATAGAGCCCTCAAACAGAGTTAAAAGAAGAAAGCAGAAATGCAAGACAGAAGGCAAACCTTGGGGATACCAGAAACGATTCAGGAGAGTGCCATAGAACAATGAAGGAAGTTTTAATGACCTCTTTATTTACTAATGACTGAATTTCTGAAAATGTGGAGTCTTAGCCCTTACATAAAGTCTTTCTTTGGTCAGAAACATTACCTTTTAGGAGTGAGGAAAGATTGTGGGTGAGTGGGGGACCCCATTTCAACTTGTCCCCTGAATTTAGCTGGATATCTACCAAACCATTCTGAACACCCATGAAATCAGCCTGAGATATAAGAATATATATCTGGATCTCTACAAGCAGAAAAGTGACTGCTTTCTTCAAGGTAGGACATATGGAATCATGAATCTTTGGGGAGATATAAAGAGGGAGCCTCCATAAGCTGGATCCCGGAACATGACGTAACACTGGAGCACAAAATTGGAACCCTTAGAAATCTGCTCTAGGGAGCAACATCCCTCTATACAAGGGGCTCTGGAAATGAAAAAGCAGAATTTCAGATAGAGCATTTTGGTCTCAGGATACAAGAACCCTCAGAGCCAAAGGGGTTTTCTAGACTGGCAGAGTGCCAGGGCAGTGGAACCAGGAAACAGTTTATGGTTCAGTGATCCTAGGAAGGGACTTTCAGTTCAGATCATCATAAACCACAAGCCCAGCTGGTTGAGAATAGCTCTTCTATTGGGCAGCCTGAAAAAATCAGGAACCTGTGCCTGCAACTGGGCAAAAACTCAGAGAGCAGTAGTGGTGGGGAAAGGGCCTTAGAGCAGTGCCCAGACAAGATCCAGGAGCTTCAGGGGCATCCACATGAGAGTGTGGCAACTACAGACTTTAGAAGCATAAAGGGAAGTGACACTCCCAGGCCCCTGGGACTATCTCTGAGAGAGCTTATGTGGTTGCACACTGAGGGAGGTGGTGGTTTTTGGCGGCACATATAGAAAGAGAGCAGACTGCAATTTCTCTGCTCTGGGCCAGAGGTTTGGCTGTGGCCATTTTTGGTCTGTCTCTCAGAGGTGGGGCAGAAAGCCACCAGGGAACAAAAGCACAGAAGACCAGTTTCCACTGGGTCCAAGCAGGTTTACCCAGGAAGCAGCATGGCAGGCCCCTCCCCTAGAAGACAGGTTGGAAGAACAAGTGGACAACAAAACTATGAACCCCATAAAATGGTAAAATCCCAATGCCAGTAGAAAATAGTATATTGAGCTTGAGGCATTGCCTCATGGCTTTTTTATTTTTCAGATAAAACTCTCCTTTTCTTTTTTTCCTTTTTCTTATACTTCTTTTATGTTTTTTTCTTTGTATCTTTTTCTCATTTCAAATAAATGTTTATTATATCAACTTTTAGTTCATAGTAACTTTTTAACTTGTATTTTTCAAACCTATATTTTTTAGATATATGCTTTATTGTAGTCATTTTTTTACTATTAAATTTTACCTTTATATACGTACACATTTTACCTTCTTATAGTTTTGGGAAGTATTGTCCTCTAACACACAGACCAAAATACAACCAGAAATACCTGAAACACCCTGAGAGATTTGTCTGCACTGGGAAATTATAGACCTCTTTCCCTTCACCCTCTACTTTATAAATTTTTAAAATTTATAAATTTTATCCTCGTGTTTCATTTTGGCTTTTTTTTTTTTTTTTTTTTTTTTTTTAATGGTGGTGTCTTCTGACCACTCCGGATTTTGCTAGAGTGCGTGTGCATGATGCTTGGGTCATGGTTGATATTTTGGACTCTGCTCATTCATTCAACCATCCCTTGACAGAATGATTAGAAGGAGGAACCCCCAACAACAAAAAAGAAACAGAGACAATGCCATCTGCCACAAAACTAATGGGTATGGATATAAGCAAAAAAATCAGAGATAGAATTCAAGGTAGCAATCATGAAGTCAAAAGATATGCTTGAAAAAAGTTGTTAGTGACAATACAGAATCTCTAAAAGCAGAAATGAGATCTAATCAGGCCGAACAAAAAAAATACTGTGAATGAGATGCAATCTAAATTGGATGCTTTAACAGCTAGGGTAAATGAAGCAGAAGAGAAAAGTAATGATCTAGAAGATAAGCTGATGGAAAAAAGGAAGTGGACTGAGATAGGCTGCTAGTAGCACACGAGAAAAGAATTGAAGAGATTAACGATGCCATGAAATGTTTCAATGTCAGAATTATTAGGATTCCCAAGGGGGTGGAGAGAGAGAAAGAGACAGAGGGTTAGAAGGTATATTTGAGCAAATCATAGCTAATAAATTCCCTAATCTGGGGAAGGAAACAAGCTTTATAGTACAACAGGCAGAAAGAGCCCCTCTCAAAAAGCAATAAAAATAGATCAACAGTCTGGCATATAATAGTGAAGCTTGCGAATTTTACACCCAAGGAAACAACTGTGAGAAAAGCAGGGAGGTGAGGTTCCTTACATATGGAGGAAGGAACATCAGAATAACATCAGACCAGTCTACGGAAACCCAGCAAGTCTGAAAGGGCCACAAGACATATTCAGAGTTAAATGAAAAGAACATGCACTCAAGAATACTTTATCCAGGGAGGTCAAGATGGCGGAGAAGTAGCAGGCTGAGACTACTTCAGGTAGCCAGAGATCAGCTAGATAGCTTATCTAAAGATTGCAAAGACCCACAAATCCAAAGGGAGATCGAAGAGAAGAACAGCAATTCTAGAAACAGAAAATCAACCACTTTCTGAAAGGTAGGACTGGCGGAGAAGTGAATCCAAAGCAATGGGAAGATAGACTGTGGGGGGAGGGACCGGCTCCCAGCAAGCGGCAGAGCAATGGAGCACAAAATCAGGACTTTTAAAAGTCTGTTCCAGTGAGGGACATCACTCTAGAGGCTAAACCGGGGTGAAGCCCACATGGGATCAGTGTGGCCTCAGGTCCTGCAGGGTCACAGAAGGATTGGGGGTATCTGAGTGTTGCAGAGCTTACAGGTATTAGAACGGGGAAGCTGGCTAAGGAGACAGAGCCAAGGAGTGAGCTCTCAGCTGGGGTTTACCTTGAACTGGTCGCAGGCCCGGTGAGCTCAGAGCTTGGCCAGAGGACAGGGTGATGGGAGTAATTGGGCGCTGTTCTCTGAAGGCCCACTGAGGAGTGGGGCCCCAGGCTCTCGGCACCTCCGGGCCAGAGACCAGGAGGCCACCATCTTCATTCCCGTTCTCCAGAACTCTATGGAAAGCACTCAGGGAACAAAAGCTCCCAAAAGCAAACCTGAGCGAATTACTCAGACCAGCCCCTGGTAAGGGGGGTGCAATTCCACCTGTGGCAAAGACACTTGAGAATTACTACAACAGGCCTCTCCCGCAGAAGATCAATAAGAAATCCAGCCAGGACCAAGTTCACCTACCAAGGAGTACAGTTTCAATACCAAGGAGAGCAGTGGAATTCCAAAGGAGGAGAAAGCTAAGCACGGAACTCATGGCTTTCTCCCCATGATTCTTTATCCTTGCAGTTAATTTAATTTATTTTTTCTTTTTCAATTTTTTCTCTTCTTCTGCTAATTTTTTTTAACTTTTACCCTTTTCTTTTTTAATGTTTATTAACTAGTTTATCTAGTATATATATATATTTATTCTCTTTTTTATATTTTTTCTTTATTCGTTTTCTTTTTTTGTTTTTTTTTCTTTTTTTCCTTTTTTTTTTCTTTCTGAATCTCTTTTTATCCCCTTTCTCCCCACTCACGATTTGGGATCTCTTCTGATTTGGTTAAAGCATATTTTCCTGGGGTTGTTGCCACCCTTTTAGTATTTTACTTGCTCCTTCATATACTCTTATCTGGACAAAATGACAAGACGGAAAAATTCAACAAGAACAACAAAAAAAAGAGGCAGTACCAAAGGCTAGGGACCTAATCAATACAGACATTGGTAATATGTTAGATCTAGAGTTCAGAATGACGATTCTCAAGGTTCTAACCGGGTTCGAAAAAGGCATGGAATATATTAGAGAAACCCTCTTGGGAGATATAAAAGCCCTTTCTGGAGAAATAAAAGAACTAAAATCTAACCAAGTTGAAATTAAAAAAGCTATTAATGAGGTACAATAAAAAATGGAGGCTCTCACTGCTAGGATAAATGAGGCAGAAGAAAGAATTAGTGATATAAAAGACCAAATGACAGAGAATAAAGAAGCTGAGCAAAAGAGGGACAAACAGCTACTGGACCACGAGGGGAGAATTCGAGAGATAAGTGACACCATAAGATGAAACAACATTAGAATAATTGGGATTCCAGAAGAAGAAGAAAGAGAGAGGGGAGCAGAAGATATATTGGAGAGAATTATTGGAGAGAATTTCCCCAATATAGCAAAGGGAACAAGCATCAAAATCCAGGAGGTGTAGAGAACCCCCCTCAAAATCAATAAGAATAGGTCCACACCCCGTCACATAATAGTAAAATTTACAAGTCTTAGTGACAAAGAGAAAGTCCTGAAAGCAGCCTGGGAAAAGAAGTCTGTAAGATACAATGGTAAAAATATTAGATTGGCAGCAGACTTATCCACAGAGACCTGGCAGGCCAGAAAGAGCTGGCATGATATATTCAGAGCACTAAACAAGAAAAACATGCAGCCAAGAATACTATATCCAGCTAGGCTATCATTGAAAATAGAAGGAGAGATAAGAAGCTTGCAGTACAAACAAAAGCTGAAAGAATTTGCAAACACCAAACCAGCTCTATTGAAAATATGGATAGGGATCCTCTAAGCAAAGAGAGAGCCTACAAGTGGTAGATCAGAAAGGAACAGAGACAATATACAGTAACAGTCACCTTACAGGCAATACAATGGCACTAAATTCATATCTCTCAATAGTTACCCTGAATGTTAATGGGCTAAATGCCCTAATCAAAAGACACAGGGTAGGGGCACATGGGTAGCTCAGGGGGTTAAGCTGCTGCCTTCGGCTCAGGTCATGATCTCAGGGTCCTGGGATTGAGTCCCACATCGGGCTCTCTGCTCAGCAGGGAGCCTGCTTCTCTCTCTCTCTCTCTTTCTCTGCCTGCCTCTCTGTCTACTTTTGATCTCTCTCAGTCAAATAAACAAATAAATAAATCTTAACAAAAAAAAGAAAAGAAAATGCTGTGGTTTAAAAAAAAAAAAAGGACACAGGGTATCAGAATGGATAAAAAAACAAAACCCATCTATATGTTGCCTATGAGAAACTCATTTTAAGCCCAAAGACACCTCCAGATTTAAAGTGAGGGGGTGGAAAAGAATTTACCATGCTAATGGACATCAGAAGAGAACAGGAGTGGAAATCCTTATATCAGATCAATTAGATTTTAAGCCAACGAGTATAATAAGAGATGAGGAAGGACACTATATCATATTCAAAGGGTCTGTCCAACAAGAAGATCTAACAATTTTAAATATCTATGACCCTAACGTGGGAGCAGCCAACTATATAAACCAATTAATAACAAAATCAAAGAAACACATCAACAAAGTACAATAATCGTAGTGGACTTTAACACTCCCCTCACTGAAATGGACAAAGCATCCAAGCAAAAGATCAACAAGGAAATAAAGGCCTTAAATGACACATTGGACCAGATGGACATCACAGATATATTCAGAACATTTCAACCTAAAGCAACAGAATACACATTTTTCTCTAGTGCACATGGAACATTCTCCAGAATAGATCACATCCTCGGTCCTAAATCAGGTCTCAACTGGTATCAAAAGATTGGGATCATTCCCTGCATATTTTCAGACCACAATGCTCTGAAGCTAGAACTCAATCAGAAGAGGAAATTTGGAAAGAACCCAAATACATGGAGACTAAACGGCATCCTTCTAAAGAATGAATGGGTCAACCAGGAAATTAAAGAAGAATTGAAAAAATTCATGTAAACAAATGATAATGTAAACACAATAGTTCAAAATCTGTAGGACACAACAAAGGCAGTCCTGAGAGGAAAATATATAGCGGTACAAGCCTTTCTCAAGAAACAAGAAAGGTCTCAGCTGCACAACCTAACCCTACACCTAAAGGAGCTGGAGAAATAACAAGAAAGAAACCATAAACCCAGCAGGAGAAGAGAAATCATAAAGATCAGAGCAGAAATCAATGAAATAGAAACCAAAAAAACAATAGAATAAATCAACGAAACTAGGAGCTGGTTCTTTGAAAGAATTAATAAGATTGATAAACCCCTGGCCAGACTTATCAAAAAGAAAAGAGAAAGGACCCAAATAAATAAAATCATGAATGAAAGAGGAGAGATCACAACTAACAACAAAGAAATAAACAATTATAAGAACATAATATGAGCAACTCTACACCAGCAAATTTGACAATCTGGAAGAAATGGATGCATCCTAGAGACATATAAACTACCACAACTGAAGCAGGAAGAAATATAAAGCCTGAATGGACCCATAACCAGTAAGGAGATTGAAACAGTCATCAAAAATCTCCAAACAAACAAAAACCCAGGGTCAGATGGCTTCCTGGGGGAATTCTACCAAAGGTTTAAAGAAGAACTAATTCCTATTCTCCTGAAACTGTTCCAAAAAAATAGAAATGGAAGGAAAACTTCCAATCTCATTTTATGAGGCCAGCATCACCTTGATCCCCAAACCAGACAAGGATCCCATCAAAAAAAAAGATCTACAGACCAATATCCTTGATGAACACAGATGCAAAAATTCTCACCAAAATACTAGCCAATAGGATTCAACAGTACATGAAAAGGATCATTCACCATGACCAAGTGGGATTTATTCCAGGGCTGCAAGGTTGGTTCAACATCCACAAATTAATCAATGTGATACAACACATCAATAAAAGAAAGAACAAGAACCATATGATACTCTCAAGAGATGCTGAAAAAGCACTTGACAAAGTACAGCATCCCTTCCTGATTAAAACTCTTCAAAGTGTAGGGAAAGAGGGCACATACCTCAATATTATCAAAGCCATCTATGAAAAACCCACCGCAAATATCATTCTCAATGGAGAAAAACTGAAAGCTTTTCCCCTAAGGTCAAGAACACGGTGGGGCTGTCCATTATCACCACTGCTATTCAACATAGTACTAGAAGTCCTAGCCTCAGCAATCAGACAACAAAAGGAAATTAAAGGCATCCAAATCATCAAAGAAGAAGTCAAACTATCACTCTTTGCAGATGATATGATACTATATGTGGGAAACCCAAAATACTCCACTCCAAAACTGCTAGAACTTGTACAGGAATTCAGTAAAGTGTTAGGATATAAAATCAATGCACAGAAAACAGTTGCATTTCTCTACACCAACAACAAGACAGAAGAAAGAGAAATTAAGGAGTCAATCCCATTTATAATTGTACCCCAAACCATAAAATTCCTAGGAATAAACCTAACCCAAGAGGCTAAGAATCTATACTCAGAAAACTATAAAGTACTCATGAAAGAAATCGAGGAAGACACAAAGAAATGAAAAAATGTTCCATGCTCCTGGATTGGAAGAATAAATACTGTGAAAATGTCTATGCTACCTAAAGCAATCTAAACATTTAATGCAATTCCTATCAAAGTACCATCCATCTTTTTCAAAGAAATGGAACAAATAATCCTAAAATTTATATGGAACCAGAAAAGGCCTCCAATAGCCAGAGGAATATTGAAAAAGAAAGCCTAAGTTGGTGACATCACAATTCCAGACTTCAAGCTCTCTTACAAAGCTGTCATCATCAAGACAGCATGGTACTGGCACAAAAACAGACACATAGATCAATGGAACAGAATAGAGAGCCCAGAAATAGACCCTCAACTCTATGGTCAACTAATCTTTGACAAAGCAGGAACGAAGGTCCATTGGAAAAAAGACAGCCTCTTCAATAAATGGTGTTGGGAAAATTGGACAGCCACATGCAGAAAAATAAAATTGGACCATTTCCTTACACCACACACAAAAATAGACTCAAAATGGATGAAGGACCTCAATGTGAGAGAGGAATCCATCAAAATCATTGAGGAGAACACAGGCAGCAACCTCTTCGACCTCAGCCATAGCAACATCTTCCTAGGAACATTGTCAAAGGCAAGGGTAGCAAGGGCAAAAATGAATTATTGGGATTTTATCAAGATCAACAGGTTTTGCATGGCAAAGGAAACAGTTAACAAAACCAAAAGACAACTGACAGAATGGGAGAAGATATTTGCAAACAACATATCAGAAAAAGGGCTGGTGTCCAAAATCTATAAAGAACTTAGCAAACTCCTCACTCAAAGAACAAATAATCCAATCAAGAAATGGGCAGAGGACATGAACAGAGATTTCTGCAAAGAAGACATCCAGATGGCCAACAGACACATGAAAAAATGCTCCATATCACTCGGCATCAGGGAAATACGAATCAAAACTACAAGGAGATATCACCTCCCACCAGTCAGAATGGCTAAAATTAACAAATCAGGAAATGACAGATGCTGGCGAGGATGCGGAGAAAGGGGAACCCTCCTACACTGTTGGTGGGAATGCAAGCTGGTGCAATCACTCTGGAAAACAGCATGGAGATTCCTCAAAATGTTGAAATTAGAGCTCCCCTATAACCCAGCAATTGCACTACTGGGTATTTACCCTAAAGATACAAACGTGATCCAAAGGGGCATGTGCACCCGAATGTTTATAGCACCAATGTCTACAATAGCCAAACTATGGAAAGAACCTAGATGTCCATCAACAAATGAATGGATAAAGAATATGTGGTATATATACACAATGGAATACTATGCAGCCATTAAAAGACATGAAATCCTGCCATTTGCAACAACGTGGATGGAACTAGAGGGTATCATGCTTAGCGAAATAAGTCAAGTGGAGAAAGACCACTATCATATGATCTCCCTGATATGAGGGAGAGGAGATGCAACATGGGGGGTTAAGGGGGTAGGAGAAGAGTAAATGAAACAAGATGGGATTGGAAGGGTGACAAACCATAAGTGACTCTTAATCTCACAAAACAGACTGAGGGCTGATGGTGGGAGGGGCGTTGGGAGGGGGAGTGGGTTTATGGACATTGGGGAGGGTATGTGCTATGGTGAGTGCTGTGAAGTGTGTAAACCTGGCGATTCACAGACCTGTACCCCTGGGGATAAATATATATTTTTTATAAAAAAAAAATACACTGGATCTATTTCTCATTGGGGCCAAAAAAAAAAAAAAAAGAATACTTTATCCAGCAAGACTGTCATTCAGAATGGATGGAGAGACCCCAAGAGGCAAAAAGACCAGAAATAAACAGAAAATTTATACAAACAGGAACTTTACAGGCAATAATAAAATGGCACTAAGTTCATAACTTTAAATAGTAACTCTGATGTAAATGGGCTGAGTGTTCCCATCAGAAGACACAGACAAGGCTGCAGGAATAAAAAAGCAAGTCCTATCTATATGCTATCTAGAAGAGATTAATTTTGAACCTAAAGATACCTCCAGATTAAAAGTGAGTGTATGGAGAAGCAATTGCCATGCTTATGGACCTCAAAAGAAAGCATAGGTAGCAATACTCATATCAGACAAATTAAATTTTAAAACAAAGGCCATAATAAAAGACGTAGAGGGATGCTATATTATTAAAAGGATCTATCCAACAAGAAAATTGAACAATTGTAAATATTTATGCCCCCAACTAGGAATAGCCAATTATATAAACCAATTAATAACTGAAATAAAGAAACATATTGAAAATAATACTTTATAAGAGGTCTCAACACTCCACTCACAGCAATGAACAGATCATCTAAGCAGATGAACAGAGAAAGAAGGGATTTGAATAACACATTGAACCAGATGGACTTGGTAAATATATACAAAACATTCCATCCTAAAACAACAGAATACTCATTCTTCTTGAGTGCACATGGAACTTTCTCCAGAAAAGACCACAGAAGGAAAGGAAAGTGAAGTGGGAGAAATCAGAGAGGGAGCTGAACCATGAGAGACTGTGGACTCTGAGAAACAAACTGAGGGTTTTAGAGGGGAGGGGGATGGGGGGATGGGTGAGCCTGGTGATGGGTATGAAGGAGGGCACGTATTGCATGGAGCACTGGGTGTGGTGCATAAACAATGAATCCTGGAACACTGAAAAAATTAAATTAAATTAAAAAATAAAATCAAATCAAATTTAGTTTGTCCAATATAAAAAATAGGAAATACCTATGAGACATATTTGATATATTTTAAGTAAAAAGGATTTTTTTTTTCAAAAACAAAAACAAAAAAAGACCACATACTGGGTCACAAATCAAGTATCAACTCACACCAAAAGACTGAGATTATTCCCTGCATGAAGAATGATTGGGTCAACCAAGAAATTAAAGAATTTAAATAATTCATAGTAATTAATGAGAATGAAAACACAGTAGTCCAAAACTTATGGGATACTGCAAAGGTGTCCAAAGGGGGAAATACGTGGCCATCTGAGCTGCTCTAAAAAAATTGGAAAACTCCAAAATGCACAGACTAACCTTACACCTAAAGGATCTGGAGAAATAATGGGAAATAAAGCATACACCAAGCAGGAGAAGAAAAATAATGAATATTAGAGTAGAGATCAAGGGGTGCCTGGGTGGCTCAGTGGGTTAAGCCTCGGCCTTCAGCTCAGGTCATGATCCCAGAGTCCTGGGATTGAGCCCCACATCGGGCTCTCCGCTCTGTGGAGGGCCTTCTTTCTCCTCTCTCTCTGCCTGCCTCTCTGCCTACTTGTGATCTCTGTCTGTCAAATAAATAAAATCTTTTAGAGTAGAGATCAGTGAAGCAGAAACCAGAAAAACAGAACAGATCAACAAATCCAGAAGCTGGTTCTTTGAAAGAATTAGTAAGATCAATAAACCTCTCCCCAGATGTATCCAAAAGAAAAGGGAAAGGACCAAAATTAATAAAATCATGACTGAAAAGGAAGAAATCATGACTAACACCAAGGAAATAGAAACAATTATTAGAAATTACTACGAGGGGTACCTGGGTGGCTCAGTGAGTTAAGCCTCTGCCTTCCCCTCGGGTCATAGTCTCGGGGTCCTGGGATCGAGCCCCATATCGGGTTCTCTGCTCAGTGGGGAGCCTGCTTTCCTCCCTCTCTCTCTCTGTCTGCCTCTCTGCCTACTTATGATCTTTGTCTGTCTAATAAATAAGTAAAATCTTTAAAAAAAAGAAATTACTATGAGCAACTATAAGCCAATAAATTAAGCAATCTGGAAAGAAAAGGAAGACTTTCTGGAAACTTATAAAGTGTCAAGACTGAAATAGGTAGAAATCAACAATTTGAATAGACCAATAGCCAGTGATGACATTGAAGTAGTAATCAAAAATTTCCCAAAAAACGAGTCCAGGGCCAGATGGCTTTCCAGGGGAATTCTATCAAATATTCAAAGAAAAAAAAAAAAAAAACAATACCTATTCTACTGAAGCTGTTTCAAAAAAAAGAAACAGAAGGAAAACTTCCAAATTGCTTCTATGATGCCAGCATTACCTTGCTCCCACAACCAGGCAAAGATCCCATTAAAAAGGAGAACTACAGTCCTTCATCCCTAATGAACATGGATGCCAAAATACTCAAAATACTATCATATCTGATAGGATCCAACAGTACATTAACGGATTATCCATCATGACCAGGTGGGATTTATCCCTGAGATGACAAGAGTGGTTCAATATTCATAAATCAATCAACATAATAGGGCACTTTATTAAAAGAAAAGACAAGAACCATATGATCCTCTCAACTGATGCAGAAAAAAGCATTTGACAAAATACAGCATACTTTCCTGATTAAAACTCTTCAAAGTGTAGGGATAGAGGCAGCATACCTCAATATCATAAAAGCCATCTATGAAAAGCCCACAATGAATATAATTCTCAATAGGGAAAAGCTCTTAGCTTCTAAGGTCAGAAACATGACAGGGATGTCCAATTTCACCATTATTGTTCAAAATAGTACTAGAAGTCCTAGCCTCAGCAATCAGACAACAAAAAGATTAGGGAAAAAAAAAAAGAAATTGGCAAAGAAGCAGTGAAAATCTCTCTTTCAGATGACATGATACTTTATGGGAAAAAGACTCCACCCCCAAACCAGAACTCATACAGCAGGATACAAAAAGAATACATAGAAATCAGCTGCATTTATATACACTAACTGAAAAAAGAGAACTTAAGGAATCAATTCCATTTATGATAGCACCAAAAACCATAAGATACCTAGAAATAAACCTAACCAAAAAGGTAAAGGATCTTCACTCTGGAAACTACAAAACACTTATGAAAGAAATTGAGGAAGACACAAAAAGATGGAAAAATATTCCATGCTCATAGATCGGAAGAATAAGTATTCTTAAAATGTCTATGCTGCCCAGAGCCATCTACACATTCAATACAGTCCCTATCAAAAGACCATCAACATTTTTCACAGAACTGGAACAAACGATCTTGAAATTTGCATGGAACCAGAAAAGACCCCAAATCCCCAGGGGAATGTTGAAAAAGAAAACCAAAGCCAGGGACATCACAATGCCTGACTTCAAGCTACATTACAAAGCTGTGATCATCAAGACAACTTGGTACTGGCACAAAAACAGGCACATACATCAATCGAAAAGCATAGAGACACCAGAAATGGACCTTCAGCTCTATGGCCAACTCATCATTGGCAAATCAGAAAAAAATATCCAATGAAAAAAAGACAGTCTCTTTAGTAAATGGTGCTGGGAAAAATGTACAGTCACATGCAGAAGAATCAAATTGGACTATTCTCTTACACCATACACAAGGATAAACTCAAAATGGATGAAAGGCTTCAATATGTGACAGGAATCCATCAAAATCCTAGAGGAGAACATGGGTAGCCTCTTCCACATCAGCCACAACAACTTCTTTCAAGATGTGTTTCCAAACGCAAGGGAAACAAAAGCAAAAATGAACTTTTGGGACTTCATCAAGATAAAAAGCTTCTGCACAGCAAAGGAAGCAGACAATAAAACAAAGAGGCAACCCACGGAATGGGAGAAGATATTTTCAAATGACACTACAGACAAAAGGCTGATATCCAAGATCTATAAAGAACTTCTCAAACTCAACACCCCAAAAAACACATATTCAAGTTAAACAAATGGATAGAAGACATGAACAGACACTTCTTCAAAGCAGACATACAAATGGGTAACAGACACATGAAAAAATGCTCCACTTCACTTGTCATTAGGGAAATACAAATCAAAACCAGAATGAGATACATACAACCTTACACCAGTTAGGATGGCAAAAATTAACAAGGCAGGAAACAACAAATGTTGATGAGGATTTGTAGAAAGGGAAACCCTCTTACACTGTAGGTGTGAATGCAAGCTGGTATAGCCAATCTGGAAAAGAATATGGAGGATCCTGAGGAAGTTAAAGATAGAGCTACCCTATGACCCATCAATTGCACTTTGGGTATTCACCCCAAAGATACAGATATAGTGTAAAGAAGGGACACCTTCACTCCAGGTTTCATAACAGTAATGTCCACAAGAGCCAAACTGTGCAAGGAGCCATGATGTCTTTCAACAGATGAATGGATATATGGTTGTGGTTCATATATACAATGGAATATTACTTAGCCATCAGAAAAGATGAATACCTACCATTTACATTGACATGGATGGAACTGGAGGGGATTATGCTAAGTGAAATAAGTCAACTGGAGAAAAACAATTATCATATGGTTTCACTCATATGTGGAATATAAGGTGTAGCTCAGAGGACCATTGGGGAAGAGAGGGAAAACTGAAGGATAAAAAATCAGAGAGAGAAACAAACCATGAGAGACTTTGGACTCTGGGAAACAAATTGAGGGTTACAGAAGGGAGGGGAATGTAGGATTGTGGTAGCCAGGTGATGGGTATTAAGGAGGGCATGTATTGTGCTGAGCACTGAGTATTATATGCAAATATGAATCACTGAACACTCCATTGAAAACTAATGATGTACTATATATTGGCTAAATGAGCATAATAAAAAAACTAAAAAAATACATATTAACATTTTCTTCCAAGTGCAGATAAACAATTTTTTAACTACAAACAATTGCTCCTATGGAAAAATGGAGTTAGAAGTATCTTGAATAGCCAATAATCTGAATGAAGTCACTATGTAAACAAACAAACAAACAAAAACATTGCTTTTTAAAAATTGCATATATTGAATCAAGAAATTCTCAAGCTGTAAAAGAAAGAAATTGTTAGACTGTTAAAAAAAAATTCAGTTATGCTTTCCTAGACTCTCCAAAACTATTGCTTTATGTCAGCAACTTCAGGATCATCTAATCATATGCTGAATATCACCAAATATGCCAATAATGCAGGAAGAGTTGTGATTTCTGTGACTGAATCTCAGATGAAGGAACCCAGTCAACAAGGGCCATTCTATGAAGAGAGTTTGTGTTAGCAGATATATATTTAGAAAAGACCAGTTAGTCAACCAAATCCCTGATTTTCAAAGCTTTGCTCCTCAGTGTTCCATTCTACAGGTTCATAGATCATGGATTGTTTCATTAACTTTTTCTTTCTACATTAATCAGAATTAGAATAGGAATCCTTTAGTAAAAAATCACATCGCTTGACTTATTTAAGAGAAAGGAGCTGCCATGGGAGTAGTACCTGACAGGGACAGATGGTGGGAAGGTAGGTAGAAGAGGACATATATGAGTACAGGGGAGGTGGGATGATATGCCCATCTTTGGAAAAGCTGGTAGAGAAACAGTATGGGGTAAACTTAGGGATAGTGAGACTTCCTCATCCTTTGTTGTTGGGAGCCAGTTCTGCTCTTACCAGACACCTGGAGACCATTGTCAGTCTTCATAGCACTACCCCTCATTGCTTACCTCTCATCCACCTTTATTCCTCCTGAGATTCTGGTCTCGTTTCCTGGTATCTTGTGCTGGGCAATGACCCCTCTTTCTGTTTGTACCCTCAGCAATAGCCTTCATCATTGTCAATATCATGAACTCTGATCCATTTGTTGCTGGGCCATCTGCCAATATGTGGAGATCTCTGGGATAGCCTTTCCTGCTTTTCTTCCATTCCTGAAAAACAGCCTTGCTCCCTCTACTATATTTCTGTCTGAGATCAAGTTCGTGTGTTCATCTCTAACAAGATTTGTAGCAAAGTCAGTATCATGCTGAGGCAGTAGCATAAATTTATTGAGCTTTATTGTAGAAGAAAATTGCTGGCCACCAATTGTAATGTTCCCCAGTGAATGTGGAGGAGGAGAGGATCTGAACATGGACTAAGAGATTTCCTTGCCACTAGCCCAAGCCCCCAGGGACTCAGGAGCTCAGAATGATGCCCTCTAGGGACCTTACACACTCAATGTCTCAGAAATAATTTCTAAAACTGGCACATTGCTCTCTTCTTTTCTCCCTGCTCTCTTCTTTTCTCTTCCCCTCCAAAGTAAAGGCAGACAAATTCATATATATAAATTATATTTTGATGAGTTCAGTTTGTTTTCTGCTGTACTCGCTTGGAGATCATGTAAAGCACATGTAAAAGTAGACATGTTCCATTGCCATGAGATCTATGTAAATAAACATCCTTGTGACCCTTTTTCACTGAGTCTCAAAACAGAAACTGGTTTATACAATTCTCTGATATCCTTCACATTTCATATTAAATGGTTTTTATTTTCCAGTTATGAGACCACTGGTTATATAGCTGCTTAAAAATCAGTTTTGAATTGGACTGTCAAGTTTTGCATCCAGATTCTTCCACTACTAAGCTCTGTATTGGGGACATTATACTTGGCTTCTCCATGTCTCTGTTTCCATATCTCAACCTTCAGATACTTGTTCTATAGATAAGAGATCTTCACCTATAAAATTACTCGGTACGGTACACTGGATAAAGCTTTTGTGAAACAAATATATAACTTTAATTATTGATGTTTTTGAACTTAAAATTAGGATGTAGAGCTATTGCTGTCAATAAAATATAATGTGGTTAAGTTATTTGAAGTAGTTAATAAAATGAGTTGTCAGTAAGTTATTTGAGTTTGGAACACCTCTTCCTCTACTTGTTCTTCCAACTGGAAAATTTGGAAAAAATGCTATTGTGAGACTTAATGTTTATTTATTATGGGAGTTGAAAAAGTAATGTGTATTTGTTCTCTCATTCCTTCATTCAATATACATTTATTACTAAAATGTGTTATGTGTTATCCAGGTCATGAGCACAGAGAAATTTCACATGATCTAGGGGGAAGAAGCAGTTGCATAAAGAAGAAATGGAAGGGTAAGTGTATGTGATATCTGTTGTGAAAGTTTTAGAAAGGGTATGCAAAATGAAATAAATTATCAATGTTACTTAATAAAAGGACATTCTTCACTAAATTCTAAAAGTTTAACAGCAGTTTGGTTAGCAAAAATGCATACATGTTAGCATACACAATAGAAGAGTCTGCAGATGCATTAAACACTTATTTTCTATTAAAAAGGCAAGAAATTTAAAACAACTTGAAAATGATTTTTACATAATATACAAGATGACAGACTAGTTTTAAAATTTAGAAAGTTAATTTTCATAACTTTCAGAATTAAGACATATAAAAGAAATACCAATAAAGGTATCATGAAAAATATTTTATTTCTCATAAGATTTCATGAAAGATTAAAATAGGAATAAGTACTGATATAAAAAAGAGATCATATTTTGGGATTAATACACAGTCTCTAGGATTGGTAATGGAGTATGTCTACAGTAGAGCCCAACAACAGAAGCAATGATTCTATTTCTGGAATGGACTAGTAAGTAGGTGTTGTACACTTTCTTGAATTAAGAAAATTTTCAACAATGCTGTTTTTTGAAAAGTTTTAGATTGCTATAATTTGAAATGTGCAAGAATCATTCAAGGAAATCCCTTATAACATCTACCCAGTTTTTTATATCATTTCCATTTGGCCCCATTTTGTTTTATGATTTGCTAGATAATTTCTTTGTGCAATGTTTATGAGTACCTTGTAGACATGGATTACTCCTAAATTATTCTACGTTCTGGACCAAGGACATGGACATTCTACTGCATAACTATTATAATCAAGATCGGGGCACTCAATATTGAAATAATACTATCACTTAATCTGCAGTCCATGTTCACATTTAGACAATAATCCAAAGAATGACTTTTCCAAGGTAAATTTTTTCTTACCCAGAATCTGATCCAGAATTCCTAGTGCATTTCATATTAACATCTTTGGGGATCCTTTCATGTTCAATGAATATTATTATATCCTTTTCTTTTTCTTTTGTTTCATGTTGTTACTGAGCAATTATTTACTTATTTTGAAAATCTTTTACCAAATTCTAACATACAAACAAAAATCATATGTTGTCCAGCTTAAATAATTGTCAGGAAGTAAACATAAATCACTAAGCCCCTGAATGAGGACTAAAAGCTTACTTGTACCCTACAATGAAACACCTCTCTCTAGTCCTTAATAGTCTCCTTCACAGTCATCCTTTCTTCGAGGAAAATGACTCCCATGACATTTTTTTTTTTTAATTGTGGCTTAAAAAACAAAAAATCAGCTGTATGCTGCAGCTTATCCAATTTGTGGGCATATTGCCTTTCACCAGGGTCTCTTAAGAGAGTGTGTGTGTGTGTGTGTGTGTGTGCGCGCACGTGTGTGTGTGCTCTCAGTTGTAATGTCTCCTTTTTTACTTATGATGTACTTATTTCAGTCTTGTCTCTCTTTTTGGGTTTAATTAAAGGTTTGTCAACTATGTTAATCTTTTCAAAATAAACAACTTCTTACTTCTGTTGTTTCTTCTCCATTGTTTTTTCATTCTCTATTATGTTTATTTCTGCTCTAATCTTATTTCACTTCTGTTAATTTTTGTTTAGTTTGTTCTTCTTTTATTAGTTCTTTGGTGTAAAGTTAGATTATTTATTTAAGTTCTTTTATCTTTTGAATGTAGATATTTATTCTTACTAAATTCCAACTTAAGTACTAATTTTGTTGCATCCCATAGGCTTTTAGTTTGATGTGTTTCCATTTCATTATTCTTTTTTTAATTAACATATAATGTATTATTTGTTTTAGGGGTACATGTCTGTGATTCATCAGTCTTACACAACACCCAGCAGTCACCACAACACATAACCTCCCCAAAATCCATCACTCAGCCACCTTATCCCCAACCACTCTAGAAAATCTGTTTGTTTGGTAAGATTAAGAGTCTCTTATGGTTTGTCTCCCTCTTAGTTTCATCTTGTTTCATTTTTTCTCCTATGACCCTCCGCTGTGTTTCTTAAATCCCGCGTATCACTGAGATCATATGATAATTATCTTTCTCTCATTGACTTATTTCACTTGGCTTATACCCTCTAGTTCCATTCCTGTTGTTGCAAATGGCAAGAATTCATTTACTGATGGCTGTATAATATTCATACATATATGAATATTACATATATTAAAAAAATATCTTGGGGAGCCTGGGTGGCTCAGTCAGTTAAGCACCTGCCTTGGGCTCAGTCATGATCCTGGAGTCCCGGGATCGAGTCCCATGTTGGGCTTCCTGTTCAGCAGGGAGCCTGCTTCTCCCTCTCCCTTTGCCTGTCACTCTACCTACTTGTGCATGCTCTCTCTCTGTAAAATAAATAAATTAAATCTTTTTTTAAAAATCTTCTTTATCCATTCACCTGTCAATGGACATCTGGGCTCTTTCCTTAGTATACATAAACATTGGGGTGAATGTGCCCCTTTGGATCACTACATTTGTATCTTTGGGGTAAATTCCCAGTAATGCAATTTCTGCATCATAAGTAATCTTTATTTTCAAGCTTTTGAGGAACCTCTATACTGTTTTCCAGAGTGCATTCCCACCAACACTGTAGAAGGGTTCCCCTTTCTCCACATCCTTGCCCATATCTGTCATTTCCTGCCTTGTTAATTTTTGTTAATTTTCTGACTGGTGTGTGGTGGTATCTCACTGTGGTTTTGATTTGTATTTCTCTGATATCGATTGATGTGGAGCACTTTTTCATGTGTCTGTTGGCCATTTGGATGTCCTCTTTGGAGAAAGGTCTGTTCATGTCTTCTGTCCATTTCTTGATTGGATTATTTTACTTTGGGTGTTGAGTTTGATTAGTTCTTTATAGATTTTGGATACTAGACTTTTATCTGATACGTCATTTGCAAATATCTTCTCCTATTCTGTCTGCTATTCTTAAGAGATTTTCTAATCGCCCCTTGTGTTTCTTCTCTAAGCCATGAGCCATCAGTTCTTCAATAAATAAATACACATTTATTTATGGATATTTTTCTTAAGTTTTTCTTCTGCTATTGATTTCTATTTTCATTATATTGTAATCAGAAAAGATACCCAGTATTATTTCAATCTTCTTAAATATTTAAGACATTCTCTGTGATCACATATGTGATCTATCCTAAAAAAATGTTTCTTGTACACTAGTGAAGCATGTGTATTGATGTTGTTGGGGAAATATTCTGTATGTGCATGTTAGATCCCTTTGGTGCATATTGTTCAAGTCTCCAGTTTCTAACTGAACTTCTGCCTGCATGTTCTATCCATTGTTGGAAGGAGAGTACTGAACTCTCCTACTATTTTTGTGTTGCTGTCTATTTAGCCCTTCAGTTGTATTAACATTTGCTTCACATATTTGGGAGCTCTGATATTGAAAATGAGACCAGCCAGAATTGTAGCTATGTTTTGGGTTAGCAGTTGAAGAATACTGAGGTGTGACTTGGTCTTTGGAAATTGCAATCAAGTGATGTTTTTTCATTTTATTTCTGTGTAGATCTGTTGCCAGAGAGGAACTTCAAAATTTAAGCAGACAGACAGAAACAGAAGAAAAACTGCAACTGCTTGAAACGTCAGCATAAGAGACTTTTGTTCTTTTGTAAGTGGCAAACCATATTTCTTATGTATTTAATGATTTTTTTAAACCTGCTTCAGTTATGAGCATCTGAGAGTGAAAGTTTTTTTTGAATATACATATTCAGAGAAGATTTAACTTTTACTATGTTCATGTTGCTACTCTGAATCAACTTAAAATGCCTGTACAAGGAGCTACTAGTGATTAAGAATTGTTTTGGAAAACAATATTTTCAGGACATGGTCACGAATTTGTTTGGTCTTCACACCATAGACTATAGGGTTGAGGAAAGGAGGGACTAACAGGTACAGGTTTGATAAGAGGATATGAACATACGGTGGTATGTGAGCACCAAACCTATGTGTGAAGAAGGAGAAGAAGGCAAGGAGGTAGAACTGTAAGAAGACACAGATGTGCGCGATGCAGGTATTAAAGGCCTTGAATCGTGCCTCCTTCTGGGGCAACTGAAACACGGTGATAAAGATTTGAATGTAAGACAAGGTGATGAAGATTATGTCAAACCCTAAGATACTGAAGGCAACAAAAAGACCATATATCTTGTTGATGCGGACATCTTCAATGGCCAGCTTTACGATGGCCATGTGTTCACAATAAGTGTGGGAGATCACTGTGGTTCGGTAGAGTTTAAGACGACATTTGATGAGCACCAGGCATGGTGCTACAAGAATACCAGCCCTTAGTGTCACCGCAACTGCAATGTGAATCAAGAGTTGTTGGGAGAAGATGGTGGTATGTCTCAGGGGGTCACAGATGGCCACATATCGATCTAGGGCCATTGCCAGTAGGATGCCTGATTCAACTGCCTGGAATGAGTGAATAAGCCACATTTGTAAAAGGCAGGCTTCAAAGGAAATCTCTGGCAAGTGGAACCAGAAGATGCCTAACATTTTGGGAAGAATGCAGGTGCTAAGTGCAATGTCTGTGACCCCCAGCATGGCCAAAAATATGTACATGGGCTTATGGAGACTGTGTTCATATTTGATTATACCCAAAATTAGGGAATTCCCAATCACAGCGATGAAATACATGACACAGAACGGAATCCCAATCCAATGCTGCACTGACTCCAGCCCAGGAATGCCAGTGAGTGTCAGGACAGGGGGCATGAAGACAGAACCATTGGGTATGAGCATGATGATTTGGTCTGTAGAATCAAGTAGTGGTGTTGCTGTTTCATCTTCTATTCCTCATCAAGACTACGAGAATAAAAAATAAAGAGAAATTACTTAGCAAAGTATACTTTAATTAAGTAAAGCATATTCTATCTTCTCCTTCCTTTATCAAAATTAAAAATAAGACTACATGCTTTATTTTATCAAAGCATAATTTATTTAGATAAAGGATGGTAGTCTCATTCCTTTATTTATTATTGAATTATAGGTGACATTGAACATCTTCTAAGCTTAAGGTACAACATGTTGATTTGATACATTCACATATTGCAATGTGAATGTCATTATAGTTTAGCTAACACTCTATCACATCACATAATTCTGTTTTTTTTTTGTAGTAGAAATATTTAAGGTCTAGTCTCTTAGCAAGTTTGATGCTTTTGATATAATATTATTATTTGTAGTTACCATCCTGTACATTATATCTCTAGGACTTATTTATCTACTAGTAAAATATCTCCTGTGTTTCCCCACCCTTCAGGCCCCAGTACCCTCAACTCTATCTATTTTTATGAGTTTGGCTATTTGTTGTTATTGAAATGTAGTTGATAAATGATAATATTTTAGTTTTAGATACACAACTAGTAATTCAACAAGTCTATACATATACTATGCTGTGCTCACCACTAATGTTGCTACTACATGTCATCATACAACCTATTACAAACCACTGAGTATAGTCCCTATCCTGTACTTTTTATCCATGTAATTTACTCATCCCATCATTGCAAACCTGTGTCTCCCACTCTCCTTCACCAAATTGGCCAGCATCAAAATCCTGCCTCTCTAACAACCATCAGTTAATCAGTTAATTCTCTGAATTTGTGGATCTGTTTTTGCTTCTTATTTGTTTATGCATTTGCTTTGTTTTTTTAATCCATATATGTGGAATCATATGGAATTCAGCTGTTTTAAGATTACACTTACATATAAGTGTTATCATACATTATTTGCCTTTCTCTCTTTGATCGCACAGCATATGTACTCAAAGTTTATTACTATTGTCAGAAATAAGAGGATTTCCTTCTTTCTCATGTCTAAATAAATTAATAATCTGACAAATATAAGTCAATACCACAATGTGATATCACCGGACTCCTGTTATAAGACCTATCATTAAGAAATCAAGAGATAATAAGTCATGGGGGGATTTTATGAGAAGGGAACCATTGTGCTTAGTTGGTGGGAATGCAGCCACTATGAAAAGCAATATCAAGGATCAGGGAAAATTTTTTAAAAAGGGTCTACATATAACCTGGCAATTCCATTTCTGGATATATGCCCAAAGGACAGAAAACAGAATATTGGAAAGACATATGCAATCTAGTGTTTATTGCAGCATTATTTACCAAGATATGAGAACAACAAGATATTGCAGCATTATTTCCAAGATATGGAAACAACCTTGTGATGTGCCCATCAGCATATGAATGGAGAAAGCAGATGTGCTATATATGTGCAATGGAATATTATCCATCTTGTTTTATCCCTTAAGGACTCCTTTCAAATTTTCTTTTTTCATAAAGTCATTGTAAGAACAACCATCAGGTTCTGTGATTCTGCATGCATTAATCATTTTCAATGACAAATATTAAATGGATCGGATGGTTTCTTTCTAGTCTGTGTCTAGTGGACCAAACAGATACTTTTTATCTTATGTTTATCCCTCATCACCTGTGCTTATTTTGTGACCTGAAAATTGGCATTGAGGAAAACAAAAGTTAATACAGAGAATACACATTTTAAGAACTTGACTCCAAGTGGGCTAACATAAAGCATCCACAACGCTGGTAGAAATGCAGCAACTCATAATCAGAAGACGAATTTGACCAGAATATTTTTCAGTTTTGCACTCACCAGCTTGACTTCTCAGGATAGTGTATTCATAGTCTAATTCCTCTCCAATAATTTCAGAATGTTTCCAACTTAATTTGTCAAAGTTTCTATGTTTTTCCCCCAAACTCATCCATATATTATACGAATTTTCTAATTTATTCTCTCTGAAGATAAGTCAATCTTGACTATTTTCTTCGTCAGTCCCCATCAGATCTTGTTCACATCTTTTATATTTTCACATCTTTTATATTTAATCTCAAGTGCCAATTTGTGTTCTCTGCTCTTCTCTCTCCCTATTAATAACCATCATTACCTCCGTAAGCCTGAAAAAGCACTGCCTCTTAAATATTTTATATAACAGAGATTATCTATGAATTTAGATTATCTCTAACCATGTAAGTTTACCTAGAATGCAACTCAGGTCAACTGCAGATGCATTCCTTTTCTTCAAACGTATTCAGCTCTAAGAGAGGCTTTCCTTTCTGAGACCCTTTGTTTTTGAATTCTTCTTTTTAACAAATATACAGTGTGCCAAACTAGATCTTCCTCAAATCCTCCTCACATAACATTACGATCCAAAAATCAGAAGTTTATATCTTAATGATTTCAATCAATACACAATAATTAAGGATTTACTATGTTCCAAGTATTTCTGAAGTAATTAGAGAATATGTATAATATATTTATTCCATATTTTTGAAGAATCTAAATCTTGATGAGTGCCTAAAATTCAAAACTAATACCAACCATTTATTAAATATGTACCATATTATTCATCTTCATAAAATCTTCAGACATTTTATAGTATTTTATCTTGTTAACCTATGATATTGATGTTATTACCCTATATTATATTAATGAAAAACTAAGACTTTTTGTTGTAATAGGTGAATATACTTGGATCTAAATTCCATGGCACTTTGATGCAGAAAGAACAAAAAATAGTGTGTGTTATCTGAGATTTTATCATTACACTTTAGTAGGGATATGGAATATATAGCAGTGTTTAACTACATCCAAAAAGTTGTACAAAAACATACAGCAAATTTTAATCAGTGTCTGTCTGTTTAAATTCTGATGGAAAAAAGTCTCCATATGCCTTCCATATTTTTGTCAATAATTATAATACATACATTACATACATGTTTAAAATATGCTACATGTCTGATATAAGACCACATTTTTAATGCCATATCATCCATACACTGGCTAACAGTCTCTGAAATTTGGCTCAAAAGTGTTTGCTACTGCCTATCAAGAATGTTCATTTGGGAGACTTAACAGGGTCACGTGGGTCAGAGTTGCCCTAGAGAATCCTCACAGCATAGTGTGCAAACTGAAGCTTGACAACAGTATACATCATAAGTAATCAGATGGAGAGCAAGAAAAGAGGAAGAAAGAAAATAAAGAGCAGGTTAATAAAAATAGAAAATCATGCCTTCAACCAAACAGAAGAAAAAAACATGTGAAAAAGGTGGTTACTTTTTTAAAAAAATTATTTTTATTAATATATAATGTATTATTTGCCCCAGGGGTACAGGTCCATGAATCATCAGGGTTACCACAGCACTCACCATAGCACATACCTCCCCAATGTCCATAACCCAACCACCCTAACCTTATTCCTCCATTCCCAAGCAACCCTCAGTTTGTTTTGTGAGTTTAAGTATGTTTTATGGTTTGTCTCCCTCCCAATCCCATCTTGTTTCATTTTCCTGATAGTTTTATATTCCAACTTCATAGGTCTATTTGATACTCTTCTAAAGAAGATTTTCTCCTTCTCAGTATAACTGGCATTTTTTAGTCAGACAAATTTTGTGTCCTGGGGCAATTCTCTATATTGTAGGAGACTTAGCAGCATCACTTACTCCTACCCATCAGATGGCAGTTGTTCTTTCTTGTCATGGAAATAATAAATGTCTCAGGTATTGCCAAACATCACTTGCATGTGTAGGTATAGTCTTCAGTTAAATGAGAACCAACATTTTGTAGCTTTATTCAAAATAGGCAGGATAAATCTGGCTGAAACGGGTAATCATTCTTCTATGGGTCTTAGCCAGATAAAAGAGGTGGAAGGGCATTCCCAGAGGAAATACTTTGGACAAAATCAAAGAAGCTTGAAATGTACAGTGGGATTGCAAATCAACAAGTAATTTTCATATATGAAATGTTACATAAGAAGAGATGATGGCTGTTGAGGCTAATAAAAAGGGAAGAAAAACAAATTTAGGTTTCAATTTTATAATAATAATTTCAAAACCTTAGATGGGATAATAAGGACTTTTTTTTTTTTTGCCTCTAAAAATCCACTCTGCTAGCAGATTGATAAATGGTTTAAAAAGATGAGAGTTGACATAGGAAGATTACGTTAGAAGGATACTTGTGATAGTCCTGATGGGATAGGATGAAGTAACCTGGCCACATTGGGAGACTAATAAGGGAGCAATATCTATGCTGCTTGCTTACTTGATGGAAGGGAAATCATGGGAGGTGAGACAAAGATCTTCTTGGCTGAATACGACATTGAATGACAAGGATAAGTTTGAAACAACTGTGTGTACAGATACATAAATTTTTATAAGAGGGAGAAGACATAACTTAAACCCTTGAAGTTCATGGGCCAGGAAAAAAAATCATGGGTGTCATATTCAGCATCAACCCTGAACCATTAATGTTCCTGATAATTCTTATTCTGACTCAGGCTGATTCCCAGAACCTAAAAAAAATTAAGGAATTTAGGTCTAAATCTATTTTCCCTACAATCTTAGGAAATCTTTCCCTGCACAGTGTCTCTGGTATTCACCCTTTGATATTTGCCTCAAGCCCAGAGGGAGAGACTCTCAAAAACAAAGTTTTTTATATGTTTATTCGCCTGGATCCTTCTCTAGCATCTTCCTCTTATTAGGCCTACTTTAAAATCTATTACCCATTGTGTGAATAACTGATTCAGAAACATTCTAAACAGCAACCATGAAACAAAATATTCTTTATGTTTGAAAAATCAGCTACTATAAGACTCTCTTGCTTTTTTATCATCCTGCCATCTTCTTGGATCATAAAAGTGTGTTGTTCCTCCATTTTCCTACACTCAGTAGAGAATCTAAGGCTCAAAGACTTACCCAGAATCATCTGTGGTAACATATGTAGAAGCCACAGAGTGAAAGTCTTTTGGTGTTTCAGATAGTGAAGATGGCTGTCTTGTACTATAGGAGCCACCTGGGTGATTTTTTGCACCAGTCGCTGATGAGATTTAAATTAGCCTGGGGTAAGGTTGGCACAATATGGTTTGAAACCCAGGAGAATTTGTCTCATAGCAGATATGCATCTAATAAAAACTCTCAAATCCTGGTGTCCTTGGGGACTAGGAGCCAAACTGACCATCCTTTCAAAAACTTCTAAGAAAAGACCATGTCCCAAGATAACACAGTCAATGACAATTTTATACAAAATAATGAGTCAATGAAGGGAAAAAACATCTCAAGTTATTCAGACTATTCAGTATAGACATGCTGACTGAGAACCAAATGGAGTATTTCTATGTGGTATTGAAATTAAATTCTCTTACACTGTTGGTGGGAATGCAAGCTGGTACAACCACTCTGGAAAACATTATGGAGATTCCTCAAAATGTTAAAAATAGAGCTACCCTATGACCCAACAGTTGCACTACTGGGCATTTACCCCAATGATACGGATGTAGTGAAATGAAGGGGCACCTACCTTCCAATGTTCATAGCAACAATGTCCACAATAGTCAAACAATGGAAGGAGTTGAGATGTCCTCCAACAGATGAATGGATGAAGATGTGGTTTATACAGACAATGGAATATAACTCAGCCATCAGAAAGGATGAAGACCTACCATTTGCACTGACATGGATAGAACCACAGGGTATTATGCTAAGCAAAATAAGTCAATCAAAGAAATAAAATTATCATATGGTTTCACTCATATGTGGAATATAAAAAGTAGTTCAGAGGATCATAAGGGAATGGAGGGAAAACTGAATGATAAGAAATAAGAAAGGGAGACAAACCATGAGACACTCTTAACTCTGGGAAACAAACTGAGGGTTGCTGAAGGGGCGGTGGGTGGGAGAATGGGGTAAATGGGTGCATTAAGGAGGACACATATGTGATGAGCACTGGGTGTTATATGCAACTGATGAATTATTGAACACTACATGTGAAACTAATGATGTACTGTATGTTGGAAAATTGCATTTAAATAAAAGAAGAATCACTACGTTTGTATCTTTAGGAAAGAAGAAATTGTCCTATTCATTTAGGGTTCTCATGAAATGATATTATGCACTTTCAGATTTTAGTGCCAGTCACTTTATATATATCAACTTCCCACCTATGAGCTATTTATGGCCAGTATTCATTTAGTTAACAAAAAAGGGGGAGGTTTGGGATTTTAAGCTTTGGTATCAAGACGAAAGGAAAAGATTCTGAATCTGTGTGGTGTAAGAAAAAGTCTAACAAGAAGGCATTACCACACATCTGCCTGAGAGATATGATGGACTTAGAGTTACATGGTTTTTGTCCTGTGTCATTGCATCTGGCATTATTTAGCAGACATGTTCTTTATGCATTGAAAGACTCTCTGACTCCCGTTTTGCCTTTAAACTGCCATAAAATTATCTTCATCCTAGAATATGGCTGCTTCGTGTGCTAAGTTACTTCACAGTGGCTTAGAGGAGTTGGCTGTTTCTATCTCTTTCCAGCTCTGCACTCAGTGACATCACATGGTAGATTGAAATCAACCACAGCATAAATAGGTAAATCAGAAAGCAATGTATATCACAATGCCAACCACCCAAAAGAGTAACACCAGATGAACTCAAAATAAAATATTTTCAGAGAAAACAGAAGAAATAGTTCTCAGATTATTAAGTAGGCTGAGGTGAGGTAAGCAGGTTCTAAAATTGATGCAATACTCTCTATATAGATAATTATAATATAAACATATTGAATGACTCACAAGATACCTTTGGGAAATGAAAAAAAATTTTGAACCTCATAGAATCATAATGCTGTTGAATATTAAAGACAAAATTATTCTTAGATACTGTTTAGTTAAAACCTGTGAGAGCTAAAGGGGAATTTATTTTTTTTTAGAAACAAAGTGACTCCTTATTTGGTGACAGACACAATTCCTTAGAACTCCTATATTAATTGAAATAATTACTTAGGAGTAATGTAATAGGAGGTACAGAGTACAAATTTTCAGAAGTGGCTTTTCATTCTACATATGTCCTAGAGAAAACCAGAAACAGAAATTTGATTTTTATTATTTTTAAAGATTTTGTTTATTTATTTGAGAGTGAAGTGAGAGAGAGAGAGAGAGAGAGAGAGAGAGAGAGAAAGCATGAGATGGGAGAGGATCAGAGGGAAAAGCAGACTCCCTGCTCAGCAGGGAGGCCGATGCAGGATATATCCCAGGATCATGACCTGAGCCAAAGGCAGCTGCTTAACCAACTGAGCCACCCAGGTGCCCAAAAGTTTAATTTTTAATACAGCAGTGTTAGAAATGAAGTTGAATAGCTTTTACTGCAATGGTTGATAAAATTTATCAAGAGAGAAAATACAGTCTGAATGAATTATGGGAAATACAAAATAGCAGGACCTGGCCATGCCTATACTATTTGTGGAATTGTGATTTAAAATGGGGGTTTTTACCATATAGTGAAGGAGATCTTGTGGCCAGAGTCTTGACTGCCAGGTGCAAGAGTAGACTCAGATATATATGTGCAATGACATTCTAATCACTAAAAATAAAAGGAAGTTCTGATATGCTACAACATAGCTGAACTTGAAAACTTTATAGCATGCAAAAGAAGCCAGATATAAAAGGTCATGTATTATATGATACACTTTCTTGAAATGTCCAGACTAGTGAAATCCATAGAGTCAGTAAGTATGTGAGTTTCCATAAACTGGGGACAGAATGAGTGGCTAGTGCCTGATGATGGAATGGGGTTTCTTTATGGGACCACAAAAATGTTATGGAATTAGAGAAGAGACAGTAACACAAATTTTTTGAATATACTAAAAACCAGTGTCTTGTACATGTCAAAGGGTGAATTTACAACAGTCATTGGACACTTTTCTACCAAGAAGAAGAAGGGTGGAGAAGGGCCAATGTTGCAAATTACTCTGCCCAAATTGAACATTTAGATAAGAGCTTACAAAAAATTTAAAGGATCAATGCATTATTGCTCCTTAGTCTGAAAGATAACACCAAGAGTGAAAGTCAACTCCAGCACCTGATGTGTCAAAACATCAGGTTTTATTATATT
Source organism: Mustela erminea (assembly GCF_009829155.1). Lineage (NCBI taxonomy): Eukaryota > Metazoa > Chordata > Mammalia > Carnivora > Mustelidae > Mustela > Mustela erminea. The sequence continues at coordinate 59,585,337 of NC_045622.1, forward strand.
ATGAAAACCCCTTTCTACTTCTGAAATCACTCTTGAGGAATAAAACCCTTGAGAATGTTAATTCAATATATTTTTATCAGATTTTAAACACACGAAGAAAAAATTAACACAAATCAGAAAATGATCAAAGGAAACAATAAAGTAATTCAACAAAAGGATATACAAGTGGAAAAGCAGCGTTTATTGCACTCTTTATTAATGCTAATTATAAAGAGAATGGTATTTTACTCAGCAGACTGTCAAAGTTTAAAAAGCTCAATCATAACCAGTGTTTTAGGATTCAGACATATAAGTGCTATGAGTCATAGTTATAACTGATGTAATCTCTTTTGAAAGATCACTTTGAGATTTCTAGAAATCACTAAAGTTAGCATTTACAAAATATATTTTTCTTTTTCAGGCAATTTCCCATTCAAGAATATATTCTATAATTGTCCTTGCCCATGTATGGGAGGATGTAGAATCCTGATTATCCTCTTGTCCTTGCAAGGACCCATTTGTTCTCCCTTTTTTCCTCATCAGGTCTCAGATTGGAGCTGGTCCTGATAATTTGAAGGTCACAATAATGGGAGAGTCTGGACTCTGGAATGGATACACCATATTGACAATTGACGCTGATTGAAATAATTTCCAGTTTCACATTGCGCTTCCCCATTGGTTTCCTATTCCCATTAATTTTAGGATCACCATTAGGTCTAGCAATTGTTAGATATATTTTAAACGTTTCCAGATAAGCTTTGAATTAGAGTGGACCACCCTATGCTGGCCTGCTGTCTTTGTATATCCGACTAGCTAACAACAGCTTTTACAGATGAATTCTTGAGATTGATGTGATGTGATGATAGAAAAAGTCAGACTCTCAGCCTCACTTAAGCAGAATGTTATCCCCTGGGGGGGAAAAAATGAATTCCATTCTTCTACTTTGGGCTAAATTATAGAAAAATGACACAATTATGATTATTATTGTTATTATCATCATCATTATTATTAGATTTTGAATGTCATTAAATATTTTTGTGCAAAGTTGTTTTCTCTCCTGTTATCCAAATACCTACTTAATAATTTTGAATTGTCTCTTCCCACAAAGCCTAAGCTATGTATTTGTTCCTTTTCATAGAAGGTTGTTGAACCCTGGCTAAAACATTAAGAAATTACTTCTGACGATATCTCAGTTTTTTTTCTTTCTTTTTTTTTTCAGTTTTATTTCTAAAGAAACTATGTTATCTAAAAACAACAGCCCTATTGATAATCCATTATAATAATGTCACATATTATTTATATAACAAAAATTGACATGGAAAATATTTTTCAGAGGATTTCCCAAGACATCCCCTAGATATACAAATAGTCATCCTCAGCAGTCATTGATAATGTGATGAGCCCGAATCCATTAAACAAGACAGAGTATCACCCATTTATACAACATGCAGTCTATTTTATAGATGCATTGATTTTAATGTCATAAATCAAATTATGGACATATGCACACATATGTATATTTTCCATCATCATTCAGTATATGACCTATGAGTTGGAGTTTTCAGGAACAGTCCACTAGCCTTAAGCTCTGAAGTCATTAATCTTAGTTAAAATACTCCATTTCTTCATTAATTTAATAGCCTTGCCTGATTAAAAAGCAGGGTATCTTATATCCACTGAGAAGATACACCCTCACATTCCTCACACACACACAAACACACACACACACACACACACAAAGACATTTACACATGCACACAAAAAAACATTTGTTTACCTTATGGAGAAAGCCTCTGATGACAAATAATAGTGCTCAGAATAAAGTTCAACATCTTTGCAGAGTGTCCATGGCCATTCCTTTTTTTTTTTTCTTTTTTTAATTTAACTTGGAGTATAGCTGACATACGTGTTACATTATTTCCAGGGGTACAGAATAGTGATTCAACTCTAAACACTATAGTGTGCTAACAGCAAGTGTAACTACCCTTTGTCACCATACAAAGTTAATAGAATACCCTTTACTCTGTTCCCTATGCTGTACTGTGTGTTATTCATCCTGCTCCCCTTTACCCGATTTGCCCTCCATGGCCATACTTGATATCCATAGTATCCATGTCTCCCCAAATCGTATCTTACATTGGAAAAAAAAATCTGTGCTCTTACATTAAGCACATTCTCTAGTTCAGGTCACCTCTATCATCTACCTGGCATATCGTGCCCTTCCTTACTGAGCCAATCATTCATTATTCCTCAGGAACCAGGCTTATTAATAAAAAAATAAAAATAAAAATAAATAAACAATAAAAGAAACAAAGAACATAACTCTCCTGCCTGCGACTTTCAGTTGGATTTCAATATTTCCTTACCTTGCACTCAGTGCCTACCCCTACAACTTCTTGTTCCTTTCCCTTTCTCTTTGTTTCTCTCTTCTTCCCTCCCAGAAATACAAGGAAACAAATCCATGAAACTTATGCCATGTGTCCAGTTTACCACTCTGCCTCTATTCCCTCATACAATATTTAATATACTGTGCTTTAAAAATGCTTGGCGCAGTAATAAGGATATAACTGGTGTCGTTGGCAGAAAAAGTATGGATTTGTAAAATGGAGCACTTGATTTCTTATGATTTTTGCATCTGGAAACTCCTGAATGACTCTGGAGATACACCAGAATTTTTTTTTTCTCTTTTCATTTTTTTTTTAATTTTTTATTTTTTATAAACATATGTTTTTATCCCCAAGGGTACAGGTCTGTGAATCACCAGGTTTACACACTTCACAGCACTCACCAAAGCACATACCCTCCCCAATGTCCATAATCCCACCCCCTTCTCCCAAACCCCCTCCCCCCAGCAACCCTCAGTTTGTTTTGTGAGATTGAGAGTCATATTATTATCTCATTACATCTATAAATGTTTGGATTTTGTTTATACATTTGCTTGTTTGTTTTGACACAATATGCTTAAATCACATCTTTTTTTTTTTTTTTAAGAGAACTAAAACATTCAAGACCTACCAACATCTTGTTTTTATTGAGTACATGGACACTCTAGAACAATGGGTTTGGGTGCACTTAATTCAGTAATAGATGTATATTTGTGAATCTTTCTGGAGAAGAATCCATAGAAAAGGAAGCTGAATTAGGAACTAAAAAATAGAAGATAAAAGGAAACATCATCTCTTCACTATCTTGTTCTTTGTGTTTCTTCCTATCATTATGCAGTAGCATCCAGAAACCCACTGAGTGATTGTTACCACAGAGTATGATGATGTGAAAACAATCTAAAATGCAGGCAGATTTCACAAGAAAATTAAATAGAAAACTATGCCACCTCAATTAATGTTGTTTTTGAAATATTTTATGTAGTTTTGTGATATTATTATTATTACATGAAGTGGAAGGCTTCAGGTGTTAATTACGGTGGATTTTATGAACACAACATTTTTACCACATGAATGCGGATCTGCGTGGTCTTGGCACCATAGACAAGTGGATTGAGAAAAGGAGGAACCAGCAAGTAGAGGCTAGAAAAGAGGATATGGATATAAGGGGGAACATGAGCACCAAACCTATGTGTGAAGAAAGAGAAGAAGGCAAGGAAGTAGAATTGGAGGAAGACACAGATGTGGGCAATGCAGGTATTGAATGCTTTCCACCGAGCCTCCTTCTGGGGCAAACGAAAAACTGTGAAAAAGATCTGTATGTAGGACAAAGTGATGAAGGTGAGGTCAAATCCTGCAACAGTGAATGCCACAAACAAGCCATAGATTTTGTTGACCCGCACATTTTCTGCAGCCAGCTTCACAATGGCCATGTGTTCACAGTAGGAGTGGGAGATGATGGTTGTGTGGTAAAATTGAAACCGGCACTTTATCAGTACTAGGCATGGGGCTACTAGAATGGCAGCCCTGAGTGTTACCACAGCCCCTATTTGGGTGACCAGCTGGTAGGTGAAGATGGTGCTGTGTCTTAGTGGATAACAGATGGCCACATAACGATCCAGAGCCATGGCCAAGAGGATGCCTGACTCTATGCACTGAAATGAGTGAATGAGCCACATTTGAAGCAAACAAGAATCAAAATAAATCTCTGGTACATGAAACCAGAATATGCCAAGCATTTTGGGCATAATGGTGGTTGCAAGTGCAATATCTGTGACTCCTAGCATGCCTACGAAAATGTACATGGGTTCATGGAGGCTGCGCTCTGACTTGATGATGATCAGAAGTATAGAATTTCCAATCATAGCAATGAGATATATGACACAGAATGGAATCCCGATCCAGCACTGCACAGACTCTAGGCCTGGGATCCCTATTAGTGTCAATACAGAAGGCATGAAGACTGTAATGTTGGAGATCGACATAATGTCTTTGGGTCTCAGAAGCAAATGAAAGGAGTATCTCAGTCAGTTGTACTTTCTCTTCTATTCTTATTTTAATCCAAGGTCATCATAGTGAGTTCCTCTAATTTTGACTGAACTCTAAGATTATATCTTCCATCTCATTTATATTATTGAAGGAAAATATCCATAGATAAACTCCACTGTTTTCAGGAAGGGCATCCAGAGCACTGTAGCACAATGATTATGTGCATGGCAGGTCAGCTGTATTGGAACCAGCCAGGTCACATGGGTACGGGACTAAACTGATGGTCTGTCTGTTATCTCATTCTGGACCTGTGGACAAAATGATTAGACTTGTTTATTTTGTTTAGAAAGGGTGTTTGAGTCAGGGTATAATGAATTTCTCCATATCCCAAATTCCGGCTACTTAATAGTACTTATTTTCCACTGTTTCTGGGTCCAGAACTGACAATTTGGACCAGCAAATCCTACTCTGACCAGTATATTAGTAGAAAAAAAACTGCCTATGAAAGAGAAGAGAGAAACAGCTGACACCCAAGAGCATGATATATTTAGATACCTTTATCTATCTATAATATTTGTACCTATGTAATATCAGATGTCCTTTTAAAGGAAAGTAAAGGAAAAACCTTGGAAAGGGCCATCCAAATCCTGCACTTTTGGCAAGAATGGGTCAAAATTTCAGCTATTTCTACATTTCCAGTATGACTGTATTTTATTTTTCCTATATACTAAGAAGTGAATTCCTGAAAATTATTTGTGTGCTTAAAATAGCTGACATTCTGTGAAACACATTTCTGAACACCTAGGGGAGAAATCTCTAGAAGGCAAGAAGTTCAGCATGACAAAATATACAGGCAAGAGGACTCATTCTAGATAACTACTGGGTATAAGAAAATGAGTAAATTGGTTATTCGTGGATACAGGCTAGTTCTTGGGTTTGAACTGTTCAAAGCTACCATTAACATGAGATTTGGCCAAATTAGTTTTATTAATTCTTAATAATTTGAACACTTTTAAATCATTTTGTGAGGTCAGTCACAGGAAGTGAATAGAAAGTTAAGGGGCACATATGGACCATATCTTCTTTATCCATTCATCCGTTGAAGGACATCTGGGTTCTTTCCACAGTTTGGCGACTGCGGCCATTGTTGCTATGAACACTGGGGTACAGATGGCCCTTCTTTTCACTACATCTGTATCTTTGGGGTAAATACCCAGTAGTGCAATTGGAGACTCATAGAGTATCTCTAGTTTTCATTTCTTAAGGAATCTCCACACTGTTTTCCCAGAGTATTATGTCTCCATCAGAAAGGATAAATACCCAACTTTTGTATCAACATGGACAGGACTGGAGGAGATTATGCTGAGTGAAATAGGTCAAGCAGAGAGAGTCAATTACCATATGGTTTCACTTACTTGTGGAGCATAAGGAATAACACGGAGGACATTGGGAGATGGAAAGGTGAAGGGAGTTGGGGGAAATCAGACTGGGAGACAAACCATGAGAGACTGTGGACTCTGAAAAACAAACCGAGGATTTTGGAGGGGAGTAGGGGTTGGATGAGCCTGGTGGTAGGTATTAAGGAGGGCATGTATTGCATGGAGCACTGGGTGAGGTGATAAATAATGAATTTTGGAACACACACAAATAAAATAAAATTTAATTTAATCTAAAAAAAGAAAGCTAAGGGGTGAAAGGATAGGTTCCCCAACAGAAGTCATATATAAAAGTACAAATACAAGACAGAGAGTAGACTTGGGATAGTAGAAAGATTCAGGAAAGGGCTAAAGAAGCTAATGAAAATTTAACCACCTCAGTTGACTGATGACTGAATTTTCTGAAAACTGGTCTCTTAGTCCTTATATGAGAGTTCTTCTCTGATAAAGATCATTGTTTTTAAAAATTACATATCTGGGAGGCACCTGGTTGGCTCAGTGGGTTAAGCCACTGCCTTTGGCTCAGGTCATGATCTCAGGGTCTTGGGATCCAGCCCCGCAGTGGGCTCTCTGCTCAGCGGGGAGCCTGCTTCCTTCCTCTCTCTCTGCCTGCCTCTCTGCCTACCTGCGATCTCTCTCGTCAAATAAATAAAATCTTTAAAAAAAAAAAAATGACATATCTGGGGCACCTGGGTGGCTCAGTCAGTTAAGCATCTGCTTTTGGTTTAGGTTATGATCAGGTCCTGGTATCAAGCCCAATATCAGGCTCCCTGCTCAGCAGGGAGTTTCCTTCTCCCTCTGTCGCTCCCCTCCCTGTTTGTGCTCTCTCTCTCTCTCTTTCAAATAAATAAATAAATAAATAAATAAATACTCTTTAAAATTTACAAGCCTAAAATCATGAAATTCTCAAGTTGTACAATAGAAAAATATTTGCTATCTTGTAGAAAACACAGTTCAGTTATTTCATTCTTTTCTAGACTCTCCAATACTGTTGCTTTATGTCAGCAGCTCATGATCACCTAACCATACACTGTGTGTCACCAAATATGCCAGTAGTTCAAGAATAGCTGCAGTTATGCAGCTAAAACTTTAGTAAAGGACTGTAGTCAGAAGGATCGTTTATGAAGAAAGGCTGTGTTCAGCCAACATGTATTTAGAATGGACTAGTCCATTTGCTAAGTTTTGATTTCCATGGTTTTGCTCTTCAGTGCTTCATTCTACAAATCCATAGGTCACAGATCATTTCTCATAGGGTAGAGTTTTTCCTTTCTCATAGTTAATCAGAATTAGAATAGGAATCCTTTAGTAATAATCCCATTGTCTGATTTATTCAAGAGAAAGGAGCTGCTGTGGGAGCATTACCTGACAAGTACAGATGGTACAGATGGTGGGGAGGCAGGTGAGAGAGGACATAAGTGAGTACAAAGCAGCTGGGAAGGAGTGCTTATCATTGGAGAAACTGGTAGTGAAACATTAAGGGGTAAACTTCCTTTCACTTTGTTGTTGGGAGCCAGCTCTTACCAGACACCTGAAGACCATCAGCAATCTTCACAGCGTCATCACTCATTGTTCCGCTGCCATCCACTTTTCGTCCTTCTGAGATTCCTACCTCATTCCCTTGTGTTTTTTGTTGGTAATTCCCCTTTCTTCTACCTGTACCTTCTAGAACAGCCCCTTGTAAACATAATGAACTCTGATCCATTTATCACTGGGGCTATCTGCCAACATGTGGACATCTCTGGGATATCCTTTCCTGCTTTTCTTCTATCCCTGCAAAGCAGATTTGCTCTTTCTTCTAGAATTCTGTCTGAGATCATGTGGGTGAGTTCATCATCCAACAAAATCCAAAGCAAGGTCTATAATTTGCTAGACACAGCATAAATTTACTAAACTTAAAGTGGTCACCAATTATAATGTTTCCCAGTGAATGTGGAGAAGGAGAAGGTCTGAACAGGCAATTTCCTAGCCACTAGCCCAAGCCACTAGGGACCCACTAACTCAGAATGAAGCTCTCTTGGGTCCATCTACCACTAATATCTCTGAAGTCAATTTAACAACTTGCAGAGTCAACTTGGTCTCCTCATTTCTTTTTCCCCAAAGGGTAAATGCAGAGAAATAATATACTCAAGTTATATTTTTTGACTTCCTTAGAAGATAAGGAAACTTGTAAAAATTAAGTAATAAAACTTACTTTTGTCAGCTTTTTTTTTTTTCTGCTGTCCTCATTTGGAGAAAAATCTAATGAAAACTTCAATATAGGCATGTTACTAGGCTAATGATTTCTATAAATTAGTATCCTTGTGATCCTTCTTTCGCTGAAACATTTCTGGAAAGAAAAGCTGCATCCACAATGACTCTTTATCACACATTTAACTCATTCTCTTGCAGTATTATTCCTCAGATTTTTATTTTATTAATGCTATTTTTGTGAATTCAGTAATATTCTCAGAATGACTAGTTATGATGGACATTTCTAAATCCTTCTGTACTGAGCTTTGAAGCATTTACTGCACGTTTGATGAAAATTTTCTCCATCCTTCCATTTATACCTTCCTCCCTCTTTTCTTCTACTCTTCCTTCAGAACGCAGATGTTTTATGCTTCATAGATGTGGAAGAATAATGCCATTTGCTCTTAATGCAAATAAAAAGAAGATATGATAAGTGCATTACAATTTTTAGAAATATGGGGAGAAGAACTAGTGTATCTTTTATAATAAGAACAAATGATAAATTCAAAGGAACACATAGTACTGACGCACATAGTACTTTCTCTTTGACATGATTCACCCCATTTCTAGACTTGTATGTTGCTAACCTTAGGATGTACTTGAGGTAATGTTGAGATGTTGGCAAATTTAAGAAGTAAACATTCTTCAATTACTGAGATTCGATTTCTTTGCTAGTTTTTAGTCTGTTCAAGTTTTCTATTTATTCTTGTTTCAGTTTTGGTAGTTTATATGTTTCTAGGAACTTAGACATTTCTTCCAGGTTGTCCAATTTGTTGACATACAGTTTTTCATATTTTCATAATATTCTTTTATAATTATGTGTATTTCTGTGGTCTTGGTTATTATATCTCTTCTATGGTTCATGAATTTATTTATTTGGGTCCTTTCTCTTTTCTTTTTGATAAGTCTGCCTAGAGGTTTATCAATTTATTAATTTTTTCAAAGAACTAACTCCTGGTTTCATAGATGTGTTCAATTGTTTTCTTAGTTTCTGTATCATTCTGTATCATCTGATTTGTCATTATTTCCTTCCTTCTGCTAGCTTTAGGCTTCACCTGTTGTCCTCTTTCTTGATCCTTTACATGTAAAAATAGGTTTATGGAGATTTTTCTGGCTCCTTGGGTATACACCTTTGTTGCCAAATACTTCCATCATATGACCACTTTTGCTGCATCCCAATGGTTTTGGGCCATTGTGTTTTCATTTTCATTTGTTTCCATGTACTTTTTTAAAAAATTTCTTCTTTGATTTTGTGGCTGCCTATTCATTTCTTTTTATTATGTTCAGTTAGCCAACATAATACATCATCAGTTTTTGATGTAGTGTTCAATGATTCATTAGTTGGGTATAACACCCAGTGCTCATCACCACACCTGTCTTCCTTAACACCAGCACCTGGTTACCCCATCCCTTCATCGCTCCCCCTTCTGTAACCCTCAGTTTGTTTCCTGAAGTCCAGAGTCTCTCATGGTTTGTCTCCTTCTCTGATTTCTGGTTCTCCGTGCTATCCCTTATGTTCCACATATTAGGGAAACCATATGATAATTGTCCTCCTCTGTTTGACTTACTGCACTTAGCATAATCCCTTCCAGTTCCACCTATGTTGATGCAAATGGTAGGTATTCATCTTTTCTGATGGCTGAGTAATATCCCATTGTATATATGAATCAAATTCATTTTTTAGTAACATGTTGGCTGACCTCTGCATCTATGTGGTCTTTATAATTTTTTTCTTGTAGTTGACTTCTAGCTCTAAACATTGTGGTCAGAAAAGGTGTATGGTATGATCTCAATCTTTTTTGCATTTGTTGAGGCCTGTTTTGTGCCCTAATATGTAATCTATTCTGGAGAATGTTCCACGTGCACTTGAAAAGAACATGTATTCTGCTGTTAGGATGGGATGTTCTGTATATATCCATTATGTCCATCTGGTCAGTAGGATGAAGGAAGGCATTTGCAATTTCAGGTAAAAAAAAAAAAAAGGAGATAGATAAAAAAGAACAAAGGAACTTAAATGCTTCCCCTACCCAAAGATTTTATTTATTTATTTATTTAGTTATTTTTAAAATTTCTTTTCAGCATAACAGTAATTGTTTTTGCACCACACCCAGTGCTCCATGCAATCCGTGTGCCCTTCCTAATACCCACCACCTGGTTCCCCCAACCTCCCACCCCCCGCCCCTTCAAGACCCTAAGGTTGTTTATCAGAGTCCATAGTCTCTCATGGTTCACCTCCCCTTCCAATTCCTTAAACGCTTTTTTGGGAATTTTTTGTGTAAAGGAGAGAGATACAATGGTACTGATTCATGTTGAATGGAATTAATTCAGAGGTCAGATTTACATGTGAGCTAATAATCACCTTATTCTTGAGTCACAAATGAATAATTTAGAATAGTTCATAATTTCCTACCTTGTTCTTCTCTTCTATGGATTTTATTTAAAATTTTGACACTCCCAAAGTTTTCTCCTGGGTTCTTTTTTTTTTTTTTTTTCAGACCACAGCATCTGTTTGTTTTTATTTTAAAAAATATAATACTGTTATGCTGGAAATAAAAAAAAATATATATATATCATTATGCCAGGTGATGGGTATTAAGGAGGGCATGTGTTGGGATGAGCATTGGGTATTATACACAACTAATTAATCACTGAACACTAAAAAACTAATGATGTACTATATACTGGCTAGCTGAACATAATTAAAAATATAATTATTAGAAAAAATTAAAATTATGCTTGTGGCTCATAATGTATTTCTATTGGTCAATACTGTACTATAATTACTTTTTACCCTCAAATTATATAAATTTGCTTTTAATTCTATTCACTCTAAATAATGTAGTTATCAACTTCTTTATGGCAACTTCTTATTTTTTAAGATTTATTTATTTATTTGTCTGACAGAGAGAGAGAGACAGAGAGAGAGAACACAACCAGGGGGAGTGGGAGAAGGAGAAACAGAATTCCCACTGAGCAGGGAGCCCAAAAGGATGAATATCCAACTTTTGTATCAACATGGACAGGACTGGGGAGATTATGCTGAGTGAAGTAAGTCAAGCAGAGAAAGTCAGTTATCATATGGTTTCACTTACTTGTGGAGTTTATGGCAACTTCTATAGCAATATTCCAATATGAATTTTCTCACTTCATTTATTTTGTTCCAGATACATAGGTTCAGTATATATTATCCAATATCATTTCATGCTGCAAATACTTTGAAAAACTGTCCCTGACCACATCATTTAGTAACACAATGGGTAAAAAATACTTTTCCACTTTATCATAATTTTTGGAAGTAACTTGAAACCTAGATCAATATTTGATGTATTTTCTACTTCTTTATTTTTCCCCCTTTCTTTCTCCTTTCTTCCTGTCCTCCTTTTTTGGTTAGGCTAGTGAATATTATCCTAAATTAAAGATCATCATCATATCTTGTTTACCAAAAATGTATGTAAGTATTTATTATGAAACATATCAATGTGGCAATCCATGTCTTCAGCAGAGTAAAATCAATTAAACCCAATATAAGTCCATCTCTTCTTTTAACAAAACTACAGTTATTAAAAGACTCATGTTGCCAAAATCACTGATGGATTATATGGAATATAGAATCAACAAAATAACATTAGTGTTACTCCCATGAAATAAAATATTATAGCCTGATGTTTTTATTTAATGCACTATTTAATTACTCACTATGTTCCAGGTATTTTTTGGAAACAATTGAAGAATAAGAAATATATATTTATTTCATGTCTTGAATAATCTAGATTGTGTTGAGAGCTTGAAATTCAAAACTAATATTCACCATTTATTAAATATCTACTATATCATTCACCTTCACAAAATCTTTGGACATTTTAGGGTATTTTATCTTAATGTATGGTATTGACATTATTAGCCTATATTATATTAATAAAAACTAAGACTTTTTGCTATAATAGGTGAATCTACTTGGATCCAATTCCACGGTAAACTGATGCAAAAAAAGCTTTATGAAGCTTTATGATGCAAAAAGAAACAAAAATAATTTGCATCATCTGAGATTTTACAATTATACTTCAGCAAGGATATGGGATATACATCAGTGGATAACTGTATCAAGCAGAATTGTACAAAAATATACAGCAAATTTCAATCAGTTTGGGAGCACCTGGGGGACTCAGTTAATTAAACATCTGCCTTTGGCTGAGGTCATGGTCCAAGGGTCCTGGGATGAAGCCCCATGTCATTGGGCTTCCTGCTCAGCAGGGATTCTGTTTCTCTTTCTCTCCTGCTCTTCCCTACAGCTTGTGTTCTCTCTCTTTCAAATAAATAAATAAAATCTTTAAATTTTTTTTAAATCAGTTTGTGCCTGTTTAAATTCTGATGGGAAAAAATTCCCATATGCCCTCTATATTTTTACCAAATAATTATTTTTACCAAATAATTATTTACCAAATAATTATAATACACACATTACACATGTTTACAATATGTTATGTGTCTGATATAAAACCACATTTTCAATGCCATATCATCGATATACTGGCTAACTCTCTCTGAAATTTGCCTCAAAAGTGTGTACTACTGTCTATCAGGAATATTCATTTGGGAGACTTAACATGGCCACGTGGGTCAGAGTTGCCCTAGAGAATCCTTACAGGATAGTGTAAACAAGGAGCAGGTAAATAAAATAGAAAAGCATGCCTTCAACCAAACAGAAGAAAAATCATGTGAAAATCATAGTTACTTTTCTTCCTGATAGTTTTATATTTCCAACTTCAAGGGGCCTAATTGATATTCTTTTAAAGAAGATTTTCTCCTTCTCAACACACTTGGTGCTTTTAGTTAGAAAAATTTTGTGTCCTGGGACAGTTCACTATATTGTAGGAGACTTAGCTGCATCCCTGACTCCTACCCATCAGGTTCCAGTTGTTTTTTCTTGTCATGAAAATAAAAAATGTCTCAGACATTGCCAAATGTCACCTGCATGTGTGGAAAGGGACATAACATACCTGATTACTGACCATTGTTCTAGGGTCTTACATTGGAGAAGAATAGTCTTTAATCAAATAAGAATCAATGTAGAATAGTTTTTAACCAAATGAGAAACATTTGTAGTTTTATTCAAAATAGGCTGAATAAGTCTGGCTAACAAGGGAAATCATTTTTCAATAGGTCTTATACAGATAAAGGAGAGGGAAGGACATTCCCAGAGGAAATACTCTGGACAAAATCAAAGGAGCATAAAATATACAGTGGGATTGAAAATCAACAAGTAACTTTCATATAAGAGTTGTTTCATAAAGAGATGATGGTTGTTCAGGCTAAGGAAAAAGGAAGAATAACAAACATAAGCTTCCAATTCTAAGCAAAATAATTACAAAAACCTAGGTGGAATAACAAGTTTTTTGTTTTGTTTTGTTTTTGCCTCTAAAAATCCATTCTACCCTTCAACAGATGAATGGATAAAGAAGATGTGGTTCATATATACAATAGAATATTACTCAGTCATTAGGAAGGATGAATACCAACCATTTACATTGACATGGATGGAACAGAGGGGATCATGCTAAGTGAAATTAGTCAAGTAAAGAAAGGCAATTATCATATGGTTTCCTTCATATGTGGAACATAAAGAATAGCTCAGAGGACAATAGGGGAAAGGAGAGAAAACTGAATGGGAAGAAATCAGAGAGAGAGACAACAACGAAACACTCTGGACTCTGGGAAACAAACTGAGGGTTACAGAAGGGAAGGGGATTAGGACATGGGGTAACCAGGTGATGGTATTAAGGAAGACATGTGTAGTGATGAGCACTGGGTGTTATATACAACTAATGAATCATTGAACACTACATCAAAATGATGTATTATATGTTGTATTATATGGTTGTATGTATAAATTAAATGATGTATTATATGTTGGCTAATTGAACATAATAAAAAAAAATAAACATAGACTCTGTTAGCAGATTGTTAAGTAGCTTAAAAGATGAGAGCTGACATAGGGAGATGAAGTTAGAAGAATACTTGTCATAGCCCAGATAGGATAGGATGAAGTGACCTGGCCACATTAAAGAGTAACATAGAAACAATATTTATGCTGCTCAATGACTTGATGGATGGAAATAATGGGAGGTGAGACAAAGATGTCCTTGGGTTGAGAGTAACAACACTGAATGAGAAAGACAATCTCTGGAAACATTTCCCTCTCCAAGGTCTCTGACCTTCACCCTTTGATCTCTGCCTCACGTCCCCAAGGAATAGACTATCTTTGCTTCTGTGATAGCTTGTCCATTTCAGGACAGCTCCAGTTGTCAGACAAGTCTTCTTTTTAGTGAGCCTCAAACTGCCTTCCTCTTCATTTCTCATTAAAGTCCTCAATCCACCTTCTGAAGAACATATCAGCCATGGGACATGGTGGTTAATTAGTGGATCTGAAGTCAGGACAGTTTAAATCCCTGGGATACTTTTTAGCTTTGTATGCTCTTCAGACAGTTCTAAAACTTGTCATTGTCTCAATTCTTTATTAGTGAGGCAAAGTTAACTGGTAGAAACTCACTTCATGGTAACTGTGAGGATGAAATGATGTAATGCATTTAAAATATTTAGATGTTATGCATTTAAAATGTATTTTTCAATGTATTTTATTTTAATGTATTTAATGTAATTTTAAATGTATTTTATTTTAAATGTGTTTAAAATGTATTTTCTGCTCAAATAAAGTTACCATGTCCTCCATGTGACTAAGTTCAGTTAGTTGATGAGCATGTCACCAGGTGAGATTTCCCCTGAATGATTTGAGGGCATCATTGCTACTGAATCTCTTCCAGTCTAAATATGTATAATTTCCTGACCTTTAATCAAAAAGTTTTCTGTGCATTGATCAGCCCTGATCCTCCTCTAGGATGCTCCTATGTGTCAAACTCACTTTAAAATTTGTCACCTACTGTGTGATTAATTGACTCAAAAATATTCTGAACAGCCTGAGACAAAAATCTTCACATTTGAACAGTCCACTACTATAATATTTGATTGCTTTTTTTCATCCTGGCATCTTCTTGGATCACATAGGTTATATGTTCTCTTTGAAACTAATGTACCATTTCCCCACATTCAGTGCATAATCTCAAGCCCAAAAATTTACCAGGGATCACCTGTGGTATCATACATAGAAGTCCCAAATTAGGAATCCTGGTGGTTCAGCTACAGAGGATGACCATTTTGTACTAAAGGAGACAGCTGGGTGATTGGTTTTCACCAATGGCTGGTGAGCCTTTAGGTTTGTGAAAAAGGAGGAACAATATGGCTCAGAACTTGGAAAATTGATTATCTAAATGCAATTCTGCATCTTTAAAATTTTCAAAGTGGTCTTTCTTTGGGATTGGAAACAAAATGACCCTCCCTTTGAAGCTTCCTCAAAGAAGACAGTGCCCCAAGACAACACAAAACAAGTCAATGACACATGAAAAACAATGAGCCAATGAAAAGAAAATAAAACATCCTGAGATACTTAGACATCAGTTTAGGCAAGCTGACAGAAATTAAATAATTATTTCTGTAATCTAATTACAGCCAGAGAAAGATTGATTTCTTATTTAGGCTTCATAAGGGGGGCTGAACTAGGAAAGTTCACTTCAGAGCTTCCATAGTCTTTTACTTTCTGAGTTTCTCCCACATGAACTTTGGTGACACCAATCTTTCCTTTCTCAAACGAGCTCATTAAATTGTCCCAGTGATGTTCAAAATTCTAATTAAATGATGATACTCATTTTTTAAAAATTCAGTGTCATTCACAATATCTATATCAACTTCCCAGCTGGGAACTATAATTCATGGCCATTATATTTAGTTGAAAGAATGTTGATGCCTTATAAAATGGATATAAGTTTTATTGTCAAGTAGAAGGAGAGAAAAGATTCTCTTCCTCTGCATAGTACCAGAGCAAGCATCACAACACTGTATTATATGCATCTGCCTGAAAGACATGATGGTCTTACTTGGAGTCAGACTGGTTTTTTCCCCCTGTGTCATTGAGTGTGAGCCTATTTAGTAGACCTGTTCTTTCTGCACTGAAAGAGTCTCTGACTCCCAACTTGTCATTACGCTGCCATAAAATTACATTGTGTGCTGGGTCAGTTCACACTGGCTTAGGAGAGATCATTGTGTACATCTCTTCCCAGTTCTAGAATCAGTGATGTCATATGGTTGTTTGAAACCAGCCATAACTGGAGAACTTGCACCAGAAAAAGAAACAAACAATGTATATCTAGGTGCCAATGACCCGACAGAGTAACAACACGTGGGTTCAAAATAAAATAAAATGTTTTCAGAGAAAATAAAATGAGTAATTTTCAGATGGAATATGAAGTATGCTGAGGTGTGGTCAGCAGGTTCATGAACACTGTATACTACTGTTTATAAAGAGTATAGGTAACAATGTAGACTTACTGAGTGAATGCAAAGGTGCTTTTGGAATCGTGCAAAAAAAGCTTAAACCTCATGGATTCATAATGTAAACTTCATAGACTCATAATGTTATATATGTTAGGGACAAAAATCTTGTTAGAGACTATTTAGTAAAACCCATTAGGACTCTAGAGGAAGAAGATGTTTTAGAAAGAGTACAACTCCTTATTTCTGGCAGATATAGTTCCTTAACTCTCCCAATATATAAAATAGAAATAATTACCTTTGTAAGTATTCTAATGGAGCTTTATCTCTCCAGGAAATGCAATAGAAAATACAGAAATAAAACTTTTATTTTATTTTATTTTTTTAATTTTATTTTTATTTATTTATTTGACAGACAGAAATCACAAGTAGACAGAGAGGCAGATAGAGAGAGAGGGGGAAGCAGGCTCTTTACTGAGCAGACAGCCCTATGCAGGCCTTGATCCCAGGACCCTGAGATCATGACCTGAGCCGAAGGCAGAGGCTTTAAACCACTGAGCCACTCAGGCACCCCAGAAATAAAATTTTTAGAAGAAGCTCTTATTTCTGCATGTCATCCAGAGAAACTCAGAAATAAAACACCTAAGCTTTTAAAATAACAGTTAAAAATCCAAGTTGAGGGGTGCCTGGGTGGCTCAGTGGCTTAAAGTCTCTGCCTTCAGCTCAGGTCATGATCCCAGTCGAGCATCAGGCTCTCTACTCAGCAGGGAGCCGGCTTCCCTCTCTCTCTGCCTGCTTCTCTGCCTACTTGTAATCTCTGTCAAATAAATAAATAAAATCTTTTAAAAAATCCCAGTTGAATAGTTTTTACTATGATGATTGATAAAATCAATCAAGTGAGAAGAAGTAAGTGTACATAAAAAATGGAAAATACAAAATAAAAGGAGACTGGCCATGATTATATTATTTGTGGAATGTCTGAATTAAGATGGGAGTCCTTACAACACAGAGAGGAGACAGATCATTTAAAAGCTTGTGTGGCCAGAGTTTTGTCCTATCGGGTATCAAGAGTAGACTTGTGTACATGCAGTGGAATTTCACTCAAACATAAAAAAGTGAATTTCTGATTAATGCTACAACATGGATGAACCTCAAAAACTTCATACTACATGGAAGAAGCTAGTCACAAGATACCATATAACTTACGATCTACAACTTGAAATGTATATATATATTTATAAAAATAAGCATCTTAACAATATTGAGATTAACAATTAACAATAAATTAACAATATTGAGATTTTCAATCCCAGAACATGGTATAGGTTTCTATTTCTTTATTGTTTTCTTTCTCTCAACAATGTTTTGTTATTTTCATTAGAGAACCCTTGCAGGTCTGACTAATAGGAGTTCTCAATAATTTTAGGAATTACACATAGAAGTGGTAGATGGAAGACAAAACATCATTTCTTTCAAGTTTTTATTTAAATTCTAGTTAGTTAACATATAGTATAATATTTGTTTCAGGAGTAGAATTTAATGATTCATCACTTACATAAAACACCCAGTGCTCATCTTAAGGGCTCTCCTTAATGCCCATCTCCCATTTAGCCTGTCCCCCACTGACCTCTCCTCCAGCCATGTTGAGTTTGTTCTCTATAGTTAAGAGTCTCTCTTATGGTTTGCCTCCCTATGTTATACTGTTTAAATGTAAGTATACACTTCAGTATGAAGGCCAAATGGACCTGCTAACTAAATCCCAAATGTGGCTGATTTACTCATCAAGTGTCAGAATGGCATCCCTACCCTGGAGTAGGAACTACTCCAGGAAGGTCAACTCAAGAGGCCTGCAGCTTAGGGGATGTTCTCTACAGAGGAGCAAGGAGGAGACAGGCAAATGTTGCAAGTTATTCTTCCCAAATTGAATATTTAGATAAGGAACCACAAAAAGCCAGAAGAATCAATGCATTATTACTCCCTCACCTGAAAGCCAACTCTGGGAGCAAGGGTCAACTCCCACACCTGATGTGTCAAAATTCACCATAATAAAGACCTCTTTCATTGTCTGAAATGATTACTTGGGAAATATCCACGGCATAATCAAGGGCTCTTGTGAAGTCCTGAAGAGAAAGTCCTTCAAAATATTAATTCAATATTTATTCCCCGGATTTTAAATGGAAGATGAAAAATATCAGGCATGATCAAAGGAACAGTAAAGTGCTTCATAAAAGGATATGCTAATGGAAAAGCCAGTAAGTCTTCTTTAAGTGCTGATTGTTAAGAAAATCATATTTTAGCTATGAAGTTAAAAATGTCAACCATAACGAGTGTTCTTGAAAACTCAGCCAAACAAGTTATTTTGGTCATTGTTGAAATTGATGCAATCTCCTTGAAGATTAATTTTGAAATTTCTAGAAATCATTAAAATTACCTTTTACAAAATACCTTTGTATTTTTATTTTTCAAGCAGTTTTATTTTAAGAATTTATCCTCTACTTGTCCTGGCCTCTGTATGGGAGGATAGAGAGTCCTGGTTTTCCTTTTCTTCGTACAAAGATCAATTTTTCCCCCTCTTTTCCATTTTTAAGTCTTAACTTGGAACTGGTGCTGGCAATTTAAAAACCAAAAATAACAAATAACATGAAAGACAAGGGGAGTTAGAGAGGAGAAGGGAGTTAGGGGAAGTTGGAAGGAGAGGTGAACCATGAGAGACTATGGACTTTGAAAAACAATCTGAGGGGTTTGAATTGGCGGATGGGTGGGAGGTCGGGGTACCAGGTGGTGGGTAGAGAGAGCACCAGGGAGAGAGCACAGATTGCATGGAGCAGAGTGTGGTGCAAAAACAAGGAATACTGTTATGCTGAAAATTAAAAAAAAATAACTGAATAATCTAGACTCTAAGCTAGATATTTTATGGAATATTATAATAATTGAATATGGTGGAAATATCTCCTACTTTCACATTCTGCCTCTAGGCTGGTCTTATATCATACATATTTTCAGGAAAACTGCCAGAAGTAGTGATTTGGGGCATACTTCAAAATTCCACAAATAAACTTAGAATTAAAGTGAACTATCCAAAGCTGATCTGCTGCCCGTTTTTGTATAGCTCAGTAGCTAAGAGAAATGGGTTTTACAGATGAATTTTTGCAATCAGTTTGATGGTAGGGAAAATCTAACTTTCAGCCACACTTTAGCAGAATGTTATCCCCTAGAACATTCTTCTAACTGGTAGACTTTCAATACAGAAAACTAACAAGTGTGTTTATTATTATTAGTATTACCCATTATAAATGATACATCATCACATACAATTTCACCAAAATTTTTGTGGAAATATGCTTTATCTCTTCTTAGCTAAATACCTAAAAAATATTCTTTGTTTCTTTGCCCCCATGGTCCAAGCTATTTAATTGGCCCTTTTCATAAAAGTTTGTTGAACTCTTGCTAGAACATTAAGAAATTACCTCTGAGACTCTTAATTACAAGAAAAAAAACAGGGTTACTGGAGTGGTGGTGAGTGGGGAGGTGGGTAACTGGGTGGTGGACATTAAAGAAGTCATGTGATGTAATGAGACTGATCGTGATGTAAATAAGATTGATGAATCACTGAACTCCAGAGATTAATAATACATTGTATGTTACTTAATTGAATTTAAATTGAGAAGAAGAGAAAAAGAAATAATCTCTGATTTTTTTTTAGTTTCTTTTATTCCAAAGACACTGTTATCAAAGAAAGCAGCCATTACTGGTAATCCAATCTCATCCTATTTAAATAAATACTGACATTTAACAGCCTCAAAAGATGCCTCAGGATAACCTCTACATTTATAGAGTAATTATCTTCAGCAGTCATCTGATAAAGTCCAGTCCATAAAACAAGCCAGAGTACCCACATCCATGAGACATGCAAGAATCTAGTATTTCTACATATACATTGGTTTTAATGTCATAAATCAAAGCATGGAGAGATGTACACATGCAAATATTTTCCATAACCTTTAAAAAGGTGATCTATGAGCTGAGGTTTTCAAGAATAACCCACAGGCCATAAGTTCTCGAGTCATTAATTTAGACAAACACTCTATATATTCATTAATACAATAGTCTTGAGTGATTAAAGAGCATAATGTTTTATGTCCACTGAGAAGATATGCTGCCAAATGTCAAGTAGGTACACACACACACACACACACACACACCTTTCTTACAGTAAAAACTCACCCATGACATATGATAACTTTCAGAATAAAGTTCAACAAGTTGGCATGGTGTCCACAATCATTCTTGCTATTTGTATGTGTCTTATCTGTACGAATTGTACATTACACTGAAAAAAAAAAAAAACCCTGCAGTTTCTTGATTCTCTGTTTCATCTCCAATATCATCTACCTGTCACAAATGCCTTACCTGCTTAGCCATTCATTTGTCTTTCCTTAAGAATCAGATGCCTTGCAGAGAAGGACAAGTACTATATGACTTCATTCATATGTGGAGCTTAAGAAACCAAACAAACAAGTGAAGGGATAAAATAGGAGAGAGGTAATTCAGGAATGAGACTTTTAACAACAGAGCACAAACTGATGGTTACCAGAGGGGAAGTGGGTGTGGGGGAATGGGTGAAATAGTTGATAGGCAATAAGGAGTATACTTGCTGAGATGAGCACACAGGGATGTATACAAGTGTTGAATACCATATTGTACACCTGAAGCTAACATAACACTGTATGTTAAATAACTGGAATTAAAATTAAAAAAAAAAGAAAAAAATCAGACTCCTATTAAAAAGACAAAGAAAATAAAAGTAGCTCTACAGACTGCTACCTTCAGTTGAATTTCAGTGCTTCACTCTCTTTGCTAACCCACATTCTATCGGTACCTCTACCACCTTTCTCTCATTTTCCTCTCTCTGTCTGGAAATATAAAGCTATGGTAGCTATAAAATCAAAAACAGAAACACTGTGTCAAATTTACCATTATGCTTCTATTCTTCACTATAGCATTTATAATATTGTAGGTTTTTTATAGCACTTGATCAATTAATAAAGAAGTAATGGTGAGAGTGCAGAACTCTCAAGAGTGGTCAGGATTTTTGCATCCTAATGCCCTGAATGACACCATAAATGTTGAAATTTGAAGACTATGTCTAATTAGATACATGTAGTTTTTGCTTCTTTGTTTGGGATTTTTGTTTGTTTGCATAAGAATTAAAAAAAAAATTCTCCTTTTTTTGAAGATGATTAGGATGGTCGAGAATCAAACAGAATCAATGATTTATTTTCACTGACCCAGAAAGTCACAAACCATGAGTCATGGGTGCATTTAATTCATTGAGAGATTTGTGTTTGTTAATCCTTCTGGAGAATGATACTTAAAGAAGAAAGTTTAATCAATAATTAAAAATGAAGAAAAAAGGAACTAATATATTTTGTTTTTTCTACATCACTCATTCTCATTTCCCAGTAGGATCTAAACCCTATGACCAATAGGTATCATGGACTATGATGTGAAAACCATCTAAAAGGCAGGAAATTTTCACAAAAGAATTAAATTGAAAACTCAAACATCATAATTAACATGGATTTTTGCTGTTTTATTTAATTTTGAGAGATAATTGCTTACTATTGTATAAAGGGAAAGACTGCAGGTATTAATCACATTGGATTTTAGGAACACAACATCTTTACCACGTGAATGCGGATCTGCTTGGTCTTGGCACCATAGACAAGAGGATTGAGAAAAGGGGGGACCAGCAAGTAGAGGCTAGAAAAGAGGATATGGATATAAGGGGGAATATGAGCACCAAACCTATGTGTAAAGAAGGAGAAGAAGGCAAGGAAGTAGAGCTGGAGGAAGACACAGATGTGGGCGATGCAGGTATTGAATGCTTTCCACCGAGCCTCCTTCTGAGGCAAGCGGAAAACTGTGATAAATATTTGTATGTAGGACAAAGTAATGAAGGTGAGATCGAATCCCGCAACAGCAAATGCCACAAACAGGCCATAGATTTTGTTGACCTGCACATTTTCTGCAGCCAGTTTCACAATGGCCATGTGTTCACAGTAGGAGTGGGAGATGATGGTTGTATGGTAAAACTGAAACCGACACTTTATCAGGACTAAAGATGGGGTTGCTAGAATGGCAGCCCTAAGTGTTACCACAGCCCCTATTTGGGTGACCAGCTGGTGGGTGAAGATGGCACCATGTCTTAGTGGATAGCAGATGGCCACATAACGGTCCATAGCCATGGCCAGGAGGATGCCTGACTCGATGCACTCAAACATGTGGATGAGTCCCATTTGAAGCAAACAAGAGTCAAAATAAATGTCTGGCATATGAAACCAGAAAATGCCAAGCATCTTGGGCACAATGCTTGTGCCAAGTACAATATCTGTGACTCCTAGCATGCCTAGGAAAATATACATGGGTTCATGGAGGCTACGCTCTGAAATGATGATGATCAGAAGCACGGAATTTCCAATCAAAGCAAAGAGATACATGGCACAGAATGGAATCCCAATCCAGCACTGCACAGACTCTAGGCCTGGGATCCCTATTAGGGTCAACACAGAAGGCATGAAGACTGTAATGTTGGAGATGGACATAATGTCTTTGGGTCTCCAAAGGGGATGAAAGGAGTATCTCAGTCCGTGGTACTCTTCTTCTCTACTCCTTTTTATATCCAAAGTTGTCATAGTGAGTCTCTCTGATTCTGGCCAAAATAGAAGGTCATATCATTCATTTCACCTATATTGTTAATGGAAAAAAGACTGGCCATTGATGCATATCACTGTTTTAAGGGAAGACATCCCAAAACACTAGTTTATAATAAGAGGTGCTTTGCATGGAAGGGCAAATGCATTAGAACCACCAGATCATTTGAATAAGGGAATCAACTACTGCTCTTTCTGCTATATCTTTCTGGATCTGTAGAAAAATAATAATGTTTGCTTATTTTGTTTGCAAATTGTACATTAATCTGATTTTCATAAATCTCTCCCTACCCTAAATTGCAGCTAATCCTTTGGACTTTATTTTTCTCTCCACTGTCACTGAGTCAGGAAGTGATAGTTTAGGCAAGCAACTAATCAAAACCTTCTTATGAAAGAGAGGAATAATAGAAATGGCTCTACCCAAGAGCATAACATACTTAGATATCTATATTACATATCTACATAAGAATGGAAGTCCATTCAAAAGAATGTGAGGTAGAGCTTGAGAAAAAATGATTCAAATCCTAGTAATTTTTATAGCCTGGATCAAAGTTCCATGCTATTTTTTTCCAATATTAGTAAAACTGTATTTTATTTTGTCTTTATTACTAACATTATTTATTCCTTAAAATGAGCAGAAATACTTAAAATAGCAGAAATTCTGTAACACCCGTTTCAGAATACCTAGAGGCAAAAAACATCTAGGAGGCAAGGAAATCCTGAACAACAGTGTGGAGGCAAGCAGACTTGTCCTTGCTTCCCATAGGACACAGGTAAATGGGTAGTTTAGCCAGAATAGAGGTTATTTTCTAGGGTTAAAGTGGTCAGAGTTACCATTAGCAAAAGATTGGTAAATTTAGGCTTGTTGATGTTTAAGAATATATATACACATCATTTGAATGCTTTGATCATTTTGGAGCTCAAGAATCAAAAATAAATAGAAAATAAAGGGGTGAAAAGATAGGTTCCTTAAAAGGGAGTCCAATCTAGAAGTAGAAAGGGAAGACAGAGGGCAGACATTGCAATACCAGAAATGATTCAGGAGAGGGCCATAGAACAACTAATGATAATTTGATCACCACAATTCACTGATGACTAAATTTTCTAAAAACTTGAGGTCTTAGTCCCCAAATGAGAGTTCTCTGATAAAAGATCATTGCTTTGAAAATTGCATATCTAGAATCATGAAATTCCCAAGATGTACAATAAAAAAAATTGCTGTCCTTAAAAAACAAAACAAAACAAACAAACGAAAAAAAAAAAAAAAACAGCGTTCAGTTATGTCATTCTTTCCTAGACTCTCCAACACTGTTGCTTTATGTCAGCAAGTTCATAATCACCTAATCATATACTGAATGTCACCAAATATGCTAGTTATTCAAGAATAGCTGTGGTTTATGCTTCTAAAACTCTAGTGAAGGATCATAGTCAGAGGGATCATTTATGAAGAAAGACTGTGTTCAGCTAACATGTATTTAGTATAGACTAGTCAGTCAACCAGCTAAGTCTTTGATTTCCACAGCTTCGTTCTCCAGTGCTTCATTCTACAAACCCATAGGTCACAGATCATTTCTCATAGGGTTGAATTTTTCCTTCCTCATAGTTAATCTGAATTAGAATAGGAATCCTGTAGTAACAATACCATTGTCTGACTTATTCAAGAGAAAGATGTAATTACCTGACAGGTACAGATGGTGGGAAGGAAGGTGGGAGAGGATGTGAGTACAGGGCAGTTGGGATGGAGTGCTTATTGTTGGAAATGCCAGTAGGGCAGCATTATGAGGTAAATCTGGGGATAGTGAGACTTCCTTACCCTTTGTTTTTGAGAACAAGTTCTGTTCTTACTAGGCACCTGAAGACCATCCTCAGTCTTCATAGCACTATCCCTCATTGCTTACCTCTCATCCATCTTTCTTCCTCCTGAGATTCCGATCTCATTCCCTGGCATCATGTGCTGGGAAGCACCTCTTCTTCTGTCTACACTCTCAGTAACAGCCCATGTGAAAGTCATGAACTCTGATCCATTTGCTGCTTGGGCCATATCCAATATATGGACATCTTCATGATAAACTTTCCTGCTTTTCTTCTGTCCCTGCAAAACAAATCTGATCCTATTCTGAAAGACTTTCTGAGATCATGTTGGTGGGTTCATCCTCCAACAAAACTCACAGCAAGGTCTGTATCATGCTGAGGCAGCAGCAGGTTAAATTTATTGAGCTTGAATTGTAGAAGAAAACTGCTGGCTACAAATTAAAATATTCCCCAGTGAATGTGCAGAAGAAGGAGGTCTGAATATGACCTGAGAGATTCCCTCACCACTTGGCCAGTCCAGGAGGTTCCCAGGAGCTCAGAATAATACTCTTTTGGGTCCATCCACAGATAATGACTCTGAAATCATTTCTATAGCTTGCAGACACTCATAGTTACTCTCTTTTCTCTTCCCCCACAGGGTAAATGTAGAGAAATTAATAAACACAAGTTGTATTTTTATGAGCTTGCTTCCTTTTCTGCTGTCCTCATTTGGAAAAACATTTATTTGCAAATGACATATCAGATAGAGGGCTACTATCTAGTATCTATAAAGAACTTGTTAAACTCAAAAACCAAAGAACAAATAATCCTATCAAGAAATGGGCAGAAGACATGAACAGATCTTTCTCCAAAGAAGACATATAAATGGCTAACAGATACATTAAAAATATTGCTCAATATCACTCAGTGTCAGGGAAATACAAATCAAAACCACAATGAGATACTCTTTCACACCAATCAGAATGGCTAAAATTAACAAGTCAGTAAACAACAGATGCTGGCAAGAATGTGGAGAAAGGGGAACACTGTTGGTGGGAATGCAGGTTGGTGTAACCACTCTGTAAAACAGTATGGAAGTTCCTCAAAAAGTTGAAAATAGAGGTATCTTATGACCCAGAAATTGCACTACTGGATATTTACTCCACAGATGCAAACATAGTGATTGGAAGGGGCAACTGCATTCCAACGTTTATAACAACAATGTCCACAATAGCCAAACTATGGAAAGAGCCCATTTTGTTTACACACACACACACACACACACAAAATGGCATACTACTCAGCAAACAAAAAAAAAAAAATAAACTCTTGCCATTTGCAATGATTGGATTGAATTAGAGGGTATTACGCTAAGAAAATAAGTCAATCAGAGAAAGAAAATTATATGATCTCACTGGTATGTGGAATTTAAGCAACATAGGATCATAGGAGGACATGAGATGTAATGAGCATTGGGTAATATATAAGACTGATGAATCACTGACCTCTACCTCTGAAACAAATAATACATTATACATTAACTAACTGAATTTAAGTTTTAAAAAATGGAAAAAATAAAAAATAAAATAAAATATTAAAAAAATCTTAAAAAAACACAAATCAGAAATCAAACAAACAAAAAAACAACAAAGTGGTTATAACATTTTACACTTTCATTAGTACCATATGGAAAAACATCTAAAGAACACTTAGATGTGGGCATGTTCCTATGCCATGAATTCTGTAAATATCCTTAGGACCCTTCTTTCACTGAGACACTTCTGAAAAAAAAAAAAAAGTATCCACAATGACTCTTTACCACACTTTAACTCTCATTCTCTCTGTCCAATTTATCAGATTTTTATTTTATTGAAGCTATGTTCATAAATTCAGTAATATTCTCAGAATGTCTAGCTATGATGGACATTTCTAAATCCTTCTGTACTAAGCTCTGGGCGGGTTGTTGTCCATTAGATGAAATTTTTCTCTATCCCTCCCTTTATACCTTCCTCTTCTTTGCCTCCCCCCTTCTCTCAAAATGCAGGTGTTTAATTCCTCAAAGACGTAGAGGAATCATGTCATCTACTCTTGAGGCAAGTAAAGAGGAAGATAAACATGCTTTCAAATTTTTAGAAATATAGGGGAAAAAATTCATAGATCTTTTATCATTAGAATAAATGATTAATTCTAAGATATACTTATGCACATGACATTCTCCTTGACATCATGCACCTGGTTTCTAGACTTTCTCGTATGCTTTTAACTTAAGAGGTACTTGAGGTAACAGAGATGCTGGTAAATTTAGGAGGAATCCTTTCAGTAGGATGGAGGAGGCATTCAAAATGGATTTTGGGGAGAAGAGCTAAAGATAAAAAGAGGACCTTAGATGCTCTTTCTCGAATTTCATCTATGAAGGAGACAGATACAATGATACTGATTCATGTTGAATAGAATTGATTCAGAGGTCAGACTAGCACATGTTAGCTAATCATTAGCTCAGTGTTTTCTGGGAGGAGGGGAATGATTTTTTTACATTAACATATAATGTATTATTTGTTTCAGGGGTACGGGTCTGTGATTCATCAGTCTTACACAATTCACAACACTCACCATAGCACAGACCCTCCCCAATGTCCATCCCCCAGCCACCCCATCCCTCCCACCCCCTTCCTCTCCAGCAACCCTCAGTTTGTTTCCTGAAATTAAGAATCTTATGGTTCATCTCCCTCTCTAGTTTCATATTGTTTCATTTTTTCTTCCCTTCCCTTATGATCTTCTGTCTTGTTTCTCAAATTCCTCCTATCAGTGAAATCATGTAATAATTGTCTTTCTCTGATTGACTTATTTCACTTAGCATAATACCCTCTAGTTCCATCCACATTGTTGCGAATGCAAGGTGTCAGTTTTTTAATGTCTGCATAGTATTCCACTGTATTTATATACCACATCTTCTTTATCCATTCATCTGCTGATGGACATCTAGGCTTCTTCCATAGTTTAGCTTTTGTGGACATTTCATTTGTTCATTCTTGAGAATGAGCACTGAAGAACTATTTAGACTAGCTTGTCTTTTGTTTCTCTCCTCTTCTTCTATTCTACTGATTTTATTTAAATTTTGGTGCTGCTTCCCCAATATCCCATCTTGGTTCCTTTTCACTCTCAAACTATACAATATTGCTGGTAATTGAATCTCTCAAAATAACTGGGGTATCAATTTTATTATGCCAACTCTTATAACAATATTTTCAGCACATATCCTGATTCTGTTCCTGAGTTGGCATGTCATATCCAAATTTCAGTTCATGTTAAACATACTTTGAAAGACTATCTTGACCTTTTCTTTTGTCTGTAGAAAGGAAAACTTTTTCCCACTTTATTGTAATATCAGGAAATAGTTTCACAAATAGATCAATATCTATTAATTTTCACTTTTCTCTCAATTTTGTGGGTTTTTTCAGAGGGTAGGCAAATGAATCATCTTTAAAAGATCATCATTCAAAATTTTTTCTCAAAAATATTGTTATGTGTTCATTATGAAGCATATATTGATATTGCAATCAGGTTGTTTAGCAGAGAAAAATCAATTACATTTATTTCCTGTCCATCTTTTTTTTGAGTAATCTAGTCATTAAGTGATTCATATTATCAAAATCACTGATAAATCATATGGAATTGAGTCAAGAAATTAATGTCTATGTATGGGGTCAATTGATTCTCAAAAACAATATCAAGGTTGTCCAATAGAGAAAATCTAGTCTTCTCTACAAATAATGCTGAAACAACTTGATATTCATAACCAAAAATATCAACCATTTTCTATATAACAATTAACTTAAAGTGTATTATAAGCCTAAACAAAATATCTAAAATTATAAAATTGCTAGAAGATACCAGAACATTTTTGTGACCTCATAATTAGGCAAACATTTCTTAGAAAGGATAAAAAAGCATAAAATAAGAGAAATAACTGATAAATTGGACTTTATTACCATTTAAAAATACATTATTCTTTCAAAGATGCTATTAAGAAGATTAAAACAAGCCACGAACTGAAGAAAATACTTGTAAAACACATA
Source organism: Mustela erminea (assembly GCF_009829155.1). Lineage (NCBI taxonomy): Eukaryota > Metazoa > Chordata > Mammalia > Carnivora > Mustelidae > Mustela > Mustela erminea. The sequence goes on from NC_045622.1 coordinate 59,614,310, forward strand.
TCTAATCAATTATTTGTACCTAAGACAGGTAAAAACATTTTCAATAAAAAAGACAATTTTTTTTCTCTAAATTCTCTCTTTAGTAACTCTTTAAAGCTATTTTCTCATTATCCCATGATATTGGTAGCACAGCTGAGAGCATATTGCTAAGACAGGCTTATCATCTCAAAATGAAACATGTAGAGACAAACTAACTTAAATTTTATTTATGAAGCCAGAAATATTCAGTCTATTTAAATATATTTAGGTGGGGCCCCTGGGTGGCTCAGTGGGTTAAAGCCTCTGCCTTCAGCTCAGGTCATGGTCTCAGGGTCCTGGGATGGAGTCCCGGCATCAGGCCCTCTGCTCAGCAGGGAGCCTGCTTCATTCCTATCTCTCTGCCTGCCTCTCTGCCTACTTGTGATCTCTGTCTGTCAAATAAATAAATAAAATCTTCATATATATATATATATATATATATTTATATATATATATTTATATATATATATATTTAGGAATATTAAGCTATGTCCAAAAGATTCGAAGTCACTGCACATACCCACACAGAAAGATAACGAATGGGCAATAAGCTCATGAAAATGGTCTCAGCATGTTCAGTCATTAGAGGATGCTTACGAAAATCACAAGGAGGTGGGGCACCTGGGTGGCTCAGTCAGTTAAGGGTCTGCCTTTTGTTCAGGTCATGATCTTGGGGTCCTGGGATTGAGCCCCACATCTTTAGGGCTCCCTGCTCAACAGGGTGTCTACTTCTCCCTCTGCCCCTTCTCACTGCTTGTGCTCTCTCTCTGAAATAGGTAATAAAATCTTTTTAAAAATCACAGTGAGGGACGCCCGGGTGGCTCAGTTGGTTAAGCGGCTGCCTTCGGCTCAGGTCGTGATCCCAGCGTCCTGGGATCGAGTCCCACATCGGGCTCCTTGCTCGGCAGGGAGCCTGCTTCTCCCTCTGCCTCTAGCCTGCCACTCTGTCTGCCTGTGCTTGCGCTCTGTATCTCTCTCTCTCTCTATAACAAATAAATAAAAAAATTTAAAAAAAAATCACAGTGAGATATATCTACACACCAGCTACAACAGACGAAATTAAAGACTGATTTTGCTGAATACTGTGGAGCATCTGGAATTCTCACATACTGCTGATGGTAATGTAAAATTGTGGAGCTACTTAGAAAGTGGTTTGGAATTTGTTTTAAAAGTTATCCTTACATATAGCCTAAGACCCAGCATTCCCACTCCTGGTACTTACCCAAGAGCCATAAAAATATTAGCTTGTACAGGATTTCCACCCTAATCATCATAACAATATTGTTCACAGCAGCATAAAATAAAAAAAAAATAAAATAAACTTTTAAAAAATGAGTTAACATTGGACTTTTATTCCTAAAAGATAAAAGTTGTCTGGAACTGAATGGTATCTGCCTTCTTCATAAGGGGAAATATCTCTTCATTCTACTTCTGTCCTCACTAGTCTCTATTGTTTTATATCTCATCTGTTTCATTTTTGTGATGTTTCTGGGCCTGTTAGTATTTTAGGTGTTTTTGTTTTGTTTTGTTTTGTTTGTTTTTATCCTGGCTTTTCAGATTGGGGTGATAACATAATTTTGGCATCCTGTTTTCTCTGTGCCACTGAGAGTATCTTATGCTCAAACAAGTTCAGTAAATTTGTGATATAATTATTTCCTTTTTCCTGTCAGACCTTGATGGTATATTCACAATCACACACTCATGCTGTTTACCAATATTTCTTGGTTTCCTTCTCTTCTCCTCTTTACATCTGTAATTTTGTGGCTTTTCAACATCCTCTGCATAAGTGAATATGAGCACAATTGATGTGTCACTTATAGATGAAAGCATTAACATTCTGGTGCTTAATTACCTTCTTTTTGTTTACATGCAACATCTATTCTAAGAGCTTCATATTGAAATGTTAAGAGGCTCTACCAAATTCTCTTACTGATACTTAAATGGTGCATAAATTCACCCTCCACCCTCTATCTACACTGTAAATGTAGCTGAGAGAGGAAAATTTTATGTTTAGTCCCTTGAGATTTGGGTGCTATTTTTTACTGTAGCATGAATTAGCCTAAACTGATTTGTACAACAATGAGATGAGGCAGATTCTTGGTGTGATCCTCAGAGTGAATTAAGTCTGTCACCTGCAAGGACTAAAGTCACAAGGAATGACATGTAATAAAACATTACAAATAAAATTGAGTTGCTGTTTTCAACAATTCTTTATCATCAGTGTAAGAATGAAAGTTTGACCCATAGTATCATGGGTGATGTTTCTGGTGGTTGTGGGGAATAAAGAAGAAGAGAATTCCTTGGAAGCCAGACTGTTTTAAGTGGAGCCCCATTGTATAAATATTCCCTTGAAGAAATATTTAGGTGTCATCATTACAGACTATAATTAGTTAATTATAATTAATTATATTTGAATTTTAAGATATGGAAACACTCATAATACTATTCGTTGAAAATTTAGTTTTTTGTGTTGTCTAGTTTAGAATCCAGATTCTGCCACAGGGAACTGTGATTTGGAGAATTACACTTGACTTCTCTATGTTTTCATTTCCATATCTGCATGATGTAGAAAATACTGAAAATAGCTTCATATACCTGTTCTATGAATTAAATGATCTTCATCTATGTAAATCACTTAGTATGGTACACCATATATAGCTTCTGTCAAATAAATGTGGAACTCCATAATCTGGCACTCTGGTTGTAGTGTCCATCTGTATAACCTGCTGCTCTAGATATAACACTGCTTCACAACATACATTCAATGAATACTTAATCTTAAGATTCATTTCTACACAGTACATTTTTAAATTTTTATTACAAAAGCTTTTACTTATTACAAAATGAGCATAATAAAGAAACTCCATCCACCCATCATCCAGCTTCTATAATTGTTTTTCTATGTTGTTTTTCTATCTCCCACACTCTATATACTCCCATACTATACACACTCTTTTGTGTCCTCACAAAATGTATGACAAATATGTATCACTAAATTGTATGTACTTGGAAATACATACCTCCCTAGGACCATTCTACCTATTTCCAAGGGGCAAAAACAAATGAATCATGTATTTAAGGACTGAATAGTTGAGCAAGGTCTTTACCAGGTTAAAGCCTGGGGACTGTGCCTCCTTCTAGAAGCTTACATCAAAGTAATCACATTCTGTATTTTCAGAGAGAAAGGGTGAGACTATTTTTCATTTCTCCATCTGCTAAAGCCCACAGCTTTCTCCTAAGCAATAATAAATTATGGAATTTTTCCTATTTGCTGAAGTAACATCCAGGCAATAAGGTCTGATCCAAATTTCTACATTCTTAAGATATTACCTGTCTGGATTAGACCCCATGCCTCTTTCTAGTCAGTGTGCGAACAATGCTATTGCGAATTTTCTTAGTTTTTATACTATAGACGATGGGGTTGACCATGGGTGGGAAGAAGAGGTAGGCATTGGCCATGACAGTCTGGAGGAGTGGAGGTAAGTGTCGCCCAAAGCGATTCAGCAAGGAGAGGCTGATCATGGGCACATAGTACATAAGAACAGCACAGATGTGTGACACACATGTGTTAAGTGCCCTCCACCTCCCAGTTCCAGAAGCTATTCCTAGTACAGTGTGAAGAATCAACACATAAGAAACCACAATGAGCAATGAGTCCAGCCCAAATGTGGAGGTAATGACAAACAGACCCAGGATGCTATTGGGGCGGGTGTCTCCACAGGGTAATTTGATGAGATCTGAATGGAGACAGTAAGAGTGTGTGAGGTTATTGTGGCCACAGAAAGGAGGAAGAGCAGTGGAAACATGAGCACCACACTTCGAAAGGCAGTGGTGACACCCATCCCAATGATGCGGGGGATTGTCAGGATGGTTGTATAGTGTAGAGGGCTGTAGATGGCCACAAAACAGTCTACAGACATAGCCAGAAGGACACCTGACTCCATGATGGTAAAAGAGTGCATTGAAAACATCTGGAGCAGACAACCACCAAACTGACATCATTAATTCCACAGAGGAAAATTCCTAACACAGTGGGCATGGTGGAAGCAGAGACCCCAAGTTCAACAAACGCTAGCATGGCCAAAAAGAAGTACATGGGTTGGTGCAAAGCAGGATCAATCCAGATAATATGAAGAATGATGCCATTTCCTAGGAAGATGATGATGTATAAAAGGCAGAAAGGGATGGATACCCAGATGTGCTCTGCCTCTAGTCCTGGAATGCCAACAAGAGTGAATGTCGCAGGTGTCAATGCAAGGGACCCATTGAAAACGTCATGGTGAGACTTCTTTGGAAGACACAGGGAAGCACATGGGGTCTGGAGAATATAAATCTCTGGTAAGTTATTATACATCAAATTTCATTCTCTTGATAGTCTTATTTAAAACATTTTCTTGCCAAAGAGATGGGAAACTTATTTCTGAAACATCCCGTGTGGAAGAGAAATCTGTTTAGACATGTAGAAGAGTGTATCTCCATGGGCTACACGCCAAACACAAAAGGCACGAACAGAAATCTCCACTGGGCCATATATGGCAGTGAAAGCCAGTGATAATAAGTATGGAAATGACAGCTTTCCATGGAAATTGAAGACTGAAGAAAGATCTGGTAATTTTCTGCCGTTTGTAGAGGAGTGAATATAAGTAGCAAAAGGAATATAACACAGTAATAAAGAAAATTCATGATTCTAAAACTTAATAGAATTGTGATCTTGGGATATCTGAGATCCAGATATTTGATACAAACACAATAATAGTTACATAGGATAATGTATGTAAATTGTTTGTCATATTTGGAACAGTAAACACTCAACACAGGAAATAAAAGGAACAGTTAAGTATTAGAAAACAGGGCTAGTTTCTCCCAGTTTTTAGTATTTTCTTTTTTTTTTAATATTTCATTTATTTATTTGACAGAGATCACAAGTAGGCAGACAAGCAGGCATAGAGGGAGGGGGAAGCAGGCTCCCTGCCGAGCAGAGAGCCCGATGTGGGACTCGATCCCAAGACCCTGGGATCATGACCTGAGCCAAAGGGCAGAGGTTTTTACTCACTGAGTCACCCAGAAGCCCCAGTTTTTAGTATTTTCTAATGTCCTTTTTTTAACTTACCAGTTCACTCTTTCTCCATCTACTACCCATGGATGATGGGGAAAGTTGCTCTGTATTTTGTAGAAGGGTAAGTGTCTCCTGCTGGAACCTGGGGTCCACAACCTTCAGGATCTCACAAGCTGAATATGATGGCAAGGATGGAGGTTAGGGCTAGAGTTCATTATTTGGGAATAAGTTCATTAACACTTAACTCTACAACCTGTAGCAGAGCCTTGGGTGTAAACGTGAGGAACCAGATGTGGAATTCAGGATGAAGCTTGAGATAGAGACAGTGCATGAAGGTGAAGTCTTCTTCTCATAGTGGGTTGGTGCTCTTGGTTAGGTATAACCAGTGGAATGCTAATAAATGTTTAAAAAACAACTCTCTGTGTAAAATGGCCTGATCTGTATCAGTTGCCAATTTCTTGAGTTTAAATACTGACACTATGAGCAAATTTCAAGATACAAATGTAATGCCTCTGAAAGCAGAGCTGAGTTGTTAATAAGCAGCTTTTCCAACCTGGTGCAAGGCAGTTACCAGGAGAGCATTAAAAGTAACTCAACTGATCCTATTTATCAGATACTTTCTTACCAGGTGAACTGGAGGCAGACACATCAATCCATGCCTCCCCTTCCTTGCTGTTTCCTTCTAAACAGGCCATAAGCATTGTTAGTACTTTCTTTTATATGATTTTTAACTGATCATCATGGGAGGCAGGGTGAGACAGAATATTTCAGGGAGCAATTAACTAAGAATAATTATCCTTGGAAACTTCATCAGAATTCCAGAGGAAGAGAGAACACAAGTCCTGCTGACAAGCTTGGCCAGAAATATATGTAAGGGTATAAAGATACAAAAGAAGAAAAAGAAGAACAAACAATTTTATTATTAATTATTATTTAAATATAGAAAATTTGTTTACTTTTTTTCATTTTTTTTAAATAAATACATAATGTATTATTTGTTTCAGGGGTACAAGTCTGTGATTCACCAGTCTTACATTTTTTTTAATTTTTTATTTTTTATAAACATATATTTTTATCCCCAGGGGTACAGGTCTGTGAATCACCAGGTTTACACACTTCACAGCACTCACCAAAGCACATACCCTCCCCAATGTCCATAATCCCACCCCCTTCTCCCAAACCCCCTCCCCCCAGTAACCCTCAGTTTGTTTTGTGAGATTAAGAGTCACTTATGGTTTGTCTCCCTCCCAATCCCATCTTGTTTCATTTATTCTTCTCCTACACACTTAAGCCCCCATGTTGCATCACCACTTCCTCATATCAGGGAGATCATATGATAGTTGTCTTTCTCTGCTTGACTTATTTCGCTAAGCATGATACGCTCTAGTTCCATCCATGTTGTCGCAAATGGCAAGATTTCATTTCTTTTGATGGCTGCATAGTATTCCATTGTGTATATATACCACATCTTCGTGATCCATTCATCTGTTGATGGACATCTAGGTTCTTTCCATAGTTTGGCTATTGTGGACATTGCTGCTATAAACATTCGGGTGCACGTGCCCTTTTGGATCACTACGTTTGTATCTTTAGGGTAAATACCCGATAGTACAATTGCTGGGTCATAGGGCAGTTCTATTTTCAACATTTTGAGGAACCTCCATGCTGTTTTCCAGAGTGGTTGCACCAGCTTGCATTCCCACCAACAGTGTAGGAGGGTTCCCCTTTCTCCACATCCTCGCCAGCATCTGTCATTTCCTGACTTGTTGATTTTAGACATTCTGACTGGTGTGAGGTGATATCTCATTGTGGTTTTGATTTGTATTTCCCTGAATGCCGAGTGATATAGACCACTTTTTCATGTGTCTGTTGGCCATCTGGATGTCTTCTTTGCAGAAATGTCTGTTCATGTCCTCTGCCCATTTCTTGATTGGATTATTTGTTCGTTGGGTGTTGAGTTTGCTAAGTTCTTTATAGATTCTGGACACTAGTCCTTTATCTGATATGTCGTTTGCAAATATCTTCTCCCATTCTGTCAGTTGTCTTTTGATTTTGTTAACTGTTTCCTTTGCTGTGCAAAAGCTTTTGATCTTGATGAAATCCCAATAGTTCATTTTTGCCCTTGCTTCCCTTGCCTTTGGCGTTGTTCCTAGGAAGATGTTGCTGCGGCTGAGGTTGAAGAGGTTGCTGCCTGTGTTCTCCTCAAGGATTTTGATGGATTCCTTTCGCACATTGAGGTCCTTCATCCATTTTGAGTCTATTTTTGTGTGTGGTGTAAGGAAATGGTCCAATTTCATTTTTCTGCATGTGGCTGTCCAATTTTCCCAGCACCATTTATTGAAGAGGCTGTCTTTTTTCCATTGGACATTCTTTCCTGCTTTGTCGAAGATTAGTTGACTGTAGAGTTGAGGGCCTATTTCTGGGCTCTCTATTCTGTTCCATTGATCTATGTGTCTGTTTTTGTGCCAGTACCATGCTGTCTTGATGATGACAGCTTTGTAATAGAGCTTGAAGTCCGGAATTGTGATGCCACCAATGTTGGCTTTCTTTTTCAATATCCCTTTGGCTATTCGAGGTCTTTTCTGGTTCCATATAAATTTTAGAATTATTTGTTCCATTTCTTTGAAAAAGATGGATGGTACTTTGATAGGAATTGCATTAAATGTGTAGATTGCTTTAGGTAGCATAGACATTTTCACAATATTTATTCTTCCAATCCAGGAGCATGGAACATTTTTCCATTTCTTTGTGTCTTCCTCAATTTCTTTCATGAGTACTTTATAGTTTTCTGAGTATAGATTCTGTGCCTCTTTGGTTAGGTTTATTCCTAGGTATCTTATGGTTTTGGGTGCAATTGTGAATGGGATTGACTCCTTAATTTCTCTTTCTTCTGTCTTGCTGTTGGTGTAGAGAAATGCAACTGATTTCTGTGCATTGATTTGATATCCTGACTCTTTACTGAATTCCTGTTTAGGTTCTAGCATTTTTGGAGTGGAGTCTTTTGGGTTTTCCACATATAGTATCATATCATCTGCGAAGAGTGATAATTTGACTTCTTCTTTGCCGATTTGGATGCCTTTAATTTCCTTTTGTTGTCTGATTGCTGAGGCTAGGACCTCTAGTACTATGTTGAATAGCAGTGGTGATAATGGACATCCCTGCCGTGTTCCTGACCTTAGTGGAAAAGCTTTCAGTTTTTCTCCATTGAGAATGATATTTGCGGTGGGTTTTTCATAGATGGCTTTGATGATATTGAGGTATGTGCCCTCCATCCCTACACTTAGAAGAGTTTTGATCAGGAAGGGATGCTGTACTTTGTCAAATGCTTTTTCAGCATCTCTTGAGAGTATCATATGGTTCTTGTTCTTTCTTTTATTGATGTGTTGTATCACATTGACTGATTTGCGGATGTTGACCCAACCTTGCAGCCCTGGAATAAATCCCACTTGGTCGTGGTGAATAATCCTTTTAATGTACTGAGGAATCCTATTGGCTAGTATTTTGTTGAGTATTTTCGCATCTGAGTTCATCAAGGATATTGGTCTATAGCTCTCTTTTCTGATGGGATCCTTGTATGGTCTTGGGATCAAGGTGATCCTGGCCTCATAAAATGAGTTTGGAAGTTTTCCTTCCATTCCTATTTTTTGGAACAGTTTCAGGAGAATAGGAATTAGTTCTTCTTTAAATGTTTGGTAGAATTCCCCTGGGAAGCCGTCTGGCCCTGGGCTTTTGTTTGTTTGGAGATTTTTAATGACTGTTTCAATCTCCTTACTGGTTATGGGTCTGTTCAGGCTTTCTATTTCTTCCTGGTTCAGTTGTGGTAGTTTATATGTTTCTAGGAATGCATCCATTTCTTCCAGATTGTCAAATTTATTGGCGTAGAGTTGATCATAGTATGTTCTTATAATAGTTGTATTTCTTTGGTGTTAGTTGTGATCTCTCCTCTTTCATTCATGATTTTATTTATTTGGGTCCTTTCTCTTTTCTTTTTGATAAGTCTGGCCAGGGGTTTATCAATTTTATTAATTCTTTTAAAGAACCAGCTCCTAGTTTGGTTGATTTGCTCTATTGGTTTTTTTTTTTTTTTTTTTTGGTTTCTATTTCATTGATTTCTGCTCTGATCTTTATGATTTCTCTTCTCCTGCTGGGCTTAGGGTTTCTTTCTTGTTCTTTCTCCAGCTCCTTTAGGTGGAGGGTTAGGTTGTGTACCTGAGACCTTTCTTGTTTCTTGAGAGAGGCTTGTACCGCTATATATTTTCCTCTCAGGACTGCCTATGTTGTATCCCACAGATTTAGAACCGTTGTATTTTCATTATCATTTGTTTCCATGATTTTTTCAATTCTTCTTTAATTTCCCGGTTGACCCATTCATTCTTTAGAAGGATGCTGTTTAGGCTCCATGTATTTGGGTTCTTTCCAAACTTCCTTTTGTGGTTTAGTTCTAGCTTTAGAGCATTGTGGTCTGAAAATATGCAGGGAATGATCCCAATCTTTTGATACTAGTTGAGTCCTGATTTAGGACCGAGGATGTGATCTATTCTGGAGAATGTTCCATGTGCACTAGAGAAGAAAGTGTATTCTGTTGCTTTGGGATGAAATGTTCTGAATATATCTGTGATGTCCATCTGGGCCAGTGTGTCGTTTAAGGCCTTTATTTCCTTGCTGATCTTTTGCTTGGATGATCTGTCCATTTCAGTGAGGGGAGTGTTAAAATCCCCTACTATTATTGTATTATTGTTGATGTGTTTCTTTGATTTTGTTATTAATTGGTTTATATAGTTGGCTGCTCCCACATTGGGGGCATAGATATTTAAAATTGTTAAATCTTCTTGTTGGACAGACCCTTTGAGTATGATATAGTGTCCTTCCTCATCTCTTATTATAGTCTTTGGCTTAAAATCTAATTGATCTGATATAAGGATTGCCACTCCTGCTTTCTTCTGAGGTAAATTCTTTTCCACCCCCTCACTTTAAATCTGGAGGTGTCTTCGGGCTTAAAGTGAGTTTCTTGGAGGCAACATATAGATGGGTTTTGTTTTTTTATCCATTCTGATACCCTGTGTCTTTTGACAGGGGCATTTAGCCCATTAACATTCAGAGTAACTATTGAGAGATATGAATTTAGTGCCATTGTATTGCCTGTAAGGTGACTGTTACAGTATATGGTCTCTGTTCCTTTCTGATCTACCACTTGTAGGCTCTCTCTTTGCTTAGAGGACCCCTTTCAATATTTCCTGTAGAGCTGGTTTGGTGTTTGCAAATTCTTTCAGTTTTTGTTTGTCCTGGAAGCTTTTAATCTCTCCTTCTATTTTCAATGATAGCCTAGCTGGATATAGTATTCTTGGCTGCATGTTTTTCTCGTTTAGTGCTCTGAAAATATCATGCCAGGTCTTTCTGGCCCTCCAGGTCTCTGTGGATAAGTCAGCTGCCAATCTAATATTTTTACCATTGTATGTTACAGACTTCTTTTCCCGGGCTGCTTTCAGGATTTTCTCTTTGTCACTGAGACTTGTAAATTTTACTATTAGGTGACGGGGTGTGGGCCTATTCTTATTGATTTTGAGGGGCGTTCTCTGAACCTCCTGAATTTTGATGCTCGTTCCCTTTGCCATATTGGGGAAATTCTCCCCAATAATTCTCTCCAGTATACCTTCTGCTCCCCTCTATCTTTCTTCTTCTTCTGGAATCCCAATTATTCTAATGTTGTGTCATCTTATGGTGTCACTTATCTCTCGAATTCTCCCCTCGTGGTCCAGTAGCTGTTTGTCCCTCTTTTGCTCAGCTTCTTTATTCTCTGTCATTTGGTCTTCTATATCACTAATTCTTTCTTCTGCCTCATTTATCCTAGCAGTGAGAGCCTCCATTTTTTATTGCACCTCATTAATAGCTTTTTTGATTTCAACTTGGTTAGATTTTAGTTCTTTTATTTCTCCAGAAAGGGCTTTTATATCTCTCGAGAGGGTTTCTCTAATATCTTTCATGCCTTTTTCGAGCCTGGCTAGAACCTTGAGAATTGTCATTCTGAACTCTAGATCTGACATATTACCAATGTCTGTATTGATTAGGTCCCTAGCCTTCGGTACTGCCTCTTGTTCTTTTTTTGTGTGTTGAATTTTCCCGTCTTGTCATTTTGTCCAGATAAGAGTATATGAAGGAACAAGGAAAATACTAAACGGGTGGCAACAACCCCAGGAAAATATGCTTTAACCAAATTAGAAGAGATCCCAAATCGTGAGGGGGGAGAAAGGGGATAAAAAGAGGTTCAAAAAGGAAGAAAGAAAAAAAAAAGAAAAAAGAAAACAAATAAGAAAAATATAAAAAAGAAAAAATATATATATTAGATAAACTAGTTAAAAAACGTTAAAAAAGAAAAAGGTAAAAGTTAAAAAAAATTTTTACCAGAAGGAGAGAAAAAAAAAACAAAAAAATGAAAAAGAAAAAAATTAAATTAACTGCAAGACTAAAAAAAATCACAGGGAAAAAGCCATGAGTTCCGTGCTTTGCTTTCTCCTACTCTGGAATTCTGCTGCTCTCCTTGGTATTGAAACCGCACTCCTTGGTAGTTGAACTTGGTCTAGGCTGGATTTCTTGATCTTCTGGGGGAGGGGCCTGGTGTAGTGATTCTCAAGTGTCTTTGCCCCAGGCGGAATTGCACCGCCCTTACCCAGGGCTGGGGTGAGTAATCCGCTCGGGTTTGCTTTCAGGAGCTTTTGTTCCCTGAGCGCTTTCTGTAGAGTTCTGGAGGACGGGAATACAAATGGCGGCCTCCTGGTCTCCGGCCCCGAGGAGCCGAGAGCCCAGGGCCCCACTCCTCAGTGCGCCCTCAGAGAACAGCGCCCAGTTACTCCCATCTGCCTGACCTCTGGCCACGCTCCGAGCTCACCGAACCTGCAACCGGTTCAAGGTAACACCAAGCTGCGAGCTTACTGTCGGCTCTGTCTCTGTATCTGGCTTTCCCGTTCCAACACCCGCAAGCTCTGCGACACTCAGACACCCCCTATCCTTCTGTGACCCTGCGGGACCTGAGGCCACGCTGACCCCGCGTGGGCTTCGCCCCGGTTTAGCCTCTGGAGCGATGTCCCTCAGCGGAACAGACTTTTAAAAGTCCTGATTTTGTGCTCCGTTGCTCCGCCACTTGCCGGGAGCCGGCCCCTCCGCCCGGGGTCTATCTTCCCGTCGCTTTGGATTCACTTCTCCGCCGGTACTATCTTTCAGAAAGTGGTTGTTTTTCTGTTTCCAGAATTGCTGTTCTTCTTCTCTTCGATCTGCCGATGGATTTGCAGGTGTTTTCAATCTTTAGATAAGCTATCTAGCTGATCTCCGGCTAGCTGAAGTAGTCTCAGCCTGCTACTTCTCCGCCATCTTGACTCCTCCTCCACCAGTCTTCTATTTTTAATATGTTTTTTCTTTCCACTATCTTTTGATTTTATTTTTGTCCTATAAAATGTATGTGGCATACATAATTTTTATGTAGTAAACATTTTTTCTTTATGACAAATATTTTTCTTCTTAAACAGCTATTCCATACACAAATTCAAAAATAGATACACTTATAGAGATATAGATATAGAACTGCAGATGGAGATGAGAAGTGATCTAGACAGTGATAGAGAGACAATAATAGTGATGGAGACTTTAAAAGAATTGAGAGAAAGTGAGGAGAGAGGAGAGAACTTTACTCAATCTAGAATTTGTTTTGGGGACATGGGTAACTAAGGGTTTCATCTAATTATTCACAAATGTAGAAACCATTTTTTCCAATACATGTATTGATAGATAATCTGTTGCTTCCTCAACCATTTTGAAGGAATATATGTTTTAGTTTAAATTTGTATATAAATATGGATCTATATCTAGACTCTGTATTCTGCCTTTGGTTCTAAATGTCTATTATGTCATATTCATGGTGCTACAATTACTGTTTTTATAATATGTAAGTTCATATCTATCTGGTCAAGTAATTTTTAAAAATTTTCTTACGAATGTCTGTGTTTCTTCTTTTAAATAAGCAGTACAACCCAGGATGTATAAAAATAGAGAAATGATACATATATAAACATTAAAACCATAAAATAAGCCAGACACAAAACATAAATATATATTATTCCACTTATACAAGTAAGGAAATTTATAAAAAGATAAAGTAGATCAGAGGTTACCAGGGGGAGGAAGAATTATTGGTTAAGAGGTATAGTTTCCCATAGCAATCTGATCTGTCAATCAAAGAAAGACAAATAGCATATATTTTCACCCATATGTGGAATTTAGGAAACAAAGCAAATGAACGTGTGGGTAGGAAAAGAAGAAGGAGGAGGAGGAAGAGGAGAAGAAGAAAGAGGAGAAAGGAGAGAGGAGGAGACAAACTATAAGAGACTCAATGATAGAGAACAAACTAAGGATTGATGGAAGGAGGTATGTGGGGGATGGGCTGGATGGGTGATGGGTATTGAGGAGGGCACTTGTAATGATGAGCGCGGGTATTATATGTAAGTGATGAATTACTGAATTCTACTTCTGAAACCAATTTGCAGTGTATGTTAACTAGCATTTAAGTAAAAATTTGGGGGAAAAATAAAAGAAAAAAAATTTGAGTGTTCCTCTGTTTTAATAAAAATGTATTTCTTCTCTCCAAACCCCCCCAAAAGAAAAAGAAGTATAGAGTTTCTATTTTGGGTGATGAAAAATTTTGGAATTGGTGGTGATAATTATATAACAATTATAAATATTATTAATTTCACTGAATTGTATACTTAAAATTATCATTATAACAAATGTTATGGCACATATATTTCACCACAATAAAAAAAGAAAAAAAAATCAGTATACAAGTAATCAAATAGATTAGCATTTAATTGGGATTATGTTGAATTTGCAGATTATTTTAGGGTCAATATCATTACAATGAACAATATGCAATGAGCATTTCCTACATTTATTTTAGGCACACTTGTTTACCAGATCATTTTATTTAATTTATTTTTTATTTTTTAAAGATTTTATTTATTTATTTGAGAGAGAAAGAGTGGGCAAGAAAGAGAACATGAGCAGGGGGTGGGGCAAAGGGAGAGGGAGAAGCAGGGTCCCCTGACACAGGGCTTCATCCCAGGACCCTGAGTTCATGTACTGACCTGGAGGCAGACACTTAACCAACTGAGCCACCCAGGTACCCCTTGTTTACCATTTTAATTAACATAATTTTCTATTTAATTTTTCCATTCATTATAGTTGCTATACAACAGTATTGACTTTCCTCCAGCTTTATTGAGGTATAACTGACGATCAAAAATCACTTATATTGGATGTGTGTTACTGATGGCCCTATATAGGTGTATATTATGAAATATTCACCAAAACCAAGCCAATTAACCTATCCATCACTTCATACCTGAACCATTTTCCTAATTTTTTCTCTTTTGCCATGAGAATACCCAAGATCTATCCTCTCAGCAAATTTCAAGTACACAATACAGTATAAAAATTTATGTATTTTTTTGCTGCATTTATGGAATTCCATTAACTTTCCTATGCTTTATAAAGCCTAAGAAAATAAGTAAATAAATAAACAAATAAAAATCAATTGATAAAATCTAGAATTTGTCTTTTTTCTTTCACCAATTCTTATACTTCTTTAATTTGTATTAACTAAAACCCCAATTATAATATGATATTTTCTAACAGTCTTTACACTGGGTATACTAGTCTATTTAGCCTCTTCATGCTTTGGGATACATTTTCTTGATGCCATATTCTTCATGTCACAGAGTTTCACCATGGCTGAAACCATTTAGGGCAGAGCAAAAACCATAAGAAGGAAGATTTATTCTTCTGACTCTGTAGTCTCCAAATCTACGTCTAGAGAAAAGTATTGCTCAGCTACCTAAATGACATATTCTTTAGTTCTCTAGGTCTCAGAGTCTGATATTAAATTACCCAGCCTCTTCCTGTTATGAAAGACTGTTCTCAACTAACAACCTTTTAGAGTCCTGTTTGTTTAATTGCATCTGCAAGAGTATGTCCGTTTTCTCTAAGCTCCTCCAGAGCTCTCCATCTCTACCTTGTGTGCTATTCCATCTTTTTTAGTCATTGTTACCCAGCTGATGATTTAGTGGTCAGGAGACAGTAGGATATGGAGCATCACCTTCAAAATTTCCAGGGCAATGGCTCAGGAAGCATGCCTCCAGCAGGTAAGCACAGACAGAGGTCTCCTAGCTCCTTCAATATCTACACATCCCTGAGCCCTCAGCCTGAAAGTTTCTTAAAATTAAGGCTGTCGGGGCACCTGGGTGGCTCAGTGGGTTAAGCCTCTGACTTCAGCTCAGGTCATGATCTCAGAGTCCTGGGATTGAGCCCTGCCTTGGCTCTCTGCTCGGCAGAGAGCCTGCTTCCCCACCTCCCCTCTGCCTGCCTGCTTGTGATCTATCTCTCTGTCAAATAAATAAATAAAATCTTTGAAATTAAAAAAAAAATCAACTCCATCATTATTTATCTTATCGTATTTCATAATTCTGGGAGGGAAATTGGCATATTCTTAGTTTCCTACTGCCGAAATCACACATTAAAAATTCTTCTTCTTTAAAGCTCACTTAAACCACTCATTTAAGAAAATATTTTGTCAGCATATTGTCATCTATTTACTCTCCACCTCCCCATCATTCCTTGGAGAACCTGCACTTGAACCAAAATCCTATTGGCTGCAACTTTTTGTCAACCTTTTCTGTGACTTCCATATCTAGGATAATGACCTGTTCCAACCATTTTCTACAAATTATTATTAGCAGGGTTAGGTTCAGTTTGGTGGATTGGGTTAGTGTCTTTGTTCATAGAAATTACCATCATCATCAAAATAAAATCTATATTTATTAAATGCCAAGTACATCATCTGTCATATTTCATTTAATTATGAATCCAATAAAGAAGGTACTAAAATAATTCCATTTTACCACTCAAAAACCAATAGTTACATATCAGGGCAATTTTATAAAGTTAGTGTGGGGTTGGCAAACAAGGATTTCTAATATAAAAGTATTCTTTTTAATTCCTAAAATAGACTTCCTTGCTGAAATTCAGGAAGTGAATATAACATATATTTCAATCCAATTTAATTATTCAGGATTCCAAAGGTCAAGGAAACAGCCTTTCATTTCTCACATTGACACTATACATACATAAATGTGTGTATATGAACATATACTATATATGCATAATGGAAAAACAAAGAAAAAGACTAACTCAGAGAAGTTTGTAAATGTTCAAGAAAATGTTTCCAAGTTCATTTTTTGTTTTCTTCAATTGTAAATAAGATCAGATTTCACATGTCTGTCCAGATTTTTCCCCCCAGTATATTCTGTGTAGGATCATGATGGGCCTTGAGGAATGAGAGATTGTAAAAATACTTACTTTTTTCAGATAAAAATATCTTCTTGAATGGAGAAATGAAGATAGTCTGGAGACAAATTATAGAATATTATGTTTGGTGGGATAAAAGCCTTTTTATGTAAGATTACCTGTAAACATCCTATTTAATCTTTTACTGCCTTTTAATTTTGGCCTGGGTATGGAATTTTTAATCTTTTATTTCCGCCCTCAGTGAAGTCTTTATTGATACCAAGATGTTTTGTTGATGATTTGGGTCCGAAGCCCCTGAAATACAGGGAAGGAAGTGTTAAGCTTTAAGGTGTCTACATTGTCTCAGATGGGCTCATTTAATTTATTACTTGTTTTAATTCAATATTATCTGTTCATACAATAAAGCTATATTCTGTCTATTCCATCGAGTAGACTCTCTATAAATAAATCATAAAATAACATTAAAGAATTCACATTTTAATTTAAGAAAAAAAGTTGCAGATAATTTATTTTAGTGGCTTTGTGTTACTGGCCCAAGTGTTTCCTGAATGCAGGAGTGTTTCATATTTCAGCAAAATTTCAACAGTCTCCACAAAAGCAAGGCAGCTCACCATTTTCACTCCCCAGCTCTACCCAAGAAAGCTCCATTTAGGTTGAACCCTAAAATATATTCCTCTTTACTCAGAGTTCTTTTATGTTTGCTTAAGAAGAAGCTACAATGCAAGATAATAGCATGTCTAGGAGAATTCAGAATATCTTTTTTTTTTTTTCAAAGTCTTTAAGTGCTTTAGGGAAATGCATTGGTAACTTTGGCATTTACTGTCCTTTTTTTTATGTGTGTTGAGGATTATTTATGGACTTTCTTTATTCCCATTAGTCATTCAAATTGTATGTGTGTATGTGGGTGAGTGTGTGTGTTTTATTGAGAAATATCCAGCATTAGGCATTAATCTTCATTTTAACAACATGTGGTGATGCGGGAGTAAAGGAGAATTACTCGGTCTTGAATCTGTTTGGTCTTGACCCCATAAATGATGGGGTTTAGCATAGGGGGCACCACCACATAGAGGTTGGCTACTAGGATGTGGACATGATGAGGGATGGTTTCCCCCCCAAAACGATGGGCAAAAAATGAAAAGAATGCTGGGGCATAGAACATAAGGATAACACAGATGTGGGAAGCACATGTGTTGAGGGCCTTGAATCTGGCAGCCCAGGAAGGTATCTGAAACACTGTGCAAAGGATCATGGTATAGGACATAATGATGAACACAATGTCCAGTCCTGTAGACAGCAGGGCGACAGTCAGCCCATAGATGATGTTCACCCTGATATTGTCACATGCCAATCTGGCAATGCCCATGTGCTCACAGTAGGAATGGGGAATGATGTTTCTCCCACAGTACCTAAGTCTGTGTACCAGGAAGGTGAATGGAAGGCAGATGATGAAGCTCCTGACCATAGCTGCTATGCCAATCTTCCCAATGACTGAAGAGGTTAAGATTGTGGTATATCTCAGGGGGTGACAGATGGCCACATAGCGGTCAAATGCCATGGCCAGGAGAATAGCAGATTCTATCGCAAAGATGAAATGTATGAAGAACATCTGGGACACACAGCAACCAAAGGATATATCCATGGACTGGAACCAGAAGATAGCCAGCATCTTTGGGGCTGTGGCTGTGGAGAGCAGCACATCTGCTGAGGCCAGCATGGAAAGGAAGATATACATGGGCTCATGGAGACTGCGCTCAGTCACAATCACGAAGATCAAGAGCACGTTGCCTACGACAGCCAAAACGTACATGGAACAGATGGGGATGGAGATCCAGGTGTGAAAATCTTCCAGTCCTGGGATTCCAATCAGGACATACCACATATCCTGGGGACTGCTGTGATTATAAGAGGAGGGAGGCATCTGTGGCAGCATATTCCAGACCTTGTACCTTTAATAAAAGCCACAGGGCTGAGTCATGATTGAGGAACACCTCATTAGGTAGAATGATGGCTGACCAGATTTTTCCCCCAATATATTCTTCTCTGTGGGAGGACAGCAAGATATATTAACTAGCCTACAATTGAAATCTGACTCTTTCCGTGGAAGAATTAAAATATATCTTGAGAAAAATAGTTAGCATTTAATAAGTGCTTACTATGTCTAATGGAACATTCCAAATACAGCTCTTTAAATCTTCACAAAAGACTGTTGAAAAGACCTTTATAATAATCCTTGATATGGATACTATAATTATTCTGATAGACTAAAAAAAGTCCCACAGACTTTCAGCTTCTTGACCTAAGTCCCATGGAATCAAAACCAGGCAACAAATTTTAAAGCTTTGATCTCAGTCACCATCCAATACTGTCTATAGAAATAACACTAGATACAAAAACATGTCATCAAAATTTTCACTGATGATATCTCTGAGTAAAATAGATACATGTGAAGTTGATCTCACTTCTTAAGAGAGAAGGAGGAACTAAGGTTTTACCAAAATAAATTCCCAGCATTATAACCCATAGGCCTTCATCTTCATTGATTGACCACTGAACTGATTCTAATGGCCAGGCATTGAGGATTTACAGGTAATTCACTGATTCTGGTCTTCAAATCAACATGTTTCTTAAAATTAAAGGATGAACAGTAAAATCCTAAACTACATACAAATATTAATGTTTCATATTATGAGATGGGAAGGAGGGTAAATTACTGATTATTCTTTTTTTTTGTCATTCCAAAAGTTGTGGATAAAAGCAGGAGAAATCTTGAGTGAAAAGCAGTCTCAGAGATGTAACATTGGAGTGGGATGTGTCTATGAGGGTTGTACACACATAAGCAGGCACATATAATCAGGGATAGAGACATGGATGCAAACAAGTGGACGACAAGTAGCTTCCATCCTCCCCTAATCCCCATTCTCAAGTAAAAGCTAGATGACAGCATTTGCTGAATAGGGATATGGACTTAAGGGATGTTTGCTTTTGTCCCTTGGTCTCACTGGGGTCAGATCATTGCACACTATCATTTTATCATTTTACCTTTTATTTTTCATTAAGTGGTCAATATTCTGGCACTTCATGTCATAGGATTGAAATGTGTGGAGAACATTTCCTTTTTTTTCTTTGTTTTTATTGAAGTATAATTTATATACAATATTCCATTAGTTTCACTCTACCACATACCATGATTGGACAAGTCTATGTGCTTTGTTTTACTCCCCATAAAGATACTTCTCGTAGGTCACCATGCAATGTCTTTGCAATACCACTACTATATTCCCTATGTTTGCCTTTTATTTCTGTGACTTATTAATTCCACAACTGGAAGCTTCTATCTCCCCCTACTCTTTACCCATTGTACCCATCTCTGCCCCCTGCCCCTCTGGCAGCCACTAGTTTGTTCTCAGTAGTCCATTGGACCTTGTGTTTCGATAGAGTTTAGAATATATAATGCATAAATGGTGAGCCCGTTAGCCCTTTCCTTAAGGTGATATGGGATTCTTTGAAAATGCTGTAAGAAAATGTTGAGATGCTTAAGTGTCTCTATCTCTTTTGATTACATATACCAATTATTTAACCATTTCATATAGAGCTAAAATTAATCCTTGAAAACTTATTTTAAATGGGGTTGTGGGGTTTAGAGGGTGAGAGAAAAGATTAATGTGGGAGTGTGCCTAGCCCAGACCTATGCCAGAGCCATGTATGTGAGTCAAGTGCAGTTATGGGGACCGGATATGCAGTGAGCAGGCTTTCATAATGACATCAGAAATGGGAGAGAGGAGAGTCTAAGTGTTGGAAGAAACACAGAAATAGAGGTCAAAGAGAAACAAAACAAAACAAATTTTGCAGATGTTCTTCTGATCTTTTGGGACACCAGTGATCTGGTTTATCTTATTTGGTTTTGTTTGGGCAAAGCATTATCACCAGTAGCTTCCTAACTTATAGCTTTGGGGCACCCTGAAACATTTCTTCCCATTATTCCTATTGGCCTATTCTAACTGAATCATAAATGCATGCATGGAGGCAGTGTGTGTTGAGTAGGGACAGTGTAACTCTGGGCTCATAGATTAGATTTAATACTGGGTGAGACTAATTCTCACTGCATTATCATTAATGGAGAGGAAAAGGGAGCTGAGGGAAATTGGAAGGGGAGGTGAACCATGAGAGACTATGGGCCCTGAAAAACAATCTGAGGGTTTTTCAGGGGCAGGGGGTGGTAGGTTGGGGGAACCAGGTGGTGGGTATTGGGGAGGGCACGTATTGAATGCAGCACTGGGTGTGGTGCAAAAACAATGAATACTGTTACGCTGAAAAGAAATTTTTAAAAAATTCAATTAAAAAATATCTTAATTCAAAGCTTAGTCTTCATATATAAAATACCCCAAATAAACATCAATTAAAAAGTGAGCAAATTCTGAACATAGTATTTAAAGATGGTTGTGACATAAATCAGACCTATTTTTATCCTAACCACAGATGAAATTAGGGGACTTCCAAAATGGCCATCATTAAGATCAAAATCATTTTTACTATGAACTAAGTTCACGTTTTTGGACAACAGGCTTATGCTCCACTGGACAAGGATGGGACTGGTTTAGAGCAACCACATAGGTCAAGACATACCATCTCACACTAGACACACGACATTCACTGTAATTTTCACCTCTAACCCATCATGTTAGTTTTATAAGATGTAGGCAGTTCAGCACAGGGAATGTAATGGGCTTAGAAACAGAGTTTTAATCTTGCTCCAGTGCTAGTGTAACATCATTGTTATATAAGGAGCCTCAGCTTCTTTCTTTGTGCTAAGCTCAACGCCTGCTATATGGTGAATATCCAGTGAACTCTTTGGAAAAAAGGCATGCATGGGTTTGTGTATAGACACATATACATGGTCTTTAACTATTAGGCTTGTTTATCTCCTCAGCCCAATCCTATTACTGGACATTGCTACAAATTTGGTGCACATATGCCCAACATTCAGGGCCATATATCAAAGATAGACAATCAGTGCATAAACATATTCAAATTATATATATATATATATATATATATATATATATATATATATATACTTGTGCTCTTTGTAGACAATTCATTTAGGAAGATAGCCCAAGAGTCACTACTACAATTGCCCAGGCAGTCCAGTCACAGCCACACAGTACCTCAAAGATCAGGCATGAGAGAAACGCAAGATGATCAAGTTCTAGGAATCCTGAGCAGCTTCTGTGTTTTCCTAAGATTTCTTCCCCTTCCTTTCCCTTCCCTGTCTTTCCCTTCCCTTCCCTTTCCTTTCTTTTTTTTCTGATGTCTTTTTTTAAATGTCCTAGCTAAGCAAAAATCAGCTTCTTACCTGTACTTTCTAGGATCCTAAAGATATTTAACTAGTAGAGTTAAAAAAAAAAAAAAAGAAAGAAAGAAAGAAAGAAAGAAAGAAAGAAAGAAAGAAAGAAAGAAAAGCCAGACAATGTTTACAACATGGTGAGGAAATGGGGAGCTGGGTATTTATACCTCCTCTGGGCATCTCTCGGGCTCAAGATTGTCAAACCCAGAGGACTGAACTCCTCTCACTCCTGGAAGGAGAGGGCCACGCTGGCCTCAGGGAGAACCACCCCAACCCCATCCTTTCCACGTACCCCATGTGCAGGTTGTCCTCTGCACAGCACTCTTGCACACCCAGGTTAACACACACTTGCCATTAAATGTGCACTTCTCATTTGTGTGGCAAAGACTCCTGCTAGTGCCTTCACAGCCTGTTTCCACAGAGCCGTCTGCAAATGGAGATGGTCAAGGCCACATGTGGAAGCATTGTATGCTTTTTAGAAGGCGGCTAATACTGAATTCTGGCCTCTTATCTACCTGAAATTTTAAGGCTCCTTGGCTTTCTGTCTCTTCCATGGGTCACATGGTAGTATTAGCATCAGAGGGTTCAAGAAATGTCTTTAGCTACTATAGATTTTTATTTGGATTTTTTAATTTAAATTCAATTTAGACAATATAGTACATCAGTAGTTTCAAAGCTACTGTTCCTTAATGTCCATCACCAATTTATTCAGATTTTTATGTAGCTTTTTATGTTCTCTGACGGAATTTTTTTCTTTTTTTCTATTTCTTTTTCTTTTTAAACTTTCTCAGTTTTTATGACTCTTCTCTAAATGCATTGGGATTGTTTTATTGTTGGGTTTTGCTCTTATTACTTTTCAGAGAATGCTTTCATACATGTATGCATAAAACCTTTTTGTCTTTTCTCTATCACTGACCTTTACACTATTCTTTTCTGTCTTGGTTATTAGATTTCTGAATTCCTACT
Source organism: Mustela erminea (assembly GCF_009829155.1). NCBI lineage: Eukaryota > Metazoa > Chordata > Mammalia > Carnivora > Mustelidae > Mustela > Mustela erminea. The sequence continues at coordinate 59,637,040 of NC_045622.1, forward strand.
CCAATATTTGGACACAACACTTCTGAGAAGCTGACTGTAATCATATCCTTTTCCATGGGTGCAGGCCTCTGCTATCATTTGAAGGCAAGCCCATGTCTTGGGATGACAGTTGTTTTGACCAATTAAGTAGCAAGAATGATGGTGGTGTTTTCAGGTTACTGAGCCAAAGTTAATAAGTCTGGGAACTTCGACCTTATTTTTTGTTCAAAGCCTGTCACCTGTGTTAGGAGTAGGACCACAATGGGGTTAAACCAATAACATGAAGAAGCTATCCCCATGGGGAGAGTATGACTATGTACATGAGCACAAAGGCACCAGGCATGGGAAAGCAATCTGTGGACCTTGCAACTCAGTGGAGTTCCAAGCCAAATGCTGCCCCGCTGAGTGACCACAGCCTTCTCCTTGAGGAAACAACCATACAGTCAAACTCAAACTGGATTGTTGACCCACAAAATTGTGAGAAAGGATAAATCAATGTTATTTGAGGCAATGTGTTTTGAGGTGATTTGTTACACAGCAGAAAATAATAAAAATGTAGTATATTTCTGAAATGATTTTGTATTTTTCTTTCTATCCTGACTTCAAAGAGTTCTTAAATCATATGATCTATTTCTTGTCTATTTCTTTTCTGTCTTTATTTTCTTATTTTATGCCAATATCTACAAATTATTCCTAAAGATAGATTGGAGAGAGATACTTTCTCTATGACACATGTGTGTGTGATTGTGTTTATGTGTTTTCAGGTAAGGGAGTGGAAGGTTTATCAGCAGAAATATTTTTATTTTAATTATATATCTTCTATAAATATTCTTTATTGGAAAAGTCTCACGGTTTCCTGGAATGTTAAACACAGGTCATTATAAAAGAGTCAGGGATTCTAGTAGAGTAAGGTGGTTTACAAGTTTATTGTCTACATTAACTGACATCCATTTCTTTAAAAAAAAAAAGAATTATATGTTTATTTATTTATTTCAGAAACAACGGGGAGAATACATGAGCGGGAGAGGGGCTAAAGAAGGAGGGAGAATCTTCAAGAATACTCCTTGTTTGGGATCGGGAGGGAGACAAACCATAAGTGACTCTTAATCTCACAAAACAAACTGAGGGTTGCTGGGGGGAGGGGAGTTGGGAGAAGGGGGGTGGGGTTATGGACATTGGGGAGGGTATGTGCTATGGTGAGTGAAGTGTGTAAACCTGGCGATTCACAGACCTGTACCCCTGGGGATAAAAATATATGTTTATTTTAAAAAAAAAAAAAAGAATTCTCCTTGTTGAGTACAGAACCTAGCTCAGGGCTCCATCTCATCCCTGAGTTCAGGACCTCAGCCAAAATAAAGATTCACATGCTTAAAGGACCATACCACCCAGGCACTCCTGACACCCACTTCTGTCATCGTTTATCCTGCCACAAAATCAACAATTTCTTAAGACTGTTTTCAAGGCTGTTTCCCTGGACCACAATTCTTCCTTTAATTTCCCCTCTTGAGGAATGTCTGACTCAAAATGAATGTTCTCACTCTTTTACACCATGGGGTAGACTCTCTTTTTTGGCATGTGTGTTGGGGGCCTAGTATTTTCAGTGTTTCACTAACAGTAAGCTACTGCACCCCAACCTTCTTCCCCTAAGCAGTCTTTTTCTAGTGGGGCTTCTAGAGCTGTTTGATTTTGCTTATTTCCTTACACATGAAAACATGGCTAAGTTTGAACAAACGTACAAGAACAAACACATGGTACGTTTGTTCTTCTTGCTCCTCATGAGTTGAGAGAAGGAAAGAAGTCTGTGGCCATATTTACATGAAAATGACTACCATTACCATCAGGAACTCAGTGGTTTCCCTCAATATTGTGAAGGGACTTTATGCTATCTTCCAGATTCCCACATTGCTGTGATAATCAGTGCCATTCTGTTTCTAGACATTCAGGTATTGGCTGTTTGTGACTGCCTTGTTTTTTTTTTTTTTTTAAGATTATTTATTTATTTATTTATTTGAGAGAGAGAGTGAAAACAGAGGGAAAGGGAGAAGCAAATTCCCTGAGCAGAGAACCAGAAGTAGGGCTTGATCCCAGGTCCCCAAGATCACAACCTGAGCCAAAGGTCAATCCTTAAATGACTGAACCACCCAACTGCCCCTGTTTTTTACTGCCTTATTCATTTTCCTTTCAAAGCTACCTAGTGTGTTTTCTTGGCTCACTATAATTTGTTATATTAAAATTCAAAAAAAAATTCAATAAGTGACTGTCAGATTTTGTTAAACAACTGAACCAGTATTGGTGTGTTATTATTAACCAAAGTCCACAGTTTACATTAGGGATCACTCTTGCTGTCTTCAGTTCTATGCTTCTGACAAGTACATATTTCCTCCCCACTATCCAAAAGTAGAGCATTCTTATGAAACCTTTCCTGAGCCATAATGGCACCAAACAAGAAACATGCACCATGAATTCACATGGAAAATTGGTTGAGCATTTCTAGACCCCAAAATAACTGCTTTTAGAGTTTTCTGGTATTTAGGACATATCTTGCTAACAGATGCTCAAAATCAATCAGGATAAATCACAGATGCTCACTGACACTGTGTGAAACAACAGGGTTTTGATACAATGATGTGGAGTGTTCTTCCTGGGAGAGGAGGTTGGTGGGGCTGCTCTCGCTGCCTCTGCAATGGATCAATGCAAAACACACACTGAAAGCTAGTTTTGATTTTCATCTCTTTTATAAAAGTGGAAATACTCTTCAGATTTCTTTCAGGTGCTGAAAACAGGTACTAATGTAGGTCTTTCATGAGAGCTAAATGGCATAACATGAACTTTCAAAAACCAGGAGTTACCCGTATACAATGTCATGTATCCACCATTACAGTATCACACAAAAGAATTTTGTTAGCTTAAAAATTCAGTGTTCTCCCTCCATTCATGTCTCCCTTTCTCTTCTGAACCATTGACCTAATGATATTTATGCTATTTCTGTAGTTTTGTCTTTTCTGGAATGTTATGCTCTTGTAGTCATATAACTATTGAACCTTTTCAGGATGGCTCCTTTCATGTAGAAATATACATTGAAGGTTTTTCCATGTCTTTTCATAGCTTGATAGTTTTCTTTTTTTGTCTTTTTTTTTTAATCAAGGAATAAATAACATTACATTTTACAGCAATACCAGAGTTTCTTTATCCATTCATCTTACATTCTTCCAATTATGGCAATTAGAAAGAAACCTGATATAAAGATTCATGTTTATGTCTTGATGTGGACATATGCCTTCAACTCATTGGGTCAAATATCTGGGAGTGCAAGACCACATGGTAAGAGTACGTTTAGTCCTATGAGAAACTCCGAGACTCTTCCAGAAAGGCTGTAATTTGCATTTTCACCCACAATGACTGTGAGTCCCTGTGACTCTTGTCCTCACCAGCATTTAGTGTTGTCAGTGTTTTTAGGTTTTAGCCATTCTCATTGGTGTTAGTGGTATCTCAATGTTGTTTTACTTAGAAATCTTCATGGCAAATTATATTGAGCACCTTTTCATGTGCGTAATGTTACTTGCATGTCGTTTTGGTGGAAATATCTTTCAGATCTTTTGCCCAAGTTTTAACTGACTTTGTTATTTCTTTGTGGTTAAGTTTTAAAAATTCTTTGTATATTTGGTGAAATATGTCTGTTACAAATATTTTCGGCCTGTCCATGTCTTACTTTTCATTTTCTTAACTTACTATGCAATTATATTTTTTTCTCTCTTCTTTGTGATTATGCTCAATTTGGAAATTTTGTCATTTTTTTCCTTGAAAAAATCTTGAATAATTTTCTAATAAACTCCTAATCTTAATACATCCCACTTATCATTTTAAATTCCCCGATTTTCTAGAACACCTACTGGTGATGTGTTGGTGTTCTTGGATGAACCCTATATTCCTTTTCCTCGAAGTCCCCATATTTAACACTTGTTCTTTTGTTCTGCTTTCTTAAATCTAGTTTCTGAGAGTTCTGTTGGTTTTTCTTTAATGTCTCCTATTGTTCTTTAATTTACAAATAAACTTTTATGTTGTCTATGTATTTCTTATTAAAAGTATTCTGTTATTCTATCAAGGATCTAGTATCATGGATTATTTCACTTAGAGTATTAACTAGGGGTTCATTTTTCTTTTTAAGTCATAGTCACTGAACTGAATAAACTCTGCTCCACCTGATTCTATTTTTTTTTCATTAATTTTGGTATGTGATTTTGTATTGGTGAATTTAATCTCACCTTTGGTATATATTTGGCTGTCCATTCATATGTCATGGTGAGGAACCATGAATTTAGTAGGGATATCCATGCACATGGTGGGATGTGACCTAGTCAGTGACATTGTAAGTCCCGAAGTAGGAGGCTAGCCAAGTCAGTGAGTAAGTACTCAAATAGCAGTACCTCTTAATATTTGCTTTGAGACTTTTTTACAGAGAATCATCCTAAAATCACATAACAATGAAATATCAGCCTGGCTGGTGCTTTAGAAGATGAATGTTGACAAGTTTTCTATGGGCTTCAATATTCAATAGGTATTATTTTAGACAACCCCTCTCTATTATATGACCCCTCATTCCTAGCATCCTTTGTATCCAGTGCTGCTTTCTCTGGATCATTATTGATTCTGTCACCAAGAGACCAGTCATTTGGCTGGAATTGAAAATGGATACTTTCCAGATGCTTCAGTTCAGAAACCTTACACATACCTTCACCTTTTCCTCCATTTTCAGTGCACCCCAGCTCTAATACCTGTATAAATTCCTGTGTTTTTCTGGAATTGCAATGTACAGACCATTTTCTCCTCATGGGTATATTCTTCAGTGGGAACCTAGGTCTCAGAGTTATCTATCCTAGTTGCCTTTTGGGTATAGTTTAGTGTTCCATATTTATTCAATTTGTCTACACATATATTGCCACTATTTCACAATATCTCTGTGTGTGCACCATGGTTTTAGTGAACTTTAGAATGTAGCAGAAATGAAAACATTCTCCATCAAGGAAATTTATCTGTTTTAATACTTTTCCTATGTTTCAGACACTATAAGACACTTAAGGTAAAAGTCAGATATAATTACATGTCAAACACTGAAAGATTAAGACTAAGTAGAAAGGCAGAAATGGGAAGTAAATCTCTCTTTAATGATACTAAAATAAGGAGCTAAAGTCTTGAGGATAAATACTTGAAGTGTTACACATATTTTAAATTGTCCTCTGAAAATTACAGAAGAGGCCAAGACGATCTAATTCAGCAGGATCCTTCTAGGAAATGCAGGACTGGAATACACACTGCTAGGCTCCTGCTGTTCTCCAGGGTATTTGGATGCCTTCAATGTGGCCCCCAGAATCTCCCTCTTCCTTACTGCTCTTGTTCTCTCATCTTCTCCTGTGGAGAAGAACAGCTTGGTCAGCAATAAAAAATATATATACTGCTATATTAAACCAGTAAGGTCTTCAGAAAAAGACCTAGAAAACTGGTGGATATGAAATGGACTTATAGTTACATGTAGAATTAAGATTTATTCATGGAAGTTTATGTCCATGATCATCTTTACATGTTTTTTTTTATTTTATTTAATTAGTTAATTAATTAATTAATTTGACAGAGAAAGAGAGAGACAGCAAGAAAGGGAACACAAGCAGGGGGGGAAGGAGAGGGAGAAGAAGGCTTCCTGCTGAGCAAGGAGCCCCAAGTAGGACTCTAACCCAGGACCCTGGAATCATGACCTGAACCAAAGGTAGCCACTTAATGACTGAGCCACCCAGGTGCCCCCATCTTTACATGTTTAACAGAAGTGTTATTACCAAAGAAAATTTGAATTCATACATGTTAATTTCCAATTCTATCCTCCTCATAGAAAGAGGCTATAAGAAGTCAGTTAGTTCTTCCAATTGCCCGTGCTTCATTCACAACACAGAAAACACTACGGTATAGTTTTTTGATTCTATACCTAATCTCTAACATCATCTACCTGGCATGATATGTCATTACTAGCTAGTGATTTATTTGTTCTTCATTAAGAGTCAGACTCCCTAAAGAGAAAGACATATGGCATATGATTTTACTCATTAAGAAACAAAACAAAAGAACAAAGGGGGAGGGCATTCTGGTGACTCAGTTGGTTAAGTCTTAGACTCTTGGTTTCAGCTCAAGTCACGGTCTCAAATTCCCGAAATGGAGAACCACATTGGGCTCTGTGCTCAGTGTACTCTGCTTGAGATTCTCTCCCTATCATTCCACTGCCCCTCTGCCTGTCATCCTGCTTCTGTACTCTCTCTCAAATAAATAAATAAATAAATAAATAGATAAAATCTTTATTTAAAAAAAAAGATGAAGAAGAACCTGGTGATGAAGAGTAAGGAGTACACGTCTCCTGATGAGTACAGGGTGATGCATGGAGGTGTGGAATCACTACATTGCACACCTGAAACTAACATAAATACAACAGAAGTTATATTAAAAAAATAAAAAAGAATCAGACTCCCTAATTAAAAGGAAAAAACAAAGATAATAAAAATGACTACAGACTGCTGCATTCAGTTGAATTTCACTGCCTCACTCTTTGCTAAACCACATTCCATTGGTACCTCTACTGCTTCTCTGTCCTTCTCTCTCTCTCTCTCTTTCTCTTTCTCCCAGAAATATAAAATATAATTTCTATAAACTCAAAAAATGTAAAGACTCTCTCAAATTTCCCATTATGTCTCTGTTCTCTACTATAGCATTTATAATACTGTAGTTCTTTTTATAATACTTGAATGAATAAGAAATTGGTGAGGGCACAGAAAAAGTAGTGATCATTAACATGGAACATTGGATTTCTCGTGATTTTTTATGTCTTAATGTCTTAAATGGCATAAGAAATGTTGAAAATTAAAGACAATGTCTCATCATATATATAGTCAGGGTTTTTTATTTAATTTGTTTGCATAAAAATAAAAAAAACTTCCTCTCATTTTTAAAGATAATTAGGGTGATCCAGAAACAATAACTTGTTATCAGTGAGTACCTGGACAATCTAACCAATGAATCCTGGGTGCATTTAAATTCATTGAGAGACATATTTGTTAACCTTTCTGGAGAAGGATAATTAAATGAGAAAGTTTAATCAGGCACTAAAAATTAAGAAAAAAGGAAATAACATGTTCACTATTTGGCTCTTTCTACATTTCTCATTCTCATTAACCAGTAGATTCTAAATCCCATGACTAATAGGTGTCATGGGCTATGATGTGACAAACATTTAAAATGAAGGAAAATTTCACAAGAGGATTAAATAGAAAATGCAAGCATCACAATTAGCATCCACTTTTGTTGTTTTATTTAGTTTTGAGAGATCGTTATGATTGCATAAAGGAGAAGGCTGTATATGATACAAGAGTGGATTTTATGAACACAATATCTTTACTACGTGAATGCGTATCTGCTTGGTCTTGGCACCATAGACAAGTGGATTGAGAAAAGGGGGGACCAACAGGTAGAGACTAGAAAAGAGGATATGGATATAAGGGGGAATATGAGCACCGAACCTATGTGTGAAGAAGGAGAAGAAGGCAAGGAGGTAAAATTGGAGGAAGACACAGATGTGGGCGATGCAGGTATTGAATGCTTTCCACCGAGCCTCCTTCTGGGGCAAACGAAAAACTGTGAAAAAGATCTGTATGTAGGACAAAGTGATGAATATCATGTCAAATCCTGCAACAGCAAATGCCACAAACAAGCCATAGATTTTGTTGACCCGCACATTTTCTGCAGCCAGCTTCACAATGGCCATATGCTCACAGTAGGAGTGGGAGATGATGGTTGTGTGGTAAAACTGAAACCGACATTTAATCAGTACTAGAGATGGGGTTGCTAAAATGGCAGCCCTAAGTGTTACCACGGCCCCTATTTGGGTGACCAGCTGGTGGGTAAAGATGGCAGCATATCTTAGTGGATAACAGATGGCCACATAACGGTCCAGAGCCATGGCCAGGAGGATGCCTGACTCGATGCACTGAAATGTGTGGATGAACCCCATTTGAAGCAAGCAGGAATCAAAATAAATCTCTGGTATATGTAGCCAGAAAATGCCAAGCATCTTGGGCACAATGCTTGTGCCAAGTACAATATCTGTGACTCCTAGCATGCCTAGGAAAATATACATGGGTTGATGGAGGCTACGCTCTGAAATGATGATGAGCAGAAGCACAGAATTTCCAATCAAAGCAAAGAGATACATAACACAGAAAGGAATCCCGATCCAGCACTGCACAGACTCTAGGCCTGGGATCCCTATTAGGGTCAACACAGAAGGCATGAAGACTATAATGCTGGAGTTGGACATAATGTCTTTGTGTCTCCAGAACCAAATGAAAGAAGTATTTCAGTCAGTGGTTTTCTTCCTCTCTACTCCATTTTTATCGAAATCATCATAGTGAGCCTCTCTGATTCTGGTTGAAGTCTAAGGTCATATCATCCACTTCATCTGTATTGTTAATAGAAAAAAGACTGACCCGTTGACGCATATCACTGTTATGAGGGAGGACATCCCCAAGTACTAGTCCACAAGAAGAGATTAGGTGTGTGGCTGGTCAAATGCATTAGAATCACCAAATCATCTGAATAAGGAAATCAACTGCTGACCTTTCTACATGTCCTTCCGGACCTGTGGACAAAATAATGATGTTTGTTCATTTTGTATGCAAATTGTACATTAATCAGATTTTCATAAATCTCACCTTATCCAAATTTGCAGGTAATCCTTAAGTAAACCCACTGTCTCTGAGTCAGGAACTGTTAGTCTGTACAAGCAAATAGTCAAACTCTATCTAGTATATTTTTATCAAGGGCTTGTATGAAAGAGAAGAGAGATAGAAACAACTCCACCCAAGAGCATAATATACTTAGGTATCTATATCTATCTATACATTATATATTTATGTATGAATGCATGTCCTTTCAAAAGGATGTGAAGTAGAGCTTGAGAAAAGATTCAAATCCATGTAATTTTTACAATCTGGATCAAAGTTCCATATTATTGTTTTAGAGATAACATTTTTTCAATTTATTTTTTTAATTCCAGGCATAGTGATAACTTTTTTCAATTTTTTAAAACTCCAATATAATAGGCATAGTGTTGTATTAGTTTCAATTGTCCAATATAGTGATTCAAAAATTCCATACATTACTCAATGTTCATCAGAGTAAATGTACCTCTTTTTTCTTTTATGTTATGTTATGGTAGTCACCATACAGTATGTCATTAGTTTTTGATGTAGTGTATAACACCCAGTGCACTGTGCAATATGTGCCCTCCTTAATACCCATCACCAGGCTAACCCTTTGTCCTACACCCTCACCACTAAAAGCCTGCTTGTTTCTTAGAGTCCATGGTCTCCTACGGTTTTTCTCCTCCTCCAGCTCCGCCCCCCCCCTTCATTTTTCCCATCCTTCTCCTAATGTTCCATGCTTTTTTTTTACATTACTAACAAAACTCTATTTTATTTAGTCTCTATTACTAACATGGAATTCACTAAAATGAGTTGTATATGTAAAATAGCAGAAATTCTGTAATACCCATTTTCAGAATAACTAGAGGCAATAAATATGCAGGAGGCAAGGAAATCCCAAGCAACAATGTAGAGGCAAAGGAACTCATTCTTCCTTACTAAAGGACATAGATAAATGGGTGATGTAGCGAGAATAGAGGTTAGTTTCTAGGGTTTCATGATTTTTTGATTTACCGATAGCAAAAGATGGGTACATTTAGGCCTATTTATTCTCAATAATACACACATCACGTGAATACTTTGATCATTTTGGAGCTCAAGCATCAAAAATAAATAGAAAATAAAAGGGTGAAAATATAGGTTCCTTAAAAGGAACTCCAACCTAGAAATAGAAAGAAGACAGAGGGCCGACTTTGGGATACCAGAAATGATTCAGGAGAGGGCTGTGGAGCAACTAATGATAATTTGATCACCACAATTCCCTAATGATTGAATTTTCAAAAGACTTGGGCTTTTAGTCCCTATACGAGAGTTCTTCTCTGATAAAGATCATTGCTTTGAAAAGTTGCATAATCATGATATTCTCAAGTTGTACAATAGAAAAATATTTGCTGTCCTTTAAAAAAAAAACAGGGTTCATTTATGTCATTCTTTCCTAGACTCTCCACAACTGCTGTTTTATGTCAGCAATCTCATAATCCTCTAACCATCTACTGAATAGGAATCCTTTAGGAACAATCCCATTGTCTGACTTATTCAGGAGAAAGGAGCTGCCATGGGAGCATTACCTGATAGGTACAGATGGTGGTAGACAGGTAGAAAAGGTTGGATATTTGCTGCTTGGGCCATATCCAAAATATGAACATCTCTTTGATAACATTTCCTGCTGTTCTCTGTCCCTGCAAAACAAATTTAATCCTATTCTGTAAGGCTTTCTGAGGTCATGTTGGTGGATTCATCCTCCAACAAAATTCACAGCAAGGTCTGTATCATGCTGAGGCAGCAGCATGAATTTATTGACCTTGAATTGTAGAAGAAAGCTGCTGACTACTAACTAAAATATTCCCCAGAGAATGTGGAGAAGGAGGAGGTCTGATTATGACCTGAGAGATTACCTCACCACTAGGCCAGTCCAGGAGGCTCTCAGCAGCTCAGAATAATGCCCTTTTGGGTCCATCCACAGCTGGTGTCTCTGAATTCATTTCTATAACCTGTAGAATCTAACTGCTCTTCTCTCTTCATTTCCCTCACAGGGTAAATGTAGAGAAATTAATACACACAAGTTGTATTTTTATGAGTTCAGTTCTTTTTCTATCATCCTCATTTGGAAGAACTTCTAAAGAACACTTAGACGTGGGCATGTTCCTATGTCATGGATTCTATAAATATCCTTAGGACCCTTTGTTCACTAATGCACTATTGGAACGAAAAGTCTGTATCCACAATAGCTCTTTCTCACATATTTACTCTCATTCTCCTACAGTCTCATCCTCAGATTTTTTATTTTATTGAAGCTATTTTTGTAAATTTAGTAATATTCTCTGAATGACCAGTTATGATGTATATTTCCAAATCCTGCTATACTAATTTTAGAAGTATTTGTTCCAGCACTATTAAAAATGTGGATAGTGGGGCGCCTGTGTGGCTCAGTCAGTTAAGTGACTGCCTTCGGCTCCAGTCATGATCCCAGGGTCCTGGAATCAAGCCCCACATCGGGCTCTCTGCTCAGCAGGGAGCCTGCTTCCTTCCTCTCTGCCTGCCTCTCTGCTACTTGTGCTCTTTCTCTCTGTCAAATAAATAAATAAAATCTTAATTAAAAAAATGTGGATAGTATTTTGATAGGGGTACCATTGATTCTGTAGATTTCTTTAGATAGCATTTTAACAATCTTTATCCTTCTAAATCATGAGCAATAATTATTTTTCCATTTCTTAGTCTTCCTCAATTATTCTGTAGTTTTTTTGTTTTGTTTTGTTTTAAGATTTTATGTATTTATTTGACACAGAGAGATCACAAGTAGATGGAGAGGCAGGCAGAGAGAGAGAGAGGGAAGCAGGCTCCCTGCTGAGCAGAGAGCCCGATGCGGGACTCGATCCCAGGACCCTGAGATCATGACCTGAGCTGAAGGCAGCGGCTCAACCCACTGAGCCACCCAGGCACCCCCAATTATTCTGTAGTTTTTAGAGTATAGATCCTTTACCCCTTTGGTTAGGTTTATTCCTAGGTATCTTATGGTTTGGGTGCAATTGTAAATGGGGTTAATTCCTTCATTTCTCTTTCTTCTGTCTCATTGTTAGTGTATAAAATGAAACTGATTTCTGTGCATTGATTTCATATCCTGCCATGTTGTTGAATTCCTGTAGGAGTTCTAGCAGTTTTGGGTTGGAGTCTTTTGGGTTTTTCACATAACACATCCTGTCATCTGAGAAGAGTGAGTGTTAGACTTCTTTACCATTTTGATTTTTTTTTTAATTTCTTTCCATTGTCTGATTGCTGAGGCAAGGTTTTTAGAACTATGTTGAAGAATAGTGGTGAGAGTTGGCAACCTTGTCCTGATCCTGGCGTTAGGGGAAAAGATCTCAGTTTTTGTCCAATGAGAATGATGTTTGCTGTGGGATTTTCATAGATGGCTTTTATGACATTGGGGTATGTTCCCTCTATCGATGTAGATGGAACTGGAGGGTATTGTGATGAGCAAAATAACTCAATCAAAGAAAGGCAAGTATCATGTGGTTTCACTCTATGTGGAATATTAGAAACAGCAGAGACAATCATAGGGGAAAGGAGGGAAATCTGAATGGGAAGTCATCAGAAAGGGAAAAAGCCAAAAGAGACTCTTAATCATAGGAAATAAACTGAGGGTTGATAGAGGGGAGTAGGGTGGGCGGATGGAGTAGTCCAGTGCTGGGCGTTGAGGAGGACACGTGATGTGATGAGCACTGCGTGTTATACACAACTGATGAATTATTGAATACTACGCCTGACTTATGATGTGTGATAAGTTGGCTAATTGAATCTAAATAAAATAAATACATACATAAATACATAAATTTTACCATGCAGAACCCTGAACTAGTTACTGACAATCTGGTGATATTTCTCTCATTCCTCCCTTTTATACTTTTTTTTTCCTCTTTTCTACCACCCTTCTCTCAGAATGCAGATATTTTATGCCTCATAGATGTGGAGGAATCATGTCATCTGCTCTTGATGAAAGTAAAAAGAAGACATATATGCTTTCAATTTTTTAGAAATAAAGGGAGAAGAATTCTTTTATCATTAGAACAAAGGATGAATTCAAGAACACTTATGCACATGGAACTTTCTCCTTGACATGATTTGCCTGGTTTCTAGACTTTCTCTTATGCTGCTAACTTAAGTGAAATTGAGGTAATCCAGATGCTGACAAATTTAGAAAGGATCCTTTCAGTAGGATGGAGGAGGCATTCACAATGGATTTCAGGGAGAAGAAGAGATAGAGATAAAATGGCAGAGGACCTTAGATGTTCTTTGTAGAATCTTGTCTGTGAAGGAGACATATACAATGGTACTGATTCATGTTAAATAGAATTGATTCAGAGGTCAGATTGGCACAAGTTATCTAATCTTAATTCAGTCTTAAGTCACCAAGGAATAGTTTAAACTAGCTTATCAGTTTTTCCACTCCTCTTCTTCTCTTCTATGGATTTTATTTAAATTTTGTTGTCTTCCAATCTAGTATCCTGCTGAGTCCCTTTCACCCTTAAACTATACATTGTTGCTGGGAATAATATTTTCTCAAAATAACTGGGGTATCAATTTTATTATGCCAACTCCTATAACAATATTTTCAGCACATATCCTGATTTTGTTCCTGATTTGGCATGTCATATTCCAAATTTCAGTCCATTTTGAACATACATTGAAAGACTGTCCTGACCTTTCTTCGGCCTGTAGAATAGATAAGCAAATTTTTTCCACTTTATTGTGAAACAAGGAAATACTTTCACAAATAGATCAATACCTATACGTTTAACTTTTTTTTTTTCCCAGAGTTTTGTAGGGCTTTGAGGGAGAGGTTAATAAATCATCTTTAAAGGATCATCACTCAAATTTTTTCTCAAAAAAAAATCATATGTACTCATTATGAAGCATACATCAATCTGGCAATCCACAATTTTAGTAGTAAATTGATTTAGTACTAATTGATTTAGTAGTAAAATCAATTACCTCAATTTCCTGTCCATTTTTTATTTTAATAAAGCTACAGTCATGAAGTGACTCATATTACCATATCACTGAAAAATCCTATGGAATATAGAATTAAGAAATTAATGTCTACCTATGAGGTGAATTGTTTCTGAAAAACAATATCCATTGGGGAGGGTATCTGCTATGGTGAGTGCTATGAAATGTGTAACCCTGATGATTCACAGACCTGTACCTCTGGGGCAAATAATACATTATATGTTAATAAAAATAATTTTAAAAATAGTAAAAACAAACCAGAAAAAAAAACAGTATCAAGATCGTTCAATAGAGAAAGCATAGTCTTCTCTACAAATAACGCTGAAACAACTGGACATTCTGGCCAGGTTCAGTTTGGTGCGTTGGGTTCCTTATTGTCTCTGTTCATGAAAATTACCATCATCAAAATAAAATTTTTAATTTAATACCAAATACATCTTATAGCATATTTCATTTCAAAAACAAGCCAATACATAAGGTACTAAAGTAATTTCTTTTACTAGTCAAAAACCAATAGTTACACAACAAGACAGTTTTATACAGTTAGTGTGGGACAAACATATAAGGGTTTCTAGTATCACAGGGTTTATTTTTAACTTTTAAAATAGATTAACTTGCTGAAAATCCAAGTGACTATATTATATTTTTAAGCCAAGGTACTTATTCAAGATTCCAGGGATCTAGGAAACAACCTTTCATTTCAATTTCACTATACACACACACACACACACACACACACACACACACAACCACACACACATTACCTTATTTGTGCATTAATATGTATATACACACAAACATGATATATACATAATAGAAAACAAGGAAAAGAGACTAACCCTGGAAAGTTTGCAAATGTTCAAAGTATAGCTTCCAAGTTCATTTTTTGCTTTCTTCAAATGTAAATAAGGTCAGATTTCACATTCTCATAGCATGTGCTAGGCTTTGAGGAAGGAGAGATTGTAAAAGTATTTTCTTGAAATTGAGAAATGAATCTGAAGACAAGCTTATGAAAATTATATTTGGTGTGACTACAGACTTTTTATGTAAGATTATGTGTCAGCATCCTATGTAATCTTTCCTGTCTCTATCTATGGCCTGGGTATGGCATTTTTAATCTTTTAGTCCTTCCCTCAGTGAAATCTCTGTTAAAAGGATGCTTCATTGATGATTTGGGCCAGAGGTCACCAATATGTAAGGAAGAAAGGATTAACTTTGAAGGTGTCTGTGTTGTCTCAGATGGGTCAATAAAATTTATTATTTGTTTCAATTCAGTATTATCTGTTCATACAATAAACCTATACTCTGTGCCTGTTCCATTGAGCAGACGTTATATCAGCAAATATGAAAATATCTCATCTTAGTACTCACATTTTAATTTAAGAAAAAGGTGAGGATAATTAGAGTTTATTAGCTTCATACTACTGGCCCAAGTGTTTCCTGACTGCAATAGGAGAGTTGCATATTTCCTCAAAATTTCAACAGTCTCTACAAAAGCAAGGCAACTCACCATTTTCACTTCCCAGCACTACCCAAGAAAGCTCCATTTAGGCTGAATCCTAAAATGTATTCCTCTTTACACAGGGTTCTCTTATGATTGCTTAAGAAGAAGCTACAATGCAAAATAATAGCATGTCTAGGAGAATTCAGAATATCTTTTTTTTTTTTTTCCAAAGTCTTTAAGTGCTTTAGGGAAATGCATTGGTAACTTTGGCATTTACTGTCCTTTTTTTTAATGTGTGTTGAGGATTATTTATGGACTTTCTTTATTCCCATTAGTCATTCAAATTGTATGTGTGTATGTGGGTGAGTGTGTGTGTTTTATTGAGAAATATCCAGCATTAGGCATTAATCTTCATTTTAACAACATGTGGTGATGCGGGAGTAAAGGAGAATTACTCGGTCTTGAATCTGTTTGGTCTTGACCCCATAAATGATGGGGTTTAGCATAGGGGGCACCACCACATAGAGGTTGGCTACTAGGATGTGGACATGATGAGGGATGGTTTCCCCCCCAAAACGATGGGCAAAAAATGAAAAGAATGCTGGGGCATAAAACATAAGGATGACACAGATGTGGGAAGCACATGTGTTGAGGGCCTTGAATCTGGCAGCCCAGGAAGGTATCTGAAACACTGTGCAAAGGATCATGGTGTAGGACATAATGATGAACACAATGTCCAGTCCTGTGGACAGCAGGGCGACAGTCAGCCCATAGATGATGTTCACCCTGATATTGTCACATGCCAATCTGGCAATGCCCATGTGCTCACAGTAGGAATGGGGAATGATGTTTCTCCCACAGTACCTAAGTCTGTGTACCAAGAAGGTGAATGGAAGGCAGATGATGAAGCTCCTGACCATAGCTGCTATGCCAATCTTCCCAATGACTGAAGAGGTTAAGATTGTGGTATATCTCAAGGGGTGACAGATGGCCACATAGCGGTCAAATGCCATGGCCAGGAGAATAGCAGATTCTGCCACAAAGATGAAATGTATGAAGAACATCTGGGACACACAGCAAGCAAAGGATATATCCATGGACTGGGACCAGAAGATAGCCAGCATCTTTGGGGCTGTGGCTGTGGAGAGCAGCACATCTGCTGAGGCCAGCATGGAAAGGAAGATATACATGGGCTCATGGAGACTGCGCTCAGTCACAATCACGAAGATCAAGAGCACGTTGCCTACGACAGCCAAAACGTACATGGAACAGATAGGGATGGAGATCCAGGTGTGAAAATCTTCCAGTCCTGGGATTCCAATCAGGACATACCACATATCCTGGGGACTGCTGTGATTATAAGAGGAGGGAGGCATCTGTGGCATCATATTCTGACCTAGTACTTTGATCAAGTCACAATTGAGGAATACTCCATTAGGCTGAATGATGTCTGATTAGATTTTTTTTCCCAAATATATTCTTCTCTGTGGAAGGACAGTGAGATGTATTACCTAGCCTAAAATTGTACTCTGACTCTTTCCATGGAAGAATTAAAATATACCTTTTTAAAAAGAGATATTAATTTTTTATTTGATGGAAGACACAGTGAATGAGGGAACACAAGCAAGGGGAGTGGGAGAGGGAGAACTAGGCTTCCCGCTGAGCAGAGAGCCCCATGCAGAGCTTGATCCCAGCACCCTGGGATCATGACCTGAGCTGAAGGCAGACGCTTAACGAGTGAGCCACCCAGGCGCCCCTGAAATAGATCTTGGAAAAAAAAAATAGTTAGCATTTAATAAGTGCTTACTATATCTAATGGTACA
The DNA here is from genome assembly GCF_009829155.1 of Mustela erminea. Classification (NCBI taxonomy): domain Eukaryota; kingdom Metazoa; phylum Chordata; class Mammalia; order Carnivora; family Mustelidae; genus Mustela; species Mustela erminea. Next base: position 59,654,025 of record NC_045622.1, read on the forward strand.
TTTCAAATACAGCTCATTAAAAACTTTGCAATAGACTATTGGAAAGACCTTTACAATAATTTTTGACATGGATACTACTATTATTCCTATAGATGAAAAAATACCGAAGACATTTAGCTTCTTGACCTATGTTTCAGTGGATTCAGAATCAGACAGGCATAAATTTGAAAGCTCTGATCTCAGCCACCATCTATTACTGCCTATATAAATAACACTAGGTATAACAACACGTCATCAAAATTTTCACTGATGTTATCCCTGAGTAAAATAGATACATGCGAAAATGATCTCATTACTTATGAGAGAAGGAATGAATGAGGTTTTCCCAAAATAGATTTCAGGCACTATAACACATTAGCCCTCTTCTTCATGATTGACCACTGAACTGATGCTGAGGCCTATGCCAGACATTTAGGATCTACAGGTGAATTCACTGATTCTGGTCTGCAAATCAACATGTTTCTTAAAATTAAAGGATGAACAGTAAAAACCTAGACTACATAGAGTGTCAAATTCAGTTAAATTCTTAAATGGATATGTCCTGCATGTGATGAGGAAAATATTCTCTCCCTTTTGGGTCACTGATTAAAAATAAAACAACATAGAGGCTCCTGGGTGGCTCAGTGGGTTAAAGCGTCTGCCTTCTGCTCAGGTCATGATCTCAGGGTCCTGGGATTAAGCCCTGAATCAGGCTCTCTGCTCAGCAGGGAGCCTGCTTCCTCCTCTCTCTCTGCCTGCCTCTCTGCCTACTTGTGATCTCTGTCTGTCAAACAAATAAATAAAATCTTTATAAAAAAATTAAACAACATATTTATTATTTCAAAATACCTCCACAGCAGCAAATATTAAAGTTTCACATTTTGAGATAGAGGTTCCCAGTCCTTCAATAAATGGGAGGGAAGATAATTTACTGGTTACCATTTTTCTGTCGTCCCAAAAGAATATAGATAAAAGCAGGAGAGATCTTGTGTGAAAAGCAGGCTCGGAGATGTAACATTGGAGTGGGATGTGTGTATGAGGGTTGTACACACATAAGCAGGTACATATGAACAGGGATAGAGACATGGATGCAAACAAGTGGAGGACAAGTGGCTTCCAAACTCCCCTAATCCCCATTCTCGAGTAAAAGCTAGCTGACTGCATTTCTGAAGAGGAACAAGGACTCGGGATGTTTGCCTTTTATCCCTTGGTCTCACTGGAGTCAGATCATTGCACACTATTATTTTACCATGTCTACTTTTATTTTTCATTAAGTGGTCAATATTCTGGCACTTCATGTCATAGGATTGAAATGTGTTGATACCATTTCTTTTTCTCCTTTTTTTTAAAAAATTGAAGTATAATTTACATGCAATATTCCATTAGTTTCACTTTACCACATACCATGATTGGACAAGTCTATGTGCTTTGTTTTACTGGCCATAAGGATACTTCTCGTAGGTCACCATGCAATGTCTTTGCAATACCTGTGACTTATTAATTCCACAACTGGAAGCTTCTATCTCCCCCTACTCTTCACCCATTGTACCCATCTCTGCCCCCTGCCCCTCTGGCAGCCACTAGTTTGTTCTTAGTAGTCCATTGGACCTTGTGTTTCAATAGAGATTAGAATATATAATACATAAGTGGTGACCCCATTAGGCCTTTCCTTAAGGTGATATGGGATTCTTTGAAAATGCTGTAAGAAAATGTTGAGATGCTTAAGTGTCTCTATCTCTTTTGATTACATATACCAATTATTTAACCATTTTATATAGAGCTAAAATTAATCCTTGAAAATTTATTTTAAATGGGGTTGTGGGGTTTAGAGGGTGAGAGAAAAGATTAATGTGGGAGTGTGCCTTGCCCAGACCTGCCAGAGACATGTATGTGAGTCAGGTGCAGTTATGGGGAGGGGATGTGTAGTGTGTGGGGCTTCATAAGGACATCAGAGATGGGGGAGAGGAGAGTCTAAGTGTTGAAAGAAACTCAGAAATAGAGGTCAAAGAGAAACAAAACAAATTTTGTAGATGTTCTTCTGATCTTTGGGGACACCAGTGATCTGGTTTATCTTATTTGGTTTCGTTTGGGCAAAGCATTATCGCCTGCAGCTACCTAACTTACAGCTCTGGGGCTCCCTGAAGCACAATACTCCTATTGGCCCATTCTGACTGAATCATGAATGCATGCATGGAGGCAGTGTGTGGCAACAGGGACAGTGTAACTCGGGCACATAGATTGGATTTAAATACTGGTTGAGTCAAATTCTCAAAACATTACCACTAAAAATGTCCTAATTCAAAGGTTAGCCTTCCAATTTAAAATACGTGAAATAAATATTTTATTTTAAAAGGACTGGTTTAGAGTAACCACAAAGGCCAAGACTTACCATCTCACACCAGACACATAATTCCCACTGTAATTTTCACCTCTAATCTGTTATGTTAGTTTTATAAGCTATAGGCAGTTCAGCACAGGGAATGTAATAGGCTTAGAAAAGGAGTTTTATTCTTGCCCGAACACTAGTGTAACATCATTATTGTATAGGGAGCCTCAACTTCTTACTCTGTGCTAAGCTCAGCACCTACTATATGGTGAATATCCAGTGAACTCTTTGGAAAAAAGGCATGCATGGGTTTGTGTATAGACAAATATACATGGTCTTTAACTATTAGGTTTGTTTATCTCCTGAGTCCTATCCTATTACTGGACCTTACTACAAATTTGATGCATGTCTGCCCAACATTCAGAGCCACATATCAAAGATAAACAACCAGTGCATAAACATATTCAGAAAGAAAAATACATACTTGTGCACTTTGCAGACAATCCGTTTAGGAAGAGACTCTGAAGAGTCATTACAATTGCCCAGGCAGTCCAGTCACAGCCACACAGTACCTCAGGGGTCAGGGTTGAGAGAAACACAAGATGATCAAGATCAAGGAAGACTGAGCAGCTTCTGTGGTTCCTATGATTTTCTTCCTTTCCGTTGCTTTCCTTTCCTTTTTGTTTTTCTGATGTCTTTTTTCAACATGTCCTTGCTGAGCAAAAATCAAATTCTTACCTACATTTTCTAGGATCCTGAAGATATTTAACTAGTTGAGAGGAAAAAAAAAAAAAAAAGACATATGATGTTCACGATGTGGTGAGGAAATGGGGAGCTGGGTATTTATAGCTCCTCTGGGCATCTCTCGGGCTCAAGAGTGTCAGCCCCCAGAGGACTGAACTCCACTCCTGGAAGGAGAAGGCCCAGGTTGGCTTCAGGGAGAAGCGCCCCCACCCCATCCTTCCCATATACTGCGTGTGCAGGTTGTCCTCTGCACAGCACTCTCGCATGACCCAAGTTAACACACACTTTCCATTAAATATGCAGTTCTCCTTTGTGTGGCAGAGGCTCCTGCTAGTGCCGTCACAGCCTGTTCCCATGGAGACATCTGCAAATGAAGATGGTCAAGGCCACATGTAGAAGCATTGTATGCTTTTTAGAAGGCGGCTAATACTGAATTCTGGCCTCTTATTTACCTGAAGTCTTAAGGCTCCTTGGCTTTCTGTCTCTTCCATGGGTCACCTGGTAGAATTAGCATCAGAAGGGTCAAGAAATGTCCTTAGCTACTATAGACACTTATTTGGATTTCTTAATTTAAATTCAATTTGGGCAAAATATAGTGCATCAATAGTTTCAGAGCTAGTGTTCCTTAATATCTATAACCCAGCTTATTTGGATTTTTATGTAGATTTTTATGTTCTCTGTTGGACTTTTTTTTCTTTTTCTTTTTTTTTTTTTGTTTAACTTTTTCAGTCTTTATAACTCTTCTCTAAGTGCATTGGGATTATCTGTTTTGTTTGTTTGTTTTACAAAGGTTATAATTATAACCTTAGTTTCAGTTTTATTGTTTGGTTTTGCTCTTATTACTTTTCAGAGAATGCTTTCCTACATGTATGTATAAATATTTTTCGTTTTTCTCTATCAATAGACCTTTACACTACTTTCTTCTCTCTTGCTTATTATTCTTTGTGAATTCCTATTACAATATTTGGACACTGTGGAAGGTAATCTGAGAAGCTGACTGTAATCACACCCTTTTCTATGGGTGCATGCATCTGCTATCATTTGAAGGCAAGCCCACGTCTCCTCCCATTGAACCTGGGATGACAGGTGTTTTGACCAATTAAGTAGCAAGAATAATGGTGATGTTTTCAGGTTACTGAGCCAAAGTTAGTAAGTAAATCTTGGAACTTCGACCTTGTTTCTTTCTTTTTTTTTTTTTTTAAGATTTTATTTATTTAACAGACAGAGATCACAAGTAGGCAGAGAGGAAGGCAGAGAGAGAGAGGAGGAAGCAGGCTCCCTGCAGAGCAGAGAACCCGATGTGGGGCTTGATCCCAGGACCCTGGGATCATGACCTGAACCGAAGGCAGAGGCTTTAACCCACTGAGCCACCCAGGTGTCCTTCGACCTTGTTTCTTATTCAAAGCCTGTCACCTGTGTTAGGAGTAGGACCACACTGGAGTTAAACCAATAACATGAAGAAGCTATCCCCATGGGGAGAGTATGACTATGAGCACAAAGGCACCAGGCATGGGAAAGCAATTTGTGGACCTTGCAATTCAGTGGAGTTCCAAGCCAAATGCTGCCCTGCTGAGTGACCACAGCCTTCTCCTTGGGGAAACAACCATACAGTCAAACTCAAACTGGATTGTTGACCCACAAAATTGTGCAAAAGGATAAATCATTGTTATTTGAGGCAATGTGTTTTGCGGTGGTTTGTTACACAACAGAAAAGAATGAAAATGTAGTAGATATTTCTGAAATGATTTTGTGTTTTTCTTTCTATCCTGACTTTAAGCAGTTCTTAAAACATAGGATTTATTTCTTGTCTATTTCTGTTCTGTCTTTATTTTCTTATTTTATGCCCATATCTACATATTATTCCTAAGGATAAATTAGAGAGCGATAATCTACTTTCTCTATGACACATGTGTGTGTGTGATTGTGTGTATGTGTTTTCAGGTAGGGGAGATGAAAGGTTTATCAGCAGAAACATTTTTATTTTAATTATATATCTTCTAAAGAAACTCTTTATTGGAAATGTCTCATGGTCTCCAGGAATGTCAAACACAGTTCTTTATAAAAGGGCCAGAGATTCTAGTAGAGTAAAGTGGTTTACAAACTTCACATACATTTCTTTAAAAAAAAAAAAAGAATTATATGTTTATTTATTTATTTTAGAAACAGCAGGGGGATTACATGAGCAGGAGAGGGGCTAAGGAAGAAGGAGGGAGAATCTTCAAGCATACTCCCTGCTGAGTACAGAGCCTAGCTCAGGGCTCCATCTCAATGCTGAGATCAGGACCTTAGCCAATATCAACATTTATATGCTTAATGGACCACACCACCCACACACTTCTGACACCCATTTCTGTCATTGTTTGCCCTACCACAAAATCAACAATTTTTAAAAATTTTTTTTTATTTTTTATTTATTTATTTGACAAAGAGAGAGATCGAGATCACAAGTAGGCAGAGAGGCAGGGGGAGAGAGAGCGGGGAAGCAGGCTCCCTGCTGAGCAGAGAGCCCGATGTGAGGCTCGATCCCAGGACCCTGAGATCATGACCTGAGCCGAAGGCAGAGGCTTTAACCACTGAGCCACCCAGGCGCCCCAAAATCAACAATTTCTTAAGACTGTTTTCAAGCCTGTTTCCCTGGGCCACAATTCTTCCTTTAATTTCCCTTCTTCAGGAATGTCTGACTCAACATGTATGTTCTCACTATTTTATACCATGGGGTGGACTCTCTTTTTTGCATGTGTATTGAGGGGCTGGTGTTTCCACTGTCTCACTAACAGTAAGCTACTGCTCCCCAACCATCTTTCCCTAGACAGTCTTTTTCTGGTGGGCTTCTGTTTGATTTTGCTTATTTCCCTACACATGAAAACATGGCTTGTTACGTTTGCTCTTCTTCTTTCCTCAGAAGTTGAGGAAGGAAAGAAGTCTGTGGCCATATTAACCTGAAAGTGACTACTATTATCATCAGGAGCCCAGTAGTTTCCCTCAACATATGCTATCTTCCAGATTCCCACATTGCTGTGGTAATTAGCAGTGCCATTCTGTTTCTAGACATTCAGTTATTTGCTGTTTGTGACTGCCTTTTTTTTTTTAGATTATTTATTTATTTATTTATTTGAGAGAGAGGGAGTGCAAACAGTGGGAGAGGGAGAAGTAGATTCCCCACTGAGCAGAAATCCAGAAGTAGGGCTTGATCCCAGGTTCCCAAGATCACAACCTGAGCCAAAGGTCAGCACTTAACTGACTGAGCCCCCCAGCTGCCCCTGTTTTTTACTGCCTTATTCATTTTTCTTTCAAAGCTACTAGTATGTCCTCTTGGCTCCCATGTTATATTAAAATTCAATGAGTGCTTGTTAGATTTTGTTAAACAACTGAACCTGTATTGATGCGCTATTAACCAAAGTCCGCAGATTACATTAAGGATCACTCTTGCTGTCTTCAGTTCTATGCTTCTGACAAGTACATGTTTCCTCTCCACTATGTAAAAGTAGAGCATTCTTATTAAACCTTTCCTGAGTCATTATGGCACCAAAGAAGCAATCAACATGAATTCACATGGAAAATTTGTTGAGCATTCCCAAACCCCCAAAATAACTGCTCTTAGAGTTTGCTGATACTTTGGGACATATCTTATGAACAGATGTTCAAAATCAATCAGGATAAAGCACAGATGCTCACTGACACTGTGTGAAACTATGAGGTTTTGATACAGTGATGTGGAGTGTTCTTCCTGGGAGAGGAGCTTGGTGGGGCTGCTCTCGCTGCCTCTGCAATGGATCAATGCAAAACACACACTGAAAGCTAATTTTGATTTTCACCTCTTTTATAAAAGTGGAAATACTCTTCAGATTTCTTTCAGGTGCTAAAAACAGGTACTAATGTAGGTCTTTCATGAGAGCTAAATGGCATAACATGAACTTTCGAAAACCAGGGGTTACCCGTACATAATGTCATGTACCCACCATTAGAGTATCACACAGAACACCTTTGTTATCTTATAAACTCCCCGTGTTTCCCCTATTCATGTCTCCCTCCCTCTTCCTGAACCCCTCATTACACTGATCTTTATACTATTTTTGTAGTCTTGCCTTTTCTGGAATGTCATGTCCTTGTAATGTTATAACTAATTAACCTTTCAGGATGGCTTCTTTCATGTAGAAATATACATTGAAGGTTCTTCCATGTCTTTTCATAGATTGATAGTGGTGGTGTTTTTGTTTTGTTTTGTTTAAATCAAGGACATTTTGGATGCCTTCAGTGTGGCCACCAGAATCACTCTCTTCCTTAATGCTCATGTTCTCTCATCTCGCTTGTGGAGAAGAACAGCTTGGTCAGCAATAAAAAAATACATACTGCCATATTAAATCAGTAAGGTCTTCATAAAGAGACCTAGAAAACTGGTGGATATGACATGGACTTATAGTTATTTGTAGAATTAAGATTTATTCGTGGAAGTTCATATCCATGATCATCTTTAGGTGTTGACAGAAATGTTATTACTAATTAAATTTTGATTTCATACACTGTATGTGTTAATTTCCAGTTCTGACCTCCTCTACAGGAAGAGGCTAAGGAGATGTCAGTTAGTTCTTCTAACTGTACCTGCTCCCTCTGCAACAGACACAGCCGTACTGTGAAGTTTTTGATTTTATATTTAATCTTTAATATCATCTACCTGGCATGATATATTGCTACTTCCTAGCCATTCATTTGTCCTTCATTAAGAGTCTGACTCCCTACAGAGAAAGACAAATGACATATGATTCTACTCTTAAGAAATAAAACAAAAGAACTATGAGGATGGGCACCTGGGTGATTCAGCTGGTTAAAATTCAGTCTCTTGGTTTTGGCTCAAGTCATGATCTCAAAGTCTTGAGACGGAGAACCACATTGGACTTTGTGCTCAGTGGAGTCTGCTTGAGATTCTCTTCCTGTCCCTCCCCTGCCCCTCTGCCAATCACCCTGCTTTTGTGCTCTCTCTCTCTCCTTCTCTCTCATATAAGTAAGTAAGTAAATAAATAAATAAATAAATAAAATCTTTATTAAAAATAATAATAAGAAGAAGAATAAACTGGTGATGGGGAGTAAGAAGTTCAGGTCCCCTAATGAGTACAGGGTGATCCATAGAAGTGCTGAATTACTACATTGCACACCTTAAACTAACATACATATGATTGAAATTAAAATTTAAAAAATTTAAAAAGGATCAGAATCCCTAAATTAAGGCCTTTATTTCCTGGTTGATCTTTTGCTTGGATGATCTGTCCATTTCAGTGAGGGTAGTGTTAAAGTTTCCTACTAATTATCATATTATTGTCAATAAGTTTCTTTGATTTTGTTATTAATTGGTTTATATAGTTGGCTTTCCCATGTTAGGAGCATAGATATTTAAAATTATTAGATCTTCTTGTTGGACAGACCCTTTGAGTATGATATAGTGTCCTTCCTCATCTCTTATTATAGTCTTTGGCTTAAAATCTAATTGATCTGATAGAAGGATTGCCACCCCAGCTTTCCTTTGATGTCCATTAGGGGTGGAAAACAACCCCCTCATTTTAAATCTGGAGGTGTCTTCGGGTCTAAAATGAGTTTCTTGTAGGCAGCATATTGATGGGTTTTTGTTTTTTTTATCCATTCTGACACCCTGTGTCTTTTGATTGGGGCATTTAGCCCATTTACATTCAGGGTAACTACTGAGAGATATGAATTTAGTGCCATTGTACCTATAAGGTGACTGTTACTGTATATTGTCTCTGTTCCTTTCTGATCTACTACTTTTCAGATCTCTCTTTGCTTAGAGGACCCCTTTCAATATTTCCTGTAGAGCTGGTTTGGTGTCTTCAAATTCTGTAGGTTTTTGTTTGTCCTGGAAGCTTTTTATTTTATCATTTTCAATGATAGCCTAGCTGGATATAGTATTCTTGGCTGCATGTTTTTCTCATTTAGTGCTCGAAATATATCATGCCAGTTCTTTCTGGCCTGCTAGTTCTCTGTGGTTAAGTCCACTGCCAATCTAATATTTTTACCATTGTATGTTACAGACTTCTTTTCCCTGGCTGCTTTCAGGATTTTCTCTTTGTCACTAAGACTTGTAAATTTTACTATTAGGTGATGGAGTGTGGACCTATTCTTATTGATTTTGAGGGGGTTCTCTGCACCTCCTGGATTTTGATGCTTGTTCCCTTTGCCATATTAGGGAAATTCTCTCCAATAATCCTCTCCAATATACCTTCTGTTCCCCTTTCTCTTTTTTCTTCTTCTGGAATCTCAATTATTCTAATGTTGTATCGTCTTATGGTGTTGCTTATCTCTCAAATTCTCCCCTCATGGTCCAGTATTTGTTTGTCTCTCTTTTGCTCAGCTTCTTTATTCTCTGTCATTTGGTCTTCTATGTCACTAATTCTTTCTTCTGCCTCATTTATCCTAGCAGTAAGAGCCTCTATTTTTTATTACACCTCATTAATAGCTTTTTTAATTTCAACTTGGTTAGATTTTAGTTCTTTTATTTCTCCAGAAAGGGCTTTTACCTCTCCAGAGATGGTTTCTCTAATATCTTCCATGCCTTTTTGAGCCTGGCTAGAACCTTGAGAATCGTCATTCTGAACTCTAGATCTGACATATTACCAATGTCTGTATTGATTAAGTCCCTAGCCTTTGGTACTGCCTCTTGTTCTTTTTTTGTGGTTAATTTTTCTGCCTTGTCATTTTGTCCAGATAAGAAAATATGAGGGAGCAAGTAAAATACTAAAAGGGTGGCAAAGACCCCAGGAAAATGTGCTTTAACCAAATCAGAAGAGACCCCAAATCATGCTGGGGAGAAAGGGGATAAAAAGTTCAGAGAAAAAAAAAATTGAAAAAGAAAACAAATAAAGAAAAAATATAGAAAAGAAAAATATATGTGTGTATATTAGAATGGTGACTAGAACAGGGTCACCCCCTTAATTTTGGGAGTATTTTGGTCTCTTAGAAGAAACTATCTCCCCAAATTTTAAAGAATGAAAACCATATATGAGGGTAAACACAATGAAGGGATGGAATATGCCTATAAAAATGAAAAAATTTTTTTTTTATTTTTAGAAAAGGATTTGATAAAGTAAGTTGGGTGGGAGAATAAAGAAAAAGAAAGTGGAGAGAATTTGCTTGGGCTGGAGACTAGAACAAGCCCAGAGCTAGATTTAGGGTATATTTTGATCTATTAGAAGAAGTTGTACCCCAAATTTTTTAGAAGAAAAACTCCTATGTGTATATAGAAAATAATGGTAGATACAATGAAGGATAAAATATGACTATAAGAATGAAGGTTCAAAAAAAGATTATTGTTTGTTTGTTTGTTTTTTTATGAAAGGTATTGTTAAGATAAACGAGCTGAAAAACATTAAAAGAGGAAAGGGTAAAAGTTTAAAAAAAATTAAGCAGTAGAAAGAAAATACAATTAAAAGAAAAATTAACTGCAAGACAAAAGAATCATGGGAAGAAAGCCATGAATTCCATGCTTTGCTTTCTCCTCCTCTGGAATTCTGCTATTCTCCTTGGTAAGTGGACTTGGTCTTGGCTGGATTTCTTGTTGATCTTCTGGGGGAGAAACCTGTTGTACTGATTCTCAAGTGTCTTTGTCTGAGGCAGAATTGCACAGCCCTTATCAGGGGCCAGGCTAAGTAATCCGCTCAGGTTCGCTTTCGGGAGTTTTGTTCCCTGAACGCTTTCCACAGAGTTCCGGCGGATGGGAATGAAAATGGCGGCCTCCCAATCTCCAGGCCAGAGGAGCCCAGAGCTCCTCTATCCTCAATCTAAACAATGAGTCCTGGGTGCATTTAAACTCATTGAAAGACACATATTTGTAATCCTTCTGAAGAAGGATACTTAAAGGAGCAAGTTTAATTGGGAACTAAAAATAAAGAAAAGGGGAAATGGTGCATATTCACTATTTTGCTCCTTCTACATTTCTCAATCTCATTACTCAGTAGAATCGAAATTCCATGACTGATAGGTGTCATGGGCTATGATGTGACAACCATTTAAAAAGCAGGAAAAGGGGCACCTGGGTGACTCAGTGGGTTAAGCCTCTGCCTTCAGCTCAGGTCATGATCTCGGGTTCCTGGGATTGAGACCCCATCCAGCTCTCTCCTCAGCAGGGAGCCTGATTTCCCCTCTCTCTGCCTGCTGCTCTGACTACTTGTGATCTCTCTCTCTGTGTCAAATAAATAAATAAAATCTTTTTAAAAATATAAAAGGCAGAAAAATTCACAAAAGAATTAAATAGAAAACTCAAGCATTACAATTAACATGCATTTTTGTTATTTTATTTAGTTTTGAGAAATTGTTACTATTGCATAAAGGAGAAGGCTGCAGGTGATAAACTCATTGGATTTTATGAACACAACATCTTTACTACGTGAATGCGGATCTGCTTGGTCTTGGCACCATAGACAAGTGGATTGAGAAAAGGGGGGACCAGCAAGTAAAGACTAGAAAAGAGAATGTAGATATAAGGGGGAACGTGAGCACCAAACCTATGTGTGAAGAAGGAGAAGAAGGCAAGGAAGTAGAGCTGGAGGAAGACACAGATATGGGCAATGCAGGTATTGAATGCTTTCCACCGAGCCTCCTTCTGGGGCAAACGAAAAACTGTAATAAATATTTGTATGTAAGACAAAGTGATGAATATCAGGTCAAATCCTGCAACAGAAAATGCCACAAACAAGCCATAGATTTTGTTGACCCGTACATTTTCAGCAGCCAGCTTCACAATGGCCATGTGTTCACAGTAGGAGTGGGAGATGATGGTTGTATGGTAAAACTGAAACCGACATTTAATCAGTACTAAAGATGGGGCTACCAGAATGGCAGCTCTAAGTGTTACAACAGCCCCTATTTGGGTGACCAGCTGGTGGGTGAAGATGGCAGTATATCTTAGTGGATAACAGATGGCCACATAACGGTCCAGAGCCATGGCCAGGAGGATGCCTGACTCGATGCACTCAAAAATGTGGATGAACCCCATTTGAAGCAAGCAAGAATCAAAATAAATCTCTGGCACATGAAACCAGAAAATGCCAAGCATCTTGGGCACAATGCTTGTGCCAAGTACAATATCTGTAACTCCTAGCATGCCTAGGAAAATATACATGGGTTGATGGAGGCTACGTTCTGAAATGATGATGATCAGAAGCACGGAATTTCCAATCAAAGCGAAGAGATACATGGCACAGAATGGAATCCCGATCCAGCACTGCACAGACTCTAGGCCTGGGATCCCTATTAGGGTCAACACAGAAGGCAGGAAGACTGTAATGTTGGATATGGACATAATGTTTTTGGGTCTTCAGAACCAAATGAAAGAGTATCTCTGTCAATGGTATTCTTCTTCTCTACTCCTTTTTTTATCCAAAGTTGTCATAGTGAGTCTCTCTGATTCTGGCAAAAGTCTAAGGTCATATCATCCATTTCACCTGTATTATTGATGGAAAAAAGACTTGATCATTGATGCACCTCACTGTTTTGAGGGAGGACGTCCCCAAGCACTAGTCCACAAGAAGAGATTAGGTGTATGGCAGGTCAAATGCATTAGAACCACCAGATCATCTGAGTAAGGGAATCAACTGCTGGGCCTGTGGACACAATATGTCCTTCTGAACCTGTGGACAAAATAATAATGTTTGCTTATTCCGTTTGCAAATTGACCATTAATCAGATTTTCATAAATCTCTCCCTATCCCAAATTGCAGGTAATCCTTAGGACTATTTTTTCCCCCACTGTCTGAGTCAGGAACTGTTAGTCTGTACAAGCAAATAGTCAAACTCTATGCAGTATGATGTTATCAAGGGCTCATATGAAAGAGAAGAGAGTTAGAAACAACTCCACCCAAGTGCATAATATACTTAGATATCTATATCTGTCTATATATTATATATCTACATATGAATGGATATTCTTTCAAAAGAATGTGAGGTAGAGCTTGAGAAAAGATTCAAATCCATGTAATTTTTACAATCTGGATCAAAGTTACATATTATTTTTTTAGAGATAGCATCTTGCAATTTATTTATTTTTTAAAATAAATAAATTTTATTTATTTTAAAAAATAAATTTAATAAAATAAATTTATTTTTTAAAAGATTTTATTTATTTATTTGACAGACAGAGATCATAAGTAGGCAGAGAGGCAGGCAGAGAGAGAGGGGAAGCAGGCTCTCTGCTGAAGCAGAGAGCCTGATACAGGCTCAATCACGGTGTCCTGAGATCATGACCTGAGATGAAGGCAGAGGCTTAACCCACCGAGGTACCCAGGCACCCCTTCAATTTATTTTTAATTCCAATGTAATAGTCATAGTATTATATTAATTTCAATTGTCCAATATAGTGATTCAACAATTCCATACATTACTCAGTGTTCATCAAAGTAAGTATGCTCATTTTTTTATTATTATGTTATGTTATGTTGGTCACCATACAGTACATCATTAGTTTTTGATGTAGTGTTCCATGATTCATTGTTTGTATATAACACCCAGTGCTCCATGCAATACATGCCCTCTTTAAAACCCATCACCGGGCTAACCCATCCCCCACCTCCTCCCCTCTAAAACCCTCATTTTGTTTCTTGGAGTCCATAGTCATAGCTTCCTATGGTTTGTTTCCCCTTCCAACTGCCTCCCCTTCATTTTCCCCATCCTTCTCCTAATGTTTTCCATGCCATGTTTTACATTACTAGTAAAACTGTATTTTATTTTGTCTTTATTACTAACATGGAATTCACTAAAATGAGTTGTATACTTAAAATAGCAGAAATTCTGTAATACCCATTTCAGAATAACTAGAAGCAAGAAATATCTAGGAGACAAGGAAATCCTGAGCAAAAATGTAGAGGCAAGAGGACTCATTCTTGCTTACTAAAGAACATAAGCAAATGGGTAACTTAGCCAGAATAGAGGTTAGTTTCTAGGGTTTAAAGTGTTTTCATTTACCAATATCAAAAGATGGGTACATTTAGGCTTACTGATTCTCAATAATATTCATATCACTTAATGCTTTGATCATTATGGAGCTTAAGCATAAAAAATGAATAGAAAATAAAGGGGTGAAAGATAGGTTCCTTAGAAGGGAGTCCAATCTAGAAGAAGAAAAGGAACACAGAGGGCAGACTTTGGGACACCAGAAATGATTCAGGAAAAGGCTGTAGAACCATTTAATCATAATTTGATCAGCACAGTTCACTGATGACTGAATTTTCAAAAGACTTGGGCTCTTAGTCCCCATATCAGAATTCTTCTAGAATAAAGATCGTTGTTTAAAAAATTGCATATCTAGAATCACGACATTCTCAAGTCATATAATAGAAAAATATTTGTTGTCCTTCAAAAAAAAAAAAAAAACAGGGTTCAGTTATGTCATTCTTTCCGAGACTCTCCAACACAGTTGCTATATGTCAGCAAGTTCATGATCACTTAACCATATGCTGAATAGAGATCCTTCAGTAGCAGTCCCATTGTTTGACTTATTCAAGAGACAGGAGCTGCCATGGGAGCATTACATGACAGATATGGATGGTGGGAAGGCAAGGGAGAGGATGTAAGTGAATACAGGGCAGGTGGGAAGGAGTGGTAATCACTGGAGAAGCTGGTTGGTAATCACTGGAGAAGCTGGTTGGTAATCACTGGAGAAGCTGGTAGTGAAGCATTATGAGGTAAATCTAGGGATAGTGAGACTTCCTCACCCTTTGTTGTTGGGAACCTGTTCTGCTCTTACCCGACACCTGAAGACCACCATCAGTCTTCATAGCCCTATTCCTCATTGCTTACCTCTCATCCGTCTTTCTTCCTCCCAAGATCCTGGTCTCATTCCCTGGTTATCATGTGCTGGGCAGTGCCTCTTCTTCTGTCTCCACCCTAAGTAATAGCCCATGTAAAAGTCATGAACTCTGATCCATTTGCTGCTCGGGCCATATCCAATATATGGACAACTCTGCAATAGCCTTTCCTTCTTTTCTTCTGTCCCTACAAAACAAATTTGACCTTATCCTATTAGTCTTTCCAAGATCATGTTGGTGGATTCATCCTCCAACAAAACTCACAGCAAGGTCTGTATCATGCTGAGGCAGCCACATAAATTTATTGAGCTTGAATTGTAGAAGAAAACTATTGAATACCAATTAAAATATTCCCCAGTGAATGTGGAGGAGACAGTCTGAATATGATCTGAGGGATTTCCTCACCACTAGGCCAGTCCAGAAGGCTCCCAGCAGCTCAGAATGATACCCTTTTGGATCTATTCACAGCTAATGTCTCAAATCATTTCTATAACTTGCAGAATTGCACTAATCTTCTCTTTTCTTTTCCCCCACAGGGTAAATGTAGAGAAACTAATATACACAGGTTGTATTTTTATGAGTTCAGTTCCTTTTCTGCCATCCTCATTTGGAATAACTTCTAAAGAACACTTAGATGTGGGCATGTTCCTATGCCATGAATTCTATAAATGTCCTTAGGACCCTTTGTTCACTAAGGCACGTCTGGAAAGAAAAGTCTTATCCACAATAGCTCTTTATCACACATTTACTCTCCTTCTCTTGCAGTCTTAATCCTGAGATTTTTATTCTATTGAAGCTATTTTTGTAAATTTAATGTTATTCTCACAATGACCAATTATGATGTACATTTCCAAATCCTACCATACTAATTTTAGAATTATTTGTCCAGCTTTGTGGGAAAAAAAAGTGGATTGTATTTTGTTAGGGATAACATTGATTGTGTAGATTGCTTTGGGTAGTATAGACATTTTAACAATATTTATACTTCCAATCCATGAACATGTAATGTTTTTCCATTTCTTTGTCTTCCTCAATTCTTTCATAATTGTTCTGTAGTTTTTAGAGTATAGATCCTTTACCCTTTTGGTTAGGTTTATTCCTAGGTATCTTATGGTTTGGGGTGCAGTTGTAAATGGGGTTGGTTCTTTCATTTCTCTTTTTTCTGTCTCATTGTTAATGTATGAAATGAAACTGATTTCTGCGTATTGATTTCATATCCTGCCATGTTGTTGAATTCCTGTATGAGTTTTAGCAATTTTGGGGTGGAGTCTTTTGGCTTTTTCACATAAAGTATCCTGTCATCTGAGAAGAATGAGCATTTGACTTTTTTTTTAATTTATTTTTTATTTATTTTTAGCATAACAGTATTCATTGTTTTTGTACCACACCCAGTGCTCCATGCAATCCGTGCCCTCTCTAATACCTACCACCTGGTTCCCCCAGTCTCCCACCCCCCACCACTTCAAACCCCTCAGATTGTTTTTCAGAGTCCATTGTCTCTCATGGTTCACCTCCCCTTCCAATTTCCCTCAGCTCCCTTCTTCTAACTCCCCATGTCCTCCATCCTATTTGTTATGCTCCACAAATAAGTGAAACCATATGATAATTGATTCTCTCTGCTTGACTTATTTCATTCAGCATAATCTCTTCCAGTCCCATCCATGCTGATACAAAAGTTGGGTATTCATCCTTTCTGATAGAGGCATAATACTCCATAGTGTATGTGGACCACATCTTCCTTATCCATTTGTCCGTTGAAGGGCATCTTGGTTCTTTCTACAGTTTGGCAACCGTGGCCATTGCTGCTATAAACATTGGGGTACAGATGGCCCTTCTTTATAATTTGAATTTTTTTAAATCTTTTTTTGTGGTCTGATTGCTGAGGCAAGGTTTCTAGAACACAACGGTGGTGAGAGTTGGCACTCCATCCAGTTCCTGGCTTTAGGGGAAAGGTCTTAGTTTTTGCCCACTCAGAATGATGTTTGCTGTGGGACTTCCATAGATGGTTTTTATGATATTGGAGTGTGTTCCTTCTATAGAGGTAGGTGGAACTGGAGGGCATATGATGAGCAAAATAACTCAATCAATGAAAGACAAGTATCATATGTTTTCCCTCTATGTAGAATATAAGAAACAACAGAGATGATCATAGGGAAAAGGAGGGAAAATGAAATGGGAAGTCATCAGAAAGGGAAAAAAACAGGGGAGACTCTTAATCATAGGAAATAAACTGTGGGTTGATAGAGGGGAGTAGGGTTAGAGGATGGGGTAACTTGGTGATGGGCATTGAGGAGGGCATGTGATATGATGAGCACTTCTTGTTATATACAACTGATTAATTATTGAATGCCACACCTGATCAATGATGTTCTATAAGTGGGCTAATTGAATTTAATAAAATTAATTAATTAGTTAATTAGTTAGTTAGTTAATTCTACCATGCAGAATCCTGAGCTAGTTGTTGACCATCTGGTGAAATTTCTCTCCATTCCTCCTTTTTATACCTTTCTTCCTCTTTTTTTCCACTCTTCCCTCAGAATGCAGGTATTTTATGCCTCATAGATGTGGAGAAATCATGTCATCTGCAAGGAAAAAGAAGATAAATATGCTTTCAAATGTTTAGGAATATAGGAAGAATTCATATGTCTTTTATCATTAGAACAAATGAATTCTAAGAAATACTTATGCACATGGTACCTTTCTCCTTGACATGATTCACCTGGTTTCTAGACTTTCTCTGCTAACTTAAGAGGGACTCGAGGTAATAGAGATGCTGGCAAATTTAGGATGAATCCTTTCAGTAGGATGGAGGAGGCATTCACAATAGATATTGGGGAGAAGAGATAGAGATAAAAAGAGGACCTTAGATGCTCTTTCTAGAATTTTGTCTGTGAAGGAGACAGATACAATGGTACAGATTCATGTTGAATAGAATTAATTCAGAGGTCAGATTGGCACATATTAGCCAATCATTAGCAAAGTTTTGAGTCACTAAGGAATAGTTTAAACTAGCTTATCATTTTGTTTCCCTCCTCTTCTTCTATTGATTTTATTTAAATTTTGTTGTCCTCCAATCTTCTATCCTGAGTCCCTTAAACTATACATTATTGCTGGGAATAGTATCTTCTCAAAATAACTGGGGTATCAATTTTATTATGCCAACTCTTATAACAATATTTTCAGCACATATCCTAACTCTGTTCCTGATTTGGCATGTCATACTCTAAATTTCTGTTCATGTTGAACTTACTTTGAATGTTGGTTCTGACCTTTATTTTGCTTTAGAATGGATAAACAACTGTTTTCCACTTTGTTGTAATATCATGAAATACTTTCACAAATAGATCAATAACTATATGTTTTCCTTTTTTTCTGAGTTTTTGGGTTTTGGGGGGTAAGTTAACGAATCATCTTTAAAGGATCATTCAAATTTTTTCTCAGAAAAATTGATACGTATTCACTATGAAGCATATGCCAATCTGGCAATGTTTTTAATAGAAAATTGACTTAGTAGTAATTGATCTAGTAGTAAAACCAATTACCTCAATTTCCTGTCCATCTTTTTTTTTTTATTTTTTATTTTTTATAAACATATATTTTTATCCCCAGGGGTACAGGTCTGTGAATCACCAGGTTTACACACTTCACAGCACTCACCAAAGCATATACCCTCCCCAATGTCCATAATGCCACCCCCTTCTCCCAACCCCCCTCCCCCCAGCAACCCTCAGTTTGTTTTGTGACATTAAGAGTCACTTATGGTTTGTCTCCCTCCCAATTTCATCTTGTTTCATTGATTCTTCTTTTACCCACTTAAGCCCCCATGTTGCATCACCACTTCCTCATAACAGGGAGATCATATGATAGTTGTCTTTCTCTGCTTGACTTATTTCGCTAAGCATGATACGCTCTAGTTCCATCCATGTTGTCACAAATGGCAAGATTTCATTTCTTTTGATGGCTGCATAGTATTCCATTGTGTATATATACCACATCTTCGTGATCCATTCATCTGTTGATGGACATCTAGGTTCTTTCCATAGTTTGGCTATTGTGGACATTGCTGCTATAAACATTCGGGTGCACGTGCCCCTTTGGATCACTACGTTTGTATCTTTAGGGTAAATACCCAGTAGTGCAATTGCTGGGTCATAGGGCAGTTCTATTTTCAACATTTTGAGGAACCTCCATGCTGTTTTCCAGAGTGGCTGCACCAGCTTGCATTCCCACCAACAGTGTAGGAGGGTTCCCCTTTCTCCGCATCCTTGCCAGCATCTGTCATTTCCTGACTTGTTGATTTTAGCCATTCTGACTGGTGTGAGGTGATATCTCATTGTGGTTTTGATTTGTATTTCCCTGAATGCCGAGTGATATGGAGCACTTTTTCATGTGTCTCTTGGCCATCTGGATGTCTTCTTTGCAGAAATGTCTGTTCATGTCCTCTGCCCATTTCTTGATTGGATTATTTCTTCTTTGGGTGTTGAGTTTCCTAAGTTCTTTTTAGATTCTGGACACTAGTCCTTTATCTGATATGTCGTTTACAAATATCTTCTCCCATTCTGTCAGTTGTCTTTTGATTTTGTTAACTGTTTCCTTTGCTGTGCAAAAGCTTTTGATCTTGATGAAATCCCAATAGTTCATTTTTGCCCTTGCTTCCCTTGCCTTTGGCGTTGTTCCTAGGAAGATGTTGCTGCGGCTGAGGTCGAAGAGGTTGCTGCCTGTGTTCTCCTCAAGGATTTTGATGGATTCCTTTCGAACATTGAGGTCCTTCATCAATTTTGAGTCTATTTTCATGTGTGGTGTAAGGAAATGGTCCAATTTCATTTTTCTGCATGTGGCTGACCAATTTTCCCAGCACCATTTATTGAAGAGGCTGTCTTTTTTCCATTGGACATTCTTTCCTGCTTTGTCGAAGATTAGTTGACCATAGAGTTGAGGGTCTATTTCTGGGCTCTCTATTCTGTTCCATTGATCTATGTGTCTGTTTTTGTGCCAGTACCATGCTGTCTTGATGATGACAGCTTTGTGATAGAGCTTGAAATCCGGAATTGTGATGCCACCAACTTTGGCTTTCTTTTTCAATATCCCTTTGGCTATTCGAGGTCTTTTCTGGTTCCATATAAATTTTAGAATTATTTGTTCCATTTCTTTGAAAAATATGGATGGTACTTTGATAGGAATTGCATTAAATGTGTAGATTGCTTTAGGTAGCATAGACATTTTCACAGTATTTATTCTTCCAATCCAGGAGCATGGAACATTTTTCCATTTCTCTGTGTCTTCCTCAATTTCTTTCATGAGTACTTTATAGTTTTCTGAGTATAGATTCTGTGCCTCTTTGGTTAGGTTTATTCCTAGGTATCTTATGGTTTGGGGTGCAATTGTAAATGGGATGGACTCCGTAATTTCTCTTTCTTCTGTCTTGTTGTTGGTGTAGAGAAATGCAACTGATTTCTGTGCATTTATTTTATATCCTGACACTTTACTGAATTCCTGTATAAGTTCTAGCAGATGTGGGGTGGAGTCTTTTGGGTTTTCCACATATAGTATCATATCATCTGCGAAGAGTGATAATTTGACTTCTTCTTTGCCGATTTGGATGCCTTTAATTTCCTTTTGTTGTCTGATTGCTGAGGCTAGGACCTCTAGTACTATGTTGAATAGCAGTGGTGATAATGGACATCCCTGCCGTGTTCCTGACCTTAGCGGAAAAGCTTTCAGTTTTTCTCCATTGAGAATGATATTTGCGGTGGGTTTTTCATAGATGTCTTTGATGATATTGAGGTATGTGCCCTCTATCCCTACACTTAGAAGAGTTTTGATCAGGAAGGGATGCTGTACTTTGTCAAATGCTTTTTCAGCATCTATTGAGAGTATCATATGGTTCTTGTTCTTTCTTTTATTGATGTGTTGTATCACATTGACTGATTTGCGGATGTTGAACCAACCTTGCAGCCCTGGAATAAATCCCACTTGGTCGTGGTGAATAATCCTTTTAATGTACTGTTGAATCCTATTGGCTAGTATTTTGGTGAGAATTTTCGCATCTGTGTTCATCAAGGATATTGGTCTGTAGTTCTCTTTTTTGATGGGATCCTTGTCTGGTTTTGGGATCAAGGTGATGCTGGCCTCATAAAATGAGTTTGGAAGTTTTCCTTCCATTTCTATTTTTTGGAACAGTTTCAGGAGAATAGGAATTAGTTCTTCTTTAAATGTTTGGTAGAATTTCCCTGGGAAGCTCTCTGGCCCTGGGCTTTTGTTTGTTTGGAGATTTTTTTCATGACTGCTTCAATATCCTTTCTGGTTATGGGTCTGTTCAGGCTTTCTATTTCTTCCTGGTTCAGTTGTGGTAGTTTATAATGTTTCTAGGAATGCATCCATTTCTTCCAGATTGTCAGATTTGTTGGCGTAGAGTTGCTCATAGTATGTTCTTATAATTGTATTTCTTTGGTGTTAGTTGTGACTTCTCTTTCATTCATGATTTTACTTATTTGGGTCCTTTCTCTTTTCTTTTTGATAAGTCTGGCCAGGGGTTTATCAATCTTATTAATTCTTTCAAAGAACAGCTCCTAGTTTCATTGATTTGTTCTACTGGTTTTTTTTTTTTTTTTTTTCGTTTCTATTTCATTGATTTCTGCTCTGATCATTATGATTTCTCTTCTCCTGCTGTGTTTAGGGTTTCTTTCTTGTTCTTTCTCCAGCTCCTTTAGGTGTAGGGTTAGGTTGTATAGCTGAGACCTTTTTTGTTTCTTGAGAAAGGCTTGTACCACTATATATTTTCCTCTCAGAACTGCCTTTGCTGTGTCCCACAGATTTTGAACCATTGTGTTTTCATTATCATTTGTTTCCATGAATTTTTTCAATTCTTCTTTAATTTCCTGGTTGACCCATTCATTCTTTAGAAGGATGCTGTTTAGTCTCCATGTATTTGGATTCTTTCCAAATTTCTTCTTCTGATTGAGTTCTAGCTTCAGAGCATTTTGCTTTGAAAATATGCAGGGAATGATCCCAATCTTTTGATACCAGTTGAGACCTGATTTAGGACCGAGGATATGATCTATTCTGGAGAATGTTCCATGTGCACTAGAGAAGAATGTGTATTCTGTTGCTTTAAGATGAAATGTTCTGAATATATTTGTGATGTCCATCTGGTCCAGTGTGTCATTTAAGGCCTTTATTTCCTTGTTGATCTTTTGCTTGGATGATCTGGCCATCTCAGTGAGGGGAGTGTTAACGTCCTCTACTATTATTGTATTATTGTTGATGTGTTTCTTTGATTTTGTTATTAATTGTTTTATGTAGTTGGCTGCTCCCATGTTAGAGGCATAGGTATTTAAAATTGTTAGATCTTCTTCTTGAACAGATCCTTTCAGTATGATATAGTGTCCTTCTTCATCTCTTGTTATAGTCTTTGGCTTAAAATCTAATTGATTTGATAGAAGGTTTGCCACCCCAGCTTTCCTCTGTTGTCCATTAGCATGGCAAATTGTTTTCCACTTTTCACTTTAAGTCTGGAGGTGTCTTCGGGTCTAATATGAGTTTCTTGTAGATAGCATATTGATGTTGTGTGTGGTTTTTTTTGTTGTTATTTTGTTTTGTTTTTATCCATTCTGATATCCTGTGTCTTTTGATTGGGCATTTAGCCCATTAACATTCAGGATAACTATTGAGACATATGAATTTAGTGCCATTATATTGCCTGTAAGGTGACTGTTACTGTATATTGTCTCTGTTCCTTTCTGATCTACTACTTTTCAGGTCTCTCTTTGCTTAGAGGACCACTTTCAATATTTCCTGTATAGCTGGTTTGGTGTTTGCAAATTCTTTCAGTTTTTGTTTGCCCTGGAAGCTTTTTATCTCCCTTTCTATTTTCAATGATAGCCTAGCTCGATATAGTATTCTTGGCTGCATGTTTTTCTTGTTTAGTGCTCTGAATATATCATGCCAGTTCTTTCAGGCCTGCCAGATCTCTGTGGATAAGTCCGTTGCCAATCTAATATTTTTACCATTGTATGTTACAGACTTCTTTTACCAGACTGCTTTCAGGATTTTCTCTTTGTCACTAAGACTTGTAAATTTTATTATTAGGTGACAGGGTGGACCTATTATTGTTGATTTTGATGGGGGCTCTCTGTACCTCCTGGATTTTGATGCTTGTTCCCTTTGCCATAATAGGGAAATTCTCTACAATAATTCTCTCCAATATACCTCCTGCTCCCCTCTCTCTTTCTTCTTCTTCTGGAATCCCAATTATTCTAATGTTGTTTTCTCTCATGGTGTCACTTATCTCTCAAATTCTCCCCTCATGGCCCAGTATTTGTTTGTCTCTCTTTTGCTCAGCTTCTTTATTCTCTGTCATTTGGTCTTCTATATCACTAATTCTTTCTTCTGCCTCATTTACCCTAGCAGTCAGAGCCTCCATTTTTTATTACACCTCATTAATAGCTTTTTTGGTTTCAACTTGGTTAGATTTTAGTTCTTTTATTTCTCCAGAAAGGGCTTTTATCTCTCCAGAGACGGTTTCTTTAATATCTTCCATGCCTTTTTCGAGCCCAGCTAGAACCTTGAGAGTCATCATTCTGAACTCTAGATCTGACATATTACCAATGTCCATATTGATTAGGTTCCCTAGCCTTTGGTATTCCCTCTTGTTCTTTTTTGTGTTTGTGTGTGGTTAATTTTTCTGCCTTGTCATTTTGTCCAGATAAGAAAATATGAGGGAGCAAATAAAATACTAAAAGGGTGGCAAAGACCCCAGGAAAATGCACTTTAGCCAAATCAGAAGAGACCCCAAATCATGAGGGGGAGAAAGAGGATAAAAATAAGTTAAGACAAAAAAAATTAAAAAAAAAAGAAAACAAATTTTAAAAAATATAAAAAAGAAAATATATATATTAGACTGGTGACTAGAACAGGGTCACCCACTTAATTTTGGGAGTATTTTGGTCTCTTAGAAGAAACTACCTCTCAAATTTTTTAAAGAATGAAAACCATATATGAGGGTAAACACAATGAAGGGTTGGAATATGCCTATAAAGATGAAAAAAATTTTAATTTCTAAAAAAAGGAATTGATAAAGTAAGTTGGTTGAGAGAATAAAGAAAAAAAAAAGTGGAGGATTTTGCTCAGGCTGGAGACTAGAATAAGCCTGGAGCTAGATTTATGGCATATTTTGATCTATTAGAAGAAAAAATTTTTTAGAAGAAAAAACCCTATGTGTATACAAAACATAAAGTTAGATAGAGTGAAGGATAAAATATGACTATAATAATGAAGGTTCAAAAATGATTATTATTATTTTTAAGAAAGGTATTATTAAGATAAACTAGTTAGGGACGCCTGGGTGGCTCAGTTGGTTACGCAGCTGCCTTCGGCTCAGGTCATGATCCCAGCGTCCTGGGATCGAGTCCCACATCGGGCTCCTTGCTCAGCAGGGAGCCTGCTTCTCCCTCTGCCTCTGCCTGCCATTCTGTCTGCCTGTGCTCGCTCTCCCCCTCTCTCTGATAAATAAAAAAAAAAAAGATAAACTAGTTAAAAAATGTTAAAAGAGGAAAGGATAAAAGTTTAAAAAATTAGAAGAAGAAAAAATAAAAAAATAAAAAGAAAATAAAATAAAAAAGAAAAAGAAAATTAAAAAAAAATTAAATTAATGCAAGACTAAGGAGTCATGGGGAGAACGCCATGAATTCCATGCTTTGCTTTCTCATCCTCTGAAATTCTACTGTTCTCCTTGGTACGTGAACTTGGTTTTGGCTGAATTTCTTGTTGATCTTCTGGGGGAGGGGCCTGTTGTAGTGATTCTCAAGTGTCTTTGCCCCAGGCGGAATTGCACCGCCCTTACGAGGACCAGGCTAAGTAATCCGTTCAGGTTCACTTTCAGGAGCTTTTGTTCCCTGAATGCTTTCCGTAGAGTTCTGGAGGATGAGAATGAAAATGGTGGCCTCCCGGTCTCCAGCCAGGAGGAGGCAAGACCTTGGGGCCCACTCCTCAGTGAGCCCTCAGAGACAAGCGCTCAATCACTCCTGTGTCCCTGGCCTCTGGCTGCGCTCCGAGCTCACCCAGCCTGCCACCGGTTCAAGATAACCCCGAGCTGAGAGCTCACTCTTTGGCCCTGTGTCTGTAGCCGGCTTCCCCGTTCTAATATCTGCAAGCTCTATGACACTCAGACACCCCCAATCCTTCTGTGACCCTGCGGGATCTGAGGCCACGCTGACCCTTGTGAGGGCTTTACCCCAGTTTAGCCTCTGGAGTGATGTCCCTTTATGGAACGGAACGGACTTTTAAAAGTCCTGATTTTGTGCTCTGTTGCTCTCCTGCTTGCTGGGAGCCAGCCCCCCCCCCACCCCCCGCCATGGTCTATCTTCCCATTGCTTTGGATTCACTTCTCCTCCGGTCCTACCTTTCAGAAAGTGGTCAATTTTCTGTTTCTAGAATTGTTGCTCTTCTTCTCTTCGGTCTCCTGTTGGATTTGTAGATGTTCGCAATGGATTGATGAGCTATCTAGCTGATCTCGGGCTACCTAATGTAATCTCAGCGTGCTACTTCTCTGCCATCTTGACTCCTTCCCCCTCCTGATGTCTTTTTCTACATGTCCTTGCTGAGCAAAAATCAACTTCTTACCTGTATTTTCTAGGATCCTGAGGATATTTAACTAGTTGAGAGAAAAAAAAAGACATAGGATGTTCATAACATGGTGAGGAAATGGGGAGCTGGGTATTTATAGCCCCTCTGGACATCTCTTGGACTCAAGAGTGTCAGCCCCCAGAGGAGTGAACTCCACTCACTCCTGGAAGGAGAGGGCCCAGGCTGGCTTCAGGGAGAAGTGCCCTCACCCCATCCTTCCTAGTACCGCGTGTGCAGGTTGTCATATGCACAGCACTCTCACACACCCAGCTTAACACACATTTTCCATTAAACATGCAGTTCTCCTTTGTGTGGCAGAGACTCCTGCTAGTGCCATCACAGCCTGTTCCATGGAGTCATCTGCAAATGGAGATGGTCAAGGCCACATGTAGAAGCATTGTATGCCTTTTAGAAGGCTGATAATACTGAATTCTGGCATCTTATTTACTTGACATTTTAAGGCTCCTTGGCTGTCTCTCTCTTCCATTGGTCACCTCGTAGAATTAGTATCAGAAAGGTCAAGAAATGTCATTAGCTACTATAGAGATTTTTATTTGAATTCTTTAATTTAAATTCAATTTAGGCAAATATAGTACATCAGTAGTTTCAGAGCTAGTGTTCCTTAATGTCCATCACCCAATTTCTTTGGCTTTTTATTTGGATTTTATGTTCTCTGCTTGACCTTTTATTTTTCTATTTCTTTTTCTTTTTAAACTTTCTTAGTCTTTATAACTATTCTCTAAATGCATTGGGATTACCTCGATTTTTGGCAAAGGTTATAATTACAATTTTAGTTTCAGTTTTCTTTTATTGTTGATTTTGCTTTTTTTACTTTTCTGCATGTATAAAACATTTTTTTGTTTTTCATCTATCACTGATCCTTATTTTGTTTTATCTCTTGGTTTTCTTTTTCAATTCTTATTACAGTATTTTCATCATTCTCTTTTGGGCACTGTGGAAGGTAATCTGAGAAGATAATTGTAATCACACCCTTTTCTGTGGGTGGATACCTCTGTATAATTCAAAGGGGATCCTAAGTCTCCTCCCGTTGAACCTGGGATGATAGTTGTTTTGACCAAATAAAGTGGCTGGAATGATGGTGGTGTTTGCAATTTACTGAGCCAAAAGTAGTAAGTCTGGGAACTTCGACATTGTTTCTTGTCACCTGTGTTAGGAGTAGGACCACAATGGGGTTAAACCAATAACATGAAGGAGCTATCCCCATGGGGAGAGTATGTACATGAGCACAAAGGCACCAGGCATGGGAAAGCAATCTGTGGACCTTGCAACTCAGTGGAGTTCCAAGCCAGATGCTGTCCCCTGAGTGACCATAGCCTTCTCCTTGAGGAAACAACCATATAGTCAAACTCAAACTGGATTGTTGACCCACAGAATTGTGAGAAAGGATAAATCATTGTTATTTGAGACAATGAGCTTTGGGGTGATTTGTTACACAGCAGAAAAGAATGAAAATGTAGTAAATATTTCTGAAATGATTTTGTCTTTTTCTTCCTAACCTGACTTCAAACAGTTCTTAAATCACAGGATTTATTTCTTGTCTATTTCTGTTCTGTCTTTATTTTCTTATTTTATGCCCATATCTACAAATGATTCCCAATGATAGATTGGAGAGAGATAATCTACTTTCTCTGTGACACATGTGTGCGTGATTGTGTGTATGTGTTTTCATGTAGGTGAGATGGAAGGCTTATTAGCAGAAACATTTTTATTTTAATTATATATCTTCTATATAAACTCTTCATTGAAATATCTCATGGTTTCCTGGAATGTCAAGCATAGTTCTTTATAAAAGGGCCAGGGGATTCTAGTAGGGTAAGGTGGTTTACAAGTTTATCGTCTACTTTAGCTGACATCCATTTCTTTAAAAAAAAAAAAAGAAGAAGAATTTTTTTATTTGTTTGTTTATTTGAGAGAGAAGGAGAATATGAGCAGGAGAGTGGCTAATGGAAAAAGGAGGGAGAATCTTCAAACATTCTCCCTGTTGAGTACAGAGCCTAGCTCAGGGCTCCATCTCAACCCTGAGATCAGGACCTCAGCCAAAATCAAGATTCAGTGCTTAAAGGACCATACCACACAGGCCCTCTGACACCCACTTCTGTCATTGTTTGTCCTGCCACAAAATCAATAATTTCTTAAGACTGTTTTCAATACTTTTTTCCCTGGACTTTCAACACTTCCTTTAATTTCCCCTCTTGAAGAATATCTGACTCAAAAATGTATGTTCTCACTATTTTACGTGGGGGAGGGGACTCTCTTTTTTGGCATGTGTGTTGGGAGCTGGTATTTTCAGTGCTTCACTAATAGTAGCTACTGCTCCCCAACCTTCTTTCCCTAGATAATCCTTTTCTCATAGGACTTCTGGAGCTGTTTGATTTTGTTTATTTCCCTACACATGAAAATATGGGTAGTTATGTTTGCTCTTCTTGTTGCTCCTTATATGTTGAGGGAAGGAAAGAAGTCCATGGCCGTATTTTCAAGGAAGTGACTACCATTAGCATCAGGAGGTTACAACTTCCTTCAACATTCTGAAGATATTTTATGCTATCTTCCAGATTCCTGCATTACTGTGGTAATTAGCAGTGCCATTCTATTTCCAGGCCTTCAGGTATTGGCTGTTTATCACAGCCTTTTTTTTTTTTTTAAGATTATTTATTTATTTATTTATGTGAGACAGAGTGATGGAGAGAGTGCAAACTGAAGGAGAAGGAGAGGGAGAAGCAGATTCCCCACTGAACAGAGAGCCAGAAGCAGGGCTTGATCCCAGGACACCCAAGATCACAACCTGAGCCAAAGACCAGCACTTAACTGACTGAGCCACTCAGGTGCCCCTGTTCTTAACTGCATTATTCATTTTCCTTTCAAAGCTGCTAGTGTGTTCTCTTCCTCCCATTTTATATTAAATTCAATGAGTTAATTAAAATTAATAAAATTCAATGAGTGAGTGTTGGATTTTGTTAAACAACTGAACCAGTGTTGGTGTGTTATTATTAACCAAAGTCCACAGTTTATATTAGGGATCATTCTATCTTCAGTTCTATGCTTCTGACAAGTACATGTTTTCTCCCCACTATCCAAAAGTAGAGCATTCTTATAAAACCTTTCCTGAGCCATAATGGCACCAAGCAAGAAACATTCACCATGAGTTCACATGGAAAATTTGCTGAGCATTCCTGGACCCCAAAATAACTGCTCTTAGAGTTTTCTGGTACCTTAGGACATATCTTGCTAACAGAGGCTCAAAATCAATCGGGATAAAGCACAGATGCTCACTGACACTGTGTGAAACTACGAGGTTTTGATACAATGATGTGGATGGAGTGTTCTTCCTGGGAGAGGAGCTTGGTGGAGCTGCTCTCGCTGCCTCTGTAACGGCTCAATGCAAAACACACACTGAAAACTAGTTTTGATTTTCACCTCTTTTATAAAAGTGGAAATACTCTTCAGATTTCTTTCAGGTGCTGAAATCAGGTGCTAATGTAGGTCTTTCATAAGAGCTAAATGGAATAACATGAACTATCTAAAATTATGGGTTCTCAGTACATAATGTCATGTACCCACCATTACAGTATCACACAAAACACTTTTGTTAGCCTACAAATTCACTGTGCCCCCCCCATTCATGTCTTTCTCCCTCTTTCTGAACTCCTGGTTACTCTGAACTTTATATTATTTCTGTAGTTTTGTCTTTTCTGGAATGTCATGTCCTTGCAGTCATATAACTAACCTTTTCAGGATGGCTTCTTTCATGTAAAAATATGCATCGAAGGTTCTTTCTTATATTTTCATATCTTGAAAGCTCTCTCTTATTTTTTCAAATCAAGGAATAACATTGTATTTTATGGAGATACCAGAGTTTGTTTATCCATTCATCTCACGTGCTTCCTATTCCAGGCAATTAAAAAGAAACCTGATATAAAGATTCATGTTTATGTCTTGGTTTGGGCATATGTCTTCAGCTCTTTGGATCAAATATCTGGGGTGGTAAGAATATGTTTAGTCTTCTCCTTTTTTTTTTTTTTTAAGATTTTATTTTATTATTTATTTGACAGACAGAGATCACAGGTAAGCAGAGAGGCAGGCAGAGAGGAGAGGAGGAAGCAGACTCCCTGCTGAGTAGAGAGCCCGATGCGGGGCTCGATCCCAGGACCCTAAGATCATGACCTGAGCCGAAGGCAGAGGCTTCAACCCACTGAGCCACCCAGGCACCCCAAGAGTATGTTTAATCCCATAAGAAACTCTGAGACTCTTCCAGAAAGGCTGTAATTTGTATTTTCACCAGCAATGAATGCGAATTCCCTGTGACTCTTCATCTTTGCCAGCATTTGGTGTTGTCAGTATTTTTAGGTTTTAGCCATTCTAATAGGTGTTAGTTGTATCTCTTTGTTTTATTTAGTAATTTCTTCATGACAAAGGATATTGAGCATTTTTTTCATGCACTTATTTTTATTTGCATGTCTTTTTGGTGGGAAATATCTTTTCAGATCTTTTGCCCAACTTTTATCTGACTTCTTTCTTTCCTTTTTGTTGAGTTTTGAAACTTCTTTGTGTATTTGATCAAATGTTATGTTGCAAATATTTTCTGCCCATCTGTGGCTTCCTTTTATTTTTCTTAACTTACTATGAAATTATATATATATTTTTCTCTTTTAGGTACTTCGTTGATACTTTCAAGTTGGACTTCTGTCCTTTTGTTCTGGGAATATCCTGTACAATTTTCTAATAAATTCCTAATCCTCATACATCCCACTATATATTTTTAAATATTTTATTTTAATTTTATTTGAAAGAGAAAGAGAGCTCTTTTCTCTCTTTCAGCACCTGAAAGAAATCTGAAGAGTATTTCCACTTTTATAAAAGACGTGAAAATCAAAACTAGTTTTCAGTGTGTGTTTTGCACTGAGCCGTTACAGAGGCAGCGAGAGAGGGAGCCCAAGGCATGATTTGCAAAATCCCAGGACCGTGGGATCATGACTCAAGCTGAAGGCAGATGCTTAACCAACTGAGCCATCCAGGTGCCCCCTACCTATATATTTTTTTTAATTGTTTTTTTTTTAATTTTTTATTTTTTATAAACATATGTTTTTATCCCCAGGGGTACAGGTCTGTGAATCACCAGGTTTACACACTTCACAGCACTCACCAAAGCACATACCCTCCCCAATGTCCATAATCCCACCCCCTTCTCCCAAACCCCCTCCCCCCAGCAACCCTCAGTTTGTTTTGTGAGATTAAGAGTCACTTATGGTTTGTCTCCTTCCCAATCCCATCTTGCTTCATTTATTCTTCTCCTACCATCTTCTGAAAGTCCTGTTGGTTTTTTTTTTTTAATCTCTCATATTGCTGTTTACTTACATATAATCTTTTGTGTGTCTATATATTTCTTAATAATAGTATTCTGTTCTTCTCTCAAAGATCTAGTATGATGGAGTATTTCATTAGGAGTATAATTAGGGGATTATTTTCTTTTTAACTTTTATTCAGTACACTGAATAAGCTCTACTCTACCCCCACTGATTTTCTTTTTAAAAATTAATTTTGGGTGTGTGATTTTTGCATCAGTGGATTTAATCTCACCCTTGGTATATATTTGGTGTCATATTCTAATGTCATGGTGAGGGACCACGTATCTAGGAAGGATTTCCATGCATATAGTGAGATGTGTAACCTGGTCAGTGACATTGTACTCTCCTGAGGAAGGAGGTTACCAATTCAGTGAGCAAATACTCAGATGTCAGTACATTTTAGTTGTCTCTTTGGAGGCAGATTTATGAAAACTCATCCTAAAATTGCCTGACAATGGAATATCAGTCTGGCTGGTGTTTTAGAAGATGAGCATCAACAATTTTTCTATGGGCTTCAATATTCGATAGGTATTATTCTACCAATCCCTCTCTGTTATATGACCCCTCATTCCTAGCATCCTTTGTACCCAGTGCCTCTGTCTCTGGATCATTGTTAACTCTGCCACTACAGAGACCAATCATTTTGCTAGAACTCAAATGGGTTCTGGATACTCCAGTTCACAAACCTTACACACACCTTCACCTTTTCCACCATTTTCAGTGCTACCCTGTCTATAATACCTGATACGAAATTCCTGTGTTTGTCCGGGATTGTCATGAACAGACCATTTTCTCCTCATGGGTATCATCTGTTGTGGGCACCTAGGTCTCAAAGTTACCTATCCCAGTTACCTTTAGGTATATCTTAATGATCCATATTTATATGATTTGTTTATACATACTCTGCCATTATTTCACAATATCTCTGTGTTGCACCATGATTTTAGTGAACTTTAGAGAGTTACAGAAATGAAAATATACATTCAATCTGCTGGGCTTGCTTGTAAATTGACACTTTCATATTCCTTAACTGTATTCCTTAAATTTGTATTTTATTATTAAATGAAACACAGAAAGGTACATACGTAGATACAGCTTGGCTACTTACTTACCACAAACTTGACAAAAGTCTATAACCATCATTCCGACCAGAAAAGAGAGCACACCAGCATCCCCAAAGCCAATATAGATTCTGATTCTATAGGGCTGGACTAGCGCCCTAGAATATGTGTTGTCTACAAGCTCCCAGATGGTGCTGAGGCTACAGAACCAGAATCTACACTTTCAATAGAAAAGCTTTAGGACATCAATTTCCACTGCAAAGGGATTCTCAACTGGGTTGGTATTATATTTAAATTTCTAAGAGAGTATTCTTAGAACATGGGACAATTTCCATTACTCATCAGGAGATATCTGTTCATTCCTCTACCAGATTCTTTCTTTTTGAAGTCACGATTGCAAATATCCTAGGAAACAGACATAGAATCAAGTAGAAAATTGTCTAAGTCTATTCAACAGTAAAGTTCTGAGAGATCTATGAAAGTTAGCAGGTACAGTATATAGTAAATATTCAGCCCGTGGATTTATTACCAGGAGGTTATTTTCACTAAAAACATGTTTCCTCACTTCTAAGAATCACTAATCTCCCCCTTTCTGGACCTTAGCTTTTTGATGTGAGAACAAAATGAATACCAACGGAGGCTTGACTTTCTTACTTCCCACATCTCGCTTTGGTCACCTCACCCGACCTTTAGCTCTAAATATCCCTTTAGTTAAAGGAGCAGTGGACCATGACATGACAGGCTTCCTGTAAGAAAATCAACACAAAGAAAACATGTGCTTCCCTAAACTCACTGTGGCTGTTTCAATCGTGTTTCCCATCCACGCTGGGTGGTTTAGCATGACGTCTGATCAACTCCTACGAACTTGCTATTTCTCACTGGCTCTTTAGGCCACCACATTGACAAAGACCCCCAGAGACTGTCTAATTCTTGGATAACAAGTTTCTTACTCCTTACAGTTGGCTTTCTGGAAGCTATGGGAGAACCTCTCTCTTGTTTCTAAAAAGGCTACAAAGTGCCAGATGGTGCTTTTAATATCTGTGATAGGTCCATCAATTCTCAATGCCAGAACCTGGGCTGATGACTCTAAAATTGCCTTTCCTCCTAAGAAGGGCTTTGCTTGACTTGTGTTACTGCTCCAAGATAGAGTCCTATGTAAATCAAATGTTCCTAACCTGTTCCTCTTTGTATAAGAGCCAGTAATCAGATGTATTTTCTTCAGCTTCCTTCACTCATTTTCCTTCTTGTTTCCCCTCTTCCACTGGGTTATGAATTTTAAACACTTTGAAGGTTTTCACATGTCTCATCCTTATTGTACAAAGAGTTCTAAAGCTAGCTGTTATTTCTGAATGTGTACCAGATATTTTCACATCCACTGTTCATAGCTGTTCTTTCCAAATATTTTGGCCCATATTCTACAAGTTGCCATAATCCGAGGTACAGATATTCAGAACATCTGTATGAGTACTAAATCCTAAAGTGAACCTTCCCATTCACCAAATGAAACATGATTCTCCAGCCAATGACTCAATGTGTTACATATGTCACTATTCTCTGAACTCAATGTTAGTTCATATCGGTACTCCTGGCATGCCTGGCTGGCGCAGGACAGATCTCACTGCCACAGAGGCTCCATTGCTTCCCCAAGATTGAGTTAGTGCTGAGGAGAGGTGATGATGCACATTCAAGACCTTGAAGGGAAACTTGTCTAACCACTGAGAGGCAGACATGTGCTCTGACATGGTCTGCGAGGCACAACATGACCTCCAAAGTTTCAGCAGCTAGCTACTGTTTTCCTGCTATAACTGGACCATATGACTCTTGTCAAACTAGCATGTTCCTAGATGCTTTGTTTTCTGCAGGAACAATCTGCCCACTTTTAAGCTGTTGGAAAAAAAATCCTAGTCTTTTGCTTTTATACTGACGGCTTAATTGAGTGGAGCACTAAAAAGGAGGGAAAGAGAGAAACACAGGTTTTTTAATGCAAATCTAAAATACATAAGCTGAGGTCTGTATTGAAAGAATATTAAACAATACTTACTTCTTTGATGGAAAATTGCTCTGATGCATTCATTTGTTGAATGCTATTTAGCATTTCCTCCTCCAGTACCTAAGAGATTATAGGAATATTAAACCACCATTCCCCTACATCTCTGTGCAGATAACTGATTTCTTTCTTGCTTTCCTTCTTTTGGAAATTGAACTAAATTTTCTAAATTACTAAGAAGGAAAACTTTATTTTTTTAACTCAGAATCAATCATAAGAATAAAGTTTTATCACTCATAATATTCCACACTTTAGATTTAAAAGCAAAGAGTTTGGAGCAAATTCTTCTTCCAGCTCAATGGCAATGGAGTCTACATATAAAACATAACAAGGGAAGATTCTGATTTTAAGGAAACAGGGTGAAAATTGAATTCAAAGTCAAATTCCATTATATGTCCTCTTTATAACTGCACTGTTCAATATAGTAGCCACTGCTTTGTCCAAGACAATGTCCTTTTAACATTTAAATATAAATTAACTATAGTTAACAAGAATTGAAAATGCACTTCCCCAGTCATATTATCTACATTTCATGTGCTCAATAGCCATATGTAGCTATTCTTATATGTTGGTCTTCATTATTCTGTACTAGAGAACATCCTCATCATGTTAGAAAAATTCAGCTGGACAATTCTGGTCCATATAGTTATCACAACATGTCTGCGAGGTGGGTACTTTCCCCATTTTGAAGATTAATTAACTGAATCTCAGAATTAAAGAAGTTCCAAGTTATCCACCTTTGTAACTGAAACCTAGGATTTGAATTCAACTTTGGTTCAGTGCCTGATTTCCACATTGGGCACATTGTCTGTTTTATCTTTTCTTGAATATACTTATAGCAGGAACATATTTTGTCTTGTTTGACACAAATCCACAGTTGGTAGAAAATTTATGAAATGTTTTAGATGAAGTCTCACACCTCCAGCCCTATGAACAATTCACTTGCCAAGCACAAGTTAAAATGGAACTCGTTTGTAGGTGATTCTCTGGAATTGTGTTTAAATGTGTTTCAAAATCAAGAATCATAGACTCTGAGCTAGAGCTCTAATCCCAATAAAATTCATTTTTTGGTATTATATAGTGCGTGTTAATTGTTGTTGCTGTTTTGTTCTTTAAAAGACCTGAGCATCTCAACATATTTTCAGAGAAAAGAGTCTGAGCATTCTGCTTCGAATCTGCTGGGTCTTGACACTGTAGATGATGGGATTCATCAAAGGTGGGAAAAGGATGTAGATGTTGCCCATAAGGACATGGATCACAGGGGATAGATGCTTGCCAAAACGGTGCACCATTGTTAGGCTAATGATAGGGATGTAGAACACCAGAACAGCACAAATGTGGGAGATGCAGGTCTGCAATGATTTATGCCGCTCCTCCTGAGAGGCAATTGCCAGAACTGCCCTAAGAATCAGCACATAGGAGTAGAGGATCAGAGCAGCATCCAACAACAGTGTGAAAATGACCAGCATCAGGGCATAATAGCTGTTAAATCTGATGTCTGAGCAAGCTAGGCGGAGAAGGTCCTGGTGCAGGCAGAATGAGTGAGACAGGATGTGGGAACGGCAATAATGGAAAAATTTCAGATTGATGATGGGGGGTGTAATAAAGAAGAAACTCCTAGCTACTATGGTGAGCCCAATTTTGAAAATCCTGGAATTAGTCAGAATGGAGGAATAACGCAGTGGATGGCAAATAGCAATATACCTATCAAAGGCCATAGTAAGGAGGACAGAGGACTCCATGAAGGATAGACCATGGATGAAGTAGGACTGGGCAATGCAGGAATCCAGGCTGATTTCTTGAATGAACCCCCACAGGATGCCCAGTACCGTGTGCACTGTGGACAGCCCTATGGATAGGTCAGTGAGGGCCAGCATGGCCAGAAAGTAGAACATGGGCTGGTGCAGGCTGGGCTCAGTCCGGATCACATGCAACACCATGCAATTGCCCCAAAACACCAAGGTGTAGGTGGTGAAGAAGGGAATGGAGATCCAGAGATATTGTTGCTCCAGGCCCGAAAATGCAGTGAGAACGAAGGTGGAAGAATTCACGCTAGGGCTTCTCAAAGTGATCATTCTGGCACTGGGATGCTTCTTCCAGGCAGTAAGAAAGTGTTGTGGTGGTGGTTATTAAGGAGGGCACATATTGCATGCAGCACTGGGTGTGGTGCATAAACAATGAATCTTGGAGCACTGAAAAAATTAAATTAAAAAAAAAAGGCAAAAAAAAAAGGAAATGCTCCAATTTCAAATGAGCTAGGTCAAGTTTCTAAGCAAATAAAATTATGCTTAAAGTTAACTAAGTGTAGGAAATATTAGCCAAGCAACTATGTTCTTTAGAGATATACTATCTGCTGCCTAGAGAGAATAGTGTCCTCCCAATATCATTTCAGAGCTGTTATTCATCCTCTGGCAGGTGCACAGATGTCCTTAGAAGCCACAAGTGAAAATGAATAGACTAAAAGAGGAAGCTCTTTTCTAGAGAGGATATATTGCC
This sequence comes from Mustela erminea, assembly GCF_009829155.1. Taxonomy (NCBI): domain Eukaryota; kingdom Metazoa; phylum Chordata; class Mammalia; order Carnivora; family Mustelidae; genus Mustela; species Mustela erminea. The sequence continues at coordinate 59,690,468 of NC_045622.1, forward strand.
TGGGATGCTTTCTTGGAGATTCTGGTCAAAAGCACAGCTGTAAAACTGAGAGCTGAGGTTCTCAAAGTAATTATTAGTTTCCTCCCCTCTGATTCATTAAATGAAGAGTGAGATTTAGCATTTAAGTATCCAAAATTATTTAAATAGTCACTGTGTACCCATAATTTTCTATTTTCTGCTGTCTCCAAGTGAATTTTTCCTCCAAACAGTCCTTAGACATTCCTGTGTTGTTCCATCCCAGATGACACAGCCAACAAGTGCTTTTTTTCTCTGCAGTGAAAAGCAGAGAGGAATATTTATGCATGAGATCTTTAGTGAGTGATCTCCCATGAGAGCTCTCATGCTGAGATGTTCAGCTTACCTGTGTCCTTGTGACAGGGAGACTTGGGCTGAAGACTCTTGGGTTCTGACATCAGCCTAGTGTTCTCCCCCAACTTATTCACTCACTGAATCAGTACATTTAGTATTTATCTAATATACATTTATTGAAGGGGTGAGCGAGTTTTTTTCTCTTCCTTAGAACGTAGCATACTAAAGATCAAAAGGAAGGCCATGTGGTGCATAAACAATGAATTCTGGAACACTAAAAAGAAATTAAATTAAATTTAATAATAATAATAATAATAACAATAATTTTTTTTAAGGGAAGGAAAATGTGGCATAGTTAAGTCCAGAATTTTAAATAGCCTCCTTGCAATAGCATTAATTGTCTTCTTCCACACATTGTTTCCTGCTTGGGGTTCTGGCCCTGGGAGTCATCATAAAAGGGTTAAAGAGTCTAGAGTGTAGGCAGATGTTTTAAAGTCTACACTGGCTTTTATGTTTCATTTCATCCTTCCAATATGTTCAATTAGCTTCAGATTCTGGCTTCCTCTTGTGACCCATTCCTCATCTTTGCTATCTTAGCACACCAGGCAGCCCTCAGGCTACCCTTCTTCTGAACGCACCCTCTATCAGACACTGTCACACCCCTTCTAGAATCCTCTCCTCTGTTGTTTCTTGCCCTGAGCCCCTCTCCATGTGAAATAATTTACCCACTATTTTTATTTGCCTCCTTCCTTGAATGATTGGAGTCTTTACCTTTTGAAGAAAAATACGTATGCCTTGATCACTTCTTTTCTATCTCAATTGAGTTTTCCTCGGATTCTTTGTTCTTGGTCTTCTCTCTGCCTAGAATTATCTACTCCAAGTACTTTGCACAAAACCTCCTTTCATCATTCATGGTTTTACCACTCAGAATTGCTTTTTCTTCCTTGGTGAAGAAGTTCAAGGTAGCTTCCTCAGAGGAATTCTTGTAACCCCACCATGAGTGCCCCCATCCTTTCCAATAAATTACTCCCCTAAAAATACCCTGCTTTGTGTTTATACCACTTCTTGTATGCTGGTTTCCCATGAGATCTACTGGAAGCTCTAGAAAACCAGGTGCCATGTCTGGTTTTTGCTCATGGAAATGCAAAGTGAGGTTTACCATGGAGTGGGCATTTATCAAATAATTATTGAATTACTGGAATACTCTATGAATTCAAGTTGTACAATTACAGTGGTATAAAACAAGTTAAAGCAAATGCATTATTAAAAAAAAAAAAAATACCGTGATGGGGCACCTGGGTGACTCAGTGGGTTAAACCTCTGCCTTCTGCTCAGGTCATGATCTCAGGGTCCTGGAATCAAGCCGCACATCAGGCTCTCTGCTCTGTGGGGAGCCTGCTTCCCTCTCTCTCTCTGCCTGCCTCTCTGTCTACTTGTGATCTCTTTCTCTGTTGAATAAGTAAATAAAATCTTAAAAAAAAAATACCATGAAATCTCAGCACTCGTATCTTAAAGTAACACATCTGATCTTTGTTGGCCACATGATACCAAACATTGTCCACCTATAAAAAGTTTACATAATACACAGAACAGATGCTGCCTTAGGCATTCCTGCTGACCTTGGACAAAACACTCGGACTCCAGATATGATTCCTATCATTGCAGTCTGACCCAGACATGGAGTTTTGGCCCTAAAATGATGACAAAAGATTCAAACATTTTGTGAATATAAGCATGCTCTCTTACAAGCTTTTTCTCATACAAGCTTTTTCAGCCTACCCACAAAGGTTACAGGTGCTGCCTCAGAGAATAACAGCCTTTTAGCAATAAAAGAGCAACAAATATTGGAGATTGCTTCTAAATTCTGTTTTGAGATAGGATGGGAATCAGGAGAGAATAGTGTCAATGAGAAGAATAAATGACCATTTCAAGAGGGAAGTAGTCACATATGTCAGATGCACAATATGGTCCATTTGTATTGAAAAGGAAAAAACATAAAACGTCATTTTCCAAAACATCATGCTGTGATGCCCCCTCTCTGTCAGTGTGCATAGCATTTCTTTCTGAATTTCTAGCAACCAGAGGAATGCCTGGCATGACATAGATAAGTAGTGAGGACACACAGCAGTCAGTTGGAGTCCGGGGCCGTGATGGGATTCTGGCATTCACTCTCTGTGCTTTGTCTGGAATGTGGATTTGGAAAGCATATCTATGATCAGATTAAACAGATCATTCTTTCAGAGGAATCTTTCCTTACATCCTCCAGTTCAAACTGGCCTCCATGTTCAGGTATCTCTGTCTTTTTCTTCTATTCTTTGGACATGATCCTCTGACTACTTCCTACCTTTTTCAGGTTAGGTAGGGTAATGACCAAGAGTCCTTATTTACTCTAAAAGCCTAAAGGAGGAGTGTTGGAAGCTAAAGTTAGATTTTTTTATCATTATATTGAATAAAAAATATTTCTGTTGGCCAGAATAGTCCAGGTTTTTGCTTGTCTACTGGTATCATTATTTAATGACACCTAGACGCAACCTGCTTTGGACAATAAATTGGAGGATCTCACTCTTGACCTGGTAGTTCTGCTAATGGTCCCAACTGGACACCAGCAGGGGGCAGAAGAAGCCCATTGAATTTTCACCTCCTTAAGGGTGCATAAGCGGCTTTTCTTTACAGCTGGTGAGGCCAAGCAGTTCAGAGTCTTGGTACAGCTGGAGAGATAAGAACCTTCTATAACACTAGCACAAAAATTTGGTGTTCAGGTGTTCTCAGAATGTAAGCATTGGTGTCAACTTTTCCACCACAAACCCAGCATGGGCTTAAAACCCCAGATTATAGGAATGGTGACTATTATTAATTTTGTAAATGCTCTCATTATTAAGTATTACTTGTGCATCTATTCTTACTATGTATTTTGCTTATTAGTTTACATAAGATGACTATAAATAATAATCCCACCATGACTGAAATATTGAAAAATGATTGTGCATAATTTAGAACCATGATAAAAAGTTCTATTACATGGTACGTCTGTTTAACTGTAGTCATGTGGGTGTCTGAGAAGGTTCCATTAGGATTTGTATTGTTGTATTGTTCTATGGCCTAGAGGATCTCCATCAAGGAAATGTATCTCTTTTAATACTTTTTCTACATTTCAGACAACGTCAGACAACGGATAAAATCCAGACAGAATAAGATGTTAAACCCTGAGTAAAAGATTTAAACTAAGCAGGAAAGTGAAAATGGGAAGTAAATCTAACTTAAATGATATAAAAGTAAGGAGCTAAAGTTTCGAGGATAAATACTTGAAGTGTTACACATATTTTAAACTGTGCCCTGGAAGTTACAGGATAGACTAAGAGGATCTAATTCAGTCCCCTCCTTTTCAAGATGAAGACACTTGCAGGGTCCTTCTAGGAAGTGCAGGACAGGAATACACACTGCTAGGCTCCTGCTGTTCTCCAGGGTATTTGGATGCCTTCAGTGTGGCCACCAGAATCTCCCTCTTCCTTACTGCTCTTGTTCTCTCATCTTCACTTATGGAGAAGAACAGCTTGGTCAGCAATAAATAAATAAATAAATATATATATACACATATATATATGTATATATATATATATATATATATATATATACATACTGCCATATTAAATCAGCAAGACCTACAAAACCAGTATTATACAAATTTTATATATAGGTATTATACAGATTTATACTTAGATCTAAAATTAAGATTTATTAATGGTAATATGTATTACCACGATCATCATAACCTGCCCACTAATTTACCTTCATGTAACCACCAGTTTGTTCTCTATAATTAACAATCTGGTTTCTTTTTCATTTTTGTTTATATTTTCTTCTTTTTTTGTTTTGTATCTTAAATTTCACATGTGAGTGAAACCATATAGTATTTTTCTTTCACTGACTGACTTATTTCTTTTAATATTATACCCTCTGGATCCATCATAGTTTTTGCAAATAGTAAGAGTTCATTCTTTTTTTTTTTTTAAAGGTTTTATTTATTTATTTATTTGAGAGAAAGAACTGGAGAGAGTGAGCAAGCACTATTGGGGAGACAGAGGGAGAGAGAGAAACAGGCTCCTGCTTAGCAGGGAACATAATGTGGAGCTTGATCCCAGGACCTTAAGATCATGATCTGAGCTAGAAGGAGATGTATACCCAACTGAGCCACCCAGGTGCTCCAAGATTTTATTCTTCTTTATGGCTTAGTAATATTCCATTATATGTATGTATATGTGTATACATGATATATATATAAGAATATGTGAGATATATACCATATATATATATATATATAAGAATATGTGAGATATTATGAGATATATCTATTTATTTATTTATATCTATTTATCTATTTACGGATACTTGGGTTGCTTCCATAGCTTGACTATTGTAAATATGCTGTGTTAAACATAGAGGTACCTGTATCTTTTTGAATTAGTGTTTTCAAATTCACTGGGTAAATAACAAGTTGTGGAATTATTGGATCATATGGCATTCCCATTTTTAATTTTTTGAGGAATCTCCAACTGTTTTCCACAGTGGCTGTGCCAGTCTGCATTTCCACCAACAGTGCATGATGGTTCCTATTTCTCCACAGCCTCTTTAATATTTGTTTCTTGTGCTTTCAGTGTTAGCCATTCTGACTGGTGAGGTGATAATCTCACTCTGGATTTGATTTGTATTTCCCTGATGGTAAGTGATGATGAACATCTTTTCATGTGTCTGTTGGCCATTTGTATGTCTTCCTTGGAGAAATGTCTTTTTAGCCTTCTGTCCATTTTATTATTATTATTATTATTTGGGGTTTTTGGTGTTGAGTTGTGTTAGTTTTTTCTATATTTTCGATATAAACCCTTTATCAGATATGTCATTTGCAAATATCTTCTCCCATTCCATAGGTTGTTTTTAGTTTTGTTGATTGTTTCCTTTGCTCTGCAGAAGCTTTTTATTTTGATGTAGTCACTAGTTTCTTTTTGTTTCTATTTCCCTTGCTTGAGGAGACATGTCTAGAAAACTTTTGCTATGGTTGATGTTAGAGAAATTACTGCCTGTGATCTTCTTTCTTTATGGCTTCAGGTCTCACGTTTAAGTCCTTAATCCACTTTAAGATTATTTTTGTGTATGGTGAAGAAAGTGATCCTTTTTCATCCTTTTGCATACGGATGTCCAGTTTCTCCCATGCCTTTTATTGGAGAGACTGTCTTTTTCCCATTGCATATTCTAATCTCCTTTGTTGACGATTAATTGAACATATAATCATGGGTTTATGTCTGAGCTTTCTATTCTGTACCATTGATCTATGTGTTTATTTTTGTGCCAGTAACATACTGATTCAATTACTATGGCTTTGTAGTATATCTTGAAATCTGAGGTTGTTAGACATCTAGTGTTGTTCTTCTTTTTCAAGATTGCTTTAGCTATTTGGGATCTTCTGTAGTTCTATACAAATTTTATGATTATTTGTTCTAGTTCCGTGAAAAAATGCTGGGTGTTTTTTGTTTGTTGGTTTGTTTGTTTTAACAGGGATTTCAATATATGAGTAGATTGCTTTGGGTAGTTTGGCGATTTTAACAATATTTTTTTTTAATCCGTAAGCATGAAATGTCTTTCCACTTGTGATCTCTTCTTACTTCTACTTTTTTTTTTTTTTTTGAGGGCAAAGATCTCTTATTTTTTACCTCTAAGACCTAAGACAGAGGTTTATATTTAACAGATAGGAAGTCTATAACTGCTTGCTGAAAAAAAAAAAAACAAATAAAAAAATAAGTCAAACAGAGAAAGACAATTGTCATATGGTTTCACTCATATGTGGAATATAAGGAATAACACAGAGGAGCACAGGAGAAGGGAGGGCAAACTGAACGGGAAGAAATCAGAGAAGGAGACAAATCTTGAGTGACTCTGGACTCAGGGAAATAAACCGAGGATTGGAGAAGGGAGGGAGGGTGGGGGAATGGGGTAACCGGGTGATGAGTGTTAAGGAGGGCATGTGTTGTGATGAGCACTGGGTGTTATATGCAGCTAATGAGTCTTTGAACACTACATCAAAAACTTAAAAAAAAAAAAAAAACTAATGATGTACTTGTGTTGGCTAATTGAACATAATAATAATAATAAAAACTAAATCGAAAAAAGAATTGTGAGTCACCAAATTACTTCTGTGATGCACATACAGGAACAATTAAAGACTCACAGTTTGGTGTGTAATTGTGTGTTTTCCAAGGTTGATCTGATATGAGAAAAACAGAAGAAAGAAAAGATAGAGAAGAGATGGGGCAATATCATACCAACATACCAGCAGGCCAGATGAAGCTTCTAGCAATTCTTTTAATTATCTTTAGCAAAGAAAGAAGTAGTCATTCTTTATCTGAGAACACTTAGGAAAGAATCCTATCAAACCCTGCTTTTCACCAACCTCAGTTGACTGATTGTTTGTTTCTTTGTTGTTTCCAGAATAGTCCTTGGCTTCCAAAGCCCCTTTCGTGGATGTCTCTTTTGCCTCCTTACACACTGAGTTATAGCTGGATACATGATTCTGTGTAGTCTTCAAGAGAATAGGTAGTTCATCCGATGTCCAAAGTCTTAAGAAGATAAACAAGATCTTTAGGTGTGTGTCATTTCAAAATTTGAGAAGTTATGAAAGGCCCAAGAATCCACAGGAAAATGTTTCTGGACACTCAGGAGGGTGTAGACATCTTTTTGATTATTTCAGTAGCATTGCTTCTATGTTCTTACTTCTATTACTATGGCAATACTCAGCAACAGTAAAATATAAAGGAGACCATCAGATGAACTATCCATCTGCCAATTGACTTGCATTTTTATATTGATTAATGATGTCTCTATTTGTTTCTGTTTTGCTTTATTTCAATGGTATTTTTTTTTCAAATCCCTTCATATTCAATTATTTTTCACTTCTGATTTGATTTACCAGTTCTCAAAACTTTCACATACAAATGACAAATGTTACCCTACCTTGTTGATTCCAGATGCATGTAACAATCCAACTTTCATCTGGACCTGACTCTTGTTAATATTGCTACCTTGATACTATTCAGATCCCTAAAAATAAGGCTCAAAAACTCTCTAGTGCTCAATATTTCTCTCTCAGCCTAAGACCTTTGGTATTTAGGAAGAGACATTAAATGAGTCAACTCACTCTTTGTGAGTTATCACATGGCATGAATTTTTGTGAAAAATAAAAATAGGTAAGTCATATTTTATAACTCTTCTGTGTCAGGTGGTGCCTGATCATGTCCGGTCTTTCATATTCCATGGTAGATCTCCCATGTTCCCAGTGACAAGATATCCAGAATTGAAAGGGCCCACTACTGAGTCTCCATCCCTGTTTGCTAGGTATACCTAGAAGCAGTCCTGGGCAAAGCCGCTGTCATTTGCATTGTCCACACAGACTCATCTTTGAGCCAGCCCATGCGCTACTTTTTGGTTAAGCTGTCAGGAACTGACTGGGGTCTTTGTTGATCACAGTATTACCCAACAACTGAGACAGCTATGGCTTAATTTTGTAAGTATAATTGATGTGCCCGTGTTTTCCACCTCCATGTTGTCCATATTCTGCTTTCATGTAGTCAGTCATGCCTTTTTCTATGGCATCTGATTGCTTTGTGGCCATCCCTAACCTTCTGAGATATCTCTCAGTGCTCCTCAACAACCAGGTAGTGAAAATTGGAGTGTTTGGTGGATTCCTAGGGCATTCTTCACATTCCTCATGGCTTGCATCTCTTCGGTTTTTCCTACTGCCCTGACAATATCCTTTCTCACTCTTACTGTCAAACCAGGATATGATCCAACTTCCCTGCTGTGTCTCACGGATCAACAGCCTCTAGGCTTTGTTGGTCATCTTCCTTTACATGGGCCCAGAATTCCTTTTAATAGTGCTTTCTTATATTCTGATTCTCAGGTCTGCAATGGCCGTTGCCTCCTACAGGGAGCCACTCAAAGCTCTCCCACCAGTGTGTGTCTCACATTCTGACAGCCCTGTTACTTTATATCCCTGTGCTAGGCCCTTCCATTATTCACAAGTTTGCAAAGCATTCCTTCTCCTTCATCCATATCATCACAGGAAGGTGTCCATCTTCTTCCTACCACTGATGAACCCCATCATTTATGGCATCAAGACTGACTGGATCCACTGAACCACTATCAAAGTGTTCTATCTGAAATAGATAGAAATCTGTGTGTTCTCAGCCAGTTAATTCCCCATCAGCTGGATTAGTTGTGACAAAAATCTCAGTTCTTGTTCATTTCTAATGTCTAACCCCTCACATGTATCTGAATAACCCCTTTCTCTTTTAGTTGTAAGAACATAGTAAATGTATTCATTTAATAGCACCCAGAGACAAACAACCAGAAAATAAAAATCAGTCCTAGAAAAGAAATCAGGAACTTTGTAAAGCAAGTTGCAGATGGAAGAATAATTTGGGAACAACTCTGGCTCTTACCCATTTTATGAATGTGAATACCTGAGATTGTTCTGTACTGTTTGAAGACTGTTAAAGTGAGAGACTGCTTTCCATGAGGCTACATGACTTTCAAACAAGAATAATAATCTCTAAGAATGACATACACAGGCTGTGTAGTCTGTCCCTCTCTTTCATCCTTCTCTACCTCATGCTAATGTTAGTAGTGAAATAGAACAACAGCCAGATAGTACTGAATTTTGCCAGCGGTGGGCATTTACCTCTTGGAGACACTATTCATCTGACCAAATAGCTCTAAAGTGGTGCTTATTGATTTGTTAATTAATAATGTCTACTGACCCTTTCCCAATATTGATGTTACATATTTTATATTGTGGATAATTAAAAGAAGCAAAAGCAGGAAGGGAACACTTGAGAATTTGGATGGTAAGAGGCAAAATCTAGCAATAAAAGTGAAAACTAGAGTTACATATCTGATGGAATTAGTTTCTATAATAAATCCATCTTTAGCTTAAATAATTTTGCACAATTCTGCTTAAAAAGAGTCCTTTTCTAATAGAATCCTCACCAAATTATAGAATCCGGGCCTTTTAATATTATTAGGGTTTCCCATCCATCTTCAGGTCCTTCAGTGACCTACTGGACCATCCTTATTCCTGCCTGCCCACTCCCCCACATCATTCTGATTCCCAGAAGCCATGTGTAGCCTGTTTTCTCTTAGATGCTTACACGACCCTTCTTTCCACTTTACTTTTATGTCTTCATTTATCAATACCAATCCTACTGTGTCCAGATCTGCAAGACCTTTGCTCTTCTATGGTTTCTCTGCATATAAAATCCTAACACTCAGGTCAATATCAAATGTGAAGGCCCCTTCAGCAGATAACCAAAGCTGTCACCAAGGCACACTTCTGGCTCCCCTCTGATCCTGAAGGCTTAGAAAATGCTCATTTATGTATTTATAAGGACACCTTGTGTGCATCTCCATTCTGAGTTTAAATGAAGATTCTATATTAATTTAATTAATCAATTAATTTATTTACTAGTGGCAGTATTTTCATGGTCTTTCTAACTATATTCAGAACTAGAATGTTTGAGGGGACAAAGACCACTTCAAGGTCATTTTATCTCCAGCATCTAGCATCCACATAAGTGGCCTTTGACTGAAGTAATGAAATCAGGGTATGTTGCTGTTGGCAACACTGTACTAGTAACAAGAAAGACAGAGTAGACATCAGAGGCATCAAAAAGAGGTGGAGGTGGGAGCAGGCCTCCAATCACTTCCTGGCTATACGTGCTAAAGCATTTTCAGAAGAAGAGGATGCCATTTGGTGTAAACTCATGATGAGATTGCAAGACAGCAGTGAATATCAAGCTGCCAAAAGTTCCTTTTCACATTTGCCTTAGTCATATATTGAACAAAATATTACCAGTTACTTCAATGCAGACCATGAAAGGCACTAAGGAAGAGCCTCTGAAACTCCCTCTCCTGCTATGTGAGAACTTCATGTTGGTCTCCACTGTAAGAGGATGGAGGGAACCAAGATAAGAGTGATGGGGAGGATGAGTAAGGCGACAGCAAAACTTGTAGGAAAATCAGAGAGCAACAGTGGTGTCTTCAGGCAGAAGAGCTTAGTGGATTGAGGGTTATGAGGTTCTGGACAACTGGGGAGAAGAAGGACATATAAAAGCAAAGCTAAATAAAGATTTGATTTAAATAAATGATAGGAAAAATCTAGACCCTAAATCAAGCGTCGTCCTGAATCCTTTTCTAAGGGAAAGTCAAAATTGTCTGCAGGGTCTGTTTCCCACATGTTTGACTATTTACAACCTCTCCTTTCATGGAGTCCAAAATATAGATATATTTTCCCAAGATCTGAGCTAGCCCCTCATTTCTTTATGTCTTAAACTCCTTGCCCTCCCATGTCCTGAACAATTCCAGTGAGAGACACAGGGATAATTTAAATAAACCATTGCAGTGAAAAGAAATGTTCTTTATTAGGCAAGAGCCAGGTGCTCAAAGCACTTTACAATTTCCCCAAGTTCAGGTGTTGGGTTCTGGGGACCAAGGGACTATTCCTGAAAAACAGGAAAGGGAGCTTAGTGATATTTGTGGGCCAGGGCATTGGCCACACCAGCCAGCACCTTCTGAAAGACAGCCTGCACCTGTGGGGTGAATTCCTTGCCAAAGTGGCGGGCCAGCACACACACCAGTACGTTGCCCAGGAGCTGTGGGGAGGAGACAAGAGACATGAGCCTGGTTAGCCAATAAACTCAGCTGAGATTCAGCATTTTCCAGCCCCATCCATAACCCCAAGCTGTGCCCCTAGAATATAAGCAGAAAGAGCTGGATCTCGGATGTTATTCTCTATGTGACTTCAACCATATTAGCCTGATTTTACATTTAGAAATGTTTCTCGCCTTCTGCCTTAATGCCAAGCTTAAATTATTACGGTTATTCTTTCCACCTAGGCAAAGGAGCAATCAGATTTTATCCTCCTTATTTTCAAAGGAAGAGACAATGGAAAAGGTATTAGAAAAAATGATTTGGAATGGATTGAAAGCACTTTGTAAATGAACACTCGAAAGTTTAATCAGAACAAAACCAAAAAACCACAGTCCTGAAGACTCCATACTAATGCTATTAGAATACCTCCTTCCACTCTAAACAGCACCTAATGCCCATACTCTTTCTGAATACCATCAGCTTGACCTTAAAAAGGAAGAAGGAGAATATTGAGATCCGCAGACTCACCTTGAAGTTCTCAGGATCCACATGCAGCTTGTCACAGTGCAGCTCACTAAGCTTAGCAAAGGCACCCTTGAGGTTGTCCAGGTTCTTCAGGCCATTAATAAGGGAGTTCACTACCTTCTTGCCATGGGCCTTCACCTTGCGGTTGCTCATAATAGCATCAGGAGAGGACAGGTCCCCAAAGGAGTCAAAGAACCTCTGAGTCCAAGGGTAGACAACCAGCAGCCTGAGGGGTGACAACAGCACAGAGGGCAGAGGAGTCAGAGCCTATCAGAAACCCAGGGGACTGAGCCATTTCTGCCAGCCCAGCTTCAATTCATCAGCCTGCTTTGCCACCTGGAGACCAACCTTCCCAGGGCCTCACCACCAACAACATCCACCTTCACCTTGCCCTGAAGGCTGGAAACAGCAGCCTTCTCCTCAGCACTCAGATGCACCATGGTGTCTGTTTGTGATTACTAGGGAACATGGCTGTGTCAAAAACAAGTGGAAGCAGCAGCTGGCCCTGCTCTTCCATTTGTGCCCAGCCCTGATCTTGCCCTCCCTGTGACTGTGAGATTGGCCCATGACTGGGTGTGGTTCTGCGACTGCCATTCCTCTTCTTGGCAGTTCTGACACTGGCTTATGAGTCTGAATTCAGACCTGCTGTCGTCTCTCTAAGTCCTTAAGTCCCATCAGCAATACAAATTGCTAAAAAAAAAAAAAAAAAAAAAAAAAAAAAATCATTCTCCTTGGCAACAATATTCTTAGAATTTTGAAAATCACAACCTAGTAATCTAACAGAGGGTGTCTCTTCAATTTTCTCATGAATGGCAAAGAGACATTTTTCTCAAGTTAAATTTGAAACTGTATATCCTAGAATCAGAGTGTAGGCTTCAGTCTGGGAGCCTTTACAAATATACAAGGCATTAGTTCATAAGACCAAATGTCCAACGGGCTCCAAACAGAAAGCAAATGTCTGGTCAGTGTTTCCTTTCCTCTTTGTGTACTGGAGCGTCAATACAAAAGGACTTCTCTCCAAAGGTCCCTGGCTCAGATTGTCCTCTAGTTCCAGTAGTTCCAAGAGAGAATAATCACTCATTCATCTATTCATTCACTCACCAACCACTTCAGTTAGTAAATATTCATCTCCTGCTTATGAAGGAAAGTCACAAGGCATGGTAGTCCCGTTGGACAGTATGAAATAGGCAGCAGAGTTTTTACAGCATAGGGTATGAGTGTGAGGGTTAAGAAGAAATGTGAAAAATGGGAAGAGGGGAAGGGTTTGGAAAGATTTTCTTGGACAATGTTGGAAAGTGCATTCAGGCCAGGGTGCAAGGGGTCACAGGTGACAGGTAAGCGTGTAGTTTGTCTGGAATGGGAAGGTGGGGGCAGGCATTATTTATGGACGAGTCTGGGGCAAGTAAAAGAGGGAGGATACTCCTCAGAGCAGGCACACTTGATGGAGCAGGCTATTGCTGGCAACACTGCAGGCAAGGGAAGCAGGGGAAAAGGAAACACAACAATGCCTTGACCACTCCTTATGTCTCTATTTGAGCACCAGCTTTTTCACTAATTGTAGGAAACAGGTCAAAGCATTAGCCTGAGGGCTGTGCCTGAGGTTGCAAGTCTTCCACAGAGGCCCTTTAATGCCAGTGTTCTCTATATATTTAAAACCTTCTTGACCATGTCTATGCTCTGGAAGGAGAAGTGTCAACAACCGGTGATGTGTATGGTGTATGGTCCCCTTCCATTCTAATTTCCCTGGACCTTTTGGAACAAGACAGGAAAACATCCTATCTGCAGACCCTCAGGGATGTGCAATATGCCCAGACAAATAATAAAATAAAATAAAATAAAATAAAATAAAATGAAATAAAATAAAAAAGTGAAATGCATCAGAAAGATGAGCTGAAGGTTCTTTATTAGGCAGAAACCCAACCCTTGATGGTGGACTTTATTTCCCCCAGTTCAGAAGACAGAATTTAGGGAAACAGGGTCTTCCAGTGGTCACCAGGAAATAGGCCAGGGTCTCAGTGGTACTTGTGAGCCAGGGCAGTGGCCACACCGGCCACCACCTTCTGATAGGCAGCCTGCACCTGAGGGGTGAATTCCTTGCCGAAGTGGTGAGCCAGCACGCACACCAGCACGTTGCCCAGGAGCTGTGGGGAAGGCAGATATAGACACAGATACATAATTAAGAGAGAAATCAAGCTGGGCTTCTGAGAAACTGAGCCAACCATCATTTTTTTTCTGCCCACACTCCACACTCCAGCCCAAACTGATCTTCAGGTTATCTTCATCAGCATAAACGAGTATCTCATATGTATATGAGATATACATATGCTGGGATGTCTTTTATTTTTTATTTTATTTTTTTTTAATTTTATTTATTTATTTGTCAGAAAGAGAGGAGCAAGAGCGAGCACAGGAAGACAGAGTGGCAGGCAGAGGCAGAGGGAGAAGCAGGCTCCCTGCCAAGCAAGGAGCCTGATATGGGACTCGATCCCAGGATCCTGGGATCATGACCTGAGCTGAAGGCAGCTGCTTAACTAACTGAGCCACCCAGGTGTCCCGGGATGTCTTTTAGAAACTACTCATGCCCTACTTCTCTACTTCTGGTCCATCATCCTCAGACATTTCCTTTCCTTCCCTTTCCATTGAATCTTGACTCTCTAAAAATGCACTTTTTCTTTTTTGTTTTTTAAATTCAATTAGCCAACATATAATACATCATTCATTTTTTATATAATTTTCAGTGACGCATTATTTGCTTATAACACCCTATGCTCATCACATCACATGCCCAATTACTCTTTAATTTTGAGATGATTTGTGGCCTCTACTTGGAGGAGCCCTGCCAATCCCCATATGGAGAGACAGACAGCATTTTCCAAGCATAGAAGGAGAAGATGAGAGCTAGTGTGCGTAATGTGGGTATTGAGTAGGAGAAACAAGTTAAGGGGAATAGAGAAGGGCAACAGATGAGTAATTAAGTGAAGAGCTTGATGCAATGAAAGTTTGGGAGAAAGGAAACAATATGGAATACTGAAAGAAAACATATGACATGTAAATTTTGACAAGCATTCCATGATGATACCTACTCCAGGAAGGTGGGGGGAGAAGAGGTAGGCAAAAGAAGCAGAATGAAAGACTAGAAAGCGCCAAGGAAGGAAACGGAGCATATCCTGGACTCACCTTGAAGTTCTCGGGATCCACGTGCAGTTTGTCGCAGTGCAGCTCACTGAGCTTAGCGAAGGTGCCCTTGAGGTTGTCCAGATTCTTCAGGCCCTCGCTAAAGGAGTTCAGCACCTTCTTGCCATGGGCCTTGACCTTGGGGTTGCTCATAACAGCATCAGGAGAGGACAGGTCCCCAAAGGAGTCAAAGAACCTCTGAGTCCAGGGGTAGACGACCAGCAGCCTGAAGGGTGACAACAGCACAGAGGGCAGAGGAGTCAGAGCCTGTCAGAAACCCAGGGGACTGAGCCCTTTCCGCCAGCCCAGCTTCCATTCACTCTCTGTCAGCCTGCTTTGCCACCTGGATACCAACCTGCCCAGGGCCTCACCACCAACTTCGTCCACGTTCACCTTGCCCCACAGGGCGGTGACGGCAGCCTTCTCCTCACCAGTCAGATGCACCATGGTGTCTCCTTGTGGTTGCTAGTGAACACGGTTGTGTCAGAAGCAAGTGTAAGGTTCAGCTGGCCCTGTTCCTCCTTTTATATCCAGCCCTGATCTTGCCCTCCCTGAAGCAGTGAGATTGGCCCAGGCCTGGGTGTGGTTCTGCAGGGTGAGGCATGAATGGTGAGTGCCATCCCTCTCCTTGGCAATTCCGACACCTGCTTGTGAGTCTGAATTCAGACCCTCTGTCTTCTCTCTAGGGTTCTCTAGGTCCCATCTTAATAATAAATTTTCTGCTAAAATCATTCTCTTTGGCAAACATAATCTTACAATTTTGAGAATCAAACCTGGTAATCTCTTAGAGAGTGCTCTTCAGTTTTATTATTTTAAACGTTTTTTTAAGATTTTATTTATTTATTTGACAGACAGAGATCACAAATAGGCAGAGAGGCAGGTAGAGAGAGGAGGAAGCTGGCTCCCTGCCGAGCAGACAGCCCGATTCTGGGCTTGATCCCAGGACCCTGAGATCATGATTAGCTCAAGGCAGAGACATAACCCACTGAGCCACCCAGGCACCACCCCAGTTCTAAGTATGTCTTCCTTCTCTTAGTTTGGATTAAATCATCCTAGGAAGAAAAAAAAACCACATTCATTCATTCATTCATTCATTCATTCATTTCTTTATTTAGTCATATAGTCAAACAAATGATGATTTGAAAATTGAATTACATATGAATCAAGAGTGTCCTGTGAAATAACAATTCTATCAGCTTTTTGGATCCACAGATGAAAACATAGAGATCTCTTGACATACTAAGAAATAAAATAACACAAAAATCAATTACAAACCAAAATTATTGGTAACACTGAGGGAAGCAATGCTTTTAATTAACTCGAGACATTTAAAAAAAAAAAATGGTTTCTTCCTGGAGTGATAGAGAAACTTCTCTGTAACTTGAAATGAGGGGAAGGAAAGTAGAAAGGTACTCTGGCCTTGGCTCAGATTTTTTTTTCCCCCTAGACCACTAAGAATGCTATGTATGTAAGAATTTCTTTTATTCAAATTCAACACCTATAATCTCATTTTCTCTACATATTTTTGTTTGCTTCAATCTTTTTTTACTAGCTTATATCCTTCTATCCCTACAGTTTTTCTAATATCCCCCGCCTATCTTTCTTTCCTGCATGTCATGTGTTTTGAAGACTAACTTCTTAGGCAAAGAAAAACCAGAGAGTTCTGCTCCTTACCAATAAAAGATACCATAAGAAAAGCAAAATAAGTCAAGCAGAGAGAGTCAATTATCATATGGTTTCACTTACTTGTGGAGCATAAGGAATAACATGGAAGACACTGAGAGATGGAGAGGAGAAGTGAGTTGGGGGAAATCGGAGGGGGAGACAAACCATGAGAGACTGTGGCCTCTGAGAAAAAACTGAGGGTTTTGGAGGGGAGAGAGGTGGGGGGTTAGGTGAACCTGGTGGTGGGTACTAAGGAGGGCACGTATTGCATGGAACTCTGGGTGTGGTGCATAAAGAATGAATTTTGGATCACTGAAAAAAAATAAATTTAATTTAAGAAAGAAAGACGAAAGAAAGAAAGAAAGAAAGAAAGAAAGAAAGAAAGAAAGAAAGAAAGGAAGGAAGGAAGGAAGGAAGGAAGGAAGGAAGAAAGAAAGAAAGAAAGGAAAAAAAAAGCCAAAACAGCAAGCCTTTCTGAGTTCAGCATAGGATCTCGGAGTTCCTGGAGGGCCCTGCTGGTTCTTCTTCCAACTTCCCATCACCTGTACCTCTTGCAGCTTAGCCTACTCCTGAATTCCCATTTTCTTTCAGCAAGGAAAGGGCCATGCATTTTTTAACTTACAATGTTCCTCCCACCTTAGAATCTTATTTTGATCCAGGCACCCCGATCTAAAATCACCTTGCTTGTCTTTGTTGGCAACAAACATTTAACAGAAATTTTTCATCCTTTTACCTCTAACACTCAGAAACCCCAACTACAAAAACATTTCTAGGTGAACCAGAAGGGAAGGACTTCTCTATTTCTGGTTGTTTGAAATGAACTCCCTGTGTTCCCACTTCCATTGCTGCATTCCCTAAACTACTTTCTCCATCATTGCTAAGTATGTAAGGATTCCTCTCCCTTTTCACTTGTCCCAAACCCCAGCCAGTATTTGTGAACAACCTCTCCTTGATCATTCTCAGATATGTAGGAAAGACTTGGTTCTTGCCTGGCAATCTGAGGGTTAGGTAAGAATTACATGCCCAGTTCTAGCGTTTTCTCTTTGTATTCATTCTTCTCTAAAACCCTTAACTTAAGCAAAGATGTTCTTACTACTGGTCTATTCCTGGGGCAAGATTCCACATGCTGACTTCCAGGAAAAGGGGAACTTCCAGTGTGTTAAATGTTTAAAACTACAGACAGACACACACACACACACACACACACACACACACACACACATTGAGCTTTGGACTTTGAGTTACATTTTACTAAATTTAAAACTTCATTACCTTTACCATTGTTTTACATCCAGACTGTTGTTCTCAGGACTCTATTTCACAACTCTGATGTCAGAGTTCAGGTATAAGTGTGCAAAGGGAGGTCTTCTAGGGAAGTTTGGGCATGTGTTTTGCAGGAAACTTTGTCATGAGAAATTCTCAGAGCTTTCTAAATAACAGTATTATATAGGCTTATACTTTCCTGTAAAGGCCCCAGCTTTTCCATCTTGACTGAAAGAAACTGGCATCTACTTGGACTTCCCCTACTATTCTCTGTACTCAGAAAGAGATCCCCTATGTTTTCTTGTCTCTTCCTCTTTCAGCCTTCTTTGCCATGAATGACCTGGGGACCAAGCTTTTGCACTGACCACTACTGCATCCACCTTGCTCCTGGCGTGAGGACAGGAGTTGCTGTTCTCTCTCCCATCATCATTGCTACTTAGCATGACTGTAGAGGGAGACAGACTTCTCCTTTTCTTAACCCATTACCTGGCAGGGACAGTCTTCAAGTTATAATAACACATCAAAGGTCAGACATATCAGATGAAAATAAGAATAAACTGATAAATATTATTATGTTCTGGGCCTCAGTCTCACATCCAGTTCAACATTCAAATATTCTAGAAAGCTTCTTGACCCACTGCCATCTTTACTACTTTAACCTTACTTCTACCCTGTGAAGGGCCTCACAGGATGTGTGCTTTATGTTGCTCCCAGCCCCAGTGAACACTAAACAGCACACATACATGCATGTGAACATGCCCCCGCGTGTGAACATGCACACAGATGTGCATGCACACACATACACACACACCCTAAGTTCCCAAGAAAGTTACATAAGGACCTTTTTCCCCTTTTTATCCAGTTTGCCAAATTTTTATACTTTGATGTTTTGAACCAGGACGGACCTGGTGAGTACAATCTAGCCAGGAGATTGATAAAATATGTGCTAATAATTACAGAATGATTAATGTCTCAATCTATAATCACCACACAAATATTTCCTCTATTGGGCTCAGATCACCATTCAGAATTAGATTTTGTTGATACCACTATGTGGGCCAAGGTGTTGATTTATGGTGAGCAAAGGGGCAATTTTTCTCAAGTTAAATTTGAAACTGTACATCCTAGAATCAGAGTGTAGGCTTCAGTCTGGGAGCCTTTACAAATATACAAGGCATTAGTTCATAAGACCAAATGTCCAACGGGCTCCAAACAGAAAGCAAATGTCTGGTCAGTGTTTCCTTTCCTCTTTGTGTACTGGAGCGTCAATACAAAAGGACTTCTCTCCAAAGGTCCCTGGCTCAGATTGTCCTCTAGTTCCAGTAGTTCCAAGAGAGAATAATCACTCATTCATCTATTCATTCACTCACCAACCACTTCAGTTAGTAAATATTCATCTCCTGCTTATGAAGGAAAGTCACAAGGCATGGTAGTCCCGTTGGACAGTATGAAATAGGCAGCAGAGTTTTTACAGCATAGGGTATGAGTGTGAGGGTTAAGAAGAAATGTGAAAAATGGGAAGAGGGGAAGGGTTTGGAAAGATTTTCTTGGACAATGTTGGAAAGTGCATTCAGGCCAGGGTGCAAGGGGTCACAGGTGACAGGTAAGCGTGTAGTTTGTCTGGAATGGGAAGGTGGGGGCAGGCATTATTTATGGACGAGTCTGGGGCAAGTAAAAGAGGGAGGATACTCCTCAGAGCAGGCGCACTTGATGGAGCAGGCTATTGCTGGCAACACTGCAGGCAAGGGAAGCAGGGGAAAAGGAAACACAACAATGCCTTGACCACTCCTTATGTCTCTATTTGAACACCAGCTTTTTCACTAATTGTAGGAAACAGGTCAAAGCATTAGCCTGAGGGCTGTGCCTGAGGTTGCAAGTCTTCCACAGAGGCCCTTTAATGCCAGTATTCTCTATATATTTAAAACCTTCTTGACCATGTCTATGCTCTGGAAGGAGAAGTGTCAACAACCGGTGATGTGTATGGTGTATGGTCCCCTTCCATTCTAATTTCCCTGGACCTTTTGGAACAAGACAGGAAAACATCCTATCTGCAGACCCTCAGGGATGTGCAATATACCCAGACAAATAATAAAATTAAATAAAATAAGTGAAATGCATCAGAAAGATGAGCTGAAGGTTCTTTATTAGGCAGAAACCCAACCCTTGATGGTGGACTTTATTTCCCCCAGTTCAGAAGACAGAATTTAGGGAAACAGGGTCTTCCAGTGGTCACCAGGAAATAGGCCAGGGTCTCAGTGGTACTTGTGAGCCAGGGCAGTGGCCACACCGGCCACCACCTTCTGATAGGCAGCCTGCACCTGAGGGGTGAATTCCTTGCCGAAATGGTGAGCCAGCACACACACCAGCACGTTGCCCAGGAGCTGTGGGGAAGGCAGACATAGACACAGATACATGATTAAGAGAGAAATCAAGCTGGGCTTCTGAGAAACTGAGCCAACCATCATTTTTTTTCTGCCCACACTCCACACTCCAGCCCAAACTGATCTTCAGGTTATCGCCATCAGCATAAATATGTGTGTGTGTGTGTGTGTGTGTGTATAGTATATTTTTATTTTTATTATACATATACTTAACTATTAATTGATTAATTAGTATGGTGCTTGGATGTCTTTTAGAAACTACTCATGCCCTACTTCTCTACTTCTGGTCCATCATCCTCAGACATTTCCTTTCCTTCCCTCTCCATTGAATCTTGACTCTCTAAAAATGCACTTTTTCTTTTTTGTTTTTTAAATGCAATTAGCCAACATATAATACATCATTCATTTTTTATATAATTTTCAGTGATGCATTCGTTGCTTATAACACCCTATGCTCATCACATCACATGCCCAATTACTCTTTAATTTTGAGATGATTTGTGGCCTCTACTTGGAGGAGCCCTGCCAATCCCCATATGGAGAGACAGACAGCATTTTCCAAGCATAGAAGGAGAAGATGAGAGCTAGTGTGCGTAATGTGGGTATTGAGTAGGAGAAACAAGTTAAGGGGAATAGAGAAGGGCAACAGATGAGTAATTAAGTGAAGAGCTTGATGCAATGAAAGTTTGGGAGAAAGGAAACAATATGGAATACTGAAAGAAAACATACGACATTATGTAAATTTTGACAAGCATTCCATGATGATACCTACTCCAGGAAGGTGGGGGGAGAAGAGGTAGGCAAAAGAAGCAGAATGAAAGACTAGAAAGCGCCAAGGAAGGAAACGGAGCATATCCTGGACTCACCTTGAAGTTCTCGGGATCCACGTGCAGTTTGTCGCAGTGCAGCTCACTGAGCTTAGCGAAGGTGCCCTTGAGGTTGTCCAGATTCTTCAGGCCCTCGCTAAAGGAGTTCAGCACCTTCTTGCCATGGGCCTTGACCTTGGGGTTGCTCATAACAGCATCAGGAGAGGACAGGTCCCCAAAGGAGTCAAAGAACCTCTGAGTCCAGGGGTAGACGACCAGCAGCCTGAAGGGTGACAACAGCACAGAGGGCAGAGGAGTCAGAGCCTGTCAGAAACCCAGGGGACTGAGCCCTTTCCGCCAGCCCAGCTTCCATTCACTCTCTGTCAGCCTGCTTTGCCACCTGGATACCAACCTGCCCAGGGCCTCACCACCAACTTCGTCCACGTTCACCTTGCCCCACAGGGCGGTGACGGCAGCCTTCTCCTCACCAGTCAGATGCACCATGGTGTCTCCTTGTGGTTGCTAGTGAACACGGTTGTGTCAGAAGCAAGTGTAAGGTTCAGCTGGCCCTGTTCCTCCTTTTATATCCAGCCCTGATCTTGCCCTCCCTGAAGCAGTGAGATTGGCCCAGGCCTGGGTGTGGTTCTGCAGGGTGAGGCATGAATGGTGAGTGCCATCCCTCTCCTTGGCAATTCCGACACCTGCTTGTGAGTCTGAATTCAGACCCTCTGTCTTCTCTCTAGGGTTCTCTAGGTCCCATCTTAATAATAAATTTTCTGCTAAAATCATTCTCTTTGGCAAACATAATCTTACAATTTTGAGAATCAAACCTGGTAATCTCTTAGAGAGTGCTCTTCAGTTTTATTATTTTAAACGTTTTTTTAAGATTTTATTTATTTATTTGACAGACAGAGATCACAAATAGGCAGAGAGGCAGGTAGAGAGAGGAGGAAGCTGGCTCCCTGCCGAGCAGACAGCCCGATTCTGGGCTTGATCCCAGGACCCTGAGATCATGATTAGCTCAAGGCAGAGACATAACCCACTGAGCCACCCAGGCACCACCCCAGTTCTAAGTATGTCTTCCTTCTCTTAGTTTGGATTAAATCATCCTAGGAAGAAAAAAAAACCACATTCATTCATTCATTCATTCATTCATTCATTTCTTTATTTAGTCATATAGTCAAACAAATGATGATTTGAAAATTGAATTACATATGAATCAAGAGTGTCCTGTGAAATAACAATTCTATCAGCTTTTTGGATCCACAGATGAAAACATAGAGATCTCTTGACATACTAAGAAATAAAATAACACAAAAATCAATTACAAACCAAAATTATTGGTAACACTGAGGGAAGCAATGCTTTTAATTAACTCGAGACATTTAAAAAAAAAAAAATGGTTTCTTCCTGGAGTGATAGAGAAACTTCTCTGTAACTTGAAATGAGGGGAAGGAAAGTAGAAAGGTACTCTGGCCTTGGCTCAGATTTTTTTTTCCCCCTAGACCACTAAGAATGCTATGTATGTAAGAATTTCTTTTATTCAAATTCAACACCTATAATCTCATTTTCTCTACATATTTTTGTTTGCTTCAATCTTTTTTTACTAGCTTATATCCTTCTATCCCTACAGTTTTTCTAATATCCCCCGCCTATCTTTCTTTCCTGCATGTCATGTGTTTTGAAGACTAACTTCTTAGGCAAAGAAAAACCAGAGAGTTCTGCTCCTTACCAATAAAAGATACCATAAGAAAAGCAAAATAAGTCAAGCAGAGAGAGTCAATTATCATATGGTTTCACTTACTTGTGGAGCATAAGGAATAACATGGAAGACACTGAGAGATGGAGAGGAGAAGTGAGTTGGGGGAAATCGGAGGGGGAGACAAACCATGAGAGACTGTGGCCTCTGAGAAAAAACTGAGGGTTTTGGAGGGGAGAGAGGTGGGGGGTTAGGTGAACCTGGTGGTGGGTACTAAGGAGGGCACGTATTGCATGGAACTCTGGGTGTGGTGCATAAAGAATGAATTTTGGATCACTGAAAAAAAATAAATTTAATTTAAGAAAGAAAGACGAAAGAAAGAAAGAAAGAAAGAAAGAAAGAAAGAAAGAAAGAAAGAAAGAAAGGAAGGAAGGAAGGAAGGAAGGAAGGAAGGAAGGAAGAAAGAAAGAAAGAAAGGAAAAAAAAAGCCAAAACAGCAAGCCTTTCTGAGTTCAGCATAGGATCTCGGAGTTCCTGGAGGGCCCTGCTGGTTCTTCTTCCAACTTCCCATCACCTGTACCTCTTGCAGCTTAGCCTACTCCTGAATTCCCATTTTCTTTCAGCAAGGAAAGGGCCATGCATTTTTTAACTTACAATGTTCCTCCCACCTTAGAATCTTATTTTGATCCAGGCACCCCGATCTAAAATCACCTTGCTTGTCTTTGTTGGCAACAAACATTTAACAGAAATTTTTCATCCTTTTACCTCTAACACTCAGAAACCCCAACTACAAAAACATTTCTAGGTGAACCAGAAGGGAAGGACTTCTCTATTTCTGGTTGTTTGAAATGAACTCCCTGTGTTCCCACTTCCATTGCTGCATTCCCTAAACTACTTTCTCCATCATTGCTAAGTATGTAAGGATTCCTCTCCCTTTTCACTTGTCCCAAACCCCAGCCAGTATTTGTGAACAACCTCTCCTTGATCATTCTCAGATATGTAGGAAAGACTTGGTTCTTGCCTGGCAATCTGAGGGTTAGGTAAGAATTACATGCCCAGTTCTAGCGTTTTCTCTTTGTATTCATTCTTCTCTAAAACCCTTAACTTAAGCAAAGATGTTCTTACTACTGGTCTATTCCTGGGGCAAGATTCCACATGCTGACTTCCAGGAAAAGGGGAACTTCCAGTGTGTTAAATGTTTAAAACTACAGACAGACACACACACACACACACACACACACACACACACACACATTGAGCTTTGGACTTTGAGTTACATTTTACTAAATTTAAAACTTCATTACCTTTACCATTGTTTTACATCCAGACTGTTGTTCTCAGGACTCTATTTCACAACTCTGATGTCAGAGTTCAGGTATAAGTGTGCAAAGGGAGGTCTTCTAGGGAAGTTTGGGCATGTGTTTTGCAGGAAACTTTGTCATGAGAAATTCTCAGAGCTTTCTAAATAACAGTATTATATAGGCTTATACTTTCCTGTAAAGGCCCCAGCTTTTCCATCTTGACTGAAAGAAACTGGCATCTACTTGGACTTCCCCTACTATTCTCTGTACTCAGAAAGAGATCCCCTATGTTTTCTTGTCTCTTCCTCTTTCAGCCTTCTTTGCCATGAATGACCTGGGGACCAAGCTTTTGCACTGACCACTACTGCATCCACCTTGCTCCTGGCGTGAGGACAGGAGTTGCTGTTCTCTCTCCCATCATCATTGCTACTTAGCATGACTGTAGAGGGAGACAGACTTCTCCTTTTCTTAACCCATTACCTGGCAGGGACAGTCTTCAAGTTATAATAACACATCAAAGGTCAGACATATCAGATGAAAATAAGAATAAACTGATAAATATTATTATGTTCTGGGCCTCAGTCTCACATCCAGTTCAACATTCAAATATTCTAGAAAGCTTCTTGACCCACTGCCATCTTTACTACTTTAACCTTACTTCTACCCTGTGAAGGGCCTCACAGGATGTGTGCTTTATGTTGCTCCCAGCCCCAGTGAACACTAAACAGCACACATACATGCATGTGAACATGCCCCCGCGTGTGAACATGCACACAGATGTGCATGCACACACATACACACACACCCTAAGTTCCCAAGAAAGTTACATAAGGACCTTTTTCCCCTTTTTATCCAGTTTGCCAAATTTTTATACTTTGATGTTTTGAACCAGGACGGACCTGGTGAGTACAATCTAGCCAGGAGATTGATAAAATATGTGCTAATAATTACAGAATGATTAATGTCTCAATCTATAATCACCACACAAATATTTCCTCTATTGGGCTCAGATCACCATTCAGAATTAGATTTTGTTGATACCACTATGTGGGCCAAGGTGTTGATTTATGGTGAGCAAAGGGGCAATTTTTCTCAAGTTAAATTTGAAACTGTACATCCTAGAATCAGAGTGTAGGCTTCAGTCTGGGAGCCTTTACAAATATACAAGGCATTAGTTCATAAGACCAAATGTCCAACGGGCTCCAAACAGAAAGCAAATGTCTGGTCAGTGTTTCCTTTCCTCTTTGTGTACTGGAGCGTCAATACAAAAGGACTTCTCTCCAAAGGTCCCTGGCTCAGATTGTCCTCTAGTTCCAGTAGTTCCAAGAGAGAATAATCACTCATTCATCTATTCATTCACTCACCAACCACTTCAGTTAGTAAATATTCATCTCCTGCTTATGAAGGAAAGTCACAAGGCATGGTAGTCCCGTTGGACAGTATGAAATAGGCAGCAGAGTTTTTACAGCATAGGGTATGAGTGTGAGGGTTAAGAAGAAATGTGAAAAATGGGAAGAGGGGAAGGGTTTGGAAAGATTTTCTTGGACAATGTTGGAAAGTGCATTCAGGCCAGGGTGCAAGGGGTCACAGGTGACAGGTAAGCGTGTAGTTTGTCTGGAATGGGAAGGTGGGGGCAGGCATTATTTATGGACGAGTCTGGGGCAAGTAAAAGAGGGAGGATACTCCTCAGAGCAGGCGCACTTGATGGAGCAGGCTATTGCTGGCAACACTGCAGGCAAGGGAAGCAGGGGAAAAGGAAACACAACAATGCCTTGACCACTCCTTATGTCTCTATTTGAACACCAGCTTTTTCACTAATTGTAGGAAACAGGTCAAAGCATTAGCCTGAGGGCTGTGCCTGAGGTTGCAAGTCTTCCACAGAGGCCCTTTAATGCCAGTATTCTCTATATATTTAAAACCTTCTTGACCATGTCTATGCTCTGGAAGGAGAAGTGTCAACAACCGGTGATGTGTATGGTGTATGGTCCCCTTCCATTCTAATTTCCCTGGACCTTTTGGAACAAGACAGGAAAACATCCTATCTGCAGACCCTCAGGGATGTGCAATATACCCAGACAAATAATAAAATTAAATAAAATAAGTGAAATGCATCAGAAAGATGAGCTGAAGGTTCTTTATTAGGCAGAAACCCAACCCTTGATGGTGGACTTTATTTCCCCCAGTTCAGAAGACAGAATTTAGGGAAACAGGGTCTTCCAGTGGTCACCAGGAAATAGGCCAGGGTCTCAGTGGTACTTGTGAGCCAGGGCAGTGGCCACACCGGCCACCACCTTCTGATAGGCAGCCTGCACCTGAGGGGTGAATTCCTTGCCGAAATGGTGAGCCAGCACACACACCAGCACGTTGCCCAGGAGCTGTGGGGAAGGCAGACATAGACACAGATACATGATTAAGAGAGAAATCAAGCTGGGCTTCTGAGAAACTGAGCCAACCATCATTTTTTTTCTGCCCACACTCCACACTCCAGCCCAAACTGATCTTCAGGTTATCGCCATCAGCATAAATATGTGTGTGTGTGTGTGTGTGTGTGTATAGTATATTTTTATTTTTATTATACATATACTTAACTATTAATTGATTAATTAGTATGGTGCTTGGATGTCTTTTAGAAACTACTCATGCCCTACTTCTCTACTTCTGGTCCATCATCCTCAGACATTTCCTTTCCTTCCCTCTCCATTGAATCTTGACTCTCTAAAAATGCACTTTTTCTTTTTTGTTTTTTAAATGCAATTAGCCAACATATAATACATCATTCATTTTTTATATAATTTTCAGTGATGCATTCGTTGCTTATAACACCCTATGCTCATCACATCACATGCCCAATTACTCTTTAATTTTGAGATGATTTGTGGCCTCTACTTGGAGGAGCCCTGCCAATCCCCATATGGAGAGACAGACAGCATTTTCCAAGCATAGAAGGAGAAGATGAGAGCTAGTGTGCGTAATGTGGGTATTGAGTAGGAGAAACAAGTTAAGGGGAATAGAGAAGGGCAACAGATGAGTAATTAAGTGAAGAGCTTGATGCAATGAAAGTTTGGGAGAAAGGAAACAATATGGAATACTGAAAGAAAACATACGACATTATGTAAATTTTGACAAGCATTCCATGATGATACCTACTCCAGGAAGGTGGGGGGAGAAGAGGTAGGCAAAAGAAGCAGAATGAAAGACTAGAAAGCGCCAAGGAAGGAAACGGAGCATATCCTGGACTCACCTTGAAGTTCTCGGGATCCACGTGCAGTTTGTCGCAGTGCAGCTCACTGAGCTTAGCGAAGGTGCCCTTGAGGTTGTCCAGATTCTTCAGGCCCTCGCTAAAGGAGTTCAGCACCTTCTTGCCATGGGCCTTGACCTTGGGGTTGCTCATAACAGCATCAGGAGAGGACAGGTCCCCAAAGGAGTCAAAGAACCTCTGAGTCCAGGGGTAGACGACCAGCAGCCTGAAGGGTGACAACAGCACAGAGGGCAGAGGAGTCAGAGCCTGTCAGAAACCCAGGGGACTGAGCCCTTTCCGCCAGCCCAGCTTCCATTCACTCTCTGTCAGCCTGCTTTGCCACCTGGATACCAACCTGCCCAGGGCCTCACCACCAACTTCGTCCACGTTCACCTTGCCCCACAGGGCGGTGACGGCAGCCTTCTCCTCACCAGTCAGATGCACCATGGTGTCTCCTTGTGGTTGCTAGTGAACACGGTTGTGTCAGAAGCAAGTGTAAGGTTCAGCTGGCCCTGTTCCTCCTTTTATATCCAGCCCTGATCTTGCCCTCCCTGAAGCAGTGAGATTGGCCCAGGCCTGGGTGTGGTTCTGCAGGGTGAGGCATGAATGGTGAGTGCCATCCCTCTCCTTGGCAATTCCGACACCTGCTTGTGAGTCTGAATTCAGACCCTCTGTCTTCTCTCTAGGGTTCTCTAGGTCCCATCTTAATAATAAATTTTCTGCTAAAATCATTCTCTTTGGCAAACATAATCTTACAATTTTGAGAATCAAACCTGGTAATCTCTTAGAGAGTGCTCTTCAGTTTTATTATTTTAAACGTTTTTTTAAGATTTTATTTATTTATTTGACAGACAGAGATCACAAATAGGCAGAGAGGCAGGTAGAGAGAGGAGGAAGCTGGCTCCCTGCCGAGCAGACAGCCCGATTCTGGGCTTGATCCCAGGACCCTGAGATCATGATTAGCTCAAGGCAGAGACATAACCCACTGAGCCACCCAGGCACCACCCCAGTTCTAAGTATGTCTTCCTTCTCTTAGTTTGGATTAAATCATCCTAGGAAGAAAAAAAAAAACACATTCATTCATTCATTCATTCATTCATTCATTTCTTTATTTAGTCATATAGTCAAACAAATGATGATTTGAAAATTGAATTACATATGAATCAAGAGTGTCCTGTGAAATAACAATTCTATCAGCTTTTTGGATCCACAGATGAAAACATAGAGATCTCTTGACATACTAAGAAATAAAATAACACAAAAATCAATTACAAACCAAAATTATTGGTAACACTGAGGGAAGCAATGCTTTTAATTAACTCGAGACATTTAAAAAAAAAAAATGGT
This sequence comes from Mustela erminea, assembly GCF_009829155.1. Classification (NCBI taxonomy): domain Eukaryota; kingdom Metazoa; phylum Chordata; class Mammalia; order Carnivora; family Mustelidae; genus Mustela; species Mustela erminea. The sequence continues at coordinate 59,718,868 of NC_045622.1, forward strand.
TTCTTCCTGGAGTGATAGAGAAACTTCTCTGTAACTTGAAATGAGGGGAAGGAAAGTAGAAAGGTACTCTGGCCTTGGCTCAGATTTTTTTTTCCCCCTAGACCACTAAGAATGCTATGTATGTAAGAATTTCTTTTATTCAAATTCAACACCTATAATCTCATTTTCTCTACATATTTTTGTTTGCTTCAATCTTTTTTTACTAGCTTATATCCTTCTATCCCTACAGTTTTTCTAATATCCCCCGCCTATCTTTCTTTCCTGCATGTCATGTGTTTTGAAGACTAACTTCTTAGGCAAAGAAAAACCAGAGAGTTCTGCTCCTTACCAATAAAAGATACCATAAGAAAAGCAAAATAAGTCAAGCAGAGAGAGTCAATTATCATATGGTTTCACTTACTTGTGGAGCATAAGGAATAACATGGAAGACACTGAGAGATGGAGAGGAGAAGTGAGTTGGGGGAAATCGGAGGGGGAGACAAACCATGAGAGACTGTGGCCTCTGAGAAAAAACTGAGGGTTTTGGAGGGGAGAGAGGTGGGGGGTTAGGTGAACCTGGTGGTGGGTACTTAGGAGGGCACGTATTGCATGGAACTCTGGGTGTGGTGCATAAAGAATGAATTTTGGATCACTGAAAAAAAATAAATTTAATTTAAGAAAGAAAGACGAAAGAAAGAAAGAAAGAAAGAAAGAAAGAAAGAAAGAAAGAAAGAAAGAAAGAAGAAGAAAGGAAGGAAGGAAGGAAGGAAGGAAGGAAGGAAGAAAGAAAGAAAGAAAGGAAAAAAAAAGCCAAAACAGCAAGCCTTTCTGAGTTCAGCATAGGATCTCGGAGTTCCTGGAGGGCCCTGCTGGTTCTTCTTCCAACTTCCCATCACCTGTACCTCTTGCAGCTTAGCCTACTCCTGAATTCCCATTTTCTTTCAGCAAGGAAAGGGCCATGCATTTTTTAACTTACAATGTTCCTCCCACCTTAGAATCTTATTTTGATCCAGGCACCCCGATCTAAAATCACCTTGCTTGTCTTTGTTGGCAACAAACATTTAACAGAAATTTTTCATCCTTTTACCTCTAACACTCAGAAACCCCAACTACAAAAACATTTCTAGGTGAACCAGAAGGGAAGGACTTCTCTATTTCTGGTTGTTTGAAATGAACTCCCTGTGTTCCCACTTCCATTGCTGCATTCCCTAAACTACTTTCTCCATCATTGCTAAGTATGTAAGGATTCCTCTCCCTTTTCACTTGTCCCAAACCCCAGCCAGTATTTGTGAACAACCTCTCCTTGATCATTCTCAGATATGTAGGAAAGACTTGGTTCTTGCCTGGCAATCTGAGGGTTAGGTAAGAATTACATGCCCAGTTCTAGCGTTTTCTCTTTGTATTCATTCTTCTCTAAAACCCTTAACTTAAGCAAAGATGTTCTTACTACTGGTCTATTCCTGGGGCAAGATTCCACATGCTGACTTCCAGGAAAAGGGGAACTTCCAGTGTGTTAAATGTTTAAAACTACAGACAGACACACACACACACACACACACACACACACACACACACACACACATTGAGCTTTGGACTTTGAGTTACATTTTACTAAATTTAAAACTTCATTACCTTTACCATTGTTTTACATCCAGACTGTTGTTCTCAGGACTCTATTTCACAACTCTGATGTCAGAGTTCAGGTATAAGTGTGCAAAGGGAGGTCTTCTAGGGAAGTTTGGGCATGTGTTTTGCAGGAAACTTTGTCATGAGAAATTCTCAGAGCTTTCTAAATAACAGTATTATATAGGCTTATACTTTCCTGTAAAGGCCCCAGCTTTTCCATCTTGACTGAAAGAAACTGGCATCTACTTGGACTTCCCCTACTATTCTCTGTACTCAGAAAGAGATCCCCTATGTTTTCTTGTCTCTTCCTCTTTCAGCCTTCTTTGCCATGAATGACCTGGGGACCAAGCTTTTGCACTGACCACTACTGCATCCACCTTGCTCCTGGCGTGAGGACAGGAGTTGCTGTTCTCTCTCCCATCATCATTGCTACTTAGCATGACTGTAGAGGGAGACAGACTTCTCCTTTTCTTAACCCATTACCTGGCAGGGACAGTCTTCAAGTTATAATAACACATCAAAGGTCAGACATATCAGATGAAAATAAGAATAAACTGATAAATATTATTATGTTCTGGGCCTCAGTCTCACATCCAGTTCAACATTCAAATATTCTAGAAAGCTTCTTGACCCACTGCCATCTTTACTACTTTAACCTTACTTCTACCCTGTGAAGGGCCTCACAGGATGTGTGCTTTATGTTGCTCCCAGCCCCAGTGAACACTAAACAGCACACATACATGCATGTGAACATGCCCCCGCGTGTGAACATGCACACAGATGTGCATGCACACACATACACACACACCCTAAGTTCCCAAGAAAGTTACATAAGGACCTTTTTCCCCTTTTTATCCAGTTTGCCAAATTTTTATACTTTGATGTTTTGAACCAGGACGGACCTGGTGAGTACAATCTAGCCAGGAGATTGATAAAATATGTGCTAATAATTACAGAATGATTAATGTCTCAATCTATAATCACCACACAAATATTTCCTCTATTGGGCTCAGATCACCATTCAGAATTAGATTTTGTTGATACCACTATGTGGGCCAAGGTGTTGATTTATGGTGAGCAAAGGGGCAATTTTTCTCAAGTTAAATTTGAAACTGTACATCCTAGAATCAGAGTGTAGGCTTCAGTCTGGGAGCCTTTACAAATATACAAGGCATTAGTTCATAAGACCAAATGTCCAACGGGCTCCAAACAGAAAGCAAATGTCTGGTCAGTGTTTCCTTTCCTCTTTGTGTACTGGAGCGTCAATACAAAAGGACTTCTCTCCAAAGGTCCCTGGCTCAGATTGTCCTCTAGTTCCAGTAGTTCCAAGAGAGAATAATCACTCATTCATCTATTCATTCACTCACCAACCACTTCAGTTAGTAAATATTCATCTCCTGCTTATGAAGGAAAGTCACAAGGCATGGTAGTCCCGTTGGACAGTATGAAATAGGCAGCAGAGTTTTTACAGCATAGGGTATGAGTGTGAGGGTTAAGAAGAAATGTGAAAAATGGGAAGAGGGGAAGGGTTTGGAAAGATTTTCTTGGACAATGTTGGAAAGTGCATTCAGGCCAGGGTGCAAGGGGTCACAGGTGACAGGTAAGCGTGTAGTTTGTCTGGAATGGGAAGGTGGGGGCAGGCATTATTTATGGACGAGTCTGGGGCAAGTAAAAGAGGGAGGATACTCCTCAGAGCAGGCGCACTTGATGGAGCAGGCTATTGCTGGCAACACTGCAGGCAAGGGAAGCAGGGGAAAAGGAAACACAACAATGCCTTGACCACTCCTTATGTCTCTATTTGAACACCAGCTTTTTCACTAATTGTAGGAAACAGGTCAAAGCATTAGCCTGAGGGCTGTGCCTGAGGTTGCAAGTCTTCCACAGAGGCCCTTTAATGCCAGTATTCTCTATATATTTAAAACCTTCTTGACCATGTCTATGCTCTGGAAGGAGAAGTGTCAACAACCGGTGATGTGTATGGTGTATGGTCCCCTTCCATTCTAATTTCCCTGGACCTTTTGGAACAAGACAGGAAAACATCCTATCTGCAGACCCTCAGGGATGTGCAATATACCCAGACAAATAATAAAATTAAATAAAATAAGTGAAATGCATCAGAAAGATGAGCTGAAGGTTCTTTATTAGGCAGAAACCCAACCCTTGATGGTGGACTTTATTTCCCCCAGTTCAGAAGACAGAATTTAGGGAAACAGGGTCTTCCAGTGGTCACCAGGAAATAGGCCAGGGTCTCAGTGGTACTTGTGAGCCAGGGCAGTGGCCACACCGGCCACCACCTTCTGATAGGCAGCCTGCACCTGAGGGGTGAATTCCTTGCCGAAATGGTGAGCCAGCACACACACCAGCACGTTGCCCAGGAGCTGTGGGGAAGGCAGACATAGACACAGATACATGATTAAGAGAGAAATCAAGCTGGGCTTCTGAGAAACTGAGCCAACCATCATTTTTTTTCTGCCCACACTCCACACTCCAGCCCAAACTGATCTTCAGGTTATCGCCATCAGCATAAATATGTGTGTGTGTGTGTGTGTGTGTGTATAGTATATTTTTATTTTTATTATACATATACTTAACTATTAATTGATTAATTAGTATGGTGCTTGGATGTCTTTTAGAAACTACTCATGCCCTACTTCTCTACTTCTGGTCCATCATCCTCAGACATTTCCTTTCCTTCCCTCTCCATTGAATCTTGACTCTCTAAAAATGCACTTTTTCTTTTTTGTTTTTTAAATGCAATTAGCCAACATATAATACATCATTCATTTTTTATATAATTTTCAGTGATGCATTCGTTGCTTATAACACCCTATGCTCATCACATCACATGCCCAATTACTCTTTAATTTTGAGATGATTTGTGGCCTCTACTTGGAGGAGCCCTGCCAATCCCCATATGGAGAGACAGACAGCATTTTCCAAGCATAGAAGGAGAAGATGAGAGCTAGTGTGCGTAATGTGGGTATTGAGTAGGAGAAACAAGTTAAGGGGAATAGAGAAGGGCAACAGATGAGTAATTAAGTGAAGAGCTTGATGCAATGAAAGTTTGGGAGAAAGGAAACAATATGGAATACTGAAAGAAAACATACGACATTATGTAAATTTTGACAAGCATTCCATGATGATACCTACTCCAGGAAGGTGGGGGGAGAAGAGGTAGGCAAAAGAAGCAGAATGAAAGACTAGAAAGCGCCAAGGAAGGAAACGGAGCATATCCTGGACTCACCTTGAAGTTCTCGGGATCCACGTGCAGTTTGTCGCAGTGCAGCTCACTGAGCTTAGCGAAGGTGCCCTTGAGGTTGTCCAGATTCTTCAGGCCCTCGCTAAAGGAGTTCAGCACCTTCTTGCCATGGGCCTTGACCTTGGGGTTGCTCATAACAGCATCAGGAGAGGACAGGTCCCCAAAGGAGTCAAAGAACCTCTGAGTCCAGGGGTAGACGACCAGCAGCCTGAAGGGTGACAACAGCACAGAGGGCAGAGGAGTCAGAGCCTGTCAGAAACCCAGGGGACTGAGCCCTTTCCGCCAGCCCAGCTTCCATTCACTCTCTGTCAGCCTGCTTTGCCACCTGGATACCAACCTGCCCAGGGCCTCACCACCAACTTCGTCCACGTTCACCTTGCCCCACAGGGCGGTGACGGCAGCCTTCTCCTCACCAGTCAGATGCACCATGGTGTCTCCTTGTGGTTGCTAGTGAACACGGTTGTGTCAGAAGCAAGTGTAAGGAGCAACCGGCCCTGTTCATCCTTTTATATCTAGCCTTGATCTGCCCTCCCTGCTGCTGTGAGCAGATTGGCCCAGGACGGAGCAGAATCTTATTGGTTTGTGAGAATGTAGGTTACATCCTCATTCCTCAGTTCCCTTTAGTTGCCCTGAGGGTGGCGTTCTAGGTATCCTGTCTTGACTCAGAATCCCTGCTTTCTCTCCCCAGTTCATCCCCCTTCAGCAGTGACTTCCATAAGTATACTACCACTCTCACTCATGTGCAAATGCTATAGTCTGATATAGTGGAATGTGTCTCAGCATTTAACTCATCTAGTTCTTCCACTTCATAGATAAGAAAACTAAGGCCTAGAGAACAGAAATGTTATCAATTTTACTCTATGTGGGTCTTCACTTTGTCTCTAGAGATATTTGTAAGTGGTTGGAATGAATAAATGTTTTGCCATACTTTAACTTGGTTTTTTTTTTTTTTTTTTCCTTCTTTGGATAAATGCTTCTAGTAACAAAACTTTTTCTTTTCATTCCTTCACTAAAATAAATGTCCATTCAAAGAATGAAAAATTAATGAATGTTTTTCTCTACCATCCACTGAAATAGATTGGGGAAGCGTGGATTTAATGGAAAAAATGTAATGAGGGAGAAAGAAAAAAGTATCAGAAACCTATTACATGATTATTTAAAACTGTGATATGACCAAAGAAAGAATGCAGAGGGTTTGCAGTGAAGCTTTATCATTTTCAACCAGGTTAAGTCGGACAGGGTTTCTGGGAAAATGCAGGTGCAGAAATTTCCAACTGTGTCATCAGGAAAAAAGTAGAGTTAGACCTAGAAGTGAAGATTCAAAGGGAATTTTTGTCTTTTCTGAATTCAAAACAGTATTAATTGACCTACAGATACATGCTCTCTAGCACAGCTAGATGGAAGGAGGGAGGTAGAAAGGGAGGGACTCGCCAACAGAAAGTAAGAGAATGAAATGGGATAGAAGTCAGAAGGCAAAAAAATATAAAGAAGAGGAGGGGAAAGATAAGCAATTTCAAAATTTATGAGGATATAGACCAAGAAAACTCTCAGGCTTTGCTGGTGACAGTGTAAAATGGTGTAACTGCTTTAGAAAATATTTGGTAGTAGCTACTAAAGCAGAATATATGCAAAACCAATAAACTAGCGATTATTCTTCTAGAAATTCAGAAATGCATGCTTGTGTGAGTCCAAAGACTGTAACAACAGTATGCACGAGGATCCCAAGCTTCTAGAAACTTAAATGGTCTTCATTCAGTGGAACAGATAAATTATGATATAGAGAAAGAATGAAATATTACACAATGAAAAGAATCAACTACTGCTTCACTTACAGAAATACAGATGAATTGTACAACATAACATCAGTTAAATTAATTACAGGGTTCCTGGATGGCTCAGTCAGTTAAGTGTTCAACACTTGGTTTTCGCTCAGCTCATGATGGTTGTAAGATCAAGCCCCATGGTGGGCTCTGTGCTGAGCATGGAGCCTGCTTGGGATTCTCTCTCTACCTCCCACCAGACCCCCTCCTGCTGCTCACCAATCTGCAGGCACAGGCACTCTCTCTCACTCTCTCTTTAAACAACAACAATAACAACAACAAAAAGTAACCAGAGTCAATGATTCAGTGTATATGATTTATATGCAAAAATCAGAAATTGTAACTGTAATTCAGCTCACAAGGAGGAGTGTTATATGATAGAAAGGTGCAGAGAAGCCATGAATGATCTTAAAACTGTTATACGTTATCTGTCTTTAACCTGAAAGCCAAGAAAAACTATAGAAAACTGCAAGGATGTGGGTGACATGATTTGATTTGTATTTTTTTTAATTATTATGGCTTCCATATATTAATAGATTTAAGGGGTAAGATAAATGGGAGACAGATAAGATGATATTATAATCAGGGTGGGATGGTAAAAAACCATTTCTATTTTCAGGCTCAAGCAATAGATGATGCGTTATTCGCTAGCTGGGAAATTGATTAGCAGGGATAGATTAGGAAACAGCTGGAGGTTTCTTGGACATACTGTATTTGATGCACTCTTGAGCAATCAGATATGGCCATCACATAGTTAGAAATATGGGTCTGGAACTCATAAAGAATACAGTCAGGTCTAGAATACACAGTGGAACAGAGCACAGAGGAACAGATCAGAGTATATTGTATAAACTGCTACCACTACCTCTCAATAATGACAGACAAAGCACTTTACAGTGATCTCCTTAAAGCCTTGGAACATACTTGTGAGGTAGGGATTTTTATTCCATTTTACAAACAGGAAGTTCATTCTGGAAAATGTTAGCCAAACTTCTCAAGGTGATGGGGGCTGGTTTCATCTTTCACTGCTAATCCCAAGGCCCTGACTTTTCACTTCTATGCCAGGGACTCAGGTGCAGACTTTGAAGTGATGGCCACAAGAGTGGATGTGCATAGTTGCCAGCTCCACACAAGAGACCTCTAGGTGTTTTCTGTTCTGAGAATAGACTTTTCCTCTTCTCATTCACGAGACAGGGATCCCGGCTTTCATCAGTGACCTCACCACTCTCTACTGCACTGAGTTCCAAGTCCAGTGGTATCTTGGTCACAATGGCCCCTTACTTGAGTTGTTCTTAGTATCAGTGCTTCTGTGAAGTTTAGTCCTTTGACCTCATTATAATATCAGTACATTCCTGTGGCTAGATGCAAGCTAGATCCTGCCTTGTCAGTTCTACATCCACATGTGGATCAGTTCCCCTAAAATTCGCTATGTTACTCTTGTGTGCAAGAAATTTCATTGGTACTTTGCTTATAATAGCTTCTTTTCCTGCTTTTCTAGGCAGTGGTGTCCCTAATTCTATACCACTGTACTGCTTTTTTTTGTTTTTTAAGGTTTTATTTATATGTCAGAGAGAGAGAGCACAATCAGTGGAGGGGCAGGTTTCCTGATGAGCAAGGAGCTAATGCAGGACTGGATGCCAGGACCCTGATATCCTGACCTGAGCTGAAGGCAGATACTTGACAGACTGATCCGCCCAGGCATCGCCACTGCATGGCTTTTAAGGGCGTAATTTCTCTTCTGTCACTTTGACCCAGCATACTAATTCCTAAATTTGTCATTTTCCCACATAAATGACCTTTTATCTCCACCAAAGGTTTAATGGAATTGGAAATATGTTCCAGGTCACAGGGCTAGCAGATAAGGTACAGATTCAAAGCAAGGCAGTTAGTTCCTATGCTTTAGGGTTTGTTCCTCCATTAATACCACTGAAGACACTAGGGAAAGTTTAGAGCATAGTTCTTACCTGGGTCTCTGGAAAGCTCCCTCACCACTCTCTTACAGCTAATAAAAATGTGTTTCTTATATTATTTAATATAAGATAAATACAGCATCAAAAACTCTGAGATTATAAAAGTAGAAGCATAGACAGGTCCCCTACTTGAAGTTCTAATGTGCCCCTACTCACTATATCAACCATCTTCTTGCATTTCCCAAGAGTACCTCCACGCACTCCCTTGTTCTGAAGACACTACTCAGCTCAAGTCAACTTTCCCTTCCTAGAAGTAACCGCCCCTTGAAACCACTCAAATCTGCAGAATCTTCTATTCCCCCAAATAACCCCCTCCCTAAAGAAGTGCTTTCCTTTGTTGAATCAACATAAAAGGTAAAGACAGAGAGAGAAGACAAAGAAATTCATTACAGAGCACAATTTTTATTTTAGTTTTATCATATAGCAGGTAAGTCTGGAGGCAGGGCACTGTGCCTGTCTTCGAGAGACAGACTCTTGAAACTCAGGCCCTCCAGTAGGATTGGCGCTTCAGTGGTACTTGTGGGCAAGAGCATTAGCCACAGCTGTTGTCAGTTTCTGCCAAGCAGCCTGCATCTGGGGGGTAAACTCCTTGCTGAAGTGGGTTGCCAAGACAATCAGTATCATGTTGCCTAGAAGCTGGGGAAAGAGTAGGATAAAAATAAAATAGTGCCTAGTGAACAGAAAGCTTCAAGCTGGCCACATTGATTTCCTTCCTGATAAAAGACTGAGCAGCTTTCAAGACCCTGATCCCACAAATGTATACCATGATATGCCGGACATTGGCATCAATATGACTCCCAGCCCTGTACCACCCATCGTGATCTATCTTTCTCTCATTTGCGCTCAACTTCTGAGCCCAAAACATTGCCATGGATGGCTTCTCTTTTCTAGAAACTCTGTCTTTTTTAAAAGTAGGATTAGAGGACTGCAAGGAGCCTTACTATAGATAGTCTTAGTCCCCAGATAATATATTCATTCAAATTGTTTGGACCCTCCCGTGACAAAGAATCTTAAACCATGTATACAAGAGCATTTCATCACTGCTAAAAGGGGCAGGGGACAGAATTGTCCATTGAAAAGATTAATCTTATTTTGTCTTGCTTAGTCCTGGTTCTAAACTCAAGAATCATTTAGAAATGTATTCATCATTTTTAGAGAAAACTTCAGTTACCAAAAGTAAGATATTCTTGCTGGAATTGTATTCTCCCGGCCAAAAACATTTAACTCAATTTTGGCCAGTGTTCTTCACACATGTATTTTTTTCAGAAATGTAAGATGACCAGTGGCCTCCACTGGTCACAGTAATTACCCTGCTTGGCCTTACCTATGATCTTTGGAACAACCTAACTACCCAAATCAAGCCTTTCCTTGAAATATAATGTCCCAAAGAAATGCTTTTATGGATCAGACTTATCTACCTGTGTTTTATAACATATCTACACTGTAAATATCTAGGATGAAAGAACAAAGCACAGGCATGCCCAGACCTTACCTTGAAGTTCTCAGGATCCACATGCAGCTTGTCACAGTGCAGCTCACTCAGCTCAGCAAAGGTGTCCTTGAGGTCATCCATATGTTTAACAGCATTTCCAAAGGAGGTCAGCACCTTCTTGCCATGGGCCTTGACCTTGGGGTTGCCCATTATTGCAGACTCAGAGGATAAGTTGCCAAAACTGTCGAAGAACCTCTGGGTCCATGGATAAACAACCAGGAGCCTATGGGATGTTCATAGTCACAAACAAGATGCGAAGTCAGAGTAGGTAAGAAAACTGACCAATACCCCTCCAGGAATACTTTCTGCCTTTCTTTCCCCCTCCAGTGCCTACCTTCCCAGCACCTCGCCTCCAACCAACTCCACATTCACCCTGGCCCACAGGCTAACAACAGCAGCCTTCTCCTCAGCAGTAAAGAGCACCATGGTGTCTGGGAGCTTACTGGTGACCAGTAATGTGCCAGAAGTGAGTCTGTGGTGCTACTTCTCTGTGTGCCTTTTATTCCTCATTTCTTGTTTCCAAGCCCTTGCTTCTCCCAATGAAATGAGACCATTGGTCAACAGTGGGTTGTCACCACCAGGGGTGGGGTTTGGACAAGGGAGGGTCAGCAGAATGGACATCTGGGTCTCTGATAACGTTGGAAGGCTCTATCAGGGGGATTCTGCTGTCCTTTCCCCACCGTCTACTAGGCATCTCCTATCTCAAGCTCCCAACCCCATTATCCCTGAGGTGACCTTGTGGGCTGACCATGAGGCATGACTAGAATTAAGAGGGGTAAGAATTATAAATCTGTTGGGCATTATGTCAGATGTTTGCAAGATATCATTCAGTCATTCATCTTGGATATAAAAGAAGCCACAGCTTTTCCTGGTCACCATTTTTTCTAAAACTTAGATGGGGCTCATGCTTTTATAGTTTTTGTAAGAAGAAAAGACTCCAATGTAGCATCAGTTCAGAAACAGGGCAGGTAAAAACTGGTAATTTAGAGAACTAGTATTACACGATTATGGCTGAGTTCTATTAAAATGCATGTACTTGTTTGAGTACCTTTTTTTCCACTCTGACTATATAGCACTGTGTCTGGCCAATACTGTGTATTCACTTCTTGTGTCAGAAAATGCACAGTTGAGTATTGGGAAGAAATGTGTTTTCAATGGAGAGAATATTAGGCTCTGTGGCAATAGCGATTGATTAAGGCAGCTGTCTTTGGCATATGCTGGATCCACTGCCTTGTTGTGCTTAACTATTCCTCATATGTAATGAGGCAGAGGTGATCTTCACTGATAGAATTCCACACACTACTGCCCCTGTCACTTAAGGTACTTTGGCATAGTGCATCTCAAACAAGCATTCATTGGTCTAAACAAGGCACACTTCTGAGGAGAGAGGGACTGACTTATTTATCTTTTTTTTTCTTTCAGAGTTTATTACTCTCACATTTTGAGCTCCAGGAAGCTGGTTGATTTGTTTCTCACCAATCTCACACACACACACACACACACACACACACATACACACACACACACACACACAAAGAAAGAAAAGGAAAGGGAAAAAAAAACAGTTTAAGAAATAATCTCCCTGCATATTTACAAAGGTACACTAAAATTTAAAGAGTTCAACTCAATAAATTAATGTTGCATTTCTGCTATTAGAAAAGAAATCCTTTGAGATAGTGAAAACTTTTATCAATTCATCTTGGAAAAAAACTTACATTTAAAATGTGGATTGTTCTGCCACTATGCTTGGTAGTTTACTGTGGAGCCTCTAAGATGCAGAATTTTTATTATCACAACCTCTGTCATTCATAAAGAGCTAATTGAATTACAGCATTTGGAGAAATGTCTTTGAAAAATATCTTTTTAAAGTAGCAGAATGATCAAAAGAATAAAATGGAGAAAAACAGAATAAAACAACAACAACAAAATATGGATAAGAATTGCTAAGGTGCCAGAATCTAGTTTACCATGACAGACTTGATGATCAATGAGCTCTCAGACCCAAGCTGTGATGATGCGAACACTTGGTACAGAAATATTAAAAAAGAAAAAAAAACGTGGGGGGAGTGCCTGGGTGGCTCAGTGGGTTAAAGCCTCTGCCTTCGGCTCAGGTCATGGTCTCAGGGTCCTGGGATTGAGCCCCGCATCAGGCTCTCTTCTCAGTAGGGAGCCTGCTTCCTCCTCTCTCTCTGCCTGCCTCTCTGCCTACTTGTGATTTCTCTCTGTCAAATAAATAAATAAAATCTTAAAAAAAAAAAAAAGTGTGATTCAATCCCCAAAAGATTTATTCAAGAGAGTAAGTAAATGAAAGGAAAGAAAAGCGAGGAAACTTTGACCACAGCCAGCAATCCCACTTCCTTTCAGCTGTGGGCATGGTCTGAGGGAACGGCTCAGGGTCCATACTCTGACGGCATTGGTGCTCGTCTCCCTTGTGTGTTCACACTGCAACCTCTCAGAGTCAGGGACATTTGCAATTTGAATGTTAGCAAACAGCCTTCCATCTTCCCAGCAAACCAGATAGTGATTGCAACAATTGCCTCCACTCCTGCCTTTCTCTCATCTTCTCTAGACAATTACTTTCCAAGACTTTTTGATTCCTCTCCTTCATGGCTGTTCCACACTTTCACTTGACCTCCATGCTCACTGTTCCAACTGTTGTCTGGAGACTTATCACATCAGTGCAAGCTCATCATCATGGTCATCTAACAGTTTAACAGTCATTCATCACATATTTAAAAAACACATATCGGGGCACCTGGGTGGCTCAGTTGGTTAAGTGTCTGTCTGCCTTTGGCTCAGGTCATGATCCCAGGGTCCTGGGACTGAGCCATACATCAGGATTCCTGCTCAGCTGGGAGCCTGCTTCTCCCTCTTCTGCTGCCGCTCTTCCCAGGCTCATGCGCTCTCTCTCCCGCTCAAAAAGAAAAATGGAGAAAAAAAAGGTAAAAAAATAAGAAAATGAATATCTACTGAGGCCAATCATGCCATGCATTGTTTTAAAAACTGGGAATCTTGGAAAAGCAAACAGCATATATAGTGTTGTCATGCTCACATTCTAGGGGCAGGGGTGACCAACACTAATAATTAAATCGATGAAGAAGAGAATCTCAGACGGGTGTAACATGACAAGAAAAAAAATGCATCTGATGATATGGTAGCAAGGGACTAGAGGGAAAAAAAATATATAAGGATAGAAGTCCTAAAGGAAGTTACACTTGAAGAGAGACCTCAAAGACAAGATGGAGCCAGGCATAAGTCATTTGATGAAATAAGTTCCCAGAAGCAGGGAAGGGCAGGTGCAAAACTAGAGACTAGAGAGAAAAGGAAAAAGAAAGAAATAAAAAACAAATCTGACATTTTCTTTAGAGAAAGTCATGACATGGTCCAAGAGAGATGTTTAGGAGAAGAGTAGGAGGGAACAGAGTTGGAGAGATTGGCCTGGGGCCTCACTGTTTGGGCACATGAGGGTAGAGTGGGTATCTTACACTAAGGCATGGGTAACCAGTAGAGATTTGTAAATGTGGCATCAGCATGATCCCTAATCTACTCAACACCCACAGCCAGGCTAATCTCCTAACTGCCCTGTTCAACACATTACAGCCTTGCTTATAATCCCGAGTTAACCTCCAGCCCTACCAATATTCCTGTGATCTATCTTCCCCAACTGCTCTATGCAATTTCTTTCATTTTCCTTTTGATCTTGTGGAGTTCATCTGCTGCACTGGGCTGCCTTCTCAGCCTCTCCTCGTCCATCTTCCCCACCCAAATCCCCTCCTCTCTGAGCACTTTATAAGGATGCCCCTTCTCTAAATACTGCAGCAAATCTGCCCTCTGGGACATGGTCTCTCTTGATGGCATGTAAACATTCCTCAGCAGCTCTGACCACTTAAACCATAAAATTCTTCCATAGAGCCCAAGGCTAGTTCTTTGGAGTTGATTTCAAAAAGAGTCATCCCTTGCTTGGACCTCCAACCCCTCCCACCCCTAATCTATCCTCACAAGGTCTTGTGACAAACAAGCAGCTTTTAGAAAATTCTTCCCTCTTATCAGGAGAATAGAATTACAGTCCTTGCCTAGACCTTGCCATTTTAAGACTTGGGTTAATTTTCCTTCGAAGAAGCCCCACACTGGTACTCGACCTCCATCCAGATCCTATATCTTCGCTGGATTCTTCACCAAGGCCCATATAATCATCTGGTTTGGAGGATTCTTGTCCCACGACACCATCCTCTCTCTTGACACCACCCCCCCATGTCTTCAGCTTTAACCTGAAGAGCCCACAAGTGTATGTTCTCTCCAGGTATATGTCCCAGGCACACATGCCTTTCATTGTCCTGTTGTTTTTTATTTTCTTGCCAAAATCTTTACTTCATACAAAAATTGAATGGGGAAATGGTGTAAACACACACACATACACAAACAGTTCAACATATAATTCCTGGGGTTCTCACAAGTATAGAAGCAATGGAAAAGTAGAACTGAAGGCAATTACTGAAGAATTCTTTAGCAGAATACTATTATTACCCTTATTATTGTTGCTACTGCTATTAGTACCACCACTGCCATTGCTATTATTTGAAAATCAAAGCTGTTCCTGGTGACTTGACGCTACCAGATCTCGGTGGGCCAGGGCCTTAGCTGCTCCAGTCACCATCTCCTGCCAGGGAGCCTGCACCTAAGGGGGTGAATTCCTCTCCAAAATGGTCTGGCAAAACATTCAAGAGAATGTTTCCCAGGAGCTGTGGAGGCGGCAAGAGGTAATAGATACCTACAATGAATAGAGTTCCGGGTGGGCCTCCAGGTTCCTGGCTACCCAACTCCCATTCAGAACAACCATGGCCAATGTCAGGTTCCTTCATGTCTGGCATCTTGCTTGGTCACTAAACACAAGTGTGTTCTTCCAAGACTAGTATGTGGTCATGATTTCACTTTTTCTTTCTTCTCACCACCAATAACTTTCCACAGATTTTGTGAGCTCAAAAACAAAAATTCACAGCTTTCTTTCCATGTACACTCTAAGCCCCATGTTCTTGTCATTTCCCTCTCTCAGAGACACTCTGCCCCACTTCAGGATTTATAAGGTGTAAGGTTGAAATGGGTCTCTGGGAACAATTTTGTACAAATATCCAGCCAGTATATGAACAATCTTAGCAATATATTCATGATCCCTAGGTTCCTTCTTTATATAGAGCCAACATACCCCTACATAGATATTTCTCCTTGGCCTTGTATGTGCTGTCCCCTGTTCAACTCAGTTATGCCAAATTTCTTTATTCACCTTTTCTTTTAGCTACTCTTTGTCCACTCCACAAAGGAAAGTTTCAGTGCTCTTTGCCAGTCTTCCCTGAAATTCTTGTCACTCTCCCAGACATGTCCTTCAATGAAAGCTGAAGCATGGGTAAGAATCCGGAAAGTTCAGAGATTTAGGATTTCTTTGGCTACCAGTACAGGAGCTGTGATGGTTTCAGTGTAAGTCTCCCTCAGTTAGCAGTGACTGCCACAGGCATAGTGAGCTATTGAACTTGAGTAGATCTTCTGTGGGTCAGATCTGGCTCATGGTCATATTGCCCACATTGTCAGAGAGAAATGGTTCCCATAAAGCACCAGTTTGATTGCAAGAATAGAATAGTGTTAGGTAATAAAATATAGAACTATGCATCTTATTATCTATGTGCCCATTTAAAGTAAAACATGTCTGCTTGTCTGGGAAAAATGGTTTACCATTTTATTTTATTTGTGTCTACATCTGACTATGTATATTTTCCACAGCACAAGAGTGTGTTCTGGCTGGGGGCCCAGGGTTTTGGTTTGGTGTAGCTCTTCCATCTAAGTGAAAACAGTGGTAGAAGATTCACTGGCAGGTCATGTTGATTTTTAAAGAGCCAATTCTCATAAATGCTGGGTCCACTTTTCTGTTGGTTTTAGTCTGAGAATTACATCAGGAAACACTTCCTTGCTTTCACTCATGCATTCACTGAGAATTACATCAGGAAGCACTTCCTTTGCTTCCACTCAGGTCTAGGGGCACCTGGGTGGCTCAGTCATTTAAGCATCTGTCTTTGGCTTGGGTCATGATCTGGGGGTCCTGGGATCAAACTCTGCATTGAGCTCCCTGCTCAGCAAGGAGTCTGCATCTCTCTCTCCCTCTGCAGGTCACCCTGCTTATGTTCTCTTGCTCTCTCTCTGTGTCAAACAAACAAACAAACTCTGAAGGGGAAAAGATTCTTTTTCACTGACTAATGGTCTCTATAGTCATAGCGGTTCCATCACTATACTTTAGATCATTTTATCTCCAATTCACTACAGTTTTTGACAGGGCACACTTCCAGTGTGACAGAATCAGAGTTCATACTCTGATGTGATACATATACACAGTGGAATATTACTCAGCCATCAGAAAGGATGAATACCCAGTTTTTGCATCAGCATGGAAGGGACTAGAGATTATGCTGAGTGAAATAATTCAAGCAGAGAAAGTCAACTATCATAAGGTTTCACTTACTTGTGGAACATAAGGAATAACATGGAAGATATTAGGAGAAGGAAAGGAAAAGTGAATTGGGAGAAACTGGATGGGGAGAAAATCATGAGAGACTATGGACTCCAAGAAAGAAACTGACGGTTTTAGAGGGGAGGGGGGGTGGAGAGATGGGTTAGCCCAGTGATGTGTATTAAGGAGAGTATGTATTGCATGAAGCACTGGGTGTTATACACAATGAATCCTGGAACACTACATCAAAAACTAATTATGTATTGTACAGTGACTAACATAACATAATAATAATAAAAAAGGACGAATTGTAAATGTCTTAGGCATTGAGTGAGGAGTTTGTGACAATGTATCATTCTGTTATTCAGCTAGTTTTATAGGGAGGAAGCCACAGCCCTTCTTTGTTCTCCAATCATTTAAGATTGTACTGTACATTGACTAATAGAATTTAAATTTAAAAATAAATTTTAAAATTTAAAAAAGGATTACATAGGACACACAATTTAATATTTCTCAAAATAGTAATAATGCCTCTATCCAACATCACAAGGAAGCAAAATAAGTAAATTAGGGCAGGGTTGGGTGTGCCTCCACTGTTTTTTAATCCATTTAATAGTCAGCACACTTACTGAAGCAAAAGTTACTCCCTCAGAGTCAACAGACAACTGTCTGGCAGATTTCATATATCTACCAATTTGTCTCAAGAAATACAGGTGTTTGAGAGGTTATGGGGGAAGGGTGCTAGCATGTGTTCCGTGCACCGAGTAGCAGAAGATTCCATGGCATGGGCTTCAGATTCAGGGAGTTGTCTCTGGCATGAATTAGATCTATCCTCCCTTGCTGTTTCACTTCTTTTCATTTCTAATCAGACTGAAGCCATCTTCTTTGAGAATTCCACGTGGATAGGACAGGAAGGAAATGGTGCTACAGGAAGCAGAAACCTAATAACGTGGGATTTGTCTTCAATGGTAGAGAGTGAGAAGACACTATAAGGATTTCATCCTGGTAATGACATCACCTCTAAATCTCCAAGAATGTCCTGGTCATCATGATATTATTTTGCTCACATGGTTTGTATTGTCTATCAATAATAAGTAAGTCTTTTTTTTCATCTATTTAAAGTCTGAGGAGCTCCTGGATGCCTCAGCTAGTTAAGATCTGACTCTTGGTTTCAGCTCAGGTCATGATCTCAGGACATTGAGACTGAGCCCTGTGTAGAGCTCTGCACTCAGTGAGGAGTCCGCTTGGAATTCTCTTTCCCTCTCCTTCCACCCCTCCCTCCTGTGCTCACTCTCTCTCTGAAATAAACATATAAATCTTTAAAAAAAAAAAATTAAGCTGAGTCACCCAGACCTGTATCTGGGTGTGCATAAGCACATGTGTGTGTCAATTATGAAGTTGTTACCATTTAAATGGTCTTAAACTGGTAACATAGAAATTGAAATCTATACCCCTAAGGGATAAAGAACATATATCTTCTGCCCACAACCCCATCATCACCATCCTTGACAGGTGTGAAAGACATAGTAAGAGTTAAAGGCGAGAAAGAGGAAATGAGACTGATCAATTAAAAATGCATGTTTGTTATTGACTGAGACACAGACTGACTCACAGACTGGGTAAAAGGTGTAGCACCAGGAACAGCTTCTGTTTCCTTTGCTGAGGGGCATAAAGAGAGGCTACAGGGCTCAGGGACCAGTGCTGTTGACAACCTGCAACTAAGTAATCATTTGCCTATCATAACTGTTGTGGAAACATAAACCCAAATCAGAAAATAGTTCACAGGACAAATTCTGATCAATGCATGGGGGCAATGAAGTGCCTGAGAGCTAAATTTGCCACGATATGGCACACTAACTTGTAAAATATGAAGGTCTCGAGCCTTGATGTGAAAATTTGACTCAAGGCCTAGAGGTCAGGATTCCCTAAGCAACCTAGCAATGACTCCCTCAAAAGTAATTCCGTTCATGCATTTCCTCACAAGTGTCCCCAAGTCAGTGCAGTGCCTCTTGTTAGATTTTGCCCCTCCCCTTCCCACCCTCAGGCTGGGAGATTTCAGTTATCGACTACCAGCTCCTTTTTTGTCATCCACAGTCAGATGTCATCTTTTTCTCACTCTATTTCTGGTCACCCTTCACATTTTTTGCAGCTGTCACTACTTTTCTTGTGTTTAGGCCATTATGTCTGTTGCTCTGATTTAGTCTCTGCAATTTTAAATTCATTTTGTGTGAATTAAGTTGATTACTTCCCCCCGACCACCACCTACCATTCCTTGAGTTACTATAGTTCTAAGGATATTTATTGTTTACTCTTGCCAAAAGCATAATAATAGTTTTTATTTTGGCCTATACATTATCTTGTCTTTCCTAATGCTCTACCGATGTCTCACTCTTGCCTTTTTTTCCAGAAAGCAATTCTCCTGCAAGTCACCAAGCCCTAACTTACTGATTTTAAACTAGGAGCCTTTATCAGAATCTCACCTGCTATGTGAAGTCTTGGTCATTCTCCCCTATCACAAATTCATACAATATCCTAACTCTGACTTTATTTTCAGCATGTTACATTTTATTATAAAATAACATGCAATGATTTCATGTGTCTTAGCCTTGGCTCCTCCTTGACACCACAGAATCCTTTGGGAAATAAGAGGTTGTTGTTGGTTCATGGAAATTTTCTGGAAAGCTCCCAGCCATCCCTCAACTCATCCTCTTATGCCCAATTCAGCCTCACAAAATATATGGTAAGTTAGCTCATTCAGTATGTACATTAAAGCAAATTGAAAAAGTAACTCTAGCCTAGATCTTAGGTCCCTGCAACGGTTTTAAAGCTGAGACATGTACCACAAATCTGAGGTAATGCTTAGCACCTCCTTCCTTCCCCATCTACAGTAACTTTTTGCCACACTGTTCTGTAAGTTCCTGACATTTGACTAACCCTCCCCCCAACCCAGAAAACTTCTTCTGAATTCTAGCATCCACCCAGATCCTCTAGAATTCTCCCATAATGTCTGTCTTCCCAAAGGAGCTCTTATTTCTTCTGTCTCCTCCCACCCCTCAGCCAATGAAATTTCTCTCCTTTAACACAAGAGTGAAAGATGGAGAAGACATAACATTAATTTCTGATTATGGAATAGAATGAGCTTTATTAAATGGAAGCTGTGCTTTCAAGGCCA
Source organism: Mustela erminea (assembly GCF_009829155.1). Classification (NCBI taxonomy): domain Eukaryota; kingdom Metazoa; phylum Chordata; class Mammalia; order Carnivora; family Mustelidae; genus Mustela; species Mustela erminea. Next base: position 59,738,676 of record NC_045622.1, read on the forward strand.
AACCCGAATCCCCATATGCAGGAGAACACTGGGGGCACAGAAGGGTACTGCTGAACTGGAAAGAGGACTCAATGGTACTTGTGGGCCAGAGCAGTGGCAACACCAGCCACCAGCTTCTGCCAAGCAGCCTGCACCTCAGGGGTGAACTCCTTGCCAAAATGAGAAGCCAGAATGATCACCAGTACGTTGCCCAGGAGCTGTTAAGTGAAAGACAAATGACAAATAGGCATGTTGAGTAGAAGTTCTTGAAAACAATTACATAAAAAATGGCTTAATACCTACATTCCTTGCCAACCCCACACCGTAAACTGCTCCAAGGGGTGTGCCTACAAAAAGTCCAGATGAGCTAGTTCCTAAATTCAATGTAATGAATGTGAGCTTTCCATTCAACTCCTTGCCTCCCTAGATTCCCATCCTCTCTCCCACGCCACCATTTTTATTTATATCTCTCTCTCCCTCCCTCTCTTATCTACCAATTGGATAATTCCTATAATAATGGGATTTTAGGGATGCATGGGTTCCCAGACTGAGTTTATTTAAAGCCTCCAATCATTGCAGGAACAAGCCTCCATTTGGTAACAATATTGACAGGTAATTTAATATATTTTAGAGAACCTGTTGTATATTTACTTGAGACAGTCTGTCTAAAACTTTCCCCCAAAAATCTTTCCCTAAACTTTTGTCATCAGCACCCACATAAAGTAAGACATGTCTCCTTTCTTGAGATGGGGCCTTTATCTACCAAACACCAAATTCCATTGCTCCTTGAACAAGTCTGCTATTCTCTGATGTTATTCTCTAGGATGAACACTACCAATTCAGACAAAAGTTCTTGAAAAGTTTTAAGCAAACTCTGGCTGCTAATAGCCCTTTATTGCACTAGTCTTGAATCAAGGTGGTTCTGGTTATGCCCATTGAAGGTCTGTCCTTCTAACACTTAGACCCATAATTTCTGAATTTTTTGTTAGTCATTCCAATCAAAGACTTGACTTGCTTTACTATATCAAAGTGAAAAATAATACGAGAGCACATGAACACTTCCTGACTCACCCTAAAGTTCTCAGGATCCACGTGTAGCTTGTCACAGTGCAGCTCACTCAGCTTAGCAAGGGAGCCCTTGAGATTGTCCATGTTCTTAATAGCTTCTCCAAAAGAAGTCAGCACCTTCTTGCCATGGGCCTTGACCTTGGGGTTACCCATGATGGCAGAGGCAGAGGACAGGTTGCCAAAGTTGTCAAAGAACCTCTGGGTCCAGGGGTAAACAACCAGGAGCCTATGTGATGGGAAATTAGAGACTTTCAAAAATCTTGAGGAATTTCACAATCAATCGGCCAGGCTCATATTCATCACCCTTTCCCATGCCTTGAAACCCAGTGCCTACCTGCCCAGGGCCTCGCCTCCAGCCTCTTCCACATGCACTTTGCCCCACAGGCCAGTGATAGCAGCCTTCTCCTCAGCACTAAAATGCACCATGATGTCAGGTCTGGGAGTGTACAGGTGGTCAGAGAGAGAAGCAGGTATGTGCTGTTGCTGGAAGCTGCCACCTTTTATTCTTTACGGCTGACCTTCTGGCCCCTTGTTCCTCCTAGTTCTTTGAAGTCATTGGTCAAGGCTGAGCTGTGTCCCTCAGGGGTGGAGTCATGTCAGGAAAGGGTCATCAATGAGGAATGTACACTGAACTTGTGATAACGTGTCTTGGTTCCTGAGACAGCCTTCCATTGTTGGCTCCTTCTCTGCCCTCAACACAATTTTGCTTCCATTCTCCTTTTCACCCTTTTTTCCCCTGATTTGATCCTCCAAGATAACATCCGTCTCTCTCTTTCTTTTTCTCCAAGAAAGACCTGTAGAGAGGAGCTAAGCCCAAGGCAGGGAAAGAGTTTGAGTCAAAACAGTTTTAATACTTGAGTTAAAGATGGTGACAGGGACAAAAACAGAGTCAAGAAGGAAAAAATGCAGTTGCTGACACAGCATCTCAGCCAGTTTTAACTCATTTGAGTGGATTAAAACCAAGCCTCTGGTTCTTAGTTTTCCAAAGGAGACAAAACACATGTGTGGTTATTTCAGGAAGCTGAACAGGGTAACAAAGGATTTCCAATAGAACTAAGACCTCAATCCCAAAGTACAATTCCTGAGGGCAATTTCACAGAGAGAACAGAAAGAATAAACTTACGTCCTGTGCTTCCCCAGAACCTTCTCTCTGTCCATTTCTGTCTGACTTCAGGGGAAACTGGCTACTTTGGGGAGATTTCCCTAAGCTCTTGTCTTGATTTTCTGCCCCACTAATACTTCTTTAATCAGTGAGACAGCTCAGGACTCTGCAGTTATTTAAAACCAGAACTTGTGATCAAGCTGAAAAATAAATGAACTGGCAGGTTAATTAGGCTAGAGGTTGGAGTATGTTTAATGTTTGTTGCAGCCATAGGTGCCAGAGACTTCAAATGCCTCTAGTGTCCTTTTGTTGTTTGTTTGTTGATGCCGCTCTTGTCTTTGGGCTTCCCTAAAAGCTAAGCATGAAATAGAGTCTGCATCTTTCAACTTTTTGAACTGTAATCCCCTGTTATTAGTCTGGAGTCCTGTTGATATGGTGGTAAGGAATGTTGGAGGAGAAGCATTCTGTAATTCTGTAATTGCATAATTAAGTTCCATAATTAATTAATTAAATAACTAATTCCATAAGTTCCATAATTAATGCGCTGTGACTTTCACAGCGTATGTTAGCTTTTCTCCTCGTAAGAAAGTCAGGAAAACCTCCCTGGGCTAGACTGTATATGTTACAGATTAAAAGGTAGCACATCTGTAGCTCAGTGTGAGGCTTATGAATTCTGATTCTGAGGTCATTCAGGTTGGTTGAATGTAGTCTCATACTGCTTAGGTGCTTGTTTAGTCAAGCTAAATTATCTTAGCTGCTCATTTTGAAGTATTTTACTTATTTCTCCTATGAAATATCATTATTATCTCCCTTTCCTGGATGAAAAACCCGAAGTTTAGGGATAAGTGTAATGGTTATCCAGATAGGTCAGAAAGATTAAATCATCGGAAAAAGCAAACAGTACGAGTATTTATTACATATAGCCAAACTGTGGAAAAAGCTGAGATGCCCTTCAACAGACGAATGGATAAAGAAGATGTAGTTCATATACACAATGGAATATTACTCAGCCATCAGAAAGGATGAATACTGGGTGTGGTCCATAAACAATGAATTCTGGAACACTGAAAAGAAATTAAAAAAAAAAAAAAGATGAGTACTCAACTTTTGGATCAACATGGACAGGACTGGAGGAGATTATGCTGAGTGAAGTAAGTCAAGCAGAGAATATCAATTATCATATGGTTTCACTTGTGGAACATAAGAAATAATGTGTAGGACATTAGAAGAAAAAAAGGAAAAGCGAAGGGGTGGAAATTGGAAGGGGAGATGAACCATGAGAGACTATGGACTCTGAGAAACAAATTGAGGGTTTTAGAGGGGAAAGAGGTGGGGGGATGGGTGAGCATGGTTGTGGGTATTAAGAAAGGCATGGATTGCATGGAGCACTGGGTGTGATACATAAACAATGAATCTTGGAACTAAAACTAATGATGTATCGAGACTAACATAACACAATAAAAAAAATTAAAAATTAAAAAAAAAAAAACACTAAACTAAAAGACAGGTTGGGAGCACTTCCAAGTTGGTGAATGGATCAAATTGCTAGGAAGGTGGGGCACCTGGAGGATGCTTAGAACCTCTGTGGCATTCCCATCCCTATATCTTGCCCTATGTACCCCTTCCCTTTGGCTGTTTCTGAGTTGCATTCTTTACAGTAGAGCAGTAAGCATTAAAAAAAGAATAATAATAAAATTAAAAATTAACATGTTAAAAAACACGTTATGTCTTAAGGTATTTAAATTAAAAGGATTTTTACAAAGAAATTCTAAATTTTGATAAACATTAATACCTGCCTCTCAGGTGTTCTGTAGTCTTTCACCTTTGTAAGCTCTCTGAAGGATTTTATGAAATTTAAGATGCCTCTTTTCAGCAGGGAAAAATAAAATGTTAAATCTTGCTACTTAACTTATGACAAGTATAAATCCTGTGAGTCAAATATTACATCTTTAGGTGGTCTTCTTATGTATTATATAAGTCACACTGTTGGAAGGTAAACTACATCTTTGGCCCCACTACATGGTTTTCATAGCATTATCTAAGAAAAATTGCTCCAAAAATTATTCTTTACCACAAATGAGTTTTTTCTTTTAATTTTTTAATTTTAAAAGTGGAAAACCTTAGACAGGGTTTATAAACCACTGAAGCTATAAAAAGCTGTGTAGGACACTATATTAGGGAGGCTATCAGTCTGTTTCCATTACACATCTGAATTTAAAGTCTCATTACAGAAAAAGATGGTATCTATCAAGGTTCCACGAGGTGTTGCATCCACCTAGAATAAGTTGGTTACCATGAGGAGAAGGAGATTCTTGTGGCTGACATGCAGGAAGCCAGATGAACATCTGTTCACCGAAGGAATGAGAAAACAGACCACACTGGTGTCAGGCGATAGGGCTGCTTTCTGAGTCCTATGCCGCCTCCTCGACACCATCTCTCACAAACTGTAGGTTAGTCAACCAGAGCTGGGTTTTGTTCTCAGAGTGATTTCTCCCAGTTGGCAGCTCATGACATGGGCATCAATGTTTGACTGGCCTCTGAGATCACTGTGGCTAAAGCATAGCCAGAGTTGTATGTGAATGTTAACTAAGCAAGAGGGAGAGGAATTGAAGAGCCAGAACCAGCCAGTTACTGGACACTGCTCTATGTGATGGACCTGGAGGGTTACAACTTGACTCTGGCAGCTTAGACAGTCATAAATTTCACATTCCCTCAGAAATGTAGCTCTATTTTCTTGCTTTCCTTGATGCTTTCTCACCTTAAGTTTTCTTCATCTATTTTTGTGATTTGTTTTCAAAAACAGGGAATTCCTGGTTTTTTTCCCCTGTTTATTACAAGTAATATTGCCCAATATACTCTATGAACTAAGAAAAACAGAAAAAAAATACTGTGAAGAAGTGACTCTATTATTAGAGGCAGTGTTTTCTAATCTTCCTTCCCTTCAGTTTACTGCACTACCATGGGTTAGCCATTGGTCCTTATCCCATGGCTCTGACCTGAGATTTAATAGACTATGTTCAAGTAGAGTACCTCTGAGGCATTCATAAACCCAATATTCAGATTTCTTCCTAGGCTTGATTCAAATGGGACTCTTCTAGTTATATACAGGGCTTAGAATCTTGTATACAGAAGTAATGGGAAAAGATCCAGTTTTAGACTAAGCTTCCATGTCTACCTCTAGAAGATTGGGAAGTCTTCAACTTGGTGACTTCTGAAATTCTACAAAACATTTAACAATTTTTTTTTTTTAACTTGGGCATGCTATCTTCAGCACTTTGGGTATTCAGTATTAAGCTATGGCATAGTATGTTTCTGGAATAGAAAATGCCCATCTCTCTGGAAAAGGCTAAATTTGAGGTTTGGTAAATAAGCAGGGCTTAACTGGAAGCAGTAATGGTTATGGTTGGACCCCATCCATTAACAAGATCATCCACCACGAGGAATTATGAGCAACTAGCACCCTTTGTTTTGTAGTCCTGGTTGGGGTAACCCATGATTGCTCCTCCCCTAAAGACTTTGTAGCCTTTGCTAATTCTAGCTCAGGAGGGTTCTTTCTGAAACCAAGTTCCCAGGACCCTGAGGCATCCGTGAGGGGAAGGAATTTCTCCTAGATTCCTAAGACCAATGAGTTAATGTAGCACTTCTCTGTACTCTAGCAGATTCAGGCCCTAAAGTCACCAATCTTTTCCTGTCCCTGCTTGACTGATTGATTGGTTTTGTTTAGTTTTGTTTTTGTTTCTCTTCATCCCCTTCTCCCCTCCTCCCCTTCCACTTTCTTCTTCTTCCAACTCTTCTTCCTGATCCTCCTTTTCTTCTCCTCCTCCTCCTCCTCCTTCTTCTTCTCCTTCTTCTTCTTCTTCCTATTCTTCTTCTTCTTCTTCTTCTTCTTCTTCTTCTTCTTCTTATTCTTATTCTTAAAGTCTGTTAATTCATTTGCCTTCTGGAATTTGAGGGGCTTTTATTTCATTTTGTTTTCTTTTTAATCAACAGAGGCAGGCAGATCCCCTGTTTTTCTCCTTCTAGTGACTTGAGCTGGTGATACCTGGGTGGAGTCAGAACCTGTGGGCATAGATAAGGGCTTAAGACTACACAGAGCTGTGGCAAGGGAGGGAACTAAGACACTGAAGACAGTGGAAGCCAGAGTACTTCTCTTACTGTCTTCAAAGACCCCATCCTTGGTTCCTACACAAGTCAATACATGCAAGAGCTTACGGGCTAGTGTTTGAAGGTCCTGCAAGGTTAACTGCTCAGAAGTACCTGATAAATATGTTCTGGGTAAAATGTGTGTGTGTGTGTGTGTGTGTGTGTGTGTGTGTGTGGTCACAAATATCTGAGTATTGTCAGAATATAAAGGCCACAGTAACTAAATAATGTGCAAGACCTAGGAAGCCAGGAGAATAGATCACATTCTCTAAATTCAACTGAGATTAGAAAGATAAATTTAGTGACAAAAAGAGACACTCAACATCATTTGAAAGAGACAGAATGGCTTTCAGGCCAGAAGATCTTATTTATAATCTTATGAAATATTCTTTTTTTTTTTTTTAAAGATTTTATTTATTTATTTATTTATTTTTATTTCCAGCATAACAGTATTCATTATTTTTGCACCACACCCCGTGCTCCATGCAATCCATGCCCTCTATAATACCCACCACCTGGTACCCCAACCTCCCACCCCCCGTCCCTTCAAAACCCTCAGATTGTTTTTCAGAGTCCATAGTCTCTCATGGTTCACCTCCCCTTCCAATTTCCCCCAACTCCCTTCTCCACTCTAAGTCCCCATGTCCTCCATGCTATTTGTTATGCTCCACAAATAAGTGAAATATTCTGATGTAGAAAGAAAAGATGCCAATCATTACAGAGTTGACCAATAAGGAAAGAGTAGGAAAAGGAAGATCTCTTTTGTTAAGTCTAGAGTCTAGAGATGTTCTGAACCTCACATAACATTCATGTCCACACCATGACTAGACATGCTATGGCAATGGATGAATAAGCCACTTCTGATCCCATTGACAAGAGAGCTACTTGGCATCATTGCATCCAGCTACCTGCCTTTGCACAATTTGTTTCCTTTCCTTTTATCTGATTATTGTAAGGAAGGGACTTATTATTCAATAGATATGAGTATTCTAGTTGTAAATCTCAATGCAGAAAAATAAACAAGCGCCTTGGTTTCTCTTTTGGTCTGTGTGCTTTTATTTTGGCCAGAATAAGCATTCAAGAGCCTATCTCAACCTACAACTGGGCCATATCTTGGAACTCAAGAATCAGATCAAGGTCTTGGCTGCTGGGGTCTGACTAGCTCTAGTTGTCCTTCCTACTTCCAGCACTGTTCCACCAGTTGCTTTGTACATACAGCAGTGGGTATGTGTCTATACTCTTTGTACTTCTAGTTGTGTGTGTGTTTGGCCATTCATTCAACACTGCAAAAGTGTTAAGAACACAGAGATGAGAAAAGCAGAGTCCCTGTTTTCATGGAGGGCATAGTGGGAGAAGTTAGACAAAAGCAATTGAACAAGTAGAACACAGGGAATATGCCAGTGATGCTCAGCGAACAGAGGAAGAGAAGACTGGATTGAAGGGCAGAGTGTAATGGGGACAAGGGTGGAATGCGATTGCTATTTTAACTAGTATGGCAGGAATGTTCTTATATAAAAGGACACATGAGAAGATAACAATAGATGATGAGGGAGCAATTCATATAAAACCATCATGAAATGTTTAAGGCATAGATAATTGCAAATATAAAGATTCTGAAGTGGGAGGATGCTTAGGATTTTCAAGGAATGAAACTAAGTCCAATGTAGGCACAGATGAAGTGAGGGAGAGGTCATAAGCTAATCTATAGAATTTGCAACAATAATAATTCCTGTATCAGAGTCGTAAGAAAATAAGTGAAGTGTGTGTGTGTGTGTGTGTGTGTATATATATATATATATACATACATATATGGGGGGCAACTGTATAAATACACACACACACGCACACACACATGCATATGATCAATGTACTCATTATAATTATATCTGCATATATGCGTACATATGTGTGTGTATGTGTGCGCCCCTACCCCTTATTGACCGGGGATGTGTTCCAAGACCCTCAGTGGATGTCTGAAACTGCAGGTAGTCATGACCCCATATGTACTCTGTTTTTCCCTATATGTAGATATTTAATGATAAAGTTTATAAATTAGATATTTTAAGAGATTTGGTCCATATACACTATGGAGTATTATGCCTCCATCAGAAGGATGAATACCCAACTTTTGTAGCAACATGGACGGGACTGGAAGAGATTATGCTGAGTGAAATAAGTCAAGCAGAGAGAGTCAATTATCATATGGTTTCACTTATTTGTGGAGCATAACAAATAGCATGGAGGACATGGGGAGATGGAGAGGAGAAGGGAGTTGAGGGCAATTGGAAGGGGAGATGAACCATGAGAGACTATGGACTCTGAAAGAGAACCCAAGGGTTTTGAAGGGGCAGGGGGTGGAAGGTTGGGGAACCAGGTGGTGGGTATTAGGGAGGGCACGTATTGCATGGAGCACTGGATGTGGTGCAAAAACAATGAATACTGTTACTCTGAAAAGAAATAATTAAAAAAAAGAGTTTAAAAACAATAACTCTATTTAATAATAAAATAGGACAATTATAACAATACACTATAATAAAAATTATGTGACCTCAAAGGGATATGAAGTTTCTTTTGGGGATGAATAAAAGTTCTAAAACTGATTGTATTGATGGCAATACAACTGTGAGTATACTAAAATCACAAAACTGTATATTTCAAATAAATCAGTATGTGAATTATATCCTAGTAAAGCTGATATACTCACAAGGTTTCAGACTGATAGTTCAGATTGATAAGCTTAGACATTTCCTTGAAGGCAGTAGGAAAATTTTGATTCCCCTTGATGCTCCAGAGAGATATTTCAGGACCATGTCAGCAAGTTAATTCTGGTGTTGGTAGGGACAGACCAATGTAGGCAGGAATAATATTCAGGAGACTGTTGCTGCAGTTCAGTGAGGAAATCGTAGAGTATGAAGGAGCTCAGAGGCCTGGGGTTGGACAGGTAGCCTGCGGAAGGAGGAACACTTTTCAGAGGCACAAAGGGAGATCTCTATTGGAAGTTTGGGCTGGATCCAGAACCAAAAACATTCCCTAAGACAGGAAAGAATCAGGAACAATTATACTTATTTCCCCATCACTTTATCATTGAGAATCTTCCCTTTTTCAGGCCCCTAAAAAGCATGTGATCTCTTCTTCTGGTTTACTATACTTCCATGTTTATGTCCGAAATAAATGTCAACTCTGCAGACACTGCTGTAAACCACATTCCTCTGATGATTCTAAAGAACTGTATAATAAGGTCTCCTACGGAATTGTATAGAACTTTGATCTGAGCCCTTCATTAAAAATCCAGCTGTTCTGGGGCTACCCTGAGAAAGATGGTCAAGATGGTAGAAGGGTCAAGACTGACCAGAACTTTGACCCAGTGATTCAGCCACAGACAGTGATCTATATACCAAAAGAAGAGGGCAAGTCAAAACCTGCGGTGAGCACAGAACAAAGGTGGTGGGGTTGAGTTCTCAGAAAGTCCTCCCATCTCTATCTTTTTCTAAGAGAATAAACGAGGGCTGTATTTCCTCAGACTGTGGTGTAGTTTCTGCCACAACTGGCCAAAGCCATATCCTTAGAGTCCTTCTCTGATAGTATGTCCTCTGTACCAGTCATCTGACAAATATTTGTTGACCACCTACTCTGAACCACTCTTCAAGGATGTGGAGATCCACAGGCAGATAAACACATAAAACATAAACAAATACAAAAACGCTGTGAGTTATTTTCTACTGAATGGAACCCAAAGGTAAAACATGTGTGGTTGGGGGGTTGGGGGTGGGGGTGGGATACCACTGGTTCCTTGGGAAATATAAAATTAATTTATTCTAAGATGGATAAATTTTAGGATCTAAGTTATGTACAGGTTGAGTAACTTCTTTATAAATTTTAGAGCCTGAAGTCCACACAATTTCTGTGAGAAAGACTAACTTTGCCTGACTTAGAATCCTTAGTCTTGAGGACTTCCTTGTTTCTAAGTCTTGAATTTCCAAGAGCTCTGAACTTTCCTCCCAAGACTGAATTCTAGCTGGTGCCCCCAGTTCCTATATTCTCATCCAATTTTCCACTAGACTATACTAGACCCTCCTTGGGCCTTGATGAAATAGGGCCTCATTCTTTCTCCTGGTTCTGGATCAGAACCCCATCGTTTCTAATAGCAGCTATTACAATCACCTACTAATCTCCTCTCTTAACCTCAATAAATATTGGAAGAATGACTTGCTTCTGTGTCTACTTCTCCATCGCAGCATCTGCTATTTTGCGGTAAAAACCATCTGTTTATCTGAATGATTATTGGTCCACACCAGAAAAGATGAATTCCTTGAGCCCAGGGACATTGCTTCATCTACATTTAATCACATTTGTAAACTAGAGTCTAACACAGAGCCTGTTGTAGAGAAACACTCTGGAAATGTTTGCTGAATGAATAAACAAATGACTCTTGTCCAACTCTCATTTTGTGACCCAAATTATCTTCCATTTCCACAGATGTGACCCAATTCTTTGGCTCAAATCTCTAATCCTCATGTCCTCACTCTTCACCTGTAGGGTGATACTGAAACACCTTGGTGTGGAATGAAAATGTCTTCTCATATTAGCTCCTGATCCATCTGCAGACTCTTTCCTACTGAGTCTACTCACATAACTTACCTGATTACCATAAGGGTTTATGCACAGTTTCTGGTCCTGTGCTGTTTCTCTCTGCATCACTATATCCTACTGTATTGTCTGGCATGGACCAGCAATGATAGCAATAATGATAGCAATAATACTGGTCATTTCTTCAGTATGTGATCTGTTTCTGGCATTTTTAAAAGAGATTTACCTATTTATTTTAGAGGGAGAGAGGGCACATACATGAGCAGGAGGGAGGGGCAGAAGGAGAAGGGGCTTGAGAATCTCAAGCAGAATCTGATTCTGGCTGAGCACAGAGCCCAATGTGGGGCTCAATCTCACAACTCTGAGATAATGACCTGCATCAAAACCAAGAGTTTAAGTCTTAACCAACTGAGCCACCTAGGTGCCCCTGTTTCAGATATTTTTCAGTAGTTTATTATATGTATTATTCCATAGCCATCAAAAGAAACAAATGACCTAAGTATAATTACTACTCCCATGTTATGTATGATAAATGAAGTTAAGTGATGCTTTAATATTCCCAAAAACATAAACCAAGAATGCCTGACTCCTAAACTCTTTGTCCCCAACCACCAAGCAGCATCTTCTTATTCATATTGTGAATAATGAATGAATCTCTGATGCTTTAGTTAACTTTCAAGTTTAGTCTAATACCACTCTTTTGAACATGTCTCTCCATCCAAACTATACTATTCTCTTTAATCCCATGCCCCAATTTTTTTTGTCACTTTTTTAATGAGTTTTGACTCAAGTGGTTCATATTTCAGCCCCTTTCTCAGTTACTATACACATAAATCCCTGTGTTCTACTGCCTCCATACATATTCTTTAGGTATATTTCCTTTCTTAATGACTGCCCTTACATTAGATATGTGTCATGTTGCCTGTCTCTACTTCTGTACTTGAATCAAGAAGAAAATTTTAAAAAAGCATCACTAAATCTTTCCGGGTGCTCGTATCAGAGCCAAGTGGACTGACAAAGGGTCACTCATTTACCAACAAAGACCAAAAACTATGCCAAGTACGTACCAGGGCTGGTAATGCACCCTGGTGTCTAGAACCAACACAGCTTGGGACCTCAAGAAGCTCAATGTCATAAATGAATCAAATGTTCATCTGAAAATTCTTGATGGGTCAGTGGAATTAACTGATCTGTCTCTTATTTTAAAAATTTTTTCCCAGTGTAATCCCTCAAGTCTGACACATTCAGTCCACATTTCTGAAACACCATTCTTCATCAATCTACTTGACCATGCTGCTAACAAAGGTCCAGTGCTTCAAATCACTCTGATAGACTTAGATTAATGGCTATGTTTTTTATGAACTAAAAAATCCATATGCATACACTAATAAGGGATTTTTTTTCTACTTCTAGGTTTGAAGGACAATATGAAAGATTAATATTTGCTGGCCAATGACTGCTTATTCTATGGCATTTATTGAGACAACCAGAAATAATATTTTAAATCAGAAGGGAACATATTTTAGGAGGTGTCACACTGTGCCTCAGGGTTCCCTTCTTCTTCATGATGCTGGTTGGGGTGGAGTTGCAGTCACTCAGCAACTTCTCCTTTTCTTACCATCTGTCCTGTAAGCCTCCTGCTGGGGGTCCAGATAGCGGTCATCACTCAAGGCTGAAAACATCTGTCTACACACCCTAAGAATCGATATGACTCAGCATGACTCAGCATGGCTGTCCTAGGGCTAGATCCTACCCTAGAAGGCTATGCAGACCAAGAAGATAGGGACCAAGGCACTGACTCAGACTGGGGCCCTGGCAGAAATGTGTATGTTTGCACTATGGGAAGGCAGCATTGGAGGCTAAGACAAAAATGGAATATGAATTAATGAAAAATTGGTTTATTTAATGAAAGACAAGGAAGAAAGGGTTGGAGGAGGCTGGGCTTATAGAAAGTACAGCCATCCAGTAAATGTTTCTGGAGTACCTGCTATGTGCTAGACATTAATTTCAGTCCTTTAATTATAAACAAGACATGCATCTTGCCTTTTAAGAGTCCTAGTTGGACACAATAGTTAAACATACTACAATACTACACTGCTTTCTATGCTTAATAGAGTATATATGTGGGGGTTTTGATTCTCTTGGTGTGGTATAAGGGAATAAGTAATGGACTAAAAGATTTTATAAAATTAAGGAGATGTAAAATGGGCCTTGAGAGATGAACATGGATTTTTTTTTTTTTTTTTTTTTTGATGATGAATACCTGCCCCCATCTCACTTTAGGCAAAGTGCCTGGAACTAGCTAAAATATAATGAGACAGAGTAATTTCATCTTAGAGAGGAGTCCCAGTAATACATGGTCAGGAAAGAAGACTTCATCACTCATTATAAGGTCTCTCCCTTCCTCCTCTGTTCTATATCATAAGCTTAAGTTTACTTGGGTCAGGAAACCACATAAAGGAACCAGGTGTCATCCGTAATAAAAACAGGACTGTTAATGTTTTAGCTAGATGTTGCCATGAAGAATTGAGAAGAACTCAGTGACATCAATACCTCCTACTTCTTAGATAGCCTTGGGCAATTTGCTTGATATCTCCATGTCTCTGAACTATAAGATAATAATACAACTAGCTCATAAGGCTGTTATGAGAATTAATTTAGTTCATGGTGTAGAGATAGAAACATACTAGATGCTCAGTTACTATTTTCTATTATTATAATGTTATAAAAAGTATATACATACATTAAACCATTAAGGTCACATCTTACTTTCAAAGGATGGTTGGAAATACAGATATTATGAAGCTATTTTCTTTCTTTCTTATTCCTTTCTTCCTTTCTTTTACTTTTTAATTTTTAAATAAAATTGTATATATTTATTATAAAATTATGTATATATAAGATGATTTGATATGTACATATGTTCATATTTGATATGTACATATTAAAATGAATGATTACTACAGTGAAGCTAATTAACATCTTTTCCTCAGTTACCTTTTTTTGGGGGTGGGTGATAAGAACACCTGAAATCTACTCTGAGCAAATTGCCAGTATTCAATATTGTATCACTAACTGTATACAGCAAGATGAATATTAGATCTCCAGCCGTCCTCATCTTATGTAACTGCAACTTTGTACCCTTTATCCAACATTTCCCCATCTCCCTCCCCTCCCCCAGCCCAGTAACCACTATTCTACCCCCTACTTCTATATATTCAACTGTTTTTCGATTCTACATATAAGTGAGATGATGTAATTTCTTCCTTTACCTCTGGAATTTCTTGATTTTCGATGTTGGCAACAGATTTGGTTTATTTTGAAACACTCTTCAGACTTCCCCCAAACAATTTTGTTGGGATATTTAGACAATAGGTCATCATGTTGCAACTTCTGGTCTACCTTCTCCCTCTCTGATCATCCCATTCACCCATTCCCTTTACTTTCTGTCCCCATCACACTCCTTCTTGGATCAGTGAGTGTCTCCCCAGGTAATGGAAGACCTTAAGTGACAAAACACTGACGGCTGATTTTTGAGAGAGAGAGAAAAAGCAGGATGGCTTATCCCAACACAAATGCTATAGGGACTTCTAAAGAACTAATGCTGACTAAAGAACTAAAGTTCTTCTCTCCTGCTTGCAGATGAGAAAAACAATGTGAAACCCAAACTTATTTTGGAGAGGTTAACATAGAGAACAGGGTCTTATTCTGGTAACATTTGGGAAGATGCTTATCAGACTCTGCAGAAGGTCTCATTGTATTCTTAACTCATCAACACAGCACTACCCCTAGCATGGTTTAGTGTCCTGTGCCTGGCTCTAGTTAGAATGTCACAGAATTGTTTGGGGCAGTAAGGTTCCAGGTTACTGCAGGGCATAGAGAGAAGCGGTGGGTTAGACCTGAGGAGAAATGGAAGAATATAATACATGAATGCTGTCTTCCTTAACAAACTTGCAGCTCAGCCAAGGGGTCAAGGAGTCATTTGGGCAGATATGGTCCAGCTTTCTCGGGATCTACCTGTAACCTATAATCTGACAATCTCTAATCCAAACTAGGTTCTCTTTTTATTCTCAACTTGTTTCTAAATTTTTCTTTACTTTTCTCTTTCAAACTTTCCAAAGGAGATGCAACCATGTTGAGGACGTATGGTATGAAGCCTTGGCTTAAACCCTGTTCTCTAATCTCCGAGGTGTGGAAGTGGGAAGCAGGGGTCAGGAGTACTCTCTTGTATTTCTTGAGTCCATAGTAAATGTCTGTATAAGTATTCTGCTGTGGAAGGGGCACTGTCTTCCACAGCAGCAGAACTGGGCCAATAGCTAGCCTCATCTCTTACTGGCCCTTTGAGTTGGGACAATTATTTTATCTCTTTGTCTGTCAATGCCCCACACCAGAGAGAGGCAGTGTAATGTAGACAGTAGGAGAGGCCCAACCACCTGGGTTAAAATCACAAACTGGCTACTTATTTATTAGCTAAGCACCTTCAAGACATTTTCTTACATTTTCTGTGCCTTTTTTTTTAACCTTTTTTTTTTTTTACTTTTTTTTTTTATTTTACTTTTTAAAAAAAATTTATTTCTTTTCAATGTAACAGAATTCATTGTTTATGCACCACACCCAGTGCTCCATGCAATACGTGCCCTCCCTAATACCCACCACCTGGTTCCCCCAACCTCCCACCCCCCGCCCCTTCAAAACCCTCAGATGGTTTTTCAGAGTCCATAGTCTCTCATGGTTCACCTCCCCTTCCAATTGCCCTCAACCACCTTCTCTTCTCCATCTCCCCATGTTCTCCATGTTATTTCTTATGCTCCACAAATAAGTGAAACCATATGATAATTGACTCTCTCTGCTTGACTGATTTCACTCAGCAAAATCTCTTCCAGTCCCATCTATGTTGCTACAAAAGTTGGGTATTCATCCTTTCTGATGGAGGCATAATACTCCATAGTGTATACGGACCACACCTTCCTTATCCATTCCTCCGTTGAAGGGCATCTTGGTTCTTTCCACAGTTTGGTGACCGTGGCTATTGCTGCTATAAACATTGGGGTACAGATGGCCCTTCTTTTCACTACATCTGTATATTTGGGGTAAATACCCAGTAGTGTAATTGCAGGGTCATAGGGAAGCTCTGGCTTTGATTTCTATTTTTTTTTAAGATTTTATTTATTTATTTGACACAGAGAGAGTGAGATCACAAGTAGCAGAGAGAGAGGCAGAGAGAGAGGAAGGGAAGCAGGCTCCCTGCCTAGCAGAGAGCCCGATGTGGGGCTCAATCCCAGGACCCTGGGATCATGACCTGAGCCGAAGGCAGAGAATTTAACCCACTGAGCCACCCAGGTGCCCCTAGTTTTAATTTCTTAAGGAATCTCCACACTGTTCTCCAAAGTGGCTGCACCAACTTGCATTCCCACAAACAGTGTAAGAGGGTTCCCCTTTTTCCACATCCCCTCCAACACATGTTGTTTCCTGTCTTGCTAATTTTGGCCATTCTAACTGGTGTAAGGTGATATCTCAGTGTGGTTTTAATTTGAATCTCTCTGATGGCTAGTGTTGATGAACATTTTTTCATGTGTCTGATAGACACATTCATTTGTACGTCTTCATTGGAGAAGTGTCTGTGCCTTTTAATTGAGATATTAACTCAATTCTGAGTATTGGTATAAAGATATACTATATTAATCCATATCAGGCACTTTAATGATATCTTAATATACACTAAATGCTCAAGAAATATTACCTATCATTAACATGAATTATAATATGTTTTCTATATTTTTCATAACTATCATACTAAGTGAGACCATTTAAATATCCTAGAATGGCACCTGTCATAAAGAAAGATTTCAGGGAAGTATCAATTCCCATTCTCTTTTCATTTTGCTCTAGTCTACATGTCCTCTATATTTTTTATGTGTCTCTCCTCTGGTTTTTGATCCCTTAATCAACCTATTTCCTGCTCAACTTCTGGTCAGATTCTTAGTGGACCTTTTATGCTTCAGAATCTTGACTTGTACATACTCCTAGTGAAGTGAGTGTTTCTTAAACTGCAAAGTTGCTGTCAGCTGGTTTCCTCTGTGTCCTAAGGCTTCAGGTGTTCATCCCTTAAAGTGAAGCTTTGCACTCGGACTTGGACTGCCATGTCTGGAAGGATGGTCTTACTGGAAAAGGGGTAGGCTTCTGTTGTACATCTCGGACCATTGCTAAAAATTAAATATCAGGCTTTGAGAGTGTCTCTACATCTTTACGAGTGGTTGGTGTTATTTTCTAGAACTTCCCTTTTCCTTTGAGACATCTGTTCCTAGGGAACCCATAGCTCTGGCCTGGTCTCTGGCACTGGTCCAGACGGTGCGTATCTCTATTTATCTTCATAATAACCCCAAAGGATAGATATCATTATTACCCTTATTTTATAGATGTCAAAACTGAGCTCAGAAGTGTCAAGGCATTTGTGCCTAGTTGAAGAGATGGGGAATTTTATGTGGTAGTAGAATTTAAAATGCTGCCATGCTGTGCCTCCCTACCCCATCCCATGCTTGCCCCTAAACTTGCAGTATATCTCCCCTAAGAGTCCTGGGCTCCACCCAGAGCCACCAACCTGAGCTGTCCACCTATCTAAGCCCACAGACTTGTAGCCCTTCTGGTCCCTGATAACTGGAAGCTAATCCTGCCCTCTCTGCAACCTCTGATAGACACATTTTGCACACCAGCTCTCAAAGCCCTTACGGGGACTCGAGTTTGCTGAGTCAAAGTTCACTGATGTCTAAACCTAAGAGACTCCTGCTCCCAAATTTATAGTCACTGACCTCTCCATCCTTCCTCCTTCCCCCTTCATCCACAGGCCATTTCCCTGCTCTCCTGAACCCATCTATCTCATAGCCTTCAGCAGTTCAGCAAAGGGGTTATGAACAGTAGATTGAGTCTGACTTGAGTCCTTGCCTCGTACATGTCTGACATCAAGAAAATGCCTTAACTTTTTTGAGCTTAGTCTCATCATCTAAAAACAGGGATAATAATTGCATCACCTTAGAGAGTTGAAATGAGAATGGAAGAAAATTTGACACACTGTCTGCAAAGCAGTAACTTCTTTGATTTAACTTTAGAACATAAAAGATCTCAATAAGTTACAATGGATTGTGTCACCCAGTAGTCCTGTCCTTCTTTTCCCATGACTCTCCTACCTACTCTCCATCACCTAACTCTGCTTCATTCCCCTTCATGCTCTGTTTGTTATCATGATTCCTTTTCTTACTTACAGTGATTCCATATTTAGAGGGGGACTTGGGGATAAGCAATTAACAAAAGAAGTATTTCTTGGAGAGCTATTCTTACCAAATGGACCATCTAAGTAGGCTTTGTTGGAGGAGGAGGTCAAGGTCAATGACATGAGCCAAGGAAGGAACACTGAACAACTGGATTCAGGGCCTCCTGGATGCTGAGGGTAGGAATTTGCTGTCAAGCTTCTAGGTGCTCAGAGGGTCCCTTCATAGGGAACTCCTTGAGCTAACAGGTGCATAGACTGTGGAAAACAGCTCCTGGATGGAGGTGAGGAGATTCTGATAGGAGAGAGGGAAGAGAGGGGCTCTGGAGGTTGGGATAGAGAGCTCCCTATCCCATGAAGAAACCTTGCTTAGTGTGGACGCTACGTCTCTGTCTTCTTTCTATCCTCTGGGGCTTCTGATTTTTATGCCAGGCTTCACAAAGCCCTAAATTCCCATCTCCTGGAGCACTGTGGGGCTTTTAGTCCATTCAGAACACTTTCTTCCTCTGCTTCCCCATTTACCTCAACCCATACACTTGGTCATTTGATTCATCCAGTCAAGAAGTATGGGGAGTTTCCTTTCATGAGTGTTCATCACTGTTTATATGACAGGGGAGTGGAGAATAAACTGTAACAGCATAGGCCTCCACAAGGCTATGTGAATGGAGGAATTCATTAGGACCAGCCTCCTGCATAGGGCAGGAAACACCTCTGTCATATCCATGCAGTCATGGGTGAAAAACTTTCTATCATGGGGAGGGGCCCATAGCTCTGTCTATTCCCCTGAGCACTTGTTGTTGTTAGATGACTTCATATTTACAAAGTTCTTACATGAATAAAAATCCTTTCATCCTATGTCACTTAGGATAACTCAAATCTGTATTCCAAAAGGTAATTTTTCCATATTAGGGCATTCATACATTTGGTGAACACAAATTGCATGTACCATAGCAAGTGTTGGAGGCATCTTGGGAACCAGAGAACCACAGTCCTTGAATTCACAAAGCCAACAACTTACCTGAAAACAGTGACCACAGCCACCACTTCTCCCATTGGTCTACGTATTCCTGACCTCAGAGAAATGAACTAAATGATGGGCCATTCCAAGTACAATGCCTGGCACAAAAGTAAGTCTTCAATTAATGTCAGTTTTTAAATTATTAAATTATTGTTATTGTGATAAGTGAACTGATGTGCAGATAAAAATGGCCTTTGGCTGTAGCAGGAATGATTCTAGTTAGAAACAATTAAAAAAGCAAACATTTTAGAGTACTTAGCATATATAAGACAGCACTTTAAGCTCTTTGCATATATATGCTTTGTGTTACAGCAGTCTTATGAAGGTGTTAAAACCCCATTTTACAGATGGAAGAACTGAGCCATACAGCGAGTACAAATACTGCGTTGCCAGCCTACCTGCGCGGTAGCCCAGCTGGTAGTCTGGCCTGAGTCCTTGTTCCTAACAACTACTCTTCTCTGCCTCGGACATCACTGCAGCAAAGAGTTTGAATCTCTGAAATGGGTTAGTGGGAATGACTATGTAGGGAGGGTGTCATGTTCTTTCCTAGAGGTGTATGGGAACAGGTAGAAGAGGGGCATCCTCTCTTCTTCACACATGAGCCAGCCCACACACACAGCGGTACTCAGTGGGCCTGTTAAAGAAGAGAGTGTCACTGCTGAATGAAAAGCCCTGAGGGCATCCTGCCCCTCAAACAGTATTGGGTTTAATGACACACCTGGTTTGGAAGTTAAGGAAACTTATGAATTTAATCTGCAGAAATTGTGTTGGAAAAAGGGCTATTTACCTAGCCTGCTACTTACAGAAGAGAAAACTGAAGCTCAGGGAAAGATAGAGCTTTCTCACTATGATTTAATTTGCCATGTATATGTCCAGGCTAGGACTCAAAGCTCCCGACTTGCTGTTCAGTGACTTGCGCTGAGCCCCTTTTCTCACTCAGGGAGAAGGAACAGGTGGAATCTAAAACATCTTAAGCAGTTTCCATGCCAAAGCCAGGGCTAGGCGGGCTTCTGGTTATTTCTTTTAAAAATAAATATATAATTTAAATACATAAGTAAGCAAACCCCACTCCAGGACTGGGAGGGAGAGGCTGCCCCTCCTGCCCTGGCCTTACAGATAATACTATCGGAGCCTGGGCAGGGCCCCCTGCCATGACTAAGTCAGCCTAACACAGGGGCTGACAAGCCATGTCATTCTGACCTGGATGCTGAGGGGGAGAGAGGACAAAGCCTTCAGAGTCCATATACTCAGGCTATGACAGTTTTCCCCCTGAGCAAAGAAGAAACACTCAGAGGTCTATGTACATCCTGCAACCCCTTTTGTGTGAGCTCAAAGAGCTCTCTTGCTCTACAAGTGATCGCAAGGCCATCACACTGTATTCCATCCCAACCAACCTTCATCCTACCCCACACAGCCTCCTCCCGGGTTCACAAACCTGTGTTTGCATAATAGCCAGGAATCAAAGAAAAATTTTCTTTTCTTTTCTTTTTTTCTCTTTCTCCTGATTCAATGGGTCAGTGGGAGAAATGTGTATGGGTTTTCATTGTCTCTCCCCCCCCATAAATTGGCTTAATTTCAGAACTCTGCTGTATTTGTGTAAATTCCCAATAATTTTTAATTGGTAGTGTCTAGAAAATTACATTATGGCAAAAAAAAAAAAGAGGTAGCCACTCAGGGTGCAGAAAATAAAAGCTATTATCTCTAAACCTCAGGTTTTTGATCTATAATAAAAACATTATAAAACTAACAAAATGTTCTGACATACATAGATAGAGAAATAGATAGTTAGTACCTAGTCCTGTGCCTGATACATGAGAAAAAATCAAGGAAAGGCATCATAGAGTATTTTAATGAACAATTCCTGACCATGCTTGAAGGAGAATAAGGAGTAGATTTACAGATCTAATGTTCCAATGCCTACGGTCGGCTGGGATGGAGGTGAGAATTCAATTATTTTATAACCAAAAAGAGCTTAAATCACAAACAGGAGCTTTGATCTTTGCAACAGTGGAGACTGGGTTGAGAGAATATAGTCAGAGGCCCTCTAGTTGCTGGTTAGCTGTCCTCAGGTAGGAATCTCTGCAAAGAACTAGTAGTGCCAAAACAGCACTGCCTGGTGGTCGATATGGCCTGGGGAGAAAAGTGCAGGCTAGTCCTTATCCCTTTCTCTGAAACTAGCAGAGAAGTGACCCCTGCCTACCTGCAGGGTCAGGGAGGACTTGAGAAGTTTGGGGCTGTGTCTTTGGGGAGTTAGCATACTTCTCTCCTTGGTCTATCAAAGCTGTTGTGAATAACTGCCAGGCCTGTTGCAGTAAGAGAGGCTCTGAGGGCTAAGACACTAGGATTAGATTCAGGGAAAAGAGAAGATATGAGTGCTCATTTCCTATTAACACGCTTCTCAATTCTTTCAGTCCAATCATTCGTGAAACGTGAGTTATGGTCAGAAACTGATTTTCCGCTCTTTTGACTGTTTTCTTTCTTTATTTAGTTAGCAGAGAGAGAACACACACACAAGCAGGGGAAGGGCAGAAGCAGAGGGAGAAACAGGCTCCGCACTGAGCAGGGAGCCCTATTCAGAACTCCATCCCAGGACTCTGGGATCATGACCTGAGCGTAAGTCAGCGTAACTGACTGAGCCATCCAAATGTCCCTGACTATTGTGAACATCAGAATCTAACCTATGCACTGAGGAAGTAAACAAAGCTGGGAATCCATCTGGGACAGGCACATATAAACAAAAAGATAGAGTGTAGTATTTAAATGCCCAGGGTTGTGTTTATGTGTGTCTGTATGTCTGTTTGAGGGTGGAACTAAAGTAGAAGTACAACTCTGCCACCCTCTGTGGCCCCAGACTAGCCTGGAAGTCTCTGTCACCTCTTAGCATAATTTGAGACTGTCTGGGGGAAAGAGACTCTGTCTTCTCTGTGTTTCAATATCCTCATAACACAAAAATAATAATTTATTTTTAAATATAAGAATAATGCCATGTGTAAGAGGATGGTATCTAAACTAAGACAAACCACAGTATGACCTCAGTCTTTGGAACTATATGACATCGAGCAACTTAATTAATTTCTATGAGTCTGGAGGTCTCTAGTATGAAATTGAGATACCAGTGTCTGCCTTCTAGTATTTAAATTAGTTCTTAATGATTGAATGAATCAATGGACTTACTATAGGGCCTAGCATAAATTAAGAGCTCTATAAATGTCACTTTTGAAAAAAAATTGTTATATAAGAATAATGCCATGTGTAAGAGGATGGTATCTAAACTAAGACAAACCACAGTATGACCTCAGTCTTTGGAACTATATGACATCGAGCAACTTAATTAATTTCTATGAGTCTGGAGGTCTCTAGTATGAAATTGAGATACCAGTGTCTGCCTTCTAGTATTTAAATTAGTTCTTAATGATTGAATGAATCAATGGACTTACTATAGGGCCTAGCATAAATTAAGAGCTCTATAAATGTCACTTTTGAAAAAAAATTGTTTAAATTCAATTTCATTAACATATACTGTATTATTAGCTTCAGAGGTAGGATTCAGTGATTCATCAGTTTCATACAACACCCAGTGCTTATTACATCAAATGCCTGCCTTAATGCCCATCACCCAATTACCCCATCAAACCAACCTCTTTCCCAGCAACCCTCAGTTTGTTTCTTATTATGGTTTGCCTCCCTCTCTCTTCTCATTTTATTTTTCCTTCCCTTCCCCCATATTCATCTGTTTTGTTTCTTAAATTCCACATATGAGTGAAATAATGTGATATTTATCTTCCTCTGGTTGACTAATTTCACTTAGCATAATACCTTCTAGTTACATCCACATTGTTGCAAATGGCAAGATTTCATTCTTTTTAAAAAAGATTTTATTATTTATTTGACAGAGAGAGAGGGAGGAAGAGAGAAGTAGAGCACAAACAAGGGCAGCAGCTGGCAGAGGAAAAGAGAGAAGCAGGCTCTTGTGAGCAGGAAGTTCAATGCGGGGCTTGATTCCAGAGCCCTGAGATCATGACCCAAGCCAAAGGCAAACACTTAACTGACTGAGCCACCCAGGTGCCCCAAAATTTCATTCTTCTTAATAGATGAGTAATTATACACACACGTGTGTGTGTGTGTGTGTGTGCGTGTGTGTGTGTGTGTAAACCACTGCTTCTTTATCCATTCATCTGTTGATGGACATCTGGGCTCTTCCAATAGTTTGGCTATTGTGGACGTAAGCATTGGGGCACATGTGCCCTTTTCCAATCATTATAGTTGTATACTTTGGATAAATACCTAAGAGTTCACTTGCTGGGTTGCAGAGTAGCTCTATTTTTAACTTTCTGAGAAAACTCCATGCTGTTTTCCAGAGTGACTGCACCAGCTTGCATTCCCACCAGTAGTGTAGGAGGGTTCCCTTTTTCTGCATCCTCTCCAACATCTGTTGTTTCCTGATTTGTTAATTTTAGCCATTCTCACTGGTATGAGGTGGCACTTCATTGTGGTTTTGATTTGTATTTCCCTGATGCCAAGTGATGTTGAATATTTTTTCATGTATCTGTTGGCTATTTGTATGTCTTCTTTGGATAAATGTCTGTTCATGTCTTCTGCCATTTCTTGACTCTATTTTTTTTTTTTTTTTTTTGAGGAGGGATGTTGAGTTTGATAAGTTCTTTATACACTTTGGATACTAGCCCTTTATCTGACAAGACATTTGCAAATACCTTCTCCCATTCTGTAGGTTACCTTTTAGTTTTGTTGATTGTTTCCTTTGCTGTCCAAAAGTTTTTATCTTGATGAAGTTCTATTATTTTCCCTTGCCTTTGTGGTAGTTATTGTGGCCAAGGTCAAAGAGCTTGCTCCCTGTGTTCTCCTCTAGCGTTTTGATGGATTCCTGCCTCCTGTTTAGGTCTTTCATCCATTTTTAGTTTATTTTAGTATCTGGTGTAAGAAAGTGGTCTAGTTTTATTCTTCTGCTGTTGCTGTCCAATTTTCCCAGCACCATTTCTTGAAGAGACTGTCTTTTTCCCATGAGGTATTTTTTTCCTACTTCGTCAAAAATTAATTGACCATAGAGTTGAGAGTCCATTACTGAGCTCTCTATTCTGTTCCATTGATCTCTGTGTTTTTGTGCCAGTACCATACTGTCTTTATGACGTCACTTTTTAATACCTATTTTGAAGCACAGGCTAGGTGTCAATCTGACGTGAGCTTATTTAGTCATTAATACATTATACAACAAGTATTTATCTCCCTTTTCCAAGGGAGTAAAATATAAGTCAGTTTATGTAAGGAAATATTTGAACATTAGATAGCTAGAATATTATTTTATCTTATATAATACTCCAACAATACAGATACATATAAACTAAAAATTGAAAGTTCTCATGCAACCTTACCTTCTTTTTTTTTAATTTATTTATTTAGTAGAGAGGGAGAGAGAGAGAGCGAGCACAGGGGGGCATGGCAGAGGGAGAGGGAGAAAGAAATTTTGGCAGACTCTGCACTGAGTGAAGAGCCCCATGCGAGGCTAGATCCCATGACCCTGAGATCACAACCTGAGCCAAAAACAAGTCAGGCACTTAAAGGACTGAGCCACCCAGAAACCCCAACTCTACCTTCTAATAGAATTCCTCTCCCTAAAGGTAATGAGCTTTAGGAAGTGTGAGTCCTTCCAAAATATTTCTGGAATCAGGGAGGAAGGTGGTGGGTGAGAGTGAAGCAGTGAAGGAAAGGGGGTGAAAGGGTGGGGAAAGAGATTTAATATTTATCTCTTGAAAAGAATAAAACCCAAGCTGATGTTTACTCTCCCTTGCTTTACTATTAGATATGGGGAAGGGAGTGTAGATGGTTTTTTTCAGGTGATATGACTCAGAAAAAGGGAAAATGACAGGAGACCCCAGAGGTCCCATCTCTGCAAGGTGGGGGCCCCCACCTTCAATCAAGAGACCCCTTCCCTCCTATAAAGCTCCACCCATCTTGGCTCTTAACTTCATGGTTGTCTCCTTCCCTCTAGTGGCCAAAGCAACAATTGCAGCCTACTTTTCTAAATTGTTCTTCCAGGTATGTGTAAGAGAACGTAGTACACTACTACTTGCCATTTGCATTGACATGGATGGAAATGGAGGGGATTATGCTGAGCGAAGTGAGTCAAGCAAAAGACTATTATCATATGGTTTCACTCATATGTGGAACATAAGGAATAGCGCAGAGGACAATAGGGAAGGGAGAGAAAAGTGAATGGGAAAAAATCAGAGACAGAGACAAACCATGAGAGACAATGGACTCCCAGAAACAAACTGAGGGTTACAGAGGCCAGCGGGTGGAGGGAAGGGGTAACCAGTGATGGGTATTAAGGAAGGCAGCTGTTGTGATGAGCACTGGGTTCTACACAACTGATGAATTGCTAAACACTGCATCAAAAACTAATGATGGCTAATTGAACATAAAAAAGGAACCTTCAAAAATAATACATTAATATAAGAAAAAATAATATTTTGATTGAAATCATCTACTTTTTGCCATTGTGATTACCAATTCTCAATCTTCACAGTAAGAACAGATTCTCCTGAGTGTGGGCCACTACACCGTGGGACATTAAATCTAAGAAGGTACCCTAGTGTTCACTGGTATAAGCTGAAATGGCTATAGCAGAGTAAACTAAGAAAGTTTATAGATATTTTTCACAAAGAGTGAAATGATTGATCAGTGCGCAAGAAAAAAATAACGGACAATGGGTCCCCTATTATAATAAGCAACACTAGCAAAACCTGTATCAATTATTAGTCCAGACTAATCCAAAAGTACAGACTGAGTAGATCAGGTCAAGATGCAGGCAAGCGGGATGAGAAGGATGGTGGGAACAAGAAACAAAAAGCCATTTGGTAAGAATGATAGAAAAGGACAGGCAGCACCTAGTACAAATGATGGCGATAACCGCTAGTGCTGATGGCCCTGTGAATAAAGACAGAGGCACAACACACATAGCAGGAGACAGCCACCTGGCGATCAAAGAATTGGGCCATCAGTGTAGAGGATTTCAGAAAGACAATCCAAAGAGGAAGTGTAAGTGAACGTAAGGATAAAAGCCAAACCCTGAGGCATTGCAACACAGGCTCCCCATGACTGGGAAGGATGTGGGAAAGTGAAGACCAGACCCATCTGAGCCCACCTGGAGAGGAGCCTGGGCTTATCAGGCAAGGGTTCTATCCTGATGTTGGCCAGGGGGACAGGGTGGAGATAACAGAAGGGACAGGATACAGGCCGCAAGGTCTAGGGAAGCTGTGAGGATAAAGTAGAAGCCTATCAGTGTTAGTCACCATGGGTGTGTTGGTTAAAGCACTGCAGAAGCTAACACCTTTGTCTATTTTTTTTTAATTTTTTATAAACATATAATGTATTATTAACCCCAGGGCTTTGTCTTAACTCCACTGAGAGATCTGGGTCACAGTTAACATGTAAGATGTAGAAGTTTGCAATAATGGATTTAAGAAGCATCCAGTGATTCTTTACAATTCATGAATGATCATCAGTCTAGGAGAACTTGAGGAAATGGGCAAATTTGGGAGAGTGAACTAAGAAAATATTTGTCATTTTTGGAGGTCTGGAACTGATCATCACTTTATCTCAGCCCACGAGGTGAGGATTTGAAATGGCATTTAACAGAAAACAGAACTGAAGTAAAAGCAAGTCAATAAGCCACAAATAAATACAATTGTGCATCAGAAACATGATTTGCCTCTCTAATTTTAGGCAGTTTCTTACACAATTCAGGTTTACTTATTGCTCAGGTGAATTATCAGTTAGTTTTTCTGCGTGTTCACAGAAGGAGAAGCACGGGAATGCAGACTCTTTCCAGCTTTTGAATTCACCATCTCACAGTCCTTTACTTCTCATCACATGGAAGGACAGAGAGCATGGTAAGACACCCCTGGCTTGGGTGTCTTGAATGATTTTCTTCAAATTCCTTCAGCCAGAACCGGCCATGTGGTCAACGTGATTGCAAGGGTTGATGGGAGAGATAGAGGAGCACGTAGATTCCAGTGATCTGTACTCTCTCTGCCACTCTCGTGATGAGTGGGCAACATTACCTCACACGTCCAAAAGCAACAGAAGTATTGACACTAAAATCAAACTCATGAGAAAGCAAGTAGGTATTACTCAGAAGCAGTGAGGATGAGGTGAGTGCCAAAAGCTCACCAAATTCCATAATATTGGCTAAATGCAGCCTCTCTTACTTCAAAGTGTATCTTAGTCCAGAACAAATATCTTAGGCTTTTAGTTAACTCTCTCTTGCCTGCCCCTGGCCATGTGAGCTGATCATCTTTTCCATGATCCCAAAGGCTCTTGGTGAATATGCTACATTTTCTTATAGGTCATTTCTACATATATCAGTTCTGTGTTTATATGTCTTCCTCCCTAACTAAACCACACAATTCTTTAATTAGGGACTATATTTTGTTCACCTTTATTTCTCTAGTACTCACTATAAGACATGGTATATATCAGGCACTTAATGAATTTTGTTGAATTGACAATATTAAATGATTCCTTAGTTATTATAGATATTTATTATGATACACACTTATCACTGGAATTTAAGTAGATATATCCAAGCATGTTATAGAGGAATGGATACCCACCAACTGAAAGTAGTAGACACTTCCAGACAGACTGAAACACACATAAGCAAACAGGGACACTTCCTTACACATATTATTCATAAATATAGCCCACTGACACAGAGAGACACAATGTAGATTTTACATCTACTCTCATAAACACAGATTTTGCCAACCTCCTTTCTCCTCTTACCTCCCTCATCTCCCAGATGCAACAGTTTGAGTTACCTAACCCCCCACCAAGTCTTCAGCAGATATGCAGGATCCCATTTAAGGTATGATTGATGGACTAAATATTTTCTTTGTTTTGATCTGTTGAGAACATGAAGGAGGGAAAATTTTCCCCTCACTTGGACCACAAGCTGTGTTTGTATAGATATATCTGATTAAGTCCCACACTGTGTGATTTTTGGATACAATACTTAACCTACCTAGATAATCTACTTACATCTCAGTCTCTTCGTTTGACAATCAGGAATTATCATGAAAATTACATGACGACCAATTAGATTAAAGTGTGAAGTTCTCAGGGCATCAAGGAGCAACAGTAAGATCTTAATATACAATTGATTTTCTTCTATCATTGGTAGACCCTGGACTCATGTGAGCATCCAGGTTCCACATCTAAGCTCTTTGAGCCACTTTAGAGAAATACCTGTATCTCCCCCCCACTTACAGTTATAAAGCTGAATCTTAATCTTAAGTGTAGTATCTGTGCTTCTTTTTCCTATTACAATTCATTTTGCTAATTTTGTTCCCTGGCCCCATATGTCAACAATACTTTTGGATCCAGCTGTTCAGTAGTGATAACATTTGAAAATATGCTAGGAGGCTTGAGTGAGCTATCAGAAGAGGCAGGGCCAGTGAACCCAACAAGGGCATCAGTGAGAAGTCAGATAAAGGGAGTGGTTGGGGAAGATGTCTTCTGAGGGAACACTCACAAGATACACAGAGAATAAAGAAAGGAGAATGATATATCTAACATAGAGATGCCAAGGCACTTGTGATTTCTATAGGTGGATGAGAAGAGAGATGGAAAGACAAGGGAGATCCAGCTACTTACACTTTAGATGTGGTAGAGTTCTGCCTGAGGGAACTGTCTTAGGAATGGACATGAGAAAGGATGGTCAAAATGGAACATAATTGGAGGCTAATAGTAACCCATAGAAAATTATTAAGAAACACGAGGAAAACAAATTCCAATAATGGAATATCCATATAAGAAATACTACTCAACAGTTAAGGAAAAACGAACTGTTCGTAAACACAACTTAGATGAATCTCAAAGGCATTATGCTAAGTGAAAGAAACTAATCTCAAAAAGTTACACACATTCTGATACTGTTACACAACATTTTCGAGAAGATAAAACAATAGTGATAGAAAACAGATTAATTATTTGTAAGGGTTACGGACGGGATGTATAGTTCTATAAGGTAGGGTGAGGAAGTTACTTTTGGGGTATTAAGAGCTCTGCATCTTGAACAACTCAATTTTTCAGTCTACTAATTAAGACAGAGAAAGAGAAAACCAGGTCTAACAATACCTTTGTTTTTCAAATGGAGAAAGATTGAGGTGAAACCTGGAGAGAGTCACAAGGCTACAGAGTGTTTCCAGAGATTTCTCCCCCCTAAACCCACACCTACACACACATACACACCCATGCATGCAGCCTCATATTTATGCCCACAAACCACCTATAAAGGAAGGGGAAGAGGATAAGACTTAGAAAAAGAAGACTTTTAGAGGTTTAGTAAAATATTAAAAAATACTGGGGTAAAATATTTTTATTTTTCAGATTTCAGACAAAAAGGAAATGGCAAAGAAAGAAAAATTGCACACCTTCATTATCATGTTTAAATTATAAAGGTTCTAAAACTATCACCTTTTATTCATAAATCAGAATTCGTAAGTAATTGCCAAATACTATGACCCTAAACAGGATGTTTAAAAGCTATGTGTTGCTTAGATTTTTTTGTCCCTTCTCAGAAACTGCTGTGTGGACATGAATATGCAACAAGTAAATTCATGGAGAGCTCTTAGAATAATACCTGAAACAGGAAGTTTGCTGTGACTCTAAGACATTGAAGTCTGTCGTGGATTAAATAAATTAGCTCTAGACATACCTCACAAATAAAATTGTTTATCTTTTCCTAAAGAACTGCATTAACAGCTTTGGAAATTTAGAGAATGACTTGCAGTCATTCTTAAGGAGGTCATAAGCTGATGGGAAACATAACTGCTGCCCTTGCTGAATTCTGAATGCCACCCAATAGTCTTTCAATAAATGCCCTTTACTGGCTTAAGAAAGCCAGAATCATTTTCATTAACTTGTAACTTCTGTTGCTTATAAAGATTTCCAAATAATAGGGGCGCCTGGGTGGCTCAGGTTAAGGCCTCTGCCTTCCGCTCGGGTCATGATCCCAGGGTCCTGGGATAGAGCCCCATATCAGGCTCTCTGCTCTGCAGAGAGCCTGTTTTCTCCTCTTTCTCTGCCTGCTTGTGATCTCTGTCTGTCAAATAAATAAATAAAATCTTTAAAGAAAGAAAAAGATTTCTAAATGACACAGTAAGTCTTATCAACAGTATTTTTCACTAGAAAATGAATCTCCAGATATAATGCATTTTGGAAAGGATGATGAAAAGTGTAAGACCAGAGGCAATTAATATATGTTTTTTCTAGTGAAAATGGCAGATGAGGTTTTTCCATGTTGACGTTACTGGAATATTCTTAAAGTGCTTACTCCCTGGATATGACATCAGTATAGAAAGTTTCTCAGGTGAGGCAGACTGAATTTAGATGGGCTGATTGTTCCCTGGGCTCTGTACATAAGCTTTGAATAAGAAAATAAGGGGTTGGGAAGGGGTCCAACTAAAAGAACCAGCTTAGGAAAAAACAGCAGCCTTTTCAGAATATAGAAATATTTAGGTCACATAGCTATAACTAGTCTAGTTCCACATAGTAGCATAGAGCTAACAGTAGATGGGTAAGATAATTATTATTACCTGTAACATGAGCAAAAGACAATTAACCATCTCTAAATAAAAATGAACAGCATAAAATCTTACAAGATTTTGAAAAAAATAGAGGGAAGAAACTATTCCATCAGTGCATACCATTACTTTTGCTGGGTTTTCTGACTTGATTAGCATAAAATTTTCATCAAGTGAAAAAGCCCTGAGTTCTTTTATGTTGAGAAGCAAGCAAAGGGAGATGGAGATAAGAGATATCTAAATCTATACTGAATTTTTACAAAAGAAAAATATCAGGAGGTAAAGTAGAAAGCCAGAAAGAGGAAAATTAGTATGTTAGTGTTCAGCAGCTATGGGAAGAGAACAAGGCATGCTAGGGGATCTGGCTTCAACTGGCTAATAGGAAATTGATGGGTTGCTAATTTGCCTTTGATCTTTATCAGTTTCCATTTAATAATAAAATCCACTGATATACTGAGAGAAAGTGAAGTTTCAGGTGTAAGCTTTCTAGAGCTCTATACATGTGCTAAGTTTCCTCAGTGAAATTTATTTACTTTTAGAGCAACATCATTTCCAGTACAGTTAGATTCAAACATAGAGATGGGAAAATGAGAAATAGATCATTCTGATTTCCTTTTTATAACACAGAAAATGTACTTCCACATGCACATCTTCCTTCAGATTAACTGTCTTTGATCCAGGCTATGTTTCTTCATTTATCTGACATTTTCTGAAGTAGTACTTCTCTCTTCACATAGAAGATCTGGAATGCCCCATCTCACGTTTTTCCTATATCCCTTTTCCCCAAGATCACCAGGATTTCTCTTAAATATATATCATATGTGTATAATATATATATTCTAATAAAATATTCTATCTATGCAATTCCAATATTCATTCTAATACATATATTGGAATACACATGCAGTATATATATATATATATATATAGAGAGAGAGAGAGAGAGAGAATATATATAGAATATTATATGTTATATATACTCTAATAACACATTCTATACATATTCTATTCTAATATATATATTCTAATGCACATGTAATACTAGAATATATATCTGCTCACATCAACTTATAGTTTTACTTAATAATTAAAATGTCACTAACTCTGAAAAGACACTGAGTATAAAACCAGACATCTCTTCCAATAACGGGAAATGAAAACCTCCCAGAGAGCTTAAGATTGCAAAATAAAAGCTCAAGCCCTACTATGCGCAGAAAATAGGCGAAGGATGCTTCTCTGAATTTGCTTGGTCTTGATACTATATATAATGGGGTTCATGAATGGAGGAAACAGAAAGTAGACATAGCTCATAGTAATGCGGACCACACGTGGTGCATGTTTCCCAAACCTGTGAATGAAAGTCAGGCCAATCACAGTAATATAAAATACCAGAACACAGCTAATATGGGAGACACAGGTGTTAAGGGCCTTAGCTCGCTCTTCTCCGGAGGTGATGCCCATAACCATCTTCAGGATTAAAATATAAGAGAAGAGGATAATCAGAGCATCTAGGAAGAAAGTCAAAGCAACAAGAATCACAGGGTACACACGATTAAATGTTATATCAGCACAGGCGAGTTTCATGACATCTTGGTGGAGGCAAAAGGCATGGGAAAGAACATGGGAACGGCAGTATGGGAACCAGTAGAGTGGCATGATTGGGGGCACAAGGGATAAAAATCCTCTCATTAGTACCCCCAATCCTGCCTTCATCACCCAGGAATTGGTAAGAATGGAGTTATACCTCAGAGGTGTGCGGATGGCAATGAATCGATCATAGGCCATGGCAAGCAAGACACCTGATTCCACAATGGAAAGGGAATGAATGAAGTAGGCCTGCAGGAAGCAGGCTCCGTGGCTTATCTCCCGGTGGTTCATCCATAAGACACCCATTACGGTAGGCATCGTGGTCAACGTCACCATCAGATCTGTGCCTGCCAGCATGGCAAGGAAATAGTACATGGGTTCATGGAGGCTGTGGTCATCCTTGATGAGGCAGAGGAGAGTACCATTGCCAAGAAGCACAGAGATGTAGACTGCAAAGAAGGGGATGGAGATCCAGTGATGAGCAGCCTCCAGACCAGGAAAGCCAGTCAGCAAAAAGGGGGCAGTGCTAATATTGGGCCACATAGTATGTTCGCAGGTGGAGAGCAAGTTTATGGAAGCTACAAACCCAGAAATCCAGTGTTTTCTCTTTGCACGACCTCCCTATGGGAACGTATTACAGCAGTCCCAGTCATCTTTGTACTCAGGATAATTAATTGGTATATACATGGTTTTACAACTTTTTTTTTTTTTTCCAGAAGAGCAGTGGAGATTTCTAGGCTATAATAATGATGCAGAATCGTGGTCTTTTCCCACATTATATATAATATCAGGTTCATGGTTAAAATTTTCTCAATTTTTTTTTCAAAAAAAAGATAAAAATATACATATAGATAATTAAAAATATACATATAGATAATTATATTACTTAGTTACACTGTCTTTTAGTTTGGTTGTAAATGCATTGATATACTTGATACATTTAAATTTGATTTAATTTTGTATTTGCAAGCATGATAGAGACATTTTTTGTTGTTATCAGAAAATTTTGTTCGGTTTTGAAATTAAATGTTAGCATTTTATGGAATCCTTAAGAAAGTCAAAAAGCCTGGATTAAGATAAATGGATAATAGCAGACAATGTCACATTTAGTCTAAACCCATTCACAGTATTCTTGAGGTCCATCCATGGGTCTCCTACTAAAAACCTCAAACCTGCTGTGATACATCTGTCCAAAGGAGGTCTGTGCTATTATGTTGTTCACATCAGGTGGGATATGTCCCCTATGCAGCCCTCTGGAAAATCTTTCTATCTTCTCTTGCCTGCATCTATCATATTTCTATTCCTGGAATTCACCCCCTACACAGTTGTATTGCTGGAATGGTTACTTTCTTTCTGTCTTCTTAGAGGACTTATCCCAAACTCTTTCTTCTCAAAAAAGTTTGGAAGAGACCAAATTGAAGAGTTTTTGTTTGTAGAAATCACCTCCCCAGAGTTTCACCTTCCCACCCACTTGGGAGATTCTTTGATTCTCCTTCCCTTTCTTCTTTTTCTGTAAATGTCTGGGTCATTAAACCACTTTGGGGAAAAGCCATTCGTGTGTTTCCCCAAGGGTGAGTTAGGAAAACTGGAAAGTCAAATACCACCCTAATGGGCATGTCAGGACGTAATTATGTGACCCCAAGATCCTCAACATCAGCACTACTATAGTCTATCTCAAAGGTCCAGGGAGTCATATGTGCCTTTGTTACTCCTAGAATTTGTGAATTCCAATCACATTTTTGTCTTTTTTGTCACTATGGACCAATCAGTTCTGATTCACAGAAACCTCAATGGATCTGTGAACAGCCAGGTGAATGAAAGTTGTCTTATATTGTATCTTAAAATTACTTCATTTATCATTGTCTATTTTGTGACAGGATCAGGGTGACAGACATGTTCATTTCATTAATGAAACTCAAAAATCTAGTGGGAACCAGAAAGTATATTTGCCATGAATTTATAAAACACTGTTACTAGTATATGAATGTCAGTGTGCTAGGAGAGCACATAGAATACATTTCTGGGATCTGAGCAAGGTTCCTGGAAGTGCTGTTTAAGCTGAGAACTGAATAATAGAAGCACAAGGAATATAATATTTTTTTCTAAGATAGGGCACTAATTCCATGCAGAGAAATAAACAAAAGAACAAATCAATCAAAGAAAAACATGTGCACTAGTCATGGGACAAGAAAAAAAATGATGAATTTAAGCCAAAATTTTTTTATTATAAATTTATACTAAAAATTATAGCATCTCTAGAACAACTTATGAAAGAAAGCTTAACATAAAATGAATCTTTGGTAGCAGATTTTGATCACATAGGGTGTTACAATTCATGTAATGATTTTTGACTTTACTCAAATGACGAGAGTATGAAATAAATGATAGGCCGTGCTTACAATCAGGTAATCCTTGTTTAAAGGTCACTTGCTACAGTATGAGAAGCACACTGGAAGAAAGATAGAACAAGTAAGAAGAATCAATACACAGCAATCCAGATGATAAACTGTGTTGGTGTGGATGTGATAGGGTGTTATCATTAGGGTTTGATAGAAGTGGACACACTCCAGTGAAAAATCACTGGGTGGAAACTTTAATCTATCCCTTTTTCTCCCTGGGTAAGAATGCAAAGACCCATGTATTCTATGAGCTGCTTCTATTGGTGTCAAATGCTTCAGGTTTTTTGTATTGTCTTGTACCCCTATCCTTTCATCATATGCTCATACAGGACTAGCTTTTACTGTGATCATTAATAATCAGGAAAAAAAGATACAAATATTAAAATTATTTTTAAAATGACTAACTAATGAATATATTACTTTCTTCTCTTAAAAGCTTAGTGCTACAGCATAAAATATTTCCTTTAGTAATTTTAAGGGGTCAAACTTCATTACTGAGACATTTACTCATCTTCAAATTAACAGAGTGTTTTTCAAACATGGATTTTATGCATAATCAGTGATCATTTTGGGGTTAATGACATTCATGTTCTTAAAATAATCCAGATTATTTTTTTATTTGTTTCTTCCCAAACTTTTCTTTTGTATGTTTTTCTAAAATCTATCAATTTTAGATCTTATATATATCTTATATATATCCAATATTTATCTTCATTTTAATAATGTTAGTTACTAATATCTGTCTCTGAAACTGGCACAGTTATCTTTCTGATTTTCTTATGCCCCTCTTGCTATACTAAAATCCACATCATACCTCAACATATAAATTGTAAGTATCACAGAAATCGTATCACTCTCTTGGTTGGAACTAATTCAGTAGCTTCTTGTGACTCTCTGGGTAGACACTCAAAACACTTGCCTTGGCCAACAGGATGCTATTGATTTAACCTCCTTACTCTCTTCACGTGAGCCACATTCCCAGAAGTTTCCATGAACCATTCAACCTATAGCCTTCTCCCATACTACTTTCTGCTTAAAACATTCTTACCTCTATCTCAACAATTAACCACTCATCTGCCCTCTCGTCTCAGCTAAAGGCACGCTCTTCAGAGAATCTTCCCCTTAGCTCAGTGTAGAGGTGATCCGTCTTGGAACCCACATCCTCAAAACAGTTTGTCGTTCACATGTTGTAGCTAATCACAGAGATAATTTTAAATGTAGGTTTCTTTGATTTTTGACACCCCCTCAGTGGGTTGGGTTTAATTAAGACAATATTTTGTATTGATT
The DNA here is from genome assembly GCF_009829155.1 of Mustela erminea. Lineage (NCBI taxonomy): Eukaryota > Metazoa > Chordata > Mammalia > Carnivora > Mustelidae > Mustela > Mustela erminea. Next base: position 59,774,710 of record NC_045622.1, read on the forward strand.
TCTTTGCTCTTAAACATTTTTGTTTAGCATCATTCCTGTCTCACGCCTTAAAATATCAACCAAATAGCTGATTACTGTTATTATTTTGAAAATAGAATCAATGAGTACTCGTTTAAATTTCTTATTTTTCTCCAAATATTAATCTTTTATAAAATAGAATGTCCAAACAGAAGTTATGCAAAAAACAAGAAAATATGAAAAATAAACCTGGAATCAAGGAAATCTTTATCATGTGACCCCCAAATATCAATAAAGAAAATAAAAATGAAGTTACTTATATATAAAATTTTAAATTCTATCTATAAAAAGACAAATGGAAACTGGGATATATTTGCAAAATAAATGGCTCATGAGGGTTCATTTATAATGAGTTCTCACAAAGAAATTAGGAAATGATGAACTCCCTGATAGGAAAATGACAAGAGACATGATCAGAAAAGTCCAAAGTAAGCCATGCAAATGGCTACAACAAATTGTCAATGTGTTTTAGCATAAAAATTAACTTGAATATACAAAAAACACAACATCAGAGCTGTACTTTTCCAAGAAAATAAAAACATTTCTATCCTTTATTTAGAATTTGAAGAGAACACAGGAAAACAAGGAAACAAATCAACTCATAAATTATAACTCATAAGCTTCATAAATGGCATTGTATCATTTGAAGAAATGGAGATTGCCACCATAGGTTTTAAGACTTGGTGGAATTGGCATTTCATGGTTCTCTGTTCACAGAAACCTCAGATCCCTACCATCTGCATTTAACTTCCAAATCGATCTTTGGATAGAAGGCGGAGAATGCCATATTGAATTTGCTTGGTCTTGATGCTATAGATGATTGGATTCATTAAAGGAGGGAAGAGGAAGTAGACATAGCTCATTATAATGTGGACCACTGGTGGCACATTCTTCCCAAACCTGTGGATGAATGACAGACCAATCACAGTGACATAAAAGATGAGGACACAGCCGATGTGGGAGATACAAGTATTGAGGGCCTTGGTCCTCTCTTCACCAGAGGCTATGCCCATGACAGTCTTAAGAATTAGGATATAGGAGAAAAGAATGATAAGAGAATCTAAGAAGATTGTTAAACAAACCAAAATTACCGGGTAAAGTCTATTGAAAGTTATGTCAGCACAGGCCAGTTTCATGACTTCTTGATGAAGACAGAAAGCATGGGAGAGAACATGAGAGTGGCAATATGGAAATGAAAAGAGACGCAAGATTACAGGGATGATGGACATAAACCCCCTCATAAAAGCTCCCATTCCTAACATTACCACCCGAATATTGGTAAGAATGGAAGTGTATCTCAAGGGATTGTGGATGGCAATAAAACGGTCATAGGCCATGGCAAGCAAGACACCTGATTCCACAATGGAAAGGGAATGAATGAAGTAGGCCTGCAGGAAGCAGGCTCCGTGGCTTATCTCCCGGTGGTTCATCCATAAGACACCCATTACGGTAGGCATCGTGGTCAACGTCACCATCAGATCTGTGCCTGCCAGCATGGCAAGGAAATAGTACATGGGTTCATGGAGGCTGTGGTCATCCTTGATGAGGCAGAGGAGAGTACCATTGCCAAGAAGCACAGAGACGTAGACTGCAAAGAAGGGGATGGAGATCCAGTGATGAGCAGCCTCCAGACCAGGGAAGCCAGTCAGCAAAAAGGGGGCAGTGCTAGTATTGGGCCACATTGTGTGCCCACAGGTGAAGAGCAGCTTTATAAAAACCTTTAACCCAGGAATTCAGATTCTTTAGTGATATTATACATTAATATAAGATGTATATACCTTAAGAAGGTATAAGATATAGTATACCTTAAGAAGCCTTAATTATAATCTTCATATTTGGAGATAATTAATTGGTATGATAAATGGAACTTCACAAATATTTCCCTACAGAAGAAGAATAGAGAATTTGCAGGTTATACTTGAGATAAGGAAGGTTAGTCTTCCCCTAAGTAGAAAAAAATATTAGGTTAATGGTTAAAATTTTCTCAAATTAAATGAAACATTTTCATTAATCTTTCTTATAACATCAGGTCCTATTATTGTGTTTATGCTTAAAAATTTTCCAATAACAGTATATAACAATAACAAATAAGTACAAATAATAACAAATAAGTAAATAAGTACAAGTGGTTAATGAACTTACTTAGCTGCTTTCTTGCTATTCGCACTCATGATAAATACATAGTTTTCAGTTAGGAAAAGTTTCCTTTGTTCCTGAAATTGAATGTTGGTGCTTTATGGAACAGGCCACCACCATCACTTTTGATTGCTTTGTTGCTCCAACAGCTGGTTACCCCTTTTTAGAGGTTGGCTACCAGAAGTGTGGGCCAGAGACCAGCCACAGCTAACAAGCACAGGGATTTGTTAGACATGTGGCCTTAGACTCTACCTTCAACCCACTGAACTAAAATTTGCCCTTGATCATGATCCCCAAGGGATTCAGGTTTACAGTAGTATCTTTTTTTTTAATTATTATTTTTATTATGTCAGTCACCATACAGTACTTCATTAGTTTTTGATGCAGTGTTCCAAGATTCATTATTTGTGTATAATACCCAGTGCTCCATGCAATATGTGCCCTCCTTAAAACCCATCCCGGGCCAGGTATACAGTAATATCTAAGAATTGTTGCTTTGCGCAGTGGCAGTATCGTAGCCAATGAGGTTTATCCTAGGCGCGATTATTGCTAATTGAAAACTTTTCCCAAAGAATCGTTGCTCTAAACATTTCATATCTACTCCATCTTTGGAGATTCAAGCTTTTGGATTCTTCTACATGGGTGTTTCTTTGTTCTGCCAAATGCCCTCATGTATTTTTTTTTTCATAGCTGCTTTATTCATTGGTTCTCTTTCTGCTTCTTCTAAGAAAATCATTTGACTTAACTGAATGTTCAGATTCTTTCTGTCTCCTCGTACCTAATTTTTTTTTTTTTTTAAGATTTATTTGACAAAAAGAGAGAGGGTGACAAGCAGGGGGAGTGGGAGAGGGAGAAGCAGGCTCCCTATTGAGCAGTGTCTCCTCTTACCTCTTAGCTCCTTCTCCTTCAACACTTCACTTCTTTTTTGTTACTATTATTATGTCCCATTAGCCTGCATATAATACATATAGTGCTTTGGAAAACAGGATGGGGATTCCTCAAAATGTTAAAAATAGAGCTACCATATGACCCAGGAATTGCACTCCTAGGTATTTACCCCAAAGATACAGATGCAATGAAAAGAAGGGTACATGCACCCCAATATTCACTGCAGCATTGTCCATAATACCAGACTGTGGAAGGAGGTGAGATGCCCTTCAACAGATGAATGGATAAAGAAGATGTAGTTCATATATGCAATGGAATATTACTCATCCATCAGAAATGATGAATCCTTAGCATTTGCATTGACATGGATGGAACTGGAGGGGATTAGGCTAAGTGAAATAAGTCAAGCAGAAAAAGAAAATTATCAAAAGATCTCACCCATATGTGGAACATAAAGAATTGAGCGGAGGACTAGAGGAGAAGAGAAGAAAAACTGAATGGGAAGCGATCAGAGAGGGAGACAAAACATGAAAAACTCTGGACTCCAAAAAACAAACTGAGGGTTATGGAAGAGAGGAGGTGGGAGGATGGGGTGACTGGGTGATGGGTATTAAGGAGGGCACGTGTGGCGACGGGTACTGGGTGTTATAAGCAACTAGAGAATTGTTGAACACTATATCAAAAACTGATGATGTATTGTATGTTGGCTCATTGAACATAATAAAAATAATAGAAAATGCTTTGAAGTTGTATCTATATGGCATGGCAGTAACTGAGATAGAAATCACCAACACTAGGAGTCCCCTAAAATTAAAGTATATCAAATAATATAGAAGTTTAAATTAGTATTACTGTACAAATGTTGTATAGTAAAAATAAAATCAAAATTGCCTGAGTTTTAAAAAACAGGGATGAGAAAACAACATGTCAGAGGAAGAGAAAGGTAGTTGGGAGAGGTAGTAAATTAGAGATTTGTATTCTGAAGGGGAAAATAGCAGAAACAAACCAAACAAAAACAAAAACAAAAAACAAAACACAAGGTCCTGAATTTATTTAATTTATTAAAGAAAAAGAATTCAGAATGAATAAACCATATTTCCAGACTGTAAGCTTCTCCTTAAAAGCTAATTAGGTTTCTTCAGAGACTGGTAATAAAATGTTCAAGATCAACAAGGACATAAGCCTTCACTGTTTTTATGAGGACACACACACACACACACACACACACACACACACAAAAATGTTTGAAACAAGGAGGCTATATTTTCCTCTGTAGCTAGGTTTTCATCAGAAAAATAAGAAGATACAGAGTAGGCTATAATACCTCTAAGAATGTAAAATCAGGACATATTTATGAACCTTTGGAATAAAGGGAGAACCTGTCCAAGATTAAAAGAGAACCTTGATACTTGTCCAGGAACAGGTGTGTGGGGCTACCAGGAGTACAGATACTGTCATCAAACTGAGGCCACCATAGACAGTTTCTTCAGTGCTGGACCATCCTCCATGCATACTCCCAAGCCCACATTATGTAGCAAAATTCCATAAACATGGCTTGGCTATATGGCTTTGTTTATTGACAGATGTTGAGAAAATTACATCAGGTGCAGAAGAATTAATTTGTCTAGGTGGAGAGGGGAAAGCTATGGTCTTGAAATTGATAGGCAGCTCCCAACTCAGAACATGTATTTTCTTCAGTGACTTCCTAAAGTTCTGGAGAAACTGTCTTATCAATATCTGAGGAACTGTCCTCAAAGGATGCTCTACACCTGAAATTATAGACAGCCATTCGGAGCACCGCCCCTCAGTATCATCTGGGACAAGTGGAAAGATTATTATTTGGAATGTGCAGGGAATTAGCGAGCATACACTACATGGCTCCCACTACATTGATTGCTGAGAAAATCATTCCATAAGCACAGTCTCTGTCCTTAAGAATCGCACAATACACACCAGTAGAGTTTATACTTTTCTTGGTCATTGTGCATTTTTATGCAAAGTATTGCCAATGAATGTCCCAACGGGGTCCCTAATGCTGAAAACATCTAGATAATTTACCAACCTTATTTTCATGTTATGATGTTTTTCTAGGTAAATAGGATTTCTAGATTTATAACACCAACAACAACAACACACACACACACACACACACACACACACACACACACACACATACACACACAGACATCCATAGAAATAGACCGAACTACTCAGTCTGAGAGCACAACTTGACTCTTGGTGGATATGGGGGAAGGAAAGAAGCAAAGAGGGCTTGGGTGTGTGAAGAAAGAAGGGAAAAGAAGGATATGTGGACTTCAAAAGGAAATAGTGAATAAAGAATCCTTCACGAAGTTGAAATGCACAGCTGACCAGAGAGGAGACCCTGAGTCCTACTCCCCCTCATCTCTCATCTACTCCCATCCTCATTAATGGAATGAGGAATAGGCCCTGTGGTACAAGAGTAATGGGCCAGAAACAGTCTCGGGTTTTCTATTTTTCCTAAGGAGTCTCACATGCCCTTTCTAAGACAGTAGTCCTAAAGTGTGAACACACACACAAGTAAGCATGCATGCTATTAAGATCTAATAAAAACTATAAACTACCTAGAAAAAGAGATAAAAGCACACAATGTCACACTTAATTTAGGGCACTCATTGTTATGGTGATGCCAACCCAACAAGGATCACAGATTAGAAAGCCAAATCTGGCATAGTTTCTTTTATACACTTACTGAAAAAAAAGGAAGATGTCTGTGCTGTAGATGTCTCTCACCTCGGCTCAGATCTTCCTTCTATGCAGGTCTCTGGAAAGCCTTCTTAAATGCTTCTCCTGACTACATATAATATCAGAAGGGAGAAGAGTCATTCCATATTTCTGTTCCTGGCACACTCCCACTCCAGTCTTGTTGCTGTAACAGGGACTTGTTCCTGCCCTATTTGAAGACCAGGTTTAGATGTTTCCCTCACATAGCCATTAGTTTCCCTCACATAGCCATAGGCCCCATTAGAAAGCTTATATATGTAGGAATCACTTCCTCAGAGATTTACAGCCACTCAGGAGACCCCCTGATCTCTTTCCTCTTTCTGGGAGTAGTTGGGCCACTTAAACAATGTCCTCAGGTCATTCATGCATTCCCCAAAGGATGTGGGAGGAAAACTAGAAACTTAGATACCAGCAGAGGTGGAATATCAGAATTTGCTTATAGGATCCCCCCCAACCAAATCCTCAGCATCAGGGTTTAAGAAATACATGCATATCCTTCCTGTTGTCTACCTTAAATGACACAAGTATACCTATTTCTCTCAAGGGTCACACGTACTGTTGTCGGTCCTAGAGCTTACGAATTCCAATTGCATTTTTGTCTTTTCTATTCCTTTGGGGAAATAAGTTCTGATTAAAGGAACACAAATGAATTTCTTTCTCTTTTTTTTTTAAGATTTTATTTATTTATTTGACAGAGAGAGGTACTGCGAGAGAGGGAACACAAGCAGGAGGAGTAGAAGAGGTAGAAGCAGGCTCCCTGCTGAGCAAGGAGCCCGATGTGGGGCTCGATTCCAGGACCCTGGGATCATGACCTGAGCCAAAGGCAGACACTCAACAACTGAGCCACCCAGGCATCCCACAAGTGAATTTCTTAATAGCTATGGGGACAATTAACTTTTTGTCTTAAAAATTTCCTTATTTTTAGATCATTAATCTTTTTGCATCAGCTTCACAATAAACAGAGAATAGTACGATGGGTATCAGAAAAGAAATATTTATCATAAATTTTCCTTTCTTTCCTTTTCTTTTTTTTTTTCTTTAACCATACATTTTCATACCACTGTCATTACTGCATCGATGATAACATGCTAATGGAAGCACACAGGGACTATTTCTGGGATCAGTGAAAACTTCCCAAAGGAAATGTGATTTCAGCAGGGAATTGAACAAGGAGGAAGGTAAGGAAAATGGTCGTTGTGAGTAGTATAGAGTTCAGTTCCAAACAGAGAGAGAAAATGTGCACAGGCCAAAGGCAAGAAAGAAATATGATGAATTCAAACAAAAAGAATTTTAGTATAGCTAAAAAAAAAAAAATGTGGCAAAATGTGATACAAAATGAATCTGTGGCAGCAGGTTCTAATCATGTTGGGTTTTACAAATCACGTAAGGAGTTTTGACTTCATCCTAAGAGCGGTGAGTGCGAGGTAAAGAGGAGGGGACCACGATCAGATAATCCCTCTGACAAGTTTACTCTGGTGAAATCTTGGAGGACTTGTTGAAAAGGTAGAAGAGTGAGTGAAGAGTGTGCAGAACTAAATTACAATAATCCAGGTGAGAAACAGTGTTGATGTGGATGGGATGAGGTGTTGTCTGTAGGGTGGCATAGCCGTGCACCAGAGAAGGAGTCTATGACTTAGAAAGAGGAGAAATTGACTGAAGGTGGTAGATTAAGGAGAGAGAAAACTGGAAGAGGACATCTGCCCCTCTGATTTTATCTGAGTGAAGAGCAGAGCAGCTCCATTTATTAAGATAGGGAGCAAGGAAGAGAGTAACTATTAGGTCATCAGGAACTGTTGTTTGACTCGTGCACTAAGCATTGTTTTTCATGCTGGATTTGGAAAAAAAGAATGAAGAGAGTTATTCAGGTTAGGGTCTTACATGTCTGTAAGCAATCGGGTAGAAATGTCTCCTGGGCAGTTATATATGCGTGTATTGAGTTCAGAAAACAAATATGAGAACAGGAGGAGGGACTTGAGAATGATCAATAGTCATATCAAATTAGATTAGATTGGAAACTTTGTTTCAAATTACTGTAATTCATGGGTAAGGGCAGGGGCCCTGGAGTATGAGAATGATCCCAGTCTTACTTACAGGTTCTGTGTCTTTACATACATAGCACTGGAGCTTCCTCATCTGTAAAAATGGGATGATGGATGTCATTGAAATAATTGACACAAAGATTAAGTAAATACTCCTAAGAATGATGGTAAAAATAACTTATGTTATGTGTTGGCACAAGGCCTGGAAAATGTTAAGATCTACATCAAGGGTCATCTTGCTTTGTTTTGTTTTGTTTTCTCAGAAGAACATAAAAGAATGAAATGTTTAGGATAAATTTAAAATAAGCCAAAACAAAAAATCAAACACACAAAACACATAGGATACTGGCTAAAGAGTTTCCAAAGAAGTGAAAATAAAACCATCTAGGTTGTCAAGGTAAATAAGACAAGAAGGAATCAGAAATACAAGTCAACGGACTGGATGTCTTTGTGTCCTCATAAGAGAAAACTATATTGAGAGTGATGGAGGGAAAAGCCTGAAGGAGCACCATCATTTCCAAAGGCTATTTAAAACTTATAATTTTCATTTATATTAACAATGTATTTCATCATGGGAAAGAATCATCATATATTAAATGATTTCCTACTGGCCGAATGTTCTTCCCTTCTATTTTAGTGCTGACAGGTTGAAATCTTCAGATGTCTAGCTTTGCCAATACAATGATGTTAATATAATTAACAGGACATATGAATGCCAATAGCATGCATTTTATTATTCTTAATTGAGGCTCAGAGATTTACTGATTGTTCAAGATCACAAAGGTTGAAAGTGAAGAAGGAAAAAGTAGATGTGCTTTTTTCTTCCAAGACTACATTCTTTCTACCATACTTGGCTTTTTTTTTTTTTAACAAATTTTCCATTTTCCTACGAATAAATTGATGCAAGTAAAATTACTATAGTCAAAGGTATAACATGATTACAGTTTTAGCTTTTTTTAATGTAATAGTATGTTCCATATGTCTAGATAAACTCTACCCATTTTATTTGGGGAAGTTTGAGAACAGAGTATATACTACAAAAGATAGAATATAATCTTATAGATAATAAGATGGCATGGTGAAATTGATTAGTAACTATATTTCTATGAAATCTTAAACTTTTAAGATGTTTTTGCACATATATAAATAGATGATAAAAAATAAAGATCATGCCCATTTTCTTTAAATAGTTTATAACTATGGGATTACCTCATATATTTCATTATTTTTCTTTGAATTCATTTCTAGGTATCACTCCATTAGAAACACTTGTTATGTTAGATTTACTTATATCACCATTTCTTTGATTTTTTTAAATGTATCTTTTCCCTTTCTTTTAAGTTGTTATATATTCTTTTATTTTTAATTTTTAATTTTTAAACTGCCTGAACTGTACAGGCCAATTAATCTATTATTCCCTTCTCTCTCATAGAATCAATGGGGAAAGTCTAATTAAAATGAGAAAAAAAAACTAGCTGAATTAAGAATGGAAGCAAACACTAATGGAAGATCTAAATCAATGGTTTTCATAGATTATTTTATAAATAACCATTTCTAATGGAGAAATAAATTCCTTTACAAGAGAATCTGTTGGTTATAGGAAATTATTCCAGTGATCCAGCAAGACATAAAGATATGCAATTCCTTCTCCAGTTAGAAGAGAAAAAAAAAAAAAAGGCATGGACTAATTATTTTTTTATATATTTTTTATTTTTTTATAAACATATAATGTATTATTAGCCCCAGGGTTACAGGTCTGTGAATCACCAGGTTTACACACTTCACAGCACTCGCCATAGCACATACCCTCCGCAATGGCATGGATTAATTATTGATTGACTACATTGACATTCTGTTTTCCAACGTATTATCAATTATTTTGTGGAATGTACATCATTCTCTCTAGCCCTTTTTACCATTTGATAAACTAGTAAAATAAAACTTTTCTTCCTATATTGCTGATGTACAGATTCTCATCTCATTCCCTGCATGGAATAAAGTGTATGGGAGGCCCTAAGAGAACTTTCCTTAAATGTTTTATGTGTTTCAAGTCCATACGATTACAATATTTCCTGAAAGTATTTCACCAGCATCCCCTCAATCCAGAAAAAGACAAAATGTTGCCCTGTGCACATATTAGAATGTTTCTTTGACAAGTATCCTTTTTCATTAAGTCTATGTGAAGGTTATGAACTGCAGAACACAAAACAAAAACTCAGGTATGCCAGAAATGGAACTTCATTTTATTGTAGTGGTTTGATGTCCTCATCCCCTAAATTTGAAAACATCAGATATCAGCAACTCAGAGGCTTCTCATTAATCTACCTAGAGTGGGCATCTAGTTATACTGGCATCTGCTGGAATCCAAGTTCTTTTTTGGCCTTGAGTGGTTTTGACAGTAAGCCCTCTCTTGGCCTGAATATCTTATTCTCCCTTCTTTCTTTCTTCTTTTTTTTTTTAATTTAAATTCAATTAACCAACATATAGCACATCATTATTTTCAGATGTAGTGTTCAGTAATTCATCAGTTGCATATAACACCCAGTGCTCATTCTCATTTATTTCTCATCCACTCTAGCACCATGTAATATTAGTAGGGTTTTCTAAGACCCCCCCCCCATCATCTCTGATGTGCTCTTGGGCATACAAGAAATGTTTAACTATTTTCCACAAAAATGCCAAGGAACTCTTGCAAGCTATCTCATTCCCCTCTCAGTGAATAGACTGCAAAAATTTCAAGTATCATTGGCTTCAGATAAACATGAAGACAATTCTACCAGATGTGAAAAATGACAGTATATAGCAAATCAGTCTACCAAACAGAGCAGCAGGACTAAAGCCAATGTCCTTCATAGTATGATGGTGGTAAGGGGCTAAGAATTAGAGCAATGAGGCTGTGTCTTTTAAATGACAGGAATGCCAGTCCTTTTGATTGCAAGCCACATTGGCCTCACATAGTCCATAGTCCATTCTCCCAAGAAACCCATTCTGTAGTGGGGAGAGACCCCAAGGTAAAGAGATCAGAATCAAATTCTGTGAAGAAAGAAAAGGTGATTGATACCATTCCTTATCTGCTTGGTCTTAATACTATAGATTATTGGATTCATAAATGGTGGAAAGAGGAAGTAGATATACCTCATGATAATATGAACTATATGTGGCACATATTTCCCAAATCGATGGATGAGGGTCAGCCCAGTAACAGTGACATAAAAAACAAGAACACAGCTAATATGGGAGACACAAGTGTTTAGAGCCTTAGCCTGCTCTTTACCTGAGGCAATTCCCATCACAGTATTAAGGATTAGAATGTAAGAGGTAAGGATAAGCACAGAGTCCAAGAAACCAGTTAATGAGACCAGGACTATAGGATAGAGTCTATTAAAGGTGATGTCAGCACAGGCCAGTTTGATCACATCCTGATGCAGACAGAAAGCATGGGAGAGGACATGGGATTTACAGTATGGGAATCCAGAAAGGGTGGTGATTATGGGAACAATAAGTATAAATCCCCTCATTAGAACCCCCACCCCTATCTTCACCACCTTAGCATTGGTGAGAATGGAGGTATATCTCAGCGGATTGTGGATGGCAATAAAACGATCATAGGCCATAACAAGCAAGACTCCAGACTCCACAATAGAGAGTGAGTGGATTAGATAGGCCTGAAAGTAGCAAGCTCCATGGCTGATTGCTCTATGGTCAAACCACAGAACACCAAGCACAGTGGGCATCGTTGTTAAAGTCACTCCAAGGTCCGTGGCTGCCAATATAGCCAAAAAGTAGTACATCGGCTCATGGAGGGTGTGGTCTTCTCTGATAAGGAAGAGAAGGGTGCTATTGCTGAGGAGTATGGAGACATAAATGACAAAGAAGGAGATGGAAATCCAAGGATGAAATATCTCCAGACCTGGGAAGCCAGTCAGTAGAAAAGGGGCAGCACTGATGTTTGACCACATGGCAGATCCCTGTGAAGAAACAAAAAAGTTCTCTCTAGACCAAAACATTCAGTAGAAATATAATTTGAGCCATGTACTTGATTTTAAATTTTCTAGTAGCCACATTAAAAGAGTAAAAAAGAAAAAAGTTAAAAGCAATTTTAATTCCCTATCTCTTAAAATACAGTCCATCTCTAGTTCTGCCATCTGGTTTCTTCTCACTATCGTGAACATATTTTCAATTGTAGGAAAGAAGTTGGTCCTTCCATTTTGGATCCACCATTTATATTCTGTTCATTGATTCAACAAACAGGAATTGATGATACCTATATAAATTAGGAAGTTTACTTGGCATCAAGGACACAAACCTCGTGGTCTTTTCAGAAAAATAGGCTTTCTTGGGATGATACCATATTTACCTGAATTGTAGTTCACATTATAATTCTTTGTATGTATAAGTATATTATGCAACCCCACAGAACCAACACACTCAGGAAGCCCCAGAGAGGGGTGCCTGAAATCTTTCCAGGTGCCTCCTAACCCTCTGGGACTATTATATTACTAAACTTAATGGAATTTACAACTTTCTGCTTCAAGGAAGCATTGCATTTGGTGCCGAAGACAGTGGATGGAAATTTAGAAGTGATTATCTCACTAAATAAAATGAGATAGCAAGCCATGAAAAGACAGGGTAGACCAAATCTAATCACATGAGCCCTTAAAAGAAAAGATTTTTCACTAGCAAAAAATTTAAACTAGTGGTGGAATGGTAACCCAAAATGATTCAAAGCCTGAGAAGCATAGTTACTAGTTTGAAGATTTAGGGGTCCACATGAGATAGAATTCAGGCAGTCCCTAGGAGTGGGACTGACCACCTCCAAAAAGTAGGGACATCATTCTTAGTGCCAAGGAAATACATTCTGCCAACAATGTGAATGCCTTTGGAAGTGCATTCTTTCCTAGCCCAGCCATCACCTTGATGGTGGCCATGAAAGCCTAAGTGGAGAACCATTGACGCCTACCACACTCTGACCTACAGAACGGTTGTATTATAGACAAATGTGAGCAGTGCAGTTCGTGGTCATTTATTACACAGCAATAGAAAATGAATGTACTAGCATTAAATATTGAACTAATATTTGAAGAGTTAAGACAAGTTACTTATTGTGTCAATTAGCTAACGAAAAAAAAAATATCACATGAAAAAGCACTGTGCAATGTCAGTGGCTTACATTACACAATTACATATTTTTTAAATTTCTTTTCAGCGTAACAGCATTCATTGTTTTTGCACCACACCCAGTGCTCCATGCAATACGTGCCCTCTCTAATACCCACCACCTGGTTCCCCCAACCTCCCATCCCCCACCCCTTCAAGACCCTCAGGTTGTTTTTCAGAGCCCATAGTCTCAATTACTTTTGACTCATATACATGGTTCAGCTAATTCTGGTTGGCTTTGGCTAGGCACGTCTGGTGATGTCTGCCTTTCTTGCACATGCACCTAGGATTCAGCTAGATGTTATCTCCATCCTGTCATTTTCCTATTTCCTTCTTCTTATGTCCATTATATTTTTACTGGGTTTAAATCTCATCCCTCACTTTGCCCCTTCCCTGTAGCTAAGTTCCATATGTTTCTTCCCCATCACCCACGCTCTAGCCTAAACCTTAATGTAAATTGTTTTGTCTTTTACACTTTATTACCAGTCTTTCAGAACTAAGGGCTCTAATTAATTCATTCCAATTAAAACATGGATGTCATTTTCCATCCGCTGCTAATGTTGCTTTCTTTATTGAGTGTTATAGGACCAGATCAGTCTTCCTGGAAACAATGACAGATTTTGACATAGATGATCAGGTCATTAATGAAATATCAATGGTCTTATTTTTAACATGGTGACACGCTAACTGCCTGGTGAGCTGATAATTAAGCTAATTTATGTATTGAAATTGACTTCCAATTGAAATTGGAATTTCAATTGGAAATTGAATTTCAATTTCAATTTCAATTTCAAATTCAATTTCAATTTCAAATTGAAATTGACTTACTGATACACTAATTGGCAAATGTGTAAGCTGCTGATTGAAGCAGTTTTTTTTTTTGTTTTTTCCCAAACAAATGTCCAGTTAAGAGTCACCAGCAACTCACCAACACCCTGCATATATGGTCATCAGCAAGCCCTCCAGACTCCACTATTTTCTCAATGGTAGACATTCCTGACCAGTCTCGATTGTATCTTACCCCCAGTGGAGTTCTTACACTATGATCATTCCTAAGACTTAAAGGAACAACAACTCATAAGGATAAGCATTAAGGTAAGAACACAAACACATACAGTTTTGTCCTATAACTGAGAATTAGTCAAATTACCAAAGGTATAAAGCACAAAGAAGATGAAAGAAAGGACAGAAAGGTTACATAAGGAGATGTGTGAGAAAGAAAACTGAACATTGAGAATAGCACCAAGAGGAGGGAAAGATGTGATACTGAAACCTGTATGTTATGTGACCCTGCTTTGAAACTGTGCTCTCAAAATCAGTCCCTCTTCCTCTGCTTGCCTCTTCCAAAGAATATTCCTACTGTAGGAAAAATACTCTTGATAGCTTTGGGCTAACAAGAAAGTCTAGGTAGCAACCTGGATCTCTTGATTATTCACATATGCACCCATAATTTCAAACAATAACAAAAGAAGACAAAACAAAAATGCACTGGGTATCTTGGGGAGTCAGTATGTCCTAGGTAATTGAACTTTTATGGGGCAATCTTTTACACTAGACACAACCCAGTCTATGCATACACACAGCTTTCCCCTCTCCTGTATTCACCATCTTGCAATATCTGCATGAAGGAAGAGGAGTCCAAGAAGAGCAGTTATCTTCAATTTCTTCTCTATTATCTCCATCTCATCCTTTCTTTCATGGTCACCAGAGTCTTACCTGGTGCACCAGGAGCTAAGGGGAGAGGTAACTGTGGTCTTGATATAGAACCTGATGCAAATGTTATCTTTGATGACCTCTAATAGGATTAATTGGTGAAGTTATTTGTATAGAAAAATGCTTCCCCAGGGTCCCTTTGGCTGCTGGATAAGTAAGCTTCTAGGATATCTTCTCCTGGCCTTCTACGGAAGGATGAGGGCCCCCAGAGCTGTGCCCCGTAACTCCACATTGTCACTACAGACAGGAAGCCGAATTGTAGCTTTATCTAGCAGATGGAAATCACACTGTCAAAGCACCTTTGTCCTTTCTGATCCCCACCTGAATAGAGAAGTTAATATCAAAATTGCATTTGGCTTTGCCATTCCTGAATCTGGGAGCAAGTAATCTCACTAAACTTAGATGAAGTTTGATAATTCTCTGACAATTACCTTCCTTTGGTTTCAAATGAGATCACTTATTATACTTTTTCATATATGCATTTTTAAAGTGATATTATCTCACAAATGAGTCCCACTTACTGGTAAATTCTTTCAAACAGTAAGCTTTATATCTTCCTCTTAGTAAGTCTTATCCAGAGATCACAGTTCTTGTGTTTGGAACCATAAATATCAAGTAAAAAAAATCTTCTTTTACTTTAAGTAATGATGAAGTGAAGTAGTGGACATGGAGAATTATCCTCTGATAATTCGTTCTTGACTTGAAAGGACTGTATTCATATTCTGGCGCAGATATGGATCTGATGAAATGCCTTGTCTTGTCTTGTCTTAGCTTTGTCTCCTAAATTTGTCCTAGAGCTTCGACCAACTGTGATACTTTAAAATGAGGATGGGTGCAATGTGTTAAACCACGTAGGTAACATTCTGGTTTCTGACATTTCAGATTCACTTAAGTTCCTCCTGAACCTTCCTCAGTCCATAAGTCTTTCTGAAAGTCAATAGAATTTGGGAAGTCATGATTAGGAGTCAGTCTCTGAGAATGACTTGAGTCTGAATTTCCTTTCCCTGAAAGCTGTACTAAATGCATACTTAGGATGACTTGATTTGGGAGAGCCATATTGTGAACTGAAAATGAATTAACATAGTGAGTACCTTGAAACATAATTTCAAGCTTTCCCCATGTTTCGTCAGTAGGAAGATTTACCCTCTCGTCCACAGAGCTCCTTACCTGTGTATAACTCCATTCCTGGAAGCACCACTTCCTCTAGAATCTTAATGAAGGTATTCTCAAGCATTGAATCATTTTGGGTTATCGTTCTACCACTAGTTTAATTTTTTTTTTGCCATTAGTGAAAAATCTTTTCTTTTAAGGGCTCGTGTGATCAGATTTAGTCCGCTCTGTCTTTTCATGACTTGCTATCTCATTTCATTTTAGTAAGATAATCACTTCTAAATTTCCATCTGCTGCAAGATACTCCAGTCAAGATAACTTTCCATGTAAGGCATAGGACAAATCCCTGGAGAACGGGAGCAGCTGTTAGCCCATATCAACCAACACTCTAAGCAGCCAGGTTTGGGAGCACTGGGAGGAGGTGAGTGGGGCATCATTTTCTTAAGTGGCCATTATATCTCTGTAATGTATGTGTTTTCCAAACCTTATTCATTCCTTTCATATTCCTACAACACTGCCTCATAAGTATAGGATCACAGTAGCATCATCTATTGGATTTGGAAGAACCTCCATCTCATGTAATGAAAATCCTTTCTTTGATGCAGTACTTCCTGGCAAGGGTGATACAGTCAGTTCCTGTCTCCTTCTGGGTTACAGAGCTCAATCTTCATGAGAATATATGTTTTGAAGATATTCATACAGCCTCATCAGTAAAAATATCTTACCTTTTGAGTTAAAATATTTTCCTCTGGCCTTACCTACCATTCCTCAGCAATGGATCAGAGTTCCTGTGTCATGCAGTTTAAGTCCTATTTCTACCATATTTATATTTATAACATATATTTATAACATATATGTTACTTATAACATATATGAAGGTAAAATTCAGGCATCTAAATACCTTCACTAAGGATTCAGAGAATTCTTTTTCCTAGGATTTTGTTTTTGTTTTTGCTATTTGTTGAGCAATCTTGTGTTGATGTTAAAAACCTTCTTTTTCTTTGAAAAATAGAAAATTTTCTTTCTATGAAAAATAGAAAAATTTTTCTATGACATATATCTGTTAGCCTTCAGCATCCCACTCTAGTCCATGCTGATCCCATCTTTTAAATTTTTCCTCTCAAGGCTCTATCTCATCTTACCCAACTTTATGGTGCTTTTTTACTATTCTTACCATCTGTCAGCTTGGTGACAAGCCATAGAACTATAGGGGCATAGACTTCTAAGTTTCCCATAAGAATACATTTTGTTTATGAGCTTATTCATAACAATGACACTTTCTGAGGACTTAGGCTACAAAGCAAAAATTGACATAATTGGATATAGAGGCCCCCTAGGTCCTTTGAACATCTCTAATAGCTCTGAATATCTAATTTAATCTAAAACCTACTATAAATACTCTCCTTTCATTTACCCTGTAAACATCTGCATCGTCTCAGAAAAAATCCAGCAATTATTTATTGATTAACAGAATGAATTTATATACCTCTCACTTGTCATTAGTTCATTTTATATTTGCAAGAGGAATAATCTGCTGACTTTTTAGATCAGATTAGTCTTTTCAATGTATCTCTAATATTTCGGACTCTCTTTTTTTATCATTTTTTAATCATTTTTTCATTTTTATTTATCTTTTTTTCATTTTTATCATTTTTTAATCATTTTTATCACTGGATTTTGTGTTTCATCCAGAAGAATGAATTCCTAACTCAAATTCAGTATCCTTATGGTAGATTATCTTTTAAATTATAGTTTATGCTATGTACTTATAACCCTCTTTGGAAGAGAGAAAATGATACTGGCAAAGGTTTTTTCCTAATATATGTTCTTATAAACCTTAGATCTCCTATAACTATGTGCTGATTATTCATCTCAATAGGCACTAGTGAATTTATTTATCATGAAGTCTTCCCATCATAACCCCATACAAGTTCTTTTTTTTTAAGTATTCAGTGATGATAAGCTAAATTTCAGACTTCACCAAGCTGTCCTGATGGAGATTCACTGATGGGTTGGTGCATTGGTCCAACAGACCACTCTGAAGTCCACCATGCTTATGAATACAAAACATATTTGCAGTGTTTCCTGGGATATACTGTTGCAAATAGGTTGTTTTTAGTACCCTGTATTTTATAACAGATACACCTGTGTGAGATCTACAGGAAACTAAATTTTGTGATGACAGTAACATACACCCAAGGAAATGATATGCTTATATTGATTCATAAAATAGATTTTAAAGTAAAATAAATGTCTGGGTGGACTGCAGTCATTTGTAGTTCCTTTATATAGATAAATTGAAGTATTCCTTTAGTCTCCTCCCTGGTTTCCCCATTTCTGTTTTCCCCTTTTGGCCTCTTTTAAATGAATTTGTTTCCTCAATTACTTGCAAATAAGAAATAAATTTCTTAAACAGGGGCAATCATTTCATTAATCATTGACCAAATGGTCAACCAGATTTGCTTGCCTGCATTTTTTTAGCTTTCATTTCCTGTATTTTGGGGAAATGAACAATGGGAAACAGAATGTAACTTACCATCAAATGTGTGTTGCTTGTGTGCACACATACACACACACACACACACACACAGAGTTTAGTATTCAAGCTGTGTTACTTAGATATCATCAAGTGATAAGGATGAAAAAAGTGAATAAAACATAGGGTTTCTCTCTTTTTATAAGTTTAATCACAGTTAAATCTCTTGATGAAAATGGAAAGAGATCAGAGTTCTAGGTTTTCTTGGGCTGGGCTCCCTGTAAGCAAAACCTGAGACAAGGATTCAGATGTATGCAATTTATTAATGACACTGTCTAGAGACAGGGAGTAAGAAACAACAGGGTAAATAGGGGAAGGAGATGGGCAAGGATCTAGTCCCAGGTGGAGTTTAGCTTTAGAAGGGAAAGAGTTGTTATTCACCTGTGGGCTGCCTCCAGGAAAGCCGGGGTTATAATCTTGGTGAAGCAGTTCTGATTGACTTGAGAATAATAGCCTGAAGAAAGCAGCAAATGTGAGTGATGAGCAGCTAACACTCACAGGAACAAGGAGAGGGTGCACAGTTCTGTAACGTGATCTGGACAAAGCACCAATCACGTCATAGCCTCTTCTATATATTCCTTCTCCTGGCTCACTTTCTTCCTTCTTTGCCCTAATTGAGGTGTAATGAAAACACAGCCTCCACTCTTGGAGGCTATTTTTGACTTGAGTTGCAGTCCCTTCAGTCCCTTCCCAACTCATCAGAAAATTTCAATCAAAATGTAGAAATCTATTCCTTCTGTCCCTCAAGCCTTTTCATAGTAAAAGGAGGGAAAAGAAACCATCTCTTCCACTTAACTACTGGTATATGTTCTGGAGATGGTACCATCATCACAGCTAAAGTTGGAGTAGTAGAATAAGAATGAAGGAAAAAAGCAAAGGAGTATGGGGATGTCTGTTTCCTCTCTTTTATACTTGGTTCCTCTTATCACAAATGAGTTTTCTTAAGTAGGTGCTGTCTTGGGAAATAAATATAAGCTTATAGTTCTTGAGACAAATTCATGATCATTTGATGGAGAGGGGAGACATCAATGATATGTTTGGGCTGATAAGTAATTATAACACTCAGTGAGGAAGAATTCATACTTCTTTACAGGAAAATTCCAGACCATCAGTTGCCAAACATACAGGTTGCCACAATTGTGTGAACATCTGTGGGGCAATTCATGGGAGTTAGATTGGATTAGCTATAAATAGACCAACTTTATTCTATGCAAACTAACTATTATTTTATATCCTTACAACTCTGTTCCTGTCCACCATCTTCTTAACCCCCCAAAATATATTTTAGATACATTATAGACATACCTTTAAAAGGACACACCTTTGTTATCACAGAAATTGAGTGGCAAACAGTACACACAAATTTTCTCCTAAAAAATTGCACAAATTAGTTTAGACCAAAGACTTGAGTTTACAGAGATAATGTAGGGCCAATTGTAGTTCTACTTTCACAATTATTTTACCAAGATATCTGATCATGGGTGTTTGATATGAGACTTTTTTGCTCCTCTGCCAAAACCCAGAGTTCTCACATTCTGTGTGAGGAACTATGATGGTCAGAGATCACGCTTCAACTCTATGTGTAGTAAAAAGGTGAAGAATGCCACTCTGAATCTGCTTGGTTTTGACACTATAGATGATAGGATTCATTAGTGGAGGGAAAAGAAAATATATGTAGCTCATAGTGAGGTGGACAATATGTGGGACCTGCTTCCCAAACCGATGAATCAGAGACAATCCAATCACTGCGACATAGAAAACCAAGACACAGCAGATATGGGAGACACAGGTATTAAGGGTCTTGGCCCTCTCCACTTTGGAGGCAATCCTCAGGACACTCTTGAGTATCAACACATAGGAGATGAGGATAATCAGAGAATCCAGCACAAATATAAGGACTACAAGCACAACTGGATACAGGCGATTGAAGGTGGTATCAGCACAGGCCAGTTTGATGACATCCTGGTGAAGGCAGAATGCATGGGAGAGGACATGGGAATGGCAATAGGGGAAAAAGTATAGGGGTAAAATTGGAGGGATAACAGATACAAACCCCCTCATCAGAACTCCCAGCCCAATTTTCAGCACTTGATTATTAGTGAGTATAGAAGTATATCGAAGGGGGGTTGCAAATGGCTATAAAATGATCGTAGGCCATAGCAAGCAAAACACCAGACTCTACAAAGGCAAGTGAGTGTATAACGTAGGCTTGAGAAAAACAGGCCACTTTTCCAATCTCCCTGTGATCCAACCAGAGGACTCTCAGCACCGTGGGCATTGTGGTCAATGTCAACCCTAGGTCTGTGGCTGCCAGCATGGCCAGGAAATAGTACATAGGCTCATGAAGGTTGTGGTCCTCCTTAATAAGAAGAAGGAGGGTGCTGTTGCCTAGAAGGATAAAGATGTAGATGAAAAAGAAGGGTGTGGAAATCCAGTGGTGAACTGCCTCCAAGCCTGGAAAACCAGTCAACAGAAAGGAACTGGAACTACTGTTGGGCCACATGTTGGGTCCATCCAGAAAAGGTGTCCTTTTTTCTCAATTATAATCACAGAAATGAAACTCCACTTTCAAGATATCACTCCAATTGTATCATCTCAGAATTCTCTCTTAAAGGTAATAATGACATTAGTATAAGCCATTGCTTCTCAAAACATATTCTTAAGACAACTTATATCTTCTGTGTTCTTAATTGCATATTCCAGGGACCATCCCCTACCTTGTTAATTAAATCCTTGATGTCGTATGGTCATCTTCATGCTGATAAGCTCCCCAAGTATTTTCTGATACACATTACACTTAGAAACCATTTCCATCAACGATGCAGAAGAATCCATACTTGAAGAATTTCAAGGATCTCAACCCCGACCTAACTATACTTGCCTTCACAGTGATTTCTAATTCACATATCCTGCATATGCAGGGCTTCTCTGAATAGTCAACAAGAGTCCCAGGAGTCTAAGAGAAAAAGGATATGGAAAGAAAAGCTGTACTACTAATGACCATTGCTAAGGAACAGACAGATAGGAGGCAGAGGTACTTTGCCTCCCTACTTCATCGATTAGTTTTGAGAAGACAAACATTATGTGCTTAATAGCCTCCTCCCAGTCCTTACAGAGCTACTCACAATTCATTACAATAGCCTGGACTAATTGGAAGTTAGATAATATAGACCCTTGAGCTGGAATAAATGCTTAGACCAGCCAAGGAGATGGCTCATGATTGGCTTTATCCTTCAGTTTGATAAAATTTAACTTATTTCCATGTAATTTCTTTCTCTTTTTTCTTACTTTTCTGTAGACCCATTATCATAACTCCCTTGAACCTGATTTCTCCCTTTTCAAGTTCTCCATTTGTATTTAAACATACAACTTCTTGATCTCCTTCTTTTTATATCCAGGTTTGCACTTCTGAACCTGTCTTAAGCAATAATAAATGAGAGCCCTATTGCTGCTTACAGAGTTCCGTTAGTAGAGAAAAGAGGTATGTCCTTTATGAAGGTCTCAACATCTCTTCTGCCACTAGATTATGGACTACGTGAATATAGAAACTGTGTTTCATTTGCCTTGCTCAGCACCTAGTCAAGTACCTAAGATGTTATGTATATACATAAACCCATTATATATATACATCAACTATATGTAAATACATGTACATGCATATATGTACATACAGCTATATGTACATACACATATATGCATTTACACAATTATATATATACGTATATATTACTTCACCCTATATTTTTTTAAGCATCCACTGTGTGATAAGCATGACATTTTAAATACTGGAATTAAATGCTAATAAAACAGTCACTGATCCTATAAGCCATAAATTAAGTTAGAAAATAAATAAGAAACATTTCGATAGATAGAAGTACAATTTGAAAATAAAATAGCACTATTTAATAGAGATTGTTGGGGATGATATTACATACATTTTAGTAATTTGGATGATCTGGAACTGCATCTCTGAAGAAGTGACATTTGAGCTGAGACCTGAATAACAAAGAGAGCTAGCCACATGAAGATCTGGAGGAAGACTGTTCCATTTAGAGGGGGAAATTAGCACGTCTGGAGCTTAGTGAGCAAACGAGAGAGAGAGAGAGAGAGAGAGACAATAGGTACCATCAGGGAACCAGGAAGTGGTCTGGTCTCACAGGGCCTTATAGATAACACTGGAACTTTGTTTTACTACAAATGTGATGAAAACACATTGGAGAATTTAAAAATCACAATGGAGGAGGGCCTAGTGACATACTGAAATTTGCATTTTTAATTTATCACTTGGATTGCTTTGTGAAGAATAGATAATCAAGCAAGATCAAAGAAAGGATAAGTAGTTAGAGCCATCAAAATAATACAGCTGAGAATGCTGATTTTGAGTAGGAGGGCAGTGAAAATAAAGAAAATGTAAACTGATAAAGATGTATTTTTTAGCTAGTACCAAGATTTGCTGATATATTGGAAATGGGAATAAGGGAAAAACAAAATGAGATTAGATAATTTCTTTGTGTGTGTGATTTCTGGCTTGAGCAAATGGGACAATGGTAAGGTCATTTACTCAAAAGGGGAAGTTTGAAAGATATATTTGTAATCACGAGGAAATCAAGAGTTATCAGTAAATACGGATGACTTGAAGCAAATAGATATCCTATATTTTTCTTGTTACATACCATAGCAGTGTATTCGAGCTGTTTTTATCTCCTAAATTAAGAAAAAAAAAAAAGATATTCTCATTTAGTTATTCTTCTTTGAAATAATTTTGCCCATGGAAGCCACCACACCTAAGATGCTCTCAAAGAAAACCATGTACCTGTGTAGATGAGATTAAACTCCAAGTTTCTAACAGTGGAAAGGTGCCAGACAACTGGGCATGAGGCAGTGATTCAGCCCTTTTAGGCCGACACTAAGTGATAGAGAATTAGTAGAATCATTTCTCATTGTCCATATTCTGTCTTCAGGATTAAGATATATAAATTTAGTGTTTATTGAAAATATGGTGACTATTGTTTATTAACCCCACATAGCTATTCTCTTCTTATGTGTTCTAAATATAGCTTCATAATGACATACTGCATGATGACTGACATAACATAATAAAAAATAATAATAATAAATAAAATAAATACAGCTTCATTCTCCCTACTTCTCTGACTTTTAAACAGCAATTTTGTGAAGAATTCACCTTATAAAAGAATATGTAACACAGTAATAAATCATGATAGAGAAATCTATTCAAAGTGGAGGGGATCCATTCTACTTTGCCAATAAATTCATCTCAGTATCGTCTTCTCTATTTCTAAGAATTCCATTCAGATCTACCTTATACTCCATGCTGTCAGAAAGTCACATGTCTTCAGCTAAGAGCTTCTTATAGTTTCTAAGAAAGACATTAAGAAAAGATTCAAAGGCTGAGGAAAGACCATAGGGAAGGAAAGAGGTTTTGAAGATTTAGAATAGATCTAAGAAAAAATATATAGTCGAGTTTGTTGAAATTCAGGTAATCTTCTACCTTTTAAAGCTATAACAATTCTCTGCTTCATTTAAATATCTTGTAGAATAAGAGATGCCTCTGTGTTCATCCCCTAGAAAGGATAGGAGACGTGTGAGAGGGTCAACCATATTCATACCACTGAGCATGGCAAGTCTGATGTACTCATGCCTGAATCTCTTTCCAAGTGCTACCAAGTTCAGACTGAGATTTGTGCACTCATAGAGAACCAAGAGCTCTACAGATCCTTCCCTTCTTTCCCCTGTCTTCTCTTTAGACAACTTTGAGGAGTGTCCTAGTACCCTTTTCCTGTATATACTATGTGTTTCCCCATACTCACATGCACCATTTCTTGGATGTTAGGGATAAGGAGCAGGGTTCTTGAGTTCTGCCTGAGGACTCAGATCATACGGCTCCTTCTTAAAGTCAGCTAAGAGATGCAGTCAGCAAAGTAATTAATGAAGAAAGCACCTCCCCAGAGTTTTTTCTTTTCCAGCCAACTGCAGATCTTAAGAAACATTTTCTCTATCTTAATTCCTCCTATGAAGGAGAGGGAACATTTAACTAATCTCCCCAAGGTTTTAAAACATCTTCTCCAAATAAGGTAAGGAATTAATGGAGCCTCAGGTGGCAGTTTCGTGTGCGAGAAATCAGAGGGCTTATCTTTATGTCCCCGGTAGAACTTGTTATCTACTATGGGAGACCATTTATCTTCCACATCTACTTCAAGGGTCAACTCTTTCCCAAGAGGAAACTAAATGCATCTTTTTAACTAAGACTTTTGAATTCTCTCTCGCGCGCGCTCTCTTTTTTTTTTTTTTTTTAAGATTTATTTATTGATTTGAGAGAGAGGGAGTGAGTGTGAGAGCAAGAGGAGGAGCAGGGGATGGGGAAGAAACAGAATCTTAAGCAGACTATGCTGAGCATAGAGCCCAACACAGGACTAAATCCCTGCAACTCTGAAATTATGACCTGAGCCAAAAATCAAGAGTCAGATGCTAAACTGACTAAGCCACTCAGGTGCCTCTAAGTCTTCTGGATGCTAATTATATTTTCTGCTTGATTTATCTCCAAGCTAGCTTGAGAATGGAAAGTTAGATGGACTGGAGTCAACATGGTGAAAGCCAGTCAGCCTTCCCTAGTAATCAACATGAATCTATTCTCTGCAGTCTTCATCATTCCTTTATTGACTTCACCTCACCAGAATTTTTGTCTTCCTGAAAATGACATGAACATATTTACGAAACAGTGGTTCAGCCAAGCACATCTCATCACTTCAGTCCCACAGACAATAATATCTGCAGTTTCTCCTTTGACCATGGCATGTTTCTTGTTACTGGTTTTAAAGGAAAATAAACATATAGTACCCATGAAAAAATTTCCTGTCCCTGAAGATCTGTTTGGGTTTCTACTATACTTTGTTAGAATTAATGTTTAATGCAAATCAGAGATGCAAATGATTACTCTTAGAATCATCAACTGTTACTAATTATAGGGTGAATTTTGTCAACCTCAAAATATTCATATGTTGAAGTCTTTCCTAACTCTCAGTACCTCAGAATGTGACTGCATTAGGAGATACGGCTTATTAAGGAGGTGATTAAGTTAAAATGAGGCTATCACAATGGGCCTTAATCTAACTAGTGTCCTTAGAGGAAAAGGAAATTTGGGCACATAGAGAGATATCAGTGTGCACAGGAGAAAAGCCATGTGAAGACATGGGGAGAAGATGGCCAATTACAAGCCAAGAGAGAGGCCCCAGAAGAAATCAACAATGCTAGCACCTTGATCCAGGACACCTAGCTTCCAAAACTATGAGACAGTAAATTTCTGCTTGTTAAGCCATGCAGGGGGTGGTACTTGGTTATGGCAGCTCTAGAAAACCAGTACACTTGCCATGTAGACATGAGAAAGTTATATAACCTCTTTAATAATGAATGTGTATTTAGGTATAAACTTAATAAAATTTATACAGGACTGGATGATAAAAGTTATAAAATTCTGATGAACAATATCTATGAAGACCTATATAAAAAGAGAGAGATACTGTGTTCATGGATCAGAAGATTCAATACAGTAAACAGGTCAATTTTCCTCAAATCAATCCATAGGTTTAATACAATTCCTGTCAATCCCAGCTTAGTTTCTTATAGACATAGATAGGCTTATTATAAAATGTATGTGGAAGACAAAAGAGCTAAACAACTGAAACAATTTTGAAAAATAATAATATGGGAAGAATAACTCTATTCAATGTTAAGAGTTATTGTACAACTATAGTAATCAAGGCTGTGTGGTATTGATGGAGGGACAGACATATAGAAAAATGGAACATTATAGGAAACCCAGAAATAAAATAGACTGACATAGATATGCCTAATTGATTTTTAAAATTTTCTTTTCACTTTTACTTTTTTAAAAACTCCCCCAACTTTATGGAGCTATAACTGACATAATATGTGGCATAAGTTTTAAGGTATATAAGGTGAGGACTTTGTTCACATATATATTGTAAAATGATTAATACAATAAGGTTAATAAACACCTCCATCACCTCACATAATTACCACTTGTGTGTGTGTGTGTGTGTGTGTGTGTGTGTGTAATGGAACATTTAAAATTTGCTCTATTAGCAATTTTCAAGAACATAACACCTTACTATTACCTGTAGTTACTATACTGTGTACCCTCTGATCGACATTTGCCCATTTCCCCCAACTCCCAGCCCTTGTCAGCCACTATTCTACTCTATTTGTGAGTTGGGTTTTTTTTTTGTTTTTTAGATTCCACGTATAAGTGAGATCATACAATATTTTTCTTTCTTTATTTGACCTTAGCATAATTTCACATAACAGAGTGCCTTCAAATTCATCCATCTTAGCACAAAAGACACGATTTCCTTCTTTTCTCATGACTAAATAATACCCCATTATATGTCTATACAGATATAGATAAAGAAACCCTGATATTCACATTTTCCTTATCTATTCATCTGTTGTTACATATGTAGGTTGTTTCCATGTCTTAGTTACATGTATATCATGTTACAATGTACTTGGAAATATGGCTATTTCTTTGAGATAGTGATTTCACTTCCTTCAGCTATGTACCCAGAAGCTAACTGCTGAATAATATGCTAGTTCCATTTTTTAAAAATTTTTTGAGGAACCTCCATAGTGTTTTCCATAGTGGCTATACCAATTTACATTTCTACCAACAGCGCACAAGGGTTCCCTTTTCTCCAGATCCTCACTTACCTCTATTATCTCTTGTCTCTTTAATGATAAACATTCTAACAGGTGTAAGATATCTCATTTTTTTGATTGTTTCTTTTGCTAGGCAGAAGCATTTTGTTTGATGTAGTACCACCAGTTTAATTTTGCTTTGTTACTTGCTTTTCTGGTATCATAACCAAAACTTCTCATTGAGATCAATGTCAAGGAGTTTTTCTCCTGTGTTTTTATTCAGCAGTTTTAGGCTTTTAGGTCTTACATTTAAGTCTTCAATTCATTTTGAGTTACTTTGCATGGGTAGTGTAAGATGGAGGTTTAATTTCATTATTTTGCATGTGAATATCCATTATTCCCAATACCATTTATTGAGAAGAATTTCCCCATTGAATATTCTTGACTCCCTTATCAAATATTATCTTACCATATATGTGTGAGTTTATTTCTTGGTTTTTAATTCTGTTCTATTGGTCTGTTTTTCTGTTTTTATGTCAGTACCATACTCTTTTGATTGTCCTCATTTTGTAATAAAGTTTGAAATCAGTTAAGTGTGATACTTCAAGTTTTATTCTTCTTTCTTGGGATTGCTTTGGCTATCTGGAAATTTTAGTGGTTCCACATGAGGAATTAGGCAATAAATAAATAACACCCATTTTGGAAAGGAAAAGATAAAATTATCTCTATTTGCAGATGATTTGATCTTATATAGCAATAATCCTAAATATCCACAGAAAAACCATTAGAAATAATAAACAAATTTGGGGTGCCTGGGTGGCTGAGTCAATTGAGCATCTGCCTTCAGC
The DNA here is from genome assembly GCF_009829155.1 of Mustela erminea. NCBI lineage: Eukaryota > Metazoa > Chordata > Mammalia > Carnivora > Mustelidae > Mustela > Mustela erminea. The sequence goes on from NC_045622.1 coordinate 59,802,594, forward strand.
TCAGGTCATAGTCCTAGGATTGAGCCTCACACCTGGCTTCCTGCTCATCAGGGAGTCTGCTTCTCCCTCTGCATCACCCTTTGTTTTTGGTGGGTTTTTTTGTTGTTGTTTATTTGTTTGTTTGTTTGTTTGTTTTTAATTTATTTGACAGAGAGGATACACAGTGAGAGAGGGAACACAAGCAGGGGGAGTAGGAGAGGGAGAAGCAGGCTTCCTGCAGACCAGGGAACCTGATGCAGGGCTGCACCCCAGGACCCTGAGATCATGACCTGAGCCAAAGACAGATGCTTAATGACTTAGCCACCCAGGTACCCCTCCCCTTGGCTTCTGCTGTCTCTCGCTCACTTTATCAAATAGATAACTAAAATTAAAAAAATAATAATAGTAAGCAAATTCAACTAAGTTTCAGATTACAAAATCAGCATATAAAAATGTTCATTTCTGGGGGTGCCTGGGTGGCTCAGTGGTTAAGGCCTCTGCCTTCGGCTCAGGTCATGGTCCCAGGGTCCTGGGATGGAGCCTCACATCAGGTTCTCTGCTCAGCAGGGAGCCTGCCTCCTCCTCCTCTCTCTCTCTGCCTGCCTCTCTGCCTACTTGTGATCTGTCTGTCAAATCAATAAAAATCTTTAAAAAAAAATGTTCATTTCTGTACTATAAAATGAACTATCTGAAAAAAATGAGAGAAAGAGAGAAAAAACAATTTATATTACACTCACAATAGCATACAGAACCATTAAATACTTGGGAATAAATTGAACCAAGGAGGTAGAAGATCCATACACTGAAAATTATAAGACACTGATGAAATAAATTAAAGAAGACACAGATAAATGGAAAGATATTTTATGTTCATGGATAGAAATAATTAATTTTGTTAAAATGTCCATAAAGGGGCGCCTGGGTGGCTCAGTCATTAAGCCTCTGCCTTTGGCTCAGGTCCTGATCCTAGGGTCCTGGGATCGAGCCCTGCATCGGGTTCCCTGCTTATTGGAGAGTCTGCTTCTCCCTCTCACACTGCGTTCCCTCTCTCGCTGTGTCTCTCTCTGTCAACTAAATAAATAAAATCTTTTAAAAAAAAAAGTCCATAAAACCCAAAGACATTGTAGATTCAATGGAATCCCTATCAAAATTCCAATGACACTTTAGAATTATTTTTTTTACAAACTTACAAAAGTAATTCAATGAAGGAATGATAGCCCCTTCTGTGAATAGTGTTGGAGTAATTAGCCATCTCTGGGGGAGGGGTGGAGGAAGAAATACTTCCAGTTTGTACAAAGTTAACTCAAAATGGATATGGACCATTAGCTTAAATGTAAAGTATGAAACTCTAAAACTTGTACAAGACAAGAGAAAATCTTTGGGGCCTAAGGCAAAGTGAAGAGTTATGCTTGACATGGAATAACACTGTTAAGAGAATGGAAAGATGAACTACAAACTGGGAGAAAATATTTGCAACAACATATCTGACAACAGATTCATATATGGAAAATGTAAAGAACTCTCAAAACTGCACAATATATTAAAAAAGATCAAACAATAAAATTAGACAATAAGCAAAAGGGATGAACAAACATCTCAGTGAAGAGAATGCACAAATGGCATATAAATTCATGAAAAGATGTCAACATTATTAATCATTAGGAAAATGTAAATTAAAACCACAATCAGATATTGCTATAACGTTATAGAATAACCTGAATGAAAAATAGCACCAAATGCTGTGAAGCATGCAGAGGATCTGGATCATTCTTGCATTCCTGGTGGGAACAGAAAGAGGCAGCCACTCTGGCAAAGTCTTGGCATTTTCTTATAAAACTAATCATGCACTTGCCTTATGGCCTACCAATTGTACTTTTGGGGTTTTATCCCAGGAAAAAAATGAAAATACATGTTGATACGAAAACTTGTATGCAAATATTTATAGCAGCTTTTTAAAATAATTGCCTAAAATGCCAAACAACCTAAATATTCTCCAATCATCAAATACTTAAACAAACTGGTGAATTCATACAATGAATTGCTGCTCAGCAAAGAAAGAAGACAAAGGATTGATACATGCAACAAATGGACACTTTTAAGAAGATTTTGCTGAGGAAAGAAAAAAGGAAGAGGAAGGAAGGAAGGAAGGGAGGGAGGAATCCAGCCAGCCAATAATTCTATTTACGTAACTTTCTTGAAATAACAAAATTTTAGATATGGAGCTTAGATAAGTAGATCTTAAAGGTTAAGAACAAGTGGAAGGGGAAAGGAAGGGAGGTGAGAAGGTTTATAAATGAGCAACGTTAGGTAGCCTTATGGAGATGAACTGGTTTTGTCCTTTGGCTATGATCGTATTTATAAGAACCGACACGTGATGCAACTGCATAAAGCTATCCACATACAAATGAGTGCATGTAAAACTGGTGATATTTAAGTCACCATTCACCAATGTCCATTTGCTGGGTTTGATATCGCACTGTAGTTATGCTAGATGTTACCACTGGAAAAAACTGGATGAAAGATCCATAGGATCCTCTTATATATATTTTTGCAATTTATGAATCTATATTTATTTTAAAATAAAAAATTAAGTAAACAAAGACCTTTAAAATATAATGTATGTTTTGTTTGTTTGCTTATTGAACTTGTATTGAAACACTCAAGCGTATGCTCCCGTAGAATTTAGGAAACCATCTGTGCTGATGGGAACTAGTGAAACACAGGAGATATTCCTTTAATGTCTGGATAATATTCTCCAACTATCCATCAGTCAGTTGGTGGGAGTGATGGGAACAGTGATTAGATTAGGAGATGTAAATCTGAAAATTTTTGCAAAATATCCTCCAAATATAGGGTATAAGGAAATTATTCTAAACCTCCTGATCTGAAGGCCAGATTCCCCTTCCAGGAAAGTCTTGCTGCCCAGTTCTGGGAGTGTGGTCAAAAGACAGCCTGGAACTCAGCTTCTGCAGGGTCTCTCTCAGCTGCAGGATACTATAGCTCAAGGACATAACCTTCCTTCTTAGGTGAGGAGAGGTCTTAAAATTCTAGTCTTTTCAACTCCAACAAGTGGTAATACTGTTGGGTAATAAAAAGCTGCTCCACAGCTTTCTGCTGTGTTGGCTGAGGATTTGTCCACCTGTATCTAAGTTTGAGTTCTTCCTTTGCCAAGGTCTGTTCCCTCCTTTCTTTCAAAAGTCTAACCTCTAGTAAATGACTTTCACCCCAAACTTGATCTTCATATCTATTTCTGGAGAACCCAACCAGTGACAGGAAATACTGTTATCAGGTGAAAGTATAAGATTCTGGGTAGAGAGTGACTGTAGGGAATACAGTGATATCATGAATTTCGGCTAAGAATATTATTCTGTGACTGCCATCCTTGCTCTGTCTTCTTAAGAAGAACATGGGAATGGAGGACAAGACATGGGGAAAAGAGGAAATCAGGGACTGGACCGGGGAGCTCCCTTCTGTGAGACAGTGTCCATTGGCTTCAGCCAGACTTTGAGACTAGGGGAAAGATAATGGGTTGGGGAGAACTCTTTAGCAAAGTGATAATTTGCACACATTCCTCATTTTAGGGATAAGGATTGGGAGTACCCACAGATAAGTAGGGAGTTCTCAATAACTCTGTTTCAGTCCACATTCCTAGCTAGGCTACTTTTCCTTCCATATGCTGATACATATAAACAGCTAATCACTCTCCTAGCAACGGAGCTTTTATTTAAACCTTTTTTTTTTTTTTCCCCTACAGAGACAGAGACCTTGGGGACTGCTGTTCAAAGTCCCAGATCTCCAAAATCAAGCATTCAAGTAAGTTTTAAAAAAAAAAAAAAGATGAAAGGAAGGACAAATGAAGGGATTGAGGGATACAGAGAGGAAGAGACAATGAGTGCCCCAAAATCCAGAATGGACCGCAGAAATGAGTTTCTGAAATAAATGTTCTTACCTGCCAAGATTTTGTGCAGACTATGAAAAAAAAATGTCATCATAACAGAGTTCTTCATAAGGCTAAGGACTCCAGATTCATGCCTGTGGAATGAAGAATGAAAGAGAAACAAAATTCGGGTCAGTGAGGGTAAATACTGAATCTTTTCTCTGATGGCTCACTGCAGGTATCCGGGTAGAGAGGGCAGGAAATAGGGAGCTGGATTTTGGGCAAGAGAACATGATAGCATTCTCTGTCAAGGATATGGAGAATCACCATGGGTCTTTAAGTCTTTCCAAAATCTCTAAAACTTGGCTTCTTTAAGGATTACCTTCTCAGATGTATAAAATAAGGTCAAGGACAGATTCTGGAACATGTGAAGCAAAGAAGACTTACGGGAACAAACCAGATGATGGGTGTAGACTCAGGAATGAATTGCACAGCTCTAATTCTTGCTCTCTCCATGTTTCCACCTACAGCCTCTCTGACCTCCATTCTAACCTTGTGATTTCCTGCATGGTCTTTTCCTCTAGAAGCCTAGATCAGTGACAAGGATAGAATCTCTCCCAAAAGAGTGAGAAGGGGTAGCTCTGTAATTATCAAAGGTTCAAACACTTTCTGGAGAATAATCACTGTCATCCAGGACTAATAGACCAACTCAAAATCAATCTTGGATGGAGCATGGCCCATGTGTGTGCTTTTAGATTAGGGATAGCTATTTGAATAGCTTTGTATCTACAGCACCTGGAAAAGCACACAGACTGCAATAGGCATTCAACTCCCTGAACTGATGATAGAGTAGTTTTTCTCTCCATATCTCTTATAACAGCCCTCATGGTGTTTCTATGTGCTGGGGGCATACAGCTATGTATTCAGAATCAGTCAGCAACTTAGTACTAATCAATCTATGTGCTTTGATGATTTGAGAACCTGCTCAAAATCAGGCATGTAAGATAGTGAGAAAATCAATTTGTATGTGTAGTCAAACCAATCATTCAGTGACTAGAAAAGAACACAAATTATGTGCAAGGCATTCTCCTAAAAACTATATTGAGAATGGAGCCATGGGAAGCCCTTCAAATAGAACAAACAGAAGAATGGATTATAAATTTGAACTATCCACAAAAGAAGGATAACAGACAAAGGTTAGGAGATTTTTTTTTTTTTTTTAATGGAGGCAGGTTAGAGGAAGTGTCAGGAAAAGAATCTAAGGGAAGGTGAGGGAACTGGTAAAAGATAAAAGTCTGAGTAGGATCTCTGGGTTGTCTGCTCTGAGCCCACAGTTTACACAGCAGGGTTTGAGACTTTGTGAATTAGCTTCTCATTAATGAAAACCCAACTCCACTCTAAAACAGACTCTGGGAGATGACAGGTGGCTGCAGGGATAAGGCAAAAGTCTAGGATTTTTAAACCACAAGAATTTACAGATAATCTCATGTCCAACAAAAGTAGGTCTGAGTAAATCAAGTAAAATGTTCATATTTTCAGTATGAAAACAGAAAAGAGAGGCAGTGAGCTTGGTTGTACTCCAAAATACTGCAAAGATTTCACCATTCTGTAGTCTTTTAATCCATAGTGCCTAAAAAGGCTTCTGCCATTTGCTTTATGTATCACCTTGGACATATAACCAATATGACTCTGTGGAAAGGGGGAAATAAGCTATTGTAAGGTTTTACCAAAAATGAAAAATAAAGATGAGACCTATGTAGTGTCCTAATGTCCTGACACATAATGGAAGCTCAGCAAGATGAGAGCAAGGAGGTTCTTCTCATTAACAAAGCTTCGGAAGTGAAGAATAATTTACCCCTTGCAAAGCACTTCCCTCATTGGCAATACCATTCCACTCTTACAACCTCTATCAAGAGCATCATTTGACAAGACAGAAATTGTTAGTATCATTTAAAGATAATGAAATCAATGCCCAAGATTAATTGACTTTCCCAATATCATTATTGTTACAAAGCAGCAGAGAGGAAACACAACAAAATTCTTCTGAAGGTGAAAGCCCAATAATCTTGCAGACCTTTTTTTCATGGGCAAAATATGTCCTTAGATTCATATATTAAATTCACACAAAGGTATTCTTTTCAAAGCATGTGAGATATTCAGTCCATACCAGCCATAATAGAAGATGGCCCTCGTTATCTTTGGATGATGCCACCAATGCATGCTTTCTTTACTCCCAGAATTTGGCTACCTACACCAGGTGATACCTGAAATTTAAGGGTCAGAGAGCTATCTCGCTTTTGTCATCAGACTCCATAGATTTTAAAAATTATCCTCCTTGAACTTGCCAAAATAACTAATTTCTCTCTTTGTATTTCCAAATAGGTGATTTGTGCAGTTAACAAATAGTGCTCTCAAGTGCTAATCATAAAATCTCCTTTTTATTGTTCATTTTTTGTATCAATAATGAAATTTTGAATTCTTTGAGACACAGTACACCAACAAAGTATTATGGCTCTGGGCATCATATAGATTTTGAGGTCTATGTGTTTTAGAGATAAACACATATAATTAACTCATATCATTTTTGTAGCTTCTCCAAAGTCTCTAGAGGTTCAGTTTTTCATCCAGGCATAAGGATTATTATTCATTCCCTCAAATCAACTAAGTCTATTTTATTTATTGATTAATTGACTGATTTTTCTTTCTTTGTGTTTGTTTTCCCATCTGATGTTCATACTTGCTTTTCCAGCATTGCACAGTACTAATTTTCTACTAATTTTTTAGGTTTCTTAGATTCTAGGGAACATTTCCATCTACCTACAAGATCCCAAGTCAAGATAAGGAGCACCATGAAAAACATGCTGTAAGTCCCACCACTATTACAGCACTATTCAAATATACCCTTATCTTCTTTCATTTTGTCTTTATTTTATTGATTATATAATTTGTAAGGACAAATATTGGACAAATAAGGACAAATTTGTAAGGATTATATAATTTGTAAGGACATCAGCCATCTACATTGGTCTACATTGCTGTATCACCAGTATATTGTCCAATAACCCTGAATGATACATAGAGTTCTTAATACATTCTATTCTCCCATTTCCTAGGAATCTCAAAAGAATGACTAAGTTATTATTCCTGCTATCACTGGAAGTGAAGACTGGTAAACATCTTATGAACAGGTAGCACACTCAGGGGCAACTTCTACAGAACTAGAGTTTCTACTGCATTACCCAAAGGAAGTATTTTCCTCTTTGCAAGGCCTGCAATGTGGCCCAACACTACGGCCTCCCCTTTTCTCCTTACTGGCTTCCCAGGCATGGAGAAGGCACACCACTGGATCTCCATCCCATTATTGGTGGTTTATGTCTCCATACTTCTTGGTAATGGCACCCTTCTCTTTCTTATCAGGGATGATCATAGTCTTCATGAGCCCATGTACTATTTTTTAGCTATGTTGGCAGCCACTGACCTTGGAGTGACTTTGACCACAATGCCCACAGTTCTGGGTGTCCTATGGTTGAATCACAGAGAGATTGGCCACCAAGCCTGCTTCTCTCAGGCCTACTTTATCCATACTCTTTCTATCGTGGAATCTGGTGTTTTACTTGCCATGGCCTATGACCGTTTTGTTGCCATTCGCAACCCCTTGAGATATACTTCCATCCTTACCAGCACCAAGGTAATGAAGATTGGGATAGGTGTATTGATAAGGGCTGGTCTATCAATTATGCCAATTATTATTCGCCTTCACTGGTTTCATTATTGTCAATCCCATGTACTTTCTCATGCTTTCTGTCTACACCAAGATGTTATCAAGTTAGCCTGTGCTGACATCACCTTCAATCGTCTCTATCCAGTTGTGGTTGTATTTGCAATGGTCTTGTTGGACTTTCTCACCATCTTTTTCTCCTACATTTTGATCCTCAAGACTGTCATGGGCATTGCTTCTGGAGAAGAAAGGGCCAAGGCCCTCAACACATGTGTCTCTCACATCTGCTGCATCCTGGTCTTCTATGTCACTGTAGTTGGTCTGACATTCATTCACAGATTTGGAAAACATGCTCCTCGTGTGGTCCACATAACAATGAGCTACGTCTACTTCCTTTTCCCCCCTTTTATGAACCCTGTTATCTATAGCATTAAAACCAAGCAGATCCAGAGTGGCATAATTCGCTTATTCTCTCTGCCTAATTCTAGAGCATAACTTTGACACACTGCTCTCCAAAGATTAACTCAGAGAACTTGAGAAAGTTGACAGCTTCATTGGTAGGATCAACTAGGAAAAGACATGTCAGTGGAAACCTACTTCTCTCTGGTATTTAGAATATGATCTTACATGGTACATTTATTGCTGGATTGTGCATGGAACAATATATATGTAAGTATATATTATGTTTTATATATATAAAAAACATTATATATATATATATATATATATATGGCACTAATCATTTCTCTCAAGTGTCCAACTGATTTACTCTTTTTTCAGGTGCTATTCAATGAGACTAAGCACCTGATATATGATTCTTAGATCTACAGTATGGGTCTCTTACTATTTGAGTCAAAGCCCATTGATTTTCCGTACAGTCTATATGTCTTGGCTCTGATATAATTAGCTGATACTTTTAATCCCAGACATTCAGCTATATCTTTTTGCTAATATAGAAATAGTTGCTATTTCTAGAAAATGGCACTGAGTGAAACAATGAGACTTACCCTATCATCAGCTCAATATGGGAACCCTAGGGAAACTGTATCTAAATTCATTCAGTTAAATGTTTGATAAACACACTGGTTAAATATTATTATTTTTAGTAACATATATGTGAATATATGCAAAAAATATGACAACAGAGATATAATACCTAATCCAGATGACCAATGTCTTGATGAGTTGTCCTAGGTATGGGGAACAGAGATCTGTATTCTCAAATAGTAAAGTGGTATTAAAGCTCCAGCTTGACAGTACACCACAGTTAAGACTAGTTGGGGGTTCCTGGAATGTGAAAAATATCAGCCCCAACCAACAGTTGATCATATGTGTGAGTGTGGAGAAAGGGAGAGGAGGGAGGCAATGCTGGTGACTAGAAGGTAAAAATGACCTTTTCTGGCTCCAAATAGCTGCCAAAGTTGATTTTGTACATAGTCTAGACATGCAAAAGAGTTCACCTTCCTATGGCCACCTGAAGATTGGTACTTATGATTCGGCTAATAGGCATTTCTGGTTTTGTTTTGTTTTTGACAGAGAAATAGAGAGAGAGCACAAATAGGCTGAGTGGCAGGTAGAAGGAGAGGGAGAAGCAGGCTCTCCGCCGAGCAGGGAGCTCAACGTGGGGCTCCATCCCAGGACCCTGGGATCATGACTTGAGCTGATGGCAGGCCATGAGATGACCTGAAGGCAGCTGCTTAACTAAATGAGCCACCCAGGTGCCCCTCAGCTAACAGGTTCAAAGTGAATCAGAAAAGATATTATTATGAACAGAAGATCAAGTATGAAATGCTAGGATTACACAAGGGGCCACCCAGTGACTCGTCACTTCCCTTCATACAGATGGAGCCTGTCTCTGGGCTCTGTCATGCTGGCATTCAAAGTGGTGTCTGACTCCTGCACCTACTCTTGTCCATAGAAAGGTGAGAATTTTCCAGAACTACTGGGATTAGTGACTGGTATGGAAAAAACAAACATGGAACCAGACCTTTAGAACAGCTTCCAGGATCATAAATAATCTTTACCAGATCAGCTTAATGGACTGTTTCTTTGTTTATTCACTCATTTATTTATTTTTATTGAATGCAACTGTGTATCTGTCTGCATGACATTTGTCCTTCTCCTTTCATAGTTTCTAGACAGTGTGCTCCAGCAGGATAATGATATTATAGGTCTTATTACCTACTGTATTACAGAAAGTACAGCATGGATAATCTTGTACAAAATATGTTTTTGATCACAATGAATAAGATTAAAGTGACCCAATCTCTGTGTGTCTATTGGTTCTTCTGATTATGTTTCTGAATCTCTATGTCCTCTGAATGTCTTATTATATCCTGTAATGCCTTCAAATATTTGGCCATCCTAAGTTGTACTTTCATGTAACAGCCTCAAAAATATAAGTTCATAACTATGTTAGAATGCATCCTTTCCTTGTGCTCTTGAGAATCAATTCAAGGGGGTCTAAACTCCATCAAAGGAAATCCTCCTTGACTTTATCTCTGGGCCCAGTGATCCTGGAACCTGCCATAGCAGACTAATAGAAAACATGTTAGGATAACAAGGTGTTTTAGAAAGTCTTCAAGTGGGTACATCTGATTGACACCTCCAGAAGTTTCTCTCTTCCTTTTTCTGTCCTTCCATACCTTTCAGAGATTGCATGGAGAGATGAGAGAAAGAGCTCTTAAGAAATAAAGGACTGAGGAGTCAGTTTCACTTAGATGAAGGTGAATCCTATGAAAAAGAGAGCAGAGCTCGGGGATCATGATGGACCCAGCTGAACATCTGGATCAAGGGAGTTAGGGTGGGCAATTTAATGCCTTGCTCTGATCCGTATATCCACATATACTTCAATACAGAGGCAAAGTCTTGGGAGTTCTCCAGAAACAAACAAACCAAACATGGAGCAAAAACTCCATCCTCTTTAATTTTTCTCTCCTACCAGTGTGTGATGCTTGAAATTAATCACCTTCCTGGTGCACAAACCAGGAAACAGCTCCAGACCTTGGGGCATCACTGATCCAAAGCTCCAAATTCCCAAGGCTGGGAGAATAAAGGACAGAGGAGGCAGAAATGGGCCTTGGGGAGGACATTTTGAAACAAATGTTCCCTGAAGCATGGCTTCTGGGTATGATCTAAAGGTGGTGTTGGAACCAAGACCTTGGCCAGGGTCGGGGTCATATCTGTGGCACCAGGGAACAAAAGACTCATGAGCAGGTCAGTAAGAAGTTCTAGTGTATCTTATATTAGTATATGTAACAAGTAATGGCAGAGCAGGGTAGGGTGTAGAGACTTGGTTTAAACAAACTTAGAGAGAAATGCAGTAATATGTCAGTCAAGAGATGATGAGACATAAGAATATATCCCAAAGACTCCCCCAAAAACTGGGCTTCCAAATGATCTTTTCTTGAAGATCGCTGAAATAGGGAAAAGCCAAAATCTGCCTTCCCCTTCCTTACTAGACAGATATACGCTGGGAGGGGAAAAAAAAAAACAAAAACAAAAACACCAGAATCTCCGTGGGAATAGAGGCAGGTATCTCTAGAATGATTCAGAGCTCTAGGATGAATTATCTGTTTCCTTTGCTGTGCTCTTCAGCTCTTAACCCCTGTTTGTGCCACCAGGTTTTTACACCCCCAGAGTTTAAATCAGGTTGAGGGGGGAGGCACTATAATGACCAAGAGCATAGACTAACAGAAAGAAAAACTTGCCAAATAGTCCAGCTTTGGATTAAGTCAGTGGCAGAATCTGAGGAATCGGACATTAGATACTCTGCTTTAAATGGCTTCGTATTCCCAGAAGTGAGCCCGTTATCTATCAGAAAATAAGTGTGCAAATTAACCAAAGGCAGAGCAGAGCTTCTTTCTTTATTCTCTTCTATACTGAGGTATTGGTACTGTAGATTTTGAGGATCTCAAACCCCACCCAGACAGGGAGTAATAGTGGATCTGTTGTCAGGCTGCTGTGGGTAAGGGAAAGTAGTCACCATTTTCACTAACAAGGGATGGCACCCAAGGGATGCCACCCAAACAGTTGGGTGCTTTGGGTAGAAAGAGCCAGTATTCACTGGTAAGAAAGTCAGGAATTTATTGCCTGTATAGGTTAATAAGAAATTCATGGCTTTGGAAAAGTATAAATATATGTACTGAGACTTATGCTGAGTATTTGGTGATTAAATTACATGTACAGGATACCATGTATCAAAAAAAGCGTTGCTAGGTATATATCATCTTGTCAGATACTACAGATGATGTCAAGAGTGTAGAAGATAAGAAGAAAGTGTACAAGGCAGACAGGTATTGGAGGGAATGAAGGCTGGAAACAAAAGGGGGAAGGATCCCAAAGAAAGACAATTGTAAAGTTTGTTACTTGAATGTCCCAGTAGTGCTCCTCCATGAGAACACATATACGAGAAGAGAGACTCAGAATATCTTCTTGAAGCCTCCATGTTTCCGGGATGGAAAGATTAGTTTGGAAAATAGTTTTTCATCAATAAGGGTTCCCCAGGAATGAATATGCCCATGAGTTGATGGATATATTTTCCAAGGTCACGAAGCAATAGTTACAGAATTATAAGTCTTTGCAGTATTAAAAATTATTTACAAGGACCATGTAGATGACATCAACAATTTTTATTTTTTTATTGCTATGTTCAATTAACCAGCATTCATTAGTTGCATATAACACCCAGTCTTCATCACACCATATGCCCTCCTTAATACCAGTCACCCAGTTACCCTATCCTCCACCCATGAGAGACTCTGGACTCCAGGAACCAAACTGAGGGACACCAACAAGTTGTTTTAAAGATTTTATTTATTTGAGAAAGAGAGAGAGGTCATGAGCAGGGGCAAGTGCAGAGGGAGAGGGAAAGAGAAAAACAGACTCTCTGCTGAGCACAGAGCCTGAAAGTGATCCATCTCAGGACACTGAGATCATGACCTGAGTTGAAGTCAGATGCTTAACAGACTGAGTGTGCCAGGTACCCCAACACAAATTTACTTAACACCTCATGAAGTGGATAGTCTCTGCTTGGAGAACGGCAATATGGGGTATAAGGCAGAGGATTTTTTTTTTTTAAAGATTTTATTTATTTGTCAGAGAGAGAGAGGGAGAGAGAGCGAGCACAGGCAGACAGAATGGCAGGCAGAGGCAGAGGAAGAAGCAGGCTCCCTGCTGAGCAAGGAGCCCGATGTGGGACTCGATCCCAGGACGCTGGGATCATGACCTGAGCCGAAGGCAGTCGCTTAACCAACTGAGCCACCCAGGCGTCCCTAAGGCAGAGGATTTTTACAGGATTAAAAACTAAAGAACAATGAACAAGGAAGAGAAAAACAGAAAATGCCTTCTTGTCTGAAGCCACATAGTCTACCTTGTGTCTGGTGAGAAGGCCCGGAGTTGGCTTGGCGTTTGGGATCTGGCTGATGGCTATGCTGTGTTTCTAGTCAAGTGGAGTATTTACAGGGACACCAAAGTTTCAGTTTGCTGATGTGGCACCCTCTCTAGGAGTGGCCCCGTCTTGGGCCTAGAAAGTTTAATTCAACAGCACCAAACTGTGTCATTGGGTACAGGGTCCTAATTACCAACTAACTGTTCCTCCAACCCCCAACTTCTGGACACACACACACATTGGCAGCACCCAGCTGCCAAAGTAAATAATAGAAGTCTTTTGTGTTCAGGGCCTGCCTATTCCTTCCTAGGCATATATTCTGAGTACCCTGGAGCCAACCTCATAGGACATCTTTCTCAACTTCCCAAAGTTTCCATTGGTGAATTTTCTTTTTAATGCATTTATATGAAATATTCATTTTTAGTGAACAATTTTCAATCATTGTAGTCTCCACATTTTCCTAAGAGCTCCAAGATATCCAAGGAAAGAAAGAAGAGAAAGAAAAAAAGATACAGATGAGGAGTTTATAAGAGAAAGAGAAAGAAAAAAAAGATACAGAAGAAGATACATTTATAAGAAGGGGGAGAGCTCAAGCCATAACTTGTTCTTCACCTCCTTGCCATAGCAGCCCATTCAATGTGGAATAGATAAGAGACCCTCAATAACATCAACTGTGATAATAATGATATTTGTAATAAACTTGAATCCCAGTGGTGGCTTATTGCATCTGCCAAAGAACATTTATTTGGGGTCTGGTAAGGAGTTCTGGTAGACATTTATATCAGTAGGGCAGGAACTGGGCCAGAACTGAAAATAACATCTTTATTATATATTAACAGTCCATGGAGTTATCTAGGTAACTAGGGGTCTGGTCACTGAGCAACAGGTTCTGTGCCTTGAAAGCAGTGTTACCAGAGTACCACTGGTGTCTGCCCAGTATGGAAACCATGGAATCAGAACATACAGTGATGCCAAAGACAAAACAATGCCAGGCTTGTTCCAACCCAGCAATAAGTTACCAACATTATCTTTTCCCTCCTCAGGGGATGAGGAGGGATATGATCGAGCATATGCTAGAAAATACCAAGAAGAGAGGCATTTAAAGATTATTTATTTATTTAACAGAGAAAGATCACAAGTAGGCAGAGAGGCAGGCAGAGAAAGGGTGGGGAGCAGGCTCCCTGCTGAGAAGAGAGCCCGATGTGGGGCTCGATCCCAGGACCCTGAGATTGTAACCTGAGCCGAAGGCAGAGGCTCAACCCACTGAGTCACCTAGGCGCCCCAGGAGAGGTATTGAGAGAATTACAATCCAGTAGTCTGCCTTGCCAGGCAGCAACCATCTTCTCCTTTATCCACAGGCATGGATTGGTGGTTATTATGGAGGGCATGTATTGCATGGAGCACTGGGTGTGGTGCATAAACAATGACTTTTGGAACACTGAAAATAAAATAAAATAAAATGGAAAAAAAATGTTTCTGATGTGCTGGTACAGCACAATATATGCATTTTAATGTCTTCTTTTATTAAGTCTTCTGCCATCTTGACAAAGACCAAGCATTTCCCAGTCTTTACTCAGCAGTTAGCAAAATGTCAGAGAGTCCTCAAAGTTTTACTTCACCAAGGCCCCTCTTCCAATTATATTTCACAAGTAACCTAACCTTCACTTGGTCCTTTGCCCCTCAGGGAGTTCCCACCCACTTACAGCTCTTGTTGCCCTTGGAAGGGAGGTTAGGAATTTGTATTTGTATGCAATCTGAATGTCCAGAATAGTGAACAAAGCATTACAATTATAGATATTGAGAAAGTTCTTGACTTTCAAGTCATATCCCACTCACTTTTCTAACACATTCAATGACAAGAATTTGTTCTTAGCTATACTGTTTCCATCAGGGACCAAGACCAATCATATAATCCTTTTATGAAAACAATCAGGCCAGAAGAAATTATAAGTGACTCATTCCACTTCACCAAAAGTCTAGAAGGAGAATTGGTTATATTGTCACTTTCCAAATGATGTGATCCAGAGAGATGGAACTTAATTATAAACAGTCTTTTTAACCAGCAAGGCGGAAAATGATAAAGCCAAAAACAGTGAAAAAATATGTCTGACTGAGGAGCCTATCGTTACAATCAGGGAAGCCATAAACTCATGTTAACTGGTAGATAAAAATAGCACTGGCTAAATAGAATTAAGAGTTAAAACAGACCTGTATTCCTGAAACAAATAATACATTATATGTTAATAAAAAATTATGAGTAAATGTAAGCAAAAAGAAAAAAATTGATGTTCTAAATGAAAGATTCATAGCACCCATACTCTAGGTTTCAAAGGAGAAAAAAGCACTTTATTGATATAAAAACTAATAGAAACAGAAAGAAGAAAAGGGAAATGTGCACAGAGATAAAAGCAATAGTAAGCAGTAAAGGGGAATAAGACAGAGTTACATCAGATGGGGTACTTGCAACATCCAGCCTCATTAGCTGGGGAAGCTCCATGGAGAGAGACAGGCTAGAGTCCTGATTGAGAGCCCTGGGCAGAGGGTCCTACCCTCAGGTGAGACTTCCAACTGACCATCCCATGAGGGCCATAGTTGTAGTGCAGATGACAAGGTTTGAAGTTAAATATTGTGCCTATATGCAATTTGGAGTGAGCTGTATTCCTACGTTATCAGGTCTTTATATGTTCAAGGAGACTGGGCCATATGTGCTTGCTTCTCCACCTAGATTCCATTCTGTGGAGCCAGCCCAGCCCGAGCTGAGGCGATATAAGGCAAGATTTACAGCTCTTGGGGGCACTTGAGTGGCTCAGCTGTTAACCATCTGCCTTCAGCTCAGGTCATGATCCCAGGTTCCTGGAATTGAGCCGTGCCTGGGGCTCCCTGCTCAGCAGGAAACCTGTTTCTCCCTCTCCTCACTCCCCCTGCTTGTGTTCCGTCTCTCACTTTGTCTCCATCAAATTAATAAATGAAATCTTTAAAAAAAAATTATTTTCAGCTCTTGGCATCCAGACCAGAAGGGCCAGTTCTGACCTGAAGGCTGAATGATGTCAACTAACCAGGCTCCCAAGGTCACTTATGCAGCATGAATTTCACAAAAAATCATTTTTAGCCTACCTGCATACATGCAGGTCAAGGTGGTCTATTTTGTAGGACAAATCACAGAAACCTCCACCCATACAATACAGTTGAAAATTTGTTGGAGGCCACGGCACGGCTGGAGTCGAGGACCAAACCAGGCCAAGGGAGAAGAACAGCCAGAACACAGCGGCAAATGATGGCTACCCTTATTCTACTGATTACTTGATTGGGGAGGTTGGAGACATAACGGAGGGGGTGGCAGACAGCCACATAGCGATCAAAGGACATGGCCAACAACACAGAAGATTCCATAAAGGAGAATCAACGGAGGAAGAAGAACTGGGCAAAACAAGCCTCAAAGCTGATCTTTGAGGCACCAAACCAGAGGAACCCCATGACTGTAAACAAAGTGGTGAGAGTAAGCCCCAGGTCTGTTAGAGCCAACATAGAGAGGAACAAGTACATGGGCTCATGTAGAGAGCCCATAATGTAGCCCATCTCTGTCCTGATGACAGCCAGGATGGCTGTCAATCATTGCCCATGATTGAGAGAGTGTAGACACAACAGAAGGGGATGGAAATCCAGGTATGGAAAATCTCAAAGCCAGGGATGCCCCTGAAGATGAAGAGGAAGGGTACTTGAGTAGAGTTAGTAACCAAAAACATGACTAGAAGAGGCAGCCTCAAGACCAGAGTTCTTTGCCAAATCTGTGAAAAGTGGACAACATAAGGATTCAAGTAAATGTTCTATGACTACTTGAAATCACCTGATAGATTATCAAGGAGACCTGGGGAAAGGGAGCTAGCTGGCAAAGAAGTTTACAAATGTCTTACCAGTTTTGTTTGTTTTAGCTCTTAACTTATCATCTCTTGCCAACCAGGGAGTTGAGAGCATGAAGTTCTCCTTAATTTTAATCCAAAAACTTCTTTGTCTTTGCAGAAGCAGTTATACCTTTGCAGTAGGAGGGTGTAGGGGTACTTTATAGCTGTTGAAAAGAAGAGCTGTGGAGAAAAAATTACTGTAGGACATCCTTGGATGCCATAAGGTTAGGAGAAAAAGACAAAGTTAAGACCAGTAAATATACAAAGCAATTCCAACCAAATTGCTTTGAGTTTTGAGCCAACCAAACCATAGAGAAGTAAAGTCAGATAAAGCACTGGGAAAAGCTAATGCCTGTCTTCAGCACCTAGGAGCCCTAAGAAAGAACTTTTAGAATCAGATGGGTGCAGGGAATCTGTTGGAAAGGACTTTACATGAGCTAAATGGGTAAGACTCTGGTGCTCAATATCTGTCAAAAGAACATATATCAAAAGACTAACCAGGGGATGCCTGGGTGACTCATTGGTTAAGCATCCAACTCTTGATTTTGGTTCAGGTCATGGTCTCAGGGTCCTGAGATCAAGCCCCCACATGGAGGTCTGTGCTCAGCTGGAAGTCTGCTATAGATAGATTCTCTCTCCATCCCCCTCTCCTTCTGCCCCTCCCCATTGCCATATAAAATAAATAAGTAGATCCTTTTATAAAATAAAATAAAATAACATAACATAAATAAAAGACTAGCCTAGGAAGCACGTTCTTGGAAAGACTGCAACAATAGGTAGGAGCATCTCTGTGGGAATAGTCTCGTAGAGTTGGATTAAGGAAAAATATCCTCTTTGCACATAAAGCAATTGTATCCATTGGATCAGCCAGTGGTTTTCTGTAAAACTGTCTAAGTTCATACTAATAGATGTGAAAGGGAGCAGAATCTGCCACCGGCAAAATACACCTGTTTGGTTTACAGATTCTCTCTGAACTGATTATTTCTAAGAAACAGCAGACATAGAACAATCTCTGAAAGCTGAGGGGATGTTACCTTTTTTTTTGTTTAAGATTTTATTTATTTATTTGACAGAGGGAGAGGCAACATGGGGGAGCAGGGGAGTGGGAGAGGAGAACCAGGCTTCCCACCAGGCAGGGAGACTGATGGCATTCTGGGATCCTGAGATCATGACCTGAGCCATACAGAAGCCCTGACTTTTGGGATCCTTATATTGAACTGAGACACTTATATTTATAAAGGAGACCTGGAAGAGGAGAATCAGTAAATCTTTGGAAACTCTTATCAAAGAAGAAGGCAGTGATGTAAATCTGCACAACCATTCCTTTGTTTACTGTGCTTTTCCTCCAATTAGAAGCCCTTCCTCCTACCCATCCACCCCCCTCAACATCTTCCTTTGTCTTTATCCAGAGAAATCATTTAATGTGATAGTTTGGGCCATTACTCACTTTTCCAAGTTAAGTCCCCTGTATACAGGAGGTATATTTATGTTATTAAATTCTGCTTATTTTTCTCCTGATAATCTTTAACTATAGAGAGGCCTCAGCCAAAAGCCTAGAAGGGTAAAGGGAAAATTATTTTTCCTCTCTTATAGTTGTTTGGATAAACTATTTCATCTGTTTGTTTTTAACATTACTATCTGGTAACACTTCCTTTGCCTTCTATAAACTCTCTCTTGATAAACTCCAGATGTCTTAATATTTCTGTCCTCCACCAGAAAATTGAAAGCATTACTTAGGAATAGTGGGTTACTTACCCACTATGAAGACTAGTAGATTAAGGAAGCGGAAGAGAATGGGAAGGGAGGAAATCCTGGGCTATGGAAGCCAGAATTTCTTCTTATTCACTCATGGTTCTCCAGCCTCTATAATAGTATCAGGGTTCTAGCAGTTTGTCAATCAGTGAAAGACCCCCTTTATTAGGGCCCTTTCTCCAAAAATAGTGTTACCCAGAGAATGCTCCCTTCAGCAATCTGTGCCTTGGCACAGCACCATAATGTAGTTTTAGCTCCTGTCCCTCAAGCTCCCAGATCATCACCGTCCTTCCTCCGGCTCAGCGGTGATGTATATCGCTATGTCCCGTTCACAGAGGTAAGTCTTTCTGCTCAGCCTATCTCTCCCATATTTCTGGTAGTCCATGATTATAAACTTCAACTGCATCTGTTAGCCAAGTGCCTTGCTTTTTCTGTAGAACTCCTCACCCTGCTGAGCAGAAGGATTTGTATAGGCTCCTACAGGTTCTCAGGGAAGCTAGTAGCCCTTGGGCCTTACAGGAACCCAAGGGATGGAAGCAAGAAAGAAAGATTTGTGTAGAAGAGTCTGCCCTGGACCACATCTAGTTAAGGACACAGAAGCTCATACAGATTCCAAGCTGATTTTCCAAGCATAGTCTGACCAACATTAAAACCAAAATAACCAAGCAAAAGCTTTGTGTAAATAGTTTCTCTAGAGACTTTTTTGTTTGTTTGTTTGTTTTTTTCCATTATATCATTTATTTTATTCAATATAGTTGGACTTATTTTTTTCCTTTTCCTTAATTTTATTTTTTTTTTAATTTAAATTAATTTATTTATTTTCAGCATAACAGTATTCATTGTTTTTTCACCACACCCAGTGCTCCATGCAATCCGTGCCCTCTATAATACCCACCACCTGGTACCCCGACCTCCCACCCCCCTGCCACTTCAAACCCCTCAGATTGTTTTTCAGAGTCCATAGTCTCTCATGATTCACCTCCCCTACCAATTTCCCCCAACTCCCTTTACCTCTCTAACTCCCCATGTCCTCCATGCTATTTGTTATGCTTCACAAATAAGTGAAACCATATGATAATTGACTCTCTCTGCTTGACTTATTTCACTCAGCATAATCTCTTCCAGTCCCGTCCATGTTGCTACAAAAGTTGGGTATTCATCCTTTCTGATGGAGGCATAATACTCCATAGTGTACATGGACCACATTTTCCTTATCCATTCATCCATTGAAGGGCATCTTGGTTCTTTCCATAGTTTGGCGACTGTGGCCATTGCTTCTATAAACATTGGGGTACAGATGGCCCTTCTTTTCACTCCATCTGTATGTTGGGGTAAATACCCAGGAGTGCAATAGCAGGGTCATAGGGAAGTTCTATTTTTAATTTCTTGAAAAATCTCCACACTGTTCTCGAAAGTGGCTGCACCAACTTGCATTCCCACCAACAGTGTAAAAGGGTTCCCCTTTCTCCACATCCCCTCCAACACATGGTGTTTCCTGTATTGCTAATTTTGGCCATTTCTAACTGGTGTAAAGTGATATCTCAATGTGGTTTTAATTTGAAACTCCCTGAGGGCTAGTGATGATGAACATTTTTTCATGTGTCTGCCATTTGTATGTCTTCATTGGAGAAGTGTCTGTTTATATCTTCTGCCCATTTTTTAATATGATTGCCTGCTTTGTGTGTGTTGAGTTTGAGGAGTTCATTATAGATCCTGGATATCAACCTTTTGTCCGTACTGTCATTTGCAAATATCTTCTCCCATTCCATGGGTTGCCTCTTTGTTTTTATTTGTTTTTGTTTTTGCTTTTTTTGTTTTTTGACTGTTTCCTTTACTGTGCAGAAGCTTTTGGTTTTGATGAAGTCCCAAAAGTTCATTTTCGCTTTTGTTTCCTTTGCCTTTGGAGACGTATCTTGAAAGAAGTTGCTGTGACCGGTGTTGAAGAGCTTACTGCCTGTGTTCTCCTCTAGGACTCTGATGGAGTCCTGTCTCACGTTGAGGTCTTTTACCCATTTTGAGTTTATCTTTGTGTACACTGTAAGAGAATGGTCGAGTTTCATTCTTCTACATATAGCTGTCCAGTTTTCCCAGCACCATTTCTTGAAGAGACTGTCTTTTTTCCACTGTATATTTTTTCCTGTTTTGTCGAAGATTAATTGACCATAGAGTTGAGGGTCCATACCTGGGCTGTCTACTCTGTTCCACTGGTCTATGTGTCTGTTTTTATGCCAGTACCATGCTGTCTTGGTGATCACAGCTTTGTAATAAAGCTTGAAATCAGGTAACGTGATACTTCTTGCTTTATTTTTCTTTTTCAACATTTTCTTAGTGATTTGGGGTCTCTTCTGATTCCATACAAATTTTTGAATTATTTGCTCCAGCTCTTTGAATAATACCAGTGGAATTTTGATCAGAATGGCATTAAAAGTATAGATTGCTCTAGGAAGTATAGACATTTTAACAATGTTTATTCTTCAGATCCAAGAGCATGGAATGGTCTTCCATCTTTTTTGTCTTCTTCAATTTCTTTCATGAGTGTTCTGTAGTTCCTCGAGTAAAGATCCTTTACCTCTTTGGTTAGGATTATTCCCAGGTATCTTATGGTTCTTGGTGCTATAGTAAATGGAATTGATTCTCTAATTTCCCTTTCTGTATTTTCATTGTTAGTGTATAAGAAAGCCACTGATTTATGCACATTTACTTTGTATCCTGCCACGTTGCTGAATTGCTGTATGAGTTCTAGTAGTTTTGAGGTGGAGTCTTTTGGGTTTTCCATATAAAGAATCATGTCATCTGTGAAGAAAGAGAGAGTTTGACTTCTTCATTGCCAATTTGGATAACTTTTATTTCTCTTTGTTGTCTGATTGCTGTTGTTAGGACTTCTAATACTATGTTGAACAAGAGTGCTGAGAGTGGGCATCCTTGTCTTGTTCCTGATCTCAACGGGAAGGCTGCAAGCTTTTTCCCATGGAGGATGATATTTGCTGTGGGTCTTTCATAGATAGATCTGATGAAGTTCAGGAACGTTCCCTCTACCCTATACTTTGAAGCATTTTAATCAGGAATGGATGCTGGATTTTGTCAAATGCTTTTTCTGCATTGATTGAGAGGACCATGTGGTTCTTCTCTCTTCTCATATTAGTTTGTTCTATCACATTGATTGATTTGCAAATGTTGAACCATCTTTGTAGCCCAGGGATGAATCCCACCTGGTCATGATGGATAATCTTTTTAATGTACTGTTGGATCCTGTTTGCTAGGATCTTGTTGAGAATCTTAGCATCCATATTCATCAGTGATATTGGTCTGAAATTCTCCTTTTTGGTAGGGTCTTTGCCTGGTTTGGGGATCAGGGTAATGCTGGCTTCATAGAAAGAGTCTGGAAGTTTTCCTTCTGCTTCAATTCTTTAAAAGAGCTTCAGGAGAATAGGTGTTATTTCTTCTTTGAAAGTTTGGTAGAATTCCTCAGGGAATCCGTCAGGTCCTGGGCTCTTGTTTTGGGGGAGGTTTTTGATCACTGCTTCAATCTCATTACTAGATATCGGTCTATTCAGGTTGTCGATTTTGTCCTGGTTCAATTTTGGGAGTTTACAGTTTTCCAGGAATGCATCCATTTCATCTAGGTTGCTAAGCTTATTGGCATATAACTGTTGATAATAACTTCTGATGATTGTTTCTACTTCCTTGGTGTTCATTGTGTTCTCTCCTTTTTCATTCATAATTTTACGAATTTGGGCTTTCTCTCTTTTCTTTTGGATTAGTGTGGCCAATGGTTTATCGATCTTATTGATTCTTTCAAAAAACCAGCTTCTAGTTTCATTGATATGTTCTACTGTATCGCTGGTATCTACCTCATTGATCTCAGCTCTAATCTTGATGATTTCCCTTCTTATGTGTGGAGTTGTTTTGATTTATTGTTGATTCTCCAGTTCTTTAAGGTGTAGAGACAGCTGCTGTGTTCTGGATTTTTCAATTTTTTTGAGGGAGGCTTGGATGGCTATGTATTTCCCCCTTAGGACCGCCTTTGCTGTATCCCATAGGTTTTGGACTGAAGTGTCTTCATTCTCATTGGTTTTCATGAATTGTTTCAGTTCTTCTTTGATCTCCTGGTTGATCCAAGCATTCTTAAGCAAGGTAGCCTTTAGCTTCCATGTGTTTGAGTTCCTTCTGAAATTTTCCTTGTGATGATCTCCAGTTTCAAAACATTGTGATCTGAGAATATGCAGGGAATAATCTCAGTCTTTTGGTATCGGTTGAGTCCTGATTTGTTACCCAGTATGTGGTCTATTCTGGAGAAGGTTCTGTGTGCACTTGAGAAGAATGAGTATTCTGTTGTTTTAGGGTGGAGTGTTCTGTATATATCTATGAGATCCATCTGGTCCAATGTGTCATTCAGTGCTCTTGTTTCTTTATTGATTTTCTGTTTCAAAGATCTGTCTATTTCTGAGAGAGGCATGTTAAGATCTCCTACGATTAGTGTATTCATATCAATATGACTCTTTATCTTGATTAACAGTTTTCTTATGTAATTGGCTGCTCCCATATTGGGGGCATAGATATTTACAATTGTTAGATCATCTTGGTGGATAGTCCCTTTAAGGATTATGTAGTGTCCTTCTGTATTTCTGACTACAGTCTTTAGTTTAAAATCTAATTTATCTGATATGAGAATCGTTACCCCAGCCTTCTTTTGAGGCCCATTGGCATGATAGATGCTTCTCCTTCACTTTCAGTCTGGGTGTATCTTTAGGATCAAAATGGGTCTCTTGTAGACAACATATGGATGGGTCCTGTCGTTTTATCCTATCTGCAAACCTGTGCCGTTTTATGGGCGCATTTAGCCCATTCACATTGAGAGTGATTATTGATAGATACGTTTTTATTGACATCAAGTCAATAAAGTCTTTCTTTCTATAGATTGTCTCTATATTTCTGTTCAGTTCTATTCTTAGGATTTTTCCTCTTTTATAGAACCCCCCTTAATATTTCCTGCAGTGTCGGCTTGGTGGTTGCATAGTCTTTTAAGCCTTGCCGGTCTTGAAAACTCTTTATCTCTCCATCCATTTTGAATGTCATTCTTGCTGGATAAAGTATTCTTGGCTGCATGTTCTTCTCATTTAATGCCCTGAATATGTCTTGCCAGCCCTTTCTGGCTTGCCAGCTCTCTGTGGACAGGTCTGACATTATTCTTATGGGCTTTCCTCTGTAAGTAAGGAGCCTCTTTGCCCTAGCGGCTTTCAAGAGATTATACCTACAATTATAATTCCTCAATTTGACTATCAGGTGTGGTGATTTTTTTTGGAATGTATAATCTTGGGTGGAGACCGTTCAGCCTCTAGTACATGAACGCTGGTTCCATTCGTGATATTGGGAAAATTTTCATGAAGGACTTGTTCCACTATATCTTCTAGACTTCTTTCTTTCTCCTCCCCTTCAGGGATTCCAATAATTCTGACGTTGGAACATTTCATGGCATCATTTATTTCCCTGATTCTGTTTTCGTGGTTTCTAAGCTGTTTGTTCCAGGCTTCCTCCTGATGCTTTCTCTCTATCTGTTTGTCTTCCAGATCACTAATTCTATCTTCTGTCTCAGTTACCCTAGCTTTGAGAGAGTTTAGATTAGATTGCAGCTCATTGAGAGCATTGTGAACCTCCTCCCTGGTAGCTTTAAGCTCCGCCCTAACATTGTGAGCATCATCTCTCATCGCTTTCAGTTCGGCCCTAATCAATTCGGTTTGGTCATCCATGGCTTTCTCCAACATAGCTATTGCCTGGATAATTGTTAGCCTGAATTCTCTTTCCGACATATTGTCTATGTTGATAGCCATTAGCTCTGTTGCAGAAGGTCCATCCTCTGTATTTTTCTTCTGTTGGGCATTCCTCCTCCTAGTCATTTTGGTGGGAGATGACTGAACAGATGTAGCTGGATGTATCAACCGTGGTGCAGTCAAGGTGCACCCTGGAACACTTCTGAGCAATTAGGATTCCCCACCCAAATGAGAGACAAAAGAAAAGAAAAAGAAAAAAAAAGAGAGAGAAAGAGAGAGAGACATGAAAGAAAGTGAAGATGAAAGAGAAGGTTAAGCCCAAATGGGCCCCAAGGTAAGATTTATGAAGTAGACAAACAAAAACAGAAAAACAAAAAGACTGATAAATGTATATGACAAGAGAAAAATATATATATATGCAAATAATGGAAGAACCTCATCAAAAAGAACCCCAAGTGTAAGATTTATATACTATCAGGACAAACACAAAAACACAGAAACACTGCTGGAAGAAAAAGATGGGAGAGTGGTTATAAATTCTCAGTGAGGGCGAGGAAGGTTGTTTTGATTCTTCCTGGATGTATCTTGATACCTTTGTTAACGGACTCAACTTTCCTAAGATAAAGGGGGATTAAAAATTGGTTTACCTATAGGGGTAGTATTGATTGGGGAAAGGGGATTACTTTGAAGTTTAATTCTCTATGAATATTAGAAGATACAAATAAAAAGGAATAAACTAGACTAAACTAAACTAAAATTTAAAAAAAAAGGAATTCAAAAAATAGAAATGCAAAAGAAAAACATAGATGTATGTATTTAAAAAAAAAGGAATTCAAAAAATAGAAATGCAAAAGAAAAACATAGATGTATGTATCAAAAAGTTCAGGTTAGAAGGTTATTATGGAATTTGATGTACTGGACAGCTCGCTGTGATGGTAAATAGGTTAAAAAAATTACCTATATAAAAAAAAAAAAATGGACCAGAGTAGTGGGAACGAGTGAAAAATGAAGTTTTCCTATGAAGTAGTGGTTGTTCTCTTGTAGTACTTTTTTTTTCTTCCTTGGTTTGTTTTCTTGGGGAGGGGCCTGCCACGTGGGTTTTCAGTCAATGATGTTCCCTGAGTTAAATCCTCCCGCCCCCCTCAAGGGGGTGAGCTCTGAGGAAACTGGTTTTTTTTTCAGGCTTTTGTTCTCTGGCGGTTTTTATGTTTGTTCACTTTTTTTTTCTCTCTCACTTTGACCGCTTTTGATGGCTTTTGTAGTTTTAGGGGAAAACAAACCGCACCCTGATGTCCCTTTCAGAGAGAAGCCTCAGTCTGGCTGCAGAGCCTAAATAAGTTCCTCCTTGGCCGCTGGCAGAGCAGGTTCCAAGTCACGGTCCCTGGGGACGTAGGATCTTTTGCTTGTACCCAAAACCAAGGTAGTGGTGGCTGTCTGGGCAGCTTCAGACCGCTGAAGAGGTTCCAAGCAGCAATCGCACACTGAGATTTTTCCGCTGGCCCGGGTTGGGAGTGCCTGGTCTTTCTGGGTCTAACAGCATCCGGCTTGCGTGCACCAATTTCAGTGAAGGCTGTGGGTTGCACGGGGGTCTCAGGCTCTGAGAACAGAGCACAGGTCCGAAAGCACCAGGCTGGGCCTCTGCGCACCTCTCTGGGGGGAGAGTTTGTGCAGGTGTCTTAGGCTCTGAAACAATGGTGCGTATCAAAGGGCGCTGGCTGGGCCTTTGTACCTCTCTCAGGGGAGTATCTCAGGCTCTATAGCAGGGCTCGCGCGTTCTGCCTTGGCTCCCATCCCCTCACAGGAAATGGACCCCAAGCGTTCTCGGGTGCGCTGGCAGCTTAGGGACCAAGACCTGGTTTCTCCTCCGCACTCTCTCTGCATCAGCGCCAGAGGAGGCTGTCCTGGGACCGGGGACTTAAGCCCCTGTCCCTAGCAGCCCCAATTCCCACAATCCCCCCCCCACCGCTCTTTTGGAGTGCTTTCAACCAGTCTCCAAGTTAATGCTGATCCCCAGACGCAGGGCACTCTCCTTCGTATTGGGGTATTACTTTTCAACCGGTCGCCTCTGGTGGCTCCCTTCCCCTTTTTTTTATCTTCTGATATCAGCCCGCAGTTCCCATTTCGCTTTACATGCCCACTGGCATCTTCTGCCCCTGTAGAGATCCAGACGTGTATAATTCTGATCTCAGGCTGATTTCATGGGTGATCGGAGTTCTTTGGTAGGTAATCAGCTCACTTTGGGGTACAGGTTGAAAAGGCGCCTCCTCCTACTTCCCGGCCATCTTGTCCCCCCTGCTTGTTTGTTTTTAGTTTAAGTAGGCTCTACACCCAACAAGGAGCCCAAAGCCAGGCTTGAACTCACAACACTGAGATCATGACCTGAGCCAAGATCAAGAGTCCTGACACTTAACTGATTGAGCCACCCAAGCATACTTCTCAAGAGATGTTTTTGTCTGAGAATTTCTGGAACTCTTTGGACAGAAGAACAATTTCCAAAGAGAAAATTCCTTTTTTTTTTTTTTTTTTTTTTTTTTTTTTATTTCCAGCAAAAAAGTATTCATTATTTTTGCATGAAGACATTATATGACATGCTAGACCTGGGACTTTCCAGCACTCTTCTCTATTACACACTGTGTTTGTCTGTTTGTTTAACCACTAATGGTAAAAATAAATACAAGAGTCAGGGAAGTATAATGATAGAAGATGGACTTAAGGATGTGGTAATTCTTAGCTTATTCTATACTAGGACAAAATTAGTATTTTTATTTATAAAACAGAATTGTTTTCAAAATTTTTATATCCTTTTCCCTTTTATGTTCAGTAATTCTTTTTCTTTTCAAAGAAAAACAAATATTGCATTTTCCTAACTTAAGTGACTGTAAATTAAACTAATTTGGATTCAAAATCTAATTTGAATACTCACTAATTGCATGACTTTGGGTTGCTGAATTAAACCTTCTTTGCTTTAATTTTATTTTCAGTATGTCAAAGATAAAAATCGTATTTGGAAAGTGTTGAAGACACTTTCTGAGACATATCAAAGTCTAAATAATTGTTAGCTCTAAATGCTAATTGTACTAACTATACTGTTATGATACTCATTGTTATTATTATTTTTTATTATTGTTATTTTCATTATCGTTATTATCCAAACTTTCCAAGATGCAGTTATTTTATTTATTTTTTTCAATATTTTTCAATATTTTTTCCTAATCTGTAGGCATTGTATCAGAATCTTTGATAAGAAAATTAAATTATTAAGAATGTTCTCATTAACACTTAAAAATAGTTTGGGGACCCTCATGTTTGTTCTCAGAAATTTCAGCAAACCTATATTATTTAACCCTTTAATGCCAGAGACAGTGTTATATCTTGGTAATGCATAAACAAAAATGATACATCTTTGCTTAGAAAGAGCAGGCAAATAACTAAGACTTAAGGAGGAACCCAAAGGAAATGTTTTCAGTTACATTTAGGTAGAGGGAACAGGGGAGGAGGAGATCTAATAATATTTCAAATCCATAGTATTATTTCAAAGTATATACTCTCCCAGCAACTAATATTAAAGACTAAAAAATACAGACTTTGATTAGTATGCCATTGACTTGCATTTTGGTAAAGCATTGAGCTCTGACTCTAGACCTCTTAATTCAAATTATGACTGTGTCCTCTGAGACTGATAGAGACACTGGGGCTCCAGCCCCTTCCTGTCCCCTGCTCCCCATTGCTCCTGCTGGGGCAGAAGATAAGACCAAATGCCCATCCTGTTTGATTAAGAAAAGAAGAAGAAACAAGTGTCCCCCCCACCCCCACGTGATTTAGCACGCTCCTAAGACACCTCCACATAGATTATACTTCCACATGAAAGGGCCATTTGGCCTTGATAGACTGCGAAAATGTCCTGTTACCATCCCCCATTACCCGTAACCATAAAAACTCACTCCTAGGGACACCTGGATGGCTCAGTGGGTTAAGTCTCTGCCTTCAGCTCAGGTCATGATCTCTGGGTCCTGGGATTGAGCCCCACATCTGGCTTTCTGCTCAGCAGGGAGCCTGCTTCCCCCTCTCTGCCTGTCTCTCTGCCTACTTGTGATCTCTCTCACTCTCTCTGTCAAATAAATAAGTAAAATCTTTAAAAAACAACAACAACAACAAAAAACCACCTCACTCCTACCCTGTTGGGTGCTCAGACTTTGGGAGTAATCCTGCTGGGACCGCCTGCAATAATAAAGCTAAGTTTTCCCTGATTTCCCATGTGCTGCTTGAGTTTCCTTGGTCACTTCAGATTTTCCACAACACCTCTACCAGCTATGCAACCTTGAGCTATTTAGTGAAACACACTGTGCTTCAATATTGCAACTCTCAAGTATTTCCCACAACTTTGGGAAATAATTGGATAATTTTACTCTTCCACAAGCCACATATGGGCGTTCCAAGCACTTTACAACCATAACAACACATGGTACTGTCTGTGGTTTTAACTGTAGTTATTCTGGTGTCTCTAAGTCATTTCATGGTTATTTAAATTTGCATTTCCTTTTTATTTTATTTTTTACTTTTTTTACCCTCCTCCTGAATTTGCATTTCCTTCATAACTAATTATTTGATCAACTTTTCATATGCTTCTTAGCCATTAGTATATCTTCTGTGAAAATATTTAGATTAAGTTTGCCTGCTTTTATTAGATTGCCTTCTGATTATTGAGTTGTAAGAGTTCTTTTTCTGCATACAAGTGGTTTTTCAAATGTACATATTATAAATATATATATTTTTTTTTTTCAATCTCTGGATTGGCTTTCTTTCCTTAACAGAGTCTTTTGAAGAACAGACTTTGTTACTTTTTTTTTTAATTTATTATTTTTATTATCATATAATGTATTATTTGCTCCAGGGGTACAGGTCTGTGAATCGTCAGGCTTACACACTCCACACCACTCACCTTATCACATACCCTCCCCAATATCCATAACCCAACCACCTTCTCCATACTCCCCTCCTTCCAGTAACCTTCAGTTTGTTTTGTGAGATTAAGAGTCTCTTATGGTTTGTCTCCCTCCCAATCCCATCTTCTTTCATTTTTGCCTTCCATACCAAGTCCCCCATGTTGCCTCTCAAATTCCTCAAATCAGGGAAATCATATGATAATTGTCTTTCTCTGATTGACTTTTTTCAATTAACATAATATCCTCTAGTTCCATCCACATTGTTGCAAATGGCAAGATTTCATTTCTTTTGATGGCTGCATAGTATTCCATTATAGATAGATAGATAGATAGATAGATAGATAGATATCATATATATATACACACACATCACATCTTCTTTATCCATTCATGTTGATAAAACATCTAGGCTCTTTCCATAGTTTGGCTATTGAGGAAATTGCTTAAAACCAATTTTTTTTTAATTTTTTTTTTATACACATGTAATGTATTTTTATCCCCAGTGGTACAGGTCTGTGAAACGCCAGGTTTAAACACTTCAAAACACTCACCATAGCACATACCTTCCCCAATGTCCATAACCCCACGCCCCTCTCCCAACACCCCTCCCCCCAACAAACTTCAGTTTGTTTTGTGAGATTAAGAGTCACTTATGGTTTGTCTCCCTCCTGATCCCATCTTGTTTCATTTATTCTTTCCCTACTCTCCAAACCACCACATTGCATCTCTACTTCCTCATATCAGGGTGATCATATGATAGTTGTCTTTCTCTGATTGACTTATTTTGCTAAGAATAATACCATCTAGTTCCATCCACATTGTCACAAATGGCAAGATTTCATTTCTTTTGATGGCTGCCTAGTATTCCATAGTATAGATATACCACTTATTCTTTATCCATTCATCTCTTGATAGACATCTAGGTTCTTTCCATAGTTTGGCTATCATGGACATTGCTGCTATAAACATTTGGGTGCATGTGCCCCTTCGGATCACTACGTTTGTAACTTTAGGGTAAATACCCAGTAGTGTAATTGCTGGGTCATAAGGTAGCTCTATTTTCAACTTTTTGAGGAACCTCCCTGCTGTTTTTCCAGCGTGGTTGCACCAGCATGCATTCCCACCAACAGTGTAGGAGGGTTCCCCTTTCTCCGCATCCTCACCAGCATCTGTCATTTCCTGACTTGTTAATTTGAGCCATTCTGACTGGTGTGAGGTGATACCTCTTTTTTTTTTTTAATTTTTTATTTTTTATTTTTTATAAACATATAATATATTTTTATCCCCAGGGGTACAGGTCTATGAATCGCCAGGTTTACACACTTCACAGCACTCACCAAAGCACATACCTTCCCCAATGTCCATAACCCCACCCCCCTTCTCCCAACACCCCTCCCCCCAGCAACCCTCAGTTTGTTTTGTGAGATTAAGAGTCACTTATGGTTTGTCTCCCTCCCAATCCCATCTTGTTTCATTGATTCTTCTCCTACCCACTTAAGCCCCCATGTTGCATCACCACTTCCTCATATCAGGGAGATCATATGATAGTTGTCTTTCTCTGCTTGACTTATTTCGCTAAACATGATACGCTTTAGTTCCATCCACATTGTCGCAAATGGCAAGATTTCATTTCTTTTGATGGCTGCATAGTATTCCATTGTGTACATATACCACTTCTTCTTTATCCATTCATCTGTTGATGGACATCTAGGTTCTTTCCATAGTTTGGCTATTGTGGACATTGCTGCTATAAACATTCGGGTGCACGTGCCCCTTCGAATCACTACGTTTGTATCTTTAGGGTAAATACCCAGTAGTGCAATTGCTGGGTCATAGGGTAGTTCTATTTTCAACATTTTGAGGAAGCTCCATGCTGTTTTCCAGAGTGGTTGCACCAGCTTACATTCCCACCAACAGTGTAGGAGGGTTCCCCTTTCTCCGCATCCTCGCCAGCATCTGTCATTTCCTGACTTGTTTATTTTAGCCATTCTGACTGGTGTGAGGTGATATCTCATTGTGGTTTTGATTTGTATTTCCCTGATGCCAAGTGATATGGAGCACTTTTTCATGTGTCTGTTGGCCATCTGGATGTCTTCTTTGCAGAAATGTCTGTTCATGTCCTCTGCCCATTTCTTGATTGGATTATTTGTTCTTTGGGTGTTGAGTTTGCTAAGTTGTTTATAGATTTTGGACACTAGCCTTTTATCTGATATGTTGTTTGCAAATATCTTCTCCCATTCTGTCAGTTGTCTTTTGGTTTTGTTAACTATTTCCTTTGCTGTTCAAAGCTTTTGATCTTGATAAAATCCCAATAGTTCATTTTTTCCCTTGCTTCCCTTGCCTTTGGCGACGTTCCTAGGAAGATGTTGCTGTGGCTGAGGTCTAAGAGGTTGCTGCCTGTGTTCTCCTCAAGGATTTTGATAGATTCCTTTCTCACATTGAGGTTCTTCATCCATTTTGAGTCTATTTTCGTGTGTGGTGTAAGGAAATGGTCCAATTCTATTTTTCTGCATGTGGCTGTCCAATTTTCCCAACACCATTTATTGAAGAGGCTGTCTTTTTTCCATTGGACATTCTTTCCTGCTTTGTCAAAGATTAGTTGACCATAGAGTTGAGGGTCTATTTCTGGGCTCTCTATTCTGTTCCATTGATCTATGTGTCTGTTCTTGCAGCAGTAACATACTGTCTCAATGATGACAGCTTTGTAATAGAGCTTGAAGTCCGGAATTGTGATGCCACCAATTTTGGCTTTCTTTTTCAATATTCCTCTTGCTATTGGAGGTCTTTTCTGGTTCCATATAAATTTTAGGATTATTTGTTCCATTTCTTTGAAAAAAATGGGTGAGATTTTGATAGGGATTGCATTAAATGTGTAGATTGCTTTAGGTAGCATAGACATGTTCACAATATTTGTGCTTCCAATCCAGGAGCATGAAACATTTTTCCATTTCTTTGTGTCTTCCTCAATTTCTTTCATGAATACTTTACAGTTTTCTGAATATAGATTCTTTTTTTTTTAAAAGATTTTATTTATTTATTTGACAGAGAGAAATCACAAGTAGTCGGAGAGGCAGGCAGAGAGAGAGAGGGAAGCAGGGTCCCCGCCGAGCAGAGAGCCCAATGCGGGACTTGATCCCAGGATCCCGAGATCATGACCTGAGCCAAAGGCAGTGGCCTAACCCACTGAGCCACCAGGCGCCCCCTGAGTATAGATTCTTTGCCTCTTTGGTTAGGTTTATTCCTAGGTATCTTATGGTTTTGGGTGCAATTGTAAATGGGATTGACTCCTTAATTTCTCTTTCTTCTGTCTTGTTGTTGGTGTAGAGAAATGCAACTGATTTTTGTGCATTGATTTTATATCCTGACACTTTACTGAATTCTTGTACAAGTTCTAGCAGTTTTGGAGTGGAACCTTTTGGGTTTTCCACATATAGCATCATATCATCTACTAAGAGTGATAGTTTGACTTCTTCTTTGCCGATTTGGATGCCATTAATTTCTTTTTGCTGTCTGATTGTGGAGGCTAGGAGTTCTAGTACTATGTTGAATAGCAGTGGCCATCCCTGCCATGCTCCTGATCTTAGTGGAAAAGCTTTCAGTTTTTCTCCATTGAGAATGATATCTGTGGTGGGTTTTTCATAGATGGCTTTGATAATACTGAGGTATGTGCCCTCCATCCCTACACTTTAAAGAGTTTTGATCAGGAAGGGATGTGATACTTTGTCAAGTGCTTTTTCAGAATCAATTGAGAGTATCATATTGTTCTTGTTCTTTCTTTTATTAATGTATTGAATCACATAGATTGATTTGCCCATGTTGAATCAACCTTGCAGCCCTGGAATAAATCCCACTTGGTCGTGGTGAATAATCCTTTTAATGTACTGTTGGATACTGCTGGCTAGTATTTTGGTGAGAATTTTCACATCTGTGTTCATCAAGGATACTGGTCTGTAATTCTCTTTTTTGATGGGATCCTTGTCTGGTTTTGGGATCAAGGTGATGCTGGATTCATAAAATGAGTTTGGAAGTTTTCCTTCCATTTCTATTTTTTGGAACAGTTTCAGGAGAATAGGAACTAATTCTTCTTTAAATGATTGGTAGAATTCCTCCAGGAAGCCGTCTGGCCCTGGACTTTTGTTTGTTTGGAGATTTTTGATGACTGTACCAATCTCCTTACTGGTTATGGGTCTGTTCAAGTTTTCTATTCCTTCCTGGCTCAGTTGTGGTAGTTTATATGTTTCTAGGAATGCATCCATTTCTTCCAGATTGTCAAAATTTTTGGAGTAGAGTTGCTCATAGTATGTTCATATAATTGTTTGTATTTCTTTGGTGTTGGTCGTGATCTCTCCTCTTTCATTCATGATTTAATTTATTTGGATCCTCTCTCTTTTCTTTTTGATAAGTCTGGATAGGGGTTTATCAATCTTATTAAATCTTTTATTTATTTATTTGTTTGTTTGTTTGTTTTTTAAAAGATTTTATTTATTTATTTGACACACAGAGAGAGAGAGAGAGAGAAAGAGATCACAAACAGGCAGAGAGACAGGCAGAGAGTGGGGTGGAAACAGGCTCCCCACTGAGCTGAGAGCCTGATGTGGGGATTGATCCAAGGACCGTGAGACCATGACCTGAGCTGAAGGCAAAGGCTTAACCCACTGAGCCACCCAGGTGCCCCAATCTTATTAATTCTTTCAAAGAAACAGCTCCTAGTTTCATTGATTTGTTCTTTTTTGTTGTTTTTGTTTCTATTTCATTGATTTCTGCTCTGATCTTTATGATTTCTCTTCTCCTGCTGGGTTTAGGCTTTCTTTCTTGTTCTTTCTCTAGCTCCTTTAGGTGTAGGGTTAGGTTGTATAGCTGAGACCTTTCTTGTTTCTTGAGAAAGGATTGTACTGCTATATATTTTCCTTTCCTTTCCTTTGCTGTGTCCCACAGATTTTGAACCATTGTATTTTCATTATCATTTGTTTCCATGATTTTTTTCAATTCTTCTTTAATCTCCTGGTTGACCCATTCATTCTTTAGAAGGATGCTGTTTAGTCTCCATGTATTTGGGTTCTTTCCAAATTTCCTCTTCTGATTGAGTTCTAGCTTCAGAGCATTTTGGTCTGAAAATATGCAAGGAATGATCCCAATCTTTAGATAATGTTTGAGACCTGATTTATGTCCCAGGATGTGATCTATTCTGGAGAATGTTCCATGTGCACTAGAGAAGAATGTGTATTCTGTTGCTTTGGGATGAAATGTTCTGAATATATCTGTGATATCCATCTGGTCCATTGTTTCATTTAAGGCCTTTATTTCCTTGTTGATCTTTTGCTTGGATGATCTGTCCATTTCTGTGAGGGGAGTGCTAAAGTCCCCTACTATTATTGTATTATTATTGATGTGTTTCTTTGATTTTGTTATTAATTGGTTTATATAGTTGGTTGCTCCCACATTAGAAGCATAGATATTTAAAATTGTTAGATCTTCTTGTTTGACAGAGCCTTTGAGTATGATATAGTGTCCTTCCTTATCTCTTATTATAGTCTTTGGCTTAAAATCTAGTTGATCTGATATAAGGATTGCCACCTCAGCTTGCTTCTGATGTCCATTAACATGGCAAATTGTTTTCCACCCCTCATGTTAAATCTGGAGGTGTCTTTGGGTCTAAAATGAGTTTCCTGTAGGCAGCATATTGATGGGTTTTGTTTTTTTATCCATTCTGATATCCTGTGTCTTTTGATTGGGGCATCTAGCCCATTAACATTCAGGGTAACTACTGAGAGATATGAATTTAGTGCCATTGTAGTGCCTGTAACGTGACTGTTACTGTATATTATCTCTGTTCTTTTCTGATCTACTATTTTTCAGGTCTCTCTTTGCTTAGAGGACCCCTTTCAATATTTCCTGTAGAGCTGGCTTGGTGTTTGCAAATTCTTTCAGTTTGTTTGTCCTGGAAGCTTTTTATCTCACCTTCTATTTTCAATGATAGCCTAGCTCAATATAGTGTTCTTGGCTGCATGTTTTTCTATTTAGTGCTCTGAATATATCATGCCAGTTCTTTCTGGCCTGCCAGGTCTCTGTGGATAAGTCCATTGCAATCTAATATTTTTATCACTGTTTGTTACAGACTTCTTGTCCCGGGCTGCTTTCAGATTTTTCTCTTTGTTGTTAAGACTTGTAAATTTCATTATTAGGTGACGGGGTGGACCTATTCTTATTGATTTTGAGGGGGGTTCTCTGCACCTCCTGGATTTTGATGCTTGTTCCCTTTTTTATATTAGGGAAATTCTCTCCAATAATTCTCTCCAGTATACCTTCTGCTCCCCTCTCTCTTTCTTCTTCCTCTGGAGTTTCAATTATTCTAATGCTGTTTCGTCTTATGGTGTCACTTATCTCTCAAATCCTCCCCTCGTGGTCCAGTAGCTGTTTGTCTCTCTTTTACTCAACTACTTTATTCTTTGTCATTTGGTCTTCTATATCACTAATTCTTTCTTCTGCCTCATTTATCCTAGCAGTAAGAGCCTCCATTTTTTATTGCACCTCATTAATAGCTTTTTTTAATTTCAACTTGGTTAGATTTTAGTTCTTTTGTTTCTCCAGAAAGGGCTTTTATATCTCCAGAGAGGGTTTTTCTAATATCGTCCATGCCTTTTTCGAGTCAGGCTAGAACCTTGAGAATCATCATTCTGAACTCTAGATCTGATATATTACCAACGTTCATATTGATTAGGTCCCTAGCCTTTGGTACTGCCTCTTGTGTGTTTTTTTGTTTTGTTTTGTTTTGTTTTGTGGTGAGTTTTTCCACCTTGTTATTCTGTCCAGATAAGAATATATGAAGGAGCAAATAAAATACTAAAAGGGTAGCAAATACCCCAGGAAAATGTGCTTTAACCAAATCAGAAGAGACCCCAAATCGTGCTGGGGAGAGAGGGGATAAAAAGAAGTTCAGAAAAAAAAAAATTTTAAAAAGAAAACAAATAAAGAAAAAATATAAAAAGAAAAAATATATATGTATATATATTAGACTGGTGACTAGAACAGGGCCACCCACTTAATTTTGGGAGTATTTTGGTCTCTTAGAAGAAACTACCTCTCCAAATTTTTAAGAATGAAAAACATATATAAGGGTAAACATAATGAAGGGATGGAATATGTGTATAAAGATGAAAAAAATTTTTTTTAATTTCTAAAAAATGAGTTGATACAGTAAGTCAGTTGGGAGAATAAAGTAAAAGAAAGTGGAGAGAATTTGCTTGGGCTGGAGACTAGAAAAAGCCCAGAGCTAGATTTAGGGTATATTTTGATCTATTAGAAGAAGTTGTACCCCAAATTTTTTAGAAGATAAAACCCTATGTGTATACAAAAAATAAAGTTAGATACAATGAAGGATAAAATATGAGAAGGTTCAAAGAAGATTATTATTATTATTATTTTAATGAAAGGTATTTTAAGGTGAACTAGTTAAAAAACGTTAAAAACAGAAAGGGTAAAAGTTTTTAAAAAAATTCAGCAGAAGAAAAAAAAATTAAAATTTAAAAAAAAAGTTAAATTAACTGCAAGAGTAAAGAATCATGGGGAGAAATCCATGAGTTCCATGCTTTGCTTTTTCCTCTGGAATTCTGCTGTTCTCCTTATTAAGTGGACTTGGTCTTGGCTGGATTTCTTGTTGATCTTCTGGTGGAGGGTCCTGTTGTAGTGATTCTCAAGTGTCTTTGTCCAAGGCGGAATTGCACCACCCTGACCAGGTGCCAGGCTAAGTAATCTGCTCGGGTTCACTTTCAGGAGCTTTTGTTCCCTGAATGCTTTCCTTAGAGTTCCAGAGGACGGAAATGAAAATGGTGGCCAATCTCCAGCCAGAGGAGCCAAGAGTTCAGAGCCTCACTCCTCAGTACGCCCTCAGAGAAAAGTGCTCAATCACTCCAGTCTCCCTGGCCTCTAGCTGCACTCCAAGCTCACCCAGGCTGTAACCGGTTCAAGGTAACCTGGAGCTGAAAGGTCACTCCTTGGTTCTGTCTCTATAGCTGGCTTCCCCACTCTAATACCTGTGAGCTCTGCGACACTCAGACACCCCAGATCCTTCTATGACCCTGCGGGACCTGAGGCCACACTGACCCCACGTGGGCTTCACCCCAGTTTAGCCTCTGGAGTGATGTTCCTCAGTGGAGCAGACTTTTAAAAGTCCTTATTTAGTGCTTCGTTGTTCTGCCGCTTGCTGGAAGCCGGCCCCTCCCCCTGCAGTCTATCTTCCTGTCACTTTGGATTCACTTCTCCGACGATCCTACCTTTCACAAAGTGTTCAATTTTCTGTTTCTAGAATTGCTGCTCTTCTTCTCTTCAATCTCCTTTAGATTTGTAGGTGTTTGCACTGGTTTGATAAGCTATCTAACTGATCTCCTGCTACCTGATGTAGTCTCTGCCTGCTACTTCTCCACCATCTTGACTCAAAACCCGACTTTGTTACTTTTAATGAAGCAGAATTTATCAATTAACTTTTCTTTCTTAAAAAAGATCACAAAGATTTTTTCCTGTTTTCTTCTAGATGCTTTACAGTTTTGGTATATTTTTATTATGTATATATAGGTCTTTGCTGTGCCTAATTTGTGTTTAATTGTGTTTAAATTAACTTTAAACCCTAAAGATGGGATCAAAGTTAATTTTATATATAGATAGATAGATGTAGTTATACACACACACACACACACACACACACACACAGTTGTACCAGCACCATTTACTGAAAAGATATTCTTTCTTACAAAAATAGTTGGTGACTTTTTTTGATGTCAATAATTTATCTATGTGAAAATCTCCTCCTGGACTCTCTTTTCTCTTTAGTTGGATGTGTTTGTCTCTCATTATGGTTATTTAACACTATCTTTTTACTGAAGATTTATAGTAAGTTTTGAAATTAAATAGTATATGAGCTCTAAAAGACTGTTCTTTATTTTCAAGGTGGTTAGTTACATTAGTTCTTTTGCATTTCTGTAAAAAAAAAAAAAGTAATACAACCTATGAAATTCTATCAAAAAATGCTAAGATTTTGTTATTGTTTTCCCCAAACGTCCAAATGAATGGTGCTGAGGTCTTATTCTTTTTTTATTGTTACTGGATTAATTTACCATTATTTCCTAAAATAATTTTTATTTTAGGAAAAATATTTATTTTTAACAAACAAAAATGTGTTCATGGATGGACACTATAGGGCAGTAATTCTGTTTACTCAGAAATGTCAATCTGACTTAGAATCAGAAATGTCTTGACCCAGTGTGTTGGTATGTTTCCTTTTTGTCTACCATACTTTCCTTTCACTTATAACCCAACCTATTCTTTGTAATGGAATTCAGATATATTTTACTTCTGCTTATATAATAATTCTAAAATATTTTATAATTATTTTCACTTTAATATTCAATTGTTTTAATGAATTTAATAGAAAAACAGAAATAAAAGTCTTAATCTCAACTTTTTTTATTATGTTATGTTAGTCACCATACAATACATTAGTTTTTGATGTAGTGTTCCATGAATCGTTGCTTGCATATTAACACTCAATGTTCCAAGCAATATGTGCCCTCTTTAGTACCCATCACTGGGCTAACCCATCCCCCACCCCCGCCCCTCTAAAACCCTCAGTTTGCTTCTTGGAGTCCATAGTCTCTCATGGTTCTCTTCCCCCTCCAATTTCGTCCCCTTCATTTTTCCCTTCCTTCTCCTAATGTCCTCCGAGCTATTCTTTACATTCCACAAATAGGTGAAACCATATGATAATTGACTTTCTCTGCTTTACTTATTTCACTCAGCATAATCTCCTCCAGTCCCATCCAAGCAGATGCAAAAGTTGGGTATTCACCATTTGTAATGACTGAGTAATATTCCATTATACGTATGGACCACATCTTCTTTATTCCCTCATCTGTTGAAGGGCATCTCAGCTCTTTCCACAGTTTGGTTATTGTGGACATTGCTGTTATGAACATTGGGGTGCATGTGGCCCCTCTTTTCAGTACATCTGTATCTTTGACTAAATACCCAGTAGTGCAATTACTGGGTCATAATGTAGCTCCATTTTTAATTTTTTAGGGAATCTCCACACTGCTTTCCAAAGTGGCTATACCAATTTGCATTCCCACCAACAGTGTAAGAGTGTTCCCCTTTCTGAAAAATGTTTATTTTACATTAGTTTTTGTATATTGATGGGTTTTACTTCTACCATGTGACAAATGAAGTTCCATGCTTTTTTTATTTTCCCCCTTTGGCATCCATTGTTTCTGAATAAAAGTCAGACAAAATTCTTGTCCTTGTTTCCTTGTATGTAATATTTTATAATCATTGGTTTTTTTCTATATTTTTTCTATATTCTATATATTTTTTTTGTATTTCTACGTTCTATATTCATTTAGTTTTTCTACATTCATTGAGTTGCATGTTTTCTCTGACTGACCTTGCCCAACATTTGCTGAGCATCTGAAATCATGGGTATCTTTTATGTTCTAATTTTTTAAAATATTTTATTTATTTATTTGAAGAAAGAGAGAGATCATAAGTAGGCAGAGAGACAGGCAGAGAGAGAGGGGGAAGCAGGTTCCTGCTGAGCAGAGAGTCTTGATGTGGGGCTTGATCCAGGGCCCTGAGACCATGACCTGAACAGAAAGCAGAGGCTTAACCCACTGAGCCACCCAGGTGTCCCTTATGTTCTAATTCTGAGAAATTTCAGCCAATAGTTCCTCAAAACTTTTTGATTCTTTTTTCTCTCTTTTTTACTTTTAAAACTAATTGCACATGTGAAACTCTGGGAGTCTGGTATTTTTATTAAAAAAAACTTTGTGTTTCATTCAATGCTTCTGTTTGGATGATTACGTTGATGCATCTTTAAGTTCAGTTACTCTTACTTCTATGTTCTCCAGTCTACCCTGGATCCCATCTAATGATTTTTTTAAATTTATTTTTCTCTATTTGGATTCTCATTTTATTTTTTTTAGACTTTCTAAATATTTCCTGAAATTCCTAATCTCATGCATATCTAAATTCCTCATCTCTTCATATCCAAAGTAGAGATATATTGGGAAAAAGACAATGTTAGCTTAGTGGAAGATGAATGGCAAATTTCAGATGAATTTTTTGGAAGAACACTTCTAAGCTAGAAGAGAACTGAGGAATATTTTTCAGCTATCACTAAAAATAAATCCCTTCTGGTTTGAAGCTAGAGTGGAACTGGATAGAGCTCATCAAAACTGAAAACAACAAATGGTCACCATTCCAAGATTCTATTGGAGGTTAGCTTGTGACATCTCTTTCTGCTATCTTTTGGTATCCACAGAATAAATAGGTTATGAACGGTCTTCTGACTCCTGCTTGTAGTCTGATTTTTGGACGAGAGGATATTTTTTATGTGCTGGAATTACAGACAGACAGATGTGAACGGAACAGAAAACAGAGGAGGCTGGGTCTGACCAGCTAAAGCTAGGAAGCTCACATAAGAGCTATTGATCTGCTGAGTGGGTTTAAGAAGGCCACTCTCCTGTTTCCACTTTTGCTTTGTATTCAATGTATCTATACAGGGTTGATGTAACAAAAATGCCTCAGGAGACTTTGAGGCTCCTGAGGGTAGATACCTTAACATTTCTCCACTGCTCTATCCTCCAGCTTTATATGGTACCTGGAGTATAGTAGGTCCCTATTAAGTATTTGTTGGATAAATGGATATTTGTGGGACTCTCTGAATGTCTCTATGTAAGCCTGCATGTTTCTGGGTACGAGGGTGTGATCTGTTGAACTTCCTTAGTTTAGCTAAAAAGAGGCTTTCATTCTCTAGCTTTAACAAATAGTATTGTTCTTGAAACACATCAGAACATTCCCTAAAGTGAGTACCTAGGGCCACAGGTCAGTGGCAATGGTTGTTACCAAGTGGTGAGTGAAGTTCCTTGGGATCAGAGTCAAAGTGCCCCTGCTGGCAGAGGCCTGCTGAGGAAACTGGAGCAGCAGACATCCTGGAAAAAGGCAGGGCCCCAGTAAGCAGTATACTGTTACTTTGAAGTCAGCCAATAAGCGGAGCTTCAAAACTAGGAGGAAGAGTAGTGCACAGTCTATTGGACAATACTGTGATGACGTGTGCTTACAAAGAAGGAAAGCAATAGCCCGGTCCATTGTCACCAGAAGAGAGTCCAACTCCTTCCTCATTTGCCTATTGGAAAGGCAAAGGCTCCAGGTCTAAACCATCTGACTGACTACTTAGCATAAACCCTGCAGGACACAGATAAGGAAAATTACCCCTTAGGCTTCCACAGTACTGTAAAGGAGGCAGCACAGAAAGAGTTAGACTCTTTCTCAGGCTCCGTAAAAAAGTATATGTAGAGCAATTTGTGTTACTTCAGGAAACAAATAACCACTATTTTTTTTTCCCAGAAATTATCACTTTCTTGTTACATTTTATTATTTAAATAGCTGTCTGAATGTTACATATTTTACTTGCTAAAAACCAAAATTCAACTAAGTGAATTTGAAGATCTAATTGGCTTTATTAAATAATTCACAATTCAGGCAGCATCCCCTCTAGCAAGTAGAGGGGAGCTCCTGGGAGGTGGTGTACAAAAGGGAGGGTTTTTATAGGGAGGAGGGTGGGACAAGAAAGCTGTAAGGAAAAGAAAAGAAAATCATTCCAAGCGAGGTCATTTTCCCTTAGGGGGAACAACAGGGGATCTTGTCATGCAGCTGACCTTATCTTCCTTTGGGGAATGGAGAGGGCCAAGTGATAGACTTGTTGGTGCCCATCAGACAGTTACTGACTAACCAGTTAAGACTGCATTTCTGGGGAGGGATGAAACTGAAATTAGATTGGGTATTAAAAACCAGTTTACTGACTTAGGGCCTTAACCTCAGTGATGCCAATTTAACATGCTGGGGAGAGTGAAGCTGAAAGAGTAAATCACTTAAATCACTTGCTTTTTGTCACATGGGTGGGATTCACTTAAGTAATCTGACTAAATTTCAAAGTCTTATGAGCATCCATTTCCTCATGCCATCTTCCAAAAGGATGAGTTCATCATCATTGGAAAAGAGTCCAGTGGCTAGCTGTGTGCTTGGAAAACCATACCCCACCCCCCTCTTCTTTCCCTGGTGAATGTGCTATTTCATCATATATTGATTTATCCGGTTATTCCTTTAGGAAGTCTCTTGTAAACCCTCAAGTCTGATTTAATATCTTATTTCTATGTGTCCATTTACACCATTCTGTTGCAATTGACTACTGATGTATCTGTCCCTTCCAGGAGCATGTGGCTCCCTAAGACCACTTCTTAATTATTGTATATCCTCAGTACCTAAATATAACAGGCACTCAACAGGGCAAACATGGGGCAAATTTAGGGGGGCACCCACTCTCAGGTCCTGTAATTGCCAACCTTGCCTTTGTACAACAGGAATGGGCATCTCCTTAAATTTTGCTCTTTAGTTATCTATCTTGCTTATCTTTGGCCTGGCCCTGATGCTCAATATTTGTTAGCAGGGAAAGGAGAGGACCTGCCTCTCACCAAGGTTTTATAAGAAATTCTATTCTTTAAAAAAAAGAAAAGAAAAATAAAATAAAGAAATTCTTTTCTTTTTGGGATATTTCATACGGGAGAGCTCAGTCAGTTAAGCAGTTGCCTTTGTCTTAGGTCATGATCTCAGGGTCCTGGGATTAAGCCCCACATTAGGCTCCCTTTTCAGCTGAGAGTCTGCTTCTCTCTTTTCCCCCTGCTTCTGCCCCCGACTTATGCATACTCTCTTTCTCTGTTTCTTTCTCAAATAAATAAATAAAACATCTTTAAAAAAAAGATTAAAAATTCACACAAATTCTGAGATCCTGTTAAACTGATGTTACCTCCTTGACCATGGCTCAGCTGATAATATGCTATTAATAAGGAGGAAAAAGAGAAATGCAGTGAGAAGTCTGATGAGGAAAACTAAATTAGAAAAATATCTCATGGAATAGTTCTACCTGGGCTCAAAATATAGATTATTGTACAGGGACTGGGAAGTTTCAAGAGTTAGGCAAAATACCTGACAAGACCTCAGATACAAAATAATTTTAAGAGGTATCCATTGGTCTCGGGAAAATAGTTCCAGACTGCTATGTTAGGGAAAATAGGTTTCAATGTGTTGATGTGTCAGAATTAACTTATACCTTGATAGTCTTCAGGTTACTAGATTGCATACTCTTAACATGTGTCTCATTGGTCTCCTCTTTGCTTATATCCCAAGATTTTGCTTATCTCCCACTGGAATTTTTATAAGAGTTTCCCAGATATTTTCCATTCCTCTAATATTTTAACACGAATGTGTGTTTTATTATTCTCCTTAAAGTATTTTAAATGTTTTCAGGGAAACCCAAGTGGCTTGGTCAGTTAAATGTCCCACTTGATTTCAGCTCAGGTCATGATCTCAAGGTCATGAGATGGAATCCAGTGTAGGGCTCTGTACTCAGAGGGGAGTTTACTTTTTAAATTTTTCTGTGAGGACGAAAATTGTTTCCTCTTTAGAATGACAGGGGAGAGGCAGGATATAAGGAAAGAAGAGCTTGATAAAAGGTTTGCCATGGGAAGATGTGGAATCTTTCTCTATGGAAACATTCCAGACTTTCTATGCTTACATGGACGCAGGCATCCAGAAAGGAGGGGAGTAGACAAAATATATTCCAACATGAAACTTTCTCAATGACTCAGACCAAGCTAGAGGATCCCTTTGATAATCCCAACATATGTAGGTCTTTC
Source organism: Mustela erminea (assembly GCF_009829155.1). NCBI lineage: Eukaryota > Metazoa > Chordata > Mammalia > Carnivora > Mustelidae > Mustela > Mustela erminea. The sequence goes on from NC_045622.1 coordinate 59,846,654, forward strand.
CAGCCTCAAAGATCCCTATTGATCACATACCATAAAATGGAATTCATCTAGGAAGGCCTGGGCTCACCAGGATCACTAGAAACTTGGGTCAGAAAAAAGTGTGCTGAGCTTTCTGGGGTGGGGGGGAGTGGTTTCTTTCTACCCTTAAAAGTTCAAGACCAGGACCAACCCCCTCCTCCCATAGTAAAAGGCAGATTAATCTGAGAAAAACAAGTATAATAACATGTACACTGCCTGTATATATGGCAGGTTTCAGGAAAACTGAGTAACTCTCCAAAATGGCACAAGACACCACTTTAAATCCCAGATCCAGCTAAAGACATCAAGGGTAAGTTTATAATATAGGTTTAGGTCTTTTCCTTCTCCATTGATGAGTTTCTAGAGATTTAGCTATTCTCCACTTCCTGGTATACACAAGGAGACATCCTTACAAATGGAGATTTTTTCCTTTCAAATGTAAATGTCTCTTTCAAAAAGACAACCTCTACTTGGTTGGTTTTCAGAGCTCCTCCTGAGTCTCCCTATTTCTTAAAAATAATTAGCCTTAAAATCATCCTTATGCCAAAGAGGCATATTTTGGAGCTGCAAATTCTGCTTAAAGCAACAGCCATTTTCTGCAACACAGACAACACTCCCCCACCTCTCTCACTGGCCAAATTGAGTCTGAGTCTAGAGAAACTGAAAATGCTGAGGAAGAATTTCTTTTAGCTTTGTGTCTGGTCTGACTGGGAATTAAACCTTGGTCTATATGACTAGGACTAAAGCACAAAGAAACATCTGCAACTTATGAGGTTATCTTTACTATATGAGAAAGTAGAGAAAAATATCATGTCTCCATCAGTTTCAGGATTTTATGTGGGTTATAGAGTGTGGATATGTCTGCTGTCTGTATGCATGAAACAGAGAGGATCATCTTCAGAGGAGGAATGCACAAGTTGGCATCTTTCAGAGCTATGTGGGAGATAAAGAGGATGTGGGAAGATGAAGCTGGAAGATCTACTTCCTTAACCTGCTAGAAATAGAAGAGGGTTTGAATTTAAACCCATTTTCAAGTTGAAGGCTCCCCCTTGTGATTATATTGAAAAACGACAATACACATATTGACCTGACTGTTCTACAGTAATCTCTTACCCTAGTAAGCCTGACTGTTGGTTATATAAGGATACTGGGTCGAAGCTCCCTTGAATATAACTTATATGGGGACCTTGAAAAGCATGCTAGGATCCAATATATCCCTGTCTTCCCCACAGGTTTTCTCAATCTCTGATACAGAGTAGGCTCAGTTGTTCTTATGCATAGGGCGTAAGCTAAGACAGTCATATTATCACACACACACACATCACCAGAGACAAAATATCTTTGTCTCTCTCTGTCTTTCTCACATATGTATGCACATACACACACAGGTACCTGTGAAAACAATTTTCACAGGTACATGTGAAAATAATGCACTAAATGCCATAATTAGCACATACATAAATAGGCACGCTTTTACACTAATATTTTTAGTAATGCAGTTAGATACTTTAGTAATGGATTCTAATACATTCAAGGTTAGGGCATGAATGATTCACACCAACGTATGGATACACCACCTCCCCAAACAACACCTATCTACATTCACTTCACTTTATAGTCACAAGATTTCATTGTTGGGGAGGTGAAAAATTTTATTCTACCCTTTAAGATTCTTCAGGCTAGTCTAATAACTAAATTGACAAGAAACAGATTGATCATTAATTAATCATGAGACTGTAGAAAATCAAATTTAATTACATAGAAATGGGGGTTCCATAAGCATAAGAGGTCTATAGACAGCTAAGCAATTGAGGCTTATTTGCCTTTCAGAACTAAGGAGAAGTGGGTAGGGATCTGGGACTTTAAAGGAGAGAAATATAATTTGCAAGAAGATGGAAAAGAGTAAATATTTCGTCAACAAATGTTTGTGAGGCCTTAAGAAAACAATGGAACACAGATAGGAATTTTAACAAACAGTCCTTGCTAGTTTCCTCCTTGTCTATAACACTGAGTTCATGTTACATTGTAGTTATCTACTGTTAATAGCTCTCTTCCTAGAATAGGTGCTCTATCTAAATTCTTTTAGGCAGGCAAAAAGAAAAACTTACTGAGTCTTCTGTTTCTTAAAAATAATCAGCCTAAATAATTCATATCCCAAAGACACATTTTGGGGTGGCAAATTTTGCCCCCTACACCATCATTACCCAAGGGGACAGAGATGCCCGAGGACTATTCCTTTGTTGTTATCTGCCACAACTTTCAGAAAAATTCAGCCTTCCAAACCTAGGCTAGTCTTACCGTTTGGTAAACTCTGTTTAACAGTCTGTTTTCAAATATGTGCTGCATAAAGGCAACACTATGTCATATCTTTTTGTGCATCTGCAAGACCTTGCTCAGGGTTTTTCAGAGTAGGCACTTAATAGATGCATAGCAAATGAAAATGGATGAGAATGTTTAATGTAATTTCAATCTTCATTCAAATAGATTACTTTAGGGGTGTCCAGCTGGCTCAGTCCACAGAGTTTGTAACCCTTGATCTCAGGGTCATGAGTTCAAGCCCTACGTTGTTGTAGAGCTTACTTAAAAAAATTAAAAAAAAAAAAAATAAGGGTGCCTGGGTGGCTCAGTCATTAAGCATCTGCCTTCAGCTCGGGTCATGATCCCAGGGTCCTGGGATCGATTCTCACATCAGGCTCCCTACTCTGCGGTAAACCCACTTCTCCCTCTCCAACTCCCCCTGCTGTGCTCTCTCTCTCGCTGTGTGTCTCTCTCTGTCAAATAAATAAATAAATATTTTTTAAAAATTTAAAAAGGATGATTTTGTGATGTAATAAAGTAAACTTAAAGATCATTGAGGGAAATAAGAAAGAAAAAAGATCTAAGAACATTTTGTATTTTTTTAAAACGGCAATTTCTTGGGCTGTAGTCCTTAAATTATTGTAAAATTCAGAGAAATAGATACTAGTAAAAAATATAAGGCAAAAATTTGCCTTGCAAATATCTCCAGACAAATGGCAGGTTATCTGTTACATAGTATTATTTAGTCATGTGAAAAGCTCTGAGTTAAATAATCTCACCTACCTTCATACACCAAACAATGTCTGTTTCCAGTACAGATTTTAAGTATTTTCTACATTTTGCTAATAGTATATTTTATTAAAAATATAATAAGGTCATTCCTAGTCCTCTCAAACTCAATCATCAATATGTATAGTCTTTCAGAGTCTTATCTCTACCTACATCTACTCTCTCATTCCATAGTATGATCTCTCTCAAATTTTATATTTGTGTATTGGAGAATTTTGTAGTTCTCAGAAAAATATCTTCACCTCTATGCCCTACCTTATACTACTTCTTCTTGGAAATCCCTTTCTATGAAGCCCCATCTCATGATTAATTCTTACTTCATCTTCCTAGATCAATTTGAGGGCTTCCCTGGGTCTCCCAGGTGGGCTAGTTCCTACCCACCCAAACTCACATAATTACTATGTTCATCTCTTTAATTACCCATATGACAATTGTTATATCATCTCATTTGTGATAGATGCCCCCAAACAATAGCAATAGTTATGGATAGTAGGAACAGCAGCATTGTTCCCTAACCAGACTCCCTCTAGGACACAGCCAAAACTATGTTCTCAATAAAGACAGAATATTCTCAAATTTTTCCAGTAAGGATTCCCTCTCCTACAAACCTAAGTGAGGATTTTCAACTCTTTCCTTTTGTTGCCTGAGCCTGAACTCTTTTTCAACTTTCAACAACTCTTTCAACTACATTTTGAAAGATGACCTGTTCTTTGCATCCTGTCTTGTCACCCGAACTCTGCCTGCCTACAGTCTGTCCATAACCTTTGGTTATTTACCTGATCTAAGGTAAACAGATCTTCTATCTAGGTGTGTTCTGATCACACTGGCATATCATAAACTCCATGGGCCTCTGTCCTCACTTTGGATCTGTTTGTCCCATTTCAGGGGTTCTGCTTCACACAATTCTGATCAACCATCCCCGGCTTGTGATTATATTATTATAATATCTTGTTCATGTCAATCTCTAAGTCTGTGTATGTGTGTGTGTGTGTGTGTGTTCAGAGGAAAGAGAAGTGTGCATATGACCTGATCACATCAATCAATTTAGATTTTGTAACATAGACTGAGGAAGAAATGCACACTGATTTTTCTGAAAGATGATGGTATTCACTACCAGAAGGGGGAGTAAGGCAAGAAGAGAGGAAATGTTGGGGAAGGGCTGCTTATTTTAGGGCTGGTTGAAGTGGCATCCCACACATCCAGGGTTGAGTGGAGAGCCTTGGAAAAGCCCGAGAAACTAGCTAGAACATGTATTTGGGACAGGTGTATATATGGAAGGTTTTCACTGGGCTGATCTCTAGGCTCAAACGTGCAGTGACTGGCAGAGACAAAGAGTGAATGAATGATCTTTTACAAGGAAACAGATATGTAACCCTGAAAATTAGTGCAAGAGTGGAAGGATGTTGGGGCGGTGATGGCTCTGGGGCTTCTAGGAAGATGAGCGATGTAAACTAATCTGGCAGTTATATGCATAATCTTCATATACCACATCCAGCCTCTCTGGCAAATTGTGGGTCCATCCTACTGAACAAAGGAAGGGAGAGAATAAGGTAGAAGGAAAACAGGATGAAGCCAAACTACTTTTCTTTTCCTGCAGTAGAGATCTGTCAGAAGCTGAAGCCTGGATTAAATCCTATAAAAAATCCTATAAAGTCCTATAAAATCTTCAGCCTGAGGTAAAGGAGAGAGGGCTGCAGAGGGAAGGGGAGTAATGACAACTCCTGCCTACAGGGTTCCAAGCCCTGGGGACTCCTTGTTTGTCCTCAGCTTCTCCCAGCTGCTGCCATGGTGCTTCACATGCACAGAAGAAAAAGGAGAATAAATCCTTCCCTGGTAGCACAGCCTGACACCTCTCACTGACCCTGGTGCCATCCTGCCTACCTGTTTCCTTTTCCAGTACAGATCATCTGAGCTTCACTCTTTTTAAAATTAGCAGCTGCTGGTAAGTCTCTATTTCTGTCTTGTGTCAGGGTTTCAGGGGTGAGAATTAGGAGGTCATATGGGAAGAGAGAAAGAATGCAGGGAGAAAGGGGTGCACAACTGTCCAGGAAAGCAGTAGCCCTGGTAGAAGCTGGTCTAAGTTCTAATTCCAGCTCCTGCACTAAATCCTTGAACGACCTAAGCCAAGTATATTCCCTACACTGGGCCTTACTTAGTGTTCTTCACTGCAAAATGAAGTCTTGGACTTCATAGTCCCATAGAAGCTTTTTCACTTCTGACACTCTTAAAGTCTTTGCAAAGAACCAGAGCCAGGAAAAGGAACAAGGACTACTCTCCCTGAAGGAGAAGGGAGACCATCTGTAATATTCAGCTGCCTGGCTCCTTGGACCAGGGCTGACATGCCCAGGTCAGGCTCTTCTTGGATTATGTCTGGAAGTCATGGATAGCATAAACTCTCTGGTCTCCATAGACTCCTCCCTGCTAGGCTATCTGATATACCCAGCCTTCCCTCATCTTCTTATCAACCAAGCACCATTCATTGCTTCAACTCAGATATTAAGTGTATTTTGTGTGCCAGACCAGTGAACATGGCAGGGAAGATCCTGCCCCCAGTCTCTTCTATTAATACAGACAGCCCTGTGGCTTCCTCGGTATCCAGGATACGCCACCCCCCTTCCAAAGTCTTCTTCTCCTCTGGTCACAAGAGGCATGTTTACACAGGAGTTTGACCATTGTGGAAGTGCTCTTTGGTTCAAAAATGAGCTTATCTTCAAAACTAAAGTCTAAGTCCTTCTGTATATTTTCCTACTTATAAGAAACAGTAACCTCTACCACTAATTCATTTTTTAATAGCAGATATTAAATTGAAACAAAAATATTTAGGACACAAGGGTGAGGTAAAGAGATCAACTTGCTCATTGCATAGTGAAGAATCTCTCTTCCTCTTCAGGGTTCTGCTGTATCTCTGCCATGAATACTGTAGTTATATTTTCATTAGCCATGACTGTGTACTAACAAATGGACTTCCTGGTTTGTTTGTTTGTTTCCATCTGGAGTTTTAAAAACTTTAGTCACTTCAAAACCTTTATCAGAGACATGATTCTGCTTTGGGTTGGAGGTGGCTCTGATGTTACCCCTTCCACATAAGACAAAGCAGACCTCCTCCTCTCCAGCAAAGGGGTGCAGGCTGGAAGCCAAGGCCAGACAGGGGTGGAGACCTTGGGCCTCTGAGTGATCACTCCAGATGGAAAGATTTGGCCCACTGCAAAGGTGGGGGTCCAGTTTCTCCTTACCCTGGAAGAGGGCAGGGCTTGGTCTCAGGGGAAACAAGTGGCTGCCTCTCCATCTGGCTGCATGGAGCTGGGACAGAAACCAAGAGGGGCTTATCTGTTTCCTTTTTCTGTTCTGCCAGTTCTTTTGAGTAGGCTGGGCTAGGGGTTGGAGGTATGGTAAGCTGTCTGCCCTGGGTCTTTTCAGGTTAAGATGGGAATGGGGACCACTTTAGGGAGGTGGGAATTTGGAGTGGTTTTTGTTTTGTTTTGTTTTGTTTTGTTTTTTAAGGAGAAACACCTGTTGTTCCCCAACACTAACAATTTTCTCTCATTTCCACAGAAACTACCATAGGACTTCCTTTCAGGAAAAATAATCACAGCTCCGCATGGTCTCTCTATAGACTTCTCTCTTCTCCCAGATCACTCTTCCTGTCCTTCTCAGTCTGAAGTCAGTGAACACAGGACTCAATGCTAAACTCCAGGCACAACTAACTCATAAGAGGTGAGCACTTGATTCATTTACTTACTCAGTTTTTCATGCAAAAGCATATGGTGGTGCCTACCAATATTAGACACTGTTCTGGGCTCCAGGCGTATTTCTCAGAGAGTCCCACTCTACCTGTACAAGAAAGTGAGTCAAAACCATAAGTTATAAATACATACACACAAACAATATATGTATACATATATAAGGTACAAATAATATATACATATATAATGTATATGAGAAATATATGTATCAGTATATAACTATGTGTAAGTATGTTTCTATATAAAGAATAGATATATGTGAATACACATTATATAAAATACATATAAAGGTAAATATATTTCTGTTTGTTATTTATATTACACATATTTGTTATTGTATATACTTATATATAACATATAAATAGATTCTATGTGTTCATATAAATAAGGATACATATATATGTATAATATAAAAGATGTATGTGTGATTTACACTTTAACAGTGTTGCAGCAAAGGTATTATACGAACACTGAGAAAGATACACCTAACTCTACACAAGAAAGTCAGGAGAGATTTGTCAGAGAAAATGATATTTGTGTTGTCTTAAAGGATCAGCCAAAGTTCACTGGTCAGGAAAACAAGATTTTTTTTTTTTTCAGGAAAGCAAGATAAGAAGTGATAAAAATAATAGAAAAAAGAAAAGTACATATAGGGAACTGTAGAAAGAGTTGTAAGGATTTGTTGACTGCAGGAGAAAAAACATAAGTTGAGAAAGAACAAAAGCCTTGCTACAGACAGAGTATTTGGGAATATTCAGAACACAAACTTGGAATTAGGCAGACATGGGCTCAGATCCCATCTCCGACATTATTAGCTCTCTGGGAAGCTTGAGGAAAGTTATTTACCTTTTCTGTGGCTTCCCTCTCTGTGGAGTGGGGATGGAATACTTCATGGTTGTGAGAAATATTCTCTATGTTAAGTTTCCCCAGTGTCTAAATCATTCATAGGCTCAATAAATTGGAGCTCTCACCATAGCTCTTCACAAATCTGAACTGCATTCTGGTGAAAAGGGGTAGTGAGGGACTGTGTACAGCCCATTGACGCAGGGAGTTAGCATTCTCTGGACAACCCCAAGGGCTGCAGCAGGGAATAGATCAAGGCAGGGAGAGGGGGTTTGGGCAGGTAAGTTAAACGACAGAAAGGTCAGTTAAGCAGGTGTAGAAAAACTAAGAATTATGACAGTGAGTACAAGGGTGGAGACAAAACAATAGATGGTAGGGATTTTTTTTTTTTAAGATTTTATTTATTTATTTATTTGACAGGCAGAGATCACAAGAAGGCAGAGAGGCAGGCTGAGAGAGAGAGGAAAGCAGGCTCTCTGCTGAGCAGAGAACCTGTTGCGGGACTCAATCCCAGGACCCCGAGATCATGACCTGAGCCGAAGGCAGCGGCTTAACCCACTGAGCCACCTAGGCACCCAATGGTAGGGATATTTAGGAGGTAAAAAATACTTAACTCAGTTACAAAATAGGTCTGGGAAGAAGGAAAGGGTCAAGTAAAGTGTACATTCCAATATGTTGTCTTGGATGACTAGAAAGTGGTTGATAAATGATACTGTCAAAAATGTATAAATAGGAGGGAAATCAGATATGTAGAGGGTCGGTGATGGGCTCAGAATTAGATGTGTTGGGTTTAATTGGCATCCATTTGAAGAGACTAACAGGAAGGTGGAAGGGTAGGCCTGATGCATAGCAGAGTTGTCTGGGCTAGAGGTAAATATGTAAGGGATGTCAGTATACAAGTAAAATAATAGATCATGTTATGAATAAGAAAGTGTTCAACATCAGAAGACTGGGTAACATGAGCACATGAATATTTGAGCAACCGATAGAAGCACTGAATAAGAGCTGTCATAAAAATTAGAAGAGAATCAGCGAATAGTTGCATCAAGAATTTCAAGAGAGAACTTTAAAAGGAAGGCATTGTTATGGAGATCGGATGTTGACTTAACATTCTCCATTGAATTCCAAGCCTAGAGATCACTAATGACCTCTAGGTCATTGCTGGGGCACCTGGGTGGCATAGTTGCTTCTGACTCTTGGTTTTGGATCAGGCCATGATCTCAGGGTCATGAGATTGAGCCCTGCATTGGGTTCAGCAAGGAGTCTGCTAAAATTTCTCCCTCCCTCTCCTTCTGCCCCTCCCCACCTCACCCTTTCTCTCAAATAAATAAATGTAAGTCTTAAAAAAATAATAATAGAGGGGTGCCTGGGTGGTTCAGTGGTTAAGCCTCTGCCTTCAGCTCAGGTCATGATCTCACAGTCCTGGGATCGAGCCCCGCATTGGGCTCTCTGCTCGGTGGAAAGCCTGCTTCCCCCCTCTCTCTGCCTGCCTCTCTGCCTACTTGTGATCTCTGTCTGTCAAATAAATAAATAAAATCTTTTAAAAAAAGAAAGAGAGAGCATTGCTTTAGCTAAATTAAAAAAAAAAAAGTCATCAGGTGGTTGTTGAGTACTGAACTTATGGGTGAAGAAATAGAGAGAGTACAGGGGGATAGTTCTTTCACTACATCTGAACACAGTAGAATCAGATTTTATTCCCAACCACTCCATTGAACTACTATCTCACCGTCAGCTAGGACTTCCTCATTGCTAAATCTTCTGGTCACTTCTCAGTCCTTTAGTACCTTGACTCCTTAGCAGCATTATATATAATTGGTTTATCCCTTATGAAACTCACACACAAAACCACACTTTCCTGTTTTGTTTTATTTTATTTCTCTATGCAACTGGGATTTTTTTCCCCCTCAAGCTATTTCAGTGGAAACTTTCTTCTTGACCTCTAAATTTCAGATTTTCCCAGGACTTAATACTAGAAACTTCCCTCTACCCTCATATTTTAGATTTTGTCCAGGTTATTTACTAATATCTCTCAAATACATATCTTTTCCTCAACTTATTTTGAAGTTGATACTTTTCCTATACTGAGTTAATGAGAACAAGATAAATGAAAACCTTCTTGGGGGAAGTGATTCTAAACTGAATTTTCGACACGCTTTTGAAACAACTAGAAACAGATGCTCAGGATACTGCTAGATAGATGAGCCTATAATTTAAAAAAAAAAAGAAACTATGGGGTTATATATTTGATATTTTCAATGTATAGATGGTAAATAAACTCATGATAACAATGATATTGCCAAGATAAATAATAAAGTATTCTGGCCAAAAAATTGCCCAGAATGGGAATGGCTAAACAATTGTTTAAGGATAAACAATTAGAGAAGCCAGCAATAGAGATTGGGAAGGAACAGAAATTACAAAAATACAGGAAAAAAACTGATAGCTGCAGAAAGGGAGGTGGGCAGGGGGATAGGGTAACCAGGTGATGGGCATCAAGGAGGGCACATGAGGAGATGAGCCCCCACATCAATGATGTGATGAATCATTGAACATTATATCAAAAATGAATGATGTACTATATTTTTGCTAATTGAATTTAAATAAAAAATGCTTCTATCTTCAAGAAAAAAAAAGGAAATACTGGAGAAAACCTGGTGAATGTGGTGCTATAATACAGTTTAGAATAGCTAGCAGGGTGGTAGAATTGATAATAGTAAATTACATGATATCAAAGATAATGATAATCATGATTCTGCTTATGATGGTTTGACTATTAGGAAGACTGAAAAATTAATAACTAGAAATATCCATTTATTTTCAGCTCCATCTCTGAGGAATGCCAGCCCAATATCTTCTTAGTCCTCAATTCATGATTTTGTCCAATATTACTCAGTTTAGCCCCATGTTCTACCTCACTGGTTTTCCAGGATTGGAAGCCATCGAACACTGGATTTTCATCCCCTTTTTCCTTATGTACCTTGTGGCCATCTCAGGCAATTGTTTCATTTTGATAATTATTAAGACCAACCCTCGTCTGCACACACCCATGTACTATCTACTCTCTTTTTTGGCCCTCACTGACCTGGGACTCTCAGTGTCGACCTTGCCCACTACTGTGGGAATTTTTTGGTTCAAATCTCATGGTATCTACCTTGCAGCTTGCCAAATTCAGATGTTCTGTATCCACTCATTTTCCTTCATGGAGTCCTCAGTGCTCCTCATCATGTCCTTTGACCGCTGTTTGGCCATCTGTCACCCCCTTAGGTACTCAGTCATTATCACTAGCCAGCGAGTGATTAGGACAGGTCTGGCTGTCATATTCCGGGGACCTGTGGCCCTAATTCCTCTTGTCGTCCTCCTGAAGACTTTTCCCTACTGTGGGCCTCGAGTCCTCTCCCATTCTTTCTGCCTACACCAGGAAGTGATACACTTGGCCTGCACAGATACCACCTTCAACAACCTGTATGGACTGGCGGTAGTGGCATTCACTATGATGCTGGACCTGGTGCTCATCGCACTGTCCTATGGAGTCATCCTGCACACTGTGGCAAAATTGGCCTCCCATGAGGAGCAGTTCCGAGCTTTCCAAACATGTACCTCACACCTCTGTGCTGTGCTGATATTCTTTGTGCCCATGGTAGGGCTGTCTTTGGTGCACCGCTTTGGGAAGCATGCCCCTCTTGCTGTCCACCTTCTTATGGCCAATGTCTATCTCTTTGTGCCTCCCATGCTAAATCCAATCATATACAGTATTAAGACCAAGGAGATCCGCCATGTTATCAGCAAGCTCCTGGGTCTTAAGAAGGTCAGTGCTGGATCCAGGGGTTAAAAATACCCCTGGTACCCAAGAGAAGGTCCCTAATCAAGCCAAAGATCACTAGCATTAAGAACCTACTATGAATCCCATGTGTTTCTCCAAGATTCTTTTCCATTTCCCTAAATAAAATATATATGAGTTTCTTTTCCTGAGTTATGAGTTAAGAATACTGATATGCCCTTGCTTAAATTTTAATGCCTCCACCTATGTAGGAGACCTAACTCTTTTCATAGCACCAAAAACTGCCCAGATAAATACTCTGTTAAGGGTCATCATCAATGTACAAATATTAAAACTAAAACTAAATGGAACAAAAATGAAAACAGAACAGTAAATTTAAATAAATAAATGAATAAATAAATAAACCGGGCAGAGAAGAAACAAATTCACTTCAAGAAATGTACCTTCTCCCATGGCTCCTTGGGACTGCTTCTCTCTTCTCTACACAGCCAAAACCTCTTCAGTTTCTATCCTGGCTATCCTTTGCACTCTTCAGTCACACTGGAAGAAGAACTTGATACTCTTCCCTAATAGCTGATTTAGTTAGAACACCTCCATGTGTTCTATGGATGTGCCCCTTCTGGTCCTTCTACCACTTTATTTCATTAGTGGAAGCCCTTGACCCCAAACTTGACTCATCTCATCTCTGATTTTACCTTTCCTATGGACTTTCTGACAGTAAGCAGAAGTCAGAGTTTTCCCCCAGGCACCTCAGTGGGGAGATCTTGCATAATGACATGAAACATGGCCAAGTTGCAATGAAGGAAAATATCACAAATATTTATAAGTTATAATCCATTGCTCAGGAGGTTGTGGACCTAAAGCTGGCAGGGAAGATTCCCCATACCGTTGAATAAATGAGTCTCAGCATTGGGTTCACTTCCTCACAGACATTTCCCTGAGAGATTTCTCTCCAATATTGGAGCAGATGCTCCCTCCCTCTGCTCCCTCAGAACCCTGCATTTCCCAGTGTAACATCTGAACATCTGTCACATAGTAATGTACTGCTTCATGTCTCAGTTTTGCTTCCTTTTTCACTTTCTCCTTCCTTCCTTTCTTTCCCTCCCTTCTTCCTTCCTTTCTTTTTCTTTCCTCCTTTCCTTTTCCTTTTTTTTTTTCTTTTCTCTTCTTTTTTCTTCCAGAATGGATTACTAAATTAAGACCCTTGGAGGAGTTATGCCTTGTTATGTCTTGCCAGTACATCTCCATAAATACAAAGACTGGCAGAGAATAGATGCTCAATGAATACATACTATTCATTCTGGATACATGAAAGCATAAATTGAAATTCAAAGCTAAGAAAGAGGACTTCTATTCTAGGGGAGTTTTTTCTCCTTACACTCAGGAAGCTCAAGAAGACCCCCTTGTGATGGCAACCCTCAAAGAGTGTTCTTCACCATTACCCTAGTTCTGCATCATTCAGTCCTCTGGGCCCCACAGCCCCCTCTGCCACAGATTATTATGACCCAGAAGCACTTCCTGAGAGTTACTCTTCACGGGTCTGGGGCATGGGAAACCTTGTATATAGTCCAGCAACCCTCCTCCCTGATCCAGGCTGAATAGCAACCTTGCTGGGTCTCTTTGATAAACTCAATTGTCACTTTCTTTCCATGGGTTTAGGAGTTGAGCAGTTTCTCGGGCCAGAATAACCATATCCTTGCCTCCACACAAGTCAGCTTCTCCTGGCTTTATATTCTAGCATCCCCCATCTCTTCTTTTGTTTTAGTTTATATGAAGTCTGAGAGAATTCCTTTGGATGGGAAACAGATGGTTGATACCTGCTAAACTGGTTTCTTATTTATATTTATTTTCTGTTTGCCTGGTCAAAATGGAAAGAGAAATGGTGGTGGCAGCAGACCAGACAAAGATCCTCAGATATAATTGCTCTTGTGAAAGATATTATTAAAAACAGCTAGGAAAGACTGAATTACTCAAAACACGGTGCTAGCCAAATTTCTTATCCATTGTGGAAGATAAAATTTGATCCTTAGCCTATAGTATACATAAAAATGTATTAAAGATACAAATGTTAAGAGGAAAACTTGAAAAAAAAATTTTTTAATCTCCCCAATTTATTTATTTATTTAATTTATTTATTTTCAGCATAACATTCATTGTTTTTGCACCACACCCGGTGCTCCATGCAATCCGTGCCCTCTCTAATACCCACCACCTTGTTCCCCCATCCTCCCACCCCCTGCCCCTTCAAAACCCTCAGATTGTTTTTCAGAGTCCATAGTCTCTCATGGTTCACCTCCCCTTCCAATTTCCCCCAACTCCCCTCTCCTCTCTAATTCCCCTTGTCCTCCATGCCATTTGTTATGCTCCACAAATAAGTGAAACCATATGATAATTGACTCTCTCTGCTTGACTTATTTCACTCAGCATAGTCTCTTCCAGTCCAGTCCATGTTGCTACAAAAGTTGGGTATTCATCCTTTCTGATGGAGGCATAATCCTCCATAGTGTATACGGACCTCATCTTCCTTATCCATTCATCTGTTGAAGGGCATCTTGGTTCTTTCCATAGTTTGGCGACTGTGGCCATTGCTGCTATAAACATTGGGGTACAGATGGCCCTTCTTTTCACTACATCTGTATCTTTGGGGTAAATACTCAGTAGTGCAATTGCAGGGTCATAGGGAAGCTCTATTTTTAATTTCTTGAGGAATCTCCACACTGTTCTCGAAAGTGGCTGCACCAACTTGCATTCCCACCAACAGTGTAAGAGAGTTCCCTTTTCTCCACATCCCCTCCAACACATGTTGTTTCCTGTCTTGCTAATTTTGGCCATTCTAACTGGTGTAAGGTGATATCTCAGTGTGGTTTCAATTTGAATCTCCCTGATGGCTAGTGATGATGAAAATGTTTTAAAAAATAAGAGAGAATGGAAATACAGTACTGAAATACAGTAAAACAGAATATACCAAAAACAAATAGACAACACAAATCAGACTCAGAGGTGAAATCTGCAATAGGTATCTATATGGACAACTGATGTTTAATGTTCAGAATATGTGAAGAACCTCTTTAAGTTAGTAAAAAATTTAAAAGACAGAAAATCCAATAAGAAATTAAGCAAAGATAGGAAAAGGCAATGCACCTACACAAAAAACAAATATGCCAATAAATATCTGAAAACACGTTCATCTTGACAAGAAATTTGGAAAAGAAATAACAAAGAGTATTTCACCATGTATTTCACCAATAAATTTAGCAAAACTGGAAAAATACATATCATAAATATAAATATACACACATATATACACCCACATTCACACATATTTTCAAACATATATGCAGGAAAAATTAAAAACTATGTGGAGATTGGTAAACTCTGAAAAAAGCTCTAGGGAAAGAAAGAAATAAATCAAGTGAGCCATGTTACATGGAAGGTTTTAATTCTATCAAAAAAATAGAGGCAAAATCTGAGGCAAATAAGCAAAATGTTAAGATTTGTTAAAACTGGGTAAGCCTAGAGATGTACACTTACTCAGGTGGATATTATATCATTCTCTATATTTTACAATTAAAGTAATCTCCTATTTAAATACAAACAAAAGTACAAAGTGAAATTTTAAAAGGAATCCATATGGATTATGCCTCCATCAGAAAGGATGAATACCCAACTTTTGTAGCAACATGGACTGGACTGGAAGAGACTATGCTGAGTGAAATAAGTCAAGCAGAGAGAGTCAATTATCATATGGTTTCACTTATTTGTGGAGCATAACAAATGGCATGGAGGACAAGGGGAATTAGAGAGGAGAGGGGAGTTGGGGGAAATTGGAAGGGGAGGTGAATCATGAGAGACTATGGACTCTGAAAAACAATCTGAGGGTTTTGAAGGGGCAGGGGGTGGGAGGATGGGGGAACAAGGTGGTGGGTATTAGAGAGGGCACGGATTGCATGGAGCACCGGGTGTGGTGCAAAAACAATGAATGTTATGCTGAAAATAAATAAATTAAATAAATAAATAAATTGGGGAGATTAAAAAATTTTTTTTTCAAGTTTTCCTCTTAACATTTGTATCTTTAATACATTTTTATGTATACTATAGGCTAAGGATCAAATTTTATCTTCCACAATGGATAAGAAATTTGGCTAGCACCGTGTTTTGAGTAATTCAGTCTTTCCTAGCTGTTTTTAATAATATCTTTCACAAGAGCAATTATATCTGAGGATCTTTGTCTGGTCTGCTGCCACCACCATTTCTCTTTCCATTTTGACCAGGCAAACAGAAAATAAATATAAATAAGAAACCAGTTTAGCAGGTATCAAAATTCCCAAATTCTAAAACTGGATATAAATGTTCTTGTGTTTGTGTGGTATCCTGTGTGCGTGCTTGTGTGTGCACGTGCGTGCATTTGGAAGGCCTTTGGAATACCAGCTGTTTAGGCTTAGGAGGCCCTAGGGAGCACTAGAGTCTTTCCAGTCCTAAAGTCAGGCACCCCTTTTACATGGGTTCCATTCTGAGCTTTAATGGAAGTCCAATAGCAGGCTACACCACAAAATAGCAGCTGTGAGTCTCAAAATGATTTTCCCATACTGAATGGAAGGCATACTGAAGGAGAATGTAGAATGTGGATTTAGATTACAGTTTAAGTCCCATTTTTACCACTTATCAACAAATAGGTCACTACCATCTAAATTTCTTTTCAAAATGAGAAAATACAAACAGATAATGATATTTTAAAACTCCTACCTTTCTGGAATTTAAAATACAAATTAAAAATTTTAATCTTGTTAATAAACAAATATTAAAAGTTCATAATCAGGCATGAAGTGAAAAAGGGATTTCCATATACTTGTGTGAGAGCATAATTCAATTTGTCTTTTATAGAAAGCAAGATGCACTGAAAGACTTAAATGTATTCAGATCCTGTGTCTCAGAAGCACGACTTCTAGAAATCTATCCTACTGAAATAACTGTAAAGGAAAAATAAAGTTTTTAGAATGTACGCTCCCTGAGGATGAGGATTTATCTTTTTCTGTTTGGTCACAGAGTTACCTCAGCACCTGTGCTCGTGCTGGACCTCCTCTCTATTCAAGACAAGGGCCTGCATTGCTGAAAGAAGTTCAAGTAAAAACAAACAAACAAAGAAACAAACGAAAAAAAACTACACAATCCCACAGCTTCTCTTTAACTTCTTTGGTACAGAAGTGAACTCCTTTAGTTTTAAGCTCATAGAACTTCTTTACTCATGCAGCGTCTATGTTTTCAACCCCTTAAGCCCCCTCTTCAGTAAAACAAAACAAAACTAAACTAACAAATCTACAAAACTCACCAAAGCTAGATTTGTTCACACATATGACAATATTTGGTGTAAACTGTGTGGCCCATGCACCAGCACTGATTCTATGCTCCCACATGCAAAGCTCTTTACAAAACTGTCATGTTTTTCAATATCCTTATGTCTCCCTAAGACCTCGAAGCTAGCATTGTGTTTGTAAAATACATATTTTTATGTAATTAAAACATATTTTTCAGGTAGTTGAAATTCACGTGATTTTATAATGTCTTGCTTTGTGTCAACTCTGAGACTTCGTTGTTTCCCTCACTATCTGGAATGTTGGATCCAGTGTGAGAGCTATTAGTAAAGAATACCTGTTAACATCTTTATAGTTCCTGTGAATCTTTTTGGTTTTTTACTCTGTCAGGAAAAGTTAGTCATTTTTCAAATTTGTCTCCTGCAAAAGACAAATAACTTTCTCAAAAGCAGAGATTGTGTTTTTGTTTTTGTTTTTGTTTTTGTTTTGTTTTGTTTTGTTTATCTTTGCACTTAAGTATATGTCCCAAAGCTTGTAGTGTCTAGATATTTGCTGAATGAATGAGCATGAGTAACTACCTGGTGGGGAAGAGAGTCTCAAAGGGAGGCTGGATGGAGGAAAAGAGGATCACAGAGAAGAGGACTGAGGGTCAACCAGTAAATTTTCTTGCAACAATAACAGCTAGTGGGAGAAAAGAATGAAGACTCATCTGATTGACAAAGTATTTAATGGTGGTACTGAAGGGTCACTAAGTTTCCATCAAAGATAAATGGGGTGCCCAATGACCAAGTTCTGGGAAGACACTGATCCCTCTTTGGTGTTTACAGATCTACATCCATCTAAGGAGTTTCCTCTGAGGGCTAAGACCCAAGGGAAAAGGACAGAGAGCCATATAACTGCCATTGCAGCAGATGCAGATGGACATCCTGATTGAGTCAGAAGAGGCTGGGGCAGGAAGTGAGAAGTGCTGCAGGACTGGGGGAAGAAGCCACAGAAAACAAGGACCAGTAAGTTGTTGCAGATGGGCAGAGGCAGCCAATGCAGTGACCTCTCTGGTACCTCTTACCTAAAAAGTCTATAAGTAGGGTGATGGGATAGGGCAACTTCCAGCATTATGGCCATCTGCAGTATGTTATCTCCCTGTGACCTTTTGGATTAGAAACAGACCAGAATTTGTTCCTGGGTGTTTATTTGCAAACATGGCAGCTTCCTGGTTAGGATATGAAACTGGCCCTGGTACATGGCAGGCAGGGAGAGACTGAAGAAAGAGGCAGTTCACTCCAGATTGGTAGATGGCAGGTCTGGTAAGCGAGGGAACTTATATACAAGGCATGTCTTGGACACCACAAGAAAAGTAACTCTCTGCATCCACCACCAGAATCTTAACTTGGTTCAGCCACATATACCATCCAGATGGGCTCAACTTCTTTATTTTACTGATGAGGATACAGAAGCAAGATTATATCAGACAGCAAGATCTAGAATAGAAGGGCTTGTCTTATGAGCGTCTCGCCAGGTACCCCGGTTTTTAATTTTTAATAAACTAGTTTGAACAAGGAACAAGCTTTGTCATTACTCCTTCTGTTTCAAGGTACACTATTGATCTGCTTTTTTTTGCAACACCTATTTCAGAAATACTACTCTAATAAGTTGCCCTGATTCATTAAATCTGTATCAGTTCTCCAGCTTGATTTTGGAGGAGAGATAACCTTTAAAAACATGGAGATGAAGGAAAGAAGGAAGAAAGGAAAAGGAAAGGAAGAAAGAGAAAGAGAGAAAAGGAAAGAAGGAGGGAAGGAAGGAAAAAGGGAGGGGGAGGGAGAGAGAAAGAACAAAAGAGAGAAAGAGGAAGGAAGGAAGGGAAGGAGGGAAAAAAAGAAAGAAAGAAAGAAAGAGGGGAGGAAAGGAAGGAAGAAAGTAGCAGACATGTCAGTGGACTCTCAAATTTGATTTGGAAAATAATGAAATTCCTGGGTGCCTGGGTGGCTGAGTCAGTTAAGTAACTGACTCTTGGTCTTAGCTCAGGTCATGATCTCATGGGTCATGAGATTAAGCCCCACGTTGGGCTTCCCACTCATCAGGAAGTCTCCTTAAGATTCTCTCCCTTTGGGGCACCTGGGTGGCTCAGTGGGTTAAAGCCTCTGCCTTCAGCTCAGGGTCCTGGGTCCTGGGATCAAGCCCCGTGTTGAGCTTTCTGACAGGAGGGAGCCTGCTTCCTCCTCTCTCTCTCTGCCTCTCTGATCTCCATCTGTCAAATAAATAAAATCTTAAAAAAAAAAAAAAAAAGATTCTCTTCCCCTGCCCCTCCCCCTATGCACACCCTCTCGTGCGCTTTGTCTCTAAAATAAATAAATAAATAAACCTAGAAAAAGAGAAACAAAGAAAGAAAGGAAAGAAGTTAGGAAGGAAGGAAGAAAAAAAGTAAGGAAGAAAGAAAAAGAAAATAAATTCCAGGAATTAAAGGTAGCAGCTCCAAAAATATAGATAGTGTAGGATGAATTAGTGTGACTTTCCAGGGACCTGAGGTGTTTGAGGGATGAGGTACTGCAGAGTGAGTCATGGTTCTTTAAAGGGGTTGAGTTTGGAGAAAAGCAGCATATCTCTTCTCCTGATCCTAGGAACATGTGGGCAGAATCTCGTAATGGCAATAAGGATATAAAGTGGAGAACAGACTGAATGAGGAAGCGCTCTACATGCATTCTTGACTTGCTTAGACAAATTAGATAGAATTTATTCTACAGGAAATGCTTGAAGGGGTAGGGTCATACAATTTGGGAGTAACAGAATTTCAGAGAATCACAGCATTCCGTTAAGGTCAAGCTCTATCTTTCACAACTGGTTAAGAACAAAAGTAGAGAAAATTTACTTACCTCACTGTCATGAGGTAAGTAAAGGTTTGGTTGGGAATAAGAGAAAGAAGAGGGGAAGCAGGAAAAGGACAGGTTGCTTGTGTGGGCAGTAGTTTATCAAAAGGTCACTGAGTTCACAGTGTGCAGAGATGCCCGACTGGCCCCCAGGGGACTGGTGTTCAGTGATAGGAGTGCTCATGCTTAATGGCCTAGTAACCCTCAATATATTACCACCTTTTCCTAGAAAGAACAGACTTGAGAATGAGGACATCTGCTCCACCAAATGACAATGCGAGCTTCTCTATATTTCTGCTGACAGGCTCCCCAGGCCTGGAATGGGCTCACCACTGGATCTCACTACCCATTTTTGTAGGACACTTGGTGGCCCTCGTCAGTAATGCTAGCATCTTGCATCTGGTACAAACTGACCCTTCTCTCCAGCAGCCCAAGTACTACTTCCTGGACATCCTGGCTGTGACAGATTTGGGTCTGTGCATGTCCACGCTGCCCTCTGTGTTGGGCCTGC
The DNA here is from genome assembly GCF_009829155.1 of Mustela erminea. Lineage (NCBI taxonomy): Eukaryota > Metazoa > Chordata > Mammalia > Carnivora > Mustelidae > Mustela > Mustela erminea. Next base: position 59,866,807 of record NC_045622.1, read on the forward strand.
TGTGGTTTTATGTCCAGATGGTGGGCCTGGTGCCCTGTGTTCTGCAGCAGCACTTCCTTCACTCCTCCTTCATGGAGTCAGCCGTACTCTTTGCTATGGCCCTGGACCACCTGGTAGCCATCCAGTTCCCACTGCACTATGTATCTGTGCTCACCAGTCCTCGCGTGGCACTGGCCAGGGCTGTGTTGGGCATACACAGTGCCACCATCACTGCAGCCCTCTCACTGAACCTGCTGAAGTTTGACTACTGTCACCGAGGGGCACTCTCTCATGCCTACTGCCTTCACCAGGACATGATCCACCTGGCCTGCTCGGACACATGCTTCAACAAACTCTATGGGCTGTGCATCATCATGCTGGCCATCGGCTTTGATGTCCTTTTCATCCTGATCTCCTACTCTGTCATCCTCCGCACTGTGCTGGCCATCGCCTCTGCCAAGGAGAGGCTAAAGGCCCTCAACACTTGTGTCTTGCACATCCTGGCTGTGCTCTGCTTCTATGTGCCTGTGCTAGCCCTGTCCATCGTGCACAGATTTGGGCACCACACCTCACCCTTGGTGCACATCCTCATGGGCACTATCTCTGTGCTCTTCCCGCCCCTGATGAACCCTATAGCATCAAGACCCAGCAGATCCGCAGGGCCATCCTTAAGATGGTTTCACTGGGGAAGATACAGTGAGACACTGGCAATGAATATAGTGATTCAAAATAAGGAATGAATTAATGCTTCTTTATTAAGCCTTCATACCACAGAGCAAGTTCTGTTTACCCACTTTAGTTTGACTTGACTCTACTGTTAAATCAAAAAAAGTCTATGCTCATTACTATGCATGTATATACTTATAAATATACACCCACTACTTTCTTACATTAAAAAATGATTATAATTTTTTTTTTACTTAAATGTTTACATGTTCAAAGTGATTTTTGTATTTGCTCCTCTACTGATTTGGTAGAACTCTAATTCCATAATAATATCATTAGTGATAAGTTACTCTGATGATGTGGAGACTTAAATCTTCACTTCAGATTCTTTGGATTAACAAATGAGTTTATTTCTTTAAACAAATGAGTATATTTCTTTAAAATATAATAATTCTGTAATATACACTTATCAGGGATAACTTTAGTGTGTATCTAAGGGGAATTTTCCAATGTTGCATTTTTGGTCCATATCATAGTCTGGGACAGAACTAAATCGAGGGGAGGCATAAAAGCATAATTTATAGGATGCCTGGGTGGCTCAGGCATTTAAGTGTCTGACCTTTGATTTTGGCTAAGATTTTGATCTCAGGGTTGTGAAACTGAACCCTAAGTCTGGCTCCACATTGGGCATGGAGTGTATTTAGGATTCTCTTTTCCTCTCCCTGTGTGACCCCAACTTATGTGTGCTCTCTCTCACTCTCTCTCTCAAAAAAAAAATAAATAAACAGACCCTAATTTATAACCAGGATGAGAAAAAATGGGGTTGACAGTGTGTCAGATCTGTAGGTAGTGATATGACAGAAGTATGTCTTTGAGTCAATAACCTAAGGAAAGAACCCCCAGATACGAGAGCAAGATGCAAATTCAACAGGTCTCTTAGATCATATTTTGCCCATTTCAGTACAAGACAATTTCTGCTGTCCCCAAAGTACACAGTAATGTCACTCACCAATAAAGTTTAGCATATAAGACAATTATCAGAGTATTTTAGAAGTATCTTTAAGAAACCACGTACTGTCATACAATACATAAATTATAGAGAAATGCAAGACATTCGTGCACATATACAGACATGAATGGATATTCACTTCCACCTTATATTCAGATATGAGGGTCCTTTCCTTGGGTTAGTGACTCAAGGATACACCTCTGTCATATCGACACCTACATGAATGTACATTCAATAGTAAATAAATTTATGGGAAGATATACATGCTCATAGATTCATGCAAACTTGCAAATAGAATTCTACATGAGGGTATGTGGATAGGCATACATCCACACACACATGCACACACATGCACACACACGTTTTCAGATGCACATTCACATGAACTTACACACTTGCAAATGCACATAAAAGTATGCTCACATAGGCATGTATATCCACACACCCATACACTCATGCACATCTTGTGTATTTTCTTTTCTTTTTCTTTTTTTTTTAAGATTTTATTTACTTATTTGACAGAGAGAGATCACAAACAAGCAGAGAGGCAGGCAGAGAGAGAGGAGGAAGCAGGCACCCTGCTGAGCAGAGAGCCCGATGTGGGGCTTGATCCCAGGACCCTGAGACCATGACCGGAGCCGAAGGCAGCAGCTTAACCCACTGAGCCACCCAGGCACCCCCATCTTGTGTATTTTCTTAGAATCTGACTTCTCTTTACCCCAGAAGGCATGTCCTGGGCTCCTCTGCTCTTGGCCCAATTATTCCTACATGCCTCCAGGATGCAAATTCTTCTGAGGCTGATTTGCCTGTGTCACCCAAGGGACTGACTGGCAAAACTGAGGGATTGAAAAGGCTAGTTCTGAAGTCATGATAACGAAGAAGGCCAGTCAACTCCTGCTTCCAGGTAGTGAGCTAGAGACCAGGTCTGAGACCAGCTATCTTGAAGGGCAGGTGGGCCTGCATAAAGGAGGAGTGAGTTGGCCTGAAAGTCCAGTCTATGGGATCAGAAGGATGGGAAATCTGTTCAGGTGAGCAGAACCTAGGGTTTTCTTTCAGAGATGCAGCTTATTTCCAGCACAGGTTTTATGTTCCCCTTCCCTCATATCATGAAAGACCCCTTCTGGTAGGACACAGTCTTTTATCCAGAAATCCTCACTGTGGCAGAGAAATACTTGATCTCTTTTATTCAACCTTTCTCTGTTGATTCAGGAAAACTGGGGCAGGAAAACCTCCATTTTTTCCCCAAATCCAAATCTTTTAAAACTAGGTATGTAATTCCTTTTTAAGTCTTTGTTTCTTAAACCTATTCACTCTCCTCTCCTTTACCTTCCATGCCAATCAATAGTCCTTGTCCTCTCCATCCCAGGCAGGCAGCCACATAGCCTGTAGGGCCTGGTCAGTCTTAAACCCAGCTCCTCCCTGACCTGGGCTTTTCAGGGTCCTTCCTCCCCATCTAGCTTACTCATCACCTCTCCCATCCCATTTGTTACCATGGTCTTCCTTGTATCTCTTTTGTTCAAGCTTCCTTTCTCTCCTTTTTAACTACAGTTTTACCAGTGTGATTTGGCAAGTCACTTAAAATGCCAATTCCTCATTCTCCAAAGTTGTAATATATGTTTGAATAGGTCGTTTTGAGTATTTTGAGGATAAGTTAGATCACCTCTATACAAAGATAACATAGGGCACCCTTCCACAGTACCTGATACATCATACTAAATCAATGTGTTTTTTTTCCTTGTAAATTCTAAGTAAAAATTACCAAATTCTAAGTAAGAATTACCTTTTCCCTACCAAATGTCAGGCTTTAACCTCTTATTCTAATATTTCCCTCTCAATGCACACACCTCTTTCATTAGCATCGATCTCTGATTTCCTACAATAATGGATTTTAAGTAGTTAAATTTTAATTACTTAAATTCCTACACAGTGAAGTAAAGGGATATTCCATGATTTTTCTGCCTTCAATGAGGCTCTCATTCGATCGAAGAAGACAAAGTTCTTCCCTGGCTTCCTGCCCCAAGTTCCCAGCCTAGACTAAATCACCATACATCAATATGTACCTTCTTTATTGTTCCCTGCCTCCCTGTACCCCTTCCCTTTTATTAAGCCCTGGTGACATGCTCAAAATATAGGCTCCATGTCTTCTTTGGAAGAGCTTATGAACAATTAGGAGAAGGCACACAAAAAACTAAACAGAAACACAGGGGACAGAGTGATAGATTAGGGGAAGGTGCTACTGCAGAAAGTGGTTAACCACATGCCCAAATGAGAAAGACATCACAGGATTGACATCTGAGGCAGATGCTCTCAAACAGCAGTGCAGGTTGTATTTGTTTTTTGTTTTAAGATTTTTATTTATTTATTTATTTGTCAGAGAGAAGGAGAGCAAGCACAAGCAGGCAGAGTGTCAGGCAGAGGCAGAGAGAGAAGCAGGCTTCCCACTGAGCAAGGAGCCCAATGCTGGACTTGATCCCAGGACCCTAGGATCATGACCTGAGCCAAAGACAGAGGCTTAACCAACTGAGCCATTCAGGCATCCCTGCATTTGTTTTATTTATTTTTTTTAAAGATTTTATTTTATTTATTTGACAGAGAGAGATCACAAGTAGGCAGAGAGGCAGAGAGAGAGAGAGAGGAGGAAGCAGGCTCCCTGCTGAGCAGAGAGCCCGATGCGGGACTCGATCCCAGGACCCCGAGATCATGACCTGAGCCGAAGGCAGCGGCTTAACCCACTGAGCCACCCAGGCGCCCCTCTGCATTTGTTTTAAAACACAACTTTTATTTGAGCTATATGCTGAAGTACTTAAGAAAGGGAAGGCAGAAAAAGAAAAACAAAGTAAACAACAACAAAAAGCAAAACAAAAGTCATAAGAATGACCAGGATGGAAAAGAGGAGTTAGGGTGTGTCAGGATTTGCAGACAAGTCAAGTTAAGCAGGTAGATTTCACAGGCGTTTTGTTGTCATTAAGAAGTGTGCCATTCAAAAAGGATGTCTGCATGGGATGTAAAGAGTTTTCCTCTATCTTAAACAGTGCAGGGAACAAAAATCACCATTCCTCTTACTATTTTAAATTGATGGATGACGTTCAGATGCCACTGACTTCTTCTCCACCAGACCATTTTGAAGTGCCAGGGGCACCAGGCATTTTAAAATCAGTTTCCTATATAGGTTGGCTTTCCAGACAGGCTTTCAGAAGTCATCAGCACTATTGAAGTGGACCATCATGAATAAAAAGACTTGCTTTGGGGGTGCCCGGGTCAGTTAAGTGTCTAACTTTTGGTTTTGGCTCAGATAATGATCTCCGGGTCATGAGATCAAGCCCTTTGTCAGGCTCCACACTCTTCAGGGAATCTGCTTGGGATTCTCTTTCTCCTTCTGCCCATCCCCCAGTTCTCTCCCCCTCACTCCCAAACTCCACCCACAACCAACCAAATAAATAAATATATAAATAAGAAAAAATCTTTTAATAAAAAGCTTTTGTTTTTATATGTGCAGTTTCAAAAACTTGGTCTGAAGGGACAACTCTGGGACTACTGCCCATCTTTCCCATAGACCACAGTAAGTATTGATTAAGCATGCTGTGTGTGGATTGACAATGGGAAAGCAATTCTCCATTGGGCAGAATACTTCTTTCCATTAATAGGAATTCCAGTGGGCAAAGTATTTCTCTTCATTAACCTTTGTGTGCTCTACCCCACTGTGGGTAAAAGCCAAAGTGATCATCCAGAAGGCTGTAGAAATAACATGGAGACCATTTTAGAGCTGTTTTATCTGGTAAAACTACATAAGTCTGTGTCTCCAGTGGAGAACATTCTTCAGTGCTGCTCGGAGTGGCAGATATGGGCATTTAGAATCTTTATCTCCTGAGCAATTCTCTATTAACTTTGAAGTAGTTTTATTCTAACCCCTGTACCCAGTAATTACTTAAAATCCAACATTCTTTAACAGGGAATTTAGAGAATGTCTAACAGATTATAGCTTTCTTTGTGTTAGTGTCTTTCCGATGATGTCTTTTTAAAACTACACATTGCCATGTCTTGATAAAAACATGGAAAACATTCAATTCCTACCAGATAAACACAGTGAAACCACAGTGGAGATTAGTTTTAAATATGAGTGATAAAATATTCTACCAGATTCCCTTATTCTAGAGATAAGCTTATTTGCAAGTATGATTCCACATTTTTGTTTCCCATCAAAGACCAAAGGAACTGGTCATGAATGAGAGGAGGGACCTAAGTTGGCAGATCATATGAGGCAGAGGAAATTGCAGGCTCTCTTAGCTTCTAATAACTTCATGTGTCTCACCCCAGGTTGTGTCTCTGGCACCCGCCCAAGTCAAAATACTCAGACTCCATAGGAAAATGTTCAACAGCAGTAAATTCAACCCCAAATATTTCCTGCTGACTGGTCTCCCTGGTCTGGAGGCCCTGTACCCTTGGTTTATCTTCCCATTCTGCTCCATATATCTCGTGGCATTTGTGGGCAATAGCCTGGTCCTGGCAGTGATCAGGAAAAACACCATTCTGCACCAGCCAATGTACCTTTTCCTAGCTATGCTGGCCTTTGCAGAACTTGGTGTCTCTGCGTCTACCATGCCCACAGTGTTGGGCATCTTCCTTTTTGGTGCCAATGAGATCTGCTTTGAAGCCTGCCTTTTGCAGATGTTCTCCATACATTCATTTTCCATCATGGAGTCTGGAGTTCTGCTGGCCATGTCTGTGGACCGCTTTGTGGCCATCTACAAGCCACTGAGGTACAACGCCATCCTGACCAGATCCCGTATTGCTGCTGCTGGTGCTACACTTGGACTGAAGAGTGTGATACTTATGTTCCCACTGCCCTTCCTCCTGAAACGTCTGCCCTTCTGTGGCCACAACGTCCTCTCCCACTCCTACTGCCTTCACTCAGATCTAATCCAGCTGCCCTGCGGAGATACACGTCCCAACAGCATTCTGGGGCTTTGCATTGTTACTTCTACTTTTGGGTTGGACTCGCTTCTCATTGTCCTCTCTTACGTACTGATCCTCTACACGGTGCTGGGCATTACCTCTGGGGAGGGGCGGCGGAAGGCCCTTAACACATGCGTGTCACATATCTGTGCCGTGCTTGTGTACTATGTGCCCATGATCAGCGTGGCTCTCGTGCACCGCTTCGTGAAGCACGCGGCCCCTGCGATCCGTCTACTCCTGGCCAATGTCTACCTTCTGGTGCCTCCTGTGCTCAACCCCATCATCTACAGTGTTAAGACAAAGCAGATTCGCCAGGGGTTAATCCAACTCTTTCTTCCAAGAAAGCAATAACGGGGTTAAGGCCAGTGAGATGTCATCCACGAGCCAGTCCTTTTCATCACCAAAAGTAGTCCAGGGAAGCACAGGACGCTCATCACCTTCTCAAAGTTAGAAAGCTTGATAAGGCTGCATGTTGATGAATGTATTGAGAATTCATATTTCATACACAAGAGGTCATAATCTAAATCTCTATTGTATAGTATTTTGTCAGCTCCTTTGTTACATGTGTCAGCTTAAAAATGCATCTACTCTTTCATCCAGAAATTCCAGTTCTTAGCACTGCCCTAGATTTATACTCTGAGGTTTGTTTATGAACAGAGAGACTTGAATAAGAATTTTCACTTCAGGGGTGCCTGGGTGGCTCAGTTGTTAAACATCTGCCTTTGGCTTGGGTCGTGTTCCCAGGGTCCAGGGATGGAGCCCCGCATGGGGCTCCCTGATTCTCCCTCTCCCACTTGCCCTGCTTGTGTTCCCTCTCTGGCTGTCTCTCTGTCAAATAAATAAAATCTTAAAAAAAAAAAAAAAGAATCTTCACTTCAGCAATGTTTGAAATAATATAATAGTAATAATAAAAAGAATCCTGACTGGCCATCAATAAGTAAATAGTTAAATGACTTGATATCAGCCCACAAATGGAGTATTCCACAGCATAAAAAAAGACAGATTGATAAGCATTCAAAGTTTAAGCAAGAGATAGCAAGGTGCACACTCACATATTTGATAACACTTTTTATAAAACAATTTAATCATATAAATATCAGTTTATGTATTCAAAAATACATGCTACATTGATAATAATAATAGCTTCTTTTGGTAGAGACTGTGATGGTGAAGAGAAGAACAAATGGAATTCTTCCTTGACCTATTTTTAAAAAATAAGGCATTCCACATTTTCCTTCATTATAAAAATATACAGTTATATGTATACAGCTGTGTGCATATATATATATATATATATATATATATATATATACACACACACACTAAAAAACTGTTCAAACCTTAGAACAATTAGAAGCAAACTAGATACTAAGAACAAAGCCCTAAAATTGAGAATAAGCCCAGAAGGAATAATTTTGTAAATCAGGAATCTGTATTGTTCTTGAGGAATATGAAGGGAGGAATAGAACTAATTCTTCCTCCAAAGCCCTCATTGAAAAAAATCTATTGACATGGACATTGAGATGATGAAGTGGAAAGTAGAGAGCACAATTTGCTAATGCTAAATATGCTTAGTCATCCTGAGAATTTGAAATGTGAAATTCCAGAAGATGTGCTAAGTTGAAGTCTTTGCACCTGGAGTATTAGTAGGGAAACATGGGAGGGGCAGATTCTGAGAGGCGTGTTTTCCTTGTAGGGACCTGGATTTACAAATGTCTCTCTCCCTCTCATGAGAGGAGCTGTCCCCCCACTCGAATTCTTGTTGTCTCATACTGTACATCACAATTGTAATCAAGTAATTGTCTTTATACTGTTTTGTACTGTTTTATTTTCCTACATCCAGTACATATTAAGTTCAGTAAGGTAGGACGTTGTCTTTTTGTTCACTTGGAATATACTATTTGATAAATGCTTGGTGATGAACAAATTAATCATTGAGTGAATTAATACAAGTCAACAAATACTTCCCTGACCTTGTAATTTTCTGTATGCATGAATCCCATTTGATGACACTGTATCCCTAGTATTCTTTCTTTCCCCTCTGTTTTCTGCATTGACTATCATTTTTCTCCCACTCTTACTTTTTCAGGTTCTCTTTCTAAAGTCAAAAGATATGCTCCTGGCAGATGCTAAGCCCTTTAACTTCTTGGTAAAACATCAGTGGTCTCAACGCAAAATCCATCCTCAGTCCCAGCACATGCGTTTAATTAAACATTCCCAGTAACATTTGGGAGACTCTTGACAAATGCATGTGTGGTTTAATCTTAATCATATATAGAAAAACTATGGTAATATTTTAGATATGGTATGTGAGATATGATTGCATTTGGAAGAAAGTTTGAAAATAGGTTTGGTTTTGCTTTTGTTTTAGGTTGGTTGGTTTGTTCATTTGCTTTAATCTATCGCAACCCAAACCCGTGGGTCCAACCAACCTCATCAGGTCCAAAAGACCTGATTTCCTTTTTAAGATAAGAGGTATCTCACCATTGTCCCATTGATGGCATTTTCATTTTTGTCAAAAGCAAAATTACGGAATGCTTTCAAAAAACAAAAGCAATGAAAATGAAAATAATTTTTTTAAAAGAAGCTTTTATCTTAAAGATAGACAAAATGATAGATAAATCTATGATAGATCGTTTTGGCTAAAGTAAGAGAATATATGATTAAATTATCATCTTTAAAATGCACATAATTTACATAAAATTAAATTCTTACACATGGCACAAATGCATTTGTAAAGTTTTAGGATTTCACTCATTTCAATTTGGTATAGAAAAACTTTATGTGCTATACGGAGTTCCAAAAGTATACTCTGTCTGACACTCCAACATTCTCAGCCTTATATGAAATACAGATTATATAATTTCTGGTTTTTTGGTAGAAAATTACAGTCTTAACTTTTAAAATCATAATCCCATCCCAGTGCCTCATCTAAAATATATTTACCTCAGCAAGATTTTTATATAAAAGTTGCAACAAAACTGAAAACAAAATTTGAGGGTAAATATTTCTCATGGAAATATTGGAAATATTGCCCATTCCATTAGTTGCAATGATCTGAAATGTGTCTTTCTGAGAAAGGTATGGGGTGTCCTTACTTGAGAAAAATAGTTAATAAATACATTCTATCTAGCTTCTCATCTTCAGTGTCAGTGGGTTTAATTCAATTCCATGTTGCTCACTCCATGGTGTCTCCTGACCTCTACAAGCCTATTTTCTGACTGCAGATACTTAACTTCCAATTCCTTATTTTCTTACTTACACTAGATTTATTTGACTTTGATAAGGCCATGTCTCCCTCAGTCCCTGCATTCTCTCCGAGTCTGTCAGCTCACTGCTGACTTCATACATATCTGAATCTCATCTACCTACATATCATTTAATGCATTTGCACACCAATCACACAAAACTCTCTTCTCTCTGGTTAAACCAGCAGCACAAGAAGTTTATTTTAAGAACTTTTAAAAGTCCTATAAAAATGAGTCATGGTGGATTTTGAAGCCAAGATAGATAGATAGATAGATAGATAGATAGATAGATAGATGATAGATAGATAGATTGATTTTTTTTCCCCTTGCTGGTCAGAAAATTAGCCAATGAACCAGCCATCCACAAATAATTGAAACTCAAGTTTGGTTCAGCGATTTTAAATCCTCTTTAACCCTGGTCTGGAAAGGCTCGCTCTGCCAGTTCTCTCTAGTCATCTTAAGCTGGTGATCTGTCTGATCAATCTTCCCCTCCCCTGCCCCCAAACCAATCTGAAACCTTTCTCACAAGAGCTTAACCTCTTGAATTTCATCATGTCCTTTTATTAAACACCTTTGATATTTTATGAATACCATAACCTCTGTGCCCTGTTCCTTACTCATTATCTACATGTTTATAAAAGTGGCAGCCGATGACCATTGTAAGTAAATTAATACATTATTTCTCCAAGATACAAATTGTTCTATAATTGTTAGAATAATAGCTAACCCTTATAATGTACTTTTTATAAGTCAGACCCTTTTATACACAATTTACATATATTAATTATTTTATTCTTGTAGTAGATGTTTATGCTCATCTCAAATATGTTTTGACTCTGCCATTGCCTGGTTCCTCTAAGGGCCCTTGAGAAGGAGTGATGAAATTATCTGGGCACTCCTCCTCAGGGAACCAGTCCCTCTCCAACAGGAAAGATCATTATTAATAGAAATTTGGGGACAATTTGAATTTGACTGATCCCTTCTGAGGATAACTGAGAAACGAGGCAGGAAGTGTGGGGATGCTGATAGTCACTGGTTGCTAAAGGTTCCCGTTCAATGCTCAGAGCCATTCTGAGGTACGTATCAACACCTCTGTCTTTAAAAATAAAGGAGTTTCCTAACTTTTAAGTAGGTAGAGTTGTCCTGCACACAGCATTCACTTCCACTTCTGCCCACTTCCAGGAGTGTAGTATTTACTGTGCTGTTCTCTCCTCTCTCTCTGCTGACCTGTGGTGTTCCACTGTGTATTACATTAGGCTTTGGATTAAACAATCCCCTTTTTCCTCCTCAAACTGGAAATGTCCTTGTCATATGAATCTGAAGCTGAGGGGAATTATTGCCTTTTAATACAATTTTAAAGGAGACTTTGAAGGCTCTTAAAGGAGCCTTGCTTGGCTGGGGAGATTTTGAAGGACCAGGACAAAAAGGATGCAAAGAAGTAAAAGGGATAAAAAGAGAGAGAGAGAGAGAGAAAAGCACAAGGAGAGCCAGAGAAGGCTGCTGATAACAGGAGAGGATAGATCCTAGCTTCAAGTCTCCCTCAAGATTTGTTTCTTCCAATATCAAGTCATCAGAGTGGCATAAACTAGAAATAGGCAGCAGTGGAATCAAGAGTGCAATGAGGCCTCACACAGAAGAAACAGCTGCTGGACCCAGAGGCAGACCAACTTCGGTCCACTGTAAAGGTTAAGAAAGATGCATCGGGCTTTGGGCAGAGAAGGGAGAAAAGAAGCTCTCCATAGCTATTGGTAAATGTTAGTGTCCTCCAAGTCCCCAGCCATGGGACGTTCCAATATGTGTCGTCATGTCTTGAGGTCAGTAACTTGTCCCTGACAAGTTGTTTAATGGGTTCAGTATGAAGTTGGTTATGTCTGTGTGCCCTTCTCCCACAAAATACTGTATAACTGTGCTTGTAGTAGTAAACTCCACCACGTTTGTAAATCTAATGCAATGAGTTTAATAAAGTAAGTCACCCATGTATATTAATTTTTACTTATGTTAGTTCTTGACTTAACCTGCAAAGAACTAAATAACAACCAGCATATAATAGTGAGGTCCCTAAAGCTCAGCAGTGGCTGAGTGAGGAATCCTCATCAGAGAAGATGAAGACAAGATTTCAGCATGTGTGGAAATTATTGCATATGCAAGTGTGTGAGCAGGAGCATGTGTGTGTGTGTGTGTGTGTGTGTGTGTGTGTGTGTGTGTGTGTGTGTTTGGATGAGTTAATTGAAAATACCTCTCCAGAGGTTCTTCCTGCCCTGTCATCCCAGAATTCAGAATTCTACTGTTACACCTGGTGACATCCCAGATAGAGCTGAGCTTAAAATATCCCTTTAGACACTTTAGAGAGGTGTTTTTCTCCTCCTCTCTGGTGCCTTCCCCCCCTGCCCAAGACAATCTTCCTTGAAAGTCTGTTTAGGTTCCCAGTGTTGTTGTTGCAGCGTATCACAGGTGTGTCTGAGTCAGAAAGAAGGTCCAATGGATCAGGTAAGTTGTCCTGGAGAGCTGCGAGTTAAGAGATTGTGTATATTATGGTGACAGAATATTTTCATGAACTTTAAAGTCTGCATGCAAATCCTTCAGCCTTGGTTCTTGACTCATTCTATCCTTTACACATCATCTTTTCAGTTGCTTCCTAGTCCTTTCAAAGCACAGAACAGCTAAACCTAGGGTGAATTCATACCCCATTGTTTTCTAGTTTATTTTCCAACCATTTGCTCCAGGCTCTTCACTGCCACTTGTTAGCCTTGCTTTGGACCTCAATTATTCCACATGTCTACATTCATTCCACAGATATTTGTTTTCATGTACCGTGCTGCTTGTGTTACATCCATATTTATCAACATCTTTGTCCACCTATTCCTGACATTACTCCATACCTTAAAACTGAGATTGCCTACACATGCCTTTCTCCCCAGCAGCTTTCTGAGACCAAAGCAGCGGCACTGCAAGACAAGACAGACACTTTTCCCTTGGCAGATCCAAAGTGAAGTACAATTTAGAGGGATAATTTTCTTTCAGCTTTAAACTTTACTCTGATGAAGACTGTAATCCCCTTAATCCTGTGCATTTCCTGATGGTGGCCATCTTGTCAATTTCTGGCAGGAGACCTATGGCCACCTGAATCTCTAAACTTTGTTTTCTTCTTCCCTTCCACAGAGTCCAGAAGTCTTTCTCCATTATAATGTGATCTCACTAGCTTGTTTCTAATTTTTAAGGTCCCATGGGATGAGATTTCAACATGAAGAACTCCAATAGCTCTTTGGAGTTCTTACCTACAATGTTCATTCTGGTTGGCATCCCAGGGCTGGAGACAGAGCACATCTGGATATCCATCCCCTTCTGCCTGATGTACATTATCATCTTCCTTGGGAATGGCACTATTCTTCATGTCATCAGAACAGACCCTGCCCTGCACCAGCCCATGTACCTCTTTCTTGCCATGTTAGCACTGGCTGAGGTTGGTGTCTCTGCATCTACTCTTCCCACAGTGCTAGGCATCTTCCTTGTTGGCATCACTGAGATTACTTTTGATGCCTGCCTTTTTCAGATGTTCTTCATCCATTCTTTCTCCATTTTGGAGTCAGCAGTGTTGCTGGCCATGTCTGTGGATCGATTTGTGGCCATCTATAACCCACTGCACTACACAACCATCCTCACCCTTCCCCGTATCTTTGGCACAGGAATTATCATGGGGCTGAAAAGTATTATTCTCATGGCCCCATTGCCCATGCTCTTAAGGAACTTGCCCTTCTGTGGCCATAATGTCCTCTCCCATTCCTATTGCCTCCACCCCAACCTTATCCACCTACCTTGTGGAGATGTTTCTATCAACAATATCTATGGGCTTTTCATTGTTACCTCCACTTTTGGGCTGGATTCACTACTTATTGTGGTTTCCTATGGGCTGATACTCCACACTGTACTGAGTATCACCACTGGGGAGGGGCGGAGGAAGGCACTCAATACATGTGGATCACATGTCTGTGCTGTGCTTGCTTACTACGTGCCTATGATTGGTTTATCTATGGTGCATCGCTTTGGACTCCATGTCTCCCCTTTGGTTCATGCTATGATGGCCAATGCTTATCTCTTTTTCCCACCTGTTATCAACCCTATTGTCTATAGCATTAAGACCAAAGAGATCCATCATGGCATTGTCCGAATGCTCTTCCAGAAAAGAGCCAGAGTTTAGACAAAGGATAAAGTAGGAGGGGACTTTCCTCTATAATCAAAGGTGATCCTAGCTCACATGTTATGCAAATGGTGTTACTTTAAAATATGTTATCTGATGAAGGTTCTGAATAATCAAGCAAAAAAACTGAAGTGGGGTACCAGCGAGGGTGGATTGTCTGTGATACAGCACTATAAAGAATTGATGTTATTTTACATCAAGTTTTCCATTATCTCACCTAGCTGGAGCAGGAATGTAGGAAGGATTTCTTATGAAAACATAACTCTTCCCATAAGTGAAAAGTAATCAAGAGTTGGATGGTGTCCTGGGAAACCTACTAAGCTCTTCACTCTAGGGAATGGGGATGTGAAATGAATTATATTCTCTTGAGTTTTTGGTATCTGATCTCAATAGCAGGAGGATATACTAACTAGCTTAAAGGAGGCTTCCAGTACTGACTCTGGTACTTGCTCAGCCACCAGGGCTCCCAGCTGAATGTGACAAAGATTACAAATCTTGTTTGTTATATAAAAAACATACAAATCTCCCTCCCAGGATGCAGAATCTTTTAAAAAGGAAAGCATGCCACTTACATATATTCGTATTTTTTTGTCTGGTTGGTTATTTATTTGCAGACATTCGAAATAATGTAGAAATTTCACATTCGTATTTTCAGGGAAATGAACTAAGACTTATGAGAGGCAAGTGTATACTAAACACTCTATATTTAATATTTCAATCACTTCCCACAACCCCCACTTCCCACTCAGTATTAAGGTTATTTTTTTAAAGATGAAAAACTGGTGCAAAAAAATAAATAAATAAAAGAAGAAAAAGAAAAGAAAAACTGGTGCTTAGATAAATACGCATTTTGCTCGAACCCATTCATCCAAAACCAAAGAACATTAATTGAGCACATGCATGGATCAAACAGAAATCTAACCCCTAGAGATAAAGTGGTGACAAAAGAGACGTGTTCCTTCCCTTATAGAGCTTAGAAATTTCTTTCTACCTCCGTCTCTGGTATACTTTGTACTTTCTGAAACTAGGTTTAGAACCAATTTAAAATAGACCCTGTAATCCTCCCACACACAAATAAAGCTGTTTAATGTATCTTTTAAAAATGTTATGCCAGTACCATATTGTTTTGATTACTACAGCTTTGTAATTCAACTTGAAGGCTGGAATTGCGATGCCTCCAGTTCTATTCTTCTTTTTCAAGATTGCTTTGACTATTTGTCTTTTGTTGTTCCATACAAATTTTAAGGTTGTTTGCTCTAGTTCTGTGAAAAATGCTGTTGGCATATCAGTAGGGATTACATTAAACATATAGATTTCTTTGGGTAGTATAGACATTTTTTTTTAATTTTTTATTTTTTATAAACATGTATTTTTATCCCCAGGGGTACAGGTCTGTGAATCACCAGGTTTACACACTTCACAGCACTCATTTTAACAATATTTGCCCTTGCCATCCATGAGCATGAAATATCTTTCTATTTCCTTGTGGTATCTTCAATGTCTTTCATCATTGTTGTTTTAGTTTTCAGAGTACAAGTTTATTACTTCTTTTGTTAAATTTACTCCTAGATTTTTATTATTTTGGATGCAATTATAAATGGGATTTTTTTGTAATTTTTTCCTGATGTTTTATTATCAGTCTATAGAAGTGCAATGGATTTCTGTACATTGATTACCCTGCGAACTTACTGAATTCACTTATCAATTTTTGCAGTTTTTTTGATGGAGCTGTAGGGTTTTCTGCATATAGCATCATGTCATCTGCAATGATATGATGGAATTACTAATTCATATGCCTTTTATTCCTTTCTCTTATCTGACTGCTGTGGCTAGGGTGTGGAGAAAAAGGAAATCTCATGCACTGTTGATAGGAATGCAAACTGATGCAGCCACAATGGAAGACAGTATAAAGGGTCTTCAAAAACTTAAAAATAAGCGTGCCTGGGTGGCTCAATGAGCTAAGCCTTTGTCTCCGTCCCCGGTCATGATCCCCAAGGTCCTGGGATCCAGCCCTTTGTCAGGTTTCCTGCTCAGTGCAGAGTCTGTTTCTCCCTCTCTCTCTGCCCTTCTCCCTCCTCCTGCTCCCTCTCTCCTTCAAATGAATGAATAATCTTTAAAATTTTTTTAAAAATGAAAACTTAAAAATAGAACAACCCTATGATCTAGAATTGTACTACTGGGCATTTATCCAAAGAATACAACAACAGTAATTTGAAGGAATGTATGAACCCCTATATTTATCGCAACATTATTTACAATAACCAAATCAGGGTAACAGTCTAAGTGCCTGTCAATTGATGATGAATATATAAAAATAACACACACGCACACACAGAATAGAATATTATTCAGCCATAAAAAGTATGATATCTTGCCATTCGCAACAATATGGATGGATCTGAACAGTACAATGTTAAATGAAATAAGTCAGTCAGAGAAAGACAAATACCATACGATTTCACTCATATGTGGAATTTAAGAAACAAACAAAGGGGGGAAAAAAGACAAACCAAGAAACAGACTCTTAACTATAGAGACCAGAGGGGAGGGGAGGAGGGAGTTGGGTGAAATAGGTGAAGAGGAGTAACAGGACACTTATCATGATGAGCCCTAAATAATGTATAAGATTGTTGCATAACTGGGGCACTTGAGTGGGCAGTTGGTAAAGCGTCTGACTCTTGGTTTCAGTTCAGTTCATGATCTCAGGGAACTGGGAGTGAGCCTATGTCAGGCTCCCGGCTCAGTACAGAGTCTGCCTGAGATTTTCTCCCCCTCTCCCTCTACCCCTCCAGCTTGAGCTCTCAAATAAATAAATCTTTAAAAAAAAAAGAAAAAGAAAAGAATTGTTGAATCACTATATTGTACACCTGAAAGTAATGCAACACTATTTTTTTAAGATTATATTTATTTATTTAACAGAGAGAGAGAGAGAGAGTTCACAAGTAGGCAGAGAGGCAGGTGTGGGGGTGGGGGAGCAGGCTCCCCGCTGAGCAGAGAGTCTGATTCGGGGCTCGATCCCAGGACCCTGAGATCATGACCTGAGCCGAAGTCAGATGTCTAACCCATTGAGCCACAAAGGCACACCCCCCAACACTGTATGTTAACTACACTGGAATTAAAATAAAATACAAAAAATAAAAAATAATTTTAAATGGTGTTCTTGCATTGCATTGCAAAGGTGCCAAAACAACCAAAGATATTTTTGTAAAAGTTAATTCTGTTACTTTAACTCCAGGTTTCCAGACTCGCATGTTTCTGTAGATTCTGATTTAGGGATCTTAAGCTGCCTCTAGCTATGCCCTAGATTCATAGCCCACTGATAGGTGACTGCATTCTGCTGTCAGTTGTGACTTAGAATTATCAAATGAAACCAAACAGGCAAACCATAGGAGGGGCCATCCCGTACATGACCAGAGAAATGAGAGTGGCAGTTCCTTGGGAGAAAGGAGAAGAGGTAATTTTAGAGTGTCTGGAGAAAGGCATCCTATAGCTGGAGAAGTACAGGAAGGAATGATGAGACCAGATTGTCAGGAAGCTTGACATAAAATGAGAATTTTAGGTCTCACTTTCATTCTCTTTCTGAAATTTCTGATGAACCCTCAGGCTCAGGCTTCCTCACTGTGATTACTCTTATATTTAAAGGTATCAAAGACACTGAGATTCTAAATGTGGTATAGTTTGTCAGATCATGGCTAATTTAATGTCTTCCCTTCAAAAAGTTCCATCCAGAAAGGACTCCATGCATAACCCCCTTTTCTAGCTTCTTTCTTTCCAATCTTGTTCACTTTGTTCCCTGAGGTCCAGTCTCAGAGATGAGACAAAATCCTAGAAAATCACACAATGAAGAGTATAGAAGTCTCTGGGTGTCTATGCAATTAAAAAATAAGCAAAGTCCAATATGACTGGGAAAGTATCAAGTTTGGCTCCATCTTTTTCTGACATAGTCACTATTCTGACTTAAAATTTAGACCTTTTCATACCAACTTTATTCTTGATTTTGCCAACAGAACAAAATGATGTCATTATAATAAACTAGGCATGAAGCTAAATTATGAATTAGAACCCTTGAGAAAAATGCATGACATGTTTTAAGCATTTCCACATTCATCAAAGTAAGTATTAGTTTGTTTAGACCAATTCTACTGACAAGAACAATTAGAAAGGTTAAGAGAAATATTTCGTAAATGACTTCAAAAATATTTCACTAATTTTTAATTTTTAATGAAAGGATGAAGCATAACAAAATAAATAAAAACCTTAAAGAATATATGGTATTTGCTAGAAAGGTCAAGTACACATGGAACTAGAACCCCAGAAGTAGAGTATCCTGGGGCAACAGCAATATTAGAATATGATCGGTGGTTGCCTGGGGCTGGGTGCAGGGGAGGGGATTGACTGGAAGTGGTTAAGAGGGAAGTTTTGAGGGTGATGGAAAAATTTCATATTTTGATTGGGTGGTGGATATAAGTATTTGTCTACATCATTAAACTGTACCCTGATAATGAGTACATTTAATTTTATGTAAATTATAACTCATTAAGGTTGATTTTTAAAAGACAAAACCCAAGATTATATTGTGTCTTAGATTCAACACATACAAAAATACTCTACAACCTGCTATTAGAGTTTCTGTATGCTCACTAAAAAAAGAAAAAGGACTGATCTATTTCCCCAGCAACATTTCTCATGTGACAATGTGTTAGTAACAAGTTGATAGGCACATCTGGGTGCCTGGGTGGCTCAGTTGTTAAGCATTTGACTTCTGATTTCTGCTGAGGTCCATGATCTCAAGGTCATGAGATGGAGACCCTTGTGGGGGTCCATGCTTAATGGAGTCTGCTTCTCTCCCTCTCCCTCTGCCCTTCCTTACATGTGGTCTCTCTCTCTCTCTCTCTCAGATAAATATATCTAAAAAAAAAAAAAATCCACCCTCTCCCCCAAAAAACCAAATAGTGATATGCAGATATATAACTTCTAAGAAAAACATGTGCAGTACTGTAGCATAATGAATGTGATATCTATAGTAATGTAATATTAGCCAATTTTTAATACATATGATGCTACTACTTTTTTCCTGCTAATTCACAGGTTAAACGTTATCACTGGAGTCCTCTGTTTTGCACATATTACCTGCTGTTCAATATACTGTGTGTAAACACACACACACACACACGTATGTGCATATATTTACATTCAAGCTATGACTAGACTCTCGCTCCCAAGGTGAGAGGCAAAGAAATACAAATAGATACCAGGCTAGAAATCCATAATCATAAAAATCCACCAATAAAAATGCTCATATTAGGACATAAACAACATGTTAAATGTTTTATCCTTTGCAAACAAATGCAGAAGGATTGTACAAGCATGTACATTCTTTAGTCCTGGTAAGAGTGGATTATTGGACAAATTAGACGAGTTTAGCATTTTTATTAAAAAATGTTTAAATATTTTTTCCCTGTTATTTTTCCAGTATGGAATATAACGTTGGAATAAAAATTTTAATATATAAATTGAATTAATTTTCTCATTGAAAATCTAATAATTTTTAGCTTCCATATTTCTTATACTGATTTTGTCAGATAAATTAAAATTTCTTCTAAAAATATTTGTTTCTGTTAATGAGTGTGATTGTGGCTACTAGTTTATCATTGTTTCTAGGCCCTCTTAGCTGGTAGAGTAAGGAAATCTGTGTCCATATACTCACCTGGGTCTATACAAAAATGTCTGCATTTAACCATAGGCAACCACATTGAGCTAACAATGACTTCATATTGACGTCTCCAGCTCTGTTGCATGGATCACTCAAGCCATCTCCTCTTGCTTTTCTGTAACCTCCCATTTGGATAGTGAGAACCTGGCTGCCTCTGTCTGCCATCCATTCACTTAAGTGTTCGATTCCAGCACACATGTAGAGTGTTGGTAGAAATGCTGATTACACTGCCATGAGAAATTACTTCATCAAGCAGAGTACGGCATTTATTGTTCTTCCTGTCTCTACTCTTACAGACTCCAGCCAGTTTGCAAGCTCAGTGCAGCAACTCCTCCCCACACCCATCCAGCACACACATCCTTCAATGCAATACCCATCTCCTTCAATGCAGTTGTTTCATATTTTGTAATAGAATTCTATTTTTTTTTTGCCATATTCTGCATTCCATCTAGGGAATCCCTGATGTCATAAGTATTTATCAGAGAGCCCGATGCGGGGCTCAATCCCAGGACCCTGAGATCATGACCCGAGCTGAAGGCAGAGGCCCAACCCTCTGAGCCACCCAGACGCCCCAACATGTAGGTTTTTAAAACTGGCTTCTCTCATTTAATAATACACATTTAGGATTCATCTATGCCTTTATGTATCTTGGTATCTCATTCCTTTTTTTAAATTTCTGAATAATATCCCATCATCTGGATGCACCACATTTTTTTAAATTTATTTACCTGATGAAGGGCCAATTCATTGCTTCATTTTTCTTGTCTTTGCTTTTTTGCTCATTATTTGCAAGAAGATTCTTAGGTGCCCAGTTAGAATTAGATCCCTTTTTCTGTAGCAGCAGCCTGAGTTCTCTTCTGCTTGAACTAATACAATTCACTTCACATCTCTAAAAAAGTGATATTCAATCTTACTTCCTTTTATATATCTCATTTAAAATAATTTTAAAAGGGTTAAGAAGACCACCTTCTGAATTTTATGAGATACAAGCACATTTCCATATTGACATGGGACTAATAGAGTCATTTACTTTCTGGGCACTGAATAACTTATGTAGAAACATTTCACAATAACTAAAAAAATTTTCTAAAATGCAAATCTATTTTGAAATCTAAACATGTCATTTCTTAAGTCATGAAGGCTACACACATACACACATGCACAAGTACACAAAGGAAAGAACAGTTTTGTCCAGGGAAAGGAAACAGAAAGATTGAGTAAAGAATTAGGGCAGACTTCTTCATTTAATCTTCATTTAGTTTCCACTTAAATATTGGCAGATGTCTGGGAGTTTGGTGACTATAACATTCAGCTGATAGAAAGCTCTCACTGAGAGATTATTTCATTCTCAATAGCTGCTAGAAAGGCAGCACACCAAGATATGACCCACGCAAGCCTATGGGCTTAGAGTCCATGGGTACCTTGTCTTTCATTACTTAGACTATACTTTATAACACGGACAGTTAGCTGGACCATTCACCGGTCATCAAACAACCTACTTTGCCCAGTAATTCCTCTTTGTGTTTCCAAATTCTAGTCTTTTTAGTGTAACCAAAATATCTCTACTCTCTTCTATAGCTGACTTTAGTTTTACAGTTACAGAAACATAGGCCATGTGTTGGAATAGTCTGCCAGTGCTGCCAAAAAAAAGTACCACAGACTAGGTGGCTGAAACAACTTAATTTCTCACAGCGCTGAAGGCCTTGCACAATTTCTCACCATGCTGGTTTTCTTTGAGGCCTTCCTTCCATGGCTTTCAAATGGTTGGCTTCTCCCTATGTCATCACATAGTCTTCCTGCTGTGGTGGTGCTTATCTGTGTCTAATCACCCCTTTCTTCATGGGACACCAGTCATACTGGAGCAGAGCCCATCCTAGTGAACTCATTTTAACATAATTACCTCTTTAAAGACCCTATCTCTAAATATTGTCATATGCAAAGATAAGGGGATTTAAATTTCTACATATGAATTTGCAGGGGACACAATTCAGCCCATGACACTGGTAGTTCTCATTTTCCTGAGTTGAATTTTATTCTGTCATCTCCACCTCAGAAACCCATCCTCCCTTTGGGGAAGTCCTTAGAAGGTAGTAGAAATATCTGTGTGTGTGGACAGTTACCATCTAGCTACCCCAGTTCCTATTCTCGTGATTTTGGAACCATAGATGTTTCCATAGATGTTCCCATCCATAATCCACAGTGTAATTTTTTGGAAGGGAGTTGAAGAAAAGAATTCACATAAACTGAGTACCTTGGTTTGCAAACCTGTGTCTTCTACATACTGTGATTCATTGAAAACTCTTAGCCTTGTGAGATGGGTATTATTATCCCAGTTTTAGAAATCCAAAAAGTGAACTCAGAGTTTTATTAGCTGGTCAAAAATTCATATAATTAGTAATGGAGGAAAAAAAGAGTAATTATTAATGGTGTCAGGTGCTCCACTTGAAAATCTGGCATAATCCCAAGACTTACTTTCCCCTCAAGATGTTTTGGGAGATTCTCAAGCCTCTATTGTCTATTGAAAAAAATGGGGGGGGGGCACCTGGATGGCTCAGTCTGGGTTAAAGTCTCCTGGGTTAAAGTCTCTGCCTTCAGCTCAGGTCATGATCCCAGAGTCCTGGGTTCGAGCCCCACATTGGGCTCTCTACTCAGCAGGGAGCCTGCTTCCCTTCCTCTCTCTCTGCCTACTTGTGATCTCTGTCAAATAAATAAAAAAATATTTTAAAAAAAAAGTCTCCTTCTCCTTCTCCTTTTTCCTCTTCTTTTAATTTTAGTTAGTTAACATTTAGTAC
The DNA here is from genome assembly GCF_009829155.1 of Mustela erminea. NCBI lineage: Eukaryota > Metazoa > Chordata > Mammalia > Carnivora > Mustelidae > Mustela > Mustela erminea. Next base: position 59,889,362 of record NC_045622.1, read on the forward strand.
AGTATTGGTTTCTGGAGTAGAATTCAGTGACTCATCACTTAGACATAATACCCAGTGCTCATCACAAGTGCCCTCTTTGACCCATACTCTTAAAACATTTATTGACTTTTAAAAAATTATTTGGTTTTCCTGGTCCTGATTTCCCCTGTTCTGAGATTGCACATGCTTCCCATTCTGCAATTTGTTTCCTTATACAACTTGGACCATGGTTCTCTGGAGAAACATGGTAACTTCTAGGCTCCGGTAAAGAAAGGGGAAAATAAGGGAAAAAAAGGATATCAGTGTAGAAAGACATCCTTTTCCCACTTGTTCTCTGCCTTTTGTCTCCTAAGCATCCCTTGCCACACTACACTCTCACTGAAGTCCTGCCCATTTTGATTCAAACCTAAGTCAGTCTTCCAGTCTTCCTACTGGCAACCTGCATTATGGGTTCAGGAATCAGAAGTTGTGACCATAATTATAGCTGCCTTTCAAACTGATATGTCTGAGATCCAATCTCACTGCTACAAAATAATGATCAGGAAGGCCATATTCCTTCTATCTGAACCTTTTCTGGTACAGAATTCATGATGACAAAGGGAAATTGCCCCTAAGAATTTGAGCCACATCAAAGACATTAAGGTTTAAAAACAAAGCAAAAGAGTCTGCTCTGGTCAGAAAATTGAGTTCTTATTCCCACAAATATTATATGTAAACTCACTTAAAGTTTTAATTCTAAACACTAAAGGAACTCTAGCATGACAAGAGCCTTAATTCTAGTGATGGGGGACCTAACTAACCATTCCACCCCAATCTTCAGATTACATGTGTTCATTTGGTCTGCTGAAATCATGTTCTTTAGGTAAACTGGAATAGCCAAGAAACTTGAACTGTATTCATCCTTCCTGGAAGATTTGCCACTTTTTTTTTTTTTTAAGAGAAAATAAAAGTATTCTTTGCAGGAAGGTGAGCCAGTACAGTGGACCTCAAGTCTGATGTCTGAGTGAAGCTGCCTGTGAGAATGGGTCGTGGGGGCAACAAGTAAGGGATTTCTTCAAACTTATTTAACCAAGCCCATAGGAGAAAAGTATATCCAGAAAGGAAGACAAAACTTAAATCTTTACTCAATTAATGAAGCTCATCCCACTGTTGGTAAATGTGCTAGAATTGAATCAACTTAGGCCCACATCGCTTTTGGACAGAACATTTGATGGTAGGTCCTCCCAGACAAAACTGAGAAAAGCCAGGACCATGTCATACTTTTTTAAAAACATGATGGGGAATTATTGTATAGTCACCATTGTGACTATACTGTCCCCATAAGCCTGTGACTCTCAACTCCTAAGTAATCTAAATAAATTCATTCTCTCATCTTAAGTACATATTTCTTTTGAAAAGGAGGTTGTTGATTCCCTGGCGGATCTGCTTCGTCTTTACACTGTAAATGATGGGGTTCATCACAGGAGGTGCCAACAGATAGATATTGGCCATGATGACGTGGACCAGTGGAGAGGCATGTCTGGCAAATCGATGAGTCATAGATACTCCAACCATGGGGACATAAAGGACCAGAACAGCCAGAATGTGGGATAGACAGTTATTGAGGGCCCGGAACCGCTCAGTCCAGGAGGCTGTGCCCAAGATACTCTTCAGGATGAATGCGTAGGAGAGCACAATGAGCAGAGGGTCCATCAGTATAATGAGCAAAACCAGGGCAAATCTGTACCAGCTGTTGATCGAGATGTCAGCACAGACCAGGCGGATCATATCCTGGTGGAGGCAGTAGGAGTGAGTGAGAAGGTGGGAGCGGCAGAAGGGCAGGCGCTTGAGTAGGAAAAGGGAGGGGAGAACAGCCAGAATGCAGCGGCAAATGATGGCTAAAGCAATCCTGCCAATGATTTTACTGGTGAGGATGGTGACATAATGGAGGGGGCGGCAGATGGCCACATAGCGATCAAAGGACATGGCCAACAATACAGAAGATTCCATAAAGGAGAATGTATGGATGAAAAATACTTGTGCAAAGCAAGCTTCAAAGCTGATCTTACGAATGTTGAGCCAGAGGAGCTGCATGACTGTGGGCAGGGTGGTGAGGGTGAGGCCCAGGTCAGTCAGGGCCAGCATGGAGAGAAATAGGTACATGGGCTGGTGGAGGCATGGCTCTGTGCGGATGACAGCGAGAATGGTGGTGTTACCCACAATGGAGATGGTATAGAGGCAGCAGAAGGGAATGGAGATCCAGATGTGAGATGCCTCAAATCCAGGGATGCCCGTGAGGATGAAGTAGAAGGGGGCTCGGGTGGTGTTAGATACTTCGGCCATGCCTTGTTGAATGCAAAACGAAAATCTGTGTGTTTCATAATAAAAAATTTTATCAGTGTGCTACTGCCATAGAATCATTATCTCTTCCTTAATCTAGCACTGAAATAGGTGTCTGGAATTGATTTTTTTTTAAGGTTTTTTCTTTTTCCTTTTAAGATTTATTTATTTATTTTTGCAGGGGTTGGAGGAGAGGGAGAGAGAGAATCTGAACATATTCCCCCCATGGGACTCCATCCCACAATTCTTGAGATCATGTCCTGAGCTGAAATCAAGAGTCAGACATTGAACTGACTGAGCCATCCAGGGGCCCCTGGAATTGTTTTTCATAAAACCATTGTGGTGGCATAAAACCAGAGTGGTAGCAAATAATTATGGATTCTTTTGCCATAAATTTATATTTATTTATTTACTTACTTACTTTTTAAAAAAGATTTTATTTATTTATTTGACAGAGACCACAAGTAGGCAGAGAGGCAGGCAGAGAGAGAGGAAGGGAAGCAGGCTCCCTGCCAAGCCAAGAGCACTACCTGGGGCTCGATCCCAGGACCCTGGGATCATTACCTGAGTGGAAGGCAGAGGCTTTAACCGACTGAGCTACCCAAGTGCCCCATAAATTTCTATTTAAAATATCTTATTTTTCCAACTTTCTAACACTAGGTACTAAATCTTAGCTTTCTGCAAACCTCATAATATACTTCCTGCCAGCTCTTGTACACATAAACTTACAGATACTCGCTTACTAAATGAAATGTTGGTCATTAATATTTCGAAAACCCTTCTAGTAACCAAGTCAAGAGACTTTTTTTTTTTTTTTTTTTTTTTTTTAGTTCACCTTACACTTGACATGCAGGCAAATAAGATTTTGGAGACAACCTTCTTCTATTCAGATGGAAGTATGTCCAGGGGTCGTCTTTGAGCAACAGTATGGATGATAGTGACAATTTTATTCTGGGCAGTAGAGAAGCAGGCACCTGTAGAGGAAGGACTACAGTTTGGTTTGTGCATGTTGAGTTTGATGTTTGTAGGAGCTATCCAAGAGAAACAACGATTGGACAGACAGATATGTGGCCGAGCAGGACAGAGGAGAAATCTACTAGGGGTAGTAGAGTCTCTGGCATATTCAGGGTAACTGTAAATCTGGAAGTTAATGTGATAATCTAGGCAAGAATTAGGGTGAGAAAGGAAGAAGGTGGAGGACCCATCCCTTTAAGGAAGTGTAAAACTTAGCAATTGCGTAGATGGGGAAGAAAAGGCAAAGGAAACAATGAAGTACTGCTTGGAGAAGTGGGTGGAAAACCAAGGAAATGGGAGTCACAGAGGCAAAGAAGGTAAAGGGTGTGGTCACTACAGTTCAGTGCTGCTCAACCACTCAGTAAAAGCAGTGCTGGAAAGCACCTATTTGGTTTAAGGATGTAAATGTCAATAGTAAGCTTTTGAAAAGACATTTCAATAGAATGATGGGAGAAGCAACTGAATTAAAGTGGCCTGAGGAGTGAACAGAAAAATTTGACAGTTCTGAGGACCCTGTGTTCCAAATGGGGAGCTATACTGCTCCCTAGGGGGTGAATACAACTTGTATTTTTTAAATAATTTATATAATGAGAGTAAATGAATACTTACTAATTTTTGGAGTGCTTTGAGATGGAAAGCTGTGAACTTTCTTTTGAGGAAATACACACAGAAGTTACTGGGTTCCTAGTATTCAGGGTGTCCAACTATATTCCCCCTAAAGTGTCTATAAATGCCAAACGAAGAATCCCCAGAAAAACATTAAACCCAAGACTTTAGAAAATAATGCAAGAAAAAAAAATTAGGGAAAAATGGGAAAAAAGAAAATGGATATAGATATGGGATTTTTTGAATTATAAAAATTAAAAAGGATATAGAACATTCAAAAATTGTTTTTTGAAAGAATCATTGTAATTTGAAACCTTTTGGCAAGTCTGACCAAGAATAAGAAACATAGGAAAATATTTAGAAATGAAATGTAATGAGAGAGCTAAACTGTAAAGAAATTGCAGAAGCCAATGAGAGGTGATCTTACCACTGACCGACCACCCATGGAGCATTCCAGCCTCACCTTTGTGCTTCTTGTTTCTTCAGGGCTCTCTGGGGCATCTGTTCTCTGCCCTGTGGCTGAGTGTGGTTATATGCTCATGAAGATCCAGGCTGGACTGCACGAGGTGGGTAGGGAAACCCCTGGAGAGATCTTACATGAAAGTGAATATTGTGCCCTGAGACCAGAGGCCCTAAGGGACAGAACCAGGAAAAATAACAGTAATGATGAATATAATAGCTTCTAACATTTACTTAGTGCTCAGCACGTGCCAACAACTGAGCTAGCCGACTTACAGAAATGTGAAGATGTTGTTAGGTGACATGTAAAAGACACACTCCATATCCTGGCAGATTTTTTTCCTCAATGATTATTAGTTCCCTTCTGCTTACTGCCATAGCTATGTGGTTTTAAAAGGGACTACTTGTTGGCAGGATTACCATTTGTTATTGTCACCTTGAATATGGCCAAACTCAGATTTGATACAGCTTGAAGATTTGGGGGAAGGTATCCCTTATCTCTTGATAGATTCAAAAGTCAGAAAGGCAAAATGGAATTTCTTCTTTCTGTGTCTTACAGATGCTGGCCTCAGCATCGTACTTTCCTTCTTCCCCAGGGAGTCTGACTCTCTTCTCAGGCAAGAAGGGGCTATGATGAGTGTCATCTAGAGATAATTGACCTAAGGTTCAATATGTGACTTTATTTAGCTTATACTTCTCTCTAGACAGTGGAAAACGGCAGCTATTCACATGTTCACAGTGAATGGCTCCTTTGTTTTCTACCACTGAAGGCACCGTGTTTCTGCAAATGTGCCTTGGCTTTGTGATTCCTTCTGTATCTGGCCTACTTAGATTTTAGGATCTATTCTGGTTTCAAGGAATATCCACCTCTATACCATTTCCACTGTTTCAAAAAGAGATTATGATTATAGAGCAGAACATAAATTTATAGCAGTTGAGAATGTAGAAATTTAGTTGGGATGGTAGTATTACATTTGGGATGCAGTATTAGATATATGATTACTCCATCTTTAGTAGTTAAGGCTTAAAAGACATAATTTAAAATTGAAAACTAAAGTTTTAAGCTATACACTAATCAGTAGAAAGCAAAAATGTCAAAATTGATAAAATATTAACTATACAGATAATTCTTCAAGTTGAGTTTGAATGAAGAGTACATGGGAATTCTTATAATGTTCTTTTTCGATGCACTCTATTTGAACATCTCTCTAATAAAATGCTTTAAAATAAGATAGTAGATAGAAGATGGTGGTGAACTGGGAAGTTCATTAATTTCATTATTATTTATAGTAAGAGATTAATAGATATTGTCTAAAATATATTATTAAATGTGTATGTTTTTGTATGACTCACAAGATAAGAATTGTTTTTACATTTTTAAATGACTAAAAAAACAAAAGGCAATGACATTTTGTGGCACATGAAAATTATATTAAATTCGAAATTCAGTGTCTATATATTGTTTTATTGGAATACATTTATACTCATTTATTTATATGTCGACTATGGCTGTTTTCATACTACAGTGGTAGAGTTGAGCAGTTTTGGAAGAAGTTGTATGGATCACAAAAAGCTAAAATTATTTACTATCTCGTCTTTTGTAGAAAAAAATTGCCAAATTCTGACCTAAATAAGAAATGGACACAGGAGATAAACAAATAGAAAAATAAAATTTCTTGATAATGTGAAAAGATGCTCACTCTCACTTATTATAGAAAATAACTGAAATCAGGGGCACCTGGGTGGCTCAGTAGGTTAAGCCTCTACCCACTTAGGCAGAGGTCTAACCCACTGAGCCACAAAGGTGCCCCCCCCACAATATATGTTAACTACACTGGAATTAAAATAAAATAAAAAATAATTTTAAATGGTGTTCTTGCATTGCATTGCAAAGGTGCCAAAACAACCAAAGATATTTTTGTAAAAGTTAATTCTGTTACTTTAACTCCAGGTTTCCAGACTCACATGTTTCTGTAGATTCTGATCTAGGGATCTTAAGCTGCCTCTAGCTATGCCCTAGATTCATAGCCCACTGATAGGTGACTGCATTCTGCTGTCAGTTGTGACTTAGAATTATCAAATGAAACCAAACAGGCAAACCATAGGAAGGGCCATCCCGTACATGACCAGAGAAATGAGAGTGGCAGTTCCTTGGGAGAAAGGAGAAGAGGTAATTTTAGAGTGTCTGGAGAAAGGCATCCTATAGCTGGAGAAGTACAGGAAGGAATGATAAGAACAGATTGTCAGGAAGCTTGACATAAAATGAGAATTTTAGGTCTCACTTTCATTCTCTTTCTGAAATTTCGGATGAACCCTCAGGCTCAGGCCTTAGGTCAATTATCTCTAGATGACACTCATCACAGCCCCTTCTTGCCTGAGAAGAGAGTCAGACTCCCTGGGGAAGAAGGAAAGTATGATGCTGAGGCCAGCATCTGTAAGACACAGAAAGAAGAAATTCCATTTTGCCTTTCTGACTTTTGAATCTATCAAGAGATAAGGGATACCTTCCCCCAAATCTTCAAGCTGTATCAAATCTGAGTTTGGCCATATTCAAGGTGACAATAACAAATGGTAATCCTGCCAACAAGTAGTCCCTTTTAAAACCACATAGCTATGGCAGTAAGCAGAAGGGAACTAATAATCATTGAGGAAAAAAATCTGCCAGGATATGGAGTGTGTCTTTTACATGTCACCTAACAACATCTTCACATTTCTGTAAGTCGGCTAGCTCAGTTGTTGGCACGTGCTGAGCACTAAGTAAATGTTAGAAGCTATTATATTCATCATTACTGTTATTTTTCCTGGTTCTGTCCCTTAGGGCCTCTGGTCTCAGGGCACAATATTCACTTTCATGTAAGATCTCTCCAGGGGTTTCCCTACCCACCTCGTGCAGTCCAGCCTGGATCTTCATGAGCATATAACCACACTCAGCCACAGGGCAGAGAACAGATGCCCCAGAGAGCCCTGAAGAAACAAGAAGCACAAAGGTGAGGCTGGAATGCTCCATGGGTGGTCGGTCAGTGGTAAGATCACCTCTCATTGGCTTCTGCAATTTCTTTACAGTTTAGCTCTCTCATTACATTTCATTTCTAAATATTTTCCTATGTTTCTTATTCTTGGTCAGACTTGCCAAAAGGTTTCAAATTACAATGATTCTTTCAAAAAACAATTTTTGAATGTTCTATATCCTTTTTAATTTTTATAATTCAAAAAATCCCATATCTATATCCATTTTCTTTTTTCCCATTTTTCCCTAATTTTTTTTTCTTGCATTATTTTCTAAAGTCTTGGGTTTAATGTTTTTCTGGGGATTCTTCGTTTGGCATTTATAGACACTTTAGGGGGAATATAGTTGGACACCATGAATACTAGGAACCCAGTAACTTCTGTGTGTATTTCCTCAAAAGAAAGTTCACAGCTTTCCATCTCAAAGCACTCCAAAAATTAGTAAGTATTCATTTACTCTCATTATATAAATATTTAAAAAATACAAGTTGTATTCACCCCCTAGGGAGCAGTATAGCTCCCCATTTGGAACACAGGGTCCTCAGAACTGTCAAATTTTTCTGTTCACTCCTCAGGCCACTTTAATTCAGTTGCTTCTCCCATCATTCTATTGAAATGTCTTTTCAAAAGCTTACTATTGACATTTACATCCTTAAACCAAATAGGTGCTTTCCAGCACTGCTTTTACTGAGTGGTTGAGCAGCACTGAACTGTAGTGACCACACCCTTTACCGTCTTTGCCTCTGTGACTCCCATTTCCTTGGTTTTCCACCCACTTCTCCAAGCAGTACTTCATTGTTTCCTTTGCTTTTTCTTCCCCATCTATACAATTGCTAAGTTTTACACTTCCTTGAAGGGATGGATCCTCCACCTTCTTCCTTTCTTACCCTTGCGTAGATTATCACATTAACTTCCAGATTTACAGTTACCCTGAATATGCCAGAGACTCTACTACCCCTAGTAGATTTCTCTTCTGTCCTGCTGGGCCTCATATCTGTCTGTCCAATCGTCGTTTCTCTTGGATAGCTCCTACAAACATCAAACTCAACATGCACAAACCAAACTGTAGTCCTTCCTCTACAGGTGCCTGCTTCTATACTGCCCAGAATAAAATTGTCACTATCATCCATACTGTTGCTCAAAGACGACCCCTGGACATCACCATACTTCTGTCTGAATAAAAGGAGGTGGTCTCCAGAATCTTATTTGCCTGCGTGTCAAATTTCAGGTGAACTTAAAAAAAAATTTTTTTAAAAGTCTCTTGATTTGGTTTTAGACGGTTTTTTGAAATATTGATGACCAATTATTCAGTTAGTAAACGAGCATCTGTAAGTTTATGTGTACAAGAGCTGGTAGGAAGTGTATTATGAGGCTTGCAGAAAGCTAAATTTTAGTGCATAGTGTTAGAAAGTTGGAAAAATAAGATAATTTAAAATACAAATTAATGGCAATAGAATCCATAATTATGTGCTACCAGTTTGGTTAGCATATTGCTCAATGGTTTTATGAAAAACAATTCCAGGGGCACCTGGATGGCTCAGTCAGTTGAATGTCTGACTCTTGATTTTGGCTCAGGTCATGATCTCGAAGTTGTGGGATAGAGCCCCATTGGGGGAATATGCTCGGATTCTCCCTCTCCCTTTTCCCCATCCCCCCTACAAATAAGTAAATACATAAACCTTAAAAGAAAAAGAAAAACTTAAAAAAAAATCAATTCCAGACACCTATTTCAGTCCTAGATTAAAGACTAGATAATGATCCCGTGGCAGTAGCATACTGATGAAATCTCTTATTGTGAAACACACAGATTTTGGTTTTGCATTCACCAAGGCATGGCCGAAGTATCTAACACCACCCGAGCCCCCTTCTACTTCATCCTCACGGGCATCCCTGGATTTGAGGCATCTCACATCTGGATCTCCATTCCCTTCTGCTGCCTCTATACCATCTCCATTGTGGGTAACACCACCATTCTCGCTGTCATCCGCACAGAGCCATGCCTCCACCAGCCCATGTACCTATTTCTCTCCATGCTGGCCCTGACTGACCTGGGCCTCACCCTCACCACCCTGCCCACAGTCATGCAGCTCCTCTGGCTCAACATTCGTAAGATCAGCTTTGAAGCTTGCTTTGTGCAGTTCTTCTTCCTCCATGGATTCTCCTTCATGGAATCTTCAGTACTGTTGGCCATGTCCTTTGATCGCTATGTGGCCATCTGCCGCCCCCTCCATTATGCCACCATCCTCACCAGTAAAATCATTGGCAGGATTGCTTTAGCCATCATTTGCCGCTGCATTCTGGCTGTTCTCCCCTCCCTTTTCCTACTCAAGCGCCTGCCCTTCTGCCGCTCCCACCTTCTCACTCACTCCTACTGCCTCCACCAGGATATGATCCGCCTGGTCTGTGCTGACATCCGGGTCAACAGCTGGTATGGATTTGCTCTGGTTTTGCTCATTATAGTGATGGACCCTCTGCTCATTGTGCTCTCCTATACATTCATCTTGAAGAGTATCTTGGGCACAGCCTCCTGGACTGAGCGGTTCCGGGCCCTCAATAACTGTCTATCCCACATTCTGGCTGTTCTGGTCCTTTATGTCCCCATGGTTGGAGTATCTATGACTCATCGATTTGCCAGACATGCCTCTCCACTGGTCCACGTCATCATGGCCAATATCTACCTGCTGGCACCTCCTGTGATGAACCCCATCATTTACAGTGTAAAGACGAAGCAGATCCGCCAGGGAATCAACAACCTCCTTTTCAAAAGAAATATGTGTTTGAGATGAAAGAAGGAATTTATTTAGATTACTCAGGAGATGAGAGTCACAGGCTTATGGGGACAGTAGAGCCACAATGAAAAATGGTGACTGTACAGTAATACACCATCATATTTTTAAGGCAGTATGACATCGTCCTGGCTTTTCTCAAAGTTTTATCTGGGAGGACCTATCACCAAATGTTCTGTCCAACCAACTGAGCCACCCAGGCGCCCTGTTCTGTCCAAAAGAGATGTGGGCCTGAGTTGATTCAATTCTAGCACATTTACCAACAGTGGGATGAGCTTCATTAATTGAGTAAAGATTTAAGTTTTGTCTTCCTTTCTGGATGTACTTTTCTCCCACAGGCTTGGTTAAATAAGTTTGAAGAAATCCCTTACTTGTTGCCCCCACGACCCATTCTCACAGGCAGCTTCACTCAGACATCCAGGTAAACTTGAGGTCCACTGTACTGGCTCACCTTCCTGCAAAGAATACTTTTATTTTCTCTTAAAAAAAAAAAAAAGTGGCAAATCTTCCAGGAAGGATGAATACAGTTCAAGTTTCTTGGCTATTCCAGTTTACCTAAAGAACATGATTTCAGCAGACCAAATGAACACATGTAATCTGAAGATTGGGGTGGAATGGTTAGTTAGGTCCCCCATCACTAGAATTAAGGCTCTTGTCATGCTAGAGTTCCTTTAGTGTTTAGAATTAAAACTTTAAGTGAGTTTACATATAATATTTGTGGGAATAAGAACTCAATTTTCTGACCAGAGCAGACTCTTTTGCTTTGTTTTTAAACCTTAATGTCTTTGATGTGGCTCAAATTCTTAGGGGCAATTTCCCTTTGTCATCATGAATTCTTGTACCAGAAAAGGTTCAGATAGAAGGAATATGGCCTTCCTGATCATTATTTTGTAGGAATGAGATTGGATCTCAGACATATCAGTTTGAAAGGCAGCTATAGTTATGGTCACAACTTCTGATTCCTGAACCCATAATGCAGGTGGCCAGTAGAACGAGTGACTTAGATCTGAATCAAAATAGGCAGGACTTCAGTGAGAGTGTAGTGGGGCAGGGGATGCTTAGGAGGCAAAAGGCAGAGAACAAGGGGGGAAAGGATGTCTTTCTCCACTGATACTCTTTTCTCCCTTATTTTCCCCCTTCTTAACCAGAGCCTAGAAGTTACCAGGTTTCTCCAGAGAACCATGGGCCAGGTGGTATAAGGAAACAAATTGCAGAATGGGAAGCATGTGCAATCTCAGAACAGGGGAAATCAGGACCAGGAAACCAAAATTTTTTTTTTAAGTCAATAAATGGGTTAGGAATATGTCAAAGGGGGCACTTGTTGTGATGAGCACTGGGTGCTATGTGTAAGTGATGAGTCACTGAATTCTACTCCAGAAACCAATATTGTACTAAATGTTAACTAACTAAAATTTAAAGAAGAAGAAAAAGGAGAAGGAGGAGAAGAAGACTTTTTCTTTCCCCCCAGTGGATAGTACAGACTTGAGAATCTCCTAAAACATCATGAGGGGAAAGTACGTCTTAGGATTATGCCAGATTTTCAAGTGGAGCACCTGACACCATTAATAATCACTCTTTTTTTTTTTCCCCGTTACTAATTGTATGAATTTTTGACCAGCTAATAAAACTCTGAGTTTACTTTTTGGATTTCTAAAACTGAGGTAATAATACCCATCTCATAAGGCTGAGTTTTCAATGAATCACAGTATGCAGAAGACACAGGTGTGCAAACTAAGGTGCTCAGATTATGTGAATTCTTTTCTTCAACTCCCTTCCAAAAAATTACACTGTGGATTATGGATGGGAACATCTATGGAAATATCTATGGTTCCATCATCACGAGAATAGGAACTGGGGTAGCTAGATGGTACCTGTCCACACACACAGATACTTCCACTACCCTCTAAAGACTTCTCCAATGGGAGGATGGGTTTCTGAGGTGGAGATGACAGAATTAAATTCAACTTAGGACAATGAGAACTACCAGTGTCATGGGCTGAATTGTGTCCCCTGCAAATTCATATGTAGAAATTTTAATCTCCGTATCTTTGCATATGACAGTATTTACAGATAGGGTTTTTAAAAAAGTAATTAAGTTAAAATGAGTTCACTAGGATGGGCTCTACTCCAATATAACTGGTTTCCCATGGAGAAGGGGTGTTTAGACACAGATGAACACAACCACAGCTGGAAGACTATGTGGTGACATAGGGAGAAGACAGCCATTTGTAAGCCAAGGGAGGAAGGCCTCAAAGAATACCAGAATGGTGAGAAATTGTGCAAGGCCTTCAAAGTTGTGAGAAAATAAGTTGTTTCAGCCACCCAGTCTGTGGTACCTTTTTTTGGCAGCACTGGCAGACTATTCGAATCCATGGCCTATGTTTCTGTAACTGTAAAACTAAAGTCAGCTGTAGAAGAGAGTAGAAATATTTTGGTTACACTAAAAAGGCTAGAGTTTGGAGACACAAAGAGGAATTATTGGGCAAAGTAGGTTGTTCAATGACTGGTGAATGGTCTGGCTGACTGTCCGTATACAAAGTATAGTCTAAGTAATGGAAGACAAGGCACCCATCGACTCTAAGCCCATAGGCTTGCATGGGTCATGTCTCGGTGTGCTGCCTTTCCAGCAGCTATTAAGAATGAAATAATCTCTTAGTGAGAGCTTTCTATCAACTGAATGTTATAGTCACCAAACTCCCAGACATCTGCCAATATTTAAGTGGAAACTAAATGAAGATTAAATGAAGAAGTCTGCCCTAATTCTTTGTTCAATCTTTCCGTTTCCTTTTCCTGGACAAAACTCTTCTTTCCTCTGTGTACTTGTGCATGTGTGTATGTGTGTAGCCTTGACGACTTAAGAAATGACATGATATGTTTAGATTTCAAAATAGATTTGCATTTTGGAATTTTTTTTTAGCTATTGTGAAATGTTTCTACATAAGTTATTCAGTGCCCAGAAAGTAAATGACTCTATTAGTCCCACGTCAATATGGAAATGTGCTTGTATCTCATAAAATTCAGAAGGTGGTCTTCTTAACCCTTTTAAAATTATTTTAAATGAGGTATATAAGAGGAAGTAGGATTGAATATCTATTTTTTAGAGATGTGAAGTGAATTGTATTATTTCAAGCAGAAGAGAGCTCAGGTTGCTGCTACAGAAAAAGGGATCTAATTCTAACTGGGCACCTAAGAATCTTCTTGCAAATAATTAGCAAAAAAGCAAAGACAGAGAAAAACTGAAGCAACGAATTTGCCCTTCATCAGGTAAAAAGATTTTAAAAATGTGGTACATCCAGATGATGGGATATTATTCAGAAATTTAAAAAAAGGAATGAGATACCAAGATACATAAAGGCATAGATGAACCCTAAATGTGTATTACTAAATGAGAGAAGCTAGTTTTAAAAACCTACATGTTTGCTTTCATTTATATGAAATTCTGAAAAAGGCAATACTAGAAAAAGAATAAACTAATCAGTCATCACCAAGGATTTGGGAGAGTAGGGTGCTGAATTGGTGATGCACAGAGGATTTTCTAGAGGGATAAAATCATGCTATAATACTGGAATGGTACATACATGACACCATGCATTTGCCACATCCTATAGCACTTTATAGCAGTACAGAAAGAACTATAACATACGTTAATTTTTTTTAAGATTTTTATTTATTTATTTGATAGACAGAGAGAGATCACAAGTAGGCAGAGAGGCAGGCAGAGAGAGAGAGGGGGAAGCAGGCTCCCCGCTGAGCAGAGAGCCCGATGGGGGCTCGATCCCAGGACCCTAAGATCATGACTGAGCTGAAGGCAGAGGCTTAAACCACTGAGCCACCCAGGCGCCCCACATCCGTGAATTTTTGATAAATACTTATGACATCAGGGATTCCCAGGATGGAATGCAGAATATGGCAAAAAAAAAAATAGAATTCTATTACAAAATATGAAACAACTGCATTGAAGGAGATGGGTATTGCATTGAAGGATGTGTGTGCTGGATGGGTGTGGGGAGGAGTTGCTGCACTGAGCTTGCAAACTGGCTGGAGTCTGTAAGAGTAGAGACAGGAAGAACAATAAATGCCGTACTCTGCTTGATGAAGTAATTTCTCATGGCAGTGTAATCAGCATTTCTACCAACACTCTACATGTGTGCTGGAATCGAACACTTAAGTGAATGGATGGCAGACAGAGGCAGCCAGGTTCTCACTATCCAAATGGGAGGTTACAGAAAAGCAAGAGGAGATGGCTTGAGTGATCCATGCAACAGAGCTGGAGACGTCAATATGAAGTCATGGTTAGCTCAATGTGGCTGCCTATGGTTAAATGCAGACATATTTGTATAGACCCAGGTGAGTATATGGACACAGATTTCCTTGCTCTGCCAGCTAAGAGGGCCTAGAAACAATGATAAACTAGTAGCCACAATCACACTCATTAACAGAAACAAATATTTTTAGAAGAAATTTTAATTTATCTGACAAATCAGTATCAGAAATATGGAAGCTAAAAATTATTAGATTTTCAATGAGAAAATTAATTCAATTTATATATTAAAATTTTATTCCAACATTATATTCTATACTGGAAAAATAACAGGGAAAAATATTTAAACATTTTTTAATAAAAATTCTAAACTCATCCAATTAGTCCAACAATCCACTCTTACCAGGACTAAATGTGAATGTACATGCTTGTACAATCCTTCTGCATTCGTTTGCAAAGGGTAAAACATTTGACATGCTGTTTATGTCCTAATATGAGCATTTTTATTGGTGGATTTTTATGATTATGGATTTCTAGCCTGGTATCTATTTGTATTTCTTTGCCTCTCAACTTGGGAGCGAGAGTCTAGTCATAGCTTGAATGTAAATATATGCACATACATATGTGTGTGTGTGTGTGTGTGTGTGTGTGTGTTTTACTGAAGGTGGTATCTGCATGATATATTGAACAGCAGGTAGTACGTGCAAAACACAGGACTCCAGCAATAACGTTTAACCTGTGAATTAGCAGGAAAAAAGTAGTGGCATCATATGTATTAAAAATTGGCTAATATTACATTACTATAGATATCACATTCATTATGCTACAGTACTGCACATGTTTTTCCTAGAAGTTATCTATCTGCATATCACTATTTGGTTTTTTGGGGGAGAGGATGGATTTTTTTTTTTTTAGATATATTTATCTGAGAGAGAGAGAGAGAGCACATGTAAGGACGGGCAGAGGGAGAGGGAGAGAAGCAGACTCCATTAAGCACGGACCCCCACAAGGGTCTCCATCTCATGACCTTGAGATCATGGACCTCAGCAGAAATCAGAAGTCAAATGCTTAACAACTGAGCCACCCAGGCACCCAGATGTGCCTATCAACTTGTTACTAACACATTGTCACATGAGAAATGTTGCTGGGGAAATAGATCAGTCCTTTTTCTTTTTTTAGTGAGCATACAGAAACTCTAATAGCAGGTTGTAGAGTATTTTTGTATGTGTTGAATCTAAGACACAATATAATCTTGGGTTTTGTCTTTTAAAAATCAACCTTAACATTAATTTACATAAAATTAAATGCACACATTATCAGGGTACAGTTTAATGATGTAGACAAATACTTATACCCACCACCCAATCAAAATATGAAATTTTTCCATCACCCCCAAAACTTCCCTCTTAACCACCTCCAGTCGATCCCCTCCCCTGCACCCAGCCCCAGGCAACCACCGATCTACCTTCTGTCATGATAGATTAGTTTTTGCCTTTTCTAGAATTTCATATAAATGAAATTATCATGTGTAGTCTTTTGTGTCTTTCTTGTTTTGTAAACCATGTTTCTGAGGTTCGTTCATGTCTTTGTGTGTATGATAGTTTGTTCCTTTTTATTGCTCAGCGATATTCCACTATATGGATATTCACATTTCGCTTATCCATTCACCTACCGGTGGACACTTCAGTTGTTTCCATATTGTGGCTATTATGAAAAAACACCCCTTCATTAAGCTTTTTTGTGAATACATGTTTTCATTTCTCTTGTGCCTGCCATGCATTTTTCCAAAGCACTCATACTATTTTTACATTTCCACCAGCAATGTGTAACATTTTCGTTACGTCTTTTCAATGTTAGTCATGTTAACTTGTTAAGTCCTAGCTCACTGTGGTTTTAATTGCATTGTATTTTATCATATTATAAAAGATCTTTATATACTCTGTATGCAAGTCTTTTGTAAGATGCATGTACTGTAAATAATTTCCCTGTCTTTAGCTTGTTTTTTCATTTCCTTAATAACGTGTTTTGAAGAGCAGACATTCTAAAATTCTGAGGAATTGTATGCCTGTTAAATCTAATAAAATTTGGGTTTGTATTTCTCATGTCCTTTAAAAAAAATTAAACTTTTTAAAAAAGATTTTCTTTAATTATTTTGGGGGGTGCGGAGAGAGTCTTTAAACAGACATGGGGTCCAACTCAAGCCTTTATCTCATGACCCTGAGATCATAACCTGAGCCAAAAACAAGAGTCTGAGGCTTAACAAACTAGGTCACCCAGGAGCCCCTAAAAAGTAAATCTTAAGAAAAAAAAAAAGTAAATCTTTTGTTTGGGGATAATTGCAGGTGCACATGCAGTTGTAAGAAATAATCAGTCACCCTGACTTTATAGAAACTGTTATTAGTGGGCATGTAATCTAGTACTTGGTGACAAAAAAGTAATAATCACCTAATGAGCTGTACAAAGTCAGGAAGAACTGTATATAGTGAGGAAAACATTTGCATTGTAATTGGAGGCCCTGAAGTAAGAAAGGCTAAAAACCTGAGACCAGTTACTGGTCAACCAGCCCAGTCCTATCAATGCACTTTACACAAAGCCCTGTCTGTGTTCCTTAAGAGGTATGAGAATGGTCTTTCCCATAGGACTAAAGGTTTCCAGGAAACCCTAGAAAGGCATAGGTAGATACAAACAACCCCATGCTGACAGGGCTGACGGCGGGGTAAGGTCAAGAAAAATATAAAAATATACCCATCATACCATAAGCTGAGGTTACTGTAGGCTGAAGGGAGGGGAGGAAAGAAAAACAGGAATATTCAGGCACAGTGACACCAGACCTACTTGGACCTGCAAATAGGGTCTGAGAGTGTACTGGAGCAGAATTTGGGGCTTTTGGTAGAATTCTTAGGATCTGAAACCTGGACAATCTGAGATTGTCTGTATTTTATTTTGTGCCTAAACTGAGGTAATTTAATAAGCTGTTCCTCAACCTCAGAGTCTCCAAGTACGTAAATTCTAAGTGTAGAGATCATTGAATGTGGATTGTACAGAGTCTGGTTCCTTACATACCAGGAAGGAGGCTGCTTCGTAAGTAGGTTCCCATACAAGTTATCGTTTAAACAAGGACATTCTGGGGAGGGAAAGAGAGTGCTGTATAAATAATGATGCTGAGGAAAATAAGTGTAAACCATGATTATCTTGGGCAAGCCAAAAAGTATGCTCACCTTACTCAGAGGCACATTCCTAGGACAATCTCTTTCTTGGGGGATATTCTTAATCCCTGCCTAACCTCTCAAAAACAGCAATTTGTTTTGTTTCAATTCAAACATCAAGACCCCAGCCTTAATGTTAACTTACTAACTTTACTTCTAACTTATTATTTATTGGGCTTTTTTGTTTAGGACGCTTGGGGGTAAATAAAAAAGTGAAATTCATGATCTCTGCCCTCAAGACGGTCACATCTGGTGAGAGAAGACATTCACATACATACATACAGAGACACACAGATGTTGACAGGATGTGAAATAAAAGGGGCCAGGGATGACTCATGATCCAGAGTCAAGCCTTTGACAATGCTTAGAATTCCTCATTCTTATTCCTCCACAAAATGCCTGGTGTCCAGCTTTGCTCACAGCAGTAACACCATCAGAGTTTATGGAGTGGCTTGAAGTCTTTGCCCTGTTAGAAGGATTCAGAGCCATTTCCTCTTGCAGGAGAACAAGTTGAAAATTCCCTGTCGGATTGGCTTGGTCTTGACACTGTAGATGATGGGGTTGAGGACAGGAGGCACAAAGAGGTAGATGCTAGACATGAGTGTGTGGACCAGGGGTGAGGCATGCTTGGCAGCTCGATGCATCACAGACACACCAATCATGGGCACATAGTACAAAAGCACTGCACAGATATGAGACACACATGTGTTGAGGGCCTTCCGCCGTCCCTCCCCAGAGGCAATGCCTAGCACTGTGTAAAGAATCAGCACATAAGAGACCACGATGAGCAGTGAGTCCAGCCCAAAAGTGGCCAGGACAATGGACAAACCCAGGATGCTATTGAGCTTAGTATCAGCACAAGGCAGCTGGATCAGGTCTGAGTGGAGACAGTAGGAATGGGAGAGGACATTAACATGGCAATAGGGCAGTTGCCTCAAAAGGATTGGAAGTGGGGCCATGAACATCACACTCTTCAGTGTGATTCCCAGACCCATGCAGATGATACGGGACAGGGTTAGGATGGCTGTATATCGCAGTGGATTGTAGATGGCTACAAAGCGGTCATAACTCATGGCCAAAAGGACCCCTGACTCCATGCCTGAGAAGGTGTGGATGAAGAACATCTGAGCCAGGCAGCCATCAAAGTCAATCTGGCGAGCATCAAACCAAAGAATACCCATGACAGTGGGCAATGTAGACACAGATACACCGACCTCAGTCACAGCCAGCATGGAGAGAAACAGGTACATGGGCTCATGTAGAGCAGTGTCCATATGCACTGCTGCCATGATTAGGCTGTTACCCACAATGGCCACAATATACATGGTGAAGAAGGGGATAGAAAGCCAGCCATGTTGAGCCTCCAATCCTGGGATGCCAGTTAGGAAGACAGACAGGACATCAAGACTTTCATTGCTTTCAGCTCGCGTGTCACCAAAAGCAGAGATGTCTTCACCTGACATCTGGAACAAAAAAATGAAATTAGCTTCCTCCTGAAGGTCTTCTGCCTTAGCAGCTCACCTCAAAGGCTGAAGGAGGCAGACGGAAGGAAGTGAGGGAAGTTGCAGCCATCTACATCATTTTGGGTAAAAATATAGCAGACACTTTCTTCTCACCTCCTCTTTCTCTGACCTCTAAAACCCTAAAACTTTACATGTAAAGGAAATATTTGAAACTGCCCAATCTTAGGAGAGACCACATAGTTTAAAAATCGAAAGCAGAAACAGAATAAATCAGACCTGTCAAAATCCACACTCAGCCGATTACTAGATGTGATGTGGGCAACTTACTTATACTCTAATCCAAAGGGGGTTTTGTTTGTTTGTTTTCAGTTTTTTACTTGTAATGTGGAATAAGAATAGTATTTAACAGAAGCCACCTAAGGGAGAAGAATGAGGTGATGCTGGAGAAGTTGGTCTTCATTTTCACAGGCGGTGAAAAGGACAGAGTGTCAGATGCACATTTTTTTTTCCTGCCTTCTATGCAGACGATGGGGTGGGGGGAGGCAGGTGGAAGAGGTCCAGAAACCTTCTAAAGTGGCCCCTCTCAGATGTCCATTGATTCAGTTGCCAACAGTCTCTCTAGGACCTGAAACCAGATTCCAGTTTTGCACCTATTGATAGATTCCCCTCCACTGCATCCTTATCGAACTGTCACCCACACTCAGCTGGAGCATTCCCAATGATGGGGAGCTCACTGCACCTAACGCCACTATCCTGGTTAGATGCACTGACTTCTGAAGTGCTTTCTTACCTGGGGCTTAAAGATGCTTCCTCCATATTGGTGTAATTGCTGCAGACACAGAGAAACAATCTCTTTCAGGTTTCACCTGAATATTATTCTTCCTGGTATCTGTTAACTGCTTGCAAAATACATCTGAACTCACAAACATGTATTTACTTGTGTAGTTATTTATTTAAGAGTCAAAGCTGCACAGTAGGGTGATAATCTTCTGGTCAGCAGAGGTGTTCAAGCAAAGACTGAATAATCTTTGCTGGGAATATTGGCAGGACAATCCCAGTACCTGCTGCATTGGGACTAAAGGCCCTTTCTGCCTTTTTCAACTGTTTTTCTGCCCTCAGGCCTGATGTCCAGCCTGCCAAGATTTCTCTCTCATCCTGTGACACTGAGAATATCAGGGCTGTGGATCTGTGTGGGGCCCAAGAGAGGGCGGTTCTCAATGCGTGTCGTGGGTTCATGTGTCTTTCCTTAAACCACTTTCCAGCATCTTATCCGAAAGTGTGGGAGGACCAGGAACATTTGAATAAATATTACTCTATTCGTAGGAAACCTACATGAAAATAAGATCTGGGAATGTTTTTTTTTAAACCTCTCCATCACAGACCAAACAAATCGCAGCAAATACACAGCCCGTATGTTCCCTGACGGAGACTCACTCAAAGATACAGAGACGTGAGAGACCGGGAGAACCTCAGAGGCCCAAATGGAATTAGAGACCAAAATATACTCTTGCATACATGCCTTGGAGAGGCGAACAGTCTCAGACTCACCTGAGAGAGCTTTGTGAAATGGCAGTGAGATTGAAAGAGCATAGGCCAGAGCTCATGAAGGCATGGAAAAAAGCCTTAGACAGGCAGGAGTAAGAGGGGAGGAGGGCTCTATATGTCTCTGAGTGAGAGTCCCCAGGGGCCAGGACCCTGGGGCCCTGGTGTGCCTGAGGGTGATGCTGAGCTGGTGATAAGAAAAGGAGGGGGATTATATCTCCCCTTGGGAAGAGAATGGAAAGAAAAATACATCCCCTAAATATACTTCCCTCTCTCCACACAGAAAATAAAAATCTCAACAGCTTCCCTGTGATGCAGAGGATGAAGACAAATCCCCCAGTCTCCATGGCAACATCTTCTTGGCCCCCAATAATCCAGTCTCGAAACTGGAACTCTCAGCCCAGAACCAGGAATCGACATCCTCAAATTCTGGACTTAAAGCCTGTATCGCAGGCAGAACCTAAAATTTAGACCCCAGTGGGCAAACTCCGGGACTCAGAGCTCAGGAGAAGAGAGCTTGGAGCCCAGGATTTAACCACTGAGGGATACGACTGAGCTTCCTTCACCCACTCATCGTAGTTGTTCCCTACTCAATACTCACTCCCATCCCTTACATTCAACCCCTCACCACATTCAGAGGTCTAGTTCAGGAGACACATCCTAGAATGGTGAAAGACTATAGGGTTCACAGTCACACAGAGGTAGGTTTGAGTCCTAGTTTTACCATCTACCAGCTTCATGATTTCAAGAGATTAGCATTTCTTGAACTTGGAACTCAATTCATAAGGGGTTAGTAACTATCTATAGGGGTAGATGTTCAAATGAAAAGAAGAAAGTAACAGTTTTTAATGTGATTGTACCTCACATGATAATTATCCTTATCATAGATTCTGCTGGAGTCCCCAATTTCAAATACCCCTAATAAATCCTTTCCCAAATATTTAATCTTCCCACTAAGTATTTCAGTTGGCCTCATCCTTGTTTCAGTTTCAAATAGGATAAAGATATATTTGAAGAAGGCATAACAGGAAAACGAAATAAGTCAATCTGAGAAAGAATTATCATATGATCTCTCTGATATGAGGAATTTGAGACATAGGCAGGGGATTGTTGGGGGTAGGGAAGGAAAAAAATGAAACAAGATGGGATCAGGAGGGAGACAAACCATAAGAGACTCTTAATCTCACAAAACAAGCTGAGGGTGTTGGGGGGTGGTGGGTAGGGTAAGGTGGTTGCGTTATGGACATTGGGGAGGGTATGAGCTATCGTGAGTGCTGTGAAGTGTGTAAGCCTGATGATTCACAGACCTGTACCCCTGGGGCAAATAATACATTATATGTTAATTTTAAAAAATAAAATAAAATAAAAAAGAAGGCATAGCAGGAGATCTCTCTCTCCTTTATAAACTGAGGAGTGGGATACTTAGGGAAAGCAAACAGAAGATAAATATGGAGAAAATTTCCCCTTCCCTATGAGGAACTTCAAAATATCTCCAAGAGAAATATCTCCAAAGAGCATTTTTTGCTTTCCATTATTGTAGAATTTCTTGTATCAGATGAATGAGTTGGGACCCCGGAGATGGAATTCAAGAGAATGCAGATGACAACCTTGTGAATGAAGTCAGAGAATCACAGGAGAAAAAAACAGAGACCAAAACAATGCAGATTGGGCATAAGCCCCTGGTGAGAAGGGGCAAGACTTTGAGAAGTAATAGAGTTAAGTGACTCTAGGTATGTCTTTCAGGACAACATGATGGGAAACAGGCATCAGATCAGATCCAATTCATTCATTTATTTAATTAGTCATTTGGTTGTTCATTGAATTAACATGTACTGGGTGTACCAAACACTGCTAGGCGCAGGATTTTAGGTTTAACTGTCATTATCTCTTTGGGGGTTTTTTTGTTGTTGTTTTTGTTTGTTTGTTTGTTTTTTGCTTTTGTTTTTGTTTTTTACTTTTAAAAAGTCCTTTTTAAAGATTCAGTTTCTGAAGATTCTGTTTCCATTAATTGACAGGAAAAGTCAACAGAAACCCTAAGTACTGGTTTCAAGTGACAACAGTAAACCTGGCATCTGTACAAATCCCAACAAAGGGGCCTTTTATACGTGTTAAAGGTTATCTATGGGAAATTATGCAACACTTTCCCCCATAAAGCTTAAGTAGAGAAATAAATGTGCCCTGTGGAGTATTAAGTGGAATTTTCCACAATAGAGCAAAGCAAAGCAGGTACATGTTTGGTGTAGAAGAATATAACCACAGTAGGCATATCGTTTCTAAAAATGAAATACACTGTTTAGAAAGAAGTTCATAAGACTTTGTAGAAAGGAGACGAAGCCTCAGAAGAGGTGTTGGTCAGGTGACTTGTATACATTGAAATCCTACTGACAACTGGCAAGGTCCCGCATCTCACTGTGACAAACAACTGATTTTTTTTTCCCCCTCTAGGTTCTAATTGCCTAGAGGGCAGCCTTAAAATTAGAGCTTGACTGAATTTTGGATTCCAGGTACGTTGTGATGGCATGGGGTGAGAACTGGGGGGTAAAGAAGGGAATCACAGGGGGCAGTTGGACAGGGGCCTCAGAGTGACTGTGGGATGGCTGGGGGGATTGTTCATCAAATCCTTCTTTTTTGTGAAGCTGTTTCAGTGTTCCACCTGCACCACCTCGTGGAGATAAAAGGCTGTAATCTGCATTTCCCTTCACCACAGCACCGTATGCCCCTGCCCTTCACTCAGTCTCCTCACAGCTTTCAAAACCATCCACAGGGCCTCTGGGGGACTCAGTTGATTAAGCCTAAGTGTCTGACTCGATTTTGGCTCAGGTACTGATCTCAGCATAGAGTCTGCTTCTCCCTCTTCATCCTCCTCCTGCTCTCTCGCTCTCTCTCGCTCTTTCGCTCTCCAAAATAAATAAATAAAATCTTGTTTGTGCACACTGCATCCTTGGAATAACCTTCTGGGCAAGGGTGTCAGGGGAAAGGAGAGTAAGTTGGCACTCCTTGGAAGCCAGGAGCCCTGTGACTGGATCTCGGTCAAGCAGAACAATTAGAGCAGGCCCTTGCTGGGATTATTTGGGGACTTTTAATTGTGAGACACCATGAGAAAATATGTATATGCCAAAGTGTCCTCAGACATTGTGTGCTCATCTACAGTGCCATAACTTCTCTGCTGTCTCTGATCTTGTGTTAATTCAAGGGTGTGCGCATGGGGAGAGTTTTCATAAGACAGAGCAGACCCACATGAGCAAATGCTGGAAACAATTCTAGTCCTCAAAACCCAGGAAACAGTGATTCTTACTTGAACAGGTGGAACATTTGGGTTCTTTCTTCATTGAATGCTTTTGTGGCATCACAATATACAGAATCTTCAACTAAGTTTTCTGGTCTACGAATATAGGTGACTGTCAGAACTCCATTCTCCCAGATCACCACCAACATCTGTAGTTGATTTTATCCTTCATGGACTCACCCATACCAAATTTCATGGAATAACCTTCTCCGGGACGTTTTGTTCTTTACTACGAAAACTTCATGTATATTCAGTTTTATTCATGGCATAAGCTTGACTCTATTCAAGAGACTCTTTATCAGTTTGGTGTTCAGTGTGTAGAAAGAGTTAACATAGCAGGTCCAAGACAGCATATTCTTAGAATGGTCATGTTGCAAAGAGTCCCTCGGTTGGCATCTGGGAACGTGGATCTCCAGAGGGTTCCCACAACCCAAATTGTTAAGAGTGACTCACTAGGCCTAAACTGTTTATGCAAACAATGTGATTTATGCTGAGCACTTGATTTCCTCTTGGAGGTCTGCAATTTTGATATTACCAATAGAAGTTGTCTGCCTGACTCGCCCCCAAGAAAAACCTTGTTAAGTCTTTAAAGATAAATAAATAAATAATAAGTAAATATTAAAATTAAAATATTAAAAAAACACACACACAATCTTCTCAAGATTGTACTTCCCAAATTTCTCAATATGAAACTTCCCCTTTGTCTAAACAAATCTGTTTGCAATTGTTCCAAATATTCTAGACTAATATTCTAGGTTAAAGCTTCTCAACCTTTGAGAATTATATCAGAATTACCTGGAGAATTTATTAAAACACAGCTTGTTAGACCTCACCTCCCAGATTTTCTGGTTCAGGAAATCTGAGGAAGGGCCAGAGAATCTTCATGCTTAACAAATTCCCATTCTTTGCTGGTAATGCTGGTCTGGAAATTACACTTTGAGAACCACTTTTCCAGACTCTTGTAACTCATGAGTCTTGTTATTTTATTTTTTTTTAAAGATTTTATTTATTTATTTGACAGAGAGAGATCACAAGTAGTCAGAGAGGCAGGCAGAGAGAGAGAGAGGGAAGCTCCATGGACATTACCTGAGAGGTGTTTGAAAGAGTAGCACTGTGCTTCTCAAGCTTTAATCACCCATGGGTCTTACTAAATACAACTTGAATTCAGTAGGTCTGGTGTGAGGTCTAAGATTCTGTTTCTCTAAAAATCTACCAGATATACCAATGCTGCTCTTCACTGGGCCATACTTGGAACATAAGGTTCTAAACTTCCTTTGCCTAAAGATTTCTTCTCAGGCAGTTATTTATGCTAAGACCATAACCTCTTTTTCCTATCACCCTCTACCAAGTACCCTAACCCCTCTCATCCTTCACAAATTACTTTATATAAACACACAACACACATGCGCACACACGCACACACACACACACACACACACAGTCTGATCTTGATCTCTGAACATCAAGTGGGTTTTCTCTTGAACATGAAGCACCAAGCCTCCACAGAATTTGCTGTCTAGTGTCTATCATTTCCCTCACTCTGAGTGGTAGTAGCATTATTTGTGCTCAGCCTGTTTGCTTGGTAAAATTTCCATATATACTGTTTATAAACATATAAAATTTCCATATATATTGTTTCCATATATACCACACATTGTTCAGGGCATCTGTTACTCATTTTTATGTTTTTTTTTTCCTTGATATATCTCTTACTTAACGATATGCCTTATTCAGCATTATAACATTCTTAGCGACTAGCACAAAATTTTACATGGTAAATGTTCAGTATATATTTTTGACATTTTATTGAGTCGGATGTTCTCTTAGTAGTTCCATATTCTAGCTCTCAAGATCTTGGTTCCCCTCCCCGTGTTTTAGCATTCCTAAAGCTGGCAGACCAGTGCCCTAAAGCTGGCAAACCAACCCCAGTCCTTTCTCCAAAGGACTTCTCTTAGTAGCCTTCCTCAGCTCTGGGATTTATGAAGGATTTTGAAGATCCCTCTGCGTATCTCCTTTGTCTTCACGCTGTAGATGATGGGGTTGAGCATGGGAGGTATGAACAGGTAGACATTGGACATCATGACATGAACAACAGGTGGGGCACTTTTCCAGAAGCGATGGATCATGGAGACAGCAATTATGGGCACATAAAAAGCCATCACTGCACAGATGTGTGACATGCAGGTGTTGAGTGCCTTGAGCCGCTGCTCCCTGGATGCGATGGCCAACACAGCTCTCAGGATCAATGCATAGGAAAGCAGGATGAATGCCGAGTCAATACCATAGGTGAAAATGACAACAAAGAGCCCATAGATGTTGTTAACATGGATGTCTCCACACGCCACTTTCATGAGATCTGGATGGAGGCAGTATGAATGATGCAAAATTCTGCCCTTGCAGAAGGGCAGTCGTTTTACCAGAAAGGGGAAAGGGAAGAGTGTGAAGAAACTCTTGGCAAGGATGCCCAGGCCCATAGCCAAGATGCGGCTGTTGGTGAGCACAGTGGCATAGCGTAGTGGTTCACAAATAGCCACAAAACGATCAAAGCTCATGGCCAGCAGTATGCCTGATTCCATGAAAGAGAACATGTGGATGAAGAACATCTGAACCAAGCAGGCATCAAAACCAATGTGGTGGTAGTTGAAGCAGAAGGTAGCAAGCACAGTGGGAAGTGTAGAGAAGGACACTCCCAGATCATTGAGAGAGAGCATAGAGAGGAAGTAGTACATGGGCTGGTGCAGAGCAGGCTCCCGAACCACCAGAGTGAGGATGCTGAGGTTGCCTATGATGGAAATCAGGTAGAGGATGCAGAAAATCAGGGCAACCCAGGCATGGCCTCTCTGCATCCCTGGAATGCCTGTCAGCTGGAGTGTGGTTGGCTGGAAGGGGGTATCATTGAGGCTCAGCATGGCAGGCAGGTGGGAGAATACAGACAGGGGTGACCCCTGGTGGGTGTTTTGGGGGAGTTCTTCACTTTCTTTCAGACCTCCTGTCTCCAACACAAAAGGTTAGAGATTGAAAGTGTTTGTCTATGTTCCTGCTTCTCTCGTTATACTATGAGCTCTCTGAGGGTAGTAACTGGGTTCTACTCATATCTCTATCACCGGTGCTCAGTACCCTGTCTAGGCCATGGTAGAAACTCCATGAAGATGTGACGATCAGGTGATTGCCATGGCATAGCAAGGCAATAAGTAGGAGACAGCATGAATGATGCCCTTAATCTTTACCTTAAAGTGCATCATTCCTTCGCTTCCCCCATCTCATCCTAGAAGCCATCTTTTGGAAATCTGGGACATATAGAAATTAAGATAAATAGGGGAAAAAAAACCACCACCCATTCCTTTGGGAATCCTTTGATTGATGGTGCAGATGAAACTTCTACCCTGTGAACTTATAGCTTCAATAACCTTTACTCAGGTCTCCTCAGATTCCCAGTCCCACAACTATCCCTGGACCTGCCATCACCAAAAAATATTCCACCTCTGCAATCTTAAATTCCTTTATTTTTTACTTTATTACAATAGCCTTCTACCTTCTACCTCTCCTACCTTCTCAAACCCATACAGTGTTCTCAGTGTCTCAATAACTGGCCTATTTGTCTGTGAGTTCCTCCTTACTTTTTCTTTGACCCACTCTCCCACTGGGACTGGTACCCTTATCTTCTCTGTGTTTCTCTTTCACATTCATACAGGAAACACCAACCTTTGATAACTTCTATAACCAAACTTCTGAGTGTACAGCAGGATAAAACCAAAGAAACAAGTGTTTTATTGGAAAACAGAGAGACAGACTGACAGAGTCATTTTAACACTACTTAAATTTTAAACTCACATCTTTATCTGTTCTTACCCACTGGTTTCTGAGAAAGGTGTGTCTCCCCTTGTCCAAGGCCAAGACCTCTACCTCCAGAATTCTATTTCTTGCTATCTCTCCCATTAGTCTACTGTACTTCAAGTTCAGTCTCTCCTTTCCTGTCTCTTGCCCTTCAGGCAATAAGCATGTATAAGACCAGACAGACCACCATAAAAATGTAACTGTCCCTCTCTTAATTCTTCCTTAATTCTTAGTCAAACTCCCTGAAACACTGTCTCCCTATCGTGGAAAGGGATCCTGTTTATATGTCTGCTTTCCTAGTTCCATTCTGAGATCTGAAAGTCAAGGTTTCAAACTTATTTTTTTAATTAATTTTATTAACATATAATGTATTATTGGCCCCAGGGGTAAAGGTCTGTGAATCATCAGGTTGATACATTTTACATCAAGGTTTCAAACTTATTGGCCTTACCTTCTATCACTGTTCAATTTATTATACTGTGGTTGCCACACTTGCCCCTGATCACTCTGTGCTCACCTCTATGCTCACCAGTCACCTCTTTGTTGCTCACCTGGATGAAAACATTCTCTCTCTTCATCCAGGTGAGTCTCCATCAGAGTAAATATTGTTGGCAGCTTAGTTTCCTCCTACTTCACATCTCTTTTTATAGCTTCTTTACTGACTCTTTCTTTGTCTTTCTCCTTAAGCAGTGGCAGTCTAACTCCAGGAAAAGTAAACAGTAGTCAGAATGGTGCAGATTGAGAAAACCATACCATGAAAGACTTCTTCTCAGCCTTAGGGCACCTGGGTAGCACAGTAGGTTAACTGTTCATCTCACACTGTATACCCCAAACTGACACATGCTATATGTCAATAATATCACAATAAAACTGGAAAAATCTATATTTGAAATTTAAAAAATAAAATAAGTTCCCCTTTGGAATTTAGGCATAATGACTCCCCTATTTTCTTATAACAACTCCTTATTCCTTTAACTTTCTAAAATTTCCATCTTTTTCCCTGTCTTCCTAATAAATACAGTGAAATTAGATGGTGCCCAGAGGCTGGAGAACCCCCAGATGTTAGGAATAATCCTGAAAGTACGTGGACCATGAGAAGGAAATTTGTATATTCCTTCGTTTTTGCTCATCCAAATGAGAATCCAAAGGAATCCTTTAACGAGTAGTTTCTTTTCCCTATTCCCCCTCTAAGTGTCTCTCTTTCTCCTGACCCAGGTTCAAAGACAATCTCTCCAAAAAGTCTTCTCACATCCAGCCTACCCAGATTTGGTTTTTTATCATCTTCACTCCAAGATTATTTTCACATACTGAAGAAGTGGAAAGACTCTTAAGAGTGCCATGCCAACAGATACTATGGTCTCTCTCACAATATATATTAAATACTTAGTTAAATACTGGTGTGCAAATTTAGGTAAACCAAATGGTCATATTTCAGGCAGACACTCCAGACTTTCCTCGGTCTAGAAAGCAGCTCTGAAAACTTCTACTCCAAATAAAACATGTTCTGCCACCACCTAACAAACATTTTTCATTGTTTGGACTATAAGGGTGTCAGTTAAGTCTTCCTAAATGTGACTCATTTAGGAAGAAAAGTCAAGACGATGGAGACAGACACAAAAATGTGGGTCTTTTACACAGGATGTGGATGAACATAAACATGGTCACACAAAAGTGTCACTAAATATACATCTTTATACTCCTACACACACTTAAACATTCAGGTCTATCCATGGGGACTATCTCACATCGCACATACAGAAACCATCATGCACTCCTTTGGTCACACTCAACACCATCACAACCACAGAATTTAAGGAGACTCATAGCTACTCACTGACATTATACAATGTTTCAGATATCCTCTCATATGTACACTCTCCAGAACACAGACTTATAAACACACACACACACACACACACACACTCACAAGCACACACACATACACACACAGTGCCACAAATAATACATCAGTATTAACAGTAATATCCCACAGTAATATCCTCACCAATTACATTCCCAAGACATATTCAATCCTAAAAATCTAGCTAAGATTGAATACCATGAGGTTGAATGACTTCGATTCATTTGGTTCTGTGATCTTGTCTCCAGCTGCATATCCAATGGTTAGGTATATGAGACAATAATTCAAATTGCAGGCAAACAAAAGCATGGAATACACAGAAGATAAAATCTAAATCTGATGCATTTAAGTCTCCTTAACTTTAAGGGTATATGGTTTGGTATTAGGGTTTTTGTTAAGATGAGACCTGGCATCAGTATCTGTGATCCTTGACTTTGTCAGCAAAAAGATTTGGCTGATGTTTGGAGGGAAAATATGAGGGGCAGAGTCTGTCTGAAGTTGCAGTAAGAGTATTAAAGTTTGGGACACCTTTTAGATAAGGAGTCCACATGGGCAATCCAAAGGATGGACACTCACTGGGTGGCAGACGGTTCTTTTCCCTGTAGCTGGATGTACTGGTCTGGGAGTCCAGCTGGGAGAGTAACATCAGCTCATTTTCCTAGGACTCACACATTTATGACCATCTTAGAATCCCAGGGTTTGTTTGTAGTGGGAGGAGGGAAAGTGTAAATAATAGAGAAGGTGGTATCAATGAGCAGTGAGCTAGGCCATATGAGACTTGCTCCCAGGAGAATCCCATTCTTGGCCTCATCATCCCTGATGTCATCATCCATATCCATTACTATATGAATCTGTTCTTGATCAAGGGATATAAACACATGTATGCACACAAACATGCATAGTCTTGGACATTCTAAGACTCCCACAAATATGGCACTAGTCATATTTAGCCATTTATTTATTAATATTTGCAGTGCCTCTTTTCAATCCATACACATACAAACAGATAAACACAAATATGTTTAATTGCCCAAATCTCTATTCAGTCACCCATCTTGACACACCAAACACACCAGACTCTCTATTCTTTCATTAATTATAGAGACTCATGTAGATTATGGACATAATCTTATAAATCATTGGAGACTCCAATGCATCCTTGAAGAAATAATATATTTCAAATATATCCCTATGATCACATATCCAAAAGTATACATTTCAAATCTATCCATATTCTCATTAAGAGATCAACAAGACATTCAATGACTGTCCACCACATCTATTCATGGATTCATATATGGAGTTTAAATGCATTGCATATTTTTGTACAAATGTATGTCAGCATCCACAAGCTTGCTTCCTATTTAAGCATTCCCTTGACGCCAACACTTTATGGAGCCTAAAAATTACAAACTTACTTCCATTCAAATAAAACCAAGGAAAAAAAATTTTTTAAACCCCACATTTATTTTTTTTATTTTTTATTTTTTCAATTTATTTATTTTCAGAAAAACAGTATTCATTATTTTTTTCACCACACCCAGTGCTCCATGCAATCTGCGCCCTCTATAATACCCACCACCTGGTACCCCAACCTCCCACACCCCCGCCACTTCAAACCCCTCAGATTGTAAACCCCACATTTTTGAGCATTATTCTCCTCCAGATGTTATTCTCAAGACTGATGTTATACAGAGCAGCATTGCCTGTTCTTGCAAAGAAGCTAAATACTGAAAAAGTGATCCATTCAACAGTGCAAAAATTCCTCAGAGACCTCCTAGAAATAGGTCATAAACATATTTCACAAGAAAATCAATGCATTTATCAAAACTTATCAAATGTAAATTCTGTGCATTATATGTCTGAAAGAAATCAAAGGACTATACAAAATGTTAAATTTCAGTTAATAATAAGCATGCTAAACTATTTAAGGTGAAGTGCACTGATGCTGCAACTTATTTTGAAATGAATAGTAAGATAAATGGACTGAGGGATGATAGAGAAATGGTTACCTAAGTAGATACAAGATAAAGCAAGTATAATAAAATATCAAGGATCTGTGGTAAGTAGAATGATGTTCTCCATAAAATTATTTCAATTTTGTGTGTTTGAAATTGTACCTGATAAAAAGTTCAGGATTTTTTTAACTACTTGGGGGAACAGCCTACTCCAACCTGAGGTCTACAGTATGCTGATCCTCGTCAGAACTCATACAGAGGGGATACGGGGGAATCCCCCATATGTCAGCACCAGGTCCAACACTCCTGTCCAATTCCTGACTCGCTGGGAGGGACTTGGACATTCAGTCAGAACAAGGTCAACCTAGTTCAGCTCTGGCCCCCAGCCCACTCTCTACCACCCAGCAGGGACAAGGGACAAGCAATCAGAAGCCAGGTGTCTCGCCATGGAGAAGGAAGTTGCCCCAAGCCAAGGGCCTCATAAAAGAAGGCGTCTCCAAGGGATGGCTCAACATGGCTCTCCATCCCTAATCCTACCCAGTAGCTTTGACTCTGGCCCTGCTCCCTGGATGGATATAAGATACGGTAGTAGGGGTAGAGAAACTGAGGCAAAGGGTGTTTACTTCATGGTGCCAAATAATATAAATAATAAAATAAAAATAAAATGAAGCAAGACATAGACCATTCTTTTGAAAGAACATGCCACTTTAAAAACCACGGTGAAAATTCAACCATCTCAAGTCCCCATTGAAACCAACTCTGATCATCCCTTGTATAAAATCAGTACTTAAATGTATTATGGGATACATTTATATACTTAGGTAATGGATATCTTTTTATCTGATTAAAGAATCCAGCTTATAGGGGGAGCTTGTTTTGTCCCAAGGTCAGCTGCTTATTAACAAGTAAACACTCATGCTATCCCTGTGTCCCATCCTAGAAGCATCTGGCTCCTTCCCCAGATTGCTCTCCACAGTGGAGGCTACAGATCCCTGTAGAGCCAACTGTAACAGTGCTATTACTGCTTTCATGGCAGAAATAAACAACGCTATAATGAAAGAGTCATGAAAGCTACTTGAGTTGGTAAGGCTTTAAGAATTTCAGTTTTACAAATCTGAGGGTTTTGAAGGGACGGGGGGTGGAAGTTGGGGTACCAGGTGGTGGGTATTATAGAGGGCACGGATTGCATGGAGCACGGGGTGTGGTGCAAAAATAATGAATACTGTTATGCTGGAAATAAAAAAAAAAAAAAAAAGAATTTCAGTTTTGTGAGACTAAGAGTCACTTATGGTTTTTCTCCCTCCCAATCCCATCATGTTTCATTGATTCTTCTACCCACTTAAGCCCCCATGTTGCATCACCACTTCCTCATATCAGGGAGATCATATGATAGTTGTCTTTCTCTGCTTGACTTATTTCGCTAAGCATGATACGCTCTAGTTCCATCCATGTTGTCGCAAATGGCAAGATTTCATTTCAAACTGAGGGTTGCTGGGGGGAGGGGGGTTGGGAGAAGGGGGGTGGGATTATGGACATTGGGGAGGGTATGTGCTTTGGTGAGTGCTGTGAAGTGTGTAAACCTGGCGATTCACAGACCTGTACCCCTGGGGATAAAAATATATGTTTATAAAAAATAAAAAATTTAAAAAAAAAAGAAAAAAGAATTTCAGTTTTGATTGTGTGCCAGTCTTGAAGTAGTTACCTGAGAAATCTGATTATCTGGCTTTGAGAGAAAAGATAATCAGAGTCTCTACCCTTCAGAACATTAGAAATTCAACAACTTTCCTCCTCAACGTGTAACAGTGAGTCCACCCCTTGCACGGTGCTGCCTATGAGGCTGAAAGTCCATGAGAGATCCTGGAGCTTATAGTGTTACTGATACCATCACCCTGTAGTGAATGAATGAATGATGCTTCGCTTCAGTACCAAGGATGGGCCTCTTTACCCTCAGATCCACTACGCACCCTTCTGCAGCTCTTCCTCTATCATTACATGAATATCCCAGACTCCACCTGGGTTCAGGTGTCAACAGCATCAGCAGACAGGGGGAATGTCACTCACTCCACTCTCCTGCCCAAAGCTAAGTAACCAGTAGGGGTCTGTCTCTGTGTCATGGCTCCAGCTTCTGCTGGGCAAGGTCACTTTGACCTGGAACTCTCCCACCTAGGGGTAGCAGTCAGTGACTTCCTTTGCTGCAAATCTCTGGGTGTTATTCCCTTTTGCTGGTCAGTTTCTCTTCTCTTTTGAAACCTGTGTAAACAATTCCCAGGATGAAGCTCATTATTTTATCTTGCCTGTTATTACGTTACTTTTTCTCTGACTCAATCCCACTCTTTATGTTATTCTTTGTGATTCTGGGGCTAGAACTCTGTAATTGACACTTCTCCTTTGCCAGCCAGTTCCCAAGATCGGCTAATGGGGATAAGGCAGCCTCAGTGAGAAGGAATTCCAGACCATTATTGGTTCCATTTTACACCTTTCCACATTTCCAGAACGTGTCTTACCATGACCTATGAAACACCTCAGAACAAGTTAGGGAAGTCCCCACCCACCTTTGCTGCCCCATCCAGGGGCTGGTGTCCCAGGCACACAAGCCTCATGTCTGAACTCTTGAGACCCCAGCACCACCTGAACAGCACCCACCCTTCAAAGTCTGTTTCAGCTTCACATTAAGAATCACAGATCTGATAAAGCTTAGAATGAACTTAGAGCTGTGGAATTCATCAGGAAAAGCTTAGGCGGCAGAATTCCATGCAGAGGAAATGATGGGAGCACAGTGACAGAAGCACAAAACCTCAACTAGAGCAACATTTGAGAACCTGCACAAGGTACAGTGATAACTCTTCCTGAAATGTGTTGTTAAATTTTCAGCTTATATCTTATTTGTTCCGCTTGGTCAACAGATGACATAACCCTGAACTCTTCTCTTATACCCATGCCCAGCCATCACTAATGGTGTCTTGCAGTGGGTAAAGAATTGGACGGCCTGATTAGTTGCTGGGTTCTTTTTCAGAAACAGGAACACATGCTTAATTCTCAAGGGTCCTTAAGAACCTCTAGAGGCTGAAACCCTCCTGATGCATTTTCAGACACAAAGTAGCATCACCCTGCTCTCTCCAGAGGCTTAGAATTAGATACAAAAGGGGCAGGTATGAATTCACTGGAGCCAATAGAGAGATGGGCATGTTGCTCCTCCAGAGTCTCTCCTCTGTCTGGCTTCTGGTAAGTTCTGAGATCCATTAGGGAGCAGCTAGCTGACTCCTTGAACACTGCTCTAAGAAAGAGTGCAACTGGGAAGGCAGTGGAGGGAGGAGAAGAGGGAGAGAGTGCCTGGAGGTTAGTAGAGCCAGCAGTGCAGGGGCAAGGCCCTGGGCACTGCCACTAACTGTGGAACTCTGGCTAATACACTCTGTTTCTGCACATAGCTCAGCTTGCAGGTTCAATGTCCTTTGAATCCATGTTGCTAGGACTCATTAACATTGTAGCAGTTCAGGGAGGAAGTCAGCTCAGGACAAGGGCAAATTTCTGAAATCCTGGAGCAAAGTGTTCACAGTCTACAAAATGGATTGACTAACATTAACAAACTTTGCATTTGATTATGAATTCTTTACTTTTTTTTAAAAAAATTTTAATATGTGATGTTAGTCACCATATAGGACATCATTAGTTTTTGATGTAGTGTTCCCTGATACATTGTTTGCCTATAACACCCAGTGCTTTATTCAGTACATGCCCTCCTTCATACCCATCATCCAGTTAGTTACCCCGTCCCCCCACTCCTCTGAAACCCTCAGTTTGTTTCCTTTAGTCCATACTCTCTCATGGTTTGTCTCCCCCTCTGATTTCCCACTCTTCATTTTTCCCTTCCTTCTAAGGTCCCCAGTGCTATTCCTTATGTTCCACATATAAGTGAAACCATATGGTAATTGTCTTCCTCTGTTTGACTTATTTCACTTAGCATAATCCCTTCCAGTTTGCTCTATATCTATGCGAACGATGACTATGAATTCTGAGATAAGGTATGTAAAGTTACCCAGGAGATAAAAGAATAAACAAATCCGCTAGTCCCAAACTCCGCAGGAGCTGGCTTTGCCAACCATCTCTAATCTTCTATTCTTGCCTTTGATTTCAAGGCTGTTTCATCAGAAGACACTGTGTTCATCCTCCAGCTGTTCATCCTCTATGTGAGCCTTCTTGCACAGCAAACTTTCATCAGCTTGTCTTTGACTAGAAATTAAAATGTGAAAGAACATCAGAGCCCTAAAGGATCATAAAATACATCACAAAAAAGAGTGATAAGGGGAAAGAGGTTCTCTGTAGAAAGAGAACTAGCTTCTGCCAAGTTCACACGGCCAGGGCAAGCTCACACAACCAGGGCAAGCCAGAGCAGGTTAGTGAGTCCAGGGCTCCTCACCCCCTCCAGCACCCTGTCCCCTAAACCACCTGGTCCCCACGTGGTGGCAGAGAAAGGAAGAGTTCTGAGTTCTGGGGGCCCAGGAACTAAAGTCCAGCTTTGGAGACAGGGACTTCCACATCTTCTTTGCCCCATGAATCTCCCTGTGACCATCTCCTTGGTCCAACAGCATCTTTGAAGTCCCCATCCAGAAATGTGGACTCTGTTTTCTCTTTCGACTTCTTCTCTCCCCCTCAATGGTGCCTCCAAGATTGAAGAAGATGCTAGAGTCTTATACCTCTTTACTCAAACTGAGGCCTTGCCACCTACTGACCATGCTCTGAGAGGCCTGCTTACAGCCAGGAGCCTCCACCTCATGGTCAAGGATGAACTGAGGAAACAGATAGAAAGTTCCTACAGATTATCTGACAAGCAATGTGCTCAGTACATGTAGCCTTCCTGTCACTGATTTTCTTTCTTCCCATGCTTCCAGGGAACCCAGGAGGTGAGTCACTGCTGGGAATGATCAGGAATGTGATCCTGGGACTGTCAAGTTTTTTCCACAAATACTAAAACGTAGATGTCTACACACAGATTGGCTTTGGCCTGCCCTGCAGAGAATCCTACTCGTTGAAGACTGGTTTCTTCTCCCTTTTCTTTCAGTTCACTTCACTTTTGCTCACTAATCTTCCTATATTTCCTCCCCTAAATTCCTTCACTGAGGGTTGTATGAAGAATAGGACTTGTCGTCAGGGAGGAGGGAAAAAGTGAGGAATGGGGATGTTCAGCGGAGCAACCACACGTGTGGAGGGAGACAGATCTGTGTAGACTGAGCTCTATGACTAGAAGGGATGCAATCCATCATGCAGAGAAGTGGCCGCTGACTTCTTATCAACCACAGAGCAAACCGGGTCCTATAGTACCCCAGATAAGCCAGGAATGTTCGCCATGTGATGAGGCTGCATTAGTCCTCAAGGGAGCATTTCTGGGGCCTGTGGATACCTGGACATCCCATGTCCCCTTCCTCCTCCATCTGATCGGCAAGGACTTTGAGATCATACTCCAGCCTTGCTTTGTAAGGGTTGGGAGAGGAAGGGGAAATGGAAAATATTTCAGGAGTTCCTCTCCCAAAGGAGGGTGCCTTCGCCTGAAACAGTTCTGCCTGACAGAAAGCCTTCCAGCCCTGTCTATCTTCATCCATCATGAGGCAATGAAGGTGAAACAGTTAACAGAACATCAGAGTAACAGGACAATACAAACTGTAATCACACTCACAGAGAAATCCTTGTGATTAAGGTCTGGGAATGCAGTCAGTAACATGTGTCACTGTCCGAAGAGCTGAGTAAGGCAGTGCCGGAGGCTGTGCCTGCCTGGTAAGGGCTTCCTAACATGAGTTCCTGATGACTCAAACTCTCACCGCTCTTTCTACTAACTACCTATGAATATTTCTGTTCAGTGCTCCTTCAAGGACACCTTAAAGTTGTGGATAACATAGCTTAACATAATAGGACTTGAAGATTTTCTTGTACCTAATGGAGATCTGTGAAACATTGATCATTGTCTCCTTTCATGTGTAAAGCAGAGGGTTATTAGCCCAGCTTCTAGCCTGATGATGGGGAAACATGAAGAAAAGAAGTTTGCCAATGTTTTCCCCTGACCAGTGATTTCAGAAAGGCAACAGTTTCTACTGTAGACTTCATGCCCTGTGCATGCTACTCCCTGGCTTCGTGTCCTCCAGTAAGGGCAACTCTCAGAAGTCCTCCAGGTCCGATCCTGTTAAGTGTGTGGCTGACTTGCCCCTGCCATGGGACTGTTCAATGTCACCCATCCTGCTTCCTTCCTCCTGACTGGCATCCCTGGTCTGGAGAGCGCTCACTCCTGGCTAGCAGGGCCCCTCTGTGTGATGTATGCCGTGGCCCTCGGAGCCAACACTCTGATCCTACAGGTCGTGCGAGTGGAGCCCAGCCTCCACGAGCCCATGTACTACTTCCTGTCCATGCTGTCCTTCAGTGACGTGGCCATGTCCATGGCCACATTGCCCACGGTGCTCAGAACCTTCTGCCTCAATGCCCGCAATATTGCTTTTGATGCCTGCCTCATCCAGATGTTTCTCATTCATTCCTTCTCCATGATGGAGTCAGGAATTCTGCTGGCCATGAGCTTTGACCGCTATGTGGCCATCTGTGATCCCTTACACTATGCCACTGTGCTCACCAATGGAGTTATTGCTGGAATAGGTGTAGCTGTGACAGCTCGGAGTTTCATCACCCTCTTTCCCCTTCCCTTCCTCTTCATGAGGCTGCCTATCTGCAGATCCAATGTTCTTTCCCATTCCTATTGCCTGCACCCAGACATGATCAAGCTGGCCTGTGCTGATATCACTATCAACAGCATCTATGGCCTCTTTGTTCTTGTATCCACCTTCGGCATGGACATGTTATTTATCTTTCTCTCATATGTGCTCATTCTGCATTCAGTCATGGCCATCGCTTCCCGCAAGGAACGCCTGAAAGCTCTCAACACTTGCGTGTCACATATCTTGGCTGTGCTTGCGTTTTATGTGCCGATGATTGGGGTCTCAGTAGTGCACCGCTTTGGGAAGCATGCCCCACGATTTGTACATGTCCTCATGTCCAATGTGTACCTCTTTGTCCCTCCTGTGCTCAACCCTCTCATTTATAGCGCCAAGACAAAGGAGATCCGCCGAGCCATTATCCGCATGTTTCGCCCCGTCAAAATGTGACTGCCATGTTTGCTTTTAATATCTGCTGTTGACTGTAGTCATAAGTTGTCATCCATGGTATCATTTTCATCATCATCATTGTCATCATCATCATATCATCATTATCTTTATATCATATAGAAGAGAATAAATATGAAGGATAAAAGTAAAATATCAAAAAATTGTCCTATGAAATGATAATGAAATATAACTAGTACATTCAACAAACCTCTATGGCTTTCATTGAGAGGTAAATATTGGAGTCCTTAAGTGATTAGACAACATTTTACAGAGGAAGATTGGTGTAATCTAGGAATCATTTTCTATAACAATAACTATTGCTGATATTATCATAACTAACTCATTGAGTCATTAAAATGTCAGGTTCTATTAGGAATTATGATGTGATTCAATGCATGAACCTTCATAACAATCTCATAAGGTATAGAGAATTATATCAGTTTTTCAAAGTAACATTGTTTATAAGTGATCTAAATGAGACTCAGTGCTTTTCTGTCTCCTGGGTCCTGGGTGCCTCCGTTGGTTAAGCTAATGAATCATTTTCGGGTTAGGTCATTATCTCATGGGTCATGGAGATATAGCCGCATGTCTGGCTCTGCACTCAGAGGGGAGTTTACTTGAAGTTTTTATTCCTCTGCCCTTCCGCAGACTCCTGTGGGTGTGCTCTCGCTCTCTCTCTCTAAAATAAATACATCTTTATATTAGTACATGTCTGTCTCCATCATGTGTATCTAATGCCTACAAACACTATCTCTCTGATGGTTGGCCTCACTACTAACATTCCAACTTTTTCCTTCCCTTTGCCTTCACTGTCATCTCATTCATTAGTGTTTCAGCTTCACAATGTGACATTTAATGTACTGTCAGAATCTGCTATAAGATGTGTGACCCTGGGAAAACCGAAAAAGACTGACATCTAGAAGAAACTCCGGATTGTTCTTTGTTTCCTTCATCTTCTCACCAATCCATCCTCCCATGGGGAAAACAATATTCAACATCTGAACAGTAAACCTTTGTTCATTTTGACGTTGTCAAAATGGGATTTTAATTTTTCTATATAATGATGTGATGACTAATGTCAACTACTTTGTCTTTCTAGAATTTCTAGCTAAAAAGCCCGGGGTTAGGCAATAGAGAATTTATGATTTAGACACTACAAAATAATTTTTTTGGCCTTCTATTAAATTGTTTGGTTTTCTTGCTTGGTCTTTCCTTGATACCTAGGAGGTACAAAACAATAAAAATTCCTTGGCAGAATTGCAATGTTCTCAGATGAGGTTTGGGCTTAAATCTAGACTAAATTAAGGGAGATGTCCTGTGGAGACTGACCTACTCACCAGAAATACTGGGCAGGAGACCTCAAGTAGCTGAATGTAAAGTTACTTAGAGTTTTCTCTCTGTGAAGTTTTCTTGAGAGAATATGAAGAAGAAGTATGAGGTGCCAGAAGGAAGGAATTATTTCTGAATGGAAACAAAGTATTTGGGATCCAGGTTTCCATATATGCCCATAAGTGAATAAGAGACTTATAATGTAAGTGCCCTTGTCCAAGAAATTAATTAATTTAGGGGCATGATTGGGTAACATAACTCAGCATGATTTCCAATGGAAAATAATGAGTCAGACTACGGACTTCAAAGTCAGTTCAAGTAATGACTGTTTTTATTAATACAAGAAGGTCTATACTGTCACCTCAATTAATAATAATAGTAGTAGTAGTAGTCATAATAGTAGTAATAGTGATAATTTATCATGCCTTGAAAGTAGGGAGAAATGATTATGTAGATGCAAAGACAAAGCTTGAGAAATTTTCTGCATATGAAAGTGTGGAAAACACTCAGTGATTCCCACCCTGGGGAAAGAGAGGAAGACAATCCTATGACCACGGGCCCCACATTGACAGTGAAAGGTGGAAAGGATAAAAGACAAGGACACTGGGGTAGGAGCTTCCTATCAGGACCTCTGGCTCCTCTCCACATTATTTCCTCGTTTATTAACAAGCTTTACTTTGAACTCAAGATTTTCCCCTATTGAAATAGGAAAATATCTGGATTTGGGCCAGTTAAGAAGAATCAAAGATTATATACTTCTTTTACTTTAGGCCCCTTACTTCTTCCTTAGAAAATTAGATACTGAGCTTGGCTTAACTAAGCTTGGATGAGGTCTATATTGACGTCTGTGGGAAAAAAATCTGAGTAATAAAAGTCACAATTTTGCATGGTCTTGTCAGGGGTGTCAATCTCAACTGCCAGGGCCTGTGCTGGCTGGGTCTATGAAGGGACAGACAGAAGAAACTAGAACAAGAATTATGGCAGTGTTGGATTCCTGACACCCATGCCTCATAGTAAGACTCATAGGAAAACCCATACAAGTAGAATGTAATGCACAATTGAGAAAACACACATCCATTGTCAGGGGCCCTTCTATGGGATTAATATCTGTGTGAGCCCAGGAACCAGGAGAACTTGCAGAAACAGGAACGTGGTAACAGAGGGTCATGGACAGGCCCCTGGGCATGGCTGACCATCAGCCCCACTTGCTCAGTACCCCTGAGATACAGCCCCACCTCCAGGAAGCCATCCTCAGACATGGTCAGTTCTGCTAGGAGGAGTCAGCTTCATGCCTCAGTTGTGTTTCAGCAGGATGAGAAGAGCTCCTTCCTAGATACTGTTGTGCAAAAGGAGACCTAGGAGCAGGGGCACAGACTGTTTCTTCTGATTTAGGGTTCTCCACAGCAAGGGCATTGCCTCACTGGGAGAATGACCCCCTCTCTCACTGTGTCACTCTCTCGCTCAGGACGCTGCGCTGTGCTATTTCATTTCAGAGAGGAGGGGATACATGTGCTGGGGACTCTGCATTGAGCACAGGCAACCAGAGGCCCTCCACACAGCTGAGTGGTGTATGTCCCCTGAAGAGGGCTCAGGTTTCATAGACACAACAAAGGGCTCATGAAGTCAGCTAACCCTTTGTGAACTACCATCCTCCTGCCTCAAACAAGTAATTGAGTCCTGCTGAGGCATCACACCATGCAGGGGAAGAGAAAGACCATTATCAGGCAATGCCTGGATGTGAATGTTTACTGGGAAGGTCAGGGAGAGGATATGACTGCTAGTTAACCCACGAGCTCGGCCTCAGCACTCAAGGCTCCTCACCCCTGACCCTGTCGTTGGAATGTGTCTAGCATTTGTCTTGCCCCTTCTAAAAGCTGTCACATGGACATGACCTTGAGATAGTCCTGTGTTGCTGAGACCATGTGGATAGCATAGAGGCTGAGCCCAGATAAGGCTTCTATATAAACTTTCAAGATTCTGACAGCAGGTGTAAAGATGTACTGGCTTTCAGCCACACAAGATAAACCTAGTATGTAAGCTCCTTTGGTTGTTAAGTCTGCTGCCTACTAAACTGGAGTGGCCTGCCTCTTTTCTTGGGCTCTTCCTGTCCTCAAATACAGAGCCCAGTTTCAAATGACACTCGGGACTCTCCTGAGGATCTTTCAAACCAACATCAGTAGCCAACATTTTGTTTCATGGTGGATGTGGTTTGTGTTTATATTTATATTATGAAGTGTTTTTATTCTTTTTATTTCTTCTTTTATCCATGAAAAAACTTGTTTGTCAAATATATATAAGAAAATAAAGGAAGATACATTATTTGTTAAATGGTTTATTTACTTTGTTTTGTACATGTGTCACTCAGGAGTCAGCTAACACCACCTAAATATTGGATATTTTACTGAAATTTTCATAAGCCCCCAACAATCTTCAAATAGAACATGTAATCCCAGCCAAGCCTACACATTTCCACAGGTGTGCATCACTCTCTGAAAGCATGGATGTGTGGCAAGCTTTACTAAAAATTTAGATTATAAACAGATCTCAACTAACAGAAATACAACAAACAGAGCTGGTGATTGGACAATCTTGATCTTACATCTTTTTATTGGCAGTCATGGTGCTCAGAAAAATTTCTTTCTCAAGTGTTTCTCAATCTCCTTTTCCCCATCAAAGATATTTAGACACTCTCCTTTATTCAACCCCAAGTGAAAAAGGAAAAAAAAAAAGTACTGTTTTTTTAGGGGATTGGATATAATTCTGGCAACATGTTATTTTCCTTATAAAATTTACTGTTTGTTTGCTTAAAGAAAATACAGCAGCTCACTCCTTTATTTGTTCGTTCAACAGTATTTATTGTGACCTACAATGCGGGAGCGACTGTGTTTGGTTTGAGGGCTCCGTAATTACAGAATTTAGTTGTTAGGGTTTGTGAGCGATACTTATCTGAAGGGAGCTGGAAGGAATATGCCAAAGTCTCCCAAGATGTATTTACTAACTATTCCTTTTATTTTTTTAATTTTTTTTTAATTTTTTATTTTTTATAAACATATATTTTTATCCCCAGGGGTACAGGTCTGTGAATCACCAGGTTTACACACTTCACAGCACTCACCAAACCACATACCCTCCCCAATGTCCATAATCCCACCCCCTTCTCCCAAACCCCCTCCCCCCAGCAACCCTCAGTTTGTTTTGTGAGATTAAGAGTCACTTATGGTTTGTCTCCCTCCCAATCCCATCTTGTTTCATTGATTCTTCTCCTACCCACTTAAGCCCCCATGTTGCATCACCACTTCCTCATATCAGGGAGATCATATGATAGTTGTCTTTCTCTGCTTGACTTATTTCGCTAAGCATGATACGCTCTAGTTCCATCCATGTTGTCGCAAATGGCAAGATTTCATTTCTTTTGATGGCTGCATAGTATTCCATTGTGTATATATACCACATCTTCTTGATCCATTCATCTGTGGATGGACATCTAGGTTCTTTCCATAGTTTGGCTATTGTGGACATTGCTGCTATAAACATTCGGGTGCACGTGCCCCTTTGGATCACTACGTTTGTATCTTTAGGGTAAATACCCAATAGTGCAATTGCTGGGTCATAGGGCAGTTCTATTTTCAACATTTTGAGGAACCTCCATGCTGTTTTCCAGAGTGGGTGCACCAGCTTGCATTCCCACCAACAGTGTAGGAGGGTTCGCCTTTCTCCACATCCTCGCCA
This sequence comes from Mustela erminea, assembly GCF_009829155.1. Taxonomy (NCBI): domain Eukaryota; kingdom Metazoa; phylum Chordata; class Mammalia; order Carnivora; family Mustelidae; genus Mustela; species Mustela erminea. Next base: position 59,933,136 of record NC_045622.1, read on the forward strand.
GCATCTGTCATTTCCTGACTTGTTTATTTTAGCCATTCTGACTGGTGTGAGGTGATATCTCATTTTGGTTTTGATTTGTATTTCCCTGATGCCGAGTGATATGGAGCACTTTTTCATGTGTCTGTTGGCCATCTGGATGTCTTCTTTGCAGAAATGTCTGTTCATGTCCTCTGCCCATTTCTTGATTGGATTATTTGTTCTTTGGGTGTTGAGTTTGCTAAGTTCTTTATAGATTCTGGACACTAGTCCTTTATCTGATATGTCGTTTGCAAATATCTTCTCCCATTCTGTCAGTTGTCTTTTGATTTTGTTAACTGTTTCCTTTGCTGTGCAAAAGCTTTTGATCTTGATGAAATACTAACTATTCCTTTTAAATACCCCCTTGCACAGCCACACCACATTTTGAATGGCTGCAGTGTGACAAAGAATGTGACTGATGGGGATCTGGTCCATGTTCATGCAAACTGTGGCAGGGCAGAATGAAGGCTGGGAATCTCCAACTGTTTTTTAAGCAAGCATCCCATATTAAAAGCCAGGAGAAACAAACTTCTTAGGTGGCCATCTGTGTTTCTACCATGGAAGACAGCCTGTAATCAAGAGTGGCTCAGTAAAATTTAAATACTAGTCTTGACAGTCAGGAGCATTGTCTCTGTTAGAGATGAAGTCTTCTGTGAATGTCAAACAGGTTAGAAGTGGTAGAGCACTAAGTGGCTTTTTCTGTATTTGACATGTGACATGACATGGTGTCACTAGAGTGGAAATATTTCCCAATTCATTTAGTCAGCAAGGATGAAGATTAATGATAACATTTCTCAGGAAATACCATTCAATATTTAGAAAATCCTAATATGTGCAAGAACATGTTTACAAATAATGTAGAAAAACAAGCTTATGGTTATCAGGGGGAGAGAAAGTTATAAGGCAAAATTCAGGTATAAATTGGAAAACGGGACCTATTTTTGAAACTGATTCTGATTTATTTTCCAACATAATTTCTTAACTGTGTTAGTCTTCAGACCACACAAAATATTATAAACAGGTTTATAAATTTATCATTTATTTAGATATCAGTACATTTAGATATCAGATTGAATACTATATCTTTCCTGTTTGAACAAATGCAGTTTATGTCAGAAAGAAAAGCCTTTTTTAAACATACTGCTAATTAGGGACTTGGCCAGTATTTTTTAGGCAGCCATTAAACATACATATACACATGCATATATAACGAATTATTTTTCTACACTAATAAATTAAGGTCTTTTCATTTTCTGCCTCCTCAATAAACTTCTCTTTAACCCATAGTCAATATAAACAGGTTATATTTACTGTGTGTATATGTGTGTGTGTGTACACCCCAGTGGTCCTTATCCAATTAAGAACTGGAGGGTGAGGAATTGAAAGGAAAGGAATTTCTATCACTTTTTTGTGCTTTTTGTCCCTTATTTAATTCAGAGCTCAGTTCCCCATGTCCATATTCAACTGCTGAGACAGGCACAAGAAAGCATCTCCCATTGTCACCCGCTCATTGTTATCAGTAACCCGTTCAGTTAGCCACATACCCAGTGCTTATCACAGGTTCCTCATTCCATGTGGGTTTGCTAAAGGAATATATAAGGCATCACTGCACAAAACCATGACAGAAATATTTCTTGTTACACCTGGCACTCACTTTGCTCCTTATTCTGTGACTTTTCAATTCTCTGGTTGAATTCAGAGATATGATTAAAAAACAAAAAAAGAAACCTAAGATATACTGAAGTCAGTCATATGGTTTCTAATTTTCAGTTATAGATACCAGAGCAGTAAGCTATAAAACATTTTTTGAAAAACAAGAAAGATTCCTATCATAACCATGACTTTAAGGGCCATGAGTTAATCTTTGTCTTTTTTTTTTTATCTTTCGTTTTTGCTCGTAACTGTGAACAGAGTTAGCTCATATCCAGTTTTTGGACCAGATAAAAGCCTTCCTTCCAAGGGGGGGGTGGGGAACACCTTTGAGAATTATAGTGCCATGGCACTGTTCTGCACCTACTTCCTTCAGAGCCTGTATCTGTCACCAGTACCTTCTTTCTTACTGTGTGATCTTTATCTCTCTTTTTTTTTTTTTTAGAGTGCAATATTATTATTTTTTTATTTTTTAAAAACATATATTTTTATCCCCAGGGGTACAGGTCTGTGAATCACCAGGTTTACACACTTCACAGCACTCACCAAACCACATACCCTCCCCAATGTCCATAATCCCACCCCCTTCTCCCAAACCCCCTCCCCCAGCAACCCTCAGTTTGTTTTGTGAGATTAAGAGTCACTTATGGTTTGTCTCCCTCCCAATCCCATCTTGTTTCATTTATTCTTCGCCTACCCACTTAAGCCCCCATGTTGCATCACCACTTCCTCATATCAGGGAGATCATATGATAGTTGCACTATTGGGTATTTACCCTAAAGATACAAACGTAGTGATCCAAAGGGGCACATGCACCCTAATGTTTATAGCAGCAATGTCCACAATAGCCAAACTATGGAAAGAACCTAGATGTCCATCAACAGATGAATGGATCAAGAAGATGTGGTATATATACACAATGGAATACTATGCAGCCATCAAAAGAAATGAAATCTTGCCATTTGCGACAACATGGATGGAACTAGAGCGTATCATGCTTAGCGAAATAAATCTTTATCTCTTTTATCTGTGGTTTCCTTCTGGCTGAGATCAAAGCCTGCTGGAAAAGCTTATATGCTGAGCATTTCAGAGATTCTTAAATGCTTAGGAGCACCACAGCATTGCTTGATCTTTTCAGGTGCACAAGGACTTAGATCTTAGAAGGATTTTTCCCAGTTTCACCAGTCAGTCTCAAAGCCACCACCCAGGTTTCTGCCTAGGTTTCCATCCTCTCCTACTGGGGGTGAGTTTTTGTGATTTGGGGGGTTTGTCATTTCCTATTGGACTAAGTTTGGTTATATCCCTTCACTACACTGCTCCCTACCACATATTTTCTAACTCTGTTTTAGCTATACCTACCTTGATCTAGGGTAGTAGTCATTTCTCCATCATCTAATATTGTTGAAGATATTATCTCTAGGTTTTTATTCTGTTTCATTTTTTTTTTTGTAACGGTTGGTTAATTTGACATCTAAGTGTTCACAGGAGATGCAGATCTATATTGCTGCTGTTTAGGGCAATATCTTGTCACTCAGTCCTTACGGCTTTATTTTAGAAAAGCTATTTCATTATCTTTTGAGGGGTAAAAACATGGAAAAGGATATTTCTTTAAAACTGATATGTTTCTGCCTCAGTGTCTGCTTTTCCCAATCATCCAACAGAGTCAAATTATGCGATAGCCTGTGTACTATCCAATGAAAGCCGCCATGTTTGTGTGTACCTCTGCCAACTGATCATATGGCCCGTGTGCGCTGTGCTATGTATGTTTTGCATGACTTTGCCGAGTATTCCTCTCACCTCATGGCTGTTACTCTAAAGGGATTGTGCTCTCTAAATGTCCTGATATTCCTCAGTCACTGTTCTCTACTCTACCAAGTGCTAAAGTCTCTGGGCTTACGTGCTTACTACAGGCCATGAAAATCTATATTCCAGTAAACTGTGGACCAAACTGGCTTTGCCACTGAAGCAGACTCGCCCCACCATCTATCACTGGTGTCTGTTAGCCTTCCAGTTAGAGGGCTTACTGATTCCCTAGAAGACAGTCATCCCCTAAAGTCTACCCAAGGGATGACAGCGTATGATTTTTTCCACAAAACCTTTCTCCTTGTTTGAACTTGTAAGTTTCAAGTATTAACATCACTTATATTGCTTAGTCAGAATGGAAAGCATATACATTCCTTCTTAGAAGACTTGAGAATATTCATATTTATTTTAATAGTGAAAGGTTGGTCACAGTTACTGTGTATTTTAATTTTTCAAGTTTAAAGATACTCAAACGAATTACTCCTTTAAAATATATTCAGTTAGGGGTGCCTGGGTGGCTCAGTGGGTTAAGCCTCTGCCTTCAGCTCAGGTCATGATCCCAGGGCCCTGGGATCGAGCCCCACATTGGGCTCTCTGCTAGGTGGGGAGCCTTCTTCCTCCTCTCTCTCTGCCTGTCTCTCTGCCTACTTGTGATCTATCTGTCAAATAAATAAATAAAATCTTTAAAAAAAATTAAAAAAAATATATTCAGTTATACCTTTGATCTCAAGTAACATAATCTCCATTTATAGTGCGGTTTACATAAATTTTGCTCTGTTTTGAGAATTACTGGAAAGCATAGGTGTAATTGGTTATTGGGACAAATAAAAGAGTCTAACTGAAGACCTTCTTCCTTGTTAGCTCGGACAGAAGTCACCTATGACAACCTGTGACACAGTTAATTACAACAGGCTGTACCACACAACTAATGGCAGGTACCTAATCATAGGTCCATTTACAGAAGGGGATTAAAACCCTTTGGGGCCAAGTATACCCAAGAATCAGCAATAACAACAGATTCCTAGGGCACCTGGCTTTCCAGAAGTTCTCTCCCTGATCAGAGCTTAGTCTTCAAAAATATTTTGTGTAGCCTCTTACGAATTTCTTTAGTCTTAATGGAATAGATAATTGGGTTGAGCATTGGAGGCACAAAAAGATATACCAGGGACATGAACTTGTGCACATACTCAGGGGCATGCTTCCGAAACCGATGAACCATGGACACACTAACCATGGGTACATAGAAGATGAGCACAGCACAGATATGGGACACACATGTGTTGAGTGTCTTCAGCCTCTCCTCCTGGGAGGCAATGGCCAATACAGAGCGCAGTATAAGCACATAGGAGATGAGGATGAGCACTGAGTCTACACCAAAGGCAGAGATAACAATGAACAGTCCATACATACTGTTGATGGTGGTATCTCCACAGGGCAGGCGGATCAGGTCTGGGTGCAAACAGTAGGAATGGGTTAACACGTTGGCTTTACAGAAAGGTAGCCTCTTCAGAAGGAAGGGCAATGGGAAAACCATGCAGAAGCTGCGGATGATGATGGATATGCCCATGTGAGCCACACGGATATCAGTGAGCACTGAAGAATAACGCAAGGGGTTACAAATGGCCACATAGCGATCGAAACTCATGGCCAGAAGGATCCCAGATTCTGTCCAGGAGAAAAAGTGAATGAAGAACATCTGGGTCAGGCAGGCATCAAAGGCAGTCTCTGGGATATGAAAGCACAAGGCAGCCAGGACAGTGGGCAACGTAGAAAAGGATACACCCAGGTCATTGACAGACAACAGAGACAGGAAGTAGTACATTGGCTGGTGCAAGCTTTGTTCCTCCTTTATAATGAAGAGAATTAGGATGTTGCCCAGGATGGAGATAGCATAAAGCAGCAAGAGGAGGGCAGCTAACCAGTGCTGCAGGCCTTCTATCTCTGGGAAGCCTGTTAGTGTGAAGCTGATAGTGCTAGAGACATTAGTCCCAAAACTTCCCATGAGGGTCCTTGAGTAGCTTTTGAGGAAATAGAACCAGAGTAAAGTGAAAAACAGTGGAAGACCAGGAATGGTGACTGCCCTCAGGATAGAAAGGGCAAGATACTTAGCTTCTATGATTGTTAGATCATGAAAGGGTCAGGAAGGAACAGGTTAAGACTGTTTGTTACATCTCAGACTTTCTGCAGTTTGACCATATCGACAGATGTGTCTTGGGGTCCAAATCCTTCCCCACAGATATCCTTTGACTCATTTTTGGGGGGAGAAAGGGAAATTATCCCCTGTTCATCCTGCCTCTGTGTTCTTTACAGAAAGATTCAAACATTTCTCCATTTGTGGAAGGTGACTATGCCCTTTCTCCCTACCAGTTCTTAGCTATCACCTTCTTCAAGAAGTGAAGTACAGTATGTCCTTCCTTCCTCTCTGCTTACTGATGGATTCTTTCCTGTGCAGGTGATGACATCTCCATCTAGACGCTGAGCTGTCTCCTCTTTTGCCTGCATTCAACCATCACTCCACATCCTCATCCTCTCTTCATTGCTCAGGCCCCTCACTTATTCACCAAAGGTCCAGAATCTCATGCTCCTCTACATCTGATTGCTTTAGGTTTTCCTCTCCTGCATGTTCACACTTTTTTGTCCTCTGTTTAGATTAAGGATTCGGAAACTCTGAGATTCATTTGAAGAGGCTTAGAAAGTTCCTTTGTCTGGGCCTCACTCATATCAATTAAATCAGCCTCTGTCAGTGGAACTCAAGAATCAGTATTTTTTTTTAAATTTCCCAGGTGATTCTGATAGGCAGCCAAGTTTGAGAATCAGGGGTTTCGATCACTCCCATAAGCTTCAGATATGTCCACCTCACACCAATTTCTTCTTTATTGAGGAAATATTTCATGATCCTTCATAGGAAATAAACAAGCAAAAAAAAAAAAAAAACAACCCTCTGTATTGTCCCCCCACAATCTCCTAGTAACCACTCATTTCTCTGTTCTCTTTCATAAATAATATTTTCAAAATTATTTTCACTCATAATGTTCTTCTTTATCACTTTTCTGTACATCAGTGATCCCAAATTTATTTCTCTAGCTCAGATTTTTTCTAGCTATAGACACAAGCATTTAATTCTCTACTGGAGAATTGTAAAATCAATTGTAATAGCTCATCTGTATCCCAAACATAACATGCAAAGTTGAACTTCTTGTTAATCACCATATTTGATCCTCCAATATTTATCATCTCATGGAAACCCATTGCTATCTATTCATGCACTTAAGCCAGAACAACCTAGGAAACACCTCTCACCCTCTCCCATTCTGAGATCTAATTAATCTATTACCGTCTTTCCAAAATATACTTAACGTTGCTTCTCCTCTCCAACTCACTTTCAACTGTCATTCACCCATCAGCATCTTCAACAAGGATGTCTGCAGAACCTTCCTTGATGATTACCCAGCTGGGTGTCATGCCCCTTTCTGTTCTCCACAAAGCAGTCAAATTACTTGTTTATAATATAAATAAATAAAATGGTGCTACATTCTCACTGAAAATCTTCCAGCGGCCTCCCTTACTTTTTGAAATAAGAATTCATAAGTCCTGGGATGCCTGGGTGGCTCAGTCTGTTAAGCATCTGCCTTCGGATCAGGACATGATCCCAGGGTCCTGGGATCGAGCCCTGCATTGGACTCCTTGCTCAGAGGGGAGCCTGTTTCTCCCTCTCACTCTGTGGCTCTCCCCACTGCTTGCTCTCTCACTCTCTCTGTCAAATAAATAAATAAAATCTTTAAAAAAAAGAATTCATACATCCTTACTGTGAAGCAGCATCAGCATCACCAGGAAGTTGTCATCTTTCAATTATTTGAATCATTCATTACTTTTCTGCTCATGGTTGTGTGTCACTGTTACACTATCTCATACATAGTTTTCTTCATGACTCATCACACTTCAGAATCATAGTGAATTATTGTGCATCTCTTTGGGTATTTGATTAGTATCTTTCTCTTCCCATATATTATAAGTTCACATAATTGTCTCTTACTTTTCTTCTTATTCTCAATGCTTAGCCAAGTCACTGAGCATAGAGCCCTCGATTAGGACTCAAAGATGACCAGTTCTAGTTCTAATCAGTATTAATTAAGTAGATAAATAAGCTATCTGAAGAAGAAGGTATTATAAGCTATACATTCTCTTTTTTTAAAAAAAAGATTTTATTCATTTATTTGACAGAGAGATCACAAGCAGGCAGAGAGAGGGAGGAAAGCAGGCTCCCTGCTGAGCAGAGAGCCCAATGCGGGGCTCGATCCCAGGACCCTGGGATCATGACCTGAGCCAAAGGCAGAGGATAAGCTATACATCCTTAAGTGTAAAATGAATTTGATAAGTTAAGTAACTCAGCTAACATCAATAACAGTTTTTATCTCAGCTTTGCCATGTACCAGCTGTGCATTTAGTTTATGTCTTTGTGCCTTATTTTGACATCTACAGTATAGGAAAAAAAAAAAACAGAATAAATGGTGAAAATTATGTACTAAATAAATGGCAACCAAGAATAAATGGTGAAAATTATGTACTAAATAAATGGCAACCATGAGAGTGGTGATGAGAAGGGTTATTAAGGGGATAACATCCTCTGGTCCTCTTTCCACATTGTTTTTCCATTTGGGGGTTCCCAGACGAAGGCTCTCACCTTTTGTCTCAGCCTTTATCCACCACTTAATTAGAATATTGGAGTATGAATTAATTACACTGAAGCATTTGCATTGAAAAAGAGTTTTAGAAGCTGCCTGGTAGGTCTATACATGCTAGGAACCATTGAGTAACTCCGTAAGAAGGAGGCTAAGATAGTGGGATTTCAAACATCAAGGGCTACAGATGGGAAGTATGGGTTTGAGGAAGAGGAATGCGGGTAAAATCTCTAAATGTAGATCTTAGCCTCTCTTTCTTCAAATCTCTGTATCCTAAATGACTTAGGATTTTAAAGCTTGTAATGAGTGAGGTTCTTACAGACCTCTGTGTGGGAAAAGCTGAAGTCTCAACTTACCTCCCCAGGGCAGCTCTGCTGGAAGGGAGGAGAGAGGTGGGTGAAGTATTTACCAGGGAAAAAACACCAAGGACTCTGCACACTCTGCACACAACCTCCCAGACTTGCACTCTATAAAGCTGCCTCTTAAGATTCCCCTGGGCCCAGTAAGTCCTGGGGCTCGGTGGGGGCAGCAGACAATGCAAAAACTCTTGAGAGGGTGACCCCTCTGTTTCCTAGAATCTCTCTAGAGAGATTCTGTGCCTCTAGAATCTCTCTCCTTAGAGGTTTCAAAGAAATTAAGTTAGAACTGTGTTGCTCTTTATTTTAGAGAAGAGGAACTGAAGCTCAGAAGGAACCCATTCAGTAAGCCAACAAACAGCCAGATTCTGACGCTCTGACTGACCTTCTGACTCTCACTGCTTCTCAAATTAGAGCTTCTTGTACTAACTATCCTACAACCCAAATAGATTTCAAGAAGCAAAATAGCATAACCACTAAAAACCTAATGATCTAAAGAGTCAGCAAATAGAGTGACCATCCTGGTTTGCCTGGAACTATACTGCTTTTAGCACAGAAAATCCTGCATGGGGGAAACCCCTCAGTCCCACAAACTGGGACAGATTGTCACCCAACATCTAGTTCTAGATTCAAAACTACCTTCTTCCCTACCCAATTGTGTATTCTTCAAAAAAAAATTATTTTATTGGTTCAAGTCCCTAATTCCTTATTTGTAAAATTATAGTAGAGATGCCTGTGATTCAGCTGACTATGACACTTAATATCACATGCTTAGAGTTTATCAAACAAGAACTAGTGTGATGACTTGTCAGTGTTTCATCTGCCAGGAAAGAACTGGAGTAGAGGATGGGATAACATTGAGCTCTGGGACCTCTGAGGGCTGTGAGGACAGGTTGATTCCTAAGACACTAACCAAAGGTCTTAAACTAAGAGAGTCTTTGGCTGTCTTGTGTCACCCCCCAAACTTCTGCAATGAAGAAATGGAGGCTCTAAGGGGGAAGAGGCTTGTTGTCATGCCCAGAAAAATAGTTATTGAGTCAGAACTTGAACAGAATTTTCCTGATCCAGACCCAAAGTGTATGCCCACTGCCCATGCTATCTCTCATTACCAGGTTTGGAGAGGGACAGAAGAATAACTCATATGTTGTAAGCTTTCACCAAATGTCTGGAACTATGATAGGTTATTTGATATAGGCTGACTCATTTAATCCTTACAGAAAACCTGATGAATGCATTTTATTATGCCTAAAATCAGTACTGGACTTTTCAGTAGGCAGACTACACATACAAAATATAGCAGTAAAGAAAATACTAAAAATTCTGTCCATCCTAAAAATAATACTATTACACATATTTTAAATAATAAATAAGCATTACATTAACATATATTAAAATGTAGTGCTTGCTTCAGTAACACATATATTAAAATGTATAAATTTATATCAAATAACAAATAAATGCATAGGGCTTTATATATATAAAAATCACACATGGCTCCAATGGGGATCTAGAAAATGAGAATAAATGTCTGTTTCTTGAAAGTAAACACTAAGAGAGCAAGAGAGGACATATTTGTCAGTTTTACACCTGTAGTCTCCAAATACTCTGTCATTTGTTTTAAAATAATCTCATATGATCCTTTGGCCACACAGTAAACATTTGGGTTAGCACAAGCTCCTGGTGAAGTGGGGTGCAGAGAATGGAAGTTCCACGTGCTCTGGGGATATACCAAGTGGGGTGAGTCTCTCAGGGCCACATCAGGTCCCCATAGGTAGTGATGGCATGAGCACTGCACCACCCGGCCCATAGCCACATCTGGAAAGGAATGGCTCCCCTAGGAAAAGGAAGTGGTTCTCCCTTGAGATGAGCAGAGCAGAGCATTCGGAAATCGCCTCTGTGGGGATCCAGCAGGGGAACCTGGGCTCAGATTCTGGCCCTGGGAGGCTCAATGCCTCTGTGGACTCTCAGATATGTGGGACACTCAGATTATTTTCACCTGCCTGCCTCTCTCTCTCTCTTTCCTTGCTCCTTCATTTTACTAGAAACATAAATACAGATTTTGTAGAAAAGTAGAAGATATAGATAATTAGAAAAATAAAGCTTCCCAATTCTCACTAACCAGAGACAATTACTACTATAATTTATTATTCTTTCCAAATACTTTTTCTATGCAAATGTATGAATGCTTAACAGTAATATTTCATCAGTGTTTTTACCAAGAAAAAAAGTGACAGCATGCTATAAATTCTATTTGATAAGATGTTTTATTTGAAATACTACTTTACAGTGGCTTATATATTCTCCCAAACTGTACTGTGCTAGAAATCTGGTGTCCCAACCATAGCCTCTACTTCAAGTAGTACAGCTTTCTAATTTTTTTTTCCTTCATGTTTTAACATTTGGGGGGGTGACTCTATTCCTGTCTCATTTGTCACTTTTAAAAAAGATTTATTTATTTGTTTGTTTGTTTATGAGAGGGAGAGAGAGGGCACACAAGTGGGGGGAGGGGCAGAGGGAGAAGAAGACTCCCCCCTGAGCAGAGAACCCATGCCAGGCTTGATCCTAGGATACCAGGATCATGACCTGAACCTAATGCAGATACTTAACCGACTGTCATCCAGGTGCCCCCCACACCCCATCTCTGCCACCCTCCCCAGTTGTTTCCCATTTTAAAAATACTTTATATAAAGTAATCTCCATTGTGTAAAAATTCTAAATGAGCTTTAAAATCATGTTGTTGTATTCCCCAGAATACTCAGAATTAAGTAAATTGAATTGGGAAGAAATGACACTTTCAGTATTTGTTTAGGGAAAGAAAGAATCTTAAACAGATCCCACCCGCAACATGGAATCCAACCCGGGGTTCATCTCACAACCCTGAGATCATGACCCAGCAGAAATCAAGAGTAACTGACTATGCCATCCGATCATGACCCAGCAGAAATCAAGAGTAACTGACTATGCCACCCAGGCAACCCTCAAGTTCATTTTTAAACACATCAATCATACATGAAGTTTGTTCCATAACATAGACCGTTGCAATATTACTGACAGAAATTAAATTTTTAAGTTCAAGAGTTGAATTAAAATATTTGTTGTTTTTGAAATTGCCAGTTTTGTATTACTATATTTGGCAATTTTTTTTCAATTTTTAGTGATTTTTCTTCTCAGATCTTTGTGTTTTTTTTTAAATTTTTTAATTATTATGTTAGTACATTATTAGTTTTTGATGTAGTGTTCCATGATTCATTGTTGGCTTATGACACCCAGTGCTCCATGCAATACATGCCCTCCTTAATACCCATCACTGGGCTAACCTATCCCCCCAAACCTTCTCCCCTCTAAAACCCTCAGTTTGTTTCTTGGAGTCCATAGTCTCTCATGGTTCATCTCCCCATCTGATTTCTTCCCCCTCATTTTTCCCTTCTGCCTCTTAATGTCCTCCATGCTATTCTTTATGTTCCACAAATAAGTGAAACCATAGGATAATTGACTTTCTCTGCTTGAATTATTTCACTTAGTTTAATCTCCTCCAGTCCCATCTGTGTTGATGAAAAGTTGGGTATTCATCCATTCTGATGGCTGAATAGTATTCCATTGTGTATATGGACCACATCTTGCCCATTCATCTGTTGAAGGCCATCTTGGCTCTTCCCACAGTTTAGCTATTGGGAACATTGCTGCTATGAACATGGGGTGCATATGGCCCTTCTTTTCACTACATCTGTATCTTTGGAATAAACACACAGTACTACAACTGCTGAGTCATAGAGTAGCTCTATTATTACCTTTTTGAGGAAGTTCCATACTGTTTTCCAAAGAGGCTGTACCACCTTGCATTTCCACCAATAGTATAAGAGGATTCGCCTTTCTCCACAGCCTCTCCAATTCTTGTTGTTTCTTGCCTTGTTAATTTTTGCCATTTTAACTGGTGTAAGATGGTATCTTAATGTGCTTTTGATTTGAATTTCCCTGATGGTTAATGATGTTTAACATTTTTTCATGCATCTGTTAGCCATTTGTATGTCTTCCTTGGAGTGTCTATTCATGTCTTCTGCCCACTTTTTGACTTGAGTATTTGTTCTCTGTTTCTCAACGGAGTTTGAGAAGTTCTTTATAGATCTTGGTTACCAGCCCTTTGTCTGTAATGTCATTTGCAAATATCTTCTCCCATTCCATGGGTTGCCTTTTTGTTTTGTTGACTTTCCTTTACTGTGCAGAATCTTTTTATCTTGATGAAGTCCCAACAGCTCATTTCCACTTTCCCTTGCCTTTAGAAATGTGTCTTGAAAGAAGTTGCTGTGGCTGATATCAAAGAGGTTAGTGCTTATGTTCTCCTCTAGGATTTTGATGGATTCTTGGCTCACATTAAGGTCTTTCACCCATTTAGAGTTTATCTTTGTGTATGGTGTAAGTGAATGGTCAAGTTTCATTATTCCCTATACCACCATGCAATTTTCCCAGCACGATTCATTGAAGATACTGCCCCCCACAACTGGATATTTTTTTTTCCTGCTTTGTAAAAGATTAGTTGACCATAGAGTTGAGGGTCCATTTCTGGGCTATCTATTCTGTTCCATTGATCTATGTGTCCATTTTTGTGAAAGTATAATGCTGTCTTGGTGATCACAGCTTTGTAGTATAGCTTGAAATCAGGCAACATGATGCCCCCAGCTTTGTTTTTCTTTTTCAACATTTTCTTGGTGATTCGGGGTCTTTTCTGGTTCCATACACATTTTAGGATTGTTTGTTCCAGAACGTTGAAAATGTCATTGGTATTTTGGTTGGGATGGCATTGAAAGTATAGATTGCTCTGGGAAGCATAAACATTTTTAACAGTATTTATTCTTCTGATCCATGAGCATGGAATGTTTTCCATCTCTTTGTGTCTTCCTCAATTTCTCTCATAATTGTTGTTTAGTCTCTAGAGTATAGATCTTTCACCTCTTTGGTTAGGTTTATTCTCAGGTATCTTAAGTTTTTTGGTGCTATTGTAACTGTGATCCATTCCCAAATTTCTCTTTCTACAGTTACATTGTTAATGTATAGGAAAGCAACTGATTTCTGTGCATCGATTTTGTATCCTGCCACATTACTGAATTGCTGTATGAGTTCTAGTAATTTAAGGGTGGAGTCTTTTGGGTTTTCCACATGAAGTATCATGTCCTTTGCAAAGAGAGAGAGAGTTTGATTTCTTTGCCAATTTGAATACATCGTATTTCTTTTTGTTGCCTGATTGCTGTTGATACTACTTCTAACACTATGTTGAGCAATAGTGTGAGAGTGGGCGTCCTTGTCATGTTCCTGATCTTAAAGGAAAGGCTCTCAACTTTTCCCTATTGAGAATTATATTTGCTGTGGGCTTTTCATAGATTGTTTTTATAATATTGAGGAATGTTCCTTCTATCCCTATGCTCTGAAGAGTTTTAATCAGGAAAGGATGCTGTATTTTGTTAAATATTTTTTCTACATCAATTGAGAAGACCATATGGTTCTTCTATCTTCTCTTTTTGATATGTTCTATCACATTAATTGATTTACTAATGTTGAACTACCCTTGCATCCTAGGGATAAATTTCACCTGGTCATGATGGATAATCCTTTTCATGTACTGTTGGATCCTATTAGCTAGGATCTTGTTGAGGGATATTGGTCTGAAATTCTCCTTTTTGATGGGGTCTTTGCCTGGTTTGGGGGTCAAGGTAAATGTGGTCTCATAGAATGAGTCTGGAAGTTTTCCTTCTGTTTCTGTTTTTTGAAACAGCTTCAGGAGAATAGGTATTATTTCTTCTTTAAATGTTTTGTAGAATTCCCTAGGAATTCATCAGGCCCTAGACTCTTGTTTTTTGGGAGGTTTTTGATCACTGCTTCAATTTCATTACTGGTTATTAGTCTACTCAGATTGTTAATTTCTTCTTGTTTCAGTCTTGATAGTTTATAGGTTTCCAGGAAGGCACCCATTTCTTCTGGGTTGATTAATTTATTGGCATATAATTGTTGGTAATAATTTTTGATAATTGTTTCTATTTTCTTAGTGTTAGTCATGATCTCTCCCCTTTCATTCATAATTTTATTAATTTGGGTCTTTCTCTTTCCCTTTTGGATAAGTCTGGCCATGGTTTATCGATCTTATTAATTCTTTCAAAGAACCACCTTCTAGTTTTGTTGAACTGCTCTACTGTATTTCTGATTTCTAATTCCTTAATCTCTGCTCTAATCTTAATTATTTCTCTCCTTCTGCTTGGCTTATGCTTTATTTGTTGTACTTTCTCTAGTTCTTTAAGGTGTAAAGTTTGCTTGTGCTTTGGGGATTTTTCTATTATTTTGAGTGATGCTTGGCTGGTTATGTGTTCCCCCCTTAGGACAGACTTTGCCATACCCCATAGGTTTTGAACTGATGTGTTTTCATTCTCATTGGTTTCCATGAATTGTCCAAGTTCTTCTTTGATTTCCTGGTTGATTCAAACATTCTTAAGTAGGATGGTCTTTAACTTCCATATGTTTGAATTTCTTCCAAATTTTTTTCTTATGATTGAATTCTAGTTTCAAAGCATTGTGGTCTAAGATAATGCAAAGGGTAATCTCAATCTTTTGGTATCAGTTGAGCTCTGATTTGTGTCCTGTATGTGGTCTATTCTGCAAAAGAATGTGGTCTCTTCTCAAGAAGAATGAGTATTTTGTTGTTTTAGGGTGGAATGTACTGTATATATCTATGAGGTCCATCTGGTCCAGTATGTCATTCAAAACTTTTGTTTCTTTGTTGATGATCTGTCTATTGCTAAAAGTGGAGTGTTGAGGTCTTCTGTTATTAGTGTATTATTAGTGTATTATTATCAATACCTCTCCCTATTATGGATAACAGTTTTATGTTAATGATAATAACTAATGTTAACTTGTGTAATTGGCTGCTCCCATGTTGGGAGCATAAATATTTACAATTGTTAGATCCTCTTGTTGTATAGACCTTTTAAGAATGATACAGAGACCTTCTGTATCTCTAGCTACAGTCTTTAGCTTAAAATCTAATTTGTCTGATATTAGAATTGCTACCCTAGCTTTCTTTTGAAGTCAGTTGACATGCAAAATTGTTCTCCCAGATCTTTGTGTTTTCTTAATCCACAAACTATATCACTTGCAAATAATAATAATATGATAGCATTCATGCATTTACCCAATCCATAAGCATTTATTAAAATGTGTACTATTTTGCAAGGTTAAGCTCTGAGAGTAATTTGGTTATTTTAATGTAAGATTTTTCCTTTTTGAATACTTATTATATGCAAGCAATGTACCAACCATCTTGCAAACATTATCTCTAAACTTTATAAAAATATAATCTGGTTATTTTGGTAACAATATACAGATGAGTAAACTGTGAGGTTCAGAGAAGTTGGGATTTTTCTAAGGCTATGATCTGCCTTGTACAAAGTTCACATTCTTTCTAATGTTAAACAATTCATTCTTTCAGGAGGCTTATGATTCAAATAGGAGCTATATATGAAATAGTACAGAATGATATCTAGCTGCTATGGTGTAATTCTACACAAATACATTAGAAGCATAAAAATAATAAAATCTCTGTTTTATCACTATTAGAGATGAGGGGACCAGGTATCTAGAAGGCAGGTAGTAAAGGAATTCCTTAAAATGTTACACAAAGCAGATAACTGAGAAGCTGAACCACTGTCTGGCTCATTGTATCTGTCTAATACATATTTTTAATAAATAATTATAATGATATGTAATTTCTAGGCAGATAAAAATGGACACGATTTTCTAAGTAAAAGTTTTCAGAACAAAGGTACAGAGGCATAAAACAGCCTGTTGGTTTGGGAATCACATATAGTTCCATATGGCCAGAGCAAAATAACATTGTTTGGAGGGTGGGGATGGTTGAGATATTAAGACATTGGAAATACAGTGGTGATATTATTAAGAGACATGCTAAGGCTTTTGGACTTTACCCATAGACAGTAAGAGCCATTGAAGACTAGAGGGTTTTGTAATCAAATAGAGTCTTTAAGAAGATCGTTCTGGCTGCAGTGTGAGAAAACAAGAGAAAAGATCATTAAACAATAGATCAGTTTGGAAGATATTGCCAAGTGAAGTGAAGATGATAATGAAAGCCCGAAATAAGGTAGCAACAGTTGTTAGGTAGAGGTAAAGATTGGAAAAATCAAAATCTAGAGTTGTCAGGATTTAGTATCAAGTTACAGATACAGGGTAAGGTAAAATACTAAATTCTGTCTTTTTTTTAATTTAAAGATTTTATTTATTTATTTGACAGAGATGACAAGTAGACAGAGAGGCAGGCAAAGAAGTGGGGGGAAGTAGGCTCCCTATGGAGCAGAGAGTCCAATGCGGGGCTCAATTCCAGGGCTCTGTGATCATGACCTGAGCTGAAGGCAGAGGCTTTAACCCACTGAGCCACCCAGGTGCCCCAAAATAGTCATTTCTATTTCAAGTTTCACTTCATCGCTTAAAGATTCCTCCAGAAAGTGGTAAATGGTGACAAAACAAACAAAAAAAGCCATATATATATATATATATATATATATATATATATATATATGGCAAATTTTTAAAAATTTAACCAGAAAGCATACCACATTAAGAAAATATACAGAAAAATTTACGGAAATATATGGAAAATATACAGAAAAATTTATTTTATTTTTATATATTTTTGGATTTTTAGGTACCCTTTCTGGAATCTACTATTGCTTACAATTTTTTTCATGATTCCACTCATTAATATGATGAATTATATTGATGAATTCCTGAAAAATGAGTCATTCTTTTAATCCTATAATAATGTTGATTATTCTTGGTTTATATTATTAATTGTACTCACAACTTTCAATATTTACACATATGTTCCCATTAAGGTGTTTTGTCTACAAGAGTGTTTGCTGACATACGTTTTTTTCTCTATTGTTTATCAGGATTATATGTGCTCTTTTGTAGTTTTCTAATTTTATTTATGACAAGATATATAAAAAGCGTGATCTATTTCTTGAAATGTGGGGAGAAAAGCAAAGAAAAAGATCTTGTACTATAATATGTTGGAGATGTGAGAGTGTAATTGTTAAGTTTTAATTTCTTCCTCAATTATCAGTTAAGTCTTCATGGATTTACATATTATAATTTTCCTTGAAACACCCATTCATCTAAGACTTCATATTACTTATAGGACATGCTACTGTAATTTAAAAAGATACCTCTAATCTAGTATTATATATGATTCTTAAGTTTATTTTTCATTTAATTAGATTTTTGGAGGTTGTTCTATTTTGGGAGTTTGTTAAAGATTGATTATTGGACTATTTTTAGTATTTCTCATTCACTGTCATTCAGCCCTTTTAACATTTTTTTTAAAGATTTTATTTATTTATTTGACAGAGAGAAATCACAAGTAGATGGAGAGGCAGGCAGAGAGAGAGAGGGAAGCAGGCTCCCTGCCAAGCAGAGAGCCCGATGCGGGACTCGATCCCAGGACCCTGAGATCATGACCTGAGCCGAAGGCAGCGGCTTAACCCACTGAGCCACCCAGGCGCCCCCCTTTTAACATTTTTGTTTTAAAATAATTTTATGTAATATTTTATTCTTTTACAATGTCTTAAATTGAATGCTTAATTTCTTTTTTTTTTAAGATTTTGTTTGTTTATTTGACACACAGAGAGAGATCACAAGTAGGCAGAGAGGCAGGCAGAGAGAGAGGGGGGAAGCAGGCTCCCTGCTGAGCAGAGAGCCTGACGCAGGACTCGATCCCAGGACCCTGACATCATGACCTAAGCCAAAGGCAGAGGCTCAACCCACTGAGCCACCCCAGCACCCTGAATGCTTAATTTCTTATCTTCCTCTCTTTTTCTGTCATAAAAAGTACCACTAACATTTATAAGACCATGGATTTAGGGAGAATATACCACTGCATAGGTCTCATGTTTTGCCATGCAGTGTGCCCTCTTTCATTGTTTCTTTATTGTTTGTTAATAAAAATAATGATACTGTTATGCTGAAAATAAATAAATGAAAAAAAATAAATAAATGCATTTCTATTGTTCATATTTATATGAACATATATGGTATGTATGTGAACATATATGCTGTATATTGTAATACACACTATACTAAATTTTATTTTAGAAAACTAGGTTACGTAGTACAATTTATATCACAATTGTCTTGATTTCATCTTAAAAGTTGGTAAATAGGGGCTCCTGGGTGGCTCAGTGAGTTAAAGCCTCTGCCTTCGGCTTGGGTCATGATCTCAGGGTCCTGGGATCGAGCCTCACATCGGGATCTCTGCTTGGCAGGGAACCTGCCTCCCTTTCTCTCTGCCTGCCTCTCTGCCTACTTGTGACTTCTGTCTGTCAAATAAATAAATTAAATCTTTATAAAAAGTTGATAAATAGTGTGTATTGTATGGAACAAATGCTGACATGAAGAGCTATAACATATATATAATTTTAACTATATTCTTTTGCATAATCTTTGTAAAAACCTTTATTTAAACACTTATCATGAGATCTACCCTCTTAACAAATTTTTAAATTCACATTATATTATTGTTGACTATGGATACAATGTTGCACAGCAGATCTCTACAGCTTATTCATCTTGCTTAACTTTTATGTCCATCAATTAATAACTGGTTATTTCCCTCTTTCCCCAGCCCCTGGCAACCACTATTGCACTCTTTGATTCTATGAATTTGACTATTTTCTGTAACTCATGTAAGTGGAAGCATGCAGTACTTGTCTTTCTGTGACTGTCTTATTTCACTTTAGGGTGATGTCCTCAAGGTCTTCTATATTGTCACATAGTGCAGAATTTCCTTCTATGCATGAACAGTATTCCATTTTATTTATTTATTTTCTTTATCCCTTCATTGGCTGATGGACATTTAGGTTATTTCCACATCTTGGCTATTTTAAATAGTGCTGCGACACAGGCACGGCAATATCTTTTTGACATCCTGTTTCAATTCTTTTATAAATATCCAAAAGTGAGATTGCTGGATCATATGGTTATGACAGCAAAAGCACAGGTAACAAGAACAAAATAAACAACTGAGACTACACCAAACTAAAAAGCTTCTGTATAGCAAAGGAAAAAATCAAGTGTAAACTCAACCGTGAAAATATTTGCAGACCATATATCTGATAAGGGGATTTAATCTCCAAATATATAAGGAACACCTACAATTTAATAGGATAAAAACTAATAGCCTGATTTGAAGATGGGTTATGGAGTAGCATAAGCATTTCTCCAGATAAGACTTTACAAATGGTCAACAAGACATACAATGGCTCAACATCAATCACCATTAGGGAAACACAGATTGAGACAACAATGAGATATTACCTCACACCTTACAAAATAGCTGTTATCAAACAGAACAAAATAAAACAACAACAACAAAAAGACGACACATGTAGAAAAATTTGGACCCATGCACACCATTGGTGGGAATGTAAAATAGTGCATCCACTATAGGTAACAGTAAGAATATCCCTCAAAAAGATTAAAAAATAGAACATTTGACATAATCTTGGGGAAACAAATTCCTTTACCCATTATGACAGAGGTTCCACAATTTCTTTTGTGCTGATTCACTTTCAGCAAAGATAAGACAAATATACCACACTGAAATGAGGGACTAGTTATGAGAATATATATTTTTATATATTCTCATTAAACATTTAAAAAGGGAAACTGAGCAGACGTGGTTTTGTTTTCTTTATTTGTTTTTGCTAAATTATGACCCAGTTTACCTGGTCAAAACCTGTTGACTTGGGTCCTAACTATTGTCAGGAAGAAATCCTAATATTGCTTAGTGACTAAAAAGAAATTTTAAAAGCCTTGTCAAAGCAGTTTTTAGAAACTCAAATTTGTGGACTAACAACATATATCCCCTGAATCTTGGAATTTTAACATTTCTCCTGCTTAAAACTTATTTCCTAGTAGTATTTTGCAAAGCCTCTGTTGAATCTCTTTGGTTTTGATGGAATAGATGACCGGGTTGAGCATAGGAGGCACAAAGAGATAGATAAGGGACAAGAGTGTGTGCACGTACTGTGGGGCATGCCTCCCATAGCGAGCAGCCATGGACACACCAACCATGGGCACATAGAACATGAGCACAGCACACATGTGTCACACACATGTATTGAGAGTCTTAAGTCTTTCCTCCCGGGATGCAATGGCAAGTACAGAGCGCAATATGAGCACATAGGAGAGGAGAATGAGTGCAGAATCCAGACCAAAGTTAGAGATGACAATGAATTGACCAAAAATATTATTGATGGTGATGTCACCACAGGGTAAGCGGATCAGATCTGGATGCAGGCAGTAGGCATGGGAGAGTACATTGGCCTTGCAGAAGGGCAACCTCTTCAGAAGGAAAGGCAGTGGAAAAACCATACAGAAACTGCGGATGATAACAGCCATGCCCATGTGCACCACACGGGCATCAGTGAGCACTGTGGCATAACGCAATGGGTTACAGATGGCCACATAGCGGTCAAAACTCATAACCAGCAGAATTCCAGACTCCATGAAGGAGAAGAGGTGTATAAAGAACATTTGAGCCATGCAAGAATCAAAACTGATCTTTCTTAAGTGGAAGCAAAATGTGGCCAACACCGTGGGCAGTGTGGAAAAGGACACACCTAGGTCATTAATTGATAGCAGGGATAGGAAGTAGTACATAGGCTGATGCAAACTCTGTACCTCCTTGATAATGAAAAGGATAAGGGCATTGCCCACAATGGAGACAATGTAGAGGATACCAAGGAGCAGAAACATCCAGTGTTGAGAGGTCTCCAGCCCTGGGAGCCCTGTCAGGGTGAAGGGAGGCAACTCTGAGCTGTTGTGGGGCTTACCTCCCATATTTGCACTACTGCTTAGGTTCTAGGACCACTAGTCTGTAAAGAAGACAAACATAAAGTTTAATTCAAGGCATATACCTAATATTTTAAGACTCTCATGTATCATCCAACCCCTTACTTTAGAGTATTAATCAATCTTGTTCACCAAATCACTTAACCCTGTTCTCTCTTTGTCACCAGGATCTCTGGAATTGTCTGAATTTTCTCAGTTTATCCAGTTGGCTAAATAGGTCACATTGCCTTCCTTACACCTGTGCCTACTGCCACAATTCTCCTCCTCATATTTAAAGCTGTGAATTCTTCTCATCGATCTCTGGGCATCATTTTATTCAAGACCTGTGACAAAATGGACCTAATCACTACTTCCTTGTTAATGCAGTCCCCTTTCTTAGCACGTCACGTTTTCACCAAACCATAATCTTTTCCTCGTTCCACTCTCTCATGCTACTGAAACTTTACTATCTTATTTTGACTCTCCAACTTCTCTACTCTTATATAGTCTGTCAGTTCTTCTATCCATTCATCCTGACACAAGATAAATGGGTAGAAATATATCCATCCATAGAGATAACCTTCCACATGTTCAACAAGATGCACTAGACTCCCATATTCCCACTCATCTTTGCATTCTTCTATCCAGTTAACTTAATTTACTTTACTGGATAATTTAATTTACTGAAAGTTAGTTCTTAATAATGTCTTTCAGAACCAAATGGCACCTGACTTTTGGATAAATAATCATTTATTTATTCCATGAAGTTCCTTCTTATCTATGTACTCCATCTCTTTGCATAATACCATCATTATGCCTAAGATTGAGACTCAAAATCCAAATATCATTTTGACTTTCTTTCTTGTATCTACTGCATTAAACCAGGTAAGACCCAAGGAAAATACAAACCCCAAAAATGCCTCTGTCAGTACCTTCCTCTATTCCCTTTCACCTGCAGTCTCCCCTGCAGACCCAGACAATCACACTCTTGTACCATAATAACAGCCTCCTAATAAAGCTCACACCACTCTCTGTTTCATTCTGGAGTAGGACTACTTTAATCTATAGTAGAACTAAAGTAATATTTTTTAAAGGTAGGATCTGAAAATGGCACTGTTCAATTAGAAGCCCTGAATGCTCCCTCATTACCAAAGGATCAAATCCAAACTCATTAGCCTAGAGTTGAAGGCCTTTGTAGTCAGTACTAAATCAGTAGTTTTGGCCTCAATCCTCAAGATTCCCTTCCTTGTACCTCAAGGAAACCAAATGGATAAGAACTATAGCCCCTCAGCTCCCAAAGGCTGCCCTGAGCATGAGAGCATACCCATTCAATCCATCTTCCATGGTCAGGATCAGCAATGCACTCTGTCATGAAGACTGGCTGGTCATGGCCAGCAGTAGTAATTTGTCTCTTTGCCACAGCTCTAGTAACTGTAAGTTTGCATCTCATTTTGTGCCCATTTCTCTGTCTGGTCTCCGTGAAATCCTTGTGAATTCTATCTTATCGTCTGACTCGCCAGCTCCAAGAACTCAGCCCTGCCTCTCTTTTGTTGTTGAGCCCCTCTTGCACTTTAGTGCAAGGTCTCACACAGGAGACGTACCCCCTGAGTCACTGATCCCTCCTGGGTTTTTGTTCTCTTTGTTGTAAACTAGAGATGCTAAGAAACTGAGCTAATGGTGCTGGGAGGATCCAAAAGCAGAGAGGTGTGAAAACTTTCAGGGCTTTGCAACTCTGAGTTCTAGAGCTGCTCTCTGCCCTCACCTCCAGCCATTCATCTACCTTTGCCAAACCTCCATCTGACTCAGGACTCCTCTAACCTTTCCTCACAGGATGCATTTTCCCCTCTCTTCATATTTTTAGGGCTGCTTCATCTTACCTACCTGAAAACTCTTCCTAAACATGTTTGTTTGTCTCTGCATGCAATATGCAGATGCCCTTGATTGATCATAGGGTCTTTTAGCAATAAGTAAGGTCCTGCCAAGTGGTTTCCAAAGTAGCCAATATCTTTTTATATATGCCCCTGATGCCAGATATTTGGAGGGTGCTTGTTCACATCAAAGCATCTATATCCAGGTATAGCTTAATGGGAAAGTCTTGTCTAAAGCAGAAAGCATGGCAGGATTTAGAGAACAAGAGCAACACCTAGCAAATGTAGAACTGGGAAGGTGATGAAAGTAAACATGTGCAGGAAATAAAACAACCTGACGCAAATTAGGGACAAGTTTTCCTCCTTCAGACAGTCATATTATACCACTCAGGGGCAGAGCACGTTAAGGCTTGAGACTGGAGTATCTGACCCTCCCCTTGACGTACCTGCGAGAGCTCCACAGACAGAAGGTGCAGAGGAAGGAAGAGGGTAATGGGGGCTCTTCGTGCCTTGCCCCAACCTGCACCCAGTCATGTCTACCAACTCCCTGGCCTGAGACTATAAGGCCCCACCCAGGAAGTCCCTTGAGCTTCTATCAGCTCAGGTACTCATGGGCTGCTGGGAATATGGAACATCTACATTTACTTTCCTGGGAGGACGGTAAAAGAAGTTGGGTTTAGAAAGACGCCCTAAGATTACCTAATAATTGTCTGGGACGAACCAGACTGAAAATACAGTCATCACTTCCAAAAACTCCAACTCGTAGATAAGTCAGACCAAAGGATTCAGTGTGTCACCTGATCCCCTCCTGCACCTTCTTGCAGTCACACAGATGGTCATGGGAAAAGGTCAGGAGACCACCCAAACCCCGATCAATATGCACGGATTTATCAGTATTCTGTGTCTACTGGACTTTTGTCATAATTCTTGCTCTTTAATTTCCCATATAAAAAAATGCTGTCTTTTCCTTTAAACAAGGTCACAATTCTTACCCTAAATTTAGGTCTGTGGTATAAGGTATAAGGTGTATGGTAACAAAAGTCATTATAAATCAAGTCATTTATTCAATAGTAGGCATGATTTTAGTCTTGGGGAATGTGTGGATAAATAAGCATAACAGTTCATAGCCCAGTCAGGAAGACTCCTAAGGAAACACTTATGTATATTTCCGTGACTGAAGATAAAAGACACAAGGTAGGACAGAACAAAGGAGGGGGATTTGTAATATTCTAGGGCAGTCAGAGAAGATTTTCAGGTGCATCTCTTGACTCTCAAATTATGAGCAAATATTATTTAAGGGAATGTGGTAGGCATATGCCCCCCACAAAGATGTCCAAGTTTGGTACCTATGAACATATACATCTCATGGCAAAAGGACTTTGAAGATATAATTAAGATTATGGACCTTAAGGATTTTTTTTTCCTTATAGATGATCCATGCAGACCTAATTGATTTACGTGAGTCCTTAAAATTAGGGAACTTTCTCAGGCTGGAATCAGAGAAATATGGCAGAAGAAGTCAGATTCAAAACGAGAGAGGTGGTCTGTCTACAATGACTGGAGGGGGCAGAATGAACATCATGAGAGTGGTGTGGACAATGTTAAGGAGCATTTGCAAGCCCTTAGCTTATAGTCAGCAAGGAACTTGAAATGTCAGTCCTACTTTTATGAGGCACTGAATTCAACCAACAGCTTAAATGAGCTTCAAAGTGGCTTCTTCCCCAGACTCTTCAGTAGGAAACTCAGCCCTGCCATCACTGTGATCACTTTGAGAGACCCTAAACAGTTAAAGTTTCTGGATTTCTGACCTACAGAAACAATGGCATAAGAGATTTTCATTGTTTTATTGTTTGTGATCATTTCTTTTCTTCTTTTTCTTTTTTTTTTAAACATTTTATTTATTTGGAAAGAGAAAGGCCATGAGCTGGCGTAGAGGGAGAGGGAGAAGCAGACCTCCCACTGAGCAGGGAGCATGACGTGGGGCTCAATCCCAGGACAGTGAGATCAAGACCTGAGCCAAAGGCAGATGTTTAATCAACTGAGCCATCCAGATGCTGCTGTTTGTGGTAATTTCTTAAAGCAACAATATACAGTGAGTCTCAGGTAGAAGGGAAAGGACAGAGAAGCAACAAAAGAAGGATCATTTCTGGTGGATGTGTCATACCTGCACAGGTCTGAGGGCTTGAGAAGCAACACTGAGGAGGAGAATAGGAGACAGAAGGGCTTAGGAGGGTTAACAAATAAGTTGGATATTAGTGAGAAATTAATCCATCAGTGCCAGACAATAAATAGCCTCAATTGTGAGTCCAAGAAATTTGGAGAAGAGAGATGCTTATAGCATTGCTATACACAGGAGAAAGTAATGTTAAAAACAAGACAATGTGCTCAACATTGGATCACTTAGGTTAAGCCCCACACCACCAAATAGAGACTTAGTTCTAGATTTGCTGTTTCAGGAATGGAATCTTAAACCAGTCAGTCAGGAATCCGCTGATCAGCACTACTGCCTGATGGACGTCTGTCATCCCCTAAAGGAAAGTAATGGCATACAACACCCAGCTCTTATGCCATCGCAAGTCCTCCTTAATGCCCAGTTACCCCATTCCCCAGTCCACCTCCCCTCCAACAACCCTCAGTTTGTTTTCTATAGTTAAGACTCTCTTGTGGTTTGCCTCCCTCTCTGTTTTGTATTATTTTATTTTTCCCTCTTTTCCCCTTTGTTTATCTGTTAATACCATATAATTTCACTCATATGTGGAATTTAATTATTAAATGCTTTTTGATCTTCTAGGTAACTTCTCCCTGAAGCCCTCTATTTTGTTGGTTCTCAAGTCTCTTATGCAGACAGCAGCAAGGAGTTTGTCCTTCTCTTCCTTGGGTTGGAATCCCACTTCCTGGATTACATATTTTTTTTCCATCATCCATATTTGTTTGCTGGGGGTGGAGGGGCCTTTCCTCTTTATACTTTATCTTAGGAAGGTATTCTTATTCAGTTGCATACCACTTCTTCATTTCTATGCAATATTGTCTTTCTCTCTTTTCTCTGTAGAGAAACCTTCCTGTGCCATACATTGTGCTAAGCACCCTAAATGTTTAGTAGCAATTGCACTGCATATATGCAGGGTGGGGGGAGGATTTCCCCCAATATCCAAGCAACTCTCTGACATTAGCTCGGTATCCTACAATTTAACTCATTTCTGATTCTATCTACCTAGAGATAACCTCAGATCCAAGGTGAAAGTCTCAGTCCCATAAAACTGCCCTTTACTTCAGATACCAGTAGCAAGCTAGGGTTGTTACCTGTGCTTCTGATTCACTGGCTGTATACTGGAGTTTCATGACCTGTTCCTTGAATTTCAGACACTGGAAACACTCTATGAGGTTGAGGTATAGCACCCCACATATTCTCAAACAGCAGTGTGAGGTGCTGTGTAGAACTAGAGGGAGTTAGGCACAGAAGGGACTGTGGGACCTCACCGGAGTTGCCACAATCACGTACAAAGGCAGATGGTCAAATAACCCCTCTAGAACCCAAATCTCACTCAGAGATACCTCCCATGCCCTACACTCCTCCAATGTATGTGTCCAGGAGGTTCTCCATGAACCAGCACCAAGGTGGATTTTGCCTTCACCTTCTGTTCCACAAAATAAATATCCTGCCATTTGTTTCCAACAACTCAAGCAAATGCTTGGACTGGATGGCCCTTGGACCTACTTCCAGCCCATAACAAGAAGGTGACTCTAGTTTAGCAACTCGTGTTATAGTTCTAAAATAATGAATTAAGATGTGATTCCTGGGAGGCTGAGTAATTGAGCATCTGACTGTTGGTTTCGGCTCAGGTCATGATCTCGGAGGTCGTGAGAGGGAGCCCATGTAGGGGCTCTCTGCTCAGCAGGGAGTCTGCTTGAGATTCTCTCCCTATGCCCCTCATGCTCTATCCCATGCCCACTCATTCTCTCTCTCTCTCTCAAATAAATAAATAAATAAATCTTAAAAAGAAAAGAAAAGAATGGAATAAGAAACCACACAACTACCCAAACAGTGGAAATTGAATCATAGGAAGAGATTAAAAAAAGCTAAGGACTCAAACTAGATGTATCTGATGATCTGGATAACCAGAGCCCTGTGATGGTGAGAGTGTTGGTGTAATCACAGCTCTCATTAATAAACTAGGTCACAGTCAGAGAAGTACTTACATCCATACTGGCAAGTTACATATCCAGGCAGAGTCATGAATCTTCTCTTTAATGGACTAAATAGAAGAAGACATAGACAGCAAATATCTACTAAGCTTCTTTTAGACTAGGCAGATATCTTAGTCCAAGAGAAGTCCAAGAAATATCTTAATCCAAGATATATCTTAGTCCAAGAGAAGAATACTAAGTATTTTTATTTCTAGAATGTGATGTGGAAAATAGCCCAGATGTTCCCAGAGAGCTTGTCACAAGTACATAAATGAGCCAAATAGTTTCAAAGTCCTTCAGATTTAAAGAAGGAAGCAAAAGTATTTATCACTGAAAGAATATTGTCCACTTATTAAGGCAATAACCTCATTTTAAGTCATATTTGTGACAGAACCAAGATCATTAAATAGCAACAGTGTTTCTCATATATATATATATATATATATATATATATATATATATATATATATTTTTTTTTTTCCCCCACATGTGAAAGGTCAGGCACAGTGCTGGCATTCTATTGAAATTTCTATGGGCCCACTCTCCCTACAGTATATAAGTCTGAGCAGTATAAATATGCAGGGTACATTTGTGAAAGGCTTGAAAATTTCAAGTACCATTTATTTTTTATTTGCTCTGGTCATATCCATAATTCATATGGTATTTAGACTCTGAACAATATGCAAGTATTCCTACAAAATTGTTGTTTGATAAAATTATTACCTATTTTAGAATAAACATTTTAGGATATGGTAAGTCATTGAAATATAAAGAGATAATTAGTACACAAATAAATACAAATATAATCACTTAATAATTAATTTTTTAACTTTTATGGGTATGTCTGGTATACTTCAGGCCTTATGTTAGAGACTGAAGAGTATAAACATGAATAAAATAAATTCCTGGGCATAAGTTGTTTATAGTCTGATGGAGTTTGTTTAAAGTCTGTTAACAGTCTTACAAACTACCCAAACTAATGGACATGATTAAAGTACATTCTGAGTACAGTGGAGTCATAAAGCAGATATAAAAGAGTGCTACTTAGGGCTCAAGAAAAATCTTAGATGAAATATTTATTCAGACTCTGGTTCATATTCATGATGCTTTGAAGCTAAGCACTGAATTTTGTATTTATTCTTGTTGAATCAAAATAATATGAGTAAATAAATTATATGTATCATTATATAATTTTAGAGCAGTTTATTTTACTCGCTCTTCAAAACAAACATATAAGGTAGATAAATCAAAGATCGGTGTCCCATTTTTACAGATAAGAAAATTAAGACTGAGGGGCACCTGGGTGGCTCTGTAGGTTAAGTCTCTGCCTTTAGCTCTGGTCATGGTTCCAGGATCCTGGGATTGAGCCCCACATCAGGCTCTCTGCTCAGCAGGGAGCTTGCTTCCACCTCTCTCTTTCTGCCTGCCTCTCTGCTTACTTGTGAGATCTGTCTGTTAAATAAATAAATAAAATCTTTAAAAAAAGAAAAAAGAAAATTAAGACTGAAAGATGCAGCCCACTTACTCAAGAAGTCACCTCT
The DNA here is from genome assembly GCF_009829155.1 of Mustela erminea. Lineage (NCBI taxonomy): Eukaryota > Metazoa > Chordata > Mammalia > Carnivora > Mustelidae > Mustela > Mustela erminea. The sequence goes on from NC_045622.1 coordinate 59,962,121, forward strand.
CTGGATGGGTTAAGTAACCTTACTGTGGTGATGTTGCCACAGTATGTACATACAGTAAATCATCATATTGTATACCTTGAGCTTATATAATATGTCAATTTTAACTATATCAACAAAGCTGGAGGAATTAAAAAAAAAAAAAAGGGAAAATAAAGATGTCATCTCTAAGTTACACTTCCCTCCATAGAGAGAATTATGAGGTAGAGAGGGGAAGGAAGTGTTTCCTGACATGAGATTCTGATTTAAGAAAATGTATTATGGGGTGCGTGGGTGGCTCAGTCAGTTAAGCATCCGACTCTTGATCTCAGCTGAGGTCTTGATCTCAGGGTTGTGAGTTCAAACCCCACATTGGGCTTCATACTGGACTTGGAAACTACTTTAAAAAAAGAAAATGTATTATTAGTTCTTACATTCATTCAGTAATTTATTCACTTATGATTTTCTTCTAGAGAAATGAATAAGATTCATTCATCATTATTTATTCAACCATTTTTCACTTACTCTTTCATCATTGCTCTAGCATCATCAGACATTATCTAAATGGAGAGCCTAGAATCTGTCTGATGTATATGGACAAAGCTATTGACAAAATTGCTGCTTTAAGGAGCTCAGATTCCATGAGGGGAAAGCAGATAGATATAAAAGAAGGAAAGATCATGGCAGAGAGATAAAAACAGGACTGTCAGGTTCAGTGAAGGTTGGCAGAGCCAAGTGCCTATATATTTCAGGATTTCCCATGTGAAAAGAACATACCAGGAATCCTAAAGTCTAATGCTTATTACTTAAATATTGTAGCTGTTGGATTAGTCAGGGCTTTCCAGATAAACAGAACCAATAAGATGTGTGTATAAAGATATTTATTATATTTATTATAAGGAATTGGCTCTCACAATTATAGAGACCCAGAAGTCCAGACCCAGGAGAAGTGACAGTTCCAGTCCAGAGTTAAAGACCTGAAAACCAGGAAAAACAATGGTTTCAGGCCAGGCCTAAGACCAAAGACAGAGAATACTAATGTCCCTACTTAGAGACAATCAGAATGAGATTTCTTTCATACTTGGACTTTTACTTAATTCAGGCATTCAGTGGTTTGGATCAAGCCCACCTACACTGGGGAAGGCAATAAGCTTTACTTAATTTACCAGTTCAAATGCTAATCTCATCCAGAAACACCTTCACAGATACAGACAGAAATATTGCTTAACCAAATATCTAGAAACCTTGTGGCACGGCCAAGTTCATATATAACATTAACTATCACTTCTATCAAACTCTAAAACTTGATTTTTCAAAGAGTATGATGAGAAGAACTCTGGCTCCTGGCAACATCAGAAACCAATCACCCAATCTAAACTTGCATACTGGTAAAAATGTGATATCTAGGTCATAATTATCCCCTCTTTGCCCTGGTGTTTTTCAGAATTGTGCAGGCCCATTACCAGAAGTCCAAGTATCATGTCACCAAGCATCTTGAAGATATTTCCCTGCTCCTCCAGAAAATAATCTCACTCTGGAGTGATGTTTGACATTCTTTGGGTTATTCTTGAAAAGAGACCATTTTTTCTCTGTCTAAAGGGCATTGAAATAGTTGATTTATGGATAAGATCTGAGATAGTCTTGGCAGGTGTTGACCCAATATACCAGACTACGTGTTTGATCATTGGTCCTATAACTTAAAGTGTAGGGATTTATCCTCTCCCCCTCTGGTGTCTAAATGGTTCTAACTCTAACACCAAATTTTCCAGGGTTTCTAACTCTATGAGAGACTCAGGACTTAACCCTAAAGAGCATCTTGAGGAGCCTGCGACGTATTTCCTTTGTCTTAATGGAGTAAATGAGAGGGTTGAGCATGGGAGGCACAAATAGGTAGAGAATAGACATGAGGATATGAACAGCATGCGGCAGGCCAGCACCAAAGCGATGTACAATGGACACGCTCACCATGGGCACATAGAAGATGAGCACAGCTAGGATGTGGGACACGCATGTGTTCAGTGTCTTGAGGCGCTCCTCTCGGGAGGCGATGGCAAGCACTGATCGCAATATTAGTACATAGGAGATGAGTATGAGTGCGGAGTCCAGGCCAAAGGTGAACAGCACAATGGACAGCCCGTAGTGGCTATTGAGGGAGACATCAGTACACGCCAGCTTAATCATATCCACATGAAGGCAGTAGGCATGGGAGAGGACGTTCTGGGGGTGGCAGAAGGGCAGTCTGTGCAGCAGCAGTGGAAAGACTAGGATGAGGGCAAAGCTTCGGAGAACAGTACACAAACCCATTGCCACAATGCGGGCACTAGTGAGCACTGTAGCATAGCGCAGGGGGTTACAGATGGCCACATAGCGATCAAAGCTCATAGCCAGAAGGATGCCAGACTCTGTCCAAGAGAAAAGGTGGATAAAAAACATTTGGGCCAAGCAGGCATTAAAGGAAATCACCCGGGCGCGGAAGCAGAGGGCAGCCAGCACAGTCGGCAATGTGGAAAAGGATACTCCCAAGTCATTGACTGAAAGGAGAGACAAGAAGTAGTACATGGGCTGGTGCAAGCTTTTCTCCTCCTTAACAATGAGGAGGATCAGGGTGTTTCCCACAATGGAGATAGCATAGAGCAAAAGGAGAGGGAAGAATAGCCAGGACTCCATGGCCTCCATTCCTGGGAAGCCCGTCAGGATAAAGGTGGGAGCATCAGAGATATTGATTCTGAAGTTACTCATGAGAAGCTGGGGATGTTTGTTATCAGCCAGTCCAACTTTTTGAAGAAATTATAACTTGTGTCTAAGACTATCGTTGTTCCTAGGAAGGAAAAACAACATAAAGGTTTATAAACCGTGATTACACATAGATTTTATTTCTAAAATACACTGGGAGGATGAGGAGAAAGTCATAAAATGCTGGCCATTGAAAGAAAGAATTCTTTCTTAGACATCTTTCAGAAAAAGAGTAGGTTAACTGTTCTTCAGGGTGGTTGACTAGCTCATTAAGTCTAATCAGTAGTCCTCTAGATGCCTTCCATGTAATCATCACAGCTGTCCTCCAAACGTTTAAACTTACGTAGCCATGATATTAGCCACTCCACAACAGATGTCCACACTTACATCCAGTCTGACATATGAGGAACCAAGTATCCGAAAAAGGGAAAAGAATTAGTCCAGGTCTTCTTGGAAAGCAGTTACATGGCTTGAACTAAATTTCACTAATCCAATCTCCACCCTGAGGTGCTTACATGGTCTACAGCCCACAGATCACACTGGAAGTGTCTATGCAGGACCCCTGGAAAATCAAAATATCTCAAGAGACATCAGAGATTACTAATTAAGAGCATGGCACCAGAACACTCTGGGTTTGTGTTCCAGTGACATTAGGTAAATTTCTTAAACTCTCTTCCCCAGTTTCTTTACTTTTAAGAAAGGGGTAAAAGAGAGTTGCCATATGCATGAGGATACAGGCTTATGTAAGATAGAAAGAGGGAAACAGAGAGAGGGTGACAGAGAGAACTTGGACTTGAAACAGGTCCTACCCACAGTAAGCATTATAGAAGCACTCCTATTATTGTTATTATTGAAAAGTTATTATTTTAAAAGCATGTTTAGATGAAAAGTAAATAGCACATTGTGCTTTACAAAAGCACAAAAGTCATTGAATGCATTTATATTAAATAAACATTTTTTAAAACTCTTGTTACCACATAATAGCGTTTGGTATAGACAAGCAGAAGTTAATTGGCAAAATCTTGAGAATTACTAAGAGAGAAAACCTGTAATGCTAAAAGCATTCTTTCCATTACCTTTTTTCCTCCCTATGCGTTATTAAAGAATAGCATTCTTTCATTTCTGCCATTGCTTTTCATCTCAGAGTCTGTCAAAATTCAACAGGAGTAGAAAATGAGAAGCACTTCCTTACACCAACCCAAATGAGGTTGTAAGAGGGGATGATAAAAAAGGGGTGGGGTTGTGAAGTGGGATGATAAAGGATAATCTATACATTTGTCATCTTTCTTGTTTCCTGTGGAATTTCAAAAATAACCATTTGGGGAGGGAGCTACATTTAGGAATATTTCATAATGTCTAAAACCCCTTGCATACTCTGTGATAAGTGGCTTCGCCTGTTAGTTTTAGAGTTCAGGTGTTAAAGGCTCTCTATCCCTCATGGTTAGTTGAATTAAATTACTCACCACTGAGTAATTTATTATTGTATGTATCTTTGGAGTTGGGGGGAACTTGCTTTCTCTCTCCCATAAAGCCAGCCTTACATCAGATTAGAAACCAGAGAGAAATTCCCTGCTAAAGGGATTAAGAGTCTGGGACAAAGTTTCAGAGAACCACTGCAGAAGGCTGGGGATGCTGAGTCCCAGGCCTCGACTGGAAATGGTAAGAGGATGAACCAGATAAGACCTGCAAGCTGTGCACATTATAATTATAATGAGCTCTCAGTAGAACCGCACAAAGAAACTGAGGGAGGATTTTAGAGGAGACGGTCTTAAGGAGATACCATGGGTCAATCCCTTCCTGAGCACCCATTCCTGGATTTTGATCCATCCTGTCACATGTTCCACTCTAAGGAAATCTAAAATTGTCTTAAGTAAGAGCCTCCGGAGGCAGAAGGCCAGTTTCAGTACCTCCTTTCGGTCCTAATTAGAGACATTAGAGTTCAGCTGAGTGTTCTACTCTGTTCCTTGTTTTCTCAGAGTTCATGCAAAGCAGAAAGTGGGCCAAAAGATGAAGAGAGACATGGTGAAGAGATAGAGGAAAAACCAAACGGCAGGGAAGAGACAGAGAGAAGTGGATAAAGAATATAGAGGAAATGCTATGGAAATGGGAGAGTCAAGCGAGGGAAGGGGAATGACAGACCGGAGAAGGAATTGTAGAGAGACAGTAACAAGAACATTAAACATGGAAAGGAAGAAAGAAGAGAAATAAGGCCAAGAAAACCTCTTGAGAATAATGAGAACATCACAGGACGATGTATTCCACGAGGATGGCCTTTCTTTTTCCCAAGCTAGGTCAAGTCTGTCGAAGGCCCTACACACACCACATTTCACAGGAGCTACCTGCCAGGCTTTTAGCAGTGGAGGGCTGGGCTACAGTAAGCCCTTAATATCCCCCAGTCAAACCCTGCTGGGAATAGGTTCCTCCCAGCAGAATCCCAGTGGACTCTGCTTGCTGTCTATTCCCATGGGAAATTCAGATCTGACTTCCAAGGCCAAGGCAACACTTCCTTTCCTCCCAGCAGAGCAGGGCTTACCTGTCTCCATACCATGTCTTCATGGCTTCTGAGATGTTCCTAAGGATGGGTTTTAAGATAGCTCTAGCAGATGATGAGAGTGAGCACCAGGGGTCCCAGTGCTAGTAATTTGGAAGCTAAGAATATAACTCAAGCTTCTTGATCCTCAGTTCCAAAGTTTCCTTACCCCACAGTAAGTCTCCACTCCAGGACCCTCTTCTTAGGGGACTTTCAGAAGGCAGAATGTAGGGATAGAGATGTAATAGTCAACAGTGATACTGGGTGTTTACAATGTTCCCTAAACTCCAAGAACTTTATGAGCCTTGTCTTGTTCTATTCTGACAATCACACTTAGAAAGAAATGTTCACTTCTTTTTTTTTTTTTTTTAAGATTTTGTTTATTTTTTTGACAGAGAGAAAGAGAGAGCACAAACAGGGGGAGCGGCAGGCAGCGGGAGAAGCATGCTTCCCACTGAGCAAAGAGCCCAATGCAGGACTCAGTCTTGGACACTAGGATCATGACCCAAGCTGAAGGCAGGCATTTAACGAACTAAGCCACCCAGGAGCCAGAAATGTTTACTTCCCATTTTACAGATGAGAAAAATGAGTGCTAAGAGGTTAAATGAGGTCTAAAGTTATACTAGCACTGAGTGGCAGAGCTACATCCAAACATATAGACTGTTCACTTATTCACTTAACATTTTTAGAAAACCTAATAAAATTTTTATCTAGCAGTGCCCCGGAACATACATCATATACCTGTTAATCATTACCATCTTTATCTTTTTACCCATTTATCCTTTCTTTCATATTTGATTACCTTTCTTACCTTTGCCTTTCTCTGTGCAACCTCCCTCAAAAACAACTAGAGAACACAGAAGGAAAAAAAAAAGGGTAAAATAAATGAAAACTATTCTTTTTCATCCTATGACTGCAAATGTCTGGCTTGCTACTGGCAACTGTCTGGAAGACAAGCCTGACCCCTTCCTCAGTACCCCTAGCCAAAGGGCTTGCCGCTGCTTTAGGTATGGTGTCACACCTGTGGTGTCACGTAAACAGCTGGGTCCCGGGCAGATGAACTTCTAAGTTTCAAAGATAACATAATTTTATAATTTCCTTTTTAAAACTTTGCTATTACCGTATTACACACACACACACACACACACACACACACACACACACATTTGCTATTATATTTATTTATTTATATATTATATATTACCATACATATTTTAAATATCACCATATTTGTATATATATTTGTTATAGTTATATATATTTGTTATATATATGTTATAAAATATATATATTTGTTATATATATTTGTTATAGTTATAAATATATATACTTATAACTGGGTTATATGGTAATAGCAAATTATATATATTATATGTATATAATATATGTAAAATTCAAGTTTTAAGTGTATAAGTCAGTGATCTTTAGTGTATTTGTAAAGTTGTGCAGTCATCATCAATACCTAAGTGCAGAATGTTTTCATCACTCTGAAAAGAAGCTTCAGTACCACTAAATTCACTGCCCATTCTCATTTATCTTAGCCTCCTGGCAACATCTCATGCACTTTCTGTTGCTTTGGATTGACTATTTCTGAACGTTTCAATTAAATGCAATAAAATGTGAGGCTGGTTATGTCTGGCTTCTTTCACTTAGCATGTTTCCAAGGTTCATTATATGTCAGTGCTTCATTTCCGATATAATTTTCCATTGTATACAAAGACTACATTTTGTGTATTGGTCATTTGATGGGTATTTGGATTATTCTCAATTTGGGGCTACAAATAATGCTTCTTTGAATATTAATGTGTAAGTTTTTGTGTGGAAATATGTCCTCAGTTCTTTAGAATATATACTGAGGAGTAAAACTGCTGAGTCATTTGGTAACTCTACATTTAACTGTTTGAAGAAAAGCCAAATGGTTTTCCAAAGTGGCTTCATCAATTTACATTTTACCAGCAATGTTTGAAGGTTCTGATCACTCCACATTTTTACTAATATTTGTTATTTTCTGTTTTGTTTTCCTAATATGTGTGCAATGGTATCTCACAGTGATCTTGATTTGCATTTGCCAAATAACTAATGAAACTAACATCCATGTGCTTACTGGCTCTTTGTATGTCTGTTTTTAGCAGAAATGTCTATTCAAGTCATTTGCCCATTTTTAAAGTGGTTCATGTGACTTTTTGTTGTTGAGTTATAAGATATTGTTATATATTTTGAATACAAAACCATTGTCAGACATGTGATTTGCAAATATTTTCTCCCATTTTGTTGGTTATCTTTCCACTTTCATGATACTGTCCTTAGAAGCACAAAAGATTTGTTATTGTTTTTTTTTTTTTTTTATTAAGTCCAATTTATATATTTTTTCTTTGGTTACTTGTGCTTTTGGTATTATATCAAAACAAACATTGTCTAAGACACCTAAGTTTTCTTCTAGAGGTATTCAGTTTTATACCTTACATTTAGATTTTTTAATCTATTTTGAGTTAATTTTTTAAATTTTCCTTTTTTTAAAAAGGTTTTTTTTGTTTGTTTGTTTATTTGAAAGGGATAGAGAGACAGAGAGAGAGAGAGAGCATAAGCAGGGGAAAGAGAGAGAAGCATGTTCCCCACTGAACAGGGAGCCTGATGTGGGGCTCAATCACAAGACCCTGGGACCTTGACGCAAGCCAAAGGTAGATGCTTCACTGACAGAGCCACACAGGCACTCCATTTTTTTTTTTTTTAATTTTGAGTTAATTTTTATGTGTAAGTTGAGAGATGGGTCCCACTTCGGTCTTTTTCATGTGGCTATCCAATTATTCCAGCAACCTTTGTTGAAAAGATTATATTTACCCATTAAGCAGTCTTAATACCATTGTTGAAAATCCATTGACCATAGATGTGTGGGTTTACTTGTGAACTGTTCGCTCATTTCTATTAGCCTAGATGTTTACCCTTTACATTACCATGTTTTCTCTATTAATCTAGATTTGTATAGAGAAAGCAGACAGCATGGGAATTTGAGACACTGTTTCCAGTCAGCACAGGATTTTGGGGAGTGCTCAGGCATGGACAATAAGAACCAAAAGGGGTCTTCTGATTTTACCAAGGAAGGACAGTCAAAGGCCCACTATTTTCTTTCCCCTGATTTCTTATTAAGGGCACTGACATTATCAGCCATGGCCTGAACATTTTTATGCATCATTAATGTGTTTTCTCTCAACCGTGTTGTCTGATTAGTTGTCACATCTTATAACATTTCTTCAAATTGCTTTGCCATTTCATGATACCATATCTGCCCAAGAGTAGACCTTCAACATCTGAATTCCCAAAACAGACTTCCATTGCCCCCTGCACCAAATCTGCCTGGACTCAGCCATTCTTTCCCTCCATTGGCAGAATGATTTTTAAAAATCCAAATATTTTTGCTTTAGCTCTTCAAAACAGATCTCCCTTGGTTTAAAAGCTAAACAATGATGGGGACATGAATAGTTCTTTAGGTATTGGTCTTAACTCATCTCTCTACTTCTTCTGACCTATATTATCTTTTTTAGCTGGAACATTCAATCCCTTCTATTCCTCAAGTCTTATAAGGAGAAGTGGGCTTTCTACAGCTTGGAAAAAGTGGCTACATTGTGACCGACTAACGACCCACACATAGGCCACCCTTCTCACGGTCTCTTCTTTCTTGTTCCTTGTTAACTCCGTAATGGACTGTATTTTAGTGATGTCACACCACAAAACTATGCTTCCAATGTCACTGCTGATCTCAGCATTACTAAATACAATAGACTCTCAGTGCAGAGACAGTCAACCTCGCTTCTTTCTTGATTTTTTTCCTCCTTTCTTGGATCAGTCATGTCACTCTTTCCAGGTCATCCACCTATGTCCAATGCCTCTCTTCAGTTTCCTTGGCAATTGGCTCTCCCTCTATTCATTCTTAAGTATTAATATTATCCATGGTTCTTTCCTAAGCTAGCTTCAGTTTTGACTCTGTGTAATCACTCCGCATGACCTTGGAAGAAAAATCAGATTTTCATATCTTTGAAACACACTAATCAACTCATCTGTGTATCCTGCTCTAATTTACTTCTTGTTTTCCAGCTGACCGCTTGGCATCTCCAATTGGCTGGAGATCAAAAAGTCCAATATATGAATATAAGTTTTTTTTTCCTTTCCAATCAAAAAGATCAAAAAGTCCAATATATGAATATAAGTTTTTTTCCTTTCCTCTTCTCAGTGAGTGGCATGACTTTGATAGCTAAAGCTAAAACCTAACCATCATTCCACACATCCTTTCTCTCATGCATTTTTCATAAGTAGTCGCCAAAATCTAAATATTCTGCCTGCTTATTATAAGTGGTGCAGCAAGTTCTAAGAGAGGAGTGGGTGTTTGAAATGGCAGTTAAGGGGAATGATAGAGAAAATTAACTGTATCAAATAGAATAATTTCTTGGTAAAGCTGAAGTATGAAGCTGCATATTCACATTGTGTTACTTTGTGGCTATTTGTGATTTTTTTCTAGAGTATTAGGAAGTCCTCAGGCTACCTTCAGAGAAGCCTGATAATATTGGTCCAGAATAGATACCAAGGAGTTAGTTTGATGGAAGAATAAAGCCTAAATTGCTGAAGGGGGGGACACCTCTGGTAGAAAAAGATCAGTCTTTATGATATTGATTTTAACTTTCTTTGGATTATGGTTATAAACTTAGTTATAAAAATTCAGTTATCTGAAAAGGAAACATTTAAAATTCAATTTCATGCTTTCTTGTGTTCTGCTCTGGCTTCTATGCAGCAAGTATTGGGAAAATTTCAACAACTGACTCAGAGCAAGCCACTTTATCAGTTACATCACCACATATCAGCTAGGTTTGCTTTCCCTGCCTTATACATTTTATTTTAAGAATAATAGGTGGCTTTGGATTTTAGTATTTTGGCAGTATCTGAAAGTTCTAAAATTAAATATATTGTTAGGCTGTGCCAATAGGAGCCATTAGGAGCTGACTAGAAGCTGAGAGAAGGGATTTACTTTTCCTGTTAGCTTTCTGCTTCTGTCTTATCACCCAAGCAACTGTTTTATCCTTGGCAACAGCAGTTGATTCTTATAAAAGCAGCTGGTTTCAGTTTGTGGTGTTTTTTTCTACACTTAACTCCAAACAGCCTTGTCATACAAATCACATATTTGTATGTGATTTGTAAAGCCAGCTTCTGGTGGCCTATTCTTGAAGTTCTTGGCCCCAGCTCTTTGGGCACTCTCTTTTAAGCTTCTAAAGCAGAATCTCCTTTCTTTCAGCAGAAATTGATTCCAGCACTTACTGAATCTCTATTAAGTCAGTGTCCCAGGCAATTCAAACTCCTTACACTCATAGCTATTGATTTAAAAACAAGGGTTCCTAACCCTCCTCCACTGTTGGTGGGAATGCAGGCTGGTGCAGCCACTCTGGAAAACAGCATGGAGGTTCCTCAAAATGTTGAAAATAGAACTGCCCTATGACCCAGCAATTGCACTATTGGGTATTTACCCTAAGGATACAAACGTAGTGATCCAAAGGGGCACATGCACCCGAATGTTTATAGCAGCAATGTCCACAATAGCCAAACTATGGAAAGAACCTAGATGTCCATCAACAGATGAATGGATCAAGAAGATGTGGTATATATACACAATGGAATACTATGCAGCCATCAAAAGAAATGAAATCTTGCCATTTGCGACAACATGGATGGAACTAGAGCGTATCATGCTTAGCGAAATAAGTCAAGCAGAGAAAGACAACTATCATATGATCTCCTTGATATGAGGAAGTGGTGATGCAACATGGGGGCTTAAGTGGGTAGAAGAAGAATAAAGGAAACAAGATGGGATTGGGAGGGAGACAAAACATAAGTGACTTTTAATCTCACAAAACAAACTGAGGGTTGCTGGGGGGAGGGGGTTTGGGAGAAGGGGGTGGGATTATGGACATTGGGGAGGGTATGTGCTTTGGTGAGTGCTGTGAAGTGTGTAAACCTGGTGATTCACAGACCTGTACCCCTGGGGATAGAGTATTATGCCTCCATCAGAAAGGATGAATACCCAACTTTTGTAGCAACATGGACGGGACTGGAAGAGATTATGCTGAGTGAAATAAGTCAAGCAGAGAGAGTCAATTATCATATGGTTTCACTTATTTGTGGAGCATAACAAATAGCATGGAGGACATGGGGACTTAGAGTGGAGAAGGGAGTTGGGGGAAATTGGAAGGGGAGGTGAACCATGAGAGACTATAGACTCTGAAAAACAATCTGAGGGTTTTGAAGGGACGGGGGGTGGGAGGTTGGGGTACCAGGTGGTGGGTATTATAGAGGGCACGGATGGCATGGAGCACGGGGTGTGGTGCAAAAATAATGAATACTGTTATGCTGGAAATAAATTAAAAAAAAAAAAAAAAACAAGGGTTCCTAGAACTTAGTTTTATAGAAGTTAAATGGAGATAACTAAGGGTGAAACTTGTCTCATACCATCAATATTGATTTTTTTTAATATATAAATTCCCTGAAGGAATAATAAGAAAACCCCCATCAATCTTATTAAAAACTTTGTATTAAAAAAATGTTTATGTATAATAATAATTCATGAAATTAAAGCTTCTCTATATTGCTTTTATTAATGCATACTTAAAATAATTGTAATTGTAGAACATTTTAACACTCACAACCTAATGATTGAAGAAAATAAAATAAATAATTCCAATTTGCATATATTTTTTACTGCAAACAAGGAAAGAAGGGTTATCACCACAAGATTTTTAAGCACAAAAATTAATATGTAGGAAAATGAACCAACTTCAAGTAGACAAAGCATTAATGTTAAATTTATGACAGTGACAGGGAGCCTGGGTGGCTCAGTAGGTTAAGCATTCAACTCTTGATTTCAGCTCAGGTAAAGATATCAGGGCCATGACACTGAGCCCCACATCAGGCTCCATGCTTAGTGCACAGTCTGCTTTGACTTCTCTCTCCATCTGCCTCTACCCCATACACCACCCCCACTCATGCTCTCTTAAAAAAAAATTATATATATATATATACACATATACATATATATGCATTCATTTTTTTCATTCATTCATTTCATTCATATATAGAGAGATATACATATATATTATATATGAATGACAGTTATGGAAAACTTATTCATTTGTTCATGTATTTTTAAATGGATAATAAATGAGGGGAAGAAAATTTCAAGGCTATCTATATTCCATAGGATACACTTAAAGACTGATGTGGTATTTTTATCTTAAAAAAAATCAATATTCACACTATACTGTATGTTATATTTTTTCTAATATTTAATAGAAAATGACAATTTTTGATGTCAACTTAACAGTTTTGAGGGAGTGTATACTATTGAAAAATTCTTTTGGAAATTATCTGGGCAAAAATTTTTGAAGACCACTGCTTTGTATTAACATGAGAAGAGGGGTGCCAGAGTGGTTCAGTAGGTTGAGTGTCTGGCTCTTGGTTTCAGCTCAGGATGTGATCGTGGGTTAATGGGATTGAGCCCTGCATGGGGCTGTTGGTCAGCATGGATTCTGCTTGAGATTCTCTCTCCCTCTGCCCCTCCCCAACTCTCTTGTGTGTCCTTGCTCTCTCTTTCAAATAAATAAATCTTTAAAAAAAAAATTGAAAGGAAACAAGTATGAACAAGGGAAAATAGTGCAGCACTCTGAAGGTTTTGAAGGATGGAAGCCTTTGTGTGAAGGCTTGATAGATGTGGTAATGTCAAAGGATCTGAGTGCATCTGGCTAGAGAACTGATGGCTTCACTCCTAGGACAAGGTCTGTGGGTGTGAAACCTGCACAGTGGCATAATGCCTATGCTCAGAAGGTCCTGTATTTGGTTTAATATTCTACTGCCATGTTCTTAAAATCTTAGTAACTTATTCTTGAAATTATGGAAGTTAATGGGACAATGGAGCCTGAGCCTCTCTACCACCATTTCTTACCACCATATTTACATATAACATTGATGATGCCATGTGTACACGGAATACCATGGGCCACTATATATGTAAATTCAGAGAGATACCATAATTAAGGGGGAGAAACAGAGAAAAAGAAGAAAATGAAAGAAAAGGGAAAGTAAGAGAAGAGAAGAGAAACAGAAAACTTAATAGATTTTATTGCTACTTTCCTTGAAAATTTCCTAGGGAAATGTTCTATCCTCATTTCTTTCCCTTTTTTCAACCCCGCCCTATTGTCTCTCTAAGAATGAGCACCATGGATCAAATCTCTAGAGCCAAACAGCCTTGGGTTTTCATAATTAGCATCAGAGAGAGTCAATAAATAACCTCACTTATCAAATCTCTTGATCAGAAGAGGCTGAAAGTCAGAACTAAGCTGAAGACCTCAATGATCTCACAAAAGTGAGGGAAGATCTGACTTTTGAACTCAGATTCCACACTCGGCCCCCATCATCCTCCAAATCACGTCCATCCATCCTGCACAAGAACACAGCTTTCACATCCCTGAAGTACTCTCCACACAGCCCCACACTCGCAGGTGACACCCATCACAGAACCCCAGCTTCAGCACGCTCAACTGGTAAACAAAGGTCACCTGACACAGGTATGTTTTTGAAATCAAACTACAGAAAAAAGAATATGTGCCAGAAAGAACTCAGAGTTCAATTATTAAAGTCTAGGTTTCCAAGGCATCATAGTGACCCAGAGCCAAGGCCAAAAGGGATGAATTTGGAAGGATTCCTGCATTCCACCCAGAATGTTCCTCCAGCTCAGTGTATTTTTCACATTTTTCCCCTGGAAAACAACCTTGTTTGGACCTAGGCTTTCTGGTACCTACGTAGAATGTCAGAGTAGCTCACAAAGTAGTGACCTCCTTATAGTAGTCTTGGAAAATCTTCCTTTGCTGGCAAGAATAGGCTGGGAAGGGAGAACAGGAGAAGGTGGTACTGACTCCAGCTCTCCACTCCTCCACCCATGTTTCTTTCCTCCAGGGCCTGTGGGCATCACTGGAAGTCCCCAGGCAAATAGGAGGAGCTTTCACTAGTATCTGTTTCTTCGAAGTCCAGATAATGAGTAAAGGGTTTGCCACATTAGATACTGAGTTTAGAGTTATCTGGCAAGGAAAAGAATTCAAGTATTGGCCATATAAGTGAGGCTACTGTGAGGTGAAAACACCAAACTTTTAATCGGAAGATGTGAGATGTAATTTCAGTCTGACAATAACACATTTTGTGGGGCGCCTGGGTGGCTCAGTGGGTTAAGCCGCTGCCTTTGGCTCAGGTCATGATCTCAGGGTCCTGGGATCGAGTCCCGCATCGGGCTCTCTGCTCAGCAGGGAGCCTGCTTCCTCCTCTCTCTCTGCCTTCCTCTCTGCCTACTTGTGATCTCTCTCTGTCGAATAAATAAATAAAATCTTTAAAAAAAAACCACATTTTGTGATCTGAACTGCATTAGTTTATTTCTCTGAACTTGGACTTCCCCTTGATAAAACAGATGTAGAATAATTATAATACTCTCTATCACTCCAAAATATGACTACAGGAAAAAGAGCTTGCACAAATGAGAAGGACATTATTTTTGGTGTCCAAACATTTTAATCCTACCATATACCTAAGGCTTTCCTACCCCCAAAAAAATCATGTGAAATAAGGAAGCCAGGTGTGTCATTTCCAACTTATAAATAAGAAAATTGGGTATCAAAAATATTGTGGAACTTATCCAATGTTAAATAGTGAATAAACAGAAAAGCTGTGACTAGGATTCCAGGCTCATTATTCTTCATACTTGAAGACTATTCAGAGAAAAGATTTTTCTCAAGGTTCAGCAACATTTTTGTGACAGATTACAACTAACGTTTAGGGGTGCGGGTATCCTACAAAGATTCTGGTAGGTATGGTTGGCGTTTGGAATGTGGAAATCAAAAAACAAACTTTGACTATAGAAAATAGATGAAAATAATGGATTATATGTGATACAGTATTTTAATATTTGGAACAAGTTAAAAACAATATATGTTTTTCTCAGCCTAAACAAGATTGTTTCAGAGAAGGGTCATCATTTTATGTGAATGAACCAAAACTCTGATGTGAGAGGGCAGTCATACAGTCACCCCTTGGATAGAGCCCTTTATTTCCACGCAGAATGGCAGATTGCAACCTCAGTGATGATGGTCTCCCAGCCACTCTGTTCCTGACAGGGATCCCAGGGCTGGAGTGGGCCCACGTCTGGATTGCCATTCCCTTCTGTGCTGTGTATCTGGTAGCTCTGGCTGGGAATGCTGCTCTCATCCTGGTCATTGTGACAGACCGGGCTCTTCATGCACCCATGTATCTCTTCCTGTGCCTTCTTTCACTCACTGACCTGGCTCTCAGCTCTACCACTGTGCCCAAGACATTAGCCATTTTGTGGCTCCATGCTGGTGAGATTTCCTTTGGTGGATGCCTGGCACAGATGTTTTGTGTCCATTCTATCTATGCTCTAGAGTCCTCAGTTCTTCTTGCTATGGCTTTTGATCGTTATGTGGCTATCTGCAACCCACTGAGATATACAACCATTCTCAACCATACCATCATAGGCAGAATTGGCCTTGCCGGCATACTCCGGAGTATAGCCGTTGTCTCTCCATTCATCTTCTTGCTGAGGCGACTGCCTTACTGTGGTCACCATGTCATGGCACACACATACTGTGAGCACATGGGCATCGCTCGCCTGGCCTGTGCCAACATCACTGTCAATATTGTCTATGGGCTGACTGTGGCTCTGCTGGCCGTGGGTCTGGATTCCATCCTCATTGCCATTTCCTATGGCTTTATCCTCCATGCTGTCTTCCGCCTGCCATCTCAAGATGCCAGGCACAAGGCTCTGAATACCTGCGGTTCCCACCTCGGAGTCATCCTGGTCTTCTACATTCCTGCCTTCTTCTCCTTCCTCACCCACCGCTTTGGGCAGCACTGAGTCCCCAAGAATGTGCACATCTTTTTGGCAAACCTCTATGTTCTGGTGCCTCCTGTGCTCAATCCAATCATCTATGGGGCTAGGACCAAGGAGATTCAGAGTCGACTTCTTAGACTGCTCCACTTGAGGAAGGGCTCAGTGTGAGTTCTGAGTAGCACTTGGAAATGATAAAGAAAGGTAAGTGAGAAGAATAATTGTCTAGAAGCTTTTATATTAATGGGAGCCTATCATGTGAGATAAGGGAGGAAGAGAAATAGTCATATAAATTGGAAATGTTGAATATGATGGTGAATGTGCTCCTTGAGCAATTCTGAATTGCCCAGAATGAGATTATATTTTTTCTGTCATCTCAGTTAGGGGCTATAATTTGTCAAGAAGAAAGACATTCCTGTCTGGAATTCACACTGTACCTCATGGTTGCAATATTCTACTGGGAAGTGAGGTGAGAAACAAAGGGAGAACATTCAGAGTGCATTTGAATCTGAAATCCAAGACTTTGGGCAGTGGCTAAGAGCATGAAAACTAAAATTAAATCAGAGTGATTATGTTTAAATGGTGTCTCCTCTAATTTTTATCAGTTTTGTGCTTTGAGCAAGTTGATAAATACTTTTCTCCTTATTCTGGTTGACTGTTAATGGGGATAATGATCATTTTTAACTCTTGAGGTTGTGGTGAGGATTGACAAACTACTGAATGTATGTATAAATCTTACAATAGTGTCTGAAACATAAAATGCTAAATACATAAGTGTAAGATGTAAAAGTAAACATCTCAAAAAATGTAACTTCTCAAAACATTTCATTTTTATAACTTATCTAAGTCTTGTAGTATCTGAGCTCACACAATTATAATAACTCATGTCTGAAAGTTAGACAGTACTGGGGATATGATTAGTGCTCAATAAAACCATATTATCTCCCGTTACTTTGCCATAATTTTACCTCTTATTAAGTTTATAGAAGCTTGATTACAGTTCCAGTACCTTTATGGATAGTCCCTTGTTGACATCAGTAACTGTCTTTTTAAAGTTTATCCTACTTGCAATCTGTTGAAATTTTTGTATGTAAAAATTAATATTTCTCAGCAAAAGCATCTATTTTTGTCTTTGGTGATAACAATTGATTCTAATAGAAGCAGTAGGTTCTGAATGGATATTTTTTATTGTTCCTTACTTTGAAACAACCCTGTATGCCCCTCAGATAGACCACCTGACTGGAATCCCTCCTCACAGGTGTGGGTCCAGACATAAGGAAACTCTCCTTTGCCCAAACCT
Source organism: Mustela erminea (assembly GCF_009829155.1). Classification (NCBI taxonomy): domain Eukaryota; kingdom Metazoa; phylum Chordata; class Mammalia; order Carnivora; family Mustelidae; genus Mustela; species Mustela erminea. Next base: position 59,979,581 of record NC_045622.1, read on the forward strand.
GCTCACTTAGGACCATTGCTATTTACAGCTGTCACTCTTGATTATGATTTCATTGTCACAATGCAGAAACAAAACTCTCTCCACTCCCAACTATATATTTACAGAAACAAGGGTCCTCAGCATTTATTTTTATAAAAACAATATCACAAATAAATAAATATGAACACACTACCTTGACTCCATATTGTCTTGTGAATACATGAGGTAATTTGGAAGAAAGTATCATCCATCCACCTCACTGAGGAACAGACACTTCTCCAACACTTCTCGACAGAAGACATACAAAAAGCTAACAGAAACATGAAAAAAAAAAAGTTCATCACAAGCCATCAGGGAAATACAAATCAAAACCATAATGAGATACTACCTTACACCAGTTAGAATGGCAAAAATTAATGAGGCAAGGGACAACAAATTTTGACAAGGATGTGGAGAAAAGGCAACCTTCTTACACTGTTGGTGGGAATGCAAGCTGGTATAGCCACTTTGAAAAACAGTATGGAGGTTCCTCAAGATGTTAAAAATGGAGTCTACCCTATCACCCAGCAATTGCACTACTAGGTATTTACCCAAAAGAGACAGATATAGTGAAAAAAAGGGGCACATGTTCATAGCAACAATGTCCACAATAGCTAAACTGTGGAAGGAGCCAAGAAGCCCTTCAACAGATGAATGGATAAACAAGATGTGGTTCATATATACAATGGAATATTACTTAGCCATCACAAAAGATGAATACCCACCATTTGCATTGACATGGATGAAACTGGAGGGGATTATGCTAAGTGAAATAAGTGAAGAAGAGAAAGACAATTATCATATAGTTTCACTCATATGTGCAATATAAGGAATAACACAGAGACTATAGAAGAAGGGAGGGAAAACTGAGTGGGGAGAAATCAGAGAGGGGCAAGAACCACAAGATACTATGAACTCTGGTAAACAAACAGGGTTTCGGAGGGTGTGGGTGGTGGGGAATGGAGTAGCCAGGTGATGGGTATTAAGGAGATGGGATGTGTAGGGATAAGCACTGGGTGTTATATGAAACTAATGAATCATTGAACACTACATCAAAAACTAATGATATACTATACAGTGGCTAATTAAACAAAAATTTTTAAATGGAATAATATTTTCAAAGCAAATTTAAAGATTTTCGTATTTCATTTATTAATATGTGATTATAATTATTATAATGAAACATTTGAACACTTGGAATCCATTCTTTTTTTTAAGATTTTATTTATTCATTTGAGACAGAGAGATACAGAGGGAGAGCATGAGTACAGGCAGAGGCAGAGGGAGAGTGAGAAACAAAATCCCTGCTGAGCTGGGAGTCTGGCACAGGGCTCTATCCTATGACCTGGAGATCATTACCTGAACTGAAGACAAATGCTTAACCATCTGAACCACCCAGGTGCCCCTTTAGAACCTATTCTTAAAGGAAATAAAATCATCCTTATATTATTACAAGTAGGTAAGAGTTATCATCCTGAGATATTCAAGCAAAAATACACACATGGCAAAGTGGACCAACTTCAAAAAACAAGGCAATAATTTAAAGTTTCTAAAAGTTGGGGCACTTGGGTGACTCAGTGGGTTAAGCCTCTGCCTTTGGCTCAGGTCATGATCTCGAGTCCTGAGATCGATTCCCGCATCTGGCTTTCTGCTCAGTGGGGAGCCTGCTTCCCCCCACCCCTGCCTGCCTCTCTGCCTACTTGTGATCTCTGTCAAATAAATAAATAAAATCTCTTAAAAAAATAAAAAAAATAAAGTTTCTGAGGGTTAAAAAACTTGTTCATATACTTCTAAAAATTTAACATATAATGTATCATTTATTTCAGGGGTACGGGTCTATGAGTCATCAGTCCTATGAAATTCACAACACACCACAACACATACCCTCTCCATTGTCCATCACCCAGACACCCTATCCCTCCCACCCTCCTCTCTTCCAGCAACCCTCAGTTTGTTTTCTAAGATTAAGAGTCCTTATGGTTTGTCTCCCTCACCAGTTCCATCTTGTTTCATTTTTCCCTCCCTTCCTCCCATGACTCCCCACCCTGCCTCTTAAATTCCTCATATCAGAGGGATCATATGATAATTGCCTTTCTCTGATTGACTTATTTCACTTAGATAATACCTTCTAGTTTCATCCACATCATTACAAATGGCAAAACTTGGGGGTTTTTTATGGTTGCATAATATTCCGTTTTACATCATCTTTATCCATTCATTTGTTAGTGGACATCTAGTCTCTTTCCATAGTTTGGTTATTGTAAACATTGTTGCTATAAACATTCATGTGCATGTACCCCTTCAGACCACTACATTTGCATCTTTAGGGACAATACCCAATAGTGCGGTTGCTGGGTCATAGGGTAACTCTATTTTCAACTTTTTGAGGAACTTCCATACTGTTTTCCAGAATGGCTGCAACAGCTTGCATTCCCACCAGTAGTGTAAGAGGGTTCCCCTTTCTCTACATCCTCACCAACACCTGTCATTTCCAGGGTGATTATTTTTAGTCATTTGGATTGGTGCGAGGTGGTTTCTCACTATGGTTTTGATTTGTATTTCCCTGATGCTGAGTCATATTGAGGATTTTTTTCATGTGTTTTGGCCATTTGGATGTTTTCTTTGCAGAAATGTCTGCTCATGTCTTCTGCCCATTTCTTGATTGGATTATTTATTCTTTGGGTGTTGAGTTTAGTAACTTCTTTATAGATTTTGGATACTAGCCCTTTATCTGATACGTCCTTTGCAAATATCTTCTCCCATTCTGTTGGTTGTCTTTTGGTTTTGTTGACTGTTTCCTTTGCTGTGTAAAATTTTTTGATTTTGATAAAATCCCAAAAGTTCATTTTTGCCTTTGCTTCCCTTGCCTTTGGTGATGTTTCTAGGAAGAAGTTGCTGTGGCTGAGGTCGAAGAGGTTGCTGCTGTGTTTTCCTCTAGGATTATGATGGATTCCTGTCTCATAATGAGGTCTTTCATCCATTTTGAGTCTGTTTTTGTGTGTGGTGTAAGGAAATTGTCCAATTTCATGTTTCTGCATGTGGCTGTCCAATTTTTCCAACACCATTTGTTGAAGAGACAGTCTTTTTTTCTATTCGACATTCTTTCCTGTTTTGTTGAAGATCAGTTGACCATAGAGTTGAGGTTCCATTTCTGGACTCTCTATTCTGTTCCATTGACCTATGTGTCTGTTTTGGGACAGGTACCATACTGTTCTGATGATTACAACTTTGTAACAGAGCTTGAGGTCTGGAATTGTGATGCCACCAACTTTGATTTTCTTTTTCAACATTCATCTGGCTATTCAGGGTTTTTTCTGGTTCCATAAAAATTTGAGGATTATTTGATCCATTTGTTTGAAGAAAGTTGATGGTATTTTGATAGAGATTGCTTTAAATGTGTAGATTGCTCAAGGTAACATAGACATTTTTGCAATATTTGTTCTTCCAGTCTATGAGCATTTTTTTCCATTTCTTTGTGTCTTCCTCAATTTCTTTCCATTTCTTTGTGTCTTCCTCAATTTCTTTCATGAGTACTGGATAGTTTTCTGAGTACAGATTCTTTGCCTCTTTGGTTAGGGTTTTTTCCTAAGTATCTTAATACTTTTGGGTGCAATTGTAAGTGGAATCGACTCTTTAATTTATCTTTCTTCTGTGGTGTATAGAAATGCAACTGATTTCTGTGCATTGATTTTATATTCTGACACTTGACTGAATTCTTGTATGAGTCTGGCAGTTTTGGAGTGGAGTCTTGGGTTTTCCACATAAAGTATCACATCATTTCAAAGAGTGAGAGTTTGATTTCTTTGCCAATTCGGATGCCTTTTTGTTTTTGTTGCCTGATTGCTGAGGCTAAGACTTCTAGTACTGTGTTGAATAGCAGTTGTGACAGTGGACAGCTCTTCATGTTTCTCAGCTTATGGGAAAAGCTCTCAGTTTTTCCCTAGTGATAATGATATTTACTGTGGGTTTTTCATAGCTGGTTTTTATGATATTAAGTATGGGCCCTCTATCCCTCCACTGTGAAGAGTTTTGATCAAGAAAGAATGATGTACTTCGTCAAATGTTTTTTCAGCATCTATTAAGAGTATCATATGGTTCTTGTTCTTTCTTTTATTAATGTATAGTATCACATCGATTGATTTGTAGATGTTGAATCAACCTGGCAGCCCAGGAGTAAATCCCACTTGGCTGTGGCGAATAATCCTCTTAATGTACTGTTTGATCCTATTGGCTAGTATTTTGGTGAGAATTTTTGCATTCATATTCATCAGGGATATTGGTCTCTAATTCTCCTTTTTGATGGGGTCTTTATCTGGTTTTGGGATCAAGGTAATGCTGGCCTCATAAAATGAGTTTGGAAGGTTTCCTTCCATTTCTGTTTTTTGCAACAGTTTCAGGAGAATAGGTATTAATTCTTCCTTAAATGTTTGGTAGAATTCGCCTGGGAAATAATCTGGCCCTGGGCTTTTTTTGGGTGGGGGGGAGATTTTTGGTTACTGTTTCAATCTCCTTACTGGTTATAAGTTTGTTTAGGCTTTCTGTTTCTTCCCAGTTCAGTTTTGGTAGTTTCTATGTCTCAAGGAATGCATCCATTTCTTCCATATTGTCAAATTTGCTGGTGTATAGTTGTTCATAATATGTTCTTATAATTGTTTGTATTTCTTTGGCTTTGGTTGTGATCTCTCCTATTCCATTCATGATTTTATTAGAGTCCTTTCTCTTATCTTTTTGATAAGTCTGCCAGGTGTTTATCAATCTTATTAATTCTCTCAGAGAACCAGGTCCTAGTTTCATTGATCTTTTCTACTGCTCTTTTAGTTTCTATTTCATTGATTTCTGTTCTGATCTTTATGATTTCTCTTCTTCTGCTGGGTTTAGGCTTTCTTTGCTGTTCTTTCTCCAGCTCCTTTAGGTGTAGGGTTAGGTTGTGTTTTTGAGACCTTTCTTCTTTCTTGAGAAAGGCTTGTATTGCTATAGACTTTCCTCTCAGGACCACCTTTGCTATATCCCACAGATTGTGAACAGTTGTGTTTTCATTATCATTCGTTTCCACAAATTTTTTTCAATTCTTCTTTAATTTTCTGGTTGACCCATTCATTCTTTAGTAGGATGCTCTTTAGTCTCCATGTATTTGAGTTCTTTCCAACTTTCTCCTTGTGGCTGAGTTCTAGTTTCAAAGCACTGTGGTCTGAAATATGCAAGGTATGATCCCAATCTTTTGGTACTGGTTGAGAGCTGATTTGTGACCCAGGATGTGATCTATTCTGGAGAATGTTCCATGTGCACTAGAGAAGAATGTCTAATCTGTTGCTTCGGGATGGAATGTTCTGAATATACCTGTGATGTCCATCTGATCCAGTGTGTCATTTAAAGCCCTTATTTCCTTGTTGATCTTTTGCTTAGATGAACTATCCATTTCAGTGATGGGGGTGTTAGTGTCCCCTACTATTATTGTATTATTACCAATGTGTTTCTTTGATTTTGTCATTAATTGGTTTATACAATTGGCTGCTCCCCTGTTAGTGGCATAGATATTTAAAATTATTAGATCTTCTTGTTAGGCAGACCTTGTTAGACAGACCTAGTGTCTTCCTCATCTCTTATTACAGTCTTTGGCTTCAAATATGATTTATCTGATATAAGGACTGCCTTTCCAGCTTTCTTTTGATGTGCATTAGCATGGTATATTTTTTTCCAACCCCTCACTTTAAATTTGGAGGTGTCTTTGGGTCTAAAATGAGTTTCTTATAGGCAGCATATTGCTGGGTTCTGTTTTTTATCCATTCTGATACCTTGTGTCTTTTGATTGGGGGATTTAGCCCATTTACATTCAGGGTAACTATTGAAAGATATGACTTCCATGCCATTGTATTGTCTATGAGTTGACTATTACTGTATATTGTCTCTTCCTTTCTGGTCTGTTACTTTTAGGCTCTCTTGTTCTTTTTTTTTTTTTTTTTTTTTTGAGGTGAATTTTTCTGCCTTGTCAATTTATACAGATAAGAATAGATGAATCAGAGAACAAAACACTAAAAGGATAGCACTGATGCCAGAAAAATATACAGTAACCAAATCAGAAGAGACATGAAACTGGAGGAAGAAAAAAGTAAAGAAATATATAGATATAGATATAGATATAGATATAGATATAGATATAGATATAGATATAGATACTGGTGAATGGAACGGAGCCACACACTTGATTTTGGGAGTATATTGGTCTGTTAGAAGAAACTGCTTCCCCAAATTCTAAAAACAGAAATATATATATATATACATATATATATGTGTATATATATATATATTTGCATGTGTACACACACACAAAAATAAAGGTAAACACAATAAGGTGATGGAATATGACTGTAAAGATGAAAATTTTAAAAGATTTTTAAAGAGGAATTGATATGATAAGAAGTTGATTGAAAAAAAGGAAAAAAAAATAGGAGAGAATGTGATCAGATTGGAGACTAGAACAAACCATAAGTGAGATTTAGGGTATATTTTGATCTGTTAGAAGAAACTTTATCCCAAAATTTTAAAGAAAGAAAAATGTATATGTATACAAAAAATAAGATTAAATACAACAAAGGGATAAAATGAAAATATAAAAATATTTTTAAAAAGGTATTGATAAGATAAAATAGTTTTAAAATGTTAAAATGGAAAAGAGTAAACATTCTAAAAAAATAGAATAAGAAAAAAATAAAATTTTAAAAGTTTAACATTGAAATATTAAAGAATCATGGGGGAAAAGCCATGAATTCCATGTATTGTATTTCCCTAGCTCTGAAGTTTTGCAGTTCTCATTGATCAGTGCACTTGGTCTTGGCTGGTTGTTCTTGCTGATCATCTCGGGGAGGAACCTGTTGCAGTGATTCTCAAATCTCTTTGCCTGAGGTGGAATTGCACTATCCTTGCCAGGGTCCAGGCTAAGCAATCTGCTCAGTTTTTCTCTTGGTAGCTTTTGTTCCCTGAGTGCCTTCTGTACATCTTTGGAGGACAGGAATGAAGATGGTGGCCTCCCAATCTCTGTCCCAGAGGAGCTGAGAGCTCAGGCCCCCTCTTCAGTGAGCCCTCAGAGAAAAGCACTCAATCACTCTTGTCTCTCTGATCTCCAGCCCCACTCCAAACTCACTTGGCCTATAATTGAGCATTTCTATCTCTGGTGCATAGCCCGGTTTTGAGTCTCCAAACCAAGTAGATTCCTGCATTGCACTCCCACGCCACTCCCCATAGGGGAAGAAGGTGAGTCTCCCCAGATCTGCCACTTGTAGTGCCCCTGCTACAACTGTGCCAGGTGTCACTGTTAAAAGCAACCCTGAGCTGAAAGCCCCCTCCTAGGTTCTATCTCTTCAGGTGGCTTCCCTGCTTCTTTACCTGGGAGCTCTGATGCACTTAGGCACCCCCAGTCTTTCTGGACCTGAGGGTCCTGAGACCAAACTGTCCCCGAGAGGACTCCACCCTCCCCTGCCACCACTTAGCCTTTGGAGTTACATTCGTCAGTGAAGCAGACTTTTAAACATTCCAAATTTGTGCTCTGTTATGCTACTACTTCCCTGGAGCCATCCATTCCCTCTCCCTGCAGTCTATCTTCCCAAATATTGCCTGAGATTCACTTCTCCACACGTCCTACCTTCCAGAAAGTGGTCGCTTTTGTGTTCATAGAATTGCTGTTCTTCTTCTCTTCAATCTCCTGTGGAGTTTGCAGGTGTTCAGAATGATTTGATTACTATGTAACTGAACTCCTGGGATGGATGATATTTAGATCTTCTACTCCTCCACCATCTTGCTCCTATCTGTTGTTCAAAGACTTTATTATTTTTTTCTTTTTTTAAAGATTTTTTTTTTTAATTTCTTTTTGGCGCAACAGTATTCATTGTTTTTGTACCTCACCCAGTGCTCCATGCAATTCGTGCCTCTCTAACCCACCACCTGGTTCCCCCATCCTCCCACCCCCTGCCCCTTCAAAACCCTCAGATTGTTTTTCAGAGTCCATAGTCTCTCATGGGTCACCTCCCCTTCCAATTTCCCTCAACTCCTTTCTCCTCTCCATCTCCCCTTGTCCTCCATGTTATTTGTTATGCTCCACAAATAAGTGAAACCATATGATAATTGACTCTCTCTGCTTGACTTATTTCACTCAGCATAATCTCTTCCAGTCCCGTCCATGTTGCTACAAAAGTTGGGTATCCATCCTTTCTGATGGAGGCATAATCCTCCATAGTGTATACGGACCACATCTTCCTTATCCATTTGTCTGTTGAAGGGCACGTTGGTTCTTTCCACAGTTTGGTGACTGTGGCCATTGCTGCTATAAACATTGGAATACAGATGGACCTTCTTTTCACGACATCTGTATCTTTGGGTAAATACCCAGTAGTGCAATTGCAGGGTCATAGGGAAGTTCTATTTTTAATTTCTTGAGGAATCTCCACACTGTTTTCCAAAGTGGCTGCACCAACTTGCATTCCCACCAACAGTGTAAGAGGGTTCCCCTTTCTCCACATCCTCTCCAACACAAGTTGTTTCCTGTCTTGCTAATTTTGGCCATTCTAACTGGTGTAAGGTGGTATCTCAGTGTGGTTTTAATTTGAATCTCCCTGAGGGCTAGTGATGATGGACATTTTTTCATGTGTCTGATAGCCATTTGTATGTCTTTATTGGAGAAGTGTTTGTTCATATCTTCTGCCCATTTTTTGATATGATTGTCTGTTTTGTGTGTGTTGAGTTTGAAGAGTTCTTTATAGATCCTGGATATCAACCTTTTGTCTGTACTGTCATTTACAAATATTTTCTCCCATTCTGTGGGTTGCCTCTTTGTTTTGTTGACTGTTTCCTTTGCTGTGCAGAAGCTTTTGATCTTGATGAAGTCCCAAAAGTTTATTTTCGCTTTTGTTTCCTTTGCCTTTGGAGACATATCTTGAAAGAAGTTGCTGTGACTGGTGTTGAAGAGCTTACTGCCTGTGTTCTCCTCTAGGACTCTGATGGAGTCCTGTCTCACGTTGAGGTCTTTTATCCATTTTGAGTTTATTTTTGTGTACAGTGTAAGAGAATGTTCGAGTTTCATTCTTCTACATATAGCTGTCCAGTTTTCCCAGCACCATTTATTGAAGAGACTGTCTTTTTCCACTGTATATTTTTTTCCTGTTTTGTAGAAGATTATTTGCCCATAGAGTTGAGTTTCCATATCTGGGCTCTCTACTCTGTTCCACAGGAAACAACATGTGTTGGAGAGGATGTGGAGAAAGAGGAACCCTCTTACACTGTTGGTGGGAATGAAAGTTTGTGCAGCCACTTTGGAAAACAATGTGGAGATTCCTCAAGAAATTAAAACTAGAGCTTCCCTATGACCCTGCAATTGCACTACTGGGTATTTACTCCAAAGATACAGATGTCGTGAAAAGAAGGGCCATCTGTACCCCAATGTTTATAGCAGCAATGGCCACAGTCACCAAACTGTGGAAAGAACCAAGATGCCCTTCAACAGACGAATGGATAAGGAAGATGTGGTCCGTATACACTATGGAGGATTATGCCTCCATCAGAAAGGATGAATACCCAACTTTTGTAGCAACATGGACGGGACTGGAAGAGATTATGCTGAGTGAAATAAGTCAAGCAGAGAGAGTCAATTATCATATGGTTTCACTTATTTGTGAAGCATAACAAATAACATGGAGGACAAGGGGAGATGGAGAGGAGAAAGGAGTTGAGGGAAATTGGAAGGGGAGGTGACCCATGAGAGACTATGGACTCTGAAAAACAATCTGAGGGTTTTGAAGGGGCAGGGGGTGGGAGGATGGGGGAACCAGGTGGTGGGTTAGAGAGGCACGAATTGCATGGAGCACTGGGTGTGGTGCAAAAACAATGAATACTGTTATGCTAAAAAAAATTTCTTTTTTAAATCACTGTTTAAAAAAATAGAAATGCAAAGGAAAAACACAGGTGTATGTATCAGAAAGTTCAGGTTAGAACGTTATTATGGAATTTGATGTACTGGACATCTTACTGTGATGATAAATAGTTTAAAAATTATCTATATAAAAATAATGAACCAGAATAGTGGGAATGAGTTAAAAATAAAATTTGTCCTATGAAGTAGTGGTGGTTGTTCTCTTGTAGTCTTTTTTTTTTTCTTTTTCTTTTTCTTTCCTTGTTGTTTTTCTGGGGGAGGGGCCTGCCACGTGGGTTTTCAGTCAATGATGTTCCCTGAGTTAAGTCCTCTCGCCCTGCTCAAGGGGGTGGGCTCTGAGGAAACAGGTTTTTTTCAGGCTTTTGTTCTCTGGAGGTTTTTATGTTTGTTCACTTTTCTTTTTTTTTCCCTCTCTCCTTGACCGCTTTTGATGGTTTTTGTAGGTTTAGAGCAAAGCAATCTGCACCCTGACGCCCCTCTCAGAGAGAAGCCTCAGTCTGGTCACCTGTGGGTGTTGCAGAGTCCATATAAATTCCCCCTTGGTCGCTGGCAGAGCATGTTCTGAGTCGCAGTCCCTGGGGATGCAGGATCTTCTGCTTGTACCCAAAACCATGGCAGCAGCGGCTGTCTGGGCAGCTCCTGGCCGCTAGAGAGGTTCCAAACAGTGATGGCACACTGAGATTTTCCCACTGGCCGGGGCTGGGAGTGCCGGTCTTTCTGGGTCTAAGAACACCAGGCTTGCGCACACCTCTCTTAGGGGAGGTTGCGGGTCGCACGCGCGTGTCTCAGGCTCTGAGAGCAGGGCGCAGGTCCGAGACCACCAGTCTGGGCCTTCCACACACCTCTCTCAGGGGAGAGTGAGGGGTGCATGCGTCTCAGGCTCTGTAGCACGGCTCAGCGTGCGAGGCTCCCAGCCCCTCACAGGAGCGGGACCCCAGGCATTGGCGCGCTGGCGACTCAGGGACCAAGACCTGGTTTCTCCGCTGCACTCTCTCTGGCTCAGCGCCAGGGGAGGCTGTCCTGGGTCCGGGGACTTAAGCCCCTGAACCTAGCCTCCCCGATTCCCACAATCCCCCCCCCCAATCCTTTGCTCTTTCTGAGTGCTTTTAACCAGTCTCCAAGTTAATGATGGTCCCCAGACGCAGGGCACTCTTGCTCGTGTTAGGGATATTACTTTCCAATCGGTCACCTCTGGTGGCTCCCTCCCCCTTTTATATATCTTCCGGTATCAGTCCAAAGTTCCCACTCTGCTTTACCTGCCCACTGGCGTCTTCTACCCCTGAAGAGATCCAGACATGTATAATTCTGATCTCAGGCTGATTTCATGGGTGATTGGAGTTCTTTGGTAGGTAATCAGCTCACTTTAGGGTACAGGTTGAAACGGAGCCTTCTCCTACTTCCCCGCCATCTTGTCTCTGTTCAAATACTTTAAATGGGTAATGATGAGCTGGAAATTTCTAGGGCATAGAATTTCCATAATATAAATTAAAACTTATCATATAGGACTTCTATTTTTAAATGCCAATATTTACAGTATACTAGATATTAAAACTTTTCTACTCTTTGAACTTTTAATGATAATTCTTAGACTCAACTCAAAGTTATGAAAGGGGAACGTAATGTTTTGAAAATTCTTTTAGGAAATCATCACATAAAACTATTTTCTAAAGATTTATTTACTTACTATTTTAGAGAAAGAGAGTACATATGGGTGGACAGGGGCAGTGGGAGATGGAGAGAAGATCCCAAGCAGATACCAAGCCCAGTGCTCCTAGTGCATAATCCACTGAGGGACTCCATCTTATGAACCTGAGATCATGACCTGAGCCAAAATCAAGAAGAGGATGCTCAACTAATGCAGGCAACTGGGTGTGACAACAACATAAAATTTCTGAAGAACATTAAATTGAAATAATTTGAGAGGAGGGAGGTATGTTACAAGGGAAGAGAATAGTGTACGCTGAAGTCATAGAAGAAAAATCAGTTAATCCTGGAAGGTGCTTTCACAGAAGGAATCTTTCATGTAGGGACCTGATGGATGGCTGAAGTTCAGGTATCTGCAGGGGTCTACCTAGAGTATGGTTAACATTTCTTACCAGGTCTGATTCCATGGCAAATGAAGGGGACACTTGCATAGAACCCATGCAGAAAAGGACACTATGCTTTCCTTAACACTCTATGGTCACCCTCATGAAATTCATTTCATTTTTGAGCTTGTGTTTTGTAGGTGAAGCCTATATTGCAACAATGTATGCATGTGCTCACCACCATTGTTTGCCGCCCATGAGCACAGAAGTCTGATGAATTTACAGTGAGAGGAAGTTCAGAAAAACACACAGAATAAAGAGAAGAGAAGAAATGAAGGAAACAAAAGAAAAGAGAAAGAAAGAGAGGAGAAGGGAGGACAAAACCTAAAATAAAATACACCAGAAGTTTCATTTCCTTTTTCCTAGAAAAGTCATCAAGGAAGATTTTCCAAAATATTCCTCATGTTATCAATACTCCTTCTCATTCTTTCTCTCAAAATGTGCATCACAGACCAAATCCCTGGAGGAGGCCAATTTGGTTTACACTCCTGATCATCACGGACAGAGGCAATAAATAAGCTTGCTTATCAAGCCCATTCACCAGCGGAGGCTGGGACAGAGCTGAGCTGAAGAAAATCACTGAGCCCTGAAAACAGAGAGCAAACAAAGATCAGACATTTCAACCCAGATTACACATTCAGACCCTTCTGTTCCCTCCTACCACACCCACCTGATCCTGCACTGAAACACAACTTTCACCTCCTTAACTAACTCTGTGCATTCAGATACCCACCTCCTGCACAAGCTGTCACTCGGGCACCCTCTGCCCACACACAGCCTCACACTCAGTACACCCTCTCACAGAGCTCCAACTTCAGTGGGCTCCACCTGCAAGTGCGTATCTTCCATACAGGTATGTTCTTCAAATCCGGTTGCCCAACAACTGTGTTCTATGACAGAACACAGGGTTAAATTTTTGCGGTCTAGGTCAGAGATGGGGACCTCAAAGGCCAGACCCTGAGACAGTTTCCAGAGGATGCTCCCATTATGGACCAGAGTGCCACTCCCTCAGTATCCATATCCCATTATTTCCTAGGGGAAAAAAAAATTCTAGCTCTGCTCTAACCATAGGTTTTCTGTCCCGCACATCCCAGATGGTCACAGAGTACTAGTACCTTATAATTACACTTGGAACGTTCCTTAATGGGCTAAGAATGGGCTGGAAAGAATAGGGAAGGGAAGACAGTAGCGATTCCAGCTCTCTGCCCACCACCATCCAAGCCTCTCTCCCCACTGCAGTCAAAGCATGTGTCAAGTCCAAGCCCAAGACCTTCATCAGTGAAAGTCTCTATACAAATATGAGGGCCTCCCTAATTTTCTTTACATTTGGAATTCAGATAATTAGGAAAGTGTTTGCAGCCTTATGAATTGATATTTGACAAATGCGTTGTTTGAGAGAGGGGAATTCAGATATTGGTCATAGTCATGGACATCTGGGTCAGGTGAAACTTGAAAATCGAATCAGGACCCCTAATTTCAGGACCCTCTGCAGTGAACATGCTTTGTGATCTGGATGACATCAGTTTACTTCTCTGGATATTGTCTCCCTTCGATTAAGGGTGCAAAGGATTATGACACTCTATTTTCTCCAGAAGGGTGTTAGTAGATAAAGAGCTTGCCACAAAAGGGGGCAATGATTTCGGGTGTTGAAATTTTTTTTTAATATTTTATTTATTTATTTGAAAGACAGAGATCACAAGTAGGCAGAGAGGCAGGCAGAGAGAGAGAAGGAAGCAGGCTCCCCACCGAGCAGAGAGCCCTACGCGGGGCTCGATCCCAGGACCCTGGGCTCATGACCCGAGCCGAAGGCAGAGGCCCTAACCCACTGAGCCACCCAGGCGCCCCTCAGGTGTCGAAATTTTTAACTCATACATACTATTTTAACTTTTAAATTTTTAACTCATACATACTCTGCTGGCCATGGGTCTGGATTCAATGAGGATGCCATCCTCATTGCCATTTCCTATGGTCAACTATAAACTTTGTGAAGGTAATAAACCATATGATGTGATTTCAAATTGAGAGTTGGAAAAAAGAAGTCCCAAAGAGGTTGTGGGATTATTCCAATGCCACATAAGGAACAGATGGGAAAGGAGAGAATTATAGAGTCATTGATTTTTTTTTTTTTTTCAAATTAAGACAGGCCAAGAAGTAGAAGATTTATTCTCAGTCACAGATCAATTCTGTTAGAGTATCAGGACCAAAATTCAAGTTTCCTAGAATCCCACACAGGTTTCTTTTAAGTAGACGATGTGCTTACTTAAGGGGAATGTTTTTGAATAGTAGCTAGCCTTCCACAGCAAAACCAGATTCCCTTCCAGAATATCTTCACTGTGTCCCAAGGACAATAATTTTCTGTCTTGATCTGCCTCTGTCATCCCTTGGTATGCTCATCTAGCCTGAGTGTTCAGCCATCACACTGCTGAGTGTGCAGGACCTTTAGCTGCCTTTGCCACAGTACTGACTGCTGTCTCTCAACTAGACTGTCTGATAGCATCTTTAAGATTCTTGAACAAGTTAATAACAAATAATTTTCTCAGCCTAAAAAATATTGTCTCACAGAAATATCATCATTTTATGTGAATGAACCAAAGAACTGATGTGGCAGGGCAGTCACACCATGACCCTTTGTATCGAGCCCTTTATTTCCATGCAGAATGGCAGCTTCCAACCTTAGTAATGATGGTCTCCCAGCCACTCTGTTCCTGACAGGGATCCCAGGGCTGGAGTGGGCCCACGTCTGGATTGCCATTCCCTTCTGTGCCATGTATCTGGTAGCTCTGGCTGGGAATGCTGCTCTCATCCTGGTCATTGTGACGGACAGTGCTCTTCATGCACCCATGTACCTCTTCCTGTGTCTTCTCTCACTCACTGACCTGGCTCTCAGCTCTACCACTGTGCCCAAAATGCTGGCCATTTTGTGGCTCCGTGCTGGTGAGATTTCCTTTGGTGGTTTCCTGGCACAGATGTTTTGTGTCCATTCTATCTATACTCTGGAGTCTTTAGTTCTTCTTGCCATGGCCTTTGATCGCTATGTGGCTATCTGCAACCCACTGAGATATACAACCATTCTCAACCATACCGTAATAGGCAAAATTGGCTTTGCTGGACTTGTCCGTAGTGTGGCCATCGTCTCCCCATTCATCTTCTTGCTGAGGCGACTACCTTACTGTGGTCACCATGTCATGGCACACACATACTGTGAGCACATGGGCATCGCTCGCCTGGCCTGTGCCAACATCACTGTCAATATTGTCTATGGGCTGACTGTGGCTCTGCTGGCCATGGGTCTGGATTCCATCCTCATTGCCATTTCCTATGGCTTTATCCTCCATGCTGTCTTCCTCCTGCCATCTCAAGATGCCAGGCACAAAGCTCTGAATACCTGCGGTTCCCACCTCGGAGTCATCCTGGTCTTCTACATTCCTGCCTTCTTCTCCTTCCTCACCCACCGCTTTGGGCAGCACCGAGTCCCCAAGAATGTGCACATCTTTCTGGCAAACCTCTATGTTCTGGTGCCTCCTGTGCTTAACCCAATCATCTATGGGGTTAGGACCAAGGAGATACGGAGTCGACTTCTGAGACTACTTCAATTGAAGAAAGGCTCAGTATGAGTTCCAAGCAGCACTTGGAAATGAAAAGGACTGCTAAATGGGCAGGGTAATTGTCTAGGAGCTTTTACATGCAGGGGAGCCCATGATGTGAGACTCAGGAGGGGGCAGTGGAAGAGAAATGGTCAGATAACTTATTGAATATGATGGTGAATGTGCTTCTTGAGCTATTCTGAATTGCCCTGAGCAAGATTATATTTTTTTCTGTCATCTATAACTTGACTATAATTTTCCAAGAAGAAAAACATTCCTGTCTGGAATTCTCACTGCATCTCATGTTGGAAATACTCTACTGGGAAATAAAATAAAAGCAAACAAAAAAAGAGAACATTCAGAGTGCATTTAAATAAACTCCAAAGCTTTGTGCAGAGATCAAGAGCACAAGACACAAGTGGAATAATCAGAGTGCCTGGGTTGAACACTGGATCCTCCACTCTCTAGTTTTGTGTTTTGAACATATTGCTAAATCTTTCTATGCCTATTTTTGTCAACTTTATAATGAGAATAATAATATCTAACTCTGGGGGTGTGGTAGGGATAAAATAAATTATTGAATGTGTAGAAATTTTAGAAGAGTGAAGCATAAAATGCTTAATAAATAAATGTAAGATGTAAAAGTTACATAACCTCTCAAAACATTATTATTTTTGGTTTGTAACTCATCTAAGAATATTTTCTGTTTTCTACTCTCACATAATTTTTGTTACTGTATTATATAACTGTCGCATAAATTTAGGCATTGCTTGGCATATTATTAGCACTCAGTAAAACCATATTTTCTTCCATTACCATCCACTCCTCTTATTGCGAGGTTCATTTCCTTTTAGCCACAAATTTGTCCCTTATTAAGGATATACAGAAGCCTGTTCAGAGTCCCAGTGCTTTTCTACATAGTTGCTTTTTGACTTTGGTTACTCAGTGTACTTTTAAATTTATCATACTTGAAAATTGTTGAGCTTCTGTAAATTAATATTTTTCATCAAATTCAAATAGTTTTTTTAGAAGATTTATTTACTTATTTTAGAGAGAGAGAGCATGAGCAGGAGGGACAGAGGGAGAGAGACTCTGAGGCAGACTCCACACTGAGTGCAGAGCCTGATATGGGGCTTGATCTCATGACCCCAGGATCATGACCTGAGCCAAAAGCAGGAGTCCAATGCTTAACCAACTGCATCACCCAGGTGCCCCTAAATTCAGAGAGTTCTGAATGTTAATTCTTCAAATATTCCTTCCTTCTTTCTCTCTCTCTCCCTCTCTGTTCCTTCTTAGACTTTCATAAATACATATTGGCATTCCTGATGATGTGTCACAGGTCTCCAAGGCTCTGCTCATTTTACTTAATTCCTTTTTCTTTCAGTTACTCAGACTGAATAATCTTCATAGACCAATTTTCATGTTTGCTGTTTCTTTCTTCTGTATGGTCAAATGTACTCTCAAAACCTTAGAGTACATTTTTTGTTTCAATTATTGTTCTTTTTAACTCCAGAATTTATGATTTTTAAAAATAATTTTTATCTCTTTACTAATATTATCACTATCACAATTTCACTTAGTTCTTTGGCATATTTGAAATAACTCATTTAAAGTCATGGTTTAGTAAGTCCAATGTTTTGGTTTCCTACAGTTCCACTTGATATATTTTTTTTTTTTTCCTGTGCTTGGGCCTTAATTTTCATTTCTTTTGAAGTCCCATAACCTGTTGAAAACTGAAAATTTCAGTTTATTTTTATTTATTTATTTATTTATTTTTAAAGGTTTTATTTATTTATTTGATAAAGAGACAGAATGCACCCAGGAGTGGGGAGAGGGGCAGAAAGAGAGGGACAAAGGGAGAAACAGGCTCCCAGCTGAGCAGGGAGCCCAATGTCAGGCTCCATCTTGCTGGGATCATGACCTGAGCAAAAGGCAGATGCTTAACCAACTTAGCCACCGAGGCAACCCTGAAAACTCAACATTTTAAATAACATAATGTGGCAACTTGGAGAATCACATTGTCTTTCCGCAGAATTTGTTTTTGTTGTTGTTACTGCTGCTATTTGCTTAGTGATTTGCCAAATTATTTCTGTAACATCAATTCTTTTTTATGTGTAGCCACTGAAGTCTCTGCTGAGCTAGCTCAGTGGCCTGTTAATAACTGGAAAGAGATTTCCTTACATACCTGGAAACAGTAAGTCTTTGTCTTTACTCAGAATACTATATGCAGGCTGGAGCAAAACTTCAACACTCAGCCATTCAGTGTGGGACTCTATGTTAACCTTCCTTTTCCTTCTCATGCAGAGCTTCAAGTTGAGACAGGGATGTTAGGGCTTCCTCAGATCTTTTCTGGTATATCTACAGCCCTCAGGCTGTACAGAGACCTGGACATGCTTATGGCTTTCTATATTTTGACATGTGTCAAAGACATTAAAAGCTCCTACAAATATAATATTTTCCTCTTTAACTTTTTGGCTAGTTTCTTATTTTTTCCCAACTGTTATCGGCTATCATAGGCAGCTACAAAGTTAATTGATTGCCTGTGATTGTTTTTGACAGTTACCCATAGGAAAAAATAATGTTTACACAAAAAAAATCTATGGATGAGAACAAATACAGATAGCTTGCAAGAGTGGTCTTCAGCCATTGATTTTTGGCTGGAATACTCAGTCCACTCTCTCTTCTAGGCAGCAAACAAGGGACAATTTCAAATCCTGATTTAGAGCAAGTATTTTTTTAAATTATTTTTTATTTTAACTCAATTTAATAAACATATAGTGTATTATTAGTTTAAGAGGTAGAATTCAGTGATTCATCAGTTGCATACAACACCAGGACACCAAGTACCCTTCTTAATGCCCGTCACTCAGTTACTTCATCCCCTGGCCCAATTCCCCTTCAGCAACCCTCGGTCTGTTTCCTTCAGTTAAGAGTCTCTTATAGTTTGCCTCCCTTTCTGTTTTCATCTTATTTTTCTTTCCCCTCCCCTATTTTCACCTGTTTTGTTTCTTCAAGTCCACATATAAGTGAAATCATATGGTATTTTTGTTTCTCTAATTGATTTATTTTGCTTAATATAATACCCTCTAGTTCCATCCACATCATTGCAAATGTCTTCTTTATCCATTTGTCCATCAATAGACATCTGGGTAGAGAAAGTCCCTTCATTAATTTATTTTTTATTAACATATAATATATTATTAGCCCCAGGGGTACAGGTCTGTGAATTGCCAGGTTCACACACTTCACAACACTCACCATAGCACATACCTTCCCCAATGTCCATAACCCAACGACCCGCTCCCTACCCCTTCCCCCCCAACAACCCTCAGTTTGTTTTGTGAGATTGAGTCGCTTATGGTTTGTCTCCCTCCCAATCCCATCTTGTTTCATTTTTTCCTTCCCTACTCCCCCAACCCTCCCCCACTTTGCCTCTCAAATTCTTCATATCAGGGAGATCATATGATAATTGTCTTTCTCTGAATGACTTACTTCATTCAGCATAATACCCTCTAGTTCCATCCACATTGTTGCAAATGGCAAGATTTCATTTCATTTGATGGCTGCATAGTATTCCATTGTGTATATATACCACATCTTCTTTATCCAGTCATCTGTTGATGGTCATCTAGGTTCTTTCCATAGTTTGGCTATAGTGGACATTGCTGCTATAAACTTTCAGGTGCACGTGTCCCTTCTGATCACTACATTTGTATCTTTGGGGTAAATATCCAATAGTGTGATTGCTGGTTCATAGGGTAGCTCTATTTTCAACTTTTTGAGGAACCTCCATGCTGTTTTGCAGAGTGGTTGCACCAGCTTGCATTCCCACCAATAGTGTAGGAGGGTTTCCTTTCTCTGTATCCTCACCAGCATCTGTCATTTCCTGACTTGTTAATTTTAACCATTCTGACTGGTGTGAGGTGGTATCTCATTGTGGTTTTGATTTGTATTTCCCTGATGCCAAGTAATGTGGAACAGTTTTTCATGTGTCTGTTGGCCATCTGGATGTCTTCTTTGCAGAAATGTCGGTTCATGTCCTCTGCCCATTTCTTGATTGGATTATTTGTTCTTTGGGTGTTGAGTTTGATAAGTTTTTTATAGAATTTGGACACTAGCCCTTTATCTGATATGTCATTTGCAAATATCTTCTCCTATTCTGTCAGCTGTCTTTTGGTTTTGTTGACTGTTTCCTTTGCTGTGCAAAAGCTTTTGATCTTGATGAAGTCCCAATAGTTCATTTTTGCCCTTGCTTCCCTTGCCTTTGGTGGTGTTTCTAGGAAGAAGTTGTTGACCTGAGGTCAAAGAGGATGCTGCCTCTGTTCTCCTCAATGATTTTGATGGATTCCTTTCTCACATCAAGGTCCTTCATCCATTTGGAGTCTATTTTTGTGTGTGGTGTAAGGAAATGGTCCAGTTTAATTCTTCTACATGTGGCTGTCCAAATTTCCCAACACCATTTGTTGAAGAGACTGTCCTTTTTCCATTGGACGTAGAGAAACTCTCTTCAATGAGCAATTAAATCACCATATACTTGACTAAGGCTTGCTTTCACTGCTTATACATATTTATTTTAAGAGCAATGCCTGGCTTTAGAGTTGAGTATTTTGACAGTGTTTGTATGATCTGAATATAAATATATTATTGAAAACATAAGCAGGATAGTGGGAGTGGTTTTGTCTCTTTCATCCCCAATCTTAAGTTAAAGAAGTCAAATTTCTTAATGGGGAGTTACATGAAAGAAAATTAGAAAAAGATTCAAGCAGGAAATATTGCTTTTTTTCATATGCTCAACTTTGAGGAATTTTTCAATTGTAATTAAATATCTATCATTAGATTATGTTGTTAACTAGAAAGAAAAGAACCCCAAATATGTGATTCTTACATAGAGTAATCCTTAATATAACTGACACATTTAATGGACTACTGTATTTTTCAAAATTCACTAGGTGACCTTCACAGATGAAAAAAAATATGTCATGTGTATATATGTGTTTGGTTTTAGAGATGTGTGTTAGAAATCCAAGCATTATTCAATTAAAATCTATTTTCATCAAATTATGTACAATATTTTTGAGTTACATTCAATCCTAAAATTATTTAATCTCATGAAATATTCCCTGTTTCCTTAGTGATGTAACATTTCTCTTACATTTAATAATAATTTAAAAATTACAGTAAGTTACAACAAAATGAATGAAATTATATCTGATTTTTATATATGATTTACATTTCCTGAATCATCAAATATCAAACAGGTTATATCACATGCATGCAGACATGTGAACTATAGGATACTGTGTTAATTGCTAAGCTATTGCCTCTCAGCTTCAAACCCTTCTGAGGTCAGCTTGGGGATGCCTGGGATGGTACCACCTTTGTCCTCTACCTGCTGGCTGGCTGTTAGGCTTTGCCAGTAGAGGGCAGTAGAGGTTAATTAGAGGGCTGGGACAGGGACAAGGGATTTGTTTATCTTATGCATATTCTGTCCTGCTGGTGTCACCCAAGCATTTGTTATTTTCATTGGCAATAGCAGTGGATTCTAACAGAAATGGTAGGCTCAGTGGGTTAAGGCCTCGCCTTAGGCTCAGGTCAGGATCTCAGGGTCCTGGAATCCAGCCCCACATCGGGCTCTCTGCTCAGCGGGAAGCCTGCTTCCCCCTCTCACTCCACCTGCCTCTCTGCCTACTTGTGATCTCTCTCTGTCAAATAAATAAAACCTTTAAAAAATAAAATAAAATTGCCCCTTACTTCTAGCTAACCTTTTATGTCCTTCAGATAGACCAGCAACAACTGGCTGGAATCCCTCCTCAAAGGTCTGAGTCCCAGCTATAATGGCACTCTCCTTTGCCAGATCCTCCTCTCTTAGGACCATTGGTGGTTACAGCAGTTACTCTCAATCATGCCATGATTGCCACAGTACAGAAACAAAACTCCATCTACCCCAGCTAATGTACATACAGAAACAAGGGTTCTCAGTGGTTACTTTTATAAAGATAAAATTAAGAAAAATTAAGTATTAACCATACTTCATTGAACCAATATTGACTTGTGAATACATGAGATAGTTTGGAAGAAAATATAATCTCCATCAATCTCATTAAGGAATAATATTTCCAAAACTAATTAAGCTTATGTTTATGATTTATAAAATTTAAAGATTTTCATATTACTTTCACTAATGCATGATTATAATAGTTTTTATAATTAAACATTTTAACATTTAGAGCCTATTGTTATAGGAAACATAAATAATTCCGATAGTATTACTAGTACATAAGAGTTATCATAATGAAATATTTAAAAATATATATATACATGTGAGAAGATGGTCCAACTTCAAAGAGACAAAGCAATAATTTCAAATTTCTGACAGTTAATAAAAGCATGTTCATACATTTTTAAATGGGTAGTGATGACTTAGAAATTCTAGTACGTACAGCTAACAAAAGATAAGTTAAATTGTTATATAGAGGTTTTATTTTTAAATGCCAATATTCACAATGTTCTGTAAATTACATCATTTTCTACTCTGTAAACTTTTAATGACAATTGTTAGAATCAACTTAAAATTATGGAAGGGGAATACAGTGTTTTAAAAATTGTTTTAGGAAAGAGCCAGATAAAGTTTTTGAAGACCACTAGATGGAATTAATTTGAGGGGGGAAAAGTATGTTCAAAGGGAAGAGAGAAAAGTACTCTGAAGTCATGGAAAAAAGATCAGTTAAACCTGGGAGGTGCTTTGACAGAGGGAGTCCCTGGCTCAGGGACCTGATGGATGGCTGAAATTCAGGCATCTGAGGGGATCCACCTAGAGTACAGATGTCATTTTTTACCAGGTCCAGCTTCAAGGCAATGGATCAAGGCACTTGCAATGTGCCCATCATTTCCTCTTTCTTAGAAAAGTCATTGAGGAAGATTTCCCAAAATATTCCTCATGTTATCAATGCTCCTTTTCATTCTTTCTCTCAAAATGTGCATCACATCACCACTTCCTCATATCAGGGAGATCATATGATAGTTGTCTTTCTCCGCTTGACTTATTTCGCTAAGCACGATACGCTTTAGTTCCATCCATGTTGTCGCAAATGGCAAGATTTCATTTCTTTTGATGGCTGCATAGTATTCCATTGTGTGTACGAGAAGAATAAATGAAACAAGATGGGATTGGGAGGGAGACAAACCATAAGTGACTCTTAATCTCACAAAACAAACTGAGGGTTGCTCAGGGGAGGGGGGTTGGGAGAAGTGGGGTGGGGTTATGGACATTGGGGAGGGTATGTGCTTTGGCAAGTGCTGTGAAGTGTGTAAACCTGGCGATTCACAGACCTGTACCCCTGGGGATAAAAATACATGTTTATAAAAAATGAAAAATTTAAAAAAAATGTGCATCACAGACCAAATCCCTGGAGGAGGCCAATTTGGTTTACACTCCTGAGCATCACAGACAGAGGCAATAAATAAGCTTGCTTATCAAGCCCATTCACCAGCAAAGGCTGGGACACAGAGCTGAGCTGAAGACAATCACTGAGCCCTGAAAACAGAGAGCAAACAAAGATCAGACATTTCAACCCAGATTACACATTCAGACCCTTCTGTTCCCTCCTACCACACCCACCTGATCCTGCACTGAAACACAACTTTCACCTCCTTAACTAACTCTGTGCATTCAGATACCCACCTCCTGCACAAGCTGTCACTCGGGCACCCTCTGCCCACACACAGCCTCACACTCAGTACACCCTCTCACAGAGCTCCAACTTCAGTGGGCTCCACCTGCAAGTGCGTGTCTTCCATACAGGTATGTTCTTCAAATCCGGTTGCCCAACAACTGTGTTCTATGACAGAACACAGAGTTAAATTTTGGGGGTCTAGGTCAGAGATGGGGACCTCAAAGGCCAGACCCTGAGACAGTTTCCAGAGGATGCTCCCATTATGGACCAGAGTGCCACTCCCTCAGTATCCATATCCCATTATTTCCTAGGGGAAAAAAAAATTCTAGCTCTGCTCTAACCATAGGTTTTCTGTCCTTCACATCCCAGATGGTCACAGAGTACTAGTACCTTATAATTACACTTGGAACGTTCCTTAATGGGCTAAGAATGGGCTGGAAAGAATAGGGAAGGGAAGACAGTAGCGATTCCAGCTCTCTGCCCCACCATCCAAGCCTCTCTCCCCACTGCAGTCAAAGCATGTGTCAAGTCCAAGCCCAAGACCTTCATCATACAAATATGAGGGCCTCCCTAATTCTCTTTACATTCGGAATTCAGATAATTAGGAAAGTGTTTGCAGCCTTATGAATTGATATTTGACAAATGCCTTGTTTGAGAGAGGGGAATTCAGATATTGGTTATAGTCATGGACATCTGGGTCAGGTGAAACTTGAAACTCGAATCAGGACCCCTAATTTCAGGACCCTCTGCAGTGAACATGCTTTGTGATCTGGATGACATCAGTTTACTTCTCTGGATATTGTCTCCCTTCTATTAAGGGTGCAAAGGATTATGACACTATTTTCTCCAGAAGGGTGTTAGTAGATAAAGAGCTTGCCACAAAAGGGGGCAATGATTTCGGGTGTTGAAATTTTTAACTCATACATACACTACGTTTTGGTCAACTATAAACTTTGTGAAGGTAATATACCCATATGATGTCATTTCAAATTTAGAGTTGGAAAAATGAAGTCCCAAAGAGGTTGTGGGATTATTCCAATGCCACATAAGGAACGGATGGGAAAGAGAGAATGACTATAGAGTCCTTGATTTTTCCAACTTAAGACAGGCCAAAGAAGTAGATTTATTCTTAATCACAGATCAATTTAGTTAGAGTATCAGGACTAAAATTCAAGTTTCTTAGAATCCCACGCAGGTTTCTTTCTTTTTTTTTATGATATTTATTTGTTTGTTTATTTATTTATTTGATAGACAGAGAGAGCTCACAAGTAGGCAGAAGGAAGGCAGAGAGAGAGGGGGAAGCAGCCTCCCCACTGAGCAGAGAGCCTGATGTGGGGCTCAATCCCAAGACCCTGAGATCATGACCTGAGCCGAAGGCAGAGGCTCAACCCACTGAGCCACCCAGGCGTCCCCCACACAGGTTTCTTTTAAGTAGACAGTGTACTTACTAAAGGGGAATGTTTTTGAATAGTAGCTAGCCTTCCACAGCAAAACCAGATTCCCTTCCCAGAATATCTTCACTGTGTCCCAAGGACAATAATTTTCTGCCTTGATCTGCCTCTATCAGCCCTTAGTATGCTCATCAAGCCTGAGTATTCAGCCATCACACTGCTGGGCATGCAGGACCTCTAGCTGCCTTTGCCACAGTACGAACTGCTGTTTCCCAACTAGAATGTCTGGTCCATTTCATTCTTCTGATTACTCAAATCACTGTAGATACTGAATCATGCAATATGTGAGCACATTCAGGTGACCTAACTTCTTTCTAGGCATTCCAGGTGAGATACAAAATGTTGTTATGTAGTGTATGTTTATGAAGATATATTAGAAAAACAGAAAATAGAGTGATTGTATTATTATATCACAGAGTGTAAAGGTCAATGTTATGTTACATTGGCTTTAGTGAACATTGAGTCTTGAGTGAACATTGATCAAAATGTCTAGGTCCTGACACAAGCATGGTCAGTGTGGAGGTTATAATTTCTAAGAGCATAATCTCAGCCAACTGGATTTTATAGTAGTAGAAGAATGAAAAAAAAAAAAAGACATTAGGGATCAGAAGAAAGGGATGACTTCTGGGAGGTAGAAAACTTGCATCGAAGCTTAGAAAACAGAGAAGGATAAAATAAAGCCTGAAGACTCTCTAGGCCTGGCAAAAAGGCATGAATGAAAGAGGCAAGGAACATTGGTTCTTATGAGTTGACTAAAGGTTAATAAATGATGGCAAGATGTTTAGGAGGTGGGTCATAAAGGACCAGATTGGAAAGATGCTTTAGCAGTTAGTTTGTGCTTAGAAGATAGAACTCAAAACATGATTGAAAAGCACAGGAATTAGCAAAATGGGGGGAAAAAAAGGAGACTATATGTGATAGAATCTTTAAGGTTCTTGTACAAGTTAATGATGAATATTTTTCTCAGCCTAAAAAATATTGTCTCACAGAGGGGTCATTTTATGCAAAGAATGAACCAAAACTCTCATGTGGCAGGGCAGTCATACCATGACCCTTTGTATCGAGCCCTTTATTTCCATGCAGAATGGCAGCTTCCAACCTTAGTAATGATGGTCTCCCAGCCACTCTGTTCCTGACAGGGATCCCAGGGCTGGAGTGGGCCCACATCTGGATTGCCATTCCCTTCTGTGCCATGTATCTGGTAGCTCTGGCTGGGAATGCTGCTCTCATCCTGGTCATTGTGACGGACAGTGCTCTTCATGCACCCATGTACCTCTTCCTGTGTCTTCTCTCACTCACTGACCTGGCTCTCAGCTCTACCACTGTGCCCAAAATGCTGGCCATTTTGTGGCTCCGTGCTGGTGAGATTTCCTTTGGTGGTTGCCTGGCACAGATGTTTTGTGTCCATTCTATCTATGCTCTGGAGTCCTCAGTTCTTCTTGCCATGGCCTTTGATCGCTATGTGGCTATCTGCAACCCACTGAGATATACAACCATTCTCAACCATACCGTAATAGGCAAAATTGGCTTTGCTGGACTTGTCCGTAGTGTGGCCATCGTCTCCCCATTCATCTTCTTGCTGAGGCGACTGCCTTACTGTGGTCACCATGTCATGGCACACACATACTGTGAGCACATGGGCATCGCTCGCCTGGCCTGTGCCAACATCACTGTCAATATTGTCTATGGGCTGACTGTGGCTCTGCTGGCCATGGGTCTGGATTCCATCCTCATTGCCATTTCCTATGGCTTTATCCTCCATGCTGTCTTTCGCCTGCCATCTCAGGATGCCAGGCACAAGGCTCTGAATACCTGCGGTTCCCACCTCGGAGTCATCCTGGTCTTCTACATTCCTGCCTTCTTCTCCTTCCTCACCCACCGCTTTGGGCAGCACCGAGTCCCCAAGAATGTGCACATCTTTCTGGCAAACCTCTATGTTCTGGTGCCTCCTGTGCTCAATCCAATCATCTATGGAGCTAAGACCAACGAGATTCGGAGTCGCCTTCTGAGACTGCTTCACCTGGGGAAAATTTTAACGTGATATTTGGGCAGTTTAGAGATAAGGAAAATAAGTGGGTATGGTAGTTGTCTAGGTGCATTTACATGGATGGAGATCTCTGATATACCAGAAATGTGTTACAGGAGATGAAGCACTGGAAAAAAAGAGAAAGTTAGATGAATTGAAGGTTTCAAAAATCATATTGAACATACCATAATCCTGAGGCTCCCAGTATAACTCTGAAGAGCTCAGAAAGATGATAGTATTTTTACTCTTGGGAATATTTTACAATTAGGAATAATTGCACCTTGGAGAAAACTCAGCAACTATGATATGCCAGTGTAGAATGTGCCTAACATTTTTCTCTTTTGCTGCAAATGTTTCTGTGACTTACTAAAAAGATCAAGTCAATTCCTGTTCTTAATTGAGTCTGGGCTTCATACTGGAATATTCTTCTGTGAGAATTTTTTTAAAAAATGAACATTTGAGGTAAATTTCATCTGATTTCCAATGCTTTGGGTAGCCATGAAGAACACAAAGTCTGAAGTTAGAGTACCTGGGTTTGAGTCCTTGTTCCTCTGCTTACTAGTTTTGTAGCCTTGAACATGTTGCTCAATCTTTCTGTGTCTCAGATTAACCAACTATCAAAAGGACAATGTTAATATCTGACTCTTTTTTTTTAAATATATAATTCTTAAAGCTATTTCTAAGATTAAGTAAGTTAACACATGTAGGAAACTCAAGATAGTGGATACATGTAAAATACCAATTAATAAGAGAATCATATATAAACTTGGAAATTATTAGCCAACTCATACGTTATTTAGGACTATTTTTCGTTACATTATTTTACAGGGTTATTACAATAACTATGTTATAAAACAACATCTCTAAAATATTTAGATAGCTCTTGGGATATGAATAGTGATCATTAAAACTGTATTTCTCCCATCCCTCCTCTGGTCTTCCATTTGGAAGTCCCTTTCCTTATAGCCATAAAGTTATCCCTCATTCAGGAATCATAGAGACTTGGTCAAAATCCAAACTGCTTTTTTGATAGCCCTCCTTTGCCTAGTTACCTCAGTTCTAAAATACCCAAGTAAGTCCCCAATTACTGCTCCCAATAATTCAAAATGTGATTATCACCTGCAATTTAAGTTAAGAGTCTGTGA
This sequence comes from Mustela erminea, assembly GCF_009829155.1. Classification (NCBI taxonomy): domain Eukaryota; kingdom Metazoa; phylum Chordata; class Mammalia; order Carnivora; family Mustelidae; genus Mustela; species Mustela erminea. The sequence goes on from NC_045622.1 coordinate 60,007,481, forward strand.
CTCAGAGAGGCTACTATTCCTAAGGTTATATATAACCATATAGATATATGGACCATAACTCATGCATTATCCAGAATGCAGTAGGTGTGAGGACACCAACCTGCACGAACACAGAGCAACAAAAGTGAAGATTCTTTGTCTCTCTTTTTTTTTTTTAAGATTTTATTTATTTATTTGACAGAGAGAGATCACAAGCAGGCAGAGAGGCAGGCAGAGAGAGAGAGAGAAGGAAACGGGCTCTCTGCTCAGCAGGAATTTTACAATTCCTAATTGTAAAATATTCCCAAGATACGGGGCTTGATCCCAGGACCCTGCGATCATGACCCGAGCCGAAGGCAGCGGCTTAACCCACTGAGCCACCCAGGCACCTCAAAGATTCTTTGTCTCTTGACAAAGAAATGGTAAAGAGACCCAGCAGTGTAATGATTTCAGGAACAGAGAAAAAATATATAAAAAGAAACTGAAGGTGGAGATGGGCAAGGGCACGGCTGTTCTGCCCTTGAAATGCTTCTTTGTGGGTTTTGTGCCTGCTCCCCTTAAGATGCTGGCTTCATTTGATCAAAAGGTCCCCCCTCAAAGGCAAATTGTCACCATTCACACTAATTATCTGCCATGAAACTCACATTTTCCTTAGAATAAAGTGGTGGTCAGGAACCCAGGAAGTTAGTATCAAAGGCAGAGCCAGGATTCAGGACTCTGGACTCCCATAGTAATATTTAAAATCCTACCTGTGGACTAGATTTCCAGGACCACACAGCCATAAGGGACTTGATGGACTGGTAAGGAAATTCAGGTGCATGAGTAGGCAAAAGATGTGTCTGGTATTAGGCCACAAGTCCCATAGCTTGCAGCCTAGTGCTCCCTCGTCTCACCCACTAATTCATCAACCATTCATCATAACTCTTGGGCTATCCTCCTCTTCTAGCAATGTCTGTGGCCTCAGAGGGGGTCAAAGGAGAAAGGTCAAATGGATAATGCAAAGACTAGAAGAGGAGGGGTGCAGGATCCCACAGAGGCCGACACCATAGCACAGGGGTCTAGATGTGACCTATACTCTGGACTGATTCCCTGTGGATACAGCATAGGGCCTTCTTCCCCATGGTTTATTGACCAAACTCCAAGTTTCACATACCATTAGATAACAGACAGATGGAGGATTCTGCAGCCCTGACAGCAAGCTCCACTCCCTAAAGCTCTGGTTTAGGCTTTTTTATCATCCTGAAGCTAAAATGCAATAGTTCCTAGAAGGGAAGGGTGATATGTAGAAGCCAGTAGGCCTTCTAGACAACTGCAGGTAGCAGGATCCAGTCCCTATGAAGACTATTAAGCTTATTGCCAAGATCTCCCATCTCACTCAGGTGTCTGGCTACAGGAGCCCGCATGATAAAGGAGAAAACATGCTTCTAGAAGCCCAGGAGACTGCCCTGCCCATTACACCCACTTCACCCCCAGACTCCTTCTCTTCCCTGGGAAGAATTAGTGTACAACACTAATCTCAGAAATTCAGACCAAGATCCTAGTTCCACAGGAAAGTGAAAATTAAACTGTGTATCAGGATAATTGAGGGGCCATGCAGTCCCAAAGATATTTTATGCATGGTCCCTGACTGCCACAATCTTCAGGTCTCTAGGCTCATGCAGTGTTACAAGTCACAGTGTGTAGCTCAGAGATGTCCATCTTTCCAAGCCCCCAGGAAGCATGAGATTCAGTTGTTTTTCAGCCTAGGCTCCTAAGGCTGGCTCTGAATCTACAGTCTCTGGTATCCCCAAAGCAATGTCTCCAATATGCTTCCCACCTCTCTTTCATCAGATGGTATCCTGCTACAGTTTCATATGGCCCTTGGTCCTCTGGGGCACACTTTGTGTGCCTGTACTGTGAATCACCTCAATGACTGATCAGAGTCTACAGAAAAGACTGGGTGGATTGGGAAAATTTGGGGACTTTCACCAAGACACAGGGACCCCAGAATGTAGAGTTGGAATGGGGCCTGGGGAAAGATGTTGAACTACATCTGGCCATGCTGAGCAGAGGTTCCTCTGTGGCACCCAAGAGAAGGCTGGTAGGCCTTGGAAAGTACAAATAGACTCAGAGATGAAGGAACCACGAACACAGACATTAAGAGTCACAGCCAAAGACATGGTCAAACTCCCTGAAAGGTTAATAGAGAAAGAATCGGTGTAACATACTCTCAGGAAGCACCACTCTATAAAAATAAAACCAAAAAATGGATAAGAAAATAGATTAAATAAAGCAGCTTAAGGAAATACGGGTCAGTATATCAGATTCTGTACAAAACTGAAAAAAAAAATGGGAAGATGGGGAATGAGAAAGTTTTGAGAAAGCTTCTACACCATCCTGGGGGTGTCTGACTACAGAGGATGGGCAGATGGGGTCACTTTCGAGAAATTCAGGGATGAAAGGAGAGAGAAGTTCGGTGGCTGAGAGGGCAGCAGAGTCAAGGATTTTACAGTGTGAAAGGAAGAAGCCTGTCCAGGAGGAGAGGATGGGGCTTCAGAAATGGTGGGGGTTCACCTCACAAAGCATGGATCCTGACACAAGTAGTTAAGAGTGAAAGAGTCCGAGCTGAGACGGGGTTTGGCCAGGCTTTCTATAATAAGGAGAGACTAGGTCTGAAGATGAAGATACTTGGTGAAAGAGAGAGTGGCTTCCTGGGGGAACAAAATCCAGGATTCCTTCAGAGTTGCTCTGGAGTTGGACCAGAGGTGGCTTGTGGTGATGATGACAATGTTGGTAAAGAGTTAGATTGCTGAAAACACTCAGGACGTTGCCACCTCACATTTAAATTTGGAAAACACTCTGAGGTTAGGAGTATGAGAATATGTGCAGCCCAGACCCAAGCATGATCAATCTCTTTCCCAAACAGCATTCTCTTCACCCACCTACCCCCAAACTGACATCACACATGAGATCCAAGCAATTTTTTTAATGTAGAACAGGCTTGGGCAGTGAGGGAGGGGGCTGTTCAAGTGTGCACATGATCTGAGTAAGAGGAATTCAAAATATGTTACTTCCCCTCCCCTCCAGTTCCCCTTCCTTTTCCTCCTTCTCCACCGTGGGCATCCACTGGAGGGACCTGGGCCTCTGGTTCACCCAGTAGCCTCTCAATGGCAGCATGAATGTCTCCTCCTGTGGCCATAAGGGCCTGTAGATTGGCATCACGATTAGCAAAACCCATGGCCTTCAGATGCTCCAGTTCTTGCTGGTAGCAGCCTTCAATGAGGAGGGATGAGGATAATGAGGCTTGTGTGGACTGGGAGCAGGCATTGGACAATGCATGGAGAAGCTGAAGAATGGCCAAGGTGGGCTGCACAGAATCTGCTCTCTGACTCTGCCCTCCACCCCTGGTTTCAGGAGGTTCTCTAGTCCCATGTGACCTACCTGGGCCCCATAAGCAAGGTTCCAGCCCAGGAACCTCCTTGGACAGTGTCTGCAGGCCCTTTTCTATCTGGATCAATGCCTGCAGTGCACGTGGGTTGGTCAGGATGGGAAGTAGTGGCATATGATGTCGCAGGGGGCTTCCAGTTGCCAACTGGTGTAGCAGAGCTGGATTTTGCTGCAGGTCATGCAAGGCTCTACGCAAGGCAGAGGGCGAGGGTCTCAGCTGACTGGTGAGAGGGGCTGTCCCTACAGGCTGCTGGATCTCCTGGGAGAGAAGATCCTGACTTGAGTTGACATCTGGCACACCGGTCCCACATCCTGAACTGGCCTGATTTGAGGCCACGCACCTGGCCTGGGAAACATCTCCTACCCTGACCTTCTGCGCCAATGGCCTTGCTGGGGCCAACGCTGTGGGGATGGTGGCAGTAGTGTCAGTATCGATGTGAGCACTGGCCACCTCTTTGCAAAGCTCTGAACCTGCGCTGTGGCCTTTGGAGGTAACCAGTGGGGCCAGAGTGAAGAGCATGAGCTGCTGGATATCAGAGCAGACTGGACGCATGGCATTGTCACCTCCCGGCACTACCTTCAGTGCCTCTAGCCCCCGCTTATCTTCCTGCAGGAGTTCCCGCTGCCGGGACGGGTTCTGCAAGGTTTCCAGAGCCTTAAGAGCTGGTTCAGGTTTCTGTGCTAGCCTTGAGGATTTGGGAGTATGGCTAGTATTGGCTGGTTTCTCATTTGCCAGGCCTTGAACCACAGGGCTTTCCAAGAACTGCACCACCGACTCAGGTGCGGCCATCAGGAGTTGAGCCAGCTGGCCAAGAAAGTCGGCCAGCTCAGGAGAGCTACGGGCCAGCCGGCCCAGCCTGGCCAGCATCCCAGCACTCTCCGAGGTAGATGGTTCAGAACGATGCATGCAGTGGCCAGCAGGGCCTGACAGAGTTCCGGGACCAGGCAGAGTTCCTTTCAGACAGGTCCTCACTACCAAGTGGACTGTAGTGCCATCCAGGATGCCACGCTGGCTCAGAATGTCTTGATCCCGGAGGATCTTTCCAGTGAAGATGAGTACCAATCGGTCGGTGTCACAGTGAAGGCGTTTGGAGATCTGTTTCTTAAAGTGGTGGACACTGCTATTTTCTGCCAACATAAATTCCTGGCAGTCCTGTGGGGTCTTGACAGACACTCTGATGATGTGTGATGACAGCTCCCTACCAGATACCAGCCGGCTGTCCCCTGCTTCTTCCCTAGCCTGAGCCATATTTCTTCAAAAGAGGAATGCAGGACTGCAGGACCACTTGAGGACCTGTCGAAGCCCAGGTGCAGGAGTAAGCACACCTTTGTGCAGGGACCAGTAGGTGTTGAGGAAGGTCCACTCACCCACGACCTCCAGACACTGCTTCTTAACGTAGCCTCGAGGTCACCTGGCTCCCATAGAGGTGTTGGCTGTCCTTCTCCAGGTCCAGACTTAAGGGATATGACATCAGTGATGATGTCACAGTTAAGAAGTAGACCCGCATGGGGGAAGGGCAGAGGTCTCTCCTACCTGCTGGAGGCTGGCTCTCTTTACAATTCGACTTAAAGAGCAATAAAGAAAAATTAAATGTTTCTGTCTAGAAACCTGCTGCTCACCAGCCTATTTCACTGTTGAAAATCATACCACCTGAGATTGGTAAATGAGTATAGCCAAGTAGGAAAGTACGGGTTTGAGAATTGGCTCAGGAAGTGCTGGTTCTAGTCATCTGCCTTGCGCTGAATGGGCTGTATATACTGACCATGGCCAAGTCAAGGCCACAAGTTCCCTTGCTTCCATATGAATAGAATGAAGATGTGTACAGTTAGTCCATTCAGCTTCAGCGGGAGCTTGAGGGCAGCTTGTGTCTCCAAGGCCCACCAGGCTGAGTAACTCATCCACACAGTTCTAAGGAAAACAGCATCGTGTTCCCAAAGAAATTCTGGACTAAGTTGTTCTCAAAGACAGAAACTATGATCTCAAGTCTCTGGGATTAGAGCTAAGGCAAAATAAGTTATAAGAAAGTAATAATTTTACTCTAGGTCTTTATGACTTAACAGTGGTTAGATTTAAGATCTATTTAAAGAGAAAAATGTCGCTTGGAAGCTGACATATTTCAGCTGCAAAAGCAGAAATATGATGATTTTCTAAGGCACTGTTTTGGCCTCCAGGCAGGTGGGACTCCAGGTAAAGTCTGTCAAATCTGCACCAACTGTATTTTTTTACATGAAAATGGATACATCAGGCTGCCAGGCATTTGCCATTATATCCTTGACACTTTTTCTGGTTCTGGAATTTCCAAGAACTATAAAATTAGCACTTGACTGTCTACAATAGCACCTTCAGAAGGTCGTGCTGGATGTGGGAAACACAAGCCTCTAGAGCCCTTTACTACAAGATATTGATAGATGTTCTTAAACCTGGACCAGTCTGAATCAGTGTTTCCTGTACCCAACTGATATCAAGACTCTGATAAGTTGTAATTCCTGAGTCTAAAAGACCTTCTCAGTCTGAGGAAACTTCATGGAGTGAGCCTTGTGGCTGGCTGGCAGCAAGCAGTCTAGTAGGCCTTTCCCTGAATGCCCAGATCTCAGAATAACTTCTACCACATGAGTATTATTAGCAAAACCAATTTCTTTGGGGAATTTTCTCAGTTTCACGCAACAGAACTGGATTTTCAAACTAATGTTCCTGGCTCTTCATTAGTTAATAAATTAATACATAACAGGAGTTGAAGAACATTCTGGGGGAGAGTTATCCAGAATCGCTTTCTCATATCTCATGTTTCCACGGTGGTGGTGGTGGTGGTGGTGTCTCCTGCATAGCCTGTGAGGTGAAGCATTCCTTCACTCCTCTCTTTCAGGCTCTATTGTCAGGACCTGGAATGTCTCTTTCCCAAGCACTCACTGACAGCCCTTGCCAGTCCATTTACACCCTGTGTCTCAGGGAGGGAGCCCTGCACATGCTGCCCACTGAGTTCTTCAAAACAAAAATCTCCTTCGTCCTTCCTGAGAAGCCAACATCACTGGAATGTTTTAGATTATACCTAAATTCCTTTTATAATTGGAAAATAAAATAAAACAATCAACTGGCAATTTATTCAATCAATTGAAAACTTATCAGTTAGGACAAAAAAAGGGGGGAATGTAGACTCCCTGGAAGAATATAGCCCTGGTTTAAATCCCACTTCTACCACTTAATAACATTCAACTAGTCATTTACTCCTATTAAGCCAGTATTTCATCATCTATAAAATGATCGTTCTTCACAGATTTGTTTGAAGATTGAAGGAGATAATGCATATAAAGTTCAATCCAAAGTATTTGACACAGAGCAGACATCTGTCAAATATTGAGTATGATTTCAACAGTACAGCCACTGCCAATCCTCAGCACATCCTGTGGTCAGGTCCGTAGCTAGACTGAGAGACACGGAGAGCAGATGTTGCCTGTCAGGTTTGACCAAATGTCCGGAGACATGTTCAGCTGCAGATGCTGGAGACAATTCCAAGCAGACTGGGAGAAAGTGTGGTATCTTCTGTTAGACCCAGGACTCCAACTAGATTAAACGCTGACTTTATGCATCTGATTTAAAGTTTATGGTAGTAAGATCTAATTTCCAGGAAACATATTATGTCTCCATATTTTTCAGAGATTGACTAACGTTTTCTCATTCCGAGAATAGTTTTATTAGACATCAAACTACATGAAAAGCTCAGCATTTTTTAAAGATTTCTTTGACAGAGAGAGCACAAGCAGGGGGAGTGGCAGAGGGAGAGGGAGAGGAGAAGCAGACTCCCCACTGAGCAGGGCGCCTGACATGGGGCTCAACTCCAGGACCCTGAGATCCCGGGACCTGAGCCAAAGGCAGACACTTAACTGACTGAGCCACCTTGGCTCCCGGAAAAGCTCAGTATAATATGCAGTTACAGTGTTTCTTGTCAGCACTTTGCTTCCGAAAGATCTAGTGAGAGTTTAATTTTTATTTTATTTATTTATTTTTTTTAATCAGAACTGTCACCTGGGAAAAGATCGCTCCTGGTGGCCAGGTTAACTGAACAGGAAGTGCTATAGGGATTGTTATTAAAAGAGAAATGCCTGATGGGGTGCCTGAGAAGCTCAGTGGGTTAAGCCTCTGCCTTCAGCTCAGGTCATGATCTCGGGGTCCTGGGATTGAGCCCCGCATCGGGCTCTCTGCTCAGCAGGGAGCCTGCTTCCCCACCACACTCTCTCTGCCTGCCTCTCTGCCTACTTGTGATCTCTGTCTGTCAAATAAATAAAGTCTTTAAAAAGAGAGAGAGAAAAACGCCTGATTCTGTTAGCGAGCTGTGCTTTCCCTCCTAAATACACTGAGTAGGTTTGAGCCAAGTATGGTTTGTGATAATCTCATTTATTTAATTAAACCAAAAAGACCCTCTGATGAGAGTAACAAAGACTACCTCCATGTTACTTTTTCAATAAAATCCAAACTCCTTGTCTAGCTACAAAGCCTCCCCTAGTTGGATTCCTGCTCATCTCCTGGACTTCCTGATGATGATTTTCTCCTTTTCTACAAAACTTGGCCACACTGGCCTCCCTTTTATAAATACACTGGCTTCCCTTTTATCTCTGAAACAGGCCAAGTGCCTTCCCATCCTTAAAGTCATTGCAATTGCTGTTCCCTAAGGCTTTAATGCTTGTCCACCTAATCTTTACAAGGCTCATCCTTCTTACCTTTCAAATCATCTCTTCACAAAGCCCTTCCCAACCATTTCGTATCTTATCAGTCTATTTTAGTTATCTGCATAGAACTTATCATTATGTCATTATTTCTTCTTTACTGTTCATTTATGTTTCCATGTCCCTTTACTAGAATATAAGCTCCACGAGAACAGGGACCTTATCTTATTTGCTTTTGTAACCCCATTGCTAGCAAACACTAAATAAAAAATATACAGGAAAGAAGAAAGAGAAGGTGGGAAGGAGGGAGTTAAGGAGAGAGAAAGGGAATTTGAATTAAAGACACAGACCCTAATTTATTGCCCTGGCAGTTTGTGGTGTTTCGCTCCCCTAAATAAATATCCAGCAATACGTGAACGTGGAGCAAGCATATATGACAATCCTTGGTTGTCCCAATGAATGGAATCACATAAGACAGTGAAAGAACTCCTGTCTCTCTCTCCACAAACCTGTTTGTCCCATTGAATTCTCTATCTCGGCTAATTTTACAAGCAAGACAGCTCATGTCAGATAAGAAGCTCCACTGACCGCTCCTCCCAGCTCCTTCTCCCTTCTCAGACCATCGTTTGAGTTGTTCAGGCCAGAAACACAGGAATCACCCCTGAGTCCTTTCTTTTCACACAACTAATTTATCAGTAATTATTCAGGGTTCTTTCTTCGACATGTGATCTGACTCTGATCACCTCCACTCTTTTTTTATTTTTCGTTTTTTTTCTCTTTTCTCTCTCTCTCTCTCTCTCTCTCCCTCTCTCTCTCTCGTCTCTCTCCCTCTCTTTCTTTTTTAAAGCTCCACACTGGGTGTAGAGCCAAATGTGTGTCTTGAACTCACAACCCTGATATCAAGACATGAGCTGAGGTCAAGAGTCAGCTGCTTTACCGACTAAGCCACACAGGTACCCCACCTTGATGTTTTAAATAGCCTCCTAGCTGGATTCCCTACTTCCTTTCTTGGTCAATTAAAGTCACTACTTCCCATAGTAGCAAATACAGATCAATTAACCTCACCTCTTTACACAAAACCACAAAAGGTTTTCCTGTGATACTTGGATTCATCTAAATGCCTTACCAAGTCTAGAATGCTCTGATAATTTGGCCCCTGACCCATCTCTGAAACATCCTGCTCTGGGCACAGCACCATTCCTGTATTCTGGAACACACCCTGCTCCTGTCAGTTTTTCGGGGTTTTTTAATAAGATTTTATTTATTTATTTATTTGACAAAGAGAGAGAGATCACAAGTAGGCAGAGAGGGAGAGGGGGAAGCAGGCTCCCCACTGACAGAGCCCCTGATGTGGGGCTCCATCCCAGGACTCTGAGATCATGACCTGAGCTGAAGGCAGAGCTTTAACCCACTGAGCCACCCAGGTACCCCCTCCTGTCTGCTTTTTAACTGACATCCCATTTGTCTGGGAACTTGAGGTCCTGACTTTCACTTGCTCACTCCCTTTATTCATCAGTCTGCTTAAAGGCTCTCTGGAGTGATGTGCTTGGTGATTACAATCCCAGAAGGGTCCACCTGTCAATCTCTGTCTTCCTTACTCTGTTTCTTAATCTTCTCTTTTCTTGAAATTCCATTATGTAGTGTATCTGCCTCCTCTCTTTTGGTTTCACAAGGCAGGGCTGTGATCTAGAACACCTCCTATCTCTAGCACCCAGGACAGAACCTGCCAGAAAGAGAGTGTTCAATTAATGTTAGCTGGATAAGTAAGTGAGTCCCTAATTCCTCCCTTTCCTTAACCTTGCACATCTGATCTTATCACAAGGGTGTGTCAGTGCTATCTCCAAAAATTCTTCAGTTGTCCACTTCTTGCCATATGCCCTTGTGGACAGCACCAGTCTAAGGGCAACACCATCCCCTACTTGGATGATGGCAGGATCTTATGTCTTTTGTTTTGTTTTTTAAAGATTTTATCTATTTATCTGACACAGCAGAAAGAGAGACAGCAAGAGACAGAATACAAGGGAGGATGGGGGTTTGGAAAAGGGAGAAGCAGGCTTCCCGCTGAGCAGGGAGACTGATGAGGGATTCAATCCCAAAACCCCAGGATCATGACCTGAGCTGATGGCAGACGCTTAACGACTGAACCACCCAGGTGCCGCTAGGATCTTCTGTCTTGACTTGCTTTCCACCCCTACCAGCTTCTCATTCATGCTCCACAGAGAGGAGAAAGAAATCCACACTCCACCTTTGGTACAAGGCAACAGAGTCCTACAGCATTCTGTCTGCTCTCTCCCACCTCACTTGGAAGAATTCTCTCCCCATCATTCTCACTAATCTGGACACACTGGCCTTCTTTCCTTTTTCTTTAAATGTGTTGAACTCTAACCTAACTCAGGGAACTCCTTTACACTTTCCCTGTGCCTGGAACATTCTTCCCCTAGGTCTTTGAATGTCTGGCTTCCTCTTACTCTTCAAGTCTTTGCAGAAACACTCCCTCCAGAGAGATACACTCTGACCACTCTTTTTTTTTTTAAAGATTTTATTTTTTTATCTGACAGAGAAAGATCACAAGTAGGCAGAGAGGCAGGCAGAGAGACAGAGGAGGAAGCACGCTCCCTGCTGAGCAGAGAGCCTGATGCGGGACTCGATCCCAGGACCCTGAGATCATGACCTGAGCCGAAGGCAGAGGCTTAACCCACTGAGCCACCCAGGCACCCTCTGGCCACTCTTCGAAATAAATATTCCTCTTCCCTCTAAGTGCATTATAATATTACCTGGTTTATTTCCCACATGAAATTTATTGTAATTCAAAATTTATTTTGCAATGGAATGGAGATTAAGAGTGTGGCCTTTAGAACATGGGTTCAAATCCCAGCTCCAACTCCACGTCCTAGCTGTGCAACCTTGGGTTAGACACATAACATTCCTATGCCTTCCTTTACCTATCTGTAAAATTGATTAATACTACCAACTTTATAGGGTTGTTGTAAGAATTAAATGTTAATAGGCACAGAGTTTATTGAATAGTGCCTTGTTCTCAGTGAGTGCTCTGTTAGCTGTTACTTCTATCTCATTTGTTTTTTGGAAGTCTCTAATCTCCACTGTTACTATAAACAACTTAGGGCAATAACCATATCTTGCTGACTATTGAATTCCTAGCACCAAACATAGTTTCTGGCATGTAGGAAGTATTCAGGAAATATTGGTTAAACTAATGAGTTGCAAAAGATTTCTTCATAACTTGGAAAAAAAGAACAGGTGTATAAACTCACTTCCTGTTGTTTGAATAATGCCTTGGTCTTAACTTCTCGTCCTCCTGCCTGGCTGGCTATGTGATATAGCACTACAGACAACAATGCTTCTCCTCTTTCCTCTCCCTCTCCTCCTCCCTCTTCTCTCTCTCTCTCTTTCCTTTCTAGCACATCCCTTGGTCTGAAGAAAGGGTACATATTTTTTGGTGGGGAGCCAGGCACTAGTCCCAGTATCACCCCAACTGATCCTGCTTCTCTTGTGCACATACACAATGTCCGTTGTGGGTCCTCCCCAGGCAGAGGTCCTGGATTTCGATCTCCTGGAAGAGGGTGAGAGTCACAGCAGGGAGCAAATGGGACATCTGGAGAAGCCAGCTGTTTGGGTCACATCAACCTTCTTCCCCAAACTCCAGCAGTCCCCATTTCCCCAAGCCCATTCCCCGTCCTGGTCTACACTGTACCAGTTCACATCCGTTTCGTCTCCGTAACCACTTTCTCTTTTGGTTGCTCATCTCCTCACTCATAATTCACCATTCATTCAGTCAGTCTTTACTGAGTACTTCCCATGGGCCAGGCCCTACATTAGGTGGAGCCCTCGGCCGACAGTGACCTTCCCCGTCCTGAAAACCCTCTTCTCCTGGACAACACCATGGAGCCAGAGATGCGGCTGAGTTCAGTCTCTGATGAAGCTAGAGTGAAGACTCCAAACACCCAGTCCACTGTCCATGGCTCTCCTGACATATGGCCTGAAAACATTCAGTGAACCCTCTCCTCCCTAGTCAGGATTCCCACCTGCTTAGACCCAGATTCCCAACTGATGCCTTTCCTGGGATTTACTTCAAATGAGCCCTCATTCTTTGGCCCAGAGGAAAGGTGAATCTTTCCCTGAGGCTTTTTCTCAGACCTACCTGGCCTTTTGGAAGACCAAAATTAGAGATTGCATGGTACACCTTCACCAGTCAGAGGCAGTCTCATAGCAGCTGCCTTACTGGTTCCAGGAAGCAGAGAGGCAAGATTTGCCCCTGCCTTCCCTACTAGCACTGCCATAAACAGCAGTTCTTTGATCTGAACAGCTCCCCTCACTGAGGTGAGAGAGGGAAGAGGTGGTAGAAGCCGAGCTCGAAACATCCTGCTTTACCTAGAGATTAAGACCCAAAGCAGTGGGAAAATGTTGCCCCCAAAGCTCATTTCATCTTTGATGCATGCAGACCGCTGACAGGTAAGACAGGTTGGTGCAAGTGTCCTGGGTCCTGGGTGGAGACGGTGTCTCTCCAAGTTCCTAAAAGAACCCCCAGCCCTGAGTCTCATGTTTAAGCACACACCATGACCACTTTTACCACAGCAGTCTCCTCCCTCAAAGCCCATTTTCTTCCCTGGACAGCAATAGGAGGTTAATGTTCGTGTTTATATCTCCATTCTGAGATCAGCCTTTAGCAGACCATGTTCTGTATGGATGCTTGAACACATATACAGAGCTGGGTCATGTCAGCGTGTATTTAAGTACAAATATGCCCTATTTTCTTGTGCATTTTCTCCGGAATATTTATTCCTGTGGGTGAGGCCTGGTTTGCTCACTTGATTCATGAATTGTATCACTTTTACCCTGGAAGTACTCGGATCATAGGAAGCACCCCTGAGTGCAAACAAGACTTTAGTCTGAGAGGCCGAGAGCACCTCCCATGTGTTGAACACAGCTTGCCTCAGCACTTTTGCTCCTCCTACCTCTTTTCTCCTAGGATGCTCTCTCCCTTCTCCTATCACATGTCTGGCCACTTCGTTCTTACCAATTTTAAGATTTCGGCTTGGAGCGCGGACTCAGGAAGCCGTCCCTGTCTCCCCAGACAAGATCAGGCCCATGTGTTTCTCCCCAGCTCCCGCTCTTTGCAGCGCCTTTCACGGCTTGTTTTCTGTATAATAAGGAGTTTTCACATACGATTTGAAGGCTCTGTGCCCCCAGACCATCGCCTCCTGAAGGAGGATCATGTCTCTGTGTCACACTGCCTCTCTAACTGCAAGCACAGTGCTGAGCACGGGGTGAGTACTCCGTTTCTGAGCTGGCAGCTGCAAGAAAGACAACATCCAGGACAAACTGTGTCCATCAGGGACAGTAATTTTGTAACCTTGGTGAGATTAAGGTATCTTAGAACTCAGCCTGAATTCTTGAGGCTCCCTATCTACTCATGAATCAACCCCCAATCCAAAAAGTGAGAGGCACCTGTGGGATAGTCTTCAGGGGTGATAGAAAGAACCAACCATGCTTACTTTGCAGGGCAAGTTCCAAGAACAGAGTACAAGGTGGGAGCTCCTACAGGACGCAAGATCTGGGGGACCTCTGGAAGGACACAAGGGGACCTGCGGGTCTCAGCTCATCCTCCTTTGTTCTCCATGAATCTTTGAATCTCAAACCTTTGAGCTTTCCCTCCCACCCATGCAGACCCAGCTCTCATTGCTGTTTTTCTCCCATACTATCCCCTCCCCTCCCCCCAGCCCACAAAGAATTGGGACTCAGGCTGCAGCACACACTGGAGATTGGATGTAATTGCATCTCAAGATAGGCATAAGCAGAGCTCAGACGGGGGTTCCAAGATGGTACAGTGGCAGGGGTGGTTGGTTCACTCACAGCACCCCCACCCTGTTTCTGGCTCTCATTCTTCCTCATTGACTCTGGAACAACATTGATTCCGCAGTAAAGGGCATCATAGTGGATTTGGTTCATAGTGTGCAGCTGCATTCAAGAACGGGGGAGTTAGGGTAGTGGGATACGGGGAAAGAGCACAGAGGAAAAGATATGGTTTGAACAACAAGGGCTCCTATGCCTGCCTCAGCTTCTCCACAGCAGCATCCACATCACCCCCAGTGGCTATGAGGGCCTGGAGATTGGCTTCGGGATTCAGAAAGCCCATTGCCCGCAGTTGTTCTAGCTGCACCCGGAAGTGAGTCTCGGGCTGCAGCTGCTGGGGATTGGCACCAGCTAGAGCTTGCAACATCTGGAGGAGAGGGATGGAATGGAGGCCCAGCTCTGCAGAGACCTGTGCTGGGGGAACCTCAGAAGCTGGGGCTTGAGAGGGATCCTCCTGCATAAGGGTGCCCTCTCTAGACTCTGTACTGCCTGCCATACTTCCCAGGCCTGCCAGGCAAGGCATGAACCAGAGCAGGAGGCGAGGTGCTTCAGTAGCCAGGATCTGCAGACCCTGCTCAATCTGGAGCAGGGCTTGCATGGCGCGAGGGTTTGTCAAGGCTGCCTGAAGGTGCAGGAGCAGTGGCAGCTGCCGGCGCATCTCGTCCTGCAACTGTGAGACCTGGCTCATGCTGGGAGGCCTCAGAGATCTTGGATAAGGTGGTGGGGGGAGCCAGGCATGCTCAGGCATCCCAGGGGAAGCTGCCATGGAGGAAGGTGGTGAAGGAACAAATGGCAACCTGTTGGCCGAATGCCCTAGCCCTAAAATAAGGTCAGGCATGTTAGTGGTGTGACCAGTGGAGCCGTTCCCTGCACCGCCTTGGCCTCCATCTTGTCCAGCACTCCTCTCTGGGGGATATCTCAGGAAGGATGGGCAAGAGGACTTTCCCTTGATGGCTACTGACTCTTTGGGGAGAGGCTGGCCTGACTCACGTTCCTGGGAGGAGGACGAAGTTGGGGGGATTCGATTTCCTGGTTGTGGTGGTTCTTGGTTTGGATTGAGGGTGGACGCAGTCCCTTGCAGATATGTTCCCAGGGACTGGGGGGTTTCATGTAATTGCTGAAGATAGTCATAGAGCCCTATATTACCCAGAATGTTGGGAACCCTATTTCTAGTTTCGGATCCATCCTGGTCCCCAGGATGCCTGCCTCGCCGGCCACCCGAGCCTCCATACGTGGAAGCCCAGGGGTTGGGGAGAGGGTCACGATTCTCTGTCCTCGAAGGTTGGCTGCTGCTGCTGGTGGCATTAGCAGTAGTGGTGGTAGCAAAGGGATTGCCACCGAACTGCTCCTGCACTGCGTTAAGCATTGGGTCCATAATATCTGTGTACATGGTACGAAGCACATTGTAGCCCCCAGGGATGCTCTCCAGGTTACTGAGCGCCCGGTCCTGGCTGCGCATCATTTCTTGCATCATGGCTGGGTTGCGTAGGAACTCCAGCGTCTGGCGCATGATTTCAGGGTTGTTGAGAATATGCCCGATCTCGGGGTTGTGCTGCATCAGCTGCTGCATATGGGGGTTGTCAAGAACCAGCTGGCGCATCAAGCCTGTGTTGGATAACAGACCCTGGATGAAAGGGTCATCAATGATCTGAGCCACAAACTCAGGTACAGAGACGTGCTGCCACATCAGTGAGCTGGGCTGGTCAGAGAAACTACCCGAGGTCAGGCCTAGCCCACTGAGGCCTGTGAGAAGACTTAAACTAAAGGTGGGTGGCCCATCTGCTGGGTAAATGGAGCTTGGCTGAGGGAATGAGCCAGGGCTGGGGGCTGGCGCAGGGACTGAAGCCGCTGGACACTCGGTGCCCATGGTGCGGCGTTGCATCTTGATGACCAGGTGAACGGTGAGGCCATCTCGAACTCCACACTGTGCCAATGAGTCGGGGTCCTTGAGGATTTTGCCAGCGAAGATTAGGACCAGCTGATCAGGGTGGGCCTTAAAGCGCTGGGATATCTCTTCCTTCAGCTGCTGGATGGTGCAAGTGTCTGTAACTGAGAAATCCTCCTTGTCCTTGGGCGTCTTCACTGTCACCTTGATGAGGTGGGGATCCTGGATCGGTGCTGGGCTGCCCTGTGGCAGGGCCTCTCCACTTTTGGCCATGGTGGGCAGCAGGAGGCCCAGGTCTGTGGGGACACAGCTGGGGGATGGGGATGGGGTACCAAGATCATCCTTTGGGGCAGTGGCCAAAGTAGGAGTGTGGGAAGAGGGCCTGGGGTCTCAGGGCGGGGGCACAGGGAGTCTGCATGGAAGGGGCAATAAGGGTCTCGGGATGGGATGCTTGTGGAGATTTATGGGTCTGAGAGGTGTCAGGTCGGGAGAGGGAGACTGGATGACCCGAGAAAGAGGTCTATGGTTGGTGAGTGAAGGGCAAAGGTTGGAAGAAGGGTTTGGGTTGGGGCATACATACCAGTCAGCTGTGACCCCGTCCTTCCTCTTATACAGGGCTCCAAACCGCCCTCATCTTGCTAACAGCCACCCCTGAAGCCTTCTGGGCCGGAACACCATCAGGTCAACTCTGTGACCTCAGCACTGACATCACAGCCTTACACAATGGATTCTTGAGACCTCTCCAATGTGCTCTGTATCCCTAGGAACTCTGCCACCCCTCACTTTACCTCTTCTATTTCCTTTATCTTGATGCCTTCTTCACAGTGAGGGACCTAGGCTGACCCTTCCATCACAGGCCAAGAGGCCTACTTCCTCACACCTGTGTGGGCTGTGTAGAGACTCAGCCTTGGATTGTGCAATTAGGAAAGGCTTAGCCCGCATGTCCCTGTGAAGACCCAAATTCAGCTATACCCTGAATTGTTCTTCTTCCTGGCATTCTATGTTTCTATCTTCTCTCTGATTCAACATTAACCATGAATTTTTTATGTATCTTTAGCATATTGACTTTTTGATGGGTAAGATCGAGAGTATGATAGATGGACCAAAAATGACACACAGTTTTTAGTTTACTTTTTAAAACTATTACTGTTGTTCCCCAGAAGAACTCAAAGAATAGATTGGCTACTTACTGAGATTAAAAAAAAAAGGGGGGGGGATAAAGTTGTGTGTGCGTGTGTGCATGTGCGTGTGTGTGTGTTTTAAAGATTTTATTTATTTATTCATGAGAGACAGAGAGGGAGGCAGAAGGAGAAGGAGGCTCCCCAGGAGCCTGATGTGGGACTCAATCCCAGAAACCTGAGATCATGACCCGAGCCAAAAGCAGACACTCAACCAACTGAGCCACCCAGGTGTCCCGGGGAATAAAGTTTTAAACAGAAAACCCAGAGTTCAGAGTTACATACATTTGAGATATTTATCTTATACCCAAATGGACATGAAGGGAGGGAGTTCACTATTGTGAGTCTGCAATTCATTAGCATTGACAGAGTATTTAGAATCATAAGATTAATGGGTATAGTAACAGGATAAAGGTATATAAAGACTAAGGCATGGGCTCTACATATTTACAAATCTGGGCTATTAGATGTGTTCCACAAAGGAAATGGAGGAGAAATAAAACATTAAGCCAAAAAAAGGAGCGAGGGGGAGAACAAAGCAAATGAATAGTTTCAGAAAGGAGAGATTAACTGATGGTGTTGGATGATGCTGGTAGGTCAAGAAGATAAAGGCTGAGAACCAACCACTGGGCTGGACAAGAGAATGGGGACCATGATGAGCCCAGGCGTGGAAGAGAGAAGGGGCCAGAAATCTGGCTGGAGTGGGTTGAAAAGCAAGTGGGTTGGAAATGAAGTGGATTCAATCAGAGTATTGTACCTAAGAGAAAGGTTATGGTGGCTGTGTGGAAATGTGAAGATAGAGACGCTTTCGTTTTGTTTTTTCTTAAGCTGAGACTATTTACATCATGCTTTTATTCTGATGGGAAAAATACAATGAGGAAGGATAAAAGATGCAGAAAGGAGAGAAAATAATTGTAAGACTAATCTATTGAGTAGGTGAATTGGAGAGATTGGGATCAGTGCCCAAGTGGAGAGCTTGATATTGGTCCACAGACAATTTATTCATAACAAGATGGAGCACAGAGTGTGCAGGTTCAGTGGACAGCCAGATTTCAGTTATGGCAAAAGGTGGGGATCATATAGAGGAAATGTTATAGATAAAGTAGGGTTTTGCTTTTGCAAATTATGCGTTCTAAATGGTAGGTGGAAAAGTTCAGTGAATTGATGACCAGTGGAAAATTGGGTCACATGAGGGATTTTCAGAGTATATTGGGATAAGAATCAGAAAGATGACACAATAGAGCTTGGGCTTTTCAGGTAACCTGACGCAAGCAGGGTACAAAGATTAACTATATTAATTGATTGGATAAGGGGTGCATGGGTGGCTCAGTCAGTTAAATATCTGACCCTTGGTTTTCACTCAGGTCATGATCTCAGGGTCCTGGAATCAAGCCCCACTTTGAGCCCTGAGTGGAGCAGCAAATTGAATTCCACGCTCAGTAGGGAGTCTGCTTGGGATTCTCTCTTTCCCTCTCCATCTGCCCTCCTCCTGCTTGAGCTCTGTAAATAAATAAATAAATAAATAAATAAAATATTTTTTAAAAAGATGAATTGATTGGATAGAGGCATCTTTTTTTTTTAATTTTTTATTTTTTATAAACGTATATTTTTATCCCCAGGGGTACAGGTCTGTGAATCACCAGGTTTACACACTTCACAGCACTCACCAAAGCACATACCCTCCCCAATGTCCATAATCCCACCCCCTTCTCCCAAACCCCCTCCCCCCAGCAACCCTCAGTTTGTTTTGTGAGATTAAGAGTCACTTATGGTTTGTCTCCCTCCCAATCCCATCTTGTTTCATTGATTCTTCTCCTACCCACTAATGGGAAGGTAGAAAATCCATTTTGCTATAATTTGTTCTTAAGACCTTTCTACTAGTTTGAGGAGGGAGGGGGAGTCTGGCAGTAGATCTGCAGGAGCAATTGGAGTTTTGTGGACTTCCCTTCAGTCTTTCTGATGGCAGCATCAGGGCTGGAAGAAGGGTAGTCTGTGAGGAGCACATGGGATTTCTTTGGGTACCCTTTGCAGACCAGATCTGAACCCGCATCACCACCTCCACTGCTCCAGATACCACCATCTCCTACCCGCTCCACTGCAAGAGCTACCTCACATTAGTGTGCCCGCTCACAGCTCTACCTCTAGCACAGTCTTTCCCCACTTGGCAACCAGACCCACACACTGAAACACCTGCATTATTTGCTCGAAATCCCTCAGGGATTTTCCACTGCATTCATAGTAAACTCCAGAGTCCTCACCAGACCCACCAAATTCTTCCTGAAGTCCTCTGTTTTCCTCCCATTGTTCAGTTCACTTGACTCCAGCTACAACATCTCCTTGTTATTCTTCAAACACATCAAGAATATTCCCACCTCACACTTTTGCTCCTAGGTAGCCTTCTTTGCCTGGAACATACTTCTCCCAAGGGAGTGCGTGTTCAGTTCTCCCAATTTCTTCTGGTTTCTGATCAATTATTGCCTTTCTGGAGAAGCCGTCCTGGATTACCCTGTATGTAGAAGAACTTATCCTGCTTCATTTTTCCTCATAGCCCTTATGCATAGGTTAAGTAGAAAACAATCTTCTCCCCACAAAAGTAAACTCTTAAATAAAGGAACTTTATTTGGTCACTGTTATTTCTTCAATGCCTAAAACAATATTTGATTTATGAAATTATTTGTCTTATTTGACTTTATTTGGTCACTGCTATTTCATCAACACCTAAAATAATATTTGACTTCTGTGATTGTTTACATACCTATTGGCTGGGCTGCTCTTGAGGAGGCAGGAAGAGGAAGGGATGGAGTCCTGGCTGACTACAGAGAACACAAGCTACAGACATTAGATACACTGAAGGACGTGTATTCTTGGAAGTGGCCATGCCCTTAGATGCCCGAGTTTTGGTGACGGGAATATGCAGGATATGCAGGATAAGCAACTATATCTCTCTGTGCTAAAGAGAGAATAGTAACAGTCCAGCAAAGTCCTACAACTATGACAATGGCAGTTAGTAAGAGATTCCTAAAGAATACAAATATTTACCTAGACCTGGCTGAAAGGTGGACTTTTCCTACTCTGGCCCACCAGGCCATTCTTCTTCCAGTTCCAAACTTGAGCAATTTGGACTTGGGCAGTTGAGGAAGCCTTTGTGACTACATATGTATCTATAGTAAATTTCCCTTTTGTATGAGTATGTTATGGCTCTCTTCCCCTACACACGGGTCTATATACATGTTGTTAGGTATGCTGTGCATGCCTATGGCCATGTGTGCAGTGTGTTGAATGTATGTGGTTGTATCTGTGACTTTTTGGCTATGTGACCTTGTGTATGTGTGCACAGCATATGCATGTACTTGGGTATGTGAGCATGGTTTGTGGTTCCATGTATGCAACTGTGATTCTCTATCTCTATAATAATATATGCATGTGGTGTGTGTCTATGCTCATGTATGTATTATAGGTGAGACAGGGATATCACACACAGTTCCCTTTTTTTGTAAAAGAAACAAAGCCAAACCTCAGATGAGGGCATGTGGGAGTAGCCATTTTATTGACAGATCTTCTACCCATGGCCAATGGTATGTTATTCAGTGGAGAAAGCTTTGTTTGGTTTCTTCTCTTTCAGGACTTCTGCTGGATGGAAGCATCAGAAGGGGTAGAAGAGGCAGATGATGTGGTCAACTGGGTCAGTAGGCAAGTAACTAGCAAATGCGGAGGCATGGTGGTTAGAATCCTTGGGCTCTCTTGAGTTTGCGAATAGCAGCACTGGTGTCCCCCTCAGTAGCAATAAGTGCCTGAAGATTGGCATGGGGGTTTCCAAATCCCATGGCCTTTAGAGATTCCATCTGCTGACTGAAACGAATCTCAGGGGCTTGTGGAAGGTGGGAAGGGTCTCCAGCTAAGGACTGTAGCCTCTGCAGAACTGTTCCAGATTTATGGCAGCATTCAGGATCTTTGGGTTCAGCAATATCTGGCACATCCCAGGCCCAGGGCACTGTGTCAGGATAGCTGCAGCTTGGCGCAGGAAGCCAACCCAGGCCCCATAGGTAAGGTGCAACCCAGGATAGAAGAACAGGAGCCTCTGTGGCCAAAAGCTGCAGACCCTGCTCTATTTGCAATATTGCTTGTGATGCTTTGGGGTTGGCTAGGGCTGTAATCATGTCAGAAAGCTGTGTCTGCTGCTGGAATATGGGCAGCTGCTGCCTACACTGTTCATTCAGCTGGGGCATACTTATGAACAGCATCATCTGGGCTGCCAAGTATGGGTTGTTTAAAAGCAACTGCATCATGCTTCCTGTGATCTGGGAGCTGGTCTGCTCATCTGAAGGCTGGAGATGATCCTCTAATTTCCGGTCAGAGCTATTTAGAGGGATGGTGGCATCTTTATCTTCTGCCTGAGGCTGCTGGGTGAGCTCTATGCTAGGTAAGGCTGGTATCCCAGCTGGCTGCTGAATGGGACAGTTAGGACTCTGGCCCTTGCTGGAGATAGTTGTGGCGTAGGCACTGGGAGTATGGTTCACCCTGTTAGGGCTACCATTGGCTGAGGTGATGGAGGATAAACCACAAGAACTAGTGTAGATGACTCGGGTTGTAGGGAGCTGTGGGACCTGGTCCCGCCGTTCCTGCGGTGGTGCTGGAGATGGAGGTGAGGATTGAACTTGTTCCAAAACTTGTCCTCCCAGGAGAGCTCTGAAGGGGTTGTCCCCAAAAGGATCTTGTGAGCTGTTGAGCATTTGGTCATTGCAATCCACATAAGTCTGACCCAGGGCATTGTCCCCACCTGGCCTTGTCTCTAAGCCCGAGTGTGACTGTGGATTCAGTGGATACTCAGGATTCTGTTCAGGTTGCTGGATCTGCATTATCTCTTGAATCATGGCAAGGTTTCTGGCCAGTTCCAGAGTCTGCCATAAGATCTCAGAATTGTCAAGGATGTGGGAGACTTCTGGATTCTGCTGCATCAGTTGTTGCATGTCTGGGTGTTCTGAGACGAACTGCCTCATGAAGTCTGTGTTAGACAGAAGCTGCTGGACACTAGGATTCTGTAGCATCTGGGCTATGTACTCTGGACTACCTATTTCTAGGTCCTGGCTCTGCACTTTGGGTGCATCAGGTTCCACAAGGAGGGATGATTCCACTGTGGTGTGACTCACACTGGCAGGTTGGTATACCCCGTTGCTGTTTCCTTCGGTGTTTCTATCCTGGTGGCTGGGCTCTTTGGTCCGCAGGTTCTGGGAGGAATGGGCTAGGGATCTGGAGCTGCATTTGGACTTTATGACCAAGTGAATGGTGTGGCCATCTAGGATGCCCCTCTGGCTCAGCGTATCGTGGTCCTTAAGAAGGCGGCCCATGAAGACCAGCACAAGTTGGTCCACCTGGCACTTGAAGTGAGCAGATAGCTTCTCCTTGAATTGCCTCACTGAGGTGTCATCTGCTATCATAAAGTCTTTCTGCTTGCCTGCTGTCTTCACTATCACTCGGATGACACTTGAAGAGATGTTCTTGTCTGCAGACAAACCTGAAGGATGCCCACTCTGGGCCATCCTGGGTGTTCGTGAGATGACATGCGGCATGACCTCAGTGGGAGGGCCAGTGGTGAGCAGGATGAAGCCGGGCCAGAAGGGGTGAGGGGAAACGAATGTTTCTGCTGGCCTTTGTCTCAGGTGTCGTGTTCTTAGCCCAAAGGCTAGTTTCCTTGTTGCCCAAAGAGGGAAGAGTGACCAGGCTGGGCCCAGGTATTTTGCGATGTTATACCCCCCACCCCAGCTCTCCAGATGTGGCCTAGCTGAGGCCTGTTCGTGGCTACTGACTCATAGTTGGTACTAGGTGGGCTTAGTAAAGATGACTCCACCCAGGGCTGCCCCTCCCTTCTGCCCCACCCACCAACACCGTAACCTCTTCAAAAAAGGGATATTGTGATGTCAACTCTAGTCTCACAGTCTGCCAGCACCAGCTGGGGAAGGGAGACATATTTGTGTGAGTGTGTGTGTGGGGGTGGGTCACCACATCTCCATAATAAAGTAAAACGAGCTCATTCTCCAGAAATGGATGACAAAGTTCACAGGATGGAACTATTAATAAATAAATAAATAAATAAATAAATAAGGATGGGGGGTTGCACCTGAGTGGATCAGTGTGTTCAACTTCTGCCTTCTGCTCAGGTCATGATCCCAGAGTCCTGGGATTGAACCCCTGTTCAGCGGCGAGTCTCCTTCTCCCTCTCCCTCTGCCTGCTGCTCCATTGGCTTCTGCTCTCCCTCTCTCTGTATCTGATAAACTTTAAAAATTTTAAAAATCTTAAAAAAAAAAAGGCCAGATTTTTTTTAAATTTTTTATTTTTTATAAACATATATTTTTATCCCCAGGGGTACAGGTCTGTGAATCACCAGGTTTACACACTTCACAGCACTCACCAAAGCACATACCCTCCCCAATGTCCATAATCCCACCCCCTTCTCCCAAACCCCCTCCCCCCAGCAACCCTCAGTTTGTTTTGTGAGATTAAGAGTCACTTATGGTTTGTCTCCCTCCCAATCCCATCTTGTTTCATTGATTCTTCTCCTACCCACTTAAGCCCCCATGTTGCATCACCACTTCCTCATATCAGGGAGATCATATGATGTTGTCTTTCTCTGCTTGACTTATTTCACTAAGCATGATACGCTCTAGTTCCATTTTTATGTGAGATGTGTGGCTTGTCTGTGGTGCTATGTGTGGGTCCCCGTTGGGATGGAAAGTTGTGTTTGTCGAAGCCACAGATAAAACTGCATACCAGTAAAAATGGAATCTCTCCTATAAAAAGGATTTTATTACTTTTGTTAGAGAACTCAAAAAATGGAGGCCTTACAAAGGAAAGGGGAGCAAGGACAAAGTTCACAAGTGGAAGAGGAGATCATGGTTTTCTGTAGCTCTAGGTTTAGCGATACTGGATTTCACTGAGTGTGCTCCCATGTAGAGAAAGCTTTCCACTATCCTAAAAGCAGGAGCAAGGCTAGCTTGGGAGGCTCCCTGAGGGGCATTGCAAATTGAAGGTGAGTGAATCCTTCCTCGCCAAATATTTTTTATTCACCTGTCACTTGGTCTTGCTACATGTCATTTTAGTAGAACTTTTAGAAAGATTTGACTCAGTGTCTTAGCCCAATCTTCAGGGCCCACCTTTGTGTCATAGCATTAGGGGGAGAGATGTCTGTAAATCAAGAGATGATAGTGGAGGTGATTGATGGTAAAATTCCTACCAGGACAGGTTTAGGCAACTAAAACAGATTCTCAGTTCCATGCAGGTTTGGAGGATAGTGCTTGGTCTATATTTGGGCAGCAGATGAATATGCCCTTAGTGAATATGTTAAAATGTGTAATTATGTCTATGTAGATGGAAATATTCTACATATGAGGAAGAACCCATAAGTCTGATTGGATGCATATTTGTGAATGTATGTATACGGGGAAGTATAAGCATGAGACATTGTGCATGAAGTATTCTGGTATCCTCTGGGCGACTGTGAAGACTTTGGGGTCTGGAATCCGACTCCATGGAAGGCAGTTGCATGGTGGGGGATCTATAAGTAATAGAAGTGAAGTGTCTGGGCCTCTGTGTTCTCTGTGTGTTGAAGATGAGCGAAGCTATTACAGACAGTTGGCCAGGGGACTTTGTGTGTCACACTGAAAGATTCTCTACTGAGAATGTCTAGACCACCAGCTCAGTCCACATCAGACCTTCCTCATGTTTAGCCATTAGCTGCTTACCTCTTAGAATGGGACTCAGGCCTAAGTACTTCTCTCAAATGCACTCAAAGTGAGATTGATTAAGAACAGGGAAACATTGATTTTCACACCAAGACCCTGCCTCTCTTCTTCCCAGGTACCCTGCAGGAGGCTAAGGATAAGAAAAGGGACTTCTATATCCCATTCTAATGTCAGTTGCCCTGGGTCTCTGCACTGGGATCAGAGGCTCTCAACCTAAGATTTACTAACTAAGCCTAGTTCTTGGAATTTTATAACTGTCAGAGCTGGATTCCCAGTTTTCAAAACACAGAATAGATTTAAAAATTAGAGTGAAGCTTCTACAATTCTAGGATTCTAGAAAAGAGGTGTTTGTTAGTGTTACTATTAGCATTTGTTTCCCAATCAAATCTATCTAGGCCATTACTGAAAATAACTTTAATATGAAGACTGAGTTATCAGTTTTACAGAATTATCAATTATGAAGATTATCAATGATAAAGATATAATCAACATTTCTCATTCAGTAAGAGTGATGGCCATTTGGGGGGGGGGGTGGGATTCATCTAGATATGAGGATGACATGATTCTCCCAGTACTCTTCCCCAGGGGTCTCAGTGCCTGGATGTTTTCTTGGGTGTGACAGGATGTGATCAGGAAGAAGCCAAGAGAGCTTTCAAGCTGGTCGTTTTGATTGCTTGTGCTTCAGGGTCAGGAAGCTGAGGTCATAGTTGATCAGGTAGCCATCATTATAGACATAGAGCTTGTGATCCAAGGGGGAGTAATTGATGCCATGAAGTGTTTCCAGCATCTTATCCAACAGGATGCTGAGATGGCGTTCCCGCCCCGTGGTGGTATCGAAAGCATAGAAGATCTCCTCTTGGCGGGTGCTCAGTGGGCGTAAGGCATAAAGCACTCCACAGGCCATGAAGGCTCCTGACATGGCTGGCTTGTACTGGCTGGTGCGCCAGGTTTTCTCCACTTCTAAGGTGCTGGTATTGAGACGACTCACAACCAGGTTTCCCTTGCTCTCCTCAGTGGCATAGAGTACCCACAGCCCCTTCTCATCACCAGCAAAATCTATGTCTTTCCAGGGCACACCAGCATAGGAGAAGCGGTTGTTGTAGGTGGCACTGGGCAATGTGCGTTGCAGCACCAGAGTGTTGGAGGAGAGATTCACCTTGGCAATGTCACGTGTGCCATAGTAGTTGAAGTACATGAAGTTCTCATACACAGTATTACCACTGCCATCACCATAGCCCATTTTCCTCTCCACAAAGTCCTTCATCAGTACCAGGTCATCATAGGACTTGTACAGCCGGTAGTAGTCAAAGTACCTAGGCCAAACCCCACACCAGAATCATCAGGGTTCACAGTGCTAATAAAAATGATCAGGATAGTGTTCTAATTAATAGTGGAAGTTTTGGAATCAAACAGAACTGATTTGTAATCTCTCTTCTTTTTCTTACAATATACTGGGACCAAGAACAACTGTTAAAAAAAAAATGAGTAACAGAAATAACATTGACCTCAAACTCAGCAATGCCTCATGGACACTGTGACTGCATTATCTCATTTAATTATAGAGAAAGCACCAGAACTTCAGTTGTATTCCCATGGACTAGGACACTGGGCCTGAGAAAGACTAAGTAATTTGCTCAAAGTCACTCAGCCCATAACTAAAATCCGTAAAAATAATAACAAAATAATCTATTTCATTGATTTTGGGATTGACCTAAATAATGCTAATAAACCAATTAGTAGAATATTTATCTCAAAGTAAGCAATTATCAAGGTATCAAGGAATAGCTATTATTATTTTCTTCTTAATGGAGACTCTCTGTAGCTCGACTCCACTGCCTTCCATCTTCCCTGAGACACCAGTGCCCCGGAGCAGGACATAGTTCTGGAACTGGATTTGGGAGACCTATGTTCATAAGGTCACTTTGGAAAGTTCTTTAAATTATCCCTGAATTCTGAGTGTTGTCTTTGCTTGACTTTGGGCAGTAAATTCTGCCTTACCCACAGAGATTCTGAGATGATTTAAAATGCAAAGTCATGTTAATGCCTTTACCTTGTACGAAGCACCTATAGGAATTGGAAACAATGTTACCAGTAACAGTAATCCAAGGTGAGCTTCCACTGAGGCTCTTTGAAGTGACAGGTTCAAGCCATGTTCATCCTATCCTACCAAAATCTCCTATTCAGTTGTATCTTTCTCATACTCCTGTATGGACTGACTTTAAATACCCTGTTTGTATATTGTACCTAGCTGCCTAGCCAGGCTGCCGGGTTATTGAAGGGCTCATTCATCATCATCTCATGGATTCAGTTAGACTTCTTCCTGATCACATCTTGTCACACCCAACAACCACATCATGGATTCCTGTCATCTAAGAGAACATGTATGAGCACAGACTATGCTGTTCACATTTTTCTATGGATTCTCACATGATAATATCATAATTTAACTATCCTCACTTTCCAAAGGGCTAGAATGGATCTGAGACATTAAAGCATTTTACAAGCCCACTTAGCTTAGGTACTGAGATTCAAACTCAGCTTTGAGTCCATGTCATAAGTAGGTTCAAGTTCATCCTTTAAACTTCTTCTAAGAAGCAGCTAGGATTCTGAGGGCCAGGTGGAGAAGAGTTTGCTCTTTATATGAAATCGGGCAATATGTAGAACCAGTCTGGATTACAATCAGACTAAAAATTTCAGACACATAGATTTATGAAGGAGCTCAGGGCCATCTGAGTCATCCTTAATCCCTACAGGAGCTCTAGGAGGTGACTTGTCAGGCCTCGGCTAAATTTGTCCAGGGGCATACCTAATGGAGAGAGGAAGCTCTGCTGGGGCCACAAAGAAACCTGTCACGGTAGGATAGGGAACATTTGGAATGAACCTGGTTGCAAAAGAGAAACCATCCTTAACTCACCTGTCCTCTGAACCCAGAGGAGCCACCCAGTAGAGGGAAGAGTCTAGATTGGGTGCTGCATCTCGACCCCAAACACCTGCCTTGTGGGAGAAGCCTCTCCAATTGACTTGTACCACAAGGGGTCTGCTAACTTTCTGGAGGCCTGCGTGGGCACAAGAACCTAGAAAAGAGAGCAGGCAAAGTACAAACTAGGAGTGCAGCACACAACCCACAGGGAGAGGAAAATGAAAGTGTAAAAGCCATGTGTGCATTTCAGTGTGTATCCTTCCGCCAGAGGGCATGCACAGGTATGTAAGAAGGTCTGACCTTGCACAAATAGAGGATAGTGCTCACGTGTGATTATAGGTGTGTGTGTATATATATATATATATATATATATATATATATATATATATCTGTGTATACTACTATGTCTATATGTGAGAGTGTACCTATCTCAGTCTGCAGCCCTTAGTGATGCACCATGCAAGGAAACAAAAGACCTTTGCTGCTCAACCCTCAGTACCCCATAGCCAACCCTCCATTCCCAAACCCTGTCGTTGGGGAGATGAGATCTTAAGAAATTCAGGCTGAGACCTCACCAGGGGGCACAGGTGGATCAGAGGCCTCTTGACACTTCTCCCTCTCACAATCGCTGAGCCGACCCTCGAGGATATCCAGCTCTTGGCGGTAAGCACGGAGACTGCGCTGGTCAGAGTCAGCCAGCAGCTTGAGTGTGAGGCTGGCATTAGCCACCTATGGAAATGAGATGCCAAGGATATGGGTCATGGACTGTTCCTAAGGACCGAAGTGAGGCTCCCATATTGCTCAACTCCATGTCTTTTTTCCCCAGAAATAAGTGATTTTCATCAAATTTATAAGATTAAATAAGACAGGGGACTATGGAGGGGGGAGGTATTCTCTAATCTATGCACATACCTGGCTCTGGAGTTGAGAGAGGAGGTCCTCAGCCTCATTACCTCCATCCTTGGCCATAAGCTGGGTCACCAACTCCCGTGCTCCCTCAAGTTCCAGGCGCAGTAGGCTATAGGTTGGGGCCTCCTAGGAGGAAGCAAGGGCAATGGGATTCACAGGCTTCAGGGCATGGTTCATTTCCAGAACCTGGTATCCTGACCTTCAATGGTGTGAGAGTACTCACTGACCTGGGTGCAGGGGAATGGACAGGCAGGACCCCCAAACCCCCATACCTGTGTCTCTTTCTTCCATTCACATGCCCCCCAGTGCCACACAGCCAACAAAATACTCTCATATCCATCACTTTCATTTGTTCCCTTAATAGCCCTTGAGGTGAGGATTAGTATCTCCATCTCACAGCTGAGGACATGGTGTCCCTCTTTTCACCTCAGGAAAAGTCACTATTTCCCCCATATGCCCAGCTTCTCTTTCTTCTTTCCTGATTACAGCCACACTCTCAGGAGTGTCTTAGTAAGTGAATGAATGGACAGATTCCTAGCTTCCAAGCCCTCTCCCATCAGCCTTCCCCAGGACACAATGAGTGCCCATGAGTGCCCATTCCAAAAAGCAGCTGCCCACACCACATGGAGGATGCCACATTTCCATTCACTCAACCTACTTAAAGCATTGACTCCAAGCTCACCAACCTGGCCCAAAAGTCTATCTAGATATCAGCTCCAACTCTTTTCTGTCTCCTGCACTGGCCATCCCACTTTTGTCTTCTTTTGCTATACCCTCTTCTCATCTCCCACTGCACCTGTATCCATGAATTGGCCTCTTATTGGAGGAAGCACATCCTACACGAGCCTCTCTGTACTATGACTGCCACTGAGAATCCTAAGAACGATACCTAATTTTTCCTTCATACTCAGGATTCATTTCAAAGATGAGGGCTATGCTTCCTTTAGCCATTTCTCTACCAGTCCTGCTCCTCCTCCCGCTGGATCCAGGAGAGAATGTGTTCATGTAACTGCCAGCCCCCGCCCACAGCTCCAGCGCTTACCCTGGATAACTCCTTATCATACTTGTCCATGAGCTCCTGCGTTATACTCTGCAGCTGCTCCAGCTGATTCAGGGGAATGAGGTTGTTGGGCAGATGAACTACACAATGGCACAGGCCATCCTCATCCACAGAACCTGGCACAATTTTCACCAGCTGCAAAAGCAAGTCCATGGGCACATTAAGTGTAATGAAACATGGGGCACAATGTGCTGTTTAGGAACATGAACCAGAAGGGTTGTCTCCTACTGTGGGTTATCTAAGAAGAGATCTCTTTGTACAGGAGGTTGTTCATGACTGAGTCTCCTTATGCCATGAGTTGCAGTGACCCTTCCCTTGACTTCCCAGAACTTCACCCAGCACCCTTCCAGTTCCTCAAGGTGGGGCCATCCTCACCCTACCTCATGCTCTGGCTGGTTCTTGTCACAGTTCACAGAACAGGGAGCAGACTCTTCCTTGAGGCTCTGTGGGAAAGAAGGAAGCTGATTTGAAAACAAGTCCAAGTCCTAAGGGACCAGTTTAGGGGCTCCAGTACCTCTGCTCTGGAGACTCAGTAGATCCCCACAAGTTCATTTTGTGAACTTGTGAACGGCAGGAACAGAGTTCCAAGTTGTCAAAGAAGGGAGATAAATGTTCACAGTACGTGAGGCATCAGAGTCCAGACTGATATTTAGCGCTCACAAGAACTAGAATTTTTTTCTTTTTTTTTTTTAGATGAAAACTAGAGGTTATGAGAATTAAAAACAAGCAGCAAAACAAAATAAAAACAAAAACAAAAACAAAAAAAACTCAACTGGGGTTTCCTTACAGATTCTTCAAGAATCAAGATGTGTGGCCCCTGTCCTTCTCTGAATAGTCCCTCATATAGCCTACTCTGGCCCTGGGAGTTAATTTAGCTATGTCCTCAGTCTGCAACTCCAGCCCAGTGGTTTAGCTTTTGGGGATGATGGAACAAAGGACACATGCCTAAAATAGCCCAGGCTGGCCTCCCTCAGGTCCAGCATCCTTCAGACAGGAAAAGGGTGGCAGGTTTTTGCAGAAGTGAGGCCCATAGAAGAGCAGGGTGGATAGAGCAGAAATCCTCCTTTCTCATCTTCATACTTGTTTTTCCTCTCTCACCCTAAGCCTACCCAAGCCCAGCAACAATCGGAACAGACTTGGTGTCTCATCCTCCTCCCCCAAAACCAGAGCTGTACCTGAGGCTGTCCTGGGAGCACCAGGAGCAGCAGCAGTAAGGGTATCTGGAGGGCCCGCGTGGGCTTCATCTTGCTTCTGCTGTGGGAGGGGAGCAACACCTTTGAGTTCCCCAAGGCTTTTATCTCTGGTGAATGAATGGTCTGAGTGAATGGTCTCAGCAGGAGAGATAGAGATTTCAACATCTGAAAGGACTAGTCACGTGAGAAGGGTTGGGAAGGACAGGGTGGGGCATGGGAAAAAGAGGACTGTGACACGCTTGTGCTTCCATAGATGGGGTAGAAAATTACTTTTTTTTTTTTTTTTTTTACATAAACAGGGTTTCTCTCCTCTGTCCTTGTCCTGCTGGGCCCTCCTGTCTAAACAGAATAAGGCAAACCTGAGACAAGCTGTGGGGGCCTTGGGATGGGTCCCTTTCAGAAGGGTTTATGGTCTTTTTCTCAACTTTAAATGAGAAATACTCCAGAGGAATATGTAGCTGTCCATCTCCAGGACAGAAACCATTTACTTAACCGAGGGCCTTGGATGAGGGCCAAACTGTATACCTGGGGGGACTGCTTCAGCAGCCTTGTGCTGGCCTGCTCTGCAGTGTGCCCTCTGCACACTTAGAATTCTGTCCTCTTCACTGTTCTAAGCACTCTAAACATTTCCTTCCCACCTCACTATTCAAATGGATCTGCTAATTAGACCTCTTGATTCCACGAGCTTCCACTGTCTGTCCTTCAAGAAAGCCCCCTCCAAATAGCTTCTTGTCATGCCTCTAGTCCTTTGGGATCTCCCCTGATGTGCCCTAAGGAAAAGGAAGAGTTGGTTCCTGAGTCATAGCTCATTGTTCCTAGTGCTGGCCACCCAAAATTCTACTTTCCTCTTCCACTGTGTCTCTCTTGAGTACTTCCCAGGCAGTGATGAGTCTCAACACCCCCAAGACCTAAGGGGACATCAGATTTCCTATGAAGACCACATTTTCCATTCAGAAATGTGTATCCTTTATTATATCCCTACTTGTCATTGCTCCTCCAATTCAGATATCATAGGTTTTTCACATAAAGGATTGGCTAATGAATCCCCTCCTTTAAAGCCCGTTGCACAACACATAATACCCAGTAGAGAGAGGCATATGAAGTGTGTACTTCTCCTTCTAGGGAGAGGGCTGGAGAGCTGAATTGAATGTATGACCCCAGGAAGACATGTGCTGGGCTCTGTTGGGCAATCTGTGATGAGAGATCCTGCCCACATCTTGCTTCAGAGTTTTCACCCTCTGACTTCCTGCTCCACACCTGAATCCATTCTCCATCAACTCCTCTGGCCTGGCCTTGCTATAGCCATGGATCCAGGTGAGCCACAGAGATTAGGGAGGTATGAGAGGAGTGAGTTGGGAATTAAGCTGCATGGAGTGGGAGACCTCTCGGAGAGGAGGAAGTGTGCAAGAACACAGAGCATGAAGCGTGACAGCTGGAGCTGGGTCCTCTGCCTATGTTTTGCCAAGGAAACCTAGCAAGCGGGACCAGTTGGGGAAGCATGGGAAAGCTCGGCACCGGAGCAGAGAGGGGAAATAGCTCAGGTGGGCAGCATGGGGCAGTCCAGAGCCGGCAGCTCTTCCAAGGTTGACAGTATGAATCAGCCAGGTCAGAGGCTGTGTCAGTTTCCAGAGCTCTGTTCTCTTTGGTTCATGTTGTGCCATTTCCTCAGCCCCTCCCGTCTTCACACATTTAACAAACATGGAGTTCCTGCTCAATGTCACACACTGGACAAAAGACCCCACGCAGAGCTACTTTCACTAATCTGGTGCTGGCTGGGCAGAGTGATGGAGAAAGATGAGATGTTGATCTCCATGCCAGGACCTGGGCCTCCTTGTTTGCCAACGTCCAGACCCGACATGTTCTGTTTGTGTGAGATGCAACTGTAGAGATCAATGCACAATTAGAAAAGGAAGGAAAAGTCTAGCCACGCTGGTCCCAGGCAAGCAGAGGAGAGTTTAGTGTGCATTCTGTTCCTGAGCAGGCAACAGTGCTAGAGGACCAGAGTGCCACATATTGGCAGATGATAACAATACCTTGGTTAGAGCTCTGCTCTGAGGCAGCTGGCACCCTTTGGCCATGGGAGGGCACATGCCTCAGCAAACAGGTGCTCAGTCCCTGCCATGGGAGGCCATCTCAGGGCCCACATCCCTTACTGCCCTTGCCCAGCAGAGCCGAAGCAAATGCCTGAGCCTCTGAGCGATCTGCTGGGTCCGTACTCCATAGACCACAGGGTTAAGGGCTGGGGGCACCACCACATAGAGGTTAGCCAGGAGGATGTGGATATGGCGGGGCACCGTGTGGCGGCCGAAACGGTGAGCCAGGAAAGAGAAGAGGGCGGGCGTGTAGAAGAGAGTGATGACGCTGGCGTGTGCTCCACAGGTCCCTAAAGCTTTGCAGCGGGCCCCATGGGATGGCAGGCGACACACGGCACGCAGAATGAGTGCATAGGAAGCAGCGATGAGCCCTACGTCTAGGGCTGGGGAGAGCAGTGTGGTGGCCAAGCCATACCAAATGTTGGGGCGCGTGTCGCCACATGCCAGCCGAGCCACACCCATGTGTTCACAGTAGGTGTGGGGGAGCTCCCGCTGTCCACAGTAAGGCAGTCTTTGGAGCAGGGCCACAGAGGGGACCATGACACAGGTACCACGGGTCACTGCAGCTGCAGCCACTATGCCCACCACACGCTGGGTCAGCAGTGCCCCGTAGCGCAGAGGCTGACAAATGGCCACATATCGGTCCACAGCCATGGCCAGGAGCACTGAAGACTCGGCAATGAAGGTCACATGGGTCACAAAGAGCTGGGTTAGGCAGGCGGCAAAGGAGATCTCACCCGACAGGCCCCAGAGCACAGCCAGAGCCTTGGGTACTGTGGACGTGGCCAGAACCAGGTCAGCGGCAGCCAGAAGCCCCAGCAGCTGGTACATGGGTGCCCGCAGTGTCCTGTCAGCTGCCACCAGCCCCAGGAGAAGGCCATTCCCTGCCACAGCAGCCATGTACAGCAGGCACACAGGCACTGAAAGCCAAGCATGCAAGGCCTCCAGGCCCGGCACCCCCAGAAGGATGAAAGGCCCAGGTCCAGGGAGGAGCACAGTCTGGTTGAGAGTGGGCAGTACAGGATCCATTCCCATCTCCTGGTTCCGCTGGGGTCTGTCCCTGCAGGGTGTGAGGGAGGCCTGTGAGAAGCCAGCACCTGCTCTCCAGGGATTTTACATGAGTGGGTATGAGGTCGGGGCTGTGGTGCTACAGCATTTGCCGAGAGCCCTGTGCTGACCTATGTATGGGTTCCCTAGCATCCATGGATTTGCTCATGTTCCCATGTGGTGAATGAAGGAATTTGGCTGCTGACATGTCAACAGACTTACTCCAGGACCCACAACTGGTAAATAAAACTAGCATTTCTCTCAAAGCTCACCTGACTAAACTGGGACACCTGGGTGGCTCAGTTAGTTAAGTGTCTGCCTTGGGTTCAGGTCATGATCCCAGAGTCCCAGGATCCAGCCTAGTGTCAGAATGGGGACTTCCAGCTCAGCGGGGAGTAGGCTTCTCCTTCTGCCCCTCCCTCTACTCCTGTTTTCTCTCTCTCTCTGTCTCTCTCTCTTTCTGGCGATCAAATAAATACATAAAATCCTTAAAAAGGAAGAACAAAAAACCCAAACTCACCTAACTAAAGATCACACTCTTCTGACAGGCTTTCCCAGGTGGAGTGTCTCCTCTTCAGCCCAGCCACATGGCAGCATCAGAATATGCATTTCCTGATGGCTTGTCCCAGAGGAAGTTGTCTCTGTCATCCAAACCTAATCCTACCAACATTCTCTGTGTTCCCTCCCTCTGGAAATCAAAGCTTGGAGAGATGGAATGACTCTTTTTCCTTCCACTCACTGACTAATGCTCAGACAAAACTCCTCTTCCAAAGTCCTTTTCCAGAAGCCACTTTAATAGCTCCCCTACTGTCCCAAACAGCCTATTCCTTCCAATTTGTCTGATATTTTGTCCCAGCGACCCATGGCTTTGACATCCCTCCCTCCAGCTCTATTCATACTTCAAGGTACCTGGATCATGAAAATTAATTCCTTCTTTGACCAGTGTAGACATTCATCCCATGACTCAGCTTTCAGGCTCTTTTTTATTCTTTTCTTTGTCCATGGACAGACCCATCAGATTCTGAAGAAATCAGTCTGGAAAAGTTCTGATCACCCAAAGAACACAGCAGACCGTCAAGATGGGGCTGCCGTGGAAGGGACTGGGACCGGGTGCTACTGTGGCAGTGTAGGTGAAAATGGTGGAGGAGGACAGACTTTGCTCATCTGGGTTTAGGTGGATAAGGAACAGCCTACAAAAAGGATATAAGCCAGAATGTGCTTTCCATGCTCTGCCTGAAGACCACAGTTATGTCCATGAACTTCATGAGGTATTGCATTTGGTATTTTAAGCTATTTCGGGGAATGAAGAACCTAGGGGTAGGTGAACAGAGAATAGGGTGGCCCAGAGTGTCAGAGGGGTTGTGAGTAGGGGGCTATCAAGCATCCCATGCTCTGTGCCTGTTCCAGGCTTCTCCACAGCACTGTCTCCTGGGCCTTGTCTCACACTCCCACATTTTGACTCCTGCAGAGAAGAATCAGGTAATAAACCAGGATATAATTTCCCAAATTAAAGTCTTATTGGTTTAGAAATTAGAACTTCCTTCTAAAGAATAAGGCTTTGCCAAGTCATGGGGTATGGTCTTGCCTCTCTCACTGTGGGGGCCCTTGGGCTCCCCTGGACTCTGAGAACATCCTTTCAGGATTAACAAGACACTCCCAGCCTTTCTGAGGAGAGAAACATGTCAACTACCCTAGGCCTGGGAACGTCTCTCCCAAAACCACAGGCCAAACATAACCTGTACCAGGCAGGGGGCCCATAAGAAAGTCCTGAACTCAGGGTGGAGACCCTCCCAGCATACTTCCTTATGGCAAAATTCCAGGGGAAACTGCCCCACATGGTTTGTGTCTACAGTCCACAGCTCTGCTCCTTCTATTTCCTCTTATAGGCTAAGTGAGGGGGAAGAGGAGGCAGCTAAGAACCCTCCTCCCAACCTTCACCTTGGTCTCTGTTGTGTATCTGGCTATAGACAAGGGGCTGCTGCTCATCTCCCACTGCCCACTCTGCTCTCCACCCAGTGCCTTGCTTTATGTCCAGGCCTCACACAGCTTAGTGCCCTTTCAGAGTCAGGAGTTCACAAGGGACATGCTGAAGGAAGTGTTAGGGGCTCTGCTCCCTGAGAGCTCCCAAGCAGGACACTTTTTCAGAGCCACTGTCTGGAGCCTGCAGCTGCTCCTATCTGCCATGCATGCAAAGCCATCCCACGGTGTGTACCCCTTTCTGTGATCAGGAAACCCATCTGCAGAAAGGCACACACACAGCTGGGACAAAGAACAACATCTCCTGGATCTCAGTCCAAGACTATTTTCTCTCCTGGAAGCCCTGCCTTGTTTCTCACTCAACAGCAATTTTCTTCTGGGCAGGAAAAGCTACTCTGCCACGCACACAGCTCATCTGACGTGGGTTTCCACTCCCACTCTGAGGGGGTCCTCCTTCTGACTCCATTCACACATGCACACCTCCTTCCAGGCATGAGTCACAGGGGGCCGTGAGGGCGCACAGACCTGCATGATCCAGCCACAGACTGAGACTCACCTCCCTCCATCTGCCGCCTCCTCCACAGATTCCAAGCCAGAGCCCCTTCCTCCCTCTCCCTGCCCTCTTGATCCTTCTACAGTGCTTCGTTCTCCTCAGAGTGGCTCACAGACTGTGTCCTGCCTAAGGGGCTTGAGGGACAAGTATTTCCTCCAGGAAGAGCAGAACAAGGAACATTAAATGCAGCTGGAAGCAGTGACACAGAAGGAAGGCAGAGAGGGGGAGTCAAGAACTGAACTCCGGCAGCAAGTGTTCAGTCCCAGCTCTGTAATATGATTGGGAGGGAATCGAATGAGCCCTTTGGCCCTTGATTTAATCAGAACTCATGATCCCCATGCTCCCTGTAGAGGAGGTGGGAGTGATAGGGAAGCCAGGAACAATGTTCTAGTTTTCCTTGTTCCCATGTACCACCCCCTCAGCACAGTGATTAGGATCTAAAGCAGGCTCCGAGGCCACATTATCTAAGTTCAGACCCTCGTTCTGCCACATACCAGCTGCGGGACTTTGCAGAAGAGACTCAGCTCCTCTATACCTTTACTTGCTTTACCTTAATTGGGGATAAGAATAAATGCACCTACTTTACAGGAATATTGTAAGAATAAGTAAAATAACATACATAAATAACTCTGGGACTTTGGAGAAGATGGTAGAGTAAAAGGATCCTGAGCTCATCTCCTGCCATGGAGATGCCTGGATAACAATCACATCAGCGGAATCAACCCAGAGAATCACCCAAAGACCAATAGAATGGACTCTCCACAGAGAAGAGGCCACATCAAAAATAGTTTTTGGCTAAAGTATATGAATTGAATTTTGCACTGCTTTTTTCAACCAAGAAAAAACAATAAAAAATGGATAAAGAAAATT
Organism: Mustela erminea; assembly: GCF_009829155.1. NCBI lineage: Eukaryota > Metazoa > Chordata > Mammalia > Carnivora > Mustelidae > Mustela > Mustela erminea. Next base: position 60,044,838 of record NC_045622.1, read on the forward strand.
TGCTTGAAACAAAGAATAAACAAAAAAGATAACATGGGAGATGAACTAAAGAATATTGAAAGCATGGTGGTCCTGAACTTGGGAAAAAACCAATGGCTAAAAGTCAGACTGAAAGTATATCAGATTAGAACTGATCAGACAAGTGAAAGAGCTTCCCTTGACAATGGAGCCAGGAAAAGGGGGTTGAAAACAAGATTGCTTCCTAGTAAAATGGAGAATGTGAGGGTGTTGACTTTTAATCCCTGCTCCTTGTCCCCAACCTTCAGCTTCCACATTTTTCTGACCCAGGAACAGTGTCAAACGAGTAGTGACGTCTCACCCCACTTCTCAAACTTACCAGCCACGCTGACCTCCACCTATGCTCTCCTTGGCATCCCAAAGTTGTTCTCTGAAAAAAGGTGTGAACAACACATTCCATCAGGACAAAGAGGTTTTGTAGACTGTCCAATGAGGAATGGCACTGCTAGCAGGACCTTCAATGCTGGGATCACTATGGGATAAATCCAGGTAGGGCATAGGGGGGAGAGCTCTTCAGGAACCCCCAGACCCTGTCTAGGGTGTGACTGATCTTGGCTGAAGAATTCCTGCTGACAGTGGGCCAGGAGCTCTCACCTTGTGCTGGGGAGGTGGGATTAAAGATGAAGAAGGGGCATCCAGCCTCCCTCTACCCAGGGCTGCTCCAGTCCCTGCTTCTCCGGCTTGTCCATTCAGCAGTCAGTGCACCGGTGACCTGGGGACTCCAAAGGTGCTTCTAGGGCAGGCCTGGGGAGAGCAGGTGTGGGTGGGAAGGATTTATATGTCTCTTCTCTGGCCATCAGGGGTTATGGACCCTGGGTCCCTGGTTGGATCAAGAACCTGCGAGTCACAGCTGTGCACGTTAATGAGGGATTAGCAGAGGTCTGTAGTCATCTCTGCTGACTCTCCTAGTGCCCCCTGGTTTCCATGCCTGTTGCACTCAGACACTCAGATCCCGGGAATAGAAGACAGAGCAGGGAGGTCTCAGCAGAACCCCTGGGAGGGGCACGGCACACGCAGGTGGAGACTTGTTTCATGCTCCACAAAGAACAAACCTAATTGCCCCCTAGACATGGACAGTCTCACTGCTTAGCATAATTTCTGCCCTTTAGGCTGATATGCAGGCAAAGCAGCATGGTGGGAAGAGCCTGGGCTGTTGAATTGGGCAGACATGGGGTTGAATAGGTTCCACCACTACATACACTGGAGAAAGTGTCTTATTCTTCTGACCCAGTTTCATTTTGTTTTGTTATTTTCTCCCTTTCTACAATGACGATTTGTGGACATTCCCAGAGAGGTGGTGGGAAGACTAGAGCAACATGCTCCATGAAGACATGGAGCACCAGTGCGGTGCCTGAGCTTGGGAGAGTAACACAACATTACTCAAGGTTGTGTCGCTTGCAGAGTCATCTTGAGGACAAACTCTGGCTCTCTGAGATGCCTGCTGGCCCACATGCAGTACCAGGTGGAGACTGTCATAGTGGACATTTAGTTTCACAACTCTCCCCTTTCTCGAAAATGCCCTGGATCCCACTTATTGGGATATAAGAGGATGTGGTAACACCAGATACTTCAAAATATGTCCTCCATGGTTTGTATTTGTTTTTAGATCTACTTTGAATGAATTCTGTGGTATTTATAGTGTCACAGAGCAAACTTAACATGTTCCTAAGAAACAACAAAAAAAATTCTTATACTGTTGTAATCACCTGTTTTAATATTCTACAAATGTCCAATAACCTCTTCTCATATCCGGCCTTTCCCTCGTGGAGTGTGTGTGGATGCACTGGAACTGGAGGGTGTGAGAGCAGTTGCTGAGATACGGCCCAGAGACAGAAACAACAAGTCCGCTCTGCAAACATGGCCATTTACTCCTACGAGTTCTAAGTGAGGAATCCATCCTGAACTGCTGTTTGTGGGAGTTCTTGACTAGGCAGGCTGCCCGTTTTACAATGACCACATCACATCAATGTAAAAGGGAGTAGTTAGGGATACAGAAGCCAACTCCCAGAACAAATAAAACAAATAAAGCAGGTAAAGTCTATTTCATTTCCACTTGATGAATGTACAGATATTGCTAGCATGAAAATTATTATGTATGTGTGATATCAATATGGCAGTGATATGAAGAAGAATTAGTCTTTCAAAAGTTGCTGACAAACCCAACCATCTCTGAACTGTTATAAAACTGTGGTGGTTACAATATCAACACATGTAGTCTAAGTTCTAAATTTGGTGTAGAAGTATGTTCTGAGGGAGCAGTGATAGGAACTGATAAACACTGTAGGAGCTGATAAGATTATGGAGCTCACATTGGACTAAGTGAATAACGTGGTGAGTGCATAAGTAAGAATTTGGAATTGCATTAAAGTTAATGTATTACATTTGAGATGACTCTCTTTGTTATGTGATAGGACAGAAACTGATCAAAAATAAAAAAGACTGCCTAATGAAGATTAATTGTTATTGTGGGGAAAATTCTACTGAGATGTGTGAACCATGGACTGAAATTTTAGTGTTTGTGAAAAATTAAAAACTATTTTGGTCTCCGCCCCCTTTTTTTCTCTTTAAACTCTTTAAATTTTAAAATTTTATTTATTTTATTGAGAGAGAGAACACAAGCAGCTGGAGGCGCAGAGGGGGAAGCAGACTCCCTGCTGAACAGGGCCCCAATGGGGGGACTCAATTCCAGGACTCAGCTGAAGGCAGACCCTTGATTGACTGAGCCACCCAGGCACACCATGGTCTCACCTCTTTTTTTTTTTTTTTATTTGTTATATTCTTTTTTTTTAAATTTATTTATTTTTTTCAGCATAACAGTATTCATTGTTTTTGCACCACACCCAGTGCTCCATGGTCTCACCTCTTAATGAAATGATGGGGCAGTCAGATTTTCTTATTCAACTATCTTTGGTATGCTTAATAATCTCATGCCATATATATGCCACATATTTTTCACTAGTGGATGAATTTTAGAGGTAAATAAACAAGTTAGAAATTTGGAAATTTCTATAAAATTTCAGAGTTTCTATAAAACGTTATGATGTCAGCCATAAAATAAAAATGTCATCAGTAAAATGAACAGTTGTATGTTGGGCATCTGCAAAAATTCATCACTGAACCACAGACAAATTTAATAAAATGTATAAGATATTCTTTTCCATTCAACAAAATCCACATGGAGGAAATTAAAGGATTCTAGGTCCATTTTTTTTAATTGAAAGATCATTTGAATTTAATGTAAATGTATAGGATAAACTGTTGGAAGAGACTACCAATGTATGGAAGGTAAATAATGAACAGAGAGCATTGCTTGTTTAATTTAATTTTTTTTTATTCTATTTATTTACTTGAGGAAGAGTGAGTGAGAGGGAACAAGAGAGGGAGAAAGAATCTGAAGCAAACGCTGCACTGACCACAGAGCCTGACACAGGTCTCAATCCCACAGCCAAGAGATCATGACCTCAGGGGAAATCAAGAGTCAGACACTTAACCAACTGAGCCACCCTGCTGACCCCATTGCCTAATTTTAAATAAAAGATACAAATAAATGTCCTTAAAATGATGAAATGATGTGATTCACAGACCTGTACCCCTGGGGATAAAAATATATGTTTATAAAAAAAAAATAAAAATAAATAAATAAATGAATATCCATAATTTACTAGCTTAGGAATAAAACATGTAATATATGAAAAAAAAATGATGAAATGATGGACTTAAATTATGGCCTTTAAATTCATGTCTTCGATCATTATTAATAGACCTTTTGGAGGGGCACCTGGGTGGCTCAGTTGGTTGAGCCTCTGCCTTCAGCTTGGATCATGATCCTGGCGTCCTGGGATCGAGTCCTGCATCGGGCTTGCTGCTCAGCAGGGAACTTGCTTCTCCACCCCCCTTCCCCTGCCTGCCTCTCTGCCTACTTGTGACCTCTGTCAAAAAAATAAATAAATAAAATCTTAAAAAAAAAATAGACATTTTGGAGACATTCCCCTACTACTAACAGTAGAAATGCAAAACCCAGGCAAAGAATAACCAAAAAAAAGCTTAATCATGATAATTGCCTGCAAGTACCTTCACAACAAGCCAAACTATGTTAGATAAAATAACAAAAAACATGCAAGCTCATTTGATATATTAAAATTTTAAATATGATATGCATGGAAAGGCATTACTTCAGAAGTATATATAGGCTTTTACTATGAGGCTTTCACTATTCCACTCATAGCTTTTTATTTAATTATAATTGCAGAATAACAAACTTTCACTATATAATATAAATGCTCAGTAAACGTCACTACTCACACTTTCAAGAAACAGTATGCACATTTCTGTAAGTCTTTCATTTGTTTCCTGTGTTCATTCTAGTAATACTTATATTTTCTGCCTTTGCATACAATAATAGCATGATGTGGGTTGTATGTTTCTATTCTAGCTCTGCATTTATTTAACTGCCTTGCTGTGTGCTTTGGAAAATTCATGTTTATTCTTCAGGGTCAGTTTCTTCCTCCTAGAATGAAGTTTGAATAATTCCAGTCCCATAGGACCTGGCCATGCTCCTCCTACTCCCTTCTCTACTATTGCCACCTCACTGTGCTCTAGAAACACTGGTCTGGTCTCCCTTCTGTTCACAGTCATGTTGTGCTGTTCCCAGCCCCAGGTCCTTTGCCTGTGCTGTTGTCTCTGCCACTGTTCTCATCGCCCGTGCATGGTGCATCACTGTATTCACTTCATTTTTCTATCAGTTACATTCTCTTTGAAAGCAAAGAGTTTGTTCTCTTCTGCCTTGTGTGTCACTCTCCAGAGATTATAAGCTCCCTAAATGCGGGACAGAGTCTCCATTATTAACTGTCATAGCCTGAATGCTTAGAACCTTGTAACAATACAGTGGATACTCAACAGGAAATTCCAAATCAATGAATAATGAAAAAAAAAAGGATTATTGTAAGAACTCTAGATCTTTCTTGGAATATGATATACACTGTTGTTTCCAGTGAAATCTTTGTGCAATTAGATCTATCTTACCACGCATGTGTTACTTTCCTCTAGAGTTCCTCTGTTGATACCCCCTGTGCTGCACTGATGTGTCTGATACTTGATTCTCTCTCCAGCTCAGGAAACACACCCATAGCTAAGAGCCCCACAGCCTCCATCCAGTGGAGTTAAATGTCTACTTTACTGTCCCAGTGAACTGGCTCGACATCTCCTGACACTATCTCTGCAGCTCCCTTCCTCAGTGTGTCTTGGAGTCAAGAAGCTATGCTCCTCCACCAGCACCAGGGCTATGAATGCTGACACTGAGAAATCTCCATTTCTCTCCTCCTCAATGCAGCACTGCTGGTAGACCTCACTGCTCATAGCACTTAATTGAAGGACTTCATGTGTTGGGGGCATTGAATGGAAGCTGCAGACATACACCATGAATAAATATTGAATATTATTGTAAATTTCCTCAGTCCTTCTACACATCCCCTTAATAATGCACTATTCATTAATATTTTCATTTTACTCTCTCTTCTTCAGGATTTCTGCCTTACCATATTTTTCTCTCCATAGTTCCATGTCTTAATTTCTAAATTTGTATTGCTTTGTCCTTTTAAAGTAAGTCAACTCTATGTTTCTGCCTCTTTTTCCTGGCCATAACCTGTGCTCCTGCATATTCCACAAACAAGTCATCAAGGAATTTTTTATACATAGAACATCTCCCTCACATAGCTCATACCATTTTCCTGGTACACAAAAGCACCTGTAGGCAGTCTCACCTTACATAGAATTAGTTTTTTTTCTCATTCCTGCTATATTAATATACTCTAAAAAAATGTTGTTAGCTTTCCCACAGTACATTGGAAATCATTCTGAACCTTTGGTAGAAAACAAAAGTATAAACCTATCTCTGATCTGCTTAGTCTTCACTCCATAGACAATGGGGTTGAGTGCAGGTGGGATAACAATGTAGAGGTTGGCAAACATGATGTGGAAGGTGCGGGAGACATTGTGTCCAAAGCGATGGGCAAGGATGGAGAAAAAGGCAGGTGTATAAAACATGAGGATGACACAGACATGGGAACCACAGGTGCCAAGGGCCTTCTGGCGGGCATCCCGGGAGGGGAGACGGAAGACCGCACAGAGGATGAGGGTGTAGGAGACAGCAATGAGAACCACATCTGAGATGACCGTCATGATGGGAACACAAAAGCCATACCAGATGTTGATGGAGATGTCCGCACAGGCGAGCCGGGCAACACCTATGTGCTCACAGTATGTGTGTGGGATGATGTGTGTCCTGCAGAAAGGCAGGCGTGTGAGCAAGAATACATCTGGCAGGATGATGCAGAAGCTTCGAAAAGAGATGCCCACTGCAATCTTGATGATGGTTTTGGGGGTCAGAATAGTGGTGTATCTCAGGGGGGAGCAGATAGCCACGTAACGATCGAATGCCATGGCCATCAAGATGGCTGAATCTAGGACAAAGCTATAGTGGAGGAAAAACATTTGTGTAAGACACCCTGGAAATGTGATTTCTTGAGCCCCAAGCCAAAAGATACTGAGTGTTTTGGGAACACCAGCTGTGGACAGGACAAGGTCAGTCATGGCCAGCATGGAGAGAAAGAAGAACATGGGTTCATGAAGGCTTCGCTCCACCACGATGAGGTAGAGAAGGGTGCAGTTTCCCACAAGGGCCACAATATAGATCATACAGAAAGGAATCCCAATCCACACATGGCATTGCTCCAGGCCTGGGATCCCCACCAGAATGAAGGGGCCTGGGTTATAATTGCTCAGGTTGAAAATGATCATGGTAGAACACGATGGCACAAGTCCCAGGGCCTGAGGATGGAGGGTAGTAGAAAATAGAGTTAGGATCACTTGAGTCACTGTCACCTCCAACTACTCATCATTATCAACTCCTAAACATAAGGAGACCATATAAGTTATCTACAATAGAACCCCTCTGGAGTAAATACAGGCTGGTATCAACACAGTTGCAGGTAACTTGCATAAACCAGGATTGTCTCAGATACACTGAAACGCAGACACATTCTTCACCAAGAGAATTTGTTCCTTCCTTGGCCACCTCTGTTGATTTACACAACTTTTCCAGGCAGCCTTCCTGATTGGCTGCCTTCACTCCTCTCGTGATATAGTATACCTCTGACACAAGGCAGTGTATACTTTTTCATGGTGGTAAAAATTCTGCAACTTTATAGACATTATTGGCTGCTTAGTCTTGACAAGATCTTGATAGGATCTGCTTGTTCTGTTGTGTGGGATATTAAAATTTGCTCCAGGATACACACTGGCTCTTTCAAGGCTCCCAGACAACTACAACTCTTACATCTGTGAGGTAAACACAGTTTTGGATGAGGTAAACATCCAAAAATTTGGTCAATTCAACAGTACAGGCTGAGTTCCTACTTTATGCTTGATAATATGTGGAACTTCAATAAAAATTAGAAAAGTTCCATATATATGAGGCTTATGAGTCCCTCCTCCTCCCACACACCCCCAAAAAATAATTTTCTAGTACCCTATACACTATACAACTGTATACCATCCTAATATCTTGACTTAATAATACTCCTGGTCAAGAGTCCAAAAGGACTGTTTCCTCCCAAACCCGTATTCTATTGGATAGACCCCTTATTCTCTCAGATATGCAGGCACTTTCTTATTTACAATCTCAAACTTTTTGATCCGTACTTACATTCTCTCATACATTTTACCATAATAGAATCACCAGCCCATACTCCTACAAAACACACTCCCCCAGCAACCTGCGTCACACATACTCCTCACATACATGTGTGCATCACACACACACACCACACATGCACACACCACACATGCATATACACATCATACAAACATATCATACAAACACAAGCACGCATACTAAGAAAAATAGAAACAACATATTTCATGATTGGATTTTGGTACTGTCATTTCTTGTGTAAATTCCCAGAATTTTTACTTGGAGTGTTGCTCTTTTAAAGACCAAGTTCCCATGCCCTCTTCCGTCTCCAGCAATGTCTTTGCATGGAAAGTTATTCATAAGTTACACTTCACCAACCACACACCAACCACACACAAGGCTCAGCTCTCCTTGGAGCAGCATTGACAGGAAGCTTGTGATGCTCATGTTCCTGCACCTCTGAGTCCAGACAAAGCTCACCCTCAGCTTCCTGCAGACCCCCACGTTTTCACTCATTCTTATACCCAGTTCACCAGACCCGCATCTGCCAGACTAATACTTAACACTCTCCACTCTGCTGCTTTTGGTAAAACAGAAGCCTAATGTTCTCTTCTTTTCTTTCTGACCTTCCCTTATCTATATGTGAAAACACTTTCTGAAGCCACAGAAAGCCTCCTGTACAGCGTCTCCGTTATTTAGATTCTGGGCTCCGGGAACACATCCAGAGTTCAGAAGGTGGCCGCCTTTTTCAAGAAAAAAATATGGGATGTTTAGCCAAGATTGCAAAGCAGCAGTGTCTGGCCCAAAGTAAGCATGGGCTATCATACTTCTCTCTAGAGATCACATTTGATATCATCTGTATGAGCCTTTGCAGTCAGACCACAGAGTGAAGAAGAGAACAGAAAGATGCATCCAAGCTAATGGGAGTAGCCTGGGCACACACCCACACACCAGCACACTTAGTCCCATTCTTTAGGTCAGGGCAATGGGTCCTTCTCACATGTGTGACCCAGACCTTTGCAGACAACAGTTACTTTGACCATGCTTAACCCAGGTGTATAATTGCATATCTCTTCAAATATTTTGCCATTCATTTGATGGAGCATCTGTGCAAGTCTGGTGACTCTGACCTGGGCTTCTACATGGGAATCGTTCCAGAAAATAAGTAACAGTCTCAGTGCATGGCTCCTGTAGACAGAGCCCTGAGTGTTCATCACCCCCCGCCACCTTCCATCCAAATTCTGGGTCAGGCCACACCCCTCAAACAGCCATCACTCACCTTATCATGGAATTGGGCCACAGAAAGAACAGTTGTGCTGACAGACAGCCAGAAAGTCTGCAGAAAGGGATGACACACCAAACAAAGAAATATGTAGAGGGGAAAGCAAGAGATTGTGGACAGATCAATTCCCTGCTCCTTTATTGTTTCTGGTCAATATTCAATGTGGGGAAAAGGTAAATAGAGAGGACCTGAGGGACCCCGGCATCCTCTCACTCTCAAGGGAAGAGCATCAAGACGTTATGGTAAGTGTGCCCAAGCCTGGGAGTTGATACTGCCTCTGGGTGTTTGTTTTTATTTTGCATTGCTCATGAGCTGGTATGCCTGTGGGAATAGGGCTGTGCACTTGCCCACCTGTCACACTGAGGGTTCCAGCTCATGCCCTCACTCCTCTGACAAAAGGCTTGGACAAAGCACGTACTATCTGTTAGGAGGTGATAATATAATACCAACCTCTTGAGATTAGAGAAGGGTTAACAAACTAGGTAGATCAGTACTTGAGAAAATGTCTAACACAGTGGAGACTCATCACACATTTCTTAGGAGGATCACATGGCCCTTGCCAGGTGTTCTACTGCTTTTTAAAGTGGGGCCCTGGCATCGGCTTTCATGGGCTCTACAGTGGATCTTTTCTTACCCTGGGAGACTAGTATATACATATATAGCTGTGAGCATGAACACTAGAAAACAGGAACGTTGGTTGTTGGTGTCTCTACTGGGACAGGAGTGGAACAGATCCTGGAGGCTCTTTGCTTTGATGGCCTAAGTCAGTATGTTCCTCTTGGCGATCCAGTGGCTGCTGCTTTGCAATCTTGGCTAAACATCCATTTTTTCTTGAAATCCATCAGGTCCCAAACTGCATCTACCACCCACCCCTGGACCTGCACTCGGTGCTCCTAGGCTCAGCAAGTGTCACCTCACTACTCAGGAAAATTAGAGGGTCTTTCTTTGTGTTCCTTCCCAACATCTCCTCAAGTGAGATCCTTCTCTGTCTCATTGTCTAGCTCCTCACTTCTTACCTACATCACTCTATGACTTCCTAAATGATCAGTTTATTTCCCTTGTGTCTCCCTCCTGCAATTTCCTGTCTGCACATTGCTCCTCTTACCCTGTGAGTCTGATCATGTCTGCCCTTTCTTAAATCCCATTTTCTTCTCACTCTGAGTCCAGACACCCGCTTCTTTCTTTAGTTTTTTGATCTTCATCTCCAGCTTTGTCATGTTTTCCTTAATGGACACAGCCCAAATGAAAACTAATACCACTTTTATTGATAAAACCAATATGAATAATAAAGTACCTTTCTGTGGGAAGTCCCTTAGATGTGCCACTGACACTATTAGGAACTTGGAGGCCCAGGTCTCGGTGTGTACCTGAGAGGCTCTTATCCCCCAAGTCAGCTCCCAGACTGATGTGGTTTGGAGTGGTGTTGGGTTCTGGAGCTGATGGTCAAGAAAGAATTCTTGAGATTTTTTTATGCAAAAAAAGTGGTTTTATTAAAGCATAGGGAAAGGACTTGTGGGCAGAAAAAGCTTCTGATGGCCCAGGACTGTGAGGAGCAGCTGATTATATACCTCGAAGTAGGGGGATATAAGGATAAGTGAAGTTCCAAAAGGATTTTCATATGCTGAAAAAGACCCATAGGATACCAGATGCCTTGCTATTGCCAAACTAAGGTTGTTTGTTTTTCCCTCTAACAAGGCATTAACATCAAGACAGTTGGGAACCTCCTGGGGGATCAGTACACTCTGTTTGCCTCAAGTATTTGTCAAAGGGATGCAGGCAGGTTATAACTGAATCTACGTTTCCTTCTACCTTTGTTTCTCACTTCAGTTCACCTTCCTTCCCACCTCCACTTGATTGGCTTCTTCCCATGATTCCCAGTTGTTGGAGCAAATATCATTTTTGGCCATTATTGAAAGGAAATTTAGGATGTTTTACTGCTCTATACTGGGAAGAGGGACATAAGAGTCCCGTAAAACTACATCCTGTAAGAATATGATTAACTACTGGTACCTTCTCTCTATGAGTTATCTGATGATAGCCCCTTCTGTTCTTCATGGCAGGAGTGGTTGTACTTCTCTAAACATCTCATTATCATCTAATTTATATACGCTATGAATTATGAAACCAAATCATTCTTATCTCTCACACAGACTACAGCTTAAGTCTTCACCCTTGTGCAATAAGAATACAGAATTCATGATAGAGGGGAAAGTATGTTAATCCTTTTCTTATTTAAAAAAAAATATTTATCACTGTTTTTTTCCTGCCTCCACTGTGTATTCTATTTATGCTTCATGATATTTTTTATGGTGTTTAAAATGCATCAAATAATTTTGGAGAAAAATATCTATGATTGTTGTCACACAGAAAAAGAACATACAGTCAAGCCGTAGTCTCTGGATCCACAAAAACAATCTTTCTTATTATAATTCTATGTTGAGAGTTACTGTAGAATGGTGGATCTAATCCGAATGGGGTGGGAAAACAGTAGAAGTAGAGAGATCATGTACAACTCTGGTGTTTACATTCAGGGGAAAATGAGGAATGTTGAGATGAGTGTGGGGAGAGGGGAGATGCTCACACTCAGTGGGAACTCCAAGAGGTTGTATAGAAAGAAGCAATACGCTTTGAGGGCATCGTAGAGCTGCAAGAAAACCAGACAGCAACTATTGTCGACACTTGACAAACACCAAAAATAGTTAAACTTTGACGAATTCACTGACTGAGTGACTCCCTCTGACCCAATTATAACCATGTTAAGTTTGAAGAGAGAATGAATCATACAAACAAAGATACATGGTTAGCAGTAGCTGACATCTCTTTGAAGATATGAAGAGACTTGCACCCCCAGTTCTTCCAAATGCCCAAATTTCAATCCCACATCTTAGTCTGTACCTATTTCTCCTTCTTATTGACCACAGGAAGTTAGGATTATCTTTATGTTTGATTCTTAGGGGACTCTGGCCACTCACATCTCATTTGGCTTTTTCAAGATTGAGTGAAAAATGAACATTAGGTTCCTGATTGTGTTCATCCTTTGTCCAAAGTAAATGCCTGCTGTCTTACATTTCATGATTATTTTCCATTCATTTATATGATAAACATTCCTTATGCACCTATGACATGCCATGACCCTTGTTTGATGTTGTCTAGAAATGAATTGGAGTAACCAAATATACTCATATATACTATTTTCTATACTCACATTTATTTATTTATTTATTTTGCAATGGAAATACCTGATTAGATTATCTGCCTGAAATAACAAAGAAGGAGAACCATAGCTCTGATTAATAAGGAACTTTTTCATCTGTCCCTTCTCTGGACCCTTGGCCACGGATTCATTCTCTAACCTAATATACACTAAGAACTTTCCCCTACCCACTCAAACTTTAGAACTTTAACACTAGCAACCCTGGGGAAAGAGCAAAAGAATGACTTTGTCCCGGATTTGCTTGGTCTTTACTCCATAGACAATAGGATTGAGTGCAGGTGGGATGACTACATAGAGGTTGGCAAAGAGGATGTGAAAAGTACGAGGGACATTATGCCCAAAGCGATGGGCAAGGATGGAGAAGAATGCTGGTATATAGAACATGAGGATGACACAGACATGGGAACCACAGGTGCCAAGGGCCTTCTGGCGGGCATCCCGGGAGGGGAGACGGAAGACCGCACAGAGGATGAGGGTGTAGGAGACAGCAATGAGAACCACATCTGAGATGACCGTCATGATGGGAACACAAAAGCCATACCAGATGTTGATGGAGATGTCCGCACAGGCGAGCCGGGCAACACCTATGTGCTCACAGTATGTATGTGGGATGATGTGTGTCCTGCAGAACGGTAAACGATTTACAAGGAAAACACATGGAACAAAAACACAGAAACTTCTGAAGGAAATTCCCACAACAATTTTGATAATCAACTTGGGGGTCAGAATAGTGGTGTATCTCAGGGGGAAGCAGATGGCCACATAGCGATCAAATGCCATGGCCAGGAGTATAGCTGAGTCCAAGACAAAGCTGTAGTGCAGAAAGAATAATTGCGTGAGGCAACCAGGAAAACTTATTTTCTGGGGACCAAGCCAGAAGATGGTAAGGGTTTTGGGGACACATGTGGTAGACAATATCAGGTCTGTCATGGCCAGCATGGAAAGGAAAAAGAACATGGGTGCATGAAGACTCCGCTCCACAGCAATGAGGTAGAGAAGGATACTGTTGCCCACAATGGCCACGAGATAGATAAAACAGAAGGGGATGCTGATCCAGGCATGGTACTGCTCAAGGCCAGGGATGCCCAAAAGGGTGAAGTCTTCTGCGTGATAGCTACTCAGGTTGTACATGGCCAGTGTGGTCTGAAGAATAGCTTCTGTATCTGAAAAACAAATTGTGTATAATGAACCTGAGTAAATTGTATTGTAATTCTTCCTCCACCTTCTCCTTTGGGCCAGCTCTCCTCCTTCCTGTCTGCTAAGAGTGAACCTCCTAGTGTTAGTAAAAGCTATGCTCATTTCTTCAAGAAAGATTCCTTAGACACAATATTCTGGTAGTAGTCACTTGGTGTTTCTGGAATTTTCTTCATACTGTTCAAAATGTTATTTCCATTTTAGAGATAAATGTCCCTTGGATCAATGTAATTCCTTGCTATACCGATGTGAGTAGAGAAAACCACAATCTAACCATATACAGAGAAAGAAACTAAGAAAAGTGGGGTACGATGGGAAAATAAGGAGATAATTAACCATGACAGACTCCTACTGGAGGCAAGGCTTTACACAGTATCATCTCACTTAGAATAACTTACTTAGGTAAGTATTTTCATCCTCCTCATTTATTTCTTATTGTTTTGCTATAGACTCTAACACTGTGACATAACCTTACCCGAGATCTCATCTTGCATAACAGACACAGCCAAGATCATTCCAGTCCACAGCTAATCCTCCTTTAAGCTGTCGTGCCCTATCAGGTGATTTTTCGGGAGACGACACACTGTTAGATGCCTAGCACTGAGAAGAGGCCTGGGATATAGGGGAGTCAGTATGGAAAACCTAACTCTCCAACAGCAGTATGTCCAGCACACTAACATACGTGGGATTTGCAGACCAGAATGTTCTTTGAGATTGATGTTTGGTGCCTCACCATGGAGAACAATATGGAAAATGGATGTGGCACTCAGCCTACAGCCCCCTCTTAGCACTGAATGAGGAATATGAAAGTGCGCCCTTGACTATTACAGGGGGACCCCTAGTGGAAGAAATATGGAATTGATGCATTCTAAATCCCACGCCAAGTCAAAAGGAAAAAAGCAACCCCCTAAAACAAAACTAATATTTTTGGAAACCTTCAGTACACTATACAAGTCTAAAACTCTTTAAATGAAATCACTTCTATAATCCTCTTAAAAACCCTACAAGACAGGTAATAACGTTGTTTACATTTCGAAGATACAGAAACGGAGGCTCAGAGAAGTTACGTGACCTGCCGAAGGCCACATGACAAGCAAATGTTAGAGCTGGGAATAAAGCCTGAGGACTATGTTCATGGACTCTCGTGTGTTAAAGGAAATTCTCTATAGAGTGTATGGCAAATGGAAGATACATGATATCTGTAGAGCAGAAGATATAAAATTAAGTCACATGAAGAAAACATAGACAAATCCCTTATGAACCTACAGACAAAGGCTGTGTGTGCAATCTACAACTACAAATGCAATGACAACACGAACACATAGGATGCAGATGCAGAGAACAAGTTGGTGATCAACAGAGGTGGAGGAGGGGGTTAGTGAAATGGGTAAAGTTGGTCAAATGCACAAAATTCCAGTTATAAAATAAATAAATGAGTCCTGGGAATAGAATTACAGCATGGTGACTCAGGTTAATAATAACATATTCTGTTTTTGAAACTTGCTAAAAGAATAGATCTTCAAAATTCTCAACACACAAAAAAATTGCAACTATGCATAGTGATACATATAACTAGACATACCATGGTAATCGTTTCACAACAGGTTTAACATCCTTGTCAGACGCCTACCCCAAACTTTTCCCTCGAAGTATAATAACATCATCTCTTTAAAAAAAGATTATTTATTTATTTATTTGACAGAGAGAGAGAGAGAGAGAGAGAGAGAGAGAGATCACAAGTAGGCAGAGAGGCAGACAGAGAGAAAGGGGGAAGCAGGCTCCCTGCTGAGCAGAGAGCCCAATGCAGGGCTGGATCCCAGGGACCCTGAGATCATGACCTGAGCCAAAGGCAGAGGCTTAATCCACTGAGCCACCCAGATGCCCCTGAAAACATCATCTTGAATATATTCATTTTGTTCCTGAAAGGTCAGGTACCCAATTCTAGGACTCTGTCTTGAAGAACTGTAACTTAGAATTCTCTGGCCTCATTAATCACACATTTACACATACTAACTGTGTATCTGTTCAGGGTTCAGTGATTACTAATTTGTTCCTCAGCAACCTTGAGCTTTCCAGGGTACTGACTTTTTCACTACTTTTCATTCACTATCCTGGTGTCATTGCATTCCTCTTTTCTAGGTTAAATTCTGATTCATCATGTCAACCACTCTCTCATGCATATTTTGCTTGTCCTTGCTCCACTGACCGCCCATAATGTATGTTTGTAAAATTCAACTCCTAGATCCACCAACCTAATAAGTCCTTCAAATCAGGATGGAAGGCACTTAACTAGGTATATTTGTGTTTCCATAATTTCATGATCATTAATTTTAAGCTTAACCACAATACTGCCCAATGACTTAACAACATGATCTTTTCAGCTCAGTGTCCCTGGATAACTTTTTTCTTGCTTTTCTCCAAGCATATCCACCAATCCCAACTCCCTTTTTCTCAACAGATAATCTTTCATTTTACTTAACACAAAAATTTGAAGACATTGTATATGAAATCATGTAACACAGTCATCACATCTACATGTATATGTATATACACATAGACACACACACACATATATATGGACTCTGCTTTTTTTTTCTTGTTATAATTGGGAAAAATATCCCTTTTGTATCCTGGCCCCAAAAGCAACCCATTCTCTCTCAAATCTTCCCAATATTCATTACCATTCATTCACATTCTTGTCTTTTGTCTTCAATCTATGCTTTTAAATTTTGTACTCTTTCAACATTTAAACAATTAGAATGGCTCGAGTATTTTCTAGTCTGAATTACACAGAAACAATTATATTCTCTCATCATAGCTAGATACATAGTTCTCTACACCACATACATGCTTCTCATGTGCTACTTACACTTTAACCCATGCTAATCTCATTTCTATCCTCACCTTTCCACCAAAGCAGTTTTTGCTAACACTACTAATCAAGTCCATGTCCCATCTAAGTCCTTGCTGAACTTTTAACCAGCATCTGACATTATTCACTACCCTCCACCCCCCATCTTGAAACATCCTGTCAAGGTCTTACCACAACACTTTGGGTTTTTCTTCACCCTCACTAACATCTCATATCATCTTTCACCTGTCCTTCCTATTCTATGTATCTTACGGCCCAGGGTTCCTCAAGGCTATGCTTGAAGCTCCCTATTCTTCTCTTCACACTTTTTTTTTTTTAATTTAGATCATCAACACCTAAGATCCCAATTAATAGCTATATGTGACATCTCCCAGTGTTTTACGTCTCCCTTACATATTACAAGACACATATTTTCAACTCCTTTCTGGATATCCTCTTATGGATCTCAAATGTAATTTTTCAACAATAAAATCAAATAAAATCAAATCAACAATATCAAAAAAAATCAAATCAACAATAAAATCAAACTCCCTCACATATCATCACTAAACTTTTGATCCATACTGCATCCAATAATTCAGGGAATATAAGTATCATGGACTCAATAGAGGTACACAGCTAAAGCCTCTCATCTTCCCAGTCCAGGACTGTTTCCTCTCCTGGAAGCCCTGCCTTGTTTCTCACTCAATAACAACTTTCTTCTGGGCAGGAAAAGCTACTCTGCCACGCACACAGCTCATCTGACGTGGGTTTCCACTCCCACTCTGAGGGGGTCCTCCTTCTGACTCCATTCACACATGCACACCTTCTTCCAGGCATGAGTCACAGGGGGCCGTGAGGGCGCACAGACCTGCATGATCCAGCCACAGACTGAGACTCACCTCTCTCCATCTGCCGCCTCCTCCACAGATTCCAAGCCAGAGCCCATTCCTCCCTCTCCCTGCCCTCTTGATCCTTCTCACAGTGCTTCGTTCTCCTCAGAGTGGCTCACAGACTGTGTCCTGCCTAAGGGGCTTGAGGGACAAGTATTTCCTCCAAGAAGAGCAGAACAAGGAACATTAAATGCAGCTGGAAGCAGTGACACAGAAAGAAGGCAGAGAGGGGGAGTCAAGAACTGAACTCCGGCAGCAAGTGTTCAGTCCCAGCTCTGTAATATGATTGGGAGGGAATCGAATGAGCCCTTTGGCCCTTGATTTAATCAGAATTCATGATCCCCCTCCCTGTAGAGGAGGTGGGAGTGAGAGGGAAGTCAGGAACAATGTTCTAGTTTTCCTTGTTTCCTTGTACTACCCCTCAGCATAATGGTTAGGCTCTAGAGCGGGCTCCGAGGCCACATTAACTAGGTTCAGACGCTCATTCTGCCACATACAAGCTGTGGGACTTTGCAGAGGAGTCTCAGCTCCTCTATGCCTTTATTTCCTAAATTGGGGAAAAGGAATATTGTGAGGATAAATGAATGAAAAAAATTTTGTAAGGTTAAATAAAATAACATATGCAAAGTAATTCTGGAACTTCTGGAAAAGATGGTAGAGTAGGAAGATTCTGAGTCCACCTCGTAGAGCCATAGCCCCAGATACACCCATATCAGTTTAACCAACCCAGAAAATGATCCAAAGTCATGTGGAACAGGCTCTCCACAATAATTGTTAAGAGGAGACCACTTCAAAGGCATTTTTTGAACTAAAGTATATGACTTGAAATATGAAATGATTTTTTCATAAAAAAACGATGAAAAATGAATAATGAATAACGAATAAATCAATTCTGCCTAAAACACGGCCAATATCCAAAGCATATTAAATAGAATTGTGCTTGTTACTATCATTTTAACGTTTGTAGTATTCCTGAAATTAGTCCTATTGAGACCTTTTTGATTTCATCCTTAGTTCTCATTTCATAATGTGATCAATCATCCTGTAATATATCTTTAAAAAAAAAAAAACAGAAGAGATAGAGACTTAAACAAATGATGTTTGAAAGCAGAATGGTCTTGAGTTTGGGAAAACCAAATGGCTAAAAGTAAGGCTGAAAGATTTAAATTAGATCCTATTAGATAGAACTAGGAACTTTCTTTGCCAATGGAGCCAAGAAAAGCAGGTTGAATACAAGACTGCTCCAAATAAAACAGAGAACGGGTTGGTGGTGTCCTTTAATCTCTGTTCCTAGTCCTCAATCTGTACCTTCCATGTTTTTCTGACCCAGAAACAGTGATAAGGGAGTGGACACATCAGACCCAGTTCTCAAACCAAGCAGTTGTACTGGCCTTCCAACACAGGCTCTCCTTGGCACCCCAAAATTGTTCTCTATAAAAGAGAGGGAGCTAACTCTTTCTAGCATGACAAAAAGGCATTCTGAAGCATGCCCTTGGGGATTGGCACTACTAGCAGGACCTTCAATGCTGGGATCACTATGAGATAAATCTAGGTAGGGCATAGGGGGGAGAGCTCTTCAGGAGCCCAAGACCCTGTCTAAGCTGTGACTGATCTTGGCTGAGGAATTCCTGTTGCCAGTGGGCCAGGAGCTCTCACCTTGTGCTGGGGAGGTGGGATTAAAGATGAAGAAGGGGCGTTCAGCCTCCATCTACGCAGGGCTGCTCCAGTCCCTGCTGCTCCAGCTTGTCCATTCAGTTGTCAGTGCACTGGTGACCTGGGGACTCCAAAGGTGCTTCTGGGGCAGGCCTGGGGAGAGCAGGTGTGGGTGGGAAGGATTTATGTGTCTCTTCTCTGGCCATCAGGGCATGGACCCTGTGTCCCTGGTTGGATCGAGAACCTGCGAGTCACAGCTGTGCACATTAATGAGAGATTAGCAGAGGTCTGTAGTCATTTCCACTGACTCTCCTGGTCCCCTCAGGTTTCCATGCCTGATGCACTCAGATACTCAGATTCCGGGAAAGGAAGACACAGAGCAGGAAGGTCTCAGCAGAACCCCTGGGAGGGGCACAACACTTACAGATGGAGACTTGCTTCATGCTCCAAAAAGAACAAACCCAGTTGCCCCCTAGACATGGACAGTCTCACTGCTTAGCATTACTTCTGCCCCTTAGGCTGATAAGCAGGCAAAGCAGCATGGTGGGAAAAGCCTGGGCTGTTGAATTGGGCAGACATGGGGTTGAATAGGTTCCACGACTACACACACTAGAGCAAGTGTCTTATTCTTCTGACCCAGTTTCGTCCCCCCCCCCTTTCTACAATGACGATTTGTGGACATTCCCAGAGACGTGGTGGGAAGACTAGAGCAGCATGCTCCATGAAGACATGGAGCACCAGCACGGTGCCTGAGCTTGGGAGAGTAACACAACATTACTCAAGGTTGTGTCGCTTGCAGAGTCAGCTTGAGGACAAACTCTGGCTCTCTGAGATGCCTGCTGGCCCACAAAGGGCAGCAGGTGAACTCTCATAGTGGACATTTGGTTTCACAACTCTCCCCTTTCTCGAAAATGCTTTCCTTTCCATGTAGAGGGCATAAGAGGTTGTGGTAACACCAGATATTTCAAAATATGTCCTCCATGTTTTGTATTTGTTTTTAGACCTCGTTTGAAAGAATTGTTTTGTGTTTACACTGTCACAGAATAAACTTACAGTTTACAAAAAACAACAAAATCCTTATAATATTGTTATCCTTTGTTTTAATATTCTAGAATAGTCCAATAACCTCTTTTCCTGTCCAGCCTTTCCCTCGTGGAGTGTGTGTGGATGCACTGGAACTGGAGGGTGTGAGAACAGTTGCTGAGATACGGCCCAGAGACACCAACAACAAGACCGCTCTGCAAACATGACCATTTACTCCTACGAGTTCTAAGTGAGGAATCCATCCTGCACTGCTGTTTGTGGGAGTTCTTGACTAGGCAGGCTGCCCATTTTACAAAGACCATATCACATACACAAGCCATACACAAGCCAACTCCCAGAACCAATAAAGCTGGCAAGTATTTTTATTTCTCTATGTAATATAATTGTTTATAGTAAATGCCAATAATGTACACTTTTAAGAAACAGTATGTATATTTCTGCAAGTCTTTCATTTGCTTCCTCTGCTTAATCCCATAATACTTATTATAATGTATTTTATGTCTTTGAATACAATCATAGATATGAGATTGTGAGTTTTGTGGTTATTTAAAATTTTATTTTTTGGGGCGCCTGGGTGGCTCAGTGGGTTAAGCCTCTGCCGTCGGCTCAGGTCATGATCCCAGGGGCCTGGGATCGAGTCCCGCATTGGGCTCTCTGCTCAGCAGGAAGCCTGCTTCTCCTCATCTCTCTCTCTGTCTGTCTCTCTGCCTATTTGTGATCTCTCTCTCTCTGTCAAATAAATAAATAAAATCTTAAAAAAAAATAAAATAAAATAAAATTTTATTTTTTTAGGAATTCATTTTATTCTACAAAAGCCTTAATATATAATTTTGGAGGAAAAAAAAAACCTTGTCCTTGCCCTTTGATAGTTTTCTAGAGGGCTCTCTCTACATATGTCCCTATACAAGTATACCCACCTTGGTGATTCAGTGGTCTTCTTCAGAAGAAGAAATTAGAGTGATGGTTTGATGGATCTTGACTTACTCTTGGATGTGGCATCCCAGGTTTACACTTGGAAATAGTAAGAGCGCAACATGAATACACATTCATATCACATTCTTGAATTTGGCACTACTGGAAATAATGCTTACATTTGTATATTAATTTGTCTGACTCATGCCTATCCTTAGTTACTTTCCAAGAGGAAGTAAAGAATGTGTGATAAATTACTAACTTTCATTTGACAACAATAGCATCATCCTATGAAATAGTTTACAAGCCTCGTCTACTGATATTCTAACCAGCTTCTTAAACCCACCAAAGACAGTTTATGAGCCCTCCTATTTGTCACTGTCCAACCCCTACAACTCCCCTGGGAAATGCCATCATCACTATGGATGATTCTTCCATCAACCTACAGATGAGACTTAACAGATTTTTTAAACACATGTTTTCTTGCTTAGGCTCAGGCAATCCCCTCTGGCTGACAGGTCCTGTTCCTTATTCTTTTTTTTTTTTTTAAGATTTTATTTATTTATTTGAGAGAGAATGAGTGAAAGAGAGAGCATGAGAGGGGAGAAAGTCAGAGGGAGAAGCAGACTCCCCATGGAACTGGGAACCTGATGCGGAACTCAATCCTGGGACTCTGGGATAACCTGTTCCTTTATTCTTAAGGCTCAACAACCTTGTGTTCTTCTACATCATCACAGAAATTAACTTTGCCAGAAACTTTCCTTGCATCTGGGGAATTGTTGGGTGTGCTTCTTTTGTTCTTCCTTAACATCCTATTCTACTCAATGCAATGCATAAGATTAGCGACCAAAGTATCTATGTAGGTGATATGTTCTTTTGCCAACCTATAAGCTTTTTGATTATAAGCAGCATGGGTAGTATTTGCTACATATCAGTACTGTCAATTTCTATGCATTTTTCCCCTATAACCTGTACTTTGTGAATGTTACTGAACTGAAATTATGACCTATAAATCATTGAACATTTACTTTAATTTTTAAATTTTATTTTTTTTTCAGTGTTCCAAGATTCATTGTTTATGCACCACACCAGGGCTCCATGCAATACGTGCCCTCCTTAATACCCACCACCCAATCCCCCACCACCCTCTCCTCCAAAACCCTCAAGTTTGTTTTTCAGAGTCCACAGTCTCTCATGGTTTGTCTCCCTCTCCGATTTCCCCCAACTCACTTCTCCTCTCTATCTCCCAATGTCCCACTTGTTATTCCTTATGCTCCACAAATAAGTGAAGCCATATGATAATTGACTCTCCCTGCTTGACTTATTTCACTCAGCATTATCTCCTTCAGTCCTGTCCATGTTGATACAAAAGTTGGGTATTCATCCTTTCTGATGGAAGCGGAATATTCCTTTGTGTATATGGACCATATCTTCTCTATCCATTCATCTGTTAAAGGGCATGTTGGTTCTTTCCACAGTTTGGCAACCGTGGCCATTGCTGCTATGAACATTGGGGTGCATATAGCCCTTCTTTTCACTGTATCTCCATGTTTGGGTTAAATACCCAGTAGTGCAATTACAGGGTCAGAGGGTAGCTCTATTTTTAATTTCTTAAGGAATCTCCACACTGTTTTCCTAAGTGGCTGCACCAACTTGCATTCCCACCAACCGTGTAAGACGGTTCCCCTTTCTCCACATCCTCTCCAACACTTGTTGTTTACTGTCTTGTTTTTGTTTGTTTGTTTTTAGCCATTCTAAGTGGTATAAGGTGGCATCTCAATGTGGTTTTGATTTGAGTCTCCCTGATGTCTAGTGATGATGAACATTTTTTCATGTGTCTATTAGCCATTTGCATGTTTCTTTGGAGAAGTATCTGTTCATGTCTTCGCAAACTCAAACTCAACACACAAAAAACAGATAATCACATTAAAAAATGCACGTATATTTTAAAACAAGTTCAAAATGACAGGTGCAAGGCATAAAATCTCCAACTTTCTTCTTTCTTCCAAGAGAAACATTGTAAACCCATTCCGTTACTTATTTTTTATAAAACCTACATTATTCTCCTGAACACAATAACTAGATCTAGTTATCATTGGCTTATAAAATAAAACACATGTGTACAATCAAGTCTAGGTATACAATGCAAATGTCTGGCTAATATGGGATGATGGAGTGAGTAGCACTAAAATCTAAGAGACACCAAATGAAATCACACACTTTTAAATAATGGTGACATATAGAAGAGAGGTTTCAGAGGGTTTAGAGACACATTAATGGATCCCTATTTGCAGGATACAGCTCTAATTTATGAGGATGGAAAGGTAAGACCCTTCAATTCCTCTAATGGAATGGTTTTAATATCTCATAGTTAATATAAAGGAGAGAAATTTGCAAAAAAAAAAAGATACAGACAACTTATATGTTGTCTTACTTATATGTGATAAAGTTAATGCTGATATTTGTGTAACTATTTTCTTTTAAATCCAACTACAACATGGAATGTCATCCATGGTCTAACAAGAACAGAATGTTTGCAGCCAGTCTCATCAAAAAGAGCCATGGCAACTGGGGGCACTAGATTTGACCTTGAGAGAAGAGAAACACCAGGCTTAATCTGTTTTCAACTTCTATAAACACTGAAGTGGAGGGGGATTTTTATTTTATTTTCCTATTTAAGTATTTATTTAAAATCAATGTTTAACATATACTGTATTATTAGTTTAGGGTTAGAATTTAGTGATTCATCATTTGCATATAACACCCAGAGCTCATTACATCAAGTGCCTTCCTTAATGTCCATCGCTTAACCCAAACCATCCTCCACCAATCTTCAGTCTGTTTCCTATAGTCCCTTCTCTGTTATGGTTTGCCTCCCTCTCTATTTTCATCTTTTTTTATTTTTCCTTCCTTTACTCTATGTCCATCTCTTTCGTTTATTAAATTCCACAAATGAGTGAAATCATGTGATATTTATCTTTCTCTTACGGACTTATTTCACTTAGCATAACACCCTCCAGTGGAAGAGGGATTTTATATGACGATGATGAGCTCAGAGTTAAACATGCTGATGAGATTCTCTTCCCAGATGAGAATGGCAGTGATAAGTAGTAGAATATTAACCTAACAACTAACATTAGATTAGTATTTTACAATCTGCTAAGCACAGGATCTACATTATTTGTTTAATCCTAATACTGGCCCTAGTAGTTAGGAATGCAGACACTAGGATTTATCAGAAAGATCATATAGGAACATGAGGATATAGAGTTATAAGCAAAGAGGCCATAAGTCACAGAAATAAATGAACCCCCTTGGAGAGGAATGGCAGAAATAGAACAAATAAATGGGCCAAAGAAAAAGGGTAGGAGAAAGTGAACACTGTGCAGAAGACAATAGCTGCTTGTGTTGCTTGTTCTAGATCATGCAGGAGTCATTCCTGTATGTTGGTGAACATGGGTTTGACTTACTACCACAATGAAATGAGGAAGTACCTATCAATTACCTCAGAATATATTTACTTAGGTTCCTTCGATAAATTTTTAAAAATATTGGCCCTTGGTTGCTCCATGTTCTCAGCAGGAGGGAAATAATCAGAAGAGACTAAGGGGTCATCTCCTCTGATATTTGTCATCACATTTAGCAAGCTGGTACATAGAGCAGAATCCTCATTTAGTAGAATGGGGGTTAATTTAAGACAAATGGACTACACCAACAGAAAACAAAGCAAAAAACAGGCTCTGATATTCTTACATATTTTTTCTTCCCTCTGAAGTTGTTTTCACAAGAGTGAAGTTCTGTTGAGTGGGAAAATCTCTGAACTGAGGGTTTGCAGATTTTGTTCTAGCTCTGCATTTATGACTGCCTTGTGGTGTTCCTTGGAAAAATCACTCTGCAGGCTTCAGTTTCCTCCTCTTAAAATGAAGTTTGCTTGATTCCAGTCCCACAAGACCTGGCCATGATCCACCTCCTTCTTCTGCTATCCCCACCTCGCTGTGCTCCAGACACACTGATCTCTGTTCTGTCCACAGTCATGTCACAGTGTTTCCAGCCCCAGGGCCTTTGCCTATGCTATCCACTCTCTGCTACAATCTTTGTTGCCCACTTGTGTTGCATCACTGTATTCACTTCATTTTTCTATCAGTTACATTACCCTTTGAAAGTAAAGAATTTGTTTTCTTGTTTCTTGTGAAACTCTCTCCTCAGAATATGAGCTCCATAGAAGTGTGACAGTTTTTTGCATTAACCTTAATATTCCAAATACTTTCAACCTTATTGCAGTACAGTGCATACTCAACAAACAATTCCAAATCCATAGATAATTGTCAATAAATGAAAGATTTCTTGTATAAACTCTAGATCTTTCTTCAAATATGATATATAGTGTTGTCTCCAGTGAAATCTTTGTGCAATTGGATGTATCTTATCATCCATGCATTACTTTCCTATAGAGTTCCTCTGCTGATCCCCCCTGTGCTGCACTGATATGTCTGGTAATCAATTCTTTCTCCAGCTCAGGAAACACACCCATAGCTAAGGGCCCCACAGCCTCCATCCAGTGGAGTTAAATGTCTACTTTACTGTCCCAGTGAACTGGCTCGACATCTCCTGACACTATACTTTACTGTCCCAGTGAACTGGCTCGACATCTCCTGACACTATCTCTGCAGCTCCCTTCTTCAGTGTGTTTTGGAGGCTAGAAGCTACCTCCTCCACAAGCACCAGGGCTAACAATGCTGGCATTGAGAATTCTAAGCTATGCTCCTCCTCAGTGTGGCACTGCTGGTAGACCTCACTGCTCATAGAACTTAACTGAAGGATTTCATGTGTTGGGGCATTGAATGGAAACCTTAGACACACACCAGGAATAGTAATAAGTATTGAATAGTACCATAAATTTCCTCAATCCATCTATACATCCCCTTAATAATGAATTATTCATTGATATTTTCACTTTTTGTCTCTCTTCTTCTGTATTTCTGCTTTAACACATTTTTCCTCTCATTGGCTGCAAATGTCAGTTTGCAAATTTGCATTGCTTTGTCCATTTAAAGTATGTCAGCTTGGGACGCCTCAGTGGCTCAGTGGGTTAAAGCCTCTGCCTTTGGCTCAGGTCATGATCCTGGGGTCCTGGGATCGAGCCCTGCATTGGGCTCTCTGCTCAGCAGGGAGCCTGCTTCCCTCTTTCTCTCTGTCTGCCTCTCTGCCTACTTGTGATCTCTGCCTATCAAAAAAGTAAATAAAATCTTAAAAAAAAAAAAAGTATGTCAGCTTTCTGTTTTTACATCTTCTTCCTCATTATGTCTTTTACAACTTCACATTCTACACATAACCAGGTCATCAGGAATTTTTTATACATAGAACCATCTTCTCATATAGATCATGCCATTTTCCTGGTATGCAAAAGGACCTGTAAAGTTTCTCATTTTAAATAGGATTAGCTTTTTTTTTTTTAGGAACATCTGGGTAGCTCAGTTGGTTAAGTGCCTGTTTCTTGATTTTGGCTAATGCCTTGATTTCAGATTCATGAAATTGAGCTCTTGCTCTGGCTCTACACTAAGCATGGAGCCTACTTAAGATTCTCTCTCTCTCCCTCCTGCTCCACACCCCCACACTTGCACTCTCTGTCTCTCTCTCTAAAAACAAGCAAGTAAGTAAATAAATAGAAAGAGCCTTTCTCTCTGTCTTGCTACCTTAATATCCCCTATAAAGTGATGTTAGCTTTCCCACAGCACATTGGAACATTATTCTGTACACTTGGTAGAAAACAAAAGTATGAACCTATCTCTGATCTGCTTAGTCTTCACTCCATAGACAATGGGGTTGAGTGCAGGTGGGATAACAATGTAGAGGTTGGCAAACATGATGTGGAAGGTGCGGGAGACATTGTGTCCAAAGCGATGGGCAAGGATGGAGAAAAAGGCAGGTGTATAAAATATGAGGATGACACAGACATGGGAACCACAGGTGCCAAGGGCCTTCTGGCGGGCATCCCGGGAGGGGAGACGGAAGACCGCACAGAGGATGAGGGTGTAGGAGACAGCAATGAGAACCACATCTGAGATGACTGTCATGATGGGAACACAAAAGCCATACCAGATGTTGATGGAGATGTCCGCACAGGCGAGCCGGGCAACACCTATGTGCTCACAGTATGTGTGTGGGATGATGTGTGTCCTGCAGAAAGGCAGGCGTATGAGTAGGAATTCAACTGGCAAGATAATGCTGAAACTTCGAAAAGAGATGCCCCCTGCAATCTTGATGATGGTCTTGGGGGTCAGAACAGTGTTGTATCTCAGAGGGGAGCAGATGGCCACATAGCGATCAAATGCCATGGCCAGGAGTATAGCTGAGTCCAAGACAAAGCTGCAGTGCAGAAAGAATAATTGGGTGAGGCAACCAGGAAAACTTATTTTCTGGGGACCAAACCAGAAGACGATAAGAGATTTGGGGACACATGTGGTAGACAATATTACATCTGTCATGGCCAGCATGGAAAGGAAAAAGAACATGGGTGCATGAAGACTCCGCTCCACAGCAATGAGATAGAGAAGGATACTGTTGCCCACAATGGCCACGAGATAGATAAAACAGAAGGGGATGCTGATCCAGGCATGGTACTGCTCAAGGCCAGGGATGCCCAAAAGGGTGAAGTCTTCTGTGTGGTAGCTACTCAGGTTGTACATGGCCAGTGTGGTCTGAAGAATAGCTTCTGTATCTGAAAAAAAAATTTTTTTTTCTGTAATGAACCTGAATAAATTGCCAAGAACAACCTCCCAGTACTAGTAAGGGCAATATTCATGTCTCGAAAAGTGATCCCCCATTTAAAAGGAGGATAGAAAGAAAGAGAGAGAGAGAGAAAGAAAAAAGAAAAAGAGAGAGAGAGACGGAGGGAGGGAGGGAGGTAAGGGGGGAGGGAGGAAGGAAGGAAAAAAGAGAGAAAGAGGGAAAGGCAGGCAGGCAGGCTCCCCAGACATAACACTCCTGGTACTCATCACTCTGGAATCTTCAACTTGCATACTATTTTATTTCCATGTAATGATTGAGTGTTCTCTGGGTCAAAGTAACAATTTTCTACATAGACCTGAGTATAGAGAAAAACAGTCTAACCACATGCAGAGAAAGAAAGAAACTAAGAAAGTGAGGTACAATTGGAAAATGTTACAGTCCAGCAACATCATTTATAGTTATTATATGTCACAAGACACATACATTCAACTCCATTCTGGATATCCTTTTATGGATATCTCACAGCACTCAAGTTTAATTTTCAAAAATTAAAATTAAGACCCATCATATTTCTTCAGAAACCCATTGTTCCCTCTTTTGTCTAGTATTTCACAGACTATTTCCCAGTGGAATATCATCCACAAAATAAGCCAAAACAAAAACCTGATTTGCATTTATACTTTTCTCTCTTTAAATCCCCATGTGCAATTGATTACACTGATCTAATCCTTTTGGAATAAAAATTTTAAATCTTCAACATAGCTAACAAAGTGTCCACAATCTGGTCTTGTTACCTCTTCAGTATTCTTGTTACATTCCAGGAATGTTTGCCAGAAAACCAAGTCCTGCTTTTTCTTAAAATCTGTATGTTAAACATAATTTCCATAGAAGACATATAGTAAATTCCTCTACCACTTTATTTCCAGGGTTCCAACTATAATATTTAGTTATTTCCTCAAATTTTGACTGAAACATCTGCTGAGACTCACCCTTCTTCTCCGCAGATGAACAGAAATGAGGTCAGAGATACTGGAAAGCCATGTGATGAAGAGAAATGAGACCACCGCGACTCCTTACAGGGGAACTATTACACTGCGAGGTATTCAAAGAGGTACAAGAGACCATGAGTGGCCACACCTTGATGCTGCACTTCTCTGAACAATGGCCATTGCAGATAAATAAAAGTCTAAACAGATCATGTGTGCCATTCTAAATACAGGTAAGCTAGCTCACACTCCCTAGTGTGACGGTCTCCTGACTCTGAGACCCTGCACCTATTTTCTCCTTGACTTTAGAACAAGCATCCCTGTCCCTCTTCCTGTCTCCAAGCCGTGCTAGGTTCCACTTATCCATCAGGACTCAACAAAGCCCCCTTTCATTCAATTGAAATATCACCTCCCCTCAAACGGGCTTCCTGATCTATGTTAGAAAATTCCATTTCCCAATCGTATTTCCTCTTTTCTGAAATTCACCATACTTGCCACCCCCATTTATTGCTTATTTTCTCGGCTAGACCGCAGGCTTTACAGAGGCAAAGAGCGTGTCAGTTTTGTTTTTCCCGCTTTTGTTCTTGCTGCTGCTGTTGTTTCAGTAATGCTTTCAATAGCTGCCCAACAGTGGCAGTGAAAAAGTGCTCTGTGACTATATCTGGAACTGAATGTTGTTGCTGAGTCCGGACAAGAATATACACCTTTTCTCTAAAATACATTTAAAATCATGAGATCTCTGTTACTCTGTTAAACAAAGGAAAATAAACCCATGCAAACTGGCAGCCAATAATATGCTAAACCAGAAAAGGGCTAAAGGCATTTCTACTTAACATAAAAAGATCATGGCTAAGGGATATTGAAAAAGAAAGCCAACGTTGGTGGCATCACAATTCCGAACTTCAAGCTCTATTACAAAGCTGTCATCATCAAGACAGCATGGTACTGGCACAAAAACAGACACATAGATCAATGGAACAGAATAGAGAGCCCAGAAATAGACCCCATCCTTCTGGGTCCTCTGTATGTCCTTCTGTTAGGTACCCCAGGACCCTGAGCTCTGCCTTTGGATTCCCCAACACTCACCAAACCTAGGTCCTTGGTGAGGACCAAAGATACACAGAAATGGCACCGTCAAGCAACCTGTCCTCTTATTTCTCTTCCTGGGCTTCAGACAGGGCACTCAAAACATGTGGGCCCCTGAGAGACCATAGCCACAAACCCAATCAGTGGCTGTGGCCTGCACAGGAACACTTCCCAGGGGTCTAGCTCCTGAGGCTCTGAGGTCCCAAGGCCGAGGTAGACTGAGTCCCTGAGGACTCTTGTCTTCTAGAACAGGCAGTATCCTGGGCAGGCAGAGTCCCCTGGGGCTTACGAAATGGCAGATGCCCTCTCCACCACTGCTGAAGCCATCAGCAGAGAAATGTGTGTGTGTGTGTGTGTGTGTGTGTGTGAGAGAGAGAGAGAGAGAGAGAGAGAGAGAGAGAGGGAGAGAGAGGAATTGCATGTCTTTGTAGGTAACTGCATTTATGTCATAAATATTCAATAATTTGTATAACTTTATGTAATAGTGATTTTAGCATGAAAACGCAAATAGACCTATGAAACAGAGTACATGTTGTTCTGATTCAAGCCTAAAAGCGAATGCCTTTGCTATCATGAATCAGTCCTATTGATCAAATACTTGAACCGTCATGTAAATCTCCTTACACACATGCCTGCCAGCCCCAGCTACACAGACTTTAAGATATTTTTAGAACACGTTTTTTTGTTTTTTTTTTTGTCACAACACTTCAGTCCCTTGTTATTTCTGCTATTGGACCCTCATTGATCTGAAGATCTCAGTTCTTTCCCACCAAGCCATACTCATCTTCCTAAAATAGAGATCGGGATCATCATTTCTGCAGAGTTTATAAAGCCTTTTTTAAAAAAGATTTCATTAATTTATTTGACAGAGAGAGAGATCACAAGTAGGCAGAGAGGCAGGCAGAGAGAGAGGAGGAAGCAGGCTCCCCACTGATCAGAGAGCCCAATGCGGGGCTCGATCCCAGGACCCTGAGATCATGACCTGAGCCGAAGGCAGAGGCTTAACCCACTGAGCCGTCCAGGTGCCCCTGAAAAAGCCTTTTGTATAAATAAATATACACATACAATATGGAGCCATTTCAAGCCCTTGACTTCCTCTGCAGGGTCACCTCATGCCCCTTTTTCTCCAAACACCCTAAATTCCAGACTAATCTGTTTGGAGTTCCAAACACACATTATAATCTTCCAAGCATCATCCCTAGGCATATTGCAGTCCCTCTTTCTAGAATATCTTTCCTATCCTTTTCTATCTGACTCAGCTTAAAACCTAGCATCACTTATTTGGAAAGTCACCCCTTATTCTTCCTTGAGTTTACCCCTGCCTTAGCCTTAATCACATTGTATTGCAATTATCTGTCTAGCTCTCTGTTTCTGCTTCTAGAAGGCAAGTTTCTCAATGACAAGGACCTTTTTCTTTCTTTTTTTTTTTTTTAAGAATATTTATTTATTTATTTGACAGAGAAAGATCACAGGTAGGCAGAGAGGCAGGCAGAGAGAGAGAGAAGCAGGCTCCCCACTGAGCAGAGAGATCAATGTGGAGCTTGATCCCAGAACCCCGAGATCATGACCTGAGCCGAAGGCAGCAACTTAACCCATGAGCCACCCAGGTGCCCCAAGGACCTTATTCCTAATGTTAGGCATTAGATTTCTATAGTTGCTCACAAAGTAGGCATTCAGAATTGTGTTCTCAATTACCAGTAGAAAAATCAATATTATTAGCATCTATTTGTATGATATTTATTATATAGCATTTTATAAGATTACTAGTATAATACCAATTAGAAAATAATTTTACGCTGTATTTGGAAAAAACCTGAAATGTATACCTGTATGTTTACAAATCTAATTACCCACCTCTTCACACATTGTTTATGGTCATTGTCTTCCTGAAGTTACAGCATAATATAGAAAAGAAAAGAAATAGTTCCCATTGCTGAATCTTAAGGAACAATTTATTAGTTTATAGTGATATCACAAACTCAGATTAAAGCAGAATATTTTTACAGAAGTGTACATTCCATGAAAACCTCTCTTTTTAAAAAAGATTTATGTATTTATTTGAGAGGGATCGAAAGAGAGAAAGCATGAGCAGGGGAGGAGCAAAGGGAGAGGGAGAGAGAATTCTCAAGCATATTTCCCACCGAGCCCGGACCCTGATGCAAGGCTTGAACCCAGGACCTTGAGATCATGACCTGAGCCGAAATCAAGAGCTAGACCCTCAACTGACTTGGCACCCCAAACCTCTTTTTTTATTGTAACATTTCTATAGCCTTCTCTCAGTTCACACTCCTACCCCAGCCAAATTCTTTTTTCTGGAAAATGTATGTCCTGTGACAAGCATGATTAGTAGGGAGGAAAATAAAGAACTGTGGCATCTAATTGCTGCTCTTGATTTACTTTTGTCTTTGAGGAAGTGTCTGCCTTGTTTTATAGAAATGTTTCATTTATTCATATACTGTGTTTTGGGAAATAGTTGCTATTCTGAGTAGCATCAATGGTGCAGATTTTGATTTGTATGCAGAGCCTAGGGCATTTTAACGCGGATAGCCAGGTGAATATAGGGGCCCTCAAGTGAGATGAGGAAACATCACAAAGATAAAGAATTCTGGTGATTAAAAATATAAACAAGTATTGTGGTTTCAAAATATGTTCACAAGTTTTATGATACTCCTGTCTTTAGGGGATAGTGTGTAATTCCCCTCCAACTGAGTCTGGATTGGGCTCAGTGATTCATCTCTAAAAAAACAGCATATGGTTGGATGCATGCTTCCTGAGGCTAGGTCATAAAAGGCATTGAGGATTCCTCTTTGCTGTCTCTCCTGAATCGCCCACTCTGGGCAAAGCCAGCCTTGATGCCACGAGGAAACTCAAACAGCCTGTGTGGGCAGGAACTGAAACCTCTTTGATAATGAATAGCACTACCTATAGTGATCATCTTGGAACTAGCTCCTCCAGCTCCACCCAAGGTTTCAGATGTCTGTAACCCCAATAACTTGTGGACTACAACCAGTAAGAGACCCAGAGCAGAACCTTCTATATAGGCCAGTCCTGAAGTCTTGACACTCAGAGACTCTGATAATCAATGTTTACTGTTAAGTTAACTCTGGGGGTAACTTGTTACACAGTGTAGAGAGCTGATAGGAAAAGGAACACAGATTATTCTATGTAGTCCTACATATGGATAAGGAACTGAAGGGCAGGGTAGGGTAACTGCAATTCTTAGCCACTTGGGTCACTTAAAGATAATCCACTATAATTCTACTTAAATCACCCCATTTGAAACTAATCTCAACAGAGACACCCGCACATGTGAAATACAGTAAGCAGCAGGCATGATATTTGTCAAAGGATTTCAAGATCACTTTTTTCACACAACAAACATTTATTAAGATAAGAATAATATGTCGGGCCCAGAAACTAGACTTTATGCTAGACCCTGGATATTCAGAAATAAATATCAGTATTCCACTAGAGGACATAACTTGCTAAGGTCAACAGGCTTATAAAATGAAATTTCAATACAGAATGAGAGTCACAGGAAACCCAAGAGTGTCAGTGGACACTGAGTGGAGGAATCACACCACAGCCTAGGGACCAGAAAAGATCTTGAGCAACAAAGTAACATACTAGGAGTCTCAGGGATGAGAAAAGGTTAAAGAACAACAGACACTGGGCATGGAGTGTGCTTGAGATTCTCTTTCTCCCTCTGCCTCTGCCCCTACCCCTTCCCTGTCTCAAAATAATAATGAAATCTTCAATGATGGCAGGGTTGGAAATTTTATTTTTATTTTCTTTCAAGAGAATAGTATTCATTATATGTTACCTTTTCAGTGATGAAACTCATTTAACACAAGGTAGAGGGTTTCACAAAATTGTCTGAGGTAAGATTTGAGAAAAGTCAACAGTATTATATTTCCCAAAGGATAGAATTTTCTTGTTTACTAATTTTATTCAGTGCTTGCACACACATGAGATAAAACTTGAAAGAATTAAAAAACCAACAAAGAAAGAAATTATGAAATTCATTTTTAAAGGAATTTCAATAAGTGATTGGTAGCAGAATCCAATTATATCTATGATTTACATTTTCAACTTCCTCAAGTTACTTATTTCTGATTATGCTTCTTTAAAGTAAAGAAGTTAGTGGAAAAAAGTAATGAAGCTGGGATGTATAAATAAAGAAAACTCTGATATAGAGAAACATTATTTTTGAATAATCTAGGTAAATTTCATACAGAGTCTCATCCTGAGTGAGGTGTGCTATAACCACCTCCACCCAATCTCAAGTAGCACTATCCCTACCTCTGATGATGGCTGTCCATAATTTACTAAAATCTTTCACTATCAAAACTTCAAAACAAAGGTATCTATAATCAGTGGATAATAATTAATTAAACAGAAAATACCATATTGGCTCCACGGTTCTCTAACTTATACCTTGATATGTGGGATTTCTATTTTATAGGTCTTGAAATCCTTTTTCCTTTTATGCACATGTTGGTATTTCTATATTCATTGTAGGTGATTAATAGGTGTTTAGTTGATAAAAAGATCAATAGTTGATTAGGTAAATATATGTACCAGATAACAGGATTCTTGTTTAACAATTAAAAAAAAATGTTTTGGGGTGCTTGGGTGGCTAGGTGGGTTAAAGCCTCTGCCTTCGGCTCAGGTCATGATCTCAGGGTCCTGGGATAGAGCCCCGCATCAGGCTCTCTGCTCAGCAGGAAGCCTGCTTCCCTTCCTCTCTCTCTGCCTACTTGTGATCTCGGTACGACAAATAAATAAATAAAATATTTAAATAAATAAATAAATAAAATTTTTAAAAAGTTTTTTGGTTTTTATATACTTTACAAAAATTTATAACTTTCCTCCCCATCTTAAAGTATTTAGTCAGAGAATACAATTTATTATTACAGGTTTTAAAATTGTATGACTATCATTTTAAAATTATGACCATTCTGTGAGAAAACAGTACCAGCCTCGGGATTTTCCTCAGGACCATCTTTGTGTAATCCTTTTTTTTTTTTTTAAAGATTTTATCTATCTGAGAGACAGTAAGTGAGAGAGGGAGCACGAGTAGGGGAAGGGGCAGAGGAAGAGGGAGAAACAGTCTCCTTGCTCTGCAAAGAGCCAGATGTGGGGCTGGACCCCATGACCCTGGGATTATGACCGGAGCCAAAGGCAGACTCTTAACTGATTGAACCACCCGGCACCCCTGAAATTCTTTGATCTTGCTTTGAATGTTTGGAATCTTTCTCCTCGCTATAAAATATTACAAACCTTTAGGTCCATTCTTACCACTTCTGAGTAGAAGGGAACTTCCTGAGATTTTACATAGCAGATGTCTGAGCCTTTTGATCTTGCTAGTTGATTGTGACAGGCTAGCTCTCAAACTTTCTCTCTTCTTCTCCCTGTTGGTTTTTTGGGATCTAATGTTATCCACATCCACAGTATGTGGATGAGCATCTTCTGGTTTGATGACGTGGACATCTCTTTTCATGGGTTGTATAACCTAGCTCTTCTTTATGCTTTATGCCTTCATAGGGGAGTTAGGCATTCTCTTGGCCATGGCTTATGATCGTTAATGTGGCCATCTGTTACCCATTGAGATATACCCCCATTCTTAGCCATGGTGTCATTGGCAAGATAGGGGGTGTTGTAGCACTCAGGAATTTTGCAACTGTTTTCCCATTATCTTTCTAGTGAACCATCTGCCCTTTTGCCAGACAAACATAATTGCCCATACATTCTGTGAACACATGGGGCTGGCAAACCTGGCTTGTGCTGATATACCATCAACATTTGGTATGGAATCTCTGTACCATCACTCAGTGTTATGCTAGATGTGGTGACAATAGACATCGCCTATGGGCTCATTCACCAGGCAGTCCTCTGGCTGCCATTCCATGATACATGAAGGAAAGCCCTCAGCACGTGGGGTTCGCATGTCTGTATCATCCTCATGTTTTATCTTCCAGGGATTTTCACTGTCATTGCTCAGTGCTTCAGCCAAAAAATCCCCAAGCAAGTCCACATTCTGTTAGCCAATCTCTATGTTCTTGTTCCCCTCATGTTGAACCCAGTTATCTATGGGGTAAAGATCAAGCAGATTTGTGACCTAGTGGCCCTTGTGTTTTCTTTGAAAAGGAAATGTAGCCAAGGATAAATGATTCTTGTGGTTTTTTTAGAGGTAAGTAGGAAGAGTCCTATTTAAAAAAAGGACAGATAAGTTGTCATTTTGGATAGACTCTACTTGTTAGGAAAGTAGTGTTTTTTTATTCGCTAGAGATGACCCAAATTGTTTGTGTCCCTTATTTCAAAGGTAAATATGTTCTTGAAAACCCCTAAGCATAAAGCTACTATTTTAAATGTCTACAGGGTTCTTCGGTATTTAATAAGACATTTCCATTTCTACCAAACAAAAATAAGATTTATAGAACACGTCTCCATCTACTATTCAGACTTTTAGATATCTATGTGTCCTCCCCAACAGCTATATTGAATACAAATTAGAGTTCACCCCAAAATTGTGTATAAATAAGGGAAATGTGGAGGTTCTCCCTTCTACCTTTATTTACAGAATACCACCTTCACAATCTTGTAACACAAATGATAATATTTGATGATAGTAGATAGCCTGATCTGCACAAATGAAATGAGATTTACTGCTGTAAGTATATAATTTGGGAGAAAAAAAAAGACCACTAGATGTTTGCAAACACAAACTGCTTGCATGCTATGTGTCCTGTGCTACCCTCCTAATCTGTGCTTGAGCAACCCTCTTTTCAGACTCCTTAACATCTATTTCACAGGCTTGTGGTACGAGGATCCAAAGAGAAGTTGGATGCAAGAGCACTTAAGAAATTATAAAATGCTACACAAATGTGTCACTGTAATTAAGGTCATTATCTTCCCCAGCACGAGCTTTCACCCTCCTTATAGTCACAAAACAAGGCAAAAACCTGTCCTTTGTCTACAGCACAGTCTTATCTTTTCCTTTCTTTTCCATCAAGATTAATCCAGCCCCAGGGAGGTGTCCTGTCACAGCTTTTTCTTATCAGGCATGCCCAGCCCTCTTGCGCTGTGGGATGATCAGGCACACTTCTGGGTGCTCAGTCTGCACCGCCCTTGTTCTAGGCAGTGTGGGCTGGGTCTGCACTTCCTTCACAAGCACCTACAGGAATTTTCAAGGAAATTCTACGTTGCTCCATAACCATAGAACTTTCTTTTCAGCTGTGTGCTCTGACTCCTGGCATGTTTAGGGTATACAGAAAATATATTTGTGTTTTCCCTAAGTTGGGTTTTCTGAATAACTTTTACCAAAATCTTGGCATCCTGGACTAAGAGCAAGCCTTGGGAAGTTAATTTACAATGATAGTGAAATAACTAAGGATAGCGAGAAATCTCCAGATTTACCTAATTCCAGGACAAACACATGGCTGGGTTTAGAGCTGAAGACAAGTGTCTCATCTTTTCCCTGGAGAGATTTATTTCTTATCAGATTCCAAAGAAACTTTCCCCGAAAGAAGTGGGAGTCAGATGGAGCAAAAATGGTCTCTCTGTCTTCTACAAGCAGAGAAAATACATTTATCTTCAGTGTTTGGTTTTGACCTCGCCTTGATTGTATAGCCCTAGTGATAAGAATCAAGTATGGGAAACCACACGGTTTTCACTAGCTTTTTAAGGGAATAGTGATAATCTATTCCTGATCTAGAACAGTTTGTGTGTGCATTCAGGACAAAACTGATGACATGAGTATTTACAAGGCCACACATGCTTAACACAACATTCCAATATAAATGGTCTTCTACTTCCATAACACTCAACCCTGTAAGTCTCAGATGGCTGCCGTCCCTGTGCCTATCCCTGTCTCTCCTTCCCACTTTATTGCTTATTGCCGCATAAATCCAAGTACCTAAAAGAGCCTATCTCAATCACAATAAAATAATGTGCTAACCACCCTCTCAACAATACTACCAAGCTTAGGAAGATGACAGGTCTTGGGCCAAAAAAAGTGGCCAAATGGGTATAAACATCAGAGTTCAGAAGACAAAGCCCAACCATGGGTGAAGTTCAAATGCAGTCCTAAAAGACTGAAGTCATGGCCCAGCCACATTCAGGCCTCTGAGCTAGGTCTCAACGGGACTGTAGTCAGTGATGTGCTACTGAATGCTCAGCAACTGTCTTTTGGGGGTTTGGTTTGTACATTTGCTGATTCCTGAGGTGTAGATACTCCCACGATAACTGATTTCAAGCTGCTGATATGATGTTGAACTTCTTGCAAAATTCCTGAAAATTTAATACGTGGCTTTCGGTGTGAAGAGTCTTTCTTCATTCAGCACCCCACTAATTGCAGTCCTTCTTAGGCCTGATACACTGGGCTTAGAATGAACTTGAAAATTGCAGCTTTGGTTTAGCTCAGAAGAGATTCAAAAGAGTGAGGTCTCTGTACTGGAGAAATCCTGCCTTTGTGGGAGCTAGGACAGTTAGTGCGTAGGAGCAAATACTTTGAAATCATACAGACTCATTAGCTTTACGCTCAACATATATTATTTATATGATACCGAACATACTATTTAATTTTTTAATTAAGGTAGGATTCACATAACATAAAAATTCACCATCTTAATTAACCATTTTACAGTGGTCAAGTCCATAGCTTTTAGTATATTTACAATGTTGTACAATCACCCCCATTATCTAATTCCAGAACATTTTCATCATCCCACATGGAAACCACATCCTCCCCAAGCAGTCACTTGCAACTTCCCTTTCCCCAGTTGTCTAGCCAGTACTAATTGACTTTCTGTCTATGGATTTGACTATTCCGGACTTTTGACGTAAATGGGATCCTACGATACATCAGCCTTCTGTGTTTGGCTTCTTTGACTTAGCATAGTGTTTTCAGGCTTCATCCATGTGATATCATGTATGAGAACTTCCTACCTTCTTGCTGAAAAAGATTCCATTGTTGAGATTGAACATATTTGTTTTATCCATTTATCAGTTGATATGCATTTGATATGAGTGGTTTCTAATTGAGGTTTATTATAAATAATGCCATTATAACATTTATTTACAACTTTCGGTGCAAACATGTTTTCAGTTCTTTTTGGTATATACCTAGGAGGAGGACTGGGTCATTTGACAATGCTGCTATAGTTAACCTTTTGAGGAACTGCCAATCTGTATTCTACAGAGGCTGCAACATTTTACAGTCCTATCAGCAAAGCATCAGGGTTCAATATCTTTATATCTCCACCAACACTTATTACTTCCCCCTTGGTTTTTTTTTTCTTTTAATTACATTAATCCTGGTGGGTGTGAACTAGAACAATAAAAGGGGATTGAAAAAATATTTCCTTTCACTCCTTTTCCTACCCAAGTGCAAGCTAAGCTTCAAATTCCAGAGGAAATGGCATGTGTGAAAGTCCAGAAGGAAAGGGAATGTAGTTTGAAAAAGCATAAGACATACAAGGTGATTGTAGCATAAAGGGCATGTGAGCCAAAGTGAGAGCAAGGATGAGAGGTGGGTCAGTGGACACCAAGCAACAACTGGTTAGCACCAACCACGCTGTAAAAGGCGTTGAAGATATGTTGGGGCACTTGAGTTTTCTTCCAAGCAAAATGGGTAACTTGAATGATTTTTAAGTAAAGGATTGACCTCATTAATTGGGATATAGTAAGACCACCCTGGTTTCTGAGTAAAAAAAAAAAAAAAATGGATGC
This sequence comes from Mustela erminea, assembly GCF_009829155.1. NCBI lineage: Eukaryota > Metazoa > Chordata > Mammalia > Carnivora > Mustelidae > Mustela > Mustela erminea. The sequence continues at coordinate 60,084,122 of NC_045622.1, forward strand.
AAGAGAGAAAAACTTGGAGTGAGAAAATTCCAAAGGAGGCTGCTGAATAGACCAAGGACACAGAAAGAGACAGAGAGAGAGAGGTGATCGTCTTTTAATATGGCACATGAATGAGTTTAAAGGACATTCAGAGGATGTAATTGAATAAATGAATTTTAGTTTATGTCAATTGTGGAGTTTCAGTGGGATAACCAGGAGGCATTGCCAAATACAGAGCTGGCTATGTGGGACAGAGAAAGAATTGGGAGTAGAGCTTTAGATGTGAAATTTTCAGCATGAAGATGGTTATTCACTTTGTGAGTTTAATGGGTGCTAAACAAGCCTATGAAAAAAGTACTATTTTTTCTTTTCTTTATTTTTAAAATTTATTTAAGGAGGACATTGAAGCAGGATAAAAAGACCAAAGGAAGAGTAAATATTTTTGCATTTAAGTTTTTGATTGTAGAAAATTAAGATTCTTCCCTCTGATGTCTATCATTTTTTAAGGATTGGAAAAATTCTTACCTCTCTTCCTGTAATCCTACCATTGATTTTCTCCAACAGAATTATAGTCTTGAGGTTCATAGGCATTGAGTCCATTATTGGAGGACATCCTGCCAGTGATTTACATAACAAATGCTATTAAACAATATGATTACTTAATTTCCCACAATTTTTCTTTCCATATTCTCAGCCAAGGGTCACTGCATCCCTTTAGAAAAGAAAAGAAAAGTGAGCTTGTCCCTGATCTGCTTGGTTTTTACACCATAAATGATGGGATTGAGTGCAGGAGGGATGGCCACATAGAGGTTGGCAAACATGATATGAAAGGTGAGAGAGATATTGTGACCGAAGCGATGAGTGAGGGCAGAGAATATGGCTGGTGTGTAGAATATGAGAATGACACTGACATGGGAACCACAGGTGCTGAGGGCTTTCTCTCGGGCATCTCTGGATGGAAGGTGGAAAACAGCATGAAGGATGAGAGAGTAGGAAATAACAATGAGGATCAGGTCTGAGGTAACGGTCATTACAGGCACAGCAAAACCATACCAAATGTTGATGGAGATGTCAGCACAGGCCAGCCGGGCCACCCCTATATGTTCACAGTATGTGTGAGGGATGATACATGACTTGCAGAAGGGCAAATGCTTCACCAGGAAAACAACAGGCAGAACGACACTGAAGCTCCGAACAACAATGCCCACCATGATTTTGACAATTGCCCTAGGTGTCAAAACACTTGTGTATCTCAAAGGAGAACAAATGGCCATGTAACGATCAAATGCCATACCCAACAAAATGGCTGAGTCCAGAAAAAAACTGAAGTGAAGAAAGAACATTTGGGTAAGGCAGCCAGGAAAAGTAATTTTCTGAGCTTTCAACCAGAATATGCCGAGGGTTTTGGGCACAGAAGTGGTACATAATATGAGGTCTGCAGAAGCCAACATGGAGAGAAAGAAGAACATGGGCTCATGGAGGCTGTGGTCCATCGTGATGAGGTAAAGAAGGATACCGTTGCCTACGAGGGCCACCAGGTAGATAACGAAGAAAGGAATCCCAATCCAGATGTGGAACGGCTCCAGCCCTGGGATCCCCATGAGCACGAAGGAGCCTGGACTGAAACTTGTTAAATTCAGTGTAGCCATCATGGTAATTGTAATTCCTTGAGGACAAAAATATCGTATTTTATTTCTGGAACTGATTGGCCATGAATTCCCTGTAAGACTTTTCCAGAGCTAAGATCCCTTCATTCTCTTTGCAATGACAAGCACTGTGGCAAACACAACCTACCTTTTGTCACAATTTTTATAGCACTTACCACAGGCTGCCAAGAGACATTATTTAAACCAATAATTCCCTGTCTATAGACATTACAATAACACAGTATTGTTACTATACTGGGACCATGTCCCACCAGATCTATGACCTGGGATTATTAATGGGCCTGTGTTGTCAGCTGAAGTTCCAAGATTATCTTGTCCTCACCAAGTAATTCGGTCTGAGATTTCCCAAAGATGGAAGTACCGAATATCCTACCAGGCACGAGTCTCAATAATATCTTCACTGAGGTATCCATTCAAAGAAATAATAGGGACCAGATGCGAATTAGTAAATCTGCATTCTTCATTGCCAATAAATCATTAGGACTCTGGCAAGCCAATCTACTATTGCCTATTTGTTCCACTTCTTTAATATCTGGAAGAAAATCTCCTTCTAAATATTCTTCTTCTGTCAACTCATCGACAATTCTCCAAAACCTATTATTTCTTCCACCGGCCAGTTTCCTGACTAGCTACCCTCACTTTGTCATCACATCCTTCTCCCACCACTGGAGCATGGTGTTCAAAGGGTTGACAGAGGCTCCTCCTCCTTTAGTCCCTATATCTCATCTGCCAGCTCTTCTGATCCTCTTTGAAAGCCTGTCTGATCTGCCTACTGTGCTTTTCTATTTCCTTACCTTTTCAAGTCATTAGTCATTAACTGGAGCCATACAATAAGAATCCCAGTTCTTCCAATATCTTGGGAGTTTTTTTCTTTATTTCATGCTGCCAGATTGCTCTCTTAAAAATATGAAATTATTAGAACATTCACAAACTTGCTTAAAAGCTTGTCATTGGGGGTGCCTGGGTGGCTCAGTGGGTTAAGCCTCTGCCTTCGGCTCAGGTCATGATCTCAGGGTCCTGGGATCAAGGCCCACATCGGGCTCTCTGTTCAGTGGAAAGCCTGCTTCTCCCTCTCTCTGCCTGCCTCTCTGCCTACTTGTGATCTCTCTCTCTCTCTGTTTCAAATAAATAAATAAAATATTTAAAAAAAAAAAAAAAAAAGCTTGTCATTGGGATGCCTGGATGGTTTAGTCAGTTAAGCATCTGCCTTTTGCTCAGGTCATGGTCCCAGGTCCGGGATTGAGTCGCACATGGGCCTCCTTGCTGGGCAAGGAACCTGCTTCTCCCTATGCCTGCAGCACCCCCTGCTGGTGCTCGCTTGCTCACACACGCGTGTGCATTCCTCTCTCTCTCTCTCTCTCTCTCTGACAAATAAATAAATAAAATCTCAAAAATATTTTTTTAAAAAATAAAAGCTTGTCATTGCCCCCATTATACCTACGGAATATATTTTATCTCCTGCTTGGCCAGTCAGTAGTTTTCTTATATATTTTAGTTCTACCTATGTGAATGTGTCTCACATTTCCCCCATAAGGTGGATGTCTGTGTAGACATCCATAGATTTCTCCTCATTCCTACAACTCATTGCTTAGATTGCTGCCTTTTCCATCAGTGTAATCTTGTTTTCTCTCAACATGTGTAAATTCTATTCATTGCTCTTGATCCTTACCAACACTGATGTCTCCAGCACACCTTCTGAACCAAGCAGTCCATTCCCTTGCTTGTAAAACCACTTTAATAATTTTACCAGACTACCAGGTGACTGCATTTTTACATTATTTTCATGCCTGTTATCTTGGATTCTCTTTTATAGATATATGAGCATCCTCTGTTAATGATTGGGAACTCCTCTTGAGGACAAACTTTCTGTCCTCATGGATCTCTTCTAGAATAAAAGAAGGCAAGATTTCACATAGAATAACTGTTCATACAATCTCAGGAGTAGACTGATATTTCAAGCTTGTCATTCTTTACTTATTTTTTCATTGCGTCCTGTTTGGGCCAGAAAATATTGAATTTATAGCTTGAATACACACAAACACATACACCACACACACATTTTCTTGGCTTATTGTCTCATCCTCCATCCTCAAAGACAATAAAAGGGGGTTGAGTCTTTCTTAAGTCTCCTTATTCTAACCTCTACAATCACATATCTCTCTCTGACTCTGAACTTTTCTATCTGCCTCTTCTGCTTTTAAAGACTACTGCAATTATATCAGAATCACCCAGATAACCCAATGTAGTATTTTATAGTCAAGTGATTAGCAGTCATAAATATATTTTGACATATAAATAACTTATGTGCAGTTTCCAGGAATTAGGATATGCATATCTTTGAGGGGTCATTCATTATTTTAGCTATTATAATCTTTCCCTGGATTTTTCCCAGGATCTTCTCCAGTCTGCCTCCCCAAAACAACTACCAACATTACCATGCTCAGAGTATACTCACAGGCACCTTATTCTGATGGTAGAAAACCAATAAAGGACTCGAAGAGGATAATTCCAAGATAAGAACAGAGAGATACAGGAGGTAACACAACACAGGTGGGGAGAACATATAAAGAGAAAGGTACCCAAACAAGAAGTGAAGCATAGGAACAAAGAAATTTAATTCCAGCCAAGAAAGACAGACACACCTGGACAGCATAACCTTTTATTTCTCACTGATTTTCTCAGGGGATGGGAAGACTGAGAAGTGAGGTGTCTAAATTCTAGGGGGACTCCAGGGAGTCTAGTCACCAGTCAATACTATTAGTATTAGTATATAAATGTTTGCACTAATGTTTTCCTGGTCTAGAAACATGGTATGATTCAGCATTTGGGACAGAGAGGAGGAACCAGGAAGTGCTGGAATACTTCAGCCTGCATAGAGTAGTCATTTACAGAAAATTCAAGAAATAATTTTTTTGAAAGAAAAAACCAATTTGAATTAGCTAGGCTCCAGGTTCTGACTCTGAAGAATGGTGTGATAATAACCCTTTAAACTCAGATCCCAGATGTTTTTGTGAGTGTTTGGAGAAAAACAATCAATTGATTAGGGATGTAGGTGAATTCCAGATATGGTTGTAGGACAGATACGAGTATCACCGGTTTCACCAAATGGGGCTTTCAGGTCTCTCCTTGTAACTGCTTTGAGGTACTTTGAAGAAACTCTAGACTCCTGAGCAAGATGAGTTAATCTTTCACCTAAAAACTCCTTTAGGTCTTTGTATATTATCGAATGTTTAACCTACTGCTCGTGATTATCATTAACAACCAGATGCTTATGGCAGAAACTTTGAAGTTATTCTTGAAACCACTTCTTCTCTCACTTCTCTTATTTTCATTTTATTGATTCTGTTAATGTATTGCCAAAAACAAAACAAAACAAAACAAAAAACAACAACCTACCACAGGTCTTAGTGTCTTACAGGGACATTTCACACTTGAATTGTCTTGACAGTGTAACAGATCTGCTTACTAAGGAAAGAGCTGAAGATACATTGTAAACAAACAGATATATACCATTCTAGGATGCTATATGAAAAGAAGTAGTGTTGAGTTATAGCTCTTTCTAACAAGGTTGTTTCCTGAACCTACAAAACATACAGTAAATGTTCAAAAGATGTTTAACTATTATAATTGATTCTTGTATATAAGAAAGAATATATTGGGTGAACCTGGTAGTGGTATTAGGGAGGGCACATATTGCATGGAGCACTGAGTGTGGTGTATAAACAATGAGTTTTGGAACACTGAAGAGACATAAAATAAAATAAAATAAAAAAGAATATACATGTATGTATGTATCACCTATAATTATATCATCATTTTTTCTGTACAAATAATCTTAGTTATATACTGGTATTTCTACTGTAAATATAATGTAAACAGAAGTAAGTCTTTCTGATATAAATTATATCTGAAATGAACCTTTGTTGATATCACTTTACCTTCATTAATAATAATGTGTCAATATTGGTATATTGGTTATAAAATGTACCATTCTAGATAAGATATTAGTGATATCTTATTATTAATTATAGGAAATCTCTGTACAGTCTTTGTAAGTTTTCTGTACCAGAAACTGCTAAGATAGGAGCTTATTACAGTAAAGGGATACAAGATAATGTTTTTTTAAAAAATCACCAGCATTTCTCTTCTCTTACATAGTCCTAAGACAGAAAAAATGTTCCCCTCATTATAGTTTTCATTTCTTTCCTCCCACTCCTTCATGAACACTCTCCAGTCTCTACCACCCACTAAAACTGCCCTCTCTCTGGTACCCAGGGACCTCTATAACGTCCAGTTTTATGAGTAATTCTCAGCTGTCTATCTACTCAACACATAAGCAGCATTTGAAAACTATGAACACTTCCACATACTCCAATTTTTTTCTTTCATATCTTGATTTTTATATTTTCTCCTGTCCCTTCTTCTACCTCATTAGCTGATTCTTTTTTTCTCCCTATGTCCTCTGTCTTTCCTTTTTCTGAATCTTTTATTACTCCAGTGCTCCGTCTTCAGCTCTCCTTGCTCTAGTTTTACTCCACAAAGTGTGTGTGTGTGTGTGTGTGTGTGTGTGTGTGTATTAAGCACCATTTATTCACTCATGACTCCTAAATTTATATTCCAGATTCGTAGATTCAACTGCTTTCTCAGCACATCTACCTAATGCTGTATAGGCATTTCAAGCAAAACATGTTCAAAATCAGACTCTTCCTCCTCCTTAAACCATCTTTATCACTGTAAATAGCAACTCCATCATTCCAGTTGCTGAGACCAATAACCTTTGAATCATTCTTGATTCTTTCTCTTATATCACTTGTGTGATCATCATTAAATCCTATTAGCTCTACTATCAAAGTGTATTCAAAATTTATTTTCAAAACCTCTAATTCTCCATCCCTAGTCCATGTGGCTATAATTTCTGATCTGGAAAATCAAAATAGCTTCTTACATGGTCTATCTTCAGTTTACTTACCATAGAAAAGCCAATAATATTTCTAAACATGTAAGCCATAACATGTAGTTTCTCACTTCAAAATCTTTTTGACAACCACTATGGAAAATCATTTAACAGTTCTTTTCAAAACTAAAAATAGACTTTTGATATAACCCAGCTATTGCACATTTTGCAGTAGATTTTGGGCATTTATCCCAGAGAAACAGAGATTTTGTTTTCGTGCATGAACTTATAGTTGGATGTTCATAAAGCTTTATTCATAGCAGTCTCAAACTGAAAACTACACAAATATCCTTCAAAAATGAATGGTTATACAAACTGTAGTATCATGAAATACTACCTAGCAATAAACAGTAACGAACTGTTGGCACACTCAACAACTTGCATGAACCGCAAAGAAACCATGCAGAGTGAAAGGCCATTCTCAAAAGAGTGCATACTGCATAATTCCATTCATGAAGCATTGGTAAAATATAATTATAGATATAGAGACTAGAATAGTGGCTGTCAAGGGTTAGAAAGAGGGAAGGGATAGTCATGGCTATACAGAAGTAAAATGTGGGAATCTTATGGCAATGTTCCATTTGAAGATCATGATTTTGTTGGTAGTTTAGCAAGGCAATACATGTAATAAAATTGCATAGAAATATACATACAGACACAAATGAGTGCATGTATAAATGGTGGAATTGGAATGAGCTCTATGGGTCCTTGTCAATTTCTTGGGTTTGATATTTTGTGATAGATACTTAAGGCATCAACATTGAGAGGCTGGAATAAAGGTGCATGAGATTTCCTAGTATGCTTCTTTGTGACGTCTATGAATTTATAATTACGTCAAAATTTAAATAGTTTTTAAAGACCTCTTGCTGTGCTTTTCTAGCTCACTAAGAATAAAATATAAAATCTGTATTGCATGACTTACTGAAGCCCCTGAATGATGCGGCCTCTTCCCCACCCAATCAATCACTTATCCCCACCAATCCTCCAGTCATAATATACCACTACCTATTCTTCAGACACACCCATCAAGCTCATGGCTCTAGGTTCTTGCTCTTAATTATACCTCTGCTAGGGATGACCTTTAACCAAAACTCTGAATGTTTGCTTTCATCGTCTAATCAAAGTATCTGATATGACATCACTCCTGATTGATCCTACCTTACTTTATTTTTCTTCATTTCTCTTATCACAACCTGCCATAATTATGGATTCACTTATTTATTCACTTATTATTATCTACATATTTCCACTGGAATATAATTTCCATGAGAGCAATGACTTTATCTGTTTGGTTATCACCAGTAAGTACTCAATAACAAATATTATTGACTAAATAGTGTTTGACTCTAGAGGAAAGAGGGCTCTCATACAGTGTACATATAAAATCATATGACTGTTAGTTGGCAGAGAAACAGAGGGCTGCAGAATAAACCTCTATACCCTACAATCTAGGGGTCACAAGTTAGAATCAAGGAGTCACCAAAGACACCACCATCAATGGCTATCAACATATTAGTCATACTGGAAGAATGCGAGTGAAATAAGTCAAGCAGAGAGAGTCAATTATCCTATGATTTTGCTTATTTGTGGAGCATACGAAATAACATAGAGGACATGGGGGGATGGAGAGGAGAAGGGATTTGGGGGAAATTGGAGGAGGAGACAAACCATGAGAGACTGTGGACTATGGAGGGCACGTACTGCATGGAGCACTGGGTGTGGTGCATAAACGATGAACTCTGGAACAATGAAAAGAAATTAAAAAAAAAATTTTTTTTAATAAAATAAATAAAAATTTAAAAAAACAGATTAAAAAACCTTCGCTTTGAACTTTTTTGGGGAAAAAAAAAAAGAAGGAAATCATGATTTCTGACTTACTCTTTCCTGATAGATCTTTAAGAATACATCCAACTGAAGAAAGTTAAATTTCATTCAGATGTAGTTATAGTGTTCCAAATTTTTTTCAAAAAGAAGGAATGTTGGGGCACTTGGGTGGCTCAGTGGGTTAAAGCCTCTGCCTTCGACTCAGGTCATGATCTCAGGATCCTGGGATTGAGCCCCACATCCGGCTCTCGGCTCAGCAGGGAGCCTGCTTCCTCATCTCTCTCTGCCTGCCTCTCTGCCTACTTGTGATCTCTGTCTGTCAAATAAATAAATAAAATCTTTAAAAAAAAAAAAAGAAGAAGGAATGTTAAATGGAAGTTTAAAAAGCCAACTGACAGAATTCAGGGCAAATATATTCTCAAATATATATATTAAACATACAGGTGTCTTTGTCTTTTCTTTGCCTACTTATTTTATTTGACCCATTTTCTATTGCAATTTTTGTCCTTTTTTCTTATTTATTTATAGGACTGCCTCATAGTTATTTTCCCATTATTAAAAAACTGCTTGCAGGCTGATACTTATCATTTTACTTATTTTATATTTGTCTATACAGACATTTTCTATGTAGGTATAATCAATTGGTTAAGCATTAATTTTATTATTTGTACTTTTTGAGTTCTAATAAGAAATAGGTTCTTATCCAGTTGTCATAAATTTATTTTCCTATATTTTATTCTATATATTTTACATGTTTGCATAGAATATGAAACACCCCTCCCTTTTTAAAATGACAAAACTTAAAAAGAAGGATATGGTAGAGAAAGACACAATCAGTTTTTGAAACTCTTTCAAGCCAACTCAAGCACACTTCTGCTCCTATGTTTAAGAATGCTTTTAAAGGGATGCCTGGGTGGCTCAGTTGGTTAAGCAGCTGCCTTCGGCTCAGGTCATGATCCCAGTGTCTTGGGATCGAGTCCCACATCAGGCTCTTTGCTTGGTGGGGAGCCTGCTTCTCCCTCTGCCTCTGCCTGCCACTCTGCCTGCCACTCTGTCTGCCTGTGTTTGCTCTTGCTTCTCTCTCTATGACAAATAAATAAATAAAATCTTTTAAAAAAAAGAATGCTTTTAAAAATTATTCCATTTGGATGTGGTTTTATTTTCCATATCTATATTATAAAATAGGGTGAATTCTCCTCCCAGTGTCCCAAATGAGGTAAAATTATGATGAAAGTTTACTATAGGTTCACAGTTTCTCCCTAAGGGAGGCAATCTTGTACATAAAGGGTCAGAATAGCTCCATTGTGTGAAATGGCACAAGGCTAATCTTTTCAAAGTTTTGTTAGTAAGACTACATCTGTTTATTTGATTGTTATTTGCTTCTATTTGTTTCTATTTTTATTTTGTCTTTTCTTCATCACTGAAAGAACAACACCTGCTTGGGGCTTAGATGTTCATGGAGAATTAAAGAATCCCACCTTAAAACAGAGAGCTGAATACTGGGTTAGTGCTATTTGAACACCATTTACCATTATTTTAATAATGAGAAAATCTGTTAAGACCTATGACCAGGGCTTATCATTATGTCCTGAAATTTCAATCTCATTTTAATATTAAGACAACCAAATTAAGGAGATGACATGGAAAAATGGATGAGTAAAGACCTGCAATAGTTTGCCCTCTGTAAAAGTTATGAAAAAAATTAGATAAATAATTAGGGTCAACTTATTCATAATTCTGGGAGTTAATCAAATTCTTGAAGCCACTTGCAGAGCATTTATTCAAGAAAAATGGCTCAACAGAGTCAAGAACAAAGAGCTTTGTGGAGTTTTAAGTTGTTTGAAAATTATTCTCCTCTCTCCAGCTATGTAGAGCCTTTAAAATAAAAGCTTACATTCCCAGAGAAGTTTGGCAGCCACTGGAGGAAGCAAAATGGAAACTGGGCTCATTCCAATCCTCATTCCCAAAGAATTTTCATTATCTGACTTGTCTGGTAGTTCCTTGGAAGACCTGACTTACACAGCTGAACAAAGTTTGTCCAGTATTAAAAGGTTTCTCAAAGAAGGAGACATTTATTGAAAACAAAGCTGGCAAGTGTTTTAGTTTTGTTGCTGCTTGAGGCAACATAGACCATTACAGTAGACAGTAAACTAACCAAAAGAACTGAAATGTTAAAGCTGTAGAAATGAGACATCTGTAGAAGCTTTGGAAAAGACTGACATATCCTTGTAAATCAAGAAGCTCAGAGATATGTGAGGGCAGTGACCATGCTCAGGAAAGACCTAAGAATGCTCTAAGTTTTCACCTCTTGCTAACCTCAGGCTCTGCAAAAGCTGGAAATGAAGGCTAAGGCAGGGTTGTAAACTGCATGGCTGAGTAGTGACTATGTGCTCTAAAATGCACACAAAGCCCCTCAGTAAAGACTGGGTGGTTTATTGTTCTTGGTATTTACGAAAATCTCTGTTTAATCATTAGCTGACCTCTAGGATAACTGAGTAGAGACTTCAGTGATCACATGAGACAAAGAATATAAACTTTAGAGAATTAGTTCAAGAAAGTGATTAAAGAAATAGCAGCTAGAACAATTAGCAACACAAGCATACCCTAGGAATAAGGAAAAATCCAATTTTCAGAGTTACCACAGTTTAACCACTGCTCAGTGTCTTTGCATGTTTCATATAGTTCACAGACTAGAAAAAGAATAATCAATAGAAACTGTTCTTGAAAAGCCCAGATATTTGAATTATTATGCAAAGACTTGATATCAGCTATTTTAAATATGTTCAAAGAGCTAAAACCAACCATGTCTATAGGATTAGAATTATAAAAAAGAAAAGAAAAAGAAAACAAATATAAATACTGGAGTTGAAAATTGTAATAAGCAAACTGAAAGGGGCTCAAAGGCAGATTTGAACTAGCAAAATAAAGACTCACCAAATGAAAAGACAGGTCAATTGAGGTCAACTAATCTGAGGGACTAAAATTTTAAAAAGTAATAAAAAATGAATAGAACCTAAGAGACATGAGACACTACCAAATGTACCAACATATGATACATAATGTGAGTCTGAGAAAGAAAGGAAAGAGAGAACAGTGCAGAAAGAATAGTTAAAGAAATAATGGAGTGTCTGCCTGGCTCAGGTGGCTAAATGTCTGCCCTTGGCTTAGGTCATGATCTCAGGTCCTGGGATTGAGTCCCACTTGGTGGGGAGTCAGTTTCTCCCTCTCCCTCTGTTCCTCTCTCCTGCTTGTGCTCTCTCTCTCTCTCATAGGTAAATAAATAAATAAACAGTGATGGTGATAATAAAGAAAAATGGCAATAAGCTTCCTAAATGTAATTTTTAAATGAATCCATGCATTCAAGAAGCTCAATTATTTTTTGGTAGGACAAATACAAAGAAATCCACAATGGGATAGTTCATAAGGAAATTGCTGAAAGCCAAAGACAGAGTATTGAAAACATTGAGGGAAGGTTCACCTGGGTGGCTCAGTGGGCTAAGCCACTACCTTCGGCTCAGGTCATGATCTCAGGGTCCTGGGATCAAGTCCCTCATCGGGCTCTCTGCTCAGCAGGGAGACTGCTTCCCTCTCTCTTTCTCTCTCTCTCTGCCTACCTCTCTGTCTACTTGTGATCTCTCTCTGTCAAATAAATAAATAAAATCTTAAAAAAAAAAAAAACATGGAGGGAAGCAACTCATTATGTACAAGGACTTGTTAATAGGACTGACAGCTGATAAGTCATCAGAAATCATGGAGGTGACAAAGCAATGTAGTAACATTCAAAGGACTGAAAGAAAAAAAAACTCAATTAAGAATTCTATATCTGACAAAGCCTCTTCTTTAGAAATGCAGATGACACTCAACAAACTAGGATAGAAGTTCCCTCAACTCAATAAGTTGCATCTGTGTGAAGTTCACAGCTAACATCGTACTTGATGGTGAATGACTGGATGATTTCTCCCTAAGATCAAGAAGATAGGATGTCTGCTCTTGTCACTTTTATTCAACAGTGTACTGGAGGTTCTAGCCAAGGAAATTGGTAAGAATAAGAAATAAGAGGCATCTAGATTGGAAGAGAATAAGTTAAACTATCTCAATTTATAGTTGACATGATCTTTATATAAAAAATCCCAAGGAATCCACTAAAAATAAAAATAAGAAACTATTAGAACTATACATGAGTTCAGCATGTATAGTTAATTACACAATATTTAGGGTCAATACATAAAAATTGCTTATAGTTCTATTCATTTGTAATGAACAATCTTGTAACAAATTAGTAAAATGATTCAATTCATAAGAACATCACAAAGAATAAAATACTTAAGAATAAATTTAAGGGGTGCCTGAGTGGCTCAGTGTGTTAAAGCCTCTGCCTTTGGCTGGGGTCATGATCCCAGGGTCCTGGGATTGAGCCCCGCATTGGGCTTTCTGCTCAGTGAGGAGCCTGCTCCCCCACCCTTCTCTGCCTGCCTCTTTGCCTACTTGTGATCTCTGTCTGTCAAAAAAATAAAATCTTAAAAAAAAAAAGAATAAATTTAAGATGTATAAATTGTATACTCTGAAAAATAGAAAATATTGTTGAAAAATTAAAGGAGACATGCTCTGCATAATGAATGGGGAAAAATATCACATGTTCATGGGTTGGAAAACTCAACACTGTGAAGATGGAAATACTTCCTAAATTGATCTGCAGATTCAAATCAATCTCTATCAGAATCACAGCTGACTTCTTCATAGAAATTAACAAATTGTTTCTAAAATCCATATGGAGTCTCAGGGATCCAGAATAGTCAAATCAATTCTGAAAAAAAAGCAGTGTGAAATAGGAGGACTCATAATTCCTGAGTTAAAACTTATAATGAAGCAGTGATCAAGAAAGTGTGATGCTAATGCAAGAATAGGCACTTAAATCAACAGAAATTTACAAAGTTCTTTCACATTCATTGTCTCACTTGTCACAATAAAATCATAAACACACATGCACACACAAATCTGTGCACACCACATACTTTCAGTCCCAAGTGCAATTGGACACTCCCTGAAGCCACCCTAACTTTACCAAGCAGAGTTATACTTCTAGCCTCTGGATTCCCATAAGTCTTTACACCCACTGTCTTACTTAATTACTCGTAGCTGCTCACTGTAAGAGGACATGTTTCCCTTACCTGTAGACCTTAAATATTTACTAAAGAAGGGTTCACTCTTGACTTTTCCAGTTTTTAAATGAGCAAGATAGGAACAATAGTCCCTATATATCCTTTCCTTCAGGACGACATTTGAATACAACAGATTTTAGCAATGAAGGGGTGAAGAGAGAACATTAAGGTAAGAAAGGTGCAGAGGTTTGAAGACAGACACTAGACAGATGGTGAATGAAAGAAGCCCAAGAGGAAAATGCTCTAGGAAGGACAAAAGGATGAGAGAAAGAGAGGAGAGAGAGTGGGATTGAAGGCATGGAAAAGAGCTAGTATTGGGAAGGAGATGCAAAAACAAGTTCAATGGAAACTCTCACACCAAGTAAGAGCCTCTGAGTTGGTGCTGACCATCACTGCATCACACTCCTTTGGTTCTCAGAGTCTCTATCAACTGATTCTTTTCTCTGGCTCTATGCCAGAGCATCTCCGTGTGTGCCTTAGATCCTGTGTTGAACAGAAGTATATTGGCCCAAGTGTCAGGGGAGGGATTTGAAACTAAGTGGGGAAAGGACATACAAAGGGAGGAGAATCCGTATCCCCAAAGGAAAAGAGGAAACAAAGACCATATGAAGCGAGGCCCTAGATTCAATTCTATATATTAAGGAAGGCTGAGCTGTGTAAGAAACATTGAATCGAAAAACTGTGACTCTGAGAAGGTGGCCTCAGGGAAGTAAGTCTGGGTCATATATTTTCAAGTTGGAGAGGAAGTTATTAATATGGGGGAATGAATGGGTAATGGGTACAAGATAAGTAGACAGCTCTTAGCAACATTCAAGGAGATGTGAACGATGAAGGGGAAGAGTGCACTAGGTCACCTGAGGGAATTTTGTTCTGCAGGGGGGAAGAGCCGTTTGAAGGGTCACTTTTTATAAAGGGTCTCTTTAATACAGGTGAGGATTGATCAGCATTTGATTCTTGGCTTGTAAGAAAGATAGTAGAATCATAAATGGTACACAAGCACGATCCTCTGACATTGAGAAAAAATGGGGAAAATGTTATTTTACTGCAATGGGGGGGGGGGCATTTATAAATGATAAAGTTCCTGGATGGAACAGTCAGGTAAAGGACTCAAAAATAGGTGGGAATTGGAAATAGAAGGAACACTTTTTCTGGTAATTTCCCCAAAGCTGAGAAAAGCAAGAACCAGAGGGCAAGAGAATTGGGCATAGAAGGAGTGGGAGATCTGAAAACAGGGGCTTCCAGAGAGAAAATTGTGAGTGGAGCTCCTAGGGATACTCCCTAGTTTGGGGGTGCAGCAACATCAAGGCTGCCTCAACTGGACTGAAAACACAAGCCCCATGGATTAGCAATAGGGAGCTGCTGTAAACTAAGGCTGTCTTGGAGGCTGATTATGGAGAAGGAGAACTGAAGTCAGAGAAGAATGTTGACTCAGACAAATGGGACCCAGGAAAGTGGGAGCACATAGTGGAGTGCATGGAGTCCATCGGAGCACATGGTGAGTGATGTTGGAGGGAGAACAGAGGCAACAATTGGCATGGGCTGTAGACTAGAAGAGAGTGTGAGAACAGAGGGTCTGTGCAAACCCATGGTTTTTATGGCATGAGTGTGTGCCCCTAACAGTGTGAACTTCTGTGGCCGTGTGAGTGGAGCCTTACCTATTCTCTCATCTTTCTTAATGCTCACCACATGTCAATTTCTGTCTCAGACACCGGTGAATAGGACAGCAGCCCTAACCCTTAAGGAGCTCGCAATATATTGGGGCTGAAAAGATTTCAGTGTGGTAAGTTCTAGAGGGAGATAGGTGCTTGCAAGGGAATGCAGCTGCCTTGAGGGGGGGCACAGCCCCCCTTGGGGGATGAGGAAAGTCTTCCTGAATGAGAAATATAAACTGGGTAAATAAAAGTGAGGACGGAGGTAGAAGAAACAGAATATATGAAAGACCACAGAGAAAGAAGAACAGGTTCAGAGACAAGTATTTGATCCAGTTTCAGCAGGAGAAGCAGGAAACATATTTGGGTGAATCTTTCAGGCAGAGGGAGATTATGATTTGTAATCAAGTCAGTACTGTGCTCAAAATTATCTTTAGGAAACATAATTTACATATGGAGGCTCTTGTAGAGACTGGAAGAAGTGCAGACTAGGTGGTGGGAGTGGGGGCAGTTGTTCAGGTAAGTGGATCTGAAGCCTGGTAAACCGGGTAGATGACAAATACAGATTTGGGTGGGAGGTATTAGCACAAGTACACTGAATGAAGCCCAGGCTGTGGGCCAGATCAGTCAGGGCAAGTGGGCGAGTGAGGAGAGGTTGCAGACAGCCCAGAGGAAATACCCACAGTCCTGCTGGGACAGCCTAAGCCTTGATGAGGACTGGAAAGCAAGGCCAGGAGACAAGAGAAGAACCAGTGGAAGATAAAGAAATCAAAACCTAAAGAGGTGTATATGGAAGGACTGACTTTGAAGGGAAGAAGAAAGAATAGTAAGTAGTGGAACAGGTAGTAGAATAAGATTTTTTTTTTAAAGATTTTATTTATTTATTTGTCAGAGAGAGATCACAAGTAGGCAAAGAGGCAGGCAGAGAGCCTCTGCTGAGCAGAGAGCCTGATGTGGGACTCGATCCGAGGACCCTGAGATCATGACCTGAGCTGAAGGCAGAGGCTTAACCCACTGACCCACCCAGGCTCCCTGAGTAAGATGTTTATATGAGAGCTGTTGTTGTTTTGTTCATTTGTTTTCAAGGTTCTAAAGACATGAATATTTATAAATGCAAAAGATCTAAGAAAGACGATCCAAGAAAAATTAGGAGAAATTGAAGATATAGAAGAGAGAAATAAGGGCGCCTGAGTGGCTCAGTGGGTTGAGCCGCTGCCTTCGGCTCAGGTCATGATCTCAGGGTCCGGGGATCGAGTCCCGCATCGGGCTCTCTGCTCAGCAAGGGAGCCTGCTTCCCTTCCTCTCTCTCTGCCTGCCTCTCCATCTGCTTGTGATTTCTCTCTGTCAAATAAATAAATAAAATCTTTAAAAAAAAAAAAAAAAAGAAGAGAGAAATAATTGATGGAACAAAGTCCCAGAGGAGGTAGGAAAAAAAGAGGATTCAGAGAATAGATGGGGAAATTATTCTTTCAGAGATGCATACATACTTACACACATATGCACATATATACATAGGCACATGCACAGGAATATGTGTACGTGTGTGTTTACACAGCTAGTTTTAAAAATAGTTTAAGAACACACACACATGAAAGTAATTATGGGACCTGCAGATCCGGGTCTTTTCTTTTTTTTCCCCACATAATGTCCAGTGCTCTTTCTAAATTCCACAGCAGACTTCACTGCCTCCATACTTGTCAGAGCATCTGTGATGGGGGGAAAAGAGATGCAGTGTCTTCAGTGCCCACTGCCCCCAATACCATTCTCCCACATGGTCTACCAAGCAGAGACAATTGCTCCTTGGTGTGGAGCTGTAGCCCTTCTGTACAGAGCCTGGGGCTTTCGCAGAGCTCATTACAGTTCACATACCTATAGCGATTACCGAGATTGCTTTTGGTGTTCTAGCTGTTCCTGTTCTTTTCAGAACCTGTGGCACTGTGCTGGGTCTGGCAATGTTTTTGAGCCCTGTGAAAGTCCTAGAATGATACTGAAAGCCTTGGAATAAGAACACAGACCCTTTCTGTGGGCAGGGTCTATAGCCGTGCCCTTTGTGCAGAGACCCTGTGGGTCATTGTCTAGAGAGAATACGCCTTCGCAGAGCCCAGAGTGGTTGTAGGACCTCTAAATGTGTGCAGACCTTGTGGCTGTTTGCAAGCCTCTCCATGCATTCTGCTGGTGTGTATGAAGTCTGAAGCCACATGTTTCCCCTTTGGTACAGGAGAAGAAAATCATGGCCCTTTCATCTGCCAGCAACACAGCTGCCGGGAATGACTCTGACACTCGCGTGGCAGGCTGCCTCCTCACTGGCATCCCTGGGCTGGAGCACCTGCACATCTGGCTCTCCATCCCCTTCTGCACCACGTATGAAGTTGCCCCGGCAGGCAACGGCATTTTAATGTGTGTCATCCTCTCCCAGCCATGTCTGCATGAGCCCATGTACGTATTCTTGGCCATGCTGGCCAGTGCTGATATCTTGCTCTCCACTTCCACAATGCCCAAAGCACTGGCCAACTTCTGGCTAGGTTCTAGCCACATTTCCTTCGATGGCTGTCTCACCCAGATGTTCTTCATCCACTTTCTCTTTGTGGCTGACTCTGCTGTCCTGCTGGCCATGGCCTTTGACCGATTTGTGGCCATCTGCTTCCTGCTGAGATACACCACAGTCCTCACGAGCTTGGTCATTGGGAAGATTGTGGCTGCTGCCCTGACCCGCAGCTTCATCATCATGTTTCTGTCCATCTTTCTTCTCAAGCACCTGTACTACTGCCGGATCAACGTCATTGCACACACTTGGGCGAGCACATGGGCATCGCCGTCTGTCCTGTTCCGATATCTCCATCAATGTCTGGTATAGGTTGGCAGCTGCTCTACTTTCCACAGGCCTAGACATCATTCTTATCACTGTTTCCTACATTCATATCCTCCGAGCCGTCTTCCGCCTCCCTTCTCTCAATGCCCGGTCCAAGGCCCTGAGCACTTGTGGCTCTCATGTCTGTGTCATCCTGCTCTTCTGCATCCCTGCCCTCTTCTCTGTCTTTGCCTACAGGGCATCCCACACTATGTACACATCCTCCTGGCCAACCTCTATGTGGTCATCCCACCTGTGCTCAATCCCATTATTTATGGAGTGAGGACCAACCAGATTTGGGAAGGGGCTAAACAGAGGTTTTCCCATCTTTCCCAGGAATCTAAATAAATGTTCTCAACTTGACCTCAACCTAATCCTTTCTGTATCTATCGGTTGTTCCTATAGTCACCCTATCCTTATCTCTACATCTCCCAGATATTGCAGAGCTAATATCATCTATGTCCCAATTTATTTAAATATACACTCTACTCAAACCCACCTTCGATTTCTTTTTTAGAAATCTACAGTAATATCCACGCCACTTTCTTCTACCTGTTATTCAAATACCTTTTGATAACCCACTGTCTTAAGAAAAACTGATTAGGGGAAATGTGATAACTTACCTGAATCTACCATCCAAATAAGACTTTTCTCAGCATCCACTTGTATCTTCTCCTGAATATGTATAAGAATATGTATTATATGTATTCCTATTATATATATAATGCATATAATCTAGAAAAACATACATCATATACTATATATATACAGTGCTTGGTATATAATAAATGCTTTGCAAATATAGCTTTATTTGTATTGTTGTTTTAAGTAATAGCTCATCCAACTCAATTAATAGCTAATTACCTCATAATTAATAATAAGTGGTCCTGAGAAAAATCATAAAAACTCTTAATCATAGGAAACAAACTGAGGGTTGCTGGAGGGAAGTGGGTGAAGAATGGGGTAACTGGGTGATAGACATTAAGGAGGGCATGTGGTGTAATGAGAACTGGATGTTATATGCGACTAATGTATCACTGACCTCTAATTCTGTAACTAATAATACAATATATGTTAATTAATTGAATTTTTTAAAAAATTAGTCCTGGGACCCAAGCAGAATCATACATGAGTTTTATCTCTACATAGAGGAATAGGAAAGAGAAAATAAGATTTAAAAAAGAAATAATCTAATATTTATAATGAGGGAATTCAACCAAATATAATTTTTAAATATAAAAATTAACCATATTTAGAAATTGTTGTAGACACTGTTTTAAGTATACCTACTACAAAATACATAGACATTATTGCTGTTTTGCAGACACACCAAGTTCATCTCCTTCTCAGGTCCGGTTACCTGTCAGTCTGATGCCTAAAACACCCTCTTCCTTGATCTTTACATGACTCAATCCCTCCTTTCATTCAGTTTTCTGTTTATATGTTTCTTCCTCAGAGATATTCCTATGATCTTCCAATAATAAATACTTCCCCTTTTTTATGGCAAAACAACCAAAACAAAAGCTGTTCCCCCCCAAAATCCCCAAAATAAAATACCATAAGCAAAACCAAAAGTCAATATCAAACTGGGAAGAAATATTTTCAAATTATATTACAGATGAATGGTTAATTTTTCCTAAGATATATAGAGTCCATAAAATGTAGGGGAAAAAAGATCAACAATCTAATGAAAGAAGACAAAGTCAATTGGAATATGCTAAACTATTATCAAAGGAAAATGTTAAGGCTACACCAAAATACAATTTCTCACTTGTCAGATTGGCATAAATTAAAAGGATTAACACTGTGTTGGCAAAGATTTAAGAAAACAAGCTCTCTCATTCATTGCTCATGAATATAAAATATGACAAATTTTTGTGGAATTTGGAAATATCTTAACAAAATTCTCAAGCATTTATCCTTCGATCGAGCAACCACACAGGAAATTGTCTTTTAGACATATCTTCACAGGTGCAAAACAATATATACACAACATTGGTAATTATGGCAAAATTTTTATAATACTACAGTAATTGAGACACTTAAATGGAGTCTGAATTCTGGGCTCCGGTGCTTACTAGGAGTGGTACATTCTTTAAGTTCCACAAAGACTTTAAAACCACACAGATTTGACTTAGAGAAATTCACCATATTCAATACATACCAGCCATTTGTCACTAGGCAATATATTGAACCTCTTTAAACTTCTCTTACTTCTCTGTAAAATGTAGTAACAGCCACTTCAGAGTTGTTTTGATTATTAAGGAGATTAGCCTGACATAACAAAATAAATGGTTTTTAAGTGGACATTTTGTTGCTATCAAGTTTGTCACTATTGCGGAGCCTGGAGCCTCAGTCAGTTAAGCCTCCCACTCTTGATTTTGGCTCAGGTCATGGTCTCAGGGTTCTGTGTCAGACTCTGCACTCACCTGGGAGTCTGCTTAAGATTTTGTCTCCCTCTCCTTCTGCTCGTGTCCCTCTTTCTCTAAAATAAACAAGTAAATCTTTATTTAAATAGGTGTCACTATTATAAAATAGCTGGAAATACACCTCCTTTCAGGTGTATTTGTGTGCACCTCTCGGAGAACTGTATTTCTATAGGTTTAATACCTCAAAGTGGAACAGTTGGATGATAGATTATGCATATTTAAAATTCTAATAAAGTACATCACTTTTATTACTAAGAAGGCTTTTTTAAAAAGCCTTATTCACATATTTTTGTTCATATCAATTATGACTTGAATTAAACAACCCTAGGGTATCTGTTCTATTTTAGCAAAGTCTTCGTAACTGTTTTAGTGACTTTTGGTAATGCATTCTCTTTTTTTTTTTTTTTTCTTTTTTGGTCCTTCACCCCTCAGTCTGAATAACCTTGAAAAAATTGAGAGCCTTAAAGGCCTTGACAGAAACAGAATCTCACCAATCTGAATTAGGAAACAGTTGCTAATGAAGAACAAGGAAAGAGACAACCTGTATCACCATCCTGGACCTTCTGACAATACCCTTGAGCACCAACTATGCCCCCAGCATCCAGAGAGGCTGGCTGCATCCTCAGAATCTGGGAGAAGTAAGAGTCAGCCAAGGAAAAAGCCAAGCCTATATTACTGTATGTCATGATTGGATCATCTTCCAACCTAGAACACTCTACCCTTTCTCCATCTGGCCATCCTGGCTGAAAACTACTGGGCGCTGAAGCTGGGTCCTAGAAAAAAACCTCACAAGAATTGTCAAGAAACATTGGCAAAGATTTGGAAATGGGAGAAAAAGACTATTGGTGCTCTTGGAATGGAATTTTGGATGTTGTCTAACAGACTCTGGGAATTATCTGGTTCTATAAGGATGTATTACTGTGATTATCTTTGACTGGGGTCTAGGCTATTTTGAAACTCTGCAAATTATAGAAAATGTTAACAAAGCAAATGTTTTCTGTCTGGCATTGCAAATGATTTCTGTTCATGGCAAATGAAATTAATTTTGTCTGCTGAGAATACAAATTTCTTGTCAACTGCTGGCTTCTTCAGAGTAACCCATAAATAATCTGCTGATAAAACAAGGCAAAGTTTAGTCTTAATATAAGAAAGGAACCAGTGTCTTCAAAGGGAGAGTGGTAAAGTTGAGATATTTATGAAAATTTAGACTTCTATTCAAAATAGGTCTTGCCATTCAGGGGCTTAATTAAGACTGGGTGAGGATAACAGTTTAAGACTGATGGAAACAGTAAGGTAAGAAGAATTTTAAGGTAAGAAGGCTTGAAAAGTCTTGAGGAGTAAATGCTGTCTATTAAAGTTGATCACATATAATTGTATTTCTAGGTTGAATAATAAACTTATTGAAAATTTTACCTTCCTGGACAAGAGCCTCCTAAAATAGCAAAATCATGTTGGAATAGTAAGTTTTTATTAATGTAGAGAGTAAGTTATGTAGGATGTAGAATGCTTCCATTCTCATTCCACAAGTCGTGTCTTATTTGAACTGATTTTAGTATCTTACTGGCTCCTTCCTTAATTAATGAATTAAGTAAATCTTTTTTTTTTTTTAAAGATTTTATTTATTTGACAGAGAGAAATCACAAGTAGATGGAGAGGCAGGCAGAGAGAGAGGGAAGCAGGCTCCCTGCTGAGCAGAGAGCCCGATGCGGGACTCGATCCCAGGACCCTGAGATCATGACCTGAGCCGAAGGCAGCGGCTTAACCCACTGAGCCACCCAGGCGCCCGAATTAAGTAAATCTTTGACATGTGTTTATTTATAATTGTGTAAATGTTGCCCATTTTATCTCTGTTTTAAATCCTTTAATGAGAAAGGAGATGAGAACCTAGGAGGATGAGGGGGAGAGAAAGAATTATGTGACATTAAAAACTCACGTGAAGGGGTGCATGTTTGAGGGGTGCATGTGTGTCAGATAACTGGAGAGAGAAGCAGCAAAGAGTCAAGTAAAAACAGGATTCAAATTTTGTTAAGAAGCCACAAAGACGATGGAGAATGGCAAAGTCTTTGAACATGTCAAAGAGTGATTATAATAGTGGAATTTAAACTGGGAATATTAAAGAGTAGTACAGACATGGAGAGAGTACTGTAGACAGGGAGAGAGTACTGTAGACAGAGGCAGGAACCAGTTTCATTAAGGTGGGATTAAAGAAAATTATGGTGATGGCACCTAGAGACAGAGAGTGAAATAATTGAAATCGAGGTCATATAGAGGTTTTGTAATTACGTGACAATAGGTATGCGGCATGACCTTGGGAAAGAAGGACTGAGAAAGGATGGAAGACAAGCTTATTTTAGGAAAGACAGTGAACAGAATGAAGGTCAATATAAGCAAGGATCCTCTGTGACTAGAAATATTAAAAATCATGATAAGAGAGTTATATATATAAAGAGAGAGACAAAGAGCCAGAAGCAAGACCAAGAATGTAAAGATAATATTCCAAGAAGTTGAAAATACAGGGAATTTTACAGATAGATGACTATAAGTCTCAGATTGTCCAGTGGAGAATTTCAAAAGTTGGAGAGGTGTGGACTATGGAATTAAAACTAGGGATATCCAGGGTCTTATGGCATGAGAGTCTGTGCAATGACTTTGAATCATGAGCTTCTTGCATGTGACATAACAGGGATAAAATGCATAGTGACATTGTTCCTAATGGTCTCAAACCAGTGAGTGGTGGTGAGTATCCTGAAGAAGGAGGTGTGACAGGTCAGTACAGGAGAACTTATCATTGTCTGCTTCAACCTCTGGAGATGTGGAGGCTGGGAAGGGCTGGTCTTCTCTGAGGCAGAGGGTCACTGTCTTGATTTCTGGGGCATTACTCCAACATTCCATGTCCCTTTTGGACAAGATAGACATCATCTGTTTTCCACAAAGCAGTCGAGTTCGCCAAGGCTCCCTTCAGCCTTAAATGCACAATGTTAGACTTGGACCTCTTAGGTGTTAACAAAATATTTTATTCTTAAAAACAATATTGCCTATAATATAGGGGAGGGGTAAGCTTTAAAAACAAAATTATTCAATACTTAACTGTCTATTAACCATGCTGTTAGGTTTCAATTCGACTGTCCTAGTTAATTATTTTGAACATGTGGGATGTGGGCATTTTTTCTTTGTTTTAAATCATGGAGGAAAAATAAACATCCCTGAGGCCAAGACCTCAGTATCACCATCTCCTAACCTCTGATAATACCCAAGTCCTTTGTATTTGCTGTTCTTCAAGATCCTGTCACAGTGAGGCAGGCATCTCTTCCTCTTTCAAATTTACCATAGATGTTGCAGCATTCCTGACAAAACCCCACACTGAAAATAACTGGACATACTTTGAAAGCCTCCCTATAGCAGGATTTCGGGCTCCTTCA
This sequence comes from Mustela erminea, assembly GCF_009829155.1. Lineage (NCBI taxonomy): Eukaryota > Metazoa > Chordata > Mammalia > Carnivora > Mustelidae > Mustela > Mustela erminea. The sequence continues at coordinate 60,108,050 of NC_045622.1, forward strand.
ATCCTATCCCATTCTTTCCTCTTTTATCCCTCCCCTACCCCCGGAAGCTGTCCCTGCTCTCTGTCCCGATCTGCATATACAGGTATAGGTGAATGAAACCAGGTGTCCTTCATCCTCCCTCCAGAGAGTTTCACCTCCCCTGGAAGACTTCAGATGTGGGCTGAAGAAGTGGAGAAGTGTAGGGGATTTTGCAAGTTTTATTTGTGACCTGAGCTTGGGGAGAGAGCACAGAAAAGCTGATCTTGGGCCCAAAGTAGCTGTTGAAAGGCCATTGTCCAGCAGACCCTGATACAGAAAGCTAAATGGAAGAGGAGAAGCAGCCCTGAAGCCCTGAATAAAGGGATGGGGCCATCAGATGAGAGAGACTGAGAGGCCCACAGCCCACATTTCTCTTCCTCTTCCTTCTCCAGGAGGTAAGCCCAGTTTCTCTCTTTCCTCCTAGTGCCACCTTCGCCGGACACCTTAAAGATCTACCCAGAATACAAGGAGGTACACTTTCCATTGCTTATAGGATAATAAAATCAATCCCCATAGGGACCCCTGGGTGGTTCAGTCAGTTAAGCGTCTACCTTTGGCTCAGATCATGAGCCCAGGATCCTGGGATCGAGCCCTAGCCTCCAGCTCCCTGCTCAGTGGCGAGTCTGCTTCTCCCTCTGCCCTTACCCTTGCTTATTCTCTCTCTCAAATAAAAAAATAAAATCTAAAAAACATGGACAAAACAAAAGAAAAACAACCCATAGAAGGTATTTATTGAATGGAAAGTAAACTAGCAGACACATTACAGGACAAGACCTATTTAGTACCTGACATGCCAGTTAATTTTAGGCAAACTAATGTAAGTTGAGTTTCTTAGGGTTTCTTTCTAAAGCATATTTCCATCTTTCACTATCTTTTCTGTGATAAGCTGAATTTTCAGGGGAAAAAACTGAATTGTTAAAGGCCTGTGAAGGGTGAGGGTGGGTGGACTGGGCTTGCATGAAGTAGGTTTCAACACTGTGGGGAAATGAGAGAGTTCAAGGAAAACTTGTTAAGAGAACTCAAACTGATTTGAAAGATAAAAAGATATTTTTAAAAAGAGCAAAGCAGTGTGGCATTTGACGTGGAATTTTGGAGTAGCTAGTCCCTTGAGAGAAATACAAGTCAGAAGAGAAATGCAAATTGTATCAAATGGAATCAGGTATCCGCTCTGATTTATTTATCCTCATGTGGAAAAAAGATTTTGAGGATGGTGCTTCCGGGTGGCTCAATCGGTTAAGCGGCTGCCTTCGGCTCAGGTCATGATCTCAGTGGGGAGTCTGCCTCTCCCTCTGCCTGCCACTCTGCTTACTTGTGCTCTCTCTTCATCTCTCCTTCAAACACATAACTAAAATCTTAAAAAAAAAAAAAGATTTTGATGAAAAGAGTTTCGAGCTAATCCCTATGCTAGATACCATCTTTCCTTTGTATCTTTTCCAGATGTAGATCTCAGACTTTTCCTTAAAAAAAATTGTTACTGAAGTACAGTTGTTGACATACAATGTCGTATGAGTTTGAGACGTACAACATAGTACAACAATTGTATTGATTACTCAGTGTTCACTACAATAGGTATAGTCATCACCTGCCACCATAGGATGTTATTATATATTATTGACTATTCTTTATGCCGTACTTTTTCATTCTGTGACATTTATTTTGTAACTGGAAGTGTGTTAATTCCCTTTACCTATTTTGCTCCGCACCGAACACACACCCCAGGCCTTCTTTAATATTGGGGTTCCCCTGAGCTTTCTCTTTGGCCCTTTGCTCTGTTTCTCCACGGTGTTTTGCCTGGAAGGAGGTGCCTTCGGTGTACTCATTTGAATATCACTTCATATATCTTCTTACTTGTATTCTTTATCTCTTAAGATGTGAAAGTAAGAAATCTGGATGTATATCTAGAGTTATATATCTTTAATCCTCATGTACACATTATCACCAATTTGTATGGAGAGAAAACAAATTATTTCATAGATCCACTCTCTTTTATCTGAACTCAAGAGCATCTGGTTAAGCATGCTTTCCTCTGTACTAAAGCAATAGCTAGACATTCACTCTCCCTGGATCAAGGCATTTTGTTACTTGCAGACCTCTGTACCCTGCTCACTGCTGCCAGGTGATCTCTTATGTGTCATTTACAAATTCAGAACATGTCATTCCTCACCTGCTTCCTACCATCTCACATCACACACACACACACACACACACACACACACACACACCTGAATAAAACTCTTTAGTGGCTTGTCAGTGATGTTAAGATCACCTAGTGGGGCAAGAATATGGTCCTGGGACAACTGGATATCCATATGCAAAAGAATAAAATTGGACTTCTATTTCACACAATAAAAATGAACTCAAATTAGATCATAAACTTAAGTATAAGAGCTAAATCATAAAACTTTTTTAAAAATATGTAAGAGTAAATCTTGATAACCTTGGATTATGTAAAGCCTTCAAAGATACGACAACAAAAGTCTAAGTGACAAAAAATGACTTTCAGAAAAATTCAAAATTTGTTCTTCTAAAGGATCCAGTCAAAAAAATGAAGAGACAACCCCCCAGCATGGGAGAAAATATTTAGAAATCAGAATTCACAAAGGACTTTTATCTTGAATATATAAATTCTTACTTAATAATAAAATGACAGGGCGCCTGGGTGGCTCAGAGGGTTAAGCCTCTGCCTTCGGCTCAGGTCATGATCTCAGGGTCCTGGGATCGAGTCCTGCATCGGGCTCTCTGCTCAGCAGGGAGCCTGCTTCCTCCTCTCTCTCTCTCTGCCTGCCTCTCTGCCTACCTGTGATCTCTGTCTGTCAAATAAATAAATAAATAATCTTAAAAAAAAAATAATAAAATGACAAATAACCTGTTTAAAAAAGGGGGGGGGCTGGAGCACCTGGGTAGCTCAGTGGGTTAAGCCACTGCCTTCGGCTCAGGTCATGATCTCAGGGTCCTGGGATCGAGTCCCGCATCGGGCTCCCTGCTCAGCAGGGAGCCTGCTTCCCTCTCTCTCTCTCTCTGCCTGCCTCTCTGTCTACTGTGATCTCTCTCTGTCAAATAAATAAATAAAATCTTTAAAAAAAAAAGGGGGGGGCTAAATAGATGTTTCTCCAAAAAAGATATGCAAATAGCAGTAAAGTATATGAAAAGATGCTTAACACCATTAGTCCTTTGGGAAATGCAAATTAAAATATCAATGAGATACCACTTCACACCTACCAAGATGACTATAAAAGTCATAATAGCAAATACTGGCAAGGATGTGGAGACATTAGAACACTTTACACTGCTGGTGAGAATGTAAAATGGTGCAGTCACTGTGGAAAACAGTCTGGAAGATTCTCAAGAGTAAATACATAATCTGGCAATTCTATTCTCAGATATATGCCCAAGAAAAACAAAAAGCCTACGTTAAAAACAAAACAAAACAAAAAACAAACTTGTAAAAGAAAATTCATAGTCACATTATTCATAAAAATCAAAAAGCAGAAACAATCCAAAATACCTAAAACCTGACGAAATGGTAAAGAAAATGTGGAAAATTCATACCATGGAATGTTATTCAGCCATCAAAGGAATAAAGTACTCACACACATGCAACAATAATGAACTGTAAAAATAGTATACTAAGTGAAAAAATTCATGTTGCCCAACTCTTCTGTCCTGACTTTTATCCTGACATCCCCCGCCCCCAGTCAGCCTCTCTGCAGGCCCTCCTCCCGCAACCCACTTTCCCAGACCAGGTCAGGTTCATTTCCTAGGTTCCCTTGGGTCAAAAGCTTGCCCTTCCTTTTCTTCTCAAAAGTCGCTGTGCCGTTGAAACATTATAGTTCAGCTCTCAGGCTTCATAAGCTTTGCATGTATTCACAAGGACGTAAAAACCCATATATACGGTCTCTCATAGGGTTCATAGGTCATATAGGTTAAAATCTTGGCATAATTTTTAAAGTTAACGATGTTTTTGCAAAACATACCATTATGATGCGAAACGGTTATCTTTACCTACTCGTTTAAGTTTGGATATTCTTTATTCGGACATTTTAATCAGGCGTATTTTCAGTGTTCCTCAACACCGACACGAAATCGGAAAACCCAAGGGATGACCACTTGCAAGCGCCGTCTGCGGCGCTCAGGTGTTCTCCCGGGCCCCAGGACGTGCGGCGCACAGGTAGGCGGAACAGCGCCCCCGCCGGCAGGTGGGGCCCGCGGGACCACACCCCTGGAGTGTCGGACCCGTGCTGCGCTGGACTGGCGGGCCCTATCAGCAGCCCTCGCCCTCCCTCGCCCCGCCTCTGGGCCCGGAGTCTCTCCGCTGGGGTGGAGGAGGCCGCTGCGGTGTGTCCTCGGCTCCGATCCAGGCCCCAGAGCCCAGGTTAGTGAGCCGCTCTGTTCTCTGGCCGGCCACCGCTGTCCGCGCAGGTTCTGGGAGTTCGACCCGCCCTGCAGGCTGGGTTGCGGGGTTCGCGGGTGGACAGGAGTGAGGGAGACCTCTGCGGTTTTGAGTTGACTCACTTTTGCTTGGGAGCTCCTCAGGCCGGGCTCCTCTTGGCTCGGGTCCCGGGCGTGGTCTGTGCAAAGGGTCGTGACAAGGGACCGCAGGAGGTAGGGGAGGCAGTCCTGAAAGTTTTTTGAGTTCGGGAGTGCGTGCAAACCATGGGACTGGCGTGGATTCCGAGGTCAGCATCCCCTCCCCCATCTCTGCCTCTCTGCCCCAGGAAGTGACACCGCTTATCCTCCACCCGGGAGGGCCTGACCTCTCCCCGGGGAGCAGGAGGGTGAGGCTTCCGCCCTCGCCGGACCTGAGGGTCTGTTCCAAGGCCGGATCCTCCAGCCCTGCGTTTCAGGGAAAGGAGCAGGCCCACGCGCCCCAGGTCCTCACAGTCTACCCAAAACTACTGGGAGTCTTGACCACCTGGGGCTGCTCTCATCTGGATCCTCTAGGGCTTCTCATTCTGTCGGTATGCCGGTCACAGGGAGACGTCCGCCCTTCTGGGACGGGCCACTAACTGTCGCTCCTGGCAGAGGTGAGAGAGCAGTAAAAGATGCGGTCCCTTCGCTTTCCGAGCTGATGATATAGATCATTTTATTTTTATTTCCTTTTCATCCTTCTGACACTAATCTCTTGGAGCTTCAGTTTTTTCTTCCATCTGTAAAATGGACCCAGTAATATTTATACCCTAGAGTTTTGGTGAAAATTAAGTGAGGGAGAGGTTTAACATGGGCGACTGCCTGACAAAGTGTAAATTAAGTCTTTACTCTTGAAAAAATCAATGCTGAGCTTTTAAAAAATTGCCAAATTTTTTTTTTTTTTTACAAAAATAGAGCGGGGAATAAAATGTGTTAAAATGCACTATAGTAAAGAAGAGTATAACCAACATCTAAACAAATGAAAGTATAATAAGAGTTTTAAAAATTTGGAATTGCAAGTGGAATATCACAAATGCAGGGGGAAAAATAAGAATTTTGTGAATTCGCTATTTAAAAAAAACACTCAGTGGACTGTCTAAAATTCAGGGAAAAGAAAACTTGTGCAAGACAGTATTTTAAGAATTTGCAAAGTTACTTAATTGTACGTTTCTGAAATGGATGGGATAGAGATACTCTTTTGAAGTAAATTTTGAAAAGAATTTGGGACTGATTTTGTTCCAGTTCCAATATTTATGAAGTGTCACCTGTTAGATAACCATTCCAGATAATAGGTTAAAATAGGCTATAACCCTTCACAAAGGTTAAAAAAAAATACTGTTATTCCCTAAGTACAAGAAACTAAACTCTCTTACAAATGCAGCTTCTACCTGTTTAGGTTTTTTACCACATTTTCAGTAGATCTCCCAGCTGGTGGGTAGACTGCCCATCTTAGTTCTAACTCATTCTGAGGCCCCATCCTAGGCTAGCTTGTAGTATTTCTTGCCCTGTCACTGACTTTTATTCTGAAGCCATTTGATATTGAATTGTAAGCTTCTGTTGGAGTGGATGCTTCTGATCTAACTAGGAGCTTATCCTCTTTTTCCTCCCCACCCCACCCCCTCCTCCTAGCTGTTTTTGCCCCCAGATTGCATCTGCCTGGGAAGGACGTGCCTTTACGTAAGACAGGGCTTCTGAAACCTTGCTATGCATAGATGTCACCTAGCGATCTTTATTGACTTGCAGAAACTGAATTGTCCAGGATGAGGCTAAGATTCTGCATAAAGAGCTCCAGGGATGCCAATGCTGATAGTCAGCAGACCACCAGACATTCTTTTTCAGGCATCTGCTTCTGATTTAATAGTTCACCAGGACATGAATTTGGGCTCTTTCATTTGCAGATTTGATCCACAGGGCTCTGGCATTTCAGCCTCTGGGATCTGCTCTCCTCCCACAGCCAGGTTGTCATCTCTGATCACACTGCTCTTGAGACAGACAGGCTTTCCTGGGAGACTGAATTGACCCACTTGGCTCCTTTGGGCTGCGGTCTGGTGTCTTGGGTAGTGTGCAACAGCTACTAGACATGCTAGCTGTATGCGTCCCTCTACAATTTCTTCCTTTCTGCAGCCTCAACTTTATACCCTCTGACAAGACACATGAACTCTTTCAGCAAAAATCTTTCTCTGTCCTGAATATCTATAGTACTGCGTTAGATGGAAAAGAAATACAGAAATATAACGGGACCACATTTATCATTTTAAGTTTTCCAGTGGCCTCATTAGAAAGAAGAAACAGGTGAAATTGATTTGAATATATTTTATTTAACTCAGTGCATCAATAATATAAAATATTAGGATGTGTTATCAATATAAAAGGTGTTAGTGATATGTTTTAGATTATTTTTCTAACAAAATCTTTTGAAATCTGGTGTGTATTTCATACTTAAAACATCTCTTTTTTTTTTTTGCCACATTTCAGGTGGCTACAATATTAGACAGCTCAGTTCTAATTTATGCTGAGAAGATCAGAAAGCCAAGCCTTTAAGTTTTCTCAATGTGTTTCTTTGTTCTGTTTTTGTAGTAATAAGCTCTAATGAGCTATAATTTACATCTATAAAATCAATTTTAGGGCGCCTGGGTGGTTCAGTGAGTTAAGCCTCTGCCTTCCGCTCAGGTCATGATCTCAGGGTCCTGGGATCGAGTTCCGTGGTCGAGCTGTCTGCTCAGTGGGGAGCCTGCTTCCTTCTCTCTCTTTCTCTCTTTCTGCCTGCCTCTCTACCTATTTGTGATCTCTCTGTCAAATAAACAAACAAAATCTTTTTAAAAAAATCAACTTTAAAGCACACAATTCTGTGAGTTTTGTTTCGTATACAGTTGTGCAGCTGCCAACACAACCATTTATAAAGGTCATTTCCATCACCCCCAAAAGTTCCTTGTGTCCTGATGCAGTTAATCCACTTCTCACAACCCTGGACTTTGGCATCCACTAGTCTGTTTTCAAATAGCAGAGTTTTATTTTTTCTAGGATTTCATATAAATGGAACCATACAATAACTTTTGATATTCAGCCTCTTTCCTTTTGTATCATGCTTTTGAGATTTATCTTGTGTAAGTATCAGTTCCATTTTATTGTTTGGTAATATACCATTGTATGGAATATACCACAATCTTTTCATTTACCAGTTAATGGTTTTATGGATTATTTCCAGTTTGGGGCTGTTATTGCATTGCATCTATGAGGTAGAAATGCCCTGTGTCCTGTCCTGTACATGAAGGACACAACTGATACCCCAGGGCTAGTGTGCCTTCAGTGAGGTGGTGCATTTGTGAGTTGGCTCTTCTTTAATGTCCCCAAGAAGAGTCCAGCTAGGTGAGCAGAGCAAATGGCTTCCAAGGAAAGTGATTAAATGCAGAAACACATACTCACTCACTCTATACATACATAGATACATACATAAGAAAAAATGTCTTTAAAAAATTCTCATTTTGATTTAAGACAATGGTAATACAATTGCATAACTGAAAATGTCTAATAATGAGAATAAAATAGTGTTTTTCAATGAGGGCATCTAAATTCAGCACAAACAGTAAAGTTAGAGTAAGTTCTAGGATCTCAAGTTGTATAGTTAGAGAAGCTTCTAGCTTTTTTTTTTTTTAATTTTATTTTTTCTGTCTTCCAAGATTCATTGTTTATGCACCACACCCCAGTGCTCCATGCAATACGTGCCCTCCTTAATACCCACCACCAGGCTCACCTAACCCCCATCTCCCTTCCCTCCAAAACCCTCAGTCTGTTTCTCAGAGTCCGCAGTCTCTCATGGTTTGTCTCCCCCTCCGATTTCCCCCAACTCACTTCCCCTCTCCTTCACCCAGTGTCCTCCATGTTATTCCTTGTGCTCCACAAGTAAGTGACCACATGATAACTGACTCTCTCTGCTTGACTTGTTTCACTCAGCATAATCTCTTCTAATCCCGTCCATGTCCATGTTGATAAAAAAGCTGGGTATTCATCCTTTCTGATGGAAGAATAATATTCCATTGCGTATATGGACCATATCTTCTTTATCCATTCGTCTGTTGAAGAGCATCTTGGCTCTTTGCACAGTTTGGTGATCGTGGCCATTGCTGCTATGGACATTGGGGTACAGATGGCCCTTTTCACTACATCAGTGTACTTGCAGGGTCATAAGGTAGCCCTATTTTTAATTCCTTAAGGAATCTCCACACTTCTTAACTGATCCTTTCCTCAGGCACACGGAGACAACCAACTGAGGTCAAGCTCTTTCACACTGTCCTTAAGTGCCATCTCGTTAAATCTTGTTATGAATTTTAATATTGGATTTTTTCCTAGTTCCAAAAGAAGTAAGGAGAAATGAAAAGGGGTAAGAAAGTAATTCATAAATGAAGAGCTATCTCTCCACCACACTTTGCTTTTTCCCCGCTAAAAATACGAAGAGGCCCTTTTCCTCCTGGTGACAGGCAAGAGCACTGCAGGATCAGAGAGCAGCTCCAGCGTAAGGGTAACCATAATTAATCTTTATTGAGACTATTCTCTGCATTGGCTTAGGTAATTATCACAACTAAACTCCTAAGGGAGGAATTGATCTCAGCAATGCACAAAAGACGGAGCCGCATCTCAGATGGGGAATCATTCCAGTGTTCTAAAACTAGATCAATATATTTAGGATTTAGACCTGGTTCTACATTGCTCTAGCACCAGTGCCTTTTCTGCCCTACACTGCCAGGGAAAAGAAAGCAGCTTAGGTCTGTACGATGTGCTGCCAGGAAGGAAGCAGAGCGGGACTGTGGAGGGAGCCTACAGATATCTTAGGAAGAGCTGTAGGGTGCTTTTCAGTGCTAAGAAGAACAGAGCTACCGTATGAATCAGCACAGCGACATCACGACCTGAGCACCCTTGCAGGTGGTGTGGGTAGTGTGAAGAAAACATTCCCTTTAAGAACCAGATGGGTTCCTGGTTAATAACCTGAGACTGGGAGGTGAATAAAACTGGATTGTAATCTTTATTTTGTCACTTACTCACTCTGAGACTTTGGGCAGTTAAATACCTTCTTAAATTCATTTTTGGGGGGGCGCCTGGGTGGCTGAGTGGGTTAAGCCTCTGCCTTTGGCTCAGGTCATGATTTCAGCGTCTTGGGATCAATCCCCGCATCAGGCTCTCTGCGGGGAACCTGCTTCGCCTCCCTCTGCCTGCTGCTCTGCCTACTTGTGATCTCTCTCTGTCAAATAAATAAACAAAATTAAAAAAAAAAAAAGATTCATTTTTCACCTTCATAAAATAGGTGTTATTAAGCTTCCCTTATAGAATTATTGTGGGATTTGCTTTTTTTGCAGTATCTTTTTTTACAGTTCATCCATTGCCTAGCACTTAAGAAGTGATCAGAAAATGGTACTGATGATGATTTTCCACCTTCCTGTTACTGTTCTTTTGTTGTTGTTGTTGTTGTTTAGATTTTATTTATTTATTTGTCAGAGAGAAAGGGGGAGAGAGCGAGCACAGGCAGACAGAATGGCAGGCAGAGGCAGAGAAAGAAGCTGGCTCCCTGCCGAGCAAGGAGCCCGATGTGGGACTCGATCCCAGGACGCTGGGATCATGACCTGAGCCGAAGGCAGCTGCTTAACCAACTGAGCCACCCAGGCGTCCCCCATTACTGTTCTTAAATACCTTCATACATCATTATCTCCCCACACCACAGATAATGGTGGGGAGCCACAGAGCCATGCTTGATTCTCTAGTCTTTTCCCACAAGCACACATCTTCCTGGGGTCCTACACTAGAATGCCTGTGGCCTTCACCGCCACACCTTTCCCTTCTCCCCTTTCCCCCCAGCGCACAGGTCCCTGTCAAAGTGTATGATGGGCCGTGTTGAAATTTCATCAAACAGAACCTTTCTCATTCCACACTCCTAAAGCCCTGGGTCTGTGTTTGACTTTTACTACTGTTACCACTGAATGTCTGGTCAGAGTTCTGAGGTTGAGGACGGGGCCTTGAGCTAGGACTGGACATGTTAGGTTCTGCTAACTCTGGGACTTACAAGATGTTTGATTTTATAATGTCATTCATATCTATTGTTTTATCAGAGAGCCACAAATACTCTTATTTATTTGGAGTTTTTCTGTGAGGGATAAGGAAAACAGGGAAACGGGAGTTTTAAATCACAACTAGGTATCAAAGATTACCTCAGGGTTATTATGGTCATTGTTTTTTCAGTGTGTCTGGGAAGGTGACCATGATGGATGAGAGGGCCCGGTGAGGAGCAGAACTCTGAGAAGCTGCAAGTGTCTTCACAGTAAAAGGATTCTCACGGGAAAGCTCATGACAAAGAAGGTTCTAGATGGTCATTCCTCAAAAGTTGAGGACCTTAACACACTTGAAACTAATGTAATACCGAAGAAGTTGAGGACTTGTGTGTAGATACTGCTATTTCTGAGGATACAGTACTGAACAAAAATGGAACAGTCTCTGATTCCTAGAGTTTATATTCTAGTGGGAGGATTCAAGCAACAAAGATATACATTAGGTAGTGATAAAAAGAAAAATCAAGCATATGGAAGAGTGACTGTGTGGGTGGCCAAGCTTTAGTTAGGCTACACAGAGCCATCTCTGCCAATAAGGGTGTGGGTAAGGGGATGTGGAATGAAGTCACTGAGTCAGGCGGAGATTCGGGTGAAGGGTCTTACTTGAGGAAGTAACAACAAGTATAAATATCTGGAGGCAGCACTGTGTCCTGGTGCCATTTTTTAAAATTTTTTTTTAAATTTAATTTTATTTTTTCAGTGTTCAAAGATTCATTGTTTATGCACCACACCCAGAGCTCCATGCAGTACGTGCCCTCCTTAATACCCACCACCAGGCTCACCCAACCCCCACTCCCCTCCCCTCCAAAACCCTCAGTTTGTTTCTCAGAGTCCACAGTCTCCACGGTTCGTCTCCCCGTCCGACTTCCCTGAATTCACTTTCCTTTCCTTCTCCTAATATCCTCCATGTTATTCCTTATGCTCCACAAGTAAGTGAAAAACCGTAGTGAAAAGAAGGGCCGTATGTACCCCAATGTTCATAGCAGCAATGTCCATGATCACCAAACTGTTTCAGTGCTTTTAACACCAAGGTTGTATGAGAAAAGATCAAACAGATGGTGGCTCACTCAAGGCCACTTCTCTCACGGGCTTCACTTGGTCCCTCCATCCACCAAGAGTGAAGGAAAATCAACCCTTGTTCTGATGAGGGTACAAATTGATGTCTAATATGAGCTGGGGATGAATAACATGTTTGAAGCTTGAATAAGAAGCCCTTGTGACCCAGGTATCTGGCCTGTTTGTCCAGGATACTCAGCAACCTTTTATTGACGATTGTTTCTTACCCTGAACCCTTTTTTTTCCCCCCCCCTCACCTACCCAGGATTCTGTAAGCAAGAAACACCTTAGAAATTCTGGCTGGGCAGGCAGGAGCCAGGAGAGAAGCTACAATGACCTCAGCGCTCCTGGTGGACATACGAGATGAAGTAACCTGCCCCATCTGCCTGGAGCTCCTGACAGAACCCCTGAGCATAGACTGTGGCCACAGCTTTTGCCAGGCTTGCATCATGGGGAATAGCACAGAATCGGTGATGGGCCAAGATGGGGAAAGCAATTGTCCTGTGTGCCAGACCAGCTACCAGCCTGGGGACCTACGGCCAAATCGGCACCTGGCCAACATAGCGGACAGGCTCAGAGCGGTGGTGTTGGGCCCCGGGATGCAGCTGGAGGGGATTCTCTGTGTGCACCATGGAGAGAAACTCCAGCTGTTCTGTAAGGAGGATGGAAAGCTCATTTGCTGGCTTTGTGAGCGGTCTCAGGAGCACCGCGGTCACCACACGGTGCTTATGGAGGAGGTTGTCCACGAGGTCCAGGTAGGATTCCAGAGGGAAGGCAAGGAGGAGCAGGGCCCTTGGCAGGAGAGTGTAACTTTTCTCCATGCTGTAATCTCATTTCTTTGGTTTTCCCATTTGCCTAGAGGATGAACCTAGAAAATGCCCTCCTGCCCAAGAGTAGAGACTTTATCTCTTCCTTGCTGCTCAAGACCTGCTCCGCATGAGTACAGGTTGCTGGGGAGGGTAACTAGGGGGCTCGGTGGTTGAGTGTGGGGGATATGGTGGTGGTAAGTGGAAAGTCCTGCATGGACAGGTTCCCTGGGAGGAAAGAGAATCGACCTGCACCCATTGGCTTTTCATGCACACCCCCTGTGCGTAAAAGAGCCTTAGGCCTTCTTATTTCTTGGTCCAGCAGGACAGGCTTCCGAGGTCAGCATACTCTCCCCCCATTCACTACGTTCTGAGCACAGAGATGAGGTAGTGCTTGACCCTGCTTGCCCTGATGTTTCTTTAAGGAGAAGTTCCAGGAGTCTCTGAGGAAGCTGAGGCTAGAGCAGCAGGAAGCTGAGAGACTGGCCGCGGTTATCATAAGGAAGAGGACATCCTGGAAGGTAAGAAGGATTCTTCCTGAAGCTCTGACGGTGTCCTGGGAGAAGAATTGGGGCAGGGCATGGGAGTCTGGGTCCTATCTCTTCCTAATTTGGCTGGCAGAGCTTCTCTTGCATAATCCCTTCACTGCAGCCCTTCCCAACAGGGTGTTAATTCATAGCACAAGGATAGAGAAGGGGGAATTAGAGAATGAACATATCAAAAGGAATTCAGATTTTTAAAGATACTTACATAGGAGGGGAACTGTGGCCATTGGCAGCCGGCAATTCCTGACTCCAGACTTTGTTCTACAGTTGGAAGTTCTGAAAGCTCCTGGAAAGACAGGTCACACACCAGCTTATCATTCCCACATGAGTACTCAAAATTGGAAGGGGAGATGGATGCAGAGGCCCAGGAGGCTGGGGAGGCAGCTTTAAATCTAGACCTCCCCCGGGAGCCACAGTCTATGTCTTAGAGTCATGGTTTGGGAAGAACTGAAGAGAGAGTAGAAGGAAAGAACAGGTTCTGAGCGACTTCCTTCCCATCTCTGCTCCTCCTTTCCCGGTGAGACCTGGCCAGGAGAGCGGGGCTGAGCCTGACCCTCCACCCCTGCCCACCCCCAGCCCAGTTCGAGAGCAGAGACCCTAGCTCAGCAGATGAGCAGGCTTTTTCTCTTGCATGTTCCCAAAGAATCAGATGGAACCTGAGAGACACAGGATCCAGACAGAGTTTAATAAGTTGAGAAGCATCCTGGACAAAGAGGAGCAGCGACAGTTGAAAAAGCTGGAGGAAGAAGAGAGGAAAGGGCTGAGTATTTTAGAAGAGGCTGAGAATGAACTGGTCCGTCAGAGCCAGTCACTGAGGGAGCTCATCTCGGATCTGGAGCTTCGGTGTCAGGGGTCAGCAGTGGAGCTGCTGCAGGTAAGGCTCATGAGGAGCCCCCGCAGGCTGAGAGTCATGGCAAAGGGAGACCAGCATTCCTTCCCTTCATGCATGGGGTTCGTGACCTGGTAGGGGCAAGAAAAAGATTTATTTGGCCCTGGTGTGCTCCTTGCCTATTAAACTGTATGGAGGTCATGGGTAAAACATAGGATGATTAAAGTACAAATGCTTGGGGACTGTCTCATTTTTATTTATTAAATACAATGTGTAGTCCCAAAGTTTATTTGTTACCGTGGAGATCTGTTATACCCACTGATGTTCTAGAGCAGCATTTCTGAATCTCAACACTACCGATACTTTGAGCTGGAAATTTGTTGCTATGAGGTACCTTGTAGGATGTTTGGTACCTTGTAGGATGTTTGGCAAGCCTCCCTGGCCTCCACGTACTGGATGGATGTCAGTAGCATCTCCCCTCAGCTGTGACAACCCAGAATCTTCCAGATATTGTCAGATGTCCCTGTGGGGTAGGTACATAATTCTCTCTCCCGCTGTTGGGATTCACTGGCCATGGGGTACCTGTTGTCTCTGAGGCTGTGTTGGGATTTGTCGGGTACATTTACCCCAGCTTAGTCACAGACAAACACACATCAGGCTCGAGTACTTAGAGATTCTGTATGTCATCATCATTCCTTCTTTACTTTCACTCTCTCCTCTTGGGCGGAAACATTTAACGTGTTGTAATAGAAGTATAAACAGGTCTTTTTTAAGGCACAAAAAGGCTGGGCTCTGGGGTGTGTGTGTACACATGTGTGCGCTAGGAGGGTGCAAAGGTGTCAAATTTGGACAGATTTGATGCAGGAGCTTGAACAGAAGTGAAATCTTTGCAGGTGCTTTCTACATAGAGTGAATGGTGTGACTGATGGTGGAGACAGGATGTACTTTGTAACATGCTGGAAACTTCAGGCTGTTCCTTACTTTCTTGCTTTCCTCTTGCTCTCCCTTTGTTGGTAGAACAATCACTTCTTGACTTATTCTTGAGCCTTGGCGTCGGGGTCATGCAGAAGCTACACTCTACCTATTGGGGCTTTTCTCACGCGTTGCTTCTGGTTTCCAATCTTTATTATTCCTCTTGCCCTTTTTCTTCAGCTTGGGTATTGGGTTACCCTAACACTTCTCCCTGCCCCATTCTAGCCCCTCCACAGATTTTTCAAGCTGTAAAAACTTGCTCCATAAGTACGGAGATCATCAGTTTGTATGATTTCACCCAGGTCCCTGTCGAGACCCTCACACCTCTTCATATGACTGCCCAATGGGTCTTTTAACTTGAGGACTGTTTCACACTCAGGTTTTCTAGAGCTCATCCAGCACACTATCTTCCTCCTCTTCTCCATATCTTTGTGACTTTGTTGCTCATTAAGATTTGATAACCGATGGAAGTCTGCAGCTCTCAAGTTTCAGTGTGACCCTTGAGAATAAAGTTAATGCAAGAGAAGGAGCCAAGGAGTGGCCCCAGATTTGGTCATTTGAGTTCCTCTGTACAACCATGCCTGAAGGCTGATGCATCCTGGATATTCAGTATAAATTGACACATCTACTCCCTTTGTTTCTTTCTGTATTCAAGCCGTTTGACCTGTGTTTCTGTCAAATGCCGCTGAAAATAGCCCTAACGCAGGGAAAATAGTTATTCCTGTGTTGCGTAGATCAAGCCTTTTCTTCATTCGGTGTGGTGTGTAGAACAGAAGTCAAGGGGGAGGCCATGAGGTAGTTTTGCTCCAGGGAGGCTGGCTGTGGCAGTAATGACAGTGAAGCGCAGGTGGCTAGAAGATGGGGACTGGCTTTGTTTGAGATGGGACATCAGGGTGACTAGAAGGTAGTTTTTAGGCTCATGCTTTGTCTGAATTTAGTCACTAAATGGATAGTGGCAGCACTGAGGGAGATTAAAGGAAAGAGACCTCAAAGTTGCAGGAAAAGTAAGGGTTTTTTGTTTGTTTTGTGTTGTGTTGTTTTTTTTAAATATCTTGATTTTGTGATGCCTGTGGCTCATTTGCTAGAATATGTGAGAGAGATCTGAGCAGAAGGACAGGTTTGGAATCATGAACATGGGTGTGTTGAAATCAAGAAAACTGGATGAAGTCAGCAAGGGTAGCATAAACGGTGAGAAGAGGTGAAGTTTGAGAAATAACCACTTTTAAGGCTCTTGAATCCTCAGCAACATCTCATCTTTGAGAATGGCAGCATCTCAAAGACAGAAATTATGACTTAATAATGTGGGATTCTCTAGTGCAATAGATGATGCACATATACACACTCTATCATCAAAATAAAGGGTACCAATGAATGAGTTCAGTCATCTCCCAACATCTCTACATGGAGTCTCAGGGACAGTCTACTATGAGTTTGTATTCTACTTTGTGGCCTCCAAAGTAGGGTCCATCTTTATTGCCATCATACCATGGGGTGGTGGGATTGGGATAAGGAACATGGATGAACCTATTACTCCCTGACTTAACATTTCTCTTTCCTTCCTAGGATGTGAGTGATGTCATGAAAAGGTATGTTTAGGAGTGAATACAGGGTGGTTCCCTTGGGTTGACAAAAGATTCCTATACCCATAGAGTTATCTTATGGTCAGTGGAAAAGAAAAGGAGAAAAATCACAAGGCAGGGAAGGTTTAGGACTGTGATGTCATGAGTTGCTTATCTTGAGAATTTTTGGGTTCCCTGAAATAAAGGGAATTACCTAGTTTCTATGGTAAGAGAATTTGGGGTAATTTGGGGGGGATGGTCACAAATTGGGGACAGTAGTGTTCTTAAAATAAAATTTGCAGCATCACTAACTCCTGTGGTAGCCCATGATGCTACCCTTTGCTACAAAACTACCTGTTTCCAGCCCTGATTTTAGGAGCTTTTAGTATTTTATTGGGGAACTTTCCCATCTGTCTTTCCAAGGTCCAAGAATCAGCACCTCGGCCATTTGCTTTCAATTACCCTTTCTCTCTTGGCTTTAGAAGAGTCCTGCCTTGCTACTTGTTTTTCCTCAGACATCCCGTTTTTCTCAGTTCCTGTAAAAACATAGACATGAGGTCTTGAGAAGATTGGTTTTGGCCCTGGAACAAAACATTTTCTCTTCTCTGTCCCATACTCTAGATTCTCATCCATCAAGGTGACCTCTGAGGTTCCCCACACACCTGGCACCTTTAAGCTTCTCACAGACACATGAAATATGGAGCCTGTTGTCACTTCTGAAGTGTTCACTCATGGTTTGGAGGTGAAGATGTCTCCTTTCTCCAACTGGCATGATATTCCCAGAGACTGCCTCCTCAAACACTGTTCTGGAGGCCTTTGTCCCTAGGCCCTCTGACAGATCTTAAGGCCTAACCTCACTGTTCAGAGGAAGCCCTTTACTCAGTACTCTCAGAGCCCCACCAAGCAGGTTCCTGGTGTTCTCCCTGTCAACACACACATCTCCAGCCCCTTACACTAGACCCTTAAGATGGCACTGACTGTAAGTATTCAGTATCTTTCTTAGAGTTAGCAAAAGATTTCCCAGCGATTGTTTAATTTTATATAATCTTAGGATGTAGAGAGAGAGAAGGGGAAATGGCATTTTACAAAAACAAAACAATCCTTTGCAGGATTAGATCTTATCAAAGTTTTCAGATGGTGAGAAGCTATTTTCTAGTCTAGGTCTTCTGGTCCCAGTGCCAGAGCTCTTTGAAGAAGGATGCTAATTTTCTTCAAGAAAGAATGCTGAAGTTCTTCCAGGGGCTTGGTCGATGAGGGAGGGGATGGATATTGGAGAAACCCAACACCAGCAGTGTAGGACATTCATAAGGTTTCTTCTCTCTAGAAGTGAGTTTTGGACCTTAAAGAAGCCAGAAGCTCTCCCTACTAAGCTGAAGAGTATGTTTCGAGTTCCAGATCTGAAAAGGATGCTGCGGGTGTTCAGAGGTGAGGAGATTCAGGGGACAGCTTTTTGGAGGTGGAATTATTGTAACATAAGCAATAAATAGAATAGAGTATAGAGTTGGTGTTTGGGGAGTAGTGGTGCAGAGAGAGGACAGGGATGAGAGGGACATTCAATGCTGAAGACGATGCAGTTCATACTTAAGGGGAAGCAAGAGGGCCAGCTTGCATCCTTATAGAACTCCCTACCTCACCCCCTCAACCAAGCAGACCTGACCTATGTCCATTCTGTACAATGTAATTGACTCTATTATCATTACAGAACTGACGGATGTCCAGAGCTATTGGGGTAAGTAGCAACCATGGCATCTTTGAGCTGACATGTCCTTATCCTTCCTCATATGCTCCCCCCTGGACATACCACACACTCTCTTACAAGGCGTTAATACCATCTCTCCATCGCCCCACATAGTTCCAATTCCTCCACTTCTGTGTTTTCTCTTCTCAGTGTCTTAAGACCCTTGTACCCATCGTCATCTGCTGATTTTGTACCTTTTCCCACAGTGGACGTGACTCTGAATCCACACACAGCTAACTTAAATCTTGTCATGTCTAAAAACCGAAGACAGGTGAGATTTGTGGGTGCCAAGCTGGCTGGGTCTTACCTGGAAGAGCATTATGACTGTGGTATCCTGGGCTCTCAGCATTCTCCTCTGGGAAACATTACTGGAGGTGGATGTGACCAAGAAGACTGACTGGATCCTAGGGGTATGCTGTAGTTCAGTTGACTCTACATGTTTCAACCAGTTACGAACAACGGAATGTTTACTCCAGATACCAACCTCAGAGTGGCTACTGGGTGATCGGGCTGCATCATAAACATGAATATAGAGCCTATGAGGAGTCTTCCACTTCCCTGCTCCTCTCCATGATGGTGCCCCCTCGCCGTGTTGGGGTTTTCTTAGACTATGAGGCTGGCACTGTCTCCTTTTATAATGTCACGAACCATGGCTTTCCCATCTATACCTTCTCTAAATACTACTTTCCTACCACCCTTTCTCCATATTTTAATCCTTGCAACTGTGTAGTCCCAATGACCCTGCGTCGGCCAAGCCCTTGAACGTTCCTTTGTCTGCCTCCACATCTGAGCAGGATCCTTCATTCTGAGATTCATCTGTACCTCAGTCTCTCCTTCTGAACTTCCATTTTCTCATATTCTTACATCCTTCCCTTCAGACATTTGCTTAGCGCCAAAATATACCCAGAGGTGATAGTGAACATCCCTAATTAATTACAGATCTTGGGATAGGTTGGGGGGTCGCTTTCAACATGTTAGCATTAAGCATGATATTTGACAGAGTTTTTGTTGTTGCTGATTCATGGGAGCAAATTCAGCAAATTCTTTTCTATTAATTTGCTATACTTTTTGGTACTGAATGGAAAATTGAATTTTAGCAGATAGTATATATAATTATTGAGATAATCCTCTGTCATTTTTATTCTATAACTGGAATATATTGATTCGTTTCCATTTTTTAAGTGTAACACCAAGCCCTGGAATAAATCACTGTTCTTCATATTCAATACTGAATTTGTTTTTGCTAATACATTGTTTAAGTTTCATTTCTATCTCCATTTATGAAAAAAATTGACCTGCGTTTGTAACATTGTTCTCAGGTTTTATAAAATGCAATAAATAAGCAAAGAAATTACTGTATTCTGTGTAAGTATATATAGGATAGAGTGCTAAAAAGCATTATACAAGTTAACTTTGGTGGATTTAAATTCAAAGAAAGAAATCTTAACTTCCGTTTTTACTGCAACCTTCATGGATTTAAAAATTTAAGGGTAGTAATTGAAATTTAAACAAATCTCCCAAATTCACTGAAGTAGATAAAGGAGAGAAGAAAATGATCAATCCAAGATTTTTCTCCCAGAATGGGAGGGAAACGTACCAAGAAAATATAAAGTGGTTTTTAGGAAGAGAACGAGTTTTTCGGGCTTCACGGCCTATCTTTATGCTCAAATGTGAACAGCTGGTGGGTGAGCTGCTATGACTTTGCTAGAGGTGGTGTATGCTTTTGAGCCAGCTCTAGAAGAAATTAGGAGGTGGATGTGAGTGTGGAAACAAATATCAAGGAGTCGACTAGAGCTGCTGTCCAGTATGGTAGCCAAGCGCTATCAGTGGCTATTGAGTACTTCAGATGTGACTAGTCTGAATCGAAGTTGTGCTTTTAAGTATAAAATATACACCTGACTTTGAAGACTTAATTTTAAAAAACAATGTAAAATACCTTTTAGCTTTTCTGTTGTAGATTGCAATGATAATATTTTGCATATTCTGGATTAAAAAATACATATTAACTTCACCAGTTTCATTTTGCTTTTTAGATACTAGAAAATTTAAAATTACATGTGGCTTATATTGGCTTTGTATTGGACAGCTCTTTCTGTAATGCAGTCTCTATCCCTACCAGGGCCCTAGTGTGGGGCAGATAGGTTCATCTCTATACAGACCCCTTACCCTGCTGAGGTATTTTTGTAGAAGGTAATGGCAGAGAAAAGAAGATCTCAACATGTTTAGAAATTTACGAGGTGGAAGATCATAGAAAGGGATCATGGCCAGAGAAAATGATTCTGCCTAGTCCAGGCCCTGTCTTTAGCCCTCAGTCTGTTGGACATTTGATGTTTCTTCATGGTTTGAGGAAATAGTAACTAGTTCATCCTCAGGGCTCAGCTCTGGTGTCTATGGGGACATGAAGTACAGGTTACAGTAAAAACCCCATACTGGTTTGCTCTAGGGCAGAATTCCCTTTGGGAGATGAAATTTGTGGGAGGCCAGAGGCCAAATGCACTCTTCATCCTGATTTGCCCTTCAGTGGATGAATGGATAAAGAAGATAGGGTCCATATGTACAATGGAGTATTATGCCTTCATCAGAAAGGATGAATACCCAACATTTATATCAGAGGGGGAGACAAACCATGCATTTCAATTAGATCTATGAAAGGAGATAGAGCAGGCGACTCGTTGCCTACAGAGCTGGTGGGGGTCTGAGGATGAGGGATGGTAGAATCTGCCTGAGTAATTGCTCCCTTCCACTTATTTCCCATGTAATAAGTTCCAGGTAAAAAGGAGTTAGCCCAACTGTCCTCTGCCAGTGGAGGTGTTCAGTGAATGGCCTTAGACAGTAAGGAAAGACAGAGTACTTGCTGGGATTGTGTAGGTGAGACATGGGGAAAGTTGTCCAGTGCGATTTGGAGGAATGAATTTGCAGCCCTGACTCTCCTGTGGGTCTGGGCTGAGGCATAGTGGCCTTGACATTAGACTAACCTGCCACGAAAAGTAAACCCAAAAACAATGGATCAAATACAAAAAAAAAAAATTCTTATAAAAATCAAACATGAGTGCTGTGTGGCACTGTTCCATGTGGGTTTTATGTACCAAGCTTAATTTCATCTGAGTGCCATCCCCGAAGACAGTATTGTCTTAAGCATCAAGCCTGCAGAGGGGTAAAAAAAACCTGGGGAGGCAGTTTGGTTCTTAAATTCCTCTCTTAAATATGGGATTCATAATTTCTGCTTACTTTCTATGCTGAGAATAGCCACAGGGCAATACCTACTGGCAAGGAAAACTGTAGAACTGTCTAGCCATATGCAATTATGTACAATTAAATTTCAAGGAAGGGAGAGTGCACAGATTTTTGTGGAGACCTAGTAGTCGGTTACATGGGCTACAAGAAGCACCTGGAACTTTAGGGTATTCCTCTTTCTCATAGAAGACCCAGAACCTTAGCGGTTTTTTTTAGAACTATGTTTATTCCATCCTGTAGCCTAAAATTGTGAAAGAAAGGGGAAGAAATGAGATGTTTTGCTGTCATACACATGGGCATAGGCTAAGTAACAGCCATCTTTTTAAATTAAAGGCCAAGCTAAGATCAAATAGTAAATAAGTTAAAGGAGACAGAACAAAAGGAATGGAACTGGTGGAGAGTGTATCAGGATTTTAAGGAGGTTGGAGGACAACCAAATTTGGAATGCATGCTCTGCTTTGATTGGATGGAGCCCTAAACAGATTGCAAATGGGTTTTGTCTCTTACCTTGTTACTTTCAGGAAAGATTTTGCAGAGATTGAAGTGAGATCTAGTGAGAGCTGAGCTGAGGAGGTTGTGCCTGTGGACATACACAAAGAGATGAAATACTCAAAAGGAACTGCAGGAACAAACATGGATGGATAGAATAATTTATTTAAAAAAGAAATAGATGTCCATTAGTTACTGAATAATGAAGTTAGAGGGGAACGAAATAGTTGTTAAATAATCAGAAGAAGTTGAATGTCAATAAATTATTGACATGTTTACCTAAAGAAAATAAGAGGTCAAACTTCCTCTGCCTTCCCTTAAGTTATTGATGTGATAATTCCATATTACAGGTAGAACCTCTGTTCACCAATAACAGTAAAATGGTTGATAGGAGGACAAACCTACAACATTAGAAAAACTTAGAGAAGTAATACCGAGAGAAAAACTTAGAGAAGTAATACTGAGAGATGACAGTGTGATGGCCTGAAGGTCTCAGGGGCAGCTATTTTGCCAGGAAGCTCAGAAGTAGAACCATCTTTTTAATATCTCTCCCTGTGACCCACATACAGGGGCTACATATTTATGGCTTTTTAAACCTGCACATCCCTCCACAGTACCATCCCTAAATGAGGGTTGCACATGTGTTATTTCCAGTAAATGAATTGTTAGCATTAGTGCATCAAATTTCCACTTGAAAGGGAATTAATAAATATTCTAAAATTTGTATGGAACCAGAAAAAATCCCAAATAGCCAAGATAGTATTGAAAAAGAAAGCCAAAGCTGGAGGCATCCCAGTTTGACTTCAAGTTGTATTACAAATCAAGACAGCATGGTTATGGCACAAAAACAGAGACATAGATCAGTAGGACAGAATAGAGAACCCAGAAATGGACCCTCAACTCTGTGGGCAACTGATCTTCGACAAAGCAGGAAAGAATGTACAATGGAAAAAGTCTCTTCAACAACGGTGTTGAGAAAACGGGACAGCCACAGGCAGAAGAATGAAACGGGACCACTTTCGTATACCATACAAAAAATGAAGTAAAAATGGATGAGGGATAGCGATTTGAGGGGGCTCAGTCAGTTAAGCAGCCGCCTTCGGCTCAGGTCGCGATGCTGAGGTCCTGGGATCCAGCCCTGCATGGGGCTTCCTGCTCAGCGCGGAACCTGCTTCTCCCTCTCCCTCTGCCTCTCCCCCCAGCTTCTGCTCCCTCGCTCTCTCAAAAATAAATAAATCTTCAAAAAAAAAAAAAAGTGATTCAAAGGGGCACCTGCACCCCAGTGTTTGTAGCAGCAATGTACACAATAGCCAAAATATGGAAAGAGCCTAGATGTCCATCAATGGATCAATGAATAAAGAAGATGTGGTGTAAATGAAGGGGGAAAGCAGGTTTTTTTGTCTCAGAGTTGAAGAATGAATCTTGTGGACAATGGAGAGTGAGTAAATCAACCTTTTATTAAGCAAGGATACAGAGGGTCCCAACAGTGTCGCTGCTGAGAGCTTTAAGGGTTGGTCTTTTATAGAAAGTTAACCAGGGAACTTAAATCATTTTGGCTTCTCTGCTGGCAGCACCATTGATTAAAGACTACTGATAAAACATCTTTACTTCTTTTTTAGGGTCTGGTTATTTTCTGTTGACCACAGTAGATGGTCATAAGACTTACTCCTTGGACACCTGGGGTGGGTGGTCTGAAGAGTTCCTTATCTCTTGTTTCCTTATATCTCCACATTTTTTGGTATTTCTGTGAGCTTGATCATGGAGCCCCCCTTCCTATCTTTCCCAACCCAGCCCCACCTCTTTCTCACATATATACGGTGGGGATGGGGTAATTGAGTGATGAGCATTAAGGAGGGCACTTGATGTAATGAGCACTGTGTGTTATATGCAAATGATGAATCACTAAATTCTACCCCTGAAATTAATAATATCTTATATGTTAACTAAGTTAATTTAAACAAAACAAAAAATCAATATTTAGAACATGAATTACAAAAAATGTATACCTTCATAATTTGGAAAAACATGAACTTAAATACATACCGTATTAAGTAAGTCATTTAAACGTTGGCATTTTTGATAGTAATGTTTTAATATTTACATGAGAATACTGATATTTTGTCTTAATCTATTTATGCTACCTTTATGAGCCAAAATTATTAGGATGGCTGTCATCAAAAAAACAAAACAGAAGAACAACAAAGTAACTCATAGGAAATTGTAAATGTTGGAAGAAATGTAACCCCTGGGCACTGCTGGTAGGAAGGTAAAATGGTGCAGGTGTTACAAAAAACAGTACGGTGGTTCTTTGAAAAATTAGTAATAGATTTACCATATGATTCATCAAATCCATGCTGGGTATATATATCCAAAAGAATTGAAAACAGGGTCTCAAAGATCTATTTGTATACCTGTGTTCACAGCAGCATTATTTGTAATGGGCAAAAGGTGGAAGCAAACTAAGTGGTAATCAATGGATGAATGGATAAACATGATGTGGTTGCAGTATTGTAATTTATAAGAAATACATGTATCTGGTCACCCAGAGGCCCAAAACCCAGTCCTCATACGTATTTGGTCTTCATTTGAGGTTCCTGCCTCACAGCTCTTTCTAATCCTTGGAATTTCCTGTGATAAGGGCAACAAAGGTATCTTTTGTTATGTTAATAAAGGTGACATTAGGACTCCACCCAGGAGCAAGGGCTGGTTCCCCTAAGGACCAGTTTGTGATTAAGGGGTTGGAACTTTTGGTTCTGGAAGGGAGAAGGGCTGGAGGTTTAAATCATCCAATGGCCATGACTTAGTCAATCCTGACTATGAATGAAGCCTCTGTAAAAACCCTAAGACTAAGACCTTGGCTCTTCCAGGTTTGGTGAACCTGTGGAAATGTAAGCAGAGTGCTGTGCTCAGAGAGCGTGGCTGTGCCTTGCCCTTTCTCCATACTTCACTCTGCATCTTTCCCATCTGGCTGTTGACTTGATCCTTAAGCTGTTACATGTGTTTTCCTGCCTTTTGTGGGCCACCCTAGCAAATTAAAGGACCCTAAAGAGGAGGCTGTATGAGTCAGAAGCCAGGGTAACAGCCTGGGGCTTGCACCTGGCTTCAGAAATGGGGGTGGGGCTTGTAGTAGTCTTGTAGTCTTTTGGTCTTGTAGGACTGAACACTTAACTCTGTGGAAGCTGACGTTATTATTTGGAATGTAGTGTCAGAATTGAATGGATTTTTTTGACACCCTGGTGGGGGCCTAGAATTGCTTGGCGTTGTGTGGAGGATCTTCCCCATGCTAGAACTAGGTCTGGGAATGCTTAAATAAGTGGTATATACATAGAAGAGATTATTGAGCCTTCAAAAGGAGGGAAATTCTGACATATGCTACAACATGGATGTATCTTTAGGACATTATTATAAGTGAAATAAGCCAGTCACAAGACAAAGAGTGTATGATCCACTTGTATGAGACCTTTAGAATAGTCACATTGATAGTGACAAAGAGTAGAATTACGTTAGCCAGTGGCTGGAGGACAGGGGAGATTGGTAGTTATTTTATGAGTATAGAGTTTCAGTTTTGCAAAATGAAAAATTCTGGAGTTTGATTGCACAACAGTGTGAACATGCTTAACACTACAGAATAGTACACTTAAAAATGATCAAAATGGTAATTTTTTTTATTATATGTGTGTACACACACACACACACACACACATATATATATATATATATTTTTTTTTTTTTTTTTGAGAGGGAGAGAGAGCAGTGGTGCAGAGTGAGGGGCAGAAGGAGAGAGAGAATCACAAGCCCGCTCCATGGCCAGTGCAGAGCCCAATGTGGGGCTAGATCTCACAACCCTAAGATCATGACCTGAGCCAAAATTAAGAGTTGAATGCTTAACCAACTGAGCCACCCAGGAGTGACTTATGTTATACGTATTTACTACAATTAAAATTTATTGAAATGTAAAAATATAATTATGAAATGGGTAGGTAAAATATGATTTTATCTTAAACTTACATATTTTGCATATATATTGCAGAAAAATATGTTTGAAATATAATAACTATTATAAGTATCTGTAAAGATTGTTTATGAATATAAAAAATATATAGAAAAGAGCAAAGAAAAATAAATTAAGCCATACTAACAACAGCTGTCTATTTCATTATTTCTTATTATTTTAAAGTGAAAATTTCATGATTTTATATGCTTTAAAAAGAAAAATATTATAAGCATCTTAATGTAGTGCCTATTCTGTCAGATGATCTAATAGACTAATGGAGCAATATATATGGAACTCTGAACCTCCTGTCAATTGGACATGTTGGGGAGGAAGACTTTCTTGTACCCTTCAAAGTCCTAGCTGGACTAAGAATCAAATTGACATGAGACAGATTAATAGGACAAAATCAAGCTTAATAGCAGTAGTGTAGATATGGGGAATCCACACAGACGTGGAAATCCCAGACCGTGAGGCAACATGAAGCTTATATGAACTAAGGAGAGAGATAAGGGTCTGAGGATACAAAGGAGAGAAAGACCCTTAGCGAGTAGGTGAAAGGAGGAGTTTGGCAAACAGGTTGTCCTTTATGCAGATGAGATTCTTAGGTAAAGAGGAATCTCTCTGTTAATAGCTCTCCTAGTAAAGCTGGCTGTTGAAGGAGGGTAAAGAGTTTTTCCTGAATCTGCTGGGTTTTGGTTGCTTTTTACTCAAAATAATATTCATGACAAAGTACCTTATCTTGGGGCAGCATACTCTTGTTCCCTACAAACACAACAATAAATAACTAATTACAATGATGTGTGAGAAATGCTTTTTAAAAGAGTGTACTTGGGGGCACCTGGGGTGCTCAGTTGTTAAGCATCTGCCTTGAGCTCAGGTCATGATCCTGGGGTCCTGGGATTGAGCCCCACATCGGATTCACTGATCTGCAGGAAGCCTGCTTCCCTCTCCTACTACCCCTGCTTGTGTTCCCTCTCTTGCTGTGTCCCTCTCTCTGTGAAATAAGTAAATAACGTCTTAAAAAAAAAAAAAAAGAGTGAACTTGGCTAAATTATACATGGGTATACATGCAGAAGTCCATATGTTTGTCGTGGTTATTTGTCCACTTATATTGTTTAAGTGAGGAAAATGTGTTCCAGAACAGTGAATTGTGTTTGGTATATTTTAAAGGCAAATATGTATCTAGATAGAACACATACAACACAGAAAATATTTAGCAATATTATCTGAAATGATAGTAGTGTATATCTCTACATTGAAAAAATAATGATTTTTTTTTAAAGAAGTAGCTTATGTTCTTTTTTTTTTTTTTAAACATATAATGTATTTTTATCCCCAGGGGTACAGGTCTGTGAATCGCCAGGTTTACACACTTCACAGCACTCACCATGGCACATACCCTCCCCAATGTCCATAACCCCACCCCCCTCTCCCAAGCCTCCTCCCCCCAGCAACCCTCAGTTTGTTTTTGTGAGATTAAGAGCCACTTATGGTTTGTCTCCCTCCCAATCCCATCTTGTTTCATTGATTCTTCTCCTACCCCTTTAACCCCCCATGTTGCATCTTCACTTCCTCATATTAGGGAGATCATATGATAGTTGTCTTTCTCCGATTGACTTATTTCGCTAAGCATGATACCCTCTAGTTCCATTCATGTCGTTGCAAATGGCAAGATTTCATTTCTTTTGATGGCTGCATAGTATTCCATTGTGTATATATACCACATCTTCTTAATCCATTCATCTGTTGATGGACATCTAGGTTCTTTCCATAGTTTGGCTATGGTAGATAATGATAAACACTTTATTTGGACTCTTGTCAAATTGTTCTACATTTACCTGCCTTACTAAAAAAATATATTTTTTAAAAAGAGGAATGTGAACATGTTGTTTTCTCATCAAGACAGTCTGATTTTAAAATGCTGCATTGGGAAAATGATTTATAACACGGTCTACAAAGAAGCTAAGATTTTAGACGGTTGAGATCTGAGCACAGGTTCACCCATCAGTCAAAGAAACAGGCTATTCCTGGAAGAACAAAATCAATGATAATATGGACACAGAAGTAGTAGAAGCACATGGCGTGACTAAGGAGGGATGAATGATGAATTATGCACTGTGTCTGAGGAACAGTTATGAAAGATGAAATGAGAAATATTGCTGGAAAAGTAACCTGCAGCAAATGCCTAACTACCGGAGGTGGGAATTCTTGAGAAACTTCCCTATGAATCAAATAGTGAGAGTTCTCAAATCCCATTCCCTGGCATCATCTAACACCAATCAAACATTCTAAAACTACCAAACTGTCCCTGAATGTGGGATCACCAGGTTTCAGGGTATCCAAGAACCTTAAAAATATACCCAGCGACTGAAATATTTCTATCCTTCAGATAAAAGTTATTCATATTTCATTCAATGAATATCATGTGCCTACTGTATGCCAAGAACAGTTCAGGTTTATGCTATGAGGAATAGCATAGAATCACGAATAATGATTTTTTTTAAGATTTTATTTATTTATCAGTCAGAGAAAAAGAACACAAGCAGGGGGGAGCGGCAGGCTAAGGGAGAAAGCAGGCTCCCCACTGAGCAAGGAGCCTGATGCAGGACTCGATCCCAGAACCCTGGGATCATGACCTGGACCGAAGACAGATGCTTAACTGATTGAGCCACCCAGGCATCCCTGTTATCAAGCTTTTGACCATTTGTCACTGATAATTTATCTAGTGTGGCTGGCCCCTCTGCAAAAATGGCTGACAGTAATTCTTGCAACTATAGCAAAACCCTTTCCTTTATGGCAGCTGGTGTGCTTCTGTTGTCCAGGTGTCTCTCCACCTGGTCTCTTAGTCATTTGTCTAGCCTGAGCTTTTTTTTTTTTTTTTTTTTTAAAGATTTTATTTATTTATTTGACAGACAGAGATCACAAGTAGGCAGAGAGGCAGGCAGAGAGAGAGAGATGGAAGCAGGCTCCCTGCTGAGCAGAGAGCCCGATGCGGGGCTCGATCCCAGGACCCTGAGATCATGACCTGAGCCGAAGGCAGCGGCTTAACCCACTGAGCCACCCAGGTGCCCCAAGCCTGAGCTTTTTAATGGGCTGCTGGCTTCCAAAAGGGCAAAATGGAAATTGCAAGGTCCATATGCCCTGGAACTCACAGACCATTTCAACCCTATTTTACTGGTCAAAACAAGTCATAAGGCCATCCCAGATTCAAGGGGATGGGGAATAGACTGCACATCATGATGGTGGGAACTGGCTTATGCGTGCTGCAGAGGAAAGAATTACTGTCAGCCATTTTTGCAGAGGGACCAACCACACTAGATAAATTACCAGTGACAAATGGTCAAAAGCTTGACAACAGGGATGCCTGGGTGGCTCAATCATTAAGCATCTGCCTTCGGTCCAGGTCATGATCCCAGGGTTCTGGGATCGAGTCCTGCATCAGGCTCCTTGCTCAGTGGGGAGCCTGCTTCTCCCATAGCCTGCCACTCCCCCTGCTTGTGCTCTCCCTCTGACAAATTAATAAATAAAATCTTAAAATCATTATTTATGATTCTAAAATTTGCAACTTATTAAAATCCAGGGGATGAATATAACTTCAACCTAAATCTTTATGAGGAACAAAACTTTACAGATAGAAATCATTGGTACATATTTTTTATATTTATATTCCCTTTGAAAGTGAGTTAACATTCATTAAATAGGCCTCTAGGAAGGCTAGATTAGGTGGAAAAGGCTTCCAGAAGAGAAGATTCTCAAGAGGAGAGGAGGGGAGATGGGAAAGGGTTTGACAGAGCCAGCCTCTTTGGGAAGAAGGGGAGGCTGGTGGAGACTGGCTCTGTCCCTGGAGCCCGAGTGGAAGTGTTCCCTCCACTGTTCCACAAAAGAGGATAAATAGCCCAACTCCAGACCCACAACCTGAATTTTATTATGGAGCTATGCCACCTGCTCTGGAGAGTCAGCCCAAGGCTGGTGAGTGAATTAGACATCTGAGGGTAGGAAGTTTTCCGGATCAAGGTAAGGACTGGGCTGGTGTTCTGTCCCCAAGAGACCAGAGGTGACAGGACTCTTGGAGGCTATTTATACATGTGGACAAAATGGTAAAGACCCGAGGGGCAAATCTGATTGGTTCTAGCAGACGCGGAAAGTGAGGTCTGGGAGGGGAGCTGAGTATATGGGCCAGATGGAAGCTCCTGACAAGTGGCAAATCAGGAGAAGCCATCCTGTCGGTGGCAGATGTCCTAATAATTACACACTAGAGATGAGCAAACAGAAAATGCATTTGCTTAGACTACAGACTCCTGGAAAACCGTGCAAGGAACCCTGAGAATGGCAGCAAGCTGGCCACCTGCCCCAAGCTGGATGTCGGAGGCGACTCTGGGAAAGGAGCCAGAGCATCTCTGCAGGTGTGAGAACTAGGAGCCAATTTTCCTTCCCAGAAAGAAAAAAATCAAGGCAGGAAGAGAGGGAGCTGGAGTGGAAGAAATAATGTTAGTAAGTGTACGATTTTTCTTGGCCCCTGAGCTAGATATTTTAAGATACCCCTTCATCTAATATCTTAAGAATTAGTTAAAGTACCTTCAGAAGAAGGTACTTTATTATTGGCTCCATTTCTTCTTCATTCTGGAGAAAACTGGATGAGATATGGCGCTCTTCTCAGGAGCTGCCCTCTGAGCCACACCTGGAACATTTTACTGATCCTGTCTATGTACATACCCAACACTCTCTCAACCCATACGTCCAGTTAGGACAGATGCCTGAAATACAGCCCACACTCCAAACAAGCTTCCTGAATGATTACGCTAATGAATGAAGGAAAGTCTGCTAGGAAGCAAATAGTAAAATTACGTGTTAGTTTCTAGCAGAAGAATCTTCCAAATATCAAGTATTGCACACCCTCCCCCAGAAATAATGCCTTTCCCCCCCTCAACTTTGTCATTTCTTATTATTTTTTAATTCTTTTTAAATTTTTAAGTGTCCTTTACACCCAATACAGGGCTCAAACCTACAACCTCAAGATCAAAAGTCGAACTATCTGTTGACTGGTCCCCAATTTCAGTCATTTCTACACTTAGCTCCCCGGGGTGTGAACATTGAGACACAGAAGTCCTGACTGTTACCTCTGAAAGTTCTCATGATCATCTTCCCAAGTGATCAAAATGTATGTGATGAAGTCCAAGAAATTTCAAACCCATTCCATCAATTACTGCTGTGAAATTTGGCAAGTGATTCATATTCTCTGAGTCTCTCTTTAGGTGTGAAATGGACACAATGAAAATATTCATTTCCTAGTGTAGAGGTCTGCTTGCTACATGATGCTACATGCAATGTGGATACTATAGTTCCTGGAAAAACAATGACTAGTAAATACTAGTTTAATTCCTCTCTGACTGTATTACATTCAGTTCCTAGAACACAACTTACTTTTTAGCATCCAGTTTCTCAGTCAATTACTAGTCTAATAACTCTTCAAGACAGGTAATGGCCGCCCCCTGGGTAAAGGGTGACGTCTAAGTATGAAGTTATGATCAAGGCTCTTCACTGCCTGTGCTCCCCTCCCTGCCTCTCAAGCATTGCCTATGCACCTGTCATCCTCGGCTGGAAATGTTTCATGAACATTCATGCAGGGATCTGTATATTCACCTTTTCTTATGCTGCCTCCCTTCTGATAAATTAGTCAATTTCACGTGTCTTTTACACTCTTCCTGATCATGCATAGTGAGTTTCCCTGTTTATGTATAATCCTCTGTTTGAAAGTGAAATACAGGGGAGCCTGGGTGACTCCGTGGGTTAAAGCCTCTGCCTCCGGCTCAGGTCATGATCCCAGTGTCCTGGGATCGAGCACCACATCGGGCTCTCTGCTCAGCAGGGAGCCTGCTTCCTCCTCTCTTTCTGCCTACTTGTGATCTCTATCTATCAAATAAATAAATAAAACCTTAAAAAAAAAAGTGAAATACATACAGTAATGTTTCTGACTTTGGTTAGTTGGAGGTGAGTATAATTGGCTGTCACTCACTGAGGCACAGACCATATCCTTCAGCTTTGCATACTTTCTATTTGCATGTTCCGAGAAGATGAAGAGTGTGAGATATGCCAAAAGCTCTACTATTCACAAAGAATATTAGAGTAATTCCCCTTGAGAATATATTAAAAAGAATATGTATTTTCAGGGTGCCCGAGTGGCTCAGTCAGTTAAGCATCTGCCTTCAGCTCAGGTCATGATCTCAGGGTCCGGAGATTGAGTCCTGTGTCAGGCTCCCTGCCCTTGAGTCTGCTTTTCCCTCTCCCTTTGTCCCTCCTCCTGCTCTTGCTCACTCTCTCTCTCTCTCTTCTCAAATAAATAAATAAAACCTCTCTCTCTCTCTTTTTTAAGAATATGTATTTTGTAAACAGAAAGTAAGATCCCAGGCCATCTGCTCCAGGCATGGCTGCCTTAAACCACACTGGTGTCAGCCACACGGTCTTCCACTTACTGGGTGTCCCCGGGCTAGAGGACCAGCACATGTGGATTTCCATCCCCTTCTTCATTTCCTATGTCATCACCTTGCTTGGGAACAGCCTGCTCATCGGCATGATCCTCACAAGGCGCAGCCTCCAGGAACCCATGTACCTCTTCCTCTGCATGCTGGCTGGAGCAGACCTCGTGCTCTCCACATGCACCGTACCTCAGGCCTTGGCCATCTTCTGGTTCCGTGCTGGGGAGATCTCCCTGGATCGCTGCATCACTCAGGTATTCTTTTTTTCTTCCACTTTTGTTTCTGAGTCAGGGATCTTGTTGGTGATGGCGTTTGACCGCTACATTGCCATATGCTACCCCCTGAGATACACCACTATTCTTACACCTGCTCTGATTGGGAAAATTGGAGTGACTGTCTGTCTGAGAAGTTACGGTACAATTTTCCCTGTAATATTTCTTCTGAAAAGATTGACTTTCTGTCAAAATAATATTATTCCACACACCTATTGTGAACACATTGGTTTGGCCAAGTATGCTTGTAATGACATTCGTGTGAACATTTGGTATGGATTTTCCATTCTAATGTTAACATTGGTTTTAGATGTTGTGTTAATTTTTGTTTCATATGCGCTGATTCTCCATGCTGTCTTCCACATCCCATCCCGAGATGCTCGCCACAAAGCTTTCAACACCTGTGGCTCCCACATCTGTGTCATTGTCCTCTTTTATGGGCCTGGGATCTTTACAACCCTTACTCAGAGGTTTGGACGCCACATTCCTCCTCATATGCACATCTTGCTGGCTAATGTTTGCATGCTTGCCCCACCTGTGCTGAATCCTATCATTTATGGGATCAAGACCAAGCAAATCCAGGAGCAGGTGGTCCATGTGTTGTTTACAAAGCAGAAATCACTTCGGTTTAAAATCTGAGTTTTTGGATTCTCCAGCCATCAGTGAGGTGGTCTCTGGAAGTGGAGGGTGGGAAGAATCTGCTGAAATACTCGGAAATGGCTCAGTGAGTTCTGTCTGTGGGGCAAGTTCACCACGGTGTTGCAGGACTTACTCTTGTCGTCAAAACAACCTGAGCACAGCACTCCCGTTGGAAGGAGCAAGCCTGCTCCCGCAAAGACCCTGGGACAGGATGTTTGATTTGCAGAAGTCTTATATCCTTAATGACTCTAACATGATCTTTAGAAATAGATGAAGTGAGAGCTGTGCTCTGGGCTGGGATTTGGTTCAACTCTTCCTCAGTGAGCTTCCTCAAGCTCTGAGATGTCTTGTCTTGTGATGTCTCTAAGCAATCATATACCCCTTAATGCCCTTCATTTTGGCTAATGATATTCTTAGAATCAGTGATTCCTATGTTTTTATAGTTATTCCTATTACATTATAATTTATATCCTGTCCACATGCATGTCTGTAATAAGAGAATGTAAATGAATTGTGTGTTTTGTATTTGGCAGAACAACCTCTGAGGGTTGAGGGAATGGACACTGGTCCCTCCTGCGGTTTCTGAGGGGTGATGTGTCTTGGGGGATGATGAGGAAGGGGTCCTCCAATCTCAATGTCAGGCCATGTTCTTCAGTGATCCCCTCCTCGGTGGGGCATTCAAGGCCTTTAGTGACCTGTCTCCTGATGTCCTTTACTGAAACACTGCCCATGTCACCTCCATCGGACACCAGGCCATTGAGATCTCACCATTTCCAGATCATGCCACATTCTCCATGTCCCTGCTCTGCCTTGGAATAACCTCCATCGGCTTGTGGAAACGCCTGTTCCTCCTTCTACACCCAGTTCTCACCTGGTCTCCTCTGTGACACGTTCTCCAACCACAGCTCCTTCCCAGTGTGCTCTCTAGTTGGTACATCCTCTCAGAGAAAGATCGTGTGCTGTCCATGTTTCTTTTTTAAATATGCATTTAATTAAAAATCTATGTCCCTTGTAGGAAATATTAGAAATTATGAAAAAAGACAAACATGACATAGAACTCATAACACCATAAACGTACAGCCCCTAAGCAATTTTACTGTTAAAATTTTGTCCTCTATGGTTACAGATCTGTATCTGTATACGTACATATCTTTATCTGCATCTGTATCTATATCTGTGTCTGTATTTTTTTCTCCATCTGTATCTATAGCTTGATCTACTCCTTTATCTACCTGGAAAATATTATATGATACATATATAAAATACTGATTGTACTATGCATATGGTCTATAACTACTTTTCTGCTCTGGCAGTACTTGTTGACACTGTTTGTTTCTAATACATATGCATTTATATAATCAATTACTGTGCCTGCGTAGTATTTTACTGCAGGGTTTTACTGTATTTTATAAAACATTATTCTTTTAAGCCCTTTTTGTGCGGCATTATGACTATATATTTACAACTTCAAGGCTGAATTCTATTTGCTGTTTAAGTATGTAGTCCAGATACATTTAGATAAATTATTTTTAAGTATTATCTTTCAATATAAGGTGCAAATACTCAGTGTAAGAGAGCTGGAAAACAACAAATGTATAGAGAAAATCCCTAGTCAGGAGAAAACCACTGGTAACATTTTGGTATATTGCCTTACATTCATTGTTCTTTGCATATATATTTTTTAAAACATTTTACATTTTATTAGACATTTGGAGTGTTCTGTTTTTAACTATGCATTTTATTGTACTTTTCTTTCTTTACATTTTTTTTTATTTGAGTGTAGTTGACCCACAATATTAGATTAGGTTTGGGTGTGGAACATAGTGATTGCACAAGTCTAGACACTGTTCTCCGTTCACCACAAGTACTGCAATAAACACTGGGTGCATGTATCTTTTTGAATTAGTATTTTCATTTTCTTTGGGTAAATACCCAGTAGTGCAATTGTCAGGTCATAGAGTAGTTCTCTTTTTATTTTTTGTTTTTATTTTTTAAAGCTTTTTTAAAAAATTTTATTCATCTGAGAGATATACAGAGACAGAGCACAAGCAGAGGGAGAGGAAGCAGCAGAGACTCCCCTCTGAGCTGAGAGCCAGACATAGGGCTCCATCCTAGGACTGGAAATTGTGATCTGAGCCAAAGGCAGAAGCCCAATTCTCTGAGCCTCCCAGGCACCTCAGGTTAGTTCTATTTTTAGTCTTTTGAGGAAGCTCCATACTGTTTTTCACAGTGGCTGCACCAGTTTGCATTCCTACCAACAGTGCACGAGTGTTCCTCACCAACCGTTTGTTTTTGTGTTTTTGATTTTAGTCATTCTGTTCATCTTTTTTCTTGCTATAACATTGGAAGTAATGACTTTCATGTTCCATGCATGTTGGAACTAAAGCTGCAAGTCTCTGATATTCTTCTCTAATTCTCAGTAGTTCTCTTTCACTAGAAACTCTTATTCTCTTTGCCCAGCTAAGTGTTCATTTTTCAGCTTGCTTGCTCACATTTTGACTGACAGTGGCAGAAGAAGGTTCCGGAGTGCTGGGATGGGTGCTGTCAGCAGCCGTGTAGGTGGGTGGGTCAGCATTGCCTTTCGCCTGAAGAGCCTCACTCTTTCCGGTCAGGAATGAGGTGAGGCCTGTTCTGTGCCTCCAGCAACAGAGGTCAGATGGTATCACGATACTTGGTAATATCCCCAGGTCTTCCGGCATTTTCACTGCGGGTTATCCCTTAACCAACTTCTGAACTGACACAAATAGAAGTAATGAGCTGCTTGACTAAGTTGTTTCTGCCAGGAATTTTTCAGTCCCGCTGCTCCCAGTGGATGACCTTTGCTGAGGGAGGGGATATCCAATAGACACAGCCAGTCTCTCTGCACATGGACACACACTTTATCTCCAGCACTCATCCATGGAAACTGACAGCAATCAGCTTGTATCTATTTCCTTTAGACCCTTGCATACCAGTCAGCTTATCACCACAATGCAGCACAGACTCTTGAATTATTGACAAAAAAACTCTCCAGGGACAATCAGGTCTTTCATTCTTTGAAATTCCCAATTCCCCAGTTCGAGATGAGAAAGTGGTTACAGAGTTTAAAAAAAGAAAAAAATAAATAAGAAAAAAGAAAGAAAGGAAAAGAAAAAAGACTTGAAATAGCAAACCCCAACAAAAAGTTCTGCTAGTTAAGGGTCCTGCTCTGATTTCTACAGAGCCCTCAGCCCTAGAAATGGCGCCCTCTGCTGACAATACCAGGAAGTCTGCGAGCTGCTTCCAGTTGTTCCATTTTCAGGCAAAGACCAGAGAAGGGATATGAATTAAAAAAAAAAAAAAAAATCCTGTGGGTACCAAGTGTAGATTCTCACCACCCAGAAATCAGTTTTAGGACTTTCTCCTTCTCATTATTTATGAAAGTGTATGTGACAGGAATGCCATCCGGTATTTCTGGGGCCTTAGGACGACGCTGGGCCATAGTTGGAGATAACAAGTCCACCATGAAAGTTTGGGGGGATTCAGGAGAAACTCAGGGCATAAGGAACCTTCAGTCTGCAGGACTGTCCATGGTTAGTGAGCAAGCAGCAGTAACTAGAACCACCACCAGAGGGCGATCAGAAGTTTCTCAACCCTGGGAACCTGAGTTCCTCACTGGAATAGACCTAGGATCTGCACGCCTGTGTGAGATTCTTATACGATCTTCCCTTTGTCTGAGGACGACGTTTTTAAAAAAAAAAAAAAAATCTTTCCAGCACACTTTTGGGAGCTTTCCATGTAAGAAGGAGCATATAATCGTTTGGCTGCAGAAGGCCCCTGATCATCAAGATTGAGAAAATTTAAAACAGAGCATGATTCAATATGTTATCAGGTGTTTGGGGATGTAATTCCCCCTTCTTAATTTTTTGAAGTTGGCGTTTTATTTTTTTTAAAGATTTTATTTATTTATTTGACAGACAGAGATCACAAGTAGGCAGAGAGGCATGCAGAGAGAGAGGAGGAAGCAGGCTCCCCACAGAGCAGAGAGCCTGATGTGAGGCTCGATTCCAGGACCCTGAAACCATGATCTGAGCTGAAGGCAGTGGCTTAGCCACTGAGCCACCCAGGCACCCCGAAGTTGGTGTTTTAATGTACCTCGAGCACATTCCACAATAACTTGACCCTGAGGGTTGTAGGGAATGCCTGTTTGTAATGTGACCTGAAAAGCAGCACAGAAGGACAAAAAGGCTTTACTAGAACAGGCAGGGGCCTTATCAGTTTTAATAATTTTCTGAAAACCTAAAATAGAAAAGGCATAGAGGCAATGAGCAATTACATGCTTAGTTGCTTCTCCCAGGGAAACAACAGGGAAATAAGAATAAGTGTTGGTAATAACACGGACATAAGATTGTTTATCAAAAGACGGGACTTGAGCAATAGCCATCTGCTAACGGTGACCTTAACAAACCCCGAGGGTCAATGCTAAATGACGGGACAGGGCGAAAGTCAGGGCAAGTAGAGCAGGACTTCATGATCTGATGAGCACTCTCTCCAGCGAGAGAGAGCTGTTTGTGAAGAGCGGAAGCATTTTGATGATGAATAGCGTGAGACTGAACGGCCTGACCGACCTGTACAGTTGTAAGAAAAGTGAATGCGTGGTCCTATTGGCTTTTGAGCTTCCACGCACCAAGGGATGTGGGAGAAGTGAATGAACTTGAATGTGACTGACGAAACAGGGAGCTGAGCAAGTTCAAACAGGTTTTTGCAAGGTTAGAAATTGTTGCAGGAGAGTAGCATCGGGGGTAGAGCCAAAAGTTGCAGTTTCAATATTCATAAGAACAGTGAGCATGTATTTACTATCTGTAAATAAATTGAAGGGGTGGGGCGCCTGGGTGGCTCAGTAGGTTAAAGCCTCTGTCTTCCGCTCACCCAACCAACAGCCTGCAAGAGGCGAGAAACAAAATCCTAATAAGGCTCTTCACATCCCTGTCTAGTTTTACTCAATTCCTCTGTCTTTCTGCCAGAGTCAGGCAGTCGCCTCCATGCTTGTGTGGCGAGGCGATTAATTTGGTGATTAAGCAGCAGCTGGATACGTGAGCTGCGAATCCGTATGTGCACATTGACCCTCTCCTACCAACCTATCAAAAGGTGGGGGGCACCTGGGTGGCTCAGTGTTTAAGCCTCTGCCTTCATGAAGCTCAGGTCACCATCTCAGGGTCCTGGGATCGAGTCCCATGTCGGGGTCTCTGCTCAGCGGAGAATCTGCTTCCTTCTGTCTCTCTTTCTCTCTCTCTGCCTACTTGTGATTTCTGTCAAATAAATAAATAAAAATCTTCAAAAAAAAAAAAAGTTGGATTAAGTTGGCGACTCTGTTCAGCTTGCTGGGAAGCTTCTCCGAACAAATCTGATTTCCATAACAAATAGTCTCCGGGGAAGAGGCAGGCACAGCAAAGCATCACCCATCCTTAGGAGGAATATCCTCAGTAGCAGGGCTACTCACCAAAGTTAAAGTAAAAAGAGCTCTAGGGCCGTGCTGAACCAAATGGTCTTTAATTATTTAAGAGTCTTAGAAGGTACTGGTTGATGCTCTTGAATGACCTGACCTTGAGTGTGGACAGGCTCCTGGGAAGCAGCTAAAGCCCGTGGTCTCCTCCGCACGTCCCTGTGCCTGCAAAGTGCCCACGGTAAAGGAGACTGGACCAGAGCTTTGAGACAAGCTCCAGCCCATGGTATTTGAAGCGGAGGAGGAGGCCGTGAAGGGCAAGCCAGTGCCAGGGTGGCAGGAAGGTGTAGAGGGAGCAACAGTAACAACTAATTTTGAAAAGGTAACAAAAGCCTCACCAAAGTCGTCCTCATCCTCCTCCTCCTCAGTATCAGAGGGAGGAGGCAATTCCCTTCCCTTTTCATACTTTCCTTCCATCCTCTAATTCTCTTTGGTATTCCTCTGGCAGAGGCTCATCCTTTAGCATTGGCTCCAGAGCTCCATTTGAGCCTCTGCATAAGTCTTGACCCATGTATCCATAGGCCTACTGTGCTTTCCATGCTTCGGATCAAGACACTCATGGACCAGCCTCCACAAGGGGAAGGTGTCTACTGGCATGCACAAGGGGTCGTGAACGGTATAGTGAGCTCGCAAAAACAATGCCCAGCCTTTTCCCAAGTAGCCAAATTAACTGTGTCCTCCTCTGGAAACTAGGGACAAACATCCTGGACATGTTGTAAAAAATGTTCCAGCTGTGGAGTGTGAACCCGACAGCCTTGAACCTTACGTATTGATTTCAACATTTGTATTAAAAGCTCTCTCATCTTGGAGCCTAACTGTCCCATAATTTATTACTCCTAACTAAACGTCTCCCCACAATAAGAACCTACTGCGCGTGCATGGGAGTTCCTTAACCTCTTCACTTTCACTTTAAAGGCGTCTTCTCCTTTGTGGGTCCCTGTTGAGGCGCCACTTGTCGCCAGCATGGGAAGTCCAAGGGAAGATGGAGAGAGATGGATGGGGAATTAAGAAAGACAAGTTAGGAAGCTGGGATCAGGAGGTCTCCATGAGCTGGTAACCCAGTGGAGTCCCAACATGCCTGAGAGTCTCTATTTTATAGTTCAATAACAAGAATGTTTATCAAGGAACTTGAGGTCAGATGACCACAAGTTCCACACAGCTGCCTTGCTTCAAAACAAAAGAGTTTATTTGAGCATATTTACAGAGAGACTCAAGGACCCTGTCAGCCTGACCCAGAGCGCTTATGTAAGCCAAAGCAAATAGTGAGTTACCTGCAGGCATTTGCTGAGCTAGCCCTTGGCAAAACTCCCATGACTGCAAGGACCCCGTCAGCTTGCAGTCCGTTCCTCACATATACCAAACTTGCTTGTCCTTCCTTTCAGGCCATTCTCGTCTCCTGGAAGCATAGCTCAACTGACAGTGACATGCCAGAGAAACTCTTGATATCCTAAGAGGAGTTTTCAAAAATGCCATTTTCTTCTATGTTTAATATATTACATGTTGGTAGATGGATGTTAAGGAAATAATAAAAAGATGGCAAAGTCATTGCATGGCTGCAAGCCCACTGAATTCATAAAGAAATCAGGTATAAGAAAAATGGAAAAAAAAAAAAGTGAATAACATTAGTGATGAGAATCGGATGTTACTCACACAGAAGTGATGGACAGTGCTGAGGTAATTTACACACCCGAACTAGTGATTAACACACCTAACCTAACAAAACTGTCTAATGACTTGTTATCTGAATGATGTAAATTACCAATATTGAATTAAGGATAAGCAAGCCTAAACGAGCAATTATTGACTCCTTAAAAGTGGCCAAAGCATATGTCTAAATAGAATGGATACAGAAATTTTTATGGGAAAGTTGTAAAAATTTCAAAGCATTTTTTAAATTGTCTTTCTGCTTGGGGCTTGCCCTTGGGCCGCAAGAGTGAGCCAGGTGATGAAGTAGAGCAGAAAGAACAATGGTACCTTGGAAAGCAGTTCCAGAGGTGGTGCTTTTTATGTAACCTGCTCTCCAGGAGCCCAGGAAACTAGGATTTCCTTGCTGAGTACAACATATAATCCATCAATTTATTCTCCTCATGTGCTCTTCATGGAGGCACAATGTGTGCTGGGATCATCCTGCACCCAGAAAAGGTGGTGACTCCTAACAGGGACACCTCTGTTCAAAATGATGTCCCATCAAGTGTGGTGTCAAAGCTTATCTCAATTTCAAAGCAGTCCTTTTTTCCCCAGGCCCCCAAAGGCATAATTCACCATTCCAGGCCAGTGGTTCTCAACCTGACACTCAAATAAGAATCACTTGGAGAGACTACATCAAAATAAAAGGCTTTTGCACAGTGAAAGAAACATCAACAAAACTAAAAAACAATCTAGGGAATGGGAGAAGATACTTGCAAATGACATATCTGACAAAGGGTTACTATCCAAAATCTGTAAAGAACTTATAAAACTCAACACCCAAAAAAACAGATACCTAACTAAAAAATGGGCAGGAGGCATGAATGGATTTTTCTCCAAAGAAGACCTACAAATGGCCAAAAGACACATGAAAAGATGTCCATCATCATTTACTGTCAAGGAAATGCAAATCACAACTACAATGAGGTATCACCTGAAACCTGTCAGACTGCCAAAAATCAACAAGAAACAACAGGTGTTGGTGAGATGTGGAGAAAAAAGAACACCCGTGCATTGTTGTTGGGAATGCAAACTGGTGCAGCCACTCTGAGAAATGGAATTGAGTTTCCGCAAAAGGTTAAAAATATAGCTACCCTATGATCAAGGAACCACATTATTGGGAATTTACCCAAAGAATACAAAAATGCTAATTCAAAGGGATATACGCACTCCCTTATTTACAGAGACATTATTTACAATAGCCAAATTATGAAAGCAGCTCAAGTACCCATCAAATGATGAATGGATAAAGAAGAGGTAATATATATCTACAATGGAATATTATTCAGCCGTAAAAATAGTAAAATCTTGCCATTTGCAATGATGTGGGTGGAGCTAGAGACTATAATGCTAAGCAAAGTCAGTGAGAGGGACAAATGCCATCTGCTTTCACTCATGTGGAATTTAAGAAGGAAAACAAATGAGCAAAGATAAAAGCAAAGAGATGCAACTGCCCCTCAGAACAATGTATTACTTAAAATATAACCCCTGGAAGATTTTACTAGTTACCAAGGACATTTAGATAGAGATTTAAGAAAAACACATACTGGCAACAGGTCTTTGGGGGGAGAGGAC
Organism: Mustela erminea; assembly: GCF_009829155.1. Classification (NCBI taxonomy): domain Eukaryota; kingdom Metazoa; phylum Chordata; class Mammalia; order Carnivora; family Mustelidae; genus Mustela; species Mustela erminea. The sequence goes on from NC_045622.1 coordinate 60,149,895, forward strand.
GATATATTTATGACCTTGAAGCTGAGCAGCTGGGAACGTCCTCCGGCTCAGGGCGGACCTCCGCCTGCTTCCCTTTTCTGTTATCTCCCCTTTCTCCTCCCAAAAGCACCTGTTGTTAGTTAGATGACTCCTTTGAATGTTCTTGTTTACTATAAACTTTACCCTCCTTCTTGTTTGTCCACAAGACACGGGACTAATGTTTGACCTTCATCGACTCTGCTGTTGGTTATTCTTTCTATCTAATAAAAGTGAGACTGAGGCCTTGCTCGTGGCCCCAGTCTTTTCTGCTGTGTCTGCTGCTCCCTTTCTCTTGCAGCTGACTTGTTTGTGCCTCATTCTTCTCCCGTTCACCGACTGGAAGCGGCAAAGTGAGAGAGAAACCGAGAAACAGACTCTTAACTATGGAGGGCAAACTGATGGTTACCAGAGGGGAGGAGGGTAAGGGGACAGGTAAAACAGGTGCTGGGGATTAAGGAGTGCACTTGTGGGGCGCCTGGGTGGCTCAGTTGGCTTAGCAACTGCCTTCAGCTCAGGATATGATCCTGGAGTAGTTCCAGGATGGAGTCCTGGCATCAGGCTCCCTGCTCAGCAAGGGAGCCTCCTCGTATGCTTTCTCTCCATTTTCTCTTTCTCTCAAATAAAATCTTAAAAGAAGGAGTGCACTTGTGATTGAGCACTGGGTGATGTATGGAAGTGTTGAATCACTGTATTGTACACCCGAGACTAATTATGGTATACTTGTTATGCCCCAATAATGGGTCCGTGATTAAAGGAGCGAGACTAATACAAAGCAAAGGTCAAGCAAAGCTTTATTTCGCGCCAAGCATCAAGAATTTAACTTAACATTCGGGGACGCACCTCTTAAAGAGAGGGAGACCCTTCTCTGTTTCACAGTCCAGCTTTTAAGGACAAGGGCCATGTGGTCGGGTCTGGCCACGCACAGCTGACCAATGAGATTGTAACACACACAGGAAACTCCATAGTGATGCTAGGTGACCAATTGAGTTACAATTTACCCTAGTAGACATCTGACCCAACCTATTACACCTTGATTAGGATTGGCGCCAAAAAGGGTTCCCAAAGGGTGGGGGGCCCCTACTCCTCGGTAGCTCGGGAGACAGTATGCAACCCTCTACTGCTCGGATGTCTCCACCTGGCCTGACCCACCCTTGTGTCTGGGCTTTGTTAACTGAAGCTGGTTTCGGGGACTTGTTTTAAAGTGAATCCCCTGGGGGAAGGGAAGCAGAGACAGTTTAACTTTAATGAATGCCTCTTGCTAAATAGGTCCTTACATACTGTATGTTAATTAACCGGAATTTAAAAAGCCAAAAGTTTTAAAAAAGCCAAAAGCTTAAAAAGCCAAAGTTTTGCATCTGTGTGACTACTGCACGAATAGGAATTAGAAAATGATACTCCAAAAAGTTGTCTTGGTCCTTTGTAGCCAGCTCTTCCAACAACCTCCTTCCCTGGTCTGCCCTACTCCTGGCTATTTCCTAGGGGGCCATGGCGTGCTCTTCGGGGACAAATGGAAGAGGGGACCTGAGGGGATAATTTAAAATTGGTAGGCTGAACTGACAGTCTGTGAACAACCATAAAATGGGAGGAGACTCTTGGTGCCTAGCTGGCCTGGGAAGCAGAGAGGATTAAAACAGCCTCTCCACCTCAGCACCCAGCACCAAGGACATGTCGGACCAGCTCATCCTTCGCTGTGGGAGGTGTCCTGCAGAGTGGTTAGCTGTCCCCCTGGCGTCTACCCACTAGATGGCAGTAGCATAACCCAGGTAGGACAACCAAACCTGTCCTCTTGGCTTTGCCGAACGCCCTTGGGAGGAGCCCTTCCTCTCCCACTTGTGAATTGTTGAGCTGAAACAATTCTCTTCAGTGGCCCGGTCGGGTCGGCTGCCCATTGGTTCTAGAAGCTCCTTCCCCTTTCATTTTCCTTTCAGCGCTGAGGATTTCACTTTCATTTCCCCACCAGCGGCTCAGGAGGAGTGGCTAAAGGCTGACCCAGCGGCCTTTTTGGTGAAGAAATGCTGACCGCGCCTGCCCTGGCTTTTCTTCATCACTTAAATCTGGAGCCAAGACTTCTCTGAGGGGGCTTCAAGGTGCGTGGGGGAGTTAACGGGGGGGGGGGCAGGCAGTGGGAGACGCCAGAAGGAAGGTACCATGGGAAGGTATGTGAGTTCAGTGTGTGACCCAGTCTCGGTCTGAAGGGAAGAAGAGCCAGTTTGTGGACTTTGTGTTGTGAGTGCAGAGTCCTGATTCTGGAGATGGACGGCCTGGAGAAAAAGGAGCGCCCAAGAGGTGGGGGCGTTGTTTCTTTGCTGGAGGGGCCCTTCTTTCTCCAGGTTGCATCCGCCGCCCTCATCCCCTCCTGTTCTGTAGTTTGAATTGTCTACCTCAAGGGGGGAACTGGAATCCTTTCCCTCTGTCACGCTCTCTTCCTCTGTCTCAAAAATGAACAGAAAGTTATCTTCTGTTCTGCCCAGCTCTTCTGCTTGAAGAAAAGCCGGTAGAAGAGGTCCCTGTGTTCTAAACGTTCGAAAACCTAGGCTTCTAGAGCGGAGCACCAGACAGAATGGAGTTTGGGGGGCAAGCATGGAAGGGCTCGTATCGAAGCTGATTCTCTCATTCCCTGCCCCCTGCCCGGAAGCAACTGAAGGGCTGTTTGTGGCCTTCCTGAGAGGTCTCAGCTGCTGGCCTGTAGGGTGATGTGCCTGCCACCTGCCTCTGTGGCCCCCATTCACCCTGTGTCCTTCCAAGTGCCAGTCTCAGGGGTTTCCCTGCACATCCCTGCATAGGTCCCTGTCCTCTGGCTTGCAGGAGGCTTGGCATTCCTCCTCTGCAGACACACCGTTGCATGGTTACCTCAGTTCCTTACTATTTTTTCTTCATGTAGAGCTAATGAACAGGAGGAGCTGATTATTGCTCAGAAGGAGCCCAGAGATCAGTGGTCTTGCTGTGAAATTTGCGTCATGACTGACACTGATGACATCCCATCTTGAGCTCACTTGGGAGCAATGTTCACATTGATGGGTTGGTTACATACCTTCTGACACATGTACCTCCAGTACCTCTACTTTCCAGAAGTCTCTTTTGCTGTCTTCCTGGGGTCTATGCTTTACTCCTGAATAGGGTCTATTTCTGCGCAGATACTGATGTCCCCCAGGGTCCAACACAAGGCCCAACACGTGGCATGAACTTTATGTATTTGAACTATTGATTTATAGGAACTAAAGCTGCTGGTGTAAAAAAAAGAAAAAAAGCAACGAATATGCATTCAACATGGAGTAAATGTTAAATACATAGGAGCTTACAGTTATGTTGGGGAGAGATTGTAAACAAATAATTGATAACATATACAAGAAGGGGACTAGTTATTATGGGGTAACAGTTTTTAAGTGTCAAATGTAATGACTTGGTAAAGGCCTTGCAACTGTAGTTGTTTTCCTGAAGGCGTCCTCTTGAGGAGATACTTCAGTAGAATCTTAAGAATGTGAGAGATTTAAAGGCTTTAGCATGGGTTTTCTCTGGAGATTGAAAGAAGGTCCCACATGGGCTGGGGCAGAGTAGGCCAGGAGGAGGAGGAGCTGACCTCAGGTTAGAGGCAGGAGGAGAAGGGGTGTCTTGTGGCCCAGACTAGTGGTGATGACAACCGGCTCACGCTGGACGACCTGGATTTGAGCACAAGGGTGTCAGGACTGGTGTCTGCTCTAAGGAGCACTCGAGTCAGCGATGTGAGAACACCGATGGCCGCACAGTGAGGAAGGGCAATGATAGTTTCAGGGAGAACCATTTCCCAGAATCCACACCGGAGATGGAGGTGGCTCCTGCCAGGGGGATGGTAGTGGAAATGGTTGGGACTGATTTGAAGAAAACACTCTTAGCATCTTCTGATGAACCAATGAGACCAGGAGCAATTTAATAAAAGTGATCCCATGTTATAAAATGAGTCTTTTTAAAAAATGACTTTTTAAAAATCACTACTTTCTAAAAGCATACTTACCGGAGAGCTAGGTGTCTTGGAGAGAGGGTCATGAATGGAGGTCTGGAGATGGGGAGGTGCAAACTTAGTCCTGGATTCTAAGGACTTGCTAAAGCAGGAATTTTATTCAATATAGAGTTATGGGAAGGGGGAATTGCATTATTTCTGAGTTCCCCAGGGGTCTCCATGTAAAAATCAGGTCCGACTTTCCCCACAGGCAGTTTTGGCCTAGGAAACCATGAGAAGTGTCTAGGATGCTGTCTGAAACTTCTAAGAACATCCTTCCTGCCACACCACTTCCTGGAGACACTTTCATTTTACTGTGTGACCTGCGGAGAGGCAGAGAGTTGCATTATCAGAGTCCAGATGTTAGGAGAAGACTCCAGTGTAGGATACCATTATCTGACACTTGCGGCAGCCAGTTGACCTGGGACTCCATCAGGCAGATACTACTTGCATTCTCTTCTTATTTTCCTGATCAGTGCCAGGCTCTTGGGTCACTCTTGGGCATTGATGGGGCCACTGACCCTGTGTGGGGGCTCTGGCTCCTTTGTACCTTCCTCCTCCTGGGGCCAATGTGATGACGGTTGCTTTAACATCAACTTCTTATAGCCCCACTGTGAACATACAGGGTTTATAACCTCATAGTAGAATACGTGGTCCACTCCCCTGTAGACTTCAGATGTTTCTCAGCATTAGTTGGATACTGAACAGAATGAAGGATAATAGAGAACCCCACACCTGTGATTGGCTTATAGCTTCATTTATAAGTAGGTATTACAGTATTACCATGTTGTATAAAACCGTGCTCTTGCCAGTCAATAAAGCCTAATCTGACCACAGTCACTGCAGCCAGGAGCTGACAGCATGTGGCCTTTGGACAATTTTCAGTTCCTGTATCGTTGGCTAGATCACATTGACCAGCCCACTTTCAGCTTTATTTTTCACCAGGTCCACTTCATGGATGATGGGAGAAGTGAGCATATTTCTAGACCTACATTGATCTCCATACAGCATTCCTCATGCTTCTCCTTTCTCTCTTTAGAGCGAAGGGAAGGTTATAGTTTATTACAAACCTCAGTTCTTTCATTATCAGAGCTTTTCAACTGTGTTCTTTTCCTAAGGCTTTATAACAAATTATGGATTAGAACCACAGGAGTGTATTCTCCCACAGTTCGGGAGGCCAGAAGTCCAAAGTCAAGGTGTTGGCAGAATTAGTTTCCTCTGTAGGTACGGAGAGAGAATCTGTTCCACGTTTCTCTCCTGGCTTCTCTTGGTTTCCAGCAATCCTTGCATTCTTTGCCTTCTTGCTGCACTGCTGCAGTCTCTGCTGCCATTCCCACACAGCTTTCTGTATGTGGTGTGTCCTCTCCTCTCCTTTAAGGACTCTGGTCATTGGGCGTAGAGCCCACCTATTCCCAGCATTGCCTCATCTTAACATGATTATGTCTGCAAAGATATTTCCAAACAAGGTCACATTCACACAGGTAACGTCGATGTAGGAAATAGAGTTCAATTATTGAAGAAGAGTTTTGAGGAGGATCATGATTTAATTGAAAACATTTAATATTTTTAAACATTTAAAAAAAAGTCTCGTGACTAATATCTACTGAAAGCTTCCTTTTTAAAAAGTTTTTTTATTTTGATTTTTATCTGCTTCACAGTTCTTGTCTATAATAAGTCTGGGTTCTGAGAATCAGCAATGTCTCCATGCTGTCATTGTGATACGCCTTCTGACTGACCACCAGCAACAATTTTAGGTTTGGTTTGCCACTCCCACTCATGTGACTTAGCAGGGCAGAAACCAATCAGGTTCACACAGCTCAGCTGGAGCCTACAGGACTGGAGACTTCCTCATGGAAGCCTCATGGCTTCCTCATACGAGCTTTCAGTGAAGGTCCATATGGTGTAGGAGATACTTTATCCCCTTCGTCAGGTCATTTATGAGAGAACAAGACCATGTGGTATGTATGAAACTAGCATAGCTTAGGGTGAGTTTTGCGCCAACAGGCTGATTACCTTACAAAAGAGCCATGAGCATAGCTTCCAGGACCCTATAGGCAAATATTTCATTACAGGAGCCACAATGCACTTGTGGAAGTGGAGGTCTGTGCTTACTGAAAATAATAAGACAAAGTGGTAGGAGAAGGTAATGTCAGTGTCCTTTTTATGGGAAGAAAGGACTTAAGCCTGATGATGACCCTTTTGTTTCCATATGTCCAACCTAACTCCCAGTCCTGTCCCTTTTATCTTACCATCTCTGTCAGCCTCATCTAGTTCTCCATTCCCTACAACAGCTTGTCCTACAAACTTCCGTCACTGATCCCTACTCTTTGGAGAGAGACTGTGTCTTTTACATTGTTCAGAAAGTGTCACATTTTTTGGTCTCTGCTGGCACATTAATGCCAAAAGTCTAGCAGCTCTCTGCACACCAGCCATATGGGCATTTTAAAACCTGTGGAAGATGTTATGCCTTCCATCAACAGGGCATGCATATATGTGACGACTTCTCTCTAAAATGTATTTCTCCTCTTCCTCATTCCATATCCTTTCCCACTACTTTTAGTTCAGTCCTTACTTAATCAAGGAGGATATTTTTGATATTCTCCTGTTTGGCAAATCATTAGTTCCCTTTAAACAGGGACCTCTGGGTGATAGTGTTTATCACACCTACCGGACCTCTGAAAAAGAATTCTGAGGACATTGTTTTCACCCTAATTCAACTTACTGAATGAAATAATCTTTATAAACTACTTCATTCAATTTATACATTTCAATAAAGTACTCTGTTTCTCAAAATGGGTCAAAGTGATGTATAAATTGTAACTGGTTCTACAATTCTTAGTGGTAAAATTCTTTCCCTATTGTGGCCTTGACTGTTTCTGTGAGTGTCTCTGGGAGTAAATATGAGGTAATGGAAGGGTTTTGTATGGGACAGATAATATGTGGAGGTAAGCTTTTCTTATGTGGAAACTATCTGTGGTACCAACATTTACCTACTGGAGAACAGATAATTAATGGAACAAAAAGATGGAATGCTGATATAAAAAAGAGGTCTAATCAACTATGGAGAAAGGAGGAGGTTCTTTTTTTTTTTTTTAAGATTTTATTTATTATTTGGCAGAGACAGTGAGAGAGGGAACACAAGCAGGGGGAATGGGAGAGGAAGATGCAGGCTTCCTGCTGAGCAAGGAGCCAGCCGCAGGGCATGTGCAGAAGGCAGCCGCTTACCAACTGAGCCACCCAGCTGCCCCAAGGAGGTTCTTTATATGTTCATCAAAGGTTGTGTTCCTGTGCCTTCCAACGTTAAGGATACAGCAGTGAATAAAAACAATGGGCCTGATCTTTGTGTGGATTATATTTTAGGCATAGGGCATTTAAGAAAAAGATACCATAGAGTGATAATAAGAAAGGATGGCAAATGTGTAGTGAATGATGTATTGGTAATTGTGCTATAGATAAAATAATCATTAGGTCCTTCTGATGAAATGATACTTAGGGAGACTGTTGGATGAAGTATATGAGGAAGTCACGCACAGATCAAAGGATGGATCATTCCAGGCTTAAAGAAGAGCAAATGAGAAGCCTGGGGCATTAGCAGTTTACGCAGGCCACTGAATTTCGTTTCTTCTTTTTTTTCTCCCCCTCTTCTTTTTCGTCCTTCAGCATTTTGGTTTTGGCCAATCCTTAGTATCTGCACAATTAGAATCCTTTTTATTCCTGTCGTTCTTACCTCATCCCCTTTCCATCTGCCCAGCCATCCATGAACGTTTAGGCAAGAAGAGCTCCAGGACTAAGGACTGGAAGAAACCAGGGGAGACATACTATGGCTTCAAAAACCCTGAACATACAAGATGAGGGGTCCTGTCCCATCTGCCTGGAGCTTTTGACAGAGTCCCTGACTCTAGACTGTAGACACAGCTCCTGTCAAGCCTGCATCGCTGTGAATACCATGGAGGCAGAGATCAGCCCAGGAGAGGAAAGCAGCTGTCCCATGTGTGGTGTCAGATACTCACTTAGAAACTTATGTCCGAATCAGCCTCTGATCAACATGATGGAGAGAATCAGAAAGTTCAAGTTGAACGCAGAGGAGAAGCTGAAGAAAGACCTCTGTGTGCGCCATGAAGAGAAACTCCTGCTCTTCTGTAAGGAGGATAGGAAGGTTATTTGCTGGGTTTGTGAGCGGTCTCAGGAGCACCGTGGTCACCACACGTTCCTTGTGGAGGAAGTAGTCATGGAATATCAGGTAGGGCCCAGGATGGAGGGAGGAAGAGAAGAGGGTGGTACTTGGTGGGAAATCTCACCTTTCCATCCTTCTGTACACACCTTGGCACCACGGTACTGAATCCTGTAATCTGCTTCCATGTTTGTCTCTTACACTATGCTCACCTTCCAATGCATGAAGGACATTTCTGCGTATTCTTTCCACATACATAAAGGATGAGCCTTGGGATGCCTGTATGGCTAAGTCAGTTGAACCTGCCAACTCTTGGTTTCAGCTTGGCTTGTGATCTCAGGGTCATGAGATCTGGCTCTACATGGGGTTCCCTGCTCAGTGGGGAGTCTGCTTCCCCTTTCTCTCTCCCTCTGTCCCTTCCCTCACTCCCATTCTCTCTCTCTCTCTAAATAAATCTTTAAAAAAAAAAAAAAAAAGATGAGCCTGGAGTCTTGAGCTTACTCTTGGCCAAGGGTGAGAGATTTTCCCTTTTCTTGCCCCTTTTGTTATGTGGGTAGAGAGCTTGGCTCTCATTTTTCCCCTCAGCAGGATGGTTGCTCTTCAACATTGTGGACTGGATTTGGAAAGAGTGTCACTAAGAGTGTAGCATTTTTCTCATGACATCAGAGTCCGTTCTCTATGAAAAGAGGGAACTAGGCTACTCTTGGTGAGGGATGGTGACACCCAGGAACAAAGAATGTATCCTCCTTAGCTTTTCTTCTGTATCATAGATTCTAATCACAGTTTCTATAAATGGTCTCTTCAGGCATCAGCCTGATTTCTTCCCCATTTATTCTTTTCTTTTTTTTTTAAAGATTTTATTTATTCTTCAGAGAGAGAGGGAGAGAGAGCGAGCACAGGCAGACAGAATGGCAGGCAGAGGCTGAGGGAGAAGCAGGCTCCCCGATGAGCAAGGAGCCCGATGTGGGACTCGATCCCAGGACGCTGGGATCATGACCCGAGCCGAAGGCAGCTGCTTAACCAACTGAGCCACCCAGGCGTCCCTTCCCCATTTATTCTTTGCTGAGAAAGCCCATAGAGTGATGATGAGTCCTGATGTGAGTTATCTGATGTGACTTCTCTTTCACAGGAGAAACTCCAGGCAGCTCTGGAGAGACTGAGGAAAGAACAGCAGAAAGCTGAGAAGTTCAAAGCAGACATCAGAGAAGAGAGGATTTCCTGGAAGGTAGGAAGAGACTCTTTCTTTCTTTCTTTTTTTTTTTTTTTTTGATGACTTTATTTATTTATTTGACAGAGATCACAAGTAGGCAGAGAGGCAGGCAGAGAGAGAGGAAGGGAAGCAGGCTCCCTGCTGAGCAGGAAGCCCGATGCCGGTCTTGATCCCAGGACCCTGAGATCATGACCTGAGCCAAAGGCAGCGGCTTAACCCACTGAGCTACCCACGCGCCCCTCGAAGAGACTCTTCTAAGGGTTTTTTGACACAGGAATCTTGACAGGATCTTCAGTCCAAATAACAAGCCCCTTCCTCTTTGCTGCCTGACACAGAATGCGTGCAGAAGCCATTTGATTAGTTTTCCTCTCTGTCCTGTCCCTGTTACGCAGAGGACTATAGAGCGGACATGTTACAAGCACACACAAGTGTTTGGAATTGGGAATAAAGATAGACTCTCGGTGAGGAAGGATGGAAAATTCTGTCTTCCATTCCTCTGATTCTCTGAACCTCCAGTGAAGGACAGTGGGCAAAGGACTAAGATTTTCCCCAAAGTTCAAACTTGGAAGTGTGGTAATACAGGGAGGCATGAGTGTCCAGTACAGCCACCTGCAACCTAAACCTCACTTAGGTTTTACATTTGATCCCAGGGTTGGCCTAGATAAGATAGTCTGAGGCCTGTTTTGATGGGTGCTAAAGGGAAAATAGGAAAAATGTCCAGCTTTCCCCCAAATTGGCCCCATGCCTTCATTTCCCTCTTGGTTGGAACTCAGAGAAAAATATTTCTTTTCCTAGTTCCTAACCCCTTATACATCAGGTTTTCAGGCAGATAGACTCTTTACCTCTTCTGTTTATCCAACCTTGCAGTCCCAGATACAGATTGAGAGACAAAGGATATGGGCTGAATTCAATCAGCTTAGAAGCATTCTGGACAGTGAAGAGCAGAGAGAACTGCAGAAATTAGAAGAGGAGGAGAAGAGGATATTGGACACCTTGGCTGAGGCTGAGGCTGAGCTGGCTCAGCAAACCCAGTTGGTAAAAGATCTCATCTCAGATCTAGAGCATCGCTGTAAATGGTCAGCAGTGGACCAGCTACAGGTAAGAGGAATGCCCCAATCTGGAGTTCTTGAAACCCAGTCTAAGCTACCTTCTTTTCTGTGTCCTTGGGCTCTAATCTTCATGTTTTCGCAGAGGTTCCTTTGGCTTTGTGGAACCCTTCTTTGCCATCCATTCACGATATCATGGACCATTGAATATAAACATTCCAGGGGAGTGTTCTACTTTATTATTTAATGAAGTAAGGGAATACGTGGAGAGAAGATCCATGGTATCCAGTGATATTTGCTGGATCCCTGTTATCTGTGATTCAATCAATGTTGGACAGTTGTCACGTTCTTTTCATTCATCTTAGCCACAGGCAAATACATGCATTTTCAGGTATAAGAAATGTATCCTTTAAAAAAATTAAAAATATGTGTTGTTATTATTATTATTTTTAAGAATTTTATTTATTTATTTGACAGAGATCACAAGTAGGCAGAGAGGCAGGCAGAGAGAGAAGGGAAGCAGGCCCCTCCTGAGCAGAGACCCAATGTGGGACTCGATCCCAGGACCCTGAGATCATGACCTGAGCCGAAGGCAATGGCTTAACCCACTGAGCCACCCAGGCGCCCCAAATCTGTATTTATTATTATAAACTTCTCTTGTTAGATTTTTTTTAAAACATGGAAAGATAGAACATTGAGTCTTTTCTTAGGATGGGCAAATATATAGATAGGAGGCATTATACTTGAGAGGTGAGAGAGTCTGCAAGTGTGTATGTGAGTGTGTGTGCCAGAAAGTCCGCTGGTGTCAGGAAAGCATGCTAGTGCAAATCTATAGACACTTGAAGGAACAATTTAAATTCATACAGGTTTTCTCTTTTTTTTTTTTTTAAGCCTTAATATTGTGACTATGATCCTGAGGCATGGTAGAGAATTCCGGATTTTTTATATTTTTTGCTTGATTATCTGTCTTCTCCCTTTTCTTTTCTGGATTTCCAAATGCTGTTTTTGTTTTTTTTTCTTGATGTCAAGCAGAAAGCAGGATAATTGATTTCACATGTTGGCTGCTTTCCTTTGTCTCTGATGCTTGTATCTTAAGTTTTTCCCTTTTCTCTTTTTTTTTTTTCAGTTCCCTTTACTCTTTTCCTTTTTTTTTTTTTTTATTTCAGATTACTTTGGGATAGAGGTCACAAAATCTATTTTTTTTTTGGTATCAAAATCACCTGGAGTACTATAAAAACCTGAAGTCCTAAGACACATTGTAGTAACATAGCTTTTGGCATTTTTTTTTAAACCAGGATCTCTAAGTGGTTATAACACCAAATACTTTAATAAAAACTACAATAGGTCTTTTCAACAAATTGGGCTACGAAAACAAGATCCACATGCCAAAAAATGCTGGTAGACTCCTATTTGACACTGCATATAAAAATTAACTCAAAGGTAGATCAAAAACCTAAGTGTAAGTTAAAAGTCAAAAATTCTAAGACTCTTAGGAGAAAGCATAGATAATCAATCTTTGTGACTTAGCATTAGGCTTTACAGATAGGGCACCAAAAAAACACCAAAAAGCAACCAAAAATAAAATAAATTGGAGCTCATCAGAGTTCAGAACTGTTGTACATCAAAGGAAACCATGTAGAAGTGAAAAGAACATCTCACAGAATGGGAGACAATATTTTCAAATCATATATTGGTTAAGGTTTAGTGTTCATGATATATAGAAAACCTTTCACAACTGAACAATAAAAAGACAACCTGGGGCTCCTGGTGGCTCAGTCATTTGAGCATCTGACTCTTGGTTTCACCTCAGGTCAATGATCTCAGTGTCTTGGATCCAAGCACCACATCTAACTCTGTGCTCACAGCAGTTAGCTTGGCCTTCTCCCTGCTCCTTCCCCACCCCCTCCTCCTGGCTTGCCATTGCCTCTGCTCTTTCTCTCAAACATAACTTAAAAAAAAAAACAACAAACAGTAAAAAGTCAACCTAATTTAAAAATAGATAAAGGACTTGAGGGGTGCCTGGGTGGCTCACACTGTTAAGCTTTCACTTGTGATTTTGGCTTAGGTTGTGATCTCATGGGTCAAAAGATTAAGCCCTGAGTCAGGCTCCACACTCAGGGTGGATTCTACTTGGGATTCCCTCTCCTTGCCCCTCTCCCCACTCACTTGCTCTGTCTCAAATAAATAAATAAATCTTCTTTTAAAAAGGACTTGAATAGCTGTCTCGCCAGAGAAGATCCATAAATAGTAAATAAGCACCTGAAAAGATGATTGATACCTACCAGGGAAATGTAAAATCAAAACCACGGTGATAATACTATCAGGAAAATGGACAATACCAAGAGTTGACAAAGATGTCAGGAATTAGAACTCCCGTGTATTGCTAGTGAAGTTGTAAAATGATGAAGCTGTTTCAGCAGTTCCTCAAAAAGTTAGAGTTACCATATGGCCCAGCAATTCCATTCCTGGAAATGAAAACATGTCCACACTTAAACTTGTAAACAAAAGTTCATGGCAGCATTGTTCATAAAAACCCAAAAGTGGAAATAAGGCAATTGTCCATTACTGAAGAGTCAAGATAATGTATATATTACAAATAATACAATATTTTTTGGCTCTAAAAAGAAATTAGCACTAATAGATGCTACCATATGAAAATATAAGTGAAAGAGGGCAGACACAAAAAGCCCTTATTGTACAATTCCATTTATACGAAGTCTGTAATTGATAAATCCATAGATGCAGACATTAGATTAGTGAATTGCCAGGGACTGGAGAGGAGGCAATAGGAAATGATTGCTACTGAGGGTAAGGTTTCTTTCTTTCTTACAATAATAAAAATGTTCTGAAATAAAATAGTGCTGATGGTAAATGTACATTGTAAATATACTAAAACCTACTAAATTGTGCACTTTATAGTGCTAGGTCATTTTTTTTTATATATTTTATTATATCTGAGTAAAAAACAAAAACTTTGCAGGCTTATTCCTTGTGCCTGGTTTGTAGAACATCCACAGGCTCTTCACAACTCTTTGAATTGTCAACTTCACGAAGACTCTTGTGTTTATGTCACTTTTCCAAGCATCTGTTCCACTAAGCCAGCTTAAGTTGGTAACTGGTTACTTGTAATAAAAACTGTGCTCAGTAGATAAATGTTACAAATTTTGTGGGATTAGCCTCCCCTATTTAGGTAACAGCTTCAAAGAATGACAAATGGGCTAAACCAAGGGACTTACTCTTTAACTAGATTAGGGCGTTTGGCTGTTCCTTTCCAACTTCTAAAGATACATGCTGTTGATAGTAGTGGTGTCCCTTAACCTTCTCCCAAGAGTTCCTAAACAGCTTTTCTTTTATCTGGATCTTCACTGTAGTGATTGGGGTGGGTCATTTTATCATAGGCTTTTTGTTTGCTAGAGGGGCGGCTGTTTGCATGAAGGCTACACTCAACACTGACTGGGAAGAAAGAGCTAACAGAGAAATGCCAAACTTGAAAATGGATAAAAACTTAGATGAGATTTTAGGTTATTTACCTTAGGAAGGAGGCACTTCTGCTACTAATGTTTTTGTAACAGTTTTATTACATTGGGCCATTTTTGTTTTTCAGATTTTGTATCATGACACGAGTGAATGACAATAGGCAGTTAAATGATGGAGTGAGGATGGCACCAATTATTTTTATCTGCTCAGTGTCCATTCACTCTTGTCCTGGTAACAACACCTGGGATTTCTTTCTGAGGAAACGGAGCATGTCTTTTTTTATCCATGTACTTGTTTGGGGCTGAGATAATCAGCATTATGGAAGATGGATAGGTTAATCTTACATAAATTAGTTTACCTAATTCCTGTATTTCCACAAACTACACAGTTGGGCATTAAAAGTTGGGCGTATGACACAATTTTGGTCAGTGGCTTGAGGCATCAGAATTGTATTGTCACTACATTGAAGAAAATTTTCCTTTTGCATGTGAATTACATCAGTGAAAATAATTTAAACCAGGAGATTTTCAAGTTGCTATCAATTAAAGCCTGAGAATAAAGGCAACAGACAGGGAAGAAAATCCCTGTCCAGATCCATCCGTGACTGAAATAGTATTTCTCTGGCCAGATGGGTTTTTTTAGAGGGGGTGGCAAGTGTGGGGGGGGGGTAGTTTAAGGCAGTGTTAGTTGGCTTCTTTTTCATGTACAACCAAACTATACTAATACAGAGAAGCAAAACCATTCCTTTGTTTTGATTGTAAATCCAGCTGGTTGCATTTAAGAGTAAGGCCAAGTAATATTGGTATATATTGTTAAAAACAAATAAATCCACAGTGGTGGTGATGTGGAAATGCAGCCTAACCAAAAGAAGTTAAAGATGTGGAAAGTGTGAGCTGAAATTTCTGGAGTGGAAGAGGTTACCTAAAAGTAGTGTTTGGAGCAGAGCTTTGTTATATATAAACTATGTATTCTGTAAATAAATACAGTTTTACTTCCTTCCAATATAAATGCCTTTTATTTTCTTGCCTAGTTGCCTTGACTAGAACCTCTTTAAATAGAACCACTTTAAATAGAAGTAGTAAGAGTAGGCATCCTTGTCTTATACCTAATCTAAGGGGGGAAAATTCAGTTTTTCATCATAAGGATGATGTTAGCCACGAGTTTGATGCCTTTTATCAGCCTGAGAAAGTTCTCCTCTGTCCCCCTCTATTTCTGTTGTTACTCCTTTTTTATTTTTTTTTCCCCCAATCATGAAGGGATACTGAATTTTGTCAATTTTTTCCTTGTGTTTATTAAAATTGTCATGTGGTTTTTACCTTTATTCTGTTAACACAGTGAATTACATTAACTGCTTTTCTTATGTTAAACCAACCTTACAGTTCTGGGATAAGTCCCACTTGACTATGGTGTATATATATATATATTCTTTCATATTGTGCTGGATTCAGTTTTTTAGTATTTTGTTGAAGTTTACATCTATAGTTGCTGGTAGTTCACTTTTCTTGTGATGTCTTTGTCTTATTTTAGCATCAGAGTAGTACTGGCCTCATAGAATGAGTTGGGCACTCTAACCTCCTTTTCTGGTGTTTGGGTTTTTTTTTTTTTTTTGAGTATTTGTAAAGTATTTCTGTTATTTCCTCCTTAAACCTTTAGCAGAATTCAGTAGTGAAGCCATCTGGGCCTGACTTCTTTCCAGGGAGTTCTTGATTTCCAGTCTAATCATGACATGTTTTTAGGACTACTTAGAATTTCTATTATTTTTTGAATCAGTATTGGTAGTTTCTGTGTTTCTAGGAATTTGTCCATTTCATGTGGATTATCTAATTTGTTGGCATACAATTGTTCATAGGCTTTATATTCCTATTAATTTTTGTAAAAGTAGGCAGTAAAGTCTTCACTTTCATTCCTTATTATAAGATTTTTTTTAAATTTATTTTTGAGAGAGAGAAAAAGAGTTTACGAGCAGGGAGAGGGACAGAAGGAGAAGACAATTGCCTGTTGAGCAGTGAGCCTGAGGTGGCACTCGATCCCAGGACCCTGGGATTATGACCTGAGGCTCATGTCTGAGCCTAAAGCAGATATTTAATCTACTGAAGCACCCAAGTGCCCTCATTCCTGATTTTAATAATTTGTATTTTCTGTTTTTTTCATGGTATGTCTGCATAAAAACTTGTCAGTTGTTGATATTTTTAAATAGTTCACTTTAGATTTTTCTGATTTTCTCTAGTCTTTTTTGTTCTTTATTTCATTAATCTTGCTCTAATTTTTATATACGCTTTGACTCGTGTTTTCTCTCTTCTTCCTAGGACATGAGTGGAATCATGAAATGGTACGTTTGGGTGACCAAGAGTGGTGCTTGTGTGTTATGAAGAAAGGTTTGTAGCCATAAGAGTGTTCTGATGGTCAATCAGAATGAAAAATACTCCAAATCAGATATATTTGGTTGTAGTATTCTTTTAAATCGCTGGTCATGGGCAATGATTTGAGTGTTCCCTATCTATGGAGAGTAGATCAGAATCTGTGCTAGTAAATTCAGTGGTTGGGGTTCATGGAATTAGGGACAGTAAGGGTAATAGGGACCAGGGATTTCAACTATTAGACTCTTGTGACTTGACTTTGCCCTTGTGCTCATTCCTGTATTCTATAGGTGCCTGTGCTATCACATGGAAGTTTTCATCAGGCCCCAAAATAGGTTATAGGGTCAGCTCCTTTATATTTATTTCATTTACATGGAAATACAAAAGACTAGGTCATTCTACAGTGTTCTGTTTAGATTTCTAAAAACAAAACCTGAACCTCAGGGTTAGTGACATTGACCTTGGTGCCATAACTAATCTCTTTCTAGTCACGTGTTAGAAACCTACATGGGAAACTGTAGTTCTTGTGGCTTAAGTTGCTAACCCATCTGACAATTAAGTTCCTTAGAAATGCATGGAATTCTAACCATTTGTACTTCCGTGGCCATAACTTCTCCTTTGCCAAGTGTTTTCTAACTTTTTTCAAGGGCGACTGAAATCTCGAATGTTATTCGCAGGGCTCACCAGTGGGGTTTAGGTTTTGGACTAGAGCACAAGCTCACAGGCTCTCAAAAAGAGACTTATGGATCTCACATTATAGCTAGGAACTGCAGCCTCAGTACTAATCCATCTGCCTGGGAAGACACACATATGGCCGCCATGAAAGACCCACTGTAATTGACTTGCCCATATATTACATATCTTTTTTAGGGGTAGCAAAAGCTTTTTCTGCATGTTATTTTATCAAATTTTCTACTATGTCCATGAGGTATCAAGAAAAAGGTTAATTACTCCATTTTTTGAAGAAACTGTTTCGTTGAGGTAAAGACCTTCCCAAGATTACACAGATAGTAAATGAGAAGATCGACATGAGCACATTTCTTCTGGCTTCAGCATCAGAACTCTCCCTACTCCCCGGCTCAGGCTTCTCAGGGAGGAAGGTTCATGTGCATCTGTGGCATGGAAGGAGAGAGAAAGGTAGTTGTATTGGAAGAATACAAGGTAAGAGATGTAGGGTCAACATTTTTTGTCATGCCTAGGAGTGAGATCTGGACACTGAAGAAGCCAAAAACTGTTTCCAAAAGACTGACGAGTGTATTCCATGCTCCAGATCTGAGCACAGTGCTGCGCACGTGTAGAGGTGAGGAGAGCAGGACAGGAGGGCGGAAGTGAGATTGCTGTGACGTCAGCAACTAACCTGGGGAGCTGGTATAGTTGCAAAGAGAGGATAGAAAGGAGGAGTGTATTCAGAGAAGGAGGGATATTACTGTGAGAGCTGTGGTTCTATCTAAGGGGGAATGGCAAGGTGCCTAGTACATCATCTCATTGACCAGTTCATAGCCTCACAGGGCTCCCCTTTGCTGGCCCTACTCCGGAGAAGAGATAGGTATTGGTGCTTAATCATTTGCTTCCAATCAACATCATTGAATCTTCTTATCATTTCAGAGCTAACACATGTCCAGTGCTACTGGGGTAAGAAGCCCTGTGTTTCTAATGTCTTTTCAGAAACTTGTGATTTCGGTGTGATGTCATGATCTTAGGTCCATGCCTTTACATATAATACATATACATACATAAATTTCATATATATATTTATGTGTGTGTGTATGTATATGAAATACATTCCCCAGTGTTTCACCCCCTTCCCAATCCATCAGTACAAGCTCTACCTAGCCACTTCCCATGTTCCCTCTTCACAATGTCACCAGATAAACCTGCTCCATATTTAATCACCTGATCTTAATTTTTTTTTTTTTCTTGCAGTGGACATCACACTGAATCCAATCAACTTAAATTTAAACCTTGTCCTTTCAGAAGATCAGAGACAAGTGATGTCTGTGCCAATTTGGCCTGTGGACTGTACTAATTTTGGTATCTTGGGGTCCCAATATTTCTCCTCAGGGAAACACTATTGGGAAATAGATGTGTCCAAGAAGTGTGCCTGGATTCTGGGGGTATACTGTAGAAAACGTTTCCATAATAAAAAGTCTGGTGTTAGACAAGGCACAAATCATCAAAGTGCTTACTCTAGATACAGACCTCAGTGTGGCTACTGGGTTATTGGGTTACAGAATGAATTTGGGTATAAGGCGTTTGAGGAGTCTTCCACATCTCAACCCATGGTCTTGACTCTCTCCATGGCTGTTCCTCCCCATCGTATTGGAGTTTTCCTAGACTATGATGCTGGCATTGTCTCATTTTTCGATGTTACAAACCATGGGTCACTCATCTACAAATTTTCTAAATGTTGCTTCTCTCAGACTGCTTATCCATACTTCAATCCTTGGAACTGTCCAGGCCCCATCATCCTGTGCCCACCACATTCCTGAACCTTTTTAGCACCTCACCCACTTCTGTGTAGAGCCTCTTTTCCTGGGGCTCACCTACACGTAGCTTACCTGCACCCTTTTGAACACCTCTTCCTTCCTTTCTCTGTCTCATTACAGAACGGCTTTGTGCAATGCTTTTCTGCATGTATTGAAATGAACATGCAACTTTTCTCCGTCTAATTCAACTACCTTTATAGTTTTGTTATCATTGTAGTTTAGTAGTCAGTCTGTGGTTAAGCCTATGTTGTTAGTACCTTGATTTCCCGCCCCCCACAGATGACTGAGGTTCTGTTCCTTATTTTAATACAGGTTAATTACCCTTAATCTAATCTTTATGTTCACTTAGTCTTTCTTTTGTGATCCTGAATTTCTCTTAAGCCAGTCCTAGATAATTTTTTTGAGTGACTATAACTTTTAGTTTTAGCATTTCAATCAACGAAACTATTTTTGTTTTTTGACATTTCCTATTTGCTGCTTATTATAAACATATTTTCTTTCATAGTATTTACCCTGGATATGATAGCTGCTCTCAAGTCTTGTCTTCTTGTTGTAAATCCTTGTCATAAATACGACATCTGCGTTATTTTGGAGCTGATCTCCATTGATTGATTGCCTTTGTTCTTGAGTAGGGGCCTCATTAATTTCTTTGTGTGTTAAACAATTTTAACATATATCTAAAATTCCCCCAGGAGAATTGTGAATGAGATGTAAAGACTTTGGATTCTGTTCATTTTTCTGAAGAATATTTTTTTTCAAGCCTTTGGTTGAAATCAGATTCAAAATTCTCTCATGCATTTTGCAGAAGCTGAAATCTCTGGTCAGTTCCTTCAGCTCCATTTAGGCTGCTTGGTATCTGTGTCAAACATGTAGTTCAAAGAGTTGGTCAGTGTGTATGTATAACTTCATCTCTCTTTACATTTTCCTACCATTTTTCAGCTGTTGGGATAGCCACAAATCATCATTCTTGCTCGTCAAGCTAGTAAATCTGTATGCTGCTGAGTTTTAACTGTCCCACTCATTACCAATTGAGTTCTGCTTTCAAATAAAAAGCTATAAAACCAGAAAACTTGTCCAGTAGTATTCCCTTCTCCAATTGTCTGTTACACCCTAGATTCTAAGTGTTTTGTCAGTCTCTAGTGCCTTCATGTTTTTGTTTGTTTGCTTCATTTTTACAATTGTTCATGGTCTATAGTGTTGATCTGTAGGTTATAGGTATAGCTGCTGTTTTGTTGAAATAAATACCTCCATTTATGGAAACAGAACTTCAGCTTTGCTTGCTTTGGATATTTTAAGCTGTAAGTTCAGTTGCTGAATTCTAGTGGTTTTTTTTTTTTTCCTTTTTTGTTAACACAAACTGATAGATTTTATTCAGTGATTATACCGTTTTGGATTACCACAAATTCGGAAGGGAACAATGATGGCATACAGTTGGGTGGTCAATGCAGAGATACTAAGAATAGATGTATTTTTCGGTATATTTGGTTGAAATTGAAGGGGATCAGAGAGCACAGAGTCCGACTGTCTGATGAGGACAGCATAGTGGTATTGATTGTAGTGATCAGAAGGAAGGCACTTCTTAGCCAAAGACCTCTTCTCTGTCTGGTACTTAACAACACAAAAATAACAACACAAAACTCACTGATACAGAGATCAGATTGGTGGTTGCTAAAGGCCAGGGTTTAGGGGTTAGCAAAATCGGTGAAGAGGATCAAGAAGTAAAGGCTTCCAGTTATAAAATAAGTCATGGAGATATAATGCATAGCATGGTGACTGTAGCAAATAGTATTGTATTGCAAATTTGAAAGTTGCTACAAAAGTAAATCTTGAATGTTCTCATCACAGGAAAAATATTTTTCTCATGACCTCCTATGGTGATAGATAACTTGATTTACTGTGGTGAACATTTCACCATGTATACAAATGTTGAATCAGTATGTCATATACCTAAACTAATGTATGTTAATTATACTTAAATTAAAAAAGTATCAAAGGGGAATTATATGTATGTTATTGATACCAGAAGAATAACTGAATTTTTAAAAAGGATTTTATTTATTTGACAGAGAAAGAGTGAGCACAGGCAGAAAGCGGGGGGAGGGAGAAGCAGGCTCCCTGGGGAGCAGAGAGCCCAGTGCAGGACTCAATCTCAGGACCCTGGGATCATGACCTGAGTCAAAGGCAGGTGCTTAAATGACTGAGCCACCTAGGTGTCTCGAGAATAACTGAATTACATGATGTGACAGCAACTGTGTTCATAGCAAGAATGTATGATTAGCATCAAGATGTTCCATTCATTTATAAAGATTTTCATAGTTACATATCTGCATATCTATCAATCCTTATATGCAATAGCTTCTATTAGATTTGAGGCAACAAGCAACAGAATAGAGAAAGTCCCTCCCTGACCTCATGAAACTTACAGTTAGGGGTACAATGTGAGGTAGGGATGATTACCACTGATAAGATCAGTAATAACACTAGGTTTCCCATGCACGTCTCTTTCTTGCCTTCCACTCATGCATTTTCATTTCTAATTGAAGAATAGTGACTGAGTCCTCACCTCTAAGAGTAATCCTAGTTTTGGCAATGATTTCCCAGAAAAATTTTAACAGGGGAAGCCCTAGACAAAGCGCCTATGGAGTGTCTGTGGGCCACATCCCAGGCTACTGGATCGGTTCTGCACTGAGAGCAGAAGAGAAGAGAACTAGCCTGGCTCTGCTCAGGGATGAAAAAGGTACTTTGAGGAAGACAACAGAGGAAAGTCAAAGTTTTTTGAAGCTTACCAATTTAATGACTCAGTATAATAATGTAGGATTTCAGCATGACTCTCCACAAAAATTCCTAACACCCTGTCCTACTTGGGTTTGGAAGCCTTAATGGGGTGATGGTTACTCTGCTTTGCAGTTTATTTGGTGTTTCCTAGTCTTAGAAGCTTTCCAAGTTGAAACTGAGGGATCTACAGCAGACGAAAAAAACAACAACGAATACGCTAACCTTGCTCCTTCTCCTCCTCCTCGGGCCATTTCTGCCTCCCAGAAGCTGACCTCACCTGGGGGATCAGCCAGAAGACCACATAGGAAGAATTTCCATAAGGAACGTCTTGACAACTTTTAATAAAAGGAGGGGCATCTGGGTGGCTCAGCAGGTTGAACATTCCACCCTTGATTTTAGTTCAGGTCTTGATCTCAGGGCTCAAGGACCACCACCACCAACAAAATGAGGTGCATGCTTGTTGTTAATAATACGAAGAGACCTCAGAAGTAGTAGCATGATAACAAGATCCTAATGATGAAGTTCTAGAATATAGGTGAGGTCTGGAGCTGATGACCAAGAGAGAATTCCTGAGATACCTTTGGTGCAAAATGGTTTATTAAAGCATGGGGACAAGACCCGAGGGCAGAAAGAGCTCCTGCCCCAGGGTTATATACCATGGAGTTGGGGGAAGGTAAGGGAAAGGGAGATTTCAACAGAACTTTTGTATTCTAAAGAGGACCTACAAGATACTGGATACCAAAGGCCTTGCCATTGCCAAGGTCGTTTTGCCCTCCAGCAAGGTATTAGTGGATGGGAGATTTCCTAGAGAAGGTCACATATGTCCCACCAGGAGTGGTGGTGGGGGAAGGTTGGAGGATGTCAGCTTCTGCTTTGTCCTCAGCCAGCCTTCTGTTCCTCACCACTCCACAATGATTTTCCTGATTACTTTTTATTATGCTAAGATTATAAAGATTGTTAAATAATAGTAGATGGCATTGCCCAGCAAATGACACTGCCTACAGTTTGATCTTCCCAGCATCTTTAGCAGAAGGGTTATTTTGGCAGTACTGAATCCAAATCCTGAAGGTCAGCCTCACTGTGCTGCCAGTTTGGGATGGTGCCTGACTGTCCCCTGGAGGAAATTTTAGCGTCCCTTAGCCCTTCCCTCTCACATGCCTAATAGGATTAATTTACCTTAGGTGAATATATATGAGTAGAGAGCATGTCCACAGGGTTGCCTTAGGGCAACCCTCAGCGTGGGTCCCTCCTTGTGGTAAAGGAGGAATTTTATTCCCCTCTACAGGAAAGCCCATTTCTCGGATAAAAAGTTAGGCGGATTTGTGTGAAATTATATTGTTCAAGTAAGCCTAGTGCTCCAAAGGACTGATTACCTTGAAAAGACAGGAGAGCATCCTCTAAGAGAGGAACAGACAAGGAGTTCCACCACTGGTTCATCGGACTAGCCCTGGGCAGAGCGTCTTGTCACTTCCTGGAGTCCCATGCGCAGGCCTCCCATTGGTCTGTGGTGTCTCTCCTCCTCTCCTGCCAGTCCGGGAGAATTTAATTTTCATTTTCACTTAGCACTTCAAGAGCTTGGTGGAGATTGGCCCCTAGTTTGCTGAGAGAATCCTGACCACACTGGCCTGCCTCCACGCTTTCCCCAAGGAGCCACGACTTCTCACCTGGTCCCTGAAGGTGTGTGGACTGGTTTGCTGAAGGCAGAGGTGGGGAGAACTGAATTTTGGAGTGAGTTTAATGTGTGTTCAAGCAGCTGCGGTGAAGGGTGGGTGGGGACAACAACCAGCTTGCAAGCTTCCTGCTAAGAGTGTGGGGGTGGGTGGGTGTGAAGAGGCCTGGGGAAGTTGGGGGAAGGGCAGTCCTCAAAGAAGGGAAGTTTGATGGCTTGAAAGGCTTTGTGCTTTTCTGGAGTTACCATTATTTCTAGAGGTTGAATCTACCCTGGAGATTCTCCTTCTCATTCTATAATTCTGAATTGCATGTCGCTGAGGACCAACCAGAATTCTCTGTTTTTCAGAGGTAGAAAGTTCCTTCTCTCCACAGCAAGAACAAAGGCAGAGGGGATCTTTGAATCCTAACATTTTAGTGCCCGCTCGGTAACACTGTAGCGTTTCTGCATGACTCGAGATAAATTCTCATCACTTTGGTTTGGCCATGCTTAGGAGTTTGATGGGTGACAGTTGGCAAGCCCAAGTCACTAACCTTACTCATCCTCTGCCAGGGCCATATTGGCTACCCGAGAGATGAGGGGCAAAGGAATAACTTTACAAATGTGGTATCTTTTCTAAATTTAATTTAATTTAATCTTACTTTGTAATGTTCAGTTAGCCACTATATAGTACAACATTAGTTTCTGATGTAGTGTCCAGTGATTCCTTAGTTACATATAACATCCAGTGCTCATCACAACATGTGCTCTCCTTAATACCCATTATTACCCTGTTACCCCATTCCCCATCCTCCTCCCCTCTAAAACCTTCAGTTTGTTTCCCAGAGTCCATAGTCTGTCATGGTTCCACCCCTTCTCTGATCCTTCTTCAGTTTTCCCTCCCTTCCTCATGGTCCTCTATACTATTCCTTATGTTCCACATATGAGTGAAACCATATGATAATTGACTTTCTCTGCTTGACTTATTTCACTTAGCATAATCCCCTTCAGTTTCATCCATGTCAGTGCAAATGGTGGGTATTTATCCTTTCTGATGGGTGAGGAATATTCCATTATATACATGAACCACATCTTCTTTATCCATTCATCATCTGAAGGGCATCTTGGCTCCTTCCACAGTTTGGTTATTGTGGACATTGCTGCTATGAACATTGGGGTTCTTTTCACTACATCTGTATCTTTGAGGTAAATACTTAGTAGTGCAATTGCTGGGTTGTAGGGTAGCTTGATTTTTAATGTCTTGAGGAGCCTCCACACGATTTTGCAGAGTGGCTATTGTAAAGTTTTTTCCGACGAAATAAACACACCACCAGGCGAAGTGGGTATAAGGCAAGGTTTATTAAAGGTTCTCTCCGGTGAAGTTTCAGGGCCCAGGTGAAGGGGAGCCGGGAAAGTTGCACCGGGAGTTGCACCGGGAGGAGGTGGGCACTCTTGGGCGAGGTTCTGCAACTCTGGA
Source organism: Mustela erminea (assembly GCF_009829155.1). Lineage (NCBI taxonomy): Eukaryota > Metazoa > Chordata > Mammalia > Carnivora > Mustelidae > Mustela > Mustela erminea. Next base: position 60,174,533 of record NC_045622.1, read on the forward strand.
AAGCAGAGTGGGGGAAGTCGCACCCAAGGCAGGGGTGGGGGGCTTTTAGGGGGTCTTGGGGAAAGCTCAGGGGTCTTTTGGCAAGTTTCCCTTATTCAGATATCCCGCCTGCTCGTCGAGATCCCATTGGTCCACAGGAGCCCAGGGCGGGGGGTCTCGGATTCCTGCTTGGGCCTTTGGTCTCCTGTCCGAGCTCAGGTCTTGTGGCAGGAACTTTTGTCATCTTGGGCCTTTGTTCTCCTGTCCGAGTTCAGGTCTTGTGGTGGGAACTTTTGCCATCTTGGGCCTTTGTTCTCCTGTCCGAGTTCAGGTCTTGTGGCGGGAACTTTCACCATCTTGGGCCTTTGTTCTCCTGTCAGAGTTCAGGTCTTGTGGCAGGAACTTTCACCATCTTGGGCCTTTGTTCTCCTGTCCGAGTTCAGGTCTTGTGGCGGGAACTTTCGCCATCTTTAGTAGGCCTTCCTGCCAGCCCAACAGCTATAGCAGCTTGCCCTCCCACTGACAGCATAAGAGGGATCCCCTTTCTCCACATCCTTGCCAATATTTGTTATTTCTTGCCTTGTTAATTTTTGCCATTGTAACTGGTGTAATGTGGTATCTCATTATGATTTTGATTTGTATTTCCCTGATGGCTAGTGATGTTGAATATTTTTTTCATGTGTCTAGTTAGGCATTTGTATGTCGTCTTTGGAGAAGTGTCTGCTCATGTCTTCTGCCCATTTTTTGGCGTGATTATCTGTTTTGTGTGTGTTGGGTTTGAGGAGTTCTTTATAGATGTTGGAAACCTGCGCTTTATCTGTAATGTCATTAGCAAATATCTTCTCCCATTCCATAGGTTGCCTCTTAAGTTTTGTTGACTGTTTTCTTTACTATGCAGAATCTTTCTATCTTGGTGAAGTCCCAAATGTTCCTTTGGAAATGTGCCTTGAAAGAAGTTGCTGTGGCTGATGTCAAAGAGGTTATTGCATATGTTCTCCTCTAGGAGTTTGATGGATTCCTGTTTCATTCACATTTAAGTCTTTCATCCATCTTGAGTTTATCTTTGTGTTTAATGTAAGAGAATGGTCCAGTTTCATTCTTCTGTATGTAGCTGTCCAACTTTCCCAGCACCACTTATTGAAGAGACTGTCTTTTTTCAATTTTTTCCCCCTGATTTGTCAAAGATTAATTGACCATAGAATTGAGGATCCATTTCTGGCATCTCTATTCTGTTCCATTTGTCTGTGATTCTGTTTTTGTGCCAATACTATGCTGCCTTGGTGATCACAGTTTTGTAATATAGATTGAAGTCAGACAACATGATGCCTCTAGCTTTGTTTTTCTTTTTCAATATTCCCTTGGTGATTTGGGGTCTTTTCTGGCTCCATACAAATTTTAGAATTGTTTGTTCCAGATTCTTGAAAAATGTCAATGGTATTTTAATAGGGATGGCATTGGAAGTGTTGATTCCTCTGGGTAGGATGACATTTTAACAATGTTTATTCTTCCAGTCCATGAGCATGGAATGTTTTCTCATCTGTGTCTTCTCATTTGTGTCTTCCTCAATTTCTTTTGTAAGTGTTCTGTAATTTCTAGATATAGATCCTTTACCTCTTTGGTTAGGTTTATTCCTGGGTATCTTACATTGTTGTTTGTTTGCTTGTTTGTTTTTTGTTTTGTTTTGGGTTTTGTGCTGTTATAAATGGAATCGATTTCTTTCTACAGTTACACTGTTAGTGTATAGAAAAACAATTGATTTCTGTGCATTGATTTTGTATCCTGCCACATTACTGAATTGCTCTATGAGTTCTAGTAATTTGAGGGTAGAGTCTTTTTTGGGTTTTCCACATAAAATATCATGTCATCTGTGAAGAGAGTGAGTTTGACTTCTTTGCCAATTTGAATGCCTTTTTTTTTTCTTTTTTGTTGTCTGATTGCTGATACTAGAACTTGTAGTACTATGTTGAATAGCAGTGGTGATAGTGAATAGCCCTGCCATGTTCCTAACCTTAGGGGAAAAGCTCTCAGATTTTCCCCATTGAGGATGATACTTGTTGTGGGCTTTTCATAGATGGTTTTTATGGTATTGAGGAATATTCCCTCTATCCCTGCACTCTGAAGAGTGTAAATCAGGAAAGGATGTTGTATTTTGTCAAATGCTTTTTCTGCATCAATTAAGAAAATGAGTTTGGAAGTTTTCCATCTGTTTCTATTTTTTGAAGCAGCTTCAGTAGAATAGGTACTATTTTTTCTTTAAATGTTTGGTAGAATTTCCCTGAGAAACCACCTGGTTCTGGACTCTTGTTTTTTGGGAGGTCTTTGATTACTGCTTCAATTTCATTACTGGTTATTGGACTATTCAGATTATCTATTTCTTCCTGTTTCAGTCTTGGTGGTTTTAAGTTTTCAGAAAGGCATCCATTTCTTCCAGGTTGCTTAATTTGTTGGCATATAGTTTCTGGTAATAATTTCTAATAATTGTTTCTATTTCCTTGGTGTTGGTCATGATCTCTCCCCTTTCATTTATGATTTTATGAATTTGGGTCCTTTCTCTTTTTCTTTGGATAAGTCTCATCAGAGGTTTCTGATCTTATTAATTCTTTCAAAGAACCAGCTTCTACTTTTGTTGATCTGTTTTACTGTTCATCTGGTTTCTATTTCATTGATCTCTGCTCCAATCTTTATTATTTCTCTTCTCTTGCTTGATTTAGGTTTTATTTGCTGTTCTTTCTCCAGGTCCTTTAGGTGTAAGGTTAGCTTGTGCATTTGTTTTTCTAATTTTATGAGAGAGGTTTGGATGCCTATGTATTTCCCCCTTAGGACCACCTTACAGTATCCCATAGGTTTTGGACTGATGTGTATTCATTCTCATTATATTCCATGAATTGTTTAAGTTCTTTAATTGCCTAGTTGACCCAATCATTCTTTAGCAGAATGTTCTTTAGCTCCCAAATGTTTGAAATCTTCCATTTTTTTTTTTCTTGTGATTGAGTTCAAGTTTCAAAGCATTGTGGTCTGATAACATGCAGGGAATAATCTCAATCTTTTGGTATCAGTTGAGACCTGATTTGTGACCCAGTGTGTGGTCTATTCTGGAGAAAGTTCCATGTGCACTCAGGAAGAATGAGTGTTCTGTTTTTTTTTAGGGTGGGATGTTCTGTAATTATCTATGAAGTCCATCTGATCCAATGTGTCATTCAGAGGTCTTGTTTTTTATTGATTTTCTGCTTAGATAATCTGTTCATTGCTGAGAGTGGAGTGCTCAGGTCTCCTATTATTAATATGTCATTATCAATATGATTCTTTATTTTGTTTAATAGCTGGTTTATGTAGTTGGCTGCTTCCACTTGGGGGCATAGATATTTACAGTTGTTAGATCTTCTTGTTGGATAGACCCTTTAAGTATATACAGTGTCCCTTTACATCTCTTACTACAGTCTTTGGTTTAAAGTCTAGTTTGTCTGATAGGAGAATTGCTACTCCAGCTTTCTTTTGAGGTCTCTTGGCATGATAAATGGTTCTCCATCACCTCACTTTCAATCTGGGGGTGTCTTTAGGTTCAAAGTGAGCCTCTTGTAGAGGGCATATGGGTGGGTACTGTCTTTTTATCAATCTGAAATCCTGTGCCATTTCATTGGAGCATTTAGGCCATTCACATTGAGAGTAACTATTGAAAGATACAAATTTAGTGCCATTATTCTGCTTCTAAAGTCCTTGTTTCTACAGATTGACTCTGTAAATTTCTGATCTATATTACTCTTGGGGTCTTCTTTTATAGAATTCCCCTTAATATTTCTTGCAGGGCTGACTTGGTGGTCATATTCTTTCATGTTTCACATCTTCTTTCATGTTCAGCTGGTCCTGGAAGCTCTTTGTCTCTCCATCCATTCTGAATGACAGCCTTGCTGGATAAAATATTCTTGGGTACATGTTCATCTCACTTAGTACCTTGAATATGTTTTGCCAGCCCTTTCTGGCCTGCCAGGTCTCTGTGGACAGGTCTCAGATTACTCTGGTATTCCTCCCTCCATACATAAGAAATCTCTTCCCCTAGCTGCTCTCAGCATAGCTTCCTTGTCTCTAAGATTTGCAAGTTCCACTATTATATGACTGGGTCTTGGTTCCACTATTATATGACTAATCTTGGAAGGGGTCCTCTCTGCCTCTTAGACATGGATGCTTATCTCCTTCCCTAGATTAGGGAAGTTCTCAGCTATGATTTGGTCAAATACACCTACTAGTCCTCTCTCTTTCTCCACCTCCTCAGGGATACCAGTAATTCTGACACTGGAACATTTATGGCATCCTTCATCTCTCTAAGTCAGTTCTCATGGGCTTCCAGCTGCCTATTCCTATCCTCCTTGGCTTCCTTCCCTCCTATCAGCCTATCTTCTAGATTAGTAATTCATTCTTCTGACTCATTTTCCTTGGCTGTTAGAAAATCCAGTTTTCACTGCACCTCATTCGTAGTATTTTTAAGTTCAGCCTGATTAGATCTCATTTCTGCCCTTAGAGTTTCTGTATTTTCATTAATACTTTTTTTAAGCTTAGCTATTGACTTCATGATTGCTACCCTGAAGTCTATCTCTGACATCTTGCTTATATCCATTAGATATGTGGCAGGGGACATTGTCTCTGGTTCTTTTCTTTGTTGGGAGTTCCTCCTCATACTCATTCTGTTGAGGGATGGTTGAGAGAATGTACAGAATCCAAAATATCAACCATGACCCTAGAAAGATGCACCCTAGGAAGCTCCAGAGCAGTTGGAAGCCACCACCAAATAAACAAAGCCAAAATGAAACACAAGAATAAAATTTATAAAATTAAATGTTTTTTAAAACAATAATTTTTTTTTTTTTTTTAAAGTGGGGTGAGGGGAAGGAGGGCTATGATCGCTCAGTGTGGACAAAGTAGGGTGTTTCATTTGTACCTGGGCATATTTTGGTTTGTTTGTTAGAGGACACTACTTCTCAAAATTACAGGGAAAGTATAACGTGTGTGTGTGTGTGTGTGTGTGTGTGATATTGAATAGGGAAAAAAAAGGACTACAATGAAGCATATAAAAAATATAGGTGTGAACAAGTACAGGTTAAAAAGCTACTATGAGGGGTGCCTAGGTGGCTCAGTCAGCTAAGCATCTGCCTTCAACTCAGGTTGTGATCCCAGGGTCCTGGGATCAAGTCCCATGTCAGGCTACCTGCTCAGCAGGAGGCCTGTTTCTCCCTCTCCCTCTGCCTGCTACTCTGCCTACTTGTGCTATTTCTGTTAAATGAATAAGTAAAATCTTTTTAAAAAGTAACAACTGCTATGAAATACAAGTTGTTGTATTAAAGAGCTGGTTGAAATGAAAAAAAGGTAAAAAGAAAAAACAAGTGTAAGAGAAAGAATAACAAAAAATAGAGAGTTGTATTTGGAAAATAAATAAGCTTTGAGGCAATGCCTGGAGCTTAATATATTTTCCCCTGATACTGGGATTTTACAATCTTATGAGATCCATAGTGGTGTCGTCCCTTTGTTCTTCCATCCTGTCTTCTGGGGGGAGGGTCCTGCCATGCTGTTTCTCAGGCAATCCTGCTTAGGAGGAGTTGAGCTGCCCCTGATGGGATGGGCTCACTGGAGCTTTTGTTTTTATTTGAGCTTTTGTTCTCTGATGGCTTTCTGTACCTTTTCAGAGGGTCAGAGCAAAAAATGGCTGCATCTAAACCTCTGTCCCAGAACAGAGAAATAGCAGTCTGCTCTTCATGGAGCCCTCCAGGACAGAGTCTCTGTTTCTGTATGTGCTGCTGAGAACTGCAGTCTCCTGTGGTGCATGTCCACAGTGACTCTCCCAGAGGTCATCCTAGGGGCCCCTGCATGTCCCTGCCCTTTGTACTTCTAAAATGTCAAGGAGCTGTGGGCTTGTGCATGCACCCTCAGCTCCTGGATCATGTCTGGGCACTGCTCTAAAGCCCCTTCTGAGCTGCTACTGCTATGAAAGTTTTTGCTGACCCTGGCGCACTATGCTTTTGTGCTCCAGTATTATATCTCTTTCCAGAAGCCAGCTTATGGTGGTTTCTGCCCCCTTCTGCTTATCTTCTGACATCTTCCCACAGAGTCACAAGTCATGACTCTGCCCTTCCCACCTTGTGACAGGCCCTGCTTTTCTGCTTGCAGAGATCCCAGTACATTCTTATATCTCAGGCTGATTTTGCAGTTGTTCAGAATGGTTTGGTAGATATCCAGCTAAATTCAGGGAACTGGTTGAAATGGAGTCCCCTACTCCTCCCTTCTCTACCTTTTCTTTCTTGTCCTTCAATATTATGATTTGGGCTTGTCCTTAATTTCTACACAATTAGTGTAATTTTATTCTTACCTTTCCAACTCTGTCCCCTTTTAACCTTCCCAATCATGCAGGCATCTGTGATCAAGAGGAACCACTGAGGTCAGGAGAGATAGGAGCAAGGGAGCAGCTACTATGGCTTCTAAACTCCTGACAGACATAAAGGAGGAGGTGACCTGCCCCATCTGCCTGGACCTCTTGAAGGAACCCCTGAGCCTGGGCTGTGGCCACAGCTTCTGCAAAGCCTGCATTACTGCAGCAAACAAGGAGTCCAAGACAAGCCAGGAAGAGAAGAGCACCAGTTGCCCTGTGTGCCAATTCCATTACTGTGCTAAGGAGCTGCGCCCTAACTGGCATGTGGCCAACATAGTGGAGAGGTTCCGAGAGGTCAAGGTGAGCTCTGAGGAAGGGCAAAAGAGAAATCTCTGTGAACGCCATGAAGAGAAGCTCTTGCTCTTCTGTAAGAAGGATGGGAAGGTCCTTTGCTGGGTTTGCGAGCGGTCTCAGGAGCACCGTGGTCACCAAACGGTCCCCATGGATGAAGCTGTCCAAGAGTACCAGGTAAGAGACCAGAATAGAGGAAATATAGGGCGGAAAATAGAACTTGATGAGAAATCTCCACTTTGCATTCAACTTTCATTACCTTGTCATCATAGATCTGAGACCTCTGATGTCTTACCTTCTAAAGGGCTGATGAACATTAAAAAAAAAATTTTTTTTTGTCTGAAGGACATTTTTGTGCATTCTATTAAATTACAAAAGGATAAACCTATGGTACAGATTTAGTCAAAAGTAGATACTTTGTACCTTGTGCTAGATGGGCGGAAATGTAGTGCCCAAGAGAGACCCTCATCACTGAGTTGAACAGGAAGGTAGAAGGAGATGTAACTTCGTTCTTTGCTGGAAGGCTTGGTTTGTTCTAATAGTTGCCCTGATACAAACAGAATCATCCCCTCTTTTTGATGAGGGTTGGTGATGTCTATCACCTGGGTCTTTTTTTTCCCCTCTTGATTAATTTTGGTTTATTTTTTTAAACACAATAATTAAATATTGGAAAATCTTTTAATATAGTTTTCTGAATAGAATGCAATTTTTTTAATATAATTGATACATTTATATATAAAATGATTATTTCTGTAGATGCTGAAAATATTTTTTTAATTATTATGTTTAGTTAGCTAACATATAGTACGGTACATCACTAGTTTTTGATGTAGTGTTCAGTGATTCATTATTTGCAAATAACACCCAGTGCTCATCACCTGGGTCTTAAAGAACACATTTATCACGTCAAGTTTTCTTCCAGGTCATAGTTTCTAATTGCTGTTCTCACTGATTCTGTAAACTCTAGTCTCTTTGGACATTGGCCTAATATTTTCTCCATTTATCCTCTATGCTGATACTTAGAAATCTGACAGCTTGACTCTGGTGACTCCTCTCCATAGGAGAAGCTCCAGACAGCTCTGCAGAAGGTGAGAAAGGAGCAGCAGGAAGCAGAGATGTTGAATGCCAACCTCAGAGAACAGAGAACCTCCTGGAAGGTAGGGAGAGATCCTTCCTGAGACAAAAATATAGACAGGACCTTGGGTGTTAGTCACAAGGAGCTCCCTTCCTTTTTGTTTCCTGATAGTCAATATATCCAAAAGTCATTTGGTTAGTCCCTTCTCTTTTCCCTGATAAAGGTAGGGACTGAAAAATGAACATGTTACAAATGAACACAGACATTTAAAGAGAGGTATTCACATAGAGGATGACTGGTGAGTTCTGTGTTAAATTCCTGTTGTGATTTTGAGTCTTTGACCCTCCTGGGGGAAGACTGTTAGCAGTGACTCAGGGTTCTGTCTGTATTGTTCAACTTCCAGCTGAGGGTGAGGGGATGGAGTCAGGGAGTAAAGCAAAGAGAACTTGGTTGTCCTGGACAGCTGTGTGAAAGCAGAGCCACACCCAAGGATCCTCTTTGGGCTCAGGTTAGCCTCAATAATGTAAACTTGAGGCCATTATTTTGGAATGTGATGGAGAAAAAAATAATGGGAAAAGTCAGGATCCCCAAGAATTGCTCCCTTGCTTCTCTCTCATTTCCCAGTAAGAAGTTTCTAAAGAAAATAGTTCTCTTTCTGGCTCCCAGTCTCTGGCTGATAGCCTGACTACCACTCTCTCTTTCTCATTCCTGAAGAATCATATGCAAAATGAGAAAAAGTATATCCATACAAAGTTTAAAAAACTGAAGACTATGCTGGAGCGTGAGGAGAAGAATATAGTGCAGATGCTGGACAACGAGGAGGAAACTATTCTCAATTCCTTTGTCTCAGTGGAGGATGAGGTGGCCCAGCACAGCCAGATAGTGAAAGACCTGATTTCAGAACTAGAGCATCGGCTTCAGGGGTCAACAGTAGGCATGCTGCAGGTAAGACTCAAGAAGAAGCCCCAGCATCTGAGATTTGAGAAAAAATGAAGACCGAGTTTCCTTCTCTCCCGTTTCTTTGCACTTCCTGATGATAACACTAAGGTTCCTTTGGCCTTGCAGTATCCCCTTTCCTGTATCTGTGACAGAGGTTATAGGAATAAATAACAAGGGACAGTCTCATATTTATTTATCAAGTGCAGTGCAGAAATCTGACAGGCTGAATTTGCATGGTATCCAGGGATAGTCTAGAGGCCTCTGTGTTCAGTGATCTAGTGCTAAGGACTTCTCAGGTACCTCTTCATGAATCAGCTTGATCACAAACAAGTGAATGTCACATTCTAAGACCCTATTTTTCCCCCTCATAGAATAAACTGAGATTTTTCTCCCTTTTTTTTCCATTTCCTGGAAAACAAACAAAAAAGTGTGAAGTACTAGTATTATTTTGTCTTTAAATATTCAATTGAATTCACCAGTGAAGCCATCTCATCCTATTGCTTTTTCAAAAGGGTTAAAACAATATTTAAAAATATGTATTAGGATTACTTATATATTTTACCGTTATTAAGTCAGATTTTGATAATAAATGTCTTTGTAGGGATTTGTCCACTCTAAAGTTGCCTGATCTGGAGACATAAAGGTAGTCATAATAATCTCTTATAATCCCTCCGGTTTCTACAGCACACACATGAATGTCCCCTCTTTTAGTACTGATTTTGATGATGTGCTTTTTCTCGGACAGTTTAGTTGTCTTTGGTCAATTTTTTTTTTAAATTTTCTTCAAGAATAAACTTCATTATTTCATTGACTTTTTAAATCTTTTTTTCTTTTTTTTTTTCCTTGAAGACTTTATTTATTTGAGAGGGAGAGACTTTATTTATTTGAGTGGGGTGAGGGGCAGAGGAGAGGGAGAAGTGGATTCCTCACTGAGCAGGGAGACCAACAGGGGCTCGATCCCCGAGCCTTGAGATCACCATCTCAGCCAAAGGCTGCTGCTCAGCCAACTGAGCCTCCCAAGCACCCCGCTTTTTTTTTTTTTTTTTTTAAACATTTCTATTTCATTTGTGTCTGGTCTCATCTTTATTGTTTACTTTGTGAGTGAATGTGTATATGAATGTACGAACATGAGACTGTATGCATACATGAACATGAGTGTGTACACATATGAACAAAAGTGTGTGTGTATATTAGGATTAGTTTGCCATTTTTTCCCTAGATTTTTTTTTTTTTTTAAGATTTTATTTATTCATTTGACACAGAGAGATCACAAGTCGGCAGAGAGGCAGGCAGAGAGAGAGAGAGGAGGAAGCAGGCTCCCCGCGGAGCAGAGAACCCGATGCGGGACTCGATCCCAGGACTCTGAGATCATGACCTGAGCCGAAGGCAGCGGCTTAACCCACTGAGCCACCCAGACGCCCTTTTCCCTAGATTCTTAAAGAGAAAACTTTGATTACTTATTTGAGACCATCATTTCTGATACAGTATTTAGTGATATAAATGCAGTGATTTAGATATATTCCATATATTTTAAAATTTTATATTATTTACTTATTTAAATTCCAGTTAATTAACATATAGTGTAATATCAGTGTCAGATATACAATATAGTGATTCAGCACTTCATACATTACCAGGTGCTCATCACAAGTGCCCTCCTGAATCCCTTATTTAACCCATCACTTATTTAACCCATCCCCCACTCACCTCCCTTCTGCTGACCATCAGTTTGTTCTCTATGGTTAAGTGTCTCTTTCTTGGTTTGTCTCTCTCTCTCTCTCTTTCCTCATTTGTTGTGTTTTTTAAATTTGAAGACAAATGAGTGAAATCATATGATACTTGTCTTTCTCTGACTGATTTATTTCACTCAGCATAATACTCTCTAGTTCCATTCATGTTGTTGCAAATGGCAAGATTTCATTCTTTTGTATAGCTAAGTAATATTCCATGGCATATGTATCTTTATCTATCTATCTGTCATCTATCATCTATCTATCTATGCATGTCCCCCACACAAATATATACCATAGCCTCATATATATAAAATATATAAATAAATTATTATATATTATAATATATATACAACACATCTTCTTTATCATTTGTCAGCTGATGGACACTTGTGCCATTTCCATAATTTGGACATTGTAGATAATACTGCTGGAAACATTGGGGTGCATATATCCCTTTGAATTAGTATTTTTTTAAAAGATTTTATTTATTTATTTGACAGAGAGAGATCACAAGTAGGCAGAGAGGCAGGCAGAGAGAGAGGAAGGGAAGCAGGCTCCCTGCTGAGCAGAGAGCCCGATGAGGTACTCGATTCCAGGACCCTGAGATCATGACCTGAGCCGAAGGCAGCGGCTTAACCCACTGAGCCACCCAGGCACCCTGAATTAGTATTTTTGTATTCTTTGGTTAAATACCTATAAAGTGTGCAGTTCAATTTAACAATACTTGATTTCTTACTTTTTCTTCTAATGTGTATTTCAAATATAATTTCTTCATAATCTGAAAACACATATTTTTTCAGTATTTAAATATATTGATACTTGTTTTATGGACGAAAATATTATATGTCCAGAAAATTTTCCTATGTGAATTGAGAAGAATGTGTATTCTGTATTTGTTAGATTAAATAGTCTAGAGATGTCTGTTTTGTCAAATTAGTTAATAGTATCATCCATGTCTTCTGTATCTTTGATGATTTTCATACACACGGTTCTATCAATTATTTCGAGTGAGCTATTGAAATCTACAACTACTGAGTTTTCTATTTTTCTTTTTAATCCTTTCGATTTTGCTTTGTGTATTTTGAAGCTCTACTGTTGTGTACATTTACATTTGTAATTGTTACATCCCTTCTTGATTTACTGAACCTTTTATCATTCTGAAATTATCCTCTCATTCTCTCATAGTATTTATTGTCTTTAAGTCTATTTTCTATAATATTAATATAGGCACTTGAGCTATTTTATGATTACTGCTTGCATTGTGTATATTTTCCTATCTTTTTAGTTTGGCCATATTTGTGTCTTTGGATCCAAAATCATCTCTTACAGATCACAGTAGTTGAATCTTGCTTTTTATCCAGTCCAACAATCATTGCCTTTAAATGGGGGTGTTAAGACAGTAACATTTAGTGCTAATGTTGATGTAGCTGTATTTACATGTTTCATATTGCTGGTTTTTTTTCCCCATGTGTCACCTGTAGCTTCCACTGTCCTTTCTCCTTAATTTGCTTTGCTTGAGTATAAAATGTTAAGTTTTCCTATTTCTGTGGGGGTTTTTGTTGTTGTTGTTGTTTGTTTTTTTCATTTTTTTTTTTCCTTCCCTAGTGGTGGTTCTAGTGATTACGGTATGCATCTTACTCTCTCGTGGTCTACTTCAGATTAATACTAAATTAATTTCAGTAAGATACAGAAACTCACCTCCAACATTGCTTCATTTCCTTCCAGCTCCAACACAGGCATAATTTAATATGGGTACCTAATCAATGCAGAGCAATGGCATGCAGGCATAAGAGTTTTTTGGTTTTTGTTTTCTGTTTGTGTTTTGTTGTTGTTTTTATTCTTATTGTTTATTGTTACTGTTTTTAACTGGGAAGAGAAGTTCTCTTTTCTTCTGGAGTTTATGTCAGGAGATGCAGGTTTCCTTCATGGACGGAGAGTCAATATAGAGGGAATAAATAAAATTTGGAGGACATAGACCAGATCATGATGATAGGATTTGAGGTTCAAAATTCATCTTTGATTAAAGTTATAGCTGCCCTCCCAAATCCTTTTCTCCACTTAATCTGGTTTTCTTTTTTGGCATATACAACATAAAAGCCCTAATACAGAGAGCAATTTTTTTTTTTTCACTTATTGACCCACCTATTGGCCTATTTTTGGTGACATGAAAGAAGTAAGGCTGAGGTAAAGGAAACCAAATATATTGGTAGATATATGTTCAAACAACCAAAACAATACCTGTGAGGATAAAGAAAATCAGATAGCTAAAAACTGTTAAGAATGTGCACTAAACTGAACTAATACTACATTGTTAACTAACTGGAATTTTAAATAAAAACTTCACAAAATTAAAACAATAACAAAAAAAAAGAACGTGGATTAAATTGCTCAGTAGAGACTGAAGTGCAGGTAAAAATTGTAATTTTAGGACAGTGGTTGAGTGGATATTGGTAACATTATGAACAATGGAGTATAAGAGGAGATGATTTGGTAGGTGAGTGGTAAGTTACATATTAGACATCCTAACCTACTAATTCCTGTGGCTTCTTTACTACTGCCTATGTTAACAAGTATCTAAGAGACTTGCAAAGAGTTGGAAATAAGTGCACATATGTGTGTGTTGAATTTAAGAGACTGGACAAGGTCAACTGTAGATAGTGTTTAAAATGAGGAGATAATTGAAAATTGGAAAACACCTAACAATATATTTGCTTGTATCCTCCTCAAAGCCATTTAAACTTCTTGAGGGATACTACAGTTATTTACTCTTTTCTTTTCTTTTTTTACTCATCTTTGAGTCTCCAGAGTCTGTCCTGATGTTTGGCAAATAATAGTGTATCACTTTACATTTCTACTGAGTAAATGAATTATTCAAACCATCTCATGCATTTAGGAAAAAATTACAGAACTGTTGTTTTCCTCATCAATAAGTCTCATTTCTAAATACTAGAAACTTCATGCTATAATTCTGCAAGGCTCAAAGCTGTTTCTACCTTTTAGAAAATCTGAAAACCTCAAATGAGTCTTCTGGAATGATTAGCCTGGATCTTATTTTTACTTATTTGCTCTCACATTGGGACCATCTTTACTCCTACCATGGGGTTGGTGAGGATGTGATAAAGCTTTGTAAGGGGGAGTTTCTATTACCTCTTGACTCACGTCTTTCCTTTTCTCCCTAGGATGTGCATTCCGTCATGGAAAGGTATGTGGGGGGAATCAGAGATGGTCCTTTCGTGCAGTAAAAAGAGGTTTAAAGTCATTAGAGTTTTGTGATGATCAGTTAGAATAAAACATCTCTCAGGGCAAGACAATTTGGGTGTAGTTATATGCCAAATTTCTTTCTTTGTTTTTTTTTTTTTTTTAAAGATTTTATTTATTTATTTGACAGATGGAGATCACAAGTAGGCAGAGAAACAGGCAGAGAGAGAGGAGGAAGCAGGCTCCCTGCTGAGCAGAAAGCCCAATGCGGGGCTCGATCCCAGGACCCTGGGATCATGACCTGAGCCTAAGGCAGAGGCTTTAACCCACTGAGCCATCCAGGCGCTCCTATATGCCAAATTTCTGTTCACAAATCATGGTTTGAGTGTTCTGTAACTATTGAGAATGGACCAGGTACTATAGGAGGGAATGTGGGTAGTGGGAAATCACAGTGTGGGTCAGTAGCATTACAGGGGGTAAGAGGTGGCAGATCTCTTAAATTTTATCCACCTCTATGCCCGTATGTAACTCAGGTACTTTTATTTCATAGCTGTTTGTCTTATCGTGGTAAGTTTATGTCTGTTTCACCTGCCAAGCACCTGAAATTGGAGAAAATTTCCTTATATTTAAACTTCTGCCCTGGGAATTGAAGAGACCTTCTATATGGCTCTGTTTAGATCTCCAAAAACAGACTTGACTCTCAGGGAATATTTTGGCTTTAGTACACACAAGTGATCCATCTTGGTCATATACTTTAGAAGGCAGAATGGAAAGGTAACATCCTTTTGTCTAAATTTGCACACCTACCTCACAGCATCAAGCTTTTTTCTAACACCTGAAATTCAGGCCATCATTAGTTTGGTGTTTGTGTCCTCTGTTCTGAGTGTTTGCAAATTTTCCCAGAAAACTTAAAAGCTCAGGTGTTATTCTGAGGGCTTCCCTACTGGGCAGAGTTTAAAGAGCTTGGTTCTCCCCAGATAATATTCCACACGTGGTATGTTCCAGACACTCAGGAGTCAGGTTCTGCAACCTCACTTTCTGATAATCTGCTCTGGGAATCCACATCCGTGCAGTGACTTTTCCATACATTAAGTTTTTTTCAAGGTACCAAAGTTTTGTTTTGTTATATCCATTATTTCGTAAACTTCTAGGAGATCGAGAGGGAGAGGTTGATTTAATTTTTGAAGGAAGAAACTGTGTCTCTGAGACCTCAAGACTTTCCTAAGGTCACACAAAGGGAGACTGGGAATGTAGACATAAACACATTTCTTCTGGCTCCAAGGTCAGGAGTCTGCTGTCCTCTTTCTCAGGGTCTCTGGAGAGGAGGGTTCAAACTCTTCAATGGGGTGAATAGGAAGTCAGTCATTTTGGAAGGACAAAAATTCATAAGTGTGGGTTTCAATTTTTGTCATCTTTAGGAGTAAGAACTTGTCTCTGAAGAAACAAAAAGCTTTTCTCAAGGAACAAAAGAAAGTGTCCGGAATTCCTGATCTGAAAGAGATAATGCAAATGTTTATAGGTGAGGAATGCTAGAGCATGGTAAGTGGCTGTGGGAGTCTTGTGGGCAGGGGCCTAAGGGAGAAAAGGGTACAATTTCTAGGTATGGAGAGAGAACACAAAGGACATCACATGATGATATGGTCATATTTGATGGGGAGTGGCCAGGTGTCTGGGGCATAATCTCCTTCATCGGTTCACTACCTCGCCATAGTCCCCAGTCCTTCCCCTATACTTTAGGGGAAAGAGATTTCAGGGCTGCCTCCTTTGCTTATCTTGATTATATTTTTTTTATTATTTGAGAGCTGACAATATGTAGTGCTGCTGAGGTGAAGAGAAATCAGTGTCATCAAGCCACCTTGTTGTCATCACCTTTCAGAATTTTTCATTCCTAGTAGGTCTCATGTTCCGACACCCATGTTTTCCTTTCTAACACATACATACATATTCTGTCTCTGAGAAGAACAAGAACAGAACAGAATTCTTCCAAGTTCTCACTCAAGTTATTCCCAAAATCCCTCTCACAGTGTCACGAATAAAGCTATGTCATGTCTTTCACCCAGCCCCAATTTTTCTGCAGCTCACATGACTCCAAATCATCTCGAAAATACAACATATACTGCCTGTTTCTACAGATAAAAGACAAATGAGACGTATGCACTGTTGGAAACTGAATAATGGATATAATAACAATTAATTTGTCCTGGGCTCCCTGGTTATTGGGTTTTGGGAAACATTACTGGGAGGTAGATCCTGGAGGTATAGGAAGGAAAATGCCCAGAACCCAATGTGAAATTTCATGATAGACGTGATTAAAATGATCAACATCTTCATTCTGTGTTTCTACCACATGTGATTACTGCATTAAAAGGTGACACATCAACTTGAATATAATGCTTTTGAGGAGTCATCCTTCTCTGATCCCTTCATCTTAATCCTGGCCCTGTTTGTCCCTCCCCAATGTGTTGCAGCTTTCCTAGACTATGAGGCTGGCACTGTCTCATTTTTGAGTGTCACAAACCACAGGTTTCTCATCTATAAATTCTCTTCAGGTTCCTTTTCTCAGGAAGCTTTTCCGTTTTTCAACCCTGTGAAATGTAATGACACATGTAGTCTGTGACACCTGTAGTCTGTGCTCACCAAGCTCTTGAACCTTCTTACACCCCTGCTAATTTCCTTGTAGTGCCTGTTGCCTTGGGTGCAGCTGATGCTTCAAGCTTATCTGCACCATTCTCACCATCTTTTCCTTGCTGCCTTCCTTCCCTCCATTTGAACACCCTTCATTCGGAGGAGATATCAAAATTAATAACTAAGAGTGATAGTTTTGTGTCCAGAGTGTCTGGGTTCCTGTCCTGTCTCTCCACACAATTCAGTGGAATCTTGAATAATGTACATGAATGCTGTGTTTATTTTCTTAAAATCATCTTGGTGTGAAAACTGCAGCATATTTAGGATTACTGTAAGAAAATAAATGTCATTATAAACATCTAAGTGTTTTTATTTTTTATTTTTGTAAAAGATTTAGTTTTGTGAACAAGAGCAAGAGAGAGAGAACAGGAGGATGGGCAGAGGGAGAGAGAGAAGCAGACTCCTCACTGACCAGGGAGCCCGACATGAGGCTCCACCCCAGGACTCCAAGATTGTGACCTGAGCTGAAGGCAGATGCTTAACCTACTAAGCCACCATGCACCCCTGAGTATCTTGATTTATTAATAAATATTTGCTACTAAAAAATACAAGCTGTGTCAGTGTCTCATGAAATTCTATGGGATTCAGTTTTCTCATTTGTTAAAAAAAAAGAAAGAAAGGAAGAAAGAAATAGAAAAGAAAGAAAAAAAAATGTACCTGATGTAGAATTATGAAAATTAACCAGCAGAATGTCTTCTAGCACATAAGAAGGGATCTAGTAGGTGTCTGTTTTTTGCCCCCTCTCATTCTGACTAAAACAAATGATTTCAAGAATACATATTAGCTTAATGTATTCTTACATTAAGAATATAAGTTCTTACATTCTTGTTTTGTGTTAAGACCCTTGGTACTCTTGTTTTGTGTTAAGAAATAAAATAACTGGGTTAAAGAATTACAATTTTCTTTAAATTTTAGCTAATGTATTTCTATAGCTGCCTGTTTTTTTTGTTTTTTTTTTTAATTTTTCTGCAGTAATTCTATTTCATTGAAATTGAATTTCGATTTGGGCAGTTTGCCCAGCTTTAAAGGTTATTATTCACAGTGATACAGTAAGAGGTGTGATCGTGGGATTTAACAGTGGTGTAGGAAAGTGTTTTGCTTGCGTGATCAGCTTTCCTTTTGCAGTGACTTGGAAGTTCTCAGGAAGGTAGAGGAAACTTACTCTCCTCCTTCAGTGAGATTGGAGCCGTGTTATCACTACAATGGATGTTCATTTGGGGCTTGTTCATAAAAGACATCCCTATGTCTTTCAGCATTTTTATTCTCAACTCTTCTTTAATTATATTCAGAGCTAGGAGAAAAAAAGTGGGCTGCCTGGTTAAACAGTATCTGCTCTCACTCCTGCTTGTCTCCAGAACCCTATGGGCCTCATCTTTGGATGACCTTTGATGACGCAAAGGATTCCAAGGTGAATATTTCTAGAATTTGTGTGTGTACACTGTGTGTGTGTGCACACACAGCTCCCCTATATCTCAGGACTCATCCATGGAAACTGGAGGAAATTGATCTTCTAAATTTTCCCTTTGACCTCTGCCTTCCTGCTACCCCATCGCTACAATGAATAATTTGAGGAATATAAAAATGTCCTCTAGAAGTAGCAGAAAATGTGACAGGATCGTAATAATGAAAGTGTGCAAAATTATGAAATGAGACGTGTCCAAAGTACACGAGGCAGTGCTCCTTTTGATAGTTCAGCATCTGGGTCACTTCTGTAGTAGTTAGGGATAGCAGATGATACCCCTGTCTGCCCTGTCTCAGGAGGGAGAGGGAAATGAGGAGACTCCATAATCTCAAAGCCGGAGGGATCTAGGAAAGCCAATCCATTTGCTTCTTGTACTTGTAAATATACAGTGTGTTTGTGATCCTATGGAGAAATTCCCAGTGCCCTTCACCTGTGTAAAGCAGGCTTGATGACAGGGTCCCTGCCCAGTTCTGCAGCCTTTCCTCTCTTCACTTGTCTTTCTTGAGTCCCATGCCCAGTTCTCTTGAAAAACCCATAGGTTTCTGAATACTCAACGCTTCTGCCCAGGCCCTGTCTGCCACCTGGAAACAAAGCTCAGCCAAGGATGCAAAACCAAAGGAAAGCTTGCACCCTAGAGAAGAATTTCCAAAATTGTCTACATTTTTAAAAAATAAAAGATAACTGTAACTTCACATACATTTGTAAGAAATAATACAGAGACATGCCTTGTATACTTTCCTCAACTTCCCTCATTTTTCAGATCCTTGGCACCACTGTCAAGATTATTCCAGTTCTATTTTTGATATACACACACACCCTTATAGGAAGACTTATTTTCAGGTTTTTAACAGCTTTGCTATATAAAACCTTGCTATATAAAAGTTATAAATATTTAAGGTATACAACTTGATGGTTGAATACATGTTTATGTTGTGAAATGATCATCATAATCAGGCTAATAAACATATGCATCACTTCTACATGGCTATCACTGTGTGTGTGTGTGTGTGTGTGTGTGTGTGTGTGTCTCCCCATTTCCTTCTCTGCTCAGCCTGGACCACCACCATTCTAATATCTAGTTCCCAGTGTAACTGTTGCAGATCCTGCATATAAGTGAGATCATGCGGTATTTCTCTATATCACAGGTGGACTTTTATTATAATTCTGGTGTTGCCACATACTGACCCTTATCAAATAAACTAAATTTTATGAGATACGCTTTCTCATTTAAAAAACAAAACAAAACAATGAAAATCACTTGATGAGTTATGGTTAAAATTAAGTAACAGAATATTTTAAATAATTGTTATTATTTTGTAACATATGAGCAGTGATTTAGAATGATGTCCGTTAGTTTTCACATTCCCTTTACCTGTGACTTGGAAATAAATTATTTAAAAAACACATATTAGTTTACTTTCAAAATTATTGCCTTTGCTTTGTCTTTGTTTTTAAACAAATTCTTTTCATTTTTTTTTTTTTTAGATTTTTATTTATTATTTGACAGATAGAGATCACAAGTATGCAACGAGATAGGCGGGGGGGGGGGGGGAAGCAGGCTCCCCACTGAGCAGAAAGCCCAAAGCGGGGCTCAATCCCAGGACCTTGGGATCATGACCTGAGCCGAAGGCAGAGGCTTTAACCCACTGAGACACCCAGGCACCCCTGCCTTTGCTTTGTCGTAACTAATAGAATAACTTGCTTACATACTTACAGATTTTTTAAAGAACTTCATCTGATTGCAAAATAAATATTTTAGCATTATAAGAGTTTTTTCTTATTGCTTTCATAGCTGCCCAGTCTTATTTCATAATTATAATAGCCTCTTCAACTGAATATACTAATGAAAAGTTAATATCCTCCCCTGTTTCTGCAGTAATTCTTTTTCTCTAGAAATCTCCTTCTGTCTGCCTGGCTTTACTCAATTATTGTTCATGACTATATGGGAAGAGTCCAGAGTACTTTATGGGATTTCTCAGCAATGTCCTAGACCAAACTTCGATGTCTCCTGGTTTGCCTCATTCTTCCCAGGGAGCTGATGGACTCTGATATTCCTCAGGAATGAATAAAAGCAGGTTCTCCCTTTCTTCCAGAATTGGTTCTGCAGTGGTTCCTCATGCAGGCTTGAATGGAATCTGTTGACTCCTCGAAAAATCCAAACCAATCATCCCTTCTGAGTGAATACTGTAAATTGATTTCCTGGTTTTTAGAATTAATGCATATTTTATGTCATAACAAACTGCCACATGTTTTTCAAAGTGGTTGTCCCTTTTTTCATTATCAGAGATGAGAAAAGAGAAAGGATGATATCGTATGTCATGGCGAAAGTAGAGATGTACAGTAGATTTGACTTTGGGATAGTCTATTTTTGCTCTGTAAATCTTGCTGACAATTAGAGGGGAGTGCAGGGCTCCAAGTGTGTGTATATTTATGGGGTGTGAACAGGGACAGGGTAGGTGAGCTGATTGCAAGGACCAAAAAGATGAGTTCCGAATACTTCTTCCTTTCTCATGCCTCCTATAAATCCCATATCCATCCTTTTATTCCTTTTGAATCTCTGATTTGACCTCATATCCTAGCCCCAAACACCTAAGCTTTCCCTCCAGACTTCATGTGAGAAGTTTGTGTGAGGGCAAGAGTTTCTGAAATGTGAAGAAAGAGATTTTTGGCAGTACAGGGTGTAAAAGGATCTCTTCTCTTCAGCTCTCCAGAACTCCCTTACTTCTAAAACCCAAATCCCAGTACCTGTTACACATTTCTGCTTAAGTTGAGATAGGGTAGCTTTGTGCTGTAAAGCCTTGGCTCAGTCTGTAATTTGAAAATTACACGTACACAGAGGACCCGATGATTTTGAGCTTGTCTGAGAGAGTTAACAAAAAATTCATCTGGAAAATGTGGGAGGGACGCGGAGACCCAAGAGAAGATGAGCGGGTGGAAGGGTAGGAGGGTAGGACGATGGCTCTGGAGGATGTCCTGGGAACCACCTGTAAGACGCGAGATTCAGGTGGTAGAAATCAGTGAAGAAATCAGAGCTTGCGGGTACAAGGAAACATGGGCTTGTGGTTGGAAACCTGAATGAACCACCTTCTCCTACCACCCAAAGTCTTTCTCTGGAGCTCAGCGCATTGCTGTGATCCACATTCCAGTTTACTATGCTCTCGGGGATCAGGGAATAAAAAGTCCTCTTTAGGGCTTTGTGTCCCCCTCCATTTCCTATATCTCCTGCTGGGAAAGAATCTAAATGAAAGCTCTCCCACTTTGGGCCCATGAATTTCAACTGTTTTCAGTCTGAAAAACAAAACCAAACCAAACACAGGCCACAGGAAGTAATGTGGTTCAATTGCGCTGGTACAGAATGGGTAAACAACAGGAATTGAGAAGTATCTGAGTACGCTTTAAAAACAAAACAGAGAAGACAGGAAAAATTGTTAATGTTCTGCACAGGAACCGATACCAGGGTTCATACCAGAATTCACATGCACCACAGCAATTAAGTTGGCTACAAGAGTAACAGTGGAACAGAACCATGATTATTGTTAGCAAGTTCAATGCAATTAAAATACTAGAGCTGGGGGCGCCTGGGTGGCTCAGTGGGTTAAAGCCTCTGCTTTCGGCTCAGGTCATGATCCCAGGGTTCTGGGATTGAGCCCCATATCGGGCTCTTTGCTCTGCAGGGAGCCTGCTTCCTCCTCTCTCTCTCTCTGCCTCTCTGCCTACTTGTGATCTCTGTCTGTCAAATAAAAAGAAAAATACTAGAGCTGTATAACTGTGTGTTTTTCTATTCAAATATCATTCCTTACTATGCAGCCATCAAAAGCAAAACAAAACAAAACAAAACACCCCCAAATCTTGCCATTTGCGACGACATGAATGGAACTAGAGGGTATTATGCTAAGTGAAATAAGTCAGTCAGGTAAAGACAAGTATTATATGATCTCACTGACATGAGGAATTCAAGAAACAAGCAAATTCAAACAAGATCATAGGGGAAGGAAGGGAAAAATGAAATAAGATGAAACCAGAGAGGGAGACAAACCATAAGAGACTCTTAATCTCAGGAAGCAAACTGAGGTTTGCTGGAAGGGACTGGGGCAGGAGGGATGGGGAGGGTCTGTGCTATGGTGAGTGCTGTGAATTGTGTAAGACTGATGAAGCACAGACCTGTACCCCTGAAATGAATAATACATTATATGTTAATAAAAAGAAAAATCATTCCCTGTGTTCAGCGCCTTGTAATAGAACTGAGACAAAAAGGAACAACATAGAAAATTCCCTTCCTGCCTTCATAAAACGTACTGTTGTTTGGGTGCGGGGCTGCAGGAAGGATACTTGATGATAGGATCATAAGACAAAGGTGATTAAAAAATGCCAGCTTTCAGAATGTAATTTGTCCAAAATTTAGATGATTATGATTGCACTTGAAAAGCATCACACGTTTATTCATTATTATGAAAAACTTACTTCAGTATGGCTCAGTAATTCTGCTTGCATGATTTTCAGTTCCTGCCTCATAGCTCTAAGTGATTCAAAAAGAGTTTCTAAGCCACGATGACCTTACATTTCTGTGGGTTACAAACAATGCCAAAATATCTGTGCTTTAATTTTCCAAGCTGGGTTTCTAATTTGCCCTGCGGGGTCTCATGTTGGCTCTTGTGTGAAGTTTGCTGTGCTCTGCCATTCTGCCAGTCAGGGTCCATGGTGGAGCTTCCACCACCATGCAATTCCCCATCTAGAACATGTCATCAGAACAAGATAGATGATGGCACAAAAGTGCATGTAGGAAATACAAGATGTTCCAGTCCTGCCTCTGACTGAGATTAAAAGGGCAAATTTTTCCCAAAGGAAGTAAAGAAAGAAAAATTATGGAGGTGTGTTACTCAGTAAAAGATTATGCTTGAATACTGCCATGTATTAACCTCCATGTTCTCACCTGCCTCCTAGCTGTTGGGTTACAAGACACTGACTTGGTTCTACTATGGTTAATTTCTGCAAGTCTTCCTTTTCAGACCTGTCTGCATAAGAAATAGAAACTGGTAGTTAACTGGTATACTCCTAAGATTCAATGACATTTTAGAAAAATTTTCTCCATCGGCTCACACTGAAGAAGCTTTTAAATTTGATTTTTACTATCCACAATGATGCCTGTGATGAAGTTCTAGAACCTAGGTGAGGTTCAGTGGGCTGAGGTCCAGAGCCGGTGACCAAGAAAGAATTCTTGAGCCATCTTTGGTGCAAAATGGTGGTTTATTAAAGCATGGGGACAGGACCCGTGGTCAGGAAGAGCTGCTGCCCCGGGTTGTGAGGGATGGCAGGTTATACACCTTGAGGTTGGGGGAAGGTGAGGGGAAGGGAGGTTTCAACAGAGTTTTCATATGTTAAAGAGGGCCTACAAAGGTGCCAGGAGGAGGGCTTGCCCTTGTGGCTTGATCAATGTTGTCTTTAGGCCAGCCATTAACATCAAGATAGTTAGTTGGGAGATTCTTGGTGGGATGTTATGATCCTGCTATCATTTACATTCCCTTCTACCTCAGCCTCCTCCAGTTTCATTTATGATGGAGAGGGAGATATTAGGGCTTAAGGAATGGAGAGTTATTTGCTTATGGAAATTTGTGCTATTGATAAGGTAACCTCCCTGTTTGTAGATCTCTAAGACATCTGTAGAGCAAGGGAGATTCCTGTCTTGCAGGATTGTTTATTGTTTATGGCAGTCAGGGGTGCCTGAGGAATGCTACACATATTACTGAGGGGGAGCAGATGGAGAGGGGGTGCAAGGTGCCAGCCCTTGCTCTATATTCAGCCAGCCTCCTGCTCACTCATCACCTGCTAATAGTAACTATGTCTGCCCATATTTACAGAGCTTTATGACTGATTATCTTTCCCGTTGCAGTCTGCATTGCAAGAGTTCAGGGGCCAAGCCTTTCCAGATGATTATTTTATCTTTCCTGGCTTGACTGGGGCTTGAATATAGCATAAGCTCAACAAATAATTATAGGATTGAACTGAAATGCTGAGTATTCAGGCTGTATCATTTTACTTCTCATTGTTTTCTTACTCAAATATTCATGCTGGAGTAAGCTGGGGTAGGAGTAAGAATGTAGTGACTGGGTGCCTGGCTGGTGCAGGTCCTAGAACACACCCTTTCCTGACACCCTTGTGGTGTCTTCTCGCTGCTATTTTTTAAGTTTCCATTCTGCTTCCTTTCTTTCATTTCCCCTTCTCAGATTTTAAGTTTCATTTCTACCCAGTTCCTAAACAGAAACTTCCTTGTTTTCAGTTATCAGTTTTCTGGCTTGGTAAGTCAATCTTGCCCATACCTGCTTCTGATCTCCACGGAGCAAAGACTTCTCCACTTCAGCCTAAAGGTCTGTGGGGCAGTTTGTGAAGGCAAAGGGCAGGAAGTTTGGGAGGAACAGAGTGAATGTATTTGGATAAATTTAATTTGTGGTTCTGAAGCTGCTCTTAAAGGAGAGAGACTGCTTGTATGTTTTCTGCAGAAGAGAGATATATTGAGTTTGGGGATGGCATGACAGCTGAAAAAGGAAGACTTAAGAACACTGAGACACTTGTTTGCTTCTTGGAGGGATCATCATTATTTCTTAGGCTGAATTACTCGCATCTTCTTTCTATTCTGAGGTTTTGACTTTTCTACCTTGCTAAGGTGAGCCAGAGTAACTTTTTTTTTCAGAAATAGAAAAATCTTTTTTTCTTTTCCTCCAGTGAAGTGTGTGAGATGGGGCCCTGTTTTCCCTTTTCATAAAAGCCCAAGCTCCGGGGCACCAGGGTGGCTCAGTGGGTTAAAGCCTCTGCCTTAGGCTCAGGTCATGATCTCAGCATCCTGGAATTGAGCCCTGCATCGGGCTCTCTGCTCAACAGGGAGCCTGCTTCCCCATCTCTCTCTCTGCCTGCCTCTATGTCTACTTGCGATCTCCCTCTCTGTCAAATAAATAAATAAAATCTTAAAAAAAAAAAAAAAAAAAGCCCAAGCTCCTTGAGAGAGCCAGTAGAGACAAGAGTCCTTATCTGGACTTGTGGGAGGGAAAGGAATCTTAGGGCCTGTGCCAAGGAGAAGACACTCTTGTAACTCCTCCTATTACTCTTCTTGTCCTGATAATTTCTGAAAAGTTGTCCAGAACTTTCCTGATAAATCACCACTTTTGGTTAGCCTGATGAGAGAGGCTGGATGATCAGACTGATGTCCACCTCTCCAGCTCCCACACAATCACTTGTCTCTCTGGGGCTCCAGATACAGGGAATTTGTTCTCTTCTGAGTGAACATAGCTTACTCTCACCTCAGCAGCACCCGACGACACTCTGATGTCCACTCCTGATTTAGAACTTGTCCTCCATCATCTTAGATATACTTTTCCATTGCTAAACTCCTTACTTTTCCATTGCTAAACTCCTCACTCCATTTTCTCTGCACAGAGCTAAGGAAAGGAGTCGGTAATTTCTCAGAAAGGACTCCATCTTAATCTTACCTCTGAACACCTTGTATCATATCTCTGTGTTACATAATATTTTGATGTGTACTTTCCTTTCTTCTCCCTTTTCAAAAGTCATTGGTCTGTCTCTTATGTCTAGACAAGTTTCATATCTGGTGCATATTAATTGTTTACTCAGGGGACTAGTACAGTGTCCAATGGATGGGAGAAAATGGGCTTTAAATTTTTTAAAACACTTTTGATTAAATTCACAAGAGCAAAAGCATATAACTGTGATGAAAAAAAATTGTATTAACACCTACTGAACAGTCAGTAAATATTAAGCATCTATAAAGGATTATAATCTGGGTGAGTGGAGAGAAAGTAAAATAAAAGAATGATGCAGTATAAGAAAAGACAAAAATAAAGAAATAATAGCATTAAAAAAGGAAAAAGACCCATCACAGGGCTTAGTATTTATGGTGTACCCTGGTAAAGTGCTTTGTAGTTTTTTTTTTTTTAACTATTATTATGTTTGTTTAGCCAACATACAGTACATCATGAATATTTGATTCAGTGATTCACTAGTCACAGGTAACACCTGTGCAGGCTTTGCAATTTAAAATAGTTTTCAGGCTAGGTCTCAGTGTGGGAAGGTGATTTTCAGCTGAGTTTTCAAGGAATTGATGGATTTAAGATGGATTTTTTCCCCCCGTAGTGATCAAGGAACGCATAAGGCAGCCAGTGTGGGTGTGGAAGGAGTAGGAGCTGGGCTGAGGGGATGACGCAACAGAGGGAATGTATAATGTGGACCTAAGCTGACCATGATAAAGAGTGACTCAAATTGAACGACATGTATTTGACTGGAGAAATAGTAAGATTAATGGATGCTTAAAAAAAAAAAAAAAATCATTCTTGCTGGTGGTGTGAACAGTGATGAGAGCAGATTGTATGAGATGAATGACAGTATCAGGGAAACTGGTGGGGGACCGTTTCCTGGAATTCAGGTAAAAGACTCAGGTGGATGAGATCTAATTTGAGACAGACAAGGATGAGCCTACCATACCTTATGAACTCTAAAAGAATGATCTGTAGGTCATTTGATTCTATTTCTACATTTGAAGAAAGGGAGTACTCTTATTTCTCAAGGATTTTTATATAAGGGATAAATAGGTCTAAGTGATTTGTAAATTGCAACTGATTATAAAATTGTTAGTGATGAAATTACCTCCTGATTGTGGCCCTTGCTGTGTCTGTAGGTGTCTCTGGGGATTGAATTTGAGGACATGGAAAGGCTCTGGGTGGAACAGGTGAATTGGGAGATAAATTCTTCTGGACCATTAGAGAACTGCTAATAGATAGAAAGAAAAGATGAAAAGCTGATGAGAAAGGTCTAAGCATGTACAGAGGGATAAGGAGATTCTAACTTTATATATTCATGACACTGTGTTCCTGTGTATGATGCACTGTTCTAGGTATTGAGGCTCCGTCAGTGCACAAAACCATGCCTGATGTATGCATGGATTGCTTTTTAGGAGGAAGAGGCAGACATTTAAAGATGCTATGTATTACATAGCAAAAATAAGAGAAATATAGCAAATGTACCGCAAGCAATAGTATCAGCAGTTTTGCTATAGAGAAGTCAAAGCAGGTCCTGATAAGAGGGCTGAAGAAGAGATTGATGAAACAAAAGAGTGAGTCATGCTGAGATGGGAGAGCGGTGGAAAGAAAGGCAGGTTAGATGAAGCTCAATAGCAGTATCCTAGGTGAAAGAATTCAGTCTCAAAAGATCACATTATAATTCTACTTATGCAAATTGACCAGAAAAGGCAAATCTATAAAAACATATGATCAATGGTTCCCCAAGGCTCAGGTTCAGAATGGGGATGACCGCTAATGGCATTCAGTTGGTTTTCAAGTGAAAACCATGTTTCAGAACATGGAAATGTTCTGAAATTGGACTGTGGGGAAAGTTATACAGTTCCCTAAGTTTGCTAGAATCATTGTATTGTACCCTTAAAATGAACGCATTTGATATAAACATAACTTGATAAAGTTGTTTTTATTTTTGGTTTTTTTTTGGTTGGTGAATTAACATTTAAAAAAATTTAATTTTTTAATAAACATATAATGTATTATTAACCCCAGGGGTATAGGCCTATGAATCACCAGGTTTACACAGTTCACAGTACTCACATAGCACATACCTTCCCCAATGTCCATAAACCGCCCCCACCCCCCACAACCCTCAGTTTGTTTTGTGAGATTAGGAGTCTCTTATGTTTTGTCTCCTTCCCGATCCCATCTTGTTTCATTTATTACCTTCCTACCCGCCAAACTCCCCACGTTGCTTCTCTACTTCCTCATATCAGGGAGATCATATTATAATTATCTTTCTCCGATTGACAATAAAGTTGTTTTTAAAAGGTGAGTCATGCCAAACCGTAAGAGACTCAACCTCACAAAGCAAACTGAGGATTGCAGGGGGGTGGGAGGGTAGGGATAGGGTGGCTGGGTTATGGACATTGGAGAGAGTATGGGCTATTCTGAGTGCTGTGAAATGTGTAAGCCTGATGATTCACAGACCCCTGGGGCAAATAATACATTATATGTTAATTAAAAAAAAAAAAGGTGAATCATGCAAATATCAGGGGTAGGATCACCCACACAGGAGAAGAACAGTGCAAAAACCCAGGGGCCATAGTGGGTTTAGTATATTTAGCAGAGAGGATGTGTTTGGGGTGGGGAAAAAAAGACAGAAAAAAATTGATGGGTTACACAAGATTCTTGGTAGGAAGGGCTTCAATACCAGGAGGAGAAGAGAAACTAGCAAGCTTGCCCTGGTGGGGTGAAATTTGTCATGAAACATTAAATGAGAGGAAAGTATTTGCAATTATTACTAAGAGCCCTTTTCATTCTGATACTGACCTATTCCTCTTGTTTGTTTTCTTTCCTTTATTGTATATTAATGTTTTGCCCATTCGGAATCTCTACATAATCAGTATCCTTTCTATTTCTGCCTTTCTTATCATGCTGCTTTCAACATTCTCTGCCCTGCAGGAGTCTGTGAGCAAGACAGGACTCCACGGTCAGGACAAGAAGAAAGGAGGGGAGCACTGCAATGAATTTTCCAGCACAGATGAACATACAGATGGAAGTGACCTGCCCCATCTGCCTGGATCTTCTGACAATGCCCCTGAGTCTGGACTGTGGCCACAGCTTCTGCCAAGCTTGCATCACTGCAAAGAGTCAGGATTCAGGGGTCCACCAAGGAGGGGAAAGCAACTGCCCGGTGTGCCAGTGCAAATACCAGTTTTGGAATCTCCGACCTAATCAGCCCCTGGCCAACATAGTGAAGAAAGTCAAAGAGAACATGAGCCCATGGCAGAAAAAGCTCTGTGAGCACCATGGAGAAAAACTCCTGATCTTCTGTAAGGAGGATGGGAAATTCATTTGCCAGCACTGTGCCCAGTCTCTGGAGCACAGTGGTCATCAAATATTCTTCATGGAGAAGGTGGCCAAGGACTATCAGGTAGGCCCAAAGGAGAAAGTAGATGTGGCAGAAAATTACCTCAAGTGAATCCTTCACTTTTTAAAATTATTTTCTTCCCTTTGTCATCGTAGAACTGAGCTCTGCGATCTCTTTCCATATCCTTGTTTAGCTTCTGAGATTTAAAGGAAATTTTTGTGCACTCTATTTTTTGATCAGAAATAAGTCTAGGCGGGGCGCCTGGGTGGCTCAGTGGTTTAAGCCGCTGCCTTCGGCTCAGGTCATGATCTCAGGGTCCTGGGATCGGGTCCCGCATCGGGCTCTCTGCTCAGCAGGGAGCCTGCTTCCCTCTCTCTCTCTCTGCCTGCCTCTCCATCTACTTGTAATTTCTCTCTGTCAAATAAAAAAAAAAAAAAAAAAAATAAGTCTAGGCTACAAAGAGAACTTGGATGAATGGAGAAATACTCCCCAAGATGAATCTGATTTCTCCTTTGAGCAGAAGGGTTTCTGGAGAACATGGTTGGTTGGATGAGGGGAACCTGTCAATGAGATGAAAGGACTTTCCTTGCTGCAGGATCAATTCTTCCTCTCAGAAGAGAGAGATTCAGGTTACTCTTGATCAAGGGATGGTTGCTTGCATCATCCAGGGATGCAGAGTATATTAACCTCTTCAGATTTTTGTCTACATCTTAGATTCTAATCACCAGTTTCATTTCTGTAACCTGTTCTCTTCTGAGATGAGTCTGATTTCTTCCCTCTATCCAGGTGTTACAAAAGCTCATAGCTTAACTCTGGTGATTCTTTTCTCACAGGAAAAGCTCCAGGCAGCACTGAAGAAACTGAGGAAGGAGCAGCCGAAAGTGGAGGAGTTGGAAGCTAGCATCAGAGAGGAGAAAGCTTCCTGGAAGGCAGGAAGAGATATTTCCTGAGGGAGTACTGAGACAGAAAACTGGCAGCACCTCAGTCCAGTCACAAGCAGGCCTCTTCCTCTTTGTTACCTCAGATTAATGAGTTTGGGGGCTTCTCAACTGGTCCTGATTTGGCTCCTTTCCTGTTGAGGGTTGGGTACCAGAGAGGATACATATCACAAGTGAAACCAAATATTTGGAGGTGAAGACATGGAGGAAAGCAATGTAAAAATGACTCATGAATCCCATGTCCAGTATCCATCATCATGTCTGAGGCACGAATACTTCCAGAAAACACACCAAGGAAAGCCCTGTGTTCCCTATTTAGGAGCTGTGGGTGGAAAGGGTTCCTAGGCAGTGTGGCATGATTACCCAGGACAGGTGTCTGCAATCCTAGCCTCATCCAGGTGTTGCTTTTTGTCTTGGGGTGGGCCTCGTTAAAGCATACTTTAATATATTCCTTTGGGAGAAACTCAGGAGAAAAGAGTGGGGAAATGGTTTTCTCAGTAGTTGTTCTCTGACTGTTCCCTTCTCTTTGAGAAGTCCCTGAAGAAAATAGTTCTTGTCTTGGCACCCAGGCCCAGATAATGTTAGCTCTTGGCCAGACAGACTGACTGCCTCTTTCTCTTCTCATCCCCAAAGAATCATATGCAGACTGAGAGACAAAGGATTCTGAAAGGGTTTAATGACATGAGAGCAACCCTGGACAGCGAGGAGAAGAGGGTGCTACAAAAGCTGGAGGAAGATGAAGTGAATGTGCTGGATAACTTGGTAGTGGCCAGAGACCAACTGGCCCAGCAGAAGCAGTGCTTAAGGGAGCTCATCTCAGATATTGAACATCAGATATGGCGGTCATCAGTAGACACAGTGCAGGTAAGGCTTGGGTTGGAGCTCCACATGATGAGATTCAGGGTAAACAGAGAGAGAATATTTTCTTCTCTGCTGGGTCCCCAAACTTGCTTCCTCATGGAGACATTCAAGGCTCTTGGGCCCCTCAGTATACCTTCTGTGTCATTTCAAGGGTCATAGGGATAATTCAAAGTATGAATGACAAAGGAAATTGCCATTGTTTGTAATTTATGAAAGGCAGTGCAAAAAATTTGGAGAGAAATTCTTTATAAGCTCCCATTATCTTTCTTCTTGCATTTGTAAGGCATCTCTTCACTAAGTTTAATCAAATACCACAAATCTTTGTTTATGTTTGATTTTCTTGTTGTTGTTGAGTCCAGACTGTGCAAAACCTGTGGTTTTGATTTGCATTTCCAAGTGTAGACCAATAACGTTGAACATCTTTCCATGCGGTTTATTGGAGATTTGTATATCTTCTTTGGAGAAATATCTATTCAAATTCTTTCCCCATTTTTCCAATTGGGTTGTTTGCTTTTTATTGTTGAGTTGTAGAAGTTTGTTGTATGTTCTCTATACTAATACCTTATCAGATATATGATTTGCAAATATCTTATCCCTTTTTGTACATTGTCTCTTCACTGTCTTCCTGGTATCCTTTGATGCACAGAAATTTTTAACTTTGGTGTGGTCCAACTTAATTATTTTTCTTTTATTCCCTGTCCTTTTCTTCCTGTCATATCCAAGAAATCATTACAGATCCAATATTGTGAAGATTTTTCTTTTTCTTTTCTTCAGTGTTATACTTTCAGATCTTAAGTTTAGATCTTTAATTGCTCTTACATCATAATTTATATGTGATATTAGTCATCCATGTTTAATATTATTGTAACTGTTGTATTATATTCAGCCTTTTTAGGGAGAAATAATTTGGTAAAAAGGGAGAGGAGATGACAGTGAAGAAATGGGTTGTATGGGACATCTGTCCAATCTTAATTCAATTAATTCATTTTTTTTTCTTGGTAACAACCTCTTGATTGACCCATTAAGAACCATCCTCATCCTCAGTCCATGGAGTTGGTTAGGGTTTATAAAATCAGTAGCATCAGGCATGTATGTGTCTCTCAATTCAAGGTAAATCAGAATATGAGATTCCCATATGCTTACCAATGATGCAGTACTTATTTTAAGATAGGGACCTGACCCAATTTAGGTCAATGACTTTTATGCCTTAGAATTTTACTATCATGACTAGAAAGAGAAGTTCCCTTTTCCAGCAAGTAATATATCAGATATTATCATTTAAAGCAGGAGATTCAAGTTAACTCCATACAGAGTCTAAAAAGAAAGCCAATATTGCAGGTGGAAAATAGAATTTGAGAAGAAAAGATTCGGATGACAAGATTTTCATTTAAAAACCTAGCTATGACTAAAGTTACACCTGCCCCAGAATTTATTCTTCTTTTCTTTTTTTCCATTTTATTTTATTTTATTTCTTTTTAGTGTTGCAGCATTCATTGTTTATGCATCACACCCAGTGCTCCATGCAATATGATTCTTCTTTCTTTTAACTTTAAACCAGTTTTAGTCATAGACAATAACAAAAAAAAAAAGCCTAATACAGAGAATAAAACTTTATCTGAGGACCTAGAGCCAACTGATGGTCAAGACTTTGTTGGTATAAATGGGTTAGGCTGGAGAGAGGGAAACCAAATATATTGGTACATTTCTGTTCAACAAATTAGGCAAATAACGGCTATGCTGTGAATAAAAAGATGGCTAAAAGATTTTGAGGATATAAGCTGGACTGGCTTAATACAATATTAGAATTCAGAGTAGAATATTATAATTTCTAAAGCAGTGACTGAGTAGACATTGGTATCATTTTGGACAGTGGGATGTAAATAGTTGGGAAATAGTAACCTACATTTTAGACTTCCTAGGGTTCTGGTTCCTGTGGCTTATTTCATGCTTAAAAACTGGAGAGAGTAACTGTCGGCAACATAGAGGACATATATAGAATGAGTAGAGGGAAGCCAGAGAAACATTTGTTTGAAGTTCTTTATTACTTGTACCTGCAGTGAAAGAAAATATACTTTTGGAGAACTATTATTATTAATTTATTATCTTTGACTCTCCAGAGCCTGGAATGATGTCTGGCTAATATGGGTTTCACCTTTATTTCTCTCTAGAATACATAAAATCATGATGAATTAATGAGGTCTCCTCATGAATGTATTTTTTGTAATGTCAAAGTCTCTTATCTACTTGTTAAATGTATCACACCTCCAAGTACTCGAAATCATCTTTCTAACATCCTTACATGAGCCCTTGGGATGGTTGATCTCAGTCTTATCTCTATATTTTGTTCTTCATACTCTGATAATCTATTTATTCACCTCATACCAAGGAGCTTTAGGGGTCTAAGGTGGAGAAAACGTTTTAATTTAGGAGATCTTATAACTCTTGGAGGGTTGTGAGACAAAATACAGGATGCATAATTAAATTTTAATTTCAGATAAATAATAAGTTGTTTTCTTATAGTAGAAGGGTATTCTGGTATCCTAAATATTGCAGGAGGTGTACTTAAACTAAAGTATCTTAAATTAAATTTTAATTAGCCATTTTTATTTTCTAAATATGGCAATCCTATACATGACTCATATTTTCTCTCTTCTCCCCAGGATATGATTAATGTCATGAAAAGGTATGTGTAGGAGACCAGGTATGGTCCTTTTTTTATGTGAAGACAGAATTATAGCCGTGAGAGTTATCTTGGGATCAATCAGAATAATAATAAAAAAAAAAAGTCACCGAGCTGGGGAATTTGGGAATTATATCATTACAAATTTTTGATCACGGATGAAGATTTTCAGTGGAATTGGGGTGGTGGGAGGTCACAGAGCTAGGGCCAATGAGATCATGATTTCACTCATTCTGGTCAAACCTGTCTCTGCTGCAGTTTGTTTCCATATTTCATGGGTGCCTATCTTATTTCAGAGAAGACCCTATCCTCCCTCTGTCAAGCCCCCAAATTTTCCACAAGGACAGCTCCTCTGCATTTATTTTCTTCCTGATATTAGAAGAAACAAGGTCTTTCTAGTGGTTTTATTTGCACTTCCAAAAAAAAAGTCTCTAGTCTTGGGGAACAGTGGCTTCATCCTAATGCCAATAATTAATCTCTTCTTGCTTACATACATTAACATCTTGTAGAAAATACATTTTTCTGTCTAATGTTGCCTACCCACTTGGTGACATCAAGGTCTTCCTAAACACATGAAATTCAGATGGTTGTCATATCTTCTTCTTTTCCAGATGTTTGTAATTTTCCCCAGAGAATATAACCTTAAATATTATTTATTATCTGGACATCTGTACTGGGATAAAAGGCTTTGGAGACCCTTCACACTTTTAATACAGGAGCTCCATACTTGATAACCTAAATCCTTCTGTAGCCAAGCTCTGGAGCTTCTTACTGATCACATGTCTGGGAACTCACATCTCTGGCCTGTCCCTGGTAGAACCACTACATGGCAATGACTTCTTCATATATCAAATAATTTTTTTAGGAGTATCAATACCTCATAAAGGCACCATTATTTCATCTAGCTTTATTATGAAAAGACAGAGTATGTGGTTAATTTTTCCATTTTAGGAGGAAGAACATGAGTTTCTTTGAGGTGAAGACCCTCTGAAGATCACACAGAGGGTAAATGGAAAGGTAGACATGAGCATATTCCCTCTGGGTGCAGCATCTGGGATCTCCCCAAACCCCCTTCCCCGGATCTCCAGTGGAAGAGATTCAAGTGCATCAGTGGAGCAAAAAGTGAGGGAATCGGTCTTGCTGAGATTTAAGGTCAGCAGTATGGGGTGATCAATTTTTGTCTTCTCTAGGAGTGAGAGGTGGACCTTGAAGAAGCCAAATATTGTTCCCAAGAAACTGAAGAGTACATTCCGAATTCCAGATCTGAGTGGGATGCTGCAAGTGTTTAAAGGTAAGGGGAATCAGAGGAAGATTGTAGGTGTGGAATTCTTGTAGTATCAAGCAAAATAAGGCACAATAAGGGGGAGGATGTTTTTAGATGAGAGAAGATGGAGGCCTGAGAAGGAGAGCTAGATCTCTTATGCTGAAAGACCTAAGGGGGAATGGGCAAGGTGTCTGGTTCATTTACCAGTTCATAGCATCACAGAACTCCCCTCCCTACCCTCATCCTAGTGAGAAGATAGGTATCAGTGTTTACTCCTTTGTTTCTAAGAACATCATTGAAACTTTTGTCATTTCAGAGCTGACAGAGGTCCAACGCTACTGGGGTAAGAAGGAGTTACAGGTTCTTCAAATCACCATATTATGATCCCTTTTTAGACATTGTGGGTACTATGAGGTCCTGTGGTCTTAGCCTCATGTATTCCTCCCCAAACATACGACAGTTCGTAAGTGTTTTACTCATCTCTGACCCACCACATAAGTTCCCCCCAGTCCATTCCTTACATCCTACCTCACAATGTCACAAGACACACCTACTCCATATCCATCACCTGACCCTCTCATTTTTTCTTACAGTGGACGTGTTGCTGAAGCCAGTCAATGCTATTTCGAATATTGCCATTTCTGCTGATAAAAGACAAATGACAACTGTGCACAACTTCTCTCTTAAAAATGTATTTATAGGTGATTTCTCGGCTTTTGATGTCTTGGGCTACCAACATTTTTCCTCAGGGAAGTATTACTGGGAAGTAGATGTGTCTGAAAAGATTGCCTGGATCCTTGGGGTGTACAGTAAAGCAAGAAACCTCAAGAGAAAAGAGAGCTCTGGGTTTGTTTTTGATCCAAATGTAAATCGTCCAGATGTTTACTCCAGATACAAACCTCAGTTTGGCTACTGGGTTATTGGTTTACAGAATGAATCTGAGTATAAGGTCTTTGAGGAGTCTTCCACGTCTGATCCCAGGATCTTGACTCTTTTCATACCTGTTCCTCCCTGTCGTATTGGGGTTTTCCTTGACTATGAAGCACGTATTGTCTCATTTTTCAATGTCACAAACCATGGGTCACTCATCTACAGGTTTTCTAATTGTCAGTTTTCTCATACTGCTTATCCATATTTTAATCCTTGGAATTGTCAACGCCCCATCACCTTGTGCCCACCGAGTTCCTAAACTTTCTCAATCCCTCACCCACTTCTGTGTAGCACCCCTTCTCCTGGGGTTCATCTACAACTGAGCTCATCTGCACCATTCTGAACATGTCTTCCTTCTTTTCTCCATCTTTCATTTTAGAATGTTTTTGAGATAGTCTGCTAGGACTGCTGTCACAAAATACCGCAGAATGGGAGGCTCAAACAACAGAAATTTCTTGTCTCACAGTTCTGGAGGCTGGAAGTCTAAGACCAAGGTGTCAGCAGAGTTGGTTTTTTCTGAGGGCTGTGAGGGAAGAGTATATTCCTCACCTTGTAGACGCCTATCTTCTCATCTTCCCAATGTGTATTTTTATGTTCCCAAATCTCTCTTTTTCTAAGGACACCAGTCAGATTGGAAAAGGACCCACCCTAATTACATCATTTTAATTTAGTCACCCTGTAAAGAACCTATTTCCAAAAAGTCACATTCTCAAGTATTGGGGGTTAGGATTGTAACACAGGAATTTGGGTGGAACACAAGTCAACTTAACAGTCTTTTATACATCCCTACCATGCAGTGAAAGCTTGAGGTTTTCCTTCCTAATATTTTGTCTTCATTAGGGGAGAATGCTTTCTTTTTCCTTATTAGTTTTTGCTTAGTATTAGGAGAGAATGTTTACTTGCAAAGGGAACACATCTAATCCCTTTTATAGAAAGAGCAGTATTGCTGTACCTCCTTGGACATCTCCTATCCACATTCCTTCTGTTTAAGGGAATTAACAAAGGAAAAATTATAAATTCTATCAAAGTGCATGGGACATAGAAGAGTGCATAGGAATCTGTCAGTAGGTAATGAATCCTTCAGAGTGTGTTGCTTTACCAATAACACCCCTTTATGTATCACAGAGTTAAAGCAGAAGTGCATAAGTAAAATATATAGTAAGAGTAGATTTTTGGTACTCAGAGTTTCTAAGGTCAAATCTTGTCTCTTTACTTATAAGTTGTGTAATTTTGAACAAGTCTCTTAGCACCTCTTGGTCTCATTTTCCTAAAAAAAAAAATTCATGTTAAAGATTGTACCTATTTCGTAGAGTCACATTGAGAAATCAAATTTTATAAGAGGTGAAGCACTTACCTAAGAGTCTTATATGTAAGAATAAATATCTGTTATTGCTGGAAAAATATAAGCTGTATTGATGAGGATTTTTTTGGGGGGGGGGTTTGGGTTTGGTCTTGCTTTAATAAATGATAATTGACTCTATTGAAGTCTCATTTGTCAGGTCCCCAAATCCCATGCAGACAGTATGAGTTTTCATGATGTGTCCTATAGAGAGGGTCAGGACTAGACTCATCTGTCCTTATGAGGACAGCCTTCTGGTGCTCAGTCTTTTTCCTCGTGGAGCAAAACATGAATATGCCACTGCATTTACCTCCCTCTGCACCTTTCGCCTGCTTCTCTGCCTTCTCTCACTTCTCCTTCTCCCCCCCCTTCCCCTCTCCTCCTCCTCCTTCTCCCTTCTCACCCCCTTTCTCCTTTCCCTTTCCCCCATTACCTCCTTCTCCCCCTACTCCTTCTCCCTCTTCTATTCCTTCTCCCCCTTCTCCTCCTCCATCTTCTCCTCCTTCTCCTTCATTAGAGAATATGAATGAACGATAGAACTACCTAGGAGAGTGAAAACACAGATTGTTCTTTGAGAAGCACGTTTTATAAATTAGGACAGGCTAGGCCACTATGCAAAATTTGAATCAAGATTTACAGGACATGACAGAAAAATGAGAATCTTGGCCATGCTGCATGAAAATGAGTATGTCTGGCATGGGAGCAATGTCCATATCTTTGCATGTCTATCTATGTGGTGTACATATATACATATGGGTATATATACATAGAGTCATTTGTGTAAATACATGAACATATATTAACGTTATCCTGGTTAATCCTAACAAATATCCTAAGAGGGAGAAATTTATATCAGGAGATTAAAATAATTTATAAACTGAAAAAAAAAAGGAGTTTATAAGCCATTAAAATTTTCTCCTATGTTCCAACAGCTAATGAGTAGGAGAGGCAGAATTAGTATCAGTTGTGTGTTACTCCAGCACCTGTGGCTCTCCTGTGCAGCACACCACAGAGAAGGCAGCAGTCTGACTCCCAAGGTGTGGGGAAGAAGGGAGAGCCTGGAAATGTTACCTGTAGGGGAAGCTTGGTGAATCTTAGGGAAAACCGGAGGTGCCATGAAATGCAATTTGATATGCTCAGTGCATCTAGCCTAAATGAGACAGAAGTAGGTCATAACCATAGACGATATTATGGTGAGCTTCTTCATGGTTAGCGTGTTACTGCAGATGACATGAAG
The DNA here is from genome assembly GCF_009829155.1 of Mustela erminea. Taxonomy (NCBI): domain Eukaryota; kingdom Metazoa; phylum Chordata; class Mammalia; order Carnivora; family Mustelidae; genus Mustela; species Mustela erminea. Next base: position 60,212,446 of record NC_045622.1, read on the forward strand.
AAAATATCCCTGCCCTTTGTATAGATGGTAAACATTGGCATTGGAGGTCCTAAGGCGGGACGCTGAAAACAGATCAAATTTTGTATAATGATGATATAGCTCCTTTGCGGCCCTTATCAAATTAAATAAGTTCTGTGGGATTCAATTTCTCCTGTATAAAATAAATAAAAATATTAAAACTTACCAGATGGGGATGTTGTGGGATTTAAATACTAGGATATTTGCGATAACCTGCTGTTTTCTAGTACATAAGCAGTGCCCCAGAGTCATGCCAATTTGTGCTTTTTATTGGTTTCTTTTCTGACTTGATATAAATGATTTTAAGAAAGCACATTCATTCATTCTAAAATCATTAACTTTGCTCTATTTCAAGAAATAGAATAGTTTGAGTAACAAAACAGTCTTTCAAATTTCCTTCTATCTAGTTTTAAAGTAAATAATAGAGTATTGTAAAAATAACTTCATTCTCCTCATCTCCTATAATCATAGTAAGCCCCTTCAACTTAACGTATTAGGTAAAAATGTATTCATATTCTCCTGGTTTGCAACAAACTAACACAAATTCACTGAGGGGCTTAACTTTTAGGTTTAAAAGAATGCACAGTTACTCTATCACAGTTTCTGTGGATCAGCAGTCTGGGCACAGTTTTCTGGGTTCTCTCCTTTAGCATCTCCCTGGGATGTGTACAAGGTGCTTCCTGAGATAACAGGCGAGAGCAGGGAAGGGCCTAGATCTAAACTAACTTGGGATTTTGGAGCATTCAGTTCCTTGCACTTGCAAGACTGAGACTCTCAGCTTGTACAGAGGGCCCAAACTTCCATAGGAAACTCATAATGTGGCTGTTACTTCTTCAAGGCCAGCAGGAGAAAGATAGCACCTCTAGGAAGACAACCTTAGATAATGTCACCTACCCACTGTAGTGATGGACCATCGCCTTTGCCACATTCTGCCGACCACAAGGAATTCACACATTCTGCCCTCTCTCTAGGGGAAGGGATTGCACAAAGTCATGAACACCAGGGGTCTCTTCAGTCAGAGGGGTTTGAAGACAGCTAGGGAAACTCCCAGCCACTGCCCAGGGTCCTCTGCCATGTGGGGATAGCCCACGGGTATCCAGGAGCTGAATGACTGAACACAGGCCCCAGGCCCTGACAGGCATTCTGCATGGGAGGTAGATGCTGATAGATTCCGAAGAACAAAAAGAAAGAGTGTAGAGTCCTTTGGAATCCATTCACCCAGTCGCCCTAAAGAGATGTTAGAGCCTTAATTAGATCCTTTCTGGAGGCAGGCGATGTTGCTTCAGTTTTTAAGCATGAGAGGCACTGTGTGGCTGCCTGAGTGCAAGCCCTGTCCTTGCGAGGGCATTAGCGGCCCTGACAGCAGCTGCTGGCCCAGAAGAACACCACCAGCAGCCAGTGCTCCCTGGCATGGCCAGCAAAGCATGGGGGAGGCTTGGACTCAGCTCACATCAGTCTGTCCCCTCTGTGCCACCTGCTTTCCAGTCCCTACCTGTGTCCCAATCCTGAGGGCCACCCCTGTGACTCATCCAGGGACCAGGCCTTCCTGTGGTCCCCAGGATGGTGGGAGGGCCTTGCCACTTTGCCTGCATGTTTCTGTTTTCAGATATCACCAAGACTAGGTGTTCAGTGGATGGCCCTCTGTCCCTAGTAAGGACCAGATCCTTTTGCCAAGGTTAGAACTCAATAGGAAGATTAAAGAGAATTGCATTTTTTAGGTATTTTATAGAGCCATGTACTGGTTACTGTGATCCCTGGCAACAAAATGAAGGAAAAACATAATAGTTTCTGATTTGGGGTCAGAAGCCACCACCAATTAGATAAAGTAAACTATTCAGGACACTTGATTAAGATGGAAGGTAAGGAGGACTTTATTCCAAGGAGGCTACTGCAATGGGGTGCTGTAGTGGGGGGAGAGAGATTAGCCCAACCCTGAATGCAATAAGGGAAAGTGAGGATTTATAGCTAAGGAGCAGGATCAGATGTTAGTAGATGGAAAATTACTAACGTTACTAAGAAAATCACTAAAAGGGTACATATTGCTGAAATGACCAACAGATTATTTGTTGAAGGCAGTCCAGGGTGATAAGATGTTGAAGCATGTTCAGACCAGGGGTAGCAATTTCCAGAAAATGCAGCAGGATTCTAGACAACGCAGAGAAGGACAACGGAATCCTGAAAGGGCCCAGCCGAGAAGAGAGTTTAGAGGATCCTGACTGAGTTCGATCAAGGAGAGAGTTGTCACGACCCAAGACTTTGCCCAAGTCCGACAATGGGCAGGTATCTGTGGGCCCCTGCAGCCTTCTATTGTGATGTCCCTCACTGCTGAACGTATTACTGGTATGGATAAATTGTCTGTGCACATCTTTGCTAATCCTTTGCCCCCAAGCCATCATAGCTACGTTTTTGTGCGACATGTGGAGGACTGCAATCCTCCCTGATTGGGGTCTATAGCAAATGGCCTGGCTTTTTCATTGGGCCTCTAGAGAGCTTTAGACTGGCATATAAAACAAGCCTCCCCACGGAGATGGGGCATTTAGAGAAAAACCCGTCCTGCTCCTACTAAATTTTTATGATTCATATGGATGCTCAGCAGAGAGGACCCCACACTTGTCCAAGGGAACAATCAGTGAGCGGACCCTGATTGTCAACTAAACGTGGAGACTAACATGTCCTCCACCCCAGAGCCAACAGGTATGTATCCAATCTTCTGAATTCAGGTGAGGACGGCCTTTGAAAATCTAGACACCGTCTTGCATCGGTCCTACCCATGCAGACTGCTGGGGGACAAGACGATGCTGAAAGAGTGCAAAAAGCCTGTCCCATCCCACCTCTCAGACTACATCACTGCCCAAGGACAGATTCCCCAGACTAAGGGGTGGAGTATATTGTTGGCAGGTAGAATGCCCTGCCCCACATCAAACCTCAGGGCTCATCAGAGAATCTTATCCGGTCCTGCCTATACTTGACACTTTCATTCCATGTGTCCTGGCCGTACCATAATTTCCACTGACTCAAGCCCCTCTCTCTAGACCCTACAATGTCACATTTGTTTCCTGTTGTCTCTGATAATGGCCCTGGGTTTGCAGCCCAAGCTACAAATCATGGACCTAATCATGGGATGTGTAGTGGACTCTTCATGCTTCATGCCGCACTCAAGCCACAGGGGAAACTGAGGATTTTCATGGACAGTTAATGGATGGGATTTTGCAGCTGATGGTAAGAGATAAGACAACCCCAGCCTGGACTACACACCTCAGATAAACAATCTGGCTTCGCAATTCTCCCAAAAGGACGTTTCTCACTTGCTCCTCAACTTTGGTCAGGTTTTTGCTCCTTTCCTTCAGTTGTATATCCTTCTTTTACAATTTTAACATCTTGGTGTTTGTGGAGGACTCTACAAGGGCCAGCAAATCCCTTCAACCCCTTTCTAAAGATTCAAGCGGATACAAGATTAATATGACAGCAAGGGGTGAGAGATTTAAAACTTTTGTGCTGACCAATCCTTTAACATGATGTGTCTTGTTGATTAAGATGGAAAAAATGGTTTCCTATATAAATGCTTTTGTCACCTTACATAGAATCCTTTTGGACTAAAAGGTTTGGATGAAAATAGGGCATTTCAAGAAATATAAAGTTCATTTTTTAAAAGCGACTCGATAGCAACAATATAGGAAAATGAATAACAAACAACAGAGCAAAAATCCTAAACTCTGGGATCTAGGGAGGCATGATAAAGGGGGAAAGACATCAGTGGTCTTTCTGATCTTTCAGAATGGATCCTGAAAGCTTTGCCCTGTTCCTGAATTGAAAGTTGGGGTACTGCCTTTCTGAGCTCTTATGAGGACCTCTGGATTCAGACTGACTGTGGGGCCAGCAGTCACACAACAGAACACACAGATGTCATTCATGCCATAAGGCTGATGAACTGGTACTGTACAGACCTATTTTACTGTCCCTGCTCCCCTTCCCCCAGGGGACTTGAAAACAAGTCCCAGAAACCAGCTCCAGGTGTGGAGGCCAATTAAAACAAGGCTGTACCCACCTCGAGTCTAGCCCTGACATAAGTACAGCCATCTTGGCAAAGCAAAAGCTGGCACCTTGCACTGTAAGAGTGGGTTAGCATGAGAATGGCCATCCTGAAGGCTGGGAAGCCATTTTACTGACTGTCCCTAATAGGCCTACACTGTGACGCTGCATAGGAGACTTGAGATAAGAGATGGTGGCACCACAGGACCAAATGTTAAAGAAAAACAAATAGTTATCTTGCAGAGATCACAATCCTGCAAGACAGGAGTCTCCCTTGGTTTGCAAATGTCCTGGTGATTTACAACAAAAAGGCTATCTTTTCAATATCTCAGTTTCCAGAGACAAATAGCTCAGTTCCTCAAGGCCTAAGGTCCCCCTCCCCACCATAAACCTGAGGAAGGATGAGGCAGAAGGAAATAAAGCTAAATTTCTTTTATACCTAAATTACACTTAACCGCCAGGATGGCGCCTGGGTGACGCCGGGTGGGGGGGAGGGGCAAAAAAAAAAAAAAAGATTAAACAAAGTTAAACTGTCAAAGTGGGGCGCAAGACATGTATGTAGCTATGAAAAAGTGCCTTGAAAATGCTATATAAACCCTTGGCTTTGAGTGCTCGGGGTCCTTGTTGAAACCCGCTGTGCCGGGAAGATACTTGGACCCCAGCTAGCTGGAAATAAACCTTGCTGTGTGACTTGCATTATTGAGAGTGTTGTCTGTCTAATTGAAAGCTGGTTGACTCCGTTCCCGAACAGTACCACGCACAAACCAGACTGAAACTGACCATCTTTTGTCGTTCTGAAACCAATCAATTCTAAGTGGAATAATTAGGTCTGGATCGGGAACCACAAGGCAGGAGCTCGGTCAGCCTAGATGTCCTGCTTGGGGTGCCCTCACTCTGTAAACCCTGTTTCTAAAGTGACCACATGGGCCCCCTGGGATTATACTTCTTGTATGTGAATGTGACCATCCTGATCTCACCTCAATCCCTCTGAACACTGTGCTGTACCCAAAGTTGTGCTGTGTTTGACTCAATGCCTTGGACCAGATAGGAAAGGATTCCTATAGAAACAGGGAGGAAGCGTCCTGGCTCTCTAAAGTAAACCCTATTGGCTATGAGACTTCTTTCTCTGGCTTGGTAACGGTGGAGACCCGTGGTTATATTCAGTTCTTCAGACAGGTCTCATCCTACTCAGAGGGGTCTTGATACTTGTCGGGTTCCCTGCTGCCCCAGACTAATTACTCAGTTACTGACAGAACCTCTCCAAATCACACCCATTAGGGTTCGTGATGGGGTAGACTGTTTCTTGGTTGGGTCCTGAAAATTTAAGGAATGAAATGAAGGATTTTAGCTCAGGCTGACATCCTATGTGTAATTTCTCAGGCCCGTCCCTTGACGATTGAGAAAACTCAACTACAGAGGGCAGGCCTCCCAGGGCAAAAAACCCCTCCCACACATGCTGTGGTGCACAGCCATGAACGGCAGTCTCAGGAGAAAGCTGTGGTCAGGGACCCAGACCCCCTGCCAGGCCACTCTTGTGCTGGCCCAGTAGGCTTCACTTGGTGGTCTCCTTATTGGGAAACTCAGTTCTCAGTACTCTTCCTCTCTTAGCCCTTCGCTCTTCAATTTCCCTCAGGCATGGGCTTCATAAAACAGCAGGAGACTTGCATTCAGAGTTCTTTGGCAGTGAGACAACTCCGTGTCTGCACTGATCTCTCTGACCCCAGAAGGGGAGATGGAATGAGGAAGTTGGCACTTTTAAAATCAGTAATAGATTCAGCCTTTGTTTAAGCAGACAAAACGAGTCTAGCCATGGAAAGTTGAATTTAGCTTATTTTGCAAGGCTACCTTGATCTGGGCCACTTCTTGCTTAGGCTTTTGGAAATCATAAGAAAAACTTGAACTGTTCTCCCCGGGTTGATATCAGGTAACCACTAATCAATTCCCTGCAATTTATAAGGCAATTCTAAAATTATAACTAATCACTGTGAAGAATGCACAGTCAAAGCTTTCCCCCATACAAGCTGCTTCATACACTCCCATGCCTCATACCATGTTTTGGTTTGAGTGTTCCTGGTTTGCAAACCGTCTTTTTGATGTGTGCATGATAAACTTCTACTGATGCTACTAAAGGCTTCACCATTACTTTAATTTTGGCTTATTGCTTTTAATCAGCTACTCTCATGCTTGATTGCTTAGCCCTCCCCAGATCGTCTGAGCTCCAGGTCTTCTCATCATCCAGGTGTCCGTTGTCAGGCTTTGCCCTTCGCACTACCTCCTATTTTCTTTGTATTTATTCTAATTAGGGTCTTTCATAAAATGAGGACTTTTTTTTTTTGGCTAATATTGCTTTAAATATTTTAAAATATATATTGTTTTCCTTTACTTTAAATTCTGGAATCCCAATTAAATGTGTATTATTTCTCTTATTTTATCCCACAAGTCACTGAGACTGTTTTCTTTTTTTTCTCTTCCATTTCAAGTTGGATTTTCCCCCCTCTTTATTGTGATATAATGGACAAATAAAAATTATATATATTTAAGGTCTACAAAATAGTGTTTTGATATATGTATAAACTGTGAAATGATGACTGCCATCAAGCTGATTAATATATCTGTCAACTCACAGAGTTACTTTTTTTGTGTGGTGAGAATACTTGAGATTTATTCTCTTAGGAAATTTCAAGTACACAATACAGTATTTTTAAAACATTTTATTTGTTTATTTGAGAGAGAGAGAGAGATAGATAGGACATTAGCAGGTGAAGAGTAAATGAGGAGGCAAAGGGATTAAGAATTTAAACAGAATCCCCCACTGAGTGTGGAGCCCTACAAGAGACCTTGATTCCAGGACTTCAAGATCATGACCTGAGCTGAAACCCAAAGTTGGATGCCTAACCAACCATGCCCCCCAGGCACCCCTGCAATACAGTATTATTAACTATAGTCACCATGCCCTAGATTAGCTCCCCATAATTTATCTGCACTGTATAACTATAAGTTGAGACCCTTGGGCCAACATCTCCTCATTTCCCTCATTTTCCTCTTTTGAGATTTCCTACTTATTCATTAGAAACAAATTTATCCTGTGTCTTTGAGTATAGCTAAAGCAGCTGCTTTAAAATCTGGCCACTGGGGTGCCTGGATGGCTCAGTCAGGTAAGCACTGCCTTCTGCTCAGGGTCCTGGGATAGAGCCCAACATCTGGCTCCCTGATCATCTGGGAGCTTGCTTCTTCCTCTGCCCCTCCCCGGCAACTCATGCTCATTTTCCCTCTCTCTCTTTTAAAAAAATAAATAAAATCTAAAAAAAAAAAAAAGAAAGAAATGAAAAGTACTGTGTCCACTAATTCAAACGTCTGACTCATCTTGGAATCACTCTCCATTGTCTTTTTTTTTTTTTTTTTTTGGTGCCTGGGTCATATTTTTTCTATTTTTCTTGTATGGCTAATAATTTTAGACTGCATACTGTACTCCAGAAATTGTGAATGGTATGTTGTAATAAAAAAAATTCTGGATTCTGTTGTAGTTTTCTGGGTTAAATTTATTTTTTTTCAGGCAGCTTGCTTGGCTGATCTCAAATTCCATCTTCTTTTCTTCAGTTTGTGGTAGCTAAAATCCCTCTTCAGCTCTTTAAGTTTACTTAGACTGTATGGAGTCTTCCTCAAATGTGTAGTTCAGATATGTGGGCAGCATTTATACATAGAATTTTTCAACTGTTTCTTTTGTGGGTATTACTCTTCACTTTCCAGCATATTTGGTACGCTTGCATTTTCTTTTTTAAATTACTTTTCTTGTCAACAAATTGAGCTTTCCTATAAATATTAATTGTGTTACCTTGTACCTCTCAGTTGAAAAACACAAAAACAGGAAACTCACCCACAGTTATTTCCTTTTTACTGAGGGCATATTCACTTCTGGTTTCTGACTCTCTTTTATAATTTTACAGTGATTTCAGATTCTTTTCCCTTCTCCCCTCCCTACCTGCCCCCCATATAATTTTAAGTTATCTATGGGAAGTTTATCTTGATAGAATGAATTCCTCAACTGCCTGAAGTTGAGTCTCAATTTTTCAGTTTGGATTTTCTTATGAATGGAATCATACAGTATAAACTTCATTGTATAAACAACTTTCTTTGACCTAACTTAACATTTTTGTTCTTTATTCCTGTCCTTTTCTGTATCAGTGATTTGTTCTCTTCTACTGCTGATTAACATTCATAACATTGTATAAATATATACCATCTATCCATTTTCCTGCGGAGACACATTTAAAGTGCTTTCAATTTTTAGATATTATGAATCAAGTTATTATGAACATTTTTATACAAGTCTTCTTGTGGTGGACATGTGCTTAAATCTTCGTGAGAATACACCTGAAAGTTGCATTTCTTTGTTGCTGTGTAGATATGTATTTCACTTTAAGAAAAGTGTTAGATTTTCTTACAAAGTTGTCACAGCCACCTAACCACCCACCAAAAACATATGAGGTTTCAGATTGCTGAGTATCCTTGCCAATGTGTGAAACTGTAAGTCATAGTAATTGTAAGCAAGTAGTGACTTTTAGTTCTACTTCATTATGATTTTCATGTGCATATTCCTGAACTCATAAGGGCAAGCACTTTTTCTTGTGCAAATTTGGCCATTCATAACTTTACCTCAGGTCTGTTCGAATCTTCTTCAATTTTAAAATTACAATGACATGTCTATTCAAATCATTTGTCCATATTAAAATTAGATTGTTTGGGTTTTTTTAATTATTATTGATTTGTGGAGTTCTATATAGATTCTGGATACAGGACCTTTGTCAAATAGATGTTTGATGAATATTGGACTATTTTCTTCTCTTTGGCTTACATATGCATGTTTTTAAAGATGTCTGTGGTTGAGAAGAACTTTAACATTTTTGAAGTTTAATTTATCATTTAAAAAAATTTGAATTGGATGGGGTTCCTGGGTGGCTCAGTCAATTAAGCCACTGCCTTCCGCTCAGGTCGTGGTCCCGGGGTCCTGGGATTGAGCCCCACATGGGCTCTCTACTCCACGGGGAGCCTGCTTCCTCCTCTCTCTCTGCCTGCCTCTCACAGACTTGTGATCTCTGTCTGCCAAATAAATAAATAAAATCAATCTTTATAAAAAAGGTGGGGGGAGATTGTGTTTGACTTGGGGGACAGAGGATGGGAGATCAACCCAACAAAGAAGCAAAGATTATCAGAACCTTTGCTAAATATTTCCATTAAAAAATTTGAATTGGAGTATTAAAAAAATTGATTTAGAGTACAGTTGATGTATAATTCTATATTGGTTTCAGGTGTATAACACTGTGATTCAACAATTACATACATTACAAATGCTCACCATAGTGTAGTTACCTTTTGTTACCACATGAAGTTATTATGACATTATTGATTATACTCCTTATGCAATTTATCATTTTCTAAAATTGATTATTTCTGGTTACCTTTCAGAAAATCTTGGTTGAAAAAATGATTAAAGAAGACAATTTAGGGGGTGCCTGGGTGGCTCAGTGGGTTAAGCCTCTGCCTTCGGCTCAGGTCATGATCCCAGGGTCCTGGGATAGAATTCCACATAGGGCTCTCTGCTCAGCAGGGAGCCAGCTTCCCTCTCTCTCTCTCTGCCTGCCTCTCTGACTACTTGTGATCTCTCTCTCTCTCTCTGTCAAATAAATAAATAAAATCTTAAAAAAATAAAAAAAGAAGACAATTTAGTGGGGTGCCTGGGTGGCTCAGTCAGTTAAGTGTCTGCTTTTGGCTCAGGTCATGATCTCAGAGTTCTGGGGTTGACTGCACCAGCTGAGCCTGGCTTTGAGCTTTCTGCTCATGAGGGAGTTTGCTTCTCCCTTTGCCCCTCCCCCTGCTCATGCTAGTGTGTGCGTGTGTGTGTGTGTGTGTGCCTATATATATGTGTGTGTGTGTGTCTCTCAAATAAATAAGTAAAAATCTTTAAAAATTTTTTAAACAAAGAAAACAATTTAGTGATTATGTGTGATACACTCAAGCTTTTTAAATACTTCATGAAGTGGATAGTCTCCTTTCAGACAACCACAAAATGGGGCTGAAGGCAAAAAGCTTTCATGGGACGAAGAATAAGCAACAAGGAAGAGGCAAATAAAAAATATCAGACTGGCCAGGGACCACATAGTCAACCTTGTGTAAGTTGGGAAGGCCCAGTGTTGGCTTGATGTTTGGGGCCTGGCTGACTGGATATACTGTGTGTATGGTCAAGTAGAACATTTACAGAGAGTCATGAAAGTTGTCTAAGTCTGGGTGCCCTATAGCGGAACCTGGGGCAGGAGTGGCTCCATCTTCGGCTAAAAATTTTTTTTAAAAAGATCTTTAACTACTCAAGATTGTAAACATGGTCTCTTATGCTTTCTTCTAAAGACTTTGTATTTTTCACATTTAATATCTGTTTTAGTGACTTTCCTTATAGAGCATTGGCTTTTATCTTGGCATGCAGTCACATTGCTTGTGGCTCTTTCAGTCACAATCTATTCATAGGAAACAAAATGTTTGCCTCCTATTCATCCCATGTTATATATGGACCTGATTTAGTTCTCAAAGAAATTGTAAGCAGCTCCAACGTGGCTGAGGAAATAGCAGTAGGAAACTGAGAATGTGGCAGGTGATATCAGAGACATGATGTCTTGGAAAGCAAGAGAAGACTTTCCTGAACACTTTATTTCTCTACTGCACTCCCTGTACCCAAAGGCATCACTCTAGTGGGAAAGGAGAGCTGAGAGGTTTGATAGTGGTAATTTTAGATATGAACAGAGGTATTTTGTCTTTAGTCTATGAGAAGTAAATGGTACAAACGGAACTTTCTCTCTCCCTTTAAATTAATAGTAAAATGAGGAAAATAGATTAAACACCTGTTTTTAGGCTCCAGGTAAATAAAATTGTGATATCTAAACACTAATGACATTTTGTGGGTCAAGAGAAAAAAATAAAGCAAGGATTTTGGGTAAGAGGGCTCACAAATCCCTAAATATTCTGTGTTCCAGAGCTAGAAAAAGGTAGTAGCCTAAAAAGATATTTAGCTCCTGTAAAATTTTGACCAGTTCTTTCATGTAGAAGATTGAAACTGAGGTCAGTATTGAGGCTAAAAATGAGGGATGGGATTCTTGCCCTAAAACCTAAATTAAACACACACACACACACACACACACACACACACACAAATTGGCATCAAAACACTTTCTAGAACTACATTTATAGGTGTAAGGTTTTATAGGTGAGATAAATACGACACCAGGTGAAGTGGGTGCAAGGCAAGATTTATTAAAGGCACTCTCCAGCGAAGTTTCCTGTCTCCTGCAAAGGTATTGGGTTACTTATGGAGACCTAACCTGGGCATACATCCTTTTGGTGGGAAAGTCAACGGTTAAGGGGGGGGTAGGCTGGAAGACAGGGAGACCCCGTGGCAGCGAGACCCAGTGGCAGTCATTTCCATTGCTCTTCCTGCACTCTGGGAGCCTCCAGAGCCGCTGGTCATTTCTGTTGTTCCTCCTGCACTCCTGGAGCCCACGGACCCAACATTCTGACCTTTTTGGTGAAATAGGGGTGGCGACTCAGATCTATCTGGCTTCTTCCTGCTGGCAAAGGGGCGTCATCATAGCGTCCTTCCGATGTGGGTAGGCAGGTATAGGGATGCAGGAGGAGTGGTTGGCAGTGACCCTGGAAACCTCATGGATGCGTTCCTGAATGAAGCGAAGAACACATGAGGCGATTAGTGCTAATAGGCAGAGGAGAATAAGGGGATTTAGGATTGGAAGGAGCCAGGTCGTTAAGGGGAAGAGCCACCATTGAGAGGGGTTTATTCCAGGGTGATGCCAGCCACCAAGGGAGTCGCGTATTTTTGCCAGGGCATCAATATTGGTTTCAACTATACCAGATTTGTTGATATAATAGCAGCATTCTTCATTGAGGGATAAACAGGTTCCTCCCTTGTCTGCAGTGAGCAGGTCCAGGGCTCTCCGGTTCTGTAGGGCTACCTGGGCCACTGAAGTAATCTGCTGTTGTAGGGATGCCAAAGACTCTGCTGAGGCCTCCATGGCTATTTGGAGCTGTTCGGATAAATCTCTGGTGGCATCTATGGAGTGAGCTAGGGCCCCAGTGCCCAGCCCGGTGGCCACTAGGGAAGACGCCAAGGAGACCCCAATAACCAGGGGAAGAAACACAGCCCTTTTCTGTCGCTGGAGGGGGTCAGTGAGGATATCCACTTCAGCTTGTGTGTAGATGGTTAGTTGGGGGACCAAAAATGTTGGGATGCATAGGAGGTTGTCAGAGAACTTAGGGGTTTTCGACAGAGTGCCATTACACCAAAAGAAACCTTCCAGAGGAGCATGAATAGGGGAGGATGAATTAGTCAAATTGCATAAGGAAGGGCTTGGGGATGAGTAGCAGAATGGGAGTACTAGGTTTTGAGGATCAACAAATAGGGGAACGACCTATAGAGTGATGGGTGCTGAAGAGGTAAGAGTAGGAGTGGTTATTTCGAAAGGGTGAGAGCTATACAGATGAAGCAGTGGACAGGTTGCCCATACCAGAAATGTTAGTTAGAGTAAGACCTTGTTGAATCAGTTTAAGCCAGGAAAATGGGTCAGAATCCTGAGTAGGAGAGGGGAGTAGGACACATCGGATTGTGTGTTCCTGGGCCTGGATGGACCGTGACTGGCTCTGGAGGTCCTGAGGATTTTGGGGGAGTGTTTCTAACATAGGCCCGGTAGATGTGCAAGGAGGCCGTTGGATATGAATCAGAGGGTCATGTGTAAAGTCTGGCCTCAACTCCAGTAGCCCGTTGTGGATCCCAAGGGTTGGGGATGGTGAGGTACCAAGCACTACTTCCATCAGTGGTGAAGCGATATTGGGAGCACTGGTTTCCATAAATATCTAGTCAGGCCTTATGCATTTTGCAGTAGGTATATGGGCAGCCCCCGTTTGTCTGGACCCAGTATGTTCGGCAGTTAGGATGAGTTTGGTCATAGACGAAGCAGATAATGGGGTTGGAGTGCCCCCTCTGAATGGAAGGAGGGCATGAAGTTGATAGAGGCCTGGCACCCTCCAAACTGGCAATCGGTAGTAGCTAGGCTAGACCGGGTAGTCTCCCCATGGGTCCAGTTTTCCCTCAGGTAAAAGCACCACCTGAACTCAGGTGTGATGGACAAGTGGCTAGAGAGGGTTAGGAGGAAGGGGAGAGTGAGGAGAAGAAGTGCGGGAAATCTGCATCTGCATTGACCCCAGGGTTTGGGAAGTCCAGCCATCCTGTGGTGGGGCTGGTTTTAGATTGGAAATGTGTACCCACCGGTGGTGTCCTAGGAGTTTTGCCACTGTGGGAATTGTGAGAATAACAGTATGGGGGCCGGTCCACCTGGGCTGTAAGGACTTTGGGTGAAGTTCTCATAGGAGAACTTTGTCCCCAGGATTTAGGGCCTGGGGGAAGTCTCCCCCCAGGCTGTCAGGGGCGCCCAGGCTGTCAGGGGTGGGGATGGTTGAATCTGCAGGAGCCCTTAGGAGGGCTCGTAAGAGGGTCAGATAGGGGAGGGGTGGAGGAGAGGCAGGCAGGTTGTGATTAAGCAGGAAGGGCCTGCCGTATAGGAGCTCAAAAGGGCTGAATCCTGATGGGCTGCGAGGCAAGGCCCTAAGGCAGGTGAGTGCTAATGGGAGAAGGGTTGGCCAAGAGAGGCAGGTTTCAAGAGTGAGTTTGGTGAGTTGTTCCTTGAGGAGACCATTGGCCCTCTCCACCTTACCCGAGGATTGGGGGTGATAGGGGATATGGAGTTTCCAGGTGATGTTGAGGCTCTCGGAGATCTGTTGTGTGATGCTGGAGATGATGGCTGGTCCATTGTCTGATTGTAGGGTTCGAGGGAGTCCAAACCTCAGGATGATGTGCTCAATGAGAATGGGGGTGACCACGTCTGCTGTTTCCCTAGCGGTGAATGCCTCGATCCAGCCTATGAAGGTGTCCACAAGAGTTAGCAGGTATCTGAAGGTTTTGTGTTGAGGCATGTGAGTGAAGTCAAGTTGCCAGTCCTAACCTGGCTGATGCCCACGGAGCTGGTGGATGGGTCCCGGTCTGCGGAGGCTGCCCTGGGCATTGACCGTAAAACAGGTTCTGCAGGCCTGGTGTACCTCCTTAGTGGTCTTTTGGAGGAGGGGGTGGTGAAGGAGAGGTTGGATAAATTGGTATAGGGCCTTTGTACTGATGTGGAGAGACTAGTGGATGTCAGTAATGAGGGTGTGGATTAGGCTGTTTGGGAGGGCAATTTTGTCCTGGACAAAATACCCTTCCTTGTCATCCAACCTGCCACCTTATGTTTTAAGGGCCCGAGTCTCCTCATCAGTGTACAAGGGACTGTGAGGAGTTCTGAGAAACAGGAGAGGGGCTGGAGAGGAGTTTAAGGCTATCTGTCAGGCAATAGAGTCGGCCTTGTTGTTCCCCAAAAAGATGGGATCATTGGAGGCCTGATGGCCATGGCAGTGGACAATAGCCACCTCAGTAGGGTAATTGAGAGCCTCGAAGAGTTTGACAATAAGAGGTCCATTGACTATGGGGGTTCCGTTGGTCGTGAGAAATCCCCTTTTCTCGCCAGAGGACAGAGTGAGTGTGAGTAATAAGGAAAGCATACTTGGGAGTCAGTATAGTGACCTGTTGGCCCTCAGATAAGTGAAGGGCCCTGGTAAGAGCCATGAGTTCTGCCTTTTGAGAAGTAGTCCCAAGGGGAAGGGGGGCCACTTTTATGACTGCGTCCAGGATGACCACTGCATTGGCCGCTTGTCGCCATCCACCTGGAGCTATGAGGGAGCTCCCATCCACGAACAGAGTGTGATCAGGGTCAGGCAGTGGCAGGTCCAAAAGTCCTGGATGGGAGGGAGAGAGTTCTTCCAGGAGTTGAGAGCAGGAATGGGAAGGAGTGGGGGTAGATGAAGATATCGGCAAGAGAGTGGCGGGATTTAGGCGAGGGGAGACAGAGAGTGTGACCTGGGAGTATTCTATGAACAGCAGGTGGTAGAGTTGGAGATGGGAAGGAGTGAGTTGTGCCAAGGATTTGTGGCTAACTAAGTCCATAAATCGATGCGGGGAGAAGACCATGATGGGCTGTCCTAAGGTAAGTTTGAGGGCTTCTTTTGTCAGAGAAGTGGCTGCCGCTAGGGCCCTGAGGCAGGGCTGCCATCCCTGGGCGGTGACATCTAGTTGCTTGGAGAGTTAACGGGGATAAGGAGACCCTGCTGCAGGAGGCAGTCAATGATGGGCTTAAGTCCTCGCGGATGGGTTGCTACTATAGATCAGGAAATGTCCCATACCTGTGGGTCTACGGAGGGGAGACAGTCTGGGATAGAGGATGAGTCAGAGGGGAGTAGAGGGAGGATGAGGTGAGCAGAAGTCGAGGGAGGGGGAGAGAGACGAATGGTGGCCTGAAGTTTGTGGAGGATGTCCCTGCCTAGAAGGGGAACAGGGCAGGAAGGGATGATGAGGAAGGAGTGTGAGAAGGGCAACCCATCCAGGCTGCATGTAAGGGGTGGGCTGGCCTTTGGAGTGGAGGAAGTACCGTCAATTCCCATAACAGCAACTGAGGAGGGATGAGCAGGACCCTAGTAGGAAGGCAGGACAGAATACCCCCGTGTCCAGCAGAAAGGAAATGGACTTACCTGCTACCTGGAGCATGACCCTGGGCTTGGCATGGGTGAGGGGTGTCTGAGTCTGGGCTCCATCAGTCATCCTCCAATCTGAGAAGTTGGAAGGCAGGACTTACCATCTCAGGGTCTCCCCCACATGGAGGCACCAGGAATCCCCCAAGGCTGGGGCAGTCCGATTTCCAGTGGCCCATCATGCAGCATTGAGGGCAGGGCCTAGTAGGCGCTTTTGGATTGGGGCATTGATGGGGCCAGTGTCCCTCAGCTCCGCACTTGAAACAGGCCCCTGGAGGGACGCAGTTAGGTGCTCCCTTTTTTTGACCCCTAGAACCTGCCAGCCTCAGGGCTGCTACCAGGGATTGGGTCTGCAGTTGGACCTTCTGTTGGAGTCTGGCTTGGCGCTTAAGTTCTGCTGCCTCCTCTTGGGAGTTAAAGACTTTAAATGCCATTTTCACCAGATCAGAAATGGGAGTTTGAGGGCCCTCCTCCACTTTCTTTAATTTTTTTCTAAATGTTGGTGGCTGACTGAGAAATGAAGTGGGTAGTTAAAACAGTTGCCCCTGCCAGAGAGGCCAGGTCTAGGTGAGTGTATTGAGTCAGTGCCTCAGTAAGTCAGTTAAGAAACATGGCCTGGTTTTCATTGTGTTCCTCCTGAATGATTTCCCTTCACAAACCCTCTACAACTTTCCTTCACATTCAGGTTTTGTCCCAAACAACCATCTCATTTAGGACAAAATTATCTCCTTTTACTTTCAATAAAATGTACTCCCATTCCTTAAATCTTTCTTATATATCTTCTACTTTCCTACATACAGAGTGGCTTCCTTTATTTCCATCACTCTTACAGTTAGCAGAATTTTGTACTCTTAGAAATACCTTTAGTTATTAACCTCCAGTCAGTTATTAATCAATTGTGAATGGTTATAACAGAATTCTTTAGATGCCAATTTATGAATCAGTTAAGCACAAACCATGCTTACTAACAGATTTAAATATTCTTATTTTCTTTGCTGTAAGAAGTCAAAAGCACAAACCTATGTTCAGTAATCAATGACTTGGCATTTTATCCTCTTTGAAAAAGAATTAAATGTCCAACAATTTAATTCCATTTGTCATCCAAGAAAAAGTTTAAACTTTCAGGTTACCAAAGACTTTGAAAGCTATCTCAGCAATTACCCATTAAAACTTTGAGACAGACAACTAACCATCAGTTTAGTCATTTCTTTGCTAACAGATTTTTAACAAATAACATGAGTTTATTTGACCTTCAGTAAACTTTGATTGAAGTTTCATGTTTACTGTGGATAACTTTGTCAGGAGTTGGGATAGGAGTGGGGAAGGGGAGGGGGAGGGGTAGACGAGGGTGCCGGGTCAGAAATCCTGAACATAAGGGACCTTGGCCCATCTGCCTTGGTGTCTGCTGAGGTTATTTAAGTCCATGAGAATCTGATAATTAAACGTGCCTTCTGGAGGCCATTGGGACTGATTGTCTAATCGGTATTGTGGCCAAGCTACAGTACAGTAACGTCATTTTCACAGGTCCTGGTTTTGTTCCAGGGTTTTAAGATTGGCCAACAAGCCTAGAACACCCCCGGGATGTTTTAGGGTCGAATTTGGATTGGGAGGTCCCCACGATTCGTTGCCGGGCAACCCAATTGCTGGAGGAAGGCGTCCCCTCATCTACCACTGGGTTGAAGAAGAACTGTTGACTGCCATAGAGCTTAGGACATCTCCCAGACTCCCGGAGTCACAGAGGTCACCTGGTGACCGGCGGGGTCTGCCCTGATGTGGCCGTGATTAGGGCAGGGCTTTCCAGAAGGAGGTGAGGAATGGGGGGGTGGGCGGAGAACTCACCATGGCTTCAGAGGTGGCGTTGGGAAAGGCAGGTCCAGGTCTGCTAGTGGGGAGAGGAGAGAGCCTTCCCACTGGGGTGGGGGCTCAATCTTCTCCCGGGTTTCCGGCACCAAATGTAAGGTTTTGTAGGCGAGATAAACACGACACCAGGCAAAGTGGGTGCAAGGCAAGATTTATTAAAGGCACTCTCCAGTGAAGTTTCAGGGCTCAGGAGAAGGGGAGCCAGGAAAGTTGTGCTGGGAGGTGGGCACCCTCGGGCGAGGTTCTGGGACTCTGGAAAGCAGGGTGGGGGAAGTTGCGCTGAGAGGGAGTTGGCGGTGGGGGGTGGTGGTGTGTCTTTTATCTGTTTCCTGCATAGGTATCAGGTTACCTATGGAGACGTGACCTGGGCATACATCCTTTTGGTGGGAGAGTCAACGGTTAGGAGGGGGGGTAGGCTGGAAGACGGCAAGACCCTGTGGCGGTGAGACCCTGCAGTGGTCATTTCCATTGCTCTTCCTGCACTCCAGGAGCCTCCGGAGCAGCTGGTCATTTCTATTGTTCCTCCTGAACTCCCGGAGCCCACCGACCCAACAATAAGAAGTGGTTTACTTAGGGATGTTACAAGATAGAGACACATTCTGCCCCAAGGAACCGAACAAATCTTCCATCTGTCCCAATGACCATCAGTGGTCTCCATGAAATGATTGCTGATCAGGATCAGAAGACAACACACTAAACTTTGGCTTAGGACAGAGTGTTTAGGAGAGTCAAATGAGGTAACTAGAAGAATGAGCACACCAAAGAGGTCAAAGAGAAAGAGAAGAGTCAGAGGGACTCTCCCCCTCAGAACCATGCTGCAAACTACCAGGACTTGTGAAAAGAGGCATTATATATACACACTACAATATCCCCTCAATATGCAAAATACTCACTAAGAAGCAAGGAGAAATAAACAAAACAAAATGAGATGTTTAAATGCATCTATTATTGTCAATATAACTAGATATTAAATTAATCAAGAACAGTAAGTTTGTTTGACAAACATAATTTGCAGATTCTGAAGCTTTGTGTGGTAGATGTCCCCATCTTAAACCTCTGTGATTATGTTAGGTTACATAGCCACGAGGAATTAAGATGACTATCAGATGAAACTCATCAGTAGACCTTAAAATATGGAGATCATTTCAGAATATGTAGCTGGCTCAAATGGGAACATAGAGATTCTTAAAAGTGGAAGAGGAAAGCTCAAGGGGAGAACCGGAGGGGAACTGAGTACAGCAGAAGGGCAGAAGTAATATTGCTTTCTTTAAAGACGGAAGAAGGGGGCTTCTAGATACCAGAAAAAGGAAGGAAAGAGTTTCTTTTCTAGAGCTTCCAAAAAGAGAAGCCGCCTTTTCAACACCTGGATTTTAGCTCAGTTAGACCTAGGCTGAAGTGAGCTACAAAACTATAAGATAATTACTGTGATTTGTGGCATTTTAAGCCATGGAATCTGTAGTAATTTTTATAATAGTATAATAAAGAGCAAATATTCTGCATTCTGCAAGAAAAGAGTATATGTATTTTTAATTGAGTTATAATTGATATATAACATTGTATCAGTTTCGAGTGTACAACACAATGATTCAATATTTGTATACACTGCAATTGTTCACCACAATAAGTCTAGTTAGTAATTATAATTATGTCACCTTGCTGTACCTTACTTCTTACTTGAAGACTTATTTATTACATAACTGGAAGTTTGTATCTTTTGACCACTTTGCCCATTTTGTGCACCCCTCCCTCCTTGCCTCTGGCAACCACAAGTCTGTTCTGTGTATTTATAAGTTAGGTCATATAATATTTGTCTTACTCTGACATATTTTACACTTTCTGACATATTTCCGACATATTTCATCATGCCCTCGAGGTCCATCTGTGTTGTCACAAATGGCAAGATTACATTATTTTTCATGGCTGAATAATATTACACACACACACACACACACACATGTTCCATATCTTGGCTGCTTTGAATATTCCTGCAATAAATATGGGTATACAGATATCTTTTTGAGTTAGTTTTTAAACCTATTATTAGGGAAATTAAAAGACTACATGAATAACATAGTATATCATATTTATAATATAATGATACAATATTATAAAGGTATCAGGTATTTCCATATTGATAGACCGATTCAATGCAATCAAAACAAAAACTCTAAGTGTGTGTGGTTATAAATCTAGAAACTGCTTATAAAGTTTTGGGAATGCAAAGTGCAAAAAACAGTTAAGTTTTTTTTTTTTTTTTGGATGGGGGAGAAGGGCAGTGAGAGAGGAAAAGAATCCCAAGCTCACGTGGGGTTCAATCTCACGACCCTGAGATCATGACCTGAGCCCAAATCCAGAGTCAGATGCTTAATTAACTGAGCAATATCACATGTACAGGAACATTCTCAGGCCTCTGAGAATTCTGTCTCAGCCGACTGGGTCTAAATTGTCTAGACGGACTCTCCTAGGGATCCAATATCCACAGCTTACTGAAACCACCAAGCTATGTTCCATCTCAGAGGAAAAGAGGTAATATGATTGACCTCATCCCTTCTCTGGGGATGGAAAAAAAATGGTGGTACCCACATAACATGAGTTCTATCTTCTGGGAATATAAGGTAATGCATAAAAACTTTCATCTCACTTCTATGGAACATGTCCCAACCTAAAATTTTACTTGTTTCCTTCTAAACAGATATTTTCCACTACTCATGTAAAGCAAGAGATAGAAGACAATTTGGTGAGCTGAAAACTACAGCCATTTAGGGAAGAGAAAAATGCTACACTGGTTCTTTGATTTTTATCAAACAGTGTAGCCTTGGGTCTGCTCAGTGTCCAAGTAGGGTCTCTGTGCTAGAGGACATGAATCTGGGAGAAAGGAGTTCTGCTGACACCAGTGATTCCATAAGAAGACAGCTCCTCACAGAAAACGACTGACTTCATGAGCAGACCAACTAATGTGACCAGGAATACAGTGGGGAACCCAGAAGGAAAGAGGAGCTCTTTGGGTAAAAGAAGTGAAGTCAGACTAGATTCAGACTGAAGCAGCAAAACTTGGTGTGTATGTTTTCTGTTGACCTCCTTTGTAGTTTTAATGATCAGTACTTTATTTTTTCCCCTTTAAATGTATTCCCTGAGACCCTGATCAAATGTGCTTCTTTTCAGAGGCCGGGAGTCTGTGCTTCAGGAGACTGAGTTGCAATCTAGCCTAAATTTTGACATTTGGGGGCTTTCTTCGGCTACCTACATTTTATGCCACAGAAGAGGAGGTGGCCGTCCTTTTAGGTACAATTTCATGAAGACTCTGATGTCTTCATGTAAATGTAATAAGTTCAGTGCCCACTAGCTGTTAGCCTGCATCAGACCTGCAGGTGGAACTTAGGGCATTCGTTCTTCTGGGCGTGGAGGATGAGTCATGGTTGGGGAGAGGCAGACGGCTGCTTTTGGACAGTGGGAACAGTTACATTCCTCCCAGGTTGATGTCTTGTTCACTTTGGCTAATTAAGGACTCCAGATGTCAAAATCATCTGCTACATCATTGAACCTTGCTATATAAAGCTTTGGCTGGAATTATGGCTGAGATATCACAAAATCCCACATGGCTCATCCCAATTTTCCCTCCTTGCCACACACCTACAGAGTCCTGCCAAACACAATAATATAGAGCTGCTGGGACCCATCCTCAAATCCCACTTCCTTTCCATCAAAGCTTTTTGAATGACTTTGTAAATTTGTTAGAGAGGGTAAGAACCAAACCTATTCCAAACTGGCCGAAGGATGGCTCCAGGTGTCCTGGCCTCTTGCGCTGTACTCCCTGCTTCACTGTTACTCGTCCCCTTTGCCAAAAATACTTTAAAATAGATCATACACTGGAGTTAAAATGGAAATGAAAAAGGCAGGCTTTATTTAGTCCAAAGATGGGGTCCAAGCTCTGGCACACCAAACATGAAAACATTCAAGCAGCACTACTTTATTATTTTTAATCTTATCTCTAGGAGGTGAGACTCTGCTCTGCCTGATTTGCCCCAGGGCAATCACCCTGGCTGGTATCTGTTATGGAGGCATTGTCATACTCACTGGTGGGCAGAGCTTTGTCCCCTACTAAGTTAGGGAATGGAAATCCTCCAAGATTTAGGGAATCATCCCTGAGACCATAAGTCATCCTCTGAGCTCACTGCCCTTTGCCTGAGTCAGGAGAATGCTGCTTACCTGTCCCTACGCACTTGTTGGTTGATGCCATCTCTCATTTTCACATCCTGGGAAGCATCCCTCCTAGTCTAAACCATATTTCAAACCCTGTGCAACAAATCTCCTGTATCACCCACAGTTCTGGAATCTGTTCTTTCTTTTCCCTTCCCTTTTCATTACATTTTCTACCACTCTACTGAAATCCTTCAGTTTACTATATCAAAACTATTGTTGGAAACAGTATTTGCTGTATAAAAGTCCATTACTCGCAGCTCATCCCATGTAATAATTGTAGTATTTCCTGCTTGTCTCCCTCCCCCACTCTCTGTCTCACTGACATACACAAACCTCTGGTCCTTACATACAATATGTTTTCTGTTTTCCTGAGCCTGGGCCTATGCCGC
Source organism: Mustela erminea (assembly GCF_009829155.1). Taxonomy (NCBI): domain Eukaryota; kingdom Metazoa; phylum Chordata; class Mammalia; order Carnivora; family Mustelidae; genus Mustela; species Mustela erminea. The sequence continues at coordinate 60,234,606 of NC_045622.1, forward strand.
ATAGTCTACATTAAGAAAGGGACATGATTATTGAGGTTTAATCACATGAAATGGCTGACCTACAAAAATAACCCTCCGGTAAGATGTATTAATAAAGGTATAAAGGAAATCAAGTGGGGCCACTTACAAAGAAAAGGAACAATAACAAGTCCGTTTTATAGGTGCCAACATCCAGGAGACAGAGGAAACCTGAATGTGACAGTTGTTGTCCCCCACCACGGTCAGCCCCAGCCCATTCTGACAGCAGATTTGACTTCGGGGCTCCAAGACCAGAGGATCCCAGACTGAGAGATCATGTATAATTTGAGCTGTTACAATCCCAGTTCCTTCATCCTTGTGGGAATACCCGGTCTGGAGAGATTCCACAGCTGGATCGGGATTCCCTTTTGTGTCATCTATGTTCTGGCTATTGTGGGCAACTGCACCCTTCTCTACCTCATTGCTGTAGAGCACAGCCTCCATGAGCCCATGTTTTTCTTCCTTGCTATGCTGGCTACCACAGACTTCATCCTGTCCACGGACACAGTGCCCAAACTACTCAGTAACCTCTGGCTGGGCTCCCAGGAAATTACCTTCTCTGGCTGTCTCACCCAGATGTTTTTCCTCCACTTCAGCTTTGTAGTGGACTCAGCCATCCTGTTGGCCATGGGATTTGATCGCTATGTGGCCATCTGCTTCCCCTTGAGGTACACCACCATCTTGACTCCACAGGTGGTCATCAAGGTTATGGTGACCATCACCGTGAGGAGCTTCTGTGTCATCTTGCCAGATGTTTTTCTGCTGAAACGGTTACCCTTCTGCGGGACACGCATCATCCCACACACATACTGTGAGCACATAGGTGTTGCTCGGCTTTCTTCTGCTGACATCTCCATCAACATCTGGTATGGATTTTCTGTGCCTCTCATGACTGTCTTCTCGGATGTGATCTTTATTGCTGTTTCCTATGCCTTCATCCTTCGTGCTGTCTTTCAGCTCTCATCTCAGGGTGCCCGTCAGAAGGCCCTCAGCACTTGTGGTTCCCATGTCTGTGTTATTCTCATGTTTTACACACCTGCCACCTTCTCCATCCTTGCTCATCGCTTTGGGCACAGTGTCCCTCGAAATGTGCTCATCCTATTTGCCAACTTCTATGTGGCCATCCCCCCTGCTCTAAATCCTGTTGTCTATGGAGTGAAGAACAAGCAGATCCAAGACAAATTTATTCTGCTTTTCTCTTTAAGAAAGACATAATGAGTGGGGAGGGTCACTGAAGAAGACGTTGAGGTAAAATTCAAGTAGGTGAAATTTTATGTAAGATTGGAGACATAAAAATAAAGCTGTAGCTCCTATTAACCTGAAATTTTAGCATTCTATCCATGAGCGAAGTATGGGAAGGGAGGAAAAGAGAAAATCTTCTAGACTTTCAGAAAATCAAGCCTCTTCTTGGTTCAGTTTTCTCACCACTTGTATGAAGAAGGTGATGATGGGTACACAAGAGCATTAAAACTCAGGCTTCTATTTTTCCTGCTGCTAATTTTGAGATATTTGAAGGCTAGATATTTCCCAATATACAACTCACCCCTGTATTTTTCAGTTCCTGAGTTAAAGACAAAAGTTCCTGTGTTCCTCCTTTAGTAGCTATCAATGCTCTCAAGTATAACTACCAAACTTTCTGCTTTGAGCTTCAGTCCCGAGTCTATACATTATTAATCCCCTCTTCTCTGTCCTGTACCTGCTTCATTTTTTGCTTATCCTTCTCAAATTATATAGAGCTGATTATCTTTTATTTCTGTTTTCTTCAGTTGCATGTTCCAAGAAATTTTTCACTACCCTTGGTCCATATTTTAGAAGTATTAATTAATTTAAGTAAAAATAATTTATTTTGGGTGGCTCAGTTGGTTGAGCAACTGCCTTCAGCTGGGGTCATGATCCTGGAGTCCCAGAATCGAGTTCCTAGTAGGGCTCCCAGCTCCGTTGGGAGTCTGCTTCTCCCTCTGACCTTCTCCCCTCTCATGCTTTCTCTCACTCACTCTCTCTCAAATAGATAAATAAAATCTTTAAAATATAAAAACAAAAATAATTATCATAGGATAATTTTAGTTAATTCATTTCACAGATGAGGAAATGGAGATTTACAAAGATTACAGAAAGACAATTAGTGGATTTAGTATCCAAAACCAGGTCTGTCTGATCCAGAATTCTTTATCCAATTGCTTCCTGAATATCTACCCACTGAGTGGCTTACAAACGCCTCCCACTTAATTTTTCCAAAACTGACCTAGAAACTAACTTCCTCCACAAAAAGTGCTCTTCCTTTTCAGTGTTCTTTTATGGTGAATGATGGCACTACCACCAAATGCATTCCCAAGTCAGAAACCTGTTGCTTGTTCTTGTTTTATCCTATGTCATTCTCTAGCAAAATTAAGTCAATATTTGGGTTAAATGTTTTATTTCAAAGTGCTTAAAAGTCACATCAGTAGATATATACATGAGATTCTTACTTTTATCATGACCATAGAGCTTGCCTCTGTCCTTTTCTATGATCTGTCCCTCTGAGAGTATTTCAGAGTCGTCTTTTTAAAGGAGTTCCAATCCTGCTCCATTCAATCCACTCTCTCTATAAAAGCTAGAGTAGTCATCTTAGAATTCATAGGATTGTGTCACTTTGTACCTTGCATTCTTTCAATAATTCCGTTGCCCTTATATCAGTGTAAGGAATGGAAGAATCTAATGAAAAGAGTGACCTTCTGTAAAAATCAGAGCTTTACATTCAATTTAAGTTTATTTAACTTCATTTATGTTTTTTCACTTAATTTTCACATCCCTGACTCTTTGAGCAAGTAATTTCAGAAGCGATGTTTTTTGTGTGTGTCATACTCAGTGTCTGGTTCTTTAAAACAACAACAACAACAACTTGGTGTGAGTAGAGTGTGTATTAAGTAGGATCTGGGTAGGAACCATCTATGTTCTTCTTAAGAAACTCTCAGGATAAAAAAACGCCCATTTCCTACACTCTCCACTGAAAAAGAGGCCATAAATTTTATCAAGATGAACATGTTAAATTACTCAGTAATAAGAAGTAAATAATAAAGTTGGTATAAGGAGGTAAGATCCTCTGTGTGTGTGTGGGGTCTGCATGTGTTTTAACATTTTCTTTTTATATTTGTAAGCCCTAGGGGAATTCAGAAGATGCACAGGTAGGGCTGCTTTATCCAAACCACAATTATAAACCATCATACCTATTTGCCTATTTATTTGTCTATCCACACCTACAAGATGAGCTCCTTGAAGGCAGAAACTTAGTCCTAGGCATATTCTTATGCCCTTTTATATGAAAATATCTGACACACCATGTGTTCTCAATAAAGGTTTCATACACATTCAAACTTTATTAGGAACCCCTTCTTGATGTCATTATCCTTAACTTTTCTTTTTTTCCTTCTCTATCCAGTTTAGATTCCAGCATATGTTACTGCAGCCATTGTCTTGTTTATCCTAAACTCAACGTGTTCTAAACCGTACTGTCTCTCTTACATACTCAGTTGAAAAAAAAAAGGACTCTAATGAATCTTAATGAAAATAGCCCTGTATTTTGGGGAAGTTAGAGATAATGACTGCACAAGATAGACTGATACTACTGTTGATGAATGAAGACATACACCACCATAGTTGTCTACTTTCAGCTTCTCCAATGCATCACATTTCTCCTTGTCTCTTCTACCTGTGCTTTCTCTTTATTCTTTGCCTGGCAGTTCCAGTTTAGGTTCAACTAAAAATTCCCTCCAATATTTCTTTTTCAGTCCTGTATATTACATTAGTATCACTCCTATACATTCTCATTGCACAATGGACCTTTCATTGTAGGACATATCACAACTCTAATAAGATGACTGGTTGTATACTCGGTTGTTTAGTGTTGGTTTCTCCATTATATATCATCAAAGACCAGGCTCATGCCTACTTTGTTTACCATTGCATTCCTATCATTTACAATCTCATAGATTGTAATAGGCATTTAATAAATGTTTGTTGAATAAAAGAGTTGAATGGAATGAGGTCTTTTAAAAGATTTGTTTGTTTGTTTGCTTGTGTATGTTAGTCACCATACAGTACATCATTAGTTTTTGATGAAATGAATTAGTTTTAATGAATGAATAAAATCCTTTTTGTTTGGTGAGCATCTACCTGGATTTGTAACTCTGCATAATCAGAGAGAAAATTATGGAGAGTCATGGAAAAAGACTTATTTTCTCCACAATAAGGTGATAGTTGTTTCTCCACTTATTCTTCAGAGCCTTTCTTTAACTTAAATATTTCTAAGTTATTTTTTCCTTTTTAGAGATGCAAAAACTGATTTCTAGAACAGTGAAAGTACTTTGTTAGAGTACAAAGGAAGGGATGAGCAGAACAGGGAACATTCCAAATGGTCAGCCACTAGGCATTGAAAGTAGACATCCTTGTGGATCTGATGAGAGGTCATATGTGGGGTTCTGTTGGAAGGATGAGACTTATCCTGGCTGGCTTGCTATGATTTTCAGATATGTGTGTGCCTTGTGTTAGACATTTGTCCCAAACACATAGATTAGCAGCCTGTAGCCTGAAAAATTGACTAAATACTGAGTTAATGAGGATTCTCCACTGAGGGAAGATGGACAGAACTACCAAGCAAGACTGAACATTGAAGTGAATATTTGAGAAGACAGGCCTCTTCACACCTGGAGAGATGCAGCCCTAGGCAGAAATATCTCCAGGGTTTTGTTATATCAGGCTAGAAGCTGCTGTTTTTCAATCCAAATAGCTATTTATCGATTTTCCACTATGAAGTACCCTCAGCCAGGGATTCATAGGAGAATGAAACAGTCTATGCACATGAAATTTTAGGAGCTCTATAACTGGGCTGACACATGGTAGATGACTTTGCCAGACTTTCTTTGTCAAATTAATGATAAAGCTAGATCAAGACCCCACTGAGGTTCAGGTATTCTAACATCATTGATTCCAAAATTTCCAATCCACCACTAATATGAGCTGAGGTGTAAGTTTCTAACCTGGGAAAGTGTTAATTTGGTTGAATCCTTGTTCATGTCCCACACTGACTTGAAGCCTTAGGACCTGAAGGCCTATAGGTCCTCTGGGCTCACGAACTTCTGTTCTAACCTGTCTTTAATCCCTGGAGATGACAAGAGAAATAAATTTGCACTCCACTCTTCCAAGCTCGATGTTGGTCTTGCCTACTGTGGCCGTGGTCTATGTCTTTCCTTTATGTCCCTTTATATGTCTTTACTAATCCTGGAACTGCTTCTTTTGTTCTTTGGTGTGTTTTTCACCTGCTGTGTTTCTGCACACTCTGATCAGCACCTTGCCTTTGCAAAGCAGTTCCAGGACCAGGATCTGCAAGGTATAAGCCCTTGGTGAGCATACAGAACTATTAGGGAGTAATGGAATAGAGCCGATGAGAAAAGGAGCTGGTGAAGAGGAAAGAGGCAGGTGGGGAAAGAAGGGGCTCCAAGAAAGAAGAAAGGACAAGATTAGAATTCTACAGATAGATTATAAAGCTGACACTCATGCAAAGAGAATGGTGTGAAAGAGAGGTGTCTATTAGGAGCTTAATTCTGAGCCCCTCCCACTTATATTCCTAAGATGTTTCTATGATTTTTCTAAAGATCGGAAATGCTATGGATGTATAAACAAACAAAGAAACAAACATCAGTGGTCATGATAGATATAGAATTGGCCATTCCAGACTGGGGCCAGACAGAAGACACTTGGAGATTGAAATTTCATATGCTATCTCAGAGTTTTTTTTAAGGTTATCTTGTATGTGTAAGCATGGGTTATATTTGTGGATGCATTTATGAATGAGTGTCCTGTTGTCCTTTGGGATAATGTGGGCAAACACCAAGATATCCACCCACCTTGTATACCATAGCAAGACACAAATCCAAAATGAAGTCAAACAGTTGTTTTTGGAAGGGTCATAAAATAGTCCTTTTGTGACCCATGAACCAAATATGGATATTCTTTTCTCTACAATGGGGCAGAAGAAAGATATGCACATAGACACATTTAACACAAAAAAGAGAAATAATGTCAAGGTATGGATTATAATGCTTGGTAACTAAGATATTACTGAAAGACCTGTCCTTTATTTAGTACTGGAGGAGATGGAGTAGGTAGAGATATTGGGAGTGTCATTGCTATATCCCTAGCCTTAGGAGGGAAGAGAAAAAGGCTCAACAATCAATCAGAGGCCAGTAAATAGGGTGGGAGTAGAATGCTTGCTAAATGTAAAATCCTATTCAGTAATCTGTAATCAAAGAGTACTAATACTAGTAGACTAAATAGAATGTGTAGTAAGTGATACCTAAGAAGTTTCATGAAAGGATATGTAAAGCAACAGACCTTCTTTCGTATATAGGACTTTGAAGGTAGGTGAGGAAAGTGCTGCAGTTTCCCACATCTAGCTGCATCCTTCCTACCAAAACATCTTTTGGTATCTTGCAGTGTCAGTGGATGGCTTCGGTTTGTTTGGTGGGAGCCTTCATCCGGTTTGGAAGTATTTAAATATGAGAAGCAACATTTCATGCTTTTCCAGATCTTTAATTATCCAGTATTTAGGTGGAGGAGCCTAGCTTGTGTTATTATGGTAGGCCGTGAGGATATAAGACTGAGGGAGAGGTGGGTGAATGATAGGGTATTCACAGCACTATTTGGATGATCAAGTTCATTAGTGTGAAGTCCACTGGGCCCTCTGCCATGCATTTACTCAACAAGAACTTATTGAAGACTCTGTGACAGATACCGTTCCAGGGATAGAACCATGAAATAAGCTGACACGATATCTATCCTCTTAAAGTTTACCACTTCTTAAGTGAGAAAGCTAAGTAAAGTAAAATGAAAATAGTGTGGTAAGTCCTCTGATCGGATAATATGGAGTGCCAGGAGTGTACCTGGGAACGTTACCTAATTTGGATATTGTTCAAGAAAGCTTGCCGTGTGCTGAACATGAGAGAGTTAGCTGGAGAAAGAAAGAAAATGGGCCAAGCTGAAGAAACCTCAAGGACCAAATGTAGGAGGAGAAGGAATCAGACATGTGTATTTCCCGGAGCTGAAGATTACATGGGAGGTGTGGGTGACGTAGTCAGTGGACTAAAGTTATCTCCCTTTTGATATGGGAGAAGCTTTCTGGCTTCTTCCACTTTGATCGTCTCATGTGGTGCCTGGTGTTAGTTAATATAATACCTGTTTATAACTGGAGAAGGAAAACTATTGAAAAATATTGGAAGTCTTTAAAGTGACATTGAGGAACTACATGGGTGTTGGTAATACCATGGTGTTAGGTAGAGAACCATGAGTTCCTTGCAAATTCTTGTTGTGAGAGTACGCAACAAGAGATTACCGATGTGGATACTACTCCCACAACCAGGTAATGTGTCTTCAAGTTAAAATTCATTTGCTTACCTTAGTAGATAGTAAATAAGTGGGCATGTTATCTTAAAAATTATTCCCTAAAATCATGAGACAGGTGGTGCCCAGGTGGCTCAGTGGGTTAAAGCATCTGCTTTTGGCTCAGGTCATGATATCTGGGTCTTGAGATTAAGCCCCATGTCTGGCTCCCTGCTTAGTGGGGAGTCTGCTTCTCCCTCTCCCTCTCCCTCTGGCTCTTCCCCTACTTGTGCTCTCTTGTGCTCTTGTGCTCTTTTTCTCTTACTCACTCTAATAAATAAATAAATTCTTTAAAAAAAATGAGGAGACAAAGAAGAAGCCCAGAAAACAAAATAAAATAAGACAAACCGGACTTCAAGTTTGTAGAGATGGAAGAGTTCACTGATGTTTCCATACCTTTACTACTCCTCCATCACCCCTCTATTAACTGGCAAGTCCTACCGATTCTGTCTTCTCATCTTTCTGAAGTCCCTTAAGCTCTTCTGTTACATTGACTTAGGCTGTCATTTTCTACCTCACTACAGTAATTACACATGGTTCTTTCTTACAGAATGAGTTCCTATTCCATCTGGGCTCATATTAGTTCTTATAAATAGTGTTCCAATAAATGAATATATTTAGATTTCACAAAATAGTTTTACTAGCTTTTAAAATAAACTTAGAATATTTTCAGGCTTCTTATATGCTCAGAAATCAATTGTACCCTACATGAATTACCTGCTTTTTAATTTAAGGCATACTTGATAAAATTGTCTAGTTTGGGGACCATATGGAGGGAGATAGATCTCTGACAACCTTTTAATTTTACATAAATTGGTTTATTTAGGTTTTATGATTCTCATCAATCATGTTTGTTAATGTATATTTTCCTGAATGTCATTACATTTTGTCAGAGCATGAGAATTGATTTCAAAATACCATTATTGTTAAAAATGTATCTGCCTTGTCAGTAGAATTTTTTGTCTTTTTATCTGGATTTTTAAAAACTTTTTAAAAAACATTTTATTTATTTATTTGATAGACACAAATCACAAGTAGGCAGAGAGGCAGACAGAGAGAGAGGGGGAAGCAGGCTCCCTGCTGAGCAGAGAGCTGGATGAGGGTCTTGATTCCAGGACCCTAGGATCATGACCTGAGCTGAAGGAAGAGGCTTTAATCCACTGAGCCAGCCAGGGGCCCCTTATCTGCATTTTAATCATTACGTTTATGTAGTTCAGATTGTGGCTTTAAAGAATTAATTCTACTGATTGTATTTTTTACTCTTTTCTTTTTAAAGTAATTGATTTCCAATTGTGGATATTTAATATACTTATATTATTTCTTATTCAATTGAAAATGTGTTTAAGACTAATATTTTGCATCTTAAAGCAGTTTCTACTACTTTTTGAAGGTTTGCTCCTTAGTGAGTCCTTGGAGACATTTTCTAGTCTGTATCTACCTTTTTGTCTTTCTGTCTTATTTGATATTTGCTGGTTATTTATTCACCTAAATAAGTTTCTTAAAAACCTCAGTCTCATACACATTTCAGGTGTATACACTTTTTTAAAAAAATATTTTATTTATTTATTTGACAGACAGAGATCACAAGTAGGCAGAGAGGCAGGCAGAGAGAGAGGGGAGGAAGCAGGCTCCCTGCTGAGCAGAGTGCGCAATGTGGGGCTCGATCCCAGGATCCCAGGATCATGACCTGAGCCAAAGGCAGAGTCTTTATAACACTCTGAGCCACCCAGGCGCCCGAGGTGTATACACTTCTAATATAAGTTAGTGGTTTTAATAATTTACATGTATCTCTTCGATTCTTGAGGAATTTTATTTTACTTGGTATGAATAATTTTCAAGCTACTTGTGGGATTATCCAGTATTTTCTCACTGATCCTCATTCATCCAATTGCATACAGTATTATAAAAATTGTAGCCAATTTTAGGGCCACAAATTCTGCTCTTTGGCATATTTATTCTTGAGCCAGCCGTATACTATGTAATTTATTCACATGTTTCATTTGTTTTATGTGTTTATTCATTTATTACATATATTCAAGTTAATCATGCCATTTTATTTTATTTTTTTGAGATAGTATTTTTTTTTCATTTATTTATTTTCAGCATAACAGTATCATTATTTTTTCACCACACCCAGTGCTCCATGCAATCTGTGCCCTCTATAATACCCACCACCTGGTACCCCGACCTCCCACCTCCCCCCCCCGCCACTTCAAACCCCTCGGAGTGTTTTTCAGAGTCCATAGTCTCTCATGATTCCTCTCCCCTTCCAATTTACCCCATCCCCTTCTCTCTAACTCCCCATGTCCTCCATGCTATCTGTTATGCTCCACAAATAAGTGAAACCATATGATAATTGACTCTCTCTGCTTGACTTATTTCACTCAGCATAATCTCTTTGAGTTCTGTCCATGTTGCTAGAAAAGTTGGGTATTCGTCCTTTCTGATGGAGGCATAATACTCCATAGTGTATATGGACCACATCTTCCTTATCCATTCGTCCATTGAAGGGCATCGTGGTTCTTCCCATAGTTTGGCAACCGTGGCCATTGCTGCTATAAACATTGGGGTACAGATGGCCATTCTTTTCACGACATCTGTATCTTTGGGGTAAATACCCAGGAGTGCAATGGCAGGGTCATAGGGAAGTTCTATTTTTAATTTCTTGAGGAATCTCCACACTGTTCTCCAAAGAGGCTGCACCAACTTGCATTCCCACTAACAGTGGAAAGAGGGTTCCCCTTTCTCCACATCCTCTCCAACACATGTTGTTTCCTGTCTTGCTAATTTTGGCCATTCTAACTGGTGTAAGGTGATATCTCAATGCGGTTTTAATTTGAATCTCCCTGATGGCTAGTGATGATGAACATTTTTTCATGTGTCTGATAGCCATTTATATGTCTTTATTGGAGAAGTGTCTGTCCATATCTTCTGCCCATTTTTTGATATGATTGTCTGTTTTGTGTGTGTTGAGTTTGAGGAGTTCATTATAGATCCTGGATATCAACCTTTTGTCTGTACTGTCATTTGCAAATATCTTCTCCCATTCCGTGGGTTGCCTCTTTGGTTTTCTTGACTGTTTCCTTTGCTGTGCAGAAGCTTTTGATTTTGATGAAGTCCCAAAAGTTCATCTTCGCTTTTGTTTCCTTTGCCTTTGGAGACATATCTTGAAAGAAGTTGCTGTGGCTGATATCGAAGAGATTTCTGCCTATGTTCTCCTCTAGGATTCTGATGGATTCCTGTCTCACATTGAGGTCTTTTATCCATTTTGAGTTTATCTTTGTGTACGGTGTAAGAGAATGGTCGAGTTTCATTCTTCTACATATAGCTGTCCAGTTTTCCCAGCACCATTTATTGAAGAGACTGTCTTTTTTCCACTGTATATTTTTTCCTGTTTTGTCGAAGATTATTTGACCATAGAGTTGAGGGTCCATATCTGGGCTTTCTACTCTGTTCCATTGGTCTATGTTTCTGTTTTTATGCCAGTACCATGCTGTCTTGGTGATCACAGCTTTGTAGTAAAGCTTGAAATCAGGTAACGTGATGCCCCCAGTTTTATTTTTGTTTTTCAACATTTCCTTAGTGATTCGGGGTCTCTTCTGATTCCATACAAATTTTTGGATTATTTGCTCCAGCTCTTTAAAGAATACCGGTGGAATTTTGATCGGAATAGTATTAAAAGTATAGATTGCTCTAGGCAGTATAGACATTTTAACTCATAAATGGCATAATCCGTCTTTTTATTATCACTTAAAACATTTTCTTTACATAGTTTTTACTTTTAGAAAATATTCTGAATTATGTTACCCTTTAATTATATTACCAGGTAACCTTCTCTGTATCATTCAAGTTTCAGAATGGGTGCTGGAGAAGCCAGCACTATTTTGTCATCTTTTGACTCCTATACACATATCTTTACCTCATTCTTTTTCAAAGCTATATACTCTTCCAGTGTATGAACATATGTAAATGTTAAAATCATTCCCATATTAAGAATTAAACTGTTGTTAGCATTTCAATTTGTTTTTTTATAGTTATTTCAATCAAATTTCTTATTATATATCTTGCTGCTATGAATCTCTTTTTAAAGAGATTTTATTTCTTTATTTGAGAGAGAGAAAGAGCGTCCCTTCGTGCATGAGAGAGAACATACCAGCAGGGGCAGAAGGAGTAGGGTGGGGAGGCAGAGCGAGAAACAGACTCCCCAGTGAGCAGGGAGCCCGACAAAGGGCCTGATCCCAGGACCTCAGATCATGACCTGAGCCGAAGGCAGATGCTTAACTCACTGAGCTACCCAGGTGTCCATGCTGTGAATAGCTTTGTGTCTTTTTTTTTTTTTTTTTTTTAATAACTGTGTATTTGGAAGCATTCCTATATTTGGAACTTCTGGGGCAATAGGTATGTGCTTTTTATGTTTTTATACACATTGGCAAATTACTATCTAAGAATGTTATACACCAAACCCTTCTAAAATAGTTGTAACAACTTACTTCCTCAGACCCTTCACAGGACAGATATTATCAATAATACCATTGGTCTTTTGCAGTCTTTTTTAATTGATAAATAATATGTCTCATCATTCATGTTTTATTAGGTTTAATTACTTATGAGACTGAGAATATCCTACATGTGTATTATACTTTAGAATTTCTTCTAATATGACTTTGTTATTCATATCCATTGTCAATGTTCCACTTGATCAAAGGGCTTTGTTTTAGTGATCTGTAAGAATACTTTGAATAAATGTTTACGTAATTCCATATTTCCCATTTGGATTAATCTTTAATTGTGTTGCTTTTGCCAAGGAATTTATTGTTTCCTGTTTTATTATTTTTTCTCTGCAATAGTTTGTCCCTCCAATTTCCATTTTGTCCTCCTTTCCTCCTTTAGATATTATCTGGGTGAATATGTGATGGGGCATATGGGATGTGGCAAGGTGGGCTATACATGATTTTGTGGCAGTAAATAGGAAACCAAAATTCTGGATCTGAAACCTAGGTGAGGCTTTTCTATACATTGGCCTCTGCTGTAACTCTATTTTTTTTTAAAGATTTTATTTATTCATTTGACAGACAGAGATCACAAGTATGCAGAGAGGCAGGCAGAGAGAGAAGAGGAAGGAGGCTCCCTGCCCAGCAGAAAGCCTGATGCGGGGCTCGATCCCAGGACCCTGGGATCATGACCCGAGCCGAAAGAAGAGGCCTTAACCCACTGAGCCACCCAGGTGCCCCTGTAACTCTATTTTTAATGAAATGGACACCACCTAGGTTTGAGCAGCGAGGATATTTTCTGTTGCTGACTGCCAGTCTTGCCATTTCTTCCTATCTGAAATTATAGTCTTTAGATTTTTCTCTTCTTTCTAGTTGGAATAAACTTTACATCACATCTGCCTTTAATTACTCAAGGCAAATTGGTGTATCTGAGTTAGAATGCAGAGGTCTTGATGGGAGATGATAGCCTGTGGGAGAGAGCAGTCAATGCAAGCATAGAAATAAGAGGATGTAAGACAAAGATACTTAGGGAATGAGCCCCTGTAACATGAGCTTGTTTGGAAGGTGAGTGAGATGATTGCGTGTGAAAGAAGAATTGAGATAATTTCAAGGTATCCAAATTGAGAAACCGTGCTATACTATCATTTGCTGAGTTGGGAGATATTATAAGAGAAACAGATTTGGAGCAATGGAAAGAGAAGTAGGGTAGTTTGGAACATGCTGAACTGGATACATCTGTGGGATTTTGAAGATGGCAGGCATGGGGTAGCTAGTTTCAAACCAAAGAGAGAGGAATAGCTTCAAAACTATAAACATCAGAATCTTAAACATAGGAATCACAAAGTCATGGCATTTGGGGATATCACCCAGGTGGAGGTTGTTCACCTAGAAAGCAGCAGACATAGATAGAGCACTATAGAGTATCAATATTCAAGAACAAGTAGAAAGAAAAATGAGAGACTACTGAAGTTGGAGAAAAAGATTTGTGTATCATGTCACAAACAGAAGAATTTTGTAGGAAGGACACAACTGTTTCAATGAAGTCTCACAAGAGTGAGTCGTTATATAGATTAGACTGGGGAAAGAATGTTGTGGTCTAACTTTATCCAGAGACTGGGCTCCCCCTGCTGAGATATCTTCTGTGAGGGGAGGAGGGTTCTGATCTTTCCTTGAGACCAATCTGACATAGTGAGTTCTTGGTGGGTGTCTTTTCTTAGAAATTTTCCAACCTGAGAATATCTGAACGCATAGTAAATCACCTCAACTTTAGCTCTTAGAGGAGAATATTTGTCTCCTCTTTATGTTGGTGAACTTTGTTGCAATACTGGTAAGAGCCAGGGCAGATGCTCTGTTGTGGAGAAAGAGTGAATAAGAAAAGAGAATGCATGGTCTACTTTGGTGTTAGACATGGGGCATGTCTTTGTTTAACCCCTTGACCCCCAGGAGGGGGTCTGTTATTCAAGTTCACCAGGGCTGGGACTTTACATTGAGCTTTGTTCCAAATCCCTATCTAGTCATTGTCTTTCCATCTAACTGTATTTTGGGCCCTTATTTTCCTAGAAAACCTTCTGGGCTGCTGTTAACTTGGCAGGTCTAAAATTATATGCCAGGAGTTATGTGATTTGTGTCTCTGGGAAAAAAATTATTTTGATATCATTTGTATTCTGACTGAAAATTGTAATGACAACTTTGTCAGGTATTTATTAGTAAAGAGAAGAGACAAGTGATAGTGTATCACTTTACAGAGCTGAAAGTGGGGGATAATATTGAAGAAGGCTTAGAGGGTTATCTGTAGATCACTGTAACAATAAGCCATGATATTTTTATTTTCAGTCTATGAGACATATCCAGTCCAAGACCATGGTGGCCTCATTCAACTTGAGCAGCTTCAATCTGGGCCCCTTCATCCTGCTGGGAATCCCAGGGCTGGAGGAGTTCCATGTCTGGATTGGGATTCTCTTCTTTATTATTTACCTTGGGGGTCTTGCAGGCAACAGTGTCCTTCTCTACCTTATTTCCATGGAGCGTAGCCTTCATGAGCCCATGTTCTTTTTCCTCTCCATGCTGGCTGCTACAGATATCATCCTGTCTAATACATGTGTACCCAAAACACTCAGCATCTTCTGGATAGGTCCTCAGAAAATCACCTTTCCTGCCTGTCTTACTCAGATGTTCTTTCTCCACTACAGCTTTGCCATGGATTCTGCCATTCTGCTGGCTATGGCATTTGATCGCTATGTTGCTATTTGCTTCCCCCTAAGATACACCACTATTCTCACCCGTCAGAGTATTACTAAGATTGTAATGGCTATTGTTGGCAGAAGCTTTTTGATCATCTTCCCATGTGTGTTCCTATTAAAGCGACTCCCTTTTTGCCGAACTTCCATCATACCACACACATACTGTGAGCACATAGGTGTTGCCCAACTCGCCTGTGCGGACATCTCCATCAACATCTGGTATGGCTTTGCTGTACCTATACTGACTGTTACATCAGACCTGATCTTTATTGGCATCTCCTACAGTCTCATCCTTCGTGCCATCTTTAACCTTCCATCCCAAGATGCCCGTCAGAAAGCTCTCAACACGTGTGGTTCTCATGTTTGTGTCATTCTTATGTTCTACACACCAGCCCTGTTCTCTGTTCTCACCCATCGTTTTGGTCACAAAATTCCGCACTCCTTCCATATACTGGCTGCCAACCTCTATGTAGCCATCCCTCCTGCACTCAATCCAATCATCTATGGGGTGAAGACCAAGCAGATTCGGGAAAAAATCATCCTACTCCTCTTCCCTAAAGGGAACCAGTGACATGAGACTGAGAGCTTGGGAAAGGAAACAGGTAACTATATTGACTTTGGAATGCATTTCATTTTTTTACAGCTAAAATATCTGTAATGGTGATTTAAATACATATGAAATCCTAAAAGTTCTCCATGTGCTGGAGGAATCTGTAAGATAAAGTAAGGAGGTAGATGTCAAGAAAGGCAATAAAATAAGTTGAAGAAGATATGTCCGCTTGAAAACATAGATCACATGGAAATTTCTATCTCATTTTGAGATAGATTTCCAAGATTTATGGGATAGAATATTGATTGTATATAATGTGGAAAAAATAGAATATAATTCTTAATTAACAGATTAAAAGAGATAACTAAGGGTCTAACAATTTGAGCTATCTTTGTTGCATACGTTCCAGATGAAAGATGGTAAAGCTAACAGCAAATGATTACCATCCTTAGGAATCATCCAGGAAGATTAATCATCGAAAAGCCTGGTTCTCAAACATAGATGAGTACCAAAATCACCTGGGGGATTTGGTAGAAATACGAAGTCCCAGGTTCTATCCTACTTCAATGGACCTCTCTGTTCTTTAACAGCTCTCTAGGTGATTCTGATACCTAAGAAATTCTGGATCCTTCCAAATCTGAAAAGTCCTAGTCCTTTGAAATACCCATATACTTGGTTCTTCTAGTAATTTCCTAACTTGGAAGTAAGATAGGTGTCTTTCATGCTCCCCATAATTGCCTCTTGCTTAGTATTAGTGATCCATCTTAAAATTCCATAACTGTAAATATCGTATCATCAAAATATATTATCAGTTGTCTATCTTATTATAGTCTTTGAAGGATTTCACTTCTGGCACAAAAAATTCTTCTCATGATGATTTTAATGAACGCAGAGATGACCCATTAATAACTTTGTGTTGTAGCCTCTAAAGAGAGCCATGGTACTATATTTCATCTCCCATGCTTTTCTGCAGTGTGAGCTTGCCATTCCCACGTTACAGTTGGAGTCTAATTCTACTTGTCTTGGATCTGGGTTAAACATAGGGGCTCCTTGGGGCGCCTGGGTGGCTCAGTGGGTTAAGCTGCTGCCTTCGGCTCGGGTCATGATCTCAGGGTCCTGGGATCGAGTCCCGCATCGGGCTCTCTGCTCGGCAGGGAGCCTGCTTTCTCCTCTCTCTCTCTCTCTGCCTGGCTCTCTGCCTACTTGTGATCTCTCTCTGTCAAATAAATAAATAAAATCTTTAAAAAAAAAAAAAAGTAGGGGCTCCTTGATAAACAGAATTCAGTGAAAGTGACATTCTGAGCCTTCTGAGGTTAGACCACAAAAATCTTTGCAGCTTCCATTTGGGTCTTTTGAAATGATTTATCTTGGTATGGTCTGTCTTAGAACCCAAATACTGAGCTACAAGTATCCCAAGCAAATGGGAAAGCCACGTCTAAATATTCTGGGCAACGACTCCAGTTGAGATCTCAGCCACCAGTCTGCAAAAACTACCAGTCATGTTGGTAAAATACCTTGAGACTTCAGGTATCTGTAGGCTCAGTTGGCATCTCTTGGTAATGTATGAGGGACTGAAAGAGAGAACTACTCAACCAATCGAACATTAGTCATAGAACCACATGAAGTAATAATTTACTGTTTTAAGCTAATAAACTTGGGAATGGTTTTATGCAGCAATAGATAAATGATGCAGAACTTGGGTGCTAGTATAGCAAAACCTAAAACATGTAGCATTAGCTTTGGCATAGACAGCAAGCAAAAACTGAGAAGGCCTAAAAGAAGCTGTTAATGGAGGCCAAAGACAGTGAGGAAATTGTTATTTGAGGCTGGAGAAAAAGGTATAGGTGCCATGTAGTTATCAGAAGTTTGAAAATACCATAACTTGGAAAGCAGAAAATAGGCCTAATTAATTGATGCATTTGGCCAAGGAGATCTTGAAGCTGACTACCGAAAATATCAACATTATTTTTATGCTACAGATGACAAGTACAGATAGATGTAAGCTAAAGTGAAATTTTTCAGTGTTTCAGCATAAATTGGAGTAAATGCAAAGGAGTCATGGCTGGCTAAAATCAAATGAAAAAGAAATCTTCCCCAAGCCTCTCCAAATGACAAAAGACTCTCAAATGGGAAAAATATGTCCTCATGGGATAATACCATTTCTAGGAGGAGACTATAAAATCCTTTGCTAAGAATAGAAAAATATTTAAGGGTATGCCTATTTAATTTTTTCAATTAGACAAGAAACTTGTAGGAATCTTAACGCTGTTTTCCCAGAGAACCATAACTTTTCAGGCAAAATCAGACAGGGGGCAAACTGGGAGATATTTGGGGGTACTTTTTTTGTCTAAAGGAATAAACCCTAAAGGATTCATAAATAACTACAGTTTTTATGAGAAAGTTACAGAGGTAAGCACCATCAGCTTTGACTAAAAGGGACTGTTAATGCAAAATGAAAAAAAGGCCTTTGGATCTCCAACTTCACTAGGCAGGAAGCAGGTGAAGAAAAATACTCAAGAGGTAAACACAGGGCATTACTTATAGAGCAGCAAAGATGACAGAGAGTATAAAGCCAATTGCCCACAGGTTAAATAAAAGCTATGGAAAATCATTCCCTGGGAGTAGGAGTAGGATTGGGTCCTTGTTAAGAAACCAGTAGTATTACCCTCCTCCTGGATTTTTAGAAACTATAATGGACTAGTGACTGTAATGTGACTCTCCCAATATTTTCATATGAGGATCAGTTGCAGCTCTCTATCTCAGCATCACCAGAGTGTGCTGGCTGTGTAGATGGCAGATTTTTTCTTATTTCTTGACTTCTTAGGTCTTCAGATTGAAAGGAACTGCGTTCAGGGATCTGCATACAGGGAACTGAACTGAAGGAGCACTATTCACAAATGCCCTGCTAAAGAAGTTGAGATCCTGGATTTTTGAACTAGTTGCATAATAGGAATGAGACCTTGGGAATCTTAGGGCAGAGGTGAACGTATTTTGTTTTTATTTTTGTTTTGTTTTGTGACTGTTTTTGTATGTAAAAGGAGATCTGTGCTATTATGGCCTAGGGTGCCCTGTTGCTGGTGATGAGTTTGAACAAACGGATGTGATAGATGTGACATTTCAGGATATCCAAGGGTGGGTTATAAGAACCCTTACATCTTCTTCATTGGTGTCCTTGGGTAGATATTTGCATTTTTGGACACTCTTCCCAGAACACAGCCACCATCCCATGAGAATCCCAGACTGCACGTAGAGTTTATGTGCTTAACAGCCTGGATGAGCTACTAGTTACCAGCTGGAAAGAACTGCATCAGTTGCTTAGAATGAACTGCATCTCCATCCACAATCTGACTGCAGCCTCAGGAGAGAAAGAGGGAGAAGGAGAGACCCCAAACAACTGCATGTGTGATCCCAGGAGATCTATAGAATCATGAAATAATAATAAATTGAATGAAACCACTACTTTTGGGGGTAGTTTGTTATGCCATAATAAATAATTGGAAGAACCTGACTCTCAGTACTCTGAATTTTTCTCTAAAGATCTTGACCATCCTACCTCAACTACTTCATTCCTTATAAACACCATAGAATGTGTGTTTCCACAAATTCACGCCAATTATAATAATCTGAATTTTAGGCATTCAGTTCCTGACCCATTACCATCTATTTTCACTCTCGTGAATCCCAGTTCAATAATCTCTCTACCTTTTCAATGCATTTATAATGAGTTGATCTTACTATCTTCTCACATTTCCCCATTCTTCTCCGTTTTCTCTCCTCTTTACCAGCCTTAATTTTATGATTCATTCTTAGAATTACTGTCGAATACAAATTATTTCTCTCCTTTCACCATCTTCTTGCAACACACCCACACCCAGAACCACACATACTTCACTGTGCTTTTCCAGTAATTGATTTCTAAATCTCACTTCTCACTCTATGTCTGCAGGTAGGGAGTAAAAATTGTAAATACGCTGACTCATGATATTTAAATTTAGCATTGCTGAACTAAGAATGTCTTTTTAGTTATAAAGAGACCACAGTAACTTGATAATGATAGGGAAACATAATTTCACTTAGACAACAGAAACAAATTGGGACTTCTCTGTGCAAGCTGGTATATATGCACCCAAGTTTTATAATTCATGGCAATCATATTACATTTCTCTATTTATTTTTGTACTCATTTTTATGGTTTTGTTTTGGGGTTATTGGGTTTTTGCCTCCCTCAGGCCCTAAGATCCCCCAGCAAGTAGCTGCTTCTTTGGGCCGTGTGAGTGGCTTGGGCAGTTTTCTGGCTCTATATGCTGTTTGGTCCTGCCAACATTCAATATCTGGAGTTAGGGCATCTCAGTGATATAGAACCTCTCAGGCCTTGCCTGGTCCCAGACAGAGCACCAAGCACCATCATCTGATTTAATTCTGCTAAGGATCCTCTGTATCAAGTGCTATTATCTTATTATTAATATAATATAATTAATATAATAATATTATTACAACATCCCCATTTTGTAGATGAAAAACTGAGGCTCAGAGAAGGTCTTACTTTGCCCAAATTCACACAGCTAGTAAATGGAGGACCTGGGATTTAACCCATACAATCCAGTCTCAAAATCCACATTCCCAATCACTAAACCTTAAGGCTTGGGAAAGGCCCAATTTGGGGAGTGGATTACATTTTAAATGCTATGCACTTGCTTACCCACCTTTACTAAATTTAGTTTCTTGAAAAAAAAAATTTCCTCACCACTGGTGTGTGTATACGTGGATCTCACTAGCTTTGCTTGGACATTGGGACTATCTACCTCCCAGTAACATAGCCCACCTTCCCCCCGCAAGTGGGTAACTTCCAGTCATTTCTGAAGACCCTCCGGCTGCCATCACTGGTGACTACAGATCCGCACCAGTCCAGAGCCATGACTGTCCCACTACCAATTAGTGAAATGTCCTTATTGCCTCAGTATCCATGCCTCTGTCCATGGCCTCCTGCAGCTCCTCTGCCCATTGCAATCTATTCAAAATTTCTCAGCTAGTAAATGTCAGACCTGGGATTCAAATCTATATCTCTTTCATTTTAATTTCTTTTATTTTATATAGAATATAAACTCTATATTATAGAGTTTATATATATTATATTATATAAACTCTATAATATAGAGTTTATATAAATATAGAATATAAATTCTAATATAGAGTATAAACTCTATGAGTTGCACTAGATTATGTATAAGTTTCTTTATACTTCTGAATTGCTTTCTAAAAATCTTGAACTAATTTACACACCAACTTGCATGAAAGGAGTCACAGAGAAATGTTAAATATAATTGTGCTCTGAATATGTACTTCTAGTTCAATACCATGAGTCAGATGTTTAGGGTTGGAATGAGGGAGGGAGGGGAGGGATAACTAAGATGTTTACAGTTCTATGAGATCTGCTTGGTGAGTACAGTTGAAGTGAATCTGAGTGCACTTTGTCCATACTTCCTTAGAAATCTATCTTCCCATGGCTCAGATATACCCTAGTCTTGGGTAGTTCCAGATGACAATCCAGTTCTGAGAGGAAATGCTATTGTAATTTGTAAGAGTCTCTCCCAACCCAATCATTTCCACTTCCAATTTTGCACCTTTCTTCTGTAGGTACTTAGATACTTGGCCTGAGTGAAGGAGAATATCGAGGTACAATTTAAAGGGCCACCATGGTATTACCATTACCTCAGTGTGTTATAGGAGAAGAATGTTGGATCTTTGGATCAGTAGCTTATTTTCTTACCTAATTAGACGAAGGAGAAAAGACAAATAATTACCCTAACAAAGTCATAAACTGTTAAAGGGAAATAAAGACTCCAGCTCAAGGTCAGTGTGGAGAAATTCAGATGAAGTAGAGTGGTGATTGTTTTCTTGTTTGAAAACAAGAGAACAATCTTGAGATTGTTTTCTTGAGGGCAGGTAATATGTGGTATTGAATTAGGAAGGAATTGAAAAGGAAGCCATGCAAAATCTAACTCAAGGTATATCTCTTCCCAGTCTATCCTCATCCTGTGTCACCTCCTTTCTTCCTAACTTCCCCCCCCCCCCGCCCCAACCATTTGACACAGTACGGCTACATGTTTTTGTTGTTGTTGTTGTTTGTTTGTTTGTTTGTTTGAGAGCTGGGCAGATATTAACTTACTATAGGATAGTGATTACATTTCTCCTGCTTGAAAAAATATCCATCCTTTATGAGAAGACTCTGATATGACTGGCTATATGTGCCAGTCTCCCCAGGGATCTTATTTGCAAATTCACCACTCCTTTTAACAGCTAGGACCTTTGTTGCTCTGAGCCACACTATAGCCTCCCTGGGTCAAAGAAGCCTTCAAAAGGTGGAGATAAATAAGACCAAATCATACATCCAGGAACTATGTTACTTGTGCTGGATCAAGATTTTTCCAGTATGGTTAACCACCAAAGCTGGGGTGAGTGTTAAATGGATGAAATGGACAAACAACATAAGGTTGAGGACAATTCTGTAAAGCCAGGAGGAGCAGTAGGGGAAAATACAGAAGGAAGACAATCATACAAAGTTATTGATGTCCTTGGTCACTTTGGAGGTCCTATCTGATTGCCCCCTGAGTCCATTATTAAAGGTATGGTTTCTTTAATTCCTCAGGTGTTTGCATAGCCTAATTGCCTATACTCCATCTTTTCTTTGTGCTTCAGTCCTTTATGTTGCTGTTAGAGATTTTAGTCTCTTGCTGTTTCCTTTGTGGGCTCAAGGCAAGCAATTCAGATAAATTTCTGGGGACAGCCTTTCTTAAATCAATGATGAATTCAGAATTTCTTAACAATAACTGCATTTTGTTCTCACTCATATCACCTTGGCAGGAGTGAATCTATTATCTATCTCTCATCTATCTATCTATCTGTCATCTATCTATCTATGATCTATTTATCATCTATCAATTAGAAAGTAATCTTGTGCTTGAGTACCTAAAATCCTCACAGTGCCTCCAGAAAGCCTAGGGGATCAGCAAACTCATCTGATTTCCAACCTCACCAGGGTCCAAGTACAGCTATCACCCAAATTTCAATCAAATTCTCTAATTCTTTCCAGTAATTTCACATGCAGGAATCTTAGAAGCCCACCAAACCAGGAATCTCTGCTTCAGTATCTCCAGCTTCTATTGTCTTTTTTGGGGCAAAACCAGATGACTGTCTTACTTAACAGCCTAATAGAAATTCTTCCTTTCACTCAAATAAGATACAAAATTTTCTTCATCTTTGCTGTCTCTTGGTGGCAGTACAGAACACGTCCATTCCTATTGTACTGAAGGATCCCAAATACCACAATTGTTTCTCTGTCCCAGAAGGAGACTGATGAGGGGAACACAATGACATCATCATATTGATGGGATTGGGGTCAGGGAGGAGCGATTCTTATCTCAGATCTCAGGAGAGTCCACCAAACCCAGTTAAACGAGAAGTGGTCTGGGATATCTCTGAAGATCTTAACTTAAAAGTGCATGAAATCACAGTGTCTTCACCCTTGGATTACAGACTCAAGAGAAGTCAATATGTCTTTCAACTTGAGGAACTAAATGACGTTTCTTCTTCTGACAGGCAAGTACACAGACCAATGAACTCTGAGATGTGCAAAAATATGAGAAATATCTGTATTATAACACATGCTTCTTAAATTATAGAAACTGTTTTATGATGTTTTCTGTGATTTTTCTCAATTCCCTGACAACCTTATGAAGTAAGAATTATCATCTGCATTTTATATTAGCAAACTGAGAACAGAGGGGAATAAGACAACTAACAAGTAACTGCAATCAGGCCAGATTTTGAACCCAAGCAGTCTCAATTCAGTCTCTGATCTCTTATTTTCCAGGCTACATAAAGAGGGTGACAATCACAGGAAGTGAGTTAACACAAGAGTTGTCTGAAGTATTTGAGGGAGACTCAGATTAGGACACTAAATTTTATTTCCCTTGTGAAGCTTTCTCAAATAAGAACGGCTTATATATCTTTTCTTCATAGCATACATCAGCATAGCATTTCCACATGTATATTGGAGATTATTTGATTAATTATGTCTTCTTGTTAGCAAGCCCAGTGTAACATGGATTATGCATATTCTTACTATTTAGCATGTACAACACATCTAGAAATGTGTCTGTACATAGTATGCTGTTAATAATGCACTTTTTGACAAAGTAATAAACTGAAAGAGCAACTTAAAAAACTTTAATATTAATATTAATAGAAATAGTAATATAAGTATTAATAGAAATATTAATTTCATAAAATTGGAAACCTGAGACACTGAAGAGGAATAGTGCTTGTCTGATGTAGATTGTTTATATATATAGACTTAAGGAAAGGAGAAATACTCTCAGAGTCAGAGGTCCGGACATTGAAAATGGGTGCCTCAAGAAAGCATAGAATTTCTGCCATTCGATTTGTACAAGCCTCTTCCAGATGACTGCTTCTCAGGATATCACATATGGGACCTAAGCATCATAAAATTATTGAACTATACACGCTTTGTAACTGATTTCCCAGATAGGTGAAAGATTATATTTCATTAATTTTTCTATTGTTTAGAAACCACAGGTATTCTCTGGATAGAATTAAAACAATTTATACTTTCCAAGATGGACATTGAAATGTTTATTGTTTATTATTTCATTATTTTATTATTATTATTATTATTAATTTATTGAAATGTTTATAGTTAGGAATTATGACACTGACTTCACCTACAAGGATCTCTCAAAGCAAGATGACTCCAGTGAAAGATGCCTCCCTCACTCTTTTCTGCTTGGCTGTTGTCATAATTTCAATCTATAGCTCAGTCACTCCCCCAAACCTTCCTTTACTTAAGTCACCTGTGAGCCCCTGGTCTGGGACTTTCTACTTCCCTTCCTATGGCATGCTTCAGTTGGAGACTTCGGGGCATGCTTCACTCACACACCTGTGAGGCTCGTGGCCTGGCCATTTATATCAAGGCTCATACTTTAAGGCAAATAAAACACACTAAGTCAGATATATCTTATAATCCAACTAAATCATGTGGCCAATCAAGAAAGCAGATAGAAATGTATTATATCCGTAGTTTAGATTAGACTACAAATGTATTGAAGAGCTAAATAGGAGCACATTCTAGAGTATATTGAGTGAAAAGAACATGATGAGGATCTGGTGAGAAAAAATCTTGTTTGAGCCAAAGAAACACAGTTTTTCAATTGTGATCACTTAAAAAAAGTCTGTTAAATTCATTTGTTGTGTTCAACCTTTTATCCATTTCCCAATTAAATGCTGTTTTTTGGTCTTATGTATATAAGGCATTAATGTCAATTGTAGAAAAAATGAGACTCAAATTTTGTAATGTATGTGAGATACACATACACTATGGGGCAGGAGACATACACATTCAGAAAGCAGTTTATATTTCCTAAGGGAGGTATGCTGAAGATGTAGGACTGTCTCACCACAGCAGCAGGGATCATAGAAGGGCCATGATCATAGAGGGGAACATAGTCATGTGGATTTTGAGTGACTGTTAAATAGTGGTTCGCCAGGTGACCAAGGGGAATAGTTATTCTGTGCCCCCAAAAGGCAGCATGTAAAAAAGCACACAGATGTGATAAAACGTGATTTTGGACATTTCAAAAACACTTAGATATGGCTGGAACATGAAGTATGTGGTGGAGTAGGATTGTAAACAATCTAAGGTAGATGAGGAAGAGCAAAAGCAAGAGATTTGCATGCCATATCAAGATCCTAGCAAGATGGCTGAATAATATTCCATTGTCTATGTGTACCACAACTTCTTTATCCATTCATCTGTTGAAGGGGGAGAAATCAGAGAGGGATACAAACCGTGAGAGACTATGGACTCTGGCAAACAAACTGAGGGTTTCAGAGGGGAGGGGGTGGGGAGAGAGGGTAATAGGGTGATGGGTATTAAGGAGGGCATGTGTTGTGATGAGCATTGGGTGTTATATGCAACTAATGAATCATTGAACATGATATCAAAAACTAAGGATGTACTATAAGTGGGTTACTGAAGTTAATAAAGAAAAAAAAAAAAAGATCCTAGGAGGAAATGGAGCTCACAGTTACATTAGGAACATTCAGGGCCGTGTAATACAGAAACCATTTTCTGTATTAGGTAAGGGTAGGATTGATAAGGGGAGGGAAGTCACTAGTGTTTGTGAAGTTCCTGGATTAGTGACAGCAGGCACTGTTGTCATCCCTTGGACTGAGGGAACAAGAGGAAGACATGGTTATAAGAAGAAACCAAGGCCAGAGAAGGATATTTATAGAGATAAAACCAGCTTGCAGCAATCCTTTGGGGAGGGAGTTGAAGGAATAAATCCCTCACCTGCCTTTAATCCTCTGTTGGTGTTTCTTATGGTCAATGCCAATCAGAAGTGAGAGAGCAAGAGAATCTGGACTGGACTATTTCCAATGTCCCAGGAACTAGAACATAATGGGAAGTGGTGGAGTGTAGACAAGAGGAGGTCAATACAAAGGATTCTGAGTAGCATACAATAAGAAAGGTTATATTTGTGTTATTGTTAATGAATTTCACATGATAAAATATTTCCTAGCAATGTAGAGTCTTCACTGAAAGATGGAAAACCTAGAAATAGGCATATTAGTTACAAAGCTATTTTAATACCCCAGGCAAGAAATGAGGAAAGCATGAATTGGAGTAGAACTGCTGGGAATGAAAGAGAGGCAAGAAACTGAATGGTTATGTGGGAGGAATAAGTGACATCTAGGATGATCCATTTCATTTTCTAACCACTTTCAGGAAGACAAAGCCGTGTGTTCTCTTCATCATTATGCTTTCTGCATTGGTCACCAATGACACTGCCTTCCATCCTTCCACATTTATTCTACTTGGAATCCCTGGGATGCAAGACCAGCACACGTGGGCTGCCATCCCCTTCTGCTCCATGTATATTCTTGCTCTCATTGGCAATGGCACCATCATCTATATCATCATGACAGATAGAACTCTGCATGAGCCAATGTACCTCTTCCTGTGCCTACTTTCTATCACTGACCTGATTCTCTGTTCCACCACGTTGCCCAAAATGCTAACAATATTCTGGCTTAGGTCCCACATAATTTCCTACCATGGCTGTCTCACGCAGATGTTTTTTGTTCACACTGTCTTTGCCACAGAGTCAGCTGTTCTACTGGCCATGGCTTTTGACCGCTATGTGGCTATCTGCAGACCGCTTCATTACACATCCATCCTCAATGCCGCAGTGATTGGGAAGATTGGTCTGGCATGTGTGGTCCGTGCCCTCCTCTTTGTTTTTCCCTTTGTCATCCTCATCGAACGCTTGCCCTTCTGTGGACATCACATCATCCCCCACACCTATTGTGAGCACATGGGCATTGCCAAGCTGGCTTGTGCCAGCATCAAGCCTAACACCATTTATGGTCTCACGGTGGCACTTTCAGTCACTGGCATGGATGTGGTCCTCATTGCCACCTCCTATGGCTTGATCCTGAAGGCTGTGCTGCGCCTGCCCTCCAAGGATGCCCAATTCCGAGCATTTAGCACTTGTGGAGCCCACATCTGTGTGATTCTTATTTTCTACGTACCTGCCTTTTTTTCCTTTTTCACCCACCGCTTTGGCCACCAAGTACCTCCTCACATCCACATTGTACTTGCAAATCTCTATCTCCTTGTGCCTCCTGTTCTCAACCCCCTGGTCTATGGCATTAATACCAAACAGATCCGCCTGAGAATATTTGGCTTTTTTATGGGAAGGAGGTAGCTAGACTCTCTGTGTACCCGAAGGATTAATGGGAAAAATTACAATTAATCTGTCACCTTCCTTGAGCTAGAGATTTCGGTGTCTGGTAATTCTTGCAAGCCAGTATCACGTATTATCTGAAAGAGTTTGAAGTGTTTAGAACAACACATTTATACTTGCTGAATCTGCAGAATACTATTTTCCTGTTAGGCTATTATGTGGCTCATCATGTGGCTGTAGGTTTTGAATCTTTGTAGGAAAACATCAGGAGGCATGGTAGTAGTACTTTTGACAGTAAGAACCAGTAAGTTACTCTATTTTCAGAAAACCCAGCCCTGGAAAGAGGAAAAGGGATCAAAAAAGATTTACTCACGTATAGCTTCAAGAAATTGAGAATGGCACATACACATCCACACTGATTGATTGTCTGCCAGAACTTTCTTAGACCAAGACTGTTTGCAGTAACAGTGTCAACCTTAGACAAAAGCTGGGCTGAGGCAGCCCAGGATCTTCTGGATCTGGCATTAGATTTAAACAGATGGAGAACGATGACTGCTAATCAACTCTTTGTAAGAAGTTTGGAAGCACATGTATCAGTGGGAAAGCCATAACTCAAGTTTCTCAAAGAATTGTTCCAAAAAATGACACTGTGAGCTAATATAGTCACTTCGTTTCTGATGAGCTTTGTATTTTTGCCCGATATTCTCTGAGCGATGAACTTTACATGTAAATGATTTTGTGGGCCCTGATGGAGGTAGTCTGACCTTTTGTTTGCCTCATTTAGTCAACACCCTGGGTATATACAAAATACCAGGACATAGAGTTTTCTGCTAGAGCTAGCCAGGGTAACCTAGGTTAGTCAGAGTTAACAAGTAGCTTTCTCCAAAGAGCTGGCCCTCATGATTTAGCACAGGCTTGCCTTCCATAGGAGCTGGGGTATTTATCTTTGGATACCTTGAAAGAGATAAAAGCAGATAACCAGTTTATCCTCATACACAATACATCTGTCTTCTCCTAAGCCACTTTTTCACTGTATATTGTCTTTGATCAGAAACTCTCCATCTTCTAAGGCATTTGTACCACTTTTCAACTTCAGTATCCATGTCTTTCTTTTTCTAAGATCTGAGATTCAACTTATATAGACTTGACTTAATTTCTAATGTGATGTTTGAAGCATAGGGTCATCTAAGAAGATTTTTATTGTGCTATTATGAAATATATCACATAAAACCTGCCTTTCAAACCAGTACGTTATATAGCCATCAGCACTATGTGTTTCCAAACATTTTGTCACATAAATAGTAACTTTATAACCATTATGCATAACTCCACATTCTGACATCTGCCCAGTCTTTGGGCATCGCTAATTTACTAAGAACAACAGCAACAAGCCTTTTGCAAGAACTTTAGAAAGACTGCTTATTTATTTACCCTTTTAGTTGAACATTCATTCAAAAGTATATATTGAAGATCCACCATGTAATAGGTACAGTAGGCACTGAATTTCACAGGTGGATAAGACACAGTGTGTGACTTCAGGAAATTTGCACTCTAAGGAGAGAGGAAGTAAAGTAATACAGCAGAATATGGCATTTACAGTGACAAGGTATAACAGATCCTATTAAAGAAGAAAGTATACACATGTTAAGATAATTCTATTTTTTTTCTTACAATGAAATAATTATTAATTTATGATCCATCCTAAAACTAGGTTCTCTTGCCATTGGGCTGAGGCAATGGTCTGACCTGTTTCTTGGTTTTAATCTTCTCATGGTTCCCATGCCAAATAACTTAGCCATCTCTAAAAATTATATTAAAAAGTAATTGCAATAATGTGCTTCCTATATTTTGGGGAAAAGACAATTAAGTAACTGTGATAACTATCTCCCTGTTAAAAATTACTAAAACAAATTTAAGACTGGGTAAAATACACAAAATTATGATAATATGGAAGATGAATAGTAAAGCAAATTAATAAAAGAGAACAGAGATCTCAAAAATTAACTTAGTTTGTTTTCTTTCTAGAGGCTGGACATTGTATCATCATCTGATAATAAGAAAATTTGGGGTAAGCTCTTGCCCTCAAAAGATTATCTGCTTCTGGAAAATTCTCAAGGTTCCAATATGTGGATGCCTTAACAATTTTCCTTAGAAAAGAGATATTGTTTGCTGGAAGCATGTATTCAAAGATCAATTCCTCGGAGCCTCACTGCTGTCCTGGTTATTTACAATACCTGAGAAGTCTTCTCTAGTGAGGATCAGGGCAATCTTTTTTTGATGATGTTTCCAAAGTATCCCGTCTCTTCTTTTAAGATTGTACGGTAGAGGGTAAATAGGTGGCTGGTGGGGGAAGGCAGGCCTTATTTGTAAACTTAGTTTTAAGTTTATCATCTTAATTAACATTATCAAAGTGGAAGAAAATGGAATTCCCAACTGATACATAACACACAATTAACTTTTAAGGATTTTTAATCTGTGATTACCCTTTTAGTATCACATAAGTATCCTATTAGTAAGAATGAATTATGGACTGTAAAGACATTACTAAATCTTCAAGGTTCTTGTTTATTCCATTATGTATGTTACCAATACATTTTTAATATCTTTAAATGTAAAAATGAATATGTTTTGTCTAATCTAAAAAGTGAACAATCATCATAAAGTTTATCTTACATGGATAATGAGAGACCTCTCACAATAGAATTACAATTTGTAGAATGTAAAACCATAAGAGATTCTTAACTATAGGGAACTAACTGAGGGTTGCTGGAAGGGGAGTAGGGGGGACATGGGGTAACTGAGTGATGGGCATTATGGAGAGCACTGGCTGTTACATGCAACCAATGAATCACTAACTTCTACTCCTGAACACATAATACACTATATGTGAACTAAACTGAATATAAAGTTTAAAAAAATTTAAAAAGAGAAAGCAAAACAAACCTAATTATTTTTATTATGCTTTTTTTTTAGAAAATTATGCAAGCAAATCTTTGTGATAAGTAATGGTCATTTAGACAGCTCAAAGATAGTTTAAGTATCAAGACATCTTACCATTTTTCTTATTTTGAAATCAGGGCCTTCCTTTGGGAAATATAAAGTCAAGGAAAATTATCAGAGAAGACAAGATATGAATATAAGATATAAATGACAAAAGGCAATAAATAAAGGTAATATACTGAGAACACAAATCCATAAGAAACTTGCTTATTAAAACCTTTACTATATTTTAAAAAAATGAACTTTTGATGAAGCAATTTAAAGGTAAAAGAGAAAATGTTTAAAGATCTATATTTTTTAACAGTTGTATTCTTTTCTTCATAATTTATAGATTTTAAAATTATTTTTAACATATATTTGTATCAATATAGTTAGAATTACAGAAATATAAATATATTTTTAAATACACAAACATAAAATCATAAGTTTAAAGCTATGAAACTAAGTTTAAAAGCATAACCAATGATATCAAGGTAATAAATAATGTATACATTATATAGAATTTATAATGTTAATACATTATAGCTATTTTCTAAATAGAAAAAATAGGTTAATTATCTATTATATAAATTAGAATTCTCTGGAAAAATAATCTTAGAGTGGGCACAAACCAAAAGAACAATTTTGGGAATCAATTAATTCTCAAACTTTTTTAAAAGAGAGGAAGAAACAGAAGGAATAAAAAGGGAAAGAGAAAGAGCCAGAGAGAAAGAGAGAAAGAGAAAAAGTAGGAAAGGAGGTGGAAAGAGAGGAGGAAAGAGGGTATCAGCCACAGATTAACAATGGAAAAATGTTACACTTACATGTTGGAGCAGACAGAGAGTAAGAGATATGTTAGAAATCCTACCACTTTAAATTATTTTCAGGACCATGTCAGTTATTCTTCTCCAGTCACAGTTTTGGATCTTCTGACTCTACCCAGAATGCAGGAACTTAACAGGTAGAACCTCTTCAATAGGCTTTTTCCTTTTTGGTGTGACTCAGGAAGATAACAGGAAGGAGACTTCTGAATCTATTATATGATTACAACTCTACTCATTCCAGTTAAAGAAAGCAGATGATTAGCTACATTATTTACTTTTTGATTTAGGTGTCTCAAAAATGAAAAATCTTGTGCACATCAAAATTTCTTCCAAAAACTAACCTTTGGACAGCTTATATTAGAGCACAAAATTTTCTATTACTCAGGTTTTCCAGGGAAACCAGACCAATAGGAGATAGACAGATGATAGGTGATTACAGAGATAGATAGAAACATAGATAAGTCAGTAGATGGATGGGAACATGATAGATAAACAGACAGATAAAAGAGGAGATTTCTATGTGGGATCAGTTATGTACTAGGTAAAATGGACATTGAAATTCACAGGTGAATATGGCACAGTATATGACTTCAGGAAACTCATGCAGTAAGGAAAGAAGTTAAAAAAAAAAAGGCTCATACAATTTTAGAGTCTGTGAAGTCCCACAATCTGCTGTCTGTAAAGTGGAGTCCTGGGAAAGCCAGTGGTATAATTCAGTCTGAGACTAAAGGCTTGAAAACTAAGGAGCTGATAGTGTGAGGCTCAGTAGGAGACCTGAGGCCTGAGAAGCAAGAATGCTGATGTTCAAGGGAAAAGATGGATGTTCCAGTTCAAACAAAGAAAGCAAGTTCAACTTTTCTCTCCCTTTTAGTTCTATTTAGGCCCTCAGTGGATTGGACGGTGCCTGGCCACATTAGTGACTACTATTATTACTTAGTCCACTGGTTTAAATGCTAATCTCACCCCCACCTCCAGAATGCTCCCAGAGACACACCCACAAATAATGTTGTATTAACATTTTAGGCCAGTTAAATTGACACATAGAATTAACCATCATACATCTCTTAGCTCAGTTAAGTTGACACATAGAGTTAACCATCAGAAATTCTTATTGGGTTTGCAATTTTGCCTGTGCTACATTATTTTTAAAAAGAATCAGAAATATGAACCCCTTATTGGATATACCACTTGCAAATATCTTCTCCTATCCAGTAGGCTGCCTTTTCATTTTGTTGATGGTTTCCTTTGCGGTGCAAAATATTTTGGATTGATATAATCCCACTTGTTTATTTTTGCATTTGTTTCCCTTGTCTGGAGGACATATCTAGAAACATGTTTCTACTGATCTTGTCAGAAAAATTACTGCCTATGTTTTCTTCTAGTAGTTTTATGGTTTCAGGTCTCATATTTAGGTCTTTAATCCATCTTAAGTTTATTTTGTGTAGAGTGGAAGAGGATGGTCCAGTTTCTTTTTTGGTTTTGTTTTGTTTGTTTTTTGCATGCAGCACCATTTGTTGAAGAGATTGTCTTTACCTCATTGCAAATTCCTTTTTTTTTCTTTTTTTTCTCATTGCAAATTCTTGCCTCCATTGTTTTAGATTAGTTGACCATATAAGCATGGGTTTATTTCTGGACTCTGCATTATATTCTATTAATCTGTGTATCTATTTCTTTTTTCTTTTTGCCAGTACCATAGTGTTTTGATTACTATAGCTTTGTAACATATCTTGAAATCTGGGATTGTGATTCCTTCGGCTTTGTTCTTTTTCAAGATTGCTTTGGCTATGCAGGGTCTTCTGTGGTTCCATAAACATTTAAGGATTATTTTTTCTAAATTTGTGACAGATGGCATTGGTATTTTGACAGAGATTACATTAAATCTGTAGATTGTTTTGGGCAGTATGGACATTTTAACAATATGAATTCTTCTAATCCATGAGCATGGAATATTTTTCCATTTGTTTGTGTCATCTTTAATTTCTTTCATCAATTTTTTATAGTTTTCAGAGTCTAGGTCTTTCACGTCTTTGGTTATGTAAAGAACTTCGACAGCTCAACACCAAAAACCAAATCATTCAATTAAAATAAGCAAAGCCCCTTGAGTAGACATTTTACTAAAAAAGACATACAGATAGCCAGCAGATCCACAAAAAAATGTTCACCATAACTCATCATTGGGGAAATGCAAATCAAAACTACAATGAAATATTGCCTCACACTTGTCAGAATGGCTAAAATGAACACTAAGCAAACAAATAAAAACAAACAAAAAACAAAACCACAAGAAATATCAAGCACTGGTCAGGATGTGAACGAAAAGGAAACCTCTTGCCCTATTGGTGAGAATGCAAATTGGTACAGCAATGTGGAAAAGAGGATGGATGTTCCTCAAAAAACTAAAAATAGAAGTACAGTACAATCCAGTAATTCCACTACTGGGTAGTTACCCTCTCCCCACCTTCAAAAAAAAAAAAAAAATCCCCACGCTAATTCAGAAAAAGAAAGATAGTAATTCCACAACTGGATATTTATCCCCCAAGAAACAAAAAGGCTAATTTGAAAATGTTCATTGCAACATTATTCGTCATTGGGAGAAGAGTTTTTTATCTTAGTCAAAATACGGAAACAACACAAGTATCCCTGCATAGATGAATGGATAAAGAATAGTGTATATTCTTTGCACATATATGTATATGTAATGAAATATTACTCAGCCATTAAAAAAGAATGAAAGCCTGCCATTTCTAACTACATGAATGGACCTAGAGGGTATTACGCTAAGTGAAATAAGGCAATCAGAAAAAGACAAATACCATATGATATTACTCATATGTGGAATTTAAGAAACAAAACAATAGAGAGACAAATGAAAGAACAGTCTTTTAAATACAGAGAACCAACTGGTGGTTACCAGAGGGGAGGTCCATGGGGGGATAGGTGAAATAAAAAGACTAAGTCATTGAAATTGGATTGGCCCTGATTTATGAATTCATTGAAGAAGAAGGCATAACCTTTTGGTAGCTGTGTTTTTGTTCTTCATGAACACATGAAAACAAACCATGTAGGATCTCATAAATCAGGATACATAATGAGTTCATGTTTAAAGAATTTATTTATGGGCTGTTCATTCCCTGATTCCTTTATTTGGCTCTTATTATCTGCCTGCTGTGTGATAAAATTGATGCTAATGATCAGGAGACAGTACCTGGGGAGAAACCGGGCCAAGGCTATTCTCCCTGAGTAGTGGGATTATCCAAAGAGCAAGCTTAAAACTTGAACTGAGAGGTCACAGATTTTGGGCAGTACTACCTCATTTGAGAGAACTTGGGGAAAGAAGCTAAAAGATAAGCTTCTTTAGAAGTTGTAGACAAGGAGTGTTCAGGATCATAAAGGTAAAACTAAGACAATAGGTAGGGCTAGAAAAAAAGGAGTCTTTCTGGTTACTACCTGTTATGATGATCCTTCAGCATCTCCCTGGGGCATAGAGGATTGAATGACAGAGCCCAGGATTTTGGTATGGTACGAGAACCAGCTTTCTGCAGGGGAAGCTGTGCAGATGTGTTTATGAGCAGATGTGTCACTGCTAGTCTATTTTTGTTTGTGATTCTCTTTGTTGATTGATATGTTGTGTCAGGCCCTTCATTCTGCTTCTCCTTCCCTAAGCCACTGCTTCCGTTGACACCTGCCTCAAGAACAAAGACTCCCTACAGGGAGGAAACAGAACTTGCACTATATCATTATTTAGAATCTGGCCCTCTGAGTCCCACTCCTGAAATGACTTTGCATGATTTTGACAATGTTTGGTGTTGGTTTGTGCATTCTGCAATGGACATGACAGAATTTTTTAAAAACTTTTTTTCTTTGAACTAATAATAAAGAAATATGGCCACATCTGGACTCAAAAGTTGATGTGATGTTGGAACACAAGAGGTGGGATTGCAGAAAATACCATGGGGCAGGGGGAGAGGAAATGTCCAAGGTAAAGCCATTGGCCAGGGAAATAAGATAGAGTAAGGGATCTGGAGGATGCTAAGGACAGATAGGACTAGAGCTACTAATAGCATTTTATCAGGTGTCCAACAACAGGGGCTGTGATACCTTCAGAAGCATGACTACTCCAGCCAAGGAGTAAGAAGCGAATGGGCTCCCACACCTACACAATTTGGGAAAGAGGGCTCTGGGGATACAACCTCCCAGGCCCTAATCTAGTTTCAGATTCAGTTTTAACTTTACCCTCTTTCTAGAGGCTCATCCATGACTGCCGAAGACTGCAACATATCCAGAACCCTAGGGTCAACCAGCCCCATCTCCTTGGGAGCTCAGGGAAAACTCCAGGGTCAAGTTTGCACATAATAGCTGTGGTTCCTGATTAGTGTGTGTTTGGGGAAGGAGGGAGTGGCAGAGAGCTAATTCTGGACACCCAGGGGATCTTCCCTTAGGTGACTTAAAGAACCACACTAGGGTTTCTGGGTGCCCAAGAGTTAGGAGTGTGGACATGCAGGGCCCTGAGTGTACTATCCAGGAGCCATATGGTTGTGCATGTGTGTATTGCTACAGTCAGCTCTCCACACTCAGACACATAAGTTTGAAGAAGTTGTGTGGGCCCGGCTTCCCATACTCTGCCTCACACTCAGGTGAGTGTTTTCCTGGTGTGGTGGGCTTCACAGTTGCATTTGAGCAGCCTAGTCTCAGGGTCCCAGAAGCTGCCACCTGCTCCCTTTGGTCCTCATTGATCAGTTGTCATGAGAGTCCCTGCAAGTACCTTATGTGCTGCAAATGTGGATCCTTCACGTCTTAGTGAGCATTTTGTTGTAAGCACTTAAGCTATCCTATTTCTGAAAAACTGTTTTATTGGCCTATCTCATCTTATGTTTATTGAGCATGGTAATAAATATTAGGGCATTTTGTAAGGTATGTCTATCCATTTTTTTTTCTTGTATTCTTCAAGTTCCCTTCTTCAAGTGTAGTCACATTCAAAAATTCACAAAATATATTTTCATGTACTTAATGACATACTTTAATGGGAACAATGATTAATAAAAATATTCCAAATGGAATCGATTCTCTAATTTCCCTTTCTGTATTTTCATTGTTAGTGTATAAGAAAGCAACTAATTTCTTTTTTTTTTAAAGCTTTTTTTTTTTTTTTTAGATTTTATTTATTTATCAGAGAGAGAGAGGGAGAGAGAGAAAGCACAGGCAGACAGAATGGCAGGCAGAGGCAGAGGGAGAAGCAGGCTCCCTGCTGAGCAAGGATCCCGATGTGGGACTCGATCCCAGGACGCTGGGATCATGAGCTGAGCCGAAGGCAGCTGCTTAACCAACTGAGCCACCCAGGCGTCCCAAAAGCAACTAATTTCTTTATATTGACTTTGTATCCGGCCACCTTACTGAACTGCTGCATGAGTTCTAGTAGTTTGGGGGTGGAGTCTTTTGGTTTTCTGTATAAAGTATCATGTCATCTGAGAAGAGAGAGAGTTTGACTTCTTCATTCTTAATTTGGATACCTTTTATTTCTCTTTGTTTTCTGATTGCTGTTGCTAGGACTTCTAATACTATGTTGAACAAGAGTGGTGAGAGTAGGCATCCTTGTCCTGTTTCTGATCTCAACGGGAAGGCTTTGAGCTTTTTCCCATTGAGGATGATATTTGCTGTGGGTTTTTCATAGATAGATTTTATGAAGTTCAGGAATGCTCCCTCCATCCATATACTTTGAAGTGTTTTAATCAGGAACGGATGCTGGATTTAGTCTGTGAGATATTAATGTTGGAAGACCACATTATTATTAATGGAATATTACAGTATGGTATATAATAAGTAATACAACATTTGGCTATGATGCGTAATATATATTGCCTTGATTTCAGAACAATTTTTGTGTATCTTAAAACTCCTTTTGCTTTCCACTTTGAAACCCTTTATGCTTTTAAGTTTGAGGCTCATGAAGGTTTTTATTGTTTTTCTCAGGAACTGCATGTGGGTGCCACCATGACCATTTGCAATGCCTCCCTGGGTCATCCTCCTTTCTTCATTCTCCAAGGCATCCCTGGGATGGAGGACAAACACAGATGGATCTCTATCCCCTTCTCTTCCATGTACTTTGTCACCATCCTTGGGAATTGCACCATCATCTTCATTATCTGCACAGAGCGCTCCCTGCACAAGCCCATGTTCCTGCTTCTCTGCATGCTGGCGCTTACTGACCTGGGCATGTCCACCACGACCATTCCCAAGGTGCTGTGCATCTTCTGGTTTGGCCAGAGTGAGATCAGCTATATGGGCTGCCTTGTCCAAATGTTCTTCATCCACTCTATATCTGCCTTGCAGTCTGCTATCTTGACGACCATGGCCTTTGACCGCTATGTGGCCATTTGTGAGCCCCTGCGCTATGCCACCATCCTTTCCAATAGTCGCATTGGGCTCATTGGCCTAGTGAGTTTAATGAGAGCCATCCTTTTCATTCTGCCCATGCCTGTCCTCCTCCAGAAGATGCCTTTTCATGCAAATCATGTCATCCCAACTACCTATTGTGAGCACATGGCTGTGGTGAAGATGGTGTGTGTGGACACCACAGTCAACCGGATATATGGTCTGGTGGTGGCCTTGGTGGTGGTTGTACTAGACATTTCAGCTATTGGCTCCTCTTATGTGCTTATCATTCGGGCTGTCCTGCGACTTTCTTCTAAAGAAGCCCACCACAAAGCAGTCAACACCTGCACCACACACATCTGTGTCATGTTGATCTCTTATACACCCTCACTCTTCTCTTTTCTCACTCACCGCTTTGGCAGGGGAATCCCACCCCATGTACACACCATTCTTGGAAACCTCTACTTCCTTGTACCTCCAATGCTCAATCCTATTATTTATTCAGTGAAAACCAAGGAGTTTCGTGACAAACTGACCAAATATGGCTGCTGGAAGAAGGAATCCATAAGTATTACCCATACCCAGAAGCCTGTTTGATCATCCAGCATTAGGGACTATGAGGAAAAAAATGTTTCTGAGCAAATTGGCAACTGGCAGAAATGTGTCATCATGTCTGATTAACTGCCAAAATCTTGAACAGAGAGGCTAAGTTACAGGAGACCTTCATACTCTCAGTAACTGCAAAGTAAGACTATCATCCCCTTTGATATAAAAGTAATGATGTAGTTTCTCCATAGTGGAATGGTAGTTTGGCAAATTATTTGTTTACAAAGCACTTTGAACAGAAACTCACACTGAGTGCATGTAAAGTAAGGTGGAGTGCTTCCTTCGCAGGTAACATAAACCAGACAATGACTTGCCTACCAACATGCCATACAAAGCCAAGGTCTGTTGGGTGTGAGTGTGCATTTGTATTTGAGTGGTTAGGAGGAAGTAAGATGTATGGATTGGGGACAGTGAGAAGGGACAAGGAAAGTACAAGATAGTATTAATAGTCACTATGATATTTTCTCTGCTGGCTGGCCTCAGCTGTGTCAAGACTGTGTCTTGTTTCCAAGAAGAACCAAGGAATATGCACAGGAGACATAATTTGTAAACTCAGACATTTCAGATGAAAGGAAATGAAAAGGGGAAGTTCCTGAGCTTAAAGGTTTAAAAGCATTTGACCTAATTTTGTACTTGTAAAAACTCCCAGAGTCATCTCTCCCACTCCTCTCAACTAATTCACTGTTTGGCAAGATTCTCTTACAAAGGGAACTTCTGAGAATGTCCTGTTACTGGTATTAGTTGTAAAAGTCCGTTTTATACTGGAACCCTTTGATTGCAAACATCTGCAAGGCAATTTCCATGGGCGTCTGGAAAGAAGGCCTGAACAAGTACTCATGGCAGCTGTGGAGCTCAGATCCTGGGCCCTGATGTGGGCATTCATTCCATTCAGAGGATATTCTTTCTTGCTCTAGAGAATTAATGTGGTTGTAATGGCAAGTATTAGAAGTTGCATGGATCTGGAAAGCAGAAAGCTTCTAGTGTGTCTAACATGTTGTAGAACTCATATATGAGGCAAAATTCAGTGAATAGGATGCCTACCCTTCATGCCATGTGGCCACTATTTGGATGGAAACTCTAACAATACTTCAACTGTGGGGCAATGGATGAAACTTCTTCAGAGAGTTGTGCTTGCTGTAAGAAATAGTAATAAACGATCCCGGTAGCCTGCACAGCTCAACAAGGATTGAGAAAGGTATGCTATTTCAGAACTTGAAATAAGGGGCACAACCTTCAGGACAGAAAAAGGATGATTGTGTAAGAAGTGCCATTTCTATGAATGGAAGAAACAGGAGCAGGGGCTGAGGAGCAGGGTTCTCCCTTTCTGAAAGGAGTACCAAGGTCAGACATGGAATCCTCTGTAAAATATAGACACAATTCAAACCAAAACAGAGCCCTGAGCACAAGGTTTTATGATTCACGATGTAACTGACAAATGAGTAGCGGGGAGTGAACAGGCCTGAGGCACTCACAATCTGAGGAGCTGTGTGATAGCATGAGCTTAGGTTTTGCGGAGATGTGAGAGTGATTTTCTTTCCATCTGATTTGAATGGATTTGGGGTATAGAAGGGAGTCCACCTGTGGTAAATATTTTCCCTTCTGGTTTTCGGTGAGTTAGTCTGTAAACAGGAGAAGACTTTCTTTGTTTTACTGAAGTTTGGGGCTAAAATTTTATTAAGTCTCAAACACGATACACTTGGGAGAACGTGTGGGGAATGCTGGCAGGAGCAGCTGGGAAAACTGGGGAACTAGAACAATCAGAGAAATCTCTGGAGGAAGCCTGTGTCTGCCATCCTCCCTGGGCTTTTTTCCTTCTTCACAAGTGTTATTAATCTGTGGTTGATTGTTTTTCCTGCAGGATGAGCTTGATTTCTCTCCTGTGGCCTTGCTGGAAATGTCCCAAAGGATGATATGGGACACAGTACTGATTCCCAACTCAAGGTTGGCCGCTTGCTGCTTGGAAAATCAATACCAGAGAGTCAAATGATGGTGGGGAAGGTTGCTTTTTCCGAAAGCCTGCAATTTGGGAAGGTGGAGGACTAATGTCTCCAAGACATCTTTCCTACCCAGGTGCAACCAGAAGGCTTTGGAAATGGTCGGGGGTGTCTGTGTAAGAGAAGGAAGTTATTCTCATGTGGATATCTGAACAGAGGCTCTGGTGTCCCTGGAAACTGTTTTTCAGTATAGTCAGGACATATCTCCTGGGAATGGTCTGTTCCTTGATTTCTCAAGGCTAGTGGTCTACAAATCTCAAAAGGAGTAAATTTGTTCCACTACAGAACAAGGCACCTATGTCAGCAAGCAAGGGATGTGTAAGCTTCCAGCTAGTTAACCTTCATACTGGTTGCAGTGTTGTTGTGTTGACAAACATGTTAACTGACTAGTTTACCCTTAACCCTATAGAATTGTTCCTAGCCATGCAAAAATTAGAACAATGTTCATATGTTCTGGTATCTTGGTCAAATTTAAGTCACTCTCTTCTTGGCTGTCAGGTCTTTAGGGGCTGAATCAATGCCAAATCCATTTCATTTTCATTATCTTTCCTGTGGGATTTCTGCCTGGAGATGTCCTAAGCCCCAAGTAAGTTATAAATTATTATACCAGTGATTGTATAATGATTTTGTATATAATTAACTCCTAAAAATCTCCAGGGGACGGAAGAGCTCTCACTGGAGTCTTAGGTCCTGGGGCAGAAGCACTGGAGTTTTCACCACTGGGGAATGTAAGCTGGGTGTCCCAGAAAGGAGGGCTTAAGACAGAAGCTTGAACACTGGCAAGTTATTTAGAAAAGTTATCACAGGGGATGCAGTGTACAAAACAGGTGGAGTGAAATCTGAAAAGAGGAAGAGCCAATACAGGGAATTTTTTATTCAGTTGCACAGGATTAGTAGAGACTTTTGTCCAACCCTGCAGGACTAGCTGTAGAGCCTTAGAAGACATGTTTCACAATTGTCATCTGTGAGAGATGAGATGATTTTACCCAATGACTCCTGTGGAGCTCAGGGTTCCTGTAGGGCTCATGTCCTCAACCCCAGGTA
Source organism: Mustela erminea (assembly GCF_009829155.1). Taxonomy (NCBI): domain Eukaryota; kingdom Metazoa; phylum Chordata; class Mammalia; order Carnivora; family Mustelidae; genus Mustela; species Mustela erminea. Next base: position 60,275,396 of record NC_045622.1, read on the forward strand.
TTCGTGGTTGTGCAGGCATGACAGCGGATCTGGTTGTTGGGCTGTCCCATGCCATGGAGCTGGGGAAATCCCATGGCAAGGAGCTCCACGTCCTAGGTGTGACCTGATGTCCAGTATCTGATTACAGCTGTCTGGACCTGGTTACAGCTCCAGTGGCTGAATAGGAAGTCTGACCAAAGACATTAGGGAGTGACATGGAGATTGTCTACTGAAACAGTCACATCACTGAAGCCTCACATGAGGCCTGTGGACTGACTTTGAGATTAACAGGGAGCTCACATCTTGAGCACATCCAACAGAATTATTATCAGGATTTTCTAACTTCTAATAACCAAATTGTCTATCATTATTATGATAACTCAGTTTTCACAGTTACAGCTGACTCAGGTAACCTAAGCAGATATTCCCTAAAGATAATCCTTAAAAATATTTCAAGGGTTCCTAAAAAAAGCTTCTAATGATGTGCATGGCTCTCCTCAATCCTTATTTTTGTCTGAGTTTTCTTTTTCACACTGAACTAAATAAGAATGTTGTTAATGTTTGCTATCTCAGGTTGTGTTGTTGCTGTCAAAATAATACATGCACTCAAAAAGGCAATCAAATGTGGTAGGATACACAACCGGATATAAAATTGTCCACCTACTTCAACATGATATTAGTTCCCAAAGTCTGTCCTTTAGACATGTGTTATGTCTACTCATAATTGCCTTATATATTAAAATATTAAAGCATAAATACAAACATCTGGATATAGTTCCCTTTCTCACAATGATGACTCTCCCATCCATATTCCTAGACACTTATTTAGCTTTCATCTTTTACTTGCAGCAGGTTTTTTGCATTTTGCTTTTCTGCTTGTGTGACACACAATTTCATAGTATGAGGCTGAATATGCTTTTCCCAAACATCTCTTTGATGAGTTAAGATGAATATTCAGGTGAGTTTTTCTGCTTCTGCTTAAAGTACCACTGCTTTGTAGTTCTGTTCTTAAAACTTCAGTCCTGTGGCTGCTGTTTTAGTAGACCACTACACATGAGAATATGCTAGTATCTTTATAACTTCTTAGCTTAATTGAGTTTGTATTAGCAAGCCAAATCTATTGATTTACTCTGTGTCTCTTGTTGTATTTTCCCGATTGTTTTTAAAATATCATGTTCTTTGTTCTTGGAAACTTACATGTTAGCAACTGTGTGAAACAGGTCAATACTCCATTCCATCTGCATCCATATGCATATATAGACATGTATACATATATAAATCTGAGAGATTGATATTTTGAATATATGCCACCAACTGAGGACCTTTGTCCAGTGGTCTGTTCTGCAGCCTTTGACAGACATTGCTTTATTTTGTTTGTTTGTTTAAGGCACACAGTTCAAAGCAAAAAAAAAAAAAATTCCTTTTATCATTTTGGGCACTATTAGGAAGTTCTCAGAATTTTTATATTATAGTTCAATGGAAGAAGCTACAGATTTGATATTTTCTCAAATGTATACAGGCCAGAGGACAGAAATTGAGTATTTAAATACTAATTCAAATAGTTAATAAAACAACAGAAGTGCAGTCAAACAGGTCATGCAAAGTGCTGCTGACTATTATGTTAAAAATAATGTGATGAGCACTAGGTGTTATACACAACTAATGAATCATTGAACATTATATCAAAAACTAATGATGCACTAACTCTGGGTAATTAAATTTAAGTTAAAAAAATAGAACTACCCTATCATCCAGCAATTGCATTACTAGGTATTTACCCAAAGAATACAAAAATACTAATTCATCTTCTTTATCCATTCATCTGTTGATGGACATCTAGGTTCTTTCCATAGTTTGGTTATTGTGGACATTGCTGCTATAAACATTGAAGTGCGCATGCCCCTTCAGATCACTATAATATACAATGGAATATTATGCAACCATCAAAACCCCCAAATCTTGCCATTTACAATGATGTGGATGGAACTAGAGGGTATTATGCTAAGTGAAATAAGTCAATCAGAGAAAGACAATTATCATATGATCTCACTGATATGAAGAATTTGGGAAACATGTATGAGGATTATACGGGAAGGGATGGAAAAATAAAACAAGATGAAACCAGAGAGCAAAACAAGCCATAAAAGACTGTTAATCTCAGAAAAGAAACAGGGTTGCTGGAGTTGAGGTTGTGGGAGGGATGGGGTGGCTGGGTGATGGGCATTGGGGAGGGTATTGCTATGGTGAGCGCTGTGAATTGTGTAAGACTGATGAATCACAGACCTGTATCCCTGAAACAAGTAATACATTATATATTAATTAAAAAAAGATAAACTAAATATGAAACTTATAGCCATGTAGAATATAGGAGAAAGGGGACTTAGAGTCATTTATCATTCGTGTAAAGGACAATATACAAGTTAAATAAAAATTAAAAAAAAAACAAACCCTACAACAATGAATTCAAAGGGAATAGGCACACTGATGTTTATAGCAGCATTATCTACAATAACCAAATAATGGAAATAGCCCAAGTGTCTACTGAATGACAAATGAATAAAGAAGATGTTATCATCAATCTATCTATGTATATACACACACATACATACATATATATACACACATATACATATATATACTTATATATATTATATATTAAATATATAATGGAATATTACTCACTATAAAAAAGAATGAGATCTTGCCATTTTCAGTGATGTGGTTAAAGCCAGGGAGTAAAATGCTAAACAAAATAAGTTAGTCAGGGAAAGTACATTATTTCATTCATATATGGAAATTAAGAAACAAAACAAATGAACAAAGTTGGGGGATGGGGAGAGTGCCAAACCAAGAAACAGACTTCTAATTATAGAGAACAAACTGATGGTTACCAGAGATTAGGTGGGTGGGGGATGGGTGAAACATATGAGGGGATTAAGAGCGCACTTATCATGGTGAGTACTGAGTAATGTATAGAATTGTTGAATCATACATTGTACACCTGAAACTAATATAACACTGTATGCTAACTAACTTGTACTTAAATAAAAAACTTAAAACCAAAAACAAAGTAGGTCTCTTAAACAATTTTTTTTCTCTCATAGTTTTGGAAGCTACAGGTCCAAAGTCAGGATGTCATTAGGGTGATATTCTGTCTAAAGATTGAAGGGGAGAGTCTTTCCTTGCCTCTCTTCTAGCTTCTGATGTGTGCTGGCAATTCCTGGTATTCTCTGGCTTAAAGACACATCACTCCAACCTCTGCCTCTTTCATCACATGGCTTTCTCCCTTCTGTTTCTTCACATCCTCTTCCCTTTGTGTTTGTCTGTGTCCATATTTTCTTCTTCTTAAGAAGGCCCCAGTCACTAGATTATGTCCTACCCTAATCCAGTATAACTTTATCTTAATTTGATTACATCTGAAAAGACCCAAATAAGGTCATATTCTGAAGTTCTCGGTGAATATGAATTTGGGGGACACTATTCAACTAAGTAAAGCATGCATCTGTTCAGACCAATTCCTTATGTAAATAAAATTCTATAAACATTATTACCACCTACATAATTATGGAGAAATTACAAAGAAACTGAGCTTCTATAACCTGAAAAATATGATTATACAACTTGAGTTAGAGTGGAAGTGGTTCCATGAGCTATTATATATAAAAATACCTAGAATAACTAGCATAGATCCACTTCAACAGCTGGTATGTCTGCTGAGATTAGTAGGATGTCAGAAACATAAGACTCTTCCATGCAGTCCTATTCTAGGACAGAACTACCTCAGTTCAGGCAATAGCCCCGAACTTAATGGTTTCTTACTATTCAGTATCCTCACATGTTTATCCAAGGTTTAAATGTTATCATTCTTCTCTATCATTAATATTATGCTGATAACAGTAGAATACTCATTCCTTTATTTGCTTAGTTTTTTTGAACTCTGACATGCCAATCATGATGATGGGCAAAAGTCAGTGCCAGGCCTAAATTCTCTATGTTCCACCAAGCAATGGGAAATCTGTGTTAAATCTGGTTTATGAAGTACACAGAGGCATAGGGAAGCCACCATAGATTGATTATCTGACTCTACTCTCTTTCCTTCCCACAGAACAAACTTTCTGCAACACATCCTTCATAAGAATAACATCTTCATAGTTAAGAATGAATTAGGAAATTTGTTTAGTAAGAGACATAAATGGCAGAATAGATGGAAGATAATGATTTATTTCTTTTATTATAGGGGTAATATGATTATTCCCCCTGTTTTGTAAGCATCTTCCTACTCTGCAGGATAGGAAAGACCACGGAAAACTAAAGGAAAAGGAATATTTAGGACTGAGGGCTCTCTCAGTCAAGGTAACATGAAGTGAAGATGTTCTTAAGATCTATAGATGAGCGAGCAGAACAGAGTACAGAGGAGATCAGGAGTGGTTAGAAGTCCTTGTTAGGTTTAAAAAGTACATACACAGCTCCTATCCCCAATGTCATGTATTTTTAAGAATCTCAAGCACAGGGATAGAGATTTAAGAAGGATTTAGAAATTTAGGATTCTTTTTCCTGATTTCGCAGTCAATAATCACAATTGTTTAAGACTGTGCTAAAATTGTGACTATCTTTTTTTAGATTATTTATTTATTTATTTGTCAGAGAGAGAGAGAGAGGGAGAACGGGAGGAAGAGAGGGAGAGAGAAAAAGCTGGGGAAGCAGCAGGCAAAGGGAGAATCACGCTTCCCACTGAGGAAGGAGACTGAGGCGGGGCTCTGTCCCAGGAACCTGAGCCAAAGGCAGACACTTAACTGATTGAGCTCCCAGTGGTCCCAAAACTGGGACTACCTTATTTTTTAGTATTTCTTACCCCATGGAGTCATTTTAACTTTTAGAAATTGAGTTACAAATGGGGTAATTTCTGCCTAACTATCCAATCTTGTATTTGGCTTACTACATTATGCAATCGACCCTATGATAACTATGTATTCAAAAATGATTGGATAGAAATCACTACAATGCTTTAAGTATTTCAGCATAGCAAATTTCATTATATAATTTGGTCTTTGTGGATGATCTAAGTCATAGTGGAGTATCACTTGAGGAAGAGGTAGTTTCCTGTTAACTTATGCTTTTTTTTTTTTTTTTTTTTTTTTTAAGGATAAGTTCCTAGTCTCAGAACTTCTGAATTAGTCATCTGGATACATGTTTTCCTTTGCAATGAAACCTTCTGTGATATGCATTTCAATAGTCCCCACACTCTGAGTCTGTAGATATTTTTCAAGCTCCTTCATTTTTGTTATAAGCATCCACATCATGGCAATCATCCAATTGATATTGTGAACATGTTGCTTTGCCATTGTATTAAAAACAAATCCTATTGAAAAGATCAGTTTCCTGAAGAGTTATTACATGTTAAGGTGGTATCCAAATATAATGAGTATATCAGGTCTCTTTCAGTACTAAGACATTCTTTAGAAACAATTTAAAAAAAAATAGAAAATAGAAAACCAAAGCAAATACAAACTTTCCACCTAGACAAGGAAAGATGATCTTGGCTCATTTACAGAAAAAGCTTGTGTGTAGCTTATGAACATGAACACATATGTGAAAGTCATCAGGAGACCCATGCTGCAAGAGGACTCTTGTTAAACAGACATAGAAAGAGCCATCTTGGCCTCTTCCATTTTAGTTCTTAATTCAATGAAAGCACAAATATATTGGTTCTTTATTCAAACCAGAACAGAACATGCCAGAACATAAGAAACCACCCTACACAAACACTCTTTCAGGTCTATTTGTTTCACAGCTCATTGAGAGATACAACTAGGTCTTAGATATTTGGGCAAAGGCAATGTCAGTGGTCCTCACTGTTAGTTAATTTACTGATGGGTATATTTTCTATGCTCACAGCCTATGCAGGTCCTCTGCAAAGGCATTTGGCCAACTTGTGCCTTATTTCCTTCACTTTTATGCCATAGATGATAGGGTTGAGTACTGAGGGTAAAAGAAGTTATAGATTGGCAAGGAGAACATGAGCAAAAGGTGAGATATTGTGATCCAGGCAGCGGGTACGAGATGAAAAGAGTGCAGGCGCATAAGTGACAAGAATAACAAAGAAGTGGGCTGAACAGGTGTTGAGGGCTTTGCAGATAACATCTAGAGAGTTGAGATGTACCACAGTCTGCAGGATGAGTCTGTAAGAGAAGCCGATGAGCAACAAATCAAGTCCCACCATGAGCAGAATCACAAAGAACCCATAAATATGTTTAGGTCTGGTATGGCCACAGGCCATTTTCACCACAGCCATGTGGTCACAGTAGGTATGAGGAAGACCAAGTGGCAGAATGTCAACCCTTGAAATAGAAGAAGCATGGGCAGAATAAGAATCACACATTTGACTAGGGCCACCAGTCCCAGGCGTCCAACTAAGGTATGACTCCAAATTGTGTTGTAGTGTAATGGCTCACACACAGCCATGAAGTGGTCAAAGGCCATTGCAGCAAGTAGGGCTGATCATACTACAGATACTTCATGGATGAAAAACATCTGGGTGAAACAGGCAATGGCAGATATGTCCCGATCATTGAACTAGAAGAGGTAGAGGAGCTTGGGCAACAGAGCCAGGGTAGTTATGAGGTCAGCCACCATCAGTAAGGCTAGGAACAGGTACATGGAGCTGTGAAGTCTGGGCTCTGTGACAGACAGAAAGAGGATAGCACCACTGCCAATGAGAAAAGCCAAAAGCATAGAGGAGAAAGGAAGAGATAACCACAAGTGGTGTGACTCTAAGCCTGGTATGCCCATCAGAATGAAGGTCAGGAAGTTGGGATGGTTGAATATTAGCATGGTATAAACTGTTGGTGGTTGTTAAAGCAAGTCTAGATGTCTACCTGTCAATGAGATATCTATGGTGTTTTGTTTATACGAGTTTGGCTTTTCATGACTTGCTGAGATGGGACTTAGAGAAAGATGGAAAAATACCTCTGGGGTCATGGAATCTGCAATCTGGTTTCACGTATATCTGTAAGCAACTTTATTGTTTTCACACTCATTTCTTTTTGAGCTGAGCTTTGGGATTCTTTTCTGTATAGAGGCTGTTGTAGTGGACCTTTACTCTTATCTGTCCCAGTTCAGCAATTCTACACTTCAAAAATTTTTTCTGGAGTCCTAAGTAAGAATAGAAGATGGAAAAATCTGATCCATGATCCATGATCTTCTCATTGGGAAGCTTCCGAATTAGAGAAGAAATATGCTTACTCACCCTTTGTTGCAGAAGAGCTAAGCTCTTGGAAATTTGCCTCGAGTTTTTTTTTTTTTTTTTTTTTGCTTTTTATGTGTTGTTCCTCTTTTGGGGATCCACACTCTCTGGTCATGAGCCCGTTTCTCCTTCTGGGGTCCTCTGCTTTTCAGACAATATATGAAAGATATATTGTCTACATAAGGACACCATCAGATGGCTGCTTCCCACTAGCTCTCAAGTATTTACGCATTCAGTAAACGGTCCTTTGAAGTTTTTTGCATGAATTGTGCATCTTTCTTTCATTTACAACTGTCCCTCATTCATGTATATATTGAATTGCCTTTATTTTAAGATTTTATTTATTTATTTGACAGAGATCACAAGTAGGCAGAGAGGCAGGTGTCGCTCTCACCAGCAAGAACGACCAGGAGACCTCAGCGAAGCAAGCTTTATTACTGCGTAGCTGTTGGGATCCTCCTCTCCCCTGCCCGTGCATGTCTATATATACCAAGGTTGCACAACCATTCACTCACAGCCACATAGATACAAAATCCTAAGTTCCGCCTACTGGCTCGCATCCAGCCGCCATCTTAATGGCGTGTTTACTTTCGGGCACCAAAAAAGTCCTGCGGCGCCCGGGCCCCCCGCGGGCCCAGCCGGAGCAGCTCCGCACCCTCGCCACCCAGCGGCGGTGATGGCTTGAGGCAGCAGCGGCCGAGGCAACGAGCGGGCACGGCGGAGCCCAGAAGCATCACCGCGCATGCGCTACAAGCCGCTGGGGCACCGACATCTCCCCCTTTTCTTTTATATTAGGCATGCAAGGCAGGAGATCATGCCTGTCTTAGGTTGTCAGCTGCCATGAACATGCTTACCCGTCATCGGATAATTCCCCCTGGTTGGAGAACTCCTGGCTTAGGTTGCTATGTGCATGCAGCCAATCTTACCCGTCATTGACTACCGATCTAGCGCTGCTAGCCAGATTTGGGGAAATGTACCAGCTTCCAGTGCCATGCAAGCTTGTACTAGCGCCAACTGTTGCCTACATTGTTGTTTACATAATGATGCAAAACGGCGGAACATAAGGATTTACAACAGATACCCAATCCCGTAATGGAGCTATGTCAATCTTATCTGCTTAACTCTTTGGACAGATTAGCAGCAATAGAAAGGTCATTATAGGCCACGGAGGTTATGCAAAGTCCAGAAAGTGATTGGATGCATCCGGTCGTCAATAGTTTCTGGAGAATGTCCACTTGTTACAGATGTGGCGAGAGCTACAGCCGCTGCAGTTGCTGCAGCTGCGGAGGCTGCTACAGCAGCAATAATGGCTGCAGCGATCCCAAAGTCTCTTTTATATCTTGAGAGCAATACAGGCGAATTGTTAGGATTTACAGAAACGAGCATGGGAATGAAAGTAGGTATACAGGAGGGAGGATGGCGGACTCATTCGTCAGTGGCATGGGGAACGGCCAGGCTTTCACTATTGCCCATTGGTGCATCTGTTGAAGGGATGCTGGTGTCACCAGGATCGCTATCAGGCCGAGCATCAGGACGGGGCGGGCCATGTTGATCGATTCTTCTAATCAGTCGCTCCAGGACTCAGATAGGCACTTGGGCATCCTGTGGAAAAAGACAAACAGAACCTCGGTGCCATCTTAGGACCGGGTCAGGGCCTCTCCATTGGCCCGTGAGTATATCCTTCCACTTTGCCTGGGCCAGAGTGCGTTCGGTAACCGCCGCATGCCTGTCCGCTGCAGATGTACCATTATGGTCCAAGGACAAAAAATTTAAAATGTAAAGGGTGAGAGATGTAAGATCACGGGGTGACTTGTAGTCATCCCCTATTCCCCCTTTTCTTATTTTTTGTAAGCATCGTTTGAAGGTGCCATTGGCGCGTTCAATTATTCCTTGACCTTGTGGATTGTAAGGTATACCTGTAGTATGGACTATACCAAATTGACTTAGGAATTGATGGATAGATTTTGATGTATATGCAGGTCCATTATCTGTCTTTATTTGTTTTGGGATACCCCAATCTGCGAAGCATCGTAGGCAGTGTGTGATGACTTGCTTTGAATTCTCCCCCGTGAGGGGAGTAGCCATTATGATACCCGAATAAGTGTCCACTGATATATGTACGTACTTTTGTTGCCCGAATTCAGGTACATGTGTGACATCCATTTGCCATAGGTGATTAGCTTGAAGGCCTTTGGGATTTACCCCTAAGGAAGGCTGAAGGAGTAATGTGGCACAATTCCCACAGGTCCTTACTATATCTCTTGCCTGTTCTTTGGTGATATGGAATCTATATCTTAAGGTATTAGAATTCACATGCCATTTGCTATGGAACAGCTTCGCCTGTTCTAAGGTAGGGCAAATAAGTTGGAAACGACTATTGTGTTCTGCTAGAGCATTGCCCTCGGATAATGGTCCTGGTAGGCTCAAATGGGCTCTGATGTGATCTATAAAAATTGGTGCAGTGCACAGTTGCACAACCTCTTGTAGTTGCCTTAAGATCCATGGAATAGGTGAATCACTTAAGGAGAGGATGGCTGTTTCAATATTTTTTTGTTGCATTTACCACGTATTGACTATCAGAAATAATATTTAGGGGAGTGTCTGAAAATCTTTGGAGCACTAGGAGCACTACTAGTAGCTCTACTTGTTGAGCCGACCTGGCAGGAACTATGACTGGGTTCACGATTCCATTTATGATATAAGCTCCTGTGCCCTCTTTACTTCCATCTGTAAAGACAGTAGAGGCTCCTTTTAGTGGTGTCGATCTACTAATTTTTGGTAGTATGAATTCAATACCCTTTGTGAATTCTATAAGTGGGTGTGAAGGATAATGATTATCAAATTCTATTGAGTAAGAGGTGGTCAGTATCGCCCAATCATCTAGGGTAGCACATAGTAGGCGAATCTGTTCCTTAGTATACGGCACGATGCAATTGTCAGGTATGATTCCAAGAGTAGAAATACAAACAGTGATCAATTTGTTAGCTAGCATGGCTACTGCAACTGGATATGTTGTGATTATCCGAGGAAGAGTGTTTGGGAGGTACAGCCATTGTAAGGGCCCACCTTGCCATAGCACTCCAGTAGGTGAAGAAGGGGATGGAATCACTATGGCTTGGACTATCTGGTTAGGATCACATCTATCTGCTGAAGTCAAGGCAAGCCTGTCCTCCACAATTTTCAAAGCCTGTTTTGCCTCCAGAGTAAGGCTCCTAGGAGAGTCTAGACGGGCATCACCCTTCAGAATATCAAACAATGGTTGTTAATTCTCCTGTAGTTATTTTCAGGTAGGGTCGGATCCAATTTATGTCCCCCAATAACTTTTGGAAATCATTGAGTGTTTGTAACTTGTCAGTTCTAATGGAGGCTTTTGAAGGTTTTACCATGGTATTGTATAGTTTCATGCCTAAATAGTCTTTGATGTTGGAAGCCTGTATCTTTTCCGGGGCTATAATTAACCCCCATGAATTTAGCTCCTTTTGTAACATTACTAAGGCTTCCGAAACTGTAGTAGAGTCAGATCCACACAACAATATGTCATCCATGTAATGGTAACACATTAAATCAGGGTAAGTCTCTCTAATAGGCTGTATGGCTTTAGAAACATATAATTGACACATAGTGGGGCTATTAGCCATGCCCTGAGGGAGGACAGTCCACTCATATCTTTGGTTAGGCTCTGCATGATTAATAGAAGGTAGGGTAAAGGCAAATTTAATTGTATCCTCAGGATGCAGAGGGATAGAGAAAAAGCAATCTTTTATGTCAACCACTATTGATGGCCAGTTTCTCGGTAAGGTGGTTATCATGGGTAATCCCAGCTGTATTGGTCCCATGTTCTGCATTTGATATTAATTTTTCTAAGATCATGTAAAAGTCTCCATTTACCAGATTTCTTTTTAATAACAAAGATAGGTGTATTCCAAGGTGAGGTAGAAGGTTTCATATGGCCCGCCTCTAACTGTTCCTGTACCAGGGCTTTAGCAGCTGATAGTTTTTCGTTAGTAAGGGGCCACTGAGGCACCCAGCAGGGCGTATCTGTCTTCCACGTTATTTTCATTGTCTCAGTGGCCCTTACCGAAAAGCCAGGCCTTGCCCCTTATATTCTGAGGTGAAAGGGATGGTGTCTATTTTACCTTGCTCCTGTTTCCCTAACCCTTTTCCTGGTATGTATCCCATTTTTTGCATCATAGCTATTGATCGGGGGCTGTATATAGTTTCAGTTGTCAGGCGGACGCTCTTCTGTTCCAAAACGTCTCGTCCCCAGAAGGAAATACGAATATTGCAGACATAGGGCTGAAAAGTTCCCCTATGGCCTTCGTCATCCTCCCACTCAAGGGTAGCTGCGCTTTGATCAGGACTTTGAGCAATTCCTAAACCCCTGAGTGTTTGTTTTGCTTGTGTTAGGGGCCATCTCGGAGGCCACTCTTGTTGGCTGATGATGCTCTTATCGGCGCCCGTATCCAGTAACCCTAAAAATTTCCTTCCTTGCACCTTGAGGGTAATTATGGGCCTATCAGTCATATCCAGGGTCAGGCATGTTAGGTCAACTCCCGTAGACCCCAAACCTCTCGTACCTTTTTCTTTTCCTTTACTGGGAAAGGCTTCATGATGGCTAGGGAGTATGAGAAGTTGAGCTATCTGATCTCCTGGGCTAATTGCAGTAACTCCCCTTGGTGACGACACCAGTATCTTGATCTCTCCCTCATAATCTGAATCTATTACCCCAGGGTGAACTATCAGACCTTTGAGATAAGTGGAGCTTCGGCCAAGTAATAAACCTACAGTACCATGAGGGGGGCCCCCTCTTAGATCGGAGGCCAATGCTTGAATGCCCATCTCCGGAGTTAGGACCATTCGGGCGGCTGCTCTGATATCGAGCCTTGCTGATCCAGAGGTTGCACGCCTTTCTCCGAGGGAGGATACCATGTCCTGGGCATTTGCGTTAGTGCCCCATAAATTTGTGTTGGGCCCTGGGGCGCGGGGCCCTGCTTCCCATTTTTTGAGTAATTGGATTGACTCCAGTTATTCGGAGGCAGGGGATTTCCTTGAATATCTTTCTGGGACCTACATTCATTAGCCCAATGATTCCCTTTACGGCAACGAGGGCACAACCCAGGTGCGGGCTTGACTGGTCTAGGAGGTCCTTTACCCTTTGGACAATCCCTCTTAAGATGACCGTCCCTTCCACAAAGGAAACAAGCCTTGGAAGAACTCCTGGTTCCTCCATTGAAACTTCTTATCCCTTGGGCTACTGCTGCTGCCACAACTTGGCCCTGAACAACTGTATCAGTGATGTCTCGACACACTTTGATATATGTAATCAGGTCCTTGGACTTCCAAGGGCGGATAGCCTCTTTACACCATTTATTTGCTTGTTCATAGGCTAATTGTTTAACAAGGGGCATTGCTTGGTCCACATCCCCAAATATGCACCTTGCTACTTGGAGCAGATGATCTACAAAGTCAGCATAGGGTGCATTAAGCCCCTGCAACACCTTGGAAAGTTGTCCCTGCAAATCGCCAGAACCCTGTATGGTCTTCCAAGCCCTAGTGGCTGCAGCTGCTATCTGTACATACATCCCTGGGGGGTACCCAATCTGATTGTTTTGTCCCACAAATTGACCTCCTCCCATGAGCATGTCAATATTCCAGTGGGGATTCCCTGACGCGGCATTACGCCGGGCAGTTTCTGAGCTACACTCTTTCCAAGCAGTTTTCCATATCAAGTATTGTCCACCAGACAGAGTTGCTTTTGCCATGTTAGGCCAATTGTCTGGGGTAAGGTTCATGCTACCGACTGCTTCCAAAAGTGAAAGTGTATAAGCAGCCTGTGGCCCATAAGTAGTGACTGCTTCCTTAAACTGTTTAATAAGTTTGAAGTCTAGTGGTTGATGAAACCTCTGTTGATTTTGATCTTCTAACACTGGGTATGCAAGAGGGGAGGGTTTAGTAAAGTCCATAATGTCCCTCCATCCTGCATTTCTACATTCTGGACAACCGCATGCCCCTCGGGAGCATGAAGTGTTATATGGTGGCGGCCATTCTGCAGGTGGCGCTATAGGCCTACATTCAGGGGTAGGAATTCTTGACCTTCTGACAGAGGGCGCTAGGGAGTCATATTTTTTCCCTGCTTCTTTATATGTCTTTACTTTAAAGGTTCGTTAGGGACATCCTCTTTTAATTTTAAGTGTGTCATGGCTTCCCCAAGCTCATCTTCAGAGGAGCTCTCCTCTGAATTTTCTCCCCCTCTGCTAGATCCTGCCTTAGAGGCTTCTCTGACCTGCTCCTCGATAACATTTTTAACCGTTTTATGGTTAGAGTCTAGCGGAGTGCCGTTAGCCTTAAGCACCTCCGTCAGTAATCCTCCCATCTTAGTAAACTTTGATCCCATTATTTCTTGTCCTATGCCTAGGAACCCTTTTACTTCTCGTCCTATACTTAGGAACTTTCTCACTTCTCGTCCTATACTTAGGAATTTTCTCACTGAAATTTTGTGCACACTTACCGGATCGTTGCGTTCACTGAGAACTCCTCGGTGTAGGTTTTGGGTCTCCCGGGTTTCGGCACCACTTGTCGCTCTCGCCAGCAAGAACGACCAGGAGACCTCAGCGAAGCAAGCTTTATTTCTGCGTAGCTGTTGGGATCCTCCTCTCCCCCGCCTGTGCATGTCTATATATACCAAAGTTGCACAACCAATCACTTGCAGCCACATAGATACAAAATCCTAAGTTCCGCCTACTGGAAGGCATCCAGCCGCCATCTTAATGGCGTGTTTACTTTCGGGCACCGAAAAAGTCGTGCGGCGCCCGGGGCCCCCCCACGGGCCCAGCCGGAGCAGCTCCGCACCATCGCCACCCGGCGGCGGTGACGGCTTGAGGCAGTGGCGGCCGAGGCAACGAGCGGGCACAGCGGAGCCCAGAAGCATCACCGCGCATGTGCTACAAGCTGCTCGGGCACCGACAGGCAGGCAGAGAGAAAATTGGAAGCAGGCTTCCTGCTGAGCAGAGAGCCAGATGTGGGGCTCGATCCCAGGACCCTGGGATCATGACCTGAGCCAAAGGCAGAGTATTTAACCCACTGAGCCACCCAGGTGCCCCTATTGAATTGCCTTTGATCCTGAGGCATTTACTTCAAATTAGAGCCCACTGGCTCTTTTATTCTTCAGTTCCTATCATGAATTAGTAGAATTTCTCTTTCCTTCCAAAGACCTGTAGACACTCTAAGCAGTAAAGCAAAAATCCTTTCCACAAACACCTGCCTGTGTTGTATCTATTTTTTTCATCTCCCACATGTTGTCCATTTCAACTATTTTTTAGGTTATGTATCCAATTTGTGCCTATAGCCTCTACTCACAGTCTCACATTTTAGGGAACTTAACATAATCACGTAAAATTATATTTAGAAAATCCCTTGAGCTGTTGTAGTCATGGAGATGATTAGTGATTCCTATAGGAAGTAGGTATGCCTATATTTGCATTAAGTTGGAAATCTGTATTAAACTTAGGCATCTGAAATAGCGAGTCAAGATGGCGGAGAAGTAGCAGGCTGAGACTGCTTCAGCTAGCCGGAGATCAGCTAGATAGCTTATCTAAAGATTGCAAACACCTGAAAATCCATCGGCAGATCGAAGAGAAGAAGAACAGCAATTCTGGAAACAGAAAAACAACCACTTTCTGAAAGGTAGGACCGGCGGAGAAGTGAATCCAAAGCGACGGGAAGATAGACCCCGGGGGGAGGGGCCGGCTCCCGGCAAGCGGCGGAGCAACGGCGCACAAAATCAGGACTTTTAAAAGTCTGTTCCGCTGAGGGACATCGCTCCAGAGGCTAAACCGGGGCGAAGTCCACGCGGGGTCAGCGTGGCCTCAGGTCCCGCAGGGTCACAGAAGGATCAGGGGTGTCTGAGTGTCGCAGACCTTGCGGGTTTTGGAACGGGAAAGCCGGCTACAGAGACAGAGCCGACAGTAAGCTCACAGCTCGGTGTTACCTTGAACTGGTCGCAGGCTCGGTGAGCTCGGAGCGCGGCCGGAGGTCAGGCAGCGGGAGTAACTGGGCGCTGTTCTCTGAGGGCGCACTGAGGAGTGCGGCCCTGGGCTCTCGGCTCCTCCGGGCCGGAGACAAGGAGGCCGCCATTTGTATTCCCGTCCTCCGGAACTCTACGGAAAGCGCTCAGGGAACAAAAGCTCCTGAAAGCAAACCCGAGCGGATTACTCACCCCGGCCCCGGGTAAGGGCGGTGTCATTCCGCCTGGGGCAGAGACACTTGAGAATCACTACAACAGGCCCCTCCCCCAGAAGATCAACAAGAAATCCAGCCGAGACCAAGTTCACCTACCAAGGAGTGTGGTTTCAATACCAAGGAGAGCAGCAGAATTCCAGAGGAAGAGAAAGCCAAGCAAGGAACTCATGGCTTTTTCCCTGTGATCTTTTTTTAGTCTTGCAGTTAATTTAATTTTTTTCTTTTTCATTTTTTGTTTTTTTTTTTTCCTCGCCTTCGGGTAAAATTTTTTTTTTTTTAACTGTTACCTTTTTCTTTTTTAACGATTTTTTACTAGTTTATCTAATATATATATTTTTTCTTTTTTACATTTTTCTTAGGTGTTTTCCTTTTTTTTTTTTTAATTCTTTTCTTTTCTTTTTTTTTTTTCTTTTTTCTTTTTTTTCTTTCTTCCTTTTTGAACCTCTTTTTATCCCCTTTCTCCCCCCTCACGATTTTGGATCTCTTCTAATTTGGTTAAAGCATTTTTTCCTGGGGTTGTTGCCACCCTTTTAGTATTTTACTTGCCCCTTCATATACTCTTATCTGGACAAAATGACAAGACGGAAAAATTCAACACAAAAAAAAGAACAAGAGGCAGTACCGAAGGCTAGGGACCTAATCAATACAGACATTGGTAATATGTCAGATCTAGAGTTCAGAATGACAATTCTCAAGGTTCTAGCCGGGCTCGAAAAAGGCATGGAAGATATTAGAGAAACCCTCTCGAGAGATATAAAAGCCCTTTCTGGAGAAATAAAAGAACTAAAATCTAACCAAGTTGAAATCAAAAAAGCTATTAATGAGGTGCAATCAAAAATGGAGGCTCTCACTGCTAGGATAAATGAGGCAGAAGAAAGAATTAGTGATATAGAAGACCAAATGACAGAGAATAAAGAAGCTGAGCAAAAGAGGGACAAACAGCTACTGGACCACGAGGGGAGAATTCGAGAGATAAGTGACACCATAAGACGAAACATCATTAGAATAATTGGGATTCCAGAAGAAGAAGAAAAAGAGAGGGGAGCAGAAGGTATACTGGAGAGAATCATTGGGGAGAATTTCCCTAATATGGCAAAGGGAACGAGCATCAAAATTCAGGAGGTTCAGAGAATGCCCCTCAAAATAAATAAGAATAGGACCACACCCCGTCACCTAATAGTAAAATTTACAAGTCTCAGTGACAAAGAGAAAATCCTGAAAGCAGCCCGGGAAAAGAAGTCTGTAACATACAATGGTAAAAATATTAGATTGGCAGCTGACTTATCCACAGAGACCTGGCAGGCCAGAAAGAGCTGGCATGATATTTTCAGAGCACTAAACGAGAAAAACATGCAGCCAAGAATACTATATCCAGCTAGGCTATCATTGAAAATAGAAGGAGAGATTAAAAGCTTCCAGGACAAACAAAAACTGGAAGAATTTGCAAATACCAAACCAGCTCTACAGGAAATATTGAAAGGGGTCCTCTAAGCAAAGAGAGAGCCTACAAGTGGTAGATCAGAAAGGAACAGAGACCATATACAGTAACAGTCACCTTACAGGCAATACAATGGCACTAAATTCATATCTCTCAATAGTTACCCTGAATGTTAATGGGCTAAATGCCCCTGTCAAAAGACACAGGGTATCAGAATGGATAAAAAAACAAAACCCATCTATATGTTGCCTCCAAGAAACTCATTTTAAGCCCGAAGACACCTCCAGATTTAAAGTGAGGGGGTGGAAAAGAATTTACCATTCTAATGGACATCAGAAGAAAGCAGGAGTGGTAATCCTTATATCAGATCAATTAGATTTTAAGCCAAAGACTATAATAAGAGATGAGGAAGGACACTATATCATACTCAAAAGGGTCTGTCCAACAAGAAGATTTAACAATTTTAAATATCTATGCCCCCAACGTGGGAGCAGCCAACTATATAAACCAATTAATAACAAAATCAAAGAAACACATCAACAATAATACAATAATAGTAGGGGACTTTAACACTCCCCTCACTGAAATGGACAGATCATCCAAGCAAAAGATCAGCAAGGAAATAAAGGCCTTAAACGACACACTGGACCAGATGGACATCACAGATATATTCAGAATATTTCATCCCAAAGCAACAGAATACACATTCTTCTCTAGTGCACATGGAACATTCTCCAGAATAGATCACATCCTCGGTCCTAAATCAGGACTCAACCGGTATCAAAAGATTGGGATCATTCCCTGCATATTTTCAGACCACAATGCTCTAAAGCTAGAACTCAACCACAAAAGGAAGTTTGGAAAGAACCCAAATACATGGAGACTAAACAGCATCCTTCTAAAGAATGAATGGGTCAACCAGGAAATTAAAGAAGAATTGAAAAAAATCATGGAAACAAATGATAATGAAAATACAATGGTTCAAAATCTGTGGGACACAACAAAGGCAGTCCTGAGAGGAAAATATATAGCGGTTCAAGCCTTTCTCAAGAAACAAGAAAGGTCTCAGGTACACAACCTAACCCTACACCTAAAGGAGCTGGAGAAAGAACAAGAAAGAAACCCTAAGCCCAACAGGAGGAGAGAAATCATAAAGATCAGAGCAGAAATCAATGAAATAGAAATCAAAAAAACAATAGAACAAATCAACGAAACTAGGAGCTGGTTCTTTGAAAGAATTAATAAAATTGATAAACCCCTGGCCCGACTTATCAAAAAGAAAAGAGAAAGGACCCAAATAAATAAAATCATGAATGAAAGAGGAGAGATCACAACTAACACCAAAGAAATACAAACTATTATAAGAACATACTATGAGCAACTCTACGCCAATAAATTTGACAATCTGGAAGAAATGGATGCATTCCTAGAAACATATAAACTACCACAACTGAACCAGGAAGAAATAGAAAGCCTGAACAGACCCATAACCAGTAAGGAGATTGAAACAGTCATTAAAAATCTCCACACAAACAAAAGCCCAGGGCCAGACGGCTTCCCAGGGGAATTCTACCAAACATTTAAAGAAGAACTAATTCCTATTCTCCTGAAACTGTTCCAAAAAATAGAAATGGAAGGAAAACTTCCAAACTCATTTTATGAGGCCAGCATCACCTTGATCCCAAAACCAGACAAGGATCCCACCAAAAAAGAGAGCTATAGACCGATATCCTTGATGAACACAGATGCGAAAATACTCAACAAAATACTAGCCAATAAGATTCAACAGTACATTAAAAAGATTATTCACCACGACCAAGTGGGATTTATTCCAGGGCTGCAAGGTTGGTTCAACATCCGCAAATCAGTCAATGTGATACAACACATCAATAAAAGAAAGAACAAGAACCATATGATACTCTCAATAGATGCTGAAAAAGCATTTGACAAAGTACAGCATCCCTTCCTGATCAAAACTCTTCAAAGTGTAGGGATAGAGGGCACATACCTCAATATCATCAAAGCCATCTATGAAAAACCCACCGCAAATATCATTCTCAATGGAGAAAAACTGAAAGCTTTTCCCCTAAGGTCAGGAACACGGCATGGATGTCCATTATCACCACTGCTATTCAACATAGTACTAGAGGTCCTAGCCTCAGCAATCAGACAACAAAAGGAAATTAAAGGCATCCAAATCGGCAAAGAAGAAGTCAAATTATCACTCTTCGCAGATGATATGATACTATATGTGGAAAACCCAAAAGACTCCACTCCAAAACTGCTAGAACTTATACAGGAACTCAGTAAAGTGTCAGGATATAAAATCAATGCACAGAAATCAGTTGCATTTCTCTACACCAACAGCAAGACAGAAGAAAGAGAAATTAAGGAGTCCATCCCATTTACAATTGCACCCAAAACCATAAGATACCTAGGAATAAACCTAACCAAAGAGGCACAGAATCTATACTCAGAAAACTATAAAGTACTCATGAAAGAAATTGAGGAAGACACAAAGAAATGGAAAAATGTTCCATGCTCCTGGATTGGAAGAATAAATATTGTGAAAATGTCTATGCTACCTAAAGCAATCTACACATTTAATGCAATTCCTATCAAAGTACCATCCATCTTTTTCAAAGAAATGGAACAAATAATGCTAAAATTTATATGGAACCAGAAAAGACCTCGAATAGCCAAAGGGATATTGAAAAAGAAAGCCAACGTTTGTGGCATCACAATTCCGGACTTCAAGCTCTATTACAAAGCTGTCATCATCAAGACAGCATGGTACTGGCACAAAAACAGACACATAGATCAATGGAACTAATAGAGAGCCCAGAAATAGACCCTCAACTCTACAGTCAACTAATCTTCGACAAAGCAGGAAAGAATGTCCAATGGAAAAAAGACAGCCTCTTCAATAAATGGTGCTGGGAAAATTGGACAGCCACATGCAGAAAAATGAAATTGGACCATTTCCTTACACCACACACAAAAATAGACTCAAAATGGATGAAGGACCTCAATGTGCAAAAGGAATCCATCAAAATCCTTGAGGAGAACACAGGCAGCAACCTCTTTGACCTCTGCCGCAGCAATATCTTCCTAGGAACAACGCAAAAGGCAAGGGAAGCAAGGGCAAAAATGAACTATTGGGATTTCATCAAGATCAAAAGCTTTTGCACAGCAAAGGAAACAGTTAACAAAATCAAAAGACAACTGACAGAATGGGAGAAGATATTTGCAAATGACATATCAGATAAAGGACTAGTGTCCAGAATCTATAAAGAACTTAGCAAACTCAACACCCAAAGAACAAATAATCCAATCAAGAAATAGGCAAAGGACATGAACAGACATTTCTGCAAAGAAGACATCCAGATGGCCAACAAACACATGAAAAAGTGCTCCATATCACTCGGCATCAGGGAAATACAAATCAAAACCACAATGAGATATCACCTCACACCAGTCAGAATGGCTAAAATAAACAAGTCAGGAAATGACAGATGCTGGCGAGGATGCGGAGAAAGGGGAACCCTCCTACACTGTTGGTGGGAATGCAAGCTGGTGCAGCCACTCTGGAAAACAGCATGGAGGTTCCTCAAAATGTTGAAAATAGAACTGCCCTATGACCCAGCAATTGCACTATTGGGTATTTACCCTAAGGATACAAACGTAGTGATCCAAAGGGGCACATGCACCCGAATGTTTATAGCAGCAATGTCCACAATAGCCAAACTATGGAAAGAACCTAGATGTCCATCAACAGATGAATGGATCAAGAAGATGTGGTATATATACACAATGGAATACTATGCAGCCATCAAAAGAAATGAAATCTTGCCATTTGCGACAACATGGATGGAACTAGAGCATATCATGCTTAGCGAAATAAGTCAAGCAGAGAAAGACAACTATCATATGATCTCCCTGATATGAGGAAGTGGTGATGCGTCATGGGGGCTTAAGTGGGTAGGAGAAGAATAAATGAAACAAGATGGGATTGGGAGGGAGACAAACCATAAGTGACTTTTAATCTCACAAAACAAACTGAGGGTTGCTGGGGGGAGGGGATTTGGGAGAAGGGGGTGGGATTATGGACATTGGGGAGGGTATGTGCTTTGGTGAGTGCTGTGAAGTGTGTAAACCTGGTGATTCACAGACCTGTACCCCTGGGGATAGAGTATTATGCCTCCATCAGAAAGGATGAATACCCAACTTTTGTAGCAACATGGAGGGGACTGGAAGAGATTATGCTGAGTGAAATAAGTCAAGCAGAGAGAGTCAATTATCATATGGTTTCACTTATTTGTGGAGCATAACAAATAGCATGGAGGACATGGGGACTTAGAGTGGAGAAGGGAGTTGGGGGAAATTGGAAGGGGAGGTGAACCATGAGAGACTATGGACTCTGAAAAACAATCTGAGGGTTTTGAAGGGACGGGGGGGTGGGAGGTTGGGGTACCAGGTGGTGGGTATTATAGAGGGCACGGATTGCATGGAGCACGGGGTGTGGTGCAAAAATAATGAATACTGTTATGCTGGAAATAAAAAAAAAATAAACTTAGGCATCTAAAAGGAAGATAATGTTTTTAATAAAGTTCGTGTGGGGGCAGGGAGGAAACCGGGACCAATAACATAAAGAGACTTTTTGCCCAAATGAAGTTAACACTGTCACTAGCATTTTGTAGAATATACTAGATGGAAGAATTCTCCTCAGAGAGTAGTCATAAAAGGTGCACTTTTTTTTAAGGAGGGTGGATGGGCAAAGGGAGAGGGAGAAAGAGAATCTTAAGCAGCCCCATGTGGGGCTTTGTGCTCAGCGAGGAGTCTGCTTGAGTTTCTGTCTCCCTCTCCCTTGCCCCTCCTCCCACTCCCTCTGTCAAAATAAACAAACAAATAAAATCTTTAAAAAGCCTGCTTATACTGAATATTTTGTTTATGATTTGAAAAACTATAACCCTGCCTCATTCTAGTTCTTGTCCAAAAATTTGAGTTCATTTATTACTATTACTCTTGTTTTTATACAATCCCTCATTAAAGACAATCCCTGATTAAAGATTTCCTTTGCTTTTCATATAGTGGTCGACCACTAATTGACTAAAAACCTGTTCCCGCAATTATACTACTCTCTAGGCCAACTGACATTACCTTTTCCAGTGAGACTCCTCATTTACACCACCACCATTCTAGCCAATACACATTTTATTTATACTTGTACCACTAAAATAATCTCCTCACTGGTCTTTCTACTTCTCTTTGGCCTACATATTGCTTATTGCCTGTAGGGTGGCCCTATTATCTTTAAAAACATAAGTTACATGATATTACAATCTTCAAAAGACTTCCTATTATATAAGGAATAAAATAAAAAAATCTTTGTCATGACGTACTAGGCATTCTGAAGTACTTCGATCATGAATACTCACGATACTCACGGTACGCAAAGTGTCCTTTGGCCTCAGCTCACCCATTCAGCTCCAAGCTTCTACCACTCTCTCCTCTGGATCATTTCACTCTTGACAATTTTGCTCTTCTTAAATAAGCATGCTAAGTTTGCTCCTGCCTTAGAATGTTTCCCCTTGCTGTTCCATCTCCCCACATGCCTTCATTTTACTCACTCCCTGCCTTTATGTGTGTCTGTGAAGATATAATTGCTTCATATATACTATGGAGTATTATGCCTCCATCAGAAAGGGTGAATACCCAACTTTTGTAGCAACAGGGACGGGACTCGAAGAGATTATGCTGAGTGAAATAAGTCAAGCAGAGAGAGTCAATTATCATATGGTTTGACTCATTTGTGGAGCATAAAAAATAGCATGGAGGACAAGGGAGATGGATAGGAGAAGGGAGTTGAGGGAAATTGGAAGGGGAGGTGAACCATGAGAGACTATGGACTCTGAAAAACAATCTGAGGGTTTTGAAGGGGTAGGGGGTAGGAGGTTGGGGAACCAGGTGGTGGGTATTAGAGAGGGCACGTATTGCATGGAGCACTGGGTGTGTTGCAAAAACAATGAATACTGTTATGCTGAAAAAAATAAATAAATTAAAAAAAGATATAATTGCTTCTTAAGCTTCTATTTTTAATCGTACTAAACCACATATATCCTGAAACAACCATTTTTCTTTTTCTCCCTGCTATCTTCATACTTTATAATCAAAAGAATGGATCACAGTCCTGGCTACATATTAGAAACATCTGAGGGATTTAAAATTTGCCAATACTTAGAAAGCTTAGGGTTATTTAAGTAACAGTGAGAAATCCAATGTGACCTTGATGTCAAGTGCATGGAATTCCAGAGACATGTCCAAAGTAGACCCATGACTAACAGTTCCTTTTGCCTAAATGCTTTTCCTAAAGCCTAAAATGCTTTTCATATTCCCTTCTTCTTTTCTTGACAAACGCATATCCTCAATTCTCTGCTCTTGCCCATATCTGTGTTCTGTTGTATAGCACTTCAGCTAAATTTCCTTTCTTGAGGCAATTCTTCTCATTTAACTTGCATTTATTAAGTACTCACTGTGAGCCAGGTTAACTTACCAACAGCAGGGACTGACAACAGGGACAGCTTTTTGGAATGCTTTTACCTTAAAAAGCCAAAGGATCCCTAGAAAATTTATTTTGCAATTAAACTATTTTCCTCTTTGAAAAAGATACTAAGTAGTATTATTTTCATTTTTAAATAATGAAGGCATGGTTGTAATTTTTGGTGGAAATCTTGAAGGTGTGGAGAAGATGTTGTCCTTTTTGTATTAATGTGCACTTTACTCTAGGATAATGGCTCTATCCCTCTCAATCTGAATATTTCCTTAAGCAATTCTTAATTATGAATTTACATGCATATCCTCTTAATAGACCTAAAATCTGTATAATATCTCAGTTGTAATACAAAGGATAAAAATAATTTGCAATAGATGTAACAATTGTATATATGTAATACATACATATAGTGATAAGCATATGTATAATACACACAAGTATGTATAATACATATACATAATAAAGATAAATGTCTTTTAATATGCAATATTTAGGCATGACAAGAAACAGAAATCTAGTGAAGTTAGAAGTTAGTCTCTGTAAATTGGACAGTTGTGTGGGGGAGAAAAATAATTTTCCCTTCACCATATTGGGTTCTTGGCTGAGGCATCCCTGAAATAAAAAGATTCACAGGAGAAAAAGAGAAGTTTGATAACATGTTTATCTCCTCTATACATGGGATAGACTGAGGGAGACTGAGGGAGCTGAGTAATTCTCTGAAGTGAACCACCCACTGTCTAAAATAATATAGCCAGTGAAAGACAAAAGAGGTTGTTGGTAGGTTGGGGAGGAGAGAAGCAGTTATGGGAGGTTATTAGGGAAAGCATAGTAAATAAGAGCAAGGTTTTGGGGGTTTGTTTTTGTGTTTTGTTTTGTTTTGTTTTAAGAAAACTCTGCACCCAACATGGGGCTCAAACTCGTGATCTTGATATTGAGTCAGATGATCTACTGACTGAGCCAGCCAGGCTCCCCAAAGAAGGTAAGTTTCTTAATGGAGATTTAAACCATTGTCTTCTCCACTGATAAGAATGTCCAGTGATGTAGAGTCCTCCTCTTCCTGAAACAGAAAGGGAGACCCAAAATGATGGAGATTTCCCTTATAAGTGTAAATGTCTCTTGCAAAAGGGTAACTTCCATCCATTTTTTTAGATCTTTTCTTCTGTATGCTGTTTCTTAAAAATAATCAATATAAAATAATTCCTAGGATAAAGAAGCCTGTTTTGGAGTTCTGTTCCCCTTCAGTTGCAAATACAGATTGATAGAGGTTAGTGGTGGAAGGAAATCAAATACAATATGCTTTATTATTGTCACTAATGACTTTACAGTTCTTGGTAAAGTCCTGAATAAATTAAGGTAGAACCAATTTCCTATTACTTCTCAGAGAAATTTAAATTTTGTGTTTGTGTGGTTGGACTTGGCTCTCTCTGTGCATCTATTTCTGAGAGAAGCACGCCCCCAGGTGGCTTCTATCTCCTTAGCCTGGGCTATACGATGAAAACACTTGGAGTTAGCATGACTTCACATGAATTCAGTCTGAGTACTGAAACCAAGCTAATACAACTTGCCTCATGTACAGAGCCGTCCAGCTGTGCCACTTTAGAATTTGTCTAACTGAAGTAGAACTGAAACAAAATTCATGTTGCTCCAAACTGTACTCATTTCCTACTGCTACCATAAGAAGAAAGCTAGTAGGCTCAAGACAACAAAAATCTGTTGCTTTATAATTACAGTGGTCAGGAGTCCAGAAGGATCTCAGCGGGTGAAATCAAAATGTCATCAGGGCAGCCTTTTGGAGGATCTAGGAGAGAATCTGTTTCCTTGATTTCTCCAGATTTGAGGGCACTCTCATTTCTTTGCTTTTAGTTGTCTTCCTCCATCTTCAAACCCAGCAAGAGTAGGTCCTTCTTCCCTGTAATCTCTCTGGTTCTCTCCCTTTGGCTTTTTTTTCACTTATAAAGTCCCTTTTGTTACATTGAGCCCATTTGGATAATCCAGAATAATCTCCTCATTTTAAGGTCAGCTGTTGATCAACCTTATTTCCACTTATAATTTTAATTGCCCTTTGCTCTGAAACCTAAAATATTCCAAGGATTAGGACTTAGACATTTTTTAAGGGTTTGGGGGCATTATTCTGCTTAAACCATTAAGTTTTGGGTTGCTTTGTTGTACAGCATTATCATAACAAAAGATATCTAAAGCTAATATACTTTGTTTAGTATTTAAATTTTGGCATAGACAATAATCAAGAGATTTTAGAGTTTCTCACTGTGTAGAACTTTATCATCTCTACCTCTGTCCACTAAATGCCAGAAGGGCACAATCCTCATTCTCACTTGAGACTCAATTAATGACGTAAATTTAGCATATATTCTTCTTACACACTTTGTTTCTTTAATAATTATGAATGAGCTATTAAAATATATTGTCTGACTTTATATATGTGTTTAAACATAGAAGGCTTACCATATAACGTTTTCATGCAGC
Source organism: Mustela erminea (assembly GCF_009829155.1). Taxonomy (NCBI): domain Eukaryota; kingdom Metazoa; phylum Chordata; class Mammalia; order Carnivora; family Mustelidae; genus Mustela; species Mustela erminea. The sequence continues at coordinate 60,301,331 of NC_045622.1, forward strand.
ATTTTGCATAATCTAGCTCTATATTTTATCTGTAACACAATAGTCCATCCTTTTAATATAATGCAACTTAAAAAATTTTCATGTGAGTGTTTTTTTTTTTTTTCAGGAAACAGAGTGCTCCTTTTAATGTACATTTCAGTATTATCAATGAGTACAGATGTTGTGCTTTTAGACAATTTCTTTTATTTTAATTTTAATATTTTGTTTAACTGAATCTAGAATTGTATCATTTCAATGTATTATCAATTTACAATTTTTTTTCTTTTTTCTTTTTTTAATTTTCAGCATAACAGTATTCCTTGTTTTTGCACCACACCCAGTGCTCCATGCAATCCGTGCCCTCTCTAATACCCACCACCTGGTGCCCCCAACCTCCCACCACCCCGCCCCTTCAAACCCCTCAAATTGTTTTTCAGAGTCTATAGTCTCTCATGGTTCACCTCCCCTTCCAATTTCCCCCAACTCCCTTCTCCTCTCTAACTCCCCTAGTCCTCCATGTTATTTGTTATGGTCCACAAATAAGAGAAACCATATGATAATTGACTCTCTCTTCTTGACTTATTTCACTCAGCATAATCTCTTCGAGTCCCGTCCATGTTGCTACAAAAGTTGGGTATTCATCCTTTCTGATGGAGGCATAATACTCCATAGTATATATGGACCACATCTTCCTTATCCATTCGTCCATTGAAGGGCATCTTGGTTCTTTCCATAGTTTGGTGACCGTGGCCATTGCTGCTATAAACACTGGGGTACAGATGGCCCTTCTTTTCACGACATCTGTATCTTTGGGGTAAATACCCAGTAGTGCAATTTCAGGGTCATAGGGAAGCTCTATTTTTAATTTCTTGAGGAATCTCCACACTGTTCTCCAAAGTGGCTGCTCAAACTCAACACACAAAAAACAGATAATCATATCAAAAAATGGGCAGAAGATATGAACAGACACTTCTCCAATGAAGACATAGAAATGGCTATCAGACACATGAAAACATGTTCATCATCACTAGCCCTCATGGAGATTCAAATTAAAACCACATTGAGATATCACCTTATACCAGTTAGAATGGCCAAAATTAGCAAGACAGGAAACAACATGTGTTGGAGGGGATGTGGAGAAAGGGGAACCCTCTTCCACTGTTGGTGGGAATGCAAGTTGGTGCAGCCACTTTGGAGAACAGTGTGGAGATTCCTCATGTGAGTGTTTTAACTTTTGCTAACACAGATAAAGAACAACCTTTTACTGTCTCCTTTTACAAGAGGGTTTCTGCAATAGTGTCTTAATCAACATGCTATAATATACCTTTTGTGATAATAAATGAGTTACAGTTGTGCTGAGTTATTTATCTTAGTCCTTATGCCAGCTGGGAGTGGGGTATGGGTGGAAGTGGGGTAGGATTGGGAATGAGAATGGGGTGGGGTGGGGTAGGAATAAGGGGGTTAGGATTGGGGTTGTGGGTAGGAATGGAACACTATCATAGAGGTTGCTCTGCTTCCAATTTTGAGGAGCCTCATTTTTTATACTGTAGTGTTGTAATTTTTCTTTTCTTTGACATTCCATGGTATTACAATGTTGGAAATATCGAACAATATAATATAAACAAAGAAACAGAGTTACTTTACTCAAGTATATGCATACTTTCACCTTTTATACATCCTGTTAAATTTCTCTCCAAAATATTTCTGTCATCTTGCACATTCATCCACAATATTTGAGTGTTCACTTCTCTGTATTCTTACTAGCACTTAGTGTGGTTTATTTTTGTTATTCTGATGCATATGAAAAGGCATCTAATTAGTATTTACAGTTGCATTTTTCTTCTAAAAATTTATTAAACACATGAGCTTTGTTTCTGTGTATATTTCCTGTTTTCTTAAATGGTTATTTGTCTCTTAAAAACTGATTTGGAGTTATTTTTATTTTATGTTTATAAACATATTACCACGTATATTTTTCAATACTTTTCTCCTAACCTATTGAATGTTACTATTCAATATCATGCTAACATAAATTATGAAAAAGTGAACTGTATCAATTGTTTTGTAGGCCCAAGGCAGGTTGTCCCCAAGATGTGCCATTTCAGCATGCAGATTATGCAGATCTGAAAAAAATGAAAGCCTGGAAAACTCAAGAAGAAACTTTGACCACCCCTACAACTGCCTAGAAGAATTTAGGTAGAAGACCTGCTTCAGAGAGAGATATCACCATAATTAAATTTGATTTCTCCTGTTAACCTGTCTCATATCAATTTGATTCTTAGTCCAGCTGTAAAAATCCTGGAAGGCAAAGTAATTTCTTCTTCTCCCTGCCCAGTGTCATTTACGATATGTGCATTTTTGTCTTACTTTTCTTAATTGCCCAGGATCATCAAGATGTAAGCCTGCACTATTTTAAGAAGTTAAACCATTAGAATGTTTTTGTCTATGGATCCTGAAATGATCATGTCATTATGTTTTAAAATACATTTTTTTAATTAAAAAGATTATTTATTTGAGAGAGAGGAAAAACAAACAAACAAGCAAGCAAACAAACATGAGCAGGAAGGGAAGGCAGAGGAGAAGCAGACTCCTCACTGAGCAGGAAGCCCATTGTGGGGTCAAATCCCAGTACTGGAAGTCAAGACCTGAGCTGAAGGCAGAGGCTTAACCAACTGAGCTACCCAGGATTTCCAGTTTAAAATATATAAATACCCAACTCCAACTACTGATGAGTAATCCTATCCTTTCTGATTAATGGCATATATGCCAAATAAATGTGTGGGTCTCTTTCTGGGCTTTTCATTATTTTACAGTTGTTATTTAATAATTCGTTATATCCAATAGATCAAGTCTCTTCACCATGTTATTGCAAACTTGGTTATTAAATTTTTATTTTTTCATGTAAATGTCACTGTTTGACAAGTTCTATAGAATTCCCTTTGGAATTCTAACTAGGCTTACATCTAATTTATGTACCCATTTGAGGAGATTAGACATCTTTAGGGTGTCAAGGCTTTCATCCAAGATCGTGGCATGGTATTCTCTTTAATCACATATAAGTAAAATATAAATATATAGTAACAAATATAAAATTCATTAATAATCTCTTACATTGCTCCATAATTTAAAACATTTTTCCATCTATGTTGATTTTGTTTATGACAATCTTGTTGCACTCTCAATAGGCTACAAATTCTCTATAGATTCTCTTAATTTCTACACAAATATGACTTGCACTTCTTATTCTGTTTATATTTTTAATATTTTATTTATTTATTTGAGAGAGAGAGAGCACAAGCCAGGGAGAGAGGCTGAGGGAGATAGAAAGGGAGAAGCTGACTCCCTGTTGAACAGGAAGCCTGCCGTGGGGCTCAGTCCTGGGACCTGGGATCCTGAGCCAAAGGCAGGTGCTTCACTGACTGAGCCACATACTTTTATTATTAGTTTTCTTTCTGATTGCTTGGCTGTGACCTCCAGGACAGTGTTCAGTATGGAAGAAATAGGGATACTAGTGGATTTCTTAGTAGTTTTTCTTTAGAAGCACTTACAAATGCTTCCAAATTTTCATGATTTATTGTATACTTCTAATTGGTTTGCCATTACCTGACACCACTTGCTTCTCATTATATTTTATTGAAAAGTGTATAGTTGGTTTAAGATTTCATGCCTATTTTCATTAGGTTTTTGTAGTAACATCATCTAATACTTTTTTATATTTGCTATATGTGATCTATGTCTTGTTTCCATTTCTAATATTTATTTTATTTTTCTTTTCCTAACACTCCAAATTCCTGGAAGATATGCATCAATAACACAATGAAATAATAAAACACATTAGTCTCTGTATTAGTCAAGTTTCAATCAGAAAAACGTAACTGAAAACAGAAACAGAAAAACATAGTGAAATTATACATGTAGATATAGATGTAGATACAGATATAGTTCTATTCACGAGAATGGCTTTTACAGTGCTTTTTTGCTGGACCAGGAAGTCTGGAATGAATGAGGCAGATGGTCAGGAAGGAAAGATCACAGTAGGCAAGAGCCGCCCCAGGCATGGACTGAAGTTGTTTTCAACAGTGCAAGTCTCTCTCCTTGGAAGGTCCAAGCCCTCTTTAAGGCTGTCCAAGTGATTAAGAAAGTTCCACTCGGGTTAATTCCCCTAACTTAGAGTCAACTGATTGGGGTTTGTTGGTATATCTATGAAATCCCTTTACAGTAGCACCTATATGAGTGTTTGAATCACCAAGAGGTGCATGTGTGACATACCGTGGCTGCTGCTTCCTTCCTACATTTTTATCCTCGCTAAAGACTACTCCATATGGAACATGCTAGAATGGGAATTCAGGGAAATGTAGCTTAGCCTGCCCAAGCTGACATACCACAATGCTATCATAGCTTCCACAGAACGTACGACCTGGGACTTTCCCCAGAACTTGCCGACTTGTTTGTGGGAAACAAAGAAAGACATTATTTATTTCTTCTTCCTCTTATTTTTATTTTTTCCTTTTACCTATAGGAGTGTGATGAATCGAAAGCTTCCTGGAGGCACTTTAAGCTGTAGACAAAGAAGATGTTTCAGGGAATGTTTCTGTAAGAGGAACACTGCTGCAAGCCTGCACTGCTCTAGGTTTTTAAGGTGACTTATTAAAGATGTTTGTGGTAGTTGCACTGTCTGATAGAACCCATCAGGAGTGCAGACCACATAGCAATTTCAGGAGAAACACCCCATTGAAATTTAAAACAAAAATTTTAATATTCTGTTTCTTAGAGCAATGATTCTTAAAATGGGATCTCCTAGCCAGTTGCATCAGCATTAATTGGAAATCCATCTGCTCCAAATTAATTGAATCAGAAATTCTGGGGGTGTGGACTAGCAACTTATGTTTTAATGAGAGCTACAGGTAATTCTGAATCACACTGAAGTTCAAATATTGCTGGCTTAGAGAGTCTCGGGAGCTAGGATCAATAGTATGCAGCTGACCAGAATTTAGATCTGGTCCAGTTGTGGGGATTGCCCACAGGAAGGATAGGTCCATTTCAATACAGTGTGATTAGCGGAGAAAATGACCAGAGGAGTATTTAAGAAGGTGACAAGAAGACCAAGTCCTGCAGTAAATTGTGAACAGAGACTATAATTTTGCAAAGACAATTTTTGGAAGTCTTCCTGCATAATCTGGGGTCCTAGATCATAGCTGGGGCTGGTTTTCTGGAAGTGGTATTTAAGAAACTTGTTCATGATCTGAAAGAGGTTTCTGATACATGATGGAGTAAAGTATATGAGGGTTGAGGCTATACCAAATAAACTCTCTGTATTTGGAAGTCTTGGCCAAGAGTGAATTAGACCCAGAAAAAACTAGGTTATGGATTTAATGCAAAGAAACTCTCTGACAACACAGTTTACTGAGATAAACACAATGAATATAGATTCTCAGCAAAAAACACTAGGAGATATAGGTTTGGTAATGTTTAATGTATAAGTCTTCTTAATATAATTACCTCATATGGTAAAGAAATGCCTTTGGCAATACACATCTTCTACCCATAAGTGCAATTTCCTATTGAGTTCCATTACCAGCTTGCTACATCTTGCATGGATAATACAAAAAAAAAAAAAAAATGACAAGGCATCTTACAAAGCCAGTTGTTCTGCATCTGCATAACAATCGTCAGTCTAGGGACATATACAGTAATAGTGGAGTCCCATGAAGGAGTAAACATAGCAGACAGGCCAGGGATAATCATTGAGGGTAAGAAGGAAAGCATGTCCCGAGGTCCCTGGGGAATGGCACTGCATTGGTAACAGAGAGGGATTCAGATCAGATACCCACAGTCCCTATAGCCTCAGTGCTTCTAAAATGTTAGGCACCCTTGGATAAATAGTGCCAGCACTAAGATGTAGAGGATTAAAACCAAAACAAAACAAAGAGAAAGTGCTCCAAGAGAGTAGACTGCAAATATTTTTTCCTGCCTCTTTAACAAAAGCCTCTGCCCTCACTTCTACATTCTCATCTGGTCAACCAAAAGACAAAAGTTTAGCTGCTCAATCTCCTAGGGAACATAAAGGCTCCCTGGATGACTCCAGGCATAAATCCAGGGCAACCCACTGAAATCTCTGGGGTTCCTTTAAGATAGGTTTCATCATTATAACAACTTCTCAGCTCAACATTCAGATAGTTGAGGGTGGAAGATTAGCAATGCTCTTTCAGACTTCTGACGATGCTTCCAAACTGCTGTGCCTTCTCATTTCTGCTGTCCTGGAGTCAGGTGAGTTTGGGCTAAGGAAAAAGTCTGAAAAAGATATTTCTTAGCCCTCAAGAGAACTCTGTCTGTGAAATTGGTAGATAGGAAGTTTACTTCACAGCAGGGAGGATATTTAGAGACCAGGAAAGGGGATTCTGCTGAATAACATCCCTGTGTGGTTTGAATTAGAGTTGTAGTTAACAATCTTCCTATAATAGAAGTGTTAGTTTGGCATTAGGCCAAATAGAAAGAGGAATGGAGTAGGGAGATGCCAGCAAAGGAAGAAGCAAGTAATATATTAGCCAGACCAGGGAAATGGGAGGCGTTGTGGAGAAAGTTCAAGACATTTACTATGATATTCCTAAAATCACTAATAAGAAATAATTACCCACTAACCATTTGAGAGAAATGTGTGTACCTAGTGAAATAGACAGACACTGTATCAACACCAAGAAATTGGACAGAGGAATCATTGGGACTTTAATGATTACCTTAAATGTGTTCATGGTCAAGTGTTCTAAAATGATTGCTTTGGGCTTTTTCATGGCCCAGTGTTCTCACTAGGAAGAAGTAGGCATGTTTATCTGTGCTCTTCTGCAGACCAAGTGACAGCTTTTGGTCTGTGGTGCGGTTTCAGACGTGGAAAGTCTTCTCTATCCCCAGTTTTCTCCCCAAATTATGACGTTCAAATTTTTATCTTACTGAGAGCATTGGCTGTAATGTCACAATAAAAACTGGTTTAGAGATTGAGTCAGAGGGACAGGTTCACATTGAAGTGTGAGTAACAATGGTCATACATATTTATCAACATCATGAACTATTTAATACAAGAGATGCTGTGAGACTACAGACTCATTCCTGTGAATTGGATGGGGCGATGATGAACCTGGGTGAGTTATTAAGAGTGCAGAGCCCTGTGAAGGGGTTGGTGTGCATAAAGTTAGAATCCCTTAGAAACCACAAAAACTGCAAATAATGTTCACTTACATCCAGCCATTTAGGAGTCAATCTAATCAAGTGATATGTGGTAACCTGTGTTCAGTCCAGGTTCTACAAGAAAAAAATCCATAAAGCATAGAGTCTGATACCTAACTAACACACAGAAAACAACCTCACTGAAGAATCATTAAGTTAAGCCTTCTGGCTATGCGTGAGTGTATTTGTGAGGCAATTGAAAACTGTAGGGATGTCTGGCAAAAACTAAGTTTGCTGGGTGGTGTGGTGAGCAAGGCTTTGCTGCTTGTGCATCTGACTCCAGCTCCATTATCTATGTTGAGCCATTCAGCTTAGCCAAAATCCACATTAGCTCATCAAGCAAATCTGTGTCATAAAAAACAGTGCTGTGTATGTCCAGGTTAGCCAAAAGCAGCCAGCGGAGCTATTTTCCAATCTCCTAATGATTGCCATGTGAACTCAGGGCACACAGAAAAAATTATAAAGAACATTTCTTTTATCAGCAAGCTTGCTCTGCAACTGAACAGTTCTCATGACATAAATGTTCATGCGAGGACTAGATTTGGATGGCTTAGGAAACAGTGTGAGGATTCTATATTGGATAGGAGATCATTTTTGTCTGAAAATAAAGGCAATGATAATAGTAAATGACATTTATTGATATTTTCTATGGGCCACAAACTATTTCAAGGTACTTTTAAAGTTTTTCATCAACCTTACAAACTATTATTATTATTATTATTATTAAAAAAAGGTCAAAAATTTATAGGATTTTAGAGGAAAATTAATTAGTCCAAGGCAGCACTGACAGTAAGAGGCAAATACAAGGATTTGTTTCCAGTTTCATGGATTCCAATGTCTACACTTTTTTTTTTAACCACCACAACTTTCTGCTTTAAAAACTCCAAGTTCCTGCTTCCAAAATATCCTACCTCTTCAAAGAATATGCCAAGACAAGCATGAGGTCTCAAAGTATTCTTGCCTAATATTAGGTGGTGAAATAACACAAATCACATCAATAATAGTCATATTTTTAGATAAGCTCAAACTTTCACCTTGATATGTTCTTCCTTAGGGAAGATAAGGCCCTTGGTCCAATTGATCAGAAATTTAGATCTTTGCAATCTTGGCCCTTCTAGGCATAAGCTCACAGAACCCTGTGACCAATGAGACTCTTGTATGCACCTGCTCGTAAAACTATGATTATATCCCTTCTGTGGAAGTTATGTGGTTTATTGGCCCAGAGCTGTGATTAGCATAGCATTTGTCACCAACCTCCCCTCCTTCTGTTAGTCTTTATTTCTGAAAACAAATAGTTGATTTTGTTTACTAACAGGTTTGGTTTATCTGGTGGTTTCTTTTTCTTTCTTTCTTTTCCTTTTTCTTTTTTTTTTTTCTCTTAAACCTAGCTAAATGGTAATGAAGGATCTTCTGTGCAGAAGATGAAACTTCCCTGATTTTTTTCTCCAGTAACTATGCTCTTACAGTATCTGGTCCATTAAGGAATAGGAGAGTTTACTTCTGTTCTCTTCTGACATATACACAATAGCAGCAAGAAAGAGTTGTAACAAGGACTCAATTCCCGTGTGATAACTGTTTTCTAACTCCTCAAATATCCTAGAATCAGTGGCTTTTTTGGTATTGATTATTCCAGTACTGGTTATACAGTTTCTAGAATAGGGATCATTAAAGAGGAGGCTCACATTAAATATTTGTGGTTGAATACATAGAACAAATTTCTGGGCAGTAAAGTTCTTATTCCTGTTTTGAAAACTTCTAGGTAAAGTGCTTTCTCATCTTTTATCTTAATGACTAGATTTTTGTTTTTATCTCATTACTATCATGATTTCAAATGTTCTGCATGGTTTCTCCAACTTAAGTACTCTCCACAATAGGCTGTATCCTCTTAGGGAGGGGAGGTATGGGAAATGTGGGAGAAAGAGTAGTAAAAGATTTACTTCAACTGAGGATGAGACATCGCCATCTAGGCATGAGTCAAACTAGTTACAAAATCACTTCTTGTGATTGGTGGAAGAGTGAAATTGAGGATTTGGCTACATTCTTTCTTTGACATCACCAAGAACCAGTCAGAATGTGAATGAAGGGTTAACCCAAGAGTGGACTGTAAGAAGTTGGAAGTTTCTGTTTCAGAAATAGGATGAAGTCCAAAAAGGGTTTACTTGAGCATCTTGGGAGGTGGAAACTAGACGTGTGAAGGTGGATGGATTATCTTACAGAATTGCAAGTGTAGGTTGATCAGGAATATGTGAAAATTTCTCTTGGTTAGTGGAAGGTATAGAAACAGCCATGATAATAATATCGGAAACAATTTCCAAGTACTGGGTCCCAAACCAGAATCCATTCTAGGTTGAAAAACAAGAAAAATATCCACCTCCACCCAGTGAACTGTGTGGGCAGATTGTGTTTTGGACTGACAGTCCCACCATATCTTTTCCTGTACTTCAGAAGAGTATGAGTGACTGAGTGTGTGTGTGTGTATGTGTGTGTGTTATATTCCTGGGAAGAATGGATGAAGTGCATACCTTTCTTTGACAATAGACTTTAGCTAGAAGACAATTTTGATTTCTTAAATGCCTGTTTGAATCTTTTTTTTTCACATTAATGTATTTTATTTAACAAGTATTATGTATAAAGTCCTATTCAAAGGTCTGTACAAATATTAACCAATATAATTCTCTTAACAACTCTAAAGGATTTTATTTTTATTATCCTAATTTACAGTTGATAACATTTGCCTAACACTTATATCTAGTAAGTGTCATTCAAGGCTCATTCACGTCTCTGTCCTGTGTTGTCTCTTCAGGTAGTGTGATACTGTGTGTGGGTTTCTGACCAGAGAAGATGCTGAGAGCCTTTGTCCAGTCCATGGAGTCTCCTAATCATACTAATCTGGACCCTTCTGTTTTCTTCCTCCTGGGCATCCCAGGTCTGGAACAATTTCACTTGTGGCTCTCACTCCCAGTGTGCTGCCTGGGTACAGCCACAATTGTGGGCAACATCACCATCCTGACTGTTGTTGCCACTGAACCAGCATTGCACAAGCCTGTGTACTTGTTCTTATGCATGCTCTCAACAATTGACTTGGCTGCCTCCTTCTCCACAGTTCCCAAGCTCCTGGCCATCCTCTGGTGTGGATCCGGACACATCTCTGCCTCTGCCTGCCTGGCACAGATGTTCTTCATTCATGCCTTCTGCATGATGGAGTCTACTGTGCTGCTCGCCATGGCCTTTGATCGCTATGTGGCCATTTGTCATCCACTTCGCTATGCTACTATCCTCACTGACGCCATCATTGCCCGAATTGGAGTGGTAGCTATGGTGCGGGGCTCCATGCTCATGCTTCCATGTCCCTTCCTCATTGGGCGTTTGAGCTTCTGCCAAAGCCATGTGATCCCCCACACATACTGTGAACACATGGCTGTTGTGAAGCTAGCATGTGGAGACACCAGGCCTAACCGTGTGTATGGGCTGACAGCAGCACTGTTGGTCATTGGGGTTGACTTATTTTGCATTGGTCTTTCCTATGTTTTTATTGCACGAGCTGTCCTTCGTCTTTCATCCCGTGAAGCTCGGTCCAAGGCCCTGGGGACCTGTGGTTCTCATGTCTGTGTCATCCTAATCTCTTATACACCAGCCCTCTTCTCTTTTTTTACCCATCGCTTTGGCCACCATGTTCCACTCCATATTCACATTCTTTTGGCCAATGTTTATCTGCTCTTTCCACCTGCTCTTAATCCTATGGTATATGGAGTTAAGACCAAAGAAATTCGGGAAAGGGTTGTGAGAGTGTTTCAAAGAGGGCAGGGAACTGGGGTCAAGGTATCTGAGTGATCAAGAGGTATAGGAAGGACTTAGTCCAAAAAAGAAGATTTTCAAGATTAAATAATCCTCAGTATTTGAGACTGGAAAGAGGTTTTACTCTTGCACTAAAGTCCTCCACAGTACCTCCTAGACTATTTCCAGGAATAATAAATCACAGAGGAGGTCAAATTAGTTAAGCATCCTTAACTTCCATCCCAGGAAGTATAGGTTAGAGGAGACTCTGCGTAGTCATAAGAACTTCCCTCACTCTCTGACACTCTCCTAATCCAACAGGTATGGGTTTCTAAACTCATACTTCACAATATAGCAGTTGTGTTACCATCTGCAAGGAGCAGGAGATAGGACATAGAGCCACAAGTTAAAGAAAATAGACCTGCCAGGTACTTACATGCTTTTGGATAAAGGTTGTATTTTCTCCATTAGCACTTGAAACCAAAAGAGGAGAAGGACTCACCAATACCCACAATATTAGCAAATGGGAGAGCTAGGGTTTGAAACCTAGAATCCTCTGGTACAAAATAATAAGACATCTACAGATGAGAGTATAGGATAGGTCAGGAATAGCCCTTTATTTCTAAATTTGGAATATTCATCCTATAGATATATTCTTGTCTCTACACTCTAAGGAATGAACTTAATTCCAGATGACCTGGATATTATTCCCTGAAAAGCAATGTCCAAATATTCTTACACATTCTTACAAGGGCCTCCCAGAGGTCATTGACTTCTATCTCTAAACTTACAAAGGACAGTCACTTACACAAACCAATAGATGAGGCCATGCATTCATCCATTTATTTAGAAGGAAAAGAGAGTTACCCCATAATGCCAGGGAAAGGAGACACAAAACCCACTGCTGGAAATTCATAGACCCTTTCTCTCTTGAAGAGTATCAGTCCTGAAGGCTGAACATCGAAGACCAGCTTTTTAGAGCTTTCTTCCCAAGAATATGAATGTTTTGATTGTGATACTTCACAGAGGTGGGGATAAATAATTTTGAAATATTACAATTCAATAAAATATGCTGAATATTGTCTGTTTTTCAAAGGAAAGAAAATCAATATGGTGTTCTCTAGGAGGATTGTCACTGTGGGTGGTACTGATTTAATTAATTTTTCATTCTAATCCTCGAATTGAGATATTCGTAAAAGATTTTTAAGAATTTAGGCAATTCTAAATACTGTAGTTTATCAGCTGACTTTCAGTTTTATACTTCAAAATTATAATCTTGCCAGCATACAAACCCTACACCCCAACTCTGGGAAGCTTCTGTACTTCTGTGTTTTGAGTTCCTATACTCAGTGTGGAGCAGTTCTGAAGAAAAAATATAGACATGCAGACTCCAAACACTGTTTGCTCACAGTTTTGGATATTAAGTAGGAACCTGTTGCTACATAGCTATACTTTTACCTGTTGCATGGTTTGAAATAGTTAATGTTTATCATTTTCAATTTTTTTAAATTAATTAATTTATTTTCAGCATAACAGTATTCATTATTTTTTCACCACACCCAGTGCTCCATGCAATCCATGCCCTCTATAAAATCCACCACCTGGTACCCCAACCTCCCACCCCCCCGCCACTTCAAACCCCTGATTGTTTTCATTTTCAATTTTCTTATATACCCCTGCCCCTCATGGTTGCCAGAGTCCATTCATTTCTATTCTGTAAAGAAAAATGACACTATGAGAAGTATACACCTCAAAGTCTAATCCTCATGTTAACTTTTGACATATATAGGCATTGTTTCCTCCTTTATTACTGTACATATTTATTATTAATTTTTTTTTCTGATCAAGCAAGCTTCATAAAATATACTCTAGGTAGCTCAGACCATCACTCACTTCTTCTAGTTCCTATTTCCACAAGTGTTCAAATTTATATGCACATGGATCCAACAACAAAATTTCTTTTGACCTTTTTTATGCAAGTTTCTGAAAAATACTTTTGGAACTAATTACTTCTGTTTCCTTGACTCCAATCCCTTCCTACATTATAATCTGATTTCACCATAAGTTAAAGTTTCCAGTGAAACATTGGCCACCAAAGCCACAGGTAATCTTTTCTAACCAGACTTCCTTACAACACATTGTATTATTGACCATACATCCTTCTCCAGAATCTCTCCTCTGTGACATCTGTCATACCACCCAATCCTAGCTTTTCTTCCATGTCAATAATATTTTCCTCCTTGTTCTCAAAGAAATTATATTAGGTTAAAAAGGAAGCTTTAGTGAGGTCCATAAGGAAGAAATAATTTAAAAAATTCAAGAATGAGGGCAATGAGGCTAGAAATTAAAAAAGTAAAAGTCAGTATCTTTAGCTAGTCAGCACCTATAAATTCAAATGTCATTGACATATCCATTTCTTCAATAAAATAAGTGTAAAAGTCCTGAACATAAAGTTGTCCTTGGCATGACAGAATGAAAACCCTATGTGATTTAAATAAATAATAATAGAGTGTCATAGATGATTTATGAGCAACTATATTTATTGTAGTATTTTTATTAAATAAAAAAAGCTCTGGATATCAAATGATAGAAAAAATATTTAACTAAATTCTGTACAGCTATTTAAAAATATTTTAGAGTCTTAAAAACCTTCTTTTGGAAAAACATTTAATATGCTAGTATCCATTCTTTTTTTTTTTTTTTAGAAGTTACTTGAAGATTTTTAAAAAATATATTCAATGCATAGTTTTTTGTTTTTTTTTTAATTAAATTTATTTATTTTCAACATAACAGTATTCATTATTTTTTCACCACACCCAGTGCTCCATGCAATCAGTGCCTTCTATAATACCCACCATCTGGTACCCTAATTTCCCATCCCCCCGCCACTTCAAACCACTCAGATTGTTTTTCAGAGTCCATAGTCTCTCAAGATTCACCTCCCCTTCCAATTTCCCCCAACTCCCTTCTCCTCTCTAACTCCCCATGTCCTCCATGCTATTTGTTATGCTCCACAAATAAGTGAAACCATATGATAATTGACTCTCTCTGCTTGACTTATTTCACTCAGCATATTCTCTTCCAGTCCCATCCATGTTGCTACAAAAGTTGGGTATTCGTCCTTTCTGATGGAGGCATAATACTCCATAGTGAATATGGACCACATTTTCCTTATCCATTCGTCCGTTGAAGGGCATCTTGGTTCTTTCCATAGTTTAGCGACCGTGGCCATTGCTGCTATAAACTTTGGGGTATAGATGGCCCTTCTTTTCACGACATCTGTATTTTTGGGGTAAATACCCAGGAGTGCAATAGCAGGGTCATAGGGAAGTTCTATTTTTAATTTCTTGAGGAATCTCCACACTGTTCTCCAAAGAGGCTGCACCAACCTGCATTCCCACCAACAGTGTAAGAGGGTTCCCCTTTCTCCACATCCCCTCCAACACATGTTGTTTCCTGTCTTGTTAATTTTGGCCATTCTAACTGGTGTAAGGTGATATCTCAATGTGGTTTTAATGTGAATCTCCCTGAGGGCTAGTGATGATGAACATGTTTTCATGTGTCTGATAGCCATTTGTATGTCTTCATTGGAGAAGTGTCTGTTCATATCTTCTGCCCATTTTTTGATATGTTTGCCTGTTTCGTGTGTGTTGAGTTTGAGGAGTTCATTATAGATTCTGGATATCAACCTTTTGTCTGTACTGTCATTTGCAAATATCTTCTCCCATTCTGTAGGTTGCCTCTTTGTTTTTTTTAACTGTTTCCTTTGCTGTGCAGAAGCTTTTGATTTTGATGAAGTCCCAAAAGTTTATTTTTGCTTTTGTTTCCTTTGCCTTTGGAGACATATCTTGAAAGAAGTTACTGTGGCTGATATCGAAGAGATTACTGCCTATGTTCTCCTCTAGGATTCTGGTGGATTCCTGTCTCACGTTGAGGTCTTTTATCCATTTTGAGTTTATCTTTGTGTACGGTGTAAGAGAATGGTCGAGTTTCATTCTTCTACATATAGCTGTCCAGTTTTCCCAGCACCATTTATTGAAGAGACTGTCTTTTTTCCACTGTATATTTTTTCCTGTTTTGTCGAAGATTATTTGACCATAGAGTTGGGGGTCCATACCTGGGCTGTCTACTCTGTTCCACTGGTCTATGTGTCTGTTTTCATGTCAGTACCATGCTGTCTTGGTGATCACAGCTTTGTAGTAAAGCTTGAAATCAGGTAACGTGATGCCCCCAGTTTTATTTTTGTTTTTCAACATTTCCTTAGCGATTCGGGGTCTCTTCTGGATTCCATACAAATTTCTGGATTATTTGCCCCAGCTCTTTGAAGAATACTGGTGGAATTTTGATCAGAATGGCATTAAAAGTATAGATTGCTCTAGGCAGTATAGACATTTTAACAACGCTTATTCTTCCAAACCAAGAGCATGGAATGGTCTTCCATCTTTTTGTGTCTTCTTCAATTTCCTTCATGGGTGTTCTGTAGTTCCTCAAGTACAGATACTTTTACCTCTTTGGTTAGGTTTATTCCCAGGTATCTTCTGGTTCTTGGTGCTATAGTAAATGGAATCGATTCTCTAATTTCCCTTTCTGTATTTTCATTGTTAGTGTATAAGAAAGCCACTGATTTCTGCACATTGACTTTGTATCCTGCCACGTTGCTGAATTGCTGTATGAGTTCTAGTAGTTTGGGGGTGGAGTCTTTTGGGTTTTCCATTTAAAAAATAATGTCATCTGCGAAGAGAGAGAGTTTGACTTCTTCATTGCCAATTTGGATGCCTTTTATTTCTCTTTGTTGTCTGATTGCTGTTGGTAGGACTTCTAATACTATGTTGAATAAGATTGGTGAATGTAGGCATACTTGTCTTGTTCCTGATCTCAATGGGAAGGCTGCAAGCTTTTTCCCATTGAAGATGATATTTGCTGTGGGTCTTTCATAGATAGATTTGATGAAGTTCAGGAATGTTCCCTCTATCCCTATACTTTGAAGCATTTTAATAAGGAATGGATGCTGGATTTTGTCAAATGCTTTTTCCGCATCAATTGAGAGGACCATGTGGTTCTTCTCTCTTCTCATATTAATTTGTCCTATCACATTGATTGATTTGCGAATGTTGAACCATCCTTGTAGCCCAGGGATGAATCCCACCTGGTCATGGTGGATAATCTTTTTAATGTGCTATTGGATCCTGTTTGCTAGGATCTTGTTGAGAATCTTAGCATCCATTTTCATCAGTGATATTGGTCTGAAATTCTCCTTTTTGGTAGAGTCTTTGCCTGATTTGGGGATCAGGGTAATGCTGGCTTCATAGAAAGAGTCTGGAAGTTTTCCTTCTGCTTCAATTTTTTGAAACAGCTTCAGGAGAATAGGTGTTATTTCTTCTTTGAAAGTTTAGTAGAATTCCCCAGGGAATCCATCAGGTCCTGGGCTCTTGTTTTTTGGGAGGTTTTTGATCACTGCTTCAATCTCGTTACTAGATATCGGTCTATTCACGTTGATTTCGTCCTGGTTCAATTTTGGGAGTTTATAGTTTTCCAGGAATGCATCCATTTCATCAAGGTTGCTAAGCTTATTGGCATATAACTGTTGATAATAACTTCTTTTTTTTTTTTTTAAAGATTTCATTTATTATTTATTGGACAGACAGAGATCACAAGTAGGCAGAGAGGCAAGCAGAGAGAGAGGAGGAAGCAGGCTCCCTGCTGAGCAGAGAGCCCAATGCGGGGCTGGATCCCAGGACCCTGGGATCATGACCTGAGCCAAAGGCAGAGGCTTTAACCCACTGAGCCACCCAGGCGCCCCTGATAATAACTTCTGATGATTGTTTCTACTTCCTTGCTGTTAGTTGTGATCTCTCCCTTTTCATTCATAATTTTATGAATTTGGGCTTTCTCTCTTTTCTTTTGGATTAGTGTGGCCAGTGGCTTATCAATCTTATTGTTTCTTTCAAAAAACCAACTTCTCGTTTCATTGATACGTTCTACTGTATCTTTGGTTTCTACCTTAGTGATCTCAGCTCTAATCTTGATGATTTCCCTTATGTGTGGAGTTGGTTTGATTTTTTGTTGATTCTCCAGTTCTTTAAGGTGTAGAGACAGCTGGTGTGTTCTGGATTTTTCAATTTTTTTGAGGGAGGCTTGCATGGCTATGTATTTCCCCCTTAGGACCACCTTTGCTGTATCCCATAGGTTTTGGACCGAAGTGTTTCATTCTCATTGGTTTCTATGAATTGTTTCAGTTCTTAATTGATCTCCTGGTTGATCCAAGCATTCTTAAGCAAGGTGGCCTTTAGCTTCCAGGTGTTGGAGTTCCTTCTGAACTTCTCCTTGTGATTGAGCTCCAGTTTCAAAGCATTGTGATCTGAGAATGTGCAGGGAGTAATTTCAGTCTTTTGGTATCGGTTGAGTCCTGATTTGTGACCCAGTATGTGTTCTATTCTGGAGAAGGTTCCATGTGCACTTAAGAAGAATGAGTATTCTGTTGTTTCAGGGTGGAATGTTCTGTATATATCTATGCGGTCCATCTGGTCCAATGTGTCATTCAATGCTCTTGTTTCTTTATTGATTTTCTGCTTTGATGATCTGTCTATTTCTGAGAGAGGCGTGTTAAGATCTCCTACGATTAGTGTATTCATATCAATATGACTCTTTATCTTGATTAACAGTTTTTTTTTTTTTATGTAATTGGCTGCTCCCATATTGGGGGCATAGATATAGCCCCAATTGTTAGATCATCCTAGATATCCAATTGTTAGATCATCTTGGTGGATAGTCCCTTTAAGGATTATGTAGTGTCCTTCTGTATCTCTGACTACAGTCTTTACTTTAAAATCTAATTTATCTGATATGAGAATTGCTACCCCAGCCTTCTTTTGAGGCCCATTGGCATAAAAAGTACTTCTCCATCCCTTCACTTTCAGTCTGGGTGTATCTTTAGGTTCGAAATGGGTCTCTTGTAGACAACATATGGATGGGTCCTGTCGTTTTATCCAATCTGCAACCCTATGCCATTTTATGGGCACATTTAGGCCATTCACATTGAGAGTGATTATTGATGATACGTTTTTCTTGACATCGAGCTACCTTTGAAGTCTTTCTTTCTGCAGATTGTCTCTATATTTCTGTTCAATGCTATTCTTAGGATTTTTCCTCTTTTATAGAACCCCCCTTAATATTTCCTGCAGTGTCGGCTTGGTGCTTGCATAGTCTTTTAAGCCTTGCCAGTCTTGAAAACTCTTTATCTCTCCATCTATTTTGAATGTCAGTCTTGCTGGTTAAAGTATTCTTGGCTGCATGTTCTTCTCACTTAGTGCCCTGAATATATCTTGCCAGCCTTTTCTGGCTTGCCAGGTCTCTGTAGACAGGTCTGATGTTATTCTGATGGGCTTTCCTCTGTAAGTAAGGAGCCTCTTTGCCTTAGCGGCTTTCAAGAGATTATACCTACAATTATAATTCCTCAATTTGACTATCAGGTGTCGTGATTTTTTTTGGAATGTATAATCTTGGGTGGAGACCGTTCAGCCTCTAGTACATGAACGCTGGTTCCATTTGTGAGATTGGGAAAATTTTAATGAAGAACTTGTTCCACTATATTTTCTAGACTTCTTTCTTTCTCCTCCCCTTCAGGGATTCCAATAATACTGACGTTGGAATGCTTCATGCCATCATTTATTTCCCTGATTCTGTTTTTGTGGTTTCCAAGCTGTTTGTTCCAGGCTTCCTCCTGATCCCTTCTCTCTATCTGTTTGTCCTCTAGATCACTAATTCTATCTTCTTTCTCAGTTACCCTAGCTTTGAGAGAGTTTAGATTAGATTTGAACTCATTGAGAGCATTGTGAACCTCCTCCCTGGTAGCTTTAAGCTCCACCCTAACATTGTGAAAATTCTGTCTGGTGGCTCTCAGCTTGGCCCTAATCAATTCTGTTTGGTCATCCATGGCTTTCTCCAACCTATCTATTGCCTGTATAATTGTTAGCCTGAATTCTCTTTCCGACATATTGTCTATGTTGATATCTGTTAGCTCTGTTGCAGAAGGTCCATCCTCTGTATTTTTCTTCTGTTGGGCATTCCTCCTCCTAGTCATTTTGGTGGGAGATAACTGAACAGATGTAGCTGGATGTATTAACCATGGTGCAGTCAAGGTGCACCCTGGAATACTTCTGAGCAATCAGGATTCCCCACCCAAACGAGAGACAAAAGAAAAGAAAAAGAAAAAAAAAAGAGAGAGAGAGAGACAGGAAAGAAAGGGAAGATGAAAGAGAAGGTTCAGCCCAAATGGGCCCCAAGGTAAGATTTATGAAGTAGACAAACAAAAACAGACAAACAAAAAGACTGATAAAAGTATATGACAAGAGAAAAAATATATATATGCAAATAAAGGAAGAACCTTGTCAAAAAGAACCCCAAGTGTAAGATTTATATACTCTCAGGACAAACACAAAAACACAGAATCACTTGTGGAAGAAAAAGATGGGAGAGTGGTTATAAATTCTTAGTGTGGGCGAGGAAGGTTGTTTTGATTCTTCCTGGATGTATCTTGATATCTTTGTTAAAGGACTCAACTTTCCTAAGATAAAGGGAGATTAAAAATTAGTTTACCTATAGGGGTAGTATTGATTGGGGAAAGGGGATTACTTTGATGTTTAACTCTATATGAATATTAGAAGATAAAAATAAAAAGGAATAAACTAGACTAAACTAAACTAAAATTTAAAAAAAAAGAAGGGATTCAAAAAATAGAAATGGAAAAGAAAAACATAGGCGTATGTATCAAAAAGTTCAGGTTAGAAGGTTATTATGGAATTTGATGTACTGGACAGCTCGCTGTGATGGTTATTAGGTTAAAAATAATGGGAATGAATGAAAAATAAAAGTTTTCCTATGAAGTAGTGGTTGTTCTCTTGTAGTCCTTTTTTCTCTCTCTCTTTTTTTTTTTCTTTCTTGGTTTGTTTTCTGGGGGAGGGGCCTGCCACATGGGTTTTCAGTCAATGATGTTCCCTGACTTAAGTCCTCCTGCCCCCCTCAAGGGGGTGGGCTCTGAGGAAACTGTTTTTTTTTTTTTCAGGCTTTTGTTCTCTGGCGGTTTTTATGTTTGTTCACTTTTTTTTTTTCTCACTTTGACCGCTTTTGATGGTTTTTGTAGTTTTAGAGGAAAACAAACCGCACCCTGATCTCCCTCTCAGAGAGAAGCCTCATTCTGGCTGCAGAGCCTAAATAAGTTACCCCTTGGCTGCTGGCAGAGCAGGTTTCAAGTCGCAGTCCCTGGGGACGCAGGATCTTTTGCTCGTACCCAAAAAGCCAAGGCAGTGGCGGCTATCTGGGCAGCTCTAGACCGCCAGAGAGGTTCCAAGCAGCAATCGCACACTGAAATTTTCCCGCTGGCCTGGGGTTGGGAGTGCCTGGTCTTTCTGGGTCTAAGAGCGCCCGCCTTGCGCGCACCAATTTCAGGGGAGACTGAGGTTCGCGCGCGGGTCTCAGGCTCTGAGAATGGGGCGCTGGTCCGAGAGCACCAGGCTGGGCTTTCGTGCACCTCTCTGGGGGGAGAGTTTGGTGCAGGCTCTGAAACAATGGCGCGTATCAAAGGGCACTGGCTGGGCCTTTATACCTCTCTCAGGGGAGTATCTCAGGCTCTATAGCAGGGCTCTCTCGCATTCTGCTGCCAGGTGTGGCTCCCATCCCCTCACAGGAAACGGACCCCACGTGTTCTCGGGTGCACTGTTGGCTTAGGGACCAAGAGCTGGTTTCTCCGCCGAACTCTATCTGCCTCAGCGCTAGGGGAGGCTGTCCTGGGACCGGGGACTTAAGCCCCTGTCCCTAGCTGTCCCGATTCCCACAATTTCCCCCCTCCCCCATGATCCTTTGCTCTTTTGGAGTGCTTTCAACCAGTCTCCAAGTTAATGCTGGTCCCCAGACACAGGGCACTCTCGCTCATATTGGGGTATTACTTTCCAACTGGTTGCCTCTGGTGGCTCCCTCCCCTTTTGTTTATCTTCTGATATCAGTCGCCGTTCCCACTCCGCTTTACCTGCCCACTGGAGTCTTCTCCCCCTGTAGAGATCCAGACGTGTATAATTCTGATCTCAGGCTGATTTCATGGGTGATCGGAATTCTTTGGTAGGTAATCAGCTCACTTTGGGGTACAAGTTGAAAAGGCGCCTCCTCCTACTTCCTCGCCATCTTGTCTCCCCCCGCTAGTATCCATTCTTAATTTTAAAAACAACTATATATGTGTAATAATATAATACTCCATTTTTATTAAAGCAATACCTGGGTATATATCCATGTTAATAAATTTAAAAATATATACTGGTAAATGTTACTTCAATGGAGAGACAAACAAATATATCTTAAAGGTAATTTTATAAGAGTAATTTAATTAAAATGTGATTAAATCACTCACATAATTCACATAATATCCAACTTGGTTCCCTTGAGGTTTTTGCAAAACTTCATAGAGAGCCAAACTTCTGGGGTAATGAATTAGGTTCTATTAAAATATCTCATTTCAGATCTATATCCAGGTATCTATCTACATGCGCACACACACATATATATTCACATATCTATCTAGCTATATACATATATATAATATGCATATATATATGCACATATAAATTCATATATATATACAAATACATATTTAGGTATTTGTCAATCACCATTTGGGACCCTGGAGGTTAGCTTGATTTCAATACCAGCTTATATCTCTGAAGCTTTGAAATGTTCCCTCGGGATATTTTGAGGTATATAACATTTCCTATCAGGCTCAGGTCAACAGTCTTCATATCAAGAAGTTAAGAACTTGCCCAGAGACTGTGATGTTCAGACAACCAAATTCCTGGAAAATTGGACCAGATATATTTTATCTCCTTGTTTTTCCTTCCCAAAACTAAGGTATTTAACTAGAACAATATAGGGTTCAGTGACAAGATAATTTCTATTTTAGACATAGAGGTAAAGAGGAAGAAGGATTTAAGGTTGGTACTAACTGCTTTTTTCCACCCCACGAATGTAAATGTTTTATTCTATTTACCTAGGCTTAAGTCAGAAAGTGATGTAAGACAATGATGCAGGGGCTGTTGGAAATATTTACTCCCCACTTTTGGCATTAAAAATCCATTTAGATGTTCATAATGTTCATAATCTTTATATCTATATAAAGAACTGAATAGGAATATGTGCATTGGGAGTGATGGAAACCAAGAATGGACCAATCCCATGTCAGGGAGTAATGGGAAATACATAAAGAACAATCCTAGGTCATGAGAGTCCATATTCAAATTTCTCTTGCTGCCTACCTTCCTTCCCTTTTTTCTTTAAGTGTCTGATTTTACTTGAGTTAAACTCTGGAGATCCTTCCTTACACCAAAATATATTTTAGGTCAATACATATTATGTGGCTTTACTTACCAGGAGGAACCTATTGTCATGTCATAATTCAGAATGGTTTAGTGGGAGGAGGTAGTATGATTCCTGACAGTTGGTCTTTGTAATTCAAGTGCCTGATTTAAGTTTTGATTGCCAAGGTATCCATTTCAGACAGGCACCTGTTTCCAGGATGCTCTTAGATAAACAACACATTACCAGCCACAGAGCTCACTAGATAATACCCACACTTCCTTTGTTTTACAGATCTCTGGTGATTCTGATAATTGACCATTTGGTTTCTTTTTCTTGCTGTGCTTTAAATTCCCATTCTTACGTTTTAAATTCACTTATATAAAGAGTGATCCTGAGATATCCTAGGCTCCACCCTCAAGCTCAATAAAAGCAGAACCACAGGCCCCCACACACTCCCCTGTCTTCACTTCTCTGTGTGGTCCCATTTGCCATATGATTTCCAGGACTCATAAGTAATAAACCTTTTTCTCTTTCAAAGTTTTCTGATGGTTTCTGCTGAAGGCAGCTTGCAGTCATCACAAGAATCACAAGGACCAGTCCAACCACAACGCTGGTTATCCACAGGCTGAAACCAGCTCACAAGGTGGGGTGTGGGTATGGGGAACAGATCACTGCCAATAGATTTTGGAAATGAGGATTGACAGTGAGTGGTATATAAGGCTGTACTTTATGAAAGATGGGAGAGGTGTAGCAATATCCAGAAACACTAACTCTACACCTGGAACAGAATATCAATAAATTTTTCCAGAAAGACATATTGAATTAGACTGTGGGAAATAATTAAAAAATTTTTAAAGAACAGATTAAATTTGTGATTAATATTGTGTCACTTTGATTTAAACTTCTATCACTAGCAGGGCATTTGTCAAATGAATTGAATCTGTACAGAACCTAAAAAATATTGTAAGAATAAAGCCATTCCTAAATGATTAAAGTAATCTTTATGAAAAAAAAGAGCATACAGAAGATTATTTTATAGTAGGTACTATATGGGAAATATTAAGACCTGGAATTAAGCATTGTCCAAACTGTCAAGATTGGCTTACATTAAAGATGAAACTGCAAATGTGAGTAAATATTTAGAACACAGGGAGTTACAAACTGAGGGAGACAGGTGATCATAACAGGGAAGAGTTTATAAGTTAACAGACTAAATGTATTTTTTTTAAAGAGAGAATAATAGTACAGAAGTGCTAGAAGTTCTTTTAAAACATGACCTCTAAGGTTTATATTCCTATAATTGTAATATATTTATTTGTGCTATATATTTAAATTTATATTTTTGTAAATGATATGTGACAGTTCTTTGGAGTGTGTAATGCTGTAAACTCATTTGCAAACAATTTTTAAGTGTATTTAAAACACTGAAGAGGGGTGCCTTGGTGGCTCAGTGGGTTAAAGCTTCTGCCTTTGGCTCATGTCATGATCTCAGTGTCCTGGGATCCAGCCCCACATCGGGCTCTCTGCCAGCAGGAAGCCTGTTTCCCCCTCTCTCTCTGCCTGCCTCTCTGCCTACTTGTGATCTCTCTCTCTGTCAAATAAAAAAATAAAATCTTAAAAAATAACAAAACACTGATGAACTCAGGGTTGCAGTTTTGGTCCTACAGGGGACCTAGTATTGTGCCCAAATTTTGAGATCCCCCAAAGATGACCACCAGAGTCCAGAGTCAAATCCAAACAGCAAGAGTCGTTTATTACAAGTTCGAACCCGGACCTCCGCGCACTCGTTGCCGGTGACGCTAAGAGGTCCCGAGCTCAGGATCACAACACTTTTTATACACTATTTTTGGGGAGGCAGGGACTTAGCATACATCATATTATCTTGTAACAAATCGCCACATACCGCGGGAAAATCAAAAAGGAACTCTATAATATGGCTGGCGCGCTACAGAGCTGGAAAAGGCTGGGAATGGATTATTGGTTAAAGCAAAGGGCATTTCAGACAAAGGGTCGTTCTTCAAACTGCTGAGTTGGCGCCGCTAGGGTATGTGTCACCTCAGGATTGACCAGGGTCTTCCTGTCAAGCCGCGGGGCACCAGATGGTTGTTATCTCTCGGCCCAGAGCTGGATGGGGGGTCCGGGAGCAGTCATTCTGTTACATCCAATTCTGGGTGGGGATTTCTCTGGCATCAGATGGCTGTTATCTCTTGGCCCAGAGCCGGGGGAGGGGTCCGGGGACAGCCATTCTGTCAGGTTCAATTCTGGGAGGGGGATGTGTGGTTACAGAGTGTCGATAGAAAGTCTGCTGGTATTTTTCCATCTCCTCATGGGTTAGCAAGCGAAGGTACAGAAGCAGAAATAGCAGTAATGGTTATAATTTAGGCATCTCCCTAGATGTCCTCGTCTCCACATAATCCAGACTACCATATTTTGATGATTTGTCTAAATTGAATATTAATAACAAGTCAGATATGTTAGCTTAAATGTAAATACCTACTGTATACTAACAAGTTACATAAGAGGATTTCTGTGTTTCTCATGATTTAGGTGATCAACATATTATCAAAGATAGAGTAGAATTATCATTGCTAAAACAATCAACTTTAATTTAATTTAATCAACTTTAAAGTCATCCTATAACTTTTACCTAGAATTTCTCAAAAAAAAAAAAAATTCTGGCCCAATTTTTTTTCTTTAATTTCTACTTCATCTGAAATTAATATGTCTGCTCCAAATTTTCTGTGTGTTTTCTCTGAGGATTGTATATTATTTAACTTTATTCTTTGGTTTTCTTTATGATATGGACCTCTATACCATACATACATTTTTATAAAATTAACAGATTTATTTCTACTTAGATAGGACCATTTACATAATTTATCCTAATAGCCCAATCAGTGTATTTTATCTGCCTTTTGTCAGTTTAACATTTTATTGATTTATTTAGGAATCCTTTGGTTTCTCTGTTTTATTGATACCGTTTTATTTAATATTTTTATAGCGATTTATGCATTTACATTATTTTTATTTTTAGAGGTTCCTTTTGTGTTTTCCAAATAATAGTAATTAAATGATATTTTAATATTTTTAAAATATTCTGACAGAGGTACTTGTCAGTATGCTATCTGAGAAACATGATGTCCCTATCTCAGGCTATTATTTCCTTAGAAGAATCCTGCTATTCAGAGATTGATGAAGTGTGTCATGATTGGCTCCTATTTTTAGCCCTATCTTCAACTTCCTAAAGCCCACAAGCAAAAGACATTACTATATTTTTTTCTCAAGATATGATTTATTTAAAGTTCCATGGTTTTTCATGTTTGTTTTTCTGGAATATGTGTATAGTTATTAATATTTAAATAATATTGTTTAATAAAAATAGATTCAGAAAAATAATAACCAACTTTGTCTTTTATAAATGGACACGATTTATCTATTAAAGAACTAAGTGAGTATTAAGCACTAAAAAGAATTTGTTGTCTACATTGATAAATGAATGAATAAAAAATACACATATAAAATAATCTATTTGGTTTAAACAATATTTATACTCAAATTCCCTAGAAGTCAGAAAAAATTGTGTTTTTTTTTTTTTTGGCCATTGAAATGTACTTTGAAGAAAAAGGGCAAAAGAAATTAAGACAGTGAGTATGATCAAGACATTTTCTCTTTTATCTCTAGGAGGACCCACAAATTCTCTAAGATGATTAATGATCATCCTAGCTCGATGATGTTAATGCTAAACCAAACAGACCTGACTCCAACCTCATTCATCCTTAATGGGATCCCAGGACTGGAGGACATGCACATGTGGATTTCCTTCCCATTCTGCTCCATGTATGCTGTGGCTGTGGTAGGGAATTGTGGGCTCCTCTACCTCATCCTCTATGAGGACTCCCTGCACAGGCCGATGTACTATTTTTTAGCTATGCTTTCCCTAACTGACCTTTTTATATGCTCTAGTACAATTCTTAAAGCTCTCTGCATCTTCTGGTTCATTTCAAGGAAATCAGCTTTGATGGATGTCTGGTCCAGATGTGTTTTGTCCATACCTTCACAGGGATGGAGTCTGGGGTGCTCATGCTTATGGCCCTGGACCACTATGTGGCTATCTGTTACCCTTTGCACTACTCTACTTTTCTCACTAATTCTGTTATTGCAAAGGCTGGGCTTTCTACCTTTCTCAGAGGAGTGTTGCTCATCATTCCCTTCACTGTCCTCACCAAGCACCTGCCCTACTGCAGAGGGAATATAATTCTCCACACCTACTGTGACCACATGTCTGTAGCCAAATTATCCTGTGGGAATATCAAGGTCAATGTCATTTATGGTCTGACGGTTGCCCTCCTGATTGGGGGCTTTGACATCCTGTGCATCACAGTCTCCTACACCATGATCCTCCAGGCAGTGATCAGCCTCTCTTCAGCAGATGCTCGACAGAAGGCCTTCAGCACCTGCACTGCCCACATCTGTGCCATTGTTTTTTTCCTACAGTCCAGCTTTCTTCTCCTTCTTTTCCCACCGTTTTGGGGGCCACACAATCCCTCCATCTTGCCACATCATTGTGGCCAATATTTATCTGCTCCTGCCTCCCACTGTGAACCCATTGTCTATGGGGTGAAAACCAAGCAGATACAAGACTGTGTCATAAGGATCACTTCAGGTTCTAAGGATGTCAAATCCCAGAGCAAATGAAAGGGAATTTTGCCTGGGTTGGGATGTGAAGTGAAAGAATGCTTCTCTCTGTCTGTTTAGGCAGGAAAATTTCCAAGAATAGGTATATGCTTTTTCCAGGTAAGCATGATGAGTAGTTCATTCCCATTAAATTTTCTGCAGAATACCAACGTAATTTTTCATGCCACATCACCCTCCATATGAGTTTTTTACCTCCAGGTTTTCTGTGTAACTTTATCTCCAGGACTCAATAATATTAGGTTCCAAGAGAGAAAAATATTAATGAGAAGCTGGGATAATTATCTAGAAAATTGAATCAAGTGAAGCTAATTATTTGGGGTTAGATGACCCAAATCATTTTTTTTTTTTTTTTTACTGTAAGTGGAATTTCTAAATTGATAACTGTATTTAACTCTGGAAAAAATATATTACATATTCTCATTATTCACAAAAATCCTGTTTTCTTAGAAATTTTTAAAAGATGAAACTAGAAAGTCTTCTGTGTGTGAGGTGTAAGCCTCTGGGGTCTTATGAGAACTTTGGTGATCTTCTACCTGACCAAGTCTGTCCTAGCATGAGACATTTAGGCAATTGCTTCCTTCCCAACTGGTGGGTTACCTTTTGTCTTCAAGGTGGCTTTCAAAGAATGTGCAGTTTGGAAGGAGCTATGAATAGCAGTTATGAGACTTATGAAATATATTAATGACAGTTATTAATGACTACTACAAAATACAATAAATGTATTTCTACAACTTCAAGGCTATGGAGAGCAATAGTTACTTTTCTTCTTTTGAACTGAGAATTGAATTAAGAATTGCTTGAGTATTTTCTGTATAATATCTTTCTAAATTAACATGAAGTAAGAAACTACAAATAATGATGGTTTTTACAGCATTGTCACAGATAGCATAATGAAGACTGCAAAGTTGATTTTTCCTGACCAACTTCTAAGAATAACTTTTCTCTGATGTTGGTAATTTATGCTCATTAATTTCTGTTTTGTTGAAATGTAACCTCAAGTGTTTTTTATTTTATAAAGGCATAAAACAAATAAGTGTTCATCACAAAATCACTCTCTTTTCACATTTTATTTCTATGTATCTTGATAACAGAATTTCTTTAAAGGCTACCAGTATTCATTATCCCTACTTATACATCTTGAAATAATTCTTACCCATTTCTTGTTTTCTTCAGAATATCTTTCATTGTTTTATCAAAATTGCTTTTGTCCCTTTCACAAATGACTTCATATTACTAAAGCCAATGGTCCTTCTCTATGCCTACCTTGGCCTATCTCTCAAAAATATTCAATATAATGGATTAGTCCCTTTGTATAGAAACCCTCTCTTTTCTTTCTTTCTTTTTTTAAATTAACATATAATGCATTATTTGTCCCAGATGTACAGGTCTGTGAATCACCTGGCTTACAAGTTTCACAGCACTCACCATAGCACATACCCTCCCCAATGTCCATAACCCAGCCACCCTATCTCTACCCCACCCCTACCCCCCAGCAACCCTCAGTTTGTTTCACAAGATTAAGAGTCTCTTATGGTTTGTCTCCCTTCTGATCCCATCTTGTTTCATTTTTTCCCTTACCTACCCCTTTACAACTCTGTGCCCTGCCTCTCAAATTCCTCACATCAGAGAGATCATATGATAATTGACTTTCTCTGAGTAACTTATTCACTCAGCTTAATACGCTCTAGTTCCATCTACATCATTGCAAATGGCAAGATTTTGTTTCTTTTGATGGCTGTGTAAAATTCCATTGTGTATATGTATGTATGTGTGTGTATGTATATATATACATATATACACATACACACCCCACATCTTCTTTATCCATTCTTCTGTTGATGGACATCTAGGTTCTTTCCACAGTTTGGCTATTGTGGACATTGCTGCTATAAACATTCAGGTGCATGTGCCCCTTCAGATCAGTTCAGATCACTACATTTGTATTTTTAGGGTAAATACCCAGTAGTGCGATTGCTGGGTAGTGAAACCCTCTCTTTTCTTGAATTCTGGAACACATCACACATTCTAAGTCATTCTTCATTCTCACTGAATGTTCCTTATAGTTCCATTTGCTTTCCCATTTCTTCTGAATTTCCTTATACAAGCATATCCCTGGGATCAACTCTCTTTTTGCACTCATTCTCTAGGCATTCCAGTACACATAGATATAAATGTCATTATATGCTAATAACTGCCAGGCTTATTAATTCAGCAATAGACTCATGGAAGCTCAGGTGCAAGTTCAAAGTGAAGAAAACTTCATGATACCTTTTTCTTTTTTTTTTTTTTTTTATTTCCAGCATAACAGTATTCATTATTTTTGCACCACACCCCGTGCTCCATGCAATCCATGCCCTCTATAATACCCACCACCTGGTACCCCAACCTCCCACCCCCCCGTCCCTTCAAAACCCTCAGATTGTTTTTCAGAGTCCATAGTCTCTCATGGTTCACCTCCCCTTCCAATTTCCCCCAACTCCCTTCTCCACTCTAAGTCCCCATGTCCTCCATGCTATTTGTTATGCTCCACAAATAAGTGAAACCATATGATAGATGACTCTCTCTGCTTGACTTATTTCACTCAGCATAATCTCTTCCAGTCCCGTCCATGTTGCTACAAAAGTTGGGTATTCATCCTTTCTGATGGAGGCATAATACTCTATCCCCAGGGGTACAGGTCTGTGAATCACCAGGTTTACACACTTCACAGCACTCACCAAAGCACATACCCTCCCCAATGTCCATAATCCCACCCCCTTCTCCCAAACCCCCTCCCCCCAGCAACCCTCAGTTTGTTTTGTGAGATTAAAAGTCACTTATGGTTTGTCTCCCTCCCAATCCCATCTTGTTTCATTTATTCTTCTCCTACCCACTTAAGCCCCCATGTTGCATCACCACTTCCTCATATCAGGGAGATCATATGATAGTTGTCTTTCTCTGCTTGACTTATTTCGCTAAGCATGATACGCTCTAGTTCCATCCATGTTGTCGCAAATGGCAAGATTTCATTTCTTTTGATGGCTGCATAGTATTCCATTGTGTATATATACCACATCTTCTTGATCCATTCATCTGTTGATGGACATCTAGGTTCTTTCCATAGTTTGGCTATTGTGGACATTGCTGCTATAAACATTCGGGTGCATGTGCCCCTTTGGATCACTACGTTTGTATCCTTAGGGTAAATACCCAATAGTGCAATTGCTGGGTCATAGGGCAGTTCTATTTTCAACATTTTGAGGAACCTCCATGCTGTTTTCCAGAGTGGCTGCACCATCTTGCATTCCCACCAACAGTGTAGGAGGGTTCCCCTTTCTCCGCATCCTCGCCAGCATCTGTCATTTCCTGACTTGTTTATTTTAGCCATTCTGACTGGTGTGAGGTGATATCTCATTGTGGTTTTGATTTGTATTTCCCTGATGCCGAGTGATATGGAGCACTTTTTCATGTGTCTGTTGGCCATCTGGATGTCTTCTTTGCAGAAATGTCTGTTCATGTCCTCTGCCCATTTCTTGATTGGATTATTTGTTCTTTGGGTGTTGAGTTTGCTAAGTTCTTTATAGATTCTGGACACTAGTCCTTTATCTGATATGTCATTTGCAAATATCTTCTCCCATTCTGTCAGTTGTCTTTTGATTTTGTTAACTGTTTCCTTTGCTGTGCAAAAGCTTTTGATCTTGATGAAATCCCAATAGTTCATTTTTGTCCTTGCTTCCCTTGCCTTTTGCGTTGTTCCTAGGAGGATGTTGCTGCGGTTGAGGCCAAAGGGATATTGAAAAAGAAAGCCAACGTTGGTGGCATCACAATTCCAGACTTCAAGCTCTATTACAAAGCTGTCGTCATCAAGACAGCATGGTACTGGCACAAAAACAGACACATAGATCAATGGAACAGAATAGAGAGCCCAGAAATAGACCCTCAACTCTATGGTCAACTAATCTTCGACAAAGCAGGAAAGAATGTCCAATGGCAAAAAGACAGCCTCTTCAATAAATGGTGCTGGGAAAATTGGACAGCCACATGCAGAAAAATGAAATTGGACCATTTCCTTACACCACACACAAAAATAGACTCAAAATGGATGAAGGACCTCAATGTGCAAAAGGAATCCATCAAAATCCTTGAGGAGAACACAGGCAGCAACCTCTTTGACCTCAACCGCAGCATGATACCTTTTTCTTAATGACATTCTCTCATTTCTAGGTCCTTTTCTTGTTTTGTCTTTTGTTTTCATCTTATTTCACTTTTGATCTTCAGGCCCTTGACATTCTCCATATGTTTGTCAAATATTCTTAAACATCTGACTATGAAGTCATTCACAAATGTTTATTTTAGAAACTTATATCCATTTTATTGCAGTAAAATAGTATGTTCCTTAATTTTTACTCAATTATTTTTTAAAAAATGTATTTTTAAAAAATACATATGTTTCATTTCTTGCTTTTGATTATTTTATGAACTTTATAAACTTTCCTAGCATGCAATCAAGACTATTTTCTTAACCATTCCTTGATTGTAAATATCTAAGTTTTTTCACTCTCTGTCACCACAGATATGTGATAAACATCTTTACTAACATGTACATATACACACATGCAGGCCTTTATGGAACTGGGGATATTTTATTCAGAATATATACTGTGGCATGAGTTTGCAGAGTCATAATCTCTGCACACTACATTTAATGAAGCAGCCTTAGACTGCTGGTCAACTTTTCAATACAAACAATGGAAGCCAAAAGACAATGAAATGATATTTTTGAAGTGCTTAAAAAACACTTGCAATTTAGAATCCCGGTCTCATGAAGGAAGGGAAAACTGAAGGGAGGAAAATCAGAAGGGGAGACAAACCACAGGACTATGGACTCTGGGAAACAATCTGAAGGTTTCAGAGGGGAGCAGAGTGGGGAAATGGTTTAGCCCAGTGATGGATATAAAGGAGGGCACATGTTGCAATGAGCACTGGCTGTTATATGCAAATAAGGAATCATTGAACACTACATCAAAAACTAATGAAATACGGCATGGTGACTAACATAACAGTAAAAAAAAAAAAAAGGAGATAAAATAAATACCTATTCACATAAACAAATGCTGAGAGGAAATACTCAAGTAAGTATGTTATTCAGAATATAGAATAATGATTACCTGACGGAAGCTCAGAATGAAATATAGGAATGCATAACAAAACTAACATTGAAGAAAAATACAGTGGTAATAATAACACCTATTTTATTGGTCAAAAATGGCAAGAGGAACAAAGGAAAGAACAGATGGGACATGGTAAAAAAGACAATACAAACATGGCAAACATGGCAAAACATGGCAAAAATTACATTAATGCAAGTTGACTAAGCAATTCAGTGAAAGAAAATGAAATGAAAAATAAAATATCCTTAGAAATTATATTATTTTACTGCCTACCTCTCTACCTACTTGTGATCTGTCTTTTAAATAAATTAAAAAAAATTAAAAAAGAAACTATATTATTTTAGAAGATATTACATATATATTATGTATATATGAACATATACATTATATATAAATACATGAATATAAATGTGTGTTTATATATACACACATCTATATATTATATATTATATACTATATATGTATACATATGTACATACGTATATATGTGTGTGTGTGTATATATATACACACACTATAAGAAAAAGCTTGTGTGGCTGTAAACAGCAAAGTAGATTTTAACACAATAAATATTAGGAGTAATAAAATGTAAAATTTCATAATGATTACAATGGCAATCCATCAGGAAAAAATACCTAACTTTGCACATGGTTAATATCATTATAGAAGTATACACACATAAACATACTCACAAAAGATGTGGATAGAATTAGAAGGGGAAATTGATAAATCCACAATGAAATCATAGTTGGATATATATATATATATTTTTAAAGATTTTATTTATTTATTCGACAGAGAGAGATCACAAGTAGGTAGAGAGGCAGGCAGAGAGAGAGGAAGGGAAGCAGGCTCTCTGCAGAGCAGAAAGCCCAACGTGGGGCTTGATCCCAGGACCCTGGGATCATGACCTGAGCCGAAGGCAGAGGCTTTAACCCACTGAGCCACCCAGGCGCCCCTCATAGTTGGATATTTTAACACAACCTCTCAGCAACTGAAGAGCGGAGAATTAGCAAAATATAAATAGTATAGACTATCTGAACATAAGCAACTGACTGACATGCACAGTAAACAACATCCACCAGCTTTAAATATAGTTTTATTTATTAGACTAATATGAAAGATTTACCAAAGTGAACAAGAAGAGGATGTCAAGAGCAAATTTACCCATACGTCTGAAAACATAGATGACATAGGCACCTATTAAAAACACTGCAAGCAATCTAAGAAGGAATGTAAAGTTACAGTGGTCATAGATCTATTAAGAAAATGAGTTAGTTATCTAAAATCTCCAGAAAGGAACACTGCACTGTTGATGGAAATGCAAATTGGTAGAGTCACTGACAAGCAGTATGGGGGTTCCTTGAAGAATTAAAAATATAAGAATACCATATGATTCAATAATTATGCTATTGGGTATTCATGCAAAGAAAGTGAAAACACAAATTGTAAAAGATATGATGCACCACTATGTTTACTGCAGTATTATTTATAATAGTCAAGATAGGGAAGCAACCTCAGTATGCATCTATAGACAAATGAATAAGGAAGTGGAGAAAGTGTGACACACACACACACACACACACACACACACACACACACTCTGGAATATAACTCAGCCATAAAGAAAAATGAGATTTGCCATTTGTGACAACATGGATGGACTTAGAGGGTATCATGAAATAAACAAATCAGAAAAAGAAAAACAAGTCAGAAAAAGAAAAACATATACCATACGATTTGTTTTATATGTGGAATCTAAAAAATGAAACAAATGAATAAGCAAATAAAAAACAGAATCAGATCTATAAATACAAGGACAAACTGATAGTTGCCAGAGGGGAGGGGAGTGGGCGGCTGGGTGAAATAGATGAAGGGAAGTGGTAGGTACAGGCCTCCAGTTACGGAATGAGTAAGTGATGGGGATAGAAGGTACAGCTTAAGGAACAGAGTCAAGGGTATTGTAGTGGCATTGTACAGTGACACAGAGCAGCTACACTTGTCGTGAGCATAGCATAATGTATAGACTTGTTGAATCACTATGTTGTATACCTGAAGCTAGTGTAACATTTTCTGTAAACTCTACTCAAAGGGGAAGAAAAAAAAAATAAAGAAAAAAATTTAAAAATAATAAAAGAATTATTCTTTGGTCATAGAAATGATCAATTTTACCTCTACCATAGCTTCTAAATCTATTCGCTTTTCTTCATCTCCACTGCCCCATCCTACTTCAACACCCAGTCATTGCTCCTTTGGATTACTGCTATTCACTTGATCTACTTATATTTATTCTTGCCACATATAATCTGGTCTTGTCATTGCTGCAAGGTCTTAATTCTCTTTAAAACTTCAGTGGTCCCTTGTGATTTTAGCATAAATTTGCTTATAAGTCTCTGGCCTCTATTGTTAGCTCAACCGCTCTATATCACATCATATCTCATTTTCTAGCACAGTTTAGGGCTTCAGCCATACTTATCCTTCTCTATTACCTTGAATTTAACATGATCCTCTCATTTCAGAATCTTAAAGTTCTTGGAATCCTTCCCCTTTCTCTCATCCCCATCAATCAAACAAACACCCTAGTTAAGACCTATTCTAAGTATCCTCAGTACAAACTGGTGTTTCTTCTGTAAATCCTTCTCTGACATCAAGACTAACTTAATTCCCTTTACTATGCTATCATAACTCTGGGTACTTTTGAATTAAAGCACTTCTCCCACTTCAAAGAAGTTGAAGTTAAAAGAAATGTTAGATTCTTTGTTTAGTGTTTTATTCCGCTGTCCCAATTAGACCACAGTTTCCATGTAAACATGGACCATGACAGTTTATAGATCATTCTCTGCCTACCATATTTTGTAAACACAGAAGAACACCATACATAGTGAATAAATACTTTCTCCTTTAAGTTTTTTTTTTAAAGCATGACATCATAACCATAGATTTTAGAATCCCTTGAAATGTTGTAGTCAAGAACAATTCAAACACTAATAAAGTTGCTCACTTTTTATAGGACCATTATGGTTTCATAAATGAATGTATTTTTCTGTTTATATGTGATTTCAGGTATTATTGATAGGAAACATATCTCTGAATTAATCTCCTCCCCTAACCTATTGGGATTTAATATCCTAGGATTTCTCCTCTCTCTATGGGCTGTTCTCTCCTCATGTCTCTCAGGGAAGTCTGTTATCCTTAGATCCCTGAGCTGTTTACTACTCCCCATAAATTCCAGAGCTCATAATTTTTATGCCATCTGTCAGCTGAGAACACATCCTCAGCTCATGTGTAAAGCTCTTTTTTCAGTGTTATGTCTTTTTTTCCAGATAGGAAACCCCTGCCATTGCCAGGACCTCAGACTGTGAGTCTC
This sequence comes from Mustela erminea, assembly GCF_009829155.1. Classification (NCBI taxonomy): domain Eukaryota; kingdom Metazoa; phylum Chordata; class Mammalia; order Carnivora; family Mustelidae; genus Mustela; species Mustela erminea. The sequence goes on from NC_045622.1 coordinate 60,336,851, forward strand.
TGCTCATAACTACTTAAGTACTGAAACCTTGGCTTCATCACATTGATTAATCCCAGATGTGATGATTAATCAATGTGATGATTAATCATCACATTGATTAATCCCAGTATCCAATGGTTCATCCTTAATCTTTTCTTATGTTTTCTTGGCAGTATCCTGCATAAGGGATTGACTCTTTCCCTTGTCCCGGCAGGAAATAGAGGCTTAGAGAAACTTTTCAAGGGGGTGAGGGCTAAATGAGAGAATATAAGGTTATATGGTGCTCTAGAAGTGATTTCATCTATAAAACAGCTACTAGGTTATTTTCAGGGAGAATATATTAACTGTTTTCCATTGCAGGATCACATGCCATGTCCTGCTAATCTCTAACTGCTAAAAAAAAAAAAAAAAAAAAAATTAAAACACGGTTTTCTTTCTGGGACTTAATTGGTTTGCACTAATATCAGTGAGGGGAAAACATCAAAGATACAAGGCTGTGTCTTTAATAGGAAGATGTGTAATTATAAATGAGTATTTGGCAAAAGTACCAGGCTTCATATAGTCCAGTGGGTCACACACTTCCAAGCTCTCAAGATGGAGCCAGGAACCTGAAATCCTCAGAATTCTGACCTAATAGTCAAAAGTCAAACCAGCTTCATCTCCAAGCTTCTTGTGTCTGTTTTGTCACAATTTGCTATGAATTCATTTAGATGACTTTAGTGTTCATCAAATTACATTACCATTGAAGAAGAATGATTTGCTCCATGATTAGGTAGTGCATGTTTATTCAAACATAGAGGTAGCAAGAAATTTCTGGAAAAAACATCCATCCAATTGTGAACAGGAATCATCTTTTGTTGATGATAACATGAGAGTATTTTGATCTTTTTTGGATACGTTTTCCTATATTTAAAAGTAATTGTATCAAGAATAAATCCAGGGTGTGTGTGAGTTATATATATATATATACATATATATGTATATATATATATATAATGAATCACTAAATTCTACTTCTGAAGCCAAAATTACAGTTATGTTAACTAACTATAATTTAAATAAAACTTTAAAAGAAGGAATAAATCCAAACTGCCGCATGTGCTACAAAGGAATTTAAACTTTATTTGAAAGTAAGTGTGAGGGTATGGATTATTTTAAGAAACAGAATACCAGTTTTAGGACAATCAGATTGCTGACAAGAGGAAAGAATCACAGAGAAAGGCAAATAAATATGACCATGTAAGGCTTCAGAAGCAGGGCTCAAGGAAGGGCTGCCTGAGTGAAGTAGAAGGGAGGAAGCAACAGGACAAGGAAACAGTTGTTTACCAATAGGAAAGGTTTGTTTGTTAGTTCCCAGTTTTGCTAATTGGCTCCTGAACAGAACAAGAAGTACATGAAAAACAATAACAGAGTCTAACAAAAGATGAGGCTAGTTTTGAACGTGAATCAAAACATACAGTGGCAGTGTCTTCAATATTAGGCACAAGTAATCCTTGTTTATTAATTAAAATCAAAATCATCTTATTACCTGTGCCTAAATCATATATTTATATGCCTTTATAGAGTCTCTAAGACTAAACCAAAAAAATTTTTTCTATGATTTTTTCTATCATGTGACTCCTGAAATCGACAAATTTGGCCCTGAAAGTTTTGCTTTCCAAGCTATTCTTTTGAAATCTTCTCAAAAGTCCATAGAAGGTAGGACGTAAAAGAAGTTATTCCTCTTCCAATATGTACCATATGTATGTTTGCATATTATTAGAGTCTATGATATAACATTTTTGGAGGCTATATAAAATATTAGTGGACATCTATAGCAACTGGGGATGGTGCAGCTATAAAATGTAATCTTCCAAAATTCTACATTAAAAAAAATCTCCTTGTTGTTAATAAAAACTTGAAGCACAATTGTGATAAAAAAAGAAGAAAATCATCCACTTGATTCCACAATATTTCTGAAGAGATGATGAAAGTTTAAAAAACAACAATGATAAAAATCACATATATGTGATGATCCCAAATTGAGCTGGCTGAGGACAATGCAAATAGGGATTTGAGATCCATGCTGAATCCTCCATGAATAGTCAACAATGATAATTGCTCCTTGGAATTTTAATGTCTACTGCCAAAGTCCTAGAACATCATTGTCATTTATTTTAAAAGGCTATAGAGAATGGACTACAAAATGCATTTTGTTACAGCACCAAACTATGGAGACAGTTTAAAAATAATGTTTGATGATAATTCTGCTCAAAGAAAGCAACCTTGAAAACCATTTACTTTTTCTCTTAGGAAAAGATGTCTGCATCTCTGAAAGGCTCTAATAGCTCCAAATTCCAGGTCTCTGAGTTCATCCTGATGGGATTCCCAGGCATTCATAGCTGGCAACACTGGCTCTCCTTTCCATTGGCAATACTCTACCTCTCTGCAATTGGTGCTAACATCCTCATCCTCATCACCATTTGCCAGGACCCTACCCTTCAGCAGCCTATGTACTATTTTCTAAGCATTCTGTCTGTGGTGGACATGGGCCTGGCCACCACCATCATGCCCAAGATCTTGGCCATCTTCTGGTTTGATGCCAAGGTCATCAGCCTCCCTGAGTGCTTTGCTCAGATTTATGCCATTCACTGCTTTGTTGGCATGGAGTCTGGTATCTTCCTCTGTATGGCTTTTGACAGATATGTAGCAATTTGTCATCCTCTTCGCTACCCATCAATTGTCACCAATGCCTTAATCTTAAAAGCTACGGTGTTCATGGTACTTAGAAATGGCTTGTTTGTCATTCCGGTGCCTGTGCTTGCAGCCCAGCGTAATTATTGCTCCAGGAATGAGATTGAGCATTGCCTGTGCTCTAACCTTGGGGTCACTAGCCTGGCTTGTGATGACAGGAGGCCAAACAGCATCTGCCAGTTGATTCTGGCATGGATTGGAATGGGGAGTGACCTAGGTCTCATAATATTGTCATACACTTTGATTCTGCGCTCTGTGCTTAGACTGAACTCAGCTGAAGCTGCAGCCAAAGCTCTGAGCACTTGTAGCTCCCATCTGATCCTTATTCTATTCTTCTACACAGTTGTTGTTGTGGTTTCAGTAACTCACCTGGCAGAACCCAAAGCTCCTTTGATTCCAGTTCTACTCAACGTGCTGCACAACATCATCCCCCCTTCCCTCAACCCTATAGTTTATGCACTTAGGACTAAAGAACTCAGGGCAAGCTTCCAAAAGGTGTTTTGTTTGAGCCTAGAAAAGAACACAAGGCACCAAAGACCTTCTGCGTGATACACAGGAGCCCTGACTTCTTCTAAAATGGATAGTAGAAATTCAAATATGATGGGGAAAGTAAATGCCTTTGGGATGTCTTTTTCACTTTGTAAAAGCACCTGAAAACATTATAAAACATTCTGAAAAAGAATAAATGAATGAAAATGAATAAATGAGTAAAATGAATAAATGAATAAAAAACCATTCACGGGGCACTTGGGTGGCTCTGTTGGTTAAGCGTCTGCCTTCAGCTCCAGTCATGATCACAGGGTCCTCAGATTGAGCCCTGCATTGGGCTCCTTGCTCATCGGGAGCTTCCTTCTCCTTCTCCTCCCTGCTCTTGCTCTCTCTCACTATCTCTGTCTCTCAAATAAATAAAATCTTCAAAAAATAATTCACAGTAGATCCAAAATATTCTCAAGAGCTGAATATATATGAGAAAAGGAAGGACTTTCTACCAAACTAATCAAATGGAATAAAAAGTAGAATTTATGATTTGTATCTCCCATCTGAAATAAAAAGTATATAGTAATACACACATCCAAGGAAATAAGTGAGTGGGATGTGAGTTACAGATCATGGTTGTTTATTGATAGTTGTAACTTGGGACCAATGTCTATCTGCCTGAACAAGTGTCTTTCCAATAATGTGCATGCAGAGGCAGGAATAGAAAATATTTCAGATAAGCAAAGCCAAATCAACCTATGATGGAACTCCGGATTGAATAGGGAAAGATGACCAAACTTGGATAAACAGAATGTGACAGGATCAAATACATAAGTAGGTAGGTAAGAGGGGAGAGAAGACAAAGAGAGGGAAAAGAGAATAAGACAGAGACTGAGAGAGAAAGGAAAAAAGAGAGAGAAACAGAGGCACAGAAGGATTTATCTTTCATTCTATTTGGCTCTCTAGGTCTGCTCTCTGCCCTTTCTGCACCATCTGCACCCTGGAGCTCATTCATATAATGTGCAACCCAGGATCCTTTGTTTTCTAACAACTGGTGAGGTTGTGCCAAGAGTTTGGGTTTTTTATTCGTCTCCTAGCCTCTGAAGCACTTGCCAGGCTTCTCACCAGTGATAGCTACAGCTTGTATGGTTTATCAAAGAACATTTTTAAAGGTTTTTTTTTTTTCCTTAAAATTTTAAATTTTTATTTTTATTTATTTATTTATTTATTTATTTATTTTGAGAGAGAGAGAGAAAGCATCTGAGCAGAGTGGAGAAGCAGAGGAAGAGGTAGAGAGAGTAGGGACACACCCAGTGGGTAGCCCATTGCTATCTCACATCCCTGGCATTATGTCCTGAGCCAATATCAAGAGTCAGACACATAACTGATTGAAAACCAGGTGGAATCCGAGAACATTTTTAAAAAATATTCTCTCCCCTTCAGGACAAGGAAGTGATCAAGTCATTGCATTGGTCTCCAGGAACCAAACAGCTATTATTTTTTTCAACATCCATTTTTGTTTCCTTAACCTCCCCTACAACTCAGTTAATGGCAACTTCATGAAATTCTCCTCAGATTCACATTTGTGTGTGCCTTTGATTTCTTACCAGGATCCTGACTGACTCACAAGCTTTACCTACAGAACCATTTCTCCTGTGGGGAGGGTGAGTGGGTGGGATGCAGATTGGTAATGGACAGAAATAAAGAAGTCTGTAGACCAGGATGCAGATGCAGGATATTTATTCCAGGGAAAATCTTGCCCTGAAAATGTTCTTGTCTTTTCGAAGATGAAGAGCAGAAATAAGATTTACCCTAATAGCGTGAATTTCCTTATGATCTAGGCTAGTTTCCCCTGAGTTCATGATTAGAGAATTTCATTCAATAGTTGGCATATTCTCTTGATTATCTCTGGAAAAATGAGGATTAATTTGGGATATAGGCCTACCACATGCTAACAGCTCTATTGCACACTGTATGCTTTCATTCATCTTCCAGTGATATAAGGTATACAAGGTGGTAAATTTTATCAGTTCTAAGGTATAATGAAAATAATGTGAAGGATCTCCCTTATTAATCTGGCTTCCTGCACAAACTTGAATTTATTTATTTTCATTTAAAGGCTGATAAAGAAAAAAATACCCAATGTCCTATGGACTCAAAACTATTTTCTTTAATGATGAGTATTTCAGGACAAGATAACAAGATATATATATATATATATATATATATATATATATATGAAATATATTATTTATTGTATATTCTATAGTGTATATATATGAAAGATAGAAGAAGATGCTGTTTCTATTAAATAAGAATGACCATGATAAAGATGATGTTCAGTGAAACAAAACAGAAATGACATGTTATTTCAGCAGAGATAACCTGAATATTATAGTTGAACAGAATGGCAAATTCACAAATTTACTCAAGAACCACCAGTTGGAAGTTTCCAGACAGAAATGAAGAGAAAAAACTATGAGAAGAGGTAAGAAGGGAAGACCATGGATTTCCAAAATAAGCCATTCTGCTCTGTCACTGTAAGGAAAACCACAACAGATGCCAGGATTCGGAGGGCAGAAGTTCTCTGGGTCTACTGGTCACACTACTCTTGGGCCAGATCAGGTCCCCTGTGACAGTCCACGCTGAGCAGCTCTGAAAGCGGTGTTTAGCTAGCTTATCTTCAGAGAAGTTGTCCGTGTCTGGTGGCATTTTATCATCATAGATGGTCTTCAAATGGATGGTATGGCTCCCACTGCCATACCTTTTTTTTTTTTTTAATTTTTAAAATTTTTAAAAATTTCTTTTCAGTGTTCCAGAATTCATTGTTTATGCACCACACCCAGTGTTCCATGCACTATGTGCCCACCATTATACCCACCACCAGGCTCACCCAACCTCCCACCTCCCTCCCCTCCAAACCCTCAGCTTGTTTCTCAGAGTCCACAGTCTCTCATGGTTCGTCTCCTCCTCCAGTTTCCCCCAACTCCCTTCTCTCCATCTCCGCATGTCCTCTATGTTATTCCTTATGCTCCACAAATAAGTGAAACCATATGAGAATTGACTCTCTCTGCTTGACTTATTTCACTCAGCATAATCCCTTCCAGTCCTGTCCATGTTGATACAAAAGTTGGGTATGCATCCTTTCTGATGGAGGCATAATACTTCATAGTATATATGGACCATATCTTCTTCTTCTTCTTTTATTTCTTTTTACTGTTCCAGAATTAATTGTTTATGCACCACACCCAGTGCTCCATGCAATACATGCCCACCATAATACCCACCACCAGGCTCACCCAACCTCCCACCCATCTCCCCCTCCAAAACCATCAGTTTGTTTCTCAGAGTCCATAGTCTCTTATGGTTCATCTCCCCTTCTGATTTCCCCCAATTCACTTTTCTTTTACTTGTCCTAATGTCCTCCATGTTATTCCTCATGCTCCACAAGTAAGTGAAACCATATGATAATTGACTCTCTCTGCTTGACTTATTTTACTCAGCATAATCTCCTCCAGTCCCATCCATGCTGATACAAAAGTTGGGTATTCATCTTTTCTGATGGAGGCATAATATTCCATTGTATATATGGACCATATATTCTTTATCTATCCATCTTTTGAAGGGCATCTTGGCTCTTTCCACAGTTTGGTGATTGTGGCCATTGTTGCTATGAACATTGGGGTACAGATGGTCCTCCTTTTCACTACATCTGTATCTTTGGGGTAAATACCCAATAGTGCAATTGCAGGGTCATAGGGAAACTCTATTTTTAATTTCTTAAGGAATCTTCACACTGTTTTCCAAAGTGGCTGCACCAACTTGCATTCCCACCAACAGTGTAAGAGGATTCCCCTTTCTCCACATCCTCTCCAACTCTTGTTGTTTCCTGTCTTGTTGATTTTGGCCATTCTAACTGGTGGTATCTCAATGTGGTTTTGATTTGAATCTCCCTGATGGCTAATGATGATGAACATTTTTTCATGTGTCTGCTAGCCATTTGCATGTCTTCTTTGGAGAAGGGTCTGTTCATGTCTTCTCCCCTTTTTTTGATGTGATTACCTGTTTTGTGGGTGTTGATTTTGAGGAGTTATTTATAGATTTATAGATCTTGGATATCAGCCCTTTGTCTATTCTGTCATTTGTGAATATCTTCTCCCATTCCGTGGGTTGCCTCTTTGTTATGTTGACTGTTTTCTTTGCTGTACAGAAGCTTTTGATCTTGAAGAAGTCCCAAAAGTTCATTTTTGCTTTTGTTGCTTTGGAGACATATCTTGAAAGAAGTTGCTGTGGCCAGTGTCAAATAGGTTACTGCCTATGTTCTCCTCTAGGATTCTGATGGATTCCTTCCTCACCTTGAGGTCTTTTTCCATTTAGAGTTTATCTTTGTGTATGGTGTACACATGGTCAAGTTTCATTCTTCTACACATAGGTGTCCAATTTTCCCAGAACCATTTATTAAAGAGACTGTCTTTTTCCCACTGTATATTTTTTTCCTGCTTTGTCAAAGATTATTTGACCATAAAGTTGATAGTCCATATCTATGCTCTCTACTATGTTCCACTGGTCTATGATCCATTTTTGTGCCAGTCCCATGATGTCTTGGTGATCACAGCTTTGTCACAATTTTTTATGTAGCTGTAAGAAGCCTAAGCTTTTCATGACTTTCTTTTTTAGATTGCCATTAGTAGTCACCATTTTCCTCCCTTAAACCTAATCTTTTTTTTTTATTAATTTCTTTTCAACGTAACAAAATTTATTGTTTATGCACCACACCCAGTCCTCCATGGCAAACCTAAGCTTTTAAACCAAGGGCCATGCCTCCATATTTATTACCGTAGCTTGGTGACTAGAAGGTTGTCCTTAAACAGTAATCAAATGAAGAGATGAAATAAAAGAATACATGAATAAAAGAAGAAATTAGAAAATGAATCAGTGTGTAAATCAAAGAAATTCTCTGCTGAAGAGCTTTTGATCTATTTCTCCCCAGGTCAGTGGGAAAAAAGGAAATATAAATCTGTGATAAATATTAATTCCTAGTTTTAATTAAAAATAACAGGTTTTCACTTTCATTCTCTACCTTCCTGTACATACATGTTAACACACAAACACACACGTGAGATTTATCTCTTATTCGTATATCCATATTTGGGCACTAAGAATGGAAATTTCTTGCTTTTTTTCCTCCTCCAAGTTGAGGTTATTGGAATCCCTACACCAACCCCTGTGGAGAGTTTCCAGTACTCTGGAATATTCTCTTGGGGCACATGACACAATTTTTCTTTTAAAGGCTCAGTGCAATAATACAGATATCAGGGAAGTTTTGGAGGTTGGCTCTGCACATACACATTTACTCTTGGATTGAGATTTTCCTTGAATGAGATCCTAAATACTTGGACCAGACTGCATGCTTACTCTTTTGCTATCCAGGAAGTAAGGTATTAAAGATGTATAGAGATGTACAAAAGAGGGGATAGTGGCAGGATTTCCTTTTTCTTTCTTTTTGGTAGTCAGTAAGATAGAGTGGAGAGGAGCTTTGAGTATGTATCAATTACTTAGTATTTTTTCCAGAAATAAAGCTTTGATTTCATTCACACAACTTGAAGGGAGAAGTATTGTGTGGGATTGGGTGTTCTCCTTAAATGTGAGTTTCCAAATATGGCATTAAAATTCAGTATTATGTTATTATGATTATGATCATCTGTATTATTTCTCTAACTGGGAATCCTTATTCAGTAGTGGAGGAAGTTAGAAATGAATCATTCCCATGACAAGGAAAAACGAGAGAATAGTTAGAAAATTGTTCTCCACCATTAGATCAATGACCAGATTCTTCTTGCTTCTTTCCTGTCCTCCCCTGGTGGTCCTCCAAATCATTGTGTAATTGTCCTTGATTATTTTCCATAGATACTGGGCTGAGACTTTATTTCCTTAACTTTGGGTAGCAAAAACAACGTGGAGAAAACAATACTCATATGAAAAGGAAAATATAGATGTAAAGAATTGAAGATGGTCTAATGCAAAAACATGTTTTCTTATATGTAACAGTGAAGAATGAGGATAGAGAGCAGATAATATCAAAATTGTATTTTATTAGCTTGGTGCTTGTTATGTGTTAATATTACTATTCCAGTAACCTTGTCTACATGCTAGCATAGTATAAATCAAACTTATTTGTAAAAGAAATTGAATTCTGATGCATCAAAATTATTTTAAACCTGTTTTGAAAAAGAAAACTGCTTAAGTTTGTGGCTAACATGTTGATCTTTAACTTAGATCTTGGAGAGTTTTGCAAATACTTTGAAGACGAGGCCTAAATTATTATGTAAGCATAAAGCCAGTTTTAGTGACTACAGCTATGCAGATAAAAAGGAAATTGAGGAATATAAAGAGAATGTTTATCTAGTGTCTTTAAAAAAAAAAAAAACCTTCAAAAAAGTGCATTTGTAATCCCAGAAAAATATTTTCAGTTTTTAATTTGGCAGTACTTAATTTTTTTCTTAATTTCTCTCCCCGCTTCTTTACATGGATATAGTGTTAAAATGCAATAGAGCTAAGGAAACATACTTGGATAAAAAAAATACTATCTTTTTCTCAAAACCAAGTAGTTCTTTCCATGCAGAAATCAAGACACAGAACTAATACTGTCCACTCTGGTTATGAAACTCTAACTCCCAATTTGTGATATTGTATTGTACACCTGCTATTTACAATACAAATGTATAAACCAGTGACTAAATACCACAGTTCAGAGAGACTGTTCAATGCATGAAAGAGAAAGGAAAAGAATAGTGATCTTTATTGACTAGCTTATGTTAAATTATAACAACTTATTAAATGTTATACAAAATTTTATTGCAACTGTAATTGTGTTTGCATATATATTGTTTGAAATTTATATTTCTCTTAATGATATATATGTAATAAAACTCAGAAAATATAATGTTAACTATAAATATAAATTGTGAATTCAACAAGTCTAAAGATAAAAGTTTTTTGGCAATTCTGGCCTTCAAAAAGAAACCTATTTTTATATTGCAAAGGTCATGTCTTATACTTTTATACAAAAGAAAATTAACATGCTACTTGAAATTCCAAAGCTAAAAATTTTAAATTTCAAATAAACACTTCATTTAAATAAATAGAAAATTGCAAAACAATTTAACAAGCTGCCATATGGTTTAAATGTGAATCTGAGAAGTCCATTTCAATCCTCATTAATACAGACTTTCCCTTTGTATTAATAAAGTGAGAAAGTGAATTTAATTGTTTTTATGGCTTGGAGTATAAAGAAAGCTTATGAAACCTGGAAACGAAAAAATCTGATGCAAAATGGTTTACTTACACACTATCATGATTTTTTTTTCCCCATAGTGATTTTGACCTAAGTGTTTTACTGTGAGTTCTCTTTTTCTGATATTAATATATTCTCCCTAATTCTTTGGTATCCTGCTTACCTTAAAAAATGTGTGTGTGTGTGTGTGTGTGTGTGCACATGCACACCTGTGTGTATGTACAGTTTTTAAACATTTGTGTATGTTTTTCATTCTGATATACTCTTTTGTACTGCATATATAATTTAAAAATAATTTGAATTATGTTTAAATTAATGGATATTTTATATAATTTATATTTACTGAAAAAAATATATTTGTTTCACCTTTGTCATCTTATTTTTTCTTTCCATTTTCATTGTATTTTCTTTGTTTTCCTCCTCTATCATGGTAACTCTTTATCTTTCCTAATAGTCTTAGAGATGTCCTGTATTTTTCCTGTAGTAGTTTCTTTTATGTGTTCCGAGTAATAATATATAGGTTACAATTTACTAATTTATAAAATTCGTGTATAAAATATTATTTATTTGTTCATCAATTTATCCGTGTTATTTATTTAAAATATCACTATCTTTTATGTACCAGATGGTTTGCTAGACACTGGAGAGATAACTATAAATATAAATTGCCCTTAATATCAATAGTTTCAATGAAATTGGAGAATTTCCACATTTAAATAGATTTTTATAGTATTGTGAAATAGATAAAGTGGCATAATAATTCTCCAAACAAAACAATTCTTTACCTCTAAACATGGTTATTTGTCACTATTATCATATCTAAGGGACGTTTGGGTCTTCCCTTGAAGAATGAATAATGAGCTCTATTTGAGGGCGGGCCTCAGAGAGGAGCAATAAAAGGACAGAGGATTTTTTATTCCAGAACCAAGAACATCAGTCAGATGTGAGTAGGAAACAGAAATAACAGGAGAGAACACTGTCTCTTCCATTCCCATCCTTCAGAATCCTATTCATGCTTGAGGTCTAAGAGCCCTTGGTATTTTCTCCTAGAAGGTTCTCCTGAGACTAGGCTGGACTCATAGGTATTTCTATGATACCCAATATAACTCTACCATTACAATGACACAAGAAGAGGTCCTTGAAGGGCATGCTTATGTCCATGTTCAACCCGTGTTTCCTTGCTATTCCAAATCAAGTTACCTTTTGACAAAGCTGATTGTCTTTTGGTATCATATGTGATACAGAATTACCATGTGACTATTTTCCCTATTTGATGATGATGATGTTAAGAGAGTCATTTTTTTTTTTAATGGAGGAGAGAATTAATATTTCCTTTGAAGGAACACAGAAGAAAATTTACTTAGTGGAAAATTCAATTGCTTTTCGTGATGTTAACTTTTGTAAACTCCCAAATTGCTGTCAGTCTGAAAAGAACATACAAATAGGTATAGAGTACTTAAAATGTGGTAGCATATTTTACCATGCTATCTCCTTCATTTTCTCAGCAATATGTTTTCTTTTGTTCTTGATGCATTTTAATAGACAATTTTCACAATTGCATCTTGAGAAATTCTCAAACCTGAAACTTATATGCCTCATGACTGTATATAAAAAAATAATATTCACAGCACTTCAAAAGACCTCTCTACATATGCTTCCTTCCAGCTTCCACTCTCTCCCACCTAGGGAGAACACTCTCCTGTTGCTAACAGCACAAATTAGTTTGATCCATTTTTGTATTTTATATAAATGGTATCAAATATGACATACTATTTGGTGTCTGGTTTTTAAATTAAACAATGTGAGATTTATCTATATTGTGCATGCAGTTATAGATTGTATTCTCATTGTTATCTAGAATTTCATTGTGGGATGAAACCAGATTTTATTTACCAATTCTAATATTAATGGACATTTATGTATTTTATGGGGTTTGAAAACTAATATATTACAAGCATGTTGCAATAAACATTCTCGTTGATATGTTCTGGCAAAAATAGGTGCACGTTTTTGTTAGGAATGGAACTCATGGCCATGTACATATCCATCATTACAAGATAAGCCCCAAATAATTCAACTCTATAATCATACCAGCAGCTGTTCCATATTTTTGCCAATACTTGGTATTTCTAGTCTTTTTCATTTGAGTTATTTAGTTTGATTTACACTGCTATGTCATGAGAGATGCAATTTCCATTTACTTTCCTAAGGACTAGAAAAGTTGGTGCCTCCTTACATGTTTATTGGTATTTTTTTTGTTCTTCTTTGGTGACATGTATAAGTAATCAGTCCCTTCCCACCTTTTTATTGTTATAGAGGGAGTATTTCATATATTTGATATGAAATTTTTGTTGACTATATGCTTTGCAAATATTCTCTCTTCATCTGTGGCTTGTCTTTTTACTTTTAGCAGTGTCTTTCAAATAAAACTTAACTGTAGCATTTATTCCTTTTTTTTAATGAGTAGCAATTTTTGTGTTCTGTTTCCAAATCTTTGCCTACTCCAAATACCAAAGAAGATGTGTGTTTTGTATTGCATATTTAGCTCCAATATTTTTCTAAGACTGCTTTTGTGTATTACATGATTTAGGGAACAAGATGTTTCTTTACTCTCCCCACATACATCTATTGAGTCAGGAATAATTATTGAAAGTGTCTTTTTTTTTTTTTTTTTAAATGCGCTCTATCTTGATCTGGGGCTTGAACTCATGTCCCTGAGATCAAGAGTCACAAACTCTGCAAACTAAGCTAGCCAGGACCCCTGGAAATGCCATTTTTGTTCATAATCTGTTTCTTTTGTCATAAATTAAATGGCTTCATGTGTATTTCAGTATTTGGTTTCTGAACTCTATCTCTTGTGATAGTATTTTTATCTGTATTAAAAGGGATAAGTAATCTATTTTTTAAAGGAAGTTACATAAATTGTCTACATGTATACATTTAGGAATTACAAAGATGAGGTTAAAATTCATATATTTCACCAACACACTACTTTTATTGTACTGACCTGATCTTAGAGACACTAAAAGAGCAAAGACACCTCAAGGATATTAAGTAAATTACAAAAATTAACTCTAGGGTCAAGGTGATCTGTCTAATAAATTGAGGGAATTTCCAGCATATTAGTTGACAAATTTCTATGTAAAGTGATAGGCACTTTTCCTAATGTCTGGTCATTGTAGGATAACGGGGAAGGTGGTTAATGGAAACCAACTGGGTTGTTTGGGAAACGTGGCCAGAGTTCCTTTCCTTTCAGGAAGCAGAAATCTTCCATAAATTACTTGTTGTTGAAGTTCACTAAATAAATGATTACCTGCCATTGTAATCAGCTTCCATCTCTCATTGATTCCTATTTAGCTTACCTGTTGAGCTCACACTTCAGTATCTCAAAGTTTTCCACATCCTTCTTCTGACCTCTCTTATGGGGATAGGCTGGGTGGTGGAGAGTCTTCTCACGAGGGGCAAGATGAGGCTTCTGACTTTCTCACAGCTTAGTAAGTCTTCCAAGCACCACAGAGTTTACTCCTGCACCTCCATATTCTTGTGAATTCTTTGTTATTTACTGTCCATTATCAAGGAATTCCCTATTTGATAACTACAGGAGTCTTTATGAGCTAGCTCCTGGGCAAATGTCCAGTTTATTGTTTGTTCCCTTCATACTGGTGCATTCTCAGACACTTGATTGTTTCTATTTCTTTTTGTTTACTTGCTTGTTTTTGTTTTGATTCCTATACTTTAACATATTGACTTTTTCCCTCTGGAATTCCATTTATGATTATATCTCTCTTACACCTTGTCTTCCTTCAAACTGGATAGCAAATAACTTCTCTTCATCATGGTCCTTTCCGACAATCACTAATGCCTCCTCCAAACACTCTCAAAGTGCACATCCATTTTACTAATGTAGTGCTTATTTCAGACCTTGCACATACTTCTATTACACTTTTTCTTATGTTTCTTGTGATTATTTGTGTGCCCTTTGATCTCTCTATTAAACTCTGAATTCTCTAAAGGATGAAACTGGGTCTGTTTCCCCATATCATCCCATTGAAAGTGCTCAGTAAATAATTATGAGAAAGGAAGAGATTAATGAACGCATGAGATGCCATTTATCTACCCTCAACATTTAGTTAATTTGAAAATTAAGTTTAGTTGTTAGTACAGAATTTGGGATTAATGAATTTTTCTCTTGAAAAAAAAATGAATTTGGTGTGTGGCTAGAAATATTTTAATTTTCGTTTATATTAGCTCCCACTAGAACCCAAGTAAAACGAGTCCATTGTTAATGTTAGGGAAAAATGTAAACCAAGTGAAAAGAACAGATGAGTATAATAAAAAGTGGAGATGTCAACATCTCACTGAATTATAAATATTACTGGAGTATCTAGCATAACTGAGGAAAAATGTATCCTTGCCTTTAATAATAATATGAAGGTACGATTTGTTTCGCTTACTTGTTTTCTGTTTTGCCACAGATACCAGATAATCTCAGAGGGCAATGTGTGAAGGAAAACAGGAAGACTGGTAGAAAGAAGGAGAGAAATGATTTGTTACCACTGATAGATTCAGT
Source organism: Mustela erminea (assembly GCF_009829155.1). Classification (NCBI taxonomy): domain Eukaryota; kingdom Metazoa; phylum Chordata; class Mammalia; order Carnivora; family Mustelidae; genus Mustela; species Mustela erminea. Next base: position 60,351,904 of record NC_045622.1, read on the forward strand.
ATGTGAAGCAACATTAACTGCTCTCTAGGTTTAATTGGAAGTTTATTCTGAATATAAATGTAAAGCATCCCTATAAATGCATATAGACCAGGTAAAGGACAAAAATTAGGTGTCTTGAAAGAGAGGAGTGAATTAAACATTTTAGTGAGTTGAGAGACTCTAAGCTCCATCAGGGAATAAATGATTTTACATTTATAAATGCCTCAAAGAGTACCTTGGTAATATAAAATTATTATTGGCCATCAGTTAACAATAAGAATATAAAATAAACATATCCGTTGGGTCATTGGTGATGTAATCAAAGAAGTCTTTTTGAGACAACATCTAAGGAGACACATACAGTTAGTAATAGGTAGGTAAGTAAGGTATTCTAACCAAAATCCCTAGGAGAAGTCATAACAGAGTTATACTTGATTAGAAATCTGTGAGGATCAGAATCTTAAAAATACGATCAGTATCTGTGGTGAGAACTTGGATTGCTTAATAAGAATTTGTTAGACAACTAGATACTTTAATTAACAAATGACAATATACAAAATAAAAAATACCCTAATCCCTGACTCTCAGAAAATTTGGTTGATCATTAAAATGCACTATGGAAATTTAAGACATGGGTGTGAGAGGAGGACAGTAGCCATAAAGTATATTTTTTCTTCTCTTTTTCTTACTCTAGAAAACACACATGAATTCTAGGCCTAATTGATCATGCTAATAATATTGAATAAAACAAACTGGACCCCGGCCTCATTCATTCTTAGTGGAGTCCCAGGACTGGAAGATATACACATGTGGATTTCCTTCCCATTCTGCTCCATGTATGTGGTGGCCATGGTAGGGAATTGTGGGCTGCTCTACCTCATCCGCTATGAGGATACATTGCACAGACCCATGTATTACTTTTTAGCCATGCTTTCCCTAACTGATATTGCCATGTGCTCTAGTACAATTCCTAAAGCTCTCTGCATCTTCTGGTTTCATCTCAAGGAAATCAGCTTTGGTGAATGTCTGGTCCAGATGTTCTTCATCCACACCTTCACAGGAATGGATTCTGGGGTGCTCATGCTTATGGCCCTAGACCGTTATGTGGCTATCTGCTACCCACTGCGTTATTCTACTATCCTCACCAATCCTGTCATTGCAAAAGTCGGACTTGCTACTTTCCTGAGAGCAGTGTTGCTCATCATTCCCTTCACTGTCCTCACCAAGAAACTGCCCTACTGCAGAGGGAATATAATCCCCCACACTTACTGTGACCACATGTCTGTAGCCAAATTATCCTGTGGCAATGTCAAGGTCAATGCCATCTATGGTCTGACGGTTGCCCTCCTGATTGGGGGCTTTGACATCCTTTGCATCACAATCTCCTACACCATGATCATCCGGGCAGTGCTCAGCCTCTCTTCAGCAGATGCTCGACAGAAGGCCTTCAGCACCTGCACTGCCCACATCTGTACAATTGTTTTCTCCTACAGTCTAGCCTTTTTCTCCTTCTTTTCCCACCGCTTTGGGGGCCACACAATCCCTCCATCTTGCCACATCATTGTGGCCAATATTTATCTGCTCCTGCCTCCCACTATGAACCCTATTGTGTATGGGGTGAAAACCAAACAGATACGAGACTGTGTCATAAGGATTCTTTCAGGTTCTAAGGACATCAAACCCCAAGGCGTATGAAGAAGACATTAAAAAAAAAAAAAAAAAAGGACATTTCCATGACAGAAAGGAGATTGTGTTTATGCAAGAGGTGTAAAATATTTCAGGAAACACTATTTTGGCATGAGTGATGCATTTCTAAATACATGTCTTGAGAATCTCAACAGGCCTGCCAACCAATATTTCTATGAATTTTTTTCCTTCTCAGTCCTGTGAGAAGGAATATATATCTTTGAACAAACCCTAATTAGCCCACTTTCCCTAAAAAATAAAGTGAGAGTTTCCGGTTTCCAAATAGCTATTATAATTCCTACATTGAGAGCCAGTTGTTTCTTTCCTCTGGAAAATATGTGCTATATACTTTTAATCACTACTAAAATATGTTTTTTCAATGACTTCTTCCTAAAAGAGAAGCTATAAATTATTTTATGCATGAAGTCTTTAATGTAATGACTTTTAAGTCTCTGGGTATCTGAGAGAATTTGGCTGAATAGGTGTCTCCTAGCCATGATACACACATGTTTTCACTACTGACTAATCTGATATCCAGTCTATTTCAAGAGGACCTTTGAATGCAGACAATCTGGGGGTTCAGGTAGGTAGATCTCTTAACATAAGGTAGCACACAGTATAATGTTTTATAAACAGTATGAGAGGGGATCAAAATCAGCTTGTTTCCTCTTATCTGCAATTGTGAATCTAATAAATAAAATTAAATATCTCTTTCTAATATTTAAAATTATTTTAAATTAAAGAATACATGAAAGACTGGAGAAAATAGTACCTTTATATTAATGTCTAACGACTGAAGCCAATTTTGTAAGGAATATCAAATTAAATTGTTATTCTTCTATTGTTTTGTCCAACCTAAAAGATAGCTTTGTCCAGTTTAAACTACACCAAATCGCATTTAGTTATTTAATTCATAACTCTTTACAATCTCACTTTAAAAATTTTACAAAACAACACCATCCTCTAATATATATAACCATCTTCCACTTTTTACACTAATTCTCTGTTCACCTTGACATCAAAACTTCTAGACTAAGTGTTGGTTCATAAACTGACTTTTGTACATAGAGTGTAAGCAGAAAGAGAAGAGAGAACCAGTCCACTCTGGTATGGTAAGTGACAGTTTTAATAAGCAAGGAAACATACATACAAGACAGGTAGATGCAAGATAAAAAGCTCTTTGCACCTGCCTGCCAGAATCTTAAGAGTTTACATAGAGGTCTTAACTGAGTTCAGTCACACATATCATCCAGATGGTCTCAGCAGCATATTATTCTATAATAAGATCATATCCTTAAGGTAGCTTGCAGTGTGAGGAAGATAAGTGGGATGCACAGTCCAAGGACAGGGGAGAGCATGAAGAGCCTACAATTGCTTGGGTCCAGTGCTCAGGTCAACCTAGGGTCATGGCCCTCTTGAGGACCTATTTGAAGTCAAGTTGTCATCATCTTTCTCTTTACTTTCTCAACTTGACATCGTCCTCCCCCAATGGGTCTTTTTGTCATCACATCCATCACATGAATTTGCTTTTGTCCATTTCACCAGTGGCTTCCATGTTAACAAATTAAATAGGCCTCTTTCTTGGCTCATATAATTCTCTCAGGAATAGCAAATCCAGTTTTGTATCCCTGATAACTTGAAACATTTTCATTATTTTACTTCAGAAGCATTACACATTTTATGATTTTCATCACTTCTGCTGAATAGGAAGACAGACAAATGGCCAAGAGGTATGAAAAGATGCTCAACATCACTAATCATTGGAGAATGCAAATGAAAATCACAATGAGATATCATTTCTCATCTTGATAGGATAGCAACCATAAGATCAGTTAAACAAAGAGTTTTTGGTGAGGATGTAGAAAACTTAGAACCCATGTCCACTACCAGTGGGAAGGAAAAAATGTGTAGCCACTATGAAAAATAGCATCGAGTTTCCTCAAGAAATTAAAAATAGAATTACCATCTAATCCAGAAATCCCATATCTGAGTGTTTACCTAAAAGAGCTGAAAATAAGATCTCAATGACATATATGTACTCTCAGGTTTATTGCAGCACTATTCACAATATCCAAAATATAGAAGTAACCTAAAGGTCCATGGATAGATGGATAGATAAAGAAATATAGTATATACACACAAGGCAATATTATTCAGGTATAAAAAAAGTAAACTGTCATATGCTACATTATGGGTAGCCCTTGAGGATATTATGCATAGTGAAATAAGTCAGTCACACAAGAACAAATGTTGTTATGATCCCATTTAAATGAGGTATTTTAATGTACTTAGGCTCATAGAAGTAGAAGATGGAATGGTAATTCCCTTTAGATATTATAATAATATGTGTATTATTTTTAACAAAACTATACATTGCCAATTAAATTTTTTCTAAAATATCCAACTAAATGAAGGGACATACAATATTCATGGATGAAGAGATATGAGTTATCCCCAAATTGGCACACAGGTGTGTTGCAATTCTTACAAAAATCCTGGCAAAATTTTTTTTTGATATAGACAAAATTATTCTAAAATTTATTTAGAACATCAAAGGAATGACAATAGATGAAACATTTGAAAACACATACTGAAATGAGCAAGGAGTCTTTGCAATATCTAGACTTACATAGCTCCAATAATCAAGACTGTGGTATTGGTAGAGGACAGGTACATAGAACAATGGAACAGAAATGAAAACCTAGGAATAAACCCCCACATATATGTCCAAATTATTTTTGACACACAAACAAAAGAAATTCAATAAAGGAAATGCAGCCTTTCAACGAAGTCTGCTGGAAGAGTTGGGTGTTGATAGCCAAAACCAAGAACACTGTAGACCTAAATTAAGATGGTTGATTGTACCTTACACACAAATTAACTCAAAAGAATCGAAAGTGAAGGTAGATGAAAATTTGAAGCTGTAAAACATTTCAAAAAGCAATGGGATAAGTCTTCAAGATCCAGAATTAAGCAGAGTTCTTAGACTTGATGCCAAAACATAATGCAAAAAGAAAAAAAAAGTGAAAAATTAAACTGTATCAATTTTTAAAAATTTTATTCTGCTAAACACCCTATTAAGAGGATGAAAAGACAAGATACAGAATGGGAAAAATAATTTCAAGACCTAACCAACACACATATACAATTACTCACACATAAACACACACAAACACACACACACTCTCAAAGGTAAAAAAATCTAATTTGAAAATAGATAAAAATATAAGCAGACATGTCATTGATAAAGACATAGAAATGGCTAATAGAAAACATAAAAAAATACTATATGATCTCCCTCATATGTGGAATTTAAGAAACAAAAGAGATGAACATAGCAAAAGTGAAGGGAAAATAAGGTAAAAAACAGAGGGTGGCAAACTATAAGAGACCCTCAACTATAGGGAACAAACTGTAGTTTGTTGCAGGGGAGGTGAGTGGAGGATGGGGTAACTGGGTGATGGTCATCAAGGAGTGCACTTGATGTAATTAGCACTGCATATTATATGCAACTGATGAATCACTAAATTCTACTATTGAAACTAATAATACACAATATGTTTACTATTTTAATTTAAATATTTTTTTAAAAAACATTCAGCATCATTAGCCATACACAAATAAAAATTAAAATGAGATAGAATGTCACTACAAAACCATGACACAGGATAAAATAAAACCTACTAACAACATGAGATTCTGGCAAGAATATGGAGAAATTAAATCATTAATACATTACTGGTAGGACTATAAAATGGGACAGCCACTCTGGAAAATATTTTGGCAGTTGCTTAAAAAAACAGTACTGCAATTATCATGCAATTTAGCAGTTACACTCCTGGGCATTTCATCCAGAGAAATACTTGTGTTCACACAAAAACCAGTGAATTGTGAGTGACATAAGTGAAAATGGCAAAATAACAATATTAAGAAGTTTGTCCCTAATAAAAGCAATGGATAAACTAAAAACAAAACAAAACAGACAAAAACACAGTCAAAAACAACTTTCTCACCTTCCTGATACTAATTAAAAGTTGGCAGCAATTAGGAGAATGCTAAATCAGAAAAAAATATAGTTGAGCTACTGTATAAAACAGTATGAAGTTTCCTCAAAAATTAGAAACAAAAATTCCATATGATCCAATAATTCCGTTTCTGGGTATTTACCCAATGAAAACAAAAACACTGATTGGAATGCTGTATGCACCCTTCTATTTATTGCAGCATTGTTTTTTTTAAGATTTTATTTATTTGACAGAGGTCACAAGTAGGCAGAGCCAGGCAGAGAGAGAGAGGGGGAAGCAGGCTTCCTGCTGAGCAGAGAGACTGATGTGGGGCTCGATCCCAGGACCCTGAGATCATGACTTGAGCTGAAGGCAGAGGCTTAACCCATCCAGGTGCCCCAATATTGCAGCATTATTTATGGCGCCAAACTATGGAAACAACCTAACTCTCCATTGACAGATAAATGGATATGGAAAATGTGGTGTGTGTGTGTGTGTGTGTGTGTGTGTGTGTGTGTGTGTATACACACATGAAAATATGCAGCCATTAAAAAGGATGAGATTGTGCCATTTGAGACAATATGGTTGGATTTAGAGGGAATTATTCTAAGTGAAATAAGTTAGACTGAGAAAAAAGAATACATATGACTTCATTTAAGTGTGGAATTTTAGAAAAACAAAACAAAGAATTAACAAACAGCAGAATCAGACGCATAAATACAGAAAACAAACTGATAGTTGCCAGAGGGCAAGAAGGTGGCAGATGGGCCAAATGGGTGAAGGAGGGTGGGAGATATAGACTTAAAGTTATTGAATGAAGAAGTTATGGGAATAAATGGTACAACATAAGGAATGCAGTTTATATACACTGCATATAAACTCTACTTCAATTACATATTTTTCATTAAGATCTGGGGCGCTTAGGTGGGTCCATGGTTGTGTGTCTGTCTCTTGATCTCAGCTTATCTCACGGTCGTGAGTTAAAGTCCCATGTTGGGCAAACAAACAAACAAACAAACAAAGATCTTAGTGTATGTAAGCATAGGTGTGGAAGCATAAGGTATTAGCCCTATTGTTAACTCAATGAACCTGCACTGAGTATGTGTCTTTCAAGTAACATCTCCATTGGTTGAGGTATGTTTCATAAACTTACGTGTAGAAGCCTGTGCGAACAGATGTATGCTAAACTCATTAAAACTGTACTGCCTGAACCCCAGTGTTCATAGCAGCAATGTCCACAATTGCCAAACTGTGGAAAGAGCTGAGATGTCCTTCAGCAGATGAATGTATAAAGAAGATGTGGTTCATATATATAAAGGAATATTACTCAGCCTTCCGAAAGGATGAATATCTACCATTTACATTGACATGGATGGAACTGCTAAGTGAAATAAGTCAATCAGAGAAAGACAATTATCATACAGTTTCACTCATATGTAGACCATAAGAAATAGCTCAGAGGATCATATGGGAAGGCAGCAAAAAAAAAAAAAAAAAAAAAAAAAGGGAAGAAAGCAGAGTGAGCCAAAATATAGAGACTCTTGACTACAGGAAACAAACTGAAGGTTGTAGAAAGGGAGGCGGAGACGGGGATAGTGTAACTAACTGGGTGATGGGCATTGAGGAGGAACTCTGATGTGATGAGAACTGGGTGTTATACGTAACTATTGAATCATTGAACACTAAACCAAAAACTAATGATACTGTATGTTGGCTACTTGAATTTAAAATTAAAAAGGAGGGGGGGAGGATGTTTTATTCTAAAAGCAAAAAACAAAAACTGCACTGCACTGGGCACCTGGGTAGGTCGGTTAAGCATCTGCCTTTGCCTCAGGTCATGATCCCAAGGTCCTGGTATCCAGTCCCCTTTTGGGGTATTCTGCTCAGGGGGGAGCCTACTATTCCCTCTCCCTCTGATGCCTGACTTTGTCCACTGCTCGTGCTCTTGCTCACTCTCATTCTCTCTCCAATGAATAATTTTTAAAAATCTTAAGAAAGAAAAATAACCCTGCACCAAAACAGTTAAATAAAGCAAAACAAAGAAAAGCAAGCAAAACAAAACAAAACAAAACAAAACAAATAACCCCAGCTGAATCTCAGCAAGAGAGCTTTGTAACTTTTTAAAAATTGTCATAAAAGTCAATTAGGATGAAATTCACCATTTATTTATTTATTTATTTAAATTTATTTATTTATTTTCAGCATAACAGTATTCATTATTTTTTCACCACACCCAGTGCTCCATGCAATCCAGCCCTCTATAATACCCACCACCTGGTACCCCAACCCCCCACCCCCCCACCACTTCAAACCCCTCAGATTGTTTTTCAGAGTCCATAGTCTCTCATGAGTCATCTCCCCTTCCAATTTACCCCAACTCCCTTCTCCTCTCTAACTCCCCATGTCCTCCATGCTATTTGTTATGCTCCACAAATAAGTGAAACCATATGATAATTGACTCTTTCTGCTTGACTTATTTCACTCAGCATAATCTCTTCGAGTCCCGTCCATGTTGCTACAAAAGTTGGGTATTCATCCTTTCTGATGGAGGCATAATACTCCATAATGTATATGGACCACATTTTCCTTATCCATTCGTCCGTTGAAGGGCATCTTGGTTCTTTCCACAGTTTGGTGACCGTGGCCATTGCTGCTATAAACATTGGGGTACAGATGGCCCTCCTTTTCACTACATCTGTATCTTTGGGGTAAATACCCAGGAGTGCAATGACAGGGTTATAGGGAAGTTCTATTTTTAATTTCTTGAGGAATCTCCACACTGTTCTCCAAAGAGGCTGTACCAACTTGCATTCCCACCAACAGTGGAAGAGGGTTCCCCTTTCTCCACATCCCCTCCAACATATGTTGTTTCCTGTCTTGATAATTTTGGCCATTTTAACTGGTGTAAGGTGATATCTCAATGTGGCTTTAATTTGAATCTCCCTGAGGGCTAGTGATGATGAACATTTTTTCATGTGCCTGATAGCCATTTGTATGTCTTCATTGGAGAAGTGTCTGTTCATATTTTCTGCCCATTTTTTGATATGATTGTCTGTTTTGTGTGCATTGAGTTTGAGGAGTTCATTATATATCCTGGATATCAACCTTTTGTCTGTATTGCCATTTGCAAATATCTTCTCCCATTCCATGGGTTGCCTCTTTGTTTTCTGGACTGTTTCCTTAGCTGTGCAGAAGCTTTTGATTTTGATGAAGTCCCAAAAGTTTATTTTCGCTTTTGTTTCCTTTGCCTTTGGAGACATATCTTGAAAGAAGTTGCTGTGGCTGATATCGAAGAGATTACTGCCTGTGTTCTCCTCTACGATTCTGATGGATTCCTGTCTCACGTTGACGTCTTTTATCCATTTTGAGTTTATCTTTGTGTACGGTGTAAGAGAATGGTCGAGTTTCATACTTCCACCATTTTAAATGATTTACTTATATTAGAGAAAGTGAGAGAGAGAACACGAATGGAGGGAGGGGTAGAGGGAGGTAATCTTCAAGCAGACTCCCCATAGAGCACTGAGCCTGTGGCAGGACTTCATCTCAAGAACCATGAGGTCACAACCCATTTGCCCAAACCAACACTCAGATGTTTAAACAACTGAGCCACCCAGGAGCCCCCAGATTTACCATTTTAATGATGTTCAATGTACTATTTAGTGACTTTTAGTACCTTCACAGTACTGTGCAATCATCACCACTATGTAATTCCAGAATATTTTAGTCATCTCCCCAAAAGACCTAATACATTTTAAGCAGTCACATCCTTCACCCTGTCCATGGAAGCCAAGAATTTACTTTATATTTTATGGATTTGCTTTTTCTTAATATTTCATATAAATGGAATAACACAATATGTAGCTATCTGCCTCTGAGTTGTTTTCAAAGTTCATCTTTTTAAATATCTTATTTATATTCACTACCCTGACTTGGAGATGACTAAGTGCTCAGTGATGTTATTAAATTAGAGACATTAGAAAATAAGCGAATGAAAGAAGAAATGGATGGATGTGTGAGGGACTAAAACATTCTATAGAAGTGCTTTTACCATGTTCCCTTCAAGGAATACTCACATGGAAAGAAAACTCAACAATACTAAAATCACTCACTTCTACTAAAATTTATGTTCAATTCCTCTCCATTAAGTATGTCCTCACACATGTGCATGAACGTGCACACACACACACACACACACGTGCACACACACACACACACGTGCATATGAAATAATTCAGTTAAGTATCATCATCTAGCAGTAAGACTGGAAAGCTTCCACTCTTCCTCCTCCCTTAAAGGTCAGCTTGATTGTTACACAAGTGTCTGTGTCTCTAATTTTTGTACTATCCCTTCAGGATATATAGGACATTTTTCTTAAACACCCAGTACACTAGTACAGGTATCATGGGACTTAGAAATTGAGGGTTGTGCATGTACATATAGCCTATGCTTTTGAACTAAGATCCTGAACACTGGACCAGATCGCATTCAGCTCACTGTCTGCTATCCAGAACCTAAGGTATTAAAGGAACACAAAAGGGACACTAGAGACAGGATTTTTTCTTTTCTTTTCTATCTTCTTTTCTTTTTTTTAGACATAAAGATAAAGTAGAGGCTTTGAATGTGTATGAATTGTTTATGGCAGTCTCAGAAATACAGACTTGAGTCCATTCACCATGTTTGAAGACAGGAGTGTTGTGGGAGGCTTGGAGGATACAAAATGCTTGTTTCCCCAATTCTCAGATTGCGGTTCAGTGTAACTTTCCATCATGATTACGAGTATCTGTGTCATTTCCCTAACAAAGTGGGAATCACTGGTTCTGTTGTACTGGAAGTCAGGTATGAATCATGCCCAGGACAAGAAGAAAAGGGGGAGAACTAGGTGAATAGTTCTCAGTCATGGCCAGAACACTCTTGATTCTTACTTGCCCTCCCCTTGTTCTCAGAAAGAGAACCCAATTTTTCTTGGTTCATTTCTAGAGACATTTTGTTAAGACTGTATTTCATCCATTTTAGAGAACAGCCCTTGTCTGGAGGGACTCACTGCTATATAAGAGAAGACCGTGGGTTTCAGAGATTTAGGACAGTCTAAGGAGAAAACAGGCTTGTTTTATGGGGTTCGGAAATGACTATAGACAAAAGATGATATCAAAGTTGTGCTTTACAAATAACATACATGGATTAATGTTACTACTCCAAAATACCTGTCTACACCCATGGCATAACATTAGTTAATTTTCCTTGCTAGAACAATTCAGTTATGATGTATTAATCATTTTAAATCTGTTTTGGAAATTTCCTTAAATATTTTCTGGTTAGTACTATATTACCTGTGTATAAGCATGGGCCTCAGAGAGTTTTGCAAATATATCAAAGATGGGACCTGATATTATTGTGTAACATGAAAGTCAGTTTTAGTAGTTAAAGACATGTCTCCCCTGAAGCAAATAATACATTATATGTTAATAAAAAAGACATACCTATAAAAAGAAAGCACAAGAGATATATGTAGGATATTTATTTCATATTTAAGAATTATATTCTCTAGAAAAGAGCACAAAGAATCTCAGAAATACATTTTTTAAAAATTATGCAAATCCATATTTTTCCACAATCTCCATCTGTTGTACAGATACATAAATACCTGACTATTTTAACATTTTAAGGAGAACTGAGTGGTGATATTATCTTTTAGCAACTTATAACAATTTATTGTATAATAGTCAAATATTCATCAAAAGAATTTAGTATCTATTTTATTTTAATGGAAAACATATATAGATGGAGAAACAGATATGCACTTATATAGATATATGTGATTTTTATAGTTTTTAAAATTTCCATTCATGATATATGTGAAATTCATAAAAAAATATTGTATTCAAACATAAAGCACACACTTACAAGCCTGACAGAAGGAAACTTGATGGTATAATTGTTCTTCATGGAAACATAACTCTTACTTTACAAAAGCCATAGTGTTCTTTTTTTAAAACACAAACTCTAATGGTTTTGTTAGCTTTGTATTACCAGTTGAAGGCCACACCAATGATTCTAAAATAAGAAACTAAGCAGCAACTGATAAGCTGTGATATAACTTAAGTGTTTGTTTGTTTGTTTGTTTGCTTTTAAGGGTCTCATTTTAAAACTTCTGTGTATCAAAAAGTAAGTCAGAGAATTATTTCAGCACTGTGTAATGTTTTGATTGTGGAGAAACTTTGCCAAAACTTGAAATGAAACAATTTTCACTACTGTGTCAGGCTTTCTTTTATTTTTCTCAAAAGTGATCTTGATCCAGTCTTCTCTTGCCTTTGTTTCTGCATTATCTGAAAGTAATGTTTTCATCAATTTAAATACCACAATATATATTTAAGTAGGAAAAAATAATAAGATTATTATAATAGATTAGGACAAAATTTGTTTTATTTAAACATCCATTCATGATAAAACGCATAGTAAAAACTAAATTTAGAAAGAAATTTTCTTAACTTGGAAAGGTAATGCACAAAAAATGTACAGCCAATTTCCTACTTAATGATGAAATATTAAAATCTTTCTCCCTGAGAATGATGGTAAGACAAAGATGTCAACTGTTCCCACTTCTATCCAACATTGTACTAGAGGTGCGAACAGTGGAATAAAATTTAAAAAGGGGAATAAGGCATTAATTTTGGAATAATTTAAAAGAAATGACACCAGAATCCCAACACAACAGCACATAGAGGCTGCTGCAAAAGCAGTTTTTGGATGGAAACTTGTAACAATAAATGCAGATATTAAGAAATAGATCTCAGAAACAACTTCACTTTATACCTCAAAGACAACTATGACCAAAAGAAAACAGAAGGAAGGAAATCACAATGACAAAGTGGAGATAAATAAAATGGAGGTAAATAAAAACAATATAAAAGCGAGACCCAGTTTTTTGAGGTGAGCAAAATTGGCAAACCTTTATTTTTTTAAATTACATTTATTTATTTTCAGCATAACAGTATTCATTGTTTTTTTACCACACCCAGTGCTCCATGCAATCCAGACCTCTGTAATACCCACCACCTGGTACCCCAACCTCCCACCCCCCCGCCTCTTCAAACCCCTCAGATTGTTTTTCAGAGTCCATAGTCTCTCATGGTTCACCTCCCCTTCCAATTTCCCCCAACTCCCTTCTCCACTCTAAGTCCCCATGTCCTCCATGCTATTTGTTATGCTCCACAAATAAGTGAAACCATATGATAATTGACTCTTTCTGCTTGACTTATTTCACTCAGCATAATCTCTTCGAGTTCTGTCCATGTTGCTACAAAAGTTGGGTATTCATCCTTTAAGATGGAGGCATAATATTCCAAAATTGGCAAACCTTTAGCTAAACTTACTAAGAAAAAAAGTAAAAGGACACAAATAAACAAAACCAGAAATGAAAGAGGAGATATTACAGTTGATACCATGGAAATACATAGGCTTGTTAGAGACTACTATGAAAACCATATGCCAAAAATTACCTAGGATAATATACTGTATATTATTACAAAAAGTAATATTTCGGTCATTCCAATTTTTTCCCACAAATTTATATTTTGGGAACTGTATACAGAATATATAAAGAATGCTTAGAACACAATCATAAAAACATAAACCAATTAAAAACTGGGCAAAGGATATGAATAGACCTTTCTCCAAATAAGATATAAATAAGCCAATAAACAGATGAAGAGAAGGTCAACATCATTAGTCCTTTAGGACATGTAAAACAAAACCATAATGAGATACCACTTCACATCCACTAGAATTGTTATAATAAAAAAGGTAATAGTCTTGTTGGAAAGAATATGGAAAAACTGGAACCCTCAGACACTGATAGAGAGAATGTAAAATGGTTAAAAGGAGAAGGGAGTTGAGGGAAATTGGAGGGGAGATGAACCATGAGAGACTATGGACTCTGAAAAACAATCTGAGGGTTTTGAAGGGGTGGGCGGAGAGGTTGGGTGAGCCTGGTGGTGGGTATTATGCAGGGCATGTATTGCATTGAGCACTGGGTGTGGTGCATAAACAATGAATTCTGGTACATTGAAAAGAAATTAAAAAAAATTACTCTTTTGTTCTCTGGGATGACTTTTCTGTATGCTGAATAAGTCATCTTTACATGGATGCTTCAAATGCATCTCCTGTTTGTTGTGACCTAATCTGAATACATTCTCTTCCCCTATAACCTGGTCTTTCTCCATTCTTCCTTAAAAATGTGAATAGCATCACATGCCATCCTACTGCATATACCAGAAACTTAGAAATGTTGTTTGTTCAGATGAATGTGAAGCCTTAAGGCACCTAGAAGAGAAAATAAACAGTAATTTCTTTGACATCAGTCATAGCAACATTTTTCTAGATGTGTCTTCTAAAGGAAGGGAAACCAAAAGAAAAATCAACTGTAATAATCCAAAATAAGAACCTCTGCAGAGTAAAACAACAAATCAAAACAACAAATCAAAACAACAAATCAAAAGGGCAAACTACTGAATAGGAGAATATCTTTGCAATGGTATGCCAAATAATGAGTTAAAATCCATATTATTTAAATAACTTATATAACTCAACACCAAAAAAAAAAAAAAAAAAAAAAAAAACAACCACCAAATAAGCCAATTAAAAAATGGACAGAGGACCTGAAAAGACATTTTGGAAAGGAGACATGAAGATATCCAACAGGCACATGAAAAGATGCTTAACATCACTAATGAGGGAAATTCAAATCAAAACCATGAGATATACCTATCAGAATGGCTAGAATTAAAAAAAAAAGTAAGAAATAACATGTATTGGGGAGAATGTGGAGAAAAAGGAACATTTATGCCTTGTAGGTGGGAATGCAAATTAGTATAGCCACTGTGGCAAACAGTATGGAGCTTCCTTAAAGAATTAAAAATAAGAATACCATGTGATCCAATAATTCTGTTACTGGGTAATCATGCAAAGAAAATGAAAACATGACCTAAAAGATATATATATATCCCTATATTTATTGCAGCATTATTTACAATAGCCAAGATAAGGAAGTAACGTAAGTATCCATCATTATTGACAAATGAATAAAGAAGTAAAGAAGATGTGATATTGATACATATATTATCTTACTCCATCCTATTATATATAATGGTATATATATAATGGAATATTACTCAGCCATAAAGAAGAATGAGATTTGCATTTGTGACAACATGAATGGACCTAGAGGGTGTTAATCTAAGTGAAATAAATCAGACAAAGAAAAATAAATATCATATGATTTCACTTCTATGTGGAATCTATAAAAACAAAACAGATGAATAGACAGAATCAAATCTATAAATAAAATTAGACCTATAAATAGAGAGGACAAACTGATAGTTGCCAGAGGGGAGGGGAGTAAGGGGCTGTAAGGGTGAAACAGATAAAGAGGAGTGGGAGTTACAGGCCTCCAGTTATGGAATGAGTAAGTGATGGGGATAGAAGGTACAGCTTAAGGAACAGAGTCAAAGGTAACGTAGTAGCATTTTACAGTGACACAAAGCAGCTACACTTGTCGTGAGCATAGCATAATGTATAGACTTGTTGAATCTATACAACCTGTTGTATAGCTGAAACTAGTGTATACCTGAAACTAGTGTAACATTTTCTATAAACTCTACTTAAAGAGGAAGAAAAAATTTTAAAGAAAATAATTTTATTCTTTGGTCATAGAAATAATCAATTTTGCCTCCACCACAGCTTCTTAATCTATTCATTTTTCTTCATCCTCACTGCCCCCATCCTAGTTCAACACCCAGTCATTGCTCCTTTGTATTACTGCTATTCACCTGATCTACTTATATTTATTCTTGCCACTTGTAATCTGGTCTTGTCATTGCTGCAAGGTCTTAATTCTCCTTAAAAACTTCAGTGGTCCCTTGTGATTTTAGCATAAATTTGCTTATATATCTCTGGCCTCTATTGTTAGATCAACAGCTCTATATCACATCATATCTCATTTTCTAGTACAGTTTAGGGCTTCAGCCATATTTATCCTTTTCTATTACCTTGAATTTAACATGATCCTCTCATTTCAGAATCTTAAAGTTCTTGGAATCCTTTCCCTTTCTCTCTTCCCCATCAATCAAACAAACACCCTAGTTAAGACCTATTCTAAGTATCCTCAGTACAAACTGGTGTTTCTTCTGTAATCCTTCTCTAATACTAAAGCTAACTTAATTCTCATTAATATGCTATCATATCTCCGGGTGCTTTTGCGTTAAAGCACTTCTCCCAGTCTATAGGTATATATATGTTAGATTCTTTATTTAATGTTTTATCCACCTGTCCAAATTAGACCGCAGTTTCCATGTGAAAATGGACCATAACAGTTCCTTCATCATTCTATACCTACCATGTTTTGTAAACATACTAGAAGCACTAATATCTATCATCTATCTATCCATATATATATACACATATATATAGCAAATAGATTTGCCTCTAAAAATTTTTAAGCATGACATCATAACCGCAGAATTTAGAATCCCTTGAAATGTTGTAGTCAAGAACAATTCAAACACTAATAAAGTTGCCCACTTTTTATAGGGCCATTTTGGTTTCATAAATGAATGTATTTTTCTGTTTACATACAATTTCAGGTATTATTGATAGGAAACATATCTTTGAATTAATCTCCTCCCCAACCTATTGGAATTTAATATCCTAGGATTTCTCCTCTCTCTATGGGCTATTCTCTCTTCATGTTTCCAAGGGAAGTCTATTATCCTTAGATCACTGAGTTGTTTACTACTCCCTATAAATTCCAGAGCTCATAATTTTTATGCCATACGTCATCTGAGAACACACCCTCAGCTCATGTGTAAAGTCCCTTTCTCAGTGTTGTGTCTTTTTTTCCAGATAGGAAACCCCTGCCATTGCCACGACCTCAGACTGTGAGTCTCTGATCATAACCACAGTTAAGTACTGAAACCTTGGCCTCATCACATTGATTAATCCCAGAGTATCCAATGGCATCCTTAACCTTTTCTTATGTTGTTTTGGAAATATCCTGCATAAGGGATGGACTCTTTCCCCTGTCCTGGCAGGAAATAGAGGCTTGGAGAAACTTTTCAAGGGGGTTAGGGCTAAAGTTAGGGAATATAGATTATTATTTTTCTGTTTTTCTTCATCTATAAAAAAGCTACCAGATTAACTTCAGGGGGAGTATATTAACTATTTTCCATAGCAGGATCACATGCCATGTCCTGCTAATCTCTAACTGCTAAATATATATATATATGTATATATATATATATATATATATACATATATATATATATATATATGTATATTTAAAACACAATTTCCTTTCTGGGGACTCAAATCTGCTCCTTCTCTTAATTGGTTTGCACTACTATCAGTCAGGGGAAAACATCAAAGATACAAGGCTGTGTCTTTAATAGGAAGATGTGTAATTATAAATGATTATTTGGCGAAAGTACCAGGCTTCCTACAGTCCAGTGGGTCACACACTTCCAAGCTCTCAAGATGGAGCTAGGAAGCTGAAATCCTTAGAATTTTGACCATAAAGTCCTAAGTCAAATCAACTTCATCTCCAAGCTTTTTTGTGTCTGTTTTGTCACAATTTGCTATGAATGCATTTAGATGACTTTAGGGTTCCTCAAATTACATTACCATTAAAGAAGGATGATTTGCCCCATGTTTAGGCAGAGCATGTCTATCTAAACATAAAGGTAGCAAGACATTTCTAGGAAAAAAATGCATCTAGTTGTGAATACATATCTTCTTTTGTTGGTGATAATGCAAGGTAATTTTAATTTCTTTCAGGTCTGTTTTTCTACATTCAAAAGCAATTATATCAAAAAATAAATAAAATTAACTATATCAAGATTAAATCCAAAATTGTCTTATCTGCTGTAAAGGAATTTAAACTTTATTTGAAAGAAAGTGTGAGGGAATGGATTAGTGTAGGAAACAGAATACCAGTTTTATGATGATCAGATTGCTGATAAAAGGAAAGAAGCACAGAAAAAGGCAAATAAATTTGACCAGGTAAGGCTGAAGAAGCAGAGGTCCAGGGAAGGGCTACCTGAGTGAAATTAAGGGCAGGAAGCAATAGGACAAGGAAGCAGTTGTTTACCAATAGGAAAGGATTGTTACTTTCAGGCTCGGCTACTTGGTTCCTGAACAGATGTTCATTAAGTAAAATCAAAACCATCATGTTACCTGTGTCTAAATCCTTTATTTATATCACTTTGTAGATTCTCTAAGACTGAATTAGAAAAAAAAAAGTTTCTTCTTTTTTTTTTTTTTTTTAGATTTTATTTATTTATTTGAGAGAGAAAGAGAAAGAGAGAAAATGAGCATGGGAGAGGGACAGGAAGAGAGAGAGGGAGAGAGAAGCAGACTCCCTGCTGAGCAGGAAGCCCTATGTGGGGCTGGTTCCCAGGACTCAGAGATCATGACCTGAGCCCAAAATAGACACTTAAATGACTGAACCATCCCATACCTCTAGGGAAAAAAAACTATTATTTTCTCCATGATATGACTCCTGAAATTGACAAATTCAGTCATGAACACTTCACTACTACAGCTATTCTTCTGAGACATTCTCGGCAGTCCATAAAAATGGAAAAAAAAAAAGGGATGTAAAAAAGAAAGTAATTCCTCTTGTAATAGGCCCACACTTATGTTTGCAAACTTCTAAGTCTACAATGTAAAATTTTTGGAAGCTATATAAAACATTAGTGGACATCTATAGCAACAGGGAATGGTGTAGTTATAAAATTTAATCTCATAATTCTGCATTTAAAAAAAATTTTTGGCTGTTAGTTAATAAAAATTTGAAGCAAGATTGAGACAAATATGAAGAGAACCCACACATCTATTTGATTCCACAAAATTTCTGAAGAAATGATGGAAGTTAAAATAACAACAACAACAACAAAAACAATCGTGTTCATGTGATGGTCCCAAATTGAGTTGGCATGGAAAATACAAAGAGAGATTTGAGATGCATGCTGAGTGCCCCCTGAAGAGACAGCAGTGACAATTGCTCCTTTGAAGTTTAACTTCAGTAGAAGCCAAAGCCCAGAATGCTGTAATTTATCTTAAATTTAAAATAATGAATACTGTTTTTCTGAAAATAAATAAATCAATTTAATAAAAAAAATTTATCTTAAATTTCTGTAAGGAATGACTTTAGAATTCATTTCCTTACAGCTCCAAACTATATTCTGAGGAGACCTTATTTAAAATATTGTTCAACATAGGGCATCTGGGCAACTCAGAGGGTTAAACCTCTGCCTCTTGGTCTCAAGGTCCTGGGATCCAGCCCCATATTGGGCTCTCTGCTCAGCAGGGAGCCTGCTTACCTCTTTCTCTGCCTGTCTCTCTGCCTACTTGTGATATCTCTCTCTCTGTCAAATAAATAAAATCTTAAAAAAATATATATTGTTTGACAATCGTGTGAGGACAGTTAAAAAATAGTGTTGATGATAATTTTTCACAAAATAGCAACTTTGAAAACCATTTACTTTTTCTCTTAGGAAAAGATGTCTGCATCTCTGAAAGACTCTAATAGCTCCAAATTCCAGGTCTCTGAGTTCATCCTGATGGGATTCCCAGGCATTCATAGCTGGCAACACTGGCTCTCCTTTCCATTGGCAATACTCTACCTCTCTGCAATTGGTGCTAACATCCTCATCCTCATCACCATTTGCCAGGACCCTGCCCTTCAGCAGCCTATGTACTATTTTCTAAGCATTCTGTCTGTGGTGGACATGGGCCTGGCCACCACCATCATGCCCAAGATCTTGGCCATCTTCTGGTTTGATGCCAAGGTCATCAGCCTCCCTGAGTGCTTTGCTCAGATTTATGCCATTCACTGCTTTGTTGGCATGGAGTCTGGTATCTTCCTCTGTATGGCTTTTGACAGATATGTAGCGATTTGTCACCCTCTTCGCTACCCGTCAATTGTCACCAATGCCTTAATCTTAAAAGCCACTGTTTTCATGGTACTTAGAAATGGCTTGGTTGTCATTCCAGTGCCTGTGCTTGCAGCCCAGCGTAATTATTGCTCCAGGAATGAGATTGAGCATTGCCTGTGCTCTAACCTTGGGGTCACTAGCCTGGCTTGTGATGACAGGAGGCCAAACAGCATCTGCCAGTTGATTCTGGCATGGATTGGAATGGGAAGTGACCTAGGTCTCATAATATTGTCATACACTTTGATTCTGCGCTCTGTACTTAGACTGAACTCAGCTGAAGCTGCATCCAAAGCTCTGAGCACTTGTAGCTCCCATCTGATCCTTATTCTCTTCTTCTACACAGTTGTTGTTGTGATTTCAGTAACTCACCTGGCAGAACCCAAAGCTCCTTTGATTCCAGTTTTACTCAACGTGCTGCACAACATCATCCCCCCTTCCCTCAACCCTATAGTTTATGCACTTAGGACTAAAGAACTCAGGGCAGGCTTCCAAAGGAAGTTTTGTTTGAGATTAGAAAAGAACACCAGTCTCCAGTGATCTTCTCCATAATGTTACATTATTTTCAGCTTCTTCTAGAACGGATAGTAAAACTTCAAATATGACAGGGAAAGTGAATGCCTTTGAGGTATATTTTTCACAGTGTAAAAGCACGTGAAAACAAAAACAAACATTCCTAGTAGCTCCAAAATATTTATAAGAGATGAATATATGTGGGGAAATGAAGGACTTTCTATTAAACTAATGAAATGGAATAAAAACTAGTGTTTATGAATTATATCTCTTCCCTAAAATAAAAATCAATATAATAATACACATACAACCAAAGTGAGTGGCATGTGAATTACAGATCACGATTGTTCATTCACAGCTGTAACGTAAGGCTAAAGTCTATCTGCCTGGACAAGTGGCTAAGGAAGATGTGGGCAGCATGAATAGTGGGAAGCAGATCTATATATGGACAAAATTAGAAGCCCAAATTGCTGCACAATGCCATCCAATTCTCACAAGCTTTCTGCCCAAATCCATATTAATTTGGGCAGAAAGCTCGTGAGAATTGGCCAGAAACCCGCTGTGATCCCCCTGTGGTAGGAGCCTTCAAGGGAGCCACCTGGGCCTGGCCCAGGTTCCCAACTGGCCAAAACCCTGCAAGAAAGAGCTCTAATGCCAGGTGTGTGTGAAGAGCAAATCACTTTAGAACACTGGCCACCCCTGTCCTCTACTCAGCCCCCTGGGTACCCTGCCTTGGCACTGGCAGATCTGGCCTGCCATGCCCCTAGGCCCTCCCCTTAAGCCTACATTGGGTTTTCAGGCTGATGTCCCCATAGGCCTGGCCCCCATGCCCTCCAGACTGGGGACACCTGAGCCACATCTCAGGACTCCACCTGCCACCCAAGAGGATACCACACATTTTGGAGCTGCACAAAACCCTCCAAGTAGGAGAAACCTGCATGACACCCTGAGGCGACCCCCCTCATCCTCCTCACCAAATCTGAAGCCTAAGGCTCAGCAAGACCCCCACCCTCAACTCTTCCCCTGGGGAGCTTGCCTCAGGGGAGGGTCTTGGGGGAGCCCCATGGACCCGGCCTGTAATACTGGATGGTGGAACAGAAACCTAGTGAGAAAGCGGTTCAAACACTGGGTGAGTCCACAGCCCAAGCCACCAAAAAATGCTGGCCAATTCTCATGAGCTTTCTGTCCAAATTGATATCAATTTTGATATCAATTTTGAAACCCCGGCAAACTCACTTCCAATGACAAGAGTTTTCAGGGATGCCACCTGGGCCTGGCCCAGAGTCCTGAGTGGTCATGGCGTGAACCCTGCAAGAAAGTGCTCTAAAACCAGGTGCACCTACAGCCTGTAGAGCATTAGAACAGGGGCCACCCCCATTCTCTAGTCAGACCCTTTGGGAGCCGCCCACACCACTGGCAGATGAGGTCTGCCATACCTCTATGTCCTAATCTTAACCCTAACCCTAGCTTGGGTTTTCAGGCTTGCATCCCCAGAGGCCTGGACCCCAAGCCCTCCAGAATGGAGACCCCTGAGTCACACCCCAGGACTCTGCCTGCTGCCCAGGAGGAAACCATGCCCTTTGGAGCTGTACAAAACCCTCAGGTCGGGGGAGGAGTCAAGATGGCAGAGAAGTAGCAGGCTGAGACTACTTCAGCTAGCAGGAGATCAGCTACATAGCTTATCTAAAGATTGCAAACACCTACAAATCCATCGACAGATTGAAGAGAAGAACAGCAGTCCTAGAAAGAGAAAATCAACCACTTTCTGAAAGGTAGGACTGGCGGAGAAGTGAATCCAGAGTGACGGAAAGATAGACCCCAGGGGGAGGGGCTGGTTCCCGGCAAGCGGCAGAGCAACGGAGCACAAAATCAAGACTTTTAAAGTCTGTTCCGCTGAGGGACGTCGCTCCAGAGGCTAAACTGGGGTGAAGCCCACGCGAGGTCAGCGTGGCCTCAGGTCCCACAGAATCACAGAAGGATCGGGGGTGTCTGGGTGTTGCAGAGCTTACAGGTATTAGAATGGGGAAGCCAGCTACAGACACAGAGCCGACAGTGAGCTCACAGCTCGGGGTTACCTTGAACCGATAGCAGGCTCAGTGAGCTCAGAGCACGGCCGTAGGTCAGGCAGATGGGAGTTACTGGGCGCTGTTCTCTGAGGGTGCACTGAGGAGTGGAACCCTGGGCTCTCAGCTCCTCCGGGCCAGAGACAAGGAGGCCGCCATTTGTATTCCCATCCTCTGGAACTCTAAGGAAAGCACTCAGGGGGACGCCTGGGTGGCTCAGTTGGTTAAGCAGCTGCCTTCGGCTCAGGTCATGATCCCGGCGTCCTGGGATCGAGTCCCACATCGGGCTCCTTGATCCGCAGGGAGCCTGCTTCTCCCTCTGACTCTGCCTTCCACTCTGTCTGCCTAGGCTCGCTCTCGCTCACTCTCTCTCTGACAAATAAATAAATAAAATCTTAAAAAAAGAAAAGAAAGAAAGCGCTCAGGGAACAAAAGCTCCTGAAAGCAAACCCGAGCTGATTACTCAGCCCAGCCCCTGGTAAGGGCGGTGCAATTCCACCTGGGGCAAAGACACTTGAGAATCAATACAACAGACCCCTCCCCCAGAAGATCAACAAGAAATCCAGCCAAGACCAAGTTTACCTACCAAGGAGTGCAGTTTCAATACCAAGGAGAGCAGCAGAATTCCAGAGGAGGAGAAAGCAAAGCACGGAACTCATGGCTTTCTACCCATGATTCTTTAGTCTTGCAGTTAATTTAATTTTTTTCTTTTTCAATTTTTTTTCTCTCTTATTTGGCTAAATTTTTTTTTAACTTTTACCCATTTCTTTTTTTAACGATTTTTAATTAGTTTATCTAATATATATTTTTTCTTTTTTATACTTTTTCTTTATTCGTTTTCTTTTTTTAGTTGTTTCTTTTCTTTTTCTTTTTCTTTTCTTTTCTTTTCTTTTTTTCTTTCGAACTTCTTTTTATCCCCTTTCTGCCCCCCTCACGACTTGGGATCTCTTCTGATTTGGTTAAAGCATATTTTCCTGAGGTTGTTGCCACCCTTTTAGTATTTTACTTGCTCCTTCATATACTCTTACCTGGACAAAATGACAAGGCAGAAAAACTCAGCACAAAAAAAAAAAAAGAACAAGAGGCAGTACCAAAGGCTAGGGACCTAATCAATACAGACATTTGTAATATGTCAGATCTAGAGTTCAGAATGACAATTCTCAAGGTTCTAGTCGGGCTTGAAAAAGGCATGGAAGATATTAGAGAAACCATCTCAGGAGATATAAAAGCCCTTTCTGGAGAAATAAAAGAACTAAAATCTAACCAAGTTGAAATAAAAAAAAGCTATTAATGAGGTGCAATAAAAAATGGAGGCTCTCACTGCTAGGATAAATGAGGCAGAAGAAAGAATTAGCGATATAGAAAACCAAATGACAGAGAATAAAGAAGCTGAGCAAAAGAGCGACAAACAGCTACTGGACCATGAGGGGAGAGTTCGAGAGATAAATGACACCATAAGATGAAACAACATTAGAATAATTGAGATTCCAGAAGAAGAAGAAAGAGAGAGGGGGCAGACTGTATACTGGAGAGAATTATTGGAGAGAATTTCCCCAATATGGCAAAGGGAACAAGCATCAAAATTCAGGAGGTGCAGAGAACACCCCTCAGAATCAAGAATAGGTCCACACCCTGTCACCTAATACTAAAATTTACAAGTCTTAGTGACAAAGAGAAAATCCTGAAAGCAGCCTGGGAAAAGAAGTCTGTAACATACAATGGTAAAAATATTAGATTGGCAGCAGACTTATCCACAGAGACCTGGCAGGCCAGAAAGAGTTGGCATGATATATTCAGAGCACTAAACAAGAAAAACATACAGCCAAGAATACTATATCCAGCTAGGCTATCATTGAAAATAGAAGAAGAGATTAAAACCTTCCAGGACAAACAAAAACTGAAAGAATTTGTAAGCACCAAACCAGCTCTATAGGAAATATTGAAAGGGGTCCTCTAAGCAAAGAGAGAGCCTACAAGTGATAGATCAGAAGGGAACAGAGACAATACACAGTAATAATCACCTTACAGGCAATACAATGGCACTAAATTCATATCTCTCAATAGTTACCCTGAATGTTAATGGGCTAAGTGCCCCAATCAAAAGACACAGGGTATCAGAATGGATGAAAAACAAAACCCATCTATATGTTGCCTACAAGAAACTCATTTTAAGCCTGAAGACACCTCCAGATTTAAAGTGAGGGGGTGGAAAAGAATTTACCATGCTAATGGACATCAGAAGAAAGCAGGAGTGGCAATCCTTATATCAGATCAATTAGATTTTAAGCCAAAGACTATAATAAGAGATGAGGAAGGACACTATATCATACTCAAAAGGGTCTGTCCAACAAGAAGATCTAACAATTTTAAGTATCTATGCTCCCAATGTGGAGCAGCCAACTATATAAACAAATTAATAACAAAATCAAAGAAACACATCAACAATAATACAATACTAGTAGGGGACTTTAACACTCCCCTCACTGAAATGGACAGATCATCTGAGAAAAAGATAAACAAGGAAATAAAGGCCTTACATGACACACTGGACCAGATGGACATCACAGATATATTCAGAACATTTCATCCCAAAGCAACAAAATACACTTTCTTCTCTAGTGCATATGGAACATTCTCCAGAATAGATCACATCCTTGGTCTTAAATCATGTCTCAACCAGTATCAAAAGATTGGGATCATTCCCTGCATATTTTCAGACCACAATGCTCTGAAGCTAGAACTCAACCACAAGAAGAAATTTGGAAAGAACCCAAGTACGTGGAGACTAAACAGCATCCTTCTAAAGAATGAATGGGTCAACCAGGAAATTAAAGAAGAATTGAAAAAAATCATTGAAACAAATGATAATGAAAACACAAAATCTGGTTCAAAATCTGTGTGACACAACAAAGGCAGTCCTGAGAGGAAAATATATAGCAGTACAAGCCATTCTCAAGAAACAAGAAAGGTCTCATGTACACAACCTAACCCTACACCTAAAGGAGCTGGAGAAAGAACAAGAAAGAAACCCTAAACCCAGCAGGAGAAGAGAAATCATAAAGATCAGAGCAGAAATCAATGAAATAGAATAAAAAAAAAATAGAACAAGTCAATGAAACCAGGAGCTCGTTCTTGGAAAGAATTAATAATATTGATAAAATCCTGGCCATACTTTTCAAAAAGAAAAGAGAAAGGACCCAAATAAATAAAATCATGAATGAAAGAGGAGAGATCAAAGAAATACAAACAATTATAAGAACATACTATGAGCAACTCTATGCCAAAAAATTTGACAATCTGGAAGAAATGGATGCATTCCTAGAAACATATAAACTACCACAACTGAACCAGGAAGAAATAGAAAGCCTGAACAGACCCATAACCAAAAAGGAGATTGAAACAGTCATCAAAAATCTCCAAACAAACAAAAACCCAGGGCCAGACAGCTTCCTGGGGGAATTCTACCAAACATTTAAAGAAGAAATAATTCCCATTCTCCTGAAACTGTTCCGAAAAATAGAAATGGAAGGAAAACTTCCAAACTCATTTTATGAGACCAGCATCACCTTGATCCCAAAACCAGACAAGGATCCCACCAAAAAAGAGAGCTATAGACCAATATCCTTGATGAACACAGATGTGAAAATACTCAACAAAATACTAGCCAATAGGATTCAACAGTACATTAAAAAGATTATTCACCACGACCAAGTGGGATTTATTCCAGGGCTGCAAGGTTGGTTCAACATCCGCAAATCAGTCAATGTGATACAACACATCAATAAAAGAAAGAACAAGAACCATATGATACTCTCAATAGATGCTGAAAAAGCATTTGACAAAGTACAGCATCCCTTCCTGATCAAAACTCTTCAAAGTGTAGGGATAGAGGGCACATACCTCAATATCATCAAAGCCATCTATGAAAAACCCACCGCAAATATCATTCTCAATGGAGAAAAACTGAAAGCTTTTCCGCTAAGGTCAGGAATACGGCAGGGATGTCCATTATCACCACTGCTATTCAACATAGTACTAGAAGTCCTAGCCTCAGCAATCAGACAACAAAAGGAAATTAAAGGCATCCAAATCGGCAAAGAAGAAGTCAAACTATCACTCTTCGCAGATGATATGATACTATATGTGGAAAACCCAAAAGACTCCACTCCAAAACTGCTAAAACTTGTACAGGAATTTAGTAAAGTGTCAGGATATAAAATAAATGCACAGAAATCAGTTGCATTCCTCTATCCCAACAACAAGACAGAAGAAAGAGAAATTAAGGAGTCAATCCCATTTACAATTGCACCCAAAACCACAAGATACCTAGGAATAAACCTAACCAAAGAGGCAAAGAATCTATACCCCGAAAACTATAGAGTACTCATGAAAGAAATTGAGGAAGCCACAAAGAAATGGAAAAATGTTCCATCCTCCTGGATTGGAAGAATAAACATTGTGAAAATGTCTATGCTACCTAAAGCAATCTACACATTTAATGCAATTCCTATCAAAGTACCATCCATCTTTTTCTAAGAAATGGAACAAATAATCCTAAAATTTATATGGAACCAGAAAAGACCTCGAATAGCCAAAGGAATATTAAAAAAGAAAGCCAAAGTTGGTGGCAGCACAATTCCGGACTTCAAGCTCTATTACAAAGCTGTCATCATCAAGACAGCATGGTACTGGCACGAAAACAGACACATAGATCAATGGAACAGAATAGAAAGCCCAGAAATAGACCCTCCAGTGCCTTGGCTGGAACCCAGGGGGAGGAATATCGTGTGACATTGGCCTTGCAAGCATCTGGCTCACAGAAGACTTTCTCACAGGTTTCAGGTCTCGACCACTTGGGACCCTGGCTAAGCCCAGATGGTGGTCCTTTGGATACGCACCACCAGAAGCAAGTTCGCAGGGTGTTTTCTGGCCAATTCTAACGAACTTTCTGCTCAAATCATTATCGTTTTGGGCAGAAAGCTCATGAGAACTGGACAGCATTGGGCAGTGATTTGGGCTGTGCTGGCATTCGTGGTCTGGAGCATTTTTTTGCTAGGTGCATGTCACGGTCATCCGGGAACATGGGCTGGGCCCATGCAGCCTCCCCAAGGGTCCCCATGCATGGGAGCTTTACGGAGGCAGAATTAGGGAGGAGGTACAGCTGGGCATCAGCCTCTGTGTTTGTGGCCCTGTGGGGTGCCAAAAGTGGGCGATGGCCTCAGGGGGGACATGCAGGTTTCTCCTCTTCTGAGGGTTTTGCACAGCTCCTAATGGAACAGTTTCCTCCTGGGTAGGAGGCAGATTCCTGGGCTGTGCCTCAGGAGTCCCCAAACTGGAGGACTTCAGACACAGGCCCCTGGAGATGGAAGCCTGAAAACCCAACTAAGGGTTCAGACCAAGGCCTAGGGGCATGTCAGGCCTGAAAAACCAGCGCCAGTAGTGCACTCCAGAGGGAAGCATTTGCCACGTGTGCGCTGGCTTGAAGAGGGCTTTCTCACAGGGTTGAGGCCTTGACCACTCAGGAAGCCAGGCCAGGCCCAGGTGGTGGCCCTCCAGACATGTGCTACAGGAAGCGATTTTGCCAGGTTTTCCGGGCGATTCTCACAAGCAATTTCAACTTGGTTAGATTTTAGTTCTTTTATTTCTCCAGAAAGGGCTTTTATATCTCCTGAGACGGTTTCTCAAATATCTTCCATGCCTTTTTTGAGCCCAGCTAGTACCTTGAGAATCGTCATTCTGAACTCTATATCTGACATATTACCAGTGTCTGTATTGATTAGGTCCCTAGTTTTCGGTATGCTTCTTGTTCTTTTTTTGGTAGTGAATTTTTCTGCCTTGTCATTTTGTCCAGATAAGAGTATATGAAAGACTATGGACTCTGAAAAACAATCTGAGGGGTTTGAAGTGGTGGGGTGGTGGGAGGTCGGGGTACCAGGTGGTGAGTATTATAGAGGGCACAGATTGTATGGAGCACTGGGTGTGGTGAAAAAATAATGATACTGTTATGCTGAAAATAAATAAATGAAAAAAAAAAAGAGTATGTGAAGGAGCAAGTAAAATACTAAAAGGGTGGCAAAGACCCCAGGAAAATATGCTTTAACCAAATCAGAAGAGACCCCAAATCATGGGGGGGGCGGTGGAGAAAGGGGATAAAAAGAGGTTCAGAAAAAAAAAGAAACAATTAAAAAAAGAAAACTTATAAAGAAAAAAATATAAAAAAGAAAAAATATAGATATATATTAGATAAACTAGTTTAAAATGTTAAAAAAGAAAAGGATAAAAGTTAAAAAAAAAGATTTTTCAGAAGAAGAAAAAACATTGAATGAAATTAAATTAAGTGCAAGACTAAGGAGTCATGGGGAGAAAGCCATGAGTTCCATGCTGTGCTTTCTCCTCCTCTGGAATTCTGCTGCTCTCTTTGGATTGAACCTGCACTCCTTGGTAGGTGAACTTGGTCCTGGCTGGATTTCTTGTTGATCTTCTGGGGTAGGGGTCTGTTGTTGTTATTCTCAAGTGTCTTTGCCCCAGACAGAATGGCACCGCCCTTACCAGGGGCCGGGCTGAGTAATCAGCTTGGGTTTGCTTTCAGGAGCTTCTGTTCCCTGAATGCTTTCCGAAGAGTTCTGGAGGATGGGAATGAAAATGGCAGCCTCCCAGTCTCCAGCCTGGAGGAGCTGAGGGCAGGGGCCCCACTTCTCAGTGTGCCCTCAGAGAATAGCGCCCAATCACTCCCGTCTCCCTGGCCTCTGACCGTGCTCCGAGCTCACCCAGTCTGTGACCGGTTCAAGGTAACCCTGAGCTGAGAGCTCACTCTTCAGCTCTGTCTCTGTAGCCGACTTCCCTGTTCTAATACCTGCAAGCTCTGCTACACTCTGACACCCCCGATCCTTCTGTGAACCTGCTGGACCTGGGGCCATGCTGACTGTGCGTGGGCTTCACCCTGGTTTGGACTCTGGAGGGATGTCCCTCAGTGGAACAGACTTTTAAAAGTCCTGATTTAGTGCTCCGTTGCTCTGACACTTGCTGGGAGCTGGAACCTCCTCCTGTGATCTATCTTCCCGTTGCTTTGGATTCACTTCTCCACCAGTCCTACCTTTCAGAAAGTGGTTGATTTTCTGTTTCTAGAATTTCTGTTCTTCTTCTCTTCGATCTCCTGTTGGATTTGTAGGTGTTTGCAATGTTCAGATAAGCTATCTAGCTGATCTCCTGCTACCTGATGTAGTCTCAGCCTGCTACTTCTCCACCATCTTGACTCCTCCTGCTAGAATCCACACTTTTAATAAAAAATAAATTCACTTTAATAAACCTACCATGAAAAGGAAACATAGATATCCATCATCACAACTGAGAACATCACAAAAGAAGACAGTCAGACACAATCTGGTATCTGATGGAAGAATACTACTGCTTAGGTACTTCTGCCCAAATGTTCAACCTATTGAAAGCTACAGATCCAGCTACTCATTTACAAAAACACAGATGTCAGATTAATGTCCTAACAAAGAGTATGCAGACATCATCAATGAAGTCCACATTGCATATTTTCCAACAAGAAAAAATATTTTTCCAACAAATAAACTGTAAGACCAGAAAGAAGGCAAGAAGGGAAGGAAGGAAGGAAGGAAGGAAGGAAGGAAGGAAGGAAGGAAAGAAGGAAGAAAGGAAAGAAAAGAAAAGAGAAAGAAAACAAAAGATAAGAAAAGGAAAAGGAAAGGAAAAAAAAGAGAGAAACCTCAGAAACTAACCCATACATGTACGGTCTCAACTTATGACACAGCAGCAGAAAATATACAATGGGGAAAAGACTGTCTCTTCAATGAATGATACTGAGAAAACTGGACACTAGATGCAGGAGAATGTGACTGGATTGCTTTCTTATACCTCACATACAAATTATGAATGGATGAATGACTTGAACATATTAAATGAATCCATTAATCAGGTAGTCAGTTTCTTGATACTTGTATTGGTGAAGAGTCTCTTACATCAGACACCAAAGGCAAAGGCAAAAAATTAAAAAAATAAACAAATGGTAGGACATCAAACTGAAATTTCTGCATGACAAAGAAATCATCAAACCCTTAAAAGGCAATCTCCCCAAAGAGAAAAATATCTCCACACCCTATGTGTGAGAAGAAACTAATATCCAAAATACAAAAAACAGTCCTTCAAATTCAAACAAAAACTGAATAGATCAAATAACTAACAAATTTCAATAACTCAGAAATGAAGGTATTGTGAATGATTCTTCCCTGATCCCTAAAATGAATAAAGAAAAATTATTTTCTTTTAAGTTTTGTGTTGCGAGTATATTTTACAATTCTGATGCATCCAGTATAACGACTTTATGTATTTACCTATTCTCTACCAATAGTAACGTTACTGCTTTGGGGCAAAGAAGCAGGGGATATTCATTTTAATATTCCTAACACTACCTTAGGAAGGTATAGTTCCCAGTTTACAATTTAGCTGTTGAATAGAATTGGAATATTGTGTGTGTGTGTGTGTGTGTGTGCCCGTGCACAAGTGAGAGAGAGAGAGAAAGAGAGAGTTAGTTATTAAAACTAATTCTTCTCATGTATGTGGTTGCATATACATTTGCTGGCTAGTTATTGCAGAGTAGTAACACCCAGGCAAGCAAGTTAATAGTCTCCCATTCTATGTGAGAAAGGAGCCTTTCTGGTCCCCAAAGAAGCTAGAGATAAAATTGATCATGTATAGGGTGAAAGCAATGTTTACCAGTGTTGAGGGATCGATACTGAGAACCAGAGAGCAATGGTTGCTGGAGCTTAGAAGAGTCTGAGGAACCTGCTAAGGAGGACACAACAGATTTACAGTTTGCAGTCAGCCCCATCTTCAAGGCAGCTGCTTTATAAGGACTTCCAGCTGAGGAGGAGTTTTCCAGGGGCATGGCAGAGGGAACTCTTTCTGACAGCAGAGTTCAAATTCAAGAGGACATCTACCCTCTCACAGTTTTGATCAGAAAACTTGACTTCCTTCCACTGCAGCTGTGTGCCACAAATAATGACAAATAGTTTGGGGCCAATAAGCTCGAGGATTATTCCTGGAGGGCAAGACAGTAAGTTCATCTTTTTCTAGATGTGCACATTGACAAAGAGCCCAGACCCAGAGTCCACTTTAAAAGCTTAATTAATACTGGTTAGAGATCTTTCTGTTTTAGTGCTCACCAACTCTCAATTTATTGAAGTTGTGATTTTTATTTTAACCTGCTGGCTCCTTTTCCATTGCCTCTAATACTATAATATTATAGATGATTTATATGGGCTTCAGATTCATTCAAATATATCTTGAAATCTTGCTATGTCATCTACTAACTGAGGCTCCTTGGACAAGTTACTTTTTAGTCAGTTTTATTTTATGTAAAATTGGGTGAATAAATTCTGTCTAATGTGATTTGTTTTAAACACAAATAAGACTAATGCATGTAAAGGACTAGCTCTTAGGTATATTCAGTAAATTGTAGTTATTTAAATTATTAGTCTTTCCCCAAATTTTATTTTTCTTTTAACTCTAAACAGCTAAAAATGTTACCTATTAAATGTTAAACATTAAAAATGTTACCTATTACCTATTTTACTTGATCATAAAAAGTTTATTATTTATAAATAACTCATGGTGTCTATAAGGTAAAATGGAGGGAGGGATGACACAGAATATCCCAAAGTGAATGAGTAGGATGGGGCTTCACATTTAGACATATTGTCTAGAACTCTAGAGAAGCTCACATAAACCAATACAGTTCAGTTTAAAAGCAAACTGTTTTCTTTCTCATTCTTACAGAGTTGTCAAACTGGGTGGAATTAAGAGTTGATGGGTGTGGGTACCTTCTTTCAGGCACTGGCATGAATGGGCCACTTGGCAGAAAACATTGGGTATGCCTGAGCTAGCAGATGTATTGGGCTCTAATAAAAAAAGGCTTGGATATGTTGCCATAAAGTAGTGGGCCCATGAGGTGGCCACGTTAGAACTGACAATCTCTAAAGCAGGATTATGTGGGAGAAAAAAAAAATAAGATAATAATGCAGAGAAAATATATAATGCCTACATCATTTCATTTGGATGTGACATCAGTCACACTTCCACATCTAACCTCAAACATAAGATAGCGGCCTGCAGTAGCTTCCTTCTGCTTCGGATGAACCATAGCAAGCGTAGTTGCTTTGTCTGCTTCCCTACCAACAATTGGTCAACCAGAGCAGTCTTCATTTCTTTGGTGATAGCAGATGAGGTCATGCTACTGTAAAACTATCTGTGACTTTCTAGCTGTGAGGAGTATACTATGTGAGATGTATGTGTGTGAGTGAGAGAGAGACAGAGACAGAGACAGAGAAAGAGAGAGAGAGATAGGGAGACAGAGACAAGAGAGAGATTCTGCATAT
Organism: Mustela erminea; assembly: GCF_009829155.1. NCBI lineage: Eukaryota > Metazoa > Chordata > Mammalia > Carnivora > Mustelidae > Mustela > Mustela erminea. The sequence continues at coordinate 60,384,534 of NC_045622.1, forward strand.
TACCTGTTGGCATATCTCTGTGCTCAACCTCTGATGTCTGTTCCAATCACATGTGGTCTATTGTGTTTTTTTGTGACGAGAATAGACAATGAGGCTTTGGAGAACTCCTAAGCAGAGGAGAGGCCATTGTCCTCTCTGTCCTCATTAACCGTTTCTCCTCCTCACTGTAGGATCTCATCTCCCCTGTCCGTGTATCCTTACCTTTCTAATATTTCCTCTCCTGGCCCTTGCTTGGAGCAGTAGCACAGCATGAGCCCTGTGCTTACACATGGTGATGGGAGCCCCTTCAGGTCTCCGGGTCCAAAGACCATCCTATCACATGGAGAGAATCTTTATAATGAAGAGGACATCCCTAATTCTAGGCATGATACAGAATCCCCGAGAATCCTCTGGGCATAAACTTGGGCTCATGGGTCATTAAGCCCATCTCTTTGTTCCTCCCTACTGCTTTTGCAGAGACAGATCACCAGATCAGATATAACTCATAGATCAGGGGAGATTATGTCTCCTGAGTTGTTAGGAAGGGAAATAACCTGAAGGGGGTCTGTATAGGGAATAATATTGATTCTTCTCCCTTCAGAAGCCATGAAAATCCTAAGTTTTACACCATTAAGTCTTCAAAGTGTGTCTTCTTAGCAAACTGCCACTAGTGACACTTCTGCTTTGTTTAATATAATAAATGTGTGAATCCTGCTGAAGTTTGGGGTTCTGACTGTGGTTTCAAAAGATGAGGACCCCTAAAATAAATATATTAGACTGTGGCAGCAACTCTATTTTATTTAAACAGTGTTTGTACCTGTCGATAATAGTATCAACTCTCTTCCAAGTCAACAAGAGTTCCTTCACAACCTCTAACTAATTGTAAACAGTCTTTGGAGAGGGGATTTCATGTGTTTTAGCTCTTTTGGCAGAAGGTGAAGGACACTCTACATTCTCCTGAGAAAACAGAAAATAGCTAGAGCTCAAAGTCTTGTTTGCTTGGAGTCTCCTGCCCTGGATGATGATGGAGTAGACCTGCTAGTACCATAGGCCATAATGCAGAATTCTCCTGAGTACAGACAGGAAGACTGGAGGACAATTGAATACATTAGAAAGCCAGTTTCTTATCTTATAAGTTCAGATAATTTTCAGTGGTTAAGAAAGAGAAGAAAATCTGTGGTCCAAAAGAATTCTGGTTAGATCTGCTGCTATGTTCTCTTTTGCACTTCCTCTCTTTTTGATGAATGAAAACCTTACTCCCTAGCCTCTCTCTGGTCACTCCTTCATGGTATCCATCCTCCCTACTGTATCAACATTTATCTTTCCAAATCAAATCTAATTTCTACTTAATATTTCTTTTTATGCCCTCTGTGGATCCATTATATACTCTTGGCTTTAAATGATAAATTATGAACACCACTGTTGGCAAAGTCTTTCAGTGAATGTCCACACACCCTTTAATTCTACTTCATGACTCTCCAAACCATTACACCATCTTTGGTGATAAAAAGTCCTACTTAGGAAATAAGCTGCTGCTCATTTCCACTTTCCTTTGGCTTTCTCCCCAATTCCCATGCCCTCTATGATGACCTTCTTTAAAAATCATCCAGATACCATCTCTAGGTCTCTTCTTTTTATATCGTTGTGTACTGCTATTATAAATACTCATTTTTCCCTTGGGTTTTAGTGTTTCCTACCTTTCCTAATTTTTTCCAATTTTTTATTGTATTAGAATATATGTAACATAAAATTTACTATCTCAACCATTTTTTAAGTGTACAGTTCAGTAGTATTAAATACATTTATATCATTGCACATTCATAACCACCATTTATCTCCAGAACTTTTTCATTTGCAAAGATTAAAACTCTGTATTCATTTAACAATGACTCCCCCATAGCCCCCTCACCCTTTCCCCTGGCAACTACCATTCTACTTTTAATTTTTTTATCTCTCCTTTTACCCCAACCCCATTCTACTTTCTGTTACTGTGAGTTTGGTCTTTTTAAAAAAATTCCATATAAAACTGAGATCATGCAGCATTTGTCTTTATATGACTGTCATAGTACACTTTAGCATGATGTCCTCAGGTTCATCCATGCTCTTTCAATGGCAGGATTACCTTCTTTTTTTTTTAATTTCTTTTTTTAATTTAAATTTTAGTTAATAAACAGTGCAATATTTGTTTCAGGAGTAGAATTAAGAGGTCCTTCTTTTTTAAGGCTGGGTAAGATTCCATGTTTGATTTAGTTTCATACTAGGGACTGACCAGAGAGATTCCATGGTTAAGTCAAGAGGTATTTGGTACCTCATTACTTTAAGGGATAAATATGAAACTAACTCCTACATGTAAAATTAATTGGATGATTACAAAAACTTGTGAACATGTTAGTTCTTATTGTTTCTCTTCTACTGTTACCTCAATATTAACTCATTTCTCTGAGATTGAATCATCATTAGTAATATACTTTAAAAACATTTGTTTTATATATTAAATTAACAAAAATCACTGGGAATAACATAGAATTGGGTGAAGTGACTATTATGGTAACTCCTGGAGTAAAATTTCACTGTATTTGATCTTATGTATCATTTTTTTCTTTTCTGTTGCTGTTTTTGAGAACCAAGATTGCATTTTTTTATACTGCCTTCATCCATTTCAGAAACCTCTGTTATACTCACTTTTAAACATTCCAAATTTTCTAAGGTTCTTTACAGTCCAGTTTATTTTTCCATCCCATTTCTTATGTTTGAATTTTTGATGTTCATGAATAATTTTCTTTTTTCTTCTTATATATTTCAACGCCCAGCAAAAGCCATCCTGTTAAAAATGGGTAAATAAGGGGCACCTGGGTGGCTCAGAGGGTTAAGCCTCTGCCTTTGGCTCAGCCTCTCTGCCTCTCTGCCTACTTGTGATCTCTGTCAAATAAATAAAATCTTTTTTAAAAAAAGGGTAAATAAGTATTTATCCTTGCTGTCTCCAGGTACTTTGTAGCTAAAGGATATGCTATTTCTCCTATTTCACAACAGATACCTCATCTTGCATTACCACTATCCAAATTCTAGTTCTTTCTGAATCACAAAGATACCTGAAAATTAACTTTGTGCTTCACTAATTATTGATATCTTATCCTTCCCAAATCTAGTGCGAGATAAAACTTTCTAAAATTCCACACAATCATTTTACTCACCACTTCATAAACTTCAGTACTATTCAATTTTCTATACAATAAACTTCAGACCACTGTATGCTTTTTTTCATATGCAATATTTTTTTAAAATTTCTTTTCAGTGTAACAGAATTCATCATTTTTGCTCCATACCCAGTGCTCCATGCAACACATGCCCTCCTTAATACCCACCACCTAGCTCCCCCAACCTCCCACCCCCCTGCCTCTCCAAAACCCTGAGATTGTTTTTCAGAGTTCATAGTCTCTCATGGTTCACCTCCCCTTCCAATTTCCCTCAACTCCCATGACTTGACTCTTTGCTCTGGTTTTCTTGGGTCTTATTGCTAATGATATTTTCCTATATCCAGAAGGATAGATTTATTGTGTTTATTAATTTTCTGGAGTCTGTTATTTCCAATAATTCTATTTCAAATGATATGTAACATTCATTCCGTTGCATTACTGTATGCTTTTCATCCAAAATATGACTCTAATTGTTAAGTAATATTATCTATTTTCATTGTCTGTGTTTTAAACTAAATTACGTTATTAGTTGTTGACAAATATTCCCTTTTACAATTTTCATTTGTTCCATAAGTATTTGTTAACTCCAAGAAGGGCTATCCATATGACACATATTAAATTTGCCAGTTCAAGAATGAGAGTGTATGATATAGGGATTAAGCTAATAAGGAACTTCATAGAATCAGGAACCTGAAAGCACAGGAAGGGAAAAAATAAATACCAAAAGGTCTAGTCTAATTTCCATCTTTTGCTTCCAAAGTCTTTAGTAAAAATTATACTACTTATTTTTAGGCAGTACTTTATTACTTATAGAAAATTTTTGCATTTCACTCAATACCTGTCATTGACTATGTGATCTCTAGTTGAACACCTGTATGAAAGAAGTCTTATTACTTGTAAGATATCTAGAACACCACACAGTTTTAACAGAAATTTATTTCACTGAATCAAAGTTCTCCCCCTTCAAATTTACTCTTGTATGTAATATTCTATGCCAGGGGTCAATAGAGGATATCATTGCAGGTACACAGTTAGACAGACACATACATGCTTCCTACAACTACAAACAATATGCTTTTCTGATTATACATACACACACGCACACACACACACACACACACACAATTAACTTTGGTGAAAGAAATTTATATTATTTTTATCATAAATGTTTGTCTTTTCAGACTCTATGCCTTCATAAACTGAATGAATTACCCCTCATTCAATCATTTTTCAACAAACAGACTCTGTACCCGCTGCTGGATCTGCTTGGTTCTGATGCCATAAATGACTGGGTTGAGGGCAGGGGGTATGACTACATAGAGATTAGCCAGAAGGATATGGATATACTGGGGGATGCCATGACCAAAGCGGTGAGTGAGAAAGGAGAAGAGAGCTGGACCAAAGGAGGCAAAGATGACACAAATATGGGAGCTACAGGTATTCAGAGCCTTCAGGCGGGCATCTTGGGAGGGGAGGTGGAAGACAGCATATAAAATCTTAGCATAAGAGATAATAATGATGAGAATCACATCCAGAAACAAGATAGAAATATTCCCAAGACCATAGTAGACATTGGCATTAATGCTGGCACAAGCTAGACATGCCACTCCCACGTGCTCACAATAGGTATGAGGGATGATTCTATGTCCGCAATAAGGCAGCCTCAGAAAGAGAAAAATGCTGGGCGCAATCATGCATAAGCTTCTTAGAACCACCACCACAGCAATCACACCAATGACTCTGTCAGTGAGGACCATACTGTACCTGAGGGGCTTGCAAATAGCCACATAGCGATCAAAACCCATGGCAAGAAGTACAATGCTCTCCATGACTGTAAAAAGTGGATAAAAAGACTTGAGCGACACAGCACCCAAAGCACAGCTCCTGAAGGTTGAACCAGAAGATACCCAGCATCTTGGGGATAATAGTAGTAGAGAGACTTAGGTCAATCACTGACAGCATGGCCAGAAAGTAGAACATAAGTTGGTGAAGGCTACGTTCAATCCAGATAACAACTAGAATGATAACATTTCCAACAAAAGCAATTAGCTACACAACACAGAAGGGAAGTCCAAGCCAGATTTGTGCAATTTCCAACCCTGGAATCCCCAGCAATAGGAATGAAGAAGGGTGAGAGTCAGTGACGTTGAAAGAAGACATTCTTCTGTGGGCTGACGATAGCATGATTTTCAAAAGTTATTACTGTTTCCCATTGGACAATACATTCACATTGAACTGAGATCTACAAAAATTAAAAATAAAAATATTTCCTAACAAAAGATTGGTTTTGGAAATAAGTTTTTCTAAAAACCTCTGATTCTTTTGCCTTTTTCAGCTCTCCATAAGTAATTCCAGTATCACTCCTGATGTGCACCACAAGTGTGAGAAGTTAATGAGCCAGGTAGAGGCTAACACTGTGTCTTTTTTGAAATTATGCATTCAGAGGAATTAAACGAACTAAATAAACAATATTAGGAGATAATAAAATTGAGAATAATAAACAGTGCCACAATAGTCATGGCTATCATTAATTTGACATTGTTGTCATTATTTCCAATATTATCTCATTTAGTTCTCCCTCACAGTTCCATAGCACAAGTTCTGCTGGTGTCTGGTTTATGGAAGAGTGAGATTTTGACAGGTTCATTAACTTCCCATTACTTACTACACTAATACACAGCAGAATCAAGATGTGAAATTTGGTGAAACTAAGCTTCACCAAACTAATTTGGTGAAATTTGGTGACACTGATGTGGATCTGTCTTTGCAAACTTGTTCATTGAAATAGTGAAAGGAGGGAGAAGGAAAAATAAGGAGTAGGGAAACAAAGGACCTAGAATAACCAAACTACCTCAGAGCTAAGAATTGGGAAGATTTGCCATATCATCTATTGAAATTTTCTACAAATCTGTGATGATTATGGCAGTGTTATTGTTAAAAGAAGAAAAAGAAAAAGAGACAATGGAACAGAACTGAGAAACTAGCAGCAGACCCACAAAATTCTTAGGGTTCAGATATCCAAAATTAAGATATTCCCAAGTAGGAAGTTAAGATAAATTGTCAAGGAAGAATGATAATCTTTCCCAGATGAAGTTCTTTCTGAAGAACCTGTTGACTTCTATAGCTGTTGAGAGGAAAATGTGATAATTAAATCTGATCTGCGCTCTGGAGCTGGCTACACAGCAAATTTTGAAGGCATAGTTCCTGATACTGTCTTCACTTCTGACATCAACTGCCAGTTCACTAAGTTTCCCAAACTACCCCCAAGTTTAGTAATCTACTAGAAGGGCTCCCAGAACTCCCTTAATTGCCTACTATGACTTTTTTTTTTCTTTGTATCTCACTCACTATGAAGATAATATGTATAGGAAAAAGAAGCAAAAGTAATAGCATTTAATATCACTGGCATTGTGGTATGGAATGGATTCTGATTTTATTCTTGCTGGATGAGGTTTTATGTGCCTGAAAGTGTCGGTGCCTAGCAGATATTTCCTTTCCAAATTTTTCCCAACTTAGTCACTTAGTCTTCTTCCTACATCTCCCCAGACCAGTGATCTGTACCATTTCATTCCCTGCCCCAATATTCACGGTCTTAACTCAATTTCTATGAAACCAGTTGCAATCTTAAGCATATATTGCAGACTCACTGATCAGAAAAACTTACCAAGTTCCGTATCTTCGTCTTAGGGAGTCATTTAACAACTCTGAATTCAGATGCTGAAATTTACATATACACACACACACACACACACACACACACACACACACACACACACATATATATGACCTCAATACACACTAAGAAGTATTAACAAAATGTTGTGTGTGTTGAGGGGATTTTTAATGAAGTCTTCAGGTGGCAGGTAGTCTGAGACATTGAAATGAAAATGAATAGGGATTCCCTTTGGTCATTACACCAGCCAAAGAGAAAGCTCTAGGGAAATTTCAGTGAACCTTGCTGTCCGCTACTCAGTCAATTGCCAGTTTTTGTTATTTCACATAATATTTATGATCATTAATATTTTATCTTTTTCTCTCCTTCCTTCTTCCTTATTCTGTTTTCAGTCTATGAAATGCTTGGACTAATTCTTTGGAATATATCTATCTATATTTATATCTATATCTATATCATCTCCAGAAACACTTGTTCTGTTTTCAGTCTACGAAATGTTTGTACTAATTCTTTGGAAGATAGGGATATTTAGATATATCTATGTATATCTCCAGCAACTCTTTTTTTATTGTGAAATATACACAAAAGTTAGCATTTCAGTCATTTTAAAGTTTACAACTCAGCAGCACTTAGTACATTTACAACACCGTGCAACTGTTACCACTATCTAGTTGTATAAAATGTCATCACTCCAGAATGAAATCCTGTGTGCATGAAATAATTACTTCCCATTCTTCCAGCTCCAGGCATCAGATCAGATTTGCTGTCTCATATGTCTCATTGGTTGCAGAAGTCAACAGCTATGGGGAAGAAATTTAACAGCTTAACATTTACTTTTGCCCACTTAAATTCCTATTTGGGGATAGAAATTTAAAAAATGTACTCTATGCATACAATAAGATATTATCCAGCCTTAAAAAAGAAGGAAATCCTGCCATTTCAACAACATGGATGAACCTAAGGAACATCATACTAAAGTAAAATAAGCCAGTCACATAGATAAATATTGCATGATCTCAGTTTTATGTGGAATCTCAAAAAAAAAAAAAAAGGCAAAACTAACAGTAACAAAGAAGAATGGTGGTTATCAGACCTTGGCACATGTGTGAAAACTTAGACTTAAAAATGAAAAGACTGAAACTTAGACTTAAAAATGAAAATGGTAAATATAGTAAATTTTATGTTATGTGTAGTCTATCATAATAAAAATTGAAAAAAAATGGGAAAAATGGAAAGGAAAAATATGTATGTTTTATGAAACTACAAGAGATGTAGAGATCATATCTGAATGTTTCATACAGAAGACTATCATGGAGGACCTGGTATTGAAGGAGAGTAGATATGTACTGCAGTGTGAAGTATTTTCAGTTCCTACAAATATCTCATATTATGATTAATTTAAGGCACAGATAATATTGCCAATAAAAAATCTCAGAACAACAATGTGTATGAAGAGTGCTACTTTATTCAGTTACCCTCTGGAAAGAAGAGACTGTCTAATGTTTGTAACCAACCTCTTCTGCCCTTACCTCTAGCATATGAATTAAAGTTATTTTCATTTCTTAGGACCTTGATAAGAAAAAGACCATAAAGAGAATAAGATCCCTACACTTTGACAGGAATTCAGTGACACTTGCTCAGAGCATGACTTCCACCAATGACACCCAGTTCCATCCCCCCCTTCTTTCACCTGCTAGGAATCCCAGGACTGAAAACTGTCCACATCTGGATTGCTTTCCCATTCTGTATCGTGTACCTGATTGCCCTCATGGGGAACATCCCCATTATTTTTGTGATCAAGACCGAACACAGTCTCCACCAGCCCATGTTCTACTTCCTGGCCGTGTTGTCTATGATCGATCTGGGTCTGTCCACATCCACCATCCCCAAAATGCTGGGCATCTTCTGGTTCAAGCTCCAAGAGATCAGCTTTGGGGGCTGCCTTGCTCAAATGTTCACAGGCATGGAGACTGTTCTCCTGGTGGCCATGGCTTATGACCGCTTTGTCTCCATCTGCAACCCCCTCCAGTACACCATGATCCTCACGCATAAAACCATTGGCATTCTGGCCTCTGTTGTTGTTGGAAGAAACCTAATTCTGGTGACTCCGTTTGTGTTTCTCATCCTGAGGCTGCCCTTCTGTGGGCATCATATCATCCCTCATACATACTGTGAGCACATGGGTCTTGCCCGGTTGGCCTGTGCACCTATCAAGGTCAACATTATCTATGGGCTCATGGTGATTTCCAACATCATTGTGGATGTGATTCTGATTGCCTCCTCCTATGTGCTTATCCTTCAAGCTGTTTTCCGCCTTCCTTCTCAGGACGCCCGCCTAAAGGCTCTCAATACCTGTGGTTCTCATGTCTGTGTCATGCTGTGCTTTTACACACCAGCATTTTTTTTCTTTTATGATGCATCGTTTTGGTTGAAACATCCCCGCTATATCCACATCCTTTTGGCTAATCTCTATGTGGTTGTCCCACCTGCCCTGAACCCAGTCATCTATGGAGTCAGGACCAAGCAGATCCGAGAGAGGGTTGTGAATATATTTGTACAGAAATAAGAGTTCTGTGACAACACTTGGAAAACATAGGCACATACCACCCACATTTTAATAATCTTACCTCTGTTTTAGATTTCCTTTAGAGTAGGTAGTAGTAGCCAGACTTTTATTTGTTACTGGAATTCCTTTAGAGTTGGAAGATAAGGCAAAGTCACCTTTGCAGCCCACTCTGCTCACCCACCCCATGTAATTGGACAAAGGGAAAGTGTTGATGGAAAAGGAAGGTGATCTGGAGGCAGCAGTGGTTTGGGAGTAGAATGCCTGATGGGAAAGGGTGAGAACTCTCCCCATTGCTCTGTGTCTTCTCTTTAGCTAAGCTTAGACACTGAAGGGACACTGATCCAACAATGTCATTCTGTAGATGAAGAAAATAAAGTGCAAGCCATGGCTGAGAGCCATTTTTTGAATTAGAACATCTGTTCCATAGATGTATATTCTGCATATTAATCCTCAAGCTTTGACTTCCTTCTCCAGAGTCATTACTCATTTGCATTTTAATGCTCCCTTTCTTGTTCTTGCTGTCATTCTTGCTCCCTTTCTTCTTTCTAATCTGATTCCTTCCATCTCCATCCCTTCCTCCCTCTCTCCCTTACTCTTTCTCCCTCCCTCTTCCTCCTGCCTTCTCTCCCTCTCTCTTTATCTCTTTCTATCTCATCGTCACTGTTTCTCCAGTAAACTAAGTAACTGTGACTTGGAGAATGTGCGAGACTACAGCTTAGGATCAAAGATACATGATATTTTCTCACTTGACACTAAGTCATGTTAGATGTCAATAATTGTATATGTTCTGTGTCTAATTCCAATTGAATTCTATCTAAAATTTACCTCGTTTGCTATACTGTTTGCATTCATGATTTTAGAAAATTTCGAGAAGGAAATTAGGATCATTATATGATAAAGACAAAAGCAGTATTGATATCAAGGTCAGAACAGTTTCAGTATAATTTATTAATCCTGTGGATTTCCAATATGTATTCCCATTTCTAAACTCCAGATATAGCAAGGGGATAGAGTTTGCTCTCCTTTAGCAGTATGTCATAGCTTTTAATATAAAAATATCATACTTCCTTGGTTAAATTTATTCCTTTATATATGTTATTATTTTTGATGGTGTTATAAATGGAATTTTGTTCTCAATTTCTTTTTTAGATTATTCATTGCTAGTATATGGAAATACATCTGATTTCTGTATGTTAAAACTGTATTGTGTAACTTTGTTGAATTTATTTATTATCTCTAATACATTTTTTGGGGTATATTCTTTACAATATTCTTCACATAAGATTATATCATTTATAAATAGACATAGTTTACTCCTTCCTTTCATATTTGAATGAGCTTTTCTTGCCTAATTTCTCTAGCTAGAACTCCCAGTACAATGTTAGATAGTAATGTTGAAAGCGGGCATTCTTGTCTTGGTATGATCTTAGGGAGAATGTTTTCAGTCTTTCATCATTGAGTATGATACAAACTGTAGTTTGTTGTCCCCCCCCCCAATGAATGCTCTTTATCATTTAAGGAAATTTTCTTTTATTCTTATTTTATTGAGTATTTGAAAGGTTTCTAGGTTTTGTCACTTGTTTTTCTGCATCAATTGAGAGGTTTATGTGCCTTTTCCCTTTATTTCATTAATGTTAGGTAATATATTTATTGATTATCCTGAACCACCTTGCATTTCTAGATAAACTACAATTAGTCATGGTATATAATCCTTTTACTATGCTGTTGCCTTTCGTTTGCTAGTAGTTTGTTGATTTTTAAAAAATCTATATTCTTCAGGATATTTTTCTGTTGTTTTTTTGTGAAAAAAATTACATTCTGCAATGTAACGACAACCCCACACAACCCTTATTTGTGTGTGCGTGTGTGTGTGTGTGCGCGCGTGCGTGTGCGCATGCATGAGAGAGAGAGAGAGATAGAGAAGGAGAGAGATTGGGGGGGTGGAAATGGCTTCTTGAATGCACCAGATATTTTCTAGTATAATGAGCTGTATTCTGTATTTTAAATATCATTTCTTCAAGGTCAGGCAGAGATGACAGATTAGGGATTTCTCAGGTCCTTCCTGGACATGTACATGGTCATTGCATGTATGTGGCTTTATAGTTTAGGAGTATTTGAGAACTTTGAAAAACTCTGTATGGTCAATGCATTCCCCAATTTTTCCTTTTAAGTCAGTCTCTCTTTAGGTCCAACTAATATTCCTGCTTCAGGAAGCTGCAATGTTAAGTAATTTCTACTTGTTTTTGAGTAATAGCCCAGGGAAAAGGCTGCTTATAGGAAGTGAGATTTGAGTCAGGTCATATAAAGATACACCCCAATATTTCCTGGCAGCTGTTAGACAGGTTCAATAGTTACAGGTCCATGGGAATGGATCTCCAGGATATTATTTATCCCCATCCCAGGGGAAGTGGGTCTGTAAGAAAAATATAAACTTCATCTATTCAGCATAATAAAAGACATGTCCCAAGAAAATACCACAGAATGTTTCTTGGAGATTTAGAGAATAACGTAAGTCATATCATTATTAAATTGTAAAAAACAGCAAAAGGGATGGGGAAAGAGCTTAGGGCAAGGTAGTATGGAAAGATAGTATGGAGAGACGGAGGAAAGATGAAAATGAAAACAAGATAGAGAGAGAGTGTACACTCATATTCCTAACTTCCTGAGGCTACACTTTTGTCTGTGTGTGTTTATACTTATGACTGTGCAAAATCTCACATGTAAAACTAAAAGGTGAGACGTGGAAAGAGATGCACAAATGCATCGTGTATCAATTTACCCATTGTTTCTGACTCTTCATATGTCTGCATAAATGTGAGTATCATAATGGTGAGGACTTGCTTTCTCTATTTCTAGAACTGTGTCAGGAATAGTAAAAGATGAATGACTAATCAGTGTTTCTGAATTAATGAATTTGTGAATAAATTAATATTGATGGATGGCCCTGAAGGATATACTTCTTTTGGAAATGAGACCTAGATTGGTGAAGCATCTGAGAAAATTAATAAGGGACATGAAAGCAGGATAGCCATGAGACTGCAAGATTAGGCGAGTATGGGAAAGTAGGTGTCCGCCATCTCTCTTCCTTCTGCCAGCAGTTTCAGGAATGGGAACGTGGATACAGTGGGAATAGTGGAGGTTGGTGGAATAACATAGAATAAAGGGATGACACATGAAGGAAATGGCTGCTGGATTGGTGGTTATAATTCCATGTAGCACCTTAGAGTTAAGAGGTTAAATGAGGGGCTGAGACCCACTTTTATTTCTAAATCCAGGAGATATGAATAGATATGAATAGATATGAATAGATGTTGGTGTAATTACAGAATGGTAAGTGATTGGTTGTTTTGACCCATGTTCACAGACTGAAAATGAGGCTTTTTCAGAGGCACCAATTTTTAAGCCTTCCTAAAAATTCTACAGAAATACATAGGATAAGTTGATTTTCTAGAAGATGTAGAGATATGAATAGATGTTGGTGTAATTACAGAATGGTAAGTGATTGGTTGTTTTGACCCATGTTCACAGACTGAAAATGAGGCTTTTTCAGAGGCACCAATTTTTAAGCCTTCCTAAAAATTCTACAGAAATACATAGGATAAGTTGATTTTCTAGAAGATGTAGCCCTATTTTATCCTCTTAGTTTCTGTTGTATGGAGCCCCAAGAGTGACCAAGATACCAGACAATTATGAATCTGGTCACCAATGTACTGAATTTCTGGATACGGTCATCAGGATGACATCAGAGTCCTTTTTTGTGCCCCCACTGGCCACTCTGCTTGTATTTTCAATTTCTCCTTGCTCTTCACTCCATATAGAATAAAATCTATTGCCTTATTGAGCTGAAGAATTGTTCTGTGAGTTCTTAGCTTCAGAACTAATCTCCTTCATGGAATTTTTCTTGCTCCACCTCCACACTCACAACATTCTGTGTATACTCCTAACACACACTTACAATGCAATTTTTAAATTTCATCTTTGGAATATTATCTCTCTTACCACTTAGTGGCCTCCTTGAGGCTTTATGACAAGTTTTATTCAAACTTGTAATCATATTTCCTAATCAATGCTGGTACATCGAGGACCTCCTAAATATTTGATGGAATAAATTGTGAAGAGTTCTCCACTAATCAAAGGCAGAACACTGTCTCTGATAGTTTCACATCACAAAATGGAGAATGTCAAGTGTCTCCTCCTTAACCCCAGCAGACCAAGTTTACTTACACATGCATACACATAAAGAGATCTATTTCTCAAACTTCCCAATTATGAAATTATCTCTCATTTTCTGCTATTCTTCATAGGTTTCAAATGGCATAGTTAGCAAGGCATTTATCTTGGGCATGCGTTTAAAATAGAGTGTACTGACCTTCATATGCATTTCTCTCTACTGGAAGCTTGCCAGTTTTGACTTACACCAAAACCCAAGTATTCCTAAGGTTGAATCAAAGCTTTCTGCACAATTGCACGCATCACATTCAATCAGCTCTACATTTTCTGTGGGACTAGTTTTTCCCAAATAAACTGTGAAGTAATGAACTTCTTCCTTTTTTGTTTTAAATTTTTAATTTATTATAAATAAGTTCAGAGTTCCCACATATTCTGAACAAGTGCTATAAAACTAAATCATTTGATACTTCCTCTTTCAATGTAACTTTAAAGGAGACATCAGTAAAGACATTAGAGCTAGGATAGACTCTTGGTAGGAGCTGAATTTGATGATGTCTAAGATGTTCCTGCCTTCTCCCCGTGGGTATAAAGCAGAGATATATTTGAAACTTTGCCCAGAATATTTAGTTTCCCCTCCCCCAGGTGGCCTATATCTGGACATTTTGTTTACTGGGTATATTTACTCTCCTGATGATAAATTTACCTAGTTTAAAATAATCTCTCAAGTCATGTTTAACCATAACTGTAAAATATTTTTGTCAACTATCTCCCTCTCCTAGTCATTATTTTTCAAATCTGGTAAGTAATATTTTTTTTCAAGAACAAATTTTGATGGGAACTGAGTTGTTTATTTTCTGAAATATGACACTGAATTGTTTGCTCTCCTGTCTCTTCTTCTTTAAGATTTTATTTATTTATTTTTTTTGAGAGAGACAGGTAGAGTGCATGTGCATGTGTGGACATACAAGCGCAGGGGATGGGTAGAGGGACAGAGAGAGAGGAAGAAGCATACTCCCAACTGAGCAGGGAGCCCAACGTTGGGCTTGATCCCAAGACCCTAAGATCATGACCTGAACCAAAAGCAGCTGCTTAACCAACTGAGTCACCCAGGTGCCTCTTGGCCTGTCTCTTTTTAATCAGTTCCTCTATTTCAGAATTTCTTAAATTGACAACTTTTATGTGGTGGAGTTTTTTTCATGCATATGAATAAACAAAGATAAATTGTTTCTTCTGCTCTAAGAACCAGACCACTTAGTATTCACAAGTGCCCATAGAAATGTATAAACACAAATATACACACAACATGGCGTCAACATGCATATGAACACAGAGGATTTATGTACACTACATTTTGGGGTTTTTAGATTCCCTAATAGGGGAATGACTGGGATTACAAACACCAAACAAAGCACTATACACATTAAGTAAAAATATGTGAAACATGATCAGATACACAGACTATGGAATTTAATCTTTCCCATTTATTTCTGGTTACACTCCAGAGTTTGAATTTAAACTGTACCTCTTGTCTTTATGTCAGTTTTTTTATTAGGGACAGTGGCAGCAGATTAAGGCTGGTTCTGCTTTTGGTACCATTTGATTTTCAGGAGAGGATTACACAAAGCGAGGAGTGTCTTTAATCTTCTTTCCTTTTTCAAAAAATGTAGTTATAACTGACATAAAAAACTCTGTAAATTCAAGGTATATGGTGTGTTGATTTGATGCATTTATATATTACAGTATGATTGCCACCATAATTTTTTCCTATCACATTACAAATTATCAATTTCTTTTTTAGTCTTTTTTAAAAGACTAAAAGAAATAGTCTTTTAGCAATTTCAAAGTATATAATATTGTACTGTTGACTAAAATAATTACTTCTTTCTGAGTTAGAATGAAGGAATCAAAATTGAACATAATAACAGAAAGTTTAAAAAAATGTTCTTTTGCATTTTATCAGAAATCTGGACTTAGGGAGAAGAGGAGAAAAATTCACTAATGTGAAGTCAATAATTGCATCCACAACAGAAGTGTGCAAAAATTGTGGCAGAAAGAATGGCTATACTTAATGACACCGAGTTCCATCCTTCTTCATTCCTCCTCTTGGGTATCCCAGGTTTGGAAGGTGTGCACATTTGGATTGGATTTCCCTTTTTCTTTGTATATCTTGTTGCACTCCTGGGGAATGTCACTGTCCTGTTTGTGATCCAGACTGAACACAGTCTCCATGAGCCCATGTACTACTTTCTGGCCATGTTGGACTCCATCGACCTGGGCTTGTCCACAGCCACCATCCCCAAAATGCTGGGCATCTTCTGGTTCAGGATCAGGGATATATCTTTTGAAGGCTGCCTTTCCCAGATGTTCTTCATTCATTTCTTCACTGTCATGGAGAGCATTGTGTTGGTGGCCATGGCCTTTGACCGCTACATAGCCATTTGTAAACCCCTTCAGTATACCATGATCCTCACCAGCAAAATTATCAGCATCATTGGAGCCATTGCTATTCTGCGGAGCCTGTACATGGTGGCCCCACTGGTGGTTCTCCTCCTGAGGCTACCCTTCTGTGGCCACCGTATCATCCCTCATACCTACTGTGAACACATGGGCATTGCCCGTCTGGCCTGTGCCAGCATCAAAGTGAACATTCTGTTTGGCCTTGGCAACATTTCGCTCTTATTATTGGATGTGCTGCTTATAATTCTCTCCTATGTCAGGATTCTCCATGCTGTGTTCTGCCTGCCTTCCAGAGAGGCTCGACTCAAAGCTCTCAACACCTGTGGCTCCCACATTGGTGTTATCTTAGCTTTTTTCACACCAGCATTTTTCTCTTTCTTGACACACCGATTTGGCCACAATATTCCTCAATATATCCACATTTTTTTGGCCAACCTATATGTGGTTGTTCCACCGGCCCTGAATCCTGTAATCTATGGGGTCCGGACCAAGCAGATTAGGGAGAGAGTCCTGAGGGTTTTCCTCAACAAGACAAAGAGCTAACCAGTCAGAGGTCTTGAAAGGTCTGTGTTAGATTTCATGTTTCCTGCATTATAAAAAGTAGAGTTACCTTATGTCTAACCCAGTAGTAAAGAGGAAAAATTGAGCAGGGGTGTTGAGAGCAATATCATTATCATTGAATGGCAGGTTTTATATTTAAAGTTAATAATATGTAGGTTGATAATATCATATCGGGACAATTGGATATCCACATGCAAAAAGATTAATTTAGATCCCTACTTAACATAAAATTTTAGATCTGACAACAAAAGCAAGAAATATTTTTAACCAACTGAGCCACCCAGGTGCCCCCAAAAGCAAGAAATATTTTTAAATGATTGATTGGACTTCACTAAAATTAAAATAATATGTATATATATTTTTTTCTTTGAAAGATACTAGCAATAGAATGAAAAAGGAAGCCATAAGATGGGAGAAAATATTTACACCTCTTGTGGATGGTAAAGGGCTTGTAAAAAAATATACTAATAACTTTTGTAATTCAATTATAAGTGTCAAATTACTTGCTTTAAATAAAAAATACATAAATTCATTAAAAACATAAATAACGAGTCAGTAAGTACCTTAAAATGCTCTATAATTCATCACTATGGATATGAATATTAAAACCATAGTGTTGAACATCAGCCTCTCTCTCTGTCCTATACAAACTTACTTAAAGGTGTATTTCCTGAGAGTACTTCTCAGTGTATCTTCTATATGAAACTCTCTATCTCAGAAGCTATTTGAAACAAGTTGACAAAGATATTTATTTTTTTAATGTATTTTTAACATTTTTGTTTCATGCTTTATATTTTCACTTTGTGTTTTTTTGTTTTTGTTTTGTTTTTGTTTTTTACTGGTTTCTGTTTGTTTTATATTTCTGTCTGCACTTTTTAAAAATTTCCACTGCAGTTTTAATGAGTTAAGCATAAAGCTACTCCCACATGCTACTACACATAGTTTACAAATGTTTATGGGCCCAGCATGCTAGTTTGCTTATATCTTTTCTTGATAATTTTATTTTTACTTTTTAAAGTTTTTACTTAAATTCCAATTATTTAATATATCTTGTAATATTTGTTTCAGGTGTACAATATAGTGATTTAACATGTCCATAAAACAAACTGTGCCCTGCTACTTACTCCCCATAACCTATTTAGCCCATTCCCCTACCCATCTACCTTTTGGTAACCATTAGTTTGTTCTCTATAGATAAGAGTCTATTTCTGTGATACAGGTACCTTGATGTTTATAGCAGCATTATCTACAGTAACCAAATTATAGAAAGAGCCCAAATGTCCATCAATTTATTAATGGATAAAGAAGTTGTGGTACCTATTGTTTCCTGTGTTGTTGATTCTAACCATTCTGGAGGTTGTGAGGTGATATCTCATTCTGGTTTTCATTTGCATGTCTCTAATGATTAGTTATGGTGAGTATCTTTTCATGTGGTTATTGTCCATTTGTATGTGTTCTTCTTTGGATAAATGTCTGTATTTTCTGTTCATTTTTAAATTGAATTTTTGTGTGTGTATGTGTTGAGTTGTATAGCTTTTTTATATATTTTGGATATTAAACTCTTATGGGATATGTCATTTGCATCCCATCCAGTAGGTTGCCTTTTTGTTTTATTGATGGTTGCTTTTGCTTGCTTAAATAAATGGTGCTGGGAAGTTTGAAAAAATAATACAAAAGAATGAGACTGGACCACTTTCTGACACCATACACAAAAATAAACTCAAAGTGGATGAACACCTAAATGTGAAAATTAAAGCCCCAAAACTCTTAGACAAGATCATAGGCAGTAATTTCTTTGACATTGGCTATAACAACAATTTTCTAGATATGTCTCCTAAGAGAAGGGAAACAAAACCAGAAAATAAATCATTGAGTTTGCATCAAAATAAAAAGCTTTTGCATAGTAAAGGAAACCATGTAGTTTGAATGAGATTATGTTTTTTTTTAAATGAAATTAGTCTTTCTATAATTTTATAAAAATAAATACGTAGCAGAAATCCTTTAAAATACTGCTTCTATATCATTTTCCATTTCCTTGTCTCACATGAGACAAAGGGGCTTGGTTACTTATTACTGTTTAATCAACTTTCTGTTTAGAGGCATGAAATAAGCTAACTCTTGTTTCACTTATTCTTCTCTTACCCCCTTAACCCCCCATGTTGCTGGGGAGAGGGTGGTTGGGAGAAGGGGGGTGGGGTTATGGACATTGGGGAGGGTATGTGCTATGGTGAGTGCTGTGAAGTGTGTAAACCTGGCGATTCACAGACCTGTACACCTGGGGATAAAAATATATTATATGTTTATAAAAAATAAAAAAAAAAGAAATAAGCTAACTCATCTCATAAGTTTTATTGACTGGGAACTGAGAAAGGTTAAGCTGGGGCTGTTCCCTGCTTCATACTGTTTAGGACCTCAGATGTAATCATTCAGATTTCTGAAAGTGACCCATATGACTGGTAGCTAAAACTAGTGGGTTTTCAAGTAATTTCAACTCTCATGTCTCTCTGGCTTCTAGGCCAGGATAGTTGGAGGGCTCATCTAGGACTCTTGTCCAGAGAACCTATATGTGGTTTCTTCAGTATGGTGGTCTAAGGATCAACTTTCTTTCAAAGGCCCAAACAAGTAGTTTTCCCAGTAGTATAAGATGGAAGTTGCATGGTCTATTAAAACCAATTCTGACAAATTACATAGCACTGCCTTCACCATACTGTATTGTTTTAAACAGCCATCTGCCTCCTCAAACTCAGAGAGAGAAGAATCAGACACTTTTTGATGAGTGTAGTGTCAGTATTTTTTAAAGAGCACAGGGCACCCTTTCATAATAAAATGCTCAGCAAACTAGGACCATAAAGGACCATAAAGGACATTTATGAAAATTCCACAACTAATGTATTCAGCTGAATAGTTTTCCCCTAAGATTAGGAACAGGACAAGAATGCTTGTTCTCATTCTTGGTATTCAACATAGTACTGAAAGTTCTAGCCAGAGCAATTACCAATATGTACAAAAAACCCATTAGAATGAATGGCCACATTAACATATTCATATTTATCTATAATAAAATATTCAGCAAAATTGCAAGAAATAAGGAAACACACAAAACCAATAAATATGTTTCTTTTCTTTTTCTTTTTTAAGATTTTATTTATTTATTTGGCAGAGAGAGCTCACAAGCAGGCAGAGAGGCAGGCAGAGAGAGAGAGGAGGAAACAGGCTCCCTGCTGAGCATAGAGCCTAATGTGGGGCTCAATCCCAGTACCCTGAGATCATGACCTGAGCTGAAGGCAGAGGCTTAACCCACTGAGCCACCCAGGCGCCCCATATTTCTATACACTCTCAATGGGAAATACAAAAAGTAAAAAACAATTCCCTTTATACTAACATTAAAAGAATAATATACTCAGAAACACATTTAACCAAAATTTGTGCAATGAAAATGATAAATCATTGATAAAGAAATGATAGAACTAGACAAGCAGTGAGCAAGGAGCCTGATCCAGGGCTCCAACACAGGAGCCAGAGATCACAACATGAGCTGAAGTCAGATGCTTAACCAACTAAACCAACCAGGTGCTCCACTAGGACCTTCTCTTGACTCTCCCAAGCACACAGACAGCCTTCTAGACTTCCAGAAATGTTTGGATTATTATCAAAACTTCTCATGCCCTGGGGACAAGATGGCAGGGAAGTAGGAGGAGGCCTACCCTAAAGTGAGCTGATTATTTACCAAAGAACTCCGATCACCTATGAAATTAGCCTGAGATAAGAATTATACACATCTGGATCTCTACAGGGGCAGAAGACGCCAGTGGGCAGGTAAAGCAGAGTGGGAATGGCAGAATGATATTGGAAGATAAACAAAAGGGGGAGGGAGCCACCAGAGGTGACTGGTTGGAAAGTAATACCCCTAATATGAGCGAGAGTGCCCTGCGTCTGGGGACCAGCATTAACTTGGAGACTGGTTGAAAGCACTCCAAAAGAACAAAGGATCGCGGGGGGAAATTGTGGGAATTGGGGCAGCTAGGGACAGGGGCTTAAGTCCCCGGTCCCAGGACAGCGTCCCCTGGTGCTGAGCCAGAGAGAGTGCGGTGGAGAAACCAGGTCTTGGTCCCTAAGCCACCAGCATGCACGAGATTGCATGGCATCTGGCTCCTGTGAGGGGCTGTGAGCCATGCCAGACAGCAAAACGTGCGAGCCATGCTACAGAGCCTGAGATGCACATGTCCCTCATCCTCCCCTGAGAGAGGTACAAAGGCCCAGCTGGCGCTCTTTGACCCATGCCATTGTTTCAAAGCCTAAGACGCACGCCCCAAACTCTCCCCCTGAGAGAGGTGCATGAAGGCCCAGCCTGGTGCTTTCAAACCTGAGCCCATTCTCAGAGCCTGAGATGCGCCTGCGACCCACAGCCTCCCCTGAAAGAGGTGTGCTCAAGCCGGGCGCTCTTAGACCCAGAAAGACCAGGCCAGCGGGAAAATCTCAGTGTGCAATCACTGCTTGGAACCTCTCTGGCAGTCTGGAGCTGCCCAGACAGCTGCCGCTGCCCTGGTTTTGGGTACAAGCAGAAGATCCTGCATCCCCAGGGACCGCG
Source organism: Mustela erminea (assembly GCF_009829155.1). NCBI lineage: Eukaryota > Metazoa > Chordata > Mammalia > Carnivora > Mustelidae > Mustela > Mustela erminea. Next base: position 60,405,722 of record NC_045622.1, read on the forward strand.
ACTCAGAACCTGCTCTACCAGAGGCCAAGGGGAAATTTATATGGGGTCTGCAACACCCAAAGAAGAACAGACTGAGGCTTCTCTCTGAGAGGGAGGTCAGGGTGCAGTTTGCTTCCTTTAAACCTACAAAAACCATCAAAAGCGGTCAAGGTGAGAGGAAAAAAAAAAAAAAGTGAACAAACATAAAAACCTCCAGAGAACAAAAGCCGAAAAAAACAGTTTCCTCAGAGCCCACTCCCTTGAGGGGGACTGGAGGACTTAACTCAGGGAACATCATTGATGTGCCACCCATGTGGCAGGCCCCTCCCCCAGAAAACCAACCAGGAAAGAAAAAAAAAAAAAAAAGACTATGAGAGAACCACCACCACTACTTCATAGGACAACTTTTATTTTTAATTTGTTCCCACTATTCTCACTCATTTTTTTAATATAGATAATTTTTTAACCTATTTACCATCACAGTAAGCTGTCCAGTACATCAAATTCCATAATAGTTTTCTAACTTGAACTTTTTGATACATACACCTGTGTTTTTCTTTTGCATTTCTATTTTTTGAATTTCTTTTTTTTTAATTTTAGTTTAGTTTAGTGTAGTTTATTCCTTTTTTATTTTTATTTTCTAATATTCATATAGAGTTAAACTTCAAAGTAATCCCCTTTCCCCAATCAATACTACCCCTATAGGTAAACCAATTTTTAATCCCCCTTTATCTTAGGAAAGTTGAGTCATTTAACAAAGATATCAAGATACATCCAGGAAGAATCAAAATAACCTTCCTCACCCACCCTGAGAATTTATAACCACTTTCCCATCTTTTTCTTCCACCATTGTTTCTGTGTTTGTCTTGATAGTATATAAATCTTACACTGGGGTTCTTTTTGATGAGGTTCTTCCTTTATTTGCATATATTTATATTTCTCTTGTCATATACTTTTATCAGTCTTTGTGTTTGTTTTTGTGTGTATACTTCATAAATCTTAACTTGGGGCACATTTGGGCTGAACCTTCTCTTTCATCTTCCCTTTCTTTCCTGTCTCTCTCTCTCTCTTTCTCTTTTTTTTTTCTTTTCTTTTGTCTCTCATATGGGTGGAGAATCCTGATTACTCAGAAGTGTTCCAGGGTGCACCTTGACTGCACCATGGTTGATACACCCAGCTACATCTGTTCAGTCATCTCCCACCAAAATGACTAGGAGAAGAAATGCCCAACAGAAGAAAAATACAGAGGATGGACCTTCAGCAACAGAGCTAAAGGCTATCAATATAGACAATATGTTGGAAAGAGAATTCAGGCTAACAATTATCCAGGCAATAGGTAGTTTGGAGAAAGCCATGGATGACCAAACGGAATTGATTAAGGCTGAGCTGAAAGCAGCCAGAGAGGATATTCAAAATGTTAGGGCAGAGTTAAAAGCTACCAGGGCTGAGGTTCCCAATGCTCTCAATGAGTTCCAATCTAATCTGAATTCTCTCAAAGCTAAGGTAACTGAGACAGAAGATAGAATTAGTGATCTGGAAGACAAACAGATAGAGAGAAAGGATCAGGAGGAAACCTGGAACAAACAGCTTAGAAACCACAAAAACAGAATCAGAGAAATAAATGATGCCATGAAACATTCCAACATCAGAATTATTGGAATCCCTGAAGGGAGGAGAAAGAAAGAAGTCTAAAAGGTATAGTGGAACAAGTTCTTCATGAAAATTTTCCCAATCTTGCGAATGGAACCAGCGTTCATGTACTAGAGGCTGAAAGGTCTTCACCCAATATTCTACATTCCAAAAAAAAAAAAAAATCAAGGCACCGGGTAGTCAAATTGAGGAATCATAATTGTAGGTATAATCTCTTAAAAGCCGCTAGGACAAAGAGGCTCCTTACCTACAGAGGGAAGCCCATCAGAATAACATCAGACCTGTCCACAGAGACCTGGCAAGCCAGAAAGGGCTGGCAAGATATATTCAGGCACTAAATGAGAAGAACATGCAGCCATGAATATTTTATCCAGCAAGACTGACATTCAAAATGGATGGAGAGATAAAGAGTTTCCAAGACTGGCAAGGCTTAAAAGACTATGCAACCACCAAGCTGACACTGCAGGAAATATTAAGGGGGGTTCTATAAAAGAGGAAAAATACTAAGAATAGCATTGAACAGAAATAAAGAGACAATCTACAGAAAGAAAAGACTTCAAAGGTAACACGATGTCAGTAAAAACATATCTATCAATGTGAATGGCCTAAATGCGCCCATAAAATGGCACAGGGTTGGAGATTGGATAAAACGACAGGACCCATCCATATGTTGTCTACAAGAGACCCATTTTGAACCTAAAGATACACCCAGACTGAAAATGAAGGGATGGAGAAGCATCTTTCATGCCAATGGGCCTCAAAAGAAGGCTGTGGTAGCGATTTTCATATCAGATAAATTAGATTTTATTTTATTTTTTATTTTTTTTTAAAGATTTTATTTATTTATTTAACACAGAGAGATCACAAGTAGGCAGAGAGGCAGGCAGAGAGAGAGGAAGGGAAGCAGGCCCCCTGCTGAGCAGAGAGCCCGATGCGGGACTCGATCCCAGGACCCTGAGATCATGACCTGAGCCGAAGGCAGCGGCTTAACCCACTGAGCCACCCAGGCACCCCAGATAAATTAGATTTTAAACTAAAGACTGTAGTCAGAGATACAGAAGGACACTACATCATTCTTAAAGGGCCTATCCACAAAGATGATCTAACAATTGTAAATATCTATGCCCCCAATTTGGGAGCAGCCAATTACATAAGAAAACTGTTAATCAAGATAAAGAGGTGAATAATCCTTTTAATGTACTGTTGAATCCTATTGGCTAGTATTTTGGTAAGAATTTTCGCATCTGTGTTCATCAAGGATAATGGTCTGTAGTTCTCTTTTTTGATGGGATCCTTGTCTGGTTTTGGGATCAAGGTGATGCTGGCCTCATAAAATGAGTTTGGAAGTTTTCCTTCCATTTCTATTTTTTGGAACAGTTTCAGGAGAATAGGAATTAGTTCTTCTTTAAACGTTTGGTAGAATTCCCCCGGGAAGCCGTCTGGCCCTGGGCTTTTGTTTGTTTGGAGATTTTTGATGACTGTTTCAATCTCCTTACTGGTTATGGGTCCGTTCAGGTTTTCTATTTCTTCCTGGTTCAGTTGTGGTAGTTTATATGTCTCTAGGAATGCATCCATTTCTTCCAGATTGTCAAGTTTGTTGGCATCGAGTTGCTCATAGTACGTTCTTATAATTGTCTGTATTTCTTTGGTGCTCATAGTATGTTCTTATAATTGTCGGTATTTCTTTGGTGTTAGTTGTGATCTCTCCTCTTTCATTCATGATTTCATTTATTTGGGTACTTTCTCTTTTCTTTTTGATAAGTCTGGCCAGGGGTTTGTCAATCTTATTAATTCTTTCATAGAACCAGCTCCTAGTTTCATTAATTTGTTCTATTTTTTGTTTGTTTGTTTGTTTCTATTTCATTGATTTCTGCTCTGATCTTTATGATTTCTCTTCTCCTGTTGGGTTTAGGCTTTCTTTCTTGTTCTTTCTCCAGCTCCTTTAGGTGTAGGGTTAGGTTGTGTATTTGAGACCTTTCTTGTTTCTTGGAAAAAAAAACTTATATCACTATATATTTTCCTCTCAGAACTGCCTTTGCCTTGTCCCACAGATATTGAACTGTTGTGTTTTTATTATCATCTGTTCCCATGAATTTTTTTAATTCTTTAATTTCCTGGTTGACCCATTCATTCTTTAGAAGGATGCTGTTTAGTCTCCTTGTATTTGCGTTCTTTCCAAATTTCCTCTTGTGATTGAGTTCTAGCTTTAGAGCGTTGTGGTCTGAAAATATGCAGGGAATGATCCCAATATTTTGATGCCAGTTGAGACCTGATTTAGGACCCAGGATGTGATCTTTTTTGGAGAATGTACCATGTGCACTAGAGAAGAATGTGTATTCTCTTGCTTTGGGATGAAATGTTCTGAATATATCTGTGATGTCCATCTGGTCCAGTGTGTTATTTAGGGCCTTTATTTCCTTGTTGATCTTTTGCTTGGATGATCTTTCCATTTCAGTGAGGGGAGTGTTAAAGTCCCCTACTATTATTGTATTATTGTTGATGTGTTTCTTTGATTTTGTTACTAATTTGTTTATATAGTTGGCTGCTCCCACATTAGGGGCACAGATATTTAAAATTGTTAGATCTTCTTGTTGGACAGATCCCTTGAGTATGATATAGTGTCCTTCCTCATCTCTTATTATAGTCTCTGGCTTAAAATCTAATTGATCTTATATAAGGATTGCCTTCCCTGCTCTCTTCTGATGTCCATTAGCATGGTAAATTGTTTCCACACCTTCACTTTAAATCTGGAGGTGTCTTCGGGTCTGAAATGAGTTTATTGTAGGCAACACATAGTTGGGTTTTGTTTTTTTATCCATTCTGATACCCTGTGTCCTCTGACTAGGGCATTTAGCCCATTAACATTCAGGGTAACTATTGAGAGACATGAATTTAGTGCCATTGTACTGCCTATAAGGTGAGTGTTACTGTATATTGTCTCTGTTCCTTTCTGATCTACCACCCCTAGGCTCTCTCTTTGCTTAGAGGACCCCTTTCAATATTTCCTGTAGAGCTGGTCTGGTGTTCACAAATTCTTTCAGTTTTTGTTTGTCCTGGAAGCCTTTTATCTCTCCCTCTATTTTCAATTATAGCCCAGCTGAATACAGTATTCTTGGCTGCATATTTTTCTTGTTTAGTCTTCTGAGTATATCATGCCAGTTATTTCTGGCCTGCCAGATCTCTGTGGATGTCTGCTGCCAATCTAATATTTTTACCATTGTATGTTACAGACTTCTTTTTCTGGGCTGCTTTCAGGATTTTCTCTGTCACTAAGACTTGTAAATTTTACTATTAGGTGACGGGGTGTGGACCTATTCTTGACGATTTTGGGGGGGTTTCTCTGCACCTCCTGGATCTTGATGCTTGTTCCCTTTGCCATACCAGGGAAATTCTTTACAATAATTCTCTCCAATATACCCTCTGCTCCCCTCTCTCTTCCCTTCTCTTCTGGAATCCCAACTATTCCAATGTTGTTTCGTCCTATGGTGTCACCCATCTCTCAAATTCTCCCCTCATGGTTCAGTAGCTATTTGCACCTCTTTTGCTTAGCTTCTTTATTCCCTTTCATTTGGTCTTCTATTATCACTAATTCTTTCTTCTGCCTCATTTATCCTACCAGTTAGAGCCTCCATCCCCGACTGCACCTCATGAATAGCTCCCTTGATTTCAACTTGGTTAGATTTTAGTTCTTTTATTTCTCCAGAAAGGGCTTTTATATCTCCCGAGAGGGTTTCTCTAATATCTTCCATGCCTTTTTCGAGCCCATATAGTACCTTGAGAATCGTCATTCTGAACTCTATATCTGACATATTACCAATATCTGTATTGATTAGGTCCCTAGCCTCTGGTACTGCCTCTTGTTCTTTTTTTTTTTTTTTTTTTGTCGTGAATTTTTCTGCCTTGTCATTTTGTCCAGATAAGAGTATATGAAGGAGCAAGTAAAATACTAAATGGGTGGCAAAGACTCCAGGAAAATATTCTTTAACCAAATCAGAAGAGAGCCCAAATCATGGGGGGGTGAAGGGGATAAAAAGAGGTTCAGAAAAAAAAAAAAGAAACAATTAAAAAAAGAAAACGAATAAGGAAAAAATATAAAAAAAGAAAAAAATATATATATATATTAGATAAACTAGCTAATAAATGTTAAAAAAGAAAAGGGTAAAAGTTAAAAAAAAATTAGCAGAAGAAGGAAATAAAAAGAAAAAAGAAAAAACCCCACAAAATTAAATTAACTGCAAGACTAATGAATCATGGGGAGAAAGCCATGAGTTCAGTGCTTTGCTTTCTCCTCCTCTGGAATTCCGTTGCTCTCCTTGGTGTTGAACCTGCACTCCTTGGTAGGTGAACTTGGTCCTGGCTGGATTTCTTGTTGATCTTCTCGGGGAGGGGCCTGTTGTAGTGATTCACAAATGTCTTTGCCCCAGGCGGAATTGCACCGCCCTTACCAGGAGCCGGGCTGAGTAATCCACTTGGGTTCGCTTTCAGGAGCTTTTGTTACCTGAACACTTTTGTAGAGTTCTGGAGGGTGGGAATGAAAATGGCAGCCTCCCATTCCCCGGCCCAGAGGAGCTGAGAGCCCGTTGCCCCACCCCCAGTGCGTCCCCAGAGAATAGCACCCAACAACTCCCTCCTCCCCAGTCCTGGCCCCATCCTGAGCCCACCCAGGCCGCAACTGGCCCAAGGCAACCCCAAGAGCCCACCCCTCAGCCTAGTCTCCACAGACAGTCCCCCAGCTCCATACGCGCAAGCTCTGTGACAGCCAGACACCCCCGACACCCCTGTGACCCTGTGGGACCCGGGGCCACCCCGACCCCCATGCAGGCCCCACCCTGGTCCAGCCCCCAGAGAGATGTCCCCCAGTGGAACAGACCCTCAAAAGTCCCAACCCTGTGCTCCATTGCCCTGCGGCCTGTGGGGAGCCGCCCCCCGACCCCGGACCCACCCCTCCACCAGTTCCACCCCCCAGAAAGTGGCTGACCCCCTGCCCCTTGAATCGCTGCCCCCCTCCTCAATGCCCCCTCTGGACCTGCAGGCGCCAGCAACTTTCAGACAAGCCACCCAGCAGATCCCCTGACACCCAACACAGCCCCAGTCCGCTACCTCTCCACCATCCTGAACACTGTCCCAAACTGAGGGTTTTGAAGGGGAGAAGGCTGGGGTGTTGGGTGAGCCTGGTGATGGGTATTAAGGAGGGCATTGAATCTTGGAACACTGAAAAAAGTGAAATAAAAAAATACTACTAAGAAATCAAAATGATGCTTACAGAAGGTTACCTGTTCCATGGTCAACACAGGTAACAGTGGTGTGCACAGAAGCTGGGATCTCCCCTTTCTTCTGCCCAAATCTCTGAAGCACACAGATAATTTAAAGTCAGAATTTTAGAACCTCCTGACATCTTAACAGATGTCTAGTACCATTCCCTTAATCTACAGAATAAAGCTGAATAGCTCATTGTTACAACACTAATTTAAATATGGAGTCCCACTAAAGCTTGGGTACACTGTCTTAGTTCTTTCCCTGCAGATTTTGACTAATATAATTCATAGTCATACTACATAAACACTATGATGGTTCGGAAGTAAGTAATTGTGGGTAAAGGAACAGTTTAGTAATGTTTACAAGCATTGTCTCACTTTTTAGAAGAGGCTGAGCTGAGTGTCTTTAAATACTATTTCAGACCTGTCTTATAGCACACTCTGAACATACCAGAACCTATATTAATTAAAAAAAAGATAGTTCTTTCAGTAACTTTAATATCAGAAAAATATTATAATGTATTTATTCTTAGGGATCTTTGAGTATCTTACTCAGAGTTTCTCTACTCTTTTTTTAAAAAGATTTATTTATTTATTTATTTGACAGAGAGAGATCACAAGCAGGCAGAGAGGCAGGCAGAGCGAGAGGAGGAAGCAAGCTCCCCGTTGAGCAGAGAGCCTGATGCGGGGCTTGATCCCAGGACCCTGAGACCATGACCCAAGCTGAAGGCAGTGGCTCAACCCACTGAGCCACCCAGGCGCTCCCGAGTTTCTCTACTCTTAATGATCATGATGGAGAGAGGTAAAAAGGCCAGCTGAATTCATTTCAGTTGATAACAGAACAAGAAAATCCCAAGACTCAAGATGTTTCCAGATCGCAAAGACCAGATATAAGAGGGAAACAGTACTGTGTATGGAATAACAAGGGATTTGGAGTCAGTTTGGGGATCCATTTAGGTTTCTGACACTAAAATCCTCTGTGACTCAAATAATCTCTGAGCCCCTGTCTACCCATCTAGAAAATGTGAATAATAATATCTACTTCATAGTTTGGAAGTTTAAGAGGGAGAACTCCACAAAGAGCCGGTGTGATGGCTCTCAAGATCAGGTGCTCTTTTCCAGAAGAAAGAGCACATGTTGAATCCATATTTCTGATAGATGACTCACAAGATTATTTTCAAACCTTAAGGAAGGTCAAGAACCTGTTATTGTTATTGTGTCATATTTCACTCAGAAAGCATGCTGTAGGACTGGTAAGGACAATACAATAGCACTGTCATCACTATGGGTGTGGAGCTTCCCGTTTCCATCAGCCCATGTTGTCCCCCTTAGCTCAGGGCCACCAGAAAGGGCATCTGGGGTGGGGGGCACAATCATCACTAGGAGTGGGGAGCTCCCCATTTCCATATGGTCATGTTGTCCCTCTTAGCTCAGGGCTACGAAAAAGGGCCGCTGTGGGGGGACCACAGGCCAAGGCTGCCATGTGTAGCTGAGGTAGGCAGAACTCTGACTTAAGGTTCAACTCCTGTCTAGCTAATTATATTGCTCTTCACAGATTGAGTGACATTGTCTGGAAGCTTTGATGTAGGAAAGCTTGAATTTCCCTTGTGATTCCCTCTCTGACCCTTAGGATATGTACCAAAGTTTTATTTGATTTTTAAACATTGAGGGACTCCCTGGTTTTTTTGTTTGTTTGTTTGTTTGTTTGTTTGTTTTTAGTGTTGTGTTTTGTTTTGGTTTGTTTTTCTGTTATGACTATGGCTCAATTCCCCTGTGGTCTAAGAATATAATCTAGTTAATTTCGGGCTTTAAAATGTGTAGACTTGCTTCATGGCCCAAAATTTTGTCTACTTTGGTACATATCCTAGAACCACCTGAAAATAATGTATTCTGTACTTCATGTGTAATGTTCTGTATATGTCAATTAGGCCACTTTGTTACCAATGTTTCATCTGATTTTTCTACAGATATTGAGAAAGATGTATTAAAATCAACAACACTACTCTAGTCAACATTGCATCAGAGAATCTACCACGTGTTATAAGGCAAGAGAAAAAAAAAAGAATAAGAAGTGAGGCGATAACTGTGACTATTCACAGATAATATAAGGGTGTACATAGAAAATATAAAATAGTCTATAAATACACTATTAGAATTAAAAATGGAAAACTTGCAAATCTTAGAACTTAATCTTAGAACCAAGAAAGGAATCTAGAAAGCAGCCCGGGAGAAAAGAACTCTTATGTATGGAGGGAGGAACATCAGAATAATGTCAGACCTGTCCACAGAGACCTGACAAGCCAGAAAGGGCTGGCAAGACATATTCAGGATACTCAATGAGAAGAACATGCAGCCAAGGATATCTTATCCAGCAAGACTGTCATTCAAAGAAGAAATAATACCTATTCTTCTGAAGCTGTTTCAGAAAATAGAAATAGGAGGAAAACTTCCAATTTTATTATTTGAGGCCAACATTACCTTGATTCCAAAACCAGGCAAAGACCCCATAAAAAGAAGAATTACAGACCAATATCCCTGATGAATGAGGATGCCAAAATACTCAAGAAGATCCTAGCCAATAGGATTCAAGAGTACATTAAAAGGATTATCCACCATGAGAAGCTGGAATTTATTCCTGGGATGCAAGCCTGGCTCAATATTTGCAAATCAATCAGCGTGGTAGAGCACATTAATAAAAGAAAACACAAGAACAATAGGATCTTCTCAATTAATGCAGAAAAAACATTTGACAAAATACAGCACCCTTTCCTGATTAAAGCTCTTCAGAGTGTAGGGATAGAGGGGACATTCCTGAGTTTCATAAAAACCATCTATGAAAAGTCCACAGTGAATACCATTATCAATGGGGAAAAGCTGAGGGCTTTTTCTTTAAGAGTAGGAACAAAACAGGGATAACCACTCTCACCACTATTGTTCAACATAATACTAGAAGTCCTAGCCTCAGCAATCAGACTACAAAAAGAAGTAAAAGGCATTCAAATTGGCAATGAAGTCAAAGTCTCTCTTCACAGATGACATGATACTTTACGTGGAAAACCCAAAAGGCTCACTCCCAAATTACTAGAATTCAGTATTCAGTAGAATTCAGCAATTCAGTAATGTGGCAGGATAAAAAAATAATGCACAGAAATCTGTTGCTTTCCTATACACTAACAATGTAATGGTAGAAAGAGAATTAGGGAGTTGATTCCATTTCTAATAGCACCCAAAACTGTAAGACACCTTGGAATAAATCTAACCAAAGAGGCAAAGAAACTAAACTAAATAACACTTAGGAAAGAAATGGAGGAAGACACAAAAAGATGGAAAACCATTTCATGCTCATGGATTGAAAGAATAAATATGGCTAAAATGTCTATGTTGCCCAGAGCAATTTACACTTTCAACACCATCCCTATTAAAATAACATTGGCATTTTTCATGGAGCTGGAACAAACAATCCTAAAACTTGTATGGAACCAGAAAAGACCCCACAGAGCCAGGGAAATGTTGAAAAAGAAAACCAAAGCTGCGGGCATCACAATGCCTGACTTTAAGTTATGTTATAAAGCTGTGACAGCCTGGTATTCACACAAAAACAGATGTATAGATCAATGGAACAGAATAGATACCCCAGAAATGGACCCTCAACTCTATGGTCAACTCATCTTTGACAAAGCATGAATGAATATCCAATGGAAAAAAAAGTCTCTCCAATTAATGATGCTGGGAAAATTGGACAGCCACATCCAGAAGATTGAAACTCAACCATTCTCTTACATCACACACAAAAATAAACTCAAAATGGATGGAAGACCTCAATATGAGACAGGAATTATTCAAAATCCTAGAGGAGAATATAGGCAGTCACCTCTTCGACATCAGCCACAGCAACTTCTTCCAAGACACATCACCAAAGACAAGGGAAAAAAAAGCAAAAATGAACTATTGGCACTTCATCAAGATAAAATGCCTCTGCACATCAAAAGAAGCAGTGAACAAATCAAAGTGGCAACAGATGGAATGGGAGATGTTTGGAAATGACATGTCATATAAAGGGCTGATATCCAAGATCCATAAAGAACTTCTCAAACTTAACACCCAAAAAAGAAATAATCCAATCAAGAAATGGGAAGACATGAACAGATATTTCTCCAAAGACATGCAAATGACTAACAGACACATGGCAACTTGTTCAACATCACTTGCCATCAGGGAAATACAAATCAAAAACACAACGAGATACCATCTTTTACCAGTTAGGATGGCCAGAATTAACAAGTCAGGAAATAACAGATGCTGGCAAGGATGTGGAGAAAGGGGAACCCTCCTACACTCTTGGTGAGGAAGAAAGCTGGTGCAACCATTCTGAAAAACAGTATGGAGGTTCCTCAAGATGTTAAAAATAGAACTACCCTACCACCTAGAAATTTCATAACAGGTTATTTACACCAAAGATACAGACATAGTGAAAAGAAGGGACACCTGTGCCCCAATGTTCATAGCAGCAATATCCACAATTGCCAAACTGTAGAAGGAGCGAAGATGACCTTCAACAGATGAATGGATAAAGAAGATGTGGTTCATATATACAATGGAATATTTCTCAGCCATTAGAAAGGATGATTACCTATCATTTCCATCGGCATGGATGGGCCTGGAGGGGATTATGCTGAATGAAATGAGTCAGGCAGAGGGCAATTACCATATAGTTTTACTCTTATGTAAAATGTAAGGAATAGTGTGGAAGACCATAGGGGAAGAAAGGGAAAAACTAATGGGAAGAAATTAGAGAGGGAGACAAACCATGAGAGACTTGGGACTCGGAACCAAACTGAGGGTTACAGAGGGGAGGGGGAGGGGGTAACAGGGTGTTAAGGTAGAGCATGTGTTGTGATGAGTACTGGATGTTACACACAACTAATGAATCCTTGAACACTACATAAAAAAGTAATGTACTATATGCTGGCTAACTAAACATAGAATGAATGAATGAATAAATGAATGAATGAATGAATGAATATGGTTTCTACGTGAAAAACAATAATGGGAACATAATTTCAGATCCGTATGATGAAATATTTTCAAGATCTGTTTCATAGCAGTGTAAATACACTTAATACTACTGGACTTTATACTAAAAATGTTTAAAATGGAAAAATCAATGTTAGGATTTTTTACAATTTTTTAAAATACATTCTGTATGATTCCATTTTTATAAAGATTTTATTAATTTATTTTAGGGAGAGAGAGAGAGAGAGGCACTTGAGTGGTGGGAGAGGCAGGAGGCAGAAGAGCAAATTGTGAACCCACACTGCACTGAACACAGACCCTACATGGGGCTCGATCCCACACCATGAGATCACATTCTGAGCCAAAATCGAGTTGGTGGCTTAACCGATTGACCCACTATCCATTTCCTTGGGCATTAGTATTGGGCATTCCTTGCTATCTCCACCACCGCTGTTCTGAACACTCTTGAAAATACATCTATAAAAAATCATGCCCGAGTTTCCTGGGGTGAGTCTGAGTCTGAGCACTGCTAGGTGATGGATGCATCTGTGGCCTGGGAGGGGTGCTGCTCACTGTTTTCTCAGACAGGTGTGCCCATCATCCATCTCTCCAGGGTACCTTCATGTCCTCAGGCACCTGAAGACCCCCTGGCCCAGGAATTCACCTTCTCTAGCAGAGGATAGATGGGACTTCTTTCTCTGGCCAGGACTATGAACCCTGATCCTGGGAAAGGAGAGCCCCCTGGGACTCCTGGCCCAGCCAGGCAGCCATGGCCACTGTGTATGTGACAGAGCCAGAGCGGCTGGGCCTTGGAGGGAATGAGTGCCTTAAACCAGCCTTACATGGGGCATATAGGAGCAGCAGCCTCTGCTTCTTGGGGAGCAGTGGTGTGTGCAGAAGGAGGGAGGCTGGGTGGAGCCTTTGATGTCATACCAAAGTCTCTCCCTTGGTACAGAAACCATCAGGAAGGAAGCTCCAAGGACAGAGACTCCAAGAGGATTCCCATCCAGGGAAAGGGGGCCTGCTGGAGGGTACTGAAGCTGCCAGCCCCACCGGCCACAGGCTATTTGCACAGGATCTCTTCTGGTGCTTCCTTAGTACATTGTCCTTGTTCATGTGTGGACAGTGATTGACCCACTCAGTGCTGGTGCACTTTCAGGGATGGACTAGAACCCTTCCAGGGCCTGCTTGTGGATCAGAGGACCCCCACCCAGAGGATGTTCCTCTTCCTCCAGAGCTGGGGAAGGCAGCCACCATCCTGGGACAGAACCTGGGCTACCTGTGTGTTCTTTCTGAAGTCCCTGTGTTCATGGGGCATTGCTGTGCCTGAGAAAGGCCCTCTCAGCCCCAGGGTCAGGAGCTGTGAGGGGCTGTCTCCCATCCTGGCCCAGGACCATGACCTGAAATGATCATGTCTTTGGGAGGACAGAACTCCTTCAGGACCCAGGGAGGGGACAGGCCCCTCTCCCCTCCCCAGGTCCAGGATGCCCAAGAGCCTGCAAGAGCTCTTCATTCAAGGAGGACTCATGGAGAGCTTGTGTGTCTCATCGGCCCAGCAAGTGAAAGAACAAAACCCCAATGCTCAGTTTCTAACAGAAGCAGAATTTCAATGTCCTGTTTGGGGGCATCCACCTCCCCTTTTATGTGGCCTTGGGGGACCCCAGGGAATGTCTTCCTTGTTCTCGTGCCCTCAGAGGCAAGCACGGGTCCCATGTCCTGGGGTCCCCACCCTGTCCCACTGCTGAGGAAGAGCCACATACCCTGACCTGGTGTCAGGAGTGTGGTCTCCCAGGTGCCAGGTGGCTGCATGGAAAGATTGAATTGCTTTTGGGGGAAGGGGTGCTTCCCCTTGGGATGGCACATTCACCATCCTCACTGCACTCTGCAATCCAGGCTCTGTGCCCAGCTTAGGTCAACCACCAGCACCCCACATGCTCCTGCCATGGAAGCAATCATTCAGCATCACTGTACTGCACAGAAGTGGAGAGCGAGGCCCAGAGAAGGGAGGCAAATGGCTCCAGCCACAGGATAGGTCAGCAGAGGGGCTGGAAGGCCAGCCCTCCCAAGCCCCCATTAGCCCAGCCAGAGTCTCCCTGAATCCAGAATGAGCCCTCCCCTGCCTTCCCAGTAACACCCTGAGCTGGATGATGGACTGTTCTTTTTGGCCCTGAGGATATTGCTGGCCAGCCAGGAGGGAGAGTGCAGCTGGTGGGATAGTCTGTAGCTACAGGACGGAGTGACATGTCTGAGCTAGCAGGAGCCACACTCTGGTCTCCCTCCCAGAGCCTGCCTGGGAGCTGGAGTCTGGGTGCCCTAGGGGCCAGCACACAACAGGGTCTGCGCTGACCAGGGACCCATGGTCTCCAGGGAGAGTCCACTCTGCCCTCTCCTAGTTCTTGTGCCACATCACCTCTCTTCACTGTGGGCCTCCAGGACCCAGAACCAGGCTCCACAGCGCTGACATTGCCTCAGCTTGTTATGAGTTTGTAGCCCCTGGAGCAGCTGGATTTCCTGGGGCTGGAGGGAGGGCTGGCTACAGACAATGAACGGGCTGCAGGAGTGTGGGGCCTCATGGAGGGTGAAGGATGGGGCAGGGGTTGAGTCCTGGGGCCACTGCTCATGTCTAAAAAGGGCTGAAATCCCTGAATGCCCCTGGGTCCCTCATTACAGTAACAACTGAGCATTACAGTAACTCTCACACTCGGCCATCCTCGTGGAAGGCCCCTCCCCCCCCGGCTTCCTTCCCATACCTCTGACTCCAGCCAGGGCTGCAGCCAGGGACAGACTGGACCTCTGTCCCAGCATCCTACCCGGAAGACAAGGAAGAAGGAGAAGAGAAGGGGAATGGAGTGGACTGCTCTTCTCCCTGCCCTGAGTCAGCCTTCACTGCTGCCTCCAGGTCCTCTGGCCCAGGCTTGCACTTAGCTGGATCCTCGAGGCATTCTGCATTCCCGGCCAGCTGGGAGTGGGGGTATTCAGTGACCTTTGTGTCCCCAGATGTCCAACCCACATGGCCTTGCACCCCGAGGCTTGCTGCTTAGGATGGGTATGGTTTCGGGACCAAGCAGACTTTGGGGCCACAGAGCTCTTGGTGGTGGTGAGGAAACACAGGGGACAGGTCAGGTGCAGAGCCATGGGTCTCGTGCAGTGGGACTGGGTGATGGTACAAGTGTTGTGTGCAGGTCCCCTGTGCACACCTGGCCCTCTCAGGAGGGAGGCCTGTGTGCTTGGTGTACCTGTCCTCCATCTATCCCTGGAGGAGTGGCCAAGTTCAAGCATTTCCATGTTCAGCCCTCAGGGACAGTTGGGAACCTGGGGTCAAGAGAAACAGGGACTGGCCCAGGAAAAATAAGGGGTACAGAGTCCAAGGAGTGGGGCTGCTCTCCAGACCTAGTTCAGCCCTAACCCTCCCATGAGGTTCACTTTGGGGATGAGAGACCTTCAGATCCTCAGGGATAGCTACTCACACTGTCCCATGTGGGGACATGACCTTGGGCATCCCCAGACAAGTAGAGGCATGTGCACCTGGGCACACATGCGCGTGCGTGCACGCACACACACACACACACACATACATGCCATTCTGACTGTCCAGTTCAGGGTCAGAAGAGGCGGACACCCTGGGAGCAAGGTGGGTTACAAAGGGGAAAGAAGAAAGAGGTTGGAGATAGCTGGACCATGGGGCAGTGACATCAGAATCCCTGGCAAGAACACAGATCCATAGCATGGGGATGGGAGACAGGCCAGGATGATGGTCAAGGGTCCCCAAGGGGCCCCGGGGCTTGCCAGGACACTGAGAGAGGAGAGGGTCTGGGATCTGGTATCGATCACCATCCTGGGCTACTGGAAGTAGGAAGAGACCGGCCCCCCACACACACCGCCCAAGTCCAGATGGGGCTGTAGCACAAAAGGCCTCAACTTACTCTTCTGTCAATTCGGCTGTAGAGACGGGGGGGTCCCTCGGATCCCACAGGCTTGTAGAAAATTCTGTTGGCCTTGGATCTTCATTCCTGACCCACTGTGCTCACAGTCCTGGGAAAATGCTTTGTACTCCCTCGAGGTCCTTCTGAGCAGAGAACAGCCTGTGGGCTTGGGGCCCTGGTGACTTGGGTTTCCAGAACATGACAGAGCACTGCACCACTGGTCTGGGGACCAAGATCAGGACCCTCCTTTTTGCAGCCTCAGGGACCCCATTTGGAAGAGGTTCCAGAGTCAGTGCTCTGGTCAGGGTGAGGAGGCCTTAGGAATGAACCAACCACCAGGACAGGAGAGAGAAATGGGGAGAAGGTAGGCTTCTGAGGTTTCTCACATCGCCTGCAGAGCCCCCAGGACTTGCTCATGGAAGAGACACAGAGACACAAAGAGAAGACAGAGACAGAGAGTGAACACAAGAGATGGAACCAGGAGAAGAACAGACTTTCTTCATTCAGGTTGGGAACAACATCCTCTCATTTTGCTCCATTCTATTCTTTAGAGCGCAATCACACAGGCCATCCACCCTAGAGGGGAGAGAATTCTACAGGGGTGTGTGCAAGGATTCAGGAATGCCAGGAACCACTGTGGGGACTGACCAGCACATGGGTTCAGATGAGGCCCTGGGGCCTGGGCCTAAACCTAATGGGATCCCCTGGAAGTCTGTGTCATGAGAAGACAAGGTCAGAATCCGTTCACTGCAACCTTCCCATGGGGTCTTGGAGACAGGCAGGAGGAGGGTGGCTTTGCCTGGACCCCAGAGCATACCCAGGCCCCTCTGAGCTGTGTTCTATGCCCCAACCAGACCCCACTCATTCTTGCATTGCTACATGCATGCCCCAGCCTCCTGTGATAGCAGAAATGTAGGTAGAGGTCCTACCCCTGATGGTGTCCCTAGGAGTAGAAGGCAGAAGAGCCAACTGTGCAGATGGGGAGCATAGGGAGGCCCTGACAGGCAGGGGGTCTGTTGAGGGTCACAGTCCTGGGAATAAGCAGGAGCCTGGTGTGAACCCAACTCTGTGTCCTCACAGCAGGGACACCTTCCTCACAGCTGGGACACCGCCTCAGCTCTGTCCTCACAGCAGGGATACAGCACCCAGGCCTTACAGGGTCTGTGGGTAGCTGTGTGGGTGTCAGGTAAGGGGTCCCTAGAAAGTGGTGACCTAAATTCCCTGACAACAGAACCCAACAGAATTGGGTAACCTGGCACCCACATTCCAGAGACAGCCCCCTGCCCAGCTCATTTTGTTGGCGATCCTTGAAAGAAGAACATGTCTGCATGTTGCATCTCAAAGTCCAGAGGCCATAGGCAGAGGAAAGCACACCCTGCAAACAATTTTCCTAGCTGGGGATGTCACATCAGGGCTCCCTGACATCTCTGATCATTTGGCAGGAAGTACAGAAAGGTGACACCATGAGGCCCAGAACCAGCCTCTAGCTGTATATGCTCTGATCCGATCTGTGCAGCTCCAGGTCCCCTCCTCATGCATGCATGTGTGTGTGCATGTGTGTGTATTTGTAAAGAAGGCTCATATAGGGTGTGCTCACCCCATTCAAGAGCAGGATGATGAGGGGTCAGATGCCCAGTGGGCAGGTCATGTTCACACCCCAGGTCAAGGCTGGCTGGGTGGGATGGGGTATAGGGTGCTGTAAGCTTCTCCCCAGGGTTTATCCCATGTCCTGCAGGTATAGGTTCCTGTCCCAGGTGTGGGGCTGTGCATGCACAGGTCTGTGTCTGATCTGGGAGCAGCAGGGGCACTGAGAATGCCTGGGCAGGGCTACTGGTCCCTGTCTTTGCAGAACACCAGAGGCGATGAAACAGGGAGGAGGCTGGCGGACACACGTTCCATCTCCCTGACACAGGGAGTGATCACAGGGGGCTCTCCAGGAGCAGGGACGGGGGACTGCCTGGAAGGGCCTCTGACACTGCCCACATCACTGTCCCTGGTGGTACAACACCAGACTGTGGCCCAGGACCTGGAGCCCACAAAGGCTGAGTCCAAGGGTGAGAAGGCCAGAGCTTGGTGTATGTGGGTGTCTGGGGATGGGTCAGTGCTAGGCCCCACAGAGCAGAGACCTCAGAGGCTGGTGTGGGGCCAGGAGCAAGGACTGGGCTTACACAATCCAGTGGGTGGACTGCTGTTGGGGAGATGTCCGGTGAGGGTTCCTTCCTGGCTGTAGCTTCCCTGGGAGGCCCTGGGCTGAGCTCTATCTCTGCAAAGGCATAAAAACATGTTCTCCATTCCAGGATCTCCAACAAAATGAGGTGGGCAGGGGGCTATCTCTGAAGTGTGGGTGCCTGGATACCTGATTCTTGCTTTGAAGAGCTAGAGCTAACCCCAACTTCCTCCACCGCTCCGGGGGGTGGGGGGATGGTGCCTGGAGAGACTTCAGCAGGAGACTAGGAGCCAGCAGGTGACCAGCCATCTGCCCATAGAGAGCCTGACACTCTCCCAGAAAAGCTGGCGCCTGTCCCTGCCCCAGCCTCTGCTCTTGCTACAGTTCCTCCTCCTGTCCCTGCCCCTTCCTCTGCCCCAGCCCCTGCTCCAGTTCCTGCCCTGCCCTTGCCCCTGCCAGAGCCGCTCACCTTTCTCCTATTCCAGCCTGTGCTCCTGCTCTTGCATCTGTCCTGGCTCCTGTCCCTGCCCCTGTCTCAACCCCTACCCCTACACCTGCTCCTTTGGGGCTCCCAGAGCCACATCCAGAGCCCACAGCCCTGCTCATTGTACAATTATCCCTTGTTCTATCCCCCGACCATAATGGCCCACAGGAATGTTTTGTCCCCTACTTGTGTATTATTTCTCTATGGTACACATTAACTGTTATTTTGTCTTTCCATGTTCTGCATGCTGTTTATTATTTGTTTTAAATAAAATTACTTGTTTTCACTAGAACAAGTCACGAGTGTTAAGTACATTCCCAACGCTGTGCCACCACACCACAGAACATCACTGCAGGGTATCTCCTTCCCCAAAGTTGACCCTGAACCCAAAGCCCTCCCTGCCCATTTCTCCTTTAGCCTGGCCTCTCGCAACCCCTAAACTGCCTTCTCTGTTCCTTTACCTGTTCTGGTTGGTTCTGTATGTAGGATCACACAATATGTGCCTTTGCGTCTACCCACCTATTTTCAAAGGGGACTCATTTTTTTCTGTGTTTGTGTGACATACAATTTTCCTTATTTGATATTGAAACCCCTGACGGATATTACAGATGAGATGTAATCATAGAAGCCCCTTTAGGAATTATGGGCATAATCTTGGGGTTAAGACCTTTATTCCTTCTGGGACACCACAGACTGACCCAAGACAGGACACAGCTGGTTCCTCCTGTGGCCCACACAGAAACCAGGGAAATGCAAAAAGCTGGAAGATACACCACAGAGAGCAAATGCTTTGCTCACAATCCAAGGCCAGAGAAAAGTTTCACCTGACTCTGCTCCCTCCCTCCTTCTCATCCTCCCTCCCTCCTTCCTCCCTAATTTCCATCCTCCTGCCTTCCCTCCCACCCCCCACTCTCATCCTCCCTCATCCCACCCTGCCATTCTCCCTCTCTCCCTCACTCTCTCCCTCCCTTCCTTCCCCTCCCTCCCACCTTTCCTTCCTTCCCTCTTTTCCCTCCCTCCCTCCTTACCCTTCCTCCACTTCCCTCCTCCATTCAGCAGAAGACCTGGGGTCCCTGCTCTGTACTGAGCACTGTGGCTTCATCAGTGAGCATCCCCCTGAACCCATTTGGTCATATCCACTGTGGCAGGTGACCGGATTAGCAGTGGTGATGAGCACCAGGATCTGCTCCTGAAAACAGAAGCCAGTTGCACAAAGAAAAGAATGGAGAGGCCCATGCTTAGCAGTTCCTCTAGAAAAATCTAGTCCTGAAAAGTGATGAAAAGTAAATATATCCTAGACTTCATGCAATGTGAGTGCTAATGGCCCATATGCTCTGATTCCTAGAAACAACAAAGAGTAAATCAGCCAGTGTTGATTGGGGGTTTGTGGCACAACTTTTCTGACCAAATGACAGAGTTTCAACCAACATCCCCAGGGCCTCCGAGTTTTCCCAAGGGTCTCTGGGATCCTCTCACTCTTCCATCAACCTCTTGGGAAGCTCTTTCCTGTCATCTTTCTTGTCTCCTGCCTTTTCTGCGACCCTTCTGTGATCTCCCCTCCCCCCACCAGGGCCACCCTCACCAGGATTCCCCATGTCTCTTGGATGGGTGCCCACATCCCACACTGGGCTCCATGAGCCCCGTGTTTTGTGGAAGACCTGTGCATTCCTTCTGGGGTCACCTGGCATCTCCCTTGAAGTGACCTGCATCTTTTTGCACTGGGTTTTCTTTGACGAGTCTGTGAGGCCAGGCTGTGCCCATGTCACGGGCAAGGAAGTACAAGTCCAGAAGGTCCAGATGACCTGCCCCCAGTCCCAGCGTGTGGATCCTGGGCCAAGAGTGGTCCCTGAGCAGGAGAGGAGTTGGGTCCAGGGAGCCTAACGGAGGATGTGGCACAGTGAACCCCCAGGAGGAGAGTGAGCACCATGGGGGCTTGGTGCTCAGGCCTGCTGGGAGACCATGTCCCACCCCATTGGATCTGTCCCCAGGTCTGAAGGTCGTTGGGGTATCCACCCTCCAAGGCTGCAGGCTGACAGTGACTGGCAGGGGAATAGAATGATTGGTGCAGAAGAGAGCCCTCAGATAGAGAGGAGGGGCAGGTGCTTCCCTAGCAGCAGGTATACTGGAGCAGACTGAAGGGGCATCAGCAGACAGCAGTGTCTACAGCTGGGGTCTCCATACAGTTCCCCTCCTGAGCTCAGCACAAGCTTGGCTGGATGGCCTGTGTCCCCAAACACAAAGTCTGGCCCAGGACCTCCCCTCAAGCCCCTACTCCTAGTCCTTTGTACTCAGCTCAAGTGCAAGAAATGGCCAATTGTTTAGGTGGTGTTGGGCACAGAGAGACATGTGATTCTATGATCCCACTACTGCACAGAGATTTGCAGGAAATGAAGTTAGTTTCTTGACGTAAGATCTGCACACTCTCATCCAATCTCCCCAAGGAGAGGTGACCACCCTTAGCAACAGGGCAACCATGTGGGAAGTCATAGGCAACACTGCCCCAAATATGGCACGTTGGCAAATTAAATATAGAAACTGAAAGAATTTTGCATAGAGCAGAATCAAGAAGGTCCCTCTGATTCCCAGCCATCAGCCCTTCTTCCCTGAAGCAGGTCAGAGTACTCCCACATTACACTTTCTCTCCCCAGACTGCAGGGACGACATGCTTATCACCAGAGTCAAGGAATTTAGGGCCACAAAGGGTAAAGGAACAAATCTGGTTAAACTAGCCTTTATCTTCCTGGTTATTTGTTTACC